>NC_138357.1:18573221-21073221 GCF_046562875.1 Panthera onca | reverse complement strand
GTGGGGGATTTTAAGCTCCAAGTAGTGTGTGTGTGTGTGTGTGTGTGTGTGTGTGTGTGTGTGTGTGTGTTGGGATGGGAGGCAGGAAGAGAACCTTAGAAGCGGGAGAGCCTCACAGGAGTGACTCTCAGGAAGTGAAAGTGAAGCTGGTATATTCAGAGGTGTCAGAGAGACCCACAGCAGCAGGAAAGCCAAACGCCTGGAACCAGATGCTGGGAGACACCAAAGTTTGCATCAACTGCTTGTATGGACTTACCAAAGGGCCTCAGCCAGTCTGTGCCCTGCGTCACTTAGACTGGCCTCTCCATTACACCCCCCCCCCTTTTTTTTTTTTCAAAAGGAGACTTTCTGGCTACATATTAGTTTAAGCAATGCTTTTCCTGCCCACCCAGGATGAGGTGCTGACCCAGGCCCAGCTGGGGGGAAGCTTTATGGATGTTCCAGCTGCTTTTCAGCCGCACACCAGGCTCATTTGTGCCAGTTGAAAGGGCACAATAATAACAGTAGCAATTTAAATCGTGCTTCTCGCTTTCCCCCCTGAATAGTGGTGAAGTGACTCACCACAGCTGAATTGTCCCTCTCTAACCACCCCCTGACCTCTTTGCAGCAGTCTAGGCTGGTTCCCTGGGGGCTGAGCTGGAAGCTGTGACTGGCCTGACACCCCCCCCCCTCATAAATGTGTTTCCCCCAAATGCAATGTATTGTTTTAATTTGGATTTCTCATATGAGGCTGCTTGGAAGGCATTAGAGCAGCATGAGCCCCATTAGGCAAGCACAGTGCTTCCCCCCCCCAATTCAGAAATACAAAATGGGGCCATTCAGGAATCTTTTGGGGGGGGAGGGGTCTGCTTGTTTTTCTATGCGCAGCTTGATATGGAGATGACTGTCCTGCTTGAAATTTACCGCATACCAACTTCTGGTGGTAATGCTTTAAAAATGGGTCTGGGGAACCTGTGAAATCATTCCCTCACTCCATCCTGACCCCTCGCCTCTGTCCTCCTCCTCCATACCCAATTCCCAGGACCCCATGGCTAAAAAACGCTCATTCTCTGATCTTTCTTTCAGCACCAGGCTAAGGAGAGCTCCCAGAACTGGAGCTGGTGAGGTGCTGACAAGACTAGAGTAATTAAAGATTTTGAGGTGTCAACAAAGCAGGTAATTAGGTGGAGAAGGTATCAGCTGTTGGAGAGACAAAGAAAGTCATTATGCTGAGCACTCTTGGTGATGTCAGGAAACTCAAAAGAAAGATCTGTTGGGAAATGATACCGTTTGATAGGGACTTCAATGCCGAGCAAGGATCGGGGACCCTTGGTGAGGCTGCCTGGTATAGAAGAAAGTTTTAGGGAGCACAGCAAACCTGTGTTTAAATACGGGCTCTGCCTCCCTCTGGCTGTGTGACCCTGGGGAAGTTACTTAACTACTCTGAGCTTGATGTGTGAGGTGTAAAATAGCCACAATCATAGCTCCACCTACCTCACAGGGTCATTGTGAGGACCCAAGTAGGTGATGCATGTAAGAGCACATCGTCCAAAGCCTGGTGCACAGTTAAGTGCTTAATGAGCGGTAACATTATTATTATGATCACTACCATTATTCTTACTCTATACCAGGCATTCTCTTCAGGAGCTCAGAGTTTAAAAGGAGAGGCCAATAATTGCAGTTATGTATGATCATATCATGAGAAGTATAAAGATTGTAAACTATGGTGGCTCAAGGGAGGGAGCCCTCACTTGGGAGGGAGGGGTACAGAAAGCAGAGAAAGTTTTTTGACTCTTAAGTTAGGTCTTAAAAAAAGTAAGTAGGAATTTGTCAGAGGCCCAGGGTGAAAAGGATTCCAGGCAACTGGATCTGCCCACACAAAGGCAAGGAGGTGTGAAACAGCCAGGCCCAGAGCAAATAGTTGGGCTCAGCTAGGCAAGGGCTGGGATCTCCTCGGGGGAGGGGTGTTGGGTGAGTGACCAAGAATCTCTCCAGTTTATTCCCACCAGCCCCTGCACCGCGCCCTAGGCGCCCTACCTGGCCAATCACGTGCAGCGCTCTCCTCTTCTTTCCTCTAAGCAGCCAGGTAAGCTCACACCCTGCCCCAGCGGGCCTTGAGCGCACCAGCACGGGGCAGGCGGACCCAGACGGGGCAGATCAGGCCAGCGGGCGACTCTGCTCGGTTCGGGCCCCTAGCGCTTTCCTCGTCCCAATCCTGGCGCCACGCCCCACACCCCCAATTAAAAACAAAAACAAAAACACCAAGCACACAGTCACTTGCATTCTTTAGACAACCCTGTTCTCTCACACACCATACCCGTACACTCAGGCGGCGACCCCACTGCAAATACACACGGTATTCAGCCCTTCAGCTGAGCACATACACTAGCCACTTGCGGCCCCACCACACACATGAACACATCACACCCAATGACATACACACCCCTCACCTTCACGCACAAGAACCTTTGAACATACATACCTTAAAGGCTCACATAAAGACCTCGCTCATGAACTCACTCACACACTATACACAACAAACACCACCCGTAAACTCACATTGGCACGGCACATCTAAGGGTAAATACACACCAAACACACATATACATATGAGCTTCAACAGGCACATACACACATATGCACACTGCACACACATACACACTCACCACAGCACGACCACAAACCCCGGCAGAAACCATACATCGAACACACCTACATCCAGATCGCACCCACATAGGCACATTATAATCAGGCAGGAACGTGCAACCTACAAGCGTGCACACACAAACACTGCACAAACACACGCTCTATGTCCGAGAGCAAACCAAATACACTCCACACCAAGCACTCGGGCTAAAACATGCGCCGCTCACACACACCCCACACCCAGCCACACACTGAACGCACACACAGACGTACCGCACGCGCGCGCGCGCACACACGCGTACATGCATACATACATACACACACAGCCCGCCCCCTCCTTCCCTCCGGGCGGAAGAGAAGGGGGCGAGGAGGGGAGGAGGGGAAGGAAGGAGGGGGGATGGGCCAGAGAGGCGGTGCAGGCACAGACGCTCTTTTCCCTTTGACCTGAGTTGTTGCCCCCTTAACGCGCCCGTTCCCCATTCCCAAGCAAAGAGAGTTGAGTTGGGTCCGGGCCGGGTCCCGTCGCAACCCCCGGAAAACTGGAAGGTCGGGGGAAATCCGCCCGTGGGTGGCGAGCGCGAGGGCTCGGCGGGGACCTTGCTTCGGAGTACAATCGACCCCCCGGGAGGCTCCTCTTCCGGCACCCTCCCCCGGACCCCTACTCCGCTTGACCTCTGCCCCTCCAGCGGGTGCTTTTTCCTCCCCTCGCTGAGAGAGTGGACAACTGTTAAGAGTGGAGGGCTTTATTGGTTTCAAGAAGTAAGGAGTTTAGATCTGCAGAGAAGCTTTTTGTGAAACCTGCCCTAACCTAGCTTGAAGACTTCTCTCAATGGAGAACTCATTATTTTGCAAAGCAACTGATTTTCTGCATAAAAATCACTGACCCCACGCTGGACACATAGTAGGGCGTCATAAATGTTCCTTCTTCCCGTTTTTGTCACCAAATCTGATAGAGCTATCTGCAGCCCCGCACCAGCCCGTGACAGCTGTTGGGCGATCGGTGAGTTTTTTGCTTTGTTTTGCTTTTTCTTAGCACACAAGCCCTCCTGAGAACAGCAGCCAAGGCAAGGCCAGGAAGCTACCGGCCGCAGGGGGCGGTAGAGTCGCCAAAGGCGCTTTGCACTCCTGGCCCCGTAGCATCCCCCCTCCCCGCCCCCGCGGGAAACTCTGAGGTCCCCTCCTACTGTAGCAGGCTACAGGGGTCACTCCCGAAGGCTCCGCGGCCAGATGACCATCTGGCTTCTGTAGCCTGCTTTCCTCCTTTCTGTTCAGATGGACAGCGAGTGGAGTGGAGGATTGGTGGAGGAAGAGGATACCTGCCCCCTGCGGCGCATTGTGTAAAGTGCCATGCCAGCAGAAGGCTTCCCTCGTTTCAGTTCGAATCCCAGCTCTGCCACTTCGTAGCTGACTAGCTTGGCAAGTCACTGACTTCGGTCTGTGGGGTGGTTGTGAAGTTGAAAGGAAACACATGTAAAGTGCTTATTCCAGTGAAGATCTGGAAGACCTCCATTCCGTTCCAGTGCCTCCCCGTCTCCCCAACTCTAATGAAAGATAAAGATTTGAAAGTGGGAAGCAGGGAATCAGAGGGAGGGATATATGGCCACTAGATGATGCCCCCAAGCCCGGCTAAAAAGGCAGAGGAGGAACAGGGGTTCAGTTAGCAATCAATTATTTCAGCACTGTTCTGTGTTTAAGGGAAACGTTTGCAGCAGTGATTTTAGTGACGCCACTTGATAGTCACAAGACAGTCCAGGTCACAGCCCCTGTCCTTGGGGCTGCAGTGGAGCCCTTCTCTCCATCACCTCCATTCCTCACAGGTACTTCCTAATTTACTTCTCCCTGCATTCTTTTCTCCCCCTTTCCAAGTTGCCACATTACGGTTGTTGTTTGTTTGTTTGTTTGTTTTTTTACATTTGTGGCGAACACGCATTGGGTTCCACTCCTCCTACCTTATCCTACCTTATGTCTCATCAGTGCCTAGCACAGTGCCAGACACAGCACTGTGGCTGTTTACATGTGGCAAAGAGATGTCCTGGGTAAACTCTTCTGGAAACACTGTGACTTGAGTGTATACCTTCGGAGTTCTACAGAATCTGGAGCGAGGACTCCAGTAGTGGCACCCCAGGCACTGTGGGGATGAGGTAGTAGCTTTAGGGTAGGGGTTATTCCTTTCCTCCTGAAAGCCCTCCCTCTGTAAGCCTGCCTGGAAGGGTGTTGTTCCACTGCGGCTGAGGCTTCTGCAGTCAATTAAGAAGAAAGCCTCTTTCCTAGAGGACAGAGGCCCTGGCCAATAAGAGGGTGAGTCACTGTCTCAGAGTTGAGCAGAAGAGGTGGCGCTAAAGTGGCAATGAATCAGTCCAAGATGGCAGGGGGAGATTACCTGAGTGATGGTGAGCAGGGGGATGAAGCCGAAGCCTGAGCCCTTGGGGCTGGGGCTAAGTGATAGAGTCTCTATATACAAATGCATACAGTCAGCTCCTAACCCACCTCCTCACTTCCACTCCAGCCAAGTCCCCACGGATAGCCCTGGCAGCCTTCTTAGAGGAGGAAGTAGAGTGGAAAGCACCCTTCTTGAGGAGGGTGTTTGGGTTACCTGGGTTCCAATCCTGACTCTGCTACTTGCTATGTGATCTTGGGAAACTCTTTTCCTTCCTGTGCCCAACACCAGAAGGAAGTTAAGGGGGCAAGGGGCTCTGTGCCAGGCCATGTACTAAGTACTTTACTGATGTTATTTCACACACTCTTCCCCACAGTGCTATAGGGTGAGCACTTACTGCCCTGTTTTGCAGTTGAGAAAACTGAGGCTAAGTGATATTTAGTGACCTACCTTCTCACTAATGTGTCATGAAGTACTTATGTATTTATGCCACCAAGGCAGTCACTATAACCCAAACCAACAACCCGCCGCTTTTCTGCCTAATTTGGCTCCCTGTGTACTCAGGTTCAAATCATGTCTTCCAACTGCCCCCAACACTGACCTGTGCTGCTTTCCTGGCAAGGTAGTTGGCTCTCTGAATGGGTTTCTCTTTTCATCTTCTGTGACACCCACCCACCGGCAACTAAAATCTTTCCCTGGTATATCAATCTAAGATCCCACATTAGAAAGCAAGCATCACCAGAAAGATGCCCCCCAATATCAGTGCCATGTCACAAACGTGTGGGGAATGGCTGCAGGATGCTGCAGCGAGGAAGGGGAGCAGAGCTGCAGGGCCAGAAGGAGGGGCTGCAGAAAAATCAAACAGGGAAGAGAGAGAGAGAGAGAGAGAGAGAGAGAGAGAGAGAGAGAATGCCAAGGACAATTTGGACCAGCCTCAAACTGCTGCTCCCTCCCTTTCTCCCCCTCTCCTGATCTGGTGCTCTAGAATGTATAAAGGGGCAGTACCCAGCCCATTTTCAGCAGTAGGAGAGGGAGAGGTCCTCTTCTTCAATGGAAAGGAAAACTGCCCTGAGCATTCAAATTACATTCCTGTGTTGGGTAAGATTTATTGAATTGCTGTAGGGGGAGGGGTGGGAGGAGGAGGAGGAGGAGAAGAGGGCATCTTCCTGGTCGTGATGGTGGCAAGGTGGTACTTCAAGTGAAAAGAGCGCCACCAGTGCTGCAGCTCTAGGGCCAGAAGCTCTCTCCCTTTGCTAGGGAATAAGACAGACTTGGCCACTGGGCTCCTGGACCTCATTTCCAATGCAGGTCCCTAAGAGCCACATCCCAGAGCCTTTGGGGAATAAGTCCTTGTCTCCCTGGGCTGCCCCAGTATCTGTGTTTGCCTGCAGTCAACAGTTGCCCTCTTTCCTGTCCCCTCCCTTTCCTTCCTTGTCTCCTTTGCCTAGGCTCTGCTTCCCACTCCTTCTTGCCAGGTTCACCCATAGACTCTGGCATTTTTGACTCTCCTCTTTCTTTTCCCTTCCTGTCCCTCTGCAAGTCAACAACAACACCCTCCCTTTGTCTATTTACTTTGTCCAGAAGAGGAGAAAATCCAATTGGGTGGGGGTGTAATTGCATATTTGAAATTCTCCCCACTTCAGAGCTTGTGTTTATAACCCCGCATTACCTTTGTTGCATCAGATGAGAATATTTAGTACTTGTGAATAATATATTTTTGCTTGGCTGAATAGTGATTTGTATATACCATTGCTGGGCTGCAGATGAGAAGGGAAGCAGTTTTTGGAAGAGGTATTAGAAGGTAAGATGGTTTGGACAAGTGTGGATGCCTTGTGATTTCACCAGGTGCCAAGAAGATAGAAAAAGAAAGGTGAAGACTATAGTTGTGTGTTTTGTGTGTGTGTGTGTGTGTGTGTGTGTGTGTGTGTGTTGCAGGGGGGGAGGTTACTGAGACCATTCTCATCCAGGTGGGTAGAGGACTTTGTGAAGTCAGCTTCTGTTTGCCCTTGCACTGGTCTTTGAACAAAATGATCTTTTTGTCTCTGAATCTTCAAGGGCAGAGGTCCTGGACACGATGGGAAACAAGGAGCCAGAAGAGTGAGGCAAGGAGAGGAGGAGGGTCTTCCCTGTGCACTCCCTGTGTGCAAAGGGCCAACAAGAGATGTTCCGTGCCCTCCAGTGCCATACAAAACAGGGCAGAAGGGAAGCAATGAGGGGTAGCAAAAAGTGTGCTGAGCTGGGATCCAGGAGTTCTGGGCCTTCTTCTTGGCTCTGCCACTAATTATCTCTGTCTGCCCTTTGGTAAGTTTCCTAGCCATCTAACCCCCCACCTCTGCCTTTCTTTCACCTGTAATGTGAGGTTATGTGGCATGGCCAGGGGAGGGGAAATTTGCAACACTCAGAGGAAAGGATCCTTGGGCTGAATCTTGAAGGAGAGATCAGCGTTGAACAAAGGGAGAGAAGATTGTGGGGTACAGCAAGAAACAGTGGGAGTAGCCCAGGGAATTTAGCAAACAGGTATGCGTAAGGCACTGAGCTGGCTGCCGCGTGGAAAATTGCTATGAATCACCCCTGCCCCACCGGGGAAGGCTTTACAGAGAGTGGGGGAATTTGAGCGGCAGAGCTAAGCGCTCGCAGAGCCTGCAGCTTGTCCCAGGACGGGCCGTGGCCGCGCCGCACGACTGACCAGCGGGTCTCGCAGCCACTTATTCCCTGGCCGGACCAGGACAGTCGCCAAGAGGTAGTGCTGGGGCAGGGCTCCAGGGGCCTGAGTGCAGCCCACTGAGGGGTTAGAATGGGAGGTGAGGGCTCTCCAAGCGGAGGACCCGACGTGAGGGAGGGAGGGAGAGGAAGCCCGTGAGTGCTGCACAAGTTCCAGGTTTTCGCGTTCAGTGCTCAAACCTGCAGCACGCGAGCAAGATTTAATGTTTCGAAATCTCGGGGGAGAGGTAACCGAGAGCGGTCTTTGCGCGCCGCGGGGCTTTGTTTAACTTTGCAGCTTCTGCGCTATCTCGAGCCACACAAGGGTGAGACGCGCGTGGCGCACCCCAGCCGGAAGGCCGTGCTCTGCAGCCCGGTGGCAGCCGGAGGCCCAGGACCAGCCTCCAGAAGCCGAGGGTGCAAACGTCCGCGCCGCCCCCGCTCCACCCCCTCTGCGGTCACCGAGCTAGGGGTCAAGGGCAGAAGGTCCAGCTGGGGCTCCAGGAGCGGGAGATGGGAAGACCTGTTTAGACCCTCCACACTATGGTGCCCTTAGACCTGCGGAGGGGCGAGGGGCGCTCTCTCTTCCCAACTGTGGTCAGAGGCAGTGTGGCCCCTGTCCTGGAGTTGGCGAAGTCCTGTAGAAGTATCAAGGACTCTGAAAAATTGATAGCTGTGTTTCTACGGTGCTCTTAGATAAACAGGATAATAATAAATTACGCCAGTTGTGTTTGGGCTTGGAGATGGTCTCAGATTTTCCCAAGGCCACTCAGCTGCTTAGTAACTAGGCAAGCTTCCTGACTCCTGGTATAGGGTTTTTTTTTTCTTTTTTCACTGCATCACAGCCAAGACAGTGACCTAATTTTGAAGAGGGGACAGATAGGTAGTTAGACAGACAGACATTGATATTTTTTTAAAATATGGTTATTTTAATGTAGTTTTAAGATACCATTCATAGCATGACAACTACCTGGGAAACATCTCCCACAGCCCCAATTCTCTATGACAGCCACTCAGACAGGATTTAGAAGAAGAAAACTGGCAGAAATTGGATGCTTGTTGGGGGAAGATGCAATCAAAGGAGAAGAGAATCAGGTGGGGGTGGGGGAACAAAGATGGGGAAGAGGTAGCTGTCAGCACAGATTGTGAGAACAACTTTATTCTAAAGGTTTCCTTCCTAGGCATCTGTCCAGATAGTTTGGGGGAGTGTCCCCATTAGTTCTCTGATGCCCAGTCTGGAGAAGCCCCAGCTGTGGTCTGCAGGTACAAATGCTTGATGGCAGAGTCTTGTTTCCCTCCTTCTCTCTGTTGTAGTGAATACATTCTGTGTGTGTGTGTGTGTGTGTGTGTGTATAAAATGCATATGCAAAAGAGCTTGAGAATGTCTGTGAGAGTGAATGTGGGTGTCTGAAAGGGAGTGTGCCTCCAAGAGGGGGGCTTGGGGTGGCAGGGATGTTGAAAAGAGGGGAAAAACGAATCAGAGTTTACTGAAAACCCACAGCTGAGTAAGGGTCTTCTTAGTGCTAGTGGACCTGAGGAAATAGTCAATTCTTAATGTTCCTTAAAGTAAAAAAGGAGAGGAAATGGATTTAAATTAGGAAAGAATGACATTAGACCCATGGGCCTTTCTTGATAGTCCTTCAGATTCCTGACATTAAGGTGATCTCCAACTCGGCTGCAAGATCCCAAGGGCAGAAACTAGGGCTTTCCACTTCAGATGGCTCCCCACTTTCCTCCACCATCTGTAGCATGGATGGCTTGCACACTGTGCTTCAGAAGCCAAAGGTAGGGACTAAATCCCTTTTGTGGGTCAGTTATCTTTTATCTACATTTTGCAGCCTAGACTAGCCCCCATTCCCTCCACACACACAGTTGCCTTGCATCTCTGATCATCGAAAGACCTAGTGAAGAAACACCTTGACTCATCCCCTCTGAAAAGTGTGTGCTTCCTGCTGACAGGGGGTGAGTAGCCACCTTTGCTTTCAAAGGATGGTGTGGGGGCATTCTTCAGTGGGGATGCTGTCTGCCTCATTCCAGAGCACTTCTCAGTCTTCCTCTCAAATTTCACTTTCATATATATTTGGGGACAATACCTCACCTTGGTGCAGCACTGTACCCTTTGGAGAATTATTTCATTCCACCCTGTCTTTTATTTAATCTTTACCACCGTCATAGCTAATAGGTATCATGATTCTTGTTTTGCAAGGTGATGGAACTGAGGCTCAGGAAAGTGAGATAATTTGCTACAGGTCACTTGGTTGGTGAGTGTGTGAACTTACATGTGGCAAGGCTGGGATTTGAACCCAAGTTCCGGTCCATATCTCAGGACCTTTTCAGGATGGCATGCTGTCAGCTTGGGGGTAGGCTAGGATGAGGGATGCGGTGGGAGGAATACATAGGGGTTTTGGTGCCTTTTCCCTCTACCCACCTGTTCTCTATCTTTTTTAATAGTCCTTTCCTGAGCCTTCTCTCTCTGTCTCTCTCTGTCACTGTCACTCTCTCTGTCTCTTTCTTTCATCATCATCATCATCATCATCATCATCATCATCGTATTTACCTGTCGTATCTATCAATTGATTAATTGATCTATCTAATCTACCTTTATTACCATTTCCCAAGAAAAGTGTGTATAAATGAGACCTCAGAAATCCAGCCACCTCCTTAGGAAAGAATTCAGTCTCAGTTCAGACTGTCCCAGTCTCAGGCAGCAGCTGAACACCAAAAAATACCATGGTTTAGTGGGAAAGGAAAGCCTGGCCTGAGGATAGGTAGGGACAGCTGGTTCCCAGATCATATTCCTCCATGGTGTTTTCGTGTAACCTCAGGTAAGTCACAACCTCCTCAGAGTCCTAGTTTGTTGTTATCTGTAAAATGGGGAAACATAATACCCACCTCCCTCCTTCCCAGGGGTTGTTATGAGAATAAAATGGCATGATTCATTTATCCATGAATCACGAAGAGCTGTTTCTGTTTTAATTACAAGACCTTTATGTTCTCTCAAAACCCTCGAAATTTATAATCCTATGATTCACCCAACAAATACTTATTGAACACCTACTGTGTGCTAGGGCCTAGAGATAATGGGCATTTTGAAAGCTTTGAAGAAAATGAAAAGCACAAGACAAGTTAGACATTTAAAAAAATGTACCTCCTATTGATGGAACATCTTATTTTTTTAGTTTTTCTGCCACAACATAATAAAAGCAGCAACCAAAAGAGGGGGAAAAACAGCAACACAGCTTGTGATGCCAGCGCTATTACGCACTCTGACACATCCTGCAGATAATAGTGGGAATATCTATATCTCGTTGTATTTGATGTCACATCACCTTGTTTACACTATCCTTTGGGATGTTTACAGCATAAAGATTGCCTCTCACCGTCCTGGGCTTGAGTTGTTTCTTCAGTCAATAAAATTTAAAAAGGGCATCCCACATTCTATACAGTGACTACCATACTTATTTTACAGAGATTGTAATTTGTGGTGGTTGTCTGCCTTCAGATATGACCTCCCCTGGCTTATTGACTCACACTTTGATTATATGTCCATTCTTTTGATTTCATTAATTAGCTGTGCATTGTTTTGCAGCTATTAAGAGTAAAGGTGGATGGAGCAGTGGAAAGAGCCCCAGGACTGAGAAGAACTGGGTTCTTGTCTAGATTCTGCTGTCAAATTGCTGTGTGGCCTTTGGCAAACTTGCATCTCTCTCTCTGAGCCTCAGTTTTCTAAACTGTAGAATGGAAGCTTTGGACTAGGTGATGGCTAAGGTCCTTTCTCTCTGTGATCCATTCTAATATACTAAGCAATTCCTGAAACATTCAAGAATGTGTTTCAGAAAAGCCAGAAGTTTCCTCAATATACTTTAACAGTACTACCTCCAGTTTATGAGCTTCGGCTATGGCATGATGAGCTGACTCTGCGTATAGAAGAGCACTGCTCCCAAATTTAATTATCTGGGGGGCACCATCACAGCGTAGGATAAAATGAGCCATTTTGTTCATCACGACTGCAGCCTTTGCCAAAATGGAGGTTATGGGATAACAACTTAAACTCATTAACACTCAGAGATGAATGAGGTAATGTGCCAGCAGACCAAACTGGTGCTCAAATATTTTTATCTGGAGACCTGTATCTCTTTCCCATATTGTGATACATTAACAGGGATGTCTTTATCTATTGTCACTGCCTGTAGACATTTGAATAACATAGACACAATGCCTGTGGGGCACTCACGCTCATGCACTATCAATTTCTCAAACTCTGAAGCGCCATCAAAAGCTTGGAGCAAAATTCTGATGGTGCCATAAAGTGCCTAGGTTATAGGAATTCAAATGATGGCATCCGTGAAGTCCCCTGCTTTTTTTTCTCATAGGTGTTTACTAGTGAGTGCTATGCCATCCCTAACTATTTGATGGGGACAGTGGAGTAAATTAGTCCTCCAGATTGTGAGGGCTGTGGATTTATGCCTAGCTGAAAGCATTCCTGTCCTCACAATGTCGAAGAGGGTGACCTTTCTGACGTTAATTTGTTTCTCCATCTGTGCCATGCATTTCGGCAGGATGTGAGGAACAGGCCTGATGATACCCAAATGTGTTTCCCCCTTTTGTATTTCTGGAGACTTGCTCTGGGTCTCCCTCTGGTCTTTGTTCAAATTCTCTGTTTCAGCATCTGCTAATATCCTAGCCCCTCTACTGATCTACATACAATTAATTATGCTTTCTATTGCCAGTGTCAGTGTAAAATTGGATGGTTTGAAAGAAAAAGAAATTTTGAGACATATAGGCATTTTGCTAACCTGAATAATAGCATTTAAAAAATTGATCTATGCAGTTAGTTTTCCTATTTTGTAAGATGACTTTTTTTAAACTTGACCCTGAGGCTGTTGGAGACAGAAGAAGAAAGACCTATTCCCAACAGTCTCCCAAGATCTCTTTACCTGTTTTAATTTAATTCAAATTTAGTAGAGCTTGAACAGAGTAAGACTTTGTATGCATTGATACAAATTCTAATTTTATGTAATTACTTTTGAAACCTGATATTTTCTCGTAAACTCCTTTGCAAAGAACCTTCAAGATCAACGTTTTTATTAAAAACCAATGCTAAATATCACGCATGCATTATTCATTTATTCTCACACAACTGCTGAAATGGGTACTGCATCATTTTCCCATTTTATATAGGAAGTCACTGAAGCTCAGAGAATTCAACTGATTTTCCTAAGGTCACACAGCCAAGATATTGTAAAGCTTGGCTTTGAACTGCATTCTGTTTAGTTCAGACTCCAGCGGCCCCTGCAGATATATGTCTAAAGACTTTGTTTTTGCAAACGTCTTGAATTCTAGGCTGAAACTGAGAGGCCTTGCTTTCCTCTTCTGTCTTGTATATTTTTTGATGCCATGGTCACTTCAGGCCAGCCCTAAGGCATGCTGAAAGGGGAAGAGGAAGACACTTTGGAGCAGGAGAGGTCTCTTGGCACCTTGTTCCCTGTGAGGAGCCTCCTTTTGTACTCAGCTTGGAAAACCAAGCCTGAGGACAAGTATTCAAATCTCAAGAACCTGTTTCTGTGTCTCTTTTGGTGTTGAAACCTGCTTACTTGCCCCCCCCCCCATCTGCTTCCTGTCTGGGCAGACTGGCCTTCCTAACTCTACTTCTGTCCTGTATTCTTCTGGTGGCTTGAGAGGGTTGAAAGCAAGCAAGACAGTGTCAGTTTTGCTGGCAGAATAGCAGCATATGATTGCTCTTAAGTTTAGCCCTGTATCTTTGAGCAGGAGGCAATGACAAACGGTTTATTCTAAGGCCTTTGATTTCCTTCATAATTGTAAGCATCTAGGCTGACTCATCTCTCAAAGGCTTTTCTCTCTGTCTCTCTCTTTTTTGGCTGGTGTTGTTTTGAGATTTTCTTATTTGTTCTTACCTTATTTGGGGGGGGGGGAGAGGGATAGATTTTCATCTTGGTTTCTGGGTAAAAGAACCAGCTATACTCTTCAGATGACCAGATCTGGTAAGCCTTGGCAAGAAGAAATAGCCGCAACTTCAAAGCAGGTACAAATATGCCTGAATTGGGGAAAGGGAGAGGGGGAGTAACCTCAAAAAAATTTAAGCAGAGCTAGGCTGTATGTGTCAGGATGAGACCCTTGGCTAATAGGGTCTGGACCAGCTATTGTGAATGGGGGATCGCTAGGGACTTAGTCTGGGACTGAGGTGGGTGCTGTGCATACGTCTTTGGTTAAAATGATCATCTTGTGGACAAAGTTTGGTGGTTGGGCTTAGGCATTCAGTTTGGGTCCAGGGAATGGTGCTTTGGAGTTGAAGGAGATTTAAAAAATCCATGCTAAGGATTTTTCCTCCTAGCTCAGTTCAAAAGCCATAGAAAGACTCCTCGCCTTTTCTCATACTGCACTTCAGTTATCTGGTAAGAACTTATTTTTGATAAGCGTGACTTTGGCTATTAAGGAAAGTGGGCAAAAGAGAATTTTGGAAACAAAACAAGGGTGGGATTTTGGTGGGTTTGTGGGTTTGTTTGTGTGCTTGTTCTGGACAGAGCTCATTTGTATAGATTGTTGAATGATAAACGCCTACCTGCTTTTCCTCTGTCAAAGCCACATTACCTGATCTTTGGGATTTAAGCCGCCTACTCAACTATAATATATAGAATATTACCGTAAAACTCCATGGCAAAGGGGAGCTCCAAGACATGGCATGTGACCCCTTCCCTTATTGTCAAAAGGGGTTCCCTATGTCCCAAATTATCTTCTCTATCAAGAGCCAGAATCCACACACTCACCCAAACTATAACCTTTGGAGCTGTCCTAAATTCTATCCTTCTTATTACAATTCCCCTAAGCTCTGTCAATTCTACCCATAGAATCCTACCCCAGCCCCAGCCCCAGTGACACTGGCTTGTATCAGCATCTCTTTGCCTCTTGGCTGATCTACCTACTTCAGACTCTCTACTCAGACCAGGCTTTTCACTGCTCCCTGTGATTTTTCCAACTGCAGCTCTGACTCTGTCCCTCTCCACTTAAAACCCTGCAGTAGTTCCCTACTGCCTTCAGGAGAAAGTCCAGTTCCATAATATGGCTTACAGGGCCATTCCTCAGTTCATGCCTGCTTATGCAGATTTATCTCCTAACATCCCCTTTCTACAGCTTTAAGAATATGACAACCTCTCTCCCATCTCTTTGCCTTTGCACAAGATGTTCTCTTTCTGGACGCCCCCCCCCCCCCATCTCCAGGCAGACTTAGATGTTTCCTCCTTTCTGCTCTCACAGTACTTTGTTTATATCTTGGCCATTGACTTCTCACAAGGTTTTGTAAATTGTTACCAACCTGTGTATCTCCTTCACTGCACTGTTAAATCCTTTATGAAAGGAGTAGTTTCATTTGCCCATAGTTGAATCTTTAGTGCCTGGCACAAAGTGAGTAATTAATACAGAATTTTTTAAATAAATGAATGAATGAAAGAACAAATGAGGCCAGGATGTGCGGGGAAGAATGCTGTGTGGGGTCCAGAGAGATCCCCACTGGGGGATCCTATGCAGCCTGGGAGCAGCAGTATGGGATACTGGGAGCCATGGAGAAGGGACATGGAAAACAGGTTTGCCAGAACACTAAGACAAACTTCACTCTGATCACCAGTTCTGTGTTGGGAGGAGACTCACTAGAAATGGCCAGGAAATGATGTTTGTTTCTTTTGATACAAACTGATGGTGTTTTCATGAAAAACATAATATAATCAAGTCTCACAATTTTTAGTAAATAGAGAAAAAGCAAAGGCAAACAAAATCCTACCACTTAATAAAGATGCTGTTCATATTGGGGTGCATTTCTTTCAGTCTTTTATTTTTATGCAGATTTTCCTTCACATGGTTGTAATCATAATTAACACAATCCTATATTTTGTATTTGCTGTTTAAAAGCTCTTTGTAAATATCACTTTAATGATTTCATAATTTTCCAGACTGTGGTCCTTCCATAATTTGTATAACTAGTCTCATTACTGGGCTAGCTTTTTTCCCCTAAATTTTTTCCTGTTATGGCTCATGTACATATGTTTTTGCCTGTCCGAAGGTAGATTTCATTAGGACAGATTCCTAGAAGGGGAATTACTAGGTCAAAGGGCCTGGGGATGATTTTTGGCTCCATACTTATGTGCCCCGTTTGCCTTCTGGAAGAGTTGTACACATTTTCAGTGCTCCTAACCTAAATGAATGTGCCCATTTCATCCAGCCTGGACAGCACAGAGTATCACCATTAAATGAACTCTATCAATTTTCTAATTAATTGAGGGAAAATATTACCTTATACTTGTCTCAATGTACATTTTACAATTGTGAATAAGGTTGGTTGGTTTTCTTTTTAATCTCTTTTTTCCTCCTTCTTTCTTTTTTCTTTACTTTCTTTTTCTTTCTGTCTTTCTTTTCTTCTTCTTCTTCTTCTTCTTCTTCTTCTTCTTCTTCTTCTTCTCCTCCTCCTCCTCCTTTTTCTTCTTCTTCTGCCTAATTAGGTTTTCTCTTTTCTGGACTATCGGTTCAGGGATGATTTTTTTTTTTAAGTTGGTTTTTTTTTCTTCAAATAAGCAACCAGAGGCAGCTATGCTTGAGGGTGAAGCCGCCTCCCAGTTTTCCCTCCCCCTTTACCACCCTCCCCCCCATAGCTCCTTCCACCAGGTCCAGTGACAATTGGATGATGCAGCCTTGATATCCTCCGATTCCAGAATGGGTGGCTGCATTCCTTTTCTGAAGGCAGCAAGGACACTGTGCCCCAGAATCATGCCCCCTTTGCTGTTGTTGTCCGCCTTCCTTTTTTTAGTGAACGTCCTGGGAGGAGCCCCAGGAAACAATCCGGACCGCAGGACGAAAATGATATCAATACACAGTCTGTCGGAGCTGGAGCGTCTGAAGCTGCAAGAGACTGCTTACCACGAACTCGTGGCCAGACATTTCCTCTCTGAATTCAAACCTGACCGAGGTGAGCCGGCCCCGGAGCGTGGTGTCCCCGCCTTCGAGCGAGCGGACCCCCGGGCAGCACGGGCCGAGTCTGGGGTCCAGGAGGGTGGGAGGGGCTCCCGCCTGGTGTCGGCCCCGCTCGGTTCCCCTGGAGCCTGGACCACCGAGGAAGCAGGAGTTGAAGGGTTTTGGTTGAATTGTGGAAGAGGTCAAGATTAGTTGAGTTGGGTGGAAGCCTGGGGGCTTGAGGGGGCGGTCAGACAGGCGGAAGGCAGGGACAGACAGGTGGACAGAGGGCAGGTGAAAAGACTGACGCACCAGGTGCGGTGCGAGGAGTCAGAGCGAGGAGGAGGTGCAGAGGGACCCTTTGAGAAGGGACCAGGACGCACAGAGACGGCGTGCTCGAGAGACGGCGAGTCCGGGGAGATAGCGAGACAGCGAGAGAGACACGCGCCAATCCGGGCACAGAGCGGGAGGGCGGTGCGGGCGCGGGAGCGTCGGCGGGAGGTGCGCTGCGATCGCTGCCCCCCCTTCCCCCCCACTCAGCCGGCTGCGGGTGAGCGAGCGGGACGAAGCCCTGGATGGGGCCCGAGCGTGCAGGGGGCTGGGCGGCCCCGGGGAGGCGGGAAGGGGCGCACGGGCCGAGGGGCGCCCCCGTGGCAGAGAAAAGTGCGAGGGGCGGGGGGCGCGCCGGGCGCGCGCGGCGGCCGTAACCTGGGGACGCCACGCGAGGGACGAGTAGACCCCGCTGCGGGGGTCTGAGAGCCGGGACGGCGCGTGTCGTCGCTGCCAGGGCTGCGGTGCGGGGAGCCGACGGCAGCCCGGGCGCGAGCGCGCCCACAGGAACTTGGCTACCCCTACTTGCCGCCGGGACGCAGGCGGAGCCCCTCCCCTAGCCTGTTGCACGGCCGCGGCGCCCCAGAGTCCGCAATGTGTGTCTGAAGCCCTGTGCGGAGCTGCTGCTGGTGCGTGACACGGGGCGCGCCGCGCACGAGGCGCCTCCGATCGTCTGATTCGGTTAAATTCTTGGAGTCTCAGGGGTGGTAGATGGGCTTGGTCCCGTTGTCAAACGGGGAAACTGAGGCTGAGAGAAAGCAAAACACTTCCAGCGGGCAGGTCGGAGCTGTTTGCTCCGCCCCCTCCCCCGCAGATCAATACATTGCGATGTTTTCATCATTTATCAAATCCTATTTGTGTGAGTGTGCGTGTCTTTTCTTTTTCTCTTCCCATAGCTCTACCTATTGACCGTCCAAACACCTTGGAGAAGTGGTTTCTGATTCTGAGAGGACAGCAGAGGGGTGAGGGGCTCTCGTACTTAGGAAATAAATGGGGCTTTACCCACCCCCCACCCCCCGCCATTGTGTCCCTGGCTACTGGAGACTCGGCGGTGCCCATTGTTTCTGGGGGTACTCAACCCCCCCCCCCAACCTCATAGGGGATGTTTCAGGAAATGGCGCACTCGCTGCAGACGCGGGGCGGTCCCAGCAGATTTCCCTAAGCCTTCCCCGTGGATCCACCCCAGACAGTCGCCCAGAAGAAACTGCCCTCATTGCTTCAAGGCTGTCACCCCCCTGGCAGGACCTAAGGCAGGGATCCCGAGCTCCGTCGGGGTAGTGGAACCGAGTGCTTCTGTCAAACCACTGCAGGGTCTTTTTGGCTCCCTCCCCAGGGAGGGGCGCTGTGGGTCTGGAGGGGTGGGGTTGGCTGCAGGCGGTTGCTTAGAGGAGCGCTACAGCCCCTGCACTTCCTCCTGATTTAAGCGCTGCGGAGCGTTGACGTGTCTCATTCTTTCTCTCCCTGGCTCCCCAGTCGTATCACTCAAGACGTTTGGCATTCGCCTGGAAGAGGTCCTGGTGAATGAGCTTACCCGCCGCAAGCATCTTGAACTAACAGCCGCGATGCAGATTGAAGAATCCACTGGTCAGGCCTCGGGACGTCGTCGGGGAAACGTGGTGCAAAGGATGTTTGGCCGCATCAGGCGCTTTTTCAGTCGCAGACGGGATGAGCCCACCTTGCCCCGGGAGTTTACTCGCCGTGGGCGTCGAGTGAGTTGAACCCTCCAAGCAGTGGCCGTTCCTGAGGTGTCCATCGTTGCAGGGCGGGAGGGTCAAGGTCTGCGACCTCAGAGGGAGGGAGAGCTGAAGAGAACATGTGTGTGTGTGTGTGTGGGGGGGGGTGTAATTGGCTTCCCACGGAGAGAAGGTCTCCTGTTATGAATGTGACACAATCCCCAGGAAGGTCCAAAGTGACCCTCCTGCTCCCCCCCTTTAAGATAGTTTGGGTTTCTCCACAGGGTGCAGTGTCCGTGGACAGCCTGGCTGAACTGGAGGATGGGGCCCTGCTGCTGCAGACCCTGCAACTTTCCAAGATTTCCTTTCCGATTGGCCAGCGACTTCTGGGATCCAAAAGGAAAATGAGCCTCAATCCGATTGCTAAACAAATCCCCCAGGTTGTTGAGGCTTGCTGCAGCTTCATTGAGAAACATGGTAAGGGGGCTGAGAATGATGGTTCAATCAAGGTAGGAGGCAATTAAAGGGCAAGAATGGTGTTCTAGAAATGGGTAGAGAAAAGAGGACATAGGGTGAAGGGTGGGAACATTCCCCTGCCA
The DNA here is from genome assembly GCF_046562875.1 of Panthera onca. Taxonomy (NCBI): domain Eukaryota; kingdom Metazoa; phylum Chordata; class Mammalia; order Carnivora; family Felidae; genus Panthera; species Panthera onca. The sequence continues at coordinate 21,053,962 of NC_138357.1, read as the reverse complement.
CCAGCTGGGGCTGGGATTCAGTTGGGGAGAGGGGAAATGCCATGGGGAAGGGGACCAGAGATACTTAGCATCTCCTGGTCTTTTCTTTCAGGCTTAAGCACAGTGGGAATTTTCACCCTGGAATACTCGGCAGAGAGAGTGCGTCAGGTAAACTGGCTCTGTTTACACCTATGTTCCTTGAGTGAGGAAAAACAGGTGGGGGTGTCTTCCCCATAGATCTGAGTGGAGTTTCATGCCTGGTGGGGGGGATCAACGTCTTCTTTCTAGCCCCTCAGTCATGCCATATTGCCAGCCACCTCCACTGAAGCTTGAGACTTATGGAAGGAAATGCCAGGAGGGAGCATGTGATGGGCAGGGCAGAGGGTCCATGTCTTCTCTCCCTTTTTTCTAGCTCCGTGAAGAATTTGATCAAGGTCTGGATGTAGTGCTGGATGACAATCAGAATGTGCATGATGTGGCTGCACTCCTCAAGGAGTTTTTCCAGGACATGAAGGACTCTCTGCTGCCAGACGATCTGTACATGTCCTTCCTCCTGACAGCAAGTGAGTCTTGTGCTGTCCCTTGTCAGGCAAGGAGGGGAAATAGTATGGGGGGGGGGCGGTAGGGACAGAGGTCTGGCTGCAGGACCCCAGGGAACTAAAACAGAGTAAACATCAGAAGATGAAAACACCTATCCAGATTGCTTTCCCTAGATCTCTTAATAGTCCATTTTAAGTCTATTGTTGGGAGATTTCTCTAGAGCTTCTTGAAGCTGTGTGTGTCCTCCCAGGGCAAAGAGGAACCTAGGTTCTGTAGAAGGGATCTGCTTTTGATGGGAGCACTTCTTGCTTTCAGGGCTCCTGAGCCAAAATGCTTTGGGAATGAGCAAAGACAAGATGCTTGGGTACTTCCTCCATAGCTCTTCCTCAGTTTTCAAGCATAATCACATGTCTTTTGGTATCAGGCTGCTGTCAAGGCTAGCCCCCTGAGCCATCCACTGCTTTCCTTCTTCTAGCTCTAAAGCCACAGGATCAGCTTTCTGCCCTGCAGTTGCTGGTTTATCTGATGCCACCCTGCCACAGTGATACCTTGGAGCGTCTGCTGAAGGCCCTGCATAAGATCACTGAGAACTGCGAGGACTCCATTGGCATTGACGGACAGTTGGTAAAAACCTGTGGAGAATGGTAATGAGAGCTGTGGTAGGGGACATGTGTGGGAGTGTATGAGAGAGACACAGAGACAGACGGTAGGAGAAGGCAACAAGAACAAAAGGAGACATTCATATTTGTGTCATTTCCATTACTGCCTCAGAGTCGATCACTTTCTGCTTTCCTTTTTGTAGGTTTCAGGCAACCGTATGACTTCCACCAACTTGGCTCTGGTGTTTGGATCTGCTCTCCTGAAGAAGGGGAGATTTGCCAAGAGGGAGTCCAGGAAAACAAGACTGGGGATTGACCACTATGTTGCTTCTGTCAATGTGGTCCGTGCCATGATTGATAACTGGGATATCCTCTTCCAGGTAAAGGGAGCTTTTGGACAAACTTCCTTCATAGCTTTCTCCTATTCACAAGGCAAGTGAGGGTCATACATGCATCCCTGACAGTAGCCAAAGCAGGCAGCCACTAAATCTTCCAGAAATTCCTCCTGCATTCAGTGGTCATGGTATCTTCAGTCCTGGGTACCTGATAGAGAGGAGTATAAATTTTAAAATGTTGTGTAATAAAGGCTAACGTTGCTCATTTTACCCTCAGGTGCCTCCTCATATTCAGAAGCAGGTTGCTAAGCGTGTGTGGAAATCCAGTCCTGAAGCCCTGGATTTTATCAGACGCAGGAATTTGAGGAAGATACAGTGAGTGTTTTCTTGGTTTGTTTAAGCTTAGCCTGAAGCAGAATCTCCTATGGGGGCTTTCAATCCAAGACCACCGTCATGTTAGGCAAACCAAGTATGAAAACTGACTTGCTTTTTCAAATTCATTTCCACCCAGGAGTGCACAAATAAAGATGGAAGAGGATGCTTTACTTTCTGATCCAGTGGAAACTTCTGCTGAAGCCCGGGCTGCTGTCCTTGCTCAGAGCAAGCCCTTTGATGAAGGTCAGTTCCCTGCTGGAGGTCAGGCCCTTGCTGAAGGTCAGTCCCTTGGTGAAAGTCAGGCCCTTCCTGAAGGCCAGGTCCTTGGTGAAGATGAGCCCCTTGAGGAAGATGAGTCCTCTGAGGAAGATGTGTCAGGCCATGAAGAGCTAGTATTTGAGTATCTCCATCAAGGAGTAGTCTTTGGGGAAATTCAAGGTCTTGAGATCCCAAATGATCTTGAGATTCAAGGCCCACATCTTGAAGGCATACCAGAGCTTGATGAAGAAGAAGATGATGACGACGACAACAACGATGATGATGACGATGATGATACCCTGAATTTTGATGATCTTCCTCCCCTTGAAGATATTCTAGAACCTGATGATGAAATTCCCGAACTCATTGAAATCCCAGACTTTGAAGAAATACCATATTTTGATATGGTCCCAGACCCTGAAGGAGCCCCAGGTGTGCAAGAAATCCCAAATCCTGGAGAAAACCCAAACCACGACCTTGAAGAAGGGCCAGATTTTGAAGACAACCAAAATCTTGACCTTGCAGGAATTCCCTATCTCGATGTAATCCTGAACAATGAAGAAGCCTCAGATACCGATGAAATCTCAGACCATGCAGATGCTTCAGAACATGATGAAAACCCAGATTCTGAAGAAGATCCCAATCTTGAAGAGGTTCCGGCTCTTGATGAAATCCCAAATGATGTATCCTCAAATGCTGAAGCAATTCCAGGCCACGAAGAAGCCCCAGAGGTCAATGGGATTTCAAGTTCTGATGAAGACCTTGATTTTGAAGAAGTCCCAGCTCTTCATATGTTGCCAAGCCCTGAGGAAGCCCCTGGGGGTCATGAAATCCTAAATCATGAAGAATCCCCAGAGGTTAATGGACTCTCAGACCCTGAAGAAGACCCCAATCTTGAAGAGGTACCAGCTCTTGATGGAGTCCCAAATGATGAAGAAACCTCAGATACTGAAGAAAATCCAGATCAGGAAGAACCTCCAGAATTCAATGGAATTGCAGGCTCCGAGGAAGGCTCCGACCCTGAAGAGGTCCCAGCTCTCCATGTGGTAACCAGCCCTGAAGATGTCTCTGATTTTGATGACATTCAAGACCAGGAAGAATCTTCAGTTACTGAAGAAATCCCAAGACACAAAGAATCCTCTGATGTCAGTGGAATCCGGGACTCTAAAGAAAACCCCCGTCTTGAAAAAGGCTCAGTATTTAATGTGGTTCCAGAGCCTGGGGATGCTGAAATTCACAATGAAATTCCCAGTTCTCAGAAAGACCGAGCCAACACTTTTGAAGAGGATGAAGTTACCAATTTGGTTCCAGAGCCTGAAGATGTCTCCATTCTCAACACAATTCCAGACCCTCAGCCAGACCTTACCGTCAGTCTTGATGAAATCATGAATGTGGAGGCTGTCCCAATGCCTAATGATCTTGACTCTAGAGAAGTTTGGAGTCCAAAGGCAATAAAGTCCCACAAAGAAGATGCAGATGTTACACTTCTTGTAGATACCACCCTCCTTAAAAACAAGTCTCAGCCTGGCCAAGTCATGGACCACAAATCCTCCCCAGAGTCATTGATGACTGCCACCTGCTTTCTCCCCTTCACGAAGTGCTGTAAGCTTCCGGCTCCAGCTTTGTTACTCATTTGCTTAGTAAAATTAGTCAGGCTGGTTGTAGGGTGGTGGTGGTTGTTAGGGGGCCGCCCTCTTCCCTGCCTGCCCGGTGGTATTGTCCATTTGCTGTAAGCACGGGGTATCTGTCTCACTCTTCCTGTTCTCTAACCCAGCCCTACCCCCACCACCTTCTACAGGGGGCCTAGATTTAAAGATATGTGTTCCACTGTTAGGCTGCAGTTTTCTTAACATGTCAAATAGGGATGATCTTTCCTACTCTAACTTCTTGCTTCGTATTGTATTTGAAGTGCAAAACTAGGTCTTAGTCCCTTGCGTGCTGTGCAAAGTATGAAGTCTGGAAACATTAAGGAGTTAACACTGTTACTATTTTCCAGGTTCCTCTGAGGAGCCAGCTGTGCCTCCCGGCACTGCCCGTTCCCATGACGATGAGGAAGGAGCGGGTAACCCCCCCATTCCGGAGCAAGACCGCCCATTGCTCCGTGTGCCCCGGGAGAAGGAGGCCAAAACTGGCATCGGCTACTTCTTTCCTTAGATGTTTTTCCTTCTATAAGGTGCCGGACAGGGGAAAAGGGTGGGGGTAGACCTGGGATGTCACAGGAAACATTGAAGAAACGTTGAGGGTAAAGATCTGAGGGTAAGAAGGATTTCCACCTGATGCTCGGGTCAGGCTGAGAATTCCAAACACACTGCCAGCCCCTTCACCGGGGAAGTTTGGTCTCTTCAGCTAGTAAAAGCAGAGATGTTTCTGTGTCATGCCCAGGCTCCCTGGTGCTACCTTGCCTTTCTCTTTTACCCCTGATCCTGGCTTTCCCACACTACAGCCTGTCCTTTAATTGATGTGACATTTGTGGTAAACACCTTGTCCCAGAGAAGCTCACAAATCTCGAGGTGCTTTCCCTCCCCCCAAAAAAGGGAATTGCATGTTTTTCCTGACTTTCCTTCCCTCCTCCCAAGAGCTCAATTGCAAAGGCCCTCAAGAGGCATGCTAGGACGTCATTTCAGGACTGACAGCTGACAAACAATTAACGCTAAACCATGTCACACCAACTCATAGCCGTGTCCCCACAGCAACTCCACCGCCTCAGGATTTTTTGCCCGCCCCAAATTATTTAGACCAATGGCTCATCAAATAGCCACCCCCAAAATTCTGTGCAGTTTTGCTCAGGTCACGCTAACAGGGAAACCTCAAATGTAAGCCTAACTAGCCTTCTGGGGTCAAAACTTAGAGGAAAAATTTGATTTTATTACCTAGATCTGTTTTACAGACAGCTGGAGTTCACACCCTGCTGTCAGCAAAACAGCTAGTTAGGTAGAGACACATAGTTCCAAGTAGTTCAAGTCACCTGATTCCAAACGTTCTTACCTATCGTCTCTGTAGCTCCTCTCTGCAGGACGGTACAAATTTGCGGGACATGCTCTGGTAACACGCAGATATGGGTTATGTATGACATCCAAAATTATAGCTGATATTGAGGGGTAACAACTGCTAAGGTCCACAGAATGAAGAATGTATTGTATTGAGGGATAGAAATTGATCACACAATGGGTAACAACCGCAGAGCTCGAAGATTTGTGATTGTTAAAACTTCTCTGGCATTTAATCATTAATAAACATCTGTGTTGTGACAGCAGCATATTCATGGCTTACTGTGTGTGTGTGTGTATGTGTTTAATTTGAAAATTGGATTGGTGAGCTGGGAAGCTCTGACTAGAGCTGAAGGGGAAAGAGAAATAGGGAAGAGGGATAAAGGAGAGGGGGTGACATGGAATAATGGGATGTGGGGGAATGGACTAAAGCAGTGGTGTGTAGAATAAAGGGGAGGGGTCATGGGGAATAAAGGAGAGAGGTGACACAGAATAAAGGAGAGGGGGTAGGGAATAAAGAAGAGAGATGATTGGTAATAAAGTGTTGGAGGTCAGAAAGACAAAAGGGGAGGGGTTATGGGGAATAAGGAGGAGATGATGGGGTATGAAGGGGAAGGGTGATGTGGGATAAGGGGGGGGGGGTGATGTGAGATAAAGGGATGGAGGTAATGGGGACAAAATGGGGGTGATTGGGAATAAAAAGCAGAGGTGATGGAGAATAAAGAGGCGGAAGTGATGGAGCATAAAGGGGAAGGGTGGGCGACATGGAATAAAGGGGAAGGGGACATGGGATAAAGGGGAGGAGGGTGTGGAGTAAAATGGAAGAAAGGGGAAGTGCTCTAGTTGAATAAAGAGAAGAAAGGGTTAAAGTCGGATAAATGGTTGAGAAGGGATGAAAGAGAAACTGGAAAGAATGAAGCTTAAGAGGAGGGCCTCTAAAGGGAAAAGGAGGGGGATAAAGGGAGAGATCACTAGATGTTCTCAACTGAGAAATCCCCTTTGGATTGGTGAAAAATGAAAACCTGAAAACATCTGGAAATACATGATTTTCAGGGCAAGAGAAGAACGTGTTGCTGTTTGATTGACAGGACCTCCAACCTTTCTCGAAAACTTAAGACTTCATGACATGCTTGGAAATTTCCCGTGTCAGGCACAGGGCCCCGGGAGAGTGAAACGTTGTGTATTATTTATTTTTGTACACTTTGCTTTAGGATATTTCCTCACATAGAGTTTTACAGAGAGCAGAAATGTAATAACATTGGGTCCCTCCCATAATAATTATCATAATTATTATAATAATCATTGACATATATTGAGTTATTCCAAAGTGTCTGACACTGGGTTTGAAGCTTTACATGCATCATTTTATTTAATATTCACAACTCTATGAAGTACATGCTACTGTAATCCTCGTTGTTTCCTGGAAAACAGTGAGAAACAGAGAGGTCAAATAATCTCCCCAAATTAAACACCTGGTTAGTGGAAAACAGCCAGTCTCCAAAGCTCGGGTGTTTCACCACTAGATTACCCTGGGCCATCCATTTTAGAATTCTTCCTCTGACAAGAAGATGCTTTGTGATGTCTTGGGGGAGTTATTTGAATGGGATTTGCACTTTTAACAAGCAAGGTTCACCCTCCTTCCTCATAGGTCCTTTCTCTCTAGATAGAACAAGCTACTAGACAACTGTGCTAGCTCATGCGGACCCTAGTGTATGCATCTAGGGCCCATATGTATTAAAGCCAGTGGGAAATGTAAAGCTCATTTATTCCAACTCTGTTCTTATATAAATGGTCACACAAAAGGTTTATATTGGCAAACAGCTGACTTGAGGTTAGAGATCTGGATTAATATTCAGACAAACCTTCTGACTGCCATTCCAGAACTTTACAGGGCTAAAATAGTAAAATGTGTCCCCAGAAGAGTTTGCCTGTACTTTCCCCACTCAGCTTAAAAACCAACCAATAAACCAGATAATAAGCAGGAAAGCTGATTGTTTCAAAACATTCCTTTTACTTCCAGGCCTTCCCTGAAACCAGGTTTTTTCCCTGATCCTATTGTTTCCCTTGCATTCCTCCCCAGTGCTGACTGCTAACCAGAGGGTTTGAACTGAGAGTGACAAATGGATGTGGGCATTATCCCCACTCTTCCCCATACTCTAAGGGAGATCTCAAGAGACTTCCTTGACACTCCAAGTCCTGGTCTCATCCCAGGTGGCCTTGACAATATCCACACAGAAGACCCATCCTGCACAGCCTGGTCTCACTCTCACCACCCCGTCCTTTAACTTCTTAGTGCTTCAACCAATCACTTGGCATCACTGGATATGACTGGATTTCTGAGGGGTCAAGTTCAATATCCCATTGTGTCTTGAATCTCCTAACAGTGGCTGGGTCCCACGCATCTGCTATTTGGCTGCATTGAGGTGCCTAGTGCCTCAAGCCTTTCCTTTCTTCTTTACTTCTTCCCTCATCCAGCCAGATGTCAGGGGATAACGATTTAGAACTGACCACCTCTTCAACCCTTTGCCCTCCAAATACCACACCTGCACTAGTTAGTCTTAGGTTTGAGGTCCTCTGAACATCTGATCTCTCCAGTCTCACAATAACCACTGTGAGAGACAGGAGTGGCACTCCACATATTGGTGCTTCTAAGAGTTAGAATTTCCAGGCTCAGCTGGTCCCTCAGGCCAGTCAGTAATGCTTCACGTGCCCCAGGTTGTCTTCTTCTCTAAATCTCCACTCATTCATATTCCATTTCTACATCATTCCCCTCAAATAGCAGCCCTATTCACTTGAACTCATCTCAAATACATCCTCTCTTCTGCTTTATACTGGTTTACTTTCCTCTTTTCTAGTTTCTTTAGGTAGGAACTTAGATTATTGATTTTCTCTTTTCTGGTGTAAGCTTTCAGTACTTTGCGGTGTACCACAAGTTTGATATGTTGTATTTTCACTCTGTTTAGCATATTTTTTTTATTTTCCCTTGAGACTTTCTCATTGACCCACAGATTATTTAGATGGTTAGTTTCATTTCCAAGTGTTTTGAAAGTTTTCTGTTATCTTTCTGCTATTGATTCATAGTACTGCTTGGCTCACCTGATGTAGGTGGGACTTCCATTTGATCTAGAGGAAGGATGAGCCTTCCTGGCCCACGTTCTATTGCTAAAACGAAGCTGGTGTTCAGGAAATGGCAGGCCGGGGTCACCTTTTTCTGTTGGATGAGAGGTCATAAGATGTCCTCATACTGTGCTGTTTCTCCAGTCCTGGGATCCCAAACCAGTACACGTTCCTCTGTCATCTTTCAGAATTCTCTTTTGGTTTGCTCTGAAGTTATTTCCAGGCTTTATAGTAGGTATTTCCAGGCTTTATAGTAAGTTGTATTTAGTAGGGAGGAGCCTGGGGGAAAAAGGTCCATATGATCTCGTCCTGAGCATTAGTCTACTGGATATATTAAAAAAAAAACTTATTTAGATATAATTTCCATATCATACAACCTATAATTTAAAGTGTATAATTCAATATTTTTAGTATATTCAGAGTTGTGCAACCATTGCCATAATCTAATTGAATCCTATTTTCACTACTCCAAAAAGTAACCACATACCAATTAACAATCAATCTCTATCTCCCCCTTGCCCAAGCCTAGGCAACCACTAAACTACTTTCTATCTCTGCAGACATCTCTGTTCTGGGTATTTCATGTAAATGGAATCATACAATATGTGATATGTTGTGATTGGCTTCTTTCATGCTTCATCCATATAAGAGCATGCATCAGTACTTAATTCCTTTTCAATACCAAATAATATTTTATCATATGGATGTACCATATTTACTTTGCACGTACCTACTAAACAATGATGTTGAGCATTTTTCATACACCTCCTCCCCCATCCTTTGGTCACGTATCTGTCCAAATATTCTGCCTACTTTTAACTGATATTTTTGATTGAGAGTTGAAAGTTCTTTATACATTCTGGACTTTTTTTTCCAGTCTGTGATTTGTCTTTCATTCTCTTAACAGAATCTTTTCAAGAGCAGAAGCTTTTGATTTTAAGAAAGTTCAGATTATCATGTTAAAACATTTTAGGATCTTACTTTTGGTGTCATTGGTAAAAATTTTTGCCTATTCCCAAATCACTAAGCATTTCTCACAAAGTCTACACTGCAGCGAGGAGATGAAGAGCCTAGGGTTCAAAATTTAAGGAGGATCTCACTTGCAAAGTTGTGCAAGTCCCCGAGAGTGAGGAGATCCTTCAATTTTGCACACTAGGTCCCCCTCTCACTTCATTTTACTGTTTTCTGTTATGTTTATTCCAAGAAGTTTTATAATCTTATTTATCTAGTCATCAGTTGAAGGTGAAATGGATTGTTTCCCCTTTTTCTTATCATAAATAATGCTGCTATGAAATTTATGTTCAAGTTTTTGTGTGAAGATATGTTTTCATTTCTCTTAGGTATATATCTATGAACGGAATTTTTGGGTCATATGGCAATTCTATTTTTAACATTTTTGAGAAACTGTCAAACATTTCTTTTAAGTGAGTGCACCATTTTACATTCCTACCAGTGATGCGTGAGATTTTCAACTTCTTTATGTCCTTGCCAGCCATTTTTATTATGTCTTTTTGATTACGGCCCTCCTAGTGGTGTGAATTGTTTCTCATTGTGGTTTTGATTTACATTTCTCTGAAGTCTAGTAATGTGAATCAATGTAATACAAATATAAAAATTATATTTTTAGTTTTTCTTTTTCTGCCTACAATTTATTTTGAGTTGATTTTGTATATAGTGTGAGGTATGGATTAAGCTTCAATTTTTTTCTTCCACAATATCCACTTTATTGAAAAGACTATAATTTCTCCATTTAATTGTCTTTACAACTTGGTCAAAAATCGATTGATCATTCATTTTGTGTATATTTCTGCATTTTTCTCTGATGGCTCTATTTGTTTACTTTCAAGTCAGTACCTTCTCTCTTGATTGCTGTAGATTTATAATAAATCTTTAAATTTAGGAACGAAGGTGCTAGTTTTTCCCCATCTTTATTAAAGATATAATATTACGTAGATTTAAGGTATACAATGTGATAATTTTATATATATATACACACACACACACACACACACACATATATATATATATATATATATAGTATGCAAAGTGTTTACTGAAAAAAATTAGTTAACATATACTTTACCTCAAACACCTGGTGGTGGGGGGTGATGAGAACTTTAAAGCACTACTCTCATAGTAGCGTTCAAGTATACAATACAGTATTATAAACTGTAGTCATCATGCTATACATTACATCCCTGGAACTTACTCATTTTATAATTGAGAGTTTGTACCCTTTGACCAATAACTCCTTATTTCCCACCTCTCAGCCCTGGCAACCACAGTTCTACTCTTTGTTTCTATGAGTTTGATGTTTTTAGATTCTACATATAAGTGAGATCATACAGTATTTGTCTTTCTCTGTCTGACTTCTGACTTATTTCACATAATGCCCTCAAGTTACATCTGTGTTGTTGTAAATGGCAGAATTTGCTTTTTTAATAAATTTCTATTTCCGTCTTTTATATATAATATAATATGTATTATAGATATTATATATGTACTATATATTATATATGTATTATATATTGTGTATATATTATAGATTATATGCATTTTATATTATATATGTATCATATATATATTTTTAGTTTTCATAGTCTTGTCTTTCTGTCAGACTTATTTGTAAGCATTTCACATTTAGAATATTTACCTCCCCACCGGAAGAAAACTTATACACATTTGCTGTCACTCGCCATCCATCTTTACCCCTCAGTCTTAAGCAATTACTAACCTAAGTTTGGTCTCTATAAATCTACCTGTTGCAAACATTTTCTATAAAGGGAGCTTCACAATATGTGTCCCTTTGTGATTGCATTCTTTTACATCACATAATGTTTTCAAGGTCGACCCATGTTGGATTATACATAAATACTAGATTCATTTTTTAATGACAATAAATATTCTATAGCACGGACATACCACACTTTATTTATCCCTTCATTAGCTTATAGGCATTTGGGTTGTTTCCACTTTTGACTGCTATGAATAATGCTACAATGGACATTTTAGTTCAGATTTTTGTGTGGACATATGTTTTTATTTCTCTAGGGTAGACACATGGGAGAGGAATTTGGGGGTCAAATAGAAACTCTGTGTTTAATATTTGATGAAATATCACACTGGTTTCCAAAGTAGCTGCATCATGTTTTCATACCATCAGTGATGTATAAGGGTTCCAATTTCTTCATGTCTTTGCCAAATGTTATTACTTTTTGTCTTTTTTAATTACAACCACCCAGGAAGGTATGAAATGACATTTCATTGTGCTTTTGACTTACATTTCCTTATAAATCATGATACTGAGCATCTTTTCATATTTTTATTTGCCCTTTATGTATATTCTTTAAAGAAATGGTCTATTTAAAGTCTTCCTGTTTTTTTTTAAGTTTATTTATTTATTTTGAGAGAGAGAGAGAGAGACAGAGAGAGAGAATGCATGAGCTGGGGAGAGGAAGAGAGAGAGGAAGAGAGAGAATCCCAAGCAGGTTCTTTGCTGTCAGCTCAGAGCCTGATGCGGGGCTCAATCTCACAAATCACGAGCTCATGATATCTTTGTTTCAAGTTTTTATTTAAATTCTAGCTAGTCAAATGCAGTGCAATATTAGTTTCAGGAGTAGAATTCAGTGATTCCTCACTTACATACAACACCCAGTGTTCATCGCAAGTGCCATCACTCATTTAGTCCATCCCCCCCACCTTCCCTCCAGAAACCCTCAGTTTGTTTTCTATAGCTAAGAGCCTATTTTATGATTTGCCTCTCTTTTCTCCTTTCCCTTATGTTCATCTCTTTTGTTTCTTAAATTCCACATATGAATGAAATTATATAGTATTTGTCTTTCTCTGACTTATTTCGCTTAGCACAGTGCACTCTAGCTCCATCCACGTCATTGCAAATGGCAAGATTTCATTCAAATGGTGCTGAGAAAACATGCAGAAGAATGAAACTGGACCACTTGCTTACACCATACACACAAAAAAAAGTCAAAACAGATGAAAGACCTAATTGTGAGACAAGAAACCATAAAAATCTTAGAGAACACAAGCAACAACCTCTTTGACTTCAGCCATAGCAACTTCTTGCTAGGCACATCTCCAGAAGCAAGGGAAACAAAAACAAAAATGAGCTATTGGGACTTCCTCAAGACAAAAAGCTGCACAGAGAAGGAAATAATCAACAAAACTAAAAGGTAACCTCCCAAATGGGAAAAGATATTTGCAAATGAGATATCTGATAAAGGGTTAGTATTCAAAATCTATAAAGAACTTATCAAACTCAACTCCTCCCAAAAACCATATAATCCAGTTAAGAAATGGGCAGAAGACATGAATAGGCATTTTCCCCAAGAACACATACAGATGGCTAACAGCACATGAGAAGATGCTCAACATCATTGATCATCAGGGAAATACAAATCAAAACTACAATGAGATATCACTTCACACCTGTCAGAATGGCTAAAATGAGCAAATCAGGAGACTATAGATGCTGGAGAGGATGTGGAGAAAGGGGAATCCTCTTGCATTGTTGGTGGGAATGCAAACTGGTGCAGCCACTCTGGAGAACAGTATGAAGGTTTCTCAAAGAGTTAAAGTAGAACTACCTTATGACCCAGCAGTTGCACTGCTTGGTATTTACCCAAAGGATACAAAAGTACTGATTCGAAGGGGCACATGCTCCCTGATGTTTATAGCAGCATTATCAACAATAGCCAAATTATGGAAAGAGCCCAAATGTCCATCGACTGGTGAATGGATAAAGAAGATGTGGCGTATATACACAATGGAGTATTTTTATATTATTTTATATTTTATTATATTATAATATAATATAATTATATATTATATACATATTATATAATATATAATATGTATATAATATATTATATTATTTTATTATAATAAAATTATTATATTATATATTATATAATATTTATAATAATATAATGTAATATATTATATTATATTTATAATATATTACATTACACTGTATATTATATAATATTTATAATAATTATATATTATATATATTATATATTATATTATTATATTATTTATTTATATTTATTTATTTTATATTATTTTATTTTATTTATATTTATTTTATTTTTATTATTGAGATATATGTATTCTTTATCAATACTAGATGTAAGTATCTTATCAAAAGTATAATTTTGAAGTGGTTTTTTACAACCTGTGGGTTATTTTTTCACTTCTATGATAATATACTTTATACTACAAAACTTTTTAATTTTGATTAAGTTCATTTTATCTGTTTTATCCTTTGTCACTTGCACTTTATTTTCATATTAAAGAAACTACTACTAGTTAATGTGGAAAAAAGAGCACTGAGTAATGTATAGTATTGTTGAATCACTGTATTGTACACCTGAAGCTAATATAATACTGTTTGTTAACTATATTGTAATTGAAATTTAAAAAACTTAATTAAAAAAAGCAGCAGAAAGAAAAGAAACCACCTATTAACACCAAAATCACAAAAATGTACTCCTAAATTTTCTTCTAGTAGTTTCATAGTTTCAACTTATGTTTATGTATGTGATCTATTTGAGTTAATTTGTGTGTGCGGTGTGAGATAGTGGTCTAATTTCATTGTTTTGTCCATAGATATTCAGTTGTTCCAGTAGCATTTGTTGATGATACTATTCTAGGCCCATTACTCTATCTTGGAATCCTCATCATAATCAATTTATTTCTGAACTTCTGATTTCTTCCCATTGATCTATGTCTATCTTTATATAAGAACCGTACTCTTTTGATTAGTGTAAATTTGTAGTATGTTTTGAAAATGGGAATTGTGAGTTGTCCAACTTATACTTTGTCAAAATTGTTTTGGCTGCATTGGATTCTTTGAATATCCATTTAAACTTTATGATGAGATTGCAAAATTCTAAAGAGCAGTCAGTTGAAATTTTGATGGGGATTGTGTTGAATTTGTATACTGATAACTATGTTATATATTCCTATACATTAATGTGGAACATCTTTCCGTTGATTTAGATCTCCTTCAATTTTTTTTCAGCGGTGTTTTCTAGTTTACAATGTGTATGTCTTGCACTTATTTTGTTAAAACTTATTCCTATATCCATCTATCAGTATGGAGGAGGGCACTTGTTGGGATGAGCACTGGGTGTTTTATGGAAACCAATTTCACAATAAATTTCATATTAAAAATAATAAATAAATAAATAAATAAATAAATAAAATTTGTGTCATCATCTTTTTCTTGTGAACTGACTGAACTAATTTATTGGTTTCAATAGTTTTTGGTATATTTTGTAGGACTTTCTATATATGATATTACGTCATCTACAAGTGTAGATAGCTTTACTTCTCACTTTCAATCTGGATGAATTTGATTTCATTTTCTTGTCTAAGTATCCTAGATTGTACCTCAGTACAATGTTGTGTAGATGTGGTAAGAATGGACATCCTGTCTTGCTCCTGATGTTAGGATGAAACTTACAGTCTTTCACCATTAAGTAAGGTATTAGTGGGGATTTTTTATAGAAGCCCTTTATCAGGATGAGGAAGTTCCTTTCTGTCCCTAGTTTTTTGAATGCTGTTACCATGAAGGAGTGTGGGATTTTGTCAAATGCTTTTTGTTTATATATTGAGATGACTGTGTGGTTTTTGTCTTTTATTCTGTAAATATGGTATATTTCATTGATTCTATTTTGGAATCTGAAATAAGCTTGCATTCTTAGGATAAATCCAACTTATATCCAATGTTGCATATTCTTTTTTATATGTTTCTGGGTTCAGTTTGCTAGCATTTTGTTGAGGAATTTTTGCCCACATTCATAAAGGATATTGGTCTGTAGTTTCTTTTCTCATGTTGTGTTTTTATGGTTTTGGCATGAGAGTAATACTGGTCTCAGTATTAGTTGGAAAGAAGTGATTCTCTTCCAGTTTTTGGAAGAGTTTGAAAAGGATTGGTGTTGATTCTTTAAAAAAAGATTTTTTTAACTTTAAAGAAGTTTGATGGCATTCACCAGTGAAACCATTTAGTCTTGGGTTTTTATTTATAAGAAGTTATTTGTCACTAATTCAATCTCTTTACCTATTATTTATATAAACATATTTTCTATTTCTTATTGTTATTTTCAATAGTTTGCTTTTCTAGCTATTTGTCTATTTTATCTTATTTATCTATTTTGTTGGCATACAACTGTTCATAGTATTCTCTTATAATCCCTTTTGTTTATGTAAGGTTGGTAGTAATATCCCCTCATTTGTTCTTTAGTAATTTGAGTCTTCTCCCTTTTTTTCTTGGTCATTCTGGCTAAATGTTTGTCAATTTTGTTGATCTTTACAAAGAATGAAATTTTGGTTTTGTTTTATATTAATAACTAATTTCTGCTCTAATCCTAGTGTCTGAAGGTGGAAGATTAGGTTGTTCATTTGAGATTTTTCTTCTTTTTCATTCTGCATTTTACAGCTCTCAATTTCCTTCTAAGAACTACTTTCACTGCATTTTAAATGTTTTTAATTGATAGTCTTTATGTTTTCTTTTTATAATTTGAAGTTTATAAGAAAAATTGAGTGAAAAGTACAGAGATTCCACTTATCCCTCATGCCATTCCCCATTTTCCCCTATAATTAATATCTTGCATTACTGTGGTACATTTGTTACAATTGATGATCCAATACTGATGCATTATTATTAAATAAAGTCCATAGTTTACATGAAGTTTCACTCTTTGTGTTGTAAATTATATGCATTTTTGCAAATACATAATGACAAATATTCATCATTATAGTACCATGCAGAATAATAGTTTTATTGCCCTAAAAATCCCCTGTTGTAATGCTTCACTTATTCATCCCTTCCTCCCTCCTACAGAACTCCTGTCGACTGCTGATCTTTTTACTGTCTCCATATATCTGCTTTCAGAATGTCACATATTTGGAATCATATGGTATATAGCTTTTTCAGATTAGCTTCATTAAGTTAGTTATGCACATTTAAGTTTCTTCTATGTCTTTTTGTGGCTGGATAGCCCATTTCTTTTTAACACTGTTTAACATTCCATAGTATAGATGTAATACAGTTTGTTTATCTCTTGCTTCCTGAAGGGCATTTTGGTTGCTTCCACATTTTGACAATTATGAACAAAGCTGTTATAAAAATTTGTGTGCAGGTTTCACCTATACCAGAGCTTAGGATCTGAGCACAGATGGGACTGCAAACATTTTTTTGTGCTCTACAACTTGCTGCCCACTTCAAGACCTACAGAAGATTTGTCTGTTTCAGAACTTGGACAACTCTTTAGTTCTCTGATAAGTTTTCTTAGCTCTCCAGTGCTACCTCTGTTTTTTTGTGCTTCAGGAAATATTACATCACATTGATGCCCTGCCCCCAGTCTTCATATGACAATTTTAGCTGCTATCTTGTAGGAGTTCAAGATTTGGAGTGTTGTGGAGACATATCTTTCAATTATTATTAGCTTTCATCAGCCTCTGACTTGTACTCATAGAAGACCTGCAGTGATTCATTAACAGTTTCTCTCAGCTCTTCTGTACAACACAACTTGGGGTGAGATATCTCTGTCAGCTTCAACCCTGTTACCAGATTTTACTGTATTACCTCCATGCATTTAGGAAGACTCTAGGAAGTAGTTGGTGAGTAGGTACAAATTAACTGATTGAACGAGACTCCTTGGGAATCTAAAATGTCACACTGATCAATATGGGATATTTAACGTTTCTTTAGGAAGTTTAGCAGATTTCTTTTTACCCCTATCCACAACATTTTTCTAGGGATGAAATGGTCATGGGTCTCTCAGGAATGGCTTATCATTTTCTGGAAAATAGTTCATTTTTGTTACTTTGCAGCCTCAACTTTTTGATGGTATTGGAAAAACACCATCCTTTTGTAAGGTTTACAGCTTGGTCTCGTTCATAGGGTAGGAGCAATGGTCTTTTGTGAATTTTTACATTATAATCTAAAGTGTAGTAGCTTTTATGCTGGATTTTGTCAGATGTTTTTCTGCATCAATTGAAATAATGTGTTTTTCTTCCTTTAATCTATTAATGTGGTGTATTACATTGGCTGTTTTTCATGTGTTGAACCACCCTTGCATTACTGATAAATCCCACTTTATCATCGTGTATACTCTTTTTAAAATGTGGCCAATTCATTTTACCTGTATTTTGTTGAGGAGTTTTGCATCTATATTCATCAGGAATGTTGGTATGTAGTTTTATTATCTTGTGATGTCTTTGTCTGGATTAGGAATCAGGCTAATGCTGGTTTTATAAAATAAGTTAGGAAGTGTGCTCTACTATTTTATGTTTTGGAATAGTTTGAGAAATAGTGGTATTGATTCTTCTTTATTTTTTTAAATAAATTATTTTTATTGACCTATACTTGATATGCAATGTTATATTAGTTTAAGGTGTGCAACATAGTGATTCGACAATTTTATACATTATGCTATGCTCACCACCATAAGTGTAGTTACCATCTGTCACCATACAACATTATTATGTTATTATTGACCATATTCTCTATGCTGTAGTTTTCATTCCTGTGGCTTATTTATTTTATAACTGGAAGTTTATACCTCTTAATCCTCTTTACTTATTTTGATCATCACCAAGCCCCTTCCCCTCTGGCAGACACCAGTTTGTTGTCTATTTATGATTCTGTCTCAGTTTATTTGTTTGTTCATTTGTTTTGTTTTTTAGATTCCACATGTAAGTGAAATTGTACCGTCTTTGTCTTTGTCTTATTTTTCTTAGAATAATCCCCTCCAGATCCATCTATATTGTTGCAAATGGTAAGATTTCATTTTTTAAATAACTGAGTAATATTCCTTTGTAGGTATATATCACATTTTCTTTACCCATTAATCTATCAGTGGACACTTATGTTGCCTCCATATCTTGGCTATTACAAATAATGCTGCAATACACTTATGGGGTTTGATGTCTTTTTGAATCAGTGTTTTTGTTTCCTTTGGGTAAATGCCCAGTAGTGGAATTACTGGATCATATGATATTTTTATTTTTATTTTTTGCAGAACCTCCATACTGTTCAAACGTAAAGTCATCTGGTCATGGGTTTTCTTTTTTTAGGGAAACATTTGATTATTGACTCAATCTCTTTACTTGTAGGTCCGTTCAGATTTTCTATTTTTCTTCTTGAGTCAGTTTTGGTAGTTTGTGTGTTTCTAGGAATTTTTCCATTTTATCTAAGTTATTTGATTTGTTATTTTATAGTTGTTAATTTATATTCTTAAAGTCTTTTATTTCTGTAATATGATTAGTGATGTCCACTTTCATTACTGATTATAGTCATTTGTGTCTTCCTTTTTCTCAGGCTAGCTAAAGTTTTGTCAATTTTGTTGATCTTTTCAAAATACCAGCTGTTGGTTTTGTTACCTATTGTTTTTTATATTCTCTAGTTTATCTCTGCTTTAGTATTTATTATTTCCTTCTTCCAACTTTTGTTTAATTTGCACTTATTTTTCTAGTTCCTTAAAGTGAAAAGTTATTTGAATTCCTTCATTTTAAATGTAGGGATTTACAGTTAAACAGTTTCTTCTGAGACTGCTTATCATAAGTTTTGGTATGTTGTGTCTTTATATTCATTTATCTAAAAGTACTTTCTAATTTCTGTTTTGATTTCTTCTTTGACCAATTGGCTAAGAGTGGGTTATTTCATTTCCACACATATTTAAATTTTCTAGTTTTCCTTCTGTTACTGATTTCTAGTTTGATTCCATTGTTTCCAGAGAAGAACCTTTGTAACATTTCAAACTTAAAAAATTTTTGAGCCTAGTTTTATGGCCTAACATATGTTTTATCATATAAAATGTTCCCTGTCACATTAAAAGGATGTGTATTCTGTTTTTTGATGGCTGCAGTGTTCTATAGATATATAGTTAGTTTATAATGTTGTTTAAATCCTCTATTTCCTCATTGATCTTTCTAGATGTTTATTCATTGTTAAAAGTGGCATATTTAAGACATTTGATTTAAAATGTTTGTCTAGGAAGTTTCACGTCTGTGCTTCCTCAAGGACAGCTTCTCTTAATTTTTTTTGTAAGCCATAATTTCTTGTTTCTTTGTATGCCTTGTAATTTTTTGTTGAAACCTGGAAATTTTAAATAATACAGTTTATAAACTCTTTCAAAAAATAGAATAGAAAGACACTCCCAACTAATTATTTGAAGCCAGAAGCCAGTATTACCTTGATACCAAAATCAGAGAAAGACAATATAAGAAAATAAAACTATAGACCAATATTCCTTATGAATATAGACCAACAATCCTCAACAAAATACTAGCAAAGTGAATACAGTAATATAAACAGGATTATACATTATTATCAGGTGGAATTTGTTCCAGGAATTCTAGCTTTGTGTAACATACAAAAATCCATCAGTATAATACAGTATATTAATTGAATAAAGGATAAAACCACATAACCATGTCCATAGTTGCTGAAAAAACATTTGACAAAATTCAACACCTATTCATAAGGAAAACACTTGACAAGCAGTGAATAGAAGGAAAGTCTTTAGATCTGATAAAGGGCATCTATTAAAATCCACAGCTAATCTCATGCTATAGGATCTAAAGGGGATTCTTCTTGTATCTTTTCCTGGTTCTCTTTGATAAACTTCTAGTTGGTCCACCTTTTAGCTTGTTGTTGTAAGTATCAGAGCTACCAGTTTTCTCTTAATTGGTCACCAGTAAAATTGGAACTTTTTTCAACAATGCCCTTGTGCTTGAACTTCTCCACACTCTTTAAAATAAAGTCAGTCCCCTTAATATGATCTGTGGCGTTTTTGTTCTTGTGTCTGTCTTTTCCCCTGGAAGAACTTATGTGTCAATGCAAGGATGCAAGGAGTAGGGACAGGTGCATGTTTCTCCTAGAATTTTGCCCCAGCTTGAGGAGCAGAGCTCTGGGCATGAAGCAGAGAGGTTCCTGATCCTCTCTGCTTGACCCTATTAGTGTGTAACCTCTACCCTTCTAGGGAGTTGGGTCAGGTTTGTTCAGGGTCAAATATACTCTTCCTGCCATGCTTGGAATAGAGCTTCCATTCTATGAGTAGAGACTGATGGAGGGAAGGAAGGCTAATTCACTGTAACTGCCTAGAATAGAATTTCTGAAATATGGAACTTGGGGTGATAAGTGATGCTGTCTGTCAGCCCCTCTCAGGATAGAACTGTGGTCCTATACTGGGAGCTAGGTTGAAAGGGAGCCCATCTTCTTGACTGCAGATGCCTGGAGAAGAGTTTCTATCTCACTGGGCTGGAGGGGATATAAATATGTGAAGGCTCAAATGCCACAAACTTTCATTGTTGTTATTGAGATTTAGATAATTTTCTTTTTCAAAAAATTTTTAAATGTGTATTTATTTTGAGAAAGAGAGTGTGCATGAGCAGGGGAGGGGCAGAAAGAGAAAGAGGAGGAGAGAGATTCCCAAGCAGGGTCTACACTATCAGCACAGAGCCCAACGTGGGACTTGATCTCATGAACCATGCTGATAGTGTGGAACCTGCTTGGAATTCTCTACCTCTCCTCCCCTCTCTTTCTCTGCCTCTCTCTTACTTGTGCACACACTCTAAATAAATAAATAAATAAATAAATAAATAAATAAAAATAGACATTTAAAAAATTAATTTCCAGTAATGCTTTGCTGGGGGTAGTGATGGCCTCTGTGCTTCTCAAATTATCATTTTAGAAATCTATCCAAAGTTTTTTTTTCATTTGGATATTCTCTTGACCTAGAAGTATTTATTAAACATACAATTCTTTCTCCAAAGTACTGCAATGTCTTCTTTTCATAAATCACATAATCATATATGTCTGGGTCTGATTCTGGACTCTAGATTCTGTTGCATTAATTAATTTGCTTATCCTTTTGCCAATATTACACCTTCTTAATTACTATGTCTTTGTATTATTCCCTGGTAGTAAATTTATCTTCTTTTCTCCTCTTCTACAAAATCCCCATTATTCTTGCCCTTTGTTTTTCCTTATGAATTTCAGGATCACCTATTAAATTTTCTAAAAACATACTGGATTTTCATTAAGATTATGTTGAATCTGTATATTAGTTAGGGAGATTTTACACCCTAACAATATTTAGTCTTCTGATCCACAATGCATTCTATCTCTCCATTTATTTATGTCTTTAGAATTTTTCTCAAAATGTGATTTTAAATTTCAGTATAAAGGTCTTTTGTATCTGGCATCAGATGTATTTCTAGAAATATCTGTATCAGTCAGCATTCCACTAGAGAAATGGAACCACAAGTATATGAATGTGGGGGCTAGGCAGGTCTGTAATCTATACAGCAGACTGACAGGAAGACTGTAACCTTTCAGTACCAGCTGAAGTTTCAGACTAGAGACAGAATATCTTCTTCAGAGAAATCTCAGTTCTGCTCTTATGGCCTTTCAGTGGAATCAGTCATGCCTACTCATATTTAGGATACTCTTCTTTACTTTAAGTCAACTGATTATACATTATCATATCTACAAAGTACATTCACAGCAACATCTAGATTAGTGTTTGAATGATTGGAGACTATAGTTTAGCTAAGTGGACACAGAACTGTATCACAATGTTACTAAGTTTTCTTTTCAATTTAAATGTTTGTTGCTAAAATAAGTAAAATTGTACCATTAAGTTTGTGTAGAAAAAACTTAGAGTATTATCTTTAGACTCTATTCTTAGTGTCTATTGCACATATAGAAAGTCAATAGCTTTTTTGACTCTACCTTTTTGACATGTCTTTGATGTATCTTCTCTTCATCCCCATGGATACTGCTGCATTATCTTCTGTTTGAACTCTTCCAGAATATTTTAATTGGCTTTCTTGCCCTCAGGAAGAGTCTTGCTCTCTCTAATTTGCCCTCCATGTAACTGCCAGGGTTATCCTTATAAATCATAAATGTGACATTACTTCTCTGCATAAAACCCTTAAATTGATTTTTATTACCTGCAAGATACATTTGAAATTTCCAAGTCTTTGTAGTAATATTTTTTCCTGAAATGTCATATTTGTATTCTATTTCACCCTTTTGTCCACTTGGAAAATATCTTTTCCATTTTGCAAGAACGAGTTCGAGTGTCAAGTGTTTGCCCACCCTCCACTAGTATGGAATACTTCCACCATTATTTTCTTACTAAGTTCGATATGGCCTTCTATCACAAAACTTCTAAAACTTTATTACACTTAATTTTACATTTTTATGACACACACGTACCCCAAGACCAAACAATTTAATATAAAGAGCTTTGACTGGTTCATCTTTGTATAATTCACTATTGAAATTGCCAATTACTAGACACACCAATAAATATTGATTGAGTAGATGGAAAAAATTAAAATTATATATAATTTGCTATATTTTCATCCCTTTAGTGTCAAAATATTATAAATTTTAATAATCTTAATCTATTAATCTGGTTATCTCCTGTATTTGATCAGAAACAACCTTATTCTGTGAAATAGCTCTGTTCTGTCTGTGAAATCTCAACTGCTGTAGGCTATGTCTGGTATTTCAGTTAATCAATTAAGCTACCATAGGAATAAGTGAGAGGATAAATGATTTAGACAGACTCTTTAGCGTGACATCTCTCATGAGAACTGGTTCTTCACTTTACCATGTAGCAGAGTGGAGAGAGTAATAACAGTCATGTAAGGTGATCCTGAGAATAACTGTCTTTAGGAAATCCCACAGGTTAAACTCATCTTCCCACAACCCACTCCTTTTTTTGCATTCTATGTCACAGTTAGTGGCATCACCATCCATGTACATGTAAAATCAAACACCTTGAGGTCATTTTTTAACTTTCTCCTTTCCTTCACCCTACATCCTCCAATCCATTACGGGTACTATTGATCTTGGCTTTAAACTATATCCCAAATTTCTTTTCATTTTCACTGCTGCCCTCACATCCAAAAACAACACACCATCTTATAACATATGTAATTTCTTAATATAATATTTATTGTATATTTTATTATTTCTTGTGTCTCATCTGTAGACTGTGAACTCTCTGAGAGCAATGTGCATTTCTGATACTTTATCGCTCCAGGGACATGTTGCTATCAAATATAAAAGTGGGTGCTAATAGTACATTATTTTCCCCAAGTATTCTATTTGCCTTTTAACAATGGACTTTCAGAAATATGCTTTAGAACTATGTATTCCAAATGGTGGTCTGTGAAACACTAGTCAGGTGTTCCAGGTTAAATACCTGGGAACACTGAAAACTTTATCCCATCTTGGGTAATTATAGTACCCATTTACTATATTAAAGGGTTCAAAACATATTACAATAAAGCATACAGTTTCACTGTACGTAGCCCAGCATTTTCCACACTCATTTGACCAGAGAACCTATTTTTCATGGCACATCTATTAACATCCTGCTGGAGGATGTATTTTGGACAGTCTATAAAATGACTTACAACCAACTTCAGACACCAACTTTCCAGTGTAGGACAGTTATAAAGGACGGGAAAGATTTGGGTTAGCCCTGACATTAACTTGAAAGACAGAGGATGGCTCCCAAATGACCCCAACAACCTCTTAATAGCTTGATATGACTATGTCCAAGGACCAACTCCTCAGCCTAACTTTTGGTCTGGCCAGTATTGTTTCATCCCAGAGTATCTGAGTACTCTTGAGGATACAACAATATATCCTTTGGGAGTACCAGGTGATTCATCATGTTTCTTTTTCCCATAAAAATGGAGTTATTTTAAAATTGTTAGTCCTACTGTAGCTCATTAGTTCTGTTTGATTATTTTCCCTGGATAGAATAAGTAACTTTTTGAGTTGCACTATTCAATCGCCTTTATTCAAACTTGGCATTAATAATCTTAAGGAAAATGTGTTCTTTACCATTATAAGAAGACTCTGGTTCCCGTGTGTGTGTGTGTGTGTGTGTGTGCGTGCGCGTGCATGTGTGTGCACACACACATGTGTATGGGGGGTGATATTGGAGATTTATAGGTATAGCTGCTTTAACTTCTGTGAAAATTACAACAGTTCAACAGGTTGGAAGCTTTCCTGACCCATGAGAAACACAGGCCATGTCTGTCTTTCTGTGGTCATTACTTACAAGTCACCCTACTGCTGTCTAAAGGCCATGGATATTTTGCCTCACTGTCTTGCAATCTTCAATTTTATCACTGTCCTCTATGTCCCCTAAGGGTACTACAGGCATCACATCAGTCTTCAAAGTGGAACTTTATTGGAAGAAGAGTTATCACTTTTCTGTTAGCTTCTCCTTCCAAGAAAAAGGTGCCCTTCTCTTTTAGAAGACAAATTCCTACCCTAAAATCTCTTCTCTTCCAGGTCCTGAAAGACGCTGTTTCTATATTTTCCACTTACTCATCTGTCCATTTACAAATAGTTATTAAACAATTCCTACCTTCCATGCACTGTCCAAGGTACTGGGATTTACAACTGAGAATGAAACAGTAACTGTTCTTGTCCTCATGGAGCTCACCCAGTTCAGTTCTTGGATGTTTTCCTCTCCACTATCTTCTTCCCCTCACCCCTCAAAAATAGACACAAATGTTCCATATAAGAAAACCAGTCGTCCTCTTAATGGCCACCTGGTCTCCTGTTTTGCACTGGACCCACTCGTTTTGTCCACAGTTTGTAAAGTGACCTTTCTAAAGCAGATATGACCAGTTTTCACTCTAAAATCCTCCTGATTCCCCACCACTTGCAAGCTCAAGCCTCAACTTCTTATTAATGCATGCAAGACCCTATACAATATGGCCCAGTCTGGTCTCTTGAATAATTTCTCCCAACTCCGCATTGCAAACTTTGTGTTCAAAGGTAGGACTAGGGTGAGTGATGTACCTAGGGCATAAATCTAAGAGCGAATGTCTCCTTAAATTTTTGTGCTTTGGGTGTTTCACTCAGCATACTTTAGTCCCAATCCTGCTTATATTGGAACCATTTATGATAGATTCTGTGTCCCCAAAACATGAAGTGCCTTTACATATCTGTGCCTTTGCAATGTTTCCTTTGTTTTTGCCCTCCCTCCTTTTTCATAACTAAAGACAGTGTTTAATTTTTTGCTTACGTTTATTTGAGTTACTCCCAACTATAGTATAAGCGTCAAGAAAGCAGGATCATGTCTGTGCTGTTCACTGTTATATCTCCAGCAATTAGGAAAAGAATGAATGAAATGAATCCAGCTGAAGAGCCACTTCTATTGAACTCTCCCTGACTCTTCTGTTCCTCTGAAAACTCAATTACTATTACTTTTGTGCTCCAAGGATATATAACTCAGTTATAGTTTTATCACATTATAAGATATTTACACTAAATATCTCCCTTTGACTATATATATAATTTGTTTTGAATAAACTTTTTTTGTTAGAACAGTTTTAGATTTACAGAATTATTGCAAAGATAGTACAAAGACTTCTCATTTACTGCACACCCAGTTTCCCCTATTATTAGCATCTTAAATTAGCATGGTACATTTTGCACAGTTAATGAACCAATATTGATACATTATTGAAGTCCTTACTTTGTTCAATTTTTCTCAGTTTTTCCCTCATGTCTTGTTTCTTTTTTTAAAAAAAATTTATTTATTTTTGAAACAGAAAGAGAGAGAGAGAAAGAAAGAGGCAGAGACAGAGGGAGAGAGAGAATCCAAACAGGTTCTGCATTGTCAGCCCAGAGCCTGATGTGGGGTTCAAACTTATGAGTTGTGAGATCATGACCTGAGCCTAAACCAAGAGTCAGACGCTTAACCGACTGAGCCACCCTCCTGTCTCTTTTCCGTTCCATGGTATTCCATCCAGGATACGACATTACACTCAAATACCATATCTCTTTAGGCTCTTCTGAGTTGTGACAGTTTTTCAGACTTCCCTAGTTTTTGATGACCTTGACAGTTTTAAGGATTACTGGTCAGGTATTCAGTACAATGTATTTCCTTTTTTTTTCTGATTTTTTTCCTCATAATTAGATTGGAGTAATGTATTTTGGGGAGGAAGACCTCAAAGGTAAAGTGCCGTTCTCATCATATCAAAAGTATACTATCAATATATGTTGACCTAGATCACTAGGCTTGAAGTAATGTTTGTCAGGTTCTCTACTGTAAAGTTACTATTTTTTCTCTCTTTTCACTCTGTTTGGAAGAAAGTCACTATGTGCAGCCCATACTTAAGGAATGGGGAGTCATGCTTTACCTCCTTAAAGGTGCAGAATCTATATAAGTTATTTGGAATTCTGCACTGAGATTTGCCTCTTCTTATTTATTTATTTTTTCAGTAATTTATTTATATCAGGAAGGACTCATGCTTTTGAGTTACAAGCTTACACTATTTTATTTGTTTTGTTGCTCGAATTGTTCTAGCTTTGATCAGTAAGAGCCATTTCAGTTGACTCTTGAATTCCTATCACATAGACCCAATTTATATGCACCAGCACATTTTTTATTTCTGGGATTAGAAGATACGCCAAAGTAGTCATGTACAATTCCTGTTCCATTGCTAAAATCAGCCATTTCTTCAAGGAGCCCTAGTTTCTTTTATTGGAGAATGGTGTGAGAAACCAGATCTGGGTGCTAGCTGTGTTTTTTGATTGTTACATTACTTCTAGGGTTTCTCATCTCACTGAGCAGGAAGATAGAAGTGTGTAAATTTAACCATTGTGTATACATTTATCTATAAATATGTCACTTTATTGAGATATAATTGATGTATAACATTGTGGACGTTTCAGATATACAGTATGTTGATTTGGTACACTTATATATTGCAATATGATTACCACTATAGCATTAGCTAACACATCCAGCTGGTCACATAATTATTTCTTTTTTGCTGTGAGAACATTTAAGATCTAGTCTCTTAGCAACTTTCAAGTACATAATACAGTATTGTTGATTATAACCATCATGCTGTGCATTGGATCCCCAGAACTTATTCATCTTCTAAATGCAAGCTCATAGTCTTTGACCAACATCTCAATTACCCCTTCCCCTGGCCCATGGTAACTACCATCCTACCCTCTTTTTTCACAAGTTCAACTTTTTAAGATTCCACATACAAGTGATATCACACAGTATTTGTCTTTCTCTGTCTGACTTATCTTTTTGAGTATTTTCATTTTCTTGAGATAAATACCCAACAGTGGAATTGCTGGATTATTATTATTATTATTATTTATTATTATATATTATATATTATTGAAGCATAGTTGACACATAATGTTACATCAGCCTCAGGTGTGCAACATAGTGATTCAACAAGTCTATATGTTACAATATGCTCACATAAGTGTAGCTACCATTTGTCACCATACAATGCCATCACAATACCACTGATTATATTTCCTATGCTGTACCTTTTATCGCCATAAATTCTTTATTCCATAATGGGAAGTCTGTATCTTCCACTTCCCTTTACCCCTTTTGCCCATCCTCCCACACCCCTCCCCTCTGGCAACCATCCGTTTGTTCTCTGTATTTATGGGTCCATTTTTGCTTCTTGTTTATTTGCTTGTTTTTTTAAAATATATTTTATTTTATTTTATGTATTTATTTTGTTTCAAGTTTTTATTTAAATTTTAGTTAATTAACATATAGTGTAATACTGGTTTCAGGAATAGAATTTAGTGATTTATCACATACATACAACCCCCAGTGCTCATCCCAACAAGTGCCCCCCTTAATGTCCATCATCCATTTACCCATCCCCCCACCCATCTCCCCTCCAACAACCCTCAGTTTGTTCTCTATAGTTAAGAGTCTCTCTCAAAAATAAAAAAGAATCTCTTATGGTTTGCCTCCCTCTCTTTTTCCCCCTTCCCCTATGTTTTGTTTTGTTTCTTAAATTCTACATATGAGTGAAATCATATGTTATGTGTCTTTCTCTGACTTATTTCATTTATCATAATACCCTCTAGGCCCATTCATGTTGTCACAAATGGCAAGATATCATCCATTGTTGTGGCTAATATTCCATTATATATACTACATAATATACTATTCCATTATATATGCTATATACTATATAATTCCAATATATACTCTCTCTCTCTCTCTCTCTCTCTCTATATATATATATATATATATTATATATATAATATACCACATCTCCTTTATCCAACCAACTGTTGACGGACATTTGGGCTCCATTTATATTCCACTACTGGGTATTTACCCAAAGGAAAACAAAAGCACTAATTTGAAAAGATATATGCACCTCTATGTCTAGTTTTTATTTTTTGAGGAAACTCCATACTGGTTTTTTTTGTAAACATTTAAAAAAATTTTTTTAAATGTTTATTTTTGAAGGAGAGAGAGAGAGACAGAGTGTGAGTGGGGGAGGGGCAGATAGAAAGAGGGAGACACAGAATCCGAGGCAGGCCCCAGGCTCTGAGCTCTGAGCTGTCAGCACAGAGCCCGATGCGGGGCTCGAACTCACAAACCGCGGAGATCACGACCTGAGCCGAAGTCGGACGCTCAACTGACTGAGCCACCGAGGTGCCCCCGTACTGTTTTTGATAGTGGCTGGACCAATCTACATTCCCAGCAATAGTGCGAAAGGTTTTTTTCCCCACATCCTTGCCCAAGTATGTTATTTCTTGTATTTTGGTAATGGTCATTTTAACAGATTTGAGGTGATATCCCATTGTGCTTTCAATTTTCACTTTTCTGATAAATAATGTTGAACACCTTTTCGTGTACCTATTGTCTATTTACATGTCTTTTTCAGAAAAGTGTCTATTCGGTCCCTCTGCCCATTTTTAAATATATTTTTCCAGTTTTATAGAAAAAGAGTTTTAGGGGCGCCTGGGTGGCGCAGTCGGTTAAGCGTCCGACTTCAGCCAGGTCACGATCTCGCGGTCCGTGAGTTCGAGCCCCGCGTCAGGCTCTGGGCTGATGGCTCGGAGCCTGGAGCCTGTTTCCGACTCTGTGTCTCCCTCTCTCTCTGCCCCTCCCCCGTTCATGCTCTGTCTCTCTCTGTCCCAAAAATAAATAAAAAACGTTGAAAAAAAAAATTAAAAAAAAAAAAAAGAGTTTTATTCTACAAGTTCTTATCATATGACCCAGTCCCTCTATTATTTTTCCTCTGTCTGAGAGCGTCATCTCAGAGTACTATGAGGAATGATCCTCTAAGATATTCTCAGGGCCAAATCAGATGCCAGTTGAAGACTTTTTCTGTGAATTCTAGCCAAGACCTAGGGTTTATGCCTCCCCCCCAGCTTTTTTAAGAAACCCTGAGCTATTCAGGGGAAGGACAAACTGGAGGAGATGTTCTCTTTAGGAGGCCCCTTTAGATTTGGAGAACAGGGTGCCCCAAAACTGCAGAGTCACTCAAGGGAGTCAAGGAAGGGGTAGGGAGAGAGGCAGTCAGTAGCTAATAAGAAATAATGCCACCATGGTCCATATATGTATTTTATACCCTCAGTTAGATTCAACCACCCCCCCCACACACACGCACGCACATCTTTTCAAGGGAAAAAAAGGAAAAGGAGGCAAAAGTAGAAGCTGATGACCTATCTCTCAATATCTACAGCTGTCAGCCACAAAATAAGCTCCAAAGAAAATGTAAAGCTTCTTTCCTGCTTTCCCACACCAACCTTACCACTTTCCTTAGACTGTTAACCAGGTTTCCTTGCAGTATTGGGGTTGCTGGCCTCCAGGCTGTCATGCCCACTGCCCCCCTCTGCCCCAGAGATTATGACTTATTATTGGTCTTACATCATAAGTGCCCTCAACTTGGAGGCAAGGTGACTTTCTGCCTTCTTACTTTTTTTTTTATAAAGTCCACAATATTCCATATCTCAACTTCTATGACCTTGATCATTTCACTTATCAACATGAAGTCTATTTCTTCATTTTTAAAAAACTAATGATGTAATACTAATATCTATTTCAGAGGGTTGTTTGTAAGAATTAAATGATATTTTAAAAATTGTTTACTTATTTGAGAGAGAAAGAGAGCAAGCACCAATGAGGTAGGGGCAGAGAGAGAGGGGGAGAGAGAATCCCAATCAGGCTCCATGCTGTCAGTGTGAAGCCCAGCGTGGGGCTTGATCCCACAAACCGTGAGATCATGACCTAAGCTGAAATCAAGAGTCAGAATATTAACTGAATGAGCCACCCCAGCACCCCTAAATGGGATTTTTCTAGGTAAAACACCCAGCACAGTGCCTGACACATAGTACACACTCACTAAATGTTATTGGTTAGAATCTATTTCACACAGATACATTTTGGTCATACAGTTAATAAGAGACTGAGTAGGGACTTGAACCAATGTTTTATGACTTGATCCAATTTATTGGCTCATGGTTCTTTCCACTTATCCTAGAAGGGAACTTTGCCTTCATTTTCAACCTAGATTCTGTGTTTGCTATGTGTAAGGCACTGGGGCTTAGCACTGGATATATCAGGATGAATAAGACATTACTTTTGCCATTGAGTTCATTGTCTCATGGAGGAGAATGGTGGCTAACTAGACAATTACAGTACAAGGCTATAATGTTGTTATAGGTGGAAGCAAAATTTCATGGAAGCATAAATGAGAGGCAATTTGTTCCAAATGGGGATAAAGAGGAGAATTCCTGCATGAGACATCACTTGAGGTGAGTCTTGTCAGATGAGTGAGAGTGGTCTTTTGAAGGGGAAAGATCTGAGTGTATAGGGGATTGTAGACAGGGTCCACATCTAAGCTAAGGTTCTGGAGTAAGTAATATCCCAATGTGGAGAGTTCATAAGGACTGAAACATGAGGAATGAAGCAGGAGATGAAGTTAGAGAGGTAGGCAGGTGCCAGGTTATAAAAGTTTTAGACACCGCATTACAGAACTTTTTCCTCAGAGTAATGAGGGGAGTCTACTGGTTTTAAATAGGAGAATAACATAGATGAATGAAATCTTGCCATTTTCAGCAACATAAATGGAACTAGAGAGTATTAGGCTAAGTGAAATAAGTCAGAGAAAGACAAATACCATGTGATTTCATTCATATGTGGAATTTAAGAAAGAAAACAAATGGGCAAAGGAGAGAGAGAGAGAGAGAGAGAGAGAAGCCAAGAAACAGACTCTTAGCTATAGAGAACAAACTGATAGGTACCAGAGGGGAGGTGGGTTGGGGAATAGGTGAAATAGATGAAGGGGGTTAAGGAGTGCACTTGTAGTGATGAGTAACAGGTGTTGTATGGAAGTGTTGAATCACTATACTGTACACCTGAAACTAAGATTACACTGTATGTTAACTAATTGGAATTTAGATAAAAACGTAAAAAAAATAGGTAGGCTGTTTATAAAGATGCAAGTGGGTACACCAGGTAAGAAATTATTGCAATAGTTCAGATTAGAGATGATGTTGGCTTACACCAGGGTAGTATCAGTGGAAAAGGAGAGTGTATATCTGATAGAAGATATATTTAGGAGATAGAATGGATAGGACCAGACAGGATAGAGCTTGTTGATAGATTGGATATAAAGGGGGAGGAAGAGAGAAATTCCAGGATTACAATAAGAATTTTGGCCTAAGCAATTTGGTAAATGATGGTGGCATTCAGTAAGATTGGGAACATAGAATAAGTTTTTTCCCTTTCTCTAATTCTGCACATGAGAAAATGGAGTCCTTGAAAGGGGAAGTGGTGTGGCCAAGGTTGCACAAAAAAATTAAGGACAAATGGGGGACCAGGACTCATTTTTTATTTAGTTTTTATTTAATACACTTTCTATGGCACAAAAAAGTTCCTCTGCTCAGCAGTCTTTGTACACTGTTAAGAGATAAATGAATCAAATTAACATCAAAAGCCAAATATCAAAGTAGGGAGGGTAGATGGTTGGGTCATAAATCTGCAGTTTTGTTAACATGACTCACATTAAAGAGAATTTATTCACTAGGCATTGATTTTTTTCTTTTAACATTGGACTTGCAATGAATGATTTCATATAAAGCAAAACACACTACCCTTGGTATTTAATGAGAGAAGAATCGCAGTTGGGAGGAGTTGTGGTTCCTGACCATGAAGAAAAGACTGGCTGATGAGAGATAG
Organism: Panthera onca; assembly: GCF_046562875.1. Classification (NCBI taxonomy): domain Eukaryota; kingdom Metazoa; phylum Chordata; class Mammalia; order Carnivora; family Felidae; genus Panthera; species Panthera onca. Next base: position 21,021,719 of record NC_138357.1, on the reverse strand, counting down.
GCAGTTTCATTTCTCTAGGGACTGCCAGTCTTCAGGAACCTTCAGTCTGATGAAGGTGATATTCATTCATCCAACATATATCTATTGGGAACCTACTGTGTTCCAGGCATGGTTCAAGGCATTGGGGACATTTTGGTAGGAAAATAGATGTTACTGGTTCAGTTGAGCTTAATTTTGAGTGGGGAAGAAAGACAATAAACAATAAATTTAATATGTAAGTAAAATATACAGTATGTCTGACAGATATAAATGCTAAGGAAAATATAAAGCAGGTGTTATGAACAGAATTTTGTCCCCTCATTCATATGTTGAAATCCCAATGCTCAGTGCCTCAAAAGATGACTGTATTTGGAGACAGGGGCTTCAAAGAGGTAATTAAACTGGGGTCATCAGGGTAGGCCCTAATCCAATATGGTAGGTGTCCATATGGGAACAAATTTGGACACAGACATGTAGAAAGGGAAGATAATGAGAAAACACAGGAGGAAGATGGCCATCTACAAGCCAAGGAGACAGGCTCCAAAAGAAATAAATCCTGTGAGATCTCAGACTTCTAGCTTCCGGAAGTGTGAGAAAATAAATTTCTGTTGTTTAATCCACTCAGTCTGTGGTACTTTGTTATGGTGGCCCTAGCTGACTTCAGGGTTACATGCAGCAGGAAAGGGGAATAGGGAGTGCTGGAGTGGGAGTAGGGTTACAATTTTACTTAGAGAAGTAGGATGATACTTGAGAAAAAAACCTAGAAGAAGTGAGGGAGCATCACACAGAGATATCTGGGCAAGAGTGTTCTAGGCAGAGGAGATATCAAGTGCAAAAACCCTGAGATGGGTGTGTCCCTGGTGAGTTTGAGGGACAGCAAAGGAAGTCAAGATGGCTAAAGCAGAATGAGTAAGATCAGAGAGTTAATACATGGTGGAGCGGATCATGTAGGGCCTTTTATGTTTTTGTATAGAATTTTTCTCTGAGTGGAATTTAGATCCAGCCATTGTGGAAAAAGAGTTTGTCAGTTCCTTGACAAATTAAAGGTAGAATTACCATATGACCCAGCAAATCTACTCCTAGGTATAGGCTCCAAATAATTGAAAACAGAGACTCAAACAGTTGTTTATATAAGTTGTTTATATATGAGTATTCATGGAAGCATTATTTAAAATAGCCAAAAAGTGGAAACAACTCAAACAGATGACTGGATAAACAAAATACAGTATATCTAGTCAATGGAATATTATTCAGACATAAGGAGGAATGAAGTGCTGATATGTATTGCAATGTGAGTGAATCTTGAAAGCATGCTAAGTGAAAGAAGCCAGACACAAAAGGCCACATATTGTATGGTTCTGTTTATATGAAATATTTAGAATAGGAAAATCTATACACACAGAAAGCAGATTAGTGGTTGCCAAGGGCTGGTTAGAGCATGGAACAGGAAATGAATGTTTAACGGGTAGGGGTTTTTCCTTCGGGGTGATAAAAATGTTCTGGAACTACATAGTGGTAATGATTACACAGCACTGTGAATGCACTAAATATACCTAATGGTAAATTTTATGTCATATGTATTTTACCACAATACAAAAATATTTGGATTCAAAGAAGTGTTTTGAACAAAAGAATGTCATGTTCTGACTTACATTTTTAAAAGATCATTGGGTCTGCTTTGTTGAGAAGGGACAGTTAGGTGGGTGGCAAAAATAGAAGCAGGGAGATCAATTAGAGGCTTTTTAAATAATCCAACAGAGAGATTAGATGGGTGGGTATAAGAGTCTAGAGCTCAGAAAAGAGGTCTTGGAAAGGAGATACTAACTGGAAGATTTCAGCCTATAGATAATATCTAGATCCATGAGACTGATATTTAAATCCACAAGACTGGTTGAGATCACCAAGATATGGTTCTCCCCATCTAGACTATATAGTCCTTCGCATGATGGAGTAGTTTCAATTTTGATAGAAGAGACTAAGTTGCTTTACTCTAAGAAGGCTTCAACTTTTAAGAGATGTTCTTCACTCTGGGGAGGCACATCCATCGGGAGAAACTTGTTACCCTGACGTATTCTCAGTGTTATGGAGAAGCAATGGTCTGCTTACTCTAGTGATCTCCCAATCTGACTATGGAAACATTATTCATCCATTCTAAGTAGCCCCCAGCTGAAGAGGAAGCCATTGTTCTGCACCAGGGAGTCACCCCCAGTATAATGGGAAAGACATTCCCCCCCCACCCTCCACCCCCGCCACGGGCTCCCTACTGTTTATGCCTGTAGCCCTGAGGAGGGAGCATAGAAAGCACTAGCATTGCCTAGGCAGCAGCATCAACTCCCAGACCTAAAGATAACAATGAAGAGATCCATACATGTTGCAGCCCAAAGCTGAATACCGCTTAATGTCCATGTCTGGGAAGAGCAATTACAGTTCATTAACTGAGTTGCTGGTAACACTGCTATTATCAAGGCTAATTATCCTTAATTGGAGTTGTCTATTCAGATAATAAGCATTTAGTTCCGTTACATTCAATTTAACAATATTCCAGGCACTATCCTAGACACTTCAGGGAATACCATACTTTAAGGAGCTCAATGTTTTGTCATGAGATCAGCCTTTTACATAGGATAACTCTAACTTAAAAGGCAGAAAGTGATGAGTGCTATAGAAAGTTATATGCCAGGATTAAAGCAGTATACGACCACTTAAGCGGAAGATTAATTCTGCCTGGTGAGGAGGGGAGTTGGATGGAGCTTTACAGAAAAAGCAACAATTGAGCTGGAACTTAGGAGAATGAGTAAGATTTCCATGGGCATTTCAGGTAGATGGAACAGCATAAGTAAGTGATCAGAAGCCAAAAAAATGCAGAGTATATATAGTCATTAATATAACCATTAATTTGTTTATTTCTCTCACTTATCAGTTTAGCAAATTTTCATTGAATACCTGTTATGTTCCAGACACCCTCCCAAGTGCTTTGGATACAGCAGTGAACAAAACAAATTCCCTGACCTGTGGAGTTTGCATTCTAAAGGGCAGGGATATATTATAAATGGAAAAAGCAAATAAATATGTTATTTGTTAAACAGTATTAAATGTGTTGAAGAGAAAAGCAGAATAAGGGCTAAAGAGTGATGAGGAAGATGTCCTGCTATCTTACATAGGGTGGTCAGGGAAGCCCTCACTAGTAAGATATCATTCTAGTAAAGGCCTAGATGAAATGAGGGAGTGTGTCAAATATATATTCAGTGGAAAAACGTTTAAGATGGAGAAAATAGCAAGACCCTGTGATGAGAGTATGTTTGCTATGTCCTAGGACCAGCAAGGCCTAAGCAACAGGAAGAATGGAGTCACCATGTACCAAAATGAGGAAGCCTAAGATAGGAATAGGCTTAGGATTTACTGAAGATCTGGAGTTTGGTTTAGGGCGTGCTAAGTTTAAGGTGTTTGTTTATTAGCCATTCAAGTTTCCAATGGGCAGTTGGATATGTGGATCTGTAGTTTAGAGGAGACATCCATTCTGGTGCTAATAATTAAGGAGTTGATGGCACATAGAGGATATTTAACATGATGAGACCTGATGAGATCACAAGGGAGCAACTGTAGATAGAGACATGGTCTATGGACTGAGCTCTGGGGTGCTCCAATATTAAGCATTTGATGAGGAAGAACCTACAAAAAAGACTTAAAAAAAATGAAGAGTGGTGGTTTTTGCAAAAGTGAAGGCAAAAAGTAATGAGGGTTTGAATTACAGTCCTGGCAGTAGGCAAATGAAAATAGGGTCAGCGTTTAGCAAGGCATTATGGAAGTAAAATCATCAGGATTGGGCATGGGGGTAAAATCAAGGTGAACAGGGAAAGAGAAGGGCACAGGTGACCTCCTTGGTATGATTCTGGCTCAGACAAGTTAGTAGATGGTGGTGGCATTAGCTAATAGCAAGGGAGGGGCGAACTGGTTTGGGCAGAGGGAAGTAGAAGGAGAAGTCAGGATGTTGAGTTAAGTTTGAGACATATGAGTTTGAGATTCTTGTGAGACACTCAATAGATGTCAGACTGGTAGTTGTAAATGGAAAGACCTAGAACTATATAAAAGCTGACATTATTTCTTCTTCAGTGACTAATCACTGAGTGTCTATCACTAGGTCTCACAATATACTGTCCACTAATGGGCGGGGGTTGGAGGGAAGAGATCATTGGTAAGGAGGAGATTCACATTTCTGTATCTGCTCTGCCACTTATTAATTGTTGGATCTTAGGCTAGTTATGCCATCTCTCTGAGCCTAGGTGTCCTCATTGGTAAATGGGGACAATATAAATATCTCCTGGGGTTGTTTTAAGGATTAAAGGAGTTATTGCATGGAAAAGGAAAAAACCTTGAAAGAAGTAAGTGCTTACAGAATTTAAGCTGTGTATGAATTAATTTGAGTACCTCCCAGGAGCATCAGGGAACACCAGATAGGGAGCTACAAGCCAAGTAGGACACGTCTGGGTCATGAGTGAAGAGTGAGAGTAGAAAGAAACTTTCTGGAACTTTCTCACAATTCCTTAGAGATCCCAGAATTTTAAATGGTGACCTTCGGGAAGGGCTTCAGGGAGGTCCCATCTCACTCACATGCCTAGTCTGGCTTGCACATACAGAGCATGAAAACATTGGTGGCACAGGGAATAACTCTCATTGGGAAGACCTGATGCTGGGATGTCTGTGCCAATCTTCCCAGGAACGGAGCTGTCTCTGGGGACTAGGAGGGTCTCAGAGAGGGAATAAGGGTCCAGGAACTCAGAGTGTGGGGTCAGGGCAGCACTGAAGTGGGTTAGTCAGTTATTGGCCTGGGGCAAAGGGAGATAGAGAAACAGGGAGAAGACAAAAGGGGATATAAAATCAGAGCAATAATATAAAAAATCAAGAGAACAAGAGAGAAAGGAAGACAGACAGAATGAGACTGGAAACAGGATGAGAAGGTAATTTCCACTACAGCAGTGTTTATCAAAACCTAGCAGAGGGCCTGACACTCAGTGGATACATAGTGAGTGTTTATTGAATGACTAAATATATGAATGGGGCAGGGGGCAGGCTGAAAGGAGACAGAGACAGAGACAGAGAATGTTATGAGTGGTGGAAGAGTGGATCTGTAACTGAAATCAATTTGGCAAACATTTATTGATCCACTATTGCCTGCCAAGTACTGAGAAAATTAAGAGTCTGGAGGCATAGCAGACATTGCACTGAGTCACAAATAACTCCGAACTCTAGCATGCTGGCAGCTGTTAGAGAGCATCATTGGAAAGTGGTCCTGTTATCAGTTGTCAATGGTGTGTGCATATCTCCCAGAATGTCCTTACTCTGCCTATTTCTGGTGTGCTTAGTGTCCCTGTCCCTCCTATAGGTCAAACTTCAGGAAAACCAACAGGTATATTTTAATATTAGTTAGTACTATGTAAAACTAGAAAGAAACATCAGTTGGAATGCCAGACACTTTCACCTAATTTATCTGTTTTGATTCTTACTAGAACCCTGAAATACAGGTATCATCATCCCATTTTAAATATGAAAAAGAAATGAGGCTTATAAGTTGAATGGCTTGCTCAGATCACATGGTATCAAGCCAGGGTTCAAACGTAGTTCTCCTATTTGCTGGTCAGGGTTCTGTCCTCTGGCTGCCGTCATAAGTTTTGTACATACTTAGCCCTCATACCACCTTCCAAAGACTGGACAAATGAAAATGCAGATATCTAAAGGCAGCATATGATGACATATAGGTATCTATACGTATGTGCTGCATTGAGGAATCTTGACTTTACAACAAATCTTACATCGGGACTCTGATATAAGAAGACTCATAGTGCAAATATCATATGATTTCACGTATATGTGGAATTTAAGAAACACAACAGATGAACATAGGAGAAGGGAAGTTAGAATAAGATAAAAACAGAAGGGAGGCAAATCAGAAGAGACACAAATACAGAGAACAAACTGGGGATGGCTGGAGGGGACGTGGCGGGGATGGGCTAAATAGGTAATGGACTTTAAGGTGGGCACTTTTTGGGATGAGCACTGGGTATCATGCTTAAGTGATGAATCACTGGGTTCTGCTCCTAGAACGAATACTACACTGTATATTAACTAACTTGAATTTTAAAAATTAAAAAATTAAAATAAAAATAAAAAAGAGGGGCACCTGGGTGTCTCAGTTGGTTGAGCATCTGACTTTGGCTCAGATATAATCTCGTAGTTCATGGGTTCAAACCCCGCATTGAACTCTCTGCTGTCAGCACAGAGCTTGTTTCCTATCTTCTGTCCCCATCTCTCTCTGCCCCTCCTCCACTTGTGCTCTCTTTCTCTCTCTCAAAAATAAATAAACATTTAAAAAAATAAAATAAGAAGACAGTGCAATTCATTCATTCACTCATTATTCATTCACTCATTCCTTCATTCATATACTCAATTATGCTTCAAACATGGGTTGATCTCATACTATGTGTCCAGAACAATTTGTGAGTGTAAATAGAAGCAAGTCAGAAATGGTGAGTACCTGGAGAACTTCTCACTCCAGTGAGTAATGGGGAAACCAAGGATAATGATAATAATAACTAACATTTACTGAGTGTTTACATTGTTCCATCTACTTTCCATGGTTTAACTATTCTTTTTTTTCAATATATGAAGTTTATTGTCAAATTGGTTTCCATACAACACCCAGTGCTCATCCCAAAAGGTGCCCTCCTCAATACCCATCACCCACCCTCCCCTCCCTCCCACCCCCCATCAACCCTCAGTTTGTTCTCAGTTTTAACTATTCTTTTTTATCCTTGAAATAACCCTATGAAGTGTAAGAACTATTATTTCCCCCATTTTATGGTTAATGAACAGAGAGGCTCAGGAAGATCACACAACTTGCTTAAGGTCACACAGCTGTGAGAGCCAGGATTTTAATCCAGGAAGCCTGACTCTAGAGTTCCCAAAATAACTCCTGGCTGGGAGTTATCCCCATATGCTAAATTCTCCATCCTCTTCTCTCACTTCTCCTCACATTACTTTCCCTCCAATCAAAGAGGATTGCTCTCCCCTTCTTGTATCATTCTCTTTCCATCCTCAAACTTTTGTTTCTCCTATCACCTTTGCCTGGGATGCTCTTCCCATTGCTTTATCTTCCCCCATCTAAACTCTCCTCATATGGGAAATAGAAGTACAGATGTTGTCAACTCCATCCTGAGGCTTAATATGAACCCACCTAAACAATGTAAAGTGAGCTCTTTCTCATCTTTTACAGGATGCCATGATCTTGACATATCTTTTGCAACATTACCATGTCCTGCTTATATTTTTGCTCTTATATTGCTGTTACTGCTACACTTACCTTTCCTCCCCTACCTTGAAACTCCTTTAAGAGCTAGGACCATGTCAGGAGCCCTCAAAGTATTTGACATGATGCTTAGAGGTTTTAGGTATCTATTTGTATAGAAATAAGTTATCTGATGCTTGGTTTCCCAGACATACATGTGTATCATGCAGTAAGTCTTGGTCCATGAGTTTGAGTTACTTCCCACTACTTACTTCCTAAAGGTATTCTTCACTTCCTTGCTAGAGGTATAGATGATGGTGTAGAGCATGGATACAGTGATGACATCCATAGAAGATAGCAAAGAGCTTGTTTTCATCTTGGGACACCTATGAATGAGGTTTTAGGTACATAGACATGGCCACCAGAGCCAAATATGAACTGTAGATGGAAAAGACTTTGAAACGGCAAGGTGCATAGTGAAGCGAGAGGAGGCATTCAGCAGGTGAGGACAAAGCCAAAGGGCCAGAGCAGGCTCATGGTACTGCTGCTCAGCACCAGCTCACTGAAGCTGGTATAAGAGAATGTCAGATTTAGCACAGTCTGGATCTTAAAGACGGAATGGTTGAAGACAGTGGAGGCACAGTAGAGTAATGACATGATGGATATGACCATTTCACTGAAAGTGTTTCCTGTCATCCAGCAGCTGGCCACCAGACTCATGCAGAGACTCTCTATATAAGTAGGTAACATAGAGAATAACAGATGGTTATAGCCCATATTTAGGTCATAGCATCCAGGTGGAAGCACTTCATGATGCTGAAGGAGGAGAGTTTATTATCTGGGGAAAGTAGTGGGTCACAAGAGAGTAAGCATGGAAATCAAGCCATTGACCAGTATGCATGGGTTGCTGCTACTGCAGCAGCAGATGACCAGGAAAGAGAGATTGCTAAGGAAAAGATACATAAGACTGCACAATTGATTAAGCCAGATGAGGAGGATGAGGATGACATTGACAACCAGAGAGATAAGACAGACTAGCAGTATGACGCTAGAGAAGAGTAGTTATACTTGTGGATAATTGGATAGGCTCAGGAGCAGTCACAACTATAGATTTATCTGTCTATTGCCTTCTCAGGGTTGGCTTTCTGGGAGAAATGATTATAGAATAATTTGGGGGCTGCCTGCACCGATAGTCCCCTAGACCCTGGCCATATACTGAGCCTATGGAAACAGCCACAAATGAAGTACCATGAACACAGACTAAATCCCTGAGGGAGTTGCATCCAATCAGAATTTGAAATGCCTTTACTCACATACTTCCAAGGCTTCTTCCCTAACCTTGTCCTCCCCTGTACAAATCTGGATACTTTTGAAGGAACTCATAGGGAGTGTGTTTCCTCTTACAACTTCTTTTTTTTTTTTTTTATCAATAAAGCCATCGAAGTGACAAAAATGGAACAGTGATGGGTGAAGTGAACGAATGATTGAAGAATGCAGAGGCTTCTGATTGTTTAGACCTTGCTTAAGGTCAGATAAATTTTGAGTACAGTCCATTATGCAACCTCCATCCCCTTTCCAAAGCCCACCTATTCTCATGGTGCTATTTTTTTTAGTTTGATTGGTAATTTCTGCCTTCTATTTAGGAAATTTAAGATTTCTAAGTAGGGCATTGCAGAGGTGGAGAAAATGAAATAAGAACAAAAAGATCAACTGACCAAATGGATCAATTCAATCAGTTTTGTTCAAATGGTTATGTCAAGTGGTGGGAAGTTAACTTGATTAGTTAGCATTGTAAGGTCATGGAGATAGAACATTTACTTTTTAGTTATTCATTGTTGATATGTAAGACATAGCCAAGAATCAAAATCAAAGGTCATACTAAGGTTAGGTTTGTGGTTTCCTAAGTAACTATTTTAATAAGTGATTTAAAAAAATTGATTGAGCTAGTTGTAGTGGAGGTGTACAGACAGAACTGAAGATCTTGGCTTTGAGCTTGTCCTTGCCTGGTATGACTGGCATAATTACAGTTGAATTGCACTCTGCTTGAAGCCAGCGTGACAGGTGAAAAACTAGATATATAAAACAAAGGATCATCAAGTCTTTCTATTATTAAGATTAATTTTCTTGGTGCATTCTCAAAATATTTGATTCGCAAAAATTAAACAACCTATGTACCACTTTTCAAGGCTGGGGACGGGGGGAGACATCCCTGTTGCATTAAGTGGGTATTGTCACCTAGGGAATATTGACAATGATCGGTATTCCCTTATTATTCCAGGACTTAGTAGCCATTTCCTAAAAGACCCCCAAACATAAAGTACAACTTCAGGACACCCAGACTTACTTGATAGATTGGGAAGGTGTCTGGGGAAGGAAAGCAGATAACTTAAAGCAGTTACTTTGGTTGAAATCTCATGGTGTCAGTATTTCGGGAAGAGCCCCATAATACTTCCAGAGGGAGAAGAGATGTTTATTCTGGGGAAATCTAATGCCTTCATCATTTCATAACTGTCTGGATGTCAAATAAAATCACCACCTGAAATTCTGCAACAGGACTGGGATGAGTCAGGACACATATCCTGGTCTGTTTGGAAAATTTTGGTAGGTAAAAGATGGGGCATCCTCACTTCTGAGCACTGGTGGAAAAGCCTCTTAGCAGCTGGCTTTTAAAATGCAAGTGTGAGAGGTGAGAAACTTCCCTCCCAAGGCATCAGGGAAAGAGAAAATTATAGCTTTAGAAAACTAGGCACTTTCTTGAAAAAGGGGAAGTACTTCTTCATGTTTGCCCCTAAAACTTTTACACTAACCTAAGCTAGACTTGAGAAATCACAGTTCTATCTGAATGCAGTATGCACAATGTAGAGGAAAACCTACCTGTGTATCGAACCAATGTAAAACAGCACTCTGATCATGCTCCAGTACTCTCAATCATGCCCTCTACAGTCTCTACCCTTCAAATCAGATTAAATCAACTGCCGAAGGGCATCTGGGTGGCTCAGAGAGTAAAGCGTCAGACTTTGGCTCAGGTCATGATCTCACCGTTTGTGAGTTTGAGCCCCGAGTCGGGCTCTGTGCTCAAAGATCAGAGCCTGGAGCCTGCTTGGGATTCTGTCTCCCTCTCTCTCTGCCCCTCCCCCACTCATGCTCTGTCTCTCTCTCTCTCTCCCTCTCTCTCTCTCAAAAATAAATAAACATTAAAAAAGATTTTAAAAATCAACTGCCTGGGGTCCACCTTGAACTGTTGTCTACCTGGTTCCTACATTTTTGGAGACAAGTAACTTCTCTCTGAGCTTATCTCAGGTTCTGAAAAGCAAAAGTTGTTGAACAGAGACTAGTCTCTTCAAATTCTCTGGACTATTTGAGGCTGAGTTACCTGGGTGTCTGGCTTCCAAAGGAGAAATTTGGAACATAATGGGAATCTCAGAGGAAAATGTGTGGAGTCACTAGGAGCAGCCAAAGTAAAGGTTAAAAATTCTTCTCTGATCCTCTTCCTCTGTCAGCCAAACCCCTGCAGCCTGTAGCCTCTCAACTTTGTGGATATCCACTTCACTTATTTTTCTTAACAGAGAGCTCATTAATATACAGACATATGACATATCAGAAAAGCTCTAGTTGTTTCTAGTTACCCTCTGGAGCCACACAGAATAAGTTTAAACTTTTTCTGAAATGACAAATTTTCAAATATTTCAGGATATCTCTTACGGTCCCTCATTACCTAATGACTGGATTATTCTGTATCTCACAACCCACAACTGGTCCACCAAATCCCTACCCTTCTTTTTAATCTATCCTAAGAAAAATCTAATCTCTAAAAAGAGATTAGATAAAAGGGCCAGTTTTATCCTATCACTTTCCTGCTCAAGAACCTAGAATTCATCCCCACTGTTTATTTTTGCTTCCTTTGTTAAAAAGGCAGGTCTATTGAGGAATTATATACAGTAAAGTTTACCCTTTTTAAGTGTACAATTCTGAGTTTTGACAAATTTGTAATAATTTAATCACTACATTAATACATAGAATGTTTTCATCATCCCCAAAAGTCTCCACCTTTTCCTTTGCTGCCAATGCTCTATCTACATCCACCCCTCCAACCATTAATTTGATTTCTCTCCCTTATAGATATGCCTTTTCCAGAATGTTAGATAACTGGAATCATAGAATTATACAGCCTTCTGTGCTTGCCCTCTTTCACATAGCACAATGGTTTTGAGATTCATCCATGTTGTGGCACGTATCAATAGTATGTTCCTTTCACTGACAAATAGTGTTCCATTGGATAAATGCACCACAATTTTACCATTTGTAAGTTGATGGAAATTTGGGTTTATCCTACTTTGTTAGCCCTTTTGAGTAAAACTGCTAAAAGAATTTTGTTATAGGTTTTTCAGACATACATTTTCACTTCTTTTGAATAAAGACATAGGAGTGAGGTGACTGGGCCATAAGTTACATATTTAAATTTATAAGAAACTACCAGACTGTTTTCCAAAGGGCTATACTATCTTGTCTTCCCAATAGCAATGCATATAAGTTCTAGTTGCTCAGCATCCTCATCAGGTAATGTCAGGGTAGCTGTTTTGTTTTTGTCATTTATGAGATGTGTATTGTCATTTATTGTGGTTTTAATTTGAATTTCCCCCCAAAATTATATTGAACATTTTTTCTTGGAGAGTCTAAAACTGCTCAAATTTTCATTGGGTTATTTGTTTTATCAATTTTGAGCTGTGAGAGTTGTTTATATATTAGAGACACAAGTCCTTTATCAGACATGTGTTCTCAAATATTTTCTACTGGCCTTTGTATTTCCTTAACAGTATCATTCAAATAGCAGAAGTTTTGAATTATGATGAAGTCAAATTTATAAAGCTTTTCTTCTGTTGTATGTGTTTTTGTGTTCTTTCTAAGAAATCTTTGCCTAGCCCAGGTCACACTGAATATCTTTAGAAGTATTGGAGGTTTTGGTTTTATATTTAGAACTGTGATACATTTGGAGTTTTTTAATATGGTACATAGTATGCGTTAAAGGTAATTTGTATGTATATGGTGGTCCAATTGTTCCAGCATTATTTGTTAAAAATACTACCCTTCCTCCATTAAATACCTTGTCATCTTTGTTAAAAAATCAATTGATTATATGTATTTTGGGTCTCTTTCTAGAGTCTTCTATTTTGTTCAACTCATCTGGATCTGTATGTTTATCCTTTTGCCAGTACCACACTTTCCTAATTACTGAAGCTTTATAGTAAGTCTTGAAAGCAGGGAGTATAAGTCTTCCAATGTTCTTTTTCAAAATTATTTTGGCTATTCTAGTCAATTTGGCCCAATATAAAACATGATTCTTAAGGACTGAAACTCATTATACAAGACCTATTTAGAAAAAGGGTGATTATCCCCACTGTTTCTCCATTTAGCAGCCCAATTTGGCTTGTTCTTAATTTGAAAAGAGTGAATGGTACTTCATGGTGGATTATTTCAACCCTAATGCCTGGTCCCACCCATTAAAGCCCCTGTTAATTTCATATTGCTGCTATAACAAATCACCCCAAATGAAGTGGCTTAAAACAACCCAATTTTATTTTGTTACAGCTCTGTAGATCAGAAGTTTGATTCTGGTCTCTCTGGGCTAAAATGGAGGTGTTGGCAGGCTTGTGTTCTTTTCTGGAAGTTCATGGGGTGGAAATTTGTTTTCTTGCTTTTTCAGCTTATAGGGGCTTCTCACATTGCTTGGACCGTGAGATCCTTCCATCTTCAAAGCTAGTAATGGCCAGTCAAGTGTTTCTCCTGTCGCATAACTCTGACACTGACTCTTCTGTCTCCCTCTTCTACTGCTAAGGATCCTTCTGTTTCCATTTAGGCCCACTAAAAATCCAGAATAATCTCCCTATTTTTAAGTCACCTGATTAGGAACCTAAACTCCATTTGAAAACCTTCATTCTCTTTTGCCATATAACATAACATAGTCATAGGTTCTGGGGCTTAGAACATGGACATCTCTTGGGGGCCTTTATTCTGCCTACCATGATCATGATGTATTTTTATTTGTATATTTGCTGGATTTAGTTTACTGACATTCTGTTAAGGCTTTCTGCATTTATGTTTAGGGAGGATATTTGTACTTTGTCTTGCCCTTGTCCAGTTTTGATGTCAGAGTAAGGGTGGTATAACAAAATGTATTACACGGGATTTCTTATACTTTTATTTTCTGGAAGAGTTTGTTTATAATTGATGCTGTTGTTTCTGTTTATTTGGAGGTTTCTAACCATGAATTTAATTTCTGTAGTAGATATAGGAGCATTTAGATAGCTTGTTTTTTCTTGAGTGAGCAGTGGCAGTATCTTTCAAGGAATTTTTCCATTTTATCTAACTGATCAAATTTATTGGCAAAAGTTTTTCAGAATAGTCCTTTATTATTAGCCTTTTTAATTTCTGAAAGAGCTGTAGTAATGTCTCTCCTTCCTTTGTAACATTGGCAATTTATGTCTTTTTTTCTTCCTGATCCATCTGTCTTGAGGTTTATAAATATTGTTCTTGTCTCAGAGTCAGGCTTTGGTTTCATTGATTTTTATTGTTTTTCTCTTTCTTCTGACACTGATTTGTGCTCTTTATATTTTCTTACCTTCTTTTGGCTTTGGGATTTAATTTACTTTTTTTTCTAGTTTCTTAAGCTGTAATTTTAGATTATTGATTTGAAAAGCTTTTCTCTTTTATAATATAAGTTTTCACTGCTATAAATTTTTCCCTACACATGTTACATGTCTGGCCCAGATATTTTGATATGGTGTATTTCATTTTCATTTTCATTAAATTCAAAATACTTTATAATTTCCTTTGTAATTTCTTGTGTGACCCATGGATTTTTTAAAGAGTACTGTTTATTTTCCAAATAATAAGATATTTTCCAGAATATTAATTTCTAGTTTAATTGTGGTGGTCAGAATTTGTTTGTGGTCCGAAAATATTGTAGCTTTAATTATTTTAAATTATTGTGTTTCTTCTCACCAGATACACCTGTGAGGTGCTGAAAACTCAGAGGAGTACAAACAAAGGGACCTTGCTGGTACTGAAGGCCCAGTTCAAAAGATTCCCCCCCCCCCCCCCCCGCCCGCCCCGCCCCGTGTTCTCAGGGGAAGTACCCTGATATCCTGTGGACTTCACCAAGAAATGTCTATGCAAATTGAACAAACGTTTAGTTAGTATCTCAAAAGGTAAGAGACTTTTATTGAGCCCAAATTAAGACAGCTGCCCTGGAAATAAGCTCTTCACAAGGAAGAAAGTGTTCCCATGAATAAACAGTTTTTATAGGGTTGTATACTTTTTTACATCTTGTAAAAGCTCAAAAGATGATAGATTAGCATATAGGCAGGAATCACAAGATTTGTCATAAAGGAATGCAGGGAGTAGAAGTATTAATTGATGTCTCCAGGGCAAGATGATTTTCCTTTAGGCTACTCATTCACAAAGTAGATGTACAATGCATGCATAGTGGGCCATAAATCAGGCTTTTGGTTTGAACAAACGTTATATACAGTCATTTTGACTTGAAAGAAATCTAAAATGGCTTCCCTTGTTTATCAGGTCTTTTAGAGAGTTTTTCTCTCATCATTACAGACTAATTAAATATGGTTCTATTAGTAAACTTTATTAAAAATATTGTACTGTGGGGGCGCCTCGGTGGCGGTTAGGCGGCCGACTTTGACTCAGGTCATGATCTTGCGGACTGTGGGTTTGAGCCCCGAGTCAGGCTGTGTGCTGACAGCTCAGAGCCTGGAGCCTGCTTCCGATTCTGTGTCTCCCTCTCTCTCTGCCCCTCCCTTGCTTGCTCTCTGCCTCTTTCTCAAATAATAAGCATAATTTTTTTTTTAATATTGTACTACGAAAAACACGTTTCTAGAAATCTTGAAATGTACTCATAAATTTCCTAATTTAAAGAATACTGAGATAGCGAAAGTTCACAATCACTTGCTACTTAGTTTTCACTAGAAACTAAGGATTCTAATAGTTAAGAATTCTAATAAATGTAACTCGGACTACTATAAATAAGGGAAACAAATCTATATTCAAGAAAAGTAAAATTGGTGTTTTTGAAAAAAAAAACCATATGAGGAATGGGAATACATTTTGTTGAGGGGGAAAAAAAGTATTTTTGTCCTAAAATGAGACTGGTTATTTAAAGAAGGAAAACTTGAGACAAAATCTGAATGTGTAAAGTTGTAGAAGGTTTATGGTGAGGGACTCGGAAGGGATTTGTGTATGGTCAGTACTGGCTATGATTGAAAAGAAATTTAAGCAAATGAGTTTTAATATCAAAAACATACTGATGCAAAGGTAAATTTTTTGTTTTCTCTTTGTTAAAAAAAAGTTTTCTTAATCTGTTGATCCTCTCTTAATAAGACATTGTAAATAATTTTATATGTAAAGTCATCTGCCTAAAAACAAGGATTCTGTGTTTTACCAAAATAATGACCTATACTTACCAGGTCTTTGATTTACTCTCCAAAAAAGAAAGTCTTAATAAATATTTTAAAAAAGCTAAATTTTGCTCACTGCTGTGTAAACTTATATATTTGTCTTTGATATCTTTTATTGTCTTTTTGGTTAAATCAATAATTAAATATTGTTTCATAATGATCTATTATTATATTTAATCAATTCTTTAAACCTTTGATAATTTTTTACATACTTCCCCACATTAAATTCTCGAATGAAATATTTTGTCCACAATCTGAGGTGTTCCAGAGAGCTCCTGGAACATTTTAAAGGTTTTGTAAGGAATTAAACTAATTAGATTTATTTGGTAGGTTAAATTAAAAATGTGTATAAATAAATTATTGTGTTTCTTTTATGCACCAGAAAAATAAGTCATTTTTGTGGGTGTACCATTTGCACCTGAAACCAATGCATATTCTTCTGTTGTTGGGTGAAGTGTTCTATAAGTGTCAGGTCAAGTTTATTGATAATATTATACATACCTTCTGTATCCTTATTTATTTTCTGCCTATATGTACTATTGCTATATGAGAGAGAAGTGTGAGGTATCCAGCTATAATAGTGTATTTGTCTTTTCCTCTTTTCAGTTCTGACAGTTTTTGATCTATGTATTCTGAAATTTTGTTTATAGGTACACTCATTTAGGACTATGATGTCTTCTTAATTAATTTAATTCCTTATCATTACATAATGTCCCTTTTTATCATCTGGTCATAATATTAGTTGTTCTGAACTGTTTTTGATCTGATATTAATTCATATAGCCATTGTAGCTTTGTTTTTGTTAAAGCTTTCATGGTATATCTTATTTTCCTTCATTTTGTTTTTCATACATCAATGCTTTTATAGTTATAGTAAGATTCTTGTAAAAAGCATATATTTGGGTCTTTTACAGGCAATCTGACAATATCTAACTTTTCTGTGGGTATTAAGACCATTTACATTTAATGGAACTATTGACATGGTTACATTAAAACTATATCTTGCTAGTTGTTTTTTGTTCATCCCATCTATTCTTTGTTTATTTTTCTTCTTTTCTTGTTTTGTTTTGAATAAGTCGAGTAATATTTGTGATATCATTTTATCTCCTCTACTGCCTTCTTTATGCCTCTTTTCAGAATTATGTTTATTGGCTTCGCTATGGCTTACAATATACATCTTTACTTAAGCAGAGTCCAGTTTCAAATATTATACAACTCACATATAGTATAAGAAATTTACACCAATATGGTTTCAATTCTTCCCTAATATCTGTTGTGCAATTGTTGCCATACATTTTATACATATGTTATAAACTCCAAAATATACTGATACTAAAGTTTTCTTGAAAGTGCTTGTTTTCTTTTAATGAAAATGAAGTATTCAAATGCCTTTTATATTTGCTTTTATTTTAATCATTCCTGGCACTCTTCATTGCTTGTTATAGATACAAGCATCCATCTGGCATCATACTTTTTCTGCCTATATAACTTCCTTTAACATTTCTTGTAGCCCATATTACATAGAAGTAACTTCTCACAGCTTTTGTTTGTCTGAGGAAGTTTGTATTTTGCCCTCATTTTTGAAAAATATTTTAATAGATATAGATTTCTGGGGTGATAGATTTTTATTTCAATACTAAAAGATGTCACCCAATTATTTTCTGGCTTGTATAGTTTCTGACGACAAGTCTACTGTGTTTCTAATTTTTGTTCCTCTGTATGTCCTGCATCTTTATACCATCAATATTTGTAGCTGGTTTTCACAAGTTTGACTCTGATGTACTTGAAGTGTGTGCATTTATATTTATCCACATTTTTTTCTTTGAGTTTCTGTGATGTGTTTTATAGTTTTGCATTATTTTTGAAAACTTCTCAGTCATTATGTTTTTAAATGATTCTTTTGCCCTGGAATGTTGCCTGGAAAGAGTAAAACCAGAATAGGGACTTACCGTGTGTGTGTCTGTGTGTATGTATGTATGCACTGGGAAGGAGTGGCATGGGTAGGCAGCAAGGAATGTAGTGGTATAGTTTTAAAAGCATTGGTAGCAGAGTCCTAAAAATCTAGGTTCAAGACCTAGCTCTGACACTAGTTTTGTGGATCTTGCGCATGTCACCATACCTTCTTGGACATCATTTTCTTCATTCAGTAAAATGGAGACAGCCATTAAATTTGCTTGAACAACTTCAGAGACCTGTCTCAAGGACAAAAAAGGAAGGACAGAAACAACGGGAACAAAGGAACAGCAGCATGTTGTAAACTGTAAAGAGCTCCACAAAAAGCTGTGGGGTTTGCAATTATAGTGATGCAGATGGTGAAGCAACTTCCCTACCCACCACCCAACTCTTGGCAAAGCCATAATGAGTCAAATTGTTACCAACTCAATTCTTGTCAAGAATTAGACTTGGGACAATGATCACAGATATATGATTTAGGATCTTAATTTTCTGCTCTTTCCTTAATATCTGTGTCAGGTCTTGTACTGCTTCAGTGTAGGTGGATGTGAAGTTGCCTCAATAGGGGTAAGGCTTGGGGCAAGGTTTTGGAAAGTGTATATTCAAAAGTGAAACATGCTTTAGAAAAATTTGGATTTGGTCAAGACATCCTGTGGACAATGAGGTATGGTGTAAGGATGGTTTGCCATTTAATAATATAATGAAGGGGAAAAAAATCTAGTTTGTGGGGGTATTTTTCTATTTCCAGCCCTGGATTTTATTTTATTCCAGAGAGAGGTGTTCTTCAAGTAAACACTCTAGAAGTTCTCAAACACCAGCTGCCAAGGATAATTGATAAATTGTACTGGTTGTTTTTGCAATTTTGTTTTAGTTGAGGAAGTTAGGGAAAACCTTAAGTGTTGGGACAGATAGAGAAAGGGTTGGGAGTAAGTAGCAGCACCCTACTGTGTTGGAGAGCATTCAATTCTTCCACCTAGCCCGGGAACCATGACTAGTCTGAGTCTGAAACTGTGTGTGTGTGCACGTGCGTGCATGTGCATGTGTGTGGTGTCATTTGCATGTTTTTATATGCACATGTTTATGAATTTGTATCTTTGTGATATGTGTCACCCTGGTTGGGTTTTTTTTTTTACACTTTGTATATGTTTGAATCTGCATGAGTATCCTGTGAACATTGAAATTCATGAACGTGTGTATGTACATATCAGGGTTCCAAGATTCTTTTAAGGCTTTGGTAATCTATGGGCTCTTTTTTATATATATATAAGGTAAGCTTGCAAGCAATGCGGGTGCTTGATCATTTTGAGAAAGTTATAGACTAGACTGGAATTTGCTCTAATACTTCAAGATAATTCCTTTGATCCATGCCTCTTTCAAATCTGCACCCCCACAACCCATGTGACTCTCTGACTCCTCCCACTCCCACTCAGGCCATTTCCATACAAGAGATAGGGTTCTATATGAAGGATGGTTGGGACCATTCCACACTTTTCTTTTGAGTGAGTGGCAGATGAGATGTCACCAGAACAGGAGGCTTTGTTCTCCCATCTCTACTCTCCTTAGATTATTGAGGAGTTGTAGTTCTGGCCTCAGTTCTTTTGTTTGCCAGGCTGGAGGTCTGCTTACCATTCTTTTGGAAATTTTTGGGGTGAGGTGCAGGGACTAGACATTTTTACTTTTGGAGAAAGGCTTTGCCTCCTCCAGAGAAAGTCCATTCTCCAGCTCTAGGCTAGGAAGTGAGAAACAAAACTAACGAACAATGCCTATGGGCTGATTTTGAAACTCAGCCCTACTCCTGTGTTCCAGAGAGACAGCCAAAGGATCACTCTAGGCAGGCATCGATTTATTGACTTTTTTCATTCAGCAAATATTTCTGGAGTACTTGTTATGCATAGCTTCAGCTACAGAAGCATAATTCTTTCTTGACACCATGTTCCTTTGAATAGGGGTATTTGGGTGACAATGGTTGGGAATGACTTGTGGTGGGAATTGGGAACCAGCCTATGGGAGAGAGCAGTGGATTTCAAGATCCCAGAGGGAAAGAGGAACCCTGTGCATTTTCCTAATCTCTAAAGATGGGGCTGTTCAGTGGTCATGGCTCTGCTTTTTTTCTGCCTTTGTTTCCAATTTGGTTATGAAATTATGGTGAATCCTGTGGACTGTAGCTTCTAGCCTCTCACCTACTTCTTCCCTCTCATGCCCCAAAGCCATTTCCTGAAACTCCTAGAGAGCAGCAGCGTTTGTAGCCCAAGGAGTATCTCTAACCTGCAGCCACCCTGAGTCTGAAGCTGCCCTTTACTTCTGCTAATGCAGGGTCAGGAGTTGCTTTTTCTGAGCCACAAGAGGCACACACACTAGGGAGAGAGAATGCCTTCTGTTAGAACAGAACGGTTCTGTTATAGTCTTTGTGGCAGAACCAATAACAAGTATCTTTCTATTCTACCCATTGAGGAGTAGGATAGTAGCAATCTCTAAGGTCCCTTCCACTCTGTCATTCTGTGATTGCTTCTGAAAATGATTACTTCAAATCCTCTTCAAACTGCAAACTGAAAACTTCAAAACCACTAGGGAGAACACTATTCAGTCTTCTCTGAGAAGTGGAATCCTTGTCATTTCCCTACAGATTTTAAAAGGAAGGGAGCTGACATTTATTAAGTGTGCTCTGAGCCAGGCACTCTCTTATATTGTTCATTATTATTTCAATAATAACTCATAACTTGAAGAAATTTGGGATAGGTGAAGTGAATGTGTATATGAAGTAGTGGGTACAGTGCCTGGCATAAAGTATGCTCTTAATAAATGTGATGTCTTGGCTCATGTTTCAGTCCCTGTCTACCCTGCTCACTGCCATTTAAGAAGATGAAGAAACAGAAAGAGGGATTAAGTGACTGCCCCAAGTCACCCAGGTTTTCAGCTCCAAAGGCCACATGTATCCTGTTGCACTACACCACCTCTGGACTTTGAAGTCTGCAGTTGTTTCCCCTGTGGACCTGCTCCATTAGCATGTGCAGTTTGAAGAATTTGCTGGGAAGCCTCCTCCTTTCTGGCCCAGTTTGTCATTGTAATCCAGGGCCTGTTGGGGTGTGGCTGCTCAGAGGTTTCAGGCATAGCACAAATTGCCCTAAATAGGATTATAACTGGTCCCACAGAGCTTGAACCCTCCATCTAGGCCTCATTAACATCAAACTTTCATTCTGGGCCAACCATCCCCTAGGGCAGAAAATCATATCCTTGGCTGGCAGGATGAGAAACGTTACAGCACTGGAGGATATGGGAGTAGCTACAACTAGAGATGAGAATGACCACTGACCCTAGGGAAAGGAAGAAGGTAGGTTGGGGCTTGCATACCCAGAGGTATGGTCATTGGTCCACATATTAGTAGGGTTAAAGTTGCTGAGAGGTATGACAGAAAACAATTTGGAGACAACTTCATGACTTGAAAATAGCCTTCCTGTGAGATCCATCAAGTCCATTCATTCTATAGGAGACTATCCTGTGTTGTTATTTATTTACCAGGAGGGACTATAGAGTTCTACCTCTAGTGGTGGAGGTGGTTTTGTGTGGATTGCATCACATTCTGGTCTGGTACCCACAGTGTGCATAGAACAATCTTGGGTTTAGGACAACTCAATATATCTTTAGTATGAGAATAGGCAAATGGTTCAGAAATGATGCTGCACAAAGCAGATAGGACAGCTAGCCTTAATGGTTTCTTTTTTCTACCTCCAGAGTGACCAGCATGATTGGGCACTTCTTCCTCCATCTCTCTTTTTCTCTCTCTGTTTTAATCTTTCTTTGTCTCTGTCTCCCTGTCTTCTGGGTTCCAGAGGTCAGTCCAGGTAATAGAGCCCTAGTGCAGGAGACCAGCAATCTGGGCTTCCTAATGATGTCCAAAATTAGTAAAGATATTTTGCTTTGTATACAGGGGGGCATGATTTGCCTTCGTGAAGTAGTATGATACACTGGAAAGAGTACAGAATTTGAAGACAAGCAACTTAATTTTGTATCCAGATTCTGCCATGTTTTAGTTCTATCTATAATCCTGAGTAAGTCAATTTAACTTCCTCAAGCCTCATTTTTCTCATCTCTAGAATTAGGATAATCCTGGTACCTATTTCCTAGGTGTGTTGTAAAGATTTACAGAGATGATTTATGAAAGGAATTTAGCTCAGTTCCTGGCACAGAGTATGTGCTCATGGCATATTTGTTGAATGAATGAAAACATAAATGAGTGAGTATTGGTATCTCTCCCCCTTCCCTCCCTATGATGAAGTGCTGTGAAGGAGGCTTTGCTATCTTTTAATTAAGTGGCAAGAACATGGATGTATAATTCAGTCAACTCAGGGTCTGTGCTCTCGACCATCTACTAGCTGTGTGATCTTAGTAATTAAAAATTGGTCTGAGCCTTAGTATTCTTATGCATCAAATCTGGATAGCAAGGCCAGGTGTGCAGGGCTGCTGTGAAGATTAGAGGAAATAACGTATGTGACAGGACCTGGAACATGTTACATGATCTATAACACTAGGTCCCTTTCTCTGCCTCCCCTCACAGTATGTGGGCTTATTTAATCCTCAGAATAGCCATGTGAGGTATGTATATCATCATAATGAGATAATGTATGTGGAGGCACCTAGCACAATATGATGCAGGTGGTCAATAAACGTTTGTTTCCTTCCTCTTCTGTGCCTTAATTAAGCCAATTATTATCCTGCCAACAATCGTGATTTTGCATGAACTATGTGAATATTTTAAGGAGTGAGGTGCTAATCTTATATTATTATCAATTTAGAAGGCAGCCTGGACACCTGGCCTATAATCACAATTATGTTGATTTTAATAAGATGACAAAAGATCACAGAGTTGATAGATATAAAGTGCTTGCCTAATTCTTCCTTATTATAGTGAGTTATGAATAGATTAATTTGATATTTCAAAATGTAACAATCATTAGAAAAGCATTTTCATATAAATTATAGTTTAACATATCAATGTCTTGCTTTACTTAGCATCGAAAAATGCTGTTCTTTACTCATCATGAGGAGAAAGTATTTGGTGTACGTTTATAGAACGTTATTGGAGTTGAGTTCCTCTGACTTTAGCCTGGTCTCTTACCTGGTTTCCCAACAAACCATCTAATCTCCACTAATTTGTGTGTCAGCATATGATATAGAGAGAGCCAAAGAGTGGGATATATTTGTGTTTGGGGCAGAAAGCTTCATGCCAAAATAAAATGTGACCTGGCCATCTTAATTTACTCTTAATCGCCCTGTTAGTAACCATGGACAAGTTACTTGACATCTCTTTTCCTTAGTCTCATCATCTGCAAAGTAAATATAAATATTAATGCTTACCTGATAAGGTTGTTTTGAGGATTAAATAAGATAATTTATGATTAAATTAATCCATCTAAAAGCTTTAGCACAGGATTCACCATGTAGTGAGGGCTCGATAAATGTTAACAGCTGCCACTGCTATAGCCACTACCACCACCACCCTTACCACTACAATAATAACGAGATGACAAAACGATTGCAGAGTTGTTAAAGAATTGGGTACTCTGTTTCATAAAGTATTCCAGATCTCTGAAGGATGGGATGAGAACTTTCTTGATTTTAAACCCCATTTTAAAAATCTTTCCAAGGGGCCTGTCTCCAAATTGCTTGAATTACCATGGAAAATCTTGGATCATCATTGAATATTGATGCATGGAGAATTTTAAAGTCCATACAAAGATCACTCATACTCTTTTGTACCATTATCCAAATGGTAACAAAGCTATAGAAGATAGAGGAAACTGGGCTGAGTGTAATTTGAAATAGGAAACTGGGCTGAGTGTAGTTTGAATGCAAGAGAGTCCCTCAAAATCCTTGTAATTTTAATTGTGGTGGCTTCTATTTTAATTTTTCTTTTTCCCCTAATAGCAGAGTATATTAAACTTTCTCAGTTTGTCTCAACTAATCAGAATTTTACAAGAACCTTTCCTTGTCTCTAAATAAACCAGTGTCTGTTATATAGAGAGATTTATCTAGGTGCCATGCATATTTGAGCAAGTAGGGAGAAGGGAATAGAACTAGGTTGATTGAATTCTTTTCATTTTGAAAATTGACCAGTTGTATGGCTGCTCTGGAGACTATATTAATGCAGGTAAATTTCCTAAGTAGCACATTGATAGCTCAGATGGGAATAGTGAACCTGGATGTGTAATCTGGAAATTTTCAATAAGTTACAGACCAGTGTGTGAGCGTGACTTTACAGCAATAAGAATGGGAGGGCAAAGAGAGCCGTGGAGAGTTTTGTGCAATGAATTCTCAAAAATGGAATGATGAGTGGTTCATAATGTCTCTTGTGTGAATTCAGAGGGCTGGACACCAGTGGTCTCTTATGGTCCCTTCTACCTCCAGGGCCTTAGAGTTCTAGAATACCTTATTTCAACACTATTTCTTCTTTAGATATATTTATCAGAATCTTCCTTCCTTCCTTCTTTTATATTCTTCCTACCTGAAATATTTACTGTGTGCATACTAAATAACCTAGGCACTATGTTAAGCATTGGAGTACAGCATAATCAAGACAGACACTCTTCTTCTTCTCATGTAGTTGACAATTTATAATGTTCTAGGAGGTACTTGATATGATGTTTGGAAAAAGATAGCTCCTCAGTTGTGTTTTGAGCTCTGTGTTATATACAATTTATTATATGTGAGTTTTCTCCCTTTCCTTCAGCTTGTAGGATTTAAGATCTTAGACAAAAGGATGATTTTTTGACTGGAGCTGATCAGGTTGAAGTGGCAGAAAAACAGGACTAGGGTGGGCCCAGAGGTACTGACTTCTTGCCTGTGACATAGCCTCATAATGTAACTCGCGCATGGCATCTCCTGCGTGCTATGCTCACCCAAATAATAGAGGAGGCAAGGTGTATAATTAAAACAAACTAAGCAAACAAAAACAGACTAACAAGGGAGAACAAAACACCAAACCAAACAAAAAAACAAAACCAAAATAAACACATGAAACTCTTCATTCTAGTCAGCCCCATAAAAAGTGTCTTCCTTTGTCTTTGAAGGGCTCATTTTTCTTTTAGTCCTTTACTCTGGGGTTGAGACTGCAGCATTAACACCTAGTAAACAAATAAGATAGTCGATTCACTTGCTTTGTCTAAAAGAGAACTTAGGACCAGGCTGCTCAATTCCCATCAAACCCTCTCCCTTTCTCCCAAGAAAACAATGATTTATCTTGGCATCAATTACTGACATTGCCCCAGATGGTCCCAGGGTACCATTGGTCTCCCAAAAATTTGTGAAATACCCCCCTTGAAAGAAAAGAGGAGCAAAGCCAGGTGTTCTGTGAATGTGGGCTGGAATCAAGGCTAGGGATCCTGGGGCTCATCATGCTGGGCCATGGGGCAGGACTTGGGAGCTTCAGGCTGTTGTGCTGAGGAAAAATAAAACCTATGACAGATTTTCATCCACTTATTCATGAGTACATCAAAAGGGTATTAAGCGCTGACTAGTATTGGGAATAAAAGAGCAAACTGAAACATCTTTCACTTTTCCAGATTCAACAAACATTTCCATGTGTTAACAACCTCTAAAGGGGATAGTATCCATCAGTCAAGTAAACAATAATGTTGAGAACAGAAGTGAGTGCACTGATACTGTACTTTTCCTCTTCTTTAAGAGCTTTTGAATTAATTAGTTTTCTTTAAACCCAGAAAAGAGAAAATCTAGGTGTGGGTGTAGAATGGGACCACAGTATGTCTCTTCAATTATCTGAAGATAATACAGATTAAAATGATATCTATTACAAATAGAAAAAAAGGGCTATGTTGTATAGAATCAGTAAGCAGACCTGGAACAAATGGATGGAATTTAAAGGGATTTTGATTTTGGTTTATTTCTAATAGTGCTTATGAATTGTGTAATATGTGGTCTTGGGAACCAATAATAACAATAACTATTATATAAATAATTGTCATTGTAAGGCATTTTCCACATAGTATTTAAAATAATTTTTTAAATGGTGTGTCTCATTTAATCCTCATTACTAATTGTATATATCAGTCAGGGTACATAGCATTATCCCTATTTTACACATGAAGAAACTGAGGCTCAGAAAGGTTAAGACTATTACTCAAGGTCACATAGCTAACGTGGGATAAGCTGGAAACCAAATCAATACCTGTTGATTAGTCTTGAGGGAGTGCTTAAGGAAGGATTCTCTTCCTTGGCTTCTTTCTGAGTGTGAAGAAGGGAAGAATCAAATGGCAGCTCTGACTTCCATTGAGGCAAGAGACATCTACCAGGTCAGAGTCCAGTGTAGAACTACACTGTGCAAACCAATCTGGATGAAAGTGAACTATTTTGCTTATTGCCATTTCTATTTTAAGGCTGTGTTCTCTGATTTTAGTGTGAAAATGTAGGTCTGGGCTGGTGAATAGCATAAAGTACACCCTTCCTTGCTCATTATAGCTACAATCACACTGTCTTTTGTGTGCACAGATGCATGTTTATGTGTGCATATGAAATTACTTTCCTGAGCCTGTGAACGCACACCAGTTTCACAATTGGCCTGAAGCAATAAAGGTTGCAATAAAAAAAAAGAGCCAGGTTTTGCCATTTCCTGTATAAAAACAAACAGCTGAGTTAATTCATTTGATCAACTTGTCCATTTTCCCAGTAGTTTTCTTGGCATAGGGAAGAGAACTTCTCTGTGAGTACAGCCTGTATGTGTGAGAGTGTGTATGTGTGAGTGTGTGTGTGTGTGTGTGTGTGTGTGTGTGGACTACCCTATAGCACTGTTTTAAAACTTCTTCTTTTCTTTTAATACGTTTTTCCAAAGTTCTGCCTGATAATTGTGGATTGTATCTAGAGGCCCACTTGTTAAAAGCATGTTGAGTCATAGGTGGGCTTTAAGGGTCCAGGAAACCTGCGGCGGTGACTAAGAGAGTCATTATTTGATAAAAAGGGAAAACTAGGTATTGGATTGAAAGGAAGACTGGGGGAGCATGAAGAACTTCTTGAGCAGGGGGGAAAAACACTTCGAAGCTAGCTGGCAGGGTGAGTGGAGACCGGAGAAAACCAGTCTTGTGCAGTAGGACTTGCTGCTGCATTTTAATGACATCTCTGTGTGACCGGTTTTTTTTTTCCTCTTTCTGTTTTTTCATCAAGCAAGAAAGAACACAGAGGTGATTCAGCAGTAACCTAGCTCCTTAAACTTTGCAACGTACTCTGGTCCCTTGAACATTTTCAAACTGACATCTAGAAATTTTTCATCACAGTTTCAACTAGATAAAAACTAACTTTGTAAATATTGACAGGTTAAAATTACCAAAAAAAAAAAATTAAACCCTTGCCTCAGTTTTTTAACTTCTTCAATGGCTTCTAAATACTGTAGTGTTTTTATAGCCACTGTCACCCATTAAAATACAAATGGACAACTTTTCTAACAGGCAGGCATTTAACACCATTACCTTTTCTTTTTGAACCCACATTTCTGTTCACTTTCCCCACTGAATTTTATCTTAATGTCATACATATTTTTATACCTGAAAATCTTCTCTTGATGATTGTATCATACATCTCTACAAAAAGATGCATATAAAATGAAATTTTAAACTAAAAATGTCCCAGTGACCACAAGACTCCCAAGTGTTAAAATAAATAAGCAAATTAAGTAAGTAAATAAATAAACATCCCACAGTGACTAAGTGACAGAGAATTAATTAGAACCAGGCACTATGCTCCAACTTCAAAATCTTATCAACTCTGCTCTGCTGTACTCTGGGACCTTAGAGAAACAAGTGCCTACAGTCAAGGTGAGATTCAAGATGCCTAATAGGTAGACCTTCCTCTTGTAAATTAGGAGAAGGGTAATTGTGAAAGTAGAGGTGAGAAAGGGGAACCAGAATGACTCTTCAACCTCAGGTACATTCACAGCACAGCAATCTTAGAGAACAGTCCCTATGTAAGTTAGAAATTAAATTCTCTTACAACTCTGCCTGTCTGCATACCTCCCTAGGAAGTCATCCTGTGCTTCTAGGGCAGGGTTCCTCATCAGCGGCGCCATTAACATTTCTTCTTTGTTGTACGGGGCTGTTCTGTGCATTATAGGATATTTAGCTATATCCCTGGCCTCTGCCCACTGGGTGCCAGCGGTAGCCCCCCTATCCAGTTGTGGCAACCAGAAATGTCTGCAGATATTGCCAAATGTTGGGGGGGTTGCAAAATCACCCCTAATTGAGCACCACTGGTCTCATGCTATGCATACCCCAGTTTGAAGTTTGTTTCTCTAGCTCATTAGGAATGTGAACAAGGTTATTTGTGCTTTATTAAGGAAAAGGGCAAAATCTGGTTGTTTGCATTGAAATTCCCTTCCTGGGTCATAGGGTAATTCTATTTTTAATTTTTTGAGGAACCTCCACACTGTTTTCCAGAGCAGCTGCACTAGTTTGCATTCCCACCAACAAGGTACAGGGGTGCTGATTCATAGGGGCACATGTACACCAATGTTTATAGCAGTGCTTTCAACAATAGGTAAATTACGGAAAGAGCCCAAATGTCCATCAACTGATGAATGGACAAAGAAGATGCAGTTTATATATACAATGGAATACTACTTGGCAATGAAAAAGAATGAAATCCTGCCATTTGCAACAATGTGATTGGAACTGGAGGGTATTATACTAAATGAAATAAGTCTGTCAGAGAAAGACAGGTATCATATGTTTTCACTCATATCTGGGATTTGAGAAACTTCACAGAAGACCATGGGGGAAGGGAAGGGAAGGGGAAAAATAGTTTCAAATAGAGAGGGAGGCAAACCATAAGAGACTCTTAAATACAGAGAACAAACTGAGGGTTGATGGGGGGGAGGGGAGAGGGGAAAATGGGTGATGGGCATTGAGGAGGGCACTTGGGATAAGCACTGGGTTGTATGTAAGCAATGAATCACAGGAATCTACCCCCAAAGCCAAGAGCACACTGAATATACTGTATGTTAGCTAACTTGACAATAAATTGTATTTTAAAAAAGT
This sequence comes from Panthera onca, assembly GCF_046562875.1. Classification (NCBI taxonomy): domain Eukaryota; kingdom Metazoa; phylum Chordata; class Mammalia; order Carnivora; family Felidae; genus Panthera; species Panthera onca. The sequence continues at coordinate 20,993,008 of NC_138357.1, read as the reverse complement.
ATTTACACTTCTTGATTATATGTATTCAAGAGAAAATAAAACTGTACTACACAAAAATGGATATTTTCATGTAGTTTTATAAAATAAAACACACTCACAACATAAAAAAATAAATTCCCTTCCTGAATGAGTGGGGAGTTAAGCCCATGGAGATAGGGAGTTGTTGAATCCATATCAAAGGCTGAACCCAGCATTGGGTCTTGAAGGAAGCAAAATTAGGTTAGGAGAAGATATTTAAAGATGCCAGATAAGGGGAAGAATAGAGATGAGGAATGAAGTTACTAACAACAGAAATCATGACAGATGCCAGTTATGATTTGCCAGCCATTGTGCTAAGTACTTCATATGGATTCTTTTGTGGAATAATCATAATATCCTACGAGATAGTTATAATCATCTCTTAGGGTACAGGTTATACTGTTGTAACAAAAGACTAAAAAACTTCAGTGACTTAGACAATGTAGAAATGTATGTATCTCCATGAAAAGACCAGGTAGACTGTTTAGGATACCATGTTGAGGATCCAGGCTGCTTCTGTGCTGTTGCTCTGTTCCCTTCTATACTCAGATTCCATCTCGTGGTCCCAGATGGCAGCTGCTAATTCTCCTATCAGGTCTGTATTCCAGCCCGCAGCAAGAGTAAAAAGGAAAAGGTGAGGAAATGCACTTTTTTGTAAGGGCACAATCTAAAAGTTATACACATCATTCAATTCACACCCGGTTGGCTTGACCAAGCTGCAAAGAAAATGTGGGCTTTAGCTGAGCAGCCAGCTACAGCGGTTAGAAAACTAGAGCTTGAGGCCCAACGGCTTTTTGCTTGGTAAATAAAGTTTTATTGCAACAAGGTCACTCCCATTCATTTATGTATTATCTATGCTGTTTTCTCACAACAATGGTATTTGTCAATTGTTGTGGTGAAGACCAGATGGCCTGCAAAGCCTAAAAACGGGCTTTTAAGAAAAAGTTTGTCAACCCCTGCTCTAGAAGGAGGGAATGGATATTTGAGATCTCTTAGCAGGCTTTGCCACAATTCTTCCTTAACGGAGGAAATGGAAGCACATAGAGGTTAAGTGAGTGGCTCAAGGTGACATACTGATAAGTGGTAGAGCTAAGAGCTGAATGTGGCTCTGTTTAGCTCCAAAGGCGAAACACTATTTACTATATCATACTGCCTTATGAATTTATTCAACAAATATTTATTGTGTCTACTCTGCATCAGGCAATGTTTTAGGTGTTGGGGATTCAGTGATGAATAAAAAAGGAAATTGATACTCTTGCCAAGCCTACATTAAAGGAGAGAGACCATTAGGAAGGAGTTAAGCAAAATACATTCTATGTTCGAGGTGATAGGTGCTATAAATAAAAAGTAAATCAAGAAAGAATGGAAGGCAGTGACAGAGTTGGGGTAAAGATTCGTTTTTAAAAGAAATGATTAGGGGCTCCTGGGTGGCTCAGTCAGTTGAGCATCTGATTTCGGCTCTGGTCATGATCTCACAGTTCGTGAGTTCGAGCCCCGCATCAGGCTCTGTGCTGACAGCTTAGAGCCTGGAGCCTGCTTTGAATTCTGTGTCTCCCTCTCTCTCTCTGCTCCTCCACCACTCAATCTCTGTCTCTCTCTCTCTCCTTCAAAAATCAATAAGAAAACATTAAAAATTTTTAAAAGAAATGGTTAAAGATGGTTGCAATATTGGGGAAACCAAGAAGAGTGAGTCTGGATTGTAGCTCTTGACAAACAGGTAGGAAGCTGTGCCGAAAATTCCCAGTAAAAGCCCCGAGTTTCTCCTTACAGGAAGCTTGGCAGGAACTGGAACCAAGGGAACCAAGAAAGTATGAGTACCCATGGCTTATGCATGGTGGGTACCTGGTGCAAAATAGATGTGTTGGAAGAAGTCTGGTTTAAGGGTATTAGATAATGGTGGAGTGTTTGCCTTTAATCCTTTTAGACAGAATTCCAGATACCTTTCACATAGAGACAAAAGTAAACACGTACGCATGTGTAATTAACAGTAGGCAGTGAGTTGGTTTACATGGTGGAAAGATCATGAATGTTGGAAGCACACAAAACTGTGAATCTCAGCTCATGCTTGACGACTTCAGGCAAATCGTTGTTAGTACTATTATTAGACATGATTTATTGACCATTTTCTATGTGGCAGGCAATTTATATTCATAATCTCATCTAATCCTTACATAACTCTATAAATAGATATGAGTGCTATCTTCAATTATCTTTAAGTTAAGTGGTGAAATTAAGTGGTGATAGGTAACAGTTGAGAAGTAATGAGAGCTGTACAGTTTCCTCCCATGCATTTATATTGCTTTATCTTATTTAAGAATAGTGATTACTAATGTTACTTGATGCTCCTGTGGGGCTGTTTTCACAATTTTATTTTGTAAAGAAAAATGTTAATGTTTATTTAGTGCTTACTATGTGTCAGGCACTGTTTTAATTGCTTTACATGTATTTACTCTTCAAAACAACACTGTGAGAAGTTACTATTATTCTCATTTTTCAGATGAGAAACTTAGGCCCAGAGAGCCTAAGTAACTTGCCCAAGGTCACACAACCAGTAAAAGCAGAGACTGGAAGTTGGTCCTGGGCAGTGTGGCACTGGTGTTCCCGTGTTCAATCATTATACTATAGTGCCTCACAGAACAGACCAGCAAGACAATTGAATAAGAAAACGTGCTAATTTATCTCCTGTTGCCCATGTTGTATATGGAAAGCCTGGCTATTTGGGCCTTATGATCTAACCCATGGCCACTACTACTTCCCTAATGCCAGTATATCTGAATTGCAGGCAAAGTTCCATGGAGCAAATATTTCACCTCCAGAAGACTACTCTGTGAAAACCAAATTTTAAAAGTGATAGCAAAGGTGATAGCATGTATGACTGTCTCTACCTGACTGTGTAGCTCCAGATGGATGTGTGTGTGCATTCAGATGTGTGCACCTGAGTCTAACCAGAGTTTTCAGATGTCAGCTGCTGGGCTTTCTTTCTAGTAGCCTAAACTCCAGTCTTCTGTGTGGCAAGATTTAAAAATAAGAAATCTTTATTCTGTTTTAGGATGTACACCTGTTTTTACTGGAATCTACTCTCTCCAGAAACTACCATGCTGCTGTTTCATGGATGTCACTACCAAATAAGCATGGATCGCCCAGTATCATCAATGGAATGATTCTCTGCTCCTGTCCTGGCATTTTAGCTCCTATTTCATGTTCTGATAAAGAAAGTCATAAATATGATTTGCTATGTGGCCTGTCATTTCTTTGACTTGTCAACATTCAGTAAGGATTTCTGTGGGAATTTCTTCTGTCCAAGATGGCACAAAGGATGCCATCCATGGGCTCTACACTCCTCCTTTGAATGTGAATTTGGGAGTCTTGACCTGCTACCAGAACAGTTGTATTCTGGACTGTCCTCCTAGGGATGGGGATAGATTTTCACTGAGCCATTCCTTCTATCCCTTCATCTCCTCATCCTATTCCACCCCTGACCAAATGACAGGTTCAACTGATTTCTATAAAATAGCTTTTCTGAGGGCAATTTTAACTGGCTACCATGAGGGCCAACCCCAAGAAATGTCCTCATTGGTGCAGAGCTCTGGCCACTGATAGAATTGGGCTATATAGGAAATCTTAGAGACTGATGGATCTGCTATAACACTATGGAGAAACTGACACTTCCCCAGGAAATTCTGACTTCTGTGGGGCCAGGAAATATCACCATGATTGTGACTGGGTTCATCCTATTAGGGTTTCTCCTACTACTGTAGACCTCAAGGAATTGGGTCCCTTGTTCTTCCTGGTGTTTGGCATTGTCTACCTAGCCACCATTTCTGGGAATCTTCTCCTCGTGGTCCTGGTGAGCACTCAGCAGGAACTCCAGACACCAATGTACTTCTTTCTGGTGAACCTCTCATGCCTAGAGGTCTGTTATACATCCAACATTGTGCCCATGATGCTGGTGGACTTGTTAAGAAATAACAGAGTGATCTCCATGGCAGGTTGTGTTATGCAGCTCTGCTTCTCTGGGGCTCTGGGCAGCACTGAATGTTGTCTTCTGGCAGCGACGTCATATGACTGCTACCTGGCCATCTGCCAGCCCTTGCACTATCCAACATTAATGCATGGAACGATATGTGTAGGGCTAGTAATTGGTTCATGGGTTAGTGGCTTCACAGTGGCAGCTGCATTCCAGGCTGCTATGGTACCCAGTTTGACCTTCTGTGGTGGCAATGAGATTAACCATTTCTTCTGTGACTGAAACCTCTGCAGAAGCTCTCCTGCTCAGATCCCCATCTGGTCAACCTGGACTAACAGTGTTGGCTACTCTGGCCCCTTTGGACTAACCCTAGTCTCTTACTGGAAGATTCTTTCCATGGTCTTGCATATACCTCCCATGACTGGTAGGAAGAAGGTCTTCTCCACTTGTTCTTCTCATCTAGTGGTTGTGACCTTGTTCTATGGGACCTTGATCCTGGTCTATGCTGTGCCCTTGGCCGGCCAGGTGCCAGTTCTCAACAAAGCCTTCTTCTTGCTCTATACTGTTGTTACTCCTATGTGTAACCCCCTTATCTACAGCCTCAAAAACAAAGATGTCAAGGAGGCCCTGAGGAAGCTGAGGATTTGATCCTATAATGATAAGTTTCATTCAATCAACAAAAATGATGACAGTCTGAAGGTCAAGGCACTGTCCTAATCCTCAGGGATCTCTCAGCCAGATTAGGAAAGGATAGGATAGATTATAATATTTATAAGCCAAAATATTGGTTAATACCCAGATCATCTATTTAGCTCATTTAGGGGAAGAGTTAGATTTGTCTTGGTGTCCTTGAAATTATCTAGCTTTCCTTGAGCACATTTATACTGTGAGAGGGTAGGGGCACTTCCTAGGAGGGAAACTAATCTGGGATATAAAATAAATAGTTTCTGAATAAAATTCCTCCAGAAGCTCAATCCTTAAAGTAGGTATTGGCAGGTGTTCATGAGTTGTGTTCAGTTGTGTGTGCGTGTGTGTGTGTGTGTGTGTGTGTGTGTGTATGTGTGTGCATGTTTTATAAATGAGACTGGGGGATTCTGGGGTTGGAGGAGGAGTGATAAATGTGCTATCCCTATAAGTTTAAAAAAATAAAGGTGTTATCTAATAAAATATATGGAAACCCAGTAGGCGACTAGTTGTACATTAAACACAATTTGTGAGACATGTAGATTGCCTCAAGGCACTCTTTTCTAAGTTGAATTTTCTCTAGCACTTACAGCTACCTACGGTCATTTCTTTCTTTCTGCTCTCCTCCTAGACCCTCCTTCTGCTGTGTACCTGAGTTTGCCTTACTGGCCTCACTTGTGCTTTTCGTTCTTATTTTTGTATCTGTTACCAGTGACCTAGCATTACCAACTGTTATATTCAAGGTACACTTTAAGAAAGAGGGAAAGCAAAAAGATTCTGCTGTATTAAAGGAGAGAATACATGTATTTGCTTATTGAATCAAAAATATTTATTGAAAAAAATTTATTGAGAGTCTAATATTATCCAGGCATTGTGCTAGGTGCTAGAAATAGAATAGTGAACAATGTAGATACAGCTTCTGACCTCAAACAAATTACAGTTTTGGTGGCCTTGGTGTTCAAATGGTTCAGAATTTATGTTTTTTACATTATAGATGATGTAGTTCTTGAAAGCACTGCCTATAAAGAGAATCTCTGCATGTAAGATCCCAATATTCTTATTTACTTTAATTTTAAGAGTAATTACATAATTAATAAAAATGATTTAATGTAAAGACCTAACAAAGCATTTAGTAGGCATATTGAACAAACACAAATGCTCAGAATGTCCCTTGCTTACCTAAATTTGCCCCATGTTTTTCCTTTAAGACCCCACTCAAATTCTACTTTCTCTTGGAATTCTCCCTGACTGCCCTGTTCATGTCATTTCTTCCTCTGAGAAATTGTTTATTTCCCTTCATTTGACAAGTAGCATGCATGACTCTTTATGTTTTATGTATATGCCCTATCTTTCTACTGAGATTATAAATCTGTCAAGGACAGAGACAGAAAGCCATTTCTAGCTGTACACTCAGCACTGCACACAGCAGACCTATCTTCAGAGGATAAAATCTGAGCTCCTCCTCAGCATGGAATTCAAGGTCTTCCATGGCCCTGCTTCTGCCTCCTTCACCAGTCTTATCTCCCACCAGGCTCCATCTAGGTTTGTCATATCACACCTCTGCATCCTTACTCATGTCCTTTGCCTGGAAGATAGATCCTGCCCATATTTGTTTTTCACCTGGTTAATTCCCCTTCATCTTTTAATACTTTCATCCATCATCATCCTCACTGGAAAGACTTACCTGATTATTTTCTCCCATCCAACACATTTAGTGAAGTGATTCTCTCCTGTGTCCCGATGGATTCATTGCAGACCCATGTTTAAGCAGTAATCATATCTGGTGGTTTGCCACTGCACCCTCAGTGCCTAAAAGAATGTTTGGCATAGGAGACACCCAATGAATACTTGCTAAGTGATGAGCTTAATGGTTAATATCTTCCTTCCCTAGTAGATTATTATTATTTCCTTAGCTTCAAGTACCACCTCTATACTGATGATCTCTCCATAATTTGATGCCATAATATATGCTGTGAAGGAAAATCAATTTGCTGGGAAGGCATATAACAAGGGTAACTCATTTGGATTGGGTTGGAAGTATAAGAAAAGACTTTTCTATATGGCATTTGACTAGAGACCAGAAAGACCAGGCAAGTGTAGGCCATAAGGTGGGGTAGGGGAGGGAAGGGTTTCAACAGAGAGATTAGCCACAGCAGGATCCTGCAGTGGTAAAGACCTTGAAATGTTTGGGATCAGAGAAAAGGTTAGTATGGTTACAGTGTGCTGGTCAAGTGGAAGAGCATGGCAGATAGGGCTGGGGAGGTAGGCAGGAAACGGATAATACAAGGTCTCACTGGATTTCACTGTAAGTAGGATTAGAACTCTTCAAATGGTTTTTAGGAGAGTGACATGATCAATTTTATATTTTAAAATCACTCTGGCTGATATGTACAGTCTTTCAATAGGACTGGGGGCTAATAGACATTGAGAAGCCAGTCACGGTACTATTTCAATGTTACCAGTGAGAGATGATGGTAGCGTAGGCTAGTAGAGTAGTGGCAGAGATGGGGAGAAATAAATTGAGCTCTATGTATTCAGAGGTAGAAATTATAGGATTTGGTAATGGATTCTAGAGGAAGGCATCAATAATAACTTTCAGATTACTGGTTTGTGAATTGAATATGTGCTTGTGCACATATGGGAGATGGGAGATGGGAGAGTTCTGGAACAGAAAAGGTTTGGGGAAGAAGAGCAATGATGAAGTCAGTTTTGTATAAGAGTATTCTGATATAGCAGCAGATGTTAAATAGGTCGCTAAATATACTGGTTGAAACTCAGAAGAGATATCTGAGCTAGAAATCTGAATTTACAAGCCATCAGCATGTAGATGGAATTTAAAAGCCTGAGAATGGGGTGCCTGGGTGGCTCAGTTGGTTAAGCGTCCAACTCTTGATTTCAGCTCAAGTCATGATCCCAGAGGCATGGGATTGAGGCCCACATTGGGGTCCATGCTGAGTGTGGAGCCTGCTTAAGATTCTCTCTCTCTCCTTCTGTCCCTCCTCCCTCTCTAAAATAAAAAAGTCTAGAAATGGGTGAAATCATGTACAGAAACTGTTCAGAAGGAGAGAGAACCCAGACTGGATCTCTGGGAATTCCACTATTTAGAGGTCATGTAGAGGAAGAATAATCAGCAAATAAGACTGAGGAGGGATAGAGAAGTAGGAGGAAATCTATACTTGCCAGTACAGGGAAGATAAAATATTTTTTTGAGAAGAGAATGGTTTAGGGAGTAAAGGCTGCTAAACTCTACTAAAGGCCACAGAGAGAAGGAGCAAGCTGAAGACAGAGAAGAGTCCATTGTATCTGATAACATGGAGGACATTGATGACCTCATGAACAGAATTTTTGGTACGGTGATGGGTGAAGAAGCCTCTCTGGAGTGAGATAAAGCAATGAATAAAAGTGGGGGCACCTAAATGGTTCAGTCAGTTAAGCATCCAGCTGTTGATTTAGCTCAAGTCAGGATCACACGGTTTGTGGGATTGAGCCTCATGTCAGGCTCTGCGCTGACAGCATGGAGCCTGCTTGGGATTCTCTCTCTCTCTCTCTCTCTCTCTCTCTCTCTCAATAAGTAGGAAAACATTTCTTTTAAATGAAGATGACACAATGTGTAGAACGTTCTTTGGAGAACCCTGGCTCTGAAAAGAATTAGATTTGGTGAGAGCTGGAACAGATTGCTTAAGGGAAGATGTTTTCACAATGTGAAATAATAGAAAATGTCCGAATACCATTAGGAAGAAGAATTTATCAGAAAGGGAGAAATTGAAGATGCGGGGGACCAGGGGGATATAGTGTTTTATGGACCTGCAAGGGCTGGAAGGTCTGAGGTCCAGAGCACATGTGAAGGGATTGGCCTCTGATCAAAGGAGTGACACAGTAACAAACATGTACTGAATACCTACCATGTGCTTGATTTTGTTTCAAATACTGGGGTTATGACAATGAGTAAAGCCTAGTCCCTGCCTTCATGGGGCTCATAGTTTAGTGAAAGAGACAGACAAGTAAACAGCCAATTATAACCAGGTTGGTAATGCTGTGATAATTACAGGGTCCTATGTCAGTCCTGGGGACAGTCATTGTTATGGGTTGAATTTTGTCACCCAAAGAAAGATATTTTGGAGTCCTAACACCCAGTACCTTAGAACGTGACCTTACTTGGGTAGGGTCTTTACAGAGGTAATCAAGTTAAAATGAGGTCAGTAAGGTGGGCCCCAATTTAATATGACTGGTGTCCTTATAAAAGCTGAAAATTTAGAAGCAAAAACACACACAGGGGCATTGCCATGTGAAGATGGAGGCAGAGATTGGAATGCTATGCCTGCAAGCCAAGAAACACCAAAGATTGCCAGCAAATGACCAGAAGCTAGGAGAAAGATGCAGGACAGATTCTTCCTCACTGCCCTTGGGAGAAATCAATGCTGACTTGATCTCAGACTTCTGGTCTCCAGAACCGTGAGGAAGTGAATTTTTTTTATTTGTAATTTAACTTTATTTTTTATTTTTTAAAATTTACATCCAAATTAGTATATAGTGAAGCAATGATTTCAGGAGTAGATTCCTTAATGCCCCTTACCAATTCAGCCCATCTCCTCTCCCACAACCCCTCCAGTAACCCTCAGTTTGTTCTCCATATTTATGAGTCTCTTCTGTTTTGTTCCCCTCCCTGTTTTTATATTATTTTTGTTTCCCTTCCCTTATGTTCATCTGTTTTGTCTCTTAAAGTCCTCATATAAGTGAAGTTATATGATTTTTGTCTTTCTCTGACCAATTTCACTTAGCATAATACCCTCCAGTTCCATCCACGTAGTTGCAAATGGCAAGGATTCATTCTTTTTGATTGCTGACTAATACTCCATTGTATATATATATATACCACAACTTCTTTATCCATTCATCCATCGATGGACATTTGGGCTCTTTCCATACTTTGGCTATTGTTGATAGTGCTTCTATAAACATGGGGGTGCATGTGTCCCTTCGAAACAGCACACCTGTATCCCTTACATAATTGCCTAGTAGTGCAATTGCTGGGTTGTAGGGTAGTTCTATTTTTAGTTTTTGGAGAAACCTCCATACTGTTTTCCAGAGTGGCTGCACCAGCTTGCATTCCCACCAACAATGCAAAAGAGATCCTCTTTCTCCGCATCCTCACCAACATCTATTGTTGTCTGAGTTGTTAATGTTAGCCATTCTGACAGGTGTCAGGTGGTATCTCATTGTAGTTTTGATTTGTATTTCCCTGATGATGAGTGATGTTGAGCATTTTTTTATGCATCGGTTGACCATCTATATGTCTTCTTTAAGAAGTGTCTATTCATGTCTTTTGCCCATTTCTTCATTGGATTATTTGTTTTGTGGGTGTTGAGTTTGATAAGTTCTTTGTAGATTTTGAATACTAACCCTTTATCTGATATGTCATTTGCAAATATCTTCTCCCATTCTGTCGGTTGCCTTTTAGTTTTGCTGATTGTTTCCTTCATTGTGCAGAAGCTTTTTATTTTGATGAGGTCCCAGTAGTTCATTTTTGCTTTTGTTTCCCTTGCCTCCGGAGACGTGTTGAGTAAGAAATTGCTGCGGCCAAGATCAAAGAGGTTTTTGCCTCCTTTCTCCTGGAGGATTTTGATGGCTTCCTGTCTTACATTGAGGTCTTTCATCCACTTTGAGTTTATTTTTGTGTATGGTGTAAGAAAGTGGTCCAGGTTCATTCTTCTGCATGTCACTGTCCAGTTTTCCCAGCACCACTTGCTGAAGAGGCTGTCTTTATTCCATTGGATATTCTTTCCTGCTGTGTCAAAGATTAGTTGCCCATATGTTTGTGGGTCCATTTCTGGGTTCTCTATTCTATTCCATTGATCGGAGTGTCTGTTCTTGTGCCAAGTGAAGTTTTGTTTTTTAGACCACTCAGTTTGTGGTACTTTGTTATGGCAGCCCTAACAAGCTAATACAGACACCCAAACCAGTCTGAGAGAGAAGCCTCGGTCAGGTTAAGGGAATCCTTCCAGTGGAGGTGTTGCCTGAGCCGAATCAAGATAAGTAAGTAGGATTGCATGGGTGGGCCTGCGGAGGCGATTCCTTGTAAAGTGATCATCACCTGCAGGGGTTTGGAAGTGAAAGAGTGTACATGTCCAAACTATTGCTAGTAATCCAATGTGGCTGGATGTAGACTGTGGGACCATGGTGGCAACAACTGAGATCTGAGAAGCTGGAGCCAGTTCATGAAGGGCGTCAATTCCAAGCCAAGGAATTTGGACTTTATCTTGAAGCCAAGTGATTGGCCTTTAAATATTCATTTCCCCTCCCAACTATTCCCCTGCCTCATGCCATTTTTTTCTAGGAAGCCTTCTCTTACATCTACTGTGGAACTTCTCACACACAAATATGGAAAATAACTTGCTTCTTCTCTCTTCAAATATGCAGTGATATGTCCTGTTATGTCCTGTTTACTGGGATATGCCCGGTACCTGGCAAGTGCTTGGCATATAGTAGTCTGTTAATAAATGGCTCTCTGGTGTGTTCCTAGGGACAGCATTGGTACTCCCTTGGTTCTCTTTGATCATATTCCAGCACACTCCATATTTTGTTTTTACTCTTCTCTCTTCTTCCTTCCTCTCACTGATGACCCAGCACCAATGACCCCCATGACACTTGGCTCTCATTTCACTTCTCCACTTGGTTTTCTCCTTGAGCAAGGACTCTGGGAGCTCCTAGTATGCTCCCTCTAACACAGAATTGGCAGTTCCCCCCATTGGGCAGCCTCTCATGCATTCAGGTTCCTTATTGTCCCCAAGGGAGCCTGGTTCACACTGCACAAAACCCTGCAGTCCAACCTTGTCACCTTGTTCCTGCCCCTGGTTCTGCCAGGACTAGTGCTTAACTGACCCTAAGAAGGGTCATTAGGTCACTTTCAAGGAAGTATCTCTGGCCAGAATGGACCAAAGAACAGGTGGCAGCTTTGGCAAGAGGATGCAGTTGAGGCTACAGGATGCAGCAATGGGATTGCTGGGCTCAACAGGTGGGCAGGGTCAAGTAATCTGAGCAATCTCCAAGTGAGCCAGATTTGACCCATGGGATCTCCATCAAAAAAGGCAAACTAGGGCACCAGAACAGGAAATTAGGAAGAGTGATAGTCAAGGCAAGAGGCTGAGCAGAAACCATGTGCACTAGATTGAATTCATTTAAAAAGTACATCCGCTCAGGGCGCCTGGGTGGCTCAGTCGATAAAGCGTCTGACTTCGGCTCAGGTCATGATCTCATGGTTTGTAGGTTTGAGTCCCCATCAGGGTCTGCTCTGACAGTACGGCTCTCTCTCTCCCTCTCTCCCTGCCCTTCCCCTGCCCTTCGCCTGCTTGTACTTTCTCTCTCAAATCAATTAAATAAACTTAAAAATATAAAATAAATAAAAAGTACATCCTCTGAAAAAAAGTACATCCTCTCATACCTGCCCATTTCTCCATGCATAAACACACCCCAACTTGAGCCAGCACACACACACACACACACACACACACATCCCACAGACACAAAATGCTGGCACACAGTGTCATACTCACAATGGAAGAACCTAGTGTGACATGTTTTGTTTGGCAGATATTGTAACTACCTTATGTGTTTGCAATTTGCAGGGAAAGATGTGCTCTTTACAAGTGTATGTCCCAAATAATAGAAACATCCCTTGAAATAACCACGTTTTTTTTTTGTTGTTGTTGTGATGGTTTCAAACAGATAGCTTTCTGTCTTCTTATACCAATTGAATCTGATACAATTTAACTTTTTCTGGATGATTTCAAACAATCTTTATAGATACTCATTATTGGGGGCTGAGCTGAGATAAAGAGTGTTATTAGGAGCTATATTGAGGTGTATTGGACTCTATTCCTCCACTAAACATCCCCAGTATTAAATATCCCATTTACACAGACACTCATATTACATATATATATACACATACACACACCATATTTCTATATAAATGTCTGTACATAAGATACACACATAAATCATGCTTATAGACACACACACACCATACAGTTACTTGCAAGCAACCTATTCACTCCCTGCAATGAGATTTGTAAGTGGTTCCTTTTCCTATAGCCAATAGCTTGCTTCTTTCGTCATTTTCCTTCCTTTTTCGCACACTAATTGTTGGGATTAAGGAGTTAGCCCCTCACTCACTGCAGAGTTGGTGGTTTTAATTGGTTGCACCTGATTTAGTTAAAGAAGGCATTTTAACTATAAAGGACTTCACAGGGAGATAGGCTCGGGGGAGTTATTAAAAGCAAGTGCAAAACAGCTCCTTGGGAGGTCATTATTTTGCATTTCTCACCTGCCTCCCCACCCCCACATGTTTATTATTGGTAACAAGGTCAGAGGAAATCCCGTGACTTCATTAGAAAACTGGAAAAATACCTTTTCCTTATCAATACCTTCCTTTCTTGCTAGAGCACATTTCTTCTGGAATGAGATAAGGCCAAGTGGCCAGCCCCAAGCATCCTTTTTGTCTAAAGTTCAGGGTTAATAAACTCTCTGGAGCTTCAGGGCTCATCCCTGGAGAACAACCCTATCCTCCCACCCCCCACCTCCCACATACAGACAGCCACATCATTAGCTGAAAGTTGTAAATAACATGGACACCACCTACCCTGGTAGTATTCACGAGTGTGCCACTTGAGGGAGGGGAGAGAAACAGTTTCAGAGGGTTTCACTAGCATCTGTTTTACTAACCTATAAACAATGTGCTCATCACAAACCCTGTTTGTTGAAACCAGGCTGGCAGAACCTAGTGTGACATGCCTTGGTTGGCAGATACCTTAACATCTGATCTGTTTGGCATTGGCTGGGAAGGAAATGTTTGCAAGTGCATGTCCCAAATAATAGAAGCATGCTTGCAGTGGCCAAGTCCTTTTCATTGTAATTGTTTCAAATGGATAGGTCTCTGTCTTTTCATGCCAAGTGAACCTGACATAATTTGCCCTTTTCAGGTTGATTCCAGCCATCTTTACAGACACTAATCATTGAGTTGGGCTGGGATGTAAGGGATGTCCTTAGGAGCTATATTGAGGTGTATCAGACTGTTTAATCATCCAATAAATGGCCCCAGGCTGCCTATATTTTTTTACAACTATCCTGTCTTCTTTCTAAAGTCTTTGCTTGCTGATAATGTTGTTTATGCCTCCAGTAACCCTTTGACATTTTCCATTCTACCCCAGACTCAGAAACCAAGCTGAGTTACAATTGTGTATAAAGTAAGATTGAAAGCCCTAGGAGTTTTTCTATAAGTACTCTGCATGAGTTTTGGTGTATAGATTTTATATCATCTCTTCTGGATGCTCTAAGATTTTTAAAGGTTAAGTCTTAGTTTTTAGCTCTGAGAGTACTAGACAATCATGGTTTCCAGGAAGGGAACTTTCAGATAAGTGATGTATCATTGTAGTTAGGGTTAATACACATAAAGTAAACCTCACAAAAAAAAAGATATGTTTGTTTAGTACATTAATACCTTAAACAGAATCATATGGGTAATTAATGCAAGTTTCATTTACATGTGAAACTTGACTCTACTTTTCTATTTATTAATACAGATCCTGGTAAGGAATCTACTCAGTAATACTATTCACTGTATATATATTTGGAAGTAATAATAACAAAGAATAATACCTCAATCAATCCATTGACAAGAAAGTTCATTTGCATAAAGTCAGTCTGGTACATAGAAACAGATAATTCATGGAAGCTCTCGGTCCTTGGGTAGTGGTAGTGGCAGCTGAGAAAAAGAGAGAACCAAGACCACATTACTGGGAGAAGTTAAAGGTGTGGAGACTTTTTTTAAAAAAAAGTTTGCCTTTATTTATTTATTTCGAGGGGGGAGGGGCAGAGAGAGAGGGAGATAGAATCCTAAGCAGGCTTCACACTGTCAGCGCAGAGCCCGGCGCGGGTCTCTAACTCACAAACCATGAGATGATGACCTGAACTGAGATCAACAGTCAGATGCTTAACTGATTGAGCCACCCAGGTGCCCCAAAGTTCTGGAGTCTTTAGCTCAAAAATAACTGGTGTGGGGTCATATCTTAGGAAAACTGAAAAATGTCCCACAAGCCTGAGTCACAGCCTTTTCTTGCTGGAATGAAATATGTTTCTGACATTATTCTGTGAAGGAAATTTCTAAAGAAGAAGAGTCAATATTAATAGAGGTATTATTTTATAGTTTTGAAAGATATTCTGACTTTTTACTAAGTCAAAGTGGTCTTCCCACCAATTAATAGCAGATAGCTCAATGTGTGCCAGGTATCATGCTAAGCGTTTTGCATGTATTGTTTCATTTAGGCGCACACAAACTTTGCAGGTGGATGTTATTTCCATTGTGTAAATAAGGAAACTGCAGTTCTATGAAAGTTATTCACTTGACCAAGTTAGTGAGTGGCCAAATTGGGTTTCAAACCCAGTTCTAACTCCACAGCCTGCTATCTTAACCACTACCATATGCTGTAGCTCCTTAAGAGTTACAGAGAGGGAAGGAGGCAAACCATAAGAGACTCTTAAAAACTGAGAATAAACTGAGGATTTATGGGGGGGTGGGAGAGAGGGGAAAGTGGGTGATGGGTATTGAGGAGGGCACCTGTTGGGATGAGCACTGGGTGTTGTATGGAAACCAATTTGACAATAGATTTCATATTAAAAAAAAAAAGAGAGATGGCATAAGACAAATTCTAGGGTACTTTAACAGGTATATGTTAGTAACTAAGCTGAGACTCATGTTGAGGGGCCCTTCCAAACCCTACTTATCTACCTCCAAACCCATGAAGCAATGACCTTTGCTAGTGCTGACTAGAATGATGATTACAAAATGCATGAAAGAGAAAGGACAGTCTAAGTGTCCTAATTTCTAAAACAATCATCCTTGATGCCACATCATAAAACCGAAAGGGAAGTTGTTACTCACTGCTTGGAACTGTGACCAAGGTCAAATGGACAACATGTTTTAACTTTCAGGAGCAAAATTGGGAACGTCAGTCAATCAGTCTTGCAGTAGCTAGCGTCAGTGTCGAAATATATGCTACTTTCATGTCACTGAAAAAAATGAATGGCTATTGTTTAGAGCAAAGGATCAATCTCAAATATTGTGTGAGATGAATTTGCAAGTGAGATACTTTATGTGTTAAGAGATACTTATGAGGGGTTGAACAATATCAAAAGCAAGAATTGAGACTTCCATGGAAGGTTTAAAAACGGTGTCCTTGATGATGCATGAATTGGCCATCTAGCCATTCACAGGACAGATGGAAGTATTGTAAAGGTCAGAGATTTGCTTCATTAAATGTCTTAATGCCTTGCAACTGTAAGAATGATGACTGAAGAATCCAATTTGGATGAAGAAACTAACTTGTTCTGGAAGAAACCCTAAACACAAGCAAAGTTTCTGCAAAGATGTCAATGAATTTTGAGTGATGAATGAAAACATGAAGGACTTGACATTTGTTTTGAACTTTCAAGGGAAAGGACAAAACAAGGTGTTCTCAAGCAGAATAGTAACCAGGGTAGAAGCTGGTTTCTCTAGTATGACCAAGAAACAAATGATAGAATTTTTAGAGGCAAACTTTAGCATGCCCAAGACCCTAAAATGGGTTCAGAATCTGACTACAGATGAGGCTAATGGACTCATACTGTTCTGCTAGCAGTGATACTATCCATGTAGAATTCACTTCTCAAAGGCAGTCAGTCAAGCTAATAGGATAAAAATTCTAAAGCACTGGAGAAATTATGTGATTAGCTTCTTTTTTAAAAATTTATTTATTCATTTGGAGAGAGAGAGAGAGAGAGAGTGCACAAGCAGGGGAGGGACAGAGAGAGAGAATCCCAAGCAGGCTCTGTACCGACAGTGCACAGCCCGATACGGGGCTCGAACCCATGAACCATGAGATCATGACCTGACCCAAAATCAAGAGTCGGATGCTTAACTGACTGAACCCAAGTGCCCCATGTGATTGGCTTCTTCACCATAACAGGGCCGTGGATGGCAAATCACTTTTGCAATATTAGTTGTACCTGAGGACATTCAAAAACTCCTGTGGGTTCAGCTCCATCCTTGGATCCTAGTTTCGCACAGGGGGGATTCTTAGAAATTCAGGCTTACTCTGACTTTGTAATCCCATAAACTTACTTGGGGTTCTACTTAATTTCCTGTAACTCTCTTCCAGAATCCAAATCTTTTATTTGGTTCCCCAACTGATTATCTATTCCCTCTGAAAGTAGTGTTCTGATTTGCCTCTCTTCAGGCCCTTCTAATCCTTACTTCAATACTATACTTCTATCTGCTCTTAGGACTCCTAGATACTTTCTATTTTTTGCCTTGACCCTATTCCCACTATCAGGTCTCCATGACACTTTGGTCACCTGCTTGAGCTAGATCCATAATACTTAGGCCCTTCTTAGAGCTTATATAAGCCCTGCTGGTTTGTCTGGATCTAACTTATTTGAATGGTACCACTCTACTTAGTCTCCAGAGTCATTTATCAGACCAAGCTCAAAAAGACTTTTGACCATTTGTAGAATGCAGATTCATCCTCGAAAGACAAAAAAGTTAACCTCAGCTGAGTAAAGCCAAAAGAATGTATCTAAGGATATAAAACAAATACTCAACAAAGGAAGTTCCAGTGATTTTGTTTTTAGTGTCACTGGGATATGTATATCATTTCCCAGTGGGCTTCTGTGATGGGGATAACTCTTATTTGGACATATAAATTCTGATGGATTTGTCACACAATCCCTCCTATTACTTTAGTAGTAGTGAGAAATGCATTTTGCAATCAGCTTTATTAAACCCAAATCTTTTTTTTTTATTTTTTTAACGTTTATTTATTTTTGAGACAGAGACAGAGCATGAACAGGGGAGGAGCAGAGAGAGAGGGAGACACAGAATCTGAAACAGGCTCCAGGCTCTGAGCTGTCAGCACAGAGCCCGACGTGGGGCTCGAACTCACGGACCGTGAGATCATGACCTGAGCCGAAGTCGGACGCTTAACCGACCAAGCCACCCAGGCGTCCCATATTAAACCCAAATCTTGATGAGCTAGAAGAGTAGTGAGTCCAGATACCACGTCCCCACGCTTTGTGCCTTCATTCATTTTTATGGCAACAATGATCTTGCACTACAGGTGAAGTTGAACATAGAAGGTAAACTTGAGGAGCCTGTGGAGCTTGAGAAGAGGAAGAAAAAGATGTTAAAGTTTAGAAATCTTGGAGCCTACACCAGAATGCTCTCTGAATCCAATTCATTTGGCTGGGTTCCTGATACCTAATTCTTGGCAGTCCTCTGTTCATAAGGTCCTGAAATCTGTCTCTAGGCCCTCTCTCTGGAGTTTTACTTCTGGAGATACTGCTCTGGAACACAGTTATAAATATTTTTCACTTAGTATCACTGCCTTGAGAACCATGCAGCCTTCCTCACTTCCTAGCTTGGGTCCTTTGTATAGACATGCTAATGTGGATGGGTTTCTGATGCTGAGACAGGTACTATTGGCAAGCTTCCTTTAGGCCAAGGCTGAAGCCATTTTGCTTTTAGTTGTCCCTGACTTACCCATTCCCAGTTTCCTCTTCCTCTCATCTGAGTACCCGCTGAGGTACCAGCAAGCCATCTGGCTCAAATGGTGGAGGTTAAAGTATAAATTGAAGGTGGAGCTCTTCTAATCTAGTGTGGCAGTTTGTGCTGATCAGGTTAATGAGGATAATTTCTCTTTGGCTTGTACAGAGACATGCAAATTTAATCTGATTTGCTATTAATTACTCTGTCCAATCATTAACATAATGTTTCACTAAATAGAGAAAATCTATTCATGTTGCAGAGGCAGTGTGTCAACCAAAGCACAATAATAGAAAATTGTTGCCTTTTGTGTTCGGCAGGGAAGCTGCCAATGTGAGCAAGGCGCATGTATGACCAATGTGAGCAAGGCACATGCTTTGACATACTTCTCACCAGTAGGGATGGGCTGTCTTGGGTTATACACTCTCCTCCAGCTCCCTCAGGGGAATTACATACATTTGTGAGATGATTGGTAGGGAATACAGAGGTACACTGTTGTTTGGGGGGCAGAGTGAAACTAATTGGCCCACAAGAAGATTAAATAACCACATCTTCAGTGAGAACAACATAATGCTTTACCAAATAAATGAAATGACTTTAGATGGCTCTTTTGTATTCTTTTATTAACAAATATTTATTGAACAATGATTATGTACTAAGCACTGTAGTGGGTGCTGGGGATGTAGCATTCAAACAAGACAGACACAGATCCTACCTTTGTGAAGTTTATAGTCCAAGTAGAGGATGTATGTCTATGTGCCTAAAGATCCATGCCTATAATCATTGATAATTTAGGAGCAGAGAAATTTATAATGAAGAAATGACAAGGTCAAGGTGTTCTAAGAGCATATCATAAAGAGACTAGGTGGCATCCAAAGAATAAGCCAGGTGAAAAGTAGAGTGAGGAAGGGGAGAAAGAACAGCATGTGTGAGAGTTTTGAGGAGGCATGTCTGAGGAACTTAATCTCTAAGAGGAAAGAAGCTCTGAGAGCAAGAAAGCAGGAGACGAGACTGGAGATTGAGGCAAGAGTTCTCTGGGTTTTAGCCATGAACGGGCTCTACGTGGGCTACATGTCATTGGATGCTGTGACAGGTAATGTTAGTCACTTCTGTGGGGCGTTTGGACTTCATCCCCAGGATGGGAAAGTTGTTGAAAGTTTCTAAGCTGAGTTGATCTTAGACTAGTAGATTTTTTAAAAAAATTCCCAGTGGCCAACATGCTAAATAAGCTCCTCAACCTATCTCAGAAACCTGGATGCAAGAAAAAGAAAAAAAAAAGACATATATGCATGGAGCAGATTAAGCATTTCCACTCTGCATCTGCACAGAAGGCCCGGCAGAACCCCTGAGAGGCTGAAAAGTAATTACACTTCTACTCTGGATCCATGTCTTAACCACAAGGAGTGTGTTCTGCAGTCTCTATTTCCTAATTGAGGGTAATTAGAAGAAGTTAAAACTAGATTAGGGACAATTAGACCCTATACAAGAGGGAGCTCTGTGGGTGGTCGGGAAGGGAGTAGGAAGAACCAGCTGGGAAAGTGTTTCCCCAACTGTTTGGTGTTCTTTGACTCATATTGTAGGTGGAAGTTCTTGGAGGGTTTATCTGTGCTCCCGGTGGTGCCCACCTGGAGGGTGGGCAAGTGAAATAAATGAGTTATACACACACATATATGCACACATGCACACACATACCACTAACAGCCAATCGAGATTACCTTTTCCTCAAGCCAAAGGGCTTCATAAGCCAATAAATGGAAACAAAGAGGAAAAGAAAGTGAAGGTTTTATTACAACTTGATTGAAGATGTCTTATTTGAGCAACTGCTTTTTTGTCTGGATCTAGATACTGTAGGAGGGATATGGCGAGTGTATGATCTTGTCTTTAATGAGCTTCCAAGTCTATTTGAGAGATTTGGTATGGCTGGAGCACAAAGTGGGAGAAGGGGACTGGTGAAGGATAAGCTCAAGAAGTGGCCAGAAGCTAGGCTGAGGAGTTCTGACCCCATCCAAGGGGTAGGAGGGAACCATGGAGAGTTCCTGTCAACAGGGAAAGGATAGGGCCAGGCCTGGATTTTAGAAAGCTACATCTGGCCACCCTGGGGAAAGTGGATGAGAGGACATGACAAGAAGCAAGTTTGGGAGGGGGGTTAGTCAGAGCTGCCTGTGGAGAAAGCTGGGGGTATCTATGACCATGTGGAGAAAGCTGGGGAGGAGAAGCCAGTGTAGCAGAAAAAAGTAACTTACTTCACTCTTTTCATACACCAAACATTGATTGCTTTGATTCATTCGATGAACAAATAATTCTTTTGCATCTGTTCTGTGCAGAACATCATGCTAGGGGGACATTAAGAGGAATAAGAATAATGTTATTCCAATCTTCAAGGGGACTGCATAACTAACTGTTCAAGTGAGTGGAACAGTCAATAGCTGTTCTAGAATTTTAGAGATGGTTCTGCTTAGTGGAGGGGCAGATGATCTAAGAAATAAGAGAAAGGGAGGTGAATGTGCATGAACCCTGAGGAGAGGCATAGTGAAGAGCATTGCTAGGCAGAAGCTAAGAAAGTATAATAGGAAGTACTAGACAATAAGTTTGAATGGGAAAGGTATGCTGACTATGTGTGTATACAAATGTGTGTGTGCATGTGTGCGTGTATGTGTGTGTGTATGTATACATGGGTACACATACATAATGCAACCAAAAACCTTAGCACCAACAGATATTTATATAATAGAAAGTCAGAAAAAGGAAGAGAAGGAGAGGGAGAAAGAGACAGGGAGGGAGAGAGAGATTTTTGTGGCATGCCAACTTGGGTCTTCCACATTTTCTCCTAAAAGACATCTATATATGGTGGTATAGCCTGATGGAATTGTGTTTGTTGGGCAAACTCAACTTTACCAAGCAAGGATTAACCTGGAGGTCCCAAGGGCTTTAGGCTGTAGGGCCCAAGGGAGGGTCCCTGATCTGCTGGCCAGTTCTCTGGAAGAGGGAGAAGCAGTGGCCTGAATCCCCAAGTACTTCGTCTAGTGCCTGACTGAGCAGGATGGGCACCATGACAAAGGAGGCCAGGAGGAAAGTGGCCTTCTCCACCACCTCAGGATCAGAACAGGCCAGATTTAGTAGAGGATCCAGGTCACTGAAGAAGTGGCCAATCTCATAGGCTGTACAGGATGGCAGCTGGAAAGTCATGAGGACAGTGACCACAGGGGTTAGGAATCCATCCAGCCAAGGCCCACTTGCAAACATAATGCACATGTGGAGGTTCATGAGGGATGGGTACTGGAGAGAGCTGCAGATAGCAAGGTAGTGGTCAGAAGGCACGGCCTGGCAGCACAAAGCACTCAACTACGGCTAATGAACTGAAGGAAAACTGGGCCACACAACCTGCAAAAGAAGCTGCCTCAGGATCTGAGAGAGGGTCTGCAGCATCTTAGGGGCAACGGAAGTAGTGGACCAGATGTCAAGGAAGGAAAAATTGGACGAAAAGAAGTACATGGGGGTGTGGAGGCTGAGCTTAAAGGAAATGGCTGTGAGGATGAAAACATTCCCCAGCACGGTCACTACATAGATGCCCAGAAATATCCCCAAATGAAAAGACTGTAGCCCATGGAGATTCCCAGATCCCAGGAAAAGAAATTCTTTGATCATGGCCGGATTACCTGTGTCTGTGAGATTCAAACGTTAGACCCGAAAAAAGGAGAGAAATATCACCAATTGGAAAAAGAGCTGTGCTCCTAGAGGGAAGCAACTGCACCAGAAATGCCATAGACTATAAAACTCAAAGGTTTTGTCTTTTCTCCTCCGGAACAAATTTTCTGTTTTGTTCTACCAGGTATATTTATCTAATACTTGTAGCAGAATCAGAAACTATGCCCTGGGGAATGAACACAGAGGGCGTCTCCTCTGCTCTTTTCCACTCTTTTCCTTGACATAACATGTGACAAGTCTACCTCTGGGAGTCTCACAGTGGGAGGCAAACACCTCTTAATAGGGATGTCGTGCAGAAGCTTCTCTGAACTTCTGAAACTCAGCTTCTGAGACTCAATAAAAGTGTGAGTCCAAGATCCTAAAATAACATCAGGAATTAAGACCACCCTATCGCCCATTGAACCCCTAAATCAAGGTGGGTTCCACCAGAAATGTAATTGGAGGGAGGAGGGGAATTCAGAGATATTGATCTTAATGTATCTGTAAGAAAAATAAGACTCTCTGCCAGGCTCTGGGGACACGTCGCTGATTGCTTCCATGGCATCAAATTCCTATGGAAATCGGGGGAAATGTATGTAAAGTTATTCACTTGAAATGTTAGAGAAAAATAATGTTCCATCCTTCATAAATGAAAATGACATTCCTGACTCACAAGCAGTAGGATGTGCATTTAGAGTTATTTTTTTTTTTTTTCCAGCAGCAGGGATGGGTTTGCAGTGAGTCATGGCTGCACTCTCTCACTTTCCCACAACCCCACCTCCCCCCGCCAGAGCTCAAAGACTCATATTTGTGAAATGGCTGTCTGGTCTTAGCGCCTGGGCTGCGATAGAATTGAAAATCAGGCTGTGTTGTGACCTAAATTAGGGGTAAGTGTGCGGCAAGAGTTAGGGGCTCGGTTTAGTTGGCATTCTAAGCTGAAGCCTCTGTCTGGCCAGGAAATAAAGCAAAGCCATCTTTACTACTTTGCTTTGGTAATGACAACGTGTCCCTAAAAGGTTACAGTTAAGTCATATTTTTGTAAATTAAAGCCTATTTTAAATCCACTCAGGGAACTGGCTATGCAAAGGAATCTTATTAAGAATACTTTTGTATTTCTCTATAATTTGCCCTTTGTACTAATCTGGATTGTTAATACAATGGGTTTGTGAAAAGGAAGGTCTACCTAAAATGGGGTATTCAGGATATTTAGGGTGCCTAAGGTGGTGCTGAATATAATTACAGCATATAAGGAAAATCAATCAGCAACTAGAGTTGTCTCTGGGGGCAGGGGACAGCTGCTTCCTAATTGGGGGATTAAACTGCAGTGTCCTATTACCATTTTACCTTGTCTTCAGAGACTGCCAGCCAGCATTCAGAACTGACATTAACATCATTAGATTTTTATCGTTCAATCCCAAGTCTCATTAATTAATAATGAAATAAACTTGATTTCCCCTTTTAGCTTACAGGCGTGCTCCTTAGTGCCTCCAAATTCAAAGGCACACCAGCCTCCCTAAATCCTCTCCCATCCTCTCTTTTCTTCCAGTGATGACAGAGTAATGCTGATGCAAGAGAGAGGCTTCAGCTCCAAATTCTATTCATTCTTTCAGTCATTTCTTCACTTACCCGATATTTTTGAACACCTGCTATGTGTCACATATTGGGCGACATAGGCACTGGGGATAAAATCAGGAGCAAGAAAGTCATGGTCTTAATGTTCCCAGAGCTTACATCCTAGTAGTGGAAGTGATCTTAAAAATAACTGTAAAATTACTACTGTGATAAATGCTATGGGGAAGAAATATGGGGTCTAATACAAAGACTAATATGCCTGGAGAGGTGACCTCATTTTGATGAGCTGGTCAGGGAAGATAGCTCTGAGGAGGAAGTGATATTACAGCTGAAGTATGGTGGATGTGGAGTAGCCAGCTATGAGAACAAACAGAGGGGAGGTATTACAGGTAGAAGGGCAGCATGCGCAAAGGGACTGAATGAGATAAGCACCTGAGCCCTGGAAAAAGTAAAACAAGCAAACAACAAAACCAATAACTGTGGCTGGAGGGCAACTGGTGAGGCAGGCTGGTGAAGAGCGATAGGAGGTGAGTTCTTAGGAGGTGTGGTTTGATTTACATTTTTAAAAGATCCCTTAGGCTTCTCTGTGAAAATGGACTGTAAGAGGCTAAAAGGGAAAGTGAGGAAACAGTAAGAGATGGTGCCTAGATTCACGGGAGGATGAAGTAAGGTGGATTAATGTTAGGGCTTTTTAATAAAAAGGAAGAAAAGCTTGCCATTTGCAACAACATGGATGGACCTCGAGGGTATCATGTTAAGTGAAATAAGTGAGACAGAGAAAGACAAATGCCATATGGTTTTATTTATACGTGGAGTCAAAATAATAAAACAAACAAACAAACAAACAAACAAAATAACCCAAACAGACTCTTAAACACAGAAAACAAACTGGTGGGAGGTGGGTGAGGGGATGGGTGAAGTAGGTGAAGGAGGATAAGAGGTACAAACTTCCAGCTATAAAATAAATAAGTCACGGAGATGAAAAGCACAGCATAGGGAACATAGTCAATAATATTGTAATGACATTGTGGGGTGACATATGGTGGTTATGCTTACCATAGTGAGCACAGCATCGTGTATAGAGATGTCCAATCACTGTGCTATACAGCTGAAAATAATATAACTTTGTATGGCAACTATACTTCAGTAATATATATATATATATTTAATGTA
This sequence comes from Panthera onca, assembly GCF_046562875.1. NCBI lineage: Eukaryota > Metazoa > Chordata > Mammalia > Carnivora > Felidae > Panthera > Panthera onca. The sequence goes on along the minus strand of NC_138357.1, from coordinate 20,968,337 downwards.
GGGCTTTTTACATAGGAGAACGGATACAACTTTTTGTGCTTTTATGTATGCGTGTTAGACTTTGATAAAAAGTTTACTCTAACAAAATGACATGGATTAAGCAACTATATGAATGATCAAGTCTTTTCCTGAGATCTGAGATGAGAATACCAAGTAGGTAATTTAATTTGGGTGGGGGTTTCTTTTGCCTCCCTCCCTCCCTCCCTCCCTCCCTTTCCTTCCTTCCTTCCTTCCTTCCTTCCTTCCTTCCTTCCTTCCTTCCTTTTCAAAAGATCTAGTGGGGTATGATCCGCTGCTGGGATGACAATTTCAATCCTCATATGGGTCAACAATCTGCTAACAGATGGAGCCTCAGCCCTGAGAGACAGAACTCTCACTGTGGCCACACAATAAGTTCTTAAGTGAAAAGCCTGACAAATTCTTGCAGTTGTTCTCAAAAGGAACCAGGGAAGAGGGTGAATGGGTCAGTGTAGCTTTTTACTCCCCGCTGTAGAAATTGCTTAAATGTGGTTAGCAACCGCGTATCAGAAGCATCCTCTGCATATGAAGCACAGGAAAACCACAATTCCATGAGGACTGCCTTCAACTCCCTTCAATGTGAGTCTCCACAAAACCTTTATTAATGGCAACCCAACTACACAGAGCTTTCAATTATCTGAGATTTTTTTTTTTTTAAATCCTGTTTTGTCTCATTTTGCTTTTACATGAGAGAGACAGATAATGAAATGAGCTTAGTCAAGAAACAATTTTCAGGAGATGTCCTAGGGTCAGAATACATTCAGTCCTACTCTTTCTCTCTTCTCCAGCTCTTTTTGTAGTTATGGTCAGTCAGGATTAATGCTCAAAATAATGGTCGGAGGCTCTGAAAGATCCTCAATCAGTAAAGAATGTTTCAAGTATATCATTATACTTGATTTACTAAGTCGGAACAGTGCACTCAGATCTATCTTAGTAGATTTCTTTTTTTGCAAACACGGTGGAAAACAGCTTGTTCTTAACCTTCATTTACCCAAAAAATCTAATTAAACATATACCCTTTCTCCTGGTATATGCTTAATCAGATTTTGCTCTGATATTAATTCTCCTATGTTTTTATAATCACCAAGAGGTGTTCATTAGCATAAAAAGTTGTTTGGTGCCCAATATAAAATAAAACCCACAAATTTACCTCCTCCCATCACTTCTGAGATGCTAATAGTTGCAAAAGTACAATCATAAAATTGAAAGTGTAGCAGCATAGCTAGGGAGTAGAGACCAACTATGGAAGCCCAAACTCATTACCTCTTCTAGAGTCAATCCAAGAAAACCTTGTGGAAAAAGGGGATGGTGAGGAGAAAGCAAACAAAACAAAACAAAACAAAACAAAACAAAAAAACAGCTGAAAATTAACTTCTGGAAGGGAGAAGTATATAGCTGGATAAGGAAAGCAATGATCTGGCTATACCAACCAGATACCATATGATCCAGGAATCTCACCTCTGGGTATATATCCAAAGAAAATCACTATCTCAGAAAGATATCTGCACTTTCCATGTTCATTGCAGTATTATTCATAATAGCCAAGATACAGAAACAACCTAAATGTCCACTGATAGATGAACAGATAAAGAAAATGTGGTGTAAATATGCACTGGAATATTATTCAGCATTAAAAAAGAAGTAAATCTTGCCATTGTGACAACATGGATGAACCTAGAGGGCATCATGCTAAGTGAAATAAGTTAGACACTGAAAGACAAATACTGTATGATCTCACTTACATGTGGGATCTAAAAAAGATGAGTTCATAGAACCAGAGAGTAGAACCATGGTTACCAGAAGCTGGGAGGTGGGAGGAATGTGGAGATGTTGGTCCAAGGGTACAAACTTCCAGTTATAAGATGAATAAATCCTGGGATCTAGTGCCCAGTATGATGATCAGGCATTATAGTTAATAATACTGTATTGTGTACTTGAAATTTGCTGAGAGGGTAGATTTTAAGAGGTTACTATGTGAGAGAAGAATGAGTTAATTAACTTGATTGTGATAATCATTTCATAATACATGTATATTAAAAATCATCATGTTGTACATCATAAAAATATCAGATATCCAGTGCTCTCCCTCCCTCCAAACTCCTAATTCTATCCATAAAAAAATTTAAGCAACAAACATGTAACACTCATATTCTCTTAGATCTTTATTCTCCCCCAAAGTTATACCAAGCTGATATCAGGGACAATTGCTTAATGATACATGTCAGGATTAATTGGTAGATACAGATCATCTGGGTAACTGAAGCCTCACTATTTAGGTCATGCCTTGGTCCAAATACATATAAACCTGTTCCTGAAAGCAATGTCTGAGAGAGAAAAGGCTGGTGAGCAGGAAAACTACCCAGAGACAGACTCTTTGAAAAGGGCAAAAAAGAAATCCTTAACTGGTACTATACTAACTCTTCTACCAGTAGAGGAAGTTCGTGTGTGTGTGTGTGTGTGTGTGTGGTCAACTTTCTATATTAGTGCCTTTCTTGAATAGTTCATGTTTGTGCCATGCAGCAGATTTGGGTTGTGTCTTTTTCCTTTGAATACAACTTGTGGAACATTATAGACAGCTCACTTTTTAAAGGAACTGCACATTAATGTGAGAAACCCCTTGGTGTCCAAGGGAATGTTTTTTTTTAAATATATGAAATTTATTTTCAAATTGGTTTCCCTACAACACCCAGTGCTCATCCCAAAAGATGCCCTCTTCAATGCCCATCACCTACCCTCCTCTCCCTCCCACCCCCCATCAACCCTCAGTTTGTTCTCAGTTTTTGAGTCTCTTATGCTTTGGCTCTCTCCCACTCTAACCTCTTTTTTTTTCCTTCCCCTCCCCCATGGGTTTCTGTTAAGTTTCTCAGGATCCACATAAGAGTGAAAACATATGGTATCTGTCTTTCTCTGTATGGCTTATTTCACTTAGCATCACACTCTCCAGTTCCATCCACGTTGCTACAAAGGGCCATGTTTCATTCTTTCTCAATGACATGTAGTACTCCATTGTGTATATAAACCACAATTTCTTTTTTTTTTCTTTTTTTTTTTAACGTTTATTTATTTTTGAGACAGAGAGAGACAGAGCATGAACGGGGGAGGGGCAGAGAGAGAGGGAGACACAGAATCGGAAGCAGGCTCCAGGCTCTGAGCCATCAGCCCAGAGCCCGACGTGGGGCTCGAACTCACGGACCGTGAGATCGTGACCTGAGCTGAAGTCGGACGCTTAACCGACTGAGCCACCCAGGCGCCCCACACAATTTCTTTATCCATTCATCAGCTGATGGACACTTAGGCTCTTTCCGCAATTTGGCTATTGTTGAGAGTGCTGCTATAAACATTGGGGTACAAGTGCCCCTATGCATCAGTACTCCTGTATCCCTTGGGTAAATTCCTAGCAGTGCTACTGCTGGGTCATAGGGTAGGTCTATTTTTAATTTTTTGAGGAACCTCCACACTGTTTTCCAGAGTGGCTGCACCAGTTTGCATTCCCACCAACAGTGCAAGAGGGTTCCCGTTTCTCCACATCCTCTCCAGCATCTATAGTCTCCTGATTTGTTCATTTTGGCCACTCTGACTGGCGTGAGGTGATATCTGAGTGTAGTTTTGATTTGTATTTCCCTGATGAGGAGCGATGTTGAGCATCTTTTCATGTGCCTGTTGGCCATCCGGATGTCTTCTTTAGAGAAGTGTCTATTCATGTTTTCTGCCCATTTCTTCACTGGATTATTTGTTTTTCGGGTGTGGAGTTTGGTGAACTCTTTATAGATTTTGGATACTAGCCCTTTGTCCGATATGTCATTTGCGAATATCTTTTCGGGAATGGTTTTGTTACTTTGTTTTTTGCACCTTGAGATCTGGAGACAGGCATTATTGAAATGCCTGAAACAAACATTATTCAGACCCAGAAACAGACGGGAGATAGACATTATTGAGACTTGGTGACAGATATTTCTAATTCAACTATATATTCTTTGGTGCCAAATAACTTTTTTCCCCTGGTTCTGTTCCATTTGTCAACATGAAAGACAATGAAATGGGCCAAGAAATATTTTGGGCCAAAAGATATGTGATGTATCATTATGTGACATACCTAGTCTAAATGTGAAGAATAGCAACAATTATCCTGGTAAATTGTGCAAAGAATAATGAGCTCATACTTTTAGTCTCAACTGTCAAGATACTTCATATAAAAATTTCGGGGTCGAAATAATCTGTTTAAATAGGTTCCTCATTTACCCTATCAATATAGACTGTAATTATGGCTATTATTTTATAGCAAAAATGTGAAATTGATGGAATTCAGAAAACATTTTATCAATAAACCATTATAGAAAAAACAAATTGGTCTCCACCATTCTAAATATCCCATTTGAATGAGGGGTTTACTTTTTAACATGTTATATTTTTTCTAATTGTCTTCTCATGTTCATCTTGTACTCTGAGTCAGGAAATAGCATTTGCAACACTTTCGATGCCTGCTCCACTCCCTTATATACAGGAGTACTGAAATATCCCGATCCATCATTCTAATACTTATCTGCTCATGATGCCAGGCATCTGAATAGCAATGACATTTATTGTTTTGCATCTTTCACTCACTGTCCTGGTGTTTGACTGTGACAATGGAGAAAATTTCAGTACCCTCCTACTTGCTGCTCTCTAATCTCCACCCTGTAGCATTCAAAAGCTGTATCTGTCACCACTCCCATTTTCTTTTTGAAGCTGTCTGCTCCTAGACTCCTTTTCTTCGTGATCGTGACAAATTTATAGCAGTTAAAGGAAGCTGCAATAGTCACAGTCACGTGGTATCTTTAGTCTGTACTAGAGGATTTATCACGTCACATGGAAGTAGTATTTGGAGTAGATAAGAGCATGATCTTCGATGTCAGACAGACCTGAGTTTGAGTTCTGGCTCCACCTCATATTCTCTGTGTGACTCTGGGCAAGTAACTTAACCTCTTGGTGCTTTGATTTTTCTCAGCTGTGAAATAGGGAATAATTATAATAATAAAACTACCTCATAGTTTTCATTAGGGTTGAACGAAATAATCCATATGAAGTGTTGATGAGGTTCCCAGTACTCTGTAAGTGCTCAAACTTATTTGCGTTTTGCATTGTGTACATATATATATATATATATATATATAATACATATCTATATATCTATATATAGATAAACTATAAATATATATAGTTACTCAGTTCATGTGTTGGTCACTGCTGACAGAAATCTAAATAGATTTTTCTTTATCTCTCATTGTCCATGTCCTCCACGGAAGGACTGGCCACCATCACCCCATGATTCTGGATGTTTTGTTTATCCTGACAGAGAATCAGTATCCACATTCAAGAGCATTCAGTAGGGGTGCTGCTCTAACTGCCCAACTTAATATCCTACCTTAACTTCCTCTGATTAGGGAGTCAGGTCCTACCTGATTGCTCTGAGTGTTGTTCACATGAAAATCAATTACCAGTAAGTCTGTTTCCCAAGGGGTAAGGTGTCCTCCCCACTACTGGGAAAGTTAAATAAAAAGGTAGAGTATACAAATACCATCCAGAATGTCTTGTGCCATCACATTTTTCACCAAACCCTGAGCTCTGAAGTTTGGGGGTTCATAGGAGCCAGTTAGTACTCTGAAAGCCTAACTTCTCTGTTGTGGTGAACAGGGCCAATCCTCAGCAACAGTGGGATGCTGACAAAGGGTTATCTGTTGCCACATTTTCTCTTTCTTTCTCTCATTCATTCCATCCTGGTTGATTCCACTTTCATATTGTCTCTGAACCCTTTTCCTCTCTCTCTCCCTCTAGTTCAGTACTTCTAGAAGTTCCTTTCAAACTACTATTTTCTCTTTAATTTGTAGTTGAATACAAATTGACTTTTGAGGAGCTCATCTAATATAAAACAGAATATAGATAGACCTGTGGTGGAAATCTTTGTACATGGTAGGCATTCAATATTTCCTGGCTACATAAAGATCTGGGAATAAAATTATTTCCTCTTGAGTATGTTCAGTAATGAATCAACAGCTAACCAAAAGTATTTTCAAACTTTCACCCCGTCCTACCCCCTTCGGTCCCACAACCTTTGGCTCAATACTGCTAGGAGACCCTTTCAAAATATCAGTCTTTCTCCTTGGGCTCTGATTTGTAGTTACATTTCATGAACTCATTATGAATTTGGGACTCTATAAATGACAAGCTACAGAGGCTCAGTGCTGCATTAGCTATGAAGGAAGAGTTTACTGAGAAATATTAATATTGTAATATTGTAAACAAGTTTGCAGGGGTCACGCTAAACCTCCTCAAGAGAACCGAGCACACCTAGTATAAATCAATATTGCTGATTACAAATGATTTATATCTATTCATTAAAGCAGATACCTGAGACATCTGACAACCTTTTAAAGCTGTTAATTCAAGTTATTGAATATACTCAAGAGGAAAATAGCTTCATTTTAGATTTCCATTCTATTATTCAGTCAGAAAATATTTACTGAACTCTTGCTACACACAGAGCCCCACTATGGATATATATTGAATTATATAATAGATGTGCTCCTTTAAAAAGTGGATATCTCTTAACTTTTGTAAAACTACTCCAATTTCAAATGCATTAGGGGAGCTTTCTAATAAAAGAAGTCCTGTAGCAAATTTTGGAAGAGTGAGGAATATTTTTCAGTATAATTACTTGTCTGGTTGTTATGTCTGTTTTATAAATTTAGATGTTTAGGTAGTAGATCTTCTTAAAAAAGAGTTAGCCCTGTGATTTAAACTGGTCTTTATTCCTAATTATTATAATGTGTTCATATGGGACCCTAGATTTCTCTGAACTTCAGGTAGAATCAGAGAAACATCTACCATTACATCCCTAAAATCTCTTTGGTAAGACAAATTCAAGAAGTACACTTCCCTTTTTCCCCAGAACAGTGTTAACCTTGTTCTGTAAGGTAGCCATTAAGAGCAAAAACTTGCTTTATTCCCTCTAGAATGCATCCTTGGGGAGTTCACTAGATGCATTTATAGGGCTTTTCCCATACCTTTGTTTCTTAGGGTTAAAATGAGGGGATTCTTTCTAGGGTATGATCACATGGTAAAGAAGAAAGATTACCAGGTTCTCAGAGACGATGCCCACTCAGAGGACTGACTTCAGAGTAGGTGGGACAGTTGGAGAAAGCATTCTGACTTTTGCTGATGATAGGGGATCACAGAATGGGGCTGGCAGTGTGGAGATTTGATACCAGATTCTATTGGAAAGTGCCCACATCCACTGTTCAAGTGCCAAGAAAAAAGGGTTTACTCTGGAGTGCAGATATTGATTTACACAAGAGGGGTAGTGCTGTGGAGTGCAGAGGGCACATGCTTGAAACTAGAAAGAACCCATCAAATCCCAATGTGGCTTCTTACTACTTGTAAGTAGTACCAAGAGTGCTCTTGGAAAAATTGTTAAAGTAAACTTCAGCTACCTCATCTGTAAAATGGGGACAACACCCACCTTATTAGGTTGTTGTGTGGTTTAAATGCAAGTGTCTTGTATGCAAAGGGGCTACTAAAATAAGTGTTCAACAAATATCAGTTTCTTCTTACCTCTTCTCTTTAGTTTCTTTGATGAAAAAAGCAAACCACGATGATCAACTTCATTCACTTCAAAGAAAGACAGCTGGAAGAACAGAGTGATGCTGTGATTAGGAGTCAGGAGCTGAGAGAACTAATGTTTTTCACCAAGTGGCATATAAAATGCAATGTTCATAAAAGCTTAATTTATAATACTGTAAACTCCTTGGGGGCAAAGGGCTGATCATATCTTTTTTGTCTGTCTAATCACATGTTTTGGTGAATGGTTGAACATTCAGAAGACACCAATGAAGCTTATAGGTGATCCCATATGATCACAACTTTGTACTTAGCAAGACTTACTTGGGAGATTGCAAGGAAGGAAAGTCTGCAAATTGGATGACTAGTTCTAAAAGTTTAGTTTTAGACTAAAAGCAAAGTTTGGGCTAGGCAATCTTCAAGAGCTGAAGAACGTTATTGATATAGAGTGGTGATTGGCATCTGGGCAGGCTAGTAAGTGCCATTACATAAAGGAGTCTAATTTCCTGCTCTGTATTTTTATCAGAGGTTCAAGATGGAGAATTGGATCATAAGTTTAATGAACCCCTCTTGTAAGAATTTGTAGTAGATAGGAGGGCGGTTTTCATCAAAACTTAAGTGGTAAGGACAAAGGGACAAGATCTGAGGTTGTTATGGGAACCTCTTTCCTCTCAAGGGCCATCGGCAGGATTAAATAATGGCCACAGTGCATACTGCAATAGTCAGGGGAAGAAAAAGATGGAAAAGAAGATAAATAGGAGTAGGAGACAGGGGATGAAAGAAAGAAAAGGAGGGAGGGTGCTAATGCCACCACTAGCGACTTTAATCACTCTATAGTCATGGTTTACCAGTCTCTGAGACCTCTCCATTTTCTCTTTTTGCCATGTGATTATGTTTTCTCAAGCCACAGCCAGGCAACAGATGGTTACTAAGTGCCCATTCCGTACCACCTCCTGTGGTAGGTGTGGTGAGTGATACAGACATAATTAGAACGTGGCTAGTGTGGAAAAGAGCTTTGCTTTGTCTGGCACAGGAGGCTGATAGCTTTATTCCAAGGTGGAATGAAAAATGCCAAGAGAGGGATTCAAGGAAAGTGCTCAAGTTAGAGGAAGCAGAGAACACTTCCTGGAGGAGGTAGTATTTGAGGTGTTCCTTAAAGGGTGCAAAGGATTTCAGTAGGTGAGACTGGGAGAAAATCAGGGAAGAAGAAATGGACTGATCAAAGAGAAGATGTGGGTATAATATGGGTAAAATTACAGCAAACTCTTGCCCTTTTTGTCATTGTTTTCAATGCATCAGGCACTGTGCTGAGAACTCTAGATGCGTTGCCTCATTTAATTCTTATAATAACCCTATGGGGCAAGGATTCCACTATTGTCCCCATTTTATAGATTAGAAAATTGAGACCAGAGAGGCTATATAAATTGTCCAAGTGTCACACAACTATGAAGTGGCAGAGCCAGGTTTCTAACTTGAGCTTATCGGAGTACAGAGGTCATGCATGCAGCTAACCAATACATTATTTGCAAGCCAGGGCATGGAAAACAACAAAAATATAGTGTGGCTTGAGCATACAGCATGGGGAAAGGAGGAATGGCAGCCGCAGAAAAACCGTGAAACATCTTCTTTGCAGCCTAAGGAGTGGGGCTGAATCCTGTAAACAATAGGAAATCATGGGAAGCTTTAAAGTAGTGGAGTGACAGTCAAAGTGGTGCTTTAAGAAGATTAGTCTGTCAGCAGTACAGAGGATGGATGGGAAAGGGGAGAGACTGGAGGCAGTTAAAAGGCTATTGCAATATAATAGTCTGGGTGTAAGGTAGTGTATTAAGCACTTGAACTAAGAAAGCCAAAAAGGGGAATGGACAAAGGAGAGACATTGTGAGGGGAAAAGAAAAAGAAATCATGACTAACTGGATATGGGATACTGGGTTTGTGGGAGGCAGCAAGTTAGGAAATAAATACGTGACACTGAGGTCTGGAGGCTCTGTAACTACAATGGTAACACCATCCCAGAATAGTGGGACTGCTACCTTGGAGAGAAGATTGGACTGGAGAGTGAAGCTGGGAGAAATCTCTACAAAATGATCCTTGCAACTATGGAAATGACTGAGATTAATGTGAGGGAGAGAGAAGAGCCAAGCGCAAAAGCTTGGATGCCTCCACTGAGTTGATGTGGCAAAGAGGGACAGTTCTAATGGAGTTAGGCAAGAGATGGTATGGGGAAGGGGAAGAAATCAGAAATAGTTGAAAAGGGGTTTGGGGAATGTGGAGTGGTCAACATTGTAAATACGGTAGAGGGGTCAGAGAAAAAGGAGGATGAGAAAATATTATTGATTTGGGTGATTAGAAGATCTTTAGTGGTTGACACGGAGCAGTTCCATAACAGAGCCAGATTTCAAGGTGATGAAGGAAGAGAGAGAGTAGGGATCACACATCAGAGACAGTAGGTATAGAGAATGCTCAGAAGAATGTTTGTGGTGAAATTAAAGGAACAAAATAGATACTTAAGAGGTGGTAGGATTCCTGAAAGACCTTCCTAGGGTAAGCATGATCCCAGCAGATTTGTTAGCTGAAGGAAAATGTTAATTAACATTCGCTAGCGCACATGTAGAGATTAAAGACTTGGGACCAGGTCAGGGGTCATAATGGTTGAAACAAGATCCCGATGAATGTGCAGAAGGGCAGGATCAAGAGCTAGGTACAATGTTTGCTTTGGCAAATATGGGCGTGACACCTTCTTTGGAAAATGAAAAAAAAGAAAAGAGGCCAACTGAAGTTACATAAATATTTAGAGATGGAAAGATGACATTCAACTAGAAACATTCTGAATTTTCAAAGAAGTTTGTATGCCATGTGTTGACTGGTCTTGGTGTTGCCGGTAGATTATCTGTAGAAGGGAAAGAGAGTGGGCACAGGGCAGAGCACTTCAGGAATGTGTCTCCAGCAACTGGCAGAGTGCCTGGCACACAAAATGCTCAATAAAAATTTTTTGAAAAAATAAATGAGTAAATGGACAAGATTTAGAACAGCCACTATGAAACAGTAGTTACGATGCCACAGAAAGTGAATAAAAGTATTATAGAACGAAAGCCAGCAGAATGGAGAAGAGAAAGATAAATGATACCAGAGTTGGTGAGAACATGGAGCAAGTGGGTTGTTCATACACCACTGGAGGGAGTGTAAACTGGTCCAACCACTTTGAAAGCCTTTGGGAAGCAATAGCTACTAAAACTAAACGTATGCAGGCCCCACAATCCAGCAATTCTACTTCCAGGTATATACCCAAGATAAATGAGCACATCAGTTCACCAAAAGCCACGAACAAGAATGCCCATAGCAAGACATAGAAAATTAACACACTCATAAAAGTCAGATGACCAGCCTGAAGTTGCTTAGGTCATAAGTGGAAGAGCTGGGATTTGAACTCAGGGCTTTTTCACTGTAAAGCTTATGCATTTGCCTTTAAACCACATTGCTACTCGATGTCATTTATTATGTCCATCACTTCATATGCATTGTTGCTAATACTCACAATCTTGCAATATGTATAGCATTACCTCCATTTTATAGATTGATAAACTGAGGACTAGAATCTGCTTGCACAAATTCACACAGCTAGTAAATGGTGGATACATTTTTCCCTTTCGAGAGCTGAAGTGTTAACTCAGATTTGCCAAGCTCAAAAAATCTATGATCTTTCTCTTCCATAGAGAGATGGAGGCTTTTCTCAAGTTTTGAGAAGTTTTAAGAAGGAAGCATGGTGGACTGATATAGTTGGAAACATGGGAAGGGTTCAGTGAAAGAATCCTGCCTAGCCTGGTCTTCACTGACCAAAAGGCAAGGACCAACGCCACAGTTAAGTAATGTCCTTCTCCATCTTTTTATCTGTGATCTACTTACTTTATTTTTTTTTAAATTTTTTTACATTTATTTATTTGTGAGAAACAGAGTGAGACAAAGCGTGAGCAGGGGAGGAGAAGAGAGAGAAGGAGACACAGAATCTGAAGGAGGCTCCAGGCTCTGAGCAAGAAGTCAGCACAAAGCCTGATGCAGGGCTTGAACCCACAAACTGTGAGATCATGACCTGAGCCGAAGTTGGACGCTCAACTGACTGAGCCACCCAGGCGCCCCTCTACTCACTTTATTATAAGAGCCTGGAAGCCAATGATGGCTCTAGGTATACTGGTGAAGCAGACAACTATTGTTTTAGCAGGAACCACTCACCTCCTTTTTCAATCTTTTCACTCACTGTAGGCCACCTTCTCATATATTTAACACACACACACACACACACACGTACACATGCATGCATACACGGTCCTCTAAAACTATTTCCTTACAAATCAATTCTTCATTGCAGAAGATTCATTAAATACTCAAAGACGTTTTCATGCCTGAGGTGACTTAATGGCTTTAGCCATCCTGATTAGGGATCCACTTGCCGGGGATACTGTCTGAATTCCCCTCTCAGAGTGGCTGTTCAGAGATTTGTGGCAAGTATCTCCACCATGCCAAGAGTGCCAGAACACTGCCAGGGTAACCCCGATTCCCCACATCCTAATATCTTTTGCCTAAAAAGGCCCCTCCTTGACCTTGAGTCACTGCTTTAATAGAAGCAATTTTGGGAGGAGAGATCCTAACCAAAGTGGATTAAGACCCAGAGGCCAAAGCAAGTTTTGAAGACACCAGGTTGGGCATAGAGGCTCTGCCCTCTGCTAGGTCTTCCCTTATTCCCAAATCAGAACCATGCAGCACAAGTCCGATTGCTCTCTCTGTCCCTTCTCTCACCCTCCCTCCCCCTGAGTAGATGTGAATTAGTTGCCATGGTAACCTATGACTGTGCCTGATAGCCTCTTCTCTCAGCCAGTTCTAGGCCCTGGACATCTGTTCTCAGTTCACTTGTAATGTCCCCAAATCTAAGCCCAGGACCATATGCCAAGTTCCACAGTATCTGTGTATAGGTGATGGAGAGGCCTCACCTGCATCCAAGGTAAGAGAAACAATAAAGAGGAAATGGAGTAACAGGAAAGCAGAGCACTTTAAAGTTGCCTTCTGGGGACAAGGAGTGAGGGCCACTAATTTTAATTAAGGGCTTATGACCTGCCAGCCATGGTAATGTCCTGCTCCTTCTTTCATTTGATTCCCTCAAATGATTCTATGAAATAAGAATCACTATCCTGATACACTGTACGGACGAGGGAGATGGAAACTCGGAGAGGCAAAGTGACTTGCCTAACAGTGCACAACTGTGGTTTCAACTTCATCTTTACCTGAGTTTCTAAAACACAATCTCATTGGATGACACTGGTTTATGGTTCTTCATTTTTTGGCAGGAAAGTAAGAGCTGCAAAGAAGTCTTTCCAAAATCCATGTGCTTGTGAATCTATCCTAGCCTTTCCCTGGGAATAGGCCCCTCCTTCAAAGGTGGCCCCTCTTCAGACATCACCTTCTCCTTCAAAGCTCCTTTTCCCCTCTTCATTAACTAACCTCTTTCTACCTTCCTGAGGCCACTTTTCTCACATTCTCAGGAAGTTGCCTGACTTTCCTATCCTATGTGGCCTCTTCCATGGCATGGAAAGGAGATTGGTTTGGGCTGATTTTCCTGACACAAGCAGAACAGAGGACACTTGTGTTACTTTCCTATTGCTGTAAAGAATTACCACAAAATTTGGTGGCTTAAAGCAATACAAATGTATTGTCTTATGGTTCTGGAGGCCGTAAATCTGAAATCAGTTTCATTGGGCTAAAATCAAGGTGTCAGTAGGGCTGCACTCTTTCCAGAGGCTCCTGAGGAGAATCTGTTTCCATGTCTTTTCCAGCATCAAGAAATGCATTCTTTGTATTCCTTGGTTCATGCCCACTTCTTCCATTTTCAAACCCAGCCACCTAGTATCTTCAAATCCTTCTTTGCTTGTGTCATGTCTTGTCTCTTCTGTAGTCAAATTTCCCTCTGCTTCTCCCTTTCAAGGATTGCGATCACAATTATGGCCCACTCAAATAACCCGAGGTAATCTCTCCATCTCAAGACTGTTAACCTAATCACACTTGCAAAGTTTACTTTGCTATAAGGTAATATTTGGAGTTTACAGGTATTAGGAGCTAAATATCATGGAGAACCAACCAAACACAGCATCGATGACAAGCAATTGTACTATTATAGCAGGAGCTGGTTGTCCTTCATCTGGAGTAGATGAACCTGGACCTCAGGAGTTAGAGACAGAGTAGAAGGCATAAGCATGGATGAAGTTATAAGTGTTATAAAAACTTGACTTGTTTTGATTCAAGGCCAACTACAGAGCAGGTGACTCCTGCTTTCTGAGGAGAGGTTTCTTTACTTGCACACTACCCCTGCAGAGAGAGGTAGAAGGTGAAGGCATCTCCCATTCTCTTTTCCAAAATGGTTGCCTTACTGTTCTCCTGTCTGCCTGGGTGCTTTTCTGGTAGAATAAGGCAGAGGAAAGGGTGAGGCTCTGGCTCCAGATAGGGAAGAGGAGATTGAATATGGAGAGAGAGAGGGGGGAAGTAGAGCTCAACTAGAGAGGGGTTCTAGCTGTCCCCCTTTGTCTCTGGAGCGAGAGAGAGAGAGAGAGAGCATTGAGGAATGTAATGTGTGATGTCCCGGAATAGGAACGAAATATGGGGAGCCAGCTGCAAAAAGCATAAGTTTACAACTCTGCATCTGGTGCTTATAAATGAAAACTTCAGTGAGCTTATGATGCTGTTGTTGACACTCCAAGACCATGAAAATTTAATCTATAGCCAGGCACACCCCTATATTCTCCTGGCACTCAGTCTGTTCTTGTCTTCAGAATCTGAGTGCCCCAAATTCCTACTATCCAATCTCTTCACTGGCCTTTAGCACAGATCTGTCAGATGTGATTAAAGCTCTTCCTCATGATAAGCATTGGGCAGAGAACCTTGTAGAAAGGGGTTTTTGAAGGTCTCCACATCCTAGATAGCAATATTCAGTGCCAAGGAAAAGAAATTAATTGTTATCAAGGGATGACCCTGTAACTCCCGGTTCTTCTGCCTGACAGCCATCCCCAATTCCTCACCTCCCTCAGACTGCTTGATGGAGAAGGCTTCTCTGTCCTGGGGTAGGCCAACATAAGGGTTTTTCCTATGGAAGCCTCCCTTTCTCTGCTCTCTATTTATTACCCTGGGCTTCACTTTCTTTTCACGTCACACGTCAACAAACAGGAGGTGTCTGATCTTCACCTTGGTTGCCAGGAAGCTCAGTTCTAGATTGCATGCCCGATTGTTTTAGCATTCTGGAAATATAAGGGCGGTTAGTATATTTTGTTTGTCCCCATCTTCTTTTTTTCACACTGCTTTTATTCTTGGTTAACAGATTTTTGTCTAATTGTACCAAGAGCTGACCAATTGTTTTTTCAAGTTTCTTTTTTAAAGGAGACAGAATAAGTAAGCATATAGATACATGACATGTTCTTTGTGGGCTCACCAAATTCCTCATATGCCCTTACTTGCATTTAATGTGGTAGGGATATTGACCTCGACTCAATCTATGCTCACCTTTGTTCTGCAGATTCGTTGCTATTGGCCATGAAGGGGTCTGGGCCAGTGTATGTCCTGTTAGCAATGGGTACAGGCATTGCTGCAAAGGAAAGGAAACACCTCATTTTGTTAGATGCTTTTATTACCGATGGCATCACAATAACACTTTCCTCAGGTTTCTTGCCTTGGGAACACCTAATGGCAAGATGTTTTTGATACTTCAGTAACTAAAGCTCCTTTAATGGGGTCCATGATGGACCTGCCTTGTTTTGTTCTACCATGAAAAATGTTATAAGGAAGTTGCAGTATATATTTTGTTGGTAACGATGCCTTAAGCTATTAAGGCCATTTGTTATTTTCTGAAAGCAAGAGCGATAATGCTCACTAATAAAATTCACCGCACTGCGGGTAGCTCTGAGTTCCTTTCCTACAAAGTATTCCATAGCCCTTGTGGGTCTGCCTCCCGTTTTCATCTTTCTTATGTCCTTAGAAGATGGGGAGGGGGCTTAGCTCTTTCAGTGCAGGGGGGAGGGGAATTGGACTTCATCTGAATCACAAATAAGTCACCTTAAGAGGCAGCTTAATGCAAAGTGCACCACATCTTTACAGTCTTCCTCTCCTGTCCCTGGCTTCCCCGTTAGCTTCTCCCACTCTCCAGAGTCAAGCCTGCTTGGAACACTGATTGTGGCATTTCCCTGAAGACCCTGCCCTTTACTCTATTCCCGCCCCCTATCCAAGATTCAGGCTTTGAAGTTCCCCTTAACCCAATTTCTCCCCGAATTGAAAATGCAAATGTGCCTGCTTTATTGTCTGTTTGTATTAAGCTTCTACAAAAGGCTTTGTGATAGGCACAATGCTCTGTATGGGGCAGTAAGGGAAGATGCATGGGGGAGCAGAGTGGCCTCCGAACCTCTGTGGGTCAGCAGCTGGAGTGCTTTGCACTATTCAGGCCTATGATTGGGGTGAAGAGAGCAGAGGGATTGGATGTGGACAGAAGCAGGGAGAGGTATTGTGGGCTCCATCATGAAACTGGAGGGATTTGAACTGGAAACTTGAAAACCATCTCCGGGAGAGGAAGTTGCAATTTCCATCTTACTCCTTCTCTAGGCACAAAACTATTTGCAATTCTACTGTCATAAGAACTTGAGCTCTTAGGCATGGGAGAAGAGCACAGAAGAAGGTGGCGAAGGAGAAAGGCTGTGGGTGTCCCATCTTTCTTCCAGA
The DNA here is from genome assembly GCF_046562875.1 of Panthera onca. Taxonomy (NCBI): domain Eukaryota; kingdom Metazoa; phylum Chordata; class Mammalia; order Carnivora; family Felidae; genus Panthera; species Panthera onca. The sequence continues at coordinate 20,951,987 of NC_138357.1, read as the reverse complement.
CCAACTCCAAGAATCTGGAGAATGTACTTTTCCCCAGGTACAGTGCTGTGTCATGTTACACACAGGGACCTGAGGCCGGTTCCACGTGAGCGGGACTCCGGCAACTTTGCGTGCTGACAGTTCACCTGCAACACCAATTCAAGATGTTTATTTCTCTAGCTTCTATCTTAAAAAGCCACTGGAAGTTGGACAATATAAAGTTTCAACTTTGACACCTGATGGATTAAACCCACTCTAGAGGGCTGAAATTTTAGAATCACTATCTGACTGGACTCAAGTGTATTAAAAACAGAGATTTTCACAGTGATGGGCAGAGGTGACGACAGCATGCAATGTGCCGATCCACAACTGGCTTCTTTTAACAAACCAGAAGAGTTATTTCCGGTTGAAATTCTCAGAAACACTATAGGAAATTAGTACGACTGATTGATGTGATCTCATCTAATAAAAATGGGAGTTGAAGCCTTATCCCTCCAGAACAGGTGATTAGAGGCAAATGAGGGGCAGGTTCCCATGGCAACCATTTGGCTATCTCATACCCAAAGGAGGTCTCTGAAGGGGAAGCTTTGCGAAGGAATACAGATTTTCAAAGAGAAGGGAGAGTAGATCTTTGTCTTTTAGGATCATGCTGGAATGCTTCAGGAATTAAGGTGATATGGAGGTAACTCCAGAGTTGTTCTGTGAGCACTGAAGAAAGACTTTACTGTTCTAGTCTCTTGATGCCTGAGAATCACCCCTTCGTATGGTTATTGCTGTCACTCCAACCTCCTCTGAGGGGAGCTGGTGTCTTGGAACCGCACTGCAGGCTTCCTCAGGGCCACGGTGGGTGTGGGTGTCTGGTGAATCCATCATGCTCAGCCCCTTCCTTTCTCCCCACAGATCTTCTCTCTCCTCCTTGAACTCATAACCAACCATTCCAGCCTAAAAAGGGATTGGGAGAATCTTTGGGGTGGCAGTGCTTGTGCTGAGGGGTGTGTGGCAGGCCATAACATCTCTTTTTTGTGAGTGTGGCTTAAAGCTCCCTGCTGGATCCTTTTTAGTAGATTGATGTCCTATTTCATGGTAGCCACCAGGGGAGAGGGGTTTAAACCGAAGGGACACTGCTCTTCTTACTCTGGAGGCGTTTCCAGCTTCCTGTGATCACTCCTAAACTACAACTTCTGCCCTATCAACGTGTCTCTCCTCCCTTTATCCTCCCCTCTTTCATAAGAGGTATCACAAAGTCTTCTTTTCTCTCCCCAGCTATTTTCACTTCTCTGCGGTTCCACCCCTGCTCCTACCCCTTCCTCTCTTCCTCCCGCACATGCTTCCAAGGACTTTGCTGACATCTGTGACATCAGATTTGATAAAATGTCTGTTTGTGTGCCCCTGGAATCTCAGGGGCTTTAAGGGGTTCCCAATCTAGGCCACCAGCTTCGCTGGAAACAAGGATAGGTGACAGAGTGTGACAATTTCTAAATTTTCACTATGTGCCTTCACATATGCTGACTCACTGTATCTTCAGAATAGCCCAGCAGAGTAGACTTTATGAATCATTCCCATTCTGCAGATGATTAACTGAGACTCTCAAGATTCAAGTGACTTCTTTAAGGGATTAGAGTTTGTAAGTACAGAATCAGGATTTACATCCCAGTCTTCTAGCTCCAAATCTGGTTTTTCTCCCACTCCCTTAGAAGAGTGTGGGGCTTCGAGGGCCACATGTTCCCAGGACATGTTAATGTTGGCACCTGATGACTGCCAGACCATGGAAGGGGGATTTTCGAAGACTCATTCTATTTGACTCTTACAACTCCAGGGGCCTTGCAGTGGTGCCTGATCTTGAGGCCTCTAATCTGTTTTCACTCAGGGTGATGGCAAGTAATACATTGTCATCCTCCCACAGGAGAATATCCTGTTCCCACCAGAGGCTTTAGATGACCTGAGTCAGGAGTTCTCACCACTTGACTTCTTGATTTCCATTCAGTCATCCGTTCTTTCATTTGTACATTCATGCATTCAACTCCTTTGAGTATCTCTTAGGTGCCAGCCATTTTGCAAAGAGTGAAGGATCCATTAATGATGAATCCATAGTCTCCTCTTTTCTGTAGCTTGTGGTTTTCTGGAGGATTAGAGACTTCAGTAGATAAAGGCAATGTGATAAGGTAAGAACAGTGATAAAACTGTGGACTGATTTGTAGAATGGAGACTTTGACCAGAGTGAGGAGATGAGTCCAGCTGTGAGGATTTATCTTTGTAAGGAACAGCCTTTCCTGGCTCCCAGCTACCCCCTCCCCTTCCTTCAGGTTCCTAGGAGTAGCAAATATTCAAAGTTGATACTTTATTTTAAAAATACGGTTATTTTTTGTGGGGTGGAGAGGGTACATTCATCATATGAATCATCAATCAGTGTCTTTAAAGAAAATAGAAAAATAGAATGCCCAAATGCTCTTTCCCATTGAAGTTCTGGGAAATATACCAGGAAATTAGCCCACAACTAATGGATGCAATCCCCTCAAAGAGAAATCATCCCATACAAACATACCCAATTAGTGTAGAGAACTTGGATTGCCTAGGTTCATAAGTAAGTGGGATGCATTTTTTGATCTACCTGCTTTATAAATAAATGTCCCTGCCTTAGCACATGATCTTTAAGTACTTTCTTCTATACAACCCTTTTCCTGTCCTTCTCCCTAGGGGTGGGTGCCCGTGTGCACAGCAGTGACTTTTTTGCCCTCTAATCGTCTTTGAAAGCTTGTTTTCTCTGGTTGTTTTTCTGGAACAGACCTGATAGAGAAATTTACACTGTGGTGTGAATGGATGAAAACAACTTAATGCTGTACCTAGATTTTACCTTTTAATAAAGACCAGGCACTTAATTTGAAGACAGTCTTTCTTTTAAAGTTTCGAATGCCCACAGTCAATTTATTTTTTAGAAACTCATCCACAAGGCTCCAAATTCCAGGCCTTTTAGAATTTAAATTCTTTTTAAAAAATTTATTAATGTTTATTTATTTTTGAGAGACAGAGAGACACAGAGCGCGAGCAGGGAAGGAACAGAGAGAGAGGGAGACACAGAATCTGAAGCAGGCTGCCTCCAGGCTCTGAGATGTCAGCACAGAGCCCGACTCCAGGCTCCAACTCACGAACCACAAGATCGTGACCTGAACCGAAGTCGGCGTTTAACCGATGGAGCCATCCAGGCACCCCTAGAATTTAAATTCTAACAGAAAAATTTAAGGCACCGGCAAATTTGACTCATGGGGAAATATTTTGGGGTAGACTTTGGCACAGTTGCTTGGGGTCACATCTGTAATTTCTCCCCCTTTCCAAAGTACTTTTGGCTCAGCTGATCTCTAATGTTTTTGCAGTCAGCCATGGAATACTTCTAGTCCATGCAGAGTGGAGTGGAGAACTGAAGGTGTGCCTCCGTCTTATTTGAGGTATGAAGATGGGGAAGATATTACCATGTTCTTGGGCAATTGACCTGATTCTGATTGGTTGTCAGGATGAGAATCAGCCTCTTCTCACGCATGAGTTCTGTGGCAGGTAAGCTCATATGTCAGTTCACATATGCACGTGACCACATATGTTCTTGCACATATTTGAAGATAAAAGGGTTTTAGGGTATTGCTGAAAGATGGATAATGATAATAATGGCTTATTGTGCTACAGACACTGTACTAAGGGAGTTATACATCCATATAACTGTGCTAAGGGAGCATGCATATGAGGTAGGTTATCATTATTGCCATTTGTTAAATAATCTCTTTGCCCAATGTGGGGCTCAAATGTACAACCCCGACATCAAGAGTTACATGCTCTACTGACTGAGCCAGCCAGGCACTCCTATTATTGCCATTTTTACAAATGAAGAAACTGAAATTCAGATACATTAAATAAATTTCTTAAGATATGAACTTCAATCTTGATCCAGAGCATATGCTTTTGACCACTATACTGCACTGCCTTTCCATGGGAGTGAGTAGATAGATGGATGAGATTGACTATTCCAAACTGAATGGAGATACAAGTTTGAGCAATGTTCTAGGAGTAAGAATGGCCAAAGAGTGCCCCACGGACAGTATGTATCCCAGTCCAGTGTGACTAGAGGCAGGAATTCTTATAGGGTAGTAGAGGGAAGAATTCCTGTAAGGGTTTGTCTGGAGCTATGTTGTGGAGAGTTCAGAATATTTATCCAAAGAATGTATCTTTTGTGCTTCAATTGTTAAAAATCAGGGACTAAAGAAGTTTTCAGAAAGTATAAATGAAAATATTTTCAGAATTTTACAGAGGACTTTACAGATAGATCAAACACGAAAGCCTGAACAAAAACATATTTAATAAAAGTAATCATTCAGCACCATGAGGCATTGGATGAGGTCTATTGTGAATTACTTTTCCTTTGCACATCACCGAAAAAATATCCAGTATTGAGATTACCAAGGTAATTTGTCCTAAGGTTAATAGGTGGTAGGAGAAAATGATGTTTTGTTGTGTTTGGCTCTACAGGAGCCAAAAGGTTCTGCTTGGCCTATATAGCATTTACAAAGAAGGTACTGGTCTAATAATCCCAAAATGACAATCCTGCTAACATCACAAAATGAGTTATATTGTTGGTGGAACAAGTGGGATTTTAAGTAATAATTGAAATGGCTACCTATTTGATGCTCCCTGGCCTGGGAGACTAGGGGCGTGGATTTCCCCTTTTTGCTACTAATGAACTATGTGACCTTGAGACAGTAACTCCATTTCTTTGGAGCTCAGTTTTGTCACTTATAAAATGTGGGAGTTGCAGTAAAGCTCCTTGGCTTCCCTCCTTGCCACTTTTTTAACATGTGTTTTTAAAATTTCACGAGTAATATGTGGGTCTTTTCTGGTTGTAGAAATGTTAAACAATATCAAAGTTCCCCTTCAGCCCTCTACTTCATATCTCTTCCAATATATAAATTATATTTGTAGTGCACTCTTCCAGACAGTTGTTATATATCTGTAGACATATAGATATATATCACTTTGTGGGGGGTTAGTTTTAAAATAGATGGTCTCAAACTGTATGTGTTGTTCTACAAATTGACTTCTTCACTCAACAGCATATCTTGGGGATATTTTCATGTCAGTACCTATAAATATGTCTCATTTTTAATAACTACTGCATAGTATGCATATACTATCATTGGCTTAGCTATTTTTTCCTCCAACAAATACATAGGTTATTTACAAATTACCACAGTTACAATTCTGCAGTGAACAGCCTTAGATGTCTCTTTTTACACATGTGCAAGTGTTCCCTTAGGGTATATTTCTCTGATGTGGAATTGCTGGGTCTGAATCTTTTAGTTTTATTAAACACGGTCAAATTGCTCTCGAAACCAATTTATACGCATGCTAGCAGTTTCACTGCAACTTTATCAACACGTTTTAATTTCATTTATTCTAATCAGTCAGTGATTCTATTGCCACTGATAGGGACTGTTTTTAAAAAGTGATTTTTTTTCAGCATGAATCTACTTATACATTATCTTATGCATTTAGGTGTTGATCAAAATTTTAAAAAAGTTAAAGATTGTAAACATGGTTGAATTATATATAAGAACTCTGAAGAACCATGGAAGAAATGCTAATAAAATTTTAGAAGAAAGATCAAATAAATTATAAGATGGAAACTAAACTTCAAACCAATAAAGGCAGAACACTGGAGAAACAGAAGTGAAAAGAGTGGAGTCTTAAGATGAATTAACCCAAAGGACCACATTCAAATAGTCAGTGAGGTGTAATCAACATGGAAGAGCAGAACTTAGAAATATGTGTTATAACTGTAATCTCAGTGCACTGAATACAAACAGTGATGTTTTATGAGTACTAAAATATGATCGGCTACAATGCTGTGTGTCATGTTGGGAATAGCTAGTTTTATGAAATAATTTGGGGCATCTAGTGAGAGGATCATATAATTTTTATATTGCGATCTGTTAATGTAGTGAATTGCATTAGTAAATAACCTAATATTAAACTATATGCATTTCAAGGGAAAAGTCTTACTGGTCATGACTCATGCTGTACTTTTCTTTGAACACATTCCTGGATTTGAAATGCTCATAATCTGTTTAGTATTCTGCATCTAGGCTCATAAGCAAGATTGGCCCCATTGTTTTCTGTCTTCTGCTATCTTTGCCCAATTTTTGGCGTTGAAGTTATGCTAGACTTGCCAAATGAATGGAGAATATCTCCTTTTTTCTCTATGCTCCAGAACATTTTATAGTGCATGACGGTGACTTGTCCCTTGAGGAGTTAATAGAACTTGTCTCTTTAAACTTTTGGGTCCCATTCCTTTTTGACAGGGTAGATCTAGGATTTTCTTCCAGATTATTGATCTATTCAGGTTTTCTACATTTTCTTGTGTCAATTTTAGCAATACATGTTTTCCTACAAAATATTTCACTAAGTATTGATTTTCAAAATTTTACTGTCATAAAATTATACATAACTGCTTTTACTACATTAGATATCCTCCATATATGTATTTATTATAGGTATTGTTTCAAACATTGTTCATTTATACCTCCCATCTGTTTTTCTTGCTCACACTTCCCCAAAGGTTTATATATTTTAGTAGCCTTTTCAAGTAAATTGTTTTAGGTGTTATGGATCCACATTACTCTTTGCTTGTTTTTGTTCTTATCAAAATTTCTTTAAACTATGCTTCTATATTTATATTTCCTTTTGTTTTCCCTGAGTTAGCCCTGCTGTTCTTCCTCTAACATCTTGAATTTTCTACTACATTTATTTAGACCAAGATATTTCTTTTCAGTGCCATTTTGGCCATGTTCCATAGGTTTTGCTTTATAGTGCTTTTACTCTTGTTTATTTCCAAATAGTTTGCAATTTTAATTTTTATATTTTTCTTTAACCTGGAGTCATTGAAGAAGAAACTTTAAAAGGTTTTATGGACAAATCTCAAAACTTCTTTTTGTTCACCAGTATTACTAATTTCCAATTGTACTGATATGTTTTCAGAGTATATAGCCTTAATGTTCTCTGCTTTTCCTAATTTGTTGAGATTTTGTAATCTTACACAGTCAAATTTTGTGCATGTCCCATATATGTTTAAGGAATGCCAATTCTCTGCTGGTTGGATACATGTGTGTAAGTTTCTGTTGTAGAACTCATGGGTTCTATAAATTCTCTTTGTACTCGTGTTTCTACTTGATCTGTTGCGGGGTTTCAGAGAGAGAGGTTGTGTAAAACCTCATTAACGTGGTGGATTTCCCATTAACGTGGTGGATTTCCAGTTTCTTCTTGTTTTCTTATCCATATTTATTTCATTTATTTCAAAGTTATGTTGTTATGACTAATCTAATCATTGGTATAGCCAATCGAATAATTGGTACAATAGTCTAATAATTGGTATGTCCTCTTGGTAGATTATACCAATATGAAATATTGCTTTAGTCCCTTTTAATTTTTGTCTATGTTTTATTTTGCTTGATATTACTATTGTCACACTGACTTTAGTTTTGTTAGCATTTTTTTCACATATCTTTCTCAATTTACTTTCAAAATTCATGTGTCATTTTGTTCAAAATGTGTCTCTTTTAAAGTGGATTGGCTAGATTTTGCTTATTTGTCCAACCTGAGATTATCTATCTTTAAAAAAATTTAACTAAGGAGGTTAATATGATTACTGATATTTAAGATAATCCTTGTCTTCTTTTACCTTTTCTAATTATCATGATTTCTTGTTTTGTTTTTTCCTTTCCAGCAACGTTTTGGAAGATAGCATTTTCTGTATTTTATTTTTTGTTGTCTAGTAATTTGGGGGAAGTTTTACATCTCATATTCTAGTTGTTACCTTTAATTTCTTAAATTTAAACACTTATTTTCCATACATTTCTAGAATGTATAATTATCTATATCCTGATCTTGAAAAAGACAACAACCATAGCAATATTTTACCTCCCTTTTCTCTTTCCTCCTAAACCCCAGAATTTTCCATGTAGAGATCATCTGATGTTTAGTTCCATTTTGTTATTATTTTTTTTTTTTTTTTTTTTAGCCAATGGCTACTTAGACCTCATTATCAATTTTACTGACTTTTTGAACCCATTGTTTCTATTACGGCACATCATTTCCTTGGATTCTTTTTTTTATTTTGCTAGAGTACATCCTTGGTAATTCATTCAGAGATAAATTGCAGATGTTGAAATATCCGAATCTTTGCATACTCAATGAAAAATATCTTCATTTTGCCCAGACCCCAACTCTCCAGCTTAAATGCTTGTTTTTCTGAGTATAACATTTTTTAATTCCAAATCATTTTTCTCATTAATTTGAGGCTAATCCATTACTATTATTTAACATTGAATATTGCTGATGAGCAATCTGATGTTAGCTTGATTCTCATTTCCGTGTAGGTTGCCTATTTACTGCTTTGGAAACATTCACAGATTTTGTTTTCTCTCTCCTTGGAGTTCTGAAATGTCACCATGATGTGTCTTAGGTTTGGATATCTTTCTATTTAAGTTAGCTTTCCCTGTAATTGGTGTGTACAATTCATTTGAAGATTTTTTTGTCTTTCCTCAACTCTCAGAAATTTTATACTTTTCTGGTTTGTTAAATCAATTTTCCCTTCAGTTTTCTTTGTTACTATTTAACTCCTATTTACTCTGTTTCATTGGGCATTGGTCCTGATTGTTGAGTTTGGTGACTTTTTGTCATGCTTTTCCCCCAAATGTTTGTGGATTTTTGGTTTGTGCTCACCTTACGTTTTGAGAACCCCTGTTAGCCTCCATATGATATTTGTTTTTCTCACAGCTTGCACACTTAACAAGAGTTTAAGAGAGAACAGGGCATACTTCTGAGTGGGATGTGTAAGTAACTCATCTTCTGGTCATGGACTCTTCCTGTTTTTCTTGAGTGTGGCCAACCACTTGGGTCCCTGTCTTGCTTCTCCAGACCAAGCATCCATAATAAGTATTCTAGCCTGGGACAAACACCTATGCCACCCATTACTTGACACAGCTGGACAGAGAAGAATTCAGGGATTAAACCACTTAGCTGCTCAATATGGGATACTCTAACAAATAATGATTTTCCCATGGCTTCCATATATTACCTGTTTCTCTTGGCTTGGAAATCATCTGGAGCCATACCCGTCTTACTCCGCCATCCTGTACAATGTACCTTTTTTTGAAGGCTGTACCTTTCTCCTTAATCTTATTCTGTCCACCTTAAGACTGAAAAGGATTCCTCATAATTTATGTTAGGCAAATTATACGTCTTATTTTAAATTTCTGTTGAGGAGATATTAACTGCAAATATATATAAATACATGTTTTCTGCCATTTATGAGGATTTAGGGCTTGAGGGAAAACTTGACATGTGATTCCAGGCCACCTTTGGTCATAGTGAGCAAAGCTGAATAACCCATAAGATGATGGTTTGTGAGGAAAGTCCTGGGCTCAAAGGGAGTAATTCTTTTTTTTTTTTTTTTTTTTTTTTTTTTTTTAAAAAAAAAAGAAAAAAAAAAAAAAGGGGGAGTAATTCTAATAGACTAAAGAAAATGACCTGAACTCACTTTTAAGATTTGCTGAGTCCAGATACATTGCAGAAAATGCCAAATTCATAGACAAGTTTGTCTGCTGATTGTACTCATAGAACATTGACTTGAGAGACTTGCCATTTAGAGCTTCTATTTAAAATGAATACAAAGGGAAGTTTTAAAATTCACATGTGTAAACATCCAAGTCTTCAAAATTCAACTCTTTGCATAGATTTGATGTCTTCAATTGAAGATAAGACATGAATCCAGTGTGTGAAGTATGTTGAGGTAAGAACTTTTAATGGAGTCAGATCATATTGGAAGTGGTACCGGTCAGGCAGTCTGGTGGAGTTGGATAGAGTAGTTTGCAGTGTCAAAGTAGCTTCACTAAAGAAAAAGGAGAGGTGATTTGCAAGTGAAAATTTTAGATTCACTATAAAATTAACATACACGCTTGATGGGCTCTCATCTAATAAAACTGAAGGTGAGTGCTTGGTATCCTAAAGGCACAACAACTTAATAAAATTAATCTATAGTGTTCCATGTGCTTAAGTACTGCAAGGCTTCAATGATGCATTTTTCATTAAGTGACTGGGTTAATATAATTGTTTATGCTAGAAAGTCTGAATCCTCATTCTAATTTATTTAAATTAGAAATAAAAAACTTATTTAACAACTCATCAATGTTGGGGAGACAGAAGAGGGGGCATCATTTTATTGTAGTTTTCATGACTGGATTAAGAGGGACGGTTTGAGCTCCAAATGGCTGTGAGCTAACAAGACTATTCCAGAACCCACTGGTTTTTTTCCAGATAGTTTTGCCCCAGTCTGAGAGGGCTAGGCAAAGCTTCCACTACTCCCATCTAACTTCTCTAATGTATGTTGAACTCTCCGCCTTCATGTAAGAATCATACTGATCCAGAAAAAAAGGGGGCTAGGCTAGAGTGTGACCTTTGTATTTCTGTCATGGTTTGCAGGGTAATCCTAGCAAGGGAAAGGACAGGCCGGGGGCAAGTCCAGCCTTACCTGTGCTATGTATGTGGAGGGAGAGGGGAGTTAAGGAGCAAGTTCCTGTTTCGGTTGATGTAAAGAAGACCCTAGAACAGAAGTCTGCCATCCCAAAATATATGCCTCATCTGCCTGTCCCTTTCACCAGACATTCCAACATTAATTAGTCATTCAGTCTTTTAAGAAATCTCCTTTTAGCATGCAAGAACTCTGGAGAGGTATAAATTATTTACACCTTACAAGTCCTCTCGAACTCTGGAATCAGACAGACACATATTCAAACTGTCACTTGTCTTAGGTATATTATTTTAGTCACAGTTTGCATTTGTCAAATGGGGATGATAATCTCTACCTCAAAGGTTGATATATTAAATAAGAAGAGCAAGTGTGAAAGCACCTAGGAAAATGCCTGACATGCAAGGGCTGCGTCCTGGCTTCATTGGATCAACTTAGGAGGGAGGTGCCAAGGTAGGGTATGAAAATGGCCTTCAAAATATGTAGAGGAGTGGGCCACAACCAGAGAAAGGAAAATACAGAAAGGCCAACTGTGACTCAGAATTCTATCTGGAGAAGGAATTGCTGTGTCCCCGGGGCCTGGGGTAAGAAGCAGCAGCAGCACCAGCCTGCTGTTATGTAGCATGATTGTTCAGAAAAGGGCTTCTTGGCTCAGCCTTGGTTCTCAGCCAGTGGAGGAGGATTCTGCTTATTAGTTGTATGATATTGGGCAAATTACTAATATCATTGAGCTTCAATTTCCTCTTTTGTAAAACTGAGGGTATAACAGTGCCTTCCTAAAAATTATTATTAGGCTTCAATGAGTTATTATGCATACAGTGCTTGGCACAAAGTAAATGCTCAGTAAATATAATTTGTCATTAATAACATCAGCATCTCCACCATAGTGATCATTTTTTAATATGTATGTGCATGTATTTATTTTACAAGACCTCTAAAATATTTATATTTTTGTCTATAAATGCTATTTAAGTTTAATTCAATTTCTGGAGTATTCTGGTTCATCATTATGAATATTACTTAACATTTATTATTTGTAGTAGTAGTATTAGTATAGCCTAGAGTTAATAAAGTAGCGGAAAGTTCCAGAGAATTCAGTCCTGGGACCAGATTTCAGGTGAATCAGGGGAAAACAGAAGATTCTTTCTGGTGTTATTCTATTTCTTGTTTCAAGGTCTTTTTAGGTCTGGTGGTACTCTCTCCCCCAGGATCTAATGCCCTGTTTCCCTTCCTATTCTTTGCCCTTTCATAAACTGTGTCCTCAGAGTTTCTGTAGGGAAGACTCCAACACTAATTCATGCTAAGATTATGAATGAGTATTAACTCAAATGCTGCACTTTCTACTGAATTTACACTTTTAATAAGGGCTTAATTTCAGAGTCCATTAGTTATTTCATCCCCTTCAAACTCCAGGGATGGATTAGCAATAAACAAGTGGCTCATGTACAGACTTTTATGGTCAATTTTTCATACAAACTAGGAAATGAAAAACAGCTTGTGATGGAAGTAGCTTAGACCAACATGATCAGGGCATGTGAGGAATGACCTGGGTCCAAAGAGAAAGATTCTAATAAACCAGGAAAATGACTTTCTTAACCCCCATTGCTCATTGACGTCAACCCCAAAAGCACAGGCCCAGGTGCTGAGCAGGCTTGCAAGTCATGCCAATTTAAGATCCTTAAAATTGGGGTTTGTTTTCAGCCAGACAAAATGGGAAAGAGAGAGTTTGACAATATGCATTTAAAAACCCCAAATCAGAGGAATGAATGCGGAGGTACATCTTGACCTTCTGCTTTTGCCATTTCCTCCCCCAATCTTTTAATGAGGTAGATGTTAGGTTTGGAGTCAACAGAGGATGAGAAGGCACTTTGGGTACTGGCATCAGCTATTAGATTTTTAAATGAAAATATAATATTCATATGTTCTTTCAAGATAAAATTCTCAAAAACACTCCAAAGAAATTGGCCTTTAGCAGATTGATGTTATCTTTTCTAATCTAAATAATTCCCTACAAATATGTCCAATGAGTCTAGAGAGTCTAGATTGCTGAAGTTCAGGGAAGGGTATATAGGAGGATGTATTCTGTGATTAAGCAGCTTCTTACATTAAAGTGCCATGGTAGAATGCTAGAATTCAGTGCTTTCTTCCGTGCACTCCCTTGCTCCTGCATTCTTCAGTGATCCCTCTCTTGCCCTTTACTTCTTTCCAGCCTTCCCCTAAAAACTTGTTGTCATAGACTTTTTTTTTTTTTGCATTGAATTAGACAACAAAAATCACACTGTGGTGTGAATGAATAAAGAAACCCAGCTCAACAAGATATTTGCATTTTAGTAAAGGACATCAAGTCCTAAAGATAGAATTTCAGGCAGTAGTAATTACGAAGTAGGGGGCTTCTTGGCCAGATGGAGCTTTATTATGTTTCTTTTTACCATGCACCTGCAATATTTAATTAGGCTTTGGTCACATCTAGCTGGCCTTTTAAATCACCTAGCTTGGGTAAGAGGTTATAGGTACCAAGCAGTAGCAGATAGAGAAGAGGCTCCCACTGGGTTAGCGGTAGAGTTAACAAAATGTGGCACACATAGGCTACTAATTGTCTCTCAGCAAGCTTTGTTCACTGACAGAGGAAACTGAAACCATCTCTGGCATTCATTCAACATGTGTTGAGTAAATGCTATTATGTTCCAGGCACAGTGTTAGATGTTGAGTTACAACAATTAGTAAAGTAGGGCTCTTTTCTTGGAAGAGCTCAGATTCTAGTGGAAGAGACAAGTAAATATTTAAAAATACAAAGTGATTGCACAACTGGTTAGCCATTCAAATAAAATATCGGAATCCGTACCAGACCCTTTACACCAAAATAAATTCTGGGTCACTCGACTTGAATATTTAAAAACGGAAAAGCCATAAGGTACTAGGTGAACGCACGGATGATTGTTTTTATAACCTTGCAGTGAAAGAGACATTTCTAACTAGGCATACTACAAAAACCAGATACTATAAAGGAAAAGATGAATACATTAACCACATAAAATATTATCATATACGGCATTTTATACGGCAATAGCAAATTAAGTAAGCAAGTCAAAAGGCAAATGGCAAACTAAGAAAAAATGGGTAGCACATATAACAACAAATTTTTTCAAGTCCTTTTTAAAATTTAAAAACGATAATTAAAATTATATGTACGAAAAGCTTTTAAAGTGATGAAGGGAAATGACCCCATACAAAAGTGGATAAAAATTTTTAACAACTAAAGAAATATAAGTGTCCAATGAAAATAAAATTTTGACTCGTGTGCTGATGATTAAAGATAAATCAAAACGATGAGATATAATTTCCTCTCCCGCACTTGAAATATGATAAAAACCAAATGCTTTTGAGGATGTGGGGATACAGTAACTCTCATTTGCAATCAGTCAGAGTATAACGTGGAGATACACTTTTGGAGGACAATTGGACATATTTATCGACACTGTAAAAGGCCATACCCTTCCACCCAGCAGTTCTGCTTCCAAGAATTTATCCTGAGGGCATATGCATGTAAACAGGCAAATATGCATTTGCAAGAAGATGTTCATTACAACAACACTGTTTCTAACAGCACACAAAACCCAAGCAAGAGTAACAGCAACAAACCAAAACAACGACAAAAAGGGACAGACTCTTGGATAGGTATGGAATCATGATACATCTATCCTTTGAATATTTTATAACAGATTAGAACAAGTATATATTCCGATATGGGCAGTTCCCCCAAGATATACACAGTGAGCAAAGAAAGGTGCAGAGCACTGTGCTCCTTCCTGTGTGAAAACAAAGCATATACAGATATCCTTATATATGCATCCAACTTTTCTGGAAAAATACACTAAAAACTGTTAACAGAGACTACCTCTGCAGATACTGTGGTGGGAGGAATTTGGAAATATTTTGTTTTTCACTTCATAATATTCTGCACTGTTTGTCCATTTTAGCCACGTGCACTTATCGTTACCACTATTGTTCTGGTTAAAGACATAGTATCTTGTATGGAACTTATAGATAACAATACACGCCATAACAACTATTACATATACACGTATAATTATATACACGGGTAGAAAGTCAGCTAAAAACAGAGGCTGCCGTAATGGCACAAGGGATAGTCCCCTAAGCTAGACGGTACAAGTGTGTGTGTGGCTGTGTGTGGTGCGGGGGAGAGGCTTACTGCAAGGAGATTGGCATCCGTACTGAATTGTGACTGACAATTAAGAATTGGGTAAAAGAGCTGTAGGGGTTATTCCAGGTAGAGGGAACATTAACATATTCGAAGTTGCTGCTTTGAGCTGGAGTGCGGTAGGAGGTATTAGGGTGGAGGTGGGGGACCGAGGCTGGAGATGGAGATATTGTATTTGTCTGTGTTGCTGACTACATTAGACTAAAGTCTCAGAGACTAGTCTTCCCGGAAATGATGAACTAAAAGATTCACACTGTGTTGTAAATGAATCAAAACAGGTATTTGCATTTTAATAAAGTACAGAATGTTCCAAAGGTCCAATTTCAAGTATTTAGTAATTAGGGAGGAGGAATCTCCCTCATGTCCCTCAGTTCACACATTTATGAGAAGATGACACACCTGGTTGTCTGGGTACCAGACTGTTCTACTTAAGCAGGGAGATTGCCCCCCTCCTGGAGGTGGGAGACGAGTCTATTTTCCTGAAGCCCCCTTGTCCAGGACTGGTAATAAGAGGCTAGGGGAGAGAGGGTGGCTCCCATGGTAACCAGTCAGTCGTGCTCAGAATCCTGCAGACTTCTGTGGCTGAGAACAGGAAGGCAAATAGGTGTCCTAGCTGGCTAGGTCAGCTGGTTTCCTTCCATTGTCACTACATGCATGGTACAGGGGGGAAGGGCACAGGTTTTGGAGTCGGACATACCTGGATTTTCATACCAGCTTGGCCGCTCATTAGCCCTGTGGCCATGGGCAAGGTACGTAATTTTTTCTGAGGTGCAAGTTCCTTGAAGTGTCGTGTAAAATAATACATACAAAGCACTTAGCACTGATGTGTAGGGAGGAATTGCTGTGCTAGCTTTTATAATCATGATCATTTCCTCTTCTCCGGGAGCCCACAAGGATTACCATGATCTTTGTTGCGTTAATTATAATTCTCAGTATCCATTCTTACCCATGGATCGTCCCAGAACTTTAGTCCTCTTCCTCCGTGACTCCACCAAATATTACTACTGTGGTTTTTATTATTATTGTTCCTTCTTGTCTGTGAGCCCCTGGTGGATTATGGCTACTGTGGTCATTGGCATTACAGTTGTCACTGAGGTTATTAGTTGCTCTTCTCCACGATCTTAGGAATGCATGCCTCCCGGGCTCCACCTCATGACTTCTCCAGGCCCCGCCACTGGAGGGGGCAGCAGAGCTGACACACCACGCTTGGCGGTCTTTTCCAGAGCTGCCCAGCTGGCTTTGAGCAGGTGTAGAGGAGGGGCCAAGGAGGCAGACTTGGAAGGATTTCCTCTCTCTGCCTTCCATCCCATCCCTCCCTTTCCTGCCTGGCAAGGGTGCAGGGTCTCCTACTACGGTTTTGGGGTGTGTGTCCTCTGCTCCTTTCTTCCCTGGAGTGATTGAAATAAGCTCAACCAGGGGGTAGAGACACATCAGCTCAGGTTTTCCCAGAAAGCAAAAGAGGACCTGGGAGGAAAGAGAATGTGAAAGAATTCCTCAGATGTGGCTGGGATCCATGAACACAGCCCTAGAAATTCACAGACCCAGGAGGTAGGAGCCCAAGCTAATGAGAGCAACTTCCTTTTCTTGAGCTCTTATACTGTGACAAGCCCATCACATCCTCACTGCAGCCGTAGAAATCGGGCACCCCAGCTATTCTCATCCTGCAGATGAGGGAACTGAGGCTGAGTGAAATTAGGGGACTCCGTTAAGGTCACAGATCTGGTAAGGGACAGTGCTGGCGTGGGATCCCAGGCTTGTTTGACTCCTAGACCAGGGGCTTTCATTTCTACCCCAGACTGCAGTTTAAAGAAAAAGAAAAAAATCTTGAACTTGAGCAAGCCTGGGGCAGAGACAGCTCAAGGTTATTTCTATTCATATTTCAGTGATTACCTCAGGCTGTGATTTTTACGGTTTTTCTCTTGTATTTTCCTTTTAAATTGTTGTGACTTTGTAGCCCTCAACTTTTGTTTGCAATTAGTACCTTTTAAACCTCACTAGTTGTTTTCTTTATAGTTGCCAAGAGAAAAGTCTGTAGAAAAAATAATTAAAGCTACTATTTATTGACCGTTTCCCTACTGCATGCTAGGCAGTTGATGTACATCATAGCTAATCCTCATAACAGCCCTTAGAACTGAATACTATTAGTATTCATTTTCGTTTGACATAAGGACAGACTGAGGTTCTGAGAATTCTAGTGGGCATACAATGGGGTGCAGCTGGTAAGTGGTAACAGGGGATTAAACCCCGGGCTTGCTCCCTCGCTCCAAAGCTCATATCCTTCACCACATAATAAAATGAACTGTTTGTATATTGTGCCACCTCAGAAGGGTTTGTGGCTTGCTTTTGGCCAGACAAGGAGAAATAAAAGTATCATTGTGCACTAGCCTTGGGAGGATGAGTGGGCGCAGTCTAATAGAGAGCGCAGAACAATGCCTAGGGCCCGTGGAAGAAAAAAGGTGAGTGGTGAGCCGTTGGCAGGCTCTGAAGTATCCGCAGGAGTTTGTATCAACAAACCTCTCAGACTACAATTGTCTCTTTCAGAACGGAGATCCTTGAACCACTGATACCACCACACTGAGTGGTATCTGGAACTACGATGTGCTACAAGGAAGAGATTTTCTTTTCTCTTAGACTTATCAAGCTGATGGTAGGTTTGGAATGAAATGTCGGAAGAAGGGGATGTTTGAAGGGAATGAGAAGTAGGGACAAGCTCAGTTCTGAAGGAGGGGACGGTCAATGCCCTCCCATCTCTCCTTTGTCCTCGGGAGAAGGTTAAATCACTGGAAAAGCTTCTGACAGGGCCCTTCCTTCCTTGCAGGAGCCACAGATTCTCCCTGACCAGGCCTTTCCTTTTCAGATTCTCTAATGTATGCCCAGGGCATAAAGAGAAGGAATTTGCCAAAAGTTGACTCTCTGAATGTTGTAAAATGGTCAATAGTGTAATAATGGTGATCCTATTAACAGGCCTCAGAATGGCCCTTTTCCATGTCCTCCCAAAGGATTGTCAGGTCTGGCGCCAAGAAGAATTGCTGCCGAGGGAGGATTCTTTTGCCTAGAACTTTTTTGAGACCTGCCACCATCCGGTCTGCTCTTTGTTCCCCTTTAAGCCTGGCCTCATTTGGCCGTTCTCCCTCTGGTATGCCCCTAGCTGGAGTGCCAGACAAGCCGTTGCCCTTCACACACCCCACCCGCAGACCGATACGCTTTCTCCCTGCGCTTGGCTGCTAGGGAGAGGATTTACATCAGCATTGCTCAACCAAGAAATGCCCAGATCTGTAAAATTCCAAAGCCTCCTCTTTTTTATATTTTTCTTCTTTCATAATGTTGATCCTTAACCTTTAGGTTGAGGAATCTTCAGGGAAGAGACTGTACCTTTCAATGACTTGCCTTTGAATCTTAGGTTTAACATAATGTGTCTCAAATTCTTTTAGTTGCCTAGGCTAGCCTGCCTCCACTGTCATCGGCCCACTATCAATAAAGACAGAGTTTGTTTAACAATGAAGCAATTCTGTTTCATGTGTGTACTCCGATCAAAAAAGAGATGTTTACTATAAGTGGAGTTCTCTATGGAGGTCCAAGCCAAACCACAACCTGGCCATTTCTATGGTACTTTCTAAATTTTCATGCAAGTGGTGGTGTTATATAAAACAACCCACTCGGGGGAAAGTGACTTTTTATTGCCACAAAACTATTTCTAACCTAACCTTCCTCCCACATGTCACCCCACTGACCCCTCAATTATGGTAGTAAGCAGCAATAGGAAAGCAAAACTAACCCTAAAATTACCAACAATGAAATACAGTCTCTTACAATGCTTCCAATATTCTTGGTTAACAACATTTTACTAAAAAGAAGTGTCTTTATGCATGGGCTTATAATCAGTAGGTCCAGCAGTTGCATGAACTAAGGGATAAAGTTTGAGTCCTCCTGTAGAGTATTGACCAAAAGATGAAATATAACTAGTTTTAGAAGAGTGTTCTCAACCTTGGATGTGCATGGGAATAACCCAAGGAGCTTTAGGAATACCCATTCCTAGGTCCCAACCCCAGAAACTCTGGCTGAGTTAATGTGGGGAGCAGTTTGGTCATGAGGTTTTTAATTTTTTTAATGTTTATTTTATTTTTGAGAGAGAGAGAGAGAGAGAGAGAGAGAGAGTAGGTGGGGGAGGTGCAGAGAGAGAGGCAGACACAGAATCCGAAGCAGGCTCCAGGCTCTGAGCTGTCAGCACAGAGCCCGACATGAGGCTCGAACTCACGAACCGTGAGATCATGACCTGAGCCGAAGTTGGACACTCAACCAACTGAGCCACCCAGGCACCCCTGTCATGGAGGTTTTTAAAAGCTATTAAAGTGATTCTAGTGTGTAGCCAAGATCTAGACGATTAATCTAGAGCCTTGCTATTCAAAGAATAATATGTGTACCCACAGCATGGACACCACCTGGGAGTTTATAAGAAATGCCCAAACTCAAACTCTGACCCAGATCTACTGAATGAAAATCTGCCTTTTAACAGGATCCACTGGCTGTTCACGTGCCCATTACAGTTTAAGAAGCACTGCTCTAGAAGTGTGAGCTCTTGTAAAACATCTCCTGGAGAGGTCACTTTTGCATTGTTAACCAGTCTGCCGTTGACATTCTGGGCTTTCTAAAATATGGCATTTAAACTCTATAACCTCAATTGCAGAGGGCATGTCTACATCAGTCTAACCAAGGTGAATTCTCCCACTTGAAAAAATGAGGAAAGGTGAAAGACAGCTTAGGAGCTAGCGTTCTTTTTGGTCTGTCTTATAAGCGTGGCTATCTCTGTTGGTAGTCTCCAAAGACTTGTGGATAAAGAGAGAGGTGCCAAAAGACTAAATAAAACAATGATTTTCTTCCCCTACAAAGCAAGGAGAAGCTACAGATGCGGGTGAGTTTGACGTCGACCCCCAGCAAAGTTCTAGAATGGATTATTAAGAAGATGATTTCTGAGCCCTTGGAAAGGGACTCACTAATCATGAAGAACCAGCATGGGTTCATTAAGAGCAAGTCATGCCAGACTAAGCTCATTTCCTTTTGGATGGGCTTACAAGAGGAAGCTGCAAAAATCATTTACCTGGGATTCAGCAATGATCTTGACGAACACTTCTCCGATGTTCTTTCAGACAGGGTGGAAAAATGGGGTAGGCTGATAGTATGGACAGTTGAATGTTTAACTTATTAAATGATCATATACAAAATGTGTGCATTTAATAAATTACAGCAAACCCATAAAGACATGTGCTTTCAATTTTAATGAGGATAAAGATGAGACATTGACCAAATTTGGGATTAAGACTAAACTTGATATCTATGTACATTGTACGATGGAAAATAAGAATCCTCATTGTTGTCATCATCAGGCCTTAGAGTGATGTGACACTTTTCTAATTACAGAGCACTTTCACATATATTGGTTCATGCCATCCTCATCACAGGATGAGTGAATAGTGATTATCTTCACTTTACAGGTTCATTCACTAATTCACTAGTGATTAGAATAGTGATTATCTTCACTTTACAGGTATAAAAACTGAGGTTGGCAGATTCAGTAATAGCTGTGAAGCCAAATATCCAAAGAAAAAAGGTTACAGGTTCATTCACTAATTCACTAGTGATTAGAATAGTGATTATCTTCACTTTACAGGTATAAAAACTGAGGTTGGCAGATTCAGTAATAGCTGTGAAGCCAAATATCCAAAGAAAAAAAACGCTCTTGCTACAAGGTAGTTGGGACAAATAGGAAATTGTATGTTTCAACTCTAAACTTAATTACATAAACTAAGAGTGAAGGCAAGGCTTAGAAGTGCTTCTATAAAAGGCATGGGAGTTTCAGTTAGCTTCAAACTTCATATAAGACCATAGTGTTATGTGGCTACTATCTATGCAATTGAGATATCAGGGATATATTAATGGAAGTATAGTGTCCATCACATTGGAGGTGATTTCTTTGTATTCAGAGTTGGCCAGAGCATCTCTAAGGTATTGTTTTCCTCTGGCTGCAGCATTTGAAGAAAACAAGGATGTTTTACTTGGAAAAGCAAACACTTAAGGAAGGATTTTGTGTTAAACATTTTCTGTGGGCCAACGGGTATGAAAGCTGAAAGAAGGCAGGTTTCAGAACATCAAAAGAATTGTCTCACCATTACAGTTACCTGATAATTGAAGGGATAACCACTCCTTACAGGTAGTAAGTGTCCCCCACCCACTGCCACACCACCCGCACTCCTCCTCCAGAAAGCTTCAAGCAGAAGCTTGTTTGGTACGTACTTGTTTGGTACGTTGTAAAAACTTTGGGCATTGTATCATCTCTGATGGCCTTTTCACTTCTAATCTTCATCAAGTCTAGGACTCCTGCACTATGTCCAGATTCATATGATCGAGTCTAACTTTGGGACAGCAATTGATGGGCTTCCCAGGATTGACTCCTGGGTTAAAATGGAACAACTGCTTGAGTAATGATCCTGCAAAATAAGGTAACTCTGGCTAATTTTTGAAAAGTTTCTTATGACATGCCACACTTTACAGGATTTGTCTCAAGCTCAAAATTAATTCTAGCCCCCAATATACATTTTGCTAGCCTATGATGTTATGTGGATCATCCTTGGGCCTTTGACATATGGTGCCAAAGATGGCCTCCTGAAAAAACAAGGAATTTCCTCACCAAAGGCATCCTTGATAAACCAATAACTTGTGTGAATGGATTGAATTTCTCTACATGCCCTTGCCACGCCCAGTTTAAAACACGACTCTAGCCAGGATCCTGTAGACTTAATTTACCATAGTCTGATATAACGGAGTGGTCTATGGGCCATTGTTGGGGGTGGTGAGGGGGCCAGGGGGAACATCTTTCTTCTCTAAGCCTCTATTGACCTGCCACCACCAGCCAAGTGTTTTTTTATGGTATTTACCAAGAATGGGGACCTAATTTAATCACATTGGCCTCCTCCTTAAGAAGGGAAGTTGAAAAATTTTGTCTACATGAGAGCAGTGTCATGGAGTTCTGGGAGGGAAGGGGATAAATCAAGACTAAGTTTGGGGACGTGGGCAAGTTTTCGTTCTTAGTAATCCTAGACACTAGCTTTCATTGATAATAAAGGGAAACAGGGAAAAGGGGGAGGCAGAACTGATCTTCAACAGGAGGGCCACAGGCTTAGCATTGGGCAGTGGACAGTGAGCTAGACTTTCAGGATCTCAGAATAGCCTGAGACAGCATAGCATAGTGGTTATAAACACAAGCTCTGGAGCCAGACTGCCTGGGTCCAAATTCTGTCTCTAACAGTTGTTGGCTGTATCACCTAGGCAGGGGTCTCTGTGTGGCTCTGTTTCCTTCCTTGAAAAAAATGTGAATAATGATAGTACTTGTCTCATAGATTTACTGTGAAGATTAAGATGCTTAATAAATATAAAGCTCTAGAACAGAGCCCAACAAATACCAAGTGAATATCAATAACATAAATAAAAAGTAGGGTGTGAAGGTGGTCAATTTAGTAAATATTTGTTGTATACCTACTATGATCTAGACACTGGGCTATCCAAGATTTAGCATTGGAGAATCTGGCTTTGACATCAGACAAAATTGGATTCTAATTCCAGCTCTGCACTTGGCTATGAGCTGGGTGGCCTTGGACATGTTACCTTACCTGTTTGAGTCTCTGTTTTCTCATGTGTACAATGGGGATAATAATAGCACGGGGCGACACAGAATTGCTGTTAGGAGTAAATGAGGGAGTGCCTATATATGTGGCATATCAAAGGGGGCTCACTAAGTGATAATATATGACATCTGTAAGCTAGGGCCTATATGATGAAATGTAACAGGAATAAATGTCAAGTCTTATATCTGAGTTAAAAACTCAATTTCAAAATAACACATCCCTTGCACCAGTGAAGAACAAGAAAGGATCGAACTGGCAAGAGCTTGTGTGAAAGAGAGCTGTGGGTTTTAGTTGACCACAAGTTTCCTATGAGCCAACAGAGTGATCTGGCTGCCCAAGGACTAATGTAATTTTAGACGGCATCAATAGAAATGGTGACTTGAGATCCTGGAAGATGACCGTTTCATTGTCCTGTGTGCTCTGTGCTAGTCAGGTCACTTCAGATATACAGGTTTGCATTTTGCTCACAGTGTTTCCGCACGGACAATGACAAACGCATTGACAAACCGTCTGGAAGTGGTGACCTGGCTTGGGAGGCATTGGAGAACACTTTCCTGAGGATGAGATTAAAATAACCCAGGGAGGGGGGCACCTGGGTGGCTCAGTTGGTTAAGTGTCCGACCTCAGCTCAGGTCATGATCTCACGGTTCATGGGTTCAAGCCCCACGTCAGGCTCTGTGCTGACAGCTCAGGGCCTGGAGCCTGCTCCAGATACTGTGTCTCCCTCTCTCTCTCTTCCTCTCCCCAACTCATGTTCTGTCTGTGTCTCTCAAAAATAAATAAATGTTAAAAAAAATTTCTTCAAATAACTCAGGGAAGGAGACACTAAGGCAATATTTGAAACAGTTCTTTCTTTTAATGAAAATGTTTACAGAACACACCCCACATCAAATCTGTCAGCAAATTCTGTTGACTCTTTTCTCAGATTGTATCAATAATCCAACCATTTCGCATCACCTGTCTGTTACTGTGTTGACCTAACCCACCCTCTCTTGTCTGATTACTGCAAGAGCCTCCCAACAGATCTTTCTGCTTCTGCTCTTGTCCCTGAGTCTACTCTCCACGCAGAAGACTAGACAGTCCTTTGTAAATCTAAGTCTTCTCGTGTCATTCGGGTGACTTCCTGTTTTATTCATGGTATAAGTCAAAGTCCTTACAGAGACCTGCAAAGGTCTTGCTCGGCTCCCACCACCTCTTTGACCTTATCTCCTGCTGTCCCCCTTGCTTACTGGGCTCTGGCCACTATGGTCTAGTTACAGTTCGTCCAACCAGCCAGACATTCACCTGTGTCAGGGCTGCTGCACTTGCTGTGTTCGCTGACAAGAACTCACTTTGCCTACATATCTGCGTGGCTTGCTCCACATACTCTTCAAACCATAGGTCAAATTCCATCTTCTCCGTGAGGTTGTCTCAGCTACCCTTTTTAACTTGAAACAATTTCCCCACTAGACACTTCTGTATTTCCTATCTCTGCTTTATTTTTCATTACATAATTTATCATTGTTTACTATTCTATGTAAGTATTCTATCGCATATTGTTCTATACAATAATAGATATACAAGATATGTAGAAGAGCTGCTCCGGTTGAATCTGGAAGGAGTTGGATAGGCATGAATTCTGCCCTCCGAAGCCTAGGTAACTGAGAGTTAACTACATAGAGATGCATTTGCAAACGAATGTGGGCGAAACCCTGCAAGTACCATTAGTGAGATGTTCTGGACTCGGGAAGGACAACTCACATTTTCTGGATGTTGTATATGTGTTAGAAGTAGATTTTGTCTGGGTTGCAACTTGAGGTGGAACTAGAGCTGGTGAATACAAAAGGAATTTACACAGGCAGATATGGAATCAAACAATTTGAAATTCTCAGGTTGTGTCATCAAGTGGTGGGCTCCCCATCCCTGGAGGTGGACAGAAAGAGGCTGTGTACCTACCTGTAAGTTCCGCTATGAAGGAGATTCTGTACTGGGTTGGGGATTGGACCACACCACTTTGACAACCTTTGTAGCTCTGAGATGCTGGGGACAAGGATGTGTGAGCTCAAGGATCAGCGGTAATTTACATTTGTCTTTTAAAGATGGGAAGAGGATCTTTGGTCTGTGTTCCTGGAGCCCCAGAGACAAATTCTGCTCTCAAAGGTCCATTCCACCCTAACTGAGATTCCATTTCCCAGAAATTACCTGATGCTGGGCTGACGATTAGAGGCCAGCCAGGGGTGAAGGGACTGATTCCCATGGCAACCAGGTTGAAAAAAAGTGCCATGTGGAGCATTGTCAGCAACAAGCTAAGGTTGCATTATAAATAGATATTTAATTCATTGAGATAGTTTGTGACGACTTCTGCATTATAAATAGATATTTAATTCATTGAAATAGCTCTGACAGCGAGTAGGAAAGTTAAATCCCAAAGCCACTCTTTGTCTTTAAGTATTTCGCAGTTAATTGACAACTATTTTTTTCCCTTCTAAAACATGTAGAACTTGGTTCTCTAAGTGAAAGAATGGTATATGTGAGTGTTTTTAGAAAACCAACTAACAGTCCAGTGTCACAATATTTCTCACTATTTGTTTCTCATTGAAAGGCTTATCAAAATTTTACCTGATTCCCTGAGTGCCTGCGTTTAAATCTTTTTGACACAGGAGACCCCAGGTTCAATATCTGGATTTCACAAGAGTCTTTCTCTGCATTTTGCCTCATCTTCTTCCTGCTTTTCTAACTCAGAGCCTTCTCTAGACTTCAGTCCTTAGCTCTCCGCTCTTTTATTCCCATTTGTCTTTCCCTTGTTTAACAGCTAAAGGAATCAAGTGTTCACTTGCTAACTTGCACAGCCCTGCCACTAGCCTTGATAATACACTTTGGAACACCCGATGATTGGAAAACGAAACCAGACCTGAGCAAAGACTTCTATTCTAAAACCAAGGACCAAGAAGAAGCCTCCCTTTAGTGTTCAAAATGTACAGCTTGATTGAGGGTTAGGGATTATGAGTTTAAAGGCAGAGAGTAGTGCTCAGCAGAAAGCAACATTTAGGTTTTGCTAGATTCAAATGTAAAAGCACTTTTGAAATGCAATTTTTAGAAACACTATAAGAAATTAGTATAAGCGACCAATAGAATCTCATCAAATGGAAATCAGAGTGAGACTTTGTACTTCTACATTCCAAAGAGCTTAATACAAATTAGTCTATAGTATTCAGTGTTTCATTCTATAAGGATTAAGGGAAATGGGATGCATTTTTTTTTCATTAAGTTGCTGGGTAAATAAGCTCCCTAATGTAAGAATATAGGAGTTGCTTTCTAAATTTTATTGTAACCTGGGATAAATAACTCACCATGTACAGCACCTTTGTGCATCGTTCTGCTGAACAGTGTTGGCTTAGAATTAAACAGTGTTGGGAGGTAAGGAACTCTACAGTCAGGTTTAAAGGAATCATGACCTCCTCTAGGACCTGTAGGACAATTCTGAGATCTTGAACAGGTTCAAGGAACTAGGTAAGCCCCCTTCCCCAATCCAATCCCCTTAATGTGTACTGAATTTCGCACCCATGGAGCAAATGTCATGCTGATCCAGGGAGGAACATCAAGGGCTCAAAATGCAAGCCAGCAGCCACTTGGAGTCCTGGGAGGAGACACCGGGAGGCTCCCTTCTTCAAATCAACCACCGCACCTGCTTACTCACTCTCTGAGGTCCCCACACCAGATACCGATTTCTTTGGGAAAACAAAGCTCTCTTTAGGGATCATCAAACTATTCGGTTTTTATCAATCATTTAGACTTGAGTGAATTAATTTACACTCCATGATTGTTAGGTAAGGGCCACAAAGCAACTTTGTCAATTTCAAAGTTCTGCAGAGGGCTAATTCTGATGTTTGAAGGCAGGCATACTATGGACCTACAAGTAACAGGGTAAAAAGGATATACTTTCAATGTTTGCCCTCCTTGGGCTGAACTTGGAAGGGACATCGCCATTCATCCATTCATCCATCCAATAATGAGATGGAAAGACAAAAGGACATTCTACTCAGTGACGATGTCTCAAACCAAATTGGGAGGTATTCTTTTGGAGCCTTCCCTCCTTCCCCACCCCATCCTTAAGCTCCTTTTGTGCTAGCAGCCCCATGCTCTCTTACTCTTCCATGGAGGTCAGTTCCAATACACCATTTCTATGCTGTAAGTAGACAACCGATCCATGGAAAAACCACTGCCATAGTTTTTTCCGTTAAATAGTGAATACTCTATTTATTCAGAAGATATGTTTTTAATAGAATTTCATGCACCAGTAAATCAGTACAGTGAGGAGTTACAGGGGTAGGGAATCTCTCTTCAGGAAACATCTCACCCTGTAAGAGCTCTCAACTCCCAGAATCCCTTTGACCCAGCTCAGGTGATTAGTGGCCAAGAACAGTAGATGGGGTTGACTCCTAGTATAATCAGTTGAATCTGCAGGTCTCTGAGGATAAAAGAGAGGAAAAGAAAGCTCTTGTAAATGAGGAGATTATTATATTGGGACTGGCAGTTCCACTGAGGTTTCCTGAGAGACTGATGAGGGAGAGCTGGTGTTGGCGCCTGGTTCTCCCTCTTGGTTACACTCTTCAAGGGCTATGGTCTGGTCTCTTCCATCTGTCTCTGAGTCCCTGTGTAGAGAAAAAGACATGACTAAGGGAGGACCCAAAACTGTTAACCTGAAAACAGGTTGTGTTATGGGGCTTAGATATTCAAGGAGCGTTTCTCCAGCAGCCCTGGGTTTATAGAAGGAGGTTGACATGAGGCATTTACCTGGTTCGGAGTCGAGGCCACTTCTTCCACTCTATGGCTAGCACCACCCCCAAGGCTACAACTACCACCACAATCAGACTACTCCGGACAATGTTCCCCACAGTGCACTCCTGAGCAGCAGGCCCTGTGATGATAAAAGAACAGAAACCAAAGTCATGGAGGTTATCACATGTCTGTTCTCCTGACCTCTTTTTGCCCAGTCATCTGGCCTCCTCCAGGATTCACTTGGAAGCCGCGTGTTGAGAATGCGAAGGGGTTGGTCAGAGTCAGTGCTTATGCTGAGGCAGAAACAGCTCTCCTTTTGGGGGGTAGAAGATGCCTTGAAAGTATCCTGCTCACTATCTGTGAATGAATCTGAGGTCCCACCTCCCTACCATCCCTGGGAGAAAGATGGCCACACTTGAGGTCTCAGACTCCAAACCCTCCCACCTCCACATTTGGGTGGTCTCCATCAGGTCTCCATTGGTGTCTCTAGGATCCCAGGTGGGTCATGCTAAGATGATGGAGGGATTATCCTCTCACCTGCTGCCCCCACCAGCTCCAGGGCATCACTTGGCTCCGACCAGATATCAGGATAGGCCTGGAGGCGGTAGCTGCAGCTATAGTTGCCAATGCCTTTTCCTTCTACATTGTTGATGACGAAGTCCCCATCCTCTGAAAACTGCTGAGGAGCCTCTTCTCCGTCATGCTCCAGGACAAATTCAACACCTGGCAGGGGTCCTCGGCACTGAAGGGTGATGTCCTTCCCTAGCTTGAACATAGTGCTGGGCCAGGCTGACAGCGAGGGCTTAGGGGGCTTATCTGCAACCAAACAGGACAACCAACCAGTATTAGAAGTGACTCTGAACCTGCTTAGGGCTAACTACTTTAGACTATAAAATCTAGACTATTACTGAGGTCTCTAGGACCTTACCAGTCACCCAGATCTCCAGGAAGTCACTGTGATTGGAAGCCGCAAAGGGAGCAGAATCCAAATAATAAACACAGCTATAGATCCCAGAATCTTCACCTCTCACCGCTGGCATCCAGAAGTCAGCCCTGTACCCGCTTGGCTTCTGTTGCTCCAAAGGCTCTTGAGTGCCCTCCTTCAGCAGGACAAATGTTGAGTCTGGAAGTTCCCCTTGGCATTGAAAAGTCATATTTTCTCCAGGGGCTACAATGGGACCTGGCTGGGCTAAGAGGCTGGGTTTGGGGAGCAAACCTAGAAAAAATTAACTACTGGTCAGAGAGAGGAAGCCAGTTTCCAGTGTGCCACCCCTGGAGTCTGTTCAATAAAGAGGGAAGACTATTGCTTGCCTCTCCTTGAGCTCTTCAAAAACTATTTCCATGAAGTGTCTTGTGGTCCATTCTCTCCTCTCTATGCTCCCATGCCCATTCCAGAGCACCTTCCCCTTACCTGTGACTATGAGTTCCAGAGTGTTGCTAGGCTGTATCTTGATAGGGCTGGTCCAGTCAGGGTGGTAGCAGCAGCTGTAACGCCCTATGCTAGCACCAGATATATTGGTGATGGGGAATGCCCCGTCATTACTGGTAGATCCCCAGAGCTGCACTGAAGTGGCTTCTCTTTCTTTGTGCAGAATGTACCCTACTCCATGGACTGGCCCCTGACACCAGAGAGTAACATTCTTCCCCACAGGAACCACAGAACTGGGCTCAGCAAACAACCATGGCTTGGGAAACGTGTCTAGGAAGAGATGGAAGATGGAAAGTAGTGAGTATGGAAACTTATCACTAGCTGCATTTACCCTTTACCTTTCTCCTTCTGGATGCAATGGTTCCCCTCTAGGGTCTGGCCTAGCCTTCTACCATCCCTAATCCCTACTCCAGTTGTCTCTGTCCCAGTCTCCTATCTTGTCTGTTCTTACCAGTCACCCAGATCATAATGGGCTTGCTGAGATGCGATCCCCTATTTGACATGGTTGTCTCGTAGTAGACACAACTGTAGTTCCCAGAGTCCTCTGCTCCAACGGTATGGAGGAGGAAGTCAGCTGAGTTCCCTGAGGTGCTCTGGAACCGTAAGGGAACCTGGTTTCCTTCCTGCAAGAGGGCAAACCTCATGCCTGGGAAAGCCCCTTGGCAGCGCAGGGTCACATTCTTTCCAGGAAGCACCACAGGACCTGGCTGCGCCAGGAGAGTGGGTTGCGGGTAGTATTCTGAAATTCAAGAGACCACAACATGAGAGAAGCCTATCCCCCCACATTCTGCAAATTGCTTTTCTAGTGTTATTGTAAGAAACAGTATGTGTTCATCATAGCAAATTAGAAAATACTGAAGGGGCGCCTGGGTGGCTTAGTCCATTAAGCGATTGACTCTTGATTTCAGCTCAGGTCATGATCTCACAGTTCATGGGTTTGAGTCCCACATTGGGCTCTGTGCTGACCATGAGGAGCCTGTTTGGGATTCTCTCTCTCCCTCTCTCTCTGCCCCTACCCTGCTCATGTGCATGCACTCTCTCTCAAAATAAATAAATTTAACAAAAAAGAAAATACAGAGAAAACCTAAGGAAATACAATTCTACCACTCAAATATAACCATTCTTTATACATTTCTCTGTATTTCGTTTTCGTTTTTTCCTATGTGTACCCATATCATTGTAGCTGTAACGATTTGCATATTGGGATCCTACTGTATGCACAGTTGTGTAGGTTCACATTTTTCACTTAACTTCATATAGTAAACAGTTTCCTATGACGTTAATCAGCCTTTGAAAACTATCATTTGTAATGGCTGCATAATATGCAGCTGTCATTTCAAGGTCTTTTCCTTTTCTCTGAGGGCCATCCAGCCCACCAATCTCTGACAGGCCATCTAAAGAAAAAGTGAACATTGAGCCTAAAGCTCTAGGCCAAGCCACAAAAAGATTTCAGAAATAAAGCAACATGAGCTTGGCCTTGGGGATTGGACACCCGCAACTGCCTTCCTTCTTTCCCTAGAAGTGAATTACTTGCCTCTCCCTTCTCCCCTCTCCTTTGACTCTTCTCTCTGTATCAATAATAATATAGTCAGCTGCCTTCCATGGACTGCTTACCATGTGCCAGGCACTTTCCTGAGCACATTCTTGGTGACTTTTATTTTATTTATTTATGTACTTGAATAGGCTCCACGCCCAACGTGGGGCTTGAACTCGTGACCCTAAGATCAAGAGTCGCATGCTTCATCTTGGTGACTTTAAGAAAGAGCGCTTTTCCTTTCCTGCTGACAGCCCTTCCACCCACTGTCCCAGGGTCAATACTGTCTCCATCTGCATGCCCCCCCTCCTGACCTGTCACCACGAGTTCCACGGGGTCGCTGGGCTCAGACCAGATAGCAAAGTCATAATAGCGGCAGCTGTAATTCCCTCCATCACCAGCGCCCACTGAAATGATCAGAAAGTGAGCTGCACTGGCCCCTGGACTGGATGCTATTTCACTTCCATCTTTGTAAAGAATAAAGCTCATGTGCTGGTGGGGAGTGGAGCAGTTGAAAGTCACTCGGGCACCAGGAGTGACCACAGGGCTGGCCCATGTCTTGAAGAAGGGCTTGGGGTACATTTCTAGAAGGCAAAAGACAAAACACAACACAAAACCAAATTAAGAAACCAAAAAGAAAGATAGCTAATATAGCAAACATTGATTTCTGGAAGCTGCTTTGTTTTCTATAGCATTTCATTCACCAGTAGGTACATTTAAAAATCAAAGCAAGTCCACTTTGCGGACGGACTTCTCACAGGGGACTCCTGACCCCCACTCCTCACCTCCTTGGAGAGATAGCTAAAAGAGTGAACTTTCACTAGAGCTCTGCTGGTCCCCTGAGGCTCAGTTTGCCCATTTGGGCAAGAAGGGCGAATGGTACCTGTTCCACCTCCCTTGAATATTTGCTCTATATCTAAATAAGATAATTGATCTGAAAATAATTAGAAAACTTAAATCAACCTCCACAAACCCCAGCTATTAATAACGATTCTGGCTATTAATATCGCGCAGCCAGAGGCCCCAGCACTCCCAGCGCCACGCCTGCCTGGCTCTAAGATTGGACACAGGCTCCTAGGACCAGCAGCAAAGTTTCTGTGGGGAGAGGAGTGTCTGACCCAGAGCTTTGCCTCCCCCCACTCCTCTCTCACACACCCTTTTCAGCTCTACCTTTTATGACAAGCTCCAGGGGCTCACTGGGCTCAGACCACTTGAAGGGGTGCTTTTCAGTGTGAGTACGGCAGCTATAATTGCCTTGGTCTTTAGCCTCCATTCTTTGGATTGTAAAGAAGGCTTCTCTCCCAACCGCACCAAGTTGCTGGACAGGTTCCTGCACTCCCTCCTTGTACAGAACAAACTCCATGCCTGCCAGCCATCCTTTGCACCGGATTTGCAGTTTCTGGCCCCGGATTGGGGGGGAAGCAGAAATGACAGGTTTGGGGAGCATGTCTGAGAAACAAAATGGGGTGGAAAAGGAGGCCAAAGTTTGGAGGTGGTCAGATGGGACACTTGGAGTCACTTTGTCAGCAAAAAAGAAATCCATCCCGCACTGGCCTTTGACTCTTCCTATAAGTCTGTTCCCAATCCCCTCCCCCATTTCAGGGCCCGTCCTCTCCTACTTGCAGCACAAGCCCCTTGGGCTCCAGGTCAGTGTGCATTATTCCCCCACCCTCAGGAACAGTGTTGGAGTCGCAGGGCACTGAGGATCACCCTGGGAGGAGCCTCTGCCTTTTCTTACCTGTGCCCACCAGCTCCAGAGCCTCACTGGGCTCTGACACAGCCATCTCCTCCCACGAATGGCAATGGTAACTCCCGGTGTGGCTCTGGGTCAGGGCGCCAAGGGGGAAGGCAGCCCGGACCTGCTCTGAGGCCGGGCGAGTTGCAATCCACCCGGTCCCATCCTTCAGCAACACAAACTCCTTAGTTGAGCCAGAAGGGCTTCTGCACCAGAGGGTTAAGTTCTTCCACGGGGCAAGAGGGAAGTTGGTCTCTGCCCACAGCTCAGGCTTAGGGGTTGGCATGATTATTTCTAGAAACAGCAGAGTTAATGCAGCCATCTTCCCTCCTCCCTCCCCTCCCCCCTTCTTTGCCCTTGAACCCCCTACCCAGATCACATTGCCCACCTCCCCTTTCAACCCAGACCCAAACTCTTTCCTTCCTTCTGCAGGTGCTAGGGGAAAGAGGAAGCTTATGTCTCAGCTGAGCCTCAGAAAAGCGCAGAAGCTTGGGAGGGGGGCATTTTGCAGGCAGAAAAGCAGAGTTGGAGGCCGAATTTTGCCAGCAGCTTTAGCAAGTGCCCCTTCCTGGCTGTCTTTCCCTTCCAACCAGTCACTCCCTGGCCACTGACACTGACACTCTGTAGTTATTTCGGATCTCCAGGAAGGAATGTCCCAGTCTGGAGCAGGAAAAACTCACCAGTCTCTTCTGTCAATACCCCATTGCACAGTCCTGCAAAAGAAATTGCTGCCAGGGCTCTGCCCCCTCCCGCACGGGATTCCCCCGGCCTTCTGCCCAGGCCCCTTCCCCACCCCCTTGTACTCACCAAAGCAGAAGAGGACAGTGACTATGAAGAGCATGGTGACCCCTTGAGCAGTCCCCAGCAACCAGGCTTCTCTAGTGAGACCAGAAAAGAGACGAGAGGAACTGCTGGGGTTAGGGGGAGGGCGGAGAGAAGGGGGCGGCAATTTATGTCATTGGCTTTCTCACCACCCAATAGGGATTGGATTTGGGCAGGATAATGGGATATAATCTTTTCTGACATCGATGACTTTTCTTTTTGAGGACCTCACCACCTACAAACCTCTTGGTCTTTCATGACCCACGTGCCCCCCCGCCCCCTCCCCCCTCCCCAGCCTGTATCAGGTGTCAGCTCCCCTTGGCCCCTGATTAGGCTGTTGCTGGAACTGAGTTGTCAGATGTGAAAATGCTTTTGTAACCCCAGCCCTCAGAACCCCTGGAGCTCAGAGTGATCGGCAGCTCTGGGTGGTGGGTGTGGGGGTGGAGGGAAAAATCTTGGGTGTTTCTCAGTCATCAAGTTTAAGTTTGGAAGCAGTTTTTATTATGGCAGTATTGGTCCTCAGACCGACCTGCCTCACCTGCCTTTGTTATGGAAGGGTTGCCTAGGCAGCCGTGGTGAATTACCGGAAGATTGTCAGTGCTGAGCTAAGCTTGTCAGAGAGTGGGATCTCTCTACCCCCACCCAGATTATGACTAGCAATGTGTAGCAGCTTTGGGTTATGGGTCCTGTAGAATTAGATGATATTAAGCCAAAATCCACTTGGCAATTTGTACTTAGAAAACACTGACCCGCCGCCCCTTCCTGATCACGAAAACATGCTTTTCAAGCTGCTTTTTCTCAAATCTGTTTTCTGAACCCATTCTTTGATGCGGTGGTCCTGAGTTGAAGTAGGGCACTTGAAGCCACATTTTTTCTAACTCCTGGCTTTGAGGTTACCCCCAGATGCAAGACTCAGGATAGATTCTAAGGACAACTAAGACTGGACCCCCACTGAGACCTTTTGAAAACTCAAAGGGTGGTGGCTTTTGCAGAAGATTTAGGGGGCTCCCTTCTAATTACCCAAGCACTCTGTCCTTCAGATCCTAGTGGAAAACACAGACACAAATCATAGTCATCAGCCTTTGTGTATTGAATACACAAAGGCCTGTGATAATGGTGAGGGTGCTACAGCCAGGAACTAGGAGGTTGGGGGGGGGGGGTACTAGATAAGGCATTCAGGGGCTGAAGCCCCCACAAAGCTGGGAGCTGTCATTTGTCTCCTTGTTTTTAAGCAGAATAGCTTAAGCACAGGCCATGGGGATCAGAGAGAGAGGGGGATGGCCCAGAGGACTCCAAAGGATCGTAGGAAATGGTAAGACAACCTGTTGTTTCAGAGGAAGCAGTTTGATGCCCAGGCCCAATCCACTGCCTCATCAGACGCCCATCTAGGTTAAGATTATACTCTCAGGATGCCCTGCACAGATGGTTGGAGGCCAGAGCAGTGGAAATACTGGTTTCTAGGGCAACTAGGATGGACCACAAGGCTCTCTCGCCCTTGAAAGCTAGGAGTAATGATGAAAAGTTGGGATGGGAGTTGGGTAACACCTGGAGACACAGGACAGCTTGGCTTCTTACAAGAGAAGAAGTTCAGACTAAGTTAATGTGGAAGACATCAATCATCTCTGAGGGGCTGAGATTTGGGTACTCTCCTGTTGGGGGGGAAATCAATGGATGAGGTTCTGATTACTTCTCATCTCTGAGAAGTATATGTTTCTCCACCCTCTGGCTTGGGTGCTGACCTCTCTGCAAGGTGAAAGAGAAACAGCTGGGATGAGAAAGTCTTGTCTTTGACACCCAGAAGGTGGGGCATACAAAGGGTGTGACCCTGTGACTTGTATCAAATAGAGCATGCCCTGTGTCTGAGTCTCTGGGGAGCCTGGACTGAGCTACATTGAAGAACAGGAGGCTGGGACAAGACAGTTACCTTATTCTGAGTCTCCGACACTTCCACCTTATCCACAGCACTACCAACAGCAAGGCAACAAGCGGCATGAATAGGGACAGCCTGATAGCTTCATTCAGAACGTAATTCCAGGTGAGAAAGCCTGTGGCTAGAGAAGACCAGAAGAAGGGGCCTTGATAGAGAAAGGGGGAGGCGAAAACATTCAGGGGAGGGGTGGCAGGGGCTGGTTCCTGACGGTGAAGGGAAGGTGAATAGAAGTGGCCTTCTTTTTCATAAAGAATGGGAGCTTTGAAAGTATCCTGCTCACTGCCTTTGAATGATTATGAGGCCACCCCAGGGGAGGAGTGCACAAACACAAGGACCTTAACTTCTAAGCCCCTGACTCCCCTTTCCATAGCTTTCTGGGCACTGCTCTGGGATCCCAGGGCTATCATGACCAAAGCCACGGAGGGGCATACACATGAAGAGCTTTCTTCTCACCTGCTGGCCCCATCAGCCTCAGGGGCTCACTGCGATGTGACCAGATGTTGGGGTGTGCCTCTATGCGATAACTACAACTGTAGGTCCCTGTGCCTTTCCCTTCAGCATTACTGATGATGAAGTCTCCATCCACCGTGAATTTTTGGAATGCTGCTCTTTCCTCCCATTCCAGAGAAAATTCGAGTACTGGATGAGGTACTCGGCACTGGAGGGTAATTGCCTTTCCTAGCTTGAACACAGTGCTGGGCCAAGCTGACAGGGAGGGTTTGGGGGGCTTATCTGCACCAATCCAGAAACCAGAGTTAGAATAGTGACCTTGAACTCAATACCCCTTCCCCCAACAAATGTTTCCCAGCTTCCTATTTGATCTTTTCTGCTTTTCCACTTCCACTAGATCAGAGGTCTCAAACTTTGTGCATCAGAACCTTTTGGCCCACTCCTCAGTGCTCTAAAGACTCTTGGGTTTCTACCTTCTCTCAGGAAGACCTGACACCTGTGAGTTTCCCCTGCCAGAAGGAAAATAACTTTTCCAGGGGACACAATTGGGCTAGGCCATGCTGAGAGGTAGGACTTGGGTAGCAATCCTGGGAGAGAAAATACCTAAAGTTTTTGGAGAAAATTCCCCACCACCTTCCTAGTGTATTTTTCCTTGGCTCATAAATCCAAGAGGGTATAGGGCTGCTAGCTCCTTCTTAGAATACAATAATGGTGATAAAAACACACATTTGTTAGCACTTGCCTACAACCACGAGCTCCATGGTGTTGTGTGATGTCATCCTGATGGAGGTCTTCCAGGAGAGGAGATAGAGGCAGCTATAGACGCCAGCATCACTGTAGGTCACATTGTTGAGGAAGAATGACTCATCGTCATCAGTGCTGGCAGTATCCAAGAGCTGAAGTGGTTTGTCTTCTCCTTTCTTATAGAGTGCAAGCCCCACTCCATCCACTGGCCCTCGACACCACAGGCTCACGTTCTGACCCATTTGGACCACAGGACTGGGCTGAGCAAGTAGCCAGGTCTTGGGGAAAGTGTCTAGGACAAGACCCAAAATAGAAAGGGCTAGTAGTCTGCCTCGCTTCCCACCACTAAGGGTTCTCTTCCTCCAGTCCACCCTTGGCAAATCCTAAGCCCAGTTGTACAAATTCTGCTCTCTTCCCCACTGTTAGCCCTGGCTGCATGACCAGGTTCTCCAGGAGGCCCAGAGGGAGTTGTATATCCTTAGCCCCTAGCATAGATGAATGGCATTCCCCTCTCTTACCGGTTACCCAGATTTTCAGGATATCACTAAGGAGTGAACCCCTGTATGACCCATCATAGTAAAAACAGAGGTAATGTCCAGCATCATGGATTTTCAAAGCCCGAAAGAAGAAATATGCCTCGTTTTTTATTGGCCTCTTGCGGTAAAAGGATTTCTCCAAGTCTTCAAGCCTTATTAGGGCAAATGTCATTCCATAGATTGGCCCCTGACACCTGAGGCTCAGGCTTTCTCCAGGTGCCATAATGGGCCCAGGATATGCTGTCAGAGTTGGTTTGGGATAGAGTCCTAGAAAGGGGAGAGACCCTGAATTAGCAGTAGGTTGAATCTTCCCTATTATCTTCTAGTTTTATTTTCCTAGTTTTTTCTAAAGACAGGGAGTGGTAGCTGAAGTTTAGCCTCTACTCTCTCTCCCTTCCTTGAATCTCAGCCTCTTCTAGGAGATAATCAAGGGCATGTCCACTTAGGCACCTCCCCGCTCACCAGACTTAATCAGATCCACCGAGCTCTAACTATGTATAGGGCTGTGTCTCCGTGGAATAGCTACATCTGTAATTGCCTGTATCTTTAGGTTCCTGGAATGCCAAATGTACTTCTTCCAGCCACCCAAGAAACCAAACTTCTTAAAGTGTACTTTTGATGCTATCTTTGTAGAGCATGAATACTACTGCAGGAATAAAAATGGCTTTCGAACACATTAAGCCCAATAAGACCCTACTTCCAGCACAAGATAGGAAGAAACCAATAAGGAGGGATTGGCCAATAAGTCTTCAACCCAAAGAAATCTGTTAATGGGGCCACACCCTCTTTTCCAGGTACTGTTCCCCTAAGGGAATGATACTACAAAATAAGGGGCGGGCCTTACCCCCATACCATTCCTTCTTACCCACTGCCATCCCAGGTAGACCCACCCATCCATTATTAGAAAGATCAGCTCTGTCACGTGCTCATTGAGCATTTAGGATGTAACATTCAGGCATCATGTAGGTATAAGGGTTTACAAGTAGACACAGTCCCTGTCAGCAAAGAGCTGATGGCCTAGTGAGGGATACCAGTGAGTAGGTAACTGCCAAAGTGTATGTTAGTGGAATCTACTCTGGAAGGACATTCGTGCAACAAACATCCATACACACAGTTCAAACAGACAGTCTTTGTTATTTGATCCTCAATAAGAAGCTATACTAATGAAATTAACATCTACCATTTATTGAGAACTTATATGCCAGGCACTGTACATATATTATATTTAGGCACATCCTCACAACAACCCTGTGAGGTAGGCATTATTCTTATACCAATTTTGCAAATCAGGAAACCGAGGCACAGAGGGGCATCATACAGTAGGTTGTATAGATACCGTCATCCCATTTTAGAGTGGGGGAAACCGAAGCACAGAGAGGTGAAGTGACTTGCTCAAGATCACACAGGGAGGTGGTGTCAGAGGTTGAACTAGAAACCAAGATTACTGCTTCTAAGTCCGGAGTACCTTCTGTTGCGCCACGGCTTTCCCCAAGCCTATTGATGGGGATTGATGGAATAACTGATGCAAATGTGGCCAATTCTGTCTGAAAGCATCTAGGCCATGGGGTGGGCAAATTGGGGCTCGGGTGTGCGTCTGGCATTTGAACATTTTCGGGAGACTTCTGCTGTGTTTAGAGGTTGACTGTCTTATCAGATTTACATATACAGGACTAAAGTCATTTATGAAGCCATTTCTAAAATACGAACTATCACCTTTTACCATTTTTGTTTATTTTTATCACCAGCACTTGCACAATCCATTCTGTTTTCCACACTTAAAAATAATAATCACAAATACAATAAAAATGCATTTGAAATTTAAAAACCAGCTTATAAGACTGCAGTGGCAGTGCCTGGCACATATTAAGTGCTCAATAAATATTAGTCAAATGAATGAATGAATGCATCATGTTCAATAAATAGAGAACAACAAAGCTGTGATGAGTTGAAGCTGCCACACACTTGGTTGGGCTCACTCGCTAGCAAAGTGATTGGCTCCCACACATCTGCCTTGTAGAATGTGGGATTCTAATTTGCATCTCAGTAAAATGTCACATGACTGTAGCTCAGAGGCCTTGCAGGGCCTAGGACCTGGCTAAGAAAAGTAAATTCAGAAAGCCTGGTTCATCCAGCCATGATCCCTGGGACAACAATCATCAGACCCCAGCAGCCGTAGCCGCACCCACCTGCCACAATCAGCTTCAGGGGGTTGCTGGGCTCTGACCACAGAGTGGGGAGCATCTGGATATGAGTGCGGCAGATGTAAACCCCTTCGCTCTCAGGTGTCATGTTGGCAATGGAGAATATGGCCACTGTCCCAGTTGGGATTTGGTAATCCACGGGCTCTGCATATCCCTCCTTGAACAGCATGAACACCAAATCCTGCAGCCAGCCATGGCAGAGTATGTTAACATTACATCCAGGAAGAGGGGAGGTCTCAGCCTGGATCCAGAAGATGGGCTTGGGCAGCTGACCTAGAAGGAGAGAATGAACTAGAATTCAGGTAGAGCAAGGATAGTGCTGCTCAGTGAGCAGCAGAGGACAGCGCTACTTAAAGAAGACTTCCCTTTACCATCCTTATTTGCCACCCTTCCCTCTCCCATCTAGGGTCTCCCCTATGTTGAGCGCTTGCTCTCTAGAAATGTTCCAGAGACTGCAGCCTCATTCTGCGTTACCTATAAAGAGTAGGCACTTACTGTGGAATGCCTGCGTGTATGCATTCATGCATTTGAGGTAAACGAATGAATTAATTAAACAAATCATGCTCTGCGAAGGCAAGTTTGCATTCCAGGAGCTGGAGTTTATTCTTGACTATCTGTCACTGTCTTCTTACCTGGTGCCTCCAACTCTAAAACTTTACTGGGCTCTGACCAGCCTGTCTCCTTCCAGTAGCAGCACCTGTAAAGACCTGCATTGTACTTAGTAAGGGCACCTAAAGGGAATGAAACTTGGAAGGTCTTGGAGGAAGGGCGGATCCAGGTCATCTGTGTCTTATCCTTCAGCAGCAGGAACTTGCTTGAAATCCCAGAGGGGCTTTTGCACCAAAGTGTTATGTTCTCCCAAGGGGCCTGAGGGTAGTTGGTCTCTATCCACAGCTCTGGTTGTGACTGCATCACTGTCATTTCCAAAGATCACAAAGATGTGAGTGGCCCAACACTCTCCCTCCCACAGCATGCCCCACAATGTCCCTTAAAATCAGCTGTGACCCCGATTCCTTTTTTTGTCTTCCCTCGGGGACAAGAGTGTCTGCTCCTGTGGGAGATGGGATAGGGACCTCAGGATATTTGTTCAAGGGATTCAAGTGAGTTGGGGAATACAGCACAAGTCTGGCTTCCTTTCCATCTGAGGTAAAGCTTTTTATTATTCTGTGGGAAACCAAGTCACGAAGTGAGGGGCTCTGATTCCCAACCAGCTCAATCTGGGAATTATCTTTGTGGTCTCAAGGCAGTTATGTCCAGGGGCCATGGAGGCAGCTGAGGTCTCGGAACCTCCAGGAAGTGGCAGGTTCCTGAGGTGGTGCCACCTGAGGTGGCACGACTCACTTACCTATCGATGTCATACCCAGACTCAGCCCTGAAAAGAGAGAGAATGGTAAAGGAGGGCCCACACACTGACCCCACCAACTCTCATTCCCCAAAAGTCTCTCCTCCCTCCCCAAGGTGTCCACTCATAGGGGTACCTGTGACAGGATTACTTGCCCCTCACCCCTTCCTTGTACTCACGAATGCAAAAGAGCAAGACAGTAAATGTCCGCAACATGGTGGGTCGCTGCCCTGGCCGGTCCAGGGTCATGGGGCCTCTGGTGCTCAATGTGCACTTCAAGTCTGGCACGGCTCTGCCCCTCAGCAGGTGGTGAGATCTAAAAGCAGAAGTATTTTTACTCAGAGGACTTGTTCTGCCCCTCAAATTTGAGTTTGAATCACTAAACTGCACTTGACAGCCCTACCTTCCACTCCTTCGGAGGCATGAAAGGTACTACAAGGTCACCTGCCCCTTTGCCCCACCCCCTTCTCTTCCCACCCAAGGTCTTTGCTGGCATCTAAGATGTCAGATGGGTTGAAATGTCTGTACATCCCTGGAATCTCAGAGGCCCAGAGGGCAAGTTAATCCAGCCCAGAGGGAGCCCATGGGATGATAGAGATGGGAGGGGTAGGGAGTAATCTTTTTAGATTAGATTAGATAGATAGATAGATAGATAGTCTGAGTTCTCCAACCTAGGAAATGAGGCTTTCCTGCCATCTCCATTTTTCTGGCAAGGAAACTGAAGCTTAGAGAAGATATGTTTAATTTGCCCAAAGTCAAAAGATTAAACACTAAGGCCAAAATTCATGTTTAGCTCCGATGCCAATACTCTAAAACCAGTATTTAAATTCCCCCTTTCTTACATTTACTCACCTTTCCCATTTCACACCATCCAGGCCCTCCCTTCTGTAGATTGACTCAGACGCAGTATTATGCTCATTCTTATATCTTGCCCCCCAAAGCTTGAAACTCCCCATCTTAAGTAGGTGTTGGAGAATCAAGGTGCTTGAGCTAATTAATATAAGGCGTAAATGATGTATTGGCTGCCCATAATTTATAAGCAATTTTTTTCATTGCTCCTAAGGATACAGAGAATTGTTTGAATTTCAGAGAATATGGTAAAAATATTTAAATTCAGCGAGGCCTTTTCATTTTCCAAAAACCCCACTACTGACCACATGTGCACAAGATAGACCCTTTATACTTTCTTGCCTCTTCTCCCCCACCACACCCAAAGTATCCATTTGCCAAGGGAAGGTGTATCCCCACCACACACAAACTCAAGCTAACTCTCTTCCACCAACTCTCTCTATTCAGACTCTGAGGTACTGGCTGTTTAATCCTAGCTCAGGCTACAGCACTGGTCTTGTAATCCTAGCTCAGTAGAGCGAGGTAAAGGCAGCTCCCAGAACAGAAAAGGGGTGTTTTTGCTTCACCCCAACAGACCCTAGTAATGAAGCCTCTAATCTGCTCCAGGGCTAACACCGGGCAGGTTGGAGGAGCAGGAAAACAAGAAGATTCATTTTCAAACATCTGGGCTGTAGGAAACAGGTGGAAAGTCAGAGATCCAAGGAGACAGTTTCCTTTCGCCTTTTTCACTTTACATTGAAGAAGGATGCTCAAATTACCCTCTCTGGACTTTTTTTTTTTCTTTTATCTGTGAAGTTGGGGAGAAACACCTACCTAGCATTTTTGTTGTGTTGGATCAGAGATAATATATGTACAAGGCACACAGTAAACATTTCATTAAAAGGTAGCTATTTTTCTTCTTCCCCAAGGGGGTATTAACCTCGTGTGGCACCCTAACGATGCTCATCCCATCTCAGTTCCTAGAGCCCCTTTTCCCTGCTCTTCTCAGGGCCAGGCCTAGGCCCAGGCTTGAGTGCCACCCTGTTGCTTTGTTCCCCCAGGGCTCTGGGCCAAGATTTATTGGGGAAGCCAGGTTCTACTGCCAAGGGAAAGGTTCAACCTGGGATTCTGCCCAGAAATGCCATCTGAGATTCCACAGTGGCCACTTGGACCCCTAAACCAGGGTTTTGCCTCCTGGGGACTTGAGCAGAATGAAGGAACCTGGACTTCTCAGCATGGCTGACCCCTCCCCAATCACTAAGGATCCAGCCCAAATCAGGACTCTTGTGCCCAGGGAATTTGGGAAACAGCCGCCAGCTTTAGGTTAATTGGCCACGCCCATTTTGGGGCTTTCACACCCCCACCCCCACCCCCACCCCCAACTTCCAAGGACTAGCCCTTTTACCCTCTCCTTCTATTCCACCCCAAGCACTTTCCCCACCCTTAGGCAGCGCCGCAGTGCTTTTGAGGGTGACATACCCGAAATGTCTAAAGGCTCGTCCCCTGCATAGCTTTGAGGGCTCCAGGAATCAAAGGGGTTGGGCTCGGCGGGGTGCCGGGTACATGCTTCGCTAAGGGTTTGGAGGGAAGACTGAGAAGGAAAAGGGAAGATATTTACAGTGCCCAGAGATTCTCAGGGAGGCAAGGCTGGGATCCGTGGAGGGACGGAGAAAGGGAGGGATGAAGGGGGTAGCGGGTAGAGACTGGGGAGCAGTTTGATTTGCGGCAATTAGTTACAGCAGGGAGATTATTTCGGGGGCTTTTGTTTAGGATCTGATGGCCAGTATTTAATCTTCAGCCACTGGGCTATGCGCTCATTTGCAGGTACTTACGGTAGTTGAAGCCCCGCTCCGATGTTGGAGATTCTCCAGTGAGCTCCTCCAGATGCAGCAAACTGCCCGGCATGAGAGGAGCTGTTTAAGGACAGCCCCTCGGGCTCCGAGCCCCGCCTCCCTCTCTTACCCCGCCTGCTCGCCGGCCGGGCTGCTCCAACCTCCTCCCCTCCTTCAGCCTGGCTCTGGGAGCCCACCTACACCAACTCTGCCTGACACCTGCAGTCCTCCGATGGCCGGGATTTCTCCGCCCCTCCCAGCTCTCCGCCTCTCTCCAGGCTCGCTGCAGAGGTTGCTCGAGCCAAATTCAGGCCCCTGCCCCCTCTCC
This sequence comes from Panthera onca, assembly GCF_046562875.1. Taxonomy (NCBI): domain Eukaryota; kingdom Metazoa; phylum Chordata; class Mammalia; order Carnivora; family Felidae; genus Panthera; species Panthera onca. The sequence goes on along the minus strand of NC_138357.1, from coordinate 20,909,083 downwards.
TGCCGCTCTGAGTTTCATTGGGTCACGGTATTCTGGAGGGGAGAGGGCCAGTTCTCAGGACTGCCAAAGCTGTAGATCTCTCCTCTCCAGCTCCCCAATGCCTTTAAAGGGATCTCGGATCTTCCTCGGCCCATTTAATGCCCCATTTATGCATGCACGCCGCCACCACGGTTTAAATGCTTCCTGTGCGCCTCGGGGCCCTGGGCAGCTATTGGTTCGAATCTTCATAGCAGCCCTACGAGACATGTTACTTCACTCCGTTTTACAGATGAGGAAACTGAAGCTCAGAGAGAGTTAAGTGAGTTGGACAGCCTCCAAAGTCCAGTTTGGGATAAAAGCCCAGGCTTTGGAGACACAGCAGTTTGGATTTCAGTCCAGGTTCAGTAGCTGAGTGACCTGAAGTGAGTTACACTGCCTGAGCCCCAGTTTTCCCATCTGTAAAAGAAAACAGTAGAAGCTAAGGTGGCGCAGGGCTTGGAATGGATAGCGCAAGTCAAACTTCCAGCACAGTGTGCTAGAACATAGTAGGTGCTCGATCAATGGTAGCTGCCGCCGCCACTACTTCTATTAATCTGTAAAGCATTCTCCAAATGCCCTAGAGTAACATGCTTTCAATGATGTAGACAACCTTCCACAGATTTCTTTGGTCATAAAAGACTTTTTGAAATGACAAATGTATGGGTAAGATGCTAACCACAGCTCCTGACATCTAGTGTATGATGGGATTAAAATGCAGCGTCCAAGAAACTCACAGATCAATTCATTGTCGGGAAGAAATAGCCCAATTAAACATAAAAGATTACAAATTATCTAGAGAAAAAATACTGCAATTTAAGAACAAACCATGTAAAAACCAAGTAACAGCTCTTTTTAACAGGCAAAGCGAATATCATCTCTTGATGCATCAGGTAATAGCAGTTGTAGCTTCCTGGCATCCTCTGTGCCCACACACCATTATAAACTACAGATTATCCCTCAAGGAAAAGCATAGTCATATGAATATAAACATATGTTTTGGGGGGCAGGTTATTTAACCTTTTCAAGACTCAGTTTTCTTACTTGTAAAATGGGGATAATAATTGTACTTACCATCACACAGAGTTTTGGGTAGGATTGAATGAAAATCCCCAGGTAAACCACTACATGGTGCCTGGGTCACAGCAAGCCTCCATTAGTTCAATGAATGGTTGTCAAGTATTTTCTTTGTGCCAGGCGTTGTCTTCCATGCTGATGATTTAGAAAGAATGGAAGTTTCTGCTCCTTTATTTGCTATTATTATGTTTGAGTTTCTGCTTCTAAGGAGTTTGTGGTCTAAGGACAAATAGTAATGGAAAACACGCCAGAGGAAGGGGCACCATTAGAGTCAGAGAATTGCACTAGGAAAGACCAGCAAGTAAGACATGAAAGTGCAAGCAATTTGCTGTTACTGTGGGCCTAGATGAGGGCGATGGAACCAGTGAAGGAGGGGAGAGCAAAGGTTCCTGAAACATGTAAAAGATCAAATTGGCTCAATGTGATGATTGTTTGGAATACGGTAGTGATAGTTACTGTCTGTCAGGATGGAAATATCCATGCCAATTTTCAAAACATTTGTATAGAAATTACTATGATAGTACCAGGGACTAAGTGCTTTATAAATATCAACTCATTTTCTCCCCATAACAACACTATGGGATAACTATCATTGTTGGCCCCATTTTACAGATGAAGAACCTTAAGCAGAGAGCCAATTGAGCAAATTGCCTGAAGGCGACACAGCCAGCAAATGGCAGAGCCAGGATTTATATCCAGTCTGTATATACAGTCCCATGTTCCTTCTTTTTTTTTTTTTATTTGCCTTGATTTTAATATATCTACAATTGGGTTTTATACAGGAAGGCTTTCTAAAACTTTTTATGCAAAGTAACTGAACAACTTCTTAGCTCTTTCAATCTTTCTTTTCAATAAAGTATAATTGATATACAACATTATATCAGTTTCAGGGGTACAACATAATGATTCAATGTTTGTGTGTATTGTGAAATGTAATCCCATGTTCTTAACCACTACCCAATGCTGCCTCTGCATTGGATGTTTGGAATGATAAAACTAAAAAAATCATTAATTAAAATTAAAAAACAGATTTTACTTAGTAAAATAAAAAAGCAACAATCAAATGCATTGTTAAGAATGTAGAAAAAGGCAATGATAGTGTCCCCCTGCTCTTTACAAGTCCTTGGCTGAAGCTTGTGCTTTGGACCAGCAGCCTGAATCTAGAGCCCAGGTTCCCCACTAACTGACTGGAAGACTGCAGAAGGTCCTGGGGTTGCATAGATAAGAATACAACTCACTCTCACACTTGCTCTGGGACACTATGAGATTCAGGCCTCCTACAAGCCAACTTATTCAAACTACAGCTGGCAATTGAGACACGAGAAGTTTCATCTCTAGGCTACCTCTGTGGGTCTTGAAACTTGCAGCCTGCCTGCAAAAGGAGAAACACTGTCTGGCCAACCTTTCTAAAGAAAACCTGAGTAGCCCAATAATAAATATAAAGCTGGTGATAGAGGCCAACGTAGTCTAGGGCCGAGACTTAGCTAGGATGGAGTTCTTGACCTTGGCTTTGCTGGTCTTCCCCCATCATAAATCCAGTGGGCCTATGGCTTGTGATCCTGAATCTTTCATGTGCGTGCGTGCGTGCGCGTGCAAGCGCGCACCCACCCACCCACCCACACACGCCAGGAAATCTGGGATTCTTCCCTGGTTGATTACTCTAGAATCGGCTGGTATTAAACAACTCCTCCTTCAGGGAATGTTTAAGAATGATCAGTCTTATTCCTTCTTTTTTTACTTTATTTTATGTTTTTAATATTTTCAATGTTTATTTTTGAGAGAGAGAGAGAGAAAGAGAGAGAATGAGTAGGGGAAGGGTAGAGAGAGAGGTAGAGAGGAAGTCACAGAATTCCAAGGAGGCTCCAGGCTCCAAACTGTCAGCACAGAGTCTGACACAGGGCTCGAACTCACAAACCGCGAGATCATGACCGAAACTGAAGTCTGACGCTTACCCAACTGAGCCACCAGGCTCCCTGACTAATCTTCCTAATTGCCGGGCCCCCCCTGCCTCTCCATCCCCTTAAACTTGCCAAATGGACAGGAGAGGGCTGGTAGGGGAGCTCCCAGCTTCACAGTCCTGGGGTGGGGTGATACCAGAAAATATTCCCGAGTCATACCCACAGCTTGAGCAGGGGGCTGGAATAGAATTTCTCCTGCAAAAGCTTCAGAATCACCTCTTCTGGATTAGGAGACAACGGGTAAAAACAATATTTTATTGAGTACATACTATTATACGTTGAGGTAAGTTGTGTGGTAGTGGTAGAATTAATGTGATTTGTAAGAAAGAATTTCTAAGCTCCAAAGACTCTCAGCCTAGAAGAAAAGAGCAACTCTCTTATAAAAGCTGTACTGGGAACCAAAGGAGTGCTAGGAAAGCTTCAAGAAGGTGGAGCTCAAGGTGAGGCATCAGGGGACATATGCTGCACACAGGGTGGTCTGGGGAGACTTCTCCTTGAGTCCAGTGTAGGATGAGGAGATCTTTTTAAAGCTGAACATGTCTTATAGTAGTCCAGGCAGGAGAAGCACAGGGCAAAGCTGACCTCTTCCCACTGATGTGCTTGAGCTGGTTGGCATTGGTTCAGGAGAGCGGAACAGGCGCATCTTATGTCAACCCAGTGTTCAGTAACATCAGGTTGGCGGCTTAAAATTAGCCATGGCCAGTGAATTTACACCACTGAATAAGCGAATGCTACAAATCAGGTTTCTTGTTTTGTTTTGTTTTTCCTCCAGAGAGCTGTTTGTTAAACATTTACTACTAAGAAGGCCCCTAATATGTTTTAGCACCCCTTCCCACTCCCCAGTAACCCTTAGTCACCATCCCCTTCTGCAATTGGGGAGGGTATGTGGAAGAGATAAGTAAGAAATTAAGGAGGGGTGGGGGAAGTGGACAACTGGTTTTCTGGGACAGTGAGGAGACCCAACCAGACAGGTTAGTTCCACCAGCAAGACCTGGTTGGGGTTTGAGCTCTGGAGGTAAGAAGTACCTCTTTTTGGAGGTGGAGGTGGAAGCTGGGGCCTGCCCACAGAGCTTGGGTTTCAACTTATCCTTTGTCAAGCATTTCAATTATTAGGGGCACGGTTTGGGGCACTAAGTCACTTCCAGAAGCTGGAACTGAGGGTATTTTCAAGACTTTGAAGGAAGATTTGTAGAATAAATCAAATGTAAGTGATGAACCAGAACTGAAACATTTAATTAGAACACACATTGTGAGCCACAGGGCATAGGTGCCTGCACGATCAGCCTCTGGATGCCTGTCGCAGAGCAAACCAACAGTGTGATTACCTAGTTGAATTTAACTTAAGGTTAATGGGTGCGTAAAGAAAATGAGGTTTTGTTGTGCTCCAATCTAGCAGGGCCACAAGGTTCTGTTAGGCCCACGAAACATTTACCAAAAGGTTAACTACTATCCCACTGCTCTCCATACTAATCCTCCTAGCACCACAGTGTTCCTTTTATTTATATGAGGAACAGCAAGAAGACCTGTGTGTGCTTATATGTTGTGTGCATTTGAGTACACGGGAGCAGGGGTTCAGGGCTCGATGTATAAAATGAAGGTGGGCTCTGAGGGTACACTGCGAAGTATTTCAGTGTCCCTTTTTCCTGTGTTGGATGAAGATGATGGCCCCAGAAGGGAAGAGGCAGGCTTAGCCCACTGTCTGGTGTGGGCAGGCAGAGTGGCTCCCATGAACAGTTTAGGTCAGACATAGATGGGAGAAGCTTTAAAGTGCCAGCACCAGGAAAGCTTTTTCTCTGCTTCAGAGCATAACTTGCCTCCACTGTGTTCAAATTGTAGCATTTTCATGGGTCGGGAGGAGAAGGAAGACAGGAGGGAATGCCACTTGGGAACTTTTAATGACTCGTCCAAAGGAAAGTATAGAAGTCAACAATTGGGTTCTTTTATTCCCATTCCTTGTTTGATTAACCCATTATATAGTTAAAGTTAAATGGAGATGTGTAAACAGCAAGAGCAACACAAATTAGCAGTTTAAGAACACATCACAGCAATATCCTCCACTGTTTACAATCTGTTTCTAAAAATACCAGTTTATAGGCAATCATTTCAATGTACACACGTCTCTTTCAGTTCTACTTGTTTTTATGCTCTAGGATACTGTCAAATTTTCTAAAAGATCTGAGTCCCTTTGACAGAGGGTGTGGGGAGATTTTCTTTCTGTAAATAAGTCCGTTAACTTAATAAAGGTTATTCGTTTCATATTCACAATAAAATTATTTTTTCCTATTTTAGCTATCATATTCCAATGTCTCCCCATCCCATCTGCCCTTAATTATTGTCTTACTGTATTCACATCCTCTGTCTCACTTATCCCTCTCTCATCCCTTTCCTTTTTCCAATTGACTGTTCTCCTTTTCTCATGCAGGATAGACAGACAGACAGATAGATGATCAATCGATCGATACACTCAACTCAGTCAACATGACATCTGTTACTTCATTTTTCACTAATTACCCGTCAAAAAGGCAATTAATCATAAAACTAAGATCTACATTCTATTAAGAAACTTGGCTTTGTAAATCAACGTAGCCACTTATCTCCAAGAGTGTCCTGTCCCTGGGCTGTAGCTGTTTCCAGTAAAGCCAGTAGTTTCAGAGATCTAGGGCCAAATGTCTTGAAGTCATGTTGATTGTTCAAGCTTCTTCTCTCACCTTCAAATAGGAAAGATAACTTGGCTGGATGGTTCTCTCAGAACTTTAGACCCCGGAACTTGAGCTGGTAGTCGATCTTGCTCCACTTTCTCTCTCTTCCGTTGTAAGGAAGACATAGGGAGGCATAGGCCCTGTCTTTACCTTGTTGAAAATCCGTTTTCTCTTTCTCTCTCTCTTTTTTTTTTCCTGAGCAGCTTGCGAGATGATTTCTTTTTTTTTTTTTAAGTTTAAGAGCTATATAATTTTGTGCCTTGGACTGTTACTTTGAGAGTTATATTTGAGTGGGGACCTGTAAATTGTTTTTATGTGTAAGCTGAGCTCTATGCTTAGCTCTGGACAGTTTTTTTTTCAATAATTTTCTTAACAATGGTTTTAAGGTCACTCTCATTTTCTGTCCCTTCAGGGATGCCAGATACACGAGTATTATAACTCTTTGATGTGTTTTCAAGATCCATTACCTTTTTTTTGTACTGTGAAGAGCTGTTTGCTTAAACTTTTAAACCTTTGAGACTGAAGCTCAATTTGGTCCTCATTTGGACTTATTCTCTCTTCCATGATATTTACTTGGTAATTTTCCTGTCTTGGGGTTTCTTTCAACACCATGACCTCATTCATCAGTATCCTGTAGTCTCTGATGAGCTTTCCCTGTGTGCTTTTTCAAATGCCCACATGGTCCTGTATCACTTTCGGGGCAGAAAACATCAGGCCCCTCAGGTTGGCCTCTTCTCTGGGTTCTGCCTGTTGTTCCTCCAGGCCAGCTGTATGTCTTGAGCTCTCTGAGGTCCCTGGTTCCTCTGCAGCATCACAGTACTTCTTGCTTTCTCCCAAGTTTGTTTTCATTGTTTTTGTCATGCTCTTTGAAGCTTACATAGTTTCTGCTTCCTTTTTTCCTGTGCTCAAAATTGAGGCTTCTGTTGGCTTTGAGGTGTTTCCAGAGCTCAGCAATTGTGTTTTGCACACAACTGCTCTCTCTGTCCTCGCCCCTGGAAGCTTAAGATCTGGGGGTCTTTCAGCTGAAATTCAACAGCGATTTGAAGCTGAAATCCTCAGAAACACTGTAAGAAAGTAAGGTATAATCAACTGATGTGCTCCCTCCTAATAGCCTTGGGAGTAAGAGCTGAGCAGCCCTACAGGTAAAATAAAGAAAAACATAAATGCATAAATAAGAAATAAATTCACATGCATATAAGTACACTCAATACCTGAGTACATAAGTATGCAAACACACGGACAAACATAATACAACTAAAGGCACAAATACATGAACATGGAAAGAAAGATGTACATAAACTGAAACTCCTATTTTCAGAATAATTTAGCTTCGTCCTGACTGATGGTGGACAGAGTGTGTCTCGGATTAAGCAACTGGGTGCATTCGAATTATAAAGTAGAGGGTGAGAGGCGTTCATTTAAATGTTCCAGGGTTTGTGGCAAGAGACTTTGACTTTGTGTCAGGGGGCTTGAATTTCAGTCCTGGCAGAGCCACTTACTAGCTGGGTAATCGTGTGACATTTGGCAAGCTGTCGAAAGTTATTTGAGTGTCTATCTCCTCCGTCAAATGAGTATTCAATAACTGTGACTTAAATCTGAGTATAGAACTCTCAGCCTCAGCCTCACCACGTTTTTTTTTTAATATCTGTTTACAATGATATCTGGGGGTTAGGTTGGTGATGGTGGAGGGAGTGGAGACAGGACAATGATGATGAGGAGGAGATCTGAATAGGACTCAAATTGATACCCTCTCAGGTCTCATGGCATCATCATTCTTTTTGGACAATTGAAAAAAGATGTATTCAGCCAGATTATTACCCAAAGCATTATAAAAAGCAATGAGAGAGATGAGAAAGTAAACATGAACAATGTATTCAAGATTATGATATAGTGAGGAATATATCCCCATTCCCAGCTAAATAGAATAGAATGCAGAGCAGCTTTGAAAGATGCAGTGGCAAAGCATTATGGGAGCATAGAGGGGGAAATGGTTCATTCAGATAGGCTGTACTTAGGAGGTTCCTTGCCTAAGTTCTCCAGACTCAAGCATCCCCATCATTAGGCCTGGTTAGTGCACATATGAGGCTTTCTACTCCAAACATCTGCCTGTCTCCCCAATGTTCTACTATGTGATTCATTTTATTGGGGAGGAATGCAGGACAAAGAAGGGCAAAGTATGGCAGCACAAGATGTGTGGAGAGTGGCTGGAAATGAGACTAGAGACATGGACAGAAGCAAGGTTATTCAGGGCCATGTGTGCCCCCTTGCACTTTTTAGTAAAATTTCCTATTTGTGCCAAACTGAAAGGCCAGGTCATGATCCAAGTCTAAAGTGAGGGTTTCTAACCAAGAAGAAAATGACCTTCTCTGCCTGCCATTAGTTATGCTATCCTGGGCACAGATCCTCAGGGACAGGGTTCAGAGGCCACTTCTCAAGCTGACAGTCCACCTGTCCCTCTAATTCAAGCTCCTAGTTGTTCAGGTTTCTGTTTCAAACGAAAACAAAAACTGAAGATGGGGGTCAATTACAATTAGAGTTACACATATTAAATACCCACGTACGAAAAGATCAGCCCTTCTCAGAGGTCTGGTAATTTTCAAATCAGAGTCTGTGTTAGACTCCAATGTGTCCAATCAGGCAACTTTTTATGGGGCTTGGAGAAGCAAAGTTTAGAGGAAGAGATGGTGTGAAGGGAAAAGAAAATAAAAATTAGGTGCAATACATTCAAATGCCAAAGGTGATTTCACCTGATTCTCATCTGAATTCTCAGAAATACTCAAAATTGCTATAGGAAATTAGTATAAGCACTTGATGGGATTGGCCTAATAAAAATTAGAGCAGCTGTTTGGTACCTCTACATTCAAAACAACTAAAACAACATCTTTAGTGCTCAGGGTGCTTAGGTGTTATGAGATCTCAGGCAAATGGGATTTCTTTGTGCATTTATTAAAAAAATATTTATTGCATACCTACTTTGCTTTCTAATTCTGAGGATACATGAGTGAGCAAAACAGAAAAAGCCTTGTGTATCAGTCAATGAATAATTTTACTAAGTATCTGGGTAAATACATTTTCTAATGCTTGAATATGAGAAGCTGTCTTCATAACTTTGTCAGTACTCAAGATACAGAACTGACTTATGGCACCTGAATTATTGGATGTCATTGAGTAGTGTCTGAGATTGGTTGGGGCGTAGGTGACTCTGAAGAGATTGGTGGATGGCCCTATCAAATCTCCTTTCCTTGAACCCCCATATTCAGAATCAAGCGAGCAAACAGAGGAAGAAGGGTAAGAATGCAGAGAAAAATTATGGAAAGTCTTCTACCTATCTAAAAAGGAGTAGAGGAAAAGGTTTGGCCACTTGGCATTAAAGATCTTTTTGATTAACTATGTAACCTTTACCTACAGAAGATTCTCTCTTAGTATTTTTAACAAGACCTCCAGAAACTTAGGATGGCATAATCCAGTGGGGAAATGGCAGTGCCAACGAAACCCACACTATAATTGCTGTTAGGCACTGTGATGTTAAAAATATATATTAACTAATGGAAATAGTGCTGGACACTAATTAAAGTATCCAAATGACTTGTCCTTATTAATAACTCTGTACTTCAACAAGGAGCACTTGCTGTGGAAGTTCTGTGGCTATCCTGGGCACAGCATGACAATATTTTAAAAATATGTACACCATGAAAGAATCCCACTTGAAATAGCTGGAAGATGGCGCCAAAAAGTTACCAAGTGGAACTCAGCACAGGCTCAAAATGAAGTGGATGTTTGTTCTTACATCCTCAAGAAGTAGTTTAAATGTTATACTTTTTGAAAATACGTGACACAGACTTAGTAACATATGCTTTCTTGAACTTTATATGGCTAACTTCAACACTTATTCATTTAACCAACCTTCATTAAATGCCTGCTATAAACAAGGAACCCTCAGCTCTTTGGTGAAATAATATGGGTGAAAGACAGAAGGAAGGAGAACTGAAGAATGCGAAATGCTCTCTGTGCATATGTGGGCAGCTAAAAGATAAATACAACACATTCACTGCCCTTTGAGTAACTAAAAGTCTAGAAGTGGAGCAAAGACGTGTAAACAAAATGACAAGTACAACGTGCTAAAGTTTGATAAGGAAAATGCAGAAAAAATGGTCACGGAAGTTCAGTAAAGGACAATATTCTTAATATTCTTTTTAGCTGAGGGGATCAGTGAAGGCCTTATGGATAAGGTCACATTTGAACTGAACTCTAAAATATGGCCAGATTCATTGGACAGCTGTAAATACTAGATGGTTAGTTCTCCAAAAGTAGAGAGGGTGACTTACTCATCTGTGTATCTCCTGTGCTGAATACAGAAATAACGCTAATACTAACTACTATTCATCGTGCGTTTCTTATTTTCCAGGCACCATGTTAAGCATTGTCCATTAATTGCCACATTTCCCTTCACAACACTCCTGTGGGGTGCTTCTAACAACAACCATGGCAGTAACAGTAGGGATGGCAACAGCAACAGCAACGTTTGTTGAATGCAGACTGCGAGCCAGGCTCTGCTTTCACAGCCACATGTCACTGTTAGTATTCCTTTCTTACGCACGCGAGAACTGAGGTCCAGAGAGATTTAACAGATTGTCCAAGGTCACACAAGTTAGTGAGCAGTGGAACTAAATTCGAATCCAGGCCATCGGATTCTAAAACCTGTGTTGTCATAGTTCAGTGTCTGTTACCTAGAAAAGAGTTAGGAGTTTTGAATAAATAAGTGGATGAAAACGGAAAGAGGAAGGAAGGGAATTATTGTGAGGATAGAAACCACTAAATCTAGGGGTGCCTGAGTGGCTCAGTCAGTTAAGTGTCTGACTCTGGATTTTGGCTCAGATCATGATCCCAGGGTTGTAGTTCAAGTCCCGCATCTGGCTCCGTGCTGAGTGCTGAGCGTGGAGTCTGCTTGAGATTCCCATGCATGTGTGTGCTTTCTCTCTCAATCTATCAATAAATAAACATTAATAAAAAGAAAGCACTGAATCTAGAAACCGTTTTGGGGGAGAAAAAGTGAGAGAGGCAGAGCTGCCACTGTCTTTTCAAGCCAAAGCTAAGAAATGCAAATATTTTGCCCCTGTAAAAAATGAGCTGCCATGTACTGGATTTTTAAAAATTGTCTTGATAAAGCTTTTGAGACATGTTATGTGTTTTGCAAGTATACGGTGATATCCCATAAAGTTTACATAGAAAATATTTCAAAGAAAACAGCATGTTCATCCTGCTCATTTTGTATGTGGTGGAGAATTATTGGTAACATTGTTCTTTTTTCTGCATCTCTGTATTTTCTACTGAGACAACAAATAATTTATGATTAAAAAGAGAACTTTTAAAAGTTGTGGAACATTTTAGGGCAGATTTCAAAAATAACCAGAATTCCTTCTTGTTAGGAAATACACACGATGTTAAGGGTGATGTAAATACTATATTTTCAACTTACTTTTAAATGGTTCAGGAAATAAGTAATGTATATTATCTAATCTATCTATCTATCTATCCGTCTAAAGAGAATTATACTATACAGACAGTAATAGAAATATATATACTTATATAATATAAAGATAATATATAGATAGACAAAACAAATATACTAAAATGTCAAAATTTAGAGAATCAGAGAGAAAGGTATTATCTGAGAATTTTTATAGTATTCTTGCAACCTTTTTTCTAACTCTAAATTTATGTTGAAGTTACAATAAACACACTAGTTTGAATAGGTAAGGCAAAAAAGCTGAGAGGAAATGTGTGCGTGTATATATATATATGTACACATATACATACATAGTGTGTGTATAATTTATAGCTCATAAATATAATCTATAATTCATATATATGTATTACAATTTTAGATATGATAAAGAAACTAATCATCAGATCATAAAATTTTCTATTCTTCTTATAGCACTTATTTCTGTTGATTTTCCTTCCTCTGGCACTACCAACCTATCGTTCCTATGGTTGTCAATTTCAGTGGAAGAAACCCATTCCTAGCTTGCACAGTTGGCCATGTTACCTGCGAATGTCATCTCAAAGGGTAGCGTCTATTCAGTGTCTTCAAAATCACCTTGAGATAGTCAAGTCTTAATGCATTTTGACCATTTTTACTGAACTAACTAGCTGTTCGGTTGAACTTACTTGAATATTTGGTTAAGTGGACAAGTGGTAGGAGGCTTTTGGAGAACGAGGTGGAGAGAAAGTTTGGACTAGTGGGGCAATTAATCCAAAGGGTGAGCCTTTTACACAAATATGAATTGCCATGGAAACAAACGAACAAATGAAAAAGATAGTTTTGAAAGGTGGTAAAATTGCTTTTAGTTCTGCTGTCCAATTTCCATTAAGTCAGATCTGATGACTATTATTATTTTTATTATAATTCTTTATCTATGTATAGCACCCTTGTTCCTTCCTCCCAAAGAGCACAAAAATTCATTTTGTTCATTTACCATCATGACAATGCAAGAGCCTAGATGCATGAGGCTAATGCTTATTTTCCAAGCTAGCTTAGTATACAGCACCTAACTGTAGAAAAAAACAATCTGTTCAGAGGCAATAGTGTCTTTGAAGTGAATTCTGATATGCCATATATAAATAATATCGCTGTTATAACTGATAATGGCCATAACAACTTATGATACGTTTCAAAGATGTTCCTGAATGGTATTCTTAGCCATTATAAAGGACTGCACAGAAACTGAGCAGAGCTGAAAATATACTAATTATGCATTCTAGATTGAGAAAGTTTTCTTTGAATTTGTGTTCCCTCAGTTTAGGGAGAGAAACAAAAGCTTAAACAACCTGCATTTTCCCTTAAAATGAGAAGACCATTCTGTAATTTTATAAATCCATCACCTTATAACTTAATGACGTCTGCTGGAAATCATCCAAATGGAAAACATCAACAAAGAGGTTTTTCTAAGACTCCTGTTTATCACAAAGTAATAAGGTTAGACTGAGTTATTTTAATGTAATTTTAATTTTGGCTCTAAATAACTTGTATCTCTTCCAAGGTTGAAAACACACAAAGTTCACATAAACACTAAGTAAGATCTAAAAATTTCCTGAAATATATTAACCATCTTACTTATATAACAAATACCTTATTTGTTTGTGGCCCATATCCACATTAAGCTAAAGATAAGTAAATACAAAAATAAAGGGAGTTTGATTCCTGACTCTGTCCATTGCCCAGCAACGAGGGAATATGGTTGTTTTGCAGTATTGCACCATTTTAGGAGGATGGGGTCTGTCCAGACATATGCCATTTTTCCCCCCTTAGGCTGAAATCAACAGCAAAATGAAGAATTTAAATCTGTTATTTATAACAGGTTAAATTTGAGAACATTTCCACCTTAAAGATGAATTTTGAAAATCAAAATGCCCTTGAAAGCTTATCTGTGCCTTCATTCTGAAAATTAATTTTCAACACAAAATAGGGTATTTACCTGACTGCAAAATTGAGAAGAGTTGTTCTCAAAAATGTCTAAAATAAGCTTAATAACACAGGCATCCAAATTATTTTGTAAATGTTCATACACTATGGAACATAAATGTGAAAGCCTGCATTTGGGTCCAAAAACAGACGCACAAGCAAAGGATGAGACATGGCTAAGGAGCAGCACATGTAAAAAGATTTAGGGGTTTTCAGCTGCATTAATATAAAGATAGAGTGGGGAACTGAGGAGTGATAGTATGGCCCAGCTCTGTGCTTCGCAGACCTGTACTTGAAGAGTTCAATGAAAAGAGCAGGATGGGGGGAGCATTTGGGCAGCAGTCACAAACTAAAATGCATTTTATTTAGAAGGGAGAGATTTCGATGCTGAATAGTGTGGAAACCATGCAGGTGAGGGACTGCTTGGAGGCCTGGCCTCCCTTAGCCTTTTCCCCCTTTTCTTTCCCCCTTTTCTCCTCCCCCTTTCTTTCTCCTGTCCTTCTTCCCTAAAGCCATTTCCCAAGATAGTGATGTTCCAGCTCGATTCTCTGACACTGGTACTATTTCCCTATATACACTCAACACCATACTTCCCTTCACTTCCTCCTATTTTTGTGCTTCCCCACTCATAACTAGCAAGACAGGACCACAGTAAGAAACCACCATGTTTCACTTAAGGAAGGGCTTCGTGATCCTGGGAAAGGAAACAGAGAATGAGTTAACTAGCACAGACTCTTAAGTTAAAGCCTTGTGAAAAAAGGCTGAGGTACAAAAGGAGCAATTCTAATAAAGCTATAAAAATGAACTTCTTTAGTCTCCCTAATGCTCGCTGGCATTAGACACGGGAATCTGAGCATAGATCCTCATGGGTGGGCTGAAAGTGCACCTGTAACACTAATCTAGGATGCTTAAATATCAGGTTTCTATTTAACAAAAAAAGAAAAGGGGGAGTTTGTTAATACAAAGTTTGAACATAGAACATCACCGCCTGAATGATTAAACCTATTTCAGAGGGCTGAAATACTAATGACTCCAATTTGTCAAAACATAGGAGTTTTAATGGGGGGCAGGAAGGGTTGGCAGTAGTATGCAGCATAGGAATCAACAACTGTGCGTTTTAAAGCAAAACATAAAAGCTCTATCCGGCTGAAATTCTCAGAATCACTATAGGAAATTAAGTGTAATTGACTGATGTGATCTAATGTAATAGAAATGGGACTGAGTTCTTAGTATCCTCCCAGTTAAAAGAAGTAAATAAAATGAGTTGGCAGTGCACAAAATGCTCATGGTGTGTAACAGTTCACGTAAATTGGCTACATCCTTGATTTAAACCTTTTTCAAATATAAATATCTATACTAGAAAATGACAGGGAAGGAACAAGGAAACAAAAGGAAAAACAAAAGAGGAGGTCATAAGGAAAGGAAGGGACAGATTGAAAACATAGGGAGAGAAGGAAAGGAAGAAAAGGGGGAAAAGGAGGAGAAAAGAGGTACAGAAATAGAGGAAAAATAAATTTAAATGGGAAAATACAGAAAATAGAAGGGAGAGATAGGAGATGCAAATATTCTTTGAATGAGAAATGAGAAATCACTGTACTGTTTTTTTTTTTTAAACTTGTGGTCACCAATAACAATACCCTTATAATAGTGCTGCTGATGGACTAGACTGGGTGAAGGGAAAGAGGAGTGTTAAGTCCTCATGAGTTCTTTGTCCAAAAATCTCTTTCAGGGCCCATTCATCTCTTGCCAGGAACCTTCGATGAGTTGAGGGGGCAAGACAAGCACAGCACACTGTTCCTTAAATGTCCACTGCAACTTTATTCATCATGGCCCCAAACCATGAACATTTCAAATGCCCATCAACCAGTGAATAACAGACTATTGATACAGGTCAATAACAAACATCAATGAATCTGAAAGATGTATGATGCTACGTGAAAGAAGCCAGGCTTAAAAGGCTGTGTTGCATGATTCCATTTATATGGCATCCTAGGAAAGGCAAACTCTAGGTGTGGAAACCAGATCAGTGGTTGCCAGTGTCCCGCGTTGGGAATACAGGATTTCTGCAAAGGGGAATGAGGCAACTTTTGGGGATGAAAGAAATGTTCTTTATCTTGATCGTGGTTGTGGTTACATGTCTCTATGCATTTGTCACAACTTGTAGAACTGTATCCTTACAATTGGTGAGTTCTAAATTATACCTCAATAAGGACCGATAAAAACAAAGTTTCAAGAAAGAGTTTGTCTGATGGGGGTGGGAGGGAGGGGAAAGTGGGTGATGGGCATTGAGGAGGGCACCTGTTGGGATGAGCACTGGTTGTTGTATGGAAACCAACTTGACAATAAATTTCATTAAAAAAAAAGGAGTTTGTCCAAGGTCAACCTACTAATAAGTGGTGCTGTCCTTGATTTTTTCCCCTTATACTTCAGGAGGAGGAAGTGCATACAAAGTAGATGTTTGGGGGTCTGAAGGAGAGGTTTAAAAATGTTTGTTCACAGAATTTCTTATATTAGTCATCAAGTTGAAATTCTTCACTTGGGTGCTCAAAGTCTCCCATAATCTGACCCCACTCTGCCTCTCCAATTTTGACTGCCTGTACACACACACACACACAGAGACACATGCACAGTTGACAACTATCAGGCAGTTGTGTTCACCTCATACATGTCCTCCATGCTTATTCCCCAGCATACATGTACCATGTTTATGTCAATTTATTTGCCTTTGCTGATACTGGTCTCCCTCCATGTTCTGGTATGCCTCACCTTCATTTATTCAACTATTTACTGAGTGCTTATTATGTACCAGGTGTTAATAATTAGATATACATTAACGAAACTGCTCAAGTCTCTCCCTTCACATAGCTCACAGGCTAATGGAATATAGAGATAAGGGAGCAAGCCATTACACTGTAGTATGGAATGGGCCATATGATTGTGGAAAATACAGGATGTTAGTACCACAGAGGAAAGGAACCAAATCTAGATTTGAGAAGGGAGTGGTCAGGAATGATTTCTCAAAGGAAATAACATCTAAAAGGAGGGGAAAAGTACTTTGGTGTTCTCCAGGCACAAGGGAAAGAATGCTCCATGAAAAAATAGTTAGAATGCTGAAAGGTCTGGAGGCAAGCAGGAGCATGGGAAGGAAATTTAAGATTTTAAATGATCTAAGTATAGCGGGAACATGGAGGATAAAAGAAGCAAGAAATGATCTGGAGAAAGAGACTAGGGCCAGGCTTTCAGCACCCTATCAAGGGGTATGAAATTTATCTTTAGAGCAATGAGGTACCAGTGAAGAGGTTTGAGTAGATCAGTAACATGTTCAGATTGGAGCTGGGGAAGATCATTCCATCTAAAGTGTGAAGAATGAGTTAGGTAAGGAGAGGCAGGGAAACCAGTTAGTAGAAGTTGCACTTTTCCAAGAAGCCTTGATTGTGGTGGTGACAGGTATAACAGAAAAAAAATGTAGGAGATAAAGGTAAAATTGACATTATCTAACAATAGATTTGATGATTTGCATAGAAGGGTAGGGTGGCATTAAAGGTGACTCTCAAATTTTTGCTTGGAAAACTTGCTGCAAGGTGATTCCATTCCCTGAGATAGGGACACAAGAAAGAGAAACAGGTACCCAGGGAGTGACAAATAAAAGTTCTTGGACATTATTGCTCATATTTTGTACCCTTGAGCACTCTCACCCACATCAACCTGCTGTGAAATCCTAGAGCCTGGACTTTTGTTTCCTTCAGCTTTGTATGCCTATAGAATCGCTGAGGACAGTGGAAATCCTAGGAGGCAGGGGCCCTGTGTAAGATTTCTATTACTGTTACTTTCCGGGCCCTATCCAGTGCTAGACATAGAATGAATTCTCAAATGTTTTACATATAGATAATTACTTTATGAATAGATAAAGCATCATGTTGTAGACTTAGCAAATTCCTTAGAATTGTTGGAATGTTAGTATTATTTCAATTATAATCGATAGATCAGATGGAAAATCTGAATAGGACAAATCATTGAAGTTTCAATAAATTCCTTTTTTTAATTTTATTTTTTTTAAATTAATCTCCATACCCAACATGGGGCTCAAATTCATGATCCTGAGATCAAGTCACATGCTCTACTGATTGAGACAACCAGCCACCCCCATTTCAGTAAATTCTTAATAAAAGAACAGACACAAACAGATGAAAATAGATTTTAAATCACAATATGCAATTACTCAAAGAAACTTAAACCATCACTAAGGTTCTTTATGCTTACAAAGCTAGCTATACATTTAAATCCCCTAAGATGAGGGGTGCCTGGGTGGCTCAGTCAGTTGGGCAGCCGACTTTAGCTCAGGTCATGATCTCGTGGATTGTGAGTTCATGTTGGGCTCTAAGAGGTCAGAGCCCGGAGCCACGCCTGTTTCAGATCCTGTGTCTCCCTTTCTCTCTCTGCGCCCCTTCCCTGCTTGTGCTCTGTCTCTCAAAAATGAATAACCATTAAAAAAATTATAAAAATATAAAAGAAAGAAAAGAAATGCCCTGAGGTGATTTTCAAAACAAACTTCATGCCTCTACTTTTGCCTAGCTGAATCAAAACATCTGGGGTATGGGGTCAACATATCCTTATTGTCAACAAGTTACCAAGTGATTTTTTGCATTGGTTTTCAGACTAGCATTTAATAACAAGTATATGACCTAATGTTGTATACCTTTAAAAATATTGTTTCTATTATTGTGGTATAGTAAACTGCAAATAAGAGTAATAAACAGTTACTGAGAAGAGTGTAAGTGAGCCTCATCAGTAAAGTTGATTTGCAATAAAAAAAAAAGAATGATATAGCAACACTTTCAACAATAGTCAAATTATGGAAAGAGGCTAAATGTGCATCAACTGACAAATGGATAAAAAAGATGTGCTGTATATATACAATGGAATACTACTTGGCAATAAGAAAGAATGAAATCTGGCCATTTGCAGCAGCGTGGATGGAACTGGAGAGTATTATGCTAAGTGAAATAAGTCAGGCAGAGAAAGATAGCTACTATATGTTTTCACTTGTATGTGGATCTTGAGGAACTTAACAGAAGACCGTGGGGGAGGGGAAGGGGAAAAAAGTTACAGAGAGGGAGGGAGGCAAACCATAAGAGACTGTTAAGGACTGACCACAAACTGAGGGTTGATGGGGGGGGGGGGTGAGGGAGAGGGGAAAGTGGGTGATGGGCATGGAGGAGGGCCCTTGATGGGATGAGCACTGGGTGTTGTATGGAAACCAATTTGACAATAAATTATATTTTAAAAAAAAGAAAAAAAAATGAATTCTCAAAAATACTTGCCAATCAATTAAGTACTATCATGAGGCAATAAAATGTGATATAAGCGAGCTTGTGTCATATGCATTATTGAAGATGGTTAGTTATAAAAAAAATAGTTCCAGTACAAATAACAAACAAATATAGGGGGAAAGCAGTGTATTTGTGGTTTAATTTGTGTCTCAGTTTATCCAATTAGAAAGTTGAATTTCATATAATATCCATCAGAATTGTTTAATATTTAAATGAAAGCCCTTGAAAGATTATTTTGTAAAGAAATAATTTTCTGTGATCTTAACAGTTGTACTCTTTAGGAATCTTCAAGTTGGGAGAGCCCTGAAAGGTGTTTTAGTCCAATCTCCAGTTGATGCTAGAATTCCTTCTATAACATCCCTGCTGGTGGCCTTCTAGTTGGCACTTAACATCCATTAATGACAGGGAGTTCACTATGTCCCAAATCAATCCATTTCATCTCCAGATAGTTCTATTTGAGTGTTCCTCCTTATAATCAATTGTGTTTCCAAAAAGTAACATGCTTAATTTTTCTATCATTCACTTATATGTTTAAAAGTGGAGATCATAGCCCTTTTAGTTTTCTATTCTTGGGCCGCTCTTACCAGTTTCTTCAACCACTCTTTATATGATACAGTTCTGCATTCCTTACCCATCCTGGTCACTCATTTAGGTGAATGCTGGTTTATTTACAATCTCCATGAATTCTGGCATCCAGAACTGAATAAAATATTCCAGGTGTTATCTTGCAAGGACAGATAACAGCAAGATTATCACCTCCCTCATTTTAGATATTTTACTCTTATAAATATAATCTAAACTGATAGCAGTTTTTTAATCTGTGGCTAATGTGGAAATATACTGAGTGAATGTTGAGTTCTTACTCTACATTTTTTTCACATGCACTGCTGCTAAGCTGTGATCTGTGAGTACCAAGTGAAAACTTCAATGTGCAATTCAAGTTCCCTCTTTTCCCATTTATTTTATTAAATTTTAAAGTTAAAATTAGTATGTTACATCTCTCTTCATTGAAGCTCATTTGTTTATTTCTGTTAGGTACATACAGATTGTATATAGTGGTGATCCTTGTGTCAGATTCACCTTGCAGGACGGGGGAAGCCTTGTGAATTCAATGAGCAGCCAGCCTGGGTCAGAGTGGCCTAACATTTCTACAAAAAAAGATAAGTGAATGGCAAATAAACACATTAAAAAATATTCAACATCACCAATCATCAGAGAAATGCAAACCAAAACCATAGTGAGATACCACGTCACACCCATTAGGATGGTTACTATCTAAAAAAAAACCAGAAAACAATAAGGTTGATGAGTATGTGGAGAAATTAGGATCTTATCTTGTGCACTGTTGGTGGAAATGTAAAATGGCACAGCTCTATGGAAAACAGTATGGTGGGGTACCTGGGTGGCTCAGTTGGTTAAGCTTCCGACTCCTGGTTTCATCTCAGGTCATGATCTCGTGGTTCGTGGTTTTGAGCCCCGCATTGGGCTCTGTGCTCACAGTGTAAGCCTGCTTGGGATTCTCTCTCTCTTCCTCTCTTTCTGCCACTCCCCCACCTGCACTGTCTCTGTCTCTCTCAAAATAAATAAATAAAATTAAATTTAAAAAAAGAAAGAGAACAGTATGGTGGTTCCTCAAAAAATTAGAAATAGAACTACATATGATCCAGTAACTCCACTTCTGGGTATATTGAAAGTAGGATCTCAAAGAGATACTTGCACACCCATATTCAAAGCAGTATTATTTAAAGCCCCTGGGTGGCTCAGTCAGTTAAGTGTCCCACTCATGATTTCAGCTCAGGTCATGATCTCATGGTAGTGAGATCAAGCCCCATGTTGGGCTCCATGCTGGGTGTGGAGCCTGCTTGGGATTTTCTCTTTCTGTCTCCCTCTGCCCCTCCCCTGCTTGTGAGTGCTCTCTGCCCCTCTCTCTTTCAAAACAAAACAAAGTAGCATTATTCACAATAGCTAAAATATAGAAGCAATGCAAAAGCTTACCAATGGATGAATGGATAAGCAAAATGTGGCATATACAGACAATGGAATATTATTCAGCCTCCAAAATGAATAAAATTCTGACACATGTTACGATATGGATGAACCTTGAAGACATTACGCCAAGCAAAATAAGCCAATCACGAAAAGTAAGTCAAATACTGTGTGATTTCCATCTATATGAGGTACCCAGAGTAGTCAAAATCATAAAGACAGAAAGCTGTGGGGAGGAGAAAATGAGAGTTATTGTTAAATAGGCATATAGTTTCAGTTTTACAAGATGAAAAGAGCTGTGGGGATTGATGGTGGTGATAGTTGCTCAATAAACTGAATATATTTAATACCACTGAACCACAGACATAGAAGGGGTTAAAATGGTAAATTTTATGTCATGTGGGGTTTTTTTTCACCACAATAAAAAAAAGAAAAAAATTCATTATGGGCAAATTCAAAAGGCAAGAGAAAAACTGGGAGAAAAGCCACATTGAGCACATACATATTCAGCAGACACAGGTGGATTTTTATCTTGGTAAATCTGAAATAACAATTTGCAGACTAAGGCTGAAAATCTCTAAAATCTTAAAGCCACACACTGCTAGTAAGGTGATTAAGATGACAATACAAGCTCTTCGTATTTTTTCCCCATGAAGTAGACTCGTATCTTAAGTGGTATCTACTTATTGGACAGGGGGCAGGAGTGGAATGTTTATTCAAGTCTTTTGCCCATTTTTAAATTGAGTTGTTTGGTTTTTTTGTCGTTGAGTTTTAGGAGTTCTTTATTCATTCTGGAACTGTTCTCCCAATCTTTCTCTGGCCTTTTGACTTTGCCTATGATGATTTTTGATATAGGAAAATTTTCATTTTTATTTAGTCAAATGTATTCTTTTCCTTATAATTAATTTTGTGTATTGTTTACGAAAATCTTGTCTATGCCTATGTAAAAATATATTCTCTTATATTTTCTGCTTATGGTTTTAGATGGGGTTTTTCATATTTGCATCTTTAATGGATATGGGATTTATTTTTGTGAATGGTACAGTTGGAGATCTAATTTATTTTTTCCAAATGGATTGCCTGGTCTCCAAAAATTATCTAATGACTAGCTTTTCCTTTCTTTAACTAATGACTATGAAATGCCATATTGATTATATTGTAAATTCTTACAGATTTTTAAAAATTAAAGTATAGTTTATACACAATGTTAAAAAAAAGATTCACTTTGCAGCCTGCTATCGACTGAATGTTTGTGTCCCAACAAAATTCAAGTGTTGAAGCCTAAACTCCCAATATGACTCTTTTTAGAGATAGGGCATTTATGGAGGTAATTAAGGTTAAATGAGGTCGTAAGGGTGGGACCCTAATACAATAGGATTATTGTCTTTATAAGAGAGACATCAGAGAGCTTATTCTTTCTCTGTTCTCTATGTGAGGACACAGAAAAGGCAGCCATCTAGAATCCAGAAAGAGAGCTGTCATCAGAAACCAACCATGCTGGCACCTTGATCTTGAACTTCCAGCCTCCAGAACTGTAAGAAAATAAATTTCTGCTGTTTAAGCCAGTCAGTATGTAGTAATTTGTTTCAGCATCCTAAGCAGACTAACATAGAGCCTCAGCCTAGCATAGTGCTTGGCACATTATCAGAGCTTAATGGAAGTCTGGTTATTTGAATAAAAGATGGACATTGTCTAGAAACAGCACAGAAAGTCAAAATTGTTTTACTTGTAGTTGTTTCATCTTAACTATTTCTCAGTAATATGTGACCTCTTATTGGTCATATTGAAGCCAGTTTGGAATCCTAAATCATACTCAAAAGACCTTTCTCACAAACCTTTTCCACACTCTTGCTTGTCAATATGAAAATGATTGAGTTCATAATTGGGAAGACAATAGTACAGATCAGAATAATAACACCATGGTAAATTAATCTGGTTGGTATTCTAATGTCCCATAGGTACATCACAGTGTAGCATAGTAGAGATTGTGGCTGTTAGTTAAAAGAGGCAGGTGTTGTATGGAAAACAATTTGACAATAAATTATATTTAAAAAAAAGGCAGGTGGAAATCCGATGCTGGATGAGATCATCAGATTGATAAAAAGCAAGTGATTTCATGATGAATTTTATGTCTTATTATAACAGCAAAGGGAAACTAGAAATTCAGAACAATGATGAAAGAGTTTCACCTCTGATATGGCCAGGAAAGTTCTTACCCTCACATAGATAACAACTATAAATTCTAGACAAAATACAAGAAACAGTGTCTTAAAAGTTCTGTAGAGTGGACAAAAGCAAGCAGGTGGAGCTAACATTTGGAAAAGGGGGATAACATAGGATAAGTTACCTATTTTCATTACTTTTTAGCCTTAGAGACATATGCAGTCAGTACCATGTGGAAAAAACAGAATTCTAGTAGAGAACCCACAGTCCTTCTGTCTTGAAGAATCACACCACAAAGTTGGGACAAATACTGACATTGAAAGGTGAAAGGAAAATCCCATAAAGGGATTTTGTATTTAATCTCTGCCAAAATCTCTGGGTGAACCCTGAACTATATCTGTATAGAGAAGACTTCAAGAAGAACAGGCAAGGATAAGATAATTTAATCAAAATGTAATCTGTCATCAAAACGACAGAGATCAAAGTTTGAATCCAAATAGGTTAATACCTGCTAAAACAAAAATACTGATCCTCTTCAGAGGAATATAAAATAATCTAGAATCTCCACAACATAATATGTGTTCATAATACAACCTAAAATTACTTGACACACAACCAGAAAAATGTGACCTAGGAAGAAGAGAAAAAATAATAAAAGGGACCAAGTTTAAGATGATCCAGATGTTAGATTATCAGAAAAAGATTTTTAAGCTATTATTATATTCATGCTCAATGACAAAAAGGAAAATACACTTATAAAGAATGAAAAATATCTCATTATAATTGTAAATCATCAAAAATTATAAGAAAGAACTAAATGGAAATTCCAGAACTTAAAAAGACAATGTTTGAAATATAAAAATTCACTGAAGCACAATAACATAGAAAAGAGACAGTAAACTTGTTGATAGATTAATAGACAGTATCCAATATAAAGAAGAGAGAAAAACTGAGGAACAATGAACAGAATCTTAATTCTATGGAGTGCCAGGTGAAGAAGGTGCAGAAACTATATTTGGGGAAAATAGTACCCCAAAATTCCCACAATTTGATTAAAAGGCATAAATTTAGAGATTCAAAAATTTCAATGAACTAAAAGCAGAATACATACCAAGAAAACCACTCCTATGTATCTTGAAAGCCACCAGAGAAAAATGACACATTACATAAAGATGAATAATTCAAATGACCATGGATTTCTAATCAGAAACTGTGGAGACCAGATGAGAGTAAGATGACATCTTAAAAAACTAAAACACAAAAGCAAACAATCAACAAGAAGTTTACATCAAGTAAAAATGTTCCTCAAGAATGCAGGCAAAAAATAAAAATATTTCCACACATGAGAAAACTAAGGAACTTAGTCATCAGCAGACCTACGCTACAAGAACTGATAAAGGAATTTCTACAAACAAAAAGGAAATAATACTGATTGGAAACTCAGATACTCTGGAAGAAATAAAGATTATTGGGAAGGATAGAATTCTTAGTAAATATAAAATACTTTTTTTCTCTTAATCAAAAGACACAGGAAATTCTTAACTGCAGCCTTGACATGTAAAAAGCTTGGCAGTTGTCTTGCCATCCTTACAATAAGAAAATGCTGGACAAACATAAAAGCAATTACTTTCCTTGGACTCAGAAGATTGAGGTAGCAGGGAAACCAAACATCTCAAAATGTGGAGTGACAGATGCATCAGATATGCTTATCTGGAGAAGACCTGCTACAAGCCATCAGCAGTAGGACTGCTTAATTCACTAACAGTATGAAAAATTTGTTGGAGATTAAGGGTGGACTAGTGTGGGAGTGAAAAACTCCAGGAAGATACAAACATAAGGGTCTCCGTATATTTTGTGTATTTTTCCTCTAGGAAACCCATAATATTCTCACAGTCAAGATCAGGAAAAATCCTCTAGTGGCTTTGTCATAGAGAGGGGGAAAAGAAAAAATATATATGGAAAAATTGTGGGACATCAAAAAGAGTAATGTACATATGACTGGAATACCAGAGAGAAAGAGAAAACAGAACAGAAGAAGTATTTGAAGCATTGATGGCTACAAACTTTGCAAAAATTGAAGATAACAAACCATAGATTTAGGAAGCTCAGAGAACACAAGCAAGATAAATACTAAGTTTGCACGTGCACTCACGTGCACACACACACACACACACACACACACACAGAGGCATATCATATTCTAACTGAAGAATGAAAATACTAAAAGGAAATCTTGAATGAAGCCAGAAGGGGAAATCAAAACCTTACAGAAATGAAAAAAAGATTATAAGTGAATACTATGACATTTGTACGTAAACAAATTAGATTATCTGAATGAAATGGACAAATTCCCAGAAACAGGTTACCAAAACTGACTTATGAAGAAATAGAAGATCTGAACAGACATATAACAATTAAAGAGATTGAATTAATAATGAAAATCTCCAAAGAAAAGAAATCTCAGAAACAGAGAGCTTTACTGGTGAATTTTACCAAACATTAAAAAAAATTTAACACCAAATCCTTCACAACACTTTCAAAAAATAGAAGACAAAAAAATGCTTCCCAATTCATTCTGTAAGGCCAGTATTAACCCAAAACCAAATCAAGCAAAGACATCATAAAGAAACAAACCTGAATTAATAAAGAAACAAACCTACAAATAAATATTCCTAATAAATCTAGATGCAAAAATCCACAACAAAATAGCAAACTGAAAAGGATTATAAATCACCACCAAGGAGAATTTATCCCAGAAATGAATGGTTGGTTTAACATGCAAAAATCAACCTAGTAAACCATTGATTAAAGGGCAAAAGCTACAAGACCATTTCAGTAGACACAGTAAGAGCATTTGACAAGATCAATCACCCTTTCACGATAAAAAAAAAAAAAAAAAAAACAAAACCCTCAATAGTCTAGGAATAGAAAGGGTAGATACACCACACAGAAAAATTAAAGTACATCCTAGATCTAAATTTAAAGAGCCAAATTGAAAAATTTATAGAAAAAATTGAGAAAATCTTCATAGTCTTCGTTAGGCCAAGATTTCTTAGACATAATGCCAAAGATATGATCCATAACTGAGAAAACTATTTATAAATTACATTTCCTCAAAATTAACATTCCAGCTTTAAAACACACTAAGAAAATGAAAAGACAAGCCTGGACTAGAGGAAAATATTTGCAAATCATACATCCACTAAAGCACTTTGTTCCAGCATATATGAAGAACTGTTATAACTCAATAATAAGAAGACAACACAATTAAAGACTTGGATAATGATTTAAATAGACGTTTCCCTAAAGAAAATAAACAAATGGCTTATAAGCACATGCAAAGATGCTGACTAGCATTAGTCATTATGGGGATACAAAATGAAACCATGATAAAATACCAATATCTAGAGGATATACGTCCTCTAGAATATATGTTACAAAAAGGATGGGCTATACCAAGTGCTAATATGGATGTGGAGAAATTAGAATACTCATACATTCTTAATGAGAATGCAAAATGGTACACTTATTTTGGAAACCAGTATGGCAGTTTCTTTTACATGTAGCTTAAACTTATAATCTACCTGAGCAATTCCACTCATAAGCATCTACCCAAGAGAAGTAAAAAAGATATGCTGAGACAAAGCATGTACAGCAATGTGCATAGCAGCATTGTTCACAATAGGCCAAAACTGGCAGCATTGTAAGTATCTGTCATTTGGTGAATGCTTTTTGGCAATTTAAACATTGGACTACAGATACATATTATAACATGGATGCACTTCAATAATATTAAGTGAAAGAAGCAATATAAAAAAGTTACATACATATGATTCTGTTCATAGGGAAAACCTAGTAAAAAGGTAAATTTTTAGTAACAGAAAGCTGATCATGGTTGTCTAAGGTTAGGATTAACTGTAATCCTAAAATTATATAGACAGCTAGGTTTAACTAAATGAACATAAGGGAACTCAATTTTTAGGGGGATAAAATATTCTAAAACTGGATTGTCACAATGAGAACACAATTGTATACATCTAATGAAATAACTGAATTGTTACATACACATACACTGAGGGAATTTTATGGTATGTAAATTAAACCTCAACAGAACTGGAAAAAGATCAGAAGATATTTTAAATAACATTATGCCAATAAATTTGGCAGAGTCCTTCAAAACAGAACTTACCAAAATTGACTGAAGTTGAACCTGATAGAAGAAAATTTGAATATTCCTAAATCTATTTTTTAAATTGAAGTATCAAAAACCTTTCTACAGTGAAACTCCACGGCCATATGGTTTCATTGTGAATCCTATCAAAACATTAAGGAATGTTATTTATGCAAACACTTTAACATAATAGAAGAAGGCACATAACCAAACTCATTTTATGAGAGCAACTTAACTCTGGTACCAAAACCTGCAAACACATTATAAATAAATGAGAAGCACTGATAAATATCCCCTATGAATATACATACAAAAGTCTTTAACAAAATATTAACAATCAAATCCATCAATGTATGAAGAAGATAATATATCATTACAAGTATAACTTATCCCAAGAATGCAAGATGTATTTAACATTCAAAAAGTAATCATTTACTCAGTACATTTAGAGACCAAAAGAGAAAAGAAATAATGATTTTAAGGGATGCAGATCTTTGACAAAATTAAACATAAATTCATTATAAAATAGGAATAGAAGATAATGTCATCAATTTGATAAAAATGTGTCTTTAAAAAAATCTATAGATAACATCTTATTCATTGCTAAAACATTGAATGCTTTGCTATTAATATTGGGAAAACAAAGATGTCTGCTCTCACAACTATTATTCAACACTGTCTTGAAAGTCCTACTAATTGCAATAAAACAAGATAAAAACACAAGGCATAAAGATGAGAAAGGAAAATGCAAAACTGTCTCTATTTGCAGATGACATGATTATTTACATAGAAAGTCCTAAGGAACCTATAAAATATCTAATAGAACTATTAGGTGAATTTAGCAATGTCCCAGGACTCAAGGCTACTACACAAAACCAATTGCATTTATAAATTGAACATTGTATCTTAAAATAACAGATTTGCATGCAAGTATAATAAATAACATGAAAAAATCTAAGATATCCTTTACCCACTTTCCCGTGGTAATATCTTGCAAAACTATACAACAATGTCAAAACCAGGATATTGACATTGACACAAAACAGTTTCATCTCAACAGGATCATTCCTGATGCCATACTCACTTCTGTACCTCTGTCCCCATCCTTGACCTCTGGCAACCACTGACCTGTTCTTCATTTCTATAATGCTGTACTTTCAAAAATGTTACATAGATTTTTACAGTATATTACTTCTCATGTTTGGCTTATTTCATTCAGCATAATTCCCTGGAAATTTGTCAAAATGTTTGCATGTTTCTATTATTTGCTCTCTTTTTTAAAGTTTATTTATTTTGAGACAGCAAGAGTGGGGAGGGGCAGAGAGAGAAGGAGAGAGAGAGAGAATCCCAAGCAGGCTTCTGCACTGTCAGCATGGAACCCAATGTAGGGCTCGAACTCACGAACCACGAGATCATGGTCTGAGCTGAAATCAAGAGTCAGATGCTTAACTGACTGAACCACTCAGGTGCCCATATAGTTTGCTCTTTTTATTTCTGAGTAGTATTCTATAGTATGGAGGTACCACAGTTTGTTTATCCACACATCCATTAATGAACATCTTGGTTGCTCCCAATTTTTAGCTATTACAAAAAAGCTACTAAAAATACCCATGTTTAGGTTTCGGTGTAAATGGAACTTCTTGTTTCTCTGTTATAAATGCCTCAAATTTTCTGGCTTGTATGGTAGATGCATGTTTAGTTTTATAAGAAACTGCTTCCTTGCCAGCGTTGTTAGGCCCTTTTCATTCCTCTTACCAACATATGAGTGGTCAAGTTCCTCTGCACTCTCATCAGCAGTTGATATTGTCACTATATTTTATTCTGGACATTCTGATAGTTGTGTAATAGCAACTCATGGGGTCCCCAATGGTTAATGATATCCAACATCTTACATGTGCTTTTTGGTCATCTCTATATCCTCTTTGGTGAAATACCTATCCATGTGTTTTGAACATTTTGTAATTAGATTGATTTTTTAAAGGGGGAGTTCTTTTTACATTCTAGATGCTAGTTCTTTGGTATATGGTTTGCAAATGGTTCCTCCTGATCTCTACCTTGTTCTTCATCCCCTTAACAGTGACTTTTGCAGAGTAAATTTTAAAATTTTGATACTGTCCAATTTATCAGTTTTTCTTTCTTTGGGTCATATTTTTGTTGTCAAGTCTAAGAATGATTTGCTTAGCCTTAGATTTTGAATATTTTATCCTATGATTTTTTTTTAAAGTTTTATAACTTTACATGTAATATTTATATCCAGAATTTATTTTGGGATTTGTATAAGGCATGAGGTTTAGGTCAAGATTCCTTATTTATTTATTTGTTTATTTACTTACTTATTTGTTTATTTATTTTTTGCTTACTGATGTCCAATTGTTTCAACACAACTTCTTGAAAAGGCTATATTACCTCCACTGAATTTCTTTCGTACTTTTGTCAAAACTCATTTGGCATATTTGCATGAGTCTATTTCTGGGTTCTTTATTTTGTTCCACTGACCTATGTGTCTATCCCATGGAATTTATTAATGTCACAGGATACAATATTACTATAAACATCAACTTCATTTTTGTATAACATCCCCCCCCAAAAAAACTTTGGAAAATGAAATCAAAAAGCAATTCTATTTGCAATAAGTCACAGTAAATTTAACAAAATGTGCAAGAACTCTACACCAGAAAGTATAAATTCTTAAGAAATACTAAATAGGG
This sequence comes from Panthera onca, assembly GCF_046562875.1. NCBI lineage: Eukaryota > Metazoa > Chordata > Mammalia > Carnivora > Felidae > Panthera > Panthera onca. The sequence continues at coordinate 20,879,511 of NC_138357.1, read as the reverse complement.
GCGACTGGGTGGCTCAGTCAGTAGAGCATCCGACTTCGGCTCAGGTCATGATCTCACAGTTCGTGAGTTCGAGCCCCACCTCGGGCTCTGTGCTGACAGCTCGGAGCTTGGAGCCTGCTTCGGATACTGTGTCTCCCTCTCTCTCTGCCCCTTCCCCGCTCATGCTCTGTCTCTCTCTATCTCTCAAAAATGAGTAAACATTAAAAAAATTTATAAAAGAAATACTAAATAAAATATACCATATTTATGGCTTAGAAGACCTTGTTAAGAAATAATTTCTCTGAAAATTGATTTACAGATTCAACACAACCACAATCAAAATATCAGTAGACCTTGTTATACAAATTGACAAATCAATCATAAAGTTAATATGAAAACTCAAAAGACCTAGAAAAACCAAAGCAGTATTGAAAAAGAACATAACTGAAGAACATACATCACTTGATTTAAAGACTTAATATTAAGGTACAATAATCAAGAGTGTGGTACACATGTTAGGAGTGATAGATACATTATCTGAATAGAACAGAAAATGCACAAAGCAACCGAAACTTATATGATCATGTGATTTTTGACAAAAGTGCCCAAGCAATCTGGTGAGAGAAAAGAATTATTTTTTTTGTTTTGCTTTGATTTGCTTTTTAACAAATGGTACTAGAACAACTAGACATCCATATGGGAAAAAGTGAAAAAACTTTTGTGACAGCATATACAAAAATTCCATGTGTAAAAACAATTAGTATCAAACTTTTTGTCATAGTATACACAAAAATTAATTCTAGATGTATCATAGGCTTAATGGTAAAGTTGAAACCATAAAGATTTTAGAAAAAAATTTGAGAGGGTATCTTTGTTACTAAGTATGTAGGCAATAGTTTCCTATACAGGTCACAGAAAGCAATAACAATATAGATAGAGTCCATCAAAATTAAAAACTGATGCTCATCAAAGTACATTGTTACAAATAGAAAAGTCATATACTGGAAGAAACTAATATATATATATATATATATATATATGTATATATATATATATATATATATATATATATATATATATATATATCTTAAATGCTACTATTCGGAATATAAATTACCAAAATACTACTACAATTCAATAATTAGGGGACCAAAAAAGCAATTTAAAAATGGACAGAAGTTGTGCATCCACTTGGAAAACTGGTAGTTTCTTATAAAGTTAACCATAATGTTACCGTATGACCCAGCAATCACACTCCTGTGCATGAAGGTGTGAAGTGCTTCCTTCCTTCCTTCCTTCCTTCCTTCCTTCCTTCCTTCCTTTCTTTTTCTTTCTCTTTCTTTTTCTTTCTTTCTTTCTTTCTTTCTTTCTTTCTTTCTTTCTTTCTTTCTGTCTTTCTTTCTATTTATTATTGGAGATATAATGATCTCCCCAAATTGGAAACAATCTAGATGTATTTCAAGGGGTGAATGGGGTACCATGGAATTTTACTCAGTAATCGAAATTAACAAAGGATTGATTCATGCAATGACATGGATGAATCTTAACTGCATTTTGCTAGGTGAAAGTCACATGACTACAAAGGTTACATAGATCTATTTATATGTATAAATCTATTTATAGGATACTCTGAAAAAAAGTAAAACTGTAGGCCATAAAACAGATTTGTATTTTCTAGGAGTTGGGAGAGGGCTAGGAGTTGACTACAAAGCCGTCACACAAGACAATTTTCAGGGTCATGGAAATATTCTATATAGTACTATAGTTGTGGATGCATGACTATGCATTTGTCAAAACCCATACAATTTTACCCCATGGAGAGTGACTTACTGTATGCAGATTTAAAAAAAAATCAAGCAGGATGTCTAAGGAAACCCAGTATGGAATGAAGATTATGGCAAATGAATCTAATTCTATTACAAGTATGGTATAACTTCATTGGAGGAGGTAGAGACCAAAGGAGCTGACAATAAATTTGGAAAAGTTATTTGTCTAGATACTGTTTTAAAGATAAGGAAAAAATACCTGTACACAAACACTGTACTCTAGTTGGTAAGTATACTTCTTACAGCAGTATGATTCAGCAATTCTGAAACTCTATTACGACTATACTAAGGTAGAAAAAAATAAACCAGTGTATTATAGATAGTGAGAGCCAGATTTCTCTATCAAAGAAGTTACACATAAGCACTGAGGGTGTATTAGTTTTCTATTATTGCCACAATAAATTATCGCAACCTTGGTGGTTTAAAATAATGCTAATTTGTTATATTAGAGTTTTATAAACTAAAATTCCAACATGGGTCTCAATGAGCTAAAATGAAGGTGTTAGCAGGCTGCATTCTTTTCTGGTGGCTATAGGCATAATCTGTTTCCTTGCCCTTTTCCACTTCTTGAGGCCACTCATATTCTTTTCCTCAGTCTTCAAGGCCAGCGATGTTGCATCTCTCTGTGTCTTTCTCGCATAGTAACATCTCCCTCTGACTCCCTCACTGGCCTCCCTCTTCTACCTGTAAGAACTCTTTTGATTATATTAGGCCCTCTCAGATAACCTAGGATAATATCCATATTTAAGGTACCTGATTAAAAACCTTAATTCTATCCACAACCTTAATTCGCCTATGCCATGTAGGGTACATATTCACAGGTTTCAGAGATTAGGAGTGGACATCTATGGAGGGGCACATTACTCTTCCTACCACAGGAGGATTAATAAAATAAATGTGTAGTGTTGGATTAGAGTCAGAAATATCAGATAAATTCATGTTTATTTTAACATGTACACAGATATGGGGCACCTGGGTGGCTCGGTCAGTTAAGTGTCCATCTCTTGGTTTTGGCTCAGGTCATGATCTCACAGCTTTTGAGTTTGAGCTCTGCATCAGGCTTTGTTCTGGCAGTGCAGAGTCTGCTTGGGATTCTGTCTCTCCCTCTCTCTCTTCCCCTTCCCTGCTCATAATCTCTCTCTCTCCCAAAATAAATAAATAAAGGTAAAAAACATGTACACAGATATAGAATAAAATATAGATATGTGTGTATATACATAGATTTTCTAGTTCTGTCCACCAAGAGGGCCTAGAAATAATAACACCCCAGTAGGAAAAAGCACACCTAGGCACAGCTCTTGTTTTCTAAACACCATTCTCCAATAAAAACAACCAGGGCTTCTTGAAGAAATGGATGATTCTAGGGCTGGGGCAGGTAAAATACAAGATGAAGCTAGAGTATCTTGTAGTGCTGGGAAGTGCTTTTAAAAAACTCCAAAACAATAGGCTTATGTCAAAAGGATGTAGGACCCAACCTGGAAAAGTTCCCAATGGCTGAAGCTGGAGAAATTGGAGCGACAATAAAATAATATTATTGTATTTTAACTCAAAGATTACTGATATAAATAAATAATTGAATAATTTGTATTACAGGAGAATTCCAATAAAATAGAAGGAATGAAGGAAATAGAAAATTACCATTAGAATAGTACAATAATTTCTGTAGGTGAGATGTACTGATAATTGCCAAGATTAGTGAGTGAAACCTTAAGGATAAATGGGATATTTGCATTTCCCTCAAATATTATAAATTTCTGTGGTTAAGATATATTTACAAATTTCTTGGTACTCCTCCCTCTAGGAGATAGAATTTAATTCTCCTCCGTTTAAATATGGGCCAGACTTAGTGACTTGCTTATATCAGAAAGACTATGAAGTATAACTGAGTATGTATGTATGTACTATGTGCGTAACTTCACAGTAAAAAACCTAGAAGACACCACCTTGGCCAAGTGCCCAAAGCTAACATCACCAGTGTTATATCATGTACCCCCTGATATCAGGAACTGAGAAAGGCACTTTGCCTCTGTGGTATTCTTTTTCTTAACATATGACCCCAGTCTAATCTTGAGAAGACATCAGACAAGGCCAAATTAAGGGACATGGCACAAAATAACTAACCAACATTCCTCAAATGTGCCAGGGTTATGGAAGACAAGGAAGGGCAAAGAACCTGTCAGATTGGAGGAGACTAAGGAGGTATGACAAGCAAATACAATGTGGCATTCTGCATTTGGTTCCAGGACAGAAAAAAGGACATCAGTGCAAAAACTGGAATCCTAATAAAGTCTGTAGTTTAGTTAATAGTAATGTTACCAATGTTAATTTCGGTGAATGTGTCATGGTGATGGAATGTATTAACGTTAGAGGAAGCTGGATAAAGATTATACAGAAACTCTCCATAGTATTCTTGCAAGTCTTCTATAAATCTAAACTTATTTTAAATTATTTTTAAGTGGGCAAAAGATCTGAACAGATATTTTACAAAGACAAATATACGAATGGCCAATACACGTGAAAAAGTACTCAGTATCATTAGTCATTGGAGAAAGGCAAATTAAAACCACAATGAGATAATCAATACACACCCACCTGAACAGTTAAAATTAAGAAAACTGTCAACACCAAATGTGGGAAACGATGTGGAGCAATCAAAGCTTTGCTACATTTGATTGGGAGAATAAAATGATATAATTTTAGAAAACGGTCCTGTGATTTCTTACAAAACCAAATTAACTTAATACCGAGCAATTGCACTCCTACATATTTACTCAATATAAACAAAATATATGCCCATTTAAAAATTTTACATGAACTTTCATAGCAGATTTAACCATAATAAGGTATCACAATTCCAGATTTCAAGTTATACTACAAAGCTGTAGTAATCAAAATAGTATGGTACTGGCACTAAACTACACACATAGATCAAAGGAATAGGATAGAAAGCCCAGAAAGAAACCCATGATTATATAGTCAATTAATCTTCGACAAAAGAGGCAAGAGTATGCATTGGGAAAAAGACAGTTTTTCAACAAATGGTATTTGGAAAACTGGACAGCTACATGCAAAAGAAGGAAACTGGACCAATTTCTTATACCACACACAAAAATAAACTAAAAATGGATTCAAGACCTAAATGTGAGACCTGAAACCATAAAAAATCCTAGAAGACAGCACAGGCAGTAATTTCTCTGACATCAGCTATAGCAACATTTTTCTAGATATGTCTCCTGAGGCAGGGGAAACAAAAGGAAAAATAAATTGTTGGGACTGCATCAAAATAAAAAAGCTTCTGCAGAACAAAGGAAATATTCAACAAAACCAAAAGACAACCTACTGAATAGGAGGAGATACTTGCAAATGACATATCTGATAAAGGGTTAGTATCCAAAATATGTAATGAACTCTGCAATTCAACACCAAAAGAATAAACAATCCAATTAAAAATGGGCAGAAGACATGAACAGACATTTCTCCAAAGAAGACATACAGATGACCAACAGACACATGAAAAGATGATCAACATCCCTCCTCATCAGGTAAATGCAAATGGAAACCACAATGAGTTATGACCTCATACCTGTCAGAATGGCTACAATCAAGACAAGAAACAAGAAGTGTTGGCAAGGATGTGGAGAGAAAGGAATCGTCTTGTGTTGTTGGTGGGAATGCAAATTTGTGCAGCCACTGTGGAAAACAGTATGGAGGTTCCTCAAAAAGTCAGAAATAGAACTACCCTATGATCCAGTAATTGTAGTAGTATTTACGCAAAGAATACAAAAACACTAATTTGAAAGGATATATGCACCCCTATGTTTATTGCAGCATTATTTACAATAGCCAAGTTATAGAACAGCCCAAATGTCTCTTGATAGATGAATGGGTAAAGAAGATATGGTATATATACAACGGAATATTATTCAGCCATAAAAATGAATGAAATCTTGCCATTTGCAACAACATGGATGGAGCTAGAGAATATAATACTAAGTAAAATAAGTCAGTCAGAGAAAGACAAATACCATATGATTTCACTCAGAAGTGGAATGTAAGAAACAAAATGAACAAAGGAAAAATGAGAGAGAGAGAGAGAGAGAAACCAAGAAACAGATTCTTAAATATAAAGAACAAACTCATGGTTACTGGAGGGGATGTGGGTGAAGGGATGGGTAAAACAGGTGATAGGGATTAAGAGTATACTTAACATGATCAGCACTGAGTAATGTATAGAATTATTGAATCACTATATTGTACACCTGAAACTATATAACACTGTATGTTAACTATACTGGAATTAAAATTAAAAAATTAATACAATTTTAAAAAAGATTTAATCATAATAGCCCAAAACTGGAAACAACCCAGGGGTCTATCAATATGAGAATGGATAAACTTTGCCATATTCATAAAATTAAGCATTACAATAATAAGAAACAAACTACAGACTACACGGAACAATATATATGAATCTCAAAAACATTATTTTGTGTAAAGAAAACTTCACATACAAAAGTACTTTCTGTCTTATTACATGCATATGAAGTTCCAGAGCCTACAAGATTAACTTATTATAGGCAAACATCAGAACAATGTTTGTTTCTGGAGGGATGGGGCAAAGATTGACTGGGTTAGGGAATGAGAGAATTCTGGGATAATGGTAACGTTTTATATTTTTAAAGGCATTGAAGTTACACACACATGTGCATTTGTAAAATGTCTTCAAATGTGGCTTTAAGGCTTTTGTACTTCAGTGTATGTAAAATTTACATCAAAAGAAAATCTATAAACAAATATTTATCTCTGGTTAATGATACACATTCTGAAGAATTTAGGTATGAATGTATTAATGTTTGCAGTTTACTTTGAAATGTGTCAAACAATAAGATGGATTGATGGATGGAGGGGGAGTCAGATGCATATCTGATGAAGCAAGTGTAGTAAAATGTTAATAGTAGAATTTTGGTTGTGGAATTTTAGGTGTTCATTTTTAAATATGTTCAACTTTGTTCTGAAAATTATGAAAAAACTTATATTAAAATTTTGGAAAAATACATAGTTATTAAATTAACAATTTCAGTTGAATGGTATACATAAAACATCAAAGAAATAATGTTCAGTGCCATCGCTTTAATAAAACAGAGTATATTTTGGACATGTTACTATGAAAACAAAATAAAAATTTGGCACCTAAATAATTGTCAAGCTGGAATTAAGAAGACACATAAGCCATGAAATGTTTACTAGCTGGATGCCAAAGGCTTGGTGTCAAAGTGGCTGAAGGTGAGAGTGTTTAAAGTTGATACAAACTTAAATGGTAACCAAAGACATTATGGCCATCGGACAACATTTAATTATTACCAAGCTACTGCTATGTGTTGGCTAGCTGTTATATCCTGAGAAAGAAATTACTTCATGGGACAAAAAGGGGCAGAATAAGTGAGACAGTGCTGAATTGGTAACAGATATTCAAAAGGATGAAGAAGGGTTAGAGTAGCACAGAAGAGAGCAAAGGCTGTAGTTGTTCGATATCACTATCAGGATCTTGACATTGTGTCCCAGAATCACAAGGAAGTCACATTGCAAAGACAAGGAACTCCAACCCATGGAGATTCCCACATCCTAGGAAAGCAAGTTCCATGGCCCTTGCCAGACTTGCTTTTTCCTTCCTTGGTACATTCTAGAGTAGTGGTTCTTAACTAAGGGAGTTCCATCTATTAGAATGTATTTGGAAAATTGTGGAGATATTTTGGCTGTCACAATGTTTGGAAGGTGCTACCGACATTTAGTGGATGGAGGCCAGTGATGCTAGTTGTTCTGAAATGTGTGGGATAATGCCATATAATAAACAGTTATTCTGTATCCCACACAGTTTTCAAAATATTCTAGCAAGCTTTATTAATATAGACGAGAAAAAATAATATAGGTGAAAAAAACCATTTGTAATTATCTGAATTTTGTCTTACCTCAACAGTAGCTTTTATTGTATTGTTTTCCTGTTATTTATATTTTACTTTCTTACATGTAATGGCTCCCAATCCTCTTACTTTTCTTAAATATAAACTTATTCACTTCAAGTTGGTGCAATCATGTATATCATTATGTTGTCTGATGTAGTCATGCCATTGCATTTATATATTGAAATAAATAGCATTTTATTGTAAATTACTTTCCTTTCATTTCTCATTCATATTTCAGTTAGGTCACTATATTGATTTTTTTGAAATTATAAATATAGGTAGGTTATATTATCTATGAACTTCATTTCAAGATAGTGAAGGGGGAGTCACAAAATATTTGTTATCAAGAGGGAGTATTAGGTCTCATAGGAATGAAAACCACTGATCTAGTGCTAAGAAGGCAAGATGAATATGGATAATAAGTAAGGATTGAGGTTGTTGAAATCCTGGCTTATTATTACCAAAGTAGAAGGAACAAATCATCAGTATGAGTGAACCACTAGAGCAGAAAGTTTCTGCCTAAAGGAACCATTACTAGTGTGTGTCAGGCTCTTTTCTCCAGCTTGCCATTTCATGCTCACAACAACCCTATAAGATAGGTACTGTTATCCCCATTTTTTGGCTGAGGTCATTGGACTTGAAAAAGATGAAGTTGCTCAAGTTCTCTTAATCATTGAGTGGCAGAGCCTAGAGTAGAGCTCAAGTCTTTCTCATGCCAAAGACACATGTTTTCTATTATCTTACTCAGGCTCTCTAAGAGCAAGCTGGAGAAGAAAGTGCTGGACATCCCCATCCCTCTACAGAATAATCAGTCCATGAAGATACATGAGTGAGGATCTTACAGCATTTTTTGAGAGCTTTAAGCTGTGCTAAGAAATCATAAAATAATAACACAGAAACCCCTGTCAATGAATTTCTAACCTAATTGGATACATAAAATGTATGATATGTACAAGGTTAAATTAGAGGAAGGAGAGAAAATGGTGACAGCTGGAGGAATAGCAAGGACAGATGTGTGTGTGTGCGTGTGTGTGTGTGTGTGTGTGTGGGAGAGAGAGAGAGAGAGAGAGAGAGAGAGAGAGAGATGTGCCATGTGTGTCTGAAGGAAATTTCAACAAAGGTGTACTGAGTGCCCACTATGTGCATGGTAAAAAACAAAAAGAGATTGAAAACCTAATGAAATGATGGGGCAGGAAACCAGTCTTTGAGGAGGTGGGAGGAGATGGGGCCAGAGCACAGGTGTAAGGGCACACCTATTTGTCAGAGTCCGGAGGCCCACAGGAGAAGGGGATTGCAAAAGGAAAGAAATGTGGGAGGCAGAGTATGGAATCACCAGCCAGCCCTGCTCTGCAAAGGCCAGGATGAAGTCATCCTTACCCATTGAGCAAGAGTCAATAGAGGAGGGGTAAGTTGAGAGGCCAAAAGACCAGAAAAGGTTTGGGACATGCTGTGGGCATAAATAAAGCCAAAGAATCAACAATAGATGAATAAAAGATTGTGGAGCTGCCTGCAGGGCTCTGGTGAAGTTAAGCTGCAGGGATTTATGCATTTGTTGATTATCCACTTTGAACGCTACCCATAGTAAATACTCAACCCCAGGCAGCCGCCTCTGCAACCTCCCCGCTCTCGGCCCCCTAGCCAATGTTCTGTCTCATGTTTTCCTAAATTGTGGGCAATCTGAGCAACAAATTATGAAGACAGAGTATACACATACACGGTTGGCTGTTATAATCAAAATTTACAACAAAATTAATCTGACACATATTTAATGATATGCATAATTGTTATTGTACGGGGTGGCAATTAGGCATAAATTGTAAACAGTTCACATAAATGCCTGTAATTAGAATTACTTCCACACAGTTAAACTAAATTCTTGGTTTCTTTGTTGAGTTTGTCAGCTCTTGTATATCCCTCAACTGTATCCACCTCAACAGTGCAGATACAGAGTTGGCATTAATCAACCACCTTCATCAAGCACTTGTTATCATTAGAAGATGCTATCTGGGGTCTTCTCACCAAATAACTATCTCTGGCTGCCACTCCTAGTGTCCTTTCATCTTGTGCCCATCAAGAGCCAGCCCTCTCTCATGAAGCCTTCTGCCAAACTCAGAGGGTCTTCCCTACCCCCTCACAAGGGATTTCAGGTGGGGACAGAGGAGAAAAGCTTGTTGACTAGTGGCAACATAGGGGAAGAAATGGGTTCTGAATCTTATTATCTGGGACACCAGGGGCAAGTGGATCACAGGGCAAGGGAAAATGGCTGAATTCAACACACATACATCCTCCTCTCTGCCCCTGATCTACAGTCATCTTCATAGCTGGCCTTAAGGGGATAGATTCATACTAAAAAGAAAACCCTGCTCCAGCCTAACCCTCAACACATCCTTCCCTTAATTCAATGAAGTTATTACCTGAAATGTCTTAAACTTCAGACTCGAGTTTCTTTTATTTGTCCATTAAAAATAAATGGTTTTATATACACAATGGAATACTACTTGGCAATGAGAAAGAATGAAATATGGCCTTTTATAGCAACGTGGATGGAACTGGAGAGTGTTATGTTAAGTGAAATAAGTCATACAGAGAAAGATACCATATGTTTTCACTTTTATGTGGATCCTGAGAAACTTCACAGAAGACCATGGGGGAGGGGAAGGGAAAAAAAAGTTAGAGATGGAGGGAGGCAAACCATGAGAGATTCTTAAAAACTGAGAATAAACTGAGGGTTGATGGGGGTGGGAGGGAGGGGAAAGTGGGTGATGGGCATTGAGGAGGGCACCTGTTGGGATGAGCACTGGGGGTTGTATGGAAACCAATCTGAGAATAAATTTCATATTTAAAAGAAATAAATGGTTTTTAAAAACCCCAAAAAAGCCAGAATATTGATGGGAGTACTTGTCAGTAGACTAAGCTTCAGAATCAGATAGACCTGGATGCTACAACATTCTAGCAGTGAAATTTTGGTGTTTACTCTCTCTGAACCTCAATTTCCTCATCTGTAAAATTGTGATAATAATTGAGTCTGCAATGTATGGCTGTTATAGGTTTCTTATGAAGATTTTATGTACATAAAACATTAGTACACTGACTGGAGAATAGTAAAATTTCATTAACTATTAGCTGCATTTATTATTATACTCGTTACTGTTGCTTTTAGCTGTAGCCATGACTTTCTCTTTACTGTGACCATCCCTCCATGTGTTTACTTCTGTAGGAAGAAGAACTGCCGGAAATGAATGGATGAAATGCTAGTGGTGAAATCTGGATGTTGAAGCCACAGATGACCTTAAATAAACTGAACAGCACAGATGGCTCAGACCCTCATCTATATTCCAATTTTGTTAGAGGGAGGTTGGTGCTGACCTGGTACATGGTGGAAACTGGTATTTAGAGGAGGAGATCAAAGTCAGACCATATTAAAATGATCATTAGAAACATTTGCTTAATCACCAAAAATGTATTAACTGAACCCCCAATGCAAGGCACTGGGGAGACAGAAGTGATATAGACAGGATATTTTAGGAAGGGAGAGAGAACATGTCCATTGAGTCTGACAAAGGCACCCATCCTGGGTGGTAGCACCCAGGATGGATGAAGTATTCCTCTCTGCTCAGAAGGCTCAGGGAAGCTTCTCTTCAGAGAAATAGGCCTTAAAGGAAATGTGGGAATGTATTAAATGGTATAATATACATATTTAAAATCCAGTAAGAGTCAAAAGGCATTTTGCTATATAGCTGAATTTTCTGAACTTACTTTTTGCCTCCTAAAATGAAATGGATGCTATGGCTACTATTTTAGTTACCATTCCCCCGTAACAAACTACCCCAAGAATTAGTGAAATAAAACAACAATTGAATTATACTCATGAATTCTATGGGGTGAGAATTTTGATAGGTCACAGAAAGAATAGGTTGTCTCTGCCTCACAATGTCTAGGGTCCTCACCTTGGAAAATTTTATGACTGGAGGGTACCAGACAGCTACAAAGTGGGACCATCTCAAGACATCTTCCCTCACATATCTGGCAATTGATGCTGATTGTCACTGTCACCTTCTGTTAGTGCTCTGGTAATGCTCTATTGGTCCAAGATGTCATGGCCATTCTATTTTCAAAGGGAGGGGACCTAGATGTCACTTATCAATGAATAGAATATTGAAGAATTTGAAGATATGAAGTACACCCTACACATTTTGTTTGGACTTCGTTTCTGTCTCCCAAGAACTGTCAACCAGAACACCTCTACATGGCCTCTCCATGTGACTTGGTTTTCTTCAGAGAATAGTGGCCTCAGGATTATTGAACTTCACACATGTTATCTAAGTGCCCCAAAAGCAAATTTACAGAAAACAAGGCAAAAGCTGCATCACTTTTTATGACCCAGCCTTGGAAGTTACATTCTGGGAGCTACTATTGTGCCCACATGCCCTAGTCATTCTCTATTGTTCCAAACTCTCACAATCCTTTTAGGATTAGGGAGATGACATCAATTCTATCTTTTGATAGGAGGAACATAAACGAATTTTGGATATGTTTCAAACCTTCCTTAGCTATCCATCCTTCAAAGCCGCAACGATTGAATACCCACCCATTGACTAAACAAGGGGCGAGAATTCTAAAAGCATTTGTTCATTTATTCATTAAATATGTATTGAATGCTTACTATGAGGCAGGCACATAGGTTCTGGGACACAGACATGAAAAAATATAAATATATAAATGATTACATAATTACCACTTTCTAGGTGCTAAGAAAAATGATGGTATATTGAAATGGAGCCTAATTAGATGGAGGTGATCGTATTGGCAGGAAAGTTAATTTAGATGGGGCAACCAGACATTGTCTATCTGATGTCAATTTAAGGACAGTACAGAGGATAAGGAAGAGCTAACTACATCAAGTTTGGGGGAAGGACATTTTAGGCAGAGGAAATAGCATGTGCAAACATTCTGAAGCAGAAAATAATTTACAGATTCAAGAAACTGAAAGAGGATCCCATATGTGGCCAGAACATAGAATAACAATATATGATGAAGTTGAGATCAAACTCTTAGCAATTTAACAGATTCATTCCCCCTTAGCCTGCCTTCCTCTTCTATCACGCACCCTCCTTTTCTTATTTGAGTATATTTGACACAGGGTATTACATTAGTTTCAGGTGTACAACATAGTGATAGACAACTCTATACATTATGCTGTGCTCACATTCGTAGCTACCATCTGTCACTATGCAACACTATTACAATACCATTGACTATATTTTCTATGCTGTGCCTTTTATTAGCACCCTCTTTGTTTCTCTGCAATTTACTTGTTGTCAGAAGGATTTTAGTAAGGGAAACATGACAGTTAAGTAAAGAGAGAAGGAAATATGGTTCTTGCAAAAACAATAGGGTGGAGCCAGTCTTGTCTTATTGTTTGGGCTGCCATTAAAAGCCAGATGTCAGACAGCAGAATTCAAAATTTCCAAAAGCTGCTCAATCAACTAATATGTGAAATAGCTTGGTGCCCAACTTGTATTTTACTTGCCAAAGATGATAGGGGGCTCTGGTAAAACCGAGAAGCTTCAGAAGCTTGGCTTCTAGCTTCTGCTTTCAGCTGTCAGACTACTATATAGTAATTGCATACCTCCTTAGTCAATATTTCTTTACTATATCAAAGCAGAAAAGAGCCCAATGACAACATCATCATTATCATCATCATTATAACTTCTAACAAAATAATTAACATGTATTGAATATCTCTAATGCGCCAAGGGTTTTACATACATTATCTCTTTATTTAAAATTTTTAATGTTTATTTTTGAGAGAGAAGGAGACAGAATGTGAGCAGGGGAGGAGCAGAGAGAGAGAGAGGGAGACAGAAAATCTGAAGCAGGATCCAGGCTCTAAGCTGTTAGCAAAGAGCCCAAAGCAGGGTTCAAAGTCACGAACCATGAGGTCATGACCTGAACTAAAGTCTGACACTTAAATGACTGAGCCACCCAGGAGCCCTGTATACATTATCTCTTTTAATGCTCATAAAAGCCTAGTAAGGTAAGATAGATACTAGTATTGCCATTTTACACATGAGGGATTTAAAGATCAGTGAGGCTAATTTACTTGTCTAAGGTCACAGAGCTAGGACTCACAAACTAGTCTGTCCTAGTGTTAATCCCACTCTTTAAGCATAATTAAATACTGCAATTTTTTCAGATAGTGAAAAATACAAAGAGGTCCCTGAAAATTTTGCATATGCAGTGCCCCTAAAGCTGAATATTTCTGAATTTCTCCCTTTTATCCAGATGCCTATCTTCATATAGGCCAAATTGAACTGTGTCCTGTGCAAAAGTATCTACCCTTTCTCAAGGCATTGCCTTCATACTCTAATTCAGATTTTTCTCATAGGATTTCTTATTTGTATTCTGGTTTAAGAATCAAGTCCTTAAACTTACACAAACCACCATTTTGAGCTTCAGTTCTCCTTGGAGAGCATGGCATATAATCAGCCTCCTTAAGTACTTTGAATTAAGTGATATGCAGAGAACAGCCTGCGTTTAATAGATCTCCTTACCTGATCTCAATGGGGCACTGTTTCAGGTATTAAAAAGAAGAAACCCAATTAGCTCTAATTGCTGCTCTCCATGGATGTGTTGCCTTCTCATTGGCAGATGGCAGGCAGCTGGTGTTGTGGGAGAGGCAATAACGCTTAAATTTTCCAGGTGGAGATATCCCTCCCTCTTCTTCGCATTTTTCCCCTTCAATGTATTCTACACCTTACAAACCTCCAAGACCTATGACTCTAGATTTAGGAATATGGGTATTAGAAATTAATGACTTTTTCAGTAGAGGCCAGTCCCATTCTCAGAAAGTCAGGCTACTGGATCTTCCCTTGGCTTGGCTTAGTTGAACAAATATTTACTGGGTGTAGGCTGTATGTCTGGGACTGTGTAGGTGGTCCAATAGTTAGACTGAAGAGTTTTCAAGGTAAATTCATATTCTTTTTGTGCTCATAATAGTGCTATATACATAGTGGGTATTTACTTTAGATTTCTAATTAACATATTTATATGTTAAATTTATATTTAAATTTATATTTAACATATTTATGTATTAAATTTATATTTAACAAATGTATTAAAATATGAATAAGTGAATACTTCAGGCTGCCTTTCCAAGGACTCATGGCAATGCTATTCTCTGACCCTCGAGGAAATGCTGAAGATTTTCTACTCCTTACCACAAATTCTACTGTCAAATTTGCCCTAAGACAATCTCTGATTATAAGAACTGGAAGTAACCTTATGACATTATATAATTCAGCTTCTACTTTAGGCAGGTGAACCACTACCCTGCAGGATAAATATCAGCATTATATAATAGAAGAACAATTTACTAGGAGGCAAACAGAGGTATAACCATCCCCTAATTAATTGTGTGACTTAAGTTATTTAATAATCTTATCTTTTTTATTTATTAAAAAGTGTTTTAATTTTATTTTGAGAGAGAGAGTGAAAGAGAAAGGCAAGGGCAGAGAGAGAGAGAGAGAGAGAGAGAGAGAGAGAGAGAGAATCCCAAGCAGGTTCCGTGCTGACAGTGCAGAGCCTGACACATGTCTTCATCTTATGAACCTTGAGATCTGAACCGAAATCAAGAGTCTGATGCTTAACCAACTGAGCCACCCAAGTGTCCCAATCATTTTATTTTTAAGTGTTCATTTGAATACCCATTCTGTGTCAGGCCCTGTTCTAGGTGCTGGGAAGATTTGGAGATGAAAGTGGGTTAGAGACAAATGAAATGAATAGGACATACTCTTTGACTTTAAGGAACTCATTAAGTGGAGAGAAAAGACACATATGCAAAGAATTACTGTATAGTGATCAATGCTAAAATAGAAATATATGCAAAGTGCTTCAGTAGCATAGGGAAAAAGAAGGCCTAACTTTAGAGGGGTGGTGAAGGATCAGGGATGTTTCACAGAATTTGCAACACTTGACCTCTGATACTTGAGTTAGGCTTGAAGGATGGAAACAGGAGGGGAAATCCAGGAGAGGTGAGGCAGAGGTAAAAAGAAACGCATCATGTGCAAAGTCATGGAGTCATAAAGAGTATGAGATCTTCATTCTGTTCTTAATTGGGGATCCTTGTGGCAGAGGTTGATTAAACACAAGAGGGATGTGGACAAATTTTCGTTGCAGGAAGATCACTCTAGTGACAGTGTAAGTAAGAGCCTAGGAAACCATTCTCATTTCATGCCCAACCTCTTGCCAGCCTTTATGGTTGCACTACCATAGGGGAATGAGAAGAACATCAGATAAACAGCTTGTACTTTTCCCCATTGGTTTTCCATTATAGATATGGGAATACATTGCTAGGCATTGTTATGCTCAATGGATATTGAGCTGCCCTGTCTTGGATGATAGTAACGAATGTTAAATTTAACATCTATGCTATTCACACTTTTTTGATACTTAGGGCACTGTGGGGGAATACAGTAGTAATGACAAGGTCCTTGCCCTTAGAGAGCTTGTAACTTACCTGTGAGAGAAGAGAAGTCTCCTCAGTGTCTAGAGATGCTTCCATGCTACTATATAAAAGTGGGCTGTTTACACTCTGGAAAACAGTGTGGAGGTTCCTCAAAAAATTAAAAATAGACCTACCCTATGACCCAGCAGTAGCACTGCTAGGAATTTACCCAAGGGATACAGGGGTGCTGATGCATAGGGGCACTTGTCCCCCAATGTTTATAGCAGCACTCGCAACAATAGCCAAATTATGGAAAGAGCCTAAATGTCCATCAACTGATGAATGGATAAAGAAATTGTGGTTTATATACACAATGGAGTACTACGTGGCAATGAGAAAGAATGAAATATGGCCCTTTTTAGCAACGTGGATGGAACTGAAGAGTGTTATGCTAAGTGAAATAAGCCATACAGAGAAAGACAGATACCATATGTTTCCACTCTTATGTGGATCCTGAGAAACTTAACAGAAGTCCATGAGGAAGGGGAAGAAAAAAAAGAGGTTAGAGAGAGAGGGAGCCAAAGCATAAGAGACTCTTAAAAACTGAGAACAAACTGAGGGTTGATGGGGGGTGGGAGGGAGGGGAGGGTGGGGGATGGGTATTGAGGAGGACACCTTTTGGGATGAGCACTGGGTGTTGTATGGAAACCAATTTGACAATAAATTTCATATTTAAAAAAAATAAAAATAAATAAATTTAAAAAGTGGGCTGTTTAACAATTCTGTTAGTCAGAGAAAGACAAAAATCATATGATTTCACTCATATGAGGGCTTTAAGAGACAAAACAAATGAACATAAGGGAAGGGAAACAAAAATAATATAAAAACAGGGAGGGGGACAAAACAGAAGACTCATAAATATGGAGAACAAACTGAGGGTTGCTGGAGGGGTTGTGGGAGGGGGGATGGGCTAAATGGGTAAGGGGCATTAAGGAATCTACTCCTGAAATCATTGTTGCACTATATGCTAACTAATTTGGATGTAAATTTTAAAAAAATAAAAAATAAAATAAAAAAATTCTACTTCTTGTACAATTTACAATGATATGTTAGACTTTGATGACTTTTCAGTAAGTAATTTATTTACATGATTCCCACCTCAAAAGGTACACTTCCACTCCACCTAATTTCTCTTCTGAGAAGCAATTAATATCACTGAATTCATATTCCTCAAGTCTATACATCTATAATTAAGTATAAATATTATTTGTTTTACCTTTTGTTACACAAATGGTATCATACTATACACACTGCACTACACTTTGTTGTACTTACAATATACCAGGGAACTCTTTCCATATTAGCACATGTGGAGCTCACTCATTCTTTTATGCTGTTTTTTTTTTGTTTATGGATGTACTGTATTCCATTGTGTGGATATAATTTAACCTATTGAGCCAGTTAAGTTGATTTTAATCTTTTATTTTAATAAATAATCCTGGAATGAGAAACTAAAATGAATTTTAATCCCATGACATTTTTAACTCATGCATTTTTATCAAGACTTTAGGTGGGAAAAGGAGACAGATTTGGATTTAGATTGCATTACATTATGTTTCTACTCCTTCTCACTTCACATCTAACTCATGTTTTCCTAAGACAAGTCATCTACAGTAATGTCCTCTATGGTCCAAGACAACCATTTTGGGCACTCCTAGATTCTGAGCTCCCCTGAGTTAGTGGAAAGATCATGGATTTGGTGCTAAACAGACCTTGGGTCCAAATTATTATTCTGGTATTATTACTGTCTGCCTGGATTGTTTTGAACAAGTGAATCAATTTCTGGGACTCTGTATCACTCTGTTGTGATATCTGTAAAACTGGGAAAATAACAGTAGCTACCTCACAGTGTTGCTATGAGACTTTAGCACAATAGTCCATGCAAAGAACTTAGCACAGTGCCTAGAACCTACATAATATCCAACAAATCAAAGTTTAACACACTTCTTGTTCGTTAATGTGGATAAAGTTGATGAAACAAAGGAAAACTCATCAATTTCGTAGTAACTATTCTTGACACTGTAGAAAGATTTCCACTTTGCCAGAGTTTTCAGAAAGTGCCAAGAACAACTAGAAAAATCAAACTTTCTTTTAGTGAGGTCTACATTCCTCATTTCACCAATTTTCCCAGAGCTACTTTTACATCCTTGTTTCTTAGGGTGTAAATAATAGGATTGAGAGCAGGGGTGAGCACTGTATACAGAAGGGAAAGCAACTTCAATAAGTCTTCATACTGTGGCCCTGATGGGAAGCCATAGACAATGCCCAGTGTTCCATAATACAGACTGACCACTATCAGATGGGAGGAACAGGTGGAGAAGGCCCTCTGCTTCCCTGTGGTAGAAGGGATCCTCAGAATGGTGGAGATGATGTGAGTATAAGATGCTAGAGTTAGCATGAAGGGGCCAAGGGCAAATAAAGAGGTACATATAAAAGAGGTCATCTCAGCTACTTGAGTATCAGTGCAGGCCAGTTTCATGATGGGCTTCAAATCACAGAAGAAGTGGTCAATCTCATTGGTCGTGCAGAATGTTAACTGAAAAGTGAGGATCATGAGAAGGATGGGTGCCAGAAATCCAGCCACCCAAGAGGCACCAGCTAGCTGTAAGCAACCCCGGTAGTCCATTATGCTGGAGTAATGCAATGGGTTACAGATGGCTATGTAGCGATCGTAAGACATTACAGCCAGGAAGAAGCATTCTGTGGCTACTAGAGCAGCAAAAAAATAAAACTGGCAAGCACATCCTGGGAAGGAAATAGGCACGTGAGCTGATAACAATGTCCTCAGCATCATGGGCTCAATGGTAGTGGTGTAGCCAATCTCTAGGAAGGAGAAATGGCCAAGAAAGAAATACATGGGGGTGTGAAGGGAGTGATCAGCTGACACCACAGTTAAGATTACAATGTTGCCTATGACAGTCACCACATAGATGACCAGAAATAGCCCAAAAAGAAGAAACTGAAGGCCATGAAGATCCCCAAAACCCAAAAGGATGAATTCTGAAATTTGAGTCATATTTTCTTCTTCATTGCTAGCCATGACTTAGATCTAAAAATAAAAATATAAATATAAAGAATGACCATTGATCAAATATTATTTTTGATCAAACTGCTTAGAAGCATCATACATATCAAGCATAGTTGCCTTCTTCTGGAAGTTCAAGATTCTTAATCTCAATTAATAAATTTGACCACAGTCTCCCCAAGATCCATTTGGAAAGCTAATCCATGACTTCAATTACCCCATAATATATAGAATGTATGGGGCCTTGAAACTGTGACTGTGACACATAAATATGCACATTTTTCCTGATATTTATTAAAAAAAAAGAGGGAAAAGTGTTCTATCCTTGGAGATATTATTCTGTTTTTTTTTCCTACAGTTTTCCTGGTGTTTTTATCAGTAGTGACTATTCTGAATCACTTATGTGTAAATTGTGTAAGGTCTATGATCAAATCTGTTTCCCGTTTTAGAAATTCCTTACCAATTAAATTATATGAATTGAAATTCGTTATGTCGAAGGATGTTTAATCCTTAAAATTTATTTGATAATAAGTTCTCTAAACATTACTAGAGGAAGCATAGTGGCAAGAAAGGGAATTACTGATAGTAGGGTGATGGTTAGTTGTAGTAAAAAAAGTCCTACCTGAATTCAAATTCCAGCTCTGCTACTTAATGGCTGTGTGCCCTTGAGCAAATCACATCACTTATCTGACAGCCAGTTACCCCATCTGTGGAATAGCATATAGATTTGTATTACATGTTTTTTACAATCACTGGTCCATATTAGTTATTTAATACATTCATTAATCCATTCAACAATATTAAGTGCCTACTATGTATTAAACTCTTTGAAAGGTGCTTAGAATAAAATAAGGAAAAAGTCAAGATTTTTTTAACAAGTCAGGAATACTCTCCACACCTCATGGAGTTAACATTTTAGTGGGAAATAAAGAATAAAAATGAAGAAAGAGACACATAAAATAATTTTGAGTTGTCTACTATGAATGTAAAAAACAAAGACCCCAAATAGGAAATATGCTATATGTATGTGTGTTTGGGAGAGGGGTATATTGGTTGCAGTGGTCAAGAAAAGCATAAAAAAATTGAAACCTAAAAAAATTGGAAGGAGATAGTCATGTAAGAGTTGGGGGTGAGGGTGGTAGAGAGAGTATTCTAGACAGAGGTAATAGGATTTGAGGGAATGATTTAAAGTCTTAGAAAAACTGAAATAAACTAGAGAAAAAACAATATATGGTAGAGGGGGAGTTGGATATATATAGAGAGAAATAAACAGAAAGAGGCAAAGAGAGAAATGAAGAAGAGGGGTGTAGGAAAAATAGAAAAGGGCCAGATCACTTAGGTTCTTTTAGTCCATGCTATGGAACATAGATTTTAAATAATGGGGCGCCTGGGTGGCTTGGTCGGTTAAGCGTCCGACTTCGGCTCAGGTCATGATCTCACGGTCTGTGAGTTCGAGCCCCGCGTCGGGCTCTGTGCTGACAGCTCAGAGCCTGGAGCCTGTTTCAGATTCTGTGTCTCCCTCTCTCTCTGCCCCTCCCCTGTTCATGCTCTGTCTCTCTCTGTCTCAAAAATAAATAAATGTTAAAAAAAATTTAAAAAAAATACTATAGGAGGGCACCTGGCTGGTGACTCAATTGAAACAGCATGTGACTCTTAATCTCATGGTTGTGATTTCGAGCTCCACATTGGGTGTGGAGATTACTTAAAAATACATAAGTAAAAAATAAACTTAAATATTATAGGAATTCACTGGAGGATGTTAAGCAACATTGTAATCAAATTTAGAGCTTAAAATCACTTTTGATTCTGTATAATAAATGAATTACAGAAATACTTTAATGAATGAGAATAAGATGGGTAAGAGACTATTTCAGTGAGAGATGATAGTAATCCTGAATAAAGTGTTTTGCAAAAAAAATGGAGAGAGGACAGGCTCAAGATACATTTTGGAGGTAGAAATGCCAGGATTTACTAATAAATTAGATGTAAGGAGTAATAAAAAGTGAGGTATCGAAGATAGCTCCTGAGTATCTGGTTTGAGTTACGGGTTTCATTTATTTAGATGGTGATAACATGGAGGAAAGGTTTAGGGGAAACACAAGTTCAATTTGGAGGTAATATGTTTGGGATGTTTATGAGAATCCTGAGTGTAGAGGAGAAGCAGACAGCTGCATTTGAGAGTATGTAGCCCAGAGAAGAGGGCTGGAATGAAATATAACTTTAGGAATTATTAGAATATAGGTAATATTCAAGCCATGATAACAGACAAGACCTACAGAGAAATTATGGGTATATAAGAATGATTTACACTAAGCTTTAACACACTTTTTTCTCTTAGACCTGACAAAGAAGGACAAGAAAAGTATATTGAAAAAGAGGAGTCACTGAGGTAGAATGAAAACCAAGAGGAAATGAGAATTGACCCTACCTTTTTTGTATGCTAATGAAATGATCCAGCACGGAGGGGATATTGATGATACACAAGTAAATAAGGAGCAAATTTGGGGAGTGAAATCTCTTAGTGAGACGGGATGGGTTACAGGGCACAAGTAAATCTTTGGTAAAGACAGGAACACTTCGTCTTTTTAACAAGAGGAAAGCTAGATAAAACAGACACATTTGTAGTTACGTTGCTAGATTTAATCTTAGGAAGATGATGGAGTTTGCTTCTAACGGTTTCTCTTTTCTCAAAGAAGTAGGACCGTGTAAGTGAGGGTAGAGAAGAACATATGGGAGGTTTGAGGGAGTGGAAATGAAAAGAGTATCCTACTAGAACAAATACTATGATTGCCAGACAGTATGGAGTGGCAATTTGATCTTTGAGATCATAAATTTAAGAAGGTGAAACCAAACTGCTTTCTTGAATGATATTCTCTGGCAATGGTTAGTTTCCAGGGTGGAGTAGGCAAATAGTTGGTTTCAATAAGGTTTGGAATTTGGCCAAATGAAAACAATGGAAGAAAAGAGGGGCAAGAGAGTTGGGGGATATTTGAAAAAACAGTTGTAAGGAAGAACCATATGATAAGTGTTAAGTCTCTTCCACTTCTTTCCATGGATTATTAAAGACAGAAAGGACTTTAAAAATATCATCTGACCAACACTTTAATTTTGTTACTGAGAAAGAAGATCCAGGCAGGTAAACTGTCTTTTTTTTGCATCTCAGATCTAGTCAGTAACAGAGAAGGAACTGCTCTGCCCTTATGTGTAATACGTAAATACCTGAAGAAAGACTTACCTTCAATTTAGTAATTTACATGTCGGGAGTTTAATACCTTTCAAAGAACTTTTAGATCCATCATCATTTTTAAGACTCCCAACTATCTTGTCAGGTATTTGGGAGTAGGTCTTTGATTTGTCTCAACTGATTTTTCAGATGAAAAAACTGAGAATAATGATAATGTCACTACTATATTGTACATGTATTTCAATTATAACTCTTTCTCCTGGAGATAAAAAGTTAATCTTATGCATGTTGGTGTAAATGTAAATTTACAAGATGCTAATTATATTATGAGACAGGAGTTTTTTGTCAGGTAACTGGATAATAGGAGCCATATGGAGATTGCCATCATTCAAGCTGAACAACAAATTAAGAAATTAAGGCAGATTTCCATGATGGATATGTTAAAAAAAAAAAACCTGCTTTAGCAAAAAGGAGTTTGGAGGACAGGATTAAGTAAACTATATCAGAGCTATGGTGGGTGTCCAACAAAAGTAATACCTTCTTAGGAGAAGAGAGAGAAGGCATTCCAGGAAGAGGGAATAATGTGAGTAAACAACCAGAAACCTGAGGATCGTGTTGACAATTGATTTTGGAAACACTGGGCAAAAATATGTAAGGGGCTGAAGACAGAGAAGGGAGGAGGAGCACACATATTTTTGGAGAAAGAAAGAGTAGAAAAAGATTTTTTAAATGGGTCAAAGAAGTTGGAGAAACCAAGAGGGTGATATCACAGGGTGCAAGGGAGGAAAGAAACCATCAAAATCATTAGTAAAGAGGGTGCAACGAATATTGGAGCACTGGGGCAAGAATCCTGACTGCACTGAGGTGAGGGATGGGGTGAAAAATAAAAACAACGGATGTGGGCTATTATTTCAAAAAGACTGGGTGAAGTAAAGGAAAGGGAGAGAGCAAAAAAAAAAAAAAAAAAAAAAAAAAACCCACACAGGGGTAAAAGAGGATTGACAGAAGATATTCATATTTATTCTTGCTTTTGTTTTTTAGTAAAGGAAAAACCTGACCAAGATTCTAGCCAAAATGTCTAAGTCCAGAAAGAAGGAAATATGAACGACATGTAAAGGATAAGTGATGGAGCAAGGAGTGTCTCAGAAGAGGTTAGAGGAGATGGCATGGGGAAATACACAAGTGGAGGCATGATCCTCAAGCAAGAAAGAAGGATAGTCTTTCAGAAGAGGAGAGGGGGTCAAAATGGGTGTTGATAGTGATTATCAAGATAATTACCTCATCATTTTCCTTCCATTTGAGTTTGGAAACTTAAGCCTTCCCTAGATGACTATGATGAGCCCACGGAAGAGATGTTCTCCTTGCTTCCTCAGAGCTTGTCTTCTGGTTTCATTTGTTAATGTGGAGCCCCAAATACTTAGTGGAAACCAAAGTGAGTTGCTAAGACAGGTAACTGGTGTGCTGTACCACTACTATATTGTTTGACCAGTAGATCCAGTAACAGCATGACAGATATGTTATTATATATCCTTTAAAAAGATTCAATAGGACCTTAGGAATCATGGCTTTCCAACCTTTCATCTCTTGACAGCTATGCTTTTCTCTCTAACTTCCCTGAGGCCCAACAGCCTTCCAAAACGAAGAACTAAGAGTTCATCACAAGAAGGCACTTTTAGTTTTCAGGTGGTTGCGGCCAACACATTTTTAGCCCCTTTGGGTTTAGAAAGAGCATAGTGCTTGCCAATGTATCTATCTTTTAAACACTCCTAGCCTTCTGTAAGCAGGGACTGGTAAGATACAGTTCAAACAAGAAAACCAATTATTTTTAAGTTTGGCTCCCGAGGGAGTTTTGCTTTTTAATTGAAAGATCAATGTTTGCTTCTCATGACATCCTGAACTTCCATTCAGTGACTACTGACTAAGTGGTGTGAAATTGGATATTGGAATATCTGACATGTCACATGGGTCAGAGCCACAATCCATCTAGGCCAGCCTCCAGAGGCTCCTGGAAGCACTAGGCAGTAGCTTGGGAGGGTACAATGTGAAAAGTACTAGAACTAGTGACAGAAAATCTAGGTTCTAGACCTGGATCTCCCACTGCATGTGCAATCTGGTATATCAGTTGCCTTTACTGAATCCCGTTTTTTTCTACTTTGAATGGGGGCAATCATCCTTTCCCTACTGACTCCACAGGGTTACTGTGGGACTTAAATGAGATTATGTGTGGGAAAGCCTTTGTCAACTATAAATCTACATGCTCTGTGCTAATATCATATTTGAGAAGCATGAATGATGCTGCTGATCATGGAAGGTGAAGATAGTTTTGTCTTTAAGTTCAAAGATATCTGGATTCCTAAAGGTGGGAGTAATACTCTTACTTTTTTATATCATTAAATATAATTTGAAAACTTCTAAATCCCCTTCCCCCAAAGCTTTCAGTCAACCTTAAGTGATTCTACATTCTAATTAACAGCACAACTGTTATAGTTTTGTTTTTATAATCAAATTAAAAGTCCTCTTACACAAGCTGCCGGAGATAGTGTTTTAAACCAGTTACCTTGTCATTTTTCCATCCTTGGTAAACAGATTACATCTGGCCTCCTGAGTAAGTTCCTTTAGTGCTGGTTCTATAAGTTTCTTTAGTGCTGGTTCTATATGCTTTACCTGCTTTCCAGGTTATACAGAAAAGTTATTGGTTGGAAGTAGTAAAACTTCTTTGTATAGCACTTAGTGAGTCCTCTCTCCAGTTTCTTAATGGCTGTGTGAACATTCTATAATGCTATGTAAACATCATATAAAACAGAGTCTTTGCAGAGATAGGACCATTGCCTGGTATTCCAGGCCACCGTCATTGTCATCCCTTGGTTTCGAAGTTTACAAACAATATTGGATCCCTCTGTGTCAAGCAGTACTCTAAATGCTGGGGATATAAAGATGAAGAAAGGCTGGAAAACTGAACTATTGACTTTGGAGCTCAATGACTAGCGGAAGTGACAGATGCATAAAGTGATGGAATTGCAACATCATGAATGCAACAATAAGACTGTATAAGATGTAGATATAACATAGAGAAAAGAGTTTTGGGATCAGTTTGCAGAGGAACTAGTAACAGTGAAGGTCTATTGGAGGGCCCGCCATATGCATTGGGATTTTTTGTTTGTTCTTTTCAAAGCACTTTTTCATCTATTGTTTCATTAATCTTTCCAATGCATTGGGTTTTGAAGGATGAGTAGAAGTATTCCAAGCCAATAAGAAGATGGAAAGAGTTTCAGTCAGAGAAAATAATGCATGCCACTAAGGAGTGGCAGAAAAGAGGCAGGGAAATAGGCAGGCATAGAAGATGGAGGTCCCTGTACACTGTCTTAAAGAGTGTGGACTTTATCCTGAAGTCAATAAGAAGCCATTAAAGAGGTTTTAAATAGGAAAGCAGCATAGTCATGTTTGTATTTTAGAAAGCTATATATTTTGAGTGGCTATGCAAATGATATTAGAAGCAAAGGAAGAGACTCAAGGCAGGAAGTCCAGGGAGGAGTGGGTTATCTCAATTCAGGAGAGGATGGTGGTCATTGGGAAAAGAGAGCCAATGGCTTCAGACAATAATAACAATATTGTCATTTTCACTAATACAATATATTCTCCTTCCACCATCATTCAAATTTATCAAAAGTAATTTGTGGAGGAAAATAATTTTCCTAGTATTTGCAAACATACAAATGGATCATAACTCTGAAGTTCATGTGTGACTTGGTTATTTAATATCAAGTCATATTTCCCATAAAACAACAACAGTCCCAAATCCCTGGCCATCCCAGAGAAATCCAAGAGAAAAATTTTCAAGTACAAAGTACTTGAAAAACTTTATGTTTGCAGTGAAACTTGTTCTCTAATAACATTTGTTGCATGAATAGATGAGTGAACGAATGAAGGAATAAATGTATGGGTATAATTTACTAACACAGGCAAGGGCCTGTACTAATTTTGGGGGGAGGTGCCAAGATGTCTCAGATATAGCTCTTGGCCTTAAGGGAAATAAAAAAAATCTTTTAGCTGGACAGCTCACCAAAGTGACACCTCTTCCTTAATTGCCAGCTTGCTCGTCACAAAGGCCCAGCAGGAAGTTTTATTAAAAAAAAATCCAATAAATGTTATGTAATCTTCAATATACAAAGAATACTAACCTAAAGATCACACAAGGCACCAGGTCTTTGATTTCAAGTTTGCAAATTTTTCAAAAGTAAGTTTAATGAACAATACATAATTTGTGCATGGCAGACAGTTAAAGCAGGATTAACTAAGCTTCCCTTCAACTCCAGACCACCAGTCTCCCTCCCCGAGGGCAACTGCTATAAACAGTTTGTTGTGGGTGCTTCCAGAAATTTTGTATGCTCATACCAGCATTTATATACATTTCAATTTTTCATATTTACACAAAAGACATTGCACATGCATAATAATTCTACAGAGCTTTTTAATTTGTCTTGGAGATCTTTCTGTATCTGCACACATAAATCAGTCTCATTCATTGTAACATTTGCATAGTGCTCCAGCATATGGGTAAGGCATTATTTATTTATTTATTTTTGTCAGGGAGCTTGTTTTCTAAGAAATAAAACATTACCAGTATAGTGAAAATTCCTTTTGTCCCCAACCCAATATCTCTTGAGCCCCAGAGGTATCTATTATCCTACAGTTGATGTACATTCTCCATGTTTATGTATCGGTCCTCTTACTACATATGAATGTATCCATAACAGCATGTGGTAATATTTTGTATGTTTTAAATTTTGGGCAAATGGCATCATAACTTTTTGCAACTTGCTTTCCTCCCCCTACTTTACATTTTTTTTTCATACCTGTTCCTGTTGATACATTTACTCATGGTTGTTCTACCTTGTTCTTTTTTATATGGAATACTGTGGATTTGTTTTTCCTTATACCTCACTTGCTAAAAAGAAGAGTCCGGGAGCTGGAATTATTTTTCTCTGATCCCTGCTTTGAGGTTGCCCTGGATGGACTAATCAAAGGATGAAAGATTCTTATAAATTTAAAATCTAGAACTGTTTTGGTCTAGAAAAGGAGGGACAATTCTGTTAATAAATTTTAGTCATTATGAACAATGTTGCACTGAATATCCTTGAATACATTTCTCATATTTCTTTTTTTTAAATTTTTTTAATGTTTGTTTATTTTTGAGAGCACAAAAGAGATAGAGCATGAGTTGGGGAGGGGCAGAGAGAGAGGTAGATACAGAATCTGAAACAGGCTCCGGGGTCTGAGTCAGCACAAAGCCCGATGCTGAGCTCCAATCCACAAACTGTGAGATCATGACCTGAGCCAAAGTTGGACCCTTAACTGACTGAGCCACCCAGGCACCCCAACATTTCTTGCATTTATTTGAGGTACCTAAGAGCTGAATTTTTGGTTCAGAGTATACTCATATTTTCATATTCACTAGGTACTACCAAATTGCTCTCTAAAGTGGGTGTACAAACACACATTCCCACACACAGTGTATAACAGTATCTATTTCCTCGCATTTAATATTGGCAGATGCTTTTCTTTGGGGCACTCTGAAGTCTATGCAGTAGTATCTCTGTGCTAATTTAATTTTCATTTCCCTGATTATTAACGAGGATAAAAGCATGTTTTCATATACATACTAGCCATTCAGGTTTTCTCTTCTGTGCATCATCCAAAATTTTGCCCATTGTTAGGTGTTTGTTTGTTTGTTTTTTGTTTTGTTTTTATTTTTTTATGAAAGGTAGTCATTTATGTTATCTGTATCTGTCTGGTATATATTTGTTGCAGATGTCTTCTCCAGGTCTGTCAGCTGCCTATTAACTTTGTTTATTACAATATAACTAGAAGGGTAGAGGGTTTTTTGATGTGGCCAACTTCATCCATCATGTACTATTTGTGTTTTTTTGCGTCTTATTCAAGAAATCCTTTCCTAACTAGATACCACATATTATTCTAAGTTTCTTTTAAAATGTTAAAAAAAAATTTAAACATTTAGTTATTCAATCATCTGGAATTTATTTATGTACATGATGCAATTAGGAAACTAATGTTATTTGTTCCAATGTAAACATGCAGTTATTCTTATACCAGTTATTGACTAATCCATCCTTTCCTCTCATGATCTGCAATTCCTGTTCTATCATCTATCAAGGTTATATCAAGGTTACCTATATTCTTATATTTGTGTGTGGGTCTCTCTTGTTTCCAACCAATATGTTTGCTTCTCTCTACACAAATACTACACTCTTTTAATTAGTTGTCTAAGTCTTGATATCTATAGGATAAGTCTTTCTTATTTGTGCTTCTTTATAATTGTCTTGAATATTCTTGGTCCTTTAATTTTTCATATGAATTTTAGAACGAACTTAAGTTCCATGAAAAATCCTTTTCAAATTTGTTTGGAATTCCATTGAATTTATAGATTAATTTTGGTGACTGTGGACATCTTTAAGTTAATGAGTTTTCCTATATGTAAAATGATATATGTCTCTCTTCATTAAAGTCTTTTTATGTCCTTCAGTAGTGCTTACAATATTTTCCATAAGGATCACAAGCATCTTTTGTTAGATTTATACTTAGTTACTTAATAGTGTTGCTTGTTGTTGCAAGCGGTAGCTATATTTTAACTAGCTTTATTGAGGTATAACTTACAAACAATAAAGTTAATCAATTATAATATGATGAGTCTTGACAAATGTATACGGTTGTGTAACTGTCACTACATTTAAGACATAAAACACTTCCATCACTCCAGAAAGTTTCTTCATGCCCCTTGAAGTGAGTCTTTTCCACCCACACTGGGTCCTTGGCAACCACTAATGTTTCCTGTCAAAATAATATAACTTATCCAAGAATTTCATATAAATGGAATTGTATAATATATAGTCTTTTGTACCTTTTACTCAGCATAATGTCTTTGAAATTATCCATGTTTTTGTTTGGATAAGTAGTTTCCTTTTTATTGCTAAGTAGTATTCTATTGTATGGATGTACCAGTTTGTTGATCCATTCACCAGCTCATGACTGTTTCCAGGTCTTGGCTGTAATAAAGCTATTACAAACATTCACATGACAAGTCCTTGTGTGAACATGTTTTCATTTCTCTTGGGCAAATTCCTAGGGTGCAATTGCTGGGTCCCATTGTAACTGTACATTTAACTTAATAAAATTGTCCATCTGTTTTATAAAGTGGCTATACCATTTTCCATTCCCACCGGCAATGTATGCAAGCAACATCCTCAACAACACTTGGGATTATAAGTTGTTTTTTTTTTTTTATTTTAGCCAGTGAATGGTAACTTCTTAAAAATTTTATTTTCTAATTGCTTTTGCTACTGTAAAAGACTATCATTGATTTTTTAAAAACATCTTCTATGCAGCAACATTGATTAGCTCCCTAAAAAGTTAAAACAATTTGTCTGAAAATTCTCTTTGGTTTTCTGTGTAGCTAGTCAGATAGTCCATGAATAATGACACTTTCTTCCTTTCCAATGCTTAAATCTATTTCTATTTCTTGTCTTATGGAATTGACAATGATCTCTCCAATGCAACATTAAATGGTAATTTGGAGAGTGGATGTCCTCATCTTGCTCATGGCTCTGATGAAAATGTTTCTAAAGTTTCTACATTAAGTATAATGTTTACTGAAAGTTTTGGTAGATATCCTTTGTCAGATTAAACCTTTCCCTCTATTGTTAATTTGTTTAGAGAGGGTTTTTTTTTGCCCATAGATACTGAATTTCATTTAATTTTTTTAAACACATTGAGATGAGTACATATTGTTTTTTCTTTGGTCGGCTTAAAAGTAGTCACTTGAAGTAATGGATTTTCTAAAATTAGACTATCCCTTAATTCCTGAAATCAAACCCATTTGATCATATTGTATTTTTAATACATCTGTTGAGTTCAGTTAACTAATATTTTAATTAGGACTTTTGAGACTTATCAAAAGTGAGATTGGAGTATAATTTTTCATCTTTCTAACAAGTTTGCCTGGCTTTGGTACCAAGGTTTTACTAAATTCATGAAATGAATTGAGGAACTTTTCTTCTTTTTCCATTCTCTGGAATATTTTATATAATGTAGAGATTGTCTGTTCTTTAGTAGTTTGATAAAACTTGCCTTCAAAAGAATATGGGATTGGTATCTTTGATGGCACAGGTATTGGTTACTGATTGAATTTCTTCAGCATCTAATGGCCTACTCATGTTTACAACTTCTTCTTGAATACAATTGTGTTGATTTGTATTTTTTCGCAGAATTGCCCATCTTATCAGAGTTTTCTTATTTGACATAAAATATTTTATAGCATACCCTTACCATTTTAAAAATACGAATATTTATTTAGTAATGTCCCCATTTTTTGTTGATAATAATGGTTATTCAGGTCTTGATTCTTTTTTCACTTGTTTGAGATTATCAGACTGTTGCTTATTTAGTAAGCTTTTTTAAAAATTAAATTTTGGCTTTATTAAGCATTGTTAAATTTTGTTTCCTATTTTATTAATTTATGTTTCTATATTTCCTTTCTTGTACTTTCTTCTGGTTTGCTTCATAGTTCTTTTCTAACTTTTTGAGTTGAATTCTTAATATATTAATACTTAGTTATTTTGTTTCTTATTACAGACATTATATCAAATCAGTTGAAATATCACATCAGTCACAGTCTACAATCTGATATACATCATTCAGTAATACTTGTATGTAATTAATTTTTTTTCTTTATTCCATTTAGAATAATTTTTATCCAAATATATGGAGTTTTTTTTAAAAAAATAATGCTGCAATAAGTATGGAGGTGCATATATCTTTTCAAATTAGTGTTTTCATTTTCTTTGGGTAAATACCCAGAAGTGGGATTGCTGGATCACAGGGTAGTTCCATTTTTAATTGTTGAACCCATACTGTTTTTCACAGTGGTTGTACCAGTCTACATTCCTACAAACATTGTACAAGGGTTCCTTTTTTTCTACATCCTCATTTTGGATGTTTTTTATTATCGTCTATTTTATTCCATTTTGATGAGAATGTTATTAACATGATATTGTTTGTTTGGAATTTGTTGAAACTTCCTTTGATACTTGACTTGTGTTGTAGTTTTGTAAATGTGATTGAAAATAATGTATATCTTATATTTGGGGGCCCAGGATTAGATATGTATGTGTGTATGTGTATTAACTCAAACTTCGTAATTGTGCTGTTTAATATTATATATTCTTTTATTTTTATTATTTTTAATATAATTTATTGACAAATTGGTCTCCATACAACACCCAGTGCTCATCCTAACAAGTGCTCTCCTCACTGCACACCACCCACTTTCCCCTCTCCCCCACCCCCCATCAACCCTCAGTTTGTTCAACTGATGAATTGATAAAGAAGATGTGGTTTATATACACAATGGAATAGTACTTGGCAATGAGAAAGAATGAAATCTGGCCATTTGCAGCAATGTGGATGGAACTGGAAGGTATTATGCTAAGTGAAATAAGTCAGTCAGAGAAAGACAGATAACCACATGTTTTCACTCATAGGTGGATCTTGAGAAACTTAACAGAAGACCATGGGGGAGGAGAAGGGGGAAAAAAAGTGACAGACAGGGAGTGAGGCAAATAATATTATATATTCTTACATATTTGCTTTATCAGTTTCTGAGGGGGTTATGTTGAAATCTCCTCTTTAGTAGTAAAGATTTGTCAAATTTCTTGCTCTATCAAATTGCTTCATCTTTCAGAGTCCCATTTTCTTCATTTGTAAAATGAAATGAGAAATTGTGGGTAAAACAATAGATACTGGGACTGTAGGCATTCAATCAGCCAAAGGTGCTCTTGTTTGGTCATTATTACTACTATACATATTATTCATAAATCCAAGCCCTTCCATCAAGATGGCTTAGTTTTGGAGGGTGAGGCACATCAGTCAGAATAAAACCCAAGCAAGAAATACTACCAAAAAAATCAAGTTGATTAAGTCATATCACCTAGGCAAGACCAGTGCCAATTAGGAGTCATCCTGTTCACCAGGAAAAGCAGTTCCTTCTAGAATGAGCATGTCTTATGAGCGCTCTTCAACGTTTAGGGGTAGAGTGACCAATGATAGAGCAAGACAGGGTCCAGAACTCAGAATCCTTGATTTAGCTAAGTGGGGATCTAGGGCCCTGGAGCCTCATGAAGGTGAGGAACACATGGCTACTGATAAAATATTTAAAGATTCTAAACACTACCAAGGGATATTTTCTTAAAATATATTTCTAGATGTTTTGACACTTTTCCTATGAGAAATGGTATTTCCTGGAATATCTGAGCAAGAAACTGAAAAATTCTCTTTCTCCTACCTGGGTCTAGTTTCAGGAACGAGTCCTAAGAAGAGATGAGATGATGTGGTGACCTTCCACTCCCACATGTACACCTTCTGAAAGAATGGAATGGTAAGACTTTTCAGGGTATTCTTTCTTTCCTCCTTTTCTTCCATTCTCCCTCCTTCCCTCCTTCCCTTTCTCTCTCCTTGACTCCCTTCCTTCCTGCCTGCCTTCTTCCTTTTCTTTTCTGTGTACCTCAGATATGTTATGTGAGAACTCAATCTAAACAAAATATGTTGCTATTCCCTAAGTCCAGTGTTCACCTCACAATGCCTTGATGACATAGTGCATATCACAAATCTAAGATTTCAGAAAAGGGAAATGATCACCCCAATGCAGACTGGTAAAATAGTTAAACACACGAGCTCTGGATTTAGTCTTCAGTTTGAAATTCTTACTGTATCCCATAATGGCTGTGTATGTGTGACTGAGCACATCACCACCTCCTTTTTCTCATGTGTAAAATCAAGATAAAATTAGGTTGTTGAGCCCACAGAATGTACAACACCGAGAGTGAACTTTCATGTAAACCATGGCTTTTGGATTATGATGTGTCAATGCAGGTTCAACAACTGTAACAAATGTACCACTCTGCTGTGGGATGTCGGTAATGGTTGGGGGTGCAGCTATGTGTATGTAGGGGCAGAAAGAATATGGGAACTCTCTGTACCTTCCCCTCAGTTTTGCTGTGAGCCGAAAACTGCTCTAAAAACAAAGTTTCAATTAAAAAAATTTTTAAATCAGGTTGCTGTGATGATTAGATGAGATAATCCGAGGATCTGTCATACTGTCTGGCATTTAGTAGGCCCACAATAAGTGCTAACCCCCTATTTCTTTCTTAAAATCATAGCTAGTTATCTCTGCCCTGTTTTGAACTCCACACAAACCCTCTTCAATTCTGCATCAACTATGTACCACAGGCACATGTTTGTTCACTTAATGTGCACTTATTTTACATGGAAAACTTTTACTGGAAAAGACAAATATAGATGTGACCCATTTCTTGAAAGAACTTTAATTTGTTAGGAATACAATACACATACACATACACATACACATACATCAAATCAATAGAAAGTAATGGATTTGCAAATGCTGAGTTATAATGCTTGGGGCAGAGGCATAAGAAAAGGTCAGACTGGAGGTAAATATTGGAGAGGAGGTAGAATATTGAAAAAGGAAAGGGGATGGATTATTAACACACCTCTGGACTTTTCGGAGGGTTCAAAACTAGACATAAATGCCCATGACAAAGCTCAAAGATGCAGTATACACAAATTCATTATTCTTCCCATAAAAAAAAACATTTATTAAATGCCAACTTAGTCCCAGGCACCAGATTACATAGCTCTGAGACACCTTGGTTTTCCTCTCCAAGGCATACAATCTAGTAGATGAGTCAAGATATTGTTATAAGAAAAGTGGACTAGAATAAGGCAGTATAGGAGTATAGGATGATTGCATGCTACAATCACTGGTCCTTAAATTCCAAGGAAGGAGTAAATATTTTTGATTAGAGATAAGAGGAGGATTTTTCACTGATGAAAAGCAAGGGCTTTGTAAATGAGGAAAGTTGTAAGTGCAAAGGGGAGGATATCACATGCAGGGAAGGGAAAAGAGGCTTTAAAAGGTAAGGTTTGAGAGGTAAGATTCTGATTGTGGAAGCCTTGTAAGCTAAGGGACTTGGGCTTTATTCTCAGGACAATTAAGATCCACTGAAAAGTTTAAAGTAGAACAGCGATGTGGTCAGATTTCTGCTTAGAATAATCATAAGGCAGGAGTGTAGAGAATAAATCAGTCAGGGTCAAGCCTGGAGGCAGTGAGACCAGTTAGGAAGCTACTGCAATGGTCCAGGCAAATGATAAAATAGAGAAAAGTCTGCTCTAGGACAGAGGAATTTCCAGCAAGGGGTCAACATGCAAAAATCCTCCTTTATGTCTGGCTGCCTTTAGACTTGAAGTGACTTCACTAAGTCATACTTGTTTAGATCTTGCCCAAACCTACTTTGAACACAAATTTTGAGTGAGGAAGTAATCCCTTGGTGGCCCCTTGTGACCAAGGGCTCAAATTTGTTGGTTGGCTAGCCGATTTAAGGAGTATGAAATTTAGACAGAGAAAAGAGTAAAGTTTTATAGGGGTCTTGGCCTCCGTAAAATATGACTCTTATCACAACTCTAAGCAACCACATGCTCAAAGCCATCGTGGTTCAAATTAGGGAAACTGGAGCTCTGTTTGGAACTTCCCAACCTATAGTGGTAAGGGATTGTTTGGGTATTAGTAAGACCTTCAAAGAAGGTATATAAATCCTATCCAGCCATCTGGCCACTTAATGCCTATCCAGCCACTTAATGCCATTAAGTAAATGGGCATTTACTTAATATATTTTGTGTTTACCCAACTATCTCCCCTTTTCCTCAATCTTTTGCTTCTAAATTTGCCTGTACTGCCAAATTGGCCCTCCATGCATCTAGATTCTTCTGTCTTAGTCTTTGATTCCCAGTTCCCCTCACTCCCTTCATTCCTCAGCCATTCTTACCACTCCCCACTCTTTATAGACTTTATTCAAACTACCCACCTCTTCGTAGAGGTTCTCTTATGAACCCAAACCATCCTGCTTCCATTGACTTGAGTCCTAGACTGACAGCTTATATTTCTTGGCAGTTGTTAATAGGCATCCTAGCAACCCAGGAGGTGATATAGCAAAGTGGAAATAACATAAGCTCTTTGGACAAGCAGGCCTGATTCAAATCCTATATTAACCATTCATGAACTGTGTGACCTGGAGTGGGTTACTTAATCATTTTTTAAAACTTTTTAACGTTTTTTCATTTTTTGAGAGACAGAGACAGAGTGTGAGTGGGGGAAGAGAGAGAGGGAGATACAGAATCCAAAGCAGGCTCCAGGCACTGAACTGACAGCACAGAGCCCAACGCAGGGCTTGAACCCATGGACTGTGAGATCATGACCTGAGCCAAAGTCGGATGCTTAACCAACTGAGCCACCCAGGTGCCCCTAATCATTTTTAATTATAGTATTCTCACCCATAAAATGGGAGCAACAATTGTACCTACATTAAGAGTTCTTGGGAGGATTATAAAATAACTGATTTAGCACTTAGCACATAGAAAAAAATCAACAAATGTCTATTTAAATAAAGAGTCATAGTTCAGTTCCTTTTTGGATGGGATCTCCTGTCTTCCTTAAATGAGTTGGAATCTGCCAAAAGATAAATGGCCATAGCTTTCTTCCTTGTGATTCCTCTACACCCCTGCATCTGGTATAGGGCTGTGTATGCAATAGGCATTCAATTAATTCAGTGACCTGATTAGACATGATCCAAAGCCCAGGTAGAGAATTGGATACGGGAAAGGAAATAGGTCTTAAGGGGTTGAATCTAGTATAAATTTGGGGGACCAGATCTACCAGAAAGGGAAAAAATTTAGAAACCTTAGACTTAGGATAAAGAGAGAGTGTGACACTTTGTCTTATAGTGAAACAGTGTAATTGTAATAGAAATGAAGTTTCAGACAGTCCTGAATTGAAATCCAAGTTCCACTGCATACAAGCTATGCGATGACCTTGGGCAAATAACCAAAGCTCTCAGGGTCTCAGATTCCTCATCTGTAAAAATGAAAATAATATTTGACTTCCAGAGTTATGAAGAATATTCAAGGAATAAGCTATTTAAAATTCCTAGAATAATGCCTGAGACATGGTGAGTAGCCAAATATAGTCACCTCCCTGTCCTTCCCTTTATTACCCTTTCTTAACTGCATTTGACATCATGGAAATCTGGACATGTGGAGGGAGAAGAATTGTGAGGTCTTCTTAAGAACATTCCTAAGTGTTTCCTTCACAT
This sequence comes from Panthera onca, assembly GCF_046562875.1. Taxonomy (NCBI): domain Eukaryota; kingdom Metazoa; phylum Chordata; class Mammalia; order Carnivora; family Felidae; genus Panthera; species Panthera onca. Next base: position 20,842,794 of record NC_138357.1, on the reverse strand, counting down.
CTTTGTTCCTCAGACTGTAGATCATGGGGTTAAGTAAGCATGGGAATGACCACTGTGTAGAATACAGACACCAGCCTGTCCCTGCCTAGCAAGTACTCAGAGGATGGGCGCAAGTAAATGAATGCTGTGGTTCCATAGTATAGGCTGACAGAAGTCAGGTGAGAAGCACAAGTGGAGAATGTTTTGTGTTTACCCTTGGCTGAGGGAATTCTGATGATAACCAAGAAGGCATATGCGTAGGAGACCAGGACGATTGTCAGGGACACAGACACATTAAAGCCACCACAGGCAAAGAGGAGAAGCTGGAGTATCTGTGTGTCAGAGCAGGAGAGTTTTAAAAGGGGAGGAATATCACAGAAATAATGCGTGATGACATGGATTTACAGAAGGTCAGATAAAAGGTTGTGCTAGTGAGGAGCACCATGTTCATCAGGCCCACTGCATAGCTGGCAGCCACGAGCTGCAAACAGAGCCTTGGGGACATGATGATATGGTAGAGCAGAGGGCTGCAGATGGCCACGTGGCGGTCATAGGCCATGGAAGCCAGGAGAAAGAACTCAGTGACAGCAAAGAACACAAAACAGCTTGTCTGTACCACACAACCAGAGAAGGAGATTGTTTGGCAACCAGAGAAAAAACCCATCAACATTTTTGGAACTGTGACTGAAGAATAACAGAAGTCAATAAAGGACAAATTGCTGAGGAAGAAATACATGGGAGTGTATAGAGTAGAGGGCTGACCGCAATGAGGGCAAGGAGGCCCAGGTTTCCCACAACTGTGATTGCATAGATCAGGAGGAAGAGGGCAAAGAAGATAGGCTGAAGGTGAGGATCGTCTTTGAGGCCCACAATGAAGAATTCACTCAACTTGCTGGTGTTGCCTGCACCCGTTGGGCCATTACAGGTCTGTGAAAGGAACATGCATGACAATAGTGAGAGGTGTACGGCTCAAGTCCTAAAACAGAGACCAGCAGGGTCTGGCCCTGGCTACCTAGGACATAATATACTGTGTATATAGGCTATGGCTTCATCTTGGCTTATGCATCTCTTGCCATCCCCCAGCCTATTGGATACCAGGTTTAAAGGCGTAAGGATGGAATCTGGAGCCAGAATAATGGGTCTGAATCTCAACCTTGCCATTTATTGTCTCTGTAACCTTGGACTAGTGTCTTAACTGGAATCTTCTCTGTAAACGGGGATAAAACACCAATCTTGTAAGACAGATTGTAAAACCTAAGGGTGATGATGTATGTGTACAATGTCTAGCAAGAGCAAATACTTAATGGAGTCTAATTTCCTTCCTCCTTCTGTGCCCTCATTTTGAACACCGAACCTGTCCTCAGACAAAGCTTAACCTGAGTATAAAGTCCAGGACAGAAATCTTAGATAAGGGAGCAACTCTAGAAACTTATTAGTTCTTTCATTATCAGCTGTGTGTTTGAGAAACAGCAGGGAATGAGTGGAGGAGGAATATCAAACAATATAGAGGTAAAAGGACAAGCTCCAGGGTCAATTATATGTTGGGTTAGAATCCAATTCTATGATGCGCTAGCTGTGTGACCTTGGGCTTCTCCTATATGAGATTCAATTTCCTTATCTTTAAGATGAGAGTACCAAATATTTACTTCATTAGTTGACTGAAAATTAAAGATAATTCATGTAAAGCACCTAGCATACACTAAGCATGTGGGAAATATCAGGAACTTCTGGTAGGTCTGTTGAAACCACATGCAAGCCTCTTAGATTGTCCCACTTGCCCCCTGCTAAGTATCCCTTCCTAATTGAGCTCCTGTTACCAATCATTGTGTTGTAATTCTCCAGTGTGTTGTGGCAGTGAGATCTATCACGTTCATCTAATACTTATTTAAAGATGGAGAAACCCAGAAGTCAGGGCCTCAAAAGAGAAGGCAAACTGCCCATAGTTTCCCAGAGATTTGGTTTAAGTGCCAGAACTGGACCCAGGTGTCCTGTCCACAGTATTCCTCCCAATTGGAGGAGGTAACAGCCTCTGACATCTCCTTTTTCATAAACATGGAACCCATGTCCTTAGCAGAACATAGCGGGCTGCTTCACCCACAGCTCTTTGAAAAATTACGAGGTTGAATTCTTAGGGCCATTTCTATCTTTTCTCTTAATCAGGGAGATGGCCAATGTCTAACTGTATTTTATTTTAATACTGTTTTTCCTGTTAAGAGCTGGGATAGTGAAGAACAATATATAGCATTGCACAAAGGATTTACGTTATTGGATTTAGTGTCAGAACACCTGGGTTTGAAATCAGATTCCATACTATTTTAGGTCGATAGTCTTCAGCAAGTCCTTTCTGAGTCATAAGATCTTCATTTGTAAAATGGGAATAACACTTGCTTTTCTGATCTCACAGGACTGCTGTAAATATCCAATGAGAGTCTGTAGGAAGATACTTGTAAGGTGTTAAGTATGGTCATGGTCAATACTCAGAAAGCATGCACTGGGAAAGCCAAATAAACTTTTACAAACTTCTACGACAATTGTTAAATTGCTCCTCTGGAGCCTGCTCCTCCCTAAAAACTGCTCTGGCACCTGCCAGTCCTCCTTGGTTTCTATAACACTGGCCTCCATCTTCTTGTGGCCTCCAAGTCAGACCCTGAAAGAGAAAACTAGATTAGCCTCTGACAACCTGTAAGTAAATGTCTGATGCCCTTCTGCCACTCTCAGGCTGTGGCTGCCTGCTTGTGGCTGGTGTTTCATTAGAGTTACCTTTATGGCCATCTTGGGAACTGAAGTTTCCACAGTAAATAATACTGGTTTTTAATTTTTAAATATTATACTGACTGTATCAATAGCTACCAATAAAGTACCTAATAAGTGCCACACTATGCTGGGTAATTAATATAAGCTATTTTACTTAATCTTCTTAACAGCCCTAGGAGATAACCACTATTATCATCCCCATCTTACAAACCAGGCAACTGTGGCTTGAGTACTGAAATGCTTTGCTGAAGATCTCATAGCTGGTTAAGTGGCAGAATCTACATTTAAATACAGAATACATTTAAATATTCTAATGCTACTGTCGTATCCATGCTGTCTTTTCCAAATGTAGAGTCATATAATTAAAGATTATTAAAGTTTTCTCAAGGGATTTACAAACCTATTCTTTGTTATCATGCTAATCTTAGAAACAATTAAAATGATTTCTTTTAATTTTACAGATGGTGAATCTAAGCTACAAAAAAGTTAGGTACATTGTTCTTGGGCATTTATTCATTCAAAGAATATCATTGGGTGCTTGGTGTGTTCCAGGCAACATGATAGGCACTAGGGGTTCTCATGGATCTCACAATCTGAAGGAAGAGATGAACAGCAAACAAACAAACACATTAATTAAAAGTTTAAATAAAAGTATAGAGAAAACAAAACAAGCTAATGAAATAGAGAGAGCTCAGGGTTTGGAGGGGCAGCATTAGGTAGAGTGGAAGGGAAAGCCTCTCTAAGGAGTTGACATTAAAACCAGGAGTCTGAATGGAGAGGAGCTTGCGTACAAAGATTCAGAGTACACACAGACACTTAGTGATATTGTCAAGAATAGAACTCAGCTCCCCTAAATTCTACCTAGGGTTGCTGTCTCCAATTGGAAGTAAGGCCCAAGTAGAAGCTGACTGGATATGACCTGATATGTGGGACTTTCAAACTTTTGTCTACAAGCATCTCTTTTATCACCCCCCTTTCTTCTTTAAATGTCCCTAGAAGTCACAAGTTTTCTCCAGTTATTTTTCTGTTTCTGTATTCATCCCAAATGCTTCAGGCCAGCATTAGTTGTTGGGATCTTTCCAGATGTTCCCTTAACAGGCACAGAAAAGTTCATGTGCCCGCAACAGTAAAGCCTCTGGAACTAAGCTCTAGGTAACACTCCCTTCCCCAACTGCCCCTCTAAGCTTGGCAATTTCTGTGTAATTGGCAGAGTAGTTCATATAGGAAAGTTTCTGCCTTCTTGACTGGTCTCCTGAGATGCGGAGAAAAGTAAGCCCAGGGGCCAAGCAGTTGTGACATCCAAAATGGTCATTCCCAATGGGGTATTTTCACTGACTCATACTGAGAGTTTGGGGACCTGCAGTCACCACTGAGATATTTTGGGAACAATTGGAAGAATCAAATTGACTATGAGATACATTGTGTTACAAACTTTTTATGTAAAATACATTCTTAGTCATATTAAAAAGTCTTGGTCACAATTAAAATAGCAATTGTTTCCCCAAACATTGGGATTCTAGGAATTATGGATAAATGGCCAATACAGAAGATGTTTGTAGGGATGTATTTCTCATTTTATTATCTGTCATATCATCTTGTTTACTCAACCCTTTACCCTAATTATAAACTATAAATCACTTTTAAACATCAAAGAATTATTTAATCAGTTTTTATGTGGTCAATAAAGTGTCTGATTGCCATTCAGCATTCTAATAAAATAGTCTTGTACCTGAGATGTATGTGGTGGCCAGCTGCCTTGAACTACACTTTTTCATTTTTTATTAAACACTGAGAACAAACTGAGGGTTGATGGGGGGTGGGAGGGAGGGCAGGGTGGGAGGGAGGGCAGGGTGGGTGATGGGTATTGAGGAGGGCACCTTTTGGGATGAGCACTGGGTGTTGTATGGAAACCAATTTGACAGTAAATTTCATATATTAAAAAATAAAAAAAAAAAAACAGGTTTGAGTTGTGAAAGACTTGTTTCTATGCACTTGTTTTATTTTTTCCATTCAATAAATGTTTAACAAACATTTATCATGTGCCTGTCATTGTGTGAAGAGCTAGAAATACAAAATCAATAGCAAATTGATAATATCCTTAGATAAACTCCATTCCCACTCCCTAATACATGCACACATGTGAGTGTGCTCACACAAATACACACACAGTTTCTCATTTGGAAAGCACAAACAGCCTCAGTCTCCTTTGGTGCTGGCTCATTAGCAGCTTTTATAGAAAATACTAAGTTATTACGCATTTTAAGGGCTACAGCTATTGATTTTGAAGCAAGGAAATTGTTTAAAAAGTAGACTTTATAGACATGTATTTTGTGGGCAGATTCACTTAATTCTATTGCTTAGCTATGCAGAATTTCATAGTCACTTTAAATAGAGAAATTATTCTCTTTTTTTTTCAAGTTAAATTGTGGTACATTAGGTGGTATTTCAACCAGTTTATGAGCTTCGGCTATGACATGATGGGCTGACTCTACATATTAAAGAACACTGTCCCCAAATTTAATTATCTTGGGGCATCAGCACCACCCAGGATAAAATGAACCATTTTGTTCATCACGACTGCAGCCTTTACCAAAATGGAGGTTATGGGATAACAACTTAAAGGCTAACTCGTTAACGCTCAGGGATGGATGAGGTAATGTGCCAGCAGCCCAAATGTTTTCTTCTAGAGACCTGTATCTCTTTCCCATGTTGTGCTATATTAATGGGGATGTCTTTATCCATTGTCACTGCCTGTAGACATTTGAATAATGTAGATGTAATACCTGATGGGCATTCAGCCTCGTGCACAATCAATTTCTCAAACTCCAAGGATCTCTCAGTGACTAGAGCAAAATTCTGGGGTTGCCATAAACTAATTTATAAGGATTCAAATTATGGCATCCATGCAGTCCCTGCTTTTATTTTCATAAGTGTTTACTAGGGAGTACTGTGTCATCCCAAATTATTTGATGGGGGCAATGAAGTAAATTAGTCCTCCAGATTGTAAAGGCTATGGATTTAGGCCTAAATGAAAGCATTCCTGTCTTCATAATGTAGAAAAGAGTGACCTTTCTGACTTTAATTTGTTTCTCCATCTGTGCCATGCATTTCGGGAGGACGTGAGGAATAGGCTTGATGATACCCAAACGTATTTCCCCCTTTTGTATTACTGTGCTGATGGCTTGACGGAGGAGTCACCTATCCTGGTTACAGATCCTGGGGGATGTTCTTTCACCAGTCTGCAGTGAATGAGGTCAGAGGATCCATCTTCATGGAACTTGGAACATGGGAAGTTTTACTATTCTCCTTGAAATGAGGGCCCCCCCCCCTTAGTTATGTCATCCTGGCCATTTGCTGTCCCAAATGAAATTTTCTCTAACTTTTCCCTGCACAATGTGTATTGTGTAGCTCAAAAGTTACAAATTCATGCTACATATTTTTAAAAAGAGTCACTGAGTCAGTATAAGGAAATGTGCTAACTTCAATAACAAAACTTTATGTTATTTTTACAACAAGCCTATGAGGTAGGTACTATATTTATTTCTATTTTACAGAAGAAGAAAGTGAAGCTCAGAGAAAGTGAATACTTTTCTCAGAATCACACAGGTGATGTGTAACTAATGTCACCCAGGTCCCCCTGACTCTACAGTCTGTCAATCAATGTTCTTTGTGCCATAACACATTGAAATAATCTTTAGAAAACATTATTTGCTAATCTACCCATCCCTTTTCTTTAAACCTAATGGTTCTCAACACTAGTTGCATATTAAAATCACCTGGGAGCTTAAAAATGTATCATACCCAGGTCCCATTCTCAGATTCTGATCTAATTGGTCTGAGGAGAGGCATGGGAAATCATATTTTTAAAAAAACTTTCGAAGTGACTGCAATGCATTGCCAGAGTCAAAAACCACAAATTTGGAACTTTGTGCTGTGTTCCTTTTCCTGTTTCCTGGTTATAAGTAGCATACTTAACCCTAGTTGCCTGATTCTTCACAGTGTATGAGGAAGAATTTAGAGATTTCACTCAATACAACAACAGGGGAGAACTCTATGCACAATGGTCAGGGACTGCTCCCTTTGGATCTTCACAGCTCTCTCCTTCTCTATAGAATCTTGACTGTCACTGAAACAGTGAACTGTGATCTTGGACAAAGCCAAGGAATCTTATGATGGCATTTCAGGAGTGACTATAGACACCATTTTCATCCCTTTCCCACCAGGAGATCTGAAGAGACACATCCTTGACCATAATTCTCAAAGCTATGAGGTACTTTTATTGAGGGGTGCTCTTTCTCTCTCTTTTATACAACAAACTTTAATTGAACACCTATATGTGCCAGGAACTGTTTGTGGCTCTCAATTAGAGTGATGTTTCCCTAATAAAAGGCACATGGAATTCAATGAAAGATTTTTTTGATTGTGAAAATAATTATTAAGAAATACTGATATTAAGTCAGAGGTGGCCAGGGATGCTAAATATTCTATAGTGCTCAAAATAGTCTTGTGCAATTCTCATGACAAGAATATTCAAACTCCAAATACCAATAGCACCGTTATTGAGAAGTAATATATAGTCCAGATCTGGGATCTGACTTCTTGTCCCTTCACTGACAGTGGCTATATCATCACCATCTTCTTCCTAATGAGACTTTTTGAAGGACTTTTCAGTCAATTTGTCAGTCAGCAACTTTCAAGTCCCTATTTACTGTACACTTTAGCTTTAACAGCCACTGTGTAAAAGGAAAAGAAGACAATCTTTAACTTCAGAAAGCTCACAATCTAGTTGGAGAGACAAAATATATACTTAGGAATAAGATTTAAGAACATTCCTCCAACGGTGCCTGGGTGGCTCAGTGGGTTCAGGGTCTGACTCTTGATTTTGGCTCAGGTCATGATCTCAAGGTTGGTGAGATAAAGCCCCACATCCAGCTCTGCACTGACAGTTCAAAGTCCTGCTTGGGATTCTTTCTCTCTGCCCCTACCCCTACTCTCATTCTCTCTTTCTCTCCCTCTCTCTCTCTCTCAATAAATAAATAAACATTTAAAAAAGGAGCATTACTCCAAACAAGATCCTAACCAGTAAATATATTAAGGCAAAAGTATGATGGCATAAATGAAAAGAACAGAGTCAGACAGAATTTGGTTCAAATTCTGTTCTCAAAGTTTTATTTTTGTGTGATCTTGGCAGAAGTTCTCAACATCTCTGTCAATTTTCTAATCTGTAAAATTGGATTTTACTTCAGAGTTTAAATTAGTATTACAAATAATTGCTCAGTTCAGCACTTGTAACATAGATAGTGCTAAGTAAACAGCATTCTCTATCATTAAGAACAGTATTATATAATAAAAAGTATTTGACTGAAAAGGGAACCTGAGTGGCTCAGTCAGGTGAGCATCCAACTCTTGATTTCGGCTCAGGTCATGATCTCACAGTTTATGAGTTCAAGCCCCATGTTGGGCTCTGTGCTGACAGGGTGGAGCCTGCTTGGGATTCTCTCTCTCCCTCTCTCTCTCTCTTCCTCTCCCCTACTCATGCTCTCTCTCATTCTCTCTATCTCTCAAAATAAATAAATAAAAATTTAAAGAAAGAGCTAAAAAGTATTTGACTGAACAACATCATCAACCAACTGGAACCAACTGATATTAATAGAACACTCCACTTAACAATAGCAGAATACATTTACCAAGACAGACCATACCTTGGGTCATAAAACAAACCATAACACATTTCAAAAGAATTGAAATCATATAAAGTATGGTCTCTGACCATAACTGATTTAGACTAGAAAGCAATAACCGAAAAACAGCAAAAAGAAATTTCCAATCACTTGGAAATTAAACCACCTAAATAATTCATGGCTTGTAGAAGAAATCTCAAAGGAAATTAGAAATCATTTGGAATGAAATGAAAAGGAAAAGGAAAATGCAATATACCAAAATTTGTGGATTTCAGTTAAAGTAGTGCTTAGAGAGAGAATTCATATCATTGAAAGTGTGTATTAGACAATAAGAAAGGTCTTAAATCAATTATTTAAGTATTTGTCTTAGGAAATTACTAAAAGAATACCAAATTAAACCAAAATCAAGCAAAAGGAAGGAAATAATAAAAAGATAAATCAATGGTGTTTAGAGAGAAAGAAAAAAATGAAGCCAATGTTTGTTTCTTGAAAATAAGTCATGAAATTGATAACTGTCTAAAAATACTGAAAAAAGACAAACACAAATTATCAATATCAAGAATGAGTGAGGGTGTTACTACAAACTCTGCAGATATTAAAAAGAAAATAAAGATATATGATAAACAATTCTACACACAGAAATTAAACAACTTAGATGAAGTCACCAACACCTCAAAATCCAAATTAACAAAACTCACTAAAGATTAAATAGATAACTTGACTAGTTATTTAACTATTATAGAAATTAATTTCATAGTTAAAAATCTTCTAAAAAATATATCTGCAAGCCCAGATAGACTCACTGGTAACTTTTACCAAACATTTAAAGAAGATACAATACCAATCTATTCCAGAATAGAGCAGTAAACGTTTTCTGATTTACTTTACAATGCTAGCGTCACCCTGATCCCCAAACCAAACATAATGCAAAAAAATTAAAACTGCAAACCAATATCCCTCATGAACATAGAGGCAAAAAACCTTAACAGAATATTAAAAAATTGAAACCACAAATATGAGTAAAGCATCACAACCAACTGGGGTTAATATAGGAATTCTAAACCAGTTCAATATTCAAAAATCAATCAAATCAATCATATAATCCACCATTTTGACTGTCTAAAGAAGAAAAAACCCAAATGATCATATCATTAGATACAGAAAACATTTGACAAAATACAACATCCATTCATGATTTAAAAAAAAAAAACTCTAAGCAAACTAAGAGTAAAAGGAAATTCCATTAACCTGATAGGCATTTATGAAAACTCCATGGCTAACATCATAATGGTGAAGGACTAAATGCTTTCCTTCCTAAGATCAGGAATAAGGCAAGGATACCTACTTTCACAACTCCTATTCAACATCATACTAACAATTCTAGCTGATACAGTAAGATAAGAAAAAAAAAAGAACATACAGATTGGAAAGGAGAAACAGCCCCATTTTTAGACAATATTATTATCTATGTAGAAAATCTCAGGGATGTAAAATGAAAACTTCCTAGAAGTAATACATGAGCTTAACAAGGTCATGGGATATAGGATCAATACACAACACTTAGCTGTATTTCTAAAGTCAAGCAATGAACAATTGGAAGTCAAAATTATAAAAATATATATGTATACCATTTGAAAGAGTTAAGCATTAATATGACAAACTTGCACAAGATTTGTATGCTGAAAACTACAAAATGCTAAGGGAAGATATCAAAGAAGAGATAAATAAATGGTGGAATGTACCCTGAGCATGGATTGGAGGATTTGGTATAATAACGATGCCAACTCTCCCCAAAGTGCAATAGCAATGAAAATCCCAAAAGGTTTCTTGTGGTTATCATTACTACAATTAGGAATTTCTAAAGCTCTACATTCTAAAACTTATATGAAAGACAAAAAAAAAGAGCTAAAACAATTTTAAGAAAAAGAACAAAGTTGGAGGATTCATCACTACTGTGTTTTAAGACTTACTATAAAGTTACAGTAATGAATATGGTGTGCATTGGCAAAGGAACAGACACTTGGATCAATGGTCCAGAATAGAGAGTTCAGAAATAGATCCACACAAGGGGCGCTTGGGTAGCTCAGTTGGTTGAGCCTTTGACTTCGGCTCAGGTCATGATCTCCCAGTTCATGAGTCTGAGTGCCCCATGGGCTCTGTGCTGACAGCTCAGAGCCTGGAACCTACTTCGGATTCCGTGTCTCCCTTTCTCTCTGCCCCTCCCCTGCTCGCTTGCTCTCCCTCTCTCTCTCTCCCTCTCTCTCTCTCGAAAATAAATAAACATTAAATTTTTTTAAATAAATAGACCCACATAAATGTGGAGATTTGGTCTTTAAAAAATATGTTTATTTATTTATTCTGAGAGAAAGAGAGAGAAAGTGCGAGCAGGGGAGGTGCAGAAGGAAGGAGAGACAGAATCCCAAGCAGGCTCTGCACCATCAGCGCAGAACCTGATGTGGGGCTCCAACCCACAAACTGTGAGATCATGACCTGAGCCTAGGTCAAGAGTTGGGCACTTAACTGGCTGAGCCACCCAGGTGCCCTGATCATTAATAAAGATGCATAAGCAATTCCTTGGAAAAATAAATGATAGTCTTTTCAACAAATGGAACAAGGGGTCACCCATATGCAAAAAGAAAGGAAAAGAGAACAGAAAAGAAAAATAGAAATGAATCCTGACCTCAACTTCATACCTTATGCAATGATAAACTCAAAATGGTGCAATATGAAAATATAAAACATAAAGCTTCAAAACTTTTAGGAAACATAAGAGAAAACCTATGTAATCTGAGTTTAGGCAAAAATTTCTTAGAAAGGAGACCAAAAGCATGGTATATAAAAAGTAAAAATAGATAAATAAGTTCTTTATTAAAATTAAGAACATTTTCTCTGCTGAAGGCGCTGTTATGAAGATGAAAAGACAAACTGAAGACTGGGAGGAAATATTTGCAATTCATGTATGCAACAAAGGGCTTGTATCCAGGAGATAGAAAATAATTTTGAAAACTCAACAGTAAAAAGCAATCCAATTAGAAAATGTGGAAAATGCCTTGAGCAGACATTTCACTCAAGAGGATATACAGATGGCAAATAAGTATAGGAAAAGATATTTAACATCATTAGCCATTAGGCAGATGCCAGTTAAAACCAACATAAAGTAACACTGCACACCTATTAGAATGTCTTTAAAAATACTGGAATACAAGTTCTGGTGAGGATGTAGAGCAACTAGAACTCTTATACATTGCTCTTGGGAACGCAGTGGTACAGCCACTCTAGAAAACAGACGGGAAGTTTCTTATCATGTTAAATATGCACATACCACACAACAAAGCAATTGCATCTTGGTAATTTTTCTTTAAAAAATGAAAACTTATATTCAGAGAAAAAAGTATATATGATTATTTATAACAGTTTTATTCATAATAATGAAAACCTAGAAACAACCTAAATGTCCTTCCATGGATGAGTAGTGAAACAAACTTTGGTACAACCATACAATGGAATACTACTCAACAAAAGGAAAGAAGGAACGGAGGGAAGGAGGGAGGGAGGAAGGGAAAGTTTCTGCCCTGGAGGCCCTTAAAGGCTTAGACAAATGAATATGGAGGCCAAGATGATTTGATTACCATGTTGTGGCTGAGACTTTCTAGTGGTGGAATGGAAGGAACTTGGGAAATAGAGAAACATGAGCCAGGGAGACAGTCACTGGATATTTATGGAGTGCCTTCTGAGTTCAGGCAGTGCACTATCCTAGCAGTGGGGACTGGTGAACTTAAAATGTATTGTACAAGGAAATGTGTACATGATTGCAGGAGGAAATCAAGTACTAGCCATGCAGGGATTATAGATTAAGTGCATTCATAATAAGCTGAGTGTAAAGTGAATAGCCCACCATATATAAAATCATTTTTTCTCACTGTCTTTCATTATGACCGCAGGGACGTAGGATTTTTATTTCACCTCAGCTAAAATAAACATCACATTTCAGGCTCCAAATGGTTGATTCAAAAAGCATGCTGCCTTTGTGGCTATACGTGAGGTTTAAGTCTCTATCTCTGTCAGAAGCGAGTTCCAAATGGTCAATCAAGCCACTTAAAATTTCAAGATCTTTTAAAGTACCCTATGAGTGTTATACCTCCAAGCTAATTCCCATTTGATGGGAATTCTCCCTGATTTCAAGTAAGAAACATGTAGTGCAAAGAGCACACGCTCTGAAAACGGATTAGAATCCCACTGCTACCGTTATACCATCTGTGTGACCTTGGGATTTAACCTCTATGAGCCTTGGTTTCTTCTATAATGGCCTTTGTTCCATAGAATCATGTATATAAGGAACCAGTTATGCTATTGAAGTAGATAATACAAGTTTGTACTTATATAAATCATGTAGATATTTCTGAGACTCAGCAGAGACAACAAACCAGGCCCTTATCTACACATTAATATTTTAATAACAAATATTTGAAAACATCTCTTACCTTTAAGAAAACCTTTCACTAATGGTAGTGTATTAAAAGAAATGCCTGTGAGATGAAATGTGTTATTTCACTGAACTTTATAAAATCTACAGATAGTCTGCTGTAAGGGAGTATGTGCAAACTGTTGCTTACTTTTAATAAACTAGTCTAGTGTTCCCTCAAAAGTTATAATGAAAGTTTCATCTGAACAGGTGGAAAAGAATGACAGATGGAATTTTGAAAAAATTTTTTTCAAAACTTTGTTCTCCAGATCTTTTGATTTGGCACAGAGTTGACCTCAGTGTAGAACCAGAAAACACCCTCTCTTTTCCCAGGAAGTAACCGTCTCAAGATGGCTGGTTGGGGGCAGGTGATTCTTTAGTACAAGCCTGAGAACAGTCACTGGAGTTAATGAAACCAGAGAATGCAAAGCTGGAAGTCATGTTTTGGAGGTCAGCTTGAACTAGAAATGAATGGCACTAAAGTGAGCAAAATCAGGACCTGAAGAAGAAAAAATGGAACGTAAGAGCTGGGAGGACTGCTTAGCTGATGGACCTGATATATAGTTTTCCTCAACCAAATGCCAGTTGAGTACCTTGAACTAGTGACAAGGGGTAATAGAGGGTCACAGATGATGATATAGTTATCATAGGGCATTGATGCCAAGAGAAAAAACTCTGTAATACACAAGATGCTGAAGAGTCTCATCTGTGCTTCAGGACCTCAGAAAGAGAGAGGCAGCCCAATGCTTGGAAAACATCTTTGCTAGGACTGTGAGCATGGAGAAAGTGAAAGGCAGAAATCGAGGCAAAACAGACATATCAGCTGAGACTACCCCAATGAGAATGAACATACCCAGGTTCTCCATTCTGATGACAGTATACAAGAAGATGAACAGTCCAAAGAGAGGAGGCTAAGCTAAAGGTAACACTGAGGAGGATCAGTCATCCCTTAGAGGAGGAATTTTGTCGTTACACTGTCAACCTCAACGATCTTTTAGGGCATAAGAATGTTTTAAACTCCATATTTATTTACATTTATGGATCATTTAAAATTCCTTCTGGGAAGGGCTGGTCACCAAATTATAGGAAATGACAGTGAAATATAGTGAAGCTGGGAGGAGAAGACTGCAGAACCCAAGAGATTGTAAAGAGATCAGGTATACTGTTGTTTTAATGTTGAGTTGTATATGTTCTTTATGTATTTTGGATATTAACTCCTTATCGGTTACATCATTTGCAAATAGCTTCTCCCATTCAGTAGGCTGTCTTCTTGTTTTGCTGATGACTTCCTTCACTGTGCAAAAGTTTTTTATTTTGGTGTAGCCCGATAGTTTAATTTTGCTTTTGTTTCCCTTGCCAAAAGAGCTTACAATAGCCATGATAATGGTAGCAACCCAAATGTTCATCAATAGATGAATGGATAAAGAAGAGTTGGAATATTAGTCAGCAAAAAAGAATGAAATCTTGCCATTTGCAAAAACATGGATGTATCTAGAGGGTATGAAATAAATGAAGTAAGTCAGACAGAGAGGAAGAGAGAAATACCATATGATTTCACTCATATGTAGAATTTAAGAAACAAAACAAAGAAAAAAGTAGACAAATGAAAAGCAGACTCCTAACTACAGAGAACAAACTGATGGTTACCAGAAGGGAGGTGGGTAGGGGGATGGGGGTAATAGGTGAAGGGGATTAAGAGTACACTTATTGTGATGAGCACTGAGTAATGTATGGAATTGTTGAATCACTATATTGTACACCTTTAATATAATACTGTATGTTAATTCTATTTGAATTTAAAAAGAGAGAGAGTGGGGCGCCTGGGTGGCTCAGTTGATTAGGCAACCGACTTCGGCTCAGGTCATGATCTCACAGTTCATGAGTTCGTGCCCCGCGTCACGCTCTGTGCTGACAGCTCAGAGCCTGGAGCATACTTCATATTCTGTGTCTCCCCTCTCTCTACCCCTTCCCTGCTCATGCTCTGTGTCTCTCTGTCTCTCAATAATAAATAAACGTTAAAAAAAATTTTTAAAAGAGGGAGAGAGACCAGATATACTGCATCCTTCACTCTTGCCTTTCTTCCTTGCTGCAACTTCTGTCTTGGCATAGGTAGTAGGAAGACTTCAGATCTGGGGCCCAATCTTGCCGGGGCTTTTGTGTAATAACCCACACCTAAAAGTTAAGGACGCTCAGAATCAGTTCTGTTTGTATTTCCTGGTAATAAAGCACACTTCTCATGGTGTCACATCCTTCTCAATATACTCAGATCCTTTCCCACTCTTACCAGATGAAGTTCCAATTTCACAGCCTGGCATTCAAGGCTCTCTTTTTCACAGCCCTTTTCCAATTATTTCCAGCCTTGGTTTTTACTGTCCACATTTACAAAACCTACGGTGGGGGTTTCAACCAATAAGAATTACATTCTTTCTCTGGCTGAGGTGTAAAAATTAAGACATGAGGGATAAGAGATACCACCATCCTGACCCTGTGTAACGGTCCCTAGGGTAAATGCTGGGGACCAGAGCCTGAGGGGAGAAGAGAAGACCACGATGCCAACAGTTAATGCAAATCTCTCGGTGATCAGACTGGGCCATCGGGCCAGTAATGGTGCTACAAGGAGTCTACATGAGTGCATGTGGGTTTTCTTAACCCAACTATTAGGGGCATTCCAACTTCTCACTTTCTTTAGGTTCATTCCAGCCTCTGTGCCTTCATGCTGGCCAGTATGCATAGGTGCATTTCCCTCTCCTCTCCTCTCAGCAGCCCCCAAATTCTCCTTTATATTCTGGCTCAAAATGTTTTCAGTGTCTCTGATTGCTGCTTTCTCTGTATACCTACTTTCCTTTCATTGCTGTCTCTGAAATTTATTAACAATCGTACATATATTTCTACCACGAGTAACTGAATTCAGGCCCCCGCCTAGATCCCTCAAGGCAATCTTCCATGGCCTTTTTAGTTCTGTCTCCATCCAGGTCCAGTCTCCAAATTTTATTGTCTCTTGGCATGCACACCTTCATTCCTTCTAGGAGGTTCTATTTATCTCACCATATTTTCCAGTCTTTTGCTTGTTCCTCTTTTCATTCCCAATTTTTAATTTTGGGGGTGCTTTCAATTCGCTCATTTATACATTAATTTAATTTACAATTACACTTATGATGCACCTACTGTATATCAGGACATAGTCTGTGCATATTTTTTATGACTCCCTTCCCTTCCTTTCCCTTCCTTTTGTGTTTCCCTCCTTCCTCCCCTTTCTCTTGCCCTCTACTCCCCTCTTCTGCTCTCCTCTCTTCTGTGCTTTCCAAAACAGACTTGTTCTCCATCTTTTCTTATAGCTTCAACCAACTCAAAAGAGTTGATGTTCCCAAATCCTTAACATTAACCCAAATGTTTCTCTTCAACTTCAGTCCTGTTTCTAGCTGTTTACTGGACATTCTTTCCTGGATGTCATGCGGTCATCTTAAGATCAATGTGTCCCAAACCAAATATCTTCTATCTCCTTCAACCTGGCCCTCTTCCTGTATCCCTCATTTCCATTAATTGTCTAATATTTTACCAATTCAAAACCATTATTGGCTTCCTTATGTTTACCCCCTATGTCTAATCAGTCCCAAAATTTTACTGACTCAAACTTTCAAAAAGCTCTCACATCTGTTTATCCACATCTTTACATGTCTCTACTGTTATTGCCTTAGTTCTAGCCTTCATCTTCTCTTATGTGGGCTATTGTCACAGTGGTTTTAGTTATCTTTCTTCCAGCTTCCCCAGATCCATTTTCCACCAGCTCCTAGAGTTATCATGGAGTTGACCATGTCATTACTCTTCTTTGGAAATGCTTAGAATTATCCACCATATACAGTATAAAGCCCACCCAATTTGACATAACATTTTCAGGCCAATACAATCTAGACTCAAACCAATTTTCCAGATGCACTTCCCATCATTCCCTCCATGGGCCCTACACTCCAGCTCCACTTAAGCTACAATTCTCCAGCACATGAATATATTACACACTGTGAAATCCTCTATTTTAATCCTGATTGCATTGTTTTAAGGTTTATACAAGAATTTTGAGGGCAAAGACTATGTATTCTTTACCTTTGTAACCCTAGTGTTTTCCACAAACAGGTCTCAAGAAATATTACATAAAGTCATGAATGAATGATAGCCTGGGTTTGAATTCCATTTCTTCCACTCCTTATCAATGTGACTGTTGGCCAGTTACCTAAACTTTTTAGCTCTAGTTTCCTCATCTGTAAACTGGGCATAATCGCCATTCAGCCCTATAGATTTTGAAAGTTCTCATGTCCCTTTTATGTCTTTTAATCTCTAGATTCTCAGGCCCCTACCCAGGCATTGGCAGACAGTGGCAGAAGCAACAAGAAGGTTGTAGGGCCAAAACCTGAGCAGCAGCTGCAGCAGGCCTGCCTCATAGCTGCTACCCAGGCTTTTCAGAACTTTGCATTGTTAACCCTTTGGGTCTAGTTCTTGAGAACCGCATGGATTATTCAGACTCTAACTCTTACCTTCTTGGTTTCTGGGTAAGCAACACAGAAAATTCACCTACCCACATGTTTCATCTTTTCTGGGCAACCCTTCTTAAGCAGACCACTGATTAGATGCAACACACCCATGTCTCGGATGAAATGACTTTTTAAGCTTTCCCCATATTGATGGCTCTCTCGTAGACATATTTCTATTTTCAGTTAACACAATGTTTGGCTTGGGACATATAAAGAGCTATTAGACTCAAACCTCTATTGTTTTACACATTCATATTCTAGTCTTGATAGCTCAACTGTGTCCCACCCTTGCCTCACATCAGCTTATGGGCAAGTGAAAAACCCAAGAGCATTTCCCACCAATTGCAGTCATGACAAACCATCTTGTATATGTATTGTTGATATTCTGAGTTTCAAAGGCCTATTAAATTATTAATTTTAACTCATCACTCCATTATCCTGATAATTGTTACTACCATGATTTTATTATCCACCTTTTCAGCTCCTATACCAAGCCTTGAGTCATCTGAGTCATCTATTTGATTATTTGTCTTTGTCCTCATCCATGTAATTTGTGTGTATTTTTTCTAATTTTTATTGTGGAAAATACACATAACTTAATATTTGCCATTTTAACCATTTCTATGTATATGGTTGTGTGATTGCCAACTATTTATGTTGAAAAATTTCAAAACTATACAGAAATACAATAAATGCCCATATACTCTTCACCTAGAGTTACTCTTTGCTAACATTTTGCCAGATTTGCTTCCTCCCTTCATCCCTTGCTCCCTCTCAATAGATATAGATATAGATAGATACAGATATAGATATAGATATAGATATAGATATAGATATAGATATACTGAATGTTTGTGTCCCCCCCCCCCAGATTCATATGTTGAAACCTAACACCCAATGTGATGGCATTAGGAGGCGCAGCCTTTGGGAAGTAATTAGGTCATGAGAGTGGAGTTATCATGAATGGAATTAGTACCCTTTATGAGAAGAGACAGGACAGCTTGCTCTCTTTCTTTTAGCTCTCCACCATGTGTATACAATGAGAAGGTGGCCATCTACAAACCAGGAAGAAGGCTGTCATCAGAACCCAACTATGCTGGTCCCCTAATCTTGGACTTTCAAGCTTCAAGTACTGTGAGAAATAAATTTCCGTTGTTTAAGCCACCCAGTTTATGGTATCTTGTTAGAGCAGCTGGAATTGACTAAGACAGAAATACATATTATACATGCATGCATTTATGCATTTTTGAAGATCCCCCTTAATTCTGACGCATGAGAGTTAACTTCTGTAGACTATGCCTGTCCTCTATCTGAAACTCTACCGTCTTGTGGTCCCCTCTACCCAAACCTCTTTGCATGGCTACAGTGACTTCCTGGGATTCATCTCCTAACACTTTCATGTCACTCCTCATAATCTTGTAATATAGTCTCTAAATAAGCAGTGCTGCTTCATAACTTTGTACCTCTACATGCATCGTATCCTCTGCATGGAATATTGTTTCCTTCTTTATCTGTCTGTTAAAATATTATTCATCCTTGGGGCACCTGGGAAGTTCAATGGGTTAAGTGTCTGACTCTTGATTTCAGCTCAGGTTATGATCTCATGGTTTGTGAGCGTTTGTGAGTTTGAGCCCTGCATCAGGCTCTGCGCTGTTGGCATGGAAATCTGCTTGGGATTCTGTCTCCTTCTCTCTGTTCCTCACCTGCTTGTGTTCTCTCTCCCTCTCTCTCAAAATAAATAAGATTTATATATATATGTATATATATATATATATATATATATACATATATATATATATATATATAGTATTCATCCTTCAAAACTGAAATGATACCTCTTTCAGGAAGTTTTTCCTAAACCTGTTGTCTCTGTAGCTGGTAAAAATTTTTATTGTTACTTGTAAAAAAATGAATTATAAGCATTTGTTTACACATCTCTCCCCTTCTCAAATGTGAAGTCATCGATGGCTGGGAATGTGCCTTATTAACCTTTGTATCCTCAAAACTTAACCACTACATGTGGCACAGAGTAGGTACCCAATACATATTTGTGGATGGAGTCGATGAATGAGTGAATGTTAAAAATGTTTCAACACCTCTAAGACAGAAAAATGAGGAAGAAAGAATGAGGCAGATTTTTTTAAAGGGGGGTTTGTTAGTTTAACACACTCAGTGAGGGGATCTCTGTCCTTGGGAAGAATGGGTTTTGTCTGGAGAAAACTAGACTATGTTAGGAAGGATAACTAATTCCATACAGACAGGCAGCCAAGAACAGTCTGTGGCCAAAGTGTTGATGGATGACAGCTGGAAATATGAGTTGTGAACCAACTAGAAATTACACACCAATCTGAGGTGCAAAATAAATCGCTGGGACTCCAAAGGATTTATTCCCTTTAAAATATCACTCTACATGAACATTTAATAAGAACACTTCAAATTGTTGTAGCACTTTACCACTTTACACATTCACATATATAATCTCATTTAAATTTCCCAACAATTCTATAAGGAAAGGACTATCAACCCTGTTTTAGGATGAGAAAACTGAGGCTCTAAAACATTCAGCAACTAGCCCAAGATCACACACATGATGAGTGGCAGAGTCAGAACAGAAATAGGCCTTGAGATAATAAAGGGAGAAGAAATGAGATAAAACCAAAAGAATAGGGAAAGTAAAGAAAGAAATCCACAATATATACTTAAATTTCATTATGGGGTTTATTAGCTTAAAGTTTGTTGGTCTTTTCTCAGTGATAGTAAAGGGAATATGTCAGAGAAAGGGATGCTTCTCGGCTAAGAGTAATTGATTATCTATGATGTACCAGTTATCGTGAAAGTCGCTTTGCATTTAATACCAGTGATGTCCCTATATGGTAGATATTATTATCCACAGTTTTTTAATTAAAAAATTTTATTGAAGTATAGTTGACACACAATGTTACATTAGTTTCATAGTAATTTGACAAATCTATACATTATGTTGTGCTCACCACAAGTGTAGCTCACATCTGTCACCAAATAACGCTATTGCACTACCACTGACTACATTCGCTATGCTGTACCTCCCACCCCTATAACATTCATTCCATAACTGGAAACCTGTACCTCCCACTCTCCACCCACATTGCCCATCCCCCCCAACCCCTTTTCCCCCTGGCAAACATTAGTTTGTTCTCTGTACTTTTGAGTATGCTTCTGCTTTTTTCTTTATTTATTTTCTAGAATCCACATATAAATGAAATCATATGGTATTTGTCTGACTTATTTCACTTAGCATAATATCCTCTAGGCTCATCCATGTTGTTGCAAATAGCAAGATCTCATCCTTTTTTATGGCTGAGTAGTATTCCATTATATATATATATCGATATAGATATAGATATAGATATAGATATAGATATAGATATATAGATATATAGATATATAGATATACCAGATCTTCTTTATCTATTCATCTATTAAGAGACATTTGTGTTGCTTCCATATCTTGGTTATTGTAAATAATGCTGCAATAAACATAGGGTGCATATATCTTTTCAAATTATTGTTTTTGTTTTCTTTGGGTAAATACCCAGTAGTGGAATCACTAGGTCATATAGTTTTTCCATTTTTAATTTTTTTGAGGACTCTCCACACTCTTTTCCACAGTGGTGACTCCAATTTACATTCCCACCAACAGTGTCTGAGAGTCCTTTTCCTTCACATCTTCACCAACACTTGATGCTTCTTGTCTTTGATTCTAGCCATTCTGACAGGTGTAAGGTGTCATTGTGGTTTTGATTTGCATTTCCCTGATGATGAATGATGTTGAGCATCTTTATCCACAGTTTTTAAATGGAGACATTGAGACTTAGATAGTTTAAGTAATTTTCCTAAGGGTCTGTAAATGTTGGAAAAGAATTTGAACTCTGTTCTGTTTAACTTAAAACCAGTGCTGTTTAGGTACCATTAAGAAAAATGTTTTATGGAAGTATCGTTTGGACTGTTGATTATCTTTTTATGAAAGTAAGACACAAAGTTAGAGAAAGAAGAGAACAGTGTTCTGAGCAAAGCTGAAGTAATCATGAAAACCAACCTTTTTCAATCATGAACAAGTGGGACTTGAGTCTTGAGGGATAGGTAAAATATGTAGCACCAACTAGGCCAGGGAGAGCATTTCAGGAAAGGGTAACAACCTGAATGAAGGTACTGAGGAGAGCAGCACCTCCTGGAGAGTCATTAAAGAACCCAAGAATCGTGGGTGTAATTGATTGCTACCATCTAAGAAATGCAGTGTAAATTCACCGTTTGAGGAGTACATTCTGCCCCCTGGGATTTTTGAGTTTGGGAAAAGTTACTTTCCTGGATGCTAACATCAAGTGAGGGCCTTTCTGGTACAAGGAAATTGAATTACTGATTGTTGGACTGTGTTATGAAAGGGAGCAAGCCACCGATTACCATCAGCTCCCTGCAGGGCCCAACTGGGACAACAGTGATAACTGGCAAGTAGACCCTGAGATAAGAACAAGAGAAGAAATGAGAGATGATATAAGCAAGCTTTAAAAAAAAAAAAAAGACCGAAACTAGGTATCTTTTATAGATTTGGTTTTTTATTGAAAAAGTAATACATGCACTTTATACAAAAAGTTTCAAGGAGTACAAAGGGTATAACAATGGAAGAGTCTACCTCTGCACATACAAACATATGCACATATATACATCTTTCTTTATCGAGAAAGGAAGGATGCCATATACTCTCTTGTACTTTTTCTTTAATCTCAACAAATTAAACTTGGAAAGCATTATATTTTAGCATGTGTAAATTGCTTTTATTTTTTAATTGACTGAGTATTATTTCAATATACGAATATACACTAACTTATTTATCCCATTGTCCAATAACAGATATTTAGCTTGATCCCAGTTTTACACTGATACAAACAATGCTGCAGTGAACACCATTGTATATATGTGTATGCCTTTGCCTATTTGTGCAAGTATTTTCATAAAATAAATTTCTAAAATGGGAGTTTTTGAATCAGGAATAAATGTTATTTTCACATTTATATATATTTCAAAATAACGCCTTCCAAAGAAGTTGCATCCATTTATAATCCTGCCTACAAGGTACAATTGCCCATTTCTTTATTCTCATCAACACTAGGCATTATTTAACTTTTGATCTTTTCCAACCTAACAGAGGGAAACAATGTTTCACTATTTTTTTCTTTTATGTTGCCTTAATTATTAATGAGGTTAAACACCTTTTTGTGTGTATTTCTTGCCATGCGTAGTTGTTTTTCAGTAAACTGTGCATTTATGGCCTTTATTCATTTTTCTAATTATACCTTTTCTTTTCTATCTACTGATTTGTAAGAGATCTCTACATATTAAGTAACAGTCCATTGTGAGTCAGATGTATTAAAGATGTTTTTCTAAATTGCTCTTCAACTGTGTTTATTATATTTCCATGCAAAAGAATATCTCATTTTGTATGTAGTCACATTTATGAAACTTGTTCTGTTTGTTTTTTGGGCTTTGTATCTTCCTTAGAAAGGTCTTCTCCACTTCAAGATTGCATATAATTTTTCCATGTTTTTTCCTAGTACCTTTGCAATTTCCTCTGCCATTTAACTCCTTGACACTTTCAGAACTTATTTTGTGATAAGTTGGACAATCTCTATTTCATGGCATTAATTTGTCTACTAACAGAGTCAAACTTTTTAAATCAGTATAGATTTATAATACCTTTTAATATATGGTACATGAAGGTTTTTCCTCACACTCCCCCTTCCACCCACCACTTATTTTTCCCTTTTAAATTGTCCTAGTCTCACACACCTTCTTCAGCTTATGCGCAAGCTGCGGGGGTGCAGAGCTATAGGGAGAGAGAGATCCCAAATAGGTTCCATGCTCTCAGTGGAGCCTGATGTGGGTCTTGATCCCATGAGTCATGACATCATGACCTGAGCTGAAATCAAAGAGTCAGACGCTTAAATGGCTGAGCCACCCAGGTGTCCCATAAGTATACATATATTTTTTTCTCTTTTTTTATATTAAATATAATTTATTGCCAAATTGGTTTCCATACAACACCCAGTGCTTATCCCAACAGGTGCACTCCTCAATGCCCATCACCCACTTTCCCCACTCCCCCACCATCCATCAACCCTCAGTTTGTTCTCAGCATTCAAGAGTCTCTTATGGTTTGCCTCCCTTCCTCTCTGTAACGTTTTTTAGTTAAAAGACACATTGTTAATCAAAGTGATTGTTCGCTGTTGTCTCAAGAGTAAGAGTGTGCTCCAGAACTTTTATTTTGAGAAACATTCACACACACACACACACACACACACACACACACACACTCGCTCACCTTACAAAAACATACAAATAATGCATTTTAAAACTACAATAGTTTAGACATGAAATCTTTGGGACAATTATAATAAATCAAGAGTAGGGTTGCCAGATTTAGCAAATAGAAATACAGGATGTCCTGTTAAATTGTAATAAAAAAACAGTGAATTTTGTTAGCATAAGTATGTCCTAATCATTGCACAGGACATACTTACCTAAAGGTTATTTGTTGTTTATCTGAAATTTAATTTACTGGCATGTTCTGTTTTATAGACAACCCTAACCAAGAGGAAAATGAGCAGTAGCTTAAAAGCACAAAAGAAAGTTGCATGGGCTGATGAATTAACACTCTCTGGTCAGTGGGAAGCCCTTAATACAGGCACTTAGACATTGGCTTGAGCAGAGCAATTACAATTCTGGGGTGTGAATTAAATGAGCTTGTTTTGTCTTCTGGGCTTTGGCTTGAAAAATGAAACCTCTTAAATAAAATGCAAGGGGCTCAATGGATTTGAAGGGTTTTTTGGCTTTCCGACTCTGCTATAAAAGAAAAATCAGTTTAATAGAAATTGAAAATTAAGATTCTGTTATATTTGTGTCATACTATACAGACGTTTGATATATAGGCTTTCTCTGAAGATTAGTATTTTGAGTTCAAATTATTGGGAAAGTTCCCAAATTGATTTTATCATTCGGGGTTGGTGGGGAAATGTCATTCTTATTAATCACTTTAGATAATAAGTTTAAGTGGAATTCTTTATGATTGATTAAGCCCTTTATTTTTTAAGTGGCCAAGTGATTTGGACCTGAAATTTGGACATTCTCTAATTCAAGGATATTTGCTTCCCTAGTCCTTTTCTAAAAATCAAGTTTACTTTTGGACAAGCCCCTGTACTTGCTGCTGTAGTATATTAAGAAAACCATTGGCTCTGGAGTTAGAAGACCTGGATCAAAGCCCCAGATCTGCCTCTTAGAAGCTCTGTACCGTCAATGTGTGGTAAATGGCTTACCATCTTTGACCCCTAGTCTCCTCACACATGAAATGGGCATAATAATCTCTCCTTTATACAGACTGGGAATTAAACGAAGCATACAGGCAATTTGCATGCCACTTTGTAGATATTCAATAAATGTCAATTTATTAATGGATACACAAATATTAAAAATTAAATATATTTGGAAAATTGTTTCCATTAATACTTTTCTAGAAGGTAGAATCTTGTTTGGCATTTGATTTCTCTTTAAAGGCTGATGAGTTCTCTAATCTCAAAAGTACGGGGAAAAACCAGATAAATATAATGATGTAATGTTGGTATGATCAGTATGAAACACAAAAACCACTCAAATATACAACAACATGTGTCAATGGTGTTCCTTCTGTAAATTTATGGAATTGTAATAATGATGTTTTCCTTTGTTGGTAAAAATAAGATTCCAAGAAGATCCTCTTAACTATGGGAGAAAAAAACACCAGCCAGACTCGGGGTGGGGGTTAGGAGGTTGAGCCTCATGACTCTTCTACGGTGCACCCTTTGAAAGGAGCCTATGCTTGGCCACATCAAGTCACAGAGGGAGGGCATTTGGTTTCTGCTAGTTTTTTTCTCATTGGAAATTTGTCAAGGATTTGTCATATGCTGTGGAATGGTTAGATGTGGGAAAAAAGCCCAAACACTGTAACCTGGCCTTAGGCTTTCAGGATGATTGTTGATGATCTATAGGAGTAGGAAGGCTGCTGGTGAGAATGTGTGATATCCAAGAGACATCTGGAGGAGGGTGATGAGGAGCAAAGCTTCCCAGAGACATAAATTTGAACATCCCATAGATTATCACTAGTCACTTTCTCCTACATAGGCTCTACTCCCAATTACAGACAATGCTAGGCCTCATTTTCTTCATCTATGGCACTGAGGTGGCATGTGGAGGTGGAGGTGGGGATTGCTTAACTAACTCCACATCTGGTGTGAGAAGAAAATAAGAGAATGGACTTCAGTGTTGTTTGAAAAGGCAAGAAGTACTATGTAAATACAAGTGCAGATATTTTTTGCTTATCATCATTTACAGTGATAGCAATGCTAGTATGGTAATCAAGAGCCATCAGATGTTCTTGATTTAGATAGAAGGTAAAGAAAGATGGCGTTGGGTAGCATGCAAACTTGGGATTTCTTGGGAAACTGAGGGAGCAGCAAATTATTCTTTCATCACCTTTTCTTCACTGATTTTTCTCCAGTCAGGCTCATGGCCCAGTCCAGGTTAAGGAGTCCTTTTCTGTTATCGTCTCTGATAAAGGCATAGTTGTCCTCATAGCAATAGCTAGATGTACATTAATGCTTTGCTGAGAGAGAACTTCCTGGAAGTTTGAAACCATTCACTTTTTCATTTAATTTGAAAATCAAATTTTATTTCACAATGAAAAAAGTCATCTGACTTAGAACCAATGAAAGGAAAGTTATGCTATCAATCAAATAAAGAGCCTGGGCCAACAGATTATTTCCAAAGATCTCTTCCAGCTCTGACATTTTAGCCAAAAATCCTTGTGACAAAATCTCAGCTACCTTTCTCATCCAATTTCCCCCTACCCCAAGCCTCACATTGTAAACTAATTTCCTTTGCCTTCCCTTCCCGGTTTCAGTTGCCATAGGCTTTTTGAAGTCCTTCTTTCCAAATGGAAATCCCATCCTTTTCCTCTTCACATAGCTAAAGCCTATTGAGCCTTTGAGACTGAGTTACCAATGAAAAGAGGGACTTTTGGCCAGGCAGTGGACTAGGTGCTTTATCTGTGTAATTTCTAACCTTTACATAAGCTTTTTGAGGTGGGCCTCAGTCTTCGCCAATTACAGGAAAGGAAACTGAAGCTCAGAAAGTTTAAGTAACTTGTCAGACCTCACACAGCTAGTGGCAAAGTTAGAGTTTGATTTCAATTCTGTCAGGCTCCATAGTTGGGCTTTCAAGTTCAAGACCCACCTTTCCCAGCCCCAAAGACCTCCATCTTCCTCACACCCTCCAGGCCTTCAACCAACCACACATTTAGCACTCTCTTATAGTGGACTTACTTTTAGTTCCTATCTTTTCTTTCCAATTTCTTTTTGAGTTCCCCAAGAGAAAGGACCATAGCTGATTCAACTCTGTACAGCCAGTGGCCAGTCCTGTGATTTTGCACACAAATGGAGCTTAATAAATATTTGTTAATGAGTGGATATCAGATTAATTTTTTGTTTAAAACCTGTATTTGAATATTGTTGAATATGTTTTTCATCAGTAGAAGAAAACTGTAGCTAAGGTAATTTGTGAGCTGAAGCCATTGTTACCTCTGTTGCTAAGGGAAGTCAGTTACCCTGGGATACTAATTAACTGCAGCTATTGTGGAAATTAAGCCAGCAGCCCCCAGCGGGTTCAGAGAGCAAATGGGAGGAGGGAATCTAGAAGGTGTCAAGTAAAAGTATCTTTTCTGATATGAGGAAAAGTGACTAGGGGAGGGGTGGCTTGTACACTTTCAACACCATCAACCTCTGCGAAGCTTATTTCTCTTCCTTAGTGGGCAAAGAGTTTGTTCCCTATAATTAGCTCAAACAATGTAGGCCAGGTGAATAGACGGCCTGTGGCTGAGATGAATAGTTTGGTCTTTGTTAGCCATTGAGGGATAAGCATGTGGGGGGCTTCGACGTCAAAGCAGCTCCAAGTCTGAATGAGAAGTACCTGTTGGAAGAGATTTGGACTTTAAGTTAAGATTCCAACTGAGTTGATGAAGGGAAAGGAAGAGATCAATAAAGTAACAGACTCTACCTGGGGCATCTATTGCATTTAAAAGAATTATCTACTTTTCCTTCTAAATTGGAGTTCAAAAGTCTTAAGAAAGAGGTTTATTTATGATTCCAGAGAAAGTCTGAACAGTGTACTTATTTATCTGCAACATACCCAGAGCTCAAATTTTCGGACTTGGCCTCAAGTTGCTCTAACAGACGAGTTCCACCTAGCGATAGTGTACCTAAATTGCACTTTGTTTTTCTGAGAAACTGAAAACGTGGCCTTTACAAGTGGCCACAGAAGCCCTGAAGTCATGAAATTATTCAACAGCTGAGCACCAGCTTCGTGAGAGGCCCTGGGCTAGGGACAGTGACGTGTGTCTGGGGACAGGAGAGTTAGTGCTTTGCATATTGGCTAAGTGAGACAATAATAAAACTTTTGATTAACAGCAGGAGGTGAGAGCACCAGGCCTACAGGAAGCATATAAAGTAATATTTAGAGACCACAGCAAGCAGGATTAACTCCCTCCCAACTGACTCATGCTGTTGAAACATCCATACAGGAGTGCTGCTGCAGGACAGAGAGCCACAACAAGGTAAAGAAGAAAATCCCAGGGAGAATTCTGGCCGGAAGGAGAGGAGGACACAATGAAGTCTAGCAACAACATGGCACCCCCTCCCCCCCATTAACGAAATAATTTGAGAAGGTAATTGTCCAAGTTCACCACGGTGACACAAAGACCTTCTTAGCTCCAGACTCGCATATACACATGCTTGCTGGATTAAGCACCTTCTACTCTGAGCATCCAAAGCTAAAAAGAACATCAGGTGAGCCAAGGTACAGGTCTGGCAGTTCCTGGTCAGAGCTATCTGAGCTAGGGATTTGAGCAACCACACCCCCAATGCCAGAGACAGGGCAACAAGTGCTAAGCCCAAAATGTCCAGGGTGGCTGAGGCCTTCTGGACTTCAGTTAGGGGCAAGCTTGAAAGATCAGCCTGTGGACAGATTTCCTCAAGCACACTGGCCTGCAGGTGTAGGCTTTGGGCTACTGCACCACATTTGGGGAAGTAGATCTCGAAAATGCCTTGCAGGCATTAGACATTTTCCTTTCCCATAAGTGGATATAGCTCTACTGGAATCACCGATTTTTACCCACCCAGTATTCCCCACCTCTGCATCATGCTCTTAGAGCCCCAGCTTCCTGCTCATGCCCAGACTCCACCTCGAACCCATGCGGTCCTCCTGCTGTGACCTGGGCATTCAATCTCCAAAACCCAAGCTTCTGGTGAATACAACAGATTAGATTTAAAAGTGGATCTTACTTTAAGTTCCTCCTAGGTTACGGGGTGGGGTGGTAGAGTGTGGAGGAGTGAGGCTTGCGAATCTGTATCTTAACAAAACTCCTCCGGTTTGCTCTGAATCAGACAAGACCCTGGACTGGATTATGCTCCAGCACTTCCAGTACTACCCCCCCCCCCCCAAGAAATTTTCCCAGTTTTATCAGCCTTCATTGATGTTCTCCTCCTTTTGAACTCTTGAAATAAAAAATCAAGAACTGTGGGCTTTTAAAAGGCTCCAGAAACCAATCAGTAAATGGTTACCTGGTGCAGAAATACCCTCCCCAGGATCCCAGTGCATGCTCAGTACAGACACCTGCCTTACCACCCCTCCTCACTCCTCAGATAACATGGGACCCACCATCTCACCAGGCAGCTATTCCGGCCCCCATCACCTCCATTAATAACCCTAGTGGCCGAAAGGTCTCCTTTATCCCACTGATCTCAAATCTTCCCATGTTACAGTCTGCACGCACTGGGGGAATTGGTAACATTTAAACAAAAACTGTTTAAAACATTTGCAAAGTTTTCTGTTTAAAAAGTACTTCACTTTGAAAGCAATGCTGTCTGTTACAGAAAACATTTTGTAGAAATTCTCTTGCTATAGGGGTTTGAAGTCATTCCCCCGGGTGTGTGTCTTCTATTAAGGCAATGATCTCAGAATCCTTGCTACAAAAGCCCAAACAAAATGCTAAATTCCTTCCAGCATCCCTGGACAGGCAGATATATTGGTGGTCAGCTGCAGAGGGCAGCTTGGAAACTGAAATCAATCTGCTTTAGCTTCTGTGCTTTGACAGAATTTTCTTAAATTGCTCTTCTCTGTTGCTAGTTGCTGTAAGGCACCTTCTGTTGAAAGGGAAATTTGTGCATGTAAACCCCAAGAAACACCTGTCTTGTGCAGACCCCTGGAATCATAAATTGACATTAAAGGTGGGAACAGAAAAGAGAAATTTGTGGATGGAAAGAATCCTCCTTTTACCTTGCAAAGATCATTAGTCAGGGCCTTGTCTTAACCGGTATAAAATAAGGATTCATTTATTGATACTGAATTGAAAACTCTTGAGAGCCAGAAAGGATTCCTTGGGGAGAGGAAAGGGATGGTTACCATCATGTTTCAGAACTCTGGGGGCATCGCTTAACAATTGGAGGGATATGGAGAAGACTCCAAAGAATGGTCCCCTGGTAGCAAAAGAAAACAGGTGGCTCGGAGGAGGTCTAGGAAACTGGTTGAAACCAGAGTAGGACAGGCATCGGCTCAGAATAAGAAAATCAGTGAGCACTGAGGTGGGTGTCTGCATAGAGTTCCAGCTCAGCAGGAGTCTAGGCAAACGAATCCACCAGAGGTCCGAAAAAGCTAGCCCAGTCCAAGGTACTGATGCATTGCCAGGGAAGGTGGAGGTAGTGATAGAGAGTCAACATAGGAACTTGAGACACCGGGTTGTAAGACTGACTTATAACAAGGGAGACTAGAGAGAAAACCCAGTCTGGAATGGAAGAACTGAAATTGCTGCTAGGATTTCTGCTGGAAGCATTAAGAGTTCAGAAAAGAGTGAAACAGAGCTTGCAGGTGAGGGATTTAGTTGCCTCCTCTGGAGGAGCTATAAACAGCCCAGGAATTGAGTTGGAAGCTTAGGGGGCTGACCCTGACTGCATTCCTCAGAATCCTTTTGTGCTCCATACAAACAAACTTGAAAACCTGGAATCTTAAATTTTATTTTCTGCAGCAATAAAAATTACTAAAAGTGACTCCCAGAATACATAGATAGAATATGTAACCAAACAATTACCATATAAGACCCTGGGAAAATTGTCAAAGAGAAATTCTCCCCCAGAAGCACCAGGCCCAAATTGTGTCATGGGTAAATTCAATTAGATTTTTAAAAAATATTTTTCCATTAAATATCAGGACACTTTTAAATTTACAAAAATTGCAAAGATAGTACAGAGAGTTCTCAAATAGCCCACACCAGTCTTCCCCTATTATTAACATCTTACATTAGTATTGTAATTTGTTAAAGAACCAATTATTAACTAACATCCATATTTTATTCAAATTGTCTAGTTTTAACTTAATGTCCTTTTTCTGTTCCATGATATTCCAGCAGGGATACCACATTACATATAATCACCATGTCTCCTTAGGCTCCTCCTGGCTGTAATGGTTCCTCAAACTCCTTGTTTTTGATGGTCTTGGCAGTTTGGCGGGGAACAGGTCAGATATTTTGTAGAATATCTCTGAATCGGAATTTCTATAGTTTTTCTCATTATTAGACTGGGATTATGGGATTTGGAAGTGCCGTCCTCATCCTATCACATGAAGTGTACATGCTATCACCATGACTTATCACTGTAGATATTAACCTTGATTACCTAGCTGACGTATTTGTCAGGTTTCTCTGCCACAAAGTTATTCTCCCCACTCCCATCTTCTCCTACTGTGCTCTTTGGAAGGAAGTCACTATGTGCAGCCCATGTTTAGTGAGAAGTAACTTGGGATTGAAGCATCTAAGTAATTATCTGGAATTCTGCACACATCTGTCGTGTCTTTCTCATATAATGACTCATTCAATCATATATTTATAGGAGTATGGATGGACTCATGGATATTTATTTTATGTTTCAGGTTGTAAGCTAATACTACTTTGTTTTGTTGCTAAATTACTCAGCTTTGGACATCAGGAGCTCTTTTAGTTGACTCCTATGGCCCTTTGACATAATGCCTCCATGATTTTAGGGATTGTTTTTAGTACTTTCCTACCTCCTGGCACTACAAGACATGTCAGATTCATTTTGTATAATTCCTGCCCTGGTCCTAGAATCAGAAATTTTCTCAGGGATCCCTGATATGTATTTATACTAGCCTGTGCATACACATATATCTACAAATATTTCTGTATGTAGCCATCTGTATCTAAATTAAATATGAGTTTATACTTATATCTCTGACTCTAATTCATTTGTACATGGATCATTCTGGTCTCTTTTCCTTGCTTACCTATAAATTCCCGCTTCAGTGGTGAGAGACACGGCCCCTACTATGCACCATCCATTGAATTAATTAATTGTTCAATGCCAGTATACATATATAGCAGTATCAGAATGGTTAACCTGTACACCCATGGGACAAACTTGACTAACTAGAATACAGTGCTTATATACATTTCATTTTGCCATATCGTTCCAGACTTGATTCATTGCCAAAGTTACTTACGTCAGCCTCTTTTTCCCACTCTCCCTTCAGTGAAGTTGTTTCATATATTGATAATACAGTTAGATTCTCTTGTCACAGTCTGCATTCTTTTATGCAATCCCTGGACCTCCTAAATGACATTTTTAAGTCTGCTTACATTAAGGTTCATTCTGTGCCATTAAGTTGTATAGGTTTAGACAAATGCATAGTGTCATGTATCCACCATTACAGTATCACATAGAATAGTTTCACCACCCTAGCAAATCCCCTGTGCTTCACTTACTCAACACTCTCCACCTTCCTGCCCTCCCCTCACCAAAAGCCCCACCAAACACTGATCTTTCAAACATCTATAATTTTGCCTTTTCCAGAATATTAATGAACTGGAATCCTATAATGTGTAGACTTTCCAGATTGGCTTCTTTCACTTAGGAAGCATGCATTTAATATTCATTCATGTGTTTTTGTGGCTTGATTTTTAAATCACTGAATAATAGCTCATTGTATGAGTGTACCACTGTTTATCCATTCACTCATTGAAGGACATGTAGATGTTTGCTAGTTTATAGAAATTGGGAATAATCTTGAGGATTTTTTTTTTGTCATTGGGTTTTCTAAAGTTTTCATATGATATGTCTGGGTGTAGTTGTGGGGTTTTTGGTATTTCACCTGCTTGGTATTCTCTGATTTATAGATCTGTGGTTTGTGTCTGTCATATATTTTGGGAAGGTCTCTGCTTTTATCACTTCAAATACGTCTTCTATTCTCTTTCTTCTACTTCTGGTATCCCAATTGTGCCAATGTTATACCCTTTGAAATTGTCATTCAAGAATGTTCTGTTATGTTTTATTAAATTCTTTTCTTCTCTTTCATTTTAGTTTTGAAAGTGTCTAATGACTTGTCTTCAAGCTCACTGATTTTTTCCTCTGTCTCATCCAGTCTAATGAAACCATCAAAGTTATTATTTCTGCTTACAATATTTTTCATTTCTAGCATTTACCATTTATTCTTTTATAAAATTTCCATCTTTCTGATTATATTAACCATCAGTTTTTGCATGTTGTTTATTTTTTCCATTTGAATCCTTAGCATACTAATTTATAGTTATTTTAAATTTCCTGCCCAGTACGAGGGAAACAAAAGCAAGTATGAACTATTGGGACTTCATCAAGATAAAAAGCTTCTGCACAGTGAAGGAAACAATCAACAAAACTAAAAGGCAACCTTCAGAATGAGAGAAGATATTTGGTGAGGATGTGGAGAAAGGGGAACCCTCTTGCACTATTAGTGGGAATGCAAACTGGTGCATCCATTGTAGAAAATAGTATGGATGCTCCTCAAAAAGTTAGAAATAAAACCACCTGACAATCCAGTAATTGCACTACTAAGTATTTACCCAAAGGATACAAAAATGCTGATTCAAAGGGACACATGCACCCCAATGTTTACAGCAGCACTATCAACAATAGCCACAGTATGGAAAGAGCCCAAAT
Organism: Panthera onca; assembly: GCF_046562875.1. Classification (NCBI taxonomy): domain Eukaryota; kingdom Metazoa; phylum Chordata; class Mammalia; order Carnivora; family Felidae; genus Panthera; species Panthera onca. The sequence continues at coordinate 20,809,301 of NC_138357.1, read as the reverse complement.
GTCCAATGTCCATTGACTGATGAATGAATAAAGAAGATATATATATATATATACACAGAGAGAGAGAGAGAAACTATTATGGTGAAACACAATAAGTCAATCAGAGAAAGACAAATAGCATATGATTTCACTCATATATGGAATTTAAGAAACAAAACAAATGAACAAAGGGGAAAAAAAAGAGAGACAAAACAAAAAAGCCTCTTAACTATAGAGAACAAACTGAAGTTTGTTGGAGAGAAGGTGGGCAGGGATGGGTTAAATGAGTGATGGGTATTAAGTAGGGCAATGGTTGTTATGAGCACTGGGTGTTGTATGTAAGCAATGAATCACTAAATTCTACACCTGAAAGTAATATTACACTATATGTTAAATGACTGGAATTTAAATAAAAACTTGAAAGTAAAAAAAAAAAAAATTAAATAAATTCCCTGTCTGGTAATTCCAACAACTGTACCATATCTGAGTCTGATTCTAATGCTTGATTTGTCTCTTTGGACTGTGTATTTCTTTGTGTTTCAGCATGCCATGCAATTTTTTGTTGAAAGCCAGACATGTTGTAGCAGGTAATAGGAACAGAGGTATGAGACTTTAGTGAAGTGATTTATTTTAATCCAACTAGGAGTTGGACTGGATTTTCTGTTTGCTGTAGGCATAGGTGCCAGAAGCCTCGGCTTCCTCTGGCATCCTTGTTTTCATCTCCTCTCTTGATTTTGGGTCCTGTTCAGACAGAGTCTGTTTTGCAGCTCTTTTAGATGTGATCCATTGTTATTATACTGGCACCTTATTGGTGTGGTGGTAAGGTGTAGGGGAGGGATAGTGTTATAAAGTCTTACTATTAAATTTTAGTCTTCTGGTGGGTGTGTTCTTTAGGTTGTGACCTTCATAAATGTTTCTTCCAGTGGTATAGTTTCCCTCTTTTTGGTGAGACAGGAAGCCTAAGAGGACTGGAATGACAAGAATCCCCTTCACCCAGTTGATATAAGGCTCTGGTAAAGGTGTATGCCCTGCATAGTAAGCGTTTGTTATAGAGAATACTCTGGACATATTTCATAAGGATTAGTGTTCTTCTCCCCAGTCAGATCCACAAAGGGATCTTTCTTAGTTCTTCACCATAAGAACTTACTAAGGTTCCTGGAAGTAAAAATCTATAAAAGTGTGCCCCCAGGAGTTTTTTACTCTCACACTAGTCCATACACAGCCTCAAGCACTTTGTCAAAATTGCTATTTAAGTGCTACTACCAGTTTATGGCTCCAGCAGCTTCTGTTTCAGGTGAGTAGATCTGGCTTTGACTCTTTTAATTTACCTGTTTAAACAGATTTGGGGATGATAGTTGGCCCAGAAAACTCAATTTTATGAAGAGTCCACAAAAATTCATTGATTTTCATTTATTCAGCTATTTCTTATTGTTAGGACGGAAGGGATGACTTCTAAGTTCTGAGGTGTCAGTGGGCTGAGGAAATGGCAATGGGGTCATTGGCTAAGGAGGTCACCAGCATAGTTGGGAGATTGATTATATGCAAGAATATTGAACATATCAGTAAATATATTGAAAGTAATGGGAGCTAGTTTTTTGTTTGTTTGTTTGTTTGTTTGTTTATTGCCCAAGAAGAGATTTACAAATATGGAAAGGGGGAAGGCTAGAAAGAATCCTGGAAAGTTGGATTTAAATTGGAGATGTTTGTATTCATCACATGCATACACAGAAAGAAAAATAGATATAGATGTATGTGGGGTGTGAGGGTGTTGTGTGCGTGCACACACACACACGTACAAACAAATATTTCCTGGTTCTGTCTGCTAGAGGGCACTGAGTGCACAGATCTTGGTTTCCAAATGTCATCCTCTTCTAAAAGGAATTGGGGTTTCTTGGAAAAATGACTAATTCTAAGACTGAAGCGGGAAAAGTACAAGATTATCCTGGAACATCTAATTGTGTTTGGCAAGTAATAATGTGATCAAGGAATAAAGGGGATGTGTCAACAGGACACTGGAGAAAACCTGAAAGGGCTCCCACTAGACAAATATAGGATAATTTGAGTATCAAAAAAATAAGAATAGTAAAGCATTACAACCAATTGAGGAATATAGGAATCCATCCATAAGTCCATACTGACACAAAAAAATGAAATGGAGAAGCTGAAGCTCTTCTTTAGAGAAGAATATAAACCAATGAATGTAGAAGGAATGATGTAAAGAGAAAATCACCATTTGATTTAGGCAGGATTCATTAAGTCAAGTGAGTTCGATTAAGTCAAGGTGTTCAATTGAAGGGCAGGGCAGTGAAATAGTTTCAGAGTGTCTCCTCACAAAATACTTAATGATTATAAAAGAAAAAATGATGACTCCACGTTGGAGAAACCTGTCAGACTCCACTCACACAAGTAATGAAGATTACCATCACCACTGGTGGAACAGGATTGCCATCATATGTCTTCTGATGCTCTGCTTAAAGCACACGTCATTTTGATGGTCTTCCTCCCAGGAGTGCATGGCTTGAGTTTGGACAAGAGTAATTAGCACATATGCCAAGGTTAAAAGACATCATATGAAATGGAAGATATGCACTTCTTAAACTGTCAAGGTGATAAAAAATGGGAAAAGATTGATAAAATGTTCTAGACTGAGGGAGAATAAAAATAAATGAAGATTAAATGTAACATGTGATCCTTGACCAGAAAATAAAAAGACACATTGTTGGACACTTGGAAAATTTTTAATAGAATCTGTGAGTTGTATGGTAGTGGTGTGTGTTGATTTGCTGATTTGGATGGTTCTATTTTTGACTATGAAGGATAACATCCTTGGTTTGGGGAAGTACAAACTGAAGTATTTGGGGATGATTGGTCACAATTTCTGAACCATGCTATCAAATAAATTGGCTCATAAAAAGATTAATGAGCATGTGTGTGTGTGTGTGTCTAGAGAGAGAGAGAGAGAGAGAGAGAGAGAGAGAAGTGGAGCAAATATGCTAAAATGTTAACAATTGAGTAATATGGGTAAAGGGGATACAAGAGTTCTTTGTTCTTTCAACTTTTTAGTAAGGTTGAAATTTTCAAAATAAACTATCAAAATATAAGCCTACCACACAACTTCCTAATTTAAACCTAAGAAGATCATTAGAATAAATATACTGTAAGATAGAAAAGAATAAGAACCATAAATATTTTGAAATCACCTTTTCTATAACAGAAAAGTACTATCAAGTATTCTGTATTAAGATTTATAATATCATTCAAAATTAATCTAAACTTATAGTTTATTTACCTAAGAATAAGCAGATTTTATTCTTTAAAATATAGCAGAAATCAATGATATGTATGAAACAAAAATAAAAATTAAAAAACAAAAGATTCATATATAAACACATATTTTAAATGTCACAAAAGACATAACATTTTACAATTGCAACTATAATTATGAGAAAAGAAACAAAAACAGACTCTAGGAATAGACTTAACTAGAAAGTACAGGGATTATATAAAGAAAATTGAAAACATTGTTTTGGGTCATAAAAGTCGTTTAATGGATGGGATGATGTATTTTGTTCCTTAAATTCATATATAATATTAACATCATTCTGTTGAAACACTAAGAATTTTTTCAACCTTTTTTTAAAGCAGTCTTAGGCTTATAGCAACATTGAGAGGGAGCTACAGAGATTTCTCATATACTCCCAGCTTCCACACATGCATGGCTTCCCCCTTTATCAACATCACTCACCAGAATGGTACAGCTTTTTTCTTACCAAGAATGAACCCACACTCACACATCATAATCATCCAAAGTCCATAGTTTATCTTAGGGTTCACTCTTGGTGTTGTACATTCTCTAGATTCAGACAAATGTATAATGACAAATATCCATCATTATAGGAATTTTAAGTTAATCAAGTTTATTTTAAACTTTCTCTGGAAAAAAATCATTGAAGAATAACCTAGGCTTTTCTGAAAAAGAATAAAAATGAAATGGAGCCAGCATACAACATTTTATATATTGTAAAGTGAAGGTAAAGCTATTAAAACATGTAGCAATCATTCATGAGATTAATGAAACAAAATAAAGAGCCAAAAACACACCCAAATCGTATTGGGATCTGGTATATGGAAAAGATGGCACTTCAAATAAGTAGGAAAAAGAAAAAATGATTTAGTTAATAAATAGTTCTGAGACAAATGGATTTCCCACTAGAAAAAATAAAGTTAACTTCTAATTTCACTCCATGCACCAAAATAAATTTCAGGTGGATCAAAGATGCAAGTTAAAGAGTGAAAACAAAATCCTAGTGTGTGTGTGTGTGTGTGTGTGTGTGTGTGTGTGTGTGTAGTGTACCATAAAGATATTGAAAAAAAATATTGAAAGATGGAGAGAAAATGACAGGCTTGGGACCTCAAGACTGAAGGAGTGGCATTACAGAGAGTTACCTAGGTATTCTTTATTCTTCATATTCTCAGCCTACGTAATGGAGAACCTAGAAATCTGGAAATACTAATGGACACTGATAAAAAAAAAAAAAGAAAAGAAAGCAATAAGAAAAGCCTACTATCCCTAGCTAAAGGAACAGAAAAGGGGTAGCCTAACACAACAGAAATGTGTATAAAATAAGTGCTCTACTCTGGCCACACACCACAGAAAATCATTGGCTCCATTCCCATTCCTGCCTGCAAAGGCCAAATGAAAACTGTAGATACACACCTTCCCCAGGTTATAAAAAGGTGCCCTGGCAACCCTGTCAGGGTGGTGTCAGATAAGACCAGTGGGGAGTCAAGACTTTCATCCCTACTTGGCAGTAATGAGATGTCCTCTTCATTCACAGTGTCTGTGGAAACCACATGGGAAGCAGTAAGGAGATGTCCTTCTCCCATACAGTCAGTGTAGTATCATTGGAGGCCTAGTAGAGAACTCAAACTCCCACACCCAACCAGTGATGAGCGATAATGAGGAACTTATCTGCACCCTCTCTGTGTGAATAGAGGCCCAGCGGGAACATGAACTTCCACCCCTACCTAACAGTAATAGGACAGGATCCTTCCCATATCAGAACAATATCAGAGGAAGACTGTTAAAACACAAGATTTAAATAAAATCCAGCGAGGGAGAGCCTGGCTGGATAAGTCAGTAGAGCATGTGACTCTTTTTTTTAATGTTTTTTATTTATTTTGAGAGAGAAAGAGAGAGAGAGAGGGAGAGAGAGAGCACCCCTCCCAGGGAAGGGGCAGAGAGAGGGGGAGAGAAAGAATCCCAAGCAGGCTTTCAACTGCCAGTGCAGAGCCTGATGCGGGGCTTGAACTCACGAGCTGTGTGATCATGACCTGAGCTGAGATCAAGTGTTGGATGCTTAAGTGACTGAGCCACCCAGGCTCCCCATAGAGTATGTGACTTTGATCTTGGGGTTGTGAGTTTGAGCCCCATGTTGGGTGCAGAGATTACTTAAAAATAAATGAATGAATGAATAAATAAATAAATAAATAAATAAATAAATACCAGAGTACTGTAACATAACAACCAAAATATTTGGGTTTCAATTAAAAATCATACCAAGAACCAAAAACATCTCAACTTGAATGAAAAAATACAATCAGCAGATGCCAACCTTAAGATAACAGAGATCTGGGAATTATCTTATAAAGATTTAAAAGCAATCATTATAATAATGCTTCAAGAGAAAATTACAAACGCTCTTGAAACCAATGAAAAAATTAGGTAGTCTCAACAAAGAAATAGAAACTCTCAGCAAATAAATTGAAGGTATAAAGAAGAACTAAATGGAAATATTAGGACTAAAAAATACAATAGCTGTAATAAAAAGGTAAATAGATGGGCTCAGGAGAAGAATGGACAAGATGTTAGAATCAGTGATCTTGAAGATACAGCAATAAAAATTACTCAATTTGAACAACAGAGAGAAAATAGAGCTAAAAAAATGAACAGAACGTCAGGAATATGTGGGACTATAAGAAAAGAACTAGCATTCCTTTCATTGCAGTCTCAGAAGAGTGGAAAAAGAGGATGGGGTTTTGAAAATGTGAAGTTTCAAGTAAAAAGCAAAAAGCTTGAAGATATAATGGCTAAGAATTTCCAAATTTGGCAGAAGACATAAAATAGATTCATGGAGAACAAACTTTAAATAAGAGAAACACAAAAATATTCATGGCAAGACATTTTATGATAAACTTCTGAAAACTAAAGACAAAAAAAAATTGTGAAAGCTTTTAGAGATAAACAACACCTTTATTAATAAGGGAAAAGCAATTAGAATGAAGTGGCATTCCTCAGAAATGATGGAGAGCAGAAGGAAGTGGCACAATACTTTTCAAATGCTGAAAGAAAAGAACTGTCAACTCAGAATTGCATACTGAGTAAAAATATCCTTCAGGAAAGAAGGAGAAATCAAGATGCTCTCAAATGAAGGAAAACCAAGATAATTTTTCACCAGTACATCTACCCTAAAGAATGGCTAATGAAAGTTCTTTAAACAGAATGGAAATGTTAAACAAAAGAATTTTAGAATATTTGGAAGAAAGAACAATGGAAGGAGAAAATATATGGGCAAATATAATTTAACATTGCCTAATGTGGTTCTCAAAACATGTAGAGGAGGGGTGCCTGGGTGGCTCAGTTGGTTAAGCATCTGACTCTTGATTTCAGCTCAGGTCATGATCTCATGGTTCGTGGATTTGAGCCCCGTGCTGGCCTTCTTGGGATTCTCTCTCTTTCCCTCTTTGTGCACCTCCCCTACTCACTCTCTCTCTCTGTCTCAAAATAAATAAATAAACATTTAAAATATGTTGGGGAAATATTTAAGACAATTATATAATAAATGAAGGAAGGTAAATGGGGGTAAAGGGAGGTAATCCTTCTAAGCATCACTTGAATAGGTAAAATGTTGACACCAGTAGACTTATGTAAGTTATGTATATATACTGTAATGCCTGTTGCCAACAGTAAGACAACTATACAAAGATACACTCAAAAACATTATATATGGACCTAACAGACATATACAGAATATTTCATTGAACAGCAGCAGAATATACATTTTTCTTAAGCACGTGGAACATTGTCTGGAATAAATCACATGTTGGGTCACAAAACAAGTCTTAACAAATTCAAGAAGATTGAAATCATGACAAGTATCTTTTCTGACTACAGTGAAATGAAACTAGAAATCAATAGCAGAAAGAGAACCGAAAAATTCACAAACATATGGAAACTAAACAGCATACTCTTGAACAGCCAATAGGTCACAGAAGAAATAAAAAAGAAAATTAGAAAATATCTTGAGACAAATGAAAACAAAACACAAGATAACATACCCGAACTTATGGGATCCAGCAAAAGCAGGACTGAGAGGTAAGTTTATAGCCATAAATGCATACGCTAATAAAAGAGAAATATCCCAAATAAACAACCTAACTTTACACTTCAAGAAACCAGAAAAAAGACAAAGCCCAAAGTTAGCAGAGGGAAGGAAATAAGGCAAGATCAAAAATAAATGAAATAAACAATAGAAAAACAATACAAAAATCAATTACACTAAAGTTGTTTTTTTAAATATTAACAAAATTGACAAACCTTTAGCTAGACTAAGAGAAAAAGGAGAGATGACTCAAATAAAATCAGAAATAAAAGACATTATAACTGATGCCACAAAACCCAAAAGGATTATAAAAGACTACTGTGAACAATTATGTGACAACAAATTGAATGATCTAGAAGAAAAGGAGAAATTCCTAAGAACATACAGCCTATCAAAACTGAATCATGAAGAAATAGAATATCTGAGGAGACTTATAACTGGTAAGAAGGCTATACAATCTACCGAAACTAAATCATGAAGAAATAGAAAATCTGAGGAGACTTATAACTAGTAAGAAGGTTGGGTCAGTAATCAAAAACATCCCAAACAGAAAAGCCAAGGACAAGACAGCTTCAGTCGTCAACTCTGCCAAATATTTAAAGAAAAATTAATCCCAATTCATGTCAAATTCCTCCAAAAAATTGAGGTAGAGAAAACACTTCCAAACTTATTTTATGAGGCCAGCACTATCTCTATACCAAAGCCAGAAAAAAGGCACTCTGAGTAAAGAGAATTGCAGGCCAATGACCCTAATGAATACAGATGCAAATATCTTCAACAAAATGCTAGCAAATCTAATCCAATAGCACATTAAAAGCACATGGTACACCATGGCCAAGTGGGTTTTGTCCCTGGGATGCAAGGATAGTCCCACATATGAAATTCAATCAATAAGATACACCACATCAACAGAGTGAAGGATAAAAATCACATGATCATCTCAGGAGATGTAGAAAAAACAATTGATAAATTCAACACCATCATGAAAAAACACTCAACAAACTAGGAATGGAAGAAAATTATTTCAACTTAATAAAGGTCGTATATGAAAAACCCTTAGCTAACATAATAATAACTAAAAGCTTTTCTTTTAAGATCAGCAACAAGGCAAGGATGCCCACTCTTTTTTTTTAACTTTTTGAAGTTTATTTGTTTTAAGAGAGAGCAAGCGTGAGTGGGGGAGGGGCAGAAAGCGAGGGAGAGAGGCCCTGTGCTATCAGCGCAGAGCCTGACATGGGGCTCAAACTCACAAACTCTGAGACAATGATCTGAACTGAAATCAAGAGTAGGATACTTAACCAACTGAGCCACATAGGCATCCCGTGGGTGCCCACTCTTGCCAACATAGTACTAGAAGTTCTAGCAGAATAATCTGACAAGACAAAGAAATAAGTCATCAAATTGAAAGGGAATAAGTGAGACTATCTCTGCTTGCAAATGACATGATCTTATATTTAAAAGAAAACACAAACAAATCCTAAGACTACACACACACACACACACACACACACACACACACACACGTTAGAACTAATTAATGAATTCAGTGAAGTTGCAGAATATAAAATCAAGATACAAAAATCAGTTGTCTTTCTATACACTAACAATGAACAATCCAAAAAAGAAGAAAAATAATCCCATTTACAATAGCATCAAAAAATAAAATATTTCAGAAAAAACTTAACCAATAAGGCAAAAGACTTGTGCACTGAAAACTACAAAACTTTGCTGAAAGAAACTGAAGAAGACATAAATAAATAGAAAGACATGATGGAGTGGAAGCTCCTGGATTGGAAGGCTTAATACTGTTAAAATATTAATGTTCGTTGTTAAAATATTAATATCCATACCACCTCAGGTGATCTACAGATTCAATGCAATTCTTACCAAAATTCCAATGGCATTTTTTACAGAAATAGAAAAAGCTATCCTAAAATCCATATGGAAGTACAAAGGACCCTGAATATCCAAAGCAATATTTAAAAAGAAGAAAAGAGCTAGAGGCCACACACTTCCTGATTTCAAAACACATTACAAAACTACAGTAATCAAAACATTACGGTACTGGCATAAAGACAGACATATAGACCAATGGAACAGAATAAAGAGCCTAGAATAAACAGAATAAACTCCAACATAAGTAGTCACTTGATCTTCAACAAAGGTGCCAAGAGTACACAGTGGGGAGAGAATAAGTCTCTTCAACAAATTATGTTGGGAAAACTTGATATTCACAGGCAAAAAAGAATGACATTGAACCCTTATCTTCCACCATATACAAAAACAACTCAAAATGGATTAAAATCTTAAACATAAGGCTTGAACTAATAAAACTCTTAGAAGAAAACATAGGGGAAGAACCATAACACTAGTCTTGGCAAATACCTTTGGATATGATGTTAAAAGCACAGACAACAAAAGGAAAAGTAGAAAAGTGAGATAACAACAAACTAAAAAACTTCTTCATAGCAAAGGAAACAATTGAGTGAAAATGCAACTTATGGAATAGGAATAGGAGGAAATATTTGCAAATCATGTATCTGATTAGGGGTTAATATCCATAATATATAAGGAACTCATATAATGTGATAGCAAAAAAACAAAACCTAATTTTTAAAAGTACTCAAAGAGGTATTTCTCCAAAGAATACATACAAATGGCCAACAGATGTATAAAAAGATGCTCAACATCATTCATCATCAAGGAAATGCAACTCAAAACCACATAAGCCATCACCTCATACCTTAGGAGCAAGGTGTCATTAGAATGGCTATTATCAAAACAACAACAACAACAACAACAACAATGTTGTTGAGGATGTGAGGAAATTGGAATTCTCGTGCACTGCTGAGAATGTAAAATGGTGCAGCCACTATGGAAAATAATATGGAATTCTTGAAAAAATTAAAAATAGAGCCACCATATAATCCAGCAATCTTACTTTCTGGGTATTTATCAAAAGAATTGAAATCAGAATCTTGAAGAGATATTTGCATTCCCATGTTCATTGCAGTATTGTTCACAGTAGCCAAGATGTAGAAGCAACCTAAATGTCTATAGACAGATGAATGGATAATGAACTATTCAGCCTTAAAAAAGAAAATCTTGTCATATATGACAACATGAATGAAACTTGAGTACATTATGCTAAGTAAAATAAGCCAGTCACAGAAGGACAAATGTTTCAGGATTCCACACGAGGCATCTAAAGTAGTTAAAGTCATAGAGGCGTAAAATAGAATGGTGGTTGCCAGGGTCTGGGAGTTAGTAGAAACGGGGAATTGCTGCTTGATGTGTATAAAGTTTTAGTTATATAAACATTATAATAAATCAAAATGAAATTCTGAAAAATGTTCAAGTAACACAAAGGAAGTCAGGGAAAAAAATAAACAAAGAGAAAACAAACAATAAATGGTATGATTAATCCCTAACATAGTGTAATTACATTAAATGTAAATGACATAATACACAAATTAAAAGACAGATTTGCAAAATGAACTAAAAAAAAATGACCCAACTATATGGTATCTATAAGAAACTTACTTCAAATCTAACAGTGTAGGTAGTAATAGGTTGAAAGTAAAAAAAGATGGGAAAAGATGGAAAAAGCTATACTATGCTAAGATAAATCAAAAGAGAGCAAAGATGCCATATTAATATAACTTCAGAGCAAAGAAACTTACCAGTGACAGAGAGTGACATTGCATAATGATAAAAATGTCAATTCACAAAACACAGTACCCCTACATATATACACACCAAATAAAGAGGTACAAAATATGCAAAGCAAAAGCTGTAGAATAACAAGGAGAAATAGACAAGTCCACAAGTATAGCTGGAGACTTCAATATCTGTCAGTAGTTGATAGAGCAAGCAGGCAGAAAATCAGTAAGGGTATAGATGACCTGAATAGCACTATTAACTTTGTCTAATTGACATTTATAGAATAATTTACCTGAGGGACATTCACCAAAAGAGACCATATCTTTGGTAATAAAAGAATTCTCAACAAATTTAAAATAATTGAAATCATACAGATATGTTCTTTAACCATAATGTAACCAATATAGAAAAAATTCATAAAAATAACAGAAAATTCCTCAAACACTTGTGTGGAATGCAGCTAATGCAGTGCCAAGAGGAAATTTATAGCAGTAAATGTTTATTTTTGCTAAGTGGAAAAGTCTCAAAGCAATGATTTAAGCTCCCACCACAAGAAATGCAAAACTGAAGAGTAAAATAAACCCAAAGCAAGCATAAGGATGGAAATAACAAAGATATAAGCAAAAACCAATGAAATTGAAAGGAGAAAAACATCACAGAAAATCAATGAAACAAAAACTTGTTCTTTGAAAAATTACTATAACTTATAATATGATTATAATACTAAGCATTTTATCATTGTTAGCATAATAAATACTGGTATAATAATCAAAGTTTAAAATATAAAACTGGGGAAAATCTTTGCAACACCTTTCACAAGGGCTAATATCCTTAACATATAAAAAGTACTAGTCCATGAGAAAAGGACCAACAACCTACTTTTAAAATGGGCAAAAGAAAATAAACAACAGTTCACAGACAACTGAAAATATCTTTAAATACAACAAGTGTAAAGCCAAGATTAAGAGGTTTGATAACATTTTACATGAACAAAAACATGTGAGAAAAGCATCCTCATATATCGTTAGTGGAGGTGTAACAAGTCTTTGAAGTAACATTTTTTTTTTTGCCCAGCAACTCTGGTTGATGAATTTATCTTGTAGATACCCTACACATATTTTCAAAGGTTTATGTACAAAGATATTTATTTTACATTGTTGCAGAAGCAAAAGATGGAAAACTACCTAGATATCCATTAATAGGGGACTGATTCTGTTACTGTGCATTCATACTACAAAACACCGTACAATCATTAATCAAAAACTAAGATTTCTCTACATCATTTGTTGTGGTAGACTGAATACATGTTCAAGAATTCTTGTCACTCCAGGGGTCCCTGGGTGGCTCAGTTGGTTGATTCTGGCTCAGGTCATGATCTCAGGGTTTGGGAGTTCCAGCCTCCTGTCCAGCTTTGCACTAATAGTGCGGAGCCTGTTTGGGATTCTCTGTCTCCCTCTCTCTCTCTGTCCCTCCCCTGCTCATGCGCTTGTGCTCTCTCTCAACATAAATAATTTTTTTTTTAAAAAAAGAATGCAACAGAAATGATGGTGCATGACATTTGAGGCTAGGCTTCAATTAGAAAAGATCATGTAGCTTCTGCAGGTTTCTCTTAAAACAATTGCTCTAGGAGCATCTAGTCACCATGCATGAAGCCTGGCTACCATGAAGCCAACATAACAGGGGAGGGGGAAAGAGGGAACAGAAGAGTGGAGAGAGAGAGAGAAAGAGAGAGAGAGAGAGAGAGAGAGAGAGAGAGGCAGAAACACAGAGAAACCAAAAGGGAAGGAAATATGCCTGAAGGGGAATCGGTACTTGACCCCAGGTGCCAGATGTGTTAGGTGATAAAACCTTTGAGATATAAAACGATTCCACCCCAAATCACCATTTGATTGCAACCACAAGAGGGATCCTGAGTGCAAACCTCTTGCTGGAGTCCGGTCAGCCCCATATCCGTGATCATAATAAATTATTGTCATTGTTTTAAGTCTCTCTTTGGGGGTTTATGCCTGAATAGAATAACTGGAATAGCTGATACAGAACACTCTCCAAAGTACAATTTTAAGTGAAAAAATTAAGGTACAGAACAGTGTGTGCAGTGAAGTACCTTTTACATTTTTCCAAAGGCATGTTTTTACATATTTATAACATAGAAAGCTGAATAAAAATGCATAAGAATAGTTACTTGCCTCTTTGGGGAAAAAATGGAGGACTGGAGACAGGTGGATGAGAGAGAAATGTTTCACTGTATAACACTACCATTTAAAAATGCTTTATCATGTGCATGTGGTATTTAAAAATAATTTTTAAATTTACCCTGTATCATTTATGAAGCAGAGATAGAATTTATTTAGAAGTAGAACTTGCTTTTATGAAGCAAACATTCCATTATTTCTTTCTGGTTAGAAATGTCAGCCTCAGGGAGTCTTTCCAAAAAGGAAATCCTTCTAAAAAGGATACTATTTATAATAACACCTAGTCAGAACTAGATAGACCGATCTTTTTTAAGAATAACAACCTTATATAGACAAAATTCATATACTTAGATACAGCTCATGTATTTAAGTTGTACAATTCAATGATTTTTACTATACTGTCAGAGTTACGCAACTATCGTCACAGTTTTTAGAATGTTTTCATCATCCGTCCAAAAAATCCTTGTAGCCATTAGCAGTTACTCCTGAGTCTACTCTCCCCTAGGCCCTGACAACCACTAGTATACTTTTTGTCTCTAGATCTACTCATTCTGGACATTTCATTTAAATAGAATCATAGACTATATGGTCTCTTGTGACTGGTTTCTTTTGCTTAGTATAATGATTTGAAGATTCATCCATGTTGTAACATGGATCAGGACTCCATTTCTTTATTGCCAAATAATATTGTATTGTATGTCTACACCACATTTTGTTTATCCATCCATCATTTGATGGACATTTGGGCCATTTCTGCATTTTGGCTAGTATGCCCATGAATAGGGCTGCTATGAACATTTATGTACAAGTTTATGTATAGACATATGTTCTGAATTATCTTAGATATATACCTATGAGTAGAATTCCTGGTTTATATGGTAATTCTGTTGAATCTTTTGGAGACTGCCAGACTGTTTTCCTTTTTTTTGTTGTTGTTCATTAAAATATTTTTAAGTTCAATTACTTAGAGAAAATGCGAGTGGCAGAGGGGCGGGGGAGAATCCCCAGAAGGCTCCATGCCTCCAGTACGTAGAGCCCCACACGAGGCTCGAGCTCACGAACCCACGAGATCACACCCTGAGCCAAAATCAAGAGTCTGACCTTTAACTGACTGAGCCACCCAGACACCCAGCTGAGATTCTAAAACCATGTTTAATAATATGGCTGATGTCTTTTCCGAAAAGTAAAAGAACTGTTCTTCTTCTTCTTTTTTAAAATATAATTAATTGTCAAATTGGCTAACAGTGTGTATAGTGTCCTCTTGGTTTTTGGGGTAGATTCCCATGGTTCATCATTTACATACAACACCCAATGCTCATCCCAACAAGTACCCTCCTCAATGTCCGTCACCCATTTTCCCCTCTCCCCCATCCCCCATCCACCCTCACTTTGCTCTCTGTATTTGGAAAGAGCCTAAATGTCCAACAACTGATGAATGGATAAAGAAGATGTGGTTTACGTATACAATGGAATACTACTTGGCATTGAGAAAGAATGAAATCATGCCATTTGTAGCAACGTGGACGGAACTGGAAGGTATTATGCTGAGTGAAATAAGTCAGTCAGAGAAGGACAGGTATCATATGTTTTCACTCATATGTGGATCTTGAGAAACTTAAAATAAAACCATGGGGGAAGGGAAAGGGAAAAAATAGTTGCCAGACTGTTTTCCAAAGTGATGCAACCATTTTACCTGCCAGTAGCAATGTATGAGAATTCCAATGTCTCCACATTCTTGCCATCACTTGTTATTATATGTCTGTTTAATTACGACAACCTAATGGGTGGGTGTAGAGTGATACATCTCATACATCTTTGTATACTCTGGATATTTAGATAAGACCCTTATCAGACATACAACGTGCAATTTTTTTCTCTCATTCTATGTATTGCCTTTTCTTTTCTTTTTTTTAATTTTTAAAAATGTTTTATTTATTTTTGAGAGAGAGAGAGAGAGAGAGAGAGAGAGAGAGCAAGCTAGGGAGGAGCACAGAGAGAGGGAGACACAGAATCCGAAGCAAGCTCCAGGCTCTGAGCTGTCAGCACGGAGCCTGACACGGGACTCGAACCCATGAACCGTGAGACTGTGAGGTCGTGACCTGAGCCAGAGTCAGACGCTTAAATGACTGAGCTACCCAGGCGCCCCTGCCTTTTCTTTTTTTTTTTCTCCTTTTTTCAAGTTTTTATTTAAATTCCAGTTAGTCAACATAAAATGTAATATTAGTTTCAGGTGTAGAATTTAGTGATTCATCACTTACAGACAACACCTGGTTCTCATCACAACAAGTGCTTTTCATTTTCTGTTAACATAGTAAAATTTTTTTCTGTTAATGTAGTAATTATACTGATTGCTTTTTAACTTAATTTTAATGATTTATTTGATAATTGTGCTCATTAAAATTTGGAGTAAAGAGTATAAGAGGTTAGGAGTGCAGACTCTGAACTCCTACATACCTGAATTTGGTCCATGATGTTAACAGACTCTTTCCTCCCCCAAATCTAGAAAATAATTTTGTTTAGATATCTATCCTTCTGAAATGTTCATCCAACCATAGTATTCAGGGAAATCTTTATTATTCTAAACCAGTCATAGTGACTTGATACATATTGTCATTGACTACTAAGGGTGAGAATGTGACAATTTTTATGATTTTAACAGATTTATTGATATAATTCACAGGCCGTAAAATCCACTCACTTAAAGTGTACAACTCATTGATATTTAGTATATTCACAGAGTTGTGCAACCATCACCACAATCTAATTTTAGCACATTCTCACCACCGCAAAAGGAAACTCTGTATATTTTTGTCAATCTCCATTCCATCTTCCCACCCCCAGACTCTGGCAACAACTAATCTACTTTCAGTCTCTATAGATTTACCTATTGTGGACATTTCATATAAGTGGAATTGTACAATATGCAGCCTTTTGTATCTGGCTACTTTCATTTAGCATGCTGCTTTCAAGGTTCATCTATGCCATAGCATGTATCAGTGCTTCCATCCTTACATTTTTTTTTTAAGTTTATTTATTTTGAAAGAAAGAGAGAGAGAGAGAGAGCAGGGGAGGGGCAGAGAGGGAGAGAGAGAGAGGACCAAGCAGGCTCTGCGCTGTCAGTGCAGAGCCCCACGTGGGGCTCAAACTCATGAACCATGAGATCATGACCTGAACCAAGATCAAGAGTCAGACGCCCAACCGCCTAAGCCACCGAGGGGCCCCAGTACTTTCATACTTCATAAAGCTGAATACTATTGCATTATCTGTATATGCTACATTTTGTTTATTCATTATCCTTTGATGGACACTCAGTTTTGTCTTTTGGCTATTATAGATGATGTTTCTATGAAACTTTATGTACAAGTTTTTGTACATACTTTCATTTTTCTTGGGTATGACTTAGAGGTAGAAATGCTGGGTCATATGGTAACTCTATGTTTAACCCTTTTGAGAAACTGTCTATTTTCCACAGTGGCTACACCATTGCACATTCCCACCAGCAGTTGATGAAGTTTCCAATTCCTCCACATCCTTGCCAATAAACTGGTTATTGAAGGAAGTAACAGAGACCTAGACACAAAGGAAAGTCATGAGAAAGAGAAGTGGTGAAGGGATCAGGAAATAGACAAAAAGGATATGAAGGCTGGTGGTTTCAAAAAAATGAAGACTTCAAGGAGTTTAGATATTAAGCCTGTCTGGATTCAAAATCCCCACTCTTTCCTCTATTATTTCTATATGAGAAACAGAAGATAGAAATAAGGGAAAAGTGAGATTAGAGAAAGAAGATAAGAAAGTGCCTAATGAGATTATCCTTTCTTTATTGAAGCAAAAATAACAAAGCCCCATTTATGCACGGGATTTGGGAAATCATATGCAACCCTTGAAGAAAGGATAATTCATCCTTTGAAGCTATGTTCTCTCATCTGCCACTATCTTGCCACCATCACCTGCAATCAGATAGAAAAGAGTAGTAACATCTCATCCAAGATCCTGCTTCTCCCTACTTGGGATTTCTCACTCACAAGGGCTCTATAGTTTGGAAAATGCCCCGCTTGTATTCCTGGAACCTAAGACCAGAACATCACAGGCTTAATGTTGGTAGATATTACAGGTGGTGTTGGTGTCTGGAGAGTAAGAAAGTGGAAATCGTATTCTTTAGTTAAGAAGTCTTTGAATTCTGGGGTGCCTGGGTGGCTCAGGCAATTAAGCATCTAACTTCGGCTCAGGTCATGATTTCATGGTTCATGAATTTGAGCCCCATGTCAGGCTCTGTGCTAACAGCTCAGAGCCTGGAGCCTGCTGTGGATTCTGTGTCTCCTTCTCTCTCTCTGCCCCTACCCCGCCTGTGTGCACTCACTCACACACACTCTCTCTCTAAAAAATAAACATTAAAAATTTAAAGAAGTATTTGAATTCTGCTACCCATTGGATCTTTTTCATAGAACTGAGTTGCAAGGTTTCTCATAGTTTTCTTCTGTTAGTGGCCGTTGTTATTGCTTCTTGTTTTTTCCACTGTGTGAATGAAGACCTACTGCCTGGCATTTTCTTAGGTGTGAGTTTGACTAGTAGTGGCAATTTTTTTATGAAATACCTTTTGTGTACATTATCTTACTGAGCTCCCACAATAATCCAGAAAGAAAGAAACTGTGGTTACTTCTGGGTTATATATGAGGAAACAGAGGCTATATTGCCTTTGGCTTGTTAAGTTAAAGAAAAGTATATATTGTTAAGTTAAAGAAAGTATATATTGGTGGTGGGTGGAAGGGAGAGTGGGTAGATGCAGGGTTTTCAATGCTGGCAATTATCAAGCAGAATGGAGACAGCCACATATCCAGATGGTTTAAACTAATGATTTCCAACATATTCCACATTATGACACACTAATTTTTTCTAATTTCACTAATTCTCCAAAGCAATATGTGGGTTCTTAAAAGTAATTAAAGTAGAATTAAATATTATGTTAATTAAACATCACTTTAAATGAATTTTAAATGATGTGAATTGGTTTTACCCCTTGGGATAACTGTAAATTGTCTATCCTGATTTTGTGACAATTCAGAGTATTATTAGGAAGTAAAGCTAGAGGACTGAACCAGAATATGTATCATGTCCCTGACTTTGTGTCTTAGGAGGTCTGTCTCAGATGCCTTTTGGGAACTATGGAAAGAAATTCCAGTGTGCCGGCAATGTTCCTTCTAAAGATGACTGATACTCCTAAGATTTACCTTTATTTTCATCCTTTACTTTGGGCTGCCTATGCTCCTCTATGCTATTGCAATAGTCGAGAAACTGGCTGGTCATCTCTGGGGTCAGTCCCCATTTATCTCTCTATCCTGCTTAGATTTCTCCATTCACGGTGCACGTGGCCAGTGTCTTGTTCAACCTGTTTCCAAAGCACCAGAGGGGCTATCAACTCCGGTGTCTTTACCAGCCCCCATGTTCTTCCTTCCATTCTGCAACTTCCACTATTGACCACTTCTATGATATTCCTCCTTTGGTCAAGCCGGTAGGCTCTCCTCCTTCTCTGTGATTTGGAAGCCTTTAATCCCCTCTGCACTACATCCATAAATATCCATCATCCTTTCCATCCTCAGAAGGCTCTTGGCTCCAGGGCAAGCAGAAGTCCTTCTTGCCCTGGCTTTCCCACTTGACTACTCTCAGCTTAGGTTATAGAACCAAGACTCTTTCATGCTTCACCATTTTCCACACATGGGATGGACACTCACTGAGTTGGCATAGGCTGGTGGTATTATTGCTCTACACTGAGATATTGTGCACATTAAACTACATAATCTGAGAACAAAATGTCTGGTAAATTCTTTCAGAATATCAGCCTTTTCTCTTTTCTACCTGTTCAAATAAAAGTTTCATTTAAAGCCTTTGTATTCACATGAGATTTGATCATAGAAGATAATTTTCCTAGTAAATCCTTTAAGTCTAGGCTCCTATTTATTCATTTAACAGCTTCCAAATTACGTATTTTATTTCTTGCTTTGAGCACATTGATAGCAGCTATTGTTAGCCATATGTTCTTTATATCAGTCTATTCAAAGTTCTTTGTTAACCTGAATGGTAAAAATCCTAGAGGAGAACACAGGCAGTAACCTCTTTGACATCGGCCGTCGCAACTTCTTTCTAGATATGTCTCCTGAGGCAAGGGAAACAAAAGCAAAAATAAACTATTGGGACTTCATCAAGCTAAAAATCTTCTGCACAGTGAAGGAAACAATCAACAAAACAATCAAAAAAAGGCAACCTTCAGAATGGGAGAAGATATTTGCAAACGACATATCTGATAAAGGGTTAGTATCCAAAATATATAAAGAACTTTTTATCAAACTCAACACCCAAAAAATGAACAATCCAATTAAAAATGGGCAGAAGACACGAATAGACATTTTTCCAAAGAAGACATATAGATGGCCAACAGACACATGAAAAGATGTTCAACATCACTTAGCATCAAGGAAATGCAAATCAAAACTACAATGACATATCATCTCACACCTGTCAGAATAGCTAAAATCAAAAACACAAGAAACAACAGGGGTTGGGAAGGATGTGAGGAAAGGGAAACTCTCTTGCACTGTTGGTGGGAATGCAAACTGGTACATCCACTGTAGAAAACAGTATGGATGTTCCTCAAAAAGTTAAAAATAGAATTACCCTATGATCCAGCAATCACACTACTAGGTATTTACCCAAAGAATACAAAAATACTAATTCAAAGGGATTCATGCACTCCGATGTTTATAGTAGCATTATCTACAATAGCCAAATTATGGGGAACAGCCCAAATGTCCATCGACTGATGAATGGATAAAGAAGTGATAAATATATATAAATATATAAATAATTTATATATAAATATATAGATATATATATATTACTCAGAATATTACTCAGCCATAAAGAAGAATGAAATCTTGCCATTTGCAATGACATGGATGGAGCTAGAGAGGATAACACTAAGTGAAATAAGTCAGTCAGAGAAAGACAAATATCATATGATTTCATTCATATGTGAAATTTAAGAAACAAAACAAATGAGCAAAGGCAGGGGAGGGGGGAAGACAGAAGCAAACCAAGAAACAGACTCTTAAGTATAGAGAACAATCTAATGGTTACCAGAGGGTTGGGTGTTGGGAGATGGGTAAAATAGGTGATAAGAATTAAAGAATTCACTTGTGATGAGCACCGGGTGTTGTATGGAAATGTTGAATCACTACATTGTATACCTGAAACTAATATTACACTTTATGTTAACTAACTGGAATTTAAATGAAAACTTAAAAAAAAAAAACAATTAGTCATGAGAGTTCATCCATACACTGGGGTATTATCCAACCATTAAACTTAAGAGGAAGAATGCTTACTGACATGCATATTTTTTCTAATATATTTTTAAGTGAAAAGAACATGGTACAAATAGTATTACCATTATTATTCTACTACAAATACAGCTATACACACATAAGCACACATATGCATGTATTAAAAAGCAGAAGACTAAAAGGATGTACACCAAAGTGTTTGTGGTTTTTTTCTAGGTGCTGATTTATATATTCTTCTAGATTTTTCATACTTTTCAATTTCTCAATAATGAACATGTAATTCTTCCATAATCAAGTAAAAAGTAATTGTAGATAATTCATTTCGTTATCAGGGTCAACCAGCATGTGTGGAAAAGGTGGCAATTCTTACTGAAAAGAAATCAACACCTTTATTGTTGTTTTGAATTGAGGTTACATCTCTTTAAGTAGGAACTTATCTCTAAAATTAAAGCAGAAGTCAGTGGGACCTAACTGAGTTTGAAAGTATCATTTTACATATCACTTTTCAGGGGAAAAAAAAAACCTTATAGTAAAACCCATTTCATTTGACTTTTTCTTTAAGTGCTTAAACGTTTTCTTCTCCATATTTTACGCCCCCCAAGAGAAAGGGCCTTCTATTCCTTTGGTATCTCCCACCTCTCTCCTCATTCCCTTCTCTGTACTACTATACTGCCTAGAATCAGTTGACACATGCCATGTGCACTCATAAATCATTTGTTCATGGACTTGCTTATTTCTTTTTTTTATTAAATTTTTTTTCCTTAACATTTATTTATTATTGAGAGACAGAGAGAGAAACAGAGCATGAGTGTGGGAGGGGCAGAGAGAGGAGGAGACACAGAATCCAAAGCGGGCTCCAGGCTGTGAGCTATCAGCACAGAGCCCAATGCAGGGCTCGAACTCACAAACCGCGAGATCATGACCTGAGCCGAAGTCGGACGCCTAAGGGACTGAGCCACCCAGGCACCCCCGTGGACTTGCTTATTTCTATTCTACATTAACTCTAGCCTATCCATGTTCTCAGGACTGTACAAAATGGATCCTGCCTCTTCTACTGCCCCTGCTTAATGCTCCGGATCCCTGAACTCCATTAGTGCACTGTGAGATAGACCTCAGCTAGTTCCAACTTCCAGGAATGCTCCCCTTGTAGGGATTGCAGGTTTACTCTAGCCAGTCTCCCACAGAGGTTTGACCAGCAGGCTGTTCAATAGCCAGGTGGCCAGCGTGGGACGTTCCTCCTTGAATGGGATGCCCCTGGCCAGATTCTTCCAAGAAGCCCAAGTGGCTGACAGAAGTGTCAGCTCTGGGACAAAGGACCCCCTAAGATGTCCTTGCCCTAGACAATAAGCTGGGAACCACACAGCCAGGTGGACTCTGCTGCTCAGCCTTTAGGGCTACAGGATTTGTCACTGGGCCCCCCAGAACTACCCATCCCCCAGCATCTGTGCATTTGCTCAGGCCCCCACATTCAGCCTGACGACTGGCTCTGGCCAAGTTCATGAGGCAGAGGACTATCTCAGCAGGATCCTTCAGTCAGACAGCCCAGGACCAGATCCTGCTCTGAGCACACCACCGAGAGCAGTGCCCGGGAGGGACACCTAGCCCGGAAGAGCTGGAGAAGCCCACCCCCCACGTGAAGCTGACTTCAGACCACCCTGACTATGGGGTGGGATGGAGGGCGTGGAGGTGTGCCGAGAGCTCCCTGGATAGCACGGCTCAGCTTCTCTAGCAACAATGGCAGATGCAGAAAGAGGTCAACGATTATTCTCTTGTAACCCCTGAGGGGACAGCGTTGCTGCCTTAACTTCTAGAGGCTCTCCTCCACTCACCATCCTTCATCCCCCTAAGCTCCACTGGTTTCAGATCTTGTTCTGACTCCAAGTCCCCTTGAATGTCCATGACCCTAATGGTTGGTGCTGGGGCAGCAGGACTGGGATGGGGGCACCAGAGTTTGCCTTGGATAGTCTTTTCATTAGCCCAATAACCAGGAATGACTATTTATAAGATAATGAAGATAACCTCTTCTTGAAAGCCTATTGGAGAGGCAGCAGAACTGTATGCGAGGTCCCCAAGGCTGAATTTGATAGTCCCGAGACCAAGCTGAGTAAGACCTAACACCAACTTTGATGGGTCCTGCTTCTGTGGAAGTAAAAACTCTAAATTGTACCAGTGACAACTGACCGGGGGTCACTCAGTTTGTACAGATCTGGTGGAGTTCCCCTCAAGCCAGAGAGGACACTGGAGAATCCAATCTGATCATATGCAGTGTAAGCTGGGTAAATGCCATTTGGAACACAGGCCTTCAGCAGATCCAGAGCAAACAAAACCTAATGCCTGTATTGGATATCTGAAAAATGTGGAATCCTAGAAGCAAAAAAATGATAATAAAAAGATCTATTGAGTATATACTATGTCTGAACACCATTCTAACCAATGTGCATGCATCACCTCATAAAAACTTCACAGCAACCTTGTAAGATAGATCATCTTACCATTCCTATTGTACAGTTGAAGAAAGTGAGACATAGAAAAGTAACTTGTCTAAGGTCAAAGAGTTAAGAAGTGAGGGAGATGGGTCTCAAAGTCTGGCAGTCTCATTCAGAGGTCGTATCCTTAACCACTACGCTATACTGCTTGATAAAGGTAAAAGAAATCCCTCTCTCTAAGCAGAACTGGCTTCATGGACATGTGAATTCTGCAGTGGTACAGGGCCCGAGTTCAGAAGGTCCTTGCACCTGGGGTTTAACGTTACTGTGTTAAACTTTTAATAATTTGAATTTGTGCTTTGTAAGTGAAATCCAAAGTGTGATGGGCCAATTGAGTATGCACTGGGAGCTTGGAGAGTCTGCTAGCACAGAGACATCTTTCACTGCCTCTCCACCTCCCTGAGACAGTTCTCAGCTACCCACTTCCTTGCCCCTTTATACCCAGTACCCAACCCAGCCTTTTTCTCTCTGTCAAACCCGGTGACAGCTGCAAGCCTTCACTCTCAGGGGCCTGGGCAAGAGCCTTGGAAGGATTAGGGTTAGGCATATATGTCCTGCAACGTCTCAGGGTTGGTTTTGGTAATAGTCATCCTGGCCCCAGGGTAGTAGTGCCATGGTACATTTGGCGGATGACTCAGCAGGGTTCATTGCCCACCCTGATCCAGGTACCTAGTGCATCCTGGTGCAGAGGTTGCACTACCCGTGGTCGCCACCTGTCCACCATGGGTTGGAGCAGCTGGCCAATGGGAAGGGGATATGCCCGGCTCGACTTACTCTTGACCAGGGTAAAATGCATCTGTCTGGCAGTTTTCGGGAGGAGGAAACTGGCCAGGGGACCATACACACGTGCATTGAGTCATAGGGTCGAGTCACTAGGAACCTGTGTGTGGTTACCCTTGCCCTACAGGTATCCCTGTGCCTTCGAGTGTGTGATACTAAATCATAAATGTATTTTTAATGTTTATTTATTTTTGAGAGAGACAGAGAGACAGAGTGTGAGCAGGGGAGGGGCAGAGGGAGAGGTAGACACAGAATCTGAAGCAGGCTTCAGGCTCTGAGCTGTCAGCACAGAGCCCAATGCGGGGCTCAAACTCACGAGCTGCGAGATCATGACCTGAGCCGAAGTCAGAGGCTTAACCGACTGAGCCACCCAGGCGCCCCTAAATCGCAAATTTAAAGCACCATGACAGACTGAAAGAGAGACTGCAGTAGAAATGAAAAACCTTTATATTTGAGGGTGTTTAATGGCATCTTTTTGCTTTTTGTATACGGGACTTCACATTTACATTTTGTATTGGGTCAACAAATTATTTGGCCAGTGCTGACTGCAAGGACTGTCCATCGCTGAAGTATTTTGGTATCTCCTGAGATCCACCACTTCTCACATGGAAATTGTGAAAGATGATGAGGTTGTAGCTGTCTCTAGTCTTGCTGGAGCTGTTTAGAGGGTAGGAGACTTTGCTATGTGCCAAGGAGATAGATACTAAGTCAATGTGTGCAGTTCAGTCTCGTCTAATGAGGCCCATTTCATCCCACCCTCCCAGCTGTGTTAAGTATCTCATATCATGAGAGGGGCCTATGAAAATGTGATAGTAGATTATATTCTGGGGTATGAATCAGGAGACCTGAATTCTAAATCTACCTCTGCCATTGACTAGGTGGGTGATTTCCAGAATGTTGATTTCCCTTGGGGACACTATTTCCTCATATGTGAAAAGAGCAGTTTTGATTAACCTAGTGTTTCCAAACTGTGGTTGAGTTTCTAGAGAGGCACTTCATAGCGGGAGAGGTCAGTGCTCGACAGTGGGGCTATAGGAGTCTCACTCTGGTTCCAGCTAAAGCTGTCCCACTCACTTTGATGTTTTATATATTTTTGTTCTTTTATTGGATTTAACTTAAAGAAATAATTACAGTGTTTAAAAAATTAAAACCCATCATTCTCAATGATCTCTATGAGCCCTTCTACCTCTGATTTCTGATTCTGAGACTCTTTAACCTTGAACCCTACAAAGAGGATTATCTTTCTTCCAGAAAGCATCTGCCATGTGTTTTGTTGGACCCATGGCCAGAGAAGGACAGAAATCCAGGGAGGACAAGGGTTTGGAGGGCAAGCACCTGGGTGTATAGAGCTGAAAGATAAGGACAATGTAGATGAGATTCAGGATCGCTATTATGGGGTGAATGTCAACAAGAAACATCTACAAAACCAGGAGATTTGGCTAGAAGCTCATGCCCCAGGAGGTAAATTTTCTACTTTTCTTCCATTACACAATAGGATATAAGAATACCTGATGGAAAAATGAAATAAACAGGTAAAAAGGCTAGTTATGAATGAATTTTAACTCTGCCAATGTTTTTTGGGTCTTTCTTGGTAATAGGCTCTATGCTAGACCCAGGGTGGGAGATGAAAAAGTAACCAAATATGTCTCCATCCTTTGGAAAGGTTTCAGTATATGTGAACAAAACATAAATTCTGAAAAAAATGCAGAGGATTTCATCATAAGGCCAAGCGTCATAATGTTACAATAGAGGTGCAAAGTACAATGAGAAAACAGGGTATGAATCCTGACTTCCATCTGAAAAATCAGGAAAAGCTATCCAGAAAAAAGATGGGATTTAAGTTTGGACTTTATAAAATGGATAGGACTTGGACAGACAGGATATGGAAAGCTTTACATGTCAAACATAAGAGTTTGGCATTTATCTTCTAGACAAAAAGAGCATTGGAAGAGTTGTAAGCATTGTGGAGAGTAGGAGAAGGCTGATCTGGTTGGATTTACATTTAAACTACTGTGGTTGTTATGTGAAAAGTAGATTTAGTAGGATCAAGGGTGGATTCAGAGAGAAGGGATAAAAGATTATTTTGCTAATCTAGGCAAGAAAGGAGTGCATATCGCGATCTGGGACAGTGCCGGTGGCAGTGAGGAAGAAACTACTTCAAAAGGCTCTTGGGAAGTAGAATTGGCAGGATTTGGTAATTTATTGAATGTAGGGAGTTGAGGGGAAGGAAAATGTCAATGACTAACTTTAGCTTTTGGGCTTAAGAAACCGGTTGTGCCATTAATTTACATAGGGGGCAGGGGAAAAGGAGGAGCAGGTTTAGAAGAGTTCAGTTTTGAACATTAAGTCTGAAGTGCCCAAGGAACTTTCAAGCAGAGGTTCCAGCCGGTAGCTGGATATATAAGGATCTGGAACTCTAAGGGGGTTGGTTTTCACGTGGTTACCAAGTAAACCACGCTTCATCACAACTGGGGCTTAGGAGTCTTTGGCAGATGGCTACTAAGGCTAGAAAGTTTGGGGGAATAGAGGCAGAAACAGAACCATCTAAGGGCCCCCAAATTGTGTCTTACCTAGATAT
Organism: Panthera onca; assembly: GCF_046562875.1. Classification (NCBI taxonomy): domain Eukaryota; kingdom Metazoa; phylum Chordata; class Mammalia; order Carnivora; family Felidae; genus Panthera; species Panthera onca. The sequence goes on along the minus strand of NC_138357.1, from coordinate 20,782,907 downwards.
AAAATAAATACTTCTTTCCACTTTTTCTTGCAGCTTGAACCAATTTGATTGTTTCCCCCTAACTAGCTGTTTGATCTTGGTCACTTTCTCTTCTCCAGGACTTGGTTTCCTCAACTATAAAAGATACTAAGTTTTCATAGTCTTCAGGTATAGGATGATATGCTTTTATAGACAGCCTGTTGTTCAATATATTTAGACAAGATAGTAATATCTACAAATTTCATGCATCTTTTCAAATTCTGAGGGCTAGCCATGGACTGACTAATAAATTAATTCAGGTTCTATTCACACTTGTGTTGTCTGTTGGAAGTATGTTCAGGCTTGGCTCATTTATAATTTGCATACAAATAGTCCTCTTAGTATTTACATACAAAAGAAATCACTGCTGTAATTCAGGCCTAGAATTCCCACTAATCAATGGTCCATTGTCCCTTACAAAGAATCTTTCAAATCCTACTCTAATTAGCAAACCTAGTCTCTTGTTTGTCTGAGTATTACTATCTTTAACATTTACCCTTATAGGGGTGCCTGGGTGGCTCAGGCAGTTAAGCTTCCTACTTCGGCTCAGGTCAAATCTCACGGTTCCTGGGTTGAGCCCCAGGTCCAGCTCTGTGCTGACAGCTCAGAGCCTAGAGCCTGCTTTGAAATCTGTGTGTCCCTCATCTCTCTCTGCCCTCCCCCACTCTAGCTCTGTCTCTCTCTCTCTCTCTCAAAATAAATAAACATTAAAAAAATTTAAAAAAAGATTTACCCTTATAAATCTCAATAATTGCACATGTGAATTCATATATAGGCTCACATTTTATAGCCTCACAGTGGCACTGATGGTACACAGCATTTGAAGAACACACATCTAGGAGTCCTCTGAGTCCTTTTGAAAAATATGGACTGAATTTAATTCAGCCTAAGGGATACCAAGTAAACCCTCCATATAAACCCATGAATGGTAAAACAAAGACTTTTGCATCTTGGTTGCCTTTCATGCTCTCTATAACTTATAGTCAAATTACGCTGTTTTTTAACCTTATTATCATGGAATTATTTTAACTTTTGACTAGTGTTGTATACCAGTTTACTACTCAGATTGACATATTCATACCTACATACATATTTCCCTCTTAAAATATTTCTTATCAGACAGTTGCTTCGGACAATACACATTATTTTCTCCACTTAATTTCCTATTGTGTTGCTGTTTATCTAAACAACTACTTCTAAAGACTTAGCCAGAGCAATTCAATTGTTCTTAAAAAGGCTTTATTTGCATGCGAGGAAAACACTATGAATAGAACTGTAGGCAAATCTTCATAGAACATATTACATTCTTGAGACACAGAATGGAAGATTAGGGACTTTGCTTCAATATTTTCCATAAGGCAGCTTTTACTTCCTGGTTTCTCAAGCTGTAGATGAGAGGATTTAACATGGGGATCACCATTGTATAAAACACTGAAACCATCTGATTTCCTGCTTGGGATGCACGTTGTGAGGGCTGCAAGTAAGTGTACATAGTTGTTCCATAGTACAGGCCAACAGCAGTCATGTGGGAAGCACAGGTAGAGAAAGCTTTTTGTTTGCTGGAAGCTGAAGGAATTCCCAGGATAGTCATTAGGACAGACATGTAGGAGACAAGGATCACCACAATGGAGGTGACCAGGGTGAATCCCCCACAGCCAACAACCAGTATCTGCGTGATCCAGGGGTCTGAGCAAGCCAGTGCCAACAGTGGAGGGATGTCACAGAAGAAGTGGGGAAGGACACGTGGTTGGCAGAATGACAGTTGTGTGATGGAAGCTGTCACAGAAACCATGTTAACTAACCCCCCAAAGTAGCATCCTGCTACCAAGAGGAGACAACGGACTCTAGACATCGTGACATGGTAGAGCAATGGGTGACAGATGGCAGTGTATCGGTCATAGGCCATGGAAGCCAAAAGATTGCATTCAGCAGAGGCAAAGATAATGAACAAGCCCATTTGAGTCACACATCCAAGGAAAGAAACAGCCTGCAACTTAGATAGCAAATTTGCTAAAGTCTTTGGGATCGTGATGGAAGAGAAACAGACATCAAGAAGGGACAGATTAGAGAGAAAAAAGTACATGGGAGTATGAAGGCAGGGACTGACTCTGATCAGGATCACCAGGCCTAGATTCCCCAACATAGTGACAGTATAAACAATAAGTAAGACTCCAAATAGCAGGACTCCAAGCTGAGGGTTGTCTGTCAAGCCAAGAAGAATGAAGTCCGTCACCATGGATGAATTCTCCATCAACCCAAGCTGGGTATTATTCTTGACTAGTTAAGAGCTCTTTAGACATGCTTTAAGTGAGGAAATAATGGGAAACTAGATGATATGGATAACACCGTCCCATTCAAAACCCATAAATCCACAACACTCTCTAACCCTTCCCCTCATCTATATTCTCACATTAAATGCCTTCCCAAATAGTATCATTATTTCTCAAACATAATATTGAGACAGTAAAGATGGGAGGAAAAAAGGGGAAGGAGAAAAATAAGTAAAGAAAATTCAGAAAGTAAAAAGAACACAGATAAGGAAGAGAATAAAGGTCTAGGATGCAAAAAGCACTTAATATTTGTTGAAGGAATGAATGAGGGAGGGAGAAAGAAAACAGGTGTCACCAAGAGATGTTCTTCACTGATACAGGGCTACAAACTAAGAAAATTTGGAGGTAAGGAATTCCATCTCACTCTCCTCCACTTTTCCAAATCAAGCCCAAGGAATTATTGCAGATAAAGTAACAAGAGGATAAACATGTCAACTGACTTCATCTTGACAGACAAGTCTCCTTCTTCAGTTTTTGTGACATTATTTCTGAAACAGTGGAAGTCATCAATACTTACAATTCTGTTTGATCAGAAGAGGGTTTTCTGGGACCTTGATCAATTCTTCACCAATAGATTGTTGCAGAATTGGAATGTTTCTAAATGACCCTCAGAAACCTAATTCAAGTCTGAAGGTACCATTTGGATCCTGTGAAAGAGCAACCAAAGGATTCAGGCAGCTCCTGGCTGATCATCACTTTACTGATTCCTTTAAACATGCATGGGGCAAAAATAATGCAGCTGTGCAAAACTAACTATGAATTCCACAAAGATTTGCCAGTCAGATCCATCTGAGCAAAGGACCAGGTCACAAAATGGTTGGAGTCAGATGGCACTGAGGCTGAGTGCATGAAGTCTACGTCTCTCTATGGTCTCTATGTCTCTCTATTAGGATATCTCTAATACAGGCTGGCTGCCTCATGAAATTGCCTGGGTCTTGTTCTGGATGAAGCACCAGGCAAGAGAAAGGATAAATCCATGAGGATTTATCTCCATTTATAGAATCTAAACTAAATCAGAGTCCCTGTGGTTCACTGGATGGTCATCAGTAAGGGGTTTCTAGAAGGGATTCCTATATTTGGTGAGAGGCTAGGCAAGGAGACTTTGTAGGGCTCTCACAACTTTGATTAAAAAGAAAGACAGGTGTAAAAAAAAGACATGTGTGATTCAATTCACCAGAAATCAAAGGTTCTTTATTTGGTGTAGTTAAGATGTCTGATTCTGGAGCCATATGGACTTATTTGAATCCTGGCTTAGTAGATCACTGATTCTTCAACTTAGGACTTGACCTACTGAGCTTTAGTTTACTAATCTGTAAAAGAAGGACACTATAGGACCTATGTCATGGGGCAATAGTAAAAATTAAATGAAATATTGCAAGTAAAGCATTTGGTGTATATTAGGTGCTTGCTGAATTCTTTCTTCATTCCTTCATGACCACTCCTACTTATATACTTATTACTTTTTTTTTCCTCTCCATTTCACCAAATGGAAGTGGAGGTATTGTGTGTGCACGTTATTACCATTTTGGATCAATAGCAGTGAGCTCTAGAGAGACTGGCTGAAATAGGATGTTCATGCTCCACTCTCTAACCATCCCTCAGACAATGCACACATGCACGCATGCACACACTCACACACACAGTTTGACCAGAGCAGATGTAAGAGGCATCTTTTACTTGTACTAATAATTCACTCTTTATGGTTCTACCGAAACTGTTAGAGTTAACCGCTGCTGCTGCTGCTGCTGCTCAGCACAGCAGCCTGCCCAGGGGAACATTCGGCAACCTATACCTCCAAATAGGGAGACCAGAGGAGAAAATACTGGGTTGATTGCAGATAATGTAAAGAACACTGCTTTCAGAGACCAAAGACCTGAGTTCTAGTCCTGGCACTAATCTGTGTTGTTTTTCCATGGAAAAGTCACTTCACCTTTTGGAGACCCCTATTTTCTCATCTCGAAAACAGAAAAAACAATACCCGCTATGCCTCCCTTTTAGGGCTGGCATGAGGATCAAATAAGATAATGAACGTGAAAGCACTCTGTAAACTCTGAACGGTGATACAATACACATGGAACGGATCCCTATTATTATTCCATCATGGAAGGTGGGAGAGGGAGGAGGAACGCATCAATATGATCATTTTCTGCTGAGTGCTTCAGCTCCTGCTTACAGAGCTGCACTCTTTGCCCTCCCACTCACCCCCTACACACACATCATCCGCTCTGCCTCTCCACTGTGCAAGTTTCAGCCTGTGAAGGTTTAAACAAACAGCTCTCGGCTGTACGTGTAACTTGAGTCATAAAAAAGACAGGTTTTCAATGTTAGTTTCACATTCTTGTATCAGTTTTAAATTTTCCCTTTTTAGGATAACTCTGTTCCTTGACGTGTGCATGTACTGTAGGCTTTCAATAAATACTAGTTGAGTGAACAAATGCCTCTCTCTTAGTCTTAGAACATGGTGAAATCTTTCTTCCTTAAAATAAGATTCAATTGCTTTTTCTTCCCAAAGGAAATAAACACACAAAATTAAGACTTTATTAGGGAAATGATTTTTATATACCCCATCTGCACATGCCCCTGCATTAACTAGTGTCAATATTGCAGCCAGAATGCGTGTATTATTAACTCGGCTAACGTGTCTTGTATATCTACTTACTGGAAATAATCAGGCACTCCTTTCACTTATTGAAAAAGTAATCTTTTATGTTTAAAGAATGTGCCTTAATGCATTCATCCCTAGAGGCATGTAAATTTACAGTACTGGTTCTTTTAAAAAATATTTTGGTTACCCCTATTTTCAGTTTTTCACTTATGTAGTTCATTGAGTCTCCTCCCAAAATAGCCTAACATTTAGCATGTATATAAAGGTTCGCTTATTTACTTATTCAACAAAATTTCTGGAGTGTTTAATAAATGCAATCTTCCAAAAGATCATATATTCCAACCCAGCCATTTCCAGATGAACAAACAGATGTCCAAAGAGGTTAAGTGACTTGTCTAAGGTCTCACAGCGAATTAGTGGCACAGCTGGTGTTGGAACCCAGACCTTCTGACCTAACTCAGTGACCTTTCCACATCGCTATCTTGCTTTCCCCTTAATTTGTTTCCTGCAGTTGTTCTGGATGGGACTTTCACCTTTGATACATTTATTTTTCTAATAACAGATGAAAGGTCATCCTCTGTCACTATATTTGAGCTATATCATCTTCAGCAAATAGCTTGCTCTCTCTGGGTCCCAGTTTCTTCATCAATAAAATAAAGCAGTTAGACCCGGTGGTCGCTGAGGCTCTTTTCAGCTTTGAGCTCTAATTTCCCATGGCTCTGTGAGTCAAACTGCACACAGATCATTGGTCATTCTCAATACCTGATGGAGGGAAGTTGAAAGAGCATCTGTAGATCCATGAGTCTATGCTATAGAAAACACTATTCTACTTTGCTCTTTCAGCCCTCACAGTGTCAGAAATGTCATATTGGTGTTTTGTCTCTGTGGAAGGCACTGAGGATCAATGAGGCATGAGTATTGGAGACATGTTTTCCAAAATTCCTAACTACCTTAAGGCAGAAAGAGCTTGGACAAAGATCTGGTCAAAGCATCCAGATTACCATCTGGATCTTAACCCTACGATCTCAAACAGATTGCTCAACCTCTCTACTATCGATTCCCTTATCTAAAATGGAAATATTACCTAACTTAAATGGCTGTTTAGAGATTAAATAAGAAAAAATATAGAAAGTGCTTAACAGATATGTAAGTGCTTAATAAATGTTACTTTTGCTTCTCCTTAAAAGTCCAGTTTTTAATTTTATGATTTCATACATATGAAATGTCCAGGCTAGGCAAATCTATAGAGAAATCGTTTTATAAAAAGTAGACTAGTAGTTGCTAGGGTCTTGAGAAGTGATGGAGGAATGGCTGGTACAGGTTGCTTTGTTTGTTTGTTTTTTGTTAGCTATGTGATCTAATCAAAATTTATGGACTTATACGTTTAATATGACTAAAACATTTAACACTTATGCTGCCAAAAACCTTATCATTCCTTTAGTTCAATGTCCACCATGATTTGATATTCCTATATGTTTAGATTTCTTACTCTTTCATATTTTAGTGATAAAAATGTTCTAAAATTGATTGTGGTGAAGATTGTACCATTTTGAATATACTAAATACTGTATAACGTATACACATTTATATGTATACATGTAAATTGTATGGTATGTGAATTATATCCCAATAAAGTTGTTAGCAAAATAAAGGAATCCTGATGAATGCTGGGGGAAAAATATACATTACAAGTCAGTCATGCTTGGCTGTGTCTAAATACTTCTACTGACCTACAGCACAGTCACTGAATGAGATCATCAATTTAAAAGTACTTTGAAAAATTTAACAATGGCAAAAGAAATGTATTCAAAGGAAATAATAAAATCATAACTGAAGAAATAAAGAAAGACATGAATAAATGGGAAAAGACACTTTGCTCCCAACTGGCAAGGCTAAAATATAAGATAAGACTCTTTATGTTAATGTATAGATTTAATGTAATATCAATTAAAAATTCTACAGGATGTTTTACAGACCATGACATATTTATAATGAAATTCACCTGGAAGAATAAGAAGACAAAAATTCCAAAAAAATACCATTTTAAATAATGATGGTATATAGCTTCTCAGGCTTTAATACTTATTACAAAACTGTGCATATAAAAAAGATCTTTTGGCATTGAATTAAAAACAAAGATTGATCAATGAAATAGCATGTTTTAAAGAAAGAGAGCCAAACCCTTAAAAATGTCTCCAGTTGGCTAGAAAGAACACACACACACACACACACACACACACACACACACACTAAAGGGAACACTAACAAATTAACAAATAAATATTGTTGGGAAAACTGTATATCCATAAGAAGAGAAGTGAATTTGGATTATATACCTCACATCATATGCTTCAATAAACTCCAGATAAATCAAAAAGTTAGATATACAAATCTAAACTATGAAACTAGAAAAAAAAGGGGGCGCCTGGGTGACTCGGTTAAGCATTCGACTTCCGCTTAGGTCATGATCTTGCAGTTCATGAGTTCGATCCCTGTGTCAGGCTCTGTGCTGACAGCTCAGAGCCTAGAGCCTGTTTTGGATTCTGTGTCTCCCTCTCTCTATGCCTCTCCCCCACTCATGCTCTGTCTCTCTCTCTTTTTCTCTCAAAAATAAACATTTTAAAAAAGCAAACCAACCCACTTCTTGACTTAAAAAAAAAAAGAAAAAAACAACAGAACAGCATTGTTTATCTAGCTATTGTAGCCATTGAAAAAATAGAGGGTATGATCAGAACCAGGAGGATGGGTTCAAATATATGACTAAAACTCTTGGGCACATTGTATTATAATAAAATGAAGATCAAAAAGGAAAAAGCCAAATGAGAAAATATATGTGGTTGAGAACTTTTAAAATACACCAGTCAGAACATATAAATAAATAATGAAACATATGAGATCACTTTGTAAAACTCACTAGATGAGTGGCCAAAGAAAATGACAACATGCACAATAGCGAACATATTCAGTATATAATCACATGACAAAACATGTGACCTCAGCATAATGCAAATTAAAACAATGTCCCCCAGCTTGGTGGTACGTATGTCATAAAGGCGACTGTCAGGAAACAGGTCACCATGTAAATTGCTGGTGAAATTTCTGGAATATAGCAATGTATAACTGTTCTTTGCCCAAGTAATTCCAGTTACAGAAATATACCCCCAAGGATATAATCCAAAATAAATGAAAATAATTTATGCAAAAATATTCATTATATTGCTATTTAAGTATTCATCTAGTATATAAGTATATCTGTAAATCACTATGTCGTGTGCTTAGGGGATTCAATTATGTGTAAGACCCAATCCCTGCCCTCAAGGAGCCTACAATATAACAGGTAAGGCAACTGTATGTGTAACATGTTCTAACATGGAAATAAAGACAAAGCACTACAGTAGCAAAAAAAGAAGAACTGATTTCATTCCATGTGGCTGGAGGATGGCGGGTGTGGGGAAAAGAAAGGTATAATGGAGGAGGTAGCATTGAAAAAGAACCTTGAAATCTGAGTAGAGTTTAGTGCAAACTGGGCGTGGTTAAAAGACATTCCATGGACGATTCCAAATGGTCAATAACTGGAGGATGGCTAAACACACTATTGGATATTAACAGGCTGGATGATTGTTACTAGAATCAACCAAAAGAAATATATTTGTGAAATGACCTCAAGCCACATAAAACCATAACTGTACCTGAAAAAAAAGTCAGGCAGGCCTTCAAGGTGCTCTCTATCCATGTTTGATTCAGAAAAGTCGCTCAAGTTTCATAATTTTGAAAAGTCAACAACACTATATAAATATGAGGACTAAAGCAAACCTACAAGCATTTGCTATGAACCTTCTCTGGGATTAAACTCTCAGAGTCAGGAGGGCTGTGAACTTTGGGTTTCTGCAGTGTCTTCAGGAAAATAAGAGTGAAAGTTGCTTGTGGTTACTGACAAGGGCTAGATTCTGTGCTTCCTCCACTTTCACATCTCCTATGAATGAACACAAATCATCTCCTATGAACAAGCAGCTTGATGTGCTGCTCTCCACGCTCTTCACCCTCTCTTCCTCTCATCCTAGGCCACTAAATCCTCTTCTATTTCAACAAAGCAATTGCAATGCCTAGTCTCCAAAATCCCTGAGTAATGGGACAGGAGTTAGGAGGACTCAGAACATCTGTCTTGTTTTAGTAAGTCTACTGAAAGGAAAAAACAAAAGCACCTAGGATTGGGAACCTTAGTTTATGTAAGCTTAGAATTCATCAGCTCTGATTTCTGCCTGCTACATTCTTACCCAAATTTATTGTGTGTTCCCTCTGCAGACATAAAATAGAAATGTGAAAAGCAATTTAGTTACTCAAAGAAAATCTTGTCTCTCTGGCTGAGGTTTTTCAAGTTCTAGGCCTCAGGCTGATACATGAAAACAGATCGGTTTTTACCATATAGCCAAAATCAGTGACTCTCTGTGAAAGGGCCTGCCCCATTGTTTGGTCCCCTCAACTCCAAATGGAGGGATTTTAATGAAATGCAAGATGCCAGTAAACTCACCTGCTATGTCTTGTTATTTTTATCAAGGTCGCCTTTGGCATTTCAATAGTCTCCCCCAGTGGTTTTTGCTTGAAGGACCGAGGCTGTTAGCTTCTTGGACTTCTACCCACATGAATAGCCACTCGTGGGCCAACTGTGTGGTATTTAACACAAGCAATATACATCACATAATACAGAATCTTTCTCCCCTGAGAGAATCTGAGGCTAATTGAAATACCACTGTGTAAATAATCTCTCTTTCCTAAACTGTATCCTCTTATGTTTGTGTGTCTAAAAAAATTCATGCCACTAATGTTTTTTATCCAAATCCCACTCAAATCTATTACTGCACTTAAAAAAAAATTTTTTTAAGTTTATTTGTTTATTTTGGGAGACAGAGCAAGCAGGGTAGGGGCAGACAGAGAGGAGAGAGAGAGAATCCCAAGCAGGCTCCACGCTGTCAGTGCAGAACCTGATGTGGCGCTCAAACTCACGAACCTGTGAGATCATGACCTAAACTGAAATCAAGAGTCAGACTCTCAACCAACTGAGCCACCCAAGCACCCTGTTTACTTTTACTGTGCTAACACTCCTATGAGATTAGTGGGCCAGTGAAGATGCACACTTACACATCTGGGCTATTTGGATCAGGCCGTATCTTCAGCCTCCAAATTAGAAACAGCAACGGGCAGATGGTCTGAAGAGATGGGTCCTGGCCTCACCTCTGCCACTAACTGTCTGATATTTGGCCAATAACTCCCCGCTTTCTGGTCCTCAGTTTCCTTATGTGTAAAATAAGATATTGAACTGAATCATTTAGAATTTTTCTTTTTACCATTTCTAAGATTCAATGAATTTAAGTTCACAGACATGTTTCAGAGGCAGCCCACCATGTACAAAATGTAGCATTATAAAGTTGAAAATACATTGGCTTTGCAGTAAAATAAACTTGAGTCTGAATCTTGGATTTACCACTAACCAGCAGTGTTACTTTGGCCTGTTGCCCTTTCTGACATTCACCTTTCTCGTTTCTAAAAAGGAGATACTAATACTAATCTCATATTATTGTGGTGATTTAATAAGAAAACATGGGTAAAGCACATGGTACATGATAGACTCTCAATAAATGGTAGCTGCTATATAGGCTAACACACTGTAACTTTCTCTTCAGAACATATTTGTACATTACTTATTTATAAATCTTTCTAGCTCCCAAGAGAAACATGGGTCTTCTCTATTTTCCTAAAGAATACTTAGCAAGAGTGTAATTATTATATTAGCAGCCTGATTTTACATATAAGGAACCCAAATTTATATGTCTAGTCCAAAGTCACACGGCAAGTTAATGACAGAACTGAATGTAGAACCCAGGTCATGCCATCCCCAGGTCAGTAGATTTTAGGCGCTCAACTGATATTCTTTAGACTAGGCTGTACTACTATTAACAGTTTGTGGTATAGGGCAAAAATAATAATAGTGAGTTTCATTCACTGTGTTGCTTAGCTAAGTCTATGCAAGGTGATCAAAATAAAATAGTGGAAAAATGAGTGACTCAGGCTAAACCTTTTCTCCTAAGTTTTGAGACCAAATAGCCAAATTAAAATATTCTGGCAGTTGTAGAAGCAAAGCAAGTGAGTGTCAATGCTTATCTCCCGGTATCTGTTCTTGTTCTCCTCCAGTTACTCTGACCACCTGAGTGAAGAGAGCTTCTGTCCATCTAGCCAGAAATGTAGGAGTCACCCTTAATACCTTAATGCTTCCTCTTTTCTCCTTCTTCCTTTACCCAAGGGTAACCACGACCTTCTAAATTACTCCTGTCTCTGTTCAATTCTTTCTACTCCCTCTACTAGGTCATAATGTTTTCTTACCTGGACTATGGCAACTATATGCTAACTGATTTCCATTTGGTTTTGATCACTCCTCTAAAATAAATCTATTATGGATATCCAGTTGATCTTTTAAATGAGAATTGGAATATGTGCTGCGAAAGTGAAAATGTATGTGCTCTTATGTATCTTGTCTTATATTTTTCCTTGAGTCTCTAATTATCTCATTTTGATTCAACTAATTTGCTATGTAGTTATTTTCTTTTTTTCCCACAACCACTATCAGATGTTATGACTACAAATATCATTTTTAATTAATAAAATATATCAGATTAAATAATTCAACACATACCTGCTGAGTGTCTATTACATCCTAGGCACTAGGGATGCATAGTGAACAAGATAGACAATAGGCATACTTGTGGACAGAGACATATGATAACCAAATATACAAATATATAATATAATAAAAGTGCTACAAAATAAACACGTTAAATGTGATGAAAAATAAAAAAGAGTTTCCGGTTAAATGCAGTGGATTAGACATTCACATTTATCTCTAAATGACATAAAATAAACTATTTTATAGGCATAGACTCATGAGGAAAAACAAACAGGAAACAGCATAAAAACAGCATTTTAGGAAAAGGAAAGCAAAGGAGCAACTATTAACTCATTCGGAGACCAAGAAACCTGAATCCTAAACCAACAGTGAGAAAATGAACAACACAATTTGTACCAGTGATCTCCCAAAAGGCTCAGAAATTGGCAGCACCCAGTCAGCATCAGGTACTTCTATAAGTTAGGGTGAAAGTGGAGCTGAAAACATAGGAATTGGTTGAAAGATGGTTTATGAAGCAATTACACCTCTAAATCCCCTCCTTTATTTTCCACAGTGGGGTAATTCCCCTACATACTTCCCTCTAACAGAAAACTAGAGACCTAATGTGATAATTAAAATACAAGGTGTTTGGACTGAGTGTCTCAGATAGAACTGAGTGTGCAATTAGGTGAATATCTGGCTATCTATAGCATGTTGAGACTACCAGCCCTCTTCTCCTATTTGGTTCCTACAAACCTGCAGCTAAGGCTTGTATCCCCAGGTAGAAGTTCAGAAGATTATTTTCTGAGAGAATCTGATCAGCCTTATAAAAAATTTTCTAAAAATAATCAGGAGTTCACCAACAGAGGGATCCAGCCAAATCATCCTATATAGTAGGGCCCACCATGACAAAAACTTTTAATCACCTTTTTTTGTTTCCCACTCAAATATAACCAGTCAAGGACTCCAAGACATATAATTTTTTTAAAAGGCTATCATAAAAGGAAGAGTTCAAAACAAACAAGTTAAAAAAAACAAACAACTTGGGTGAAACTTATCTCAGGGAGATGAGAACTTTCAAAATCATTACTGTGGGAAATAAAAAAGAAGATATGTAGTCATTAAACAAGAATAGTATACTATGAAAAATAAATATTAAATAAAAGAGCTCTTGGATATTTTAAGAGATGGTAAAAATAAAACTTCAATAGAAGTAGTGGAAAATGAAGTTGAGGAATTCTCACAAAAACTAGACCAAAGAAACAGAGATGAAAAATAAGAAAAAAACCAATTTATTTTATTTTATTTTATTTATTTATTTATTTTTTTTTTATTTTAGTATTCCTTTATTATCCTTTTGATGACTGAAAAGTCTGTAATGATAGCCCCTGGTCATTGCCAATATTAGTAATTTGTATCCCTTCTTTTAGAAAAAAACCAATTTAGAAGATCAAACCAGGAGGTCCAACATAGCAATTATAGATTTTCCTGAAAAAGAACAGAGAAAATAATGTAGAGATTATCAAAGAAATCATTTGAGAAAAATTCTCAACACTGAATAAATAATTTCCAGATTAAAAGGGACAATTGAGTTCCCAGCAAAACTGATGAAAGTAGATCCACACTAAGGCATTCCACACTGAAACATAAGAACATCAGAGGTCAAGAGATTATACCTGAATGATGGGAGGTGAGTAGGAAAGCAAAGAGGAGTGAGGGCCACAGAGATGGGCACAATCATGGCACTGCATAAACCACTATATCCAATCCATCAAACACTGTCTGCTCTACTTTAAAAGGACATCCAGGATCCAAAATCTTCTCCCTACCTCCAATGTACCATCGTAGCTCAATCCACTATTATCTTTCTCTTAGAGTACTACAATTTTCTATAATTGGGATTTCTGCCTTTCCTCTGGCTCCCTATAGCCCATTCTCTGGATAGCACCCAGAAGCATCTTTGTAAAGTATAAATCAGACCCTCTCTATTCTCTCCTTAATCCCCTCAATGGCTTTCCACTGCATCCAAAATTAAATTCAAACTTTTCACCATAGCATTCTAGCTTCCCCATAATATGGCCCATAAATACCTTTTGACATCATCATCTGTCTCTCTCACTACTTTCATCCACACTGATTATTTTTACGGCCTATATATATGCACAGTACATTTCCAACTTAGGTCTTTTGCACTAGTCTCTACCTGCAATTCTCTAGGTATCATTTTTAATTAATTATAATTAATTTTAATTTTAATTTCCCAGGTCATCTCTCATCACTTAGATCTCAACTCATTTGTCACTTTGTCAGAGAAAAATTTCCTGGTCAACTTATCTAAAGTGGCCACTGACCCAACAGTTTTCTACTCCATTTTATTCATAGCAGCTATTACCAGTTAAAATTAGGTTTTAAAATTCATTTCTTTATATACTTATTATCTGTCTTCCCCTACTAGAATGTAAGCTCTATATGGGCAAAAACTACTTCTGTCTTTTTTATTTATCATTGTATTTCAGCATCTAGAGCAGATGCATGTCATAGGTGCTCAATAAATATTGCCTGAATTTATTAATGGATTAACCACCAAGAGTTGATAGTCCTTAACACAGTAACAGAATATACTAGTAGATACACTTGGTCATATAGTGGCCATGTATTAGGGAATCCAAAAGGTAATCCATGGACGAGGGAAAAAATAATAAACAGGTTCATCAAGGTCACACCTGAAGAGAAACCAATAGTTTTGAACTCTGCTCTAATGTCCTCCAGCTTCTTTGAGTCCATGACTTGAGGAGCAGCAAACTTGGAGAAAAAGCACACTATTGAGGAAGAAATATACAAATGCCATGAAATGAAGTGTGTATGTGCAATAAAGGGAGGGTTGTTTTGATACAAAGGAGGGTAATCAAGCCGTTTCTCACTATAATGATGCAACAAATAACTTGTATTGCCCTACCTCGGAAGAGCTGGGCTCTAATGGATTCTCAAGAACATAAACTCAAATTGGTCATATTAGATTTTCTCTCTTTACAGATCACATGACAAGTCCTACTTAGGAGATAGTAATATTCTTAGTCTGCTCAGGCTGCCATAACAAAATGCCATTGGGTAAATTAAATAACAGAAATTTATTTTCTCATAGTTCTAGACACTGGAAGTGCAAGATCAAGGTGCCAGCATGGTTGATTTCTAGTGAGACCACTCTTCCTGACTTGCAAACAACCACTTTCTTGTTGTGTTCTCACATGGCAGAGAGAGAGAGAGCACCCTGTGGCATCTCTTCTTATGAGGGTACTAATCCTATCATGAGGGTCCCACCCTAATTATCCAAATTTAATTATCTCCCGAAGGTCACATCTCCAAATACCATCACATTGGGAGTTAGGGCTCCAACACAAGAATTTGCAGGTGTGTGTGGGGGGGCACAATTCAGTCCGTAGCCATAAGGAAACTTGCAGACAAAAGAGGCAAAGCATCAGGCAGTCCCACTAGATGATACAGTTGAGTGAATAGAGTCTACAATCATATTCCCTTCCAGATTTATCTACCTGTGAAGCTCACTAAAGCACTCCGCTCTCCATCCTAACACCCTTCCAAACCACCATGTGACAAATATAAAGATTATTGTACTATAAAGTCATCTGATGGGATCAAGTTACATTGCCAGAAAAGGAATTCCTTTGTTTTTAATAGATAATAAATCCAATATCTATATTAGGGAAGTGATATGTTAAAAGTCACTCTAAAGAGAAGATTTCAAGCCGAATTTGAGACACAGAGCTCTTGTGTCCCAGCAAAACTCTTTTCCCTCTACAGACTTAGCTTTGTTTTAAGAGACCCATGCCTCAGGTTGGTTTTGGGAGAATTCAATAGATATTTAAGGGCTGCTAAAATGCTGGGTCACTGTGACCCTTAGTCTGTGCTTCACTGTTCAATTCCATCTTCTTGGACATTCTATCCAACTAAATGAAAATCAGGGAGGTCCCCGTCTTCCTTCAACCTTGAATCTCATTAAGGAATAAGTACACTATGTACTTGTTCCCTTGGCGCTTCAGGTGGCAAATTTCATTCTTTCCCAGGCCAATTAGAAGCTTCCGAGCACCTTGTTCCCCTGCCAGCTGTATTCAAGGACAGTGTGCTCTCTAAGACCCACATGCCAATAAATATTACCTAACATAGACCAGTAATTCCATACCACCGTTGAATATATCAAGATTACTACTGAGATTGAAGCATTGACCAGAAAACAGCCCCACAGATCTAATGATTATGAGGCAGTTGAGGGTGTCACCTTCCCAAAACTTATGTTCTCCAAGGAGCCTTTGATGATAAAAACACTTTGATGATAAAATTGACTACTTTGATGAGTACTCAATTAATCCACTTTGCATTCTATTGTTTGCCATCTTTAAGGTGTTGCTTTGAAAACACTACTTTGGGATTCAGAGTTGTCATTGTGCAAGTGTGCTCTCCCTAACTGACTTGTGGGCTCCCTATACCTGTTTCTGAGTGTGGTTTTGAATACCTGTGCTTTATGAGTTCTAAATGTTACTCTCTTACATTTCTTTTCACAGACACAACAATCTAATATTATGAGGAATCATGAGAGCTAAGGATTGGCAAAATATGGCTCATGCACCAAATATAGCAAGCTGAATAGTAAAGTGTGACACCATCTGCTATGATTCTCTGCAACAAAAGGAGCTAAGTGGTTCAACTTTGATGCCCACATACCTCCCTCCTGACCTGCCTTCCATAGTCCTCCTTTGTACCAAAGTCTCCCTTATGTAATTGCCAACAAAGTCTTGATAGAGCTGATAATTGGATAGAGCAGGAACACCCTATTTTCTTTTTTTTCCCCTTGCTGTTAGAGACGTTTGTCGGGGTGGAAGAGAAGAAGGCAAAGGAGGGGGTTACTGGATTCTTGGGCATTCTTTGCCAACAGGATGAGAGAGAAGTGACCTATGGGTTGCTGTTCTCACTTCATTTCCTTTTCGTTAATCCTGAAGAAGAGCTTTCATACTGCTTCCTTTTCCAATTGGTGAAACAATGAATAAATGGATAGTCTGGTTGTTCATCTTGAAGAAGTTTCCAAGGAGGGTATAAGGAGAGACTGGCTTCAATTTAGTTGACAAGCTGATAACTGTTCCTATTGTTTTTTAAAAACGTTTAAGCAGACTACATAAAGCTATGCTTAAACTTTTTCTTCCCTTTCTTCTGTTTCCTCATCTCAAAAAGAAGCCTACTTCTACCACTACCTCCAGATGACCCTTCTTAGCTAACGCACTCTTCAGTAATAAACCCCCTACCCACACACACAACATAGGTGAAATGATTAGGCAGAATGCAATTTTATTGTCATGAACTCTAAGCGGGAAACTTGGAAACTTCATGAATTATACATCAAAACTCATGCACAAAACCCATTGTGTTCGTTGAGAAGAAATTACACTATTTGTACTACCCACCTTCTAGTCATATACAATTGCATTTCTACCACAATATGTATAAATATATCCAATTAGAAATCATAGAATTGTCAAATGTTAGAGTGGGAATTTATTCTAACCGCCTCATTTTACAGGGGATAAAACTACTACCCAGATAGAGGAGTTGCCAAAGGTCACTCAAGTAGTTGATAAAGATGAGACTAAAACAATGGTCATGTTTATGATCCTCTGTGTCAAAACAAACAAACAAATATTTAACCAAGAATTTAAGAGCATATGGATTCATCCTCCAGATGAGGAAGCGTCAATCTTTTCAAAGCAAAAATGACCCCATTCATCATGTCTGAACCTCTCTGCTCTTTTCTGTACTGCTTTGCTGCTGTTGTCAATTCCCAAGACACTTCTCTTCCCGTGACTCTGAACAGCCCCCATGAATGAGCAACTCCTAAATGCATTTGCTATGAAGTTTGCCAAGGCAGCCACTCAACGAAAAGGTCAGTGTCAGTATTATTGTTCCGTTGCCAAATATGCCCCTTAAAAAAAATCAGACATTACAATACTGAATACCAATTGCCTAAAGACTTACGAGTCTCCTCTAGGAAAGTCCAAGGCTCTTGAAAGAATGTTAAACCCAATGAAAATTACCATGTGATTTACCAAACTGAAAAAGGATCACAGAGAGGGCATGAAGAGACACCATTTTTCTACTGGCCTGGGGATTCCACCTGCACGAGGATGACACAACTCCTCATTCCTCAGTATACTCAGCCATTTCTCTAATGCCTTGGAAAGTCAGGCAGGCTCCACTCATACTCTCTGGTCACTAGAAATAAGGATACAGGTCTCTAGGGAGCCTCCAAACAGAGAAGTAGAACCACAAAGGAAAGGAGTATTTATTTATATCCATTTTGCCTAGTATTTCTGATGTTAGTTCTTCCCTGGTAATTGTTAGTCTGCTCTGAACTCTGGATTTTCCACAACACAAAATTATGCTTGCTATTTCTCCTAGATCCTGTAAATGTCATTAGTCAGGTGGTACACACAAAGATCTTCATAATTATACCCAAACTACTACCTTCTACCACTCTCTCCCGTACTACAGCCACACCAGACAAGTCTAAGTTAGTGTACACATCATGTACTTTGAGACCTCACACTTTTTTCCTCTATATCTTTACAATAGTGTTTCAAATTGCTAGAATGCCTCCACCCCCATTTTATTCTTCAAGACTCATTTAAAAAGTCATTTTCTCTTTAAAGTCTTCCATGACCCCTACTGAAAACCCAAATTAATTGTTCCATATAACTTCTATTCTCCTATTAATTCAATCATTCACAAATTTTTGAGTACCAATGACTTGTCAGGGACTTTGCTAAGCATCGGGAATATAGAAGAAGACAGGGAGGTCGTCATGGAATTTATAGGATAATAGGAAAGATAAGTAGTTCCAATAAAGACTTTTTATAGGAGAAGTGTAGATGGCTATAGGATGTCACTGCAAGGAGCTGACATAGACTTGAGAGGTCAGAGAAGGTCTAACCTGAATAAAAAGCATTTAAATTGAGATCTGAAGTAGGAATATGAGCAAGCTACACGTAGAGGGTATTGTCTTCTAGAAAGAGAACATGAGCATATGAGAAAACAATGAGGCAAGAAAGAACGTGGGAGTTTCAAGGAACTGAAAGAAGGAGAGCACAACATGGGAATTCAGGAGAAGGCCAGGTATTGTAGGCTACATTAATAATTCTGGACCTTATGTTTTATTCTCCACAGAGTGATACATGCTAAGATGGGTTGGGCTTGTGCCAATGTCCCATATGTACAGAACTGAATAAAGTGGGCCTCTGAGAAGAAAAAAATAATAATTCTGGACCTTAAAGTAAGAGGAATAGGAAGTCACTAAAAATTATTAACCTGGAACTGTTTGGAAGGAAGAAATTAGATACAGAGACATGTTAATGGCCCAGAATAGGATGATGAAGAGAAGTGTATACACTTGAAAGATATTTAAGATGGGGAATCTATAGGACTTAAATAATGGGATCTTAAGAAAAAAAGATGGGAGCCTTCAAAATGACAAAAATTAATAATGCTATATTTTACTGAGGTAAGGAAAAATAGAGGAGGGTCAAAATTGGTTTCAGGCAGTGGGGTGGGTAGACAATGAGTTTGGTTTTGAAAATCCTGAATTTAAGATGCTCAGGAGATGTACAAATGAATATAACAAATATGTGCATGGTTGTGGAACTCAGAAGAGAGAGTTAAATTAAAGATAAGAAACAGAATCATCAGCATAACAATAGTAATGGAGGTCATGAAAGTGGATAATTTTATTTTAGGGATAGTAGAATGAGCAACAAAAAACTCTGTGATATCACAGCAAACATTTTTTTTAACTATTTAGTTTTGAGAGAGCGAGAGGGGGAGGGGCAGAGAGAGAAGGGGATGGAGGACCCAAGGCAGGTTCCACTCTGACAGCAGCCAGCTCCATGTGGGGCTCCAACTCACAAACCCTCAAGATCATGGCTTGAGCTGAAGTCAGCTGCTTAACCGACTGAGCCACCCAGGAGCCCCCATTACAACAAACATTTCAATGATATATAGAGAAGCCACAAAAGGAGATGGAGAAAGAACGGTCAGAAAGATAAAAGGAAAACCAGGGGAGTGAAGTTCTCAAAATCCAAGGAAAGAGGGTATATCAAGAAAGAAGGCGTTTATCTGAGGTGAATGGTGTTGGGTTGCCAAGAAGGGTGAATTTAGCAGCATGGGTGTCATTGTGACTTTATCAAGAGCTATTTCAGTGGAGTTGTGTGGGGCAGAAGACAGATTGGAGTGGGTTGAGGTGAAGAAATGGAGACAGAAATGTAGACAATTCAAGAAATTTGTGTTTAATGGTAGGAACAAGATGGTTCAGTAACTGAGAAGGCTAAGGGATCCGGGGTGGGGTGGAGTGTTCACTTGTTTGAATATTGGAGACTATAATGTGTTTAAAACCTGAGAGAAGAATCCAGTAGAGAAGAACTGGTTGAAGATATAGGAAAGAAGTCAACTGATGGCATAAGTCTCCTGGGAAGGTAAAAGGGGAAGGGATCCAGAATACAGATGAAGGGATTGGTTTTTAATAAAAGGAAGGATATCCCTCCCATGATAACATTAAGAAAAGAGGGTAGCTGAAATGCACATAGGAGTAGAGTTGAATAGGCAGTGACAAATTCTGCTGGGATTCCAGAGAGGGAGAATGACAGGAGACAACTTTAAGAAGATAATTTTTAGCCAATTTCCCAGAAACCTTTCTTTTTCTAGAGCTCCCCCATGATTACTGGGGAGAGTGTAATGCAGTAGGTAATAAAACGGGAGCAAGAACAAGAGTTTCTGGTAAGAACCTTGGCTCTAACATCAACTAGTTGTATGACCTTGTGCAAATCGCTTAATTTTTTTTTCAGGTTCCTCATCTGTGAAAAAAGGGGTCATATTTTCACCTCCATCAATTTTATTATAAAAATTGAGTAAATATACATGAGGGGCTTAGAACAGTGCCTGACAAATAATAAGCACTCTAGTGTTGCTTTCATTAGTAATCCGCTCCAAATATCACCTGAGTCAGTTTGTTATTGGATCACATGGAGAAGTAAAAGGCAACTCTTAGGTATGAGGGAAGGTGAAGTTTTTCTTCAAAAGTAGTTGATATTTTCATCTTCTAACTAGAGTAAAGATACAACAGGGGCATAAGGTTTGCATGTATATATAGGTGTATATATATAGGTGTATATATATACACACATACACACACATAATATATACATACATATATACACATTACATACATGTTTATGTATGTATATATATTACATATATTTATTTTATATATTATATTTGATATTTATATGTAAATATAACAATATACAATTTATATATTATATACAAAAATCCCAAGAAGTCCGTGAATACCAATATATCACAGTAGGGAGGACTTGGTCCATAGAGGATAGACTTGAGAGTAGTCTCTAATCAGGAGCCTAGAGGATTGCCCGAGCCTTAGGGTGATGCTTTTCTAAATACAGCAGCAGAAACACCACTACCAGTTGAGGTTTCAATTCTACTCCAGCCCTCTTCTCTTTATTCTGTTTTAGGAGGAAAGGTTCACATTCGTGTCTGCAAAAATCACTGATTTTTTTTTTTATGTGGAAGTACTGGAAGTGTTTATTTCTGGAATAGCTTTGGAAATAGCCATAAAACATCTGGGTAAGTTCCATAGGAAGGGGACCTCAACCTAAATACATAAACGTTTGCTCCCCACATTTACTGCAAGAAAATTGTGCCAAATTAGTGACTTGCAGGGCACACGGGTGGCTCAGTCAGTTAAGCATGTGACTCTTCATTTTGGCTCAGGTCATGATCTCATGGGTTCATGAGTTTGAGACGTTGGGCTCTGCACTGGCAGCACAGAGCCTGCTTGGGATTCTCTCTCCCTCCCTCCCTCTCTCTCTGCCCTTCCCTGCTTGTGCCCTCTCTCTCACTCTGTCTCTCAAAATAAAATAAGTAAACTTTTAAAAAAAAGTTTTAAAAATTAGCAACTTGCAAGAAAGTTTGAAAGACTGAAGATACTTATGTGTTTGGTTGTAAGATATGGTGCCAGCTTGAGAATAGAGAACAAGCAGTTAAATGGAACTAGCTTATGTGGTGCCTAGAAGGTCAACAGAAATATGGACTGTCAAACTTTGCTAATAGAATTTGCATTAGTGAAAAGCCTAAATTACATGTACATAATAATATGCCACTTTATTATTTTCAGTGCATTCTGTACATATGAAATGGCTAAATGTTGCCTAGCAGAGGTCCCACCAGACCTGATCCTGCCTGACTTATAATTAGCATATTTATTTGTTAGTATGCAAATGAGTACTGCTATAGTACTTGGGAAAAATTGTGTGGTTAAGTAAATGCAGCATTCCTCACACAGTTTTCCTCCAACTATTCATTAGTGCTGCCTACCCCCCCCCTTTTTTTTTTCAGAGAGTACGTTAAACAGCAAACCAGCAGAAGTATGTGAATTTATATAATGGCAGTCCAGTTGTGTTGGACTGGGAAGATGGTATGAATACATGGAAGATCTTTAAGTAAGTACCAAATATGTAAAATGGATCTCATGGCAGCTTAGATAAGGTGCAAATTGGAATATGCAAAGACAAACCTTCCCATTCGTAAACCCATTTGCTCTCATTTAAACTTACACACATATAGCAAAAACACTTTGACATCAAGACTCAAAGTCCAGCTCCATTGCTTACTAGCTTTTGACTTTGGCTCAGCAAGCTCTTTTGTGCCTAGAACATAGGTTTTGCTCTTCACAACCATGAAGACATAAGCAGTATAGTGGCAAAATAGCATAGTGGTTAAACAAGAGGGCTCTGAAGTCAGACCAACTGAGCTCAGCATCCTGACCACTACACTAGCTATGTATCATTTCATCAAGTTATTTAACCTTTTTAATCCTTGATTTCTTCATCTGTAAATGGAACATCTTAGTAGTCCTACTTAACTCATAGAGTCGTAGTGAATATTTAATAAGATGATCCACAAAAAGCACTTAGCAGCATGTGGGCAACATACTAAGCCCTAAATAAACACTAGATCTTAAAGTGTTATCCTTAAATCTTCATTTTTGTTTATGCTCAGTCAACTCCACTATAAATTGTCTTGTTAAGAACATTAAACATTACCTCTGTGTTGCTTAACTCAGTGGACATCCCTACATGACTTCGGCAGCATTTAATTCAGATGATTAATTTCCCCTTTTTGAAATGTAAAAACTGAGATTTCAGGAAGATGTGAGGAAGAGCTAATTGCTTAAAGGATAAAATTTTGGATCAGGTCCTGGAAAGGGATTGCGGCATCTCTGTCTTGGGAACACTAAAACATGATCACCTAAAGCATCCTATGTGTTTTGAACACTCAACTGCCCAAAGACAGAAGCTGGGTTAGATGTTCTCTGAATATTTCTTTTTGCCTATGATTTTTCCAAATTAGTGAATGATACCAGCTACCATTTGTGCAGCAATAGCTAAAATATAGGTGTGGGCATTTTGCATCCTTGTATTTGTACCCTTGCAATTCTCACAAAAACCCTGTAAAGTGAGTATTCTCCACATTTTAAAATTGATGAAATTGGGTTATAAAAGCACAAATAACAAAGTCATGAAAATATTTAGTAATAAATTCAGAATATTAATCTTTTCATTTATTCACTCATTCTTATATAAATCCAACCAATATTTGTTGGGCACCTATCATGTGCCAAGCAAGCATCGTCTTTAGTACTGGTCTACAGCACTGAACATAGTAGATAAAATTCATGCCCTTGTTGAGCTTGTATTTTAATAGGAAGAGAATAGGACCCAGGACTGTCTGGTTCCAAGGACTTGATTCCATTCTATAATCTAATGTAATGTCTCTGACCAGTTCTTGTGTGATGTTACTATTTTACAATGAGGCTGAATTTTTCCCTTTTTAGACACAGCAGAACCATGCACCAAGGAAACCAAAGTATCTCCAAATTCTTCCTCCTGGGACTCACTGTGGGGTCTGAACAGCAGAAGCTCATCTTTATGCTGTTTCTGTGCATGTATCTGGTCACCATGGTAGGAAACTTACTTATCATCCTGGCTATTATCAATGATGCTCACCTTCATAGCCCCATGTACTTCTTCCTTGCCAATCTATCCTTCAATGACATCTGCTTCACAACCACCACAATCCCCAAAATGTTGGCAGACATCCCAAGCCAAAGCCCAACCATCTCCTTTGCAGGATGCCTCACACAAATGTACTTTTTTATGTTGCTGGTGGACCTGGACAATTTCCTTTTGGCAGCCATGGCATATGACCGGTACGTTGCCATCTGTCACCCATTACACTATGCTGCATTACTGAACCCCAAGCGTTGTGCCCTGTTGGTAGTGACTCCATGGGTCATCTCCAATCTTGTCTCAATACTGCATCTCAGTCTGCTGAGTCTCTTGACTATCTGTGATCAGAGAAAAATCCCACACTTTTTCTGTGACCTGGAACCCATTTTAAGGCTTGCTTGCTCAGACACTCAAATCAACGACTTGACAGTCTTAGTTGTTGGGGGAGCAGTTATCTTTATCCCCTTCACCTTCATTATTGTCTCCTATGCCATTATTTGTTGCACTGTACTTGGTGT
Organism: Panthera onca; assembly: GCF_046562875.1. Lineage (NCBI taxonomy): Eukaryota > Metazoa > Chordata > Mammalia > Carnivora > Felidae > Panthera > Panthera onca. Next base: position 20,758,644 of record NC_138357.1, on the reverse strand, counting down.
TACTTCAGCCAAAGGGAAGTGGAGAACATTCTCCACTTGTGGCTCCCATCTCTCAGCTGTGGCCCTCTTCTATGGATCCATTGTTGGGGTATACTTTCTCCCGTCTTCTGCCTACTCAGCAGAAAGGGATAAGGTAGCTGCCATCATATATACAATTGTAACTCCCATGATGAACCCCTTCATTTATAGTCTGAGGAACAAGGACATGAAAGGAGCACTGAGGAGACTATTCAGCAAGAAAACCTTTTTCTGGAGGTGGTTAGCCCTGCCATAAGAGACACCTCGATCAACTTTCTAGACTTGGATTAGCACACAGAGGGTCCAAAGCCTCAGGCTATTGTGCTACTATGGTAGTTGCTCATTCATTTCCTGCCCCCAATCCAGGTCCAAGATTCTAGATCAGGTTCATCTCTCCATCAAAAACAACAATAATTAAACAGAACAAAAATATGCCTTTATTCCACAATTTTTTACCAGTTACATAGAGCTCTCCCTGAATAAGCTCATGGCTGTATAGTCAGTACTTACTATTTGTTCTCTAATTTTTGGTTTGTGTTTCCCTCTCATCTCTACCAAACTCTATATGTTAGATCATTGATAGGAAGGGATGAAGGAGGGAAGGAGGGAAGGAGGGAAGGAAGGAAGGAAGGAAGGAAGGAAGGAAGGAAGGAAGGAAGGGAGAAAGGAAGGAAGAGAGGGAGGGAAGAATTGGTAATAGCCCAATATCTTATAGACAATACCATATTAAAGTTCACAACTCCCAAATAACTTGATTCTCACAATAACTCTTTGAGGTAAATACCATATCATTCTTATGTACTAGGCAAGAAAAAAGATGTGCCAGCAGAAGAAAAGCAAGCTAAGAGGAACACAATCATGTCACTTGTCCTGCTCTGAACCCTACAGATGCTCCCCACCAAAGATAAACGTCTTTTAAGCATTTAAGAACTTTTACCACCTGGATATACTTATATTTTCAGGAGTTTGAACCATCATTCATTAACCCCTACCCCACCACTTTCAGAACACCCTACATTCCAGCTACATTGAACACCTTATCATTCTTTGAGCAGTCTATGGGTTTGCATGACTCTTGTCTTTGTACATGTTACATCTTCTCTGGATTATCAGTTCCACTTTCTTCCTATAGACATTTGACACTTTTTAAAAGACTCCACCTCAAGTCTTACATTCTGTGTGAATTCTTTCATAATTCTCCCATCTCTTGAGGTAAAATTATTCCCTTTTCTCCTCTAGGCCCCTGCAGCACTTTATTTTGTCATTGTATCATTTATCACAATAAATTATAATGATCAGGACATTTGTTGATGCTATCCAAGATGATCTGAGCTCTTTGTGGTGTGGAGGAACTAGTTTCTATTAATATTTGTAGCTCTGGCCTGGTATAATTCCTGGAACAGAGTAGGTACTCAGTAAGCAAAATTATAAAAAAAAAAAAAAGTCTTTCAAAAGAGAAAATTTAGTTTTAGTTTATCTCGCGCTGACTTGTTGAGTAATATTAGAGGAATCAACTAATAATATCTCTGAGATTTAGTGCCCCACTGATACCATCCAAGAAACAGTATACTAACTTTTGCATACTAGCTACCCACATGGACCATACAGGACCTGTTTGAGATTAAATCATTCTGAGACAGAAGGCTGTTGAAAATGCCATACTGGGTAGGTGCCAGGAGTCCAAAATAAATCCAGAGAAATAGAAAGAAAATCAAGTATTAAAGGTATACAAGAATATGAGAGCTTGAGGTAATAAGCATTTTTGTGTGGGTATGGAAGCTAAAACATGATACCTGGTCCCTTTTATGGTGTATCTGTGCATTATCTTAACACTTGATCACAGAGGAGACTGCAGGGTTTTCATGCATCTAGTATTGCTAAAATGTATCCCATTGCATTATACCATCTGGGTTGAATGACACTTTCAGGGCTGGGTTTGTGATTTTGTGGGCTACACAAGCACTGCAATAGTCTAGTCAGTAATTTGCAAACTTGTGCTAATCACAACACTATTTTGTTACTACTGGTCAGCAGAGAGATTGAGCTAAATTTATAAATTGAGATGAATATTTAAAATGTAGATCAATTTCACATTGCCATGAAATTTTTATTTTACAAAAGGACCAGTCTACAAAAATTTGGAAATTAAAAAAAAAACTAGAAGCATTAGATTCTTCTTCTCATTCTCCTCCTCTTCCTCTTCATTTTCCTTCCCCTCCTTGTTCTCCTTTGTCTTCTTCAACATAAAATCTTAAGCAGGGCTCTGTATGATGAGTACTTTTTAGCCAATGCAGTCAGAATCTGATATTGGTTAATTTAAAATTCAGTCAAAGCAGAGTCATTACACACACACACACACACACACACACACACACACACACACACCCTAAGACCTTATTTTTCAGGATACTCTATTTTCACTTACTCCATGAAATATATATTCCTTAGTTAATCTTTTGATTTAAGGCCAAGACCTTTTCTTTGACTGCAGGTTGACTGAGTTCTGTGCAATCGTTCTTGCATAAACCTTATCCTTAATGCATCTTCTTTGACTTCTAGCTTCAGTTTCTTTAAAGTGAAGCAAAAAATAGTTTAAAAAATAAATAAAGTAAAGCAAGAACTTGAAGACACTTGCAAAGCAAACTAAGTGCATAATCTTCCCTGGATAGTTTTTAATTTTGTTTCCAATTTTTTATATCTAAATAATCAATAACAATGTTTTTAGTGACTTACCTTAATTAGTCTTCTTAATGCATGTAACTTAGTTTTTATAGAAACAACTTTCTTTTGCCTTCATATTGTGTTGGCTTATGTGATTTTATTAAATCTTACTAAAAATTAGACTTGCAAAAACAAGTGCCACTAACACAAATAGATTTTGGAAAAACAAAGCTGACTCTTGGTAAGGTAACACAGAATTGGTGGGACAAAACTATAACTGTGTGGGCATATAGAGAGTAGCTGACTAGCTACAGGTATTTATCAGGGTATGGACATTACCCAGAATGATTTGTGCAGAGAACACAGAGTGTCTCTAATCTCAAGTTATTTATGTCCAGATCAGTTAAGAGAGAGGTCATTGTTTTCAAAAGATAAAAGCTGGTATGGTTAAAGCTGAGGCAGGGGACCTGAGAGCCTGCCCTTTCAGTCTGCTCCTCACCTTATCTTGGCTCATCTGTAGAAACTTGGTCTCTAATTGGAAGCAAGAATGGATATCAGCAGCTGACTATAGGGTGCCCATGCTCTGAGAAATATTTTTTTCCTCCTTTGCCCTTTTTAAACTAACAAAGATTGTTGTTGCAAGATGAATATATATATCATTGCTCCCCACCCCCAAAACACACTCACCAAGTTGATGAGGGATAAGCAAAAATAGTACACAGAACAGAAAGTAATGGGATGGAACCATTGACACACAAACGAAATTAGATGTCAGGTCCCAGGTCACACCTTGAGGCCAGAAGAAACCAAATTAGATAATGTTTAGCCTAAGCTGTTGATGAGATGACAGAAAAGCTTTTGTAATGCCTGAATTGCAAGTGGGACTATCTAAGAGAAGGCCCCGACTGTATGCTGCTGATTTTACTACTTTGGAGCAAAGGGAGCTCTTTGGAATACGTGGCTTCCATAGGCAGGAACTATATCTTATTCATCTCTGAGGCCCTACTCTCCACTTTGGTGCCTTTCATAGAGCAAGAGCTAAAACTACCTCTGAAATAAATGAGTAAACATTTGCATATAGGCCCAAGGTTTGGGGCAGAATTTTACCTGAGTCTGGGTTTTGAGATAAATCAATCATCCTATCCAGAAACATCTGAAGCTTCAGCAGATCTGATGGCATATTCTACGGCCAGAACAAATTTATTTGTAAATAAGATAGGTAGTGACTTATGGAGTATGACTTGAGACATTTCAAAAATACAAAAAGAGGGGTGCCTGGGTGGCTCAGCCAGTTGAGCTTCTGACTCTTGATTCGGCTCAGGTCATGATCCCAGGGTCATGGAATTGAGCTTCGTGTCTGGCTGTGTGCTGACTGTGAAGCCTACTTAAGATACTCTCTCTCTCTCTCTCTCTCTCTCTCTCTCCCTCCTTTGCCCCTCTCCACTACTCACATGCTCTCTAAAATAAATAAAATGAAAACAAAATTTAAAGACAAAAAGGAAAAGGCATATGTGACATACTTATGGGACTGTATATGAAGAAATGAGAAAGCCCACCACTTTTATTACATATATATCTGATCATGTTTTCAATGCCAGATTAGGAAAATGTTTCCTATAATACTGGTAGCTTATAGTAGTCTGGGACAGACTATCTTGATGCAGACCACTCAACAAAAGAAAAAACACACTCATAAAATACACTGATAAATGAATGATGCCTTTACACTCTGAGTCAGCAAAGAAAGAGATACCTACTGAAAATTATGGTGGAGAGCTTTTCTTTGAGAGTACATTAGTGGTCACAGAATCAAACAGACCTAGCTTTGAGTCTTAGTTCCTCCAATTTTTATCTATGTGATCTTGATTAAGTCACTTCACTTATTTAGTCCTCGAATTTCTTCATGCTAAAGTGAGGTTAGGGGCACCTGGGTGTCTCAGTTGGTTAAGTGTCCGACTTCAGATCAGGTCACGATCTTATGGTTCAGGTATTCGAGCCCCGCATCAGGCTCTGTGCTGACAGTGTGAAGCCTGCTTGGGATTCTCTCTCTCTCCCTCTCTCCCCCTCTCTCCCTGTTCCTCCCTGACTCATGCTTTTTCTAAATCAATCAATCAATCTATCTATCTATCTTAAGAAAATTAAAAAATGAGGTTAATAATACCTATCTCAGCAATTTCTTTCAAGGATTAAATCAAATATTGGATATAAAGTGGCACATGATACATGCTTACTTAGTACATGTGAATATCCTCTCTTCCTTCCTACATGTCTAGACCCTGAGGGCCCAAAAGAACATGAACTTTGTTCCAAGTCTTATGGAAGTTGACATCAAAGATGATAGGGACTTACAGAACTTTCCAAAAGTAAAAAAGATAATTTGAAAATAAAAATAGACATGGAAGAAAGAGAAGAGTGGTATAAAGAATCAGCGGAAAAGTACAAAAATCCTCCACAAAATATTAACAAGATGAATTGAACAATACATTAAAAAGATCATACACCATGATAAAGTGGGATTTATTCTAGAGATGGTTCAACATCTGCAAATCAGTCAATGTAATACACCACATTAACAAAATGAAGGATAAAAATCATATGATCATCTCAATAGATGTATTAGAGCATCTGATCATCTCAATAGATGTATAAGAGCATTTGACAAAGTACAACATCCATTTATGAGAAAAATCTCAACGAAGTGGATAGAGAAGGAATGTACCTCAACGTAAAAAAGGCCATATATGACAAACCCGGAGTTAACACCATATTCAACAATGAAAAGCTGGAAGCTTTTCCTCTAAGATCAGGAACAAGACAAGGGCCCCCCACTCCTGCCACTTTTATTCAACATAGTATTGGAAGTTCTAGCTAGAGGAATTAAGCGAAAAAAAGAAATAAAAGGCATCCAAGTTGGGGAAAAAGAAGCAAAACTGCCACTGTTTGCAGATGACATAATATGTATAGATTACCCTACAAACTCCATCAAAAAACTGTCCAAACTAATAACTTGATTCAGTAAAGTTGCAGGACCCAAAATCAATAGACAAAAATTTGTTAACCTTCTATACACCAATAATGAACTATCAGAAAGAGAAAGAAAACAATCCCATTTACAATTGCATCAAAAGAGTAAAATAACTAGGAATAAACTTACTCAAGGAGGTGAAAGACCTGGATACTGAGAACCACAAGACATCAATGAAAGAAATTGAAGTTACAAATAAATGGAAAGATATTCAATCACAGATTGAAACACATGGTATTGTTAAATTTTCCATGATACCCAAGCAATTTACAGATTCAATACAATTTCTGGGAGCCCGAAGCGGGGATCACCTTTAGATCTCACCTAGAAAACATTGATTAAGTTAGTATGCAATGGCAAGCAGATCAGTCCATTGTCCCAGTATATTAGCTCCATAGCCTCTCACATCTCCTACAGAGAACATAGCTTAATGCTGTATATGCAGCAGATGCTTTGAGAAACTTTCATACTCTTTGGGGAAAGTAACCCCAAAATAATTCAAAAGAGGGAAACAATGTTTAGTACAAGGTCATTAATTCTGAAGGTCACTACATTTTCAAACTCACTTGTATATTTATACTCCTGTGTGCAGTTAGTTACAAGCGCTCGATTTCTGAAGTTCATTGACTCTACATTCTGGTAACAGATATGAAATGTACACTTCCTGCCCAAAAGAAGCTCACAGAGGTGGAGGTAGTTACAATACAAGATAAAAAGTGATGTAGGGAACCATCTGAGCACTGAGTCCGAGAAAGTAGTGACTACATCTATTGCTCCTGTGTGGGACTTTGGAATACAGAGGCTTAAGACTCCTGAAGAGCTCAAAGTAGGATTCTCATTGTTTTGGACTGGTACCATTCTGAGGCAAATGATCTGCTAATCCAGTATGACCATGGAACTGAAATCCTCCGTGTCCTCAAAGACCATGTCACACCGTGCTTTCATACACAGTACCCTACTTGCTTCTGCGCAAAATTTGCACTTGCCAAACATGCATGTTTGCTTAATATTAGGCAGTTCTGGCACACCCAAAGACAGTGCCCCTCAAGCTACTTAAATGCATTTGTATGACAGAAACAGTGTATACACAAAACAATGGGGTGAACCAATAGCCCAAGACAGGGAAATAGTCTACATTCCTGAGAGGTGATGGAGCACAGTGCTAAGAGGAAAAAAATATGTATGTGCACTTTGCCTTTCACAGAGGTCAAAGAACTCTTTGCTAACAATACCATCACAGAGGTCAATTAATTTAAACATGCCTCTATGTTGTTACTTTAAATGGAGAAGAACTCTTGATTTGAAATCTCACAGGCCACTCAGAGAAAGCGTACCTTAGACTCTAGCATCTAGAAGAGAAGTTCTCCATCATGGCTGATCATAAGAATCTCATGTGCTGATATCAAGACCCCATACTGGATATACTTGGTCAGAATCTTTGCATGTGGGTCCTCATCACAGTTTTTGTTTGGAGGGTCATGAATTTTACTGGGGTACAATTGCCATCCCCAAATGCACCCAACTTAAGTATACAGTTCAAAGAATGGAAACAAATGCATATACCAGTGTAATTACCACCTCAAAATAAAGTACATTTACTTCACTCCAGAAAGTTCCTTCCTGCTTCATTCCAGTCAATTTGTCCTGTTGTTGGCATGCAATCACTGATCTTTTTTCTCTGGCTACATATTAGTTTGTCTCTCCTAGAATTTCATCTAAGTGAATTCCTACAGTACCCATAACATCGCTTTTTAAAGTTTCCACAAGTGATTCTGAGGGACAATGTTGGCAACCCCTGATATAGTAGTTTCCATACAGGACAGAGTCAAGGATGAGCAGCATGAACTGAATATAAACCAAAGGGTTTGGTTTCTAGAAGTATATGTTTATTTAAATTATGATTTGAAAAATCATCCTTATAAAATTCCTGTGGTTCAAAACTAAGGGCCATGAAAAATTATTGGATGAAAATTGAAATTTTCATTTAGCTACATTTTAAAAACCTATTATGTGTCAATTAGTACATAGCCAAGTGACGCATCTATCTCTCAGATCAATCCCCCAACCAACGTTTTAAAAAAATTCCGCCTCAGTGAGAAGTCAACCAGGTACCAAAGCACATTACTTAGCAGTATGAAATTACAGCGTGGAAAGGGAATGAAGTCCGGGGTTAAGGATACATTTTAATAGGCTCAGTCATAAGCTCCATAATAGGGCTTGCTAGCATGAGCTGAATTAGTAAGTATATAAACAAGACCAATTACCTGTTGTCATGGAGCAATGGTTTGAACTCTGCCACTGTCTCCATGGGTATCTTCGTTCTCAAGATTCCTCATTAACAAATGATATTAAACCAGATGTCTTCAAAGGTTGCTTCTGACCTCAACATTCTATGATTCTCTTTTAATGACTTGATAAAAATGTTGCCTAATACTAATGCTTAATATTAGTTTGTAATGTTTATAACAAAGATCTCTTCGGAAGAGTTTGTGAGTTCAGGTAATTGCAGTTCTTTGAACATTGTGTTATATATTGTTTTTAATATTCCTTTGAGAGTAATGTAGAAATTCTAACAAGATGCCAAACTTTATTTAAAGAAATTATACCATCAGGCAATTACCTCAGCTTTACAGCTTTTTCTTTCTTATCGCAAGAAAGGAAAGGTCTACAGAATGAAATTAGTTCAACGTTTTGAATGTGTATAGGCAAGAACATTTTTCTCTCTTCACCCTTCATAAACCACTCAAAGAACAGGCATTTGAAATCTGAATCCAGGATAATTTAATGCAAATCTTCCTAGAGTGTCCATAATTTCACTGGGGCATGAACCTCGCATACAAGAGAAAGTCTGTGTAACCCACAAAACCGTACCACTGTTTAGACAGCCATCTCAAAGATGGCAAGATAAGGAGACCATCTAGAGAATATGCTAGCTCAAGTAAAAAAAGAAAACAACCTGTATATGCTTAAGTCACAATGTAAAAACTACATATTAGTGATGATGGTATTAAAAGAATTACCTATATCCATACTGATGAGATTCGGTCACAATTCTATTAAAACCAAGGTACAGTATCGGGAATATTGTTAATAATATTGTACTAACTTTGTATGGTGACAGATGGTGACTACACTTATCACCGTGAGCATTTCATAATGTATATAATTGTTGGATCACTGTGTTATATATCTGAAACTGATATAATATTATATGTTGACTATATTGCAATAAAAAATAAAAATTAAAAAAGGAATGCTAGATGGAATGTATTCCAAAAGAATGCTTTGTGGAAGACCAAGAAAATATGACTCCACAAAATAAATGAACAAACAAATCAACAAACAGGAGAATCATACCTGTAAGTACAGAGAACAAACTGATTGTTGCCAGAGGGGAGGAGGGGCAGAGGGAATGAGAAAAATGAGTGAAGGGAAGTGAGAGTTCCAGGCCTTCCAGTTCTAGAGTGAATAATTCATGGGGATGAAAGGCACAGCATAGGGAATATAATCAATGATATTATAACAGTGTTGTAAGGTGACAGATGGTAGCTACAGTTTTGGTGAACACAGCATAAACCAGAGAGAAGTTGAATCGCTATGTCGTACAACTGAAACTAATGCAAAATTGTGTGTCAACTATACTCAAATACATTTTTGTAAAACACCACTTCATTGAGAATTGTTGGAAATATGGTAGCATATGTGTGAATCTAAACTTATAAAAGTACTCAATTACCACAGGTCAGTGAAAATCCACTGTCATGATTATAAGCCTATCAGGGATATATCCTGATTTGATGTTTTTTTAAAAGATCGTTCTTGTTCAGCGTGGAAAATAGATTCACAGATAAGGCAAGAGAAAACTTAGAGCTGCACAGGGTTTGGGGCAATACATGATAGTATGAAAAAGGAACATGGAGAGACAGGTCTGTATATAAGACAAATTTGGGGAATGGAATACACAGTATCTGCTGATGAAATTCAAATAAGGGCCAAAAGGAAAGGATGGTATAAATGTGACTCCCAGTTTTCTGGCTTGAATAACCAACTTTATGCAAGTTCCATTTTTGGAAATAGAGAAGACTATGCTTGCAAACAGGTTTTGGGGTGAAAAACTAGGAGTTTCATCAAGCAACTAGCCTGACCATATTCCTCCACTCATAAATCAAATCTACCAGGAAAACCCATCTGGTTAAAACCAGCTTAGCATGACCCAGTGCTCACAAGCTGTAGTTCCATATTTTCATTTTTGTGTGGTTTCAACATAGATTATGAAGGGAATAAGCCACATTACAATACTTGCACAATGACAGATATCTTTGTGCACAATTTGATTCACCATTCAGAAATTTCCAATTAATAAAACAATGGAATATTATTTAGCCTTAAAAAAGGAGAGAGATTTTACTATTTGTGACGATATGAATGAAACTGGAGGATGTTATGCTAAGTTAAATATGCCAGGCACAGAAAGAAAAATGCTTCATGATCTAATTTATATGTGGATTCTAGAAAACAGTCAAGTACATAGATGCTGGGAGTAGAATGGTTACTAGGCATGGAGAGATGGAGAAAATAGGGAGCTATTGGTCAAAGTATATTAAGTTGTGGGAATGCAAGCTGGTGCAGCCGCTCTGGAAAACAGTATGGAGGTTCCTCAAAAAACTAAAAATAGAACTACCCTATGACCCAGCAATTGCACTACTAGGCATTTATCCAGGGGATACAGGTGTGCTGTTTCGAAGGGACACATGCACCCCCATGTTTATAGCAGCACTATCGACAATAGCCAAAGTATGGAAAGAGCCCAAATGTCCATCGACGGATGAATGGATAAAGAAGATATGGTATATATAGACGATGGAGTATTACTCGGCAATCAAAAAGAACGAAATCTTGCCATTTGCAACTACATGGATGGAACTGGAGGGTATTATGCTAAGTGAAATCAGTCAGTCAGAGAAAGACAAAAACCAAATGACTTCACTCCTATGAGGACTTTAAGAGACAAAACAGATGAACATAAGGGAAGGGAAACAAAAATAATATAAAAACAGGGAGGGGGACAAAACAAAGAGACTCATAAATATGGAGAACAAACTGAGGGTTACTGGAGGGGTTGTGGGAGGGGGGATGGGCTAAATGGGTAAGGGACACTGAGGAATCTACTCCTGAGATCATTGTTGCACTATATGCTAACTAATTTGGATGTAAATTTAAAAAAATAAAAAATAAAATTAGAAAAATAAATAAAAGTATATAAAGTTGCAGTTATGTAGGTGACTAAGTCTAGAGATGTAATGTACAACATGACAGATATAGTTAATAATACTGTATTATATTATATTGTATTCAATACGAAAAATTTGCTGAGAGAGTAGATTCCAGGTGGCTTCACGACACACACACACACACACACACACACACACACACAAAATGGTAAGTGTGAAGAGATAGATACCTTAATTATCTTAACTTTAGTAACCATTTTCACTGTGTGAATTTATAATCTTAAAACATCACCTTTAATATACATAATTTTATTTTTAAAAACACAGATGTGTAAATCAGATATATATAGAGAGATGTTTGAGATATTTTTTTCTTTTCTGATCCAGATATTTCATCTTATGGACCATATTTTGAGCATGCCAAGAAAAGATAAGCATTATGTGGTCATTCTAAAGACCACTTAGCAGAAAAAAGGTTTCTTTCTGGAATTCTCATATAGCAAAGGATCACTATTATTTGACCACCTGCCTGACCAATGTTGCAAGTGCCACAACCTCAAGCATCTGGGCATATTTTTACACTTTTCCATGTCAAGAGAAGATCTGTCAAGGCTGTCATTCTTTAAGACATGTCATAAAAATGTCATGGTGTGATTCCTTCTTAAGCAAGAGACAAGGCCTAGGTTGCCATGACGCCAAACAATTTAATAAAAAGTACAAAATTCAATCAATCAATCAGTCAATCCTTCCATTTCCAGAAGGATCAAACAACTTGCTGGGTATAATGTGACCTATTCTTTTAATATCTTGAAGGGATGACCAGAACTTTTTTTTTGGAATCAAAGTTTATACCTTTATTTTTTTTAATTTACATCCAAATTAGTTAGCATATAATGCAACAATGATTTCAGGAGTAGATTCCTTAATTCCCCTTACCCACTTAGCCCATCCCCCCTCCCACAACCCCTCTAGTAACCCTCTGTTTGTTCTCCATATTTAACAGTCTCTGATGTTTTGTCCCCCTCCCTGTTTTTATATTATTTTTGTTTCCCTTCCCTTATGTTCATCTGTTTTGGGGATGACCAGAATTTTTACAGCAACTTTTAGTATGATGATAAAAATAGTTGAGGCAAACAATTGCCTTTCAAGTTTCCTACTTAACTGGATATCTCAAATAAAAATGCTAATGTTGCTGAAATGGGTTGATAAATGTTCTCCAAACTCCACATCACTATACACCTTTGGGCAATTTAAGTTGCCTTCATATTTCAAGCTCATTATAGTAATGGAAATCAGACCTGCAATAACAGACTAACTTTCAGCGTGAGAACCCGGTTTCCCCTCCCTAATAAGATATGATATGAAACTGATGGTTATAGGACATATATGTGAATTGTAACTCCTATCATGTGGCTGTGTTGCACTGAGCAAGTCATGATCCCTTATTCTCATTCCTGTTGGGTAATGGTATGCAGTTGTGTAATGATTTTTATGGATTTAGAGTAAGTTTGTGGTTGACATGATGAATCTGTAGTCAGGGCCAGGAACTGTTTGTCTATCTTTCTCTGTCTAAACTTGTCCAGCAATTTATTATTCTATCATTGGAAAAGAATGATTTGAGGCAGATTACAAAGCTAAACAAAATACAAGATACATATGAAGCCATGAATAAGGTTAATGTGTAAAGTGTATGTAATAATCTCTGTAATGTGCTAAGAAATGACCCACACATTTGGCTCAGACCAACACAGTACCAGAAGCAAAGGGTGAAATACACTCAGTGACAAGAGTAGTTATAAGAATGTTATAAAACAAAACCATTGTGGGGTGTCTGAGTGGTTCAACTGGTTAGGCATCCGACTTTGGCTCAGATCATGATCTTGTGGCTCGTGAGTTGGAGCCCCACCTCGGGGTCTGTGCTGACAGCCCAGAGCCTGAAATCTGCTTCAGGTTTTGTGTGTCCATCTCTCTCTGCCCCGCCCCCCCTCAAAAATAAATGTTAAAAATTTTTTTTTTAAAAATCATTGTGAGAGGGGTGCCTGGGTGGCTTAGTTGGTTAAGCAGACGATTTCGGCTCAGGTCATGGTCTCATAGCTTGTGAGTTCGAGCCCCGCGTCGGGCTCTGTGCTGACAGCTCAGAGCCTGGACCCTGCTTCAGATTCTGTGTCTCCTTCTCTCTCTGTCCCTCCCCCCTCGCATTCCGTCTCTCCTTCAAAAATAAATAGACATTAACATTTTTTTTAATAAATAAAACATAAAAAATCACTGTGAGAAACATTTTTCTTAGTATCAAATCCAGAGAAAAATTTGTACTATGGGGTTTTTATAAAATTGGAAAATACATTATAGAGAATAATATCCTCAAAAGCATCCTGGAAGTAAAGTACAGTAAGTATCTAGTTTCATAGAATTCTTGATGATATACCTCAAAACAGGCTGATAGCATTGTCAAAAGGCAATCTCATTAAAATAATTCTACAAAAAGACAAAATAATGTGGTCTAAATGTATATCTCTCTGATGATTTGGTTTGATTACCAAATACAAGCCTAGAGAAGAGAGAAGAGAACGTAACATATTTCCTTTAAGTTTTCATATGCATCCTTTTTTCCCCTCACAACTCAGCTTTAGATAAGATATAAGCAAGCAACACAAATTAAAACTGTGCTTTCTGATTACCAACTGGGGTAAAGATTTTCCAGGTTATCAATTAAGAACAAACTCATAAGCTTTAGTAGTTGCCTACATGGCTTTGAGATAGATATCACATCATGAAGATCACTCATTTCTCAATGGATGGCCACATATTGGATATTCTCCAAATTTGAGCAAATGGGCCAAAAGGTCCCAAAGTTCTATTATGACCCAGTGTGTTTGTTTTATTTTTTTAATTTAACCTCTATAATTCAGTGGTGTTAAATATATTTACAAGGTTGTGCAACCATCACCACTATCTAATTTTAGAGCATTTCCATCACCCCCAAAGCCGTCACTCCCCAATTTCCGATCCCTCCTGCCACTATAACCTACTTTGTGTCTCTATAGAGTTGCCTATTCTAGACATTTGATATAAATTAAATCATACAATATGTGGAGTTATGACTGGCTTCTTTCACATAGCATAATATTTTCAATATTGATCCATATTGTAGGGTGTGTCAGTACTTTATTCCTTTTAATGGCCAGACAACATTTGTGAATATAGCAAATTGTGCTGATTCATTCATCAGCTGATGAACATTTGGATCTTCTCATTTCTGTGCTATTATGATTAACACTGCTGTGAATATCCATATACAGGTTTTTGCATGGACATATGTTTTCAATTATCTTGAGTATATACCTAGAAGTGAAACTGCTGGGTCATAACTCTATGTAAAATGTTGAGCGACTGTCAAACTATTTTCAAAAGTGAACACAACATTTTACATTCTTACTAGATATGTAGGATTCAAATGTCTCCACCCTTCCCCACACATGATTTTCCATCTTTTTATTATAGCCATTCTAGTAGGTGTGAAGTGGTATCTCATTGTGATTATGATTTGTACTTCCTTAATGACCAGTGATGTTAAGCATCTTTTCATGTGATTACTGGCCATTTGTATATCTTCTTCACAAAAATGTCTACTCAAATCCTTGGCCCATTTCTATTATTTGTATTTTTATTCTTGAATTGTAAAAGTTCTTTATGTATTCTTAATGAATATTCTTTTAACGTTTATTTATTTTTGAGACAGAGCATGAATGGGGGAGGGTCAGAGAGAGAGGGAGACACAAAATCCAAAGCAGGTTCCGGGCTCTGAGCTGTCAGAACAGAGCCTGATGCGGGGCTCAAACTCATGGACCATGAGATCACGACCTGAACCGAAGTTGGACGCTTAACCAGCTGAGCCACACAGGCGCCCCAGTTCTTTATATATTCTTGATACAATTCCCTTAATGGATATGTTATTTACTAATATTTTCTTTAATTCTGTCCATTGTCTTTTTCACTTTCTTGATGATATTCTTTTTTTTTTTAATTTTTTTTAACGTTTATTTATTTTTGAGACAGAGAGAGACAGAGTATGAACGGGGGAGGGTCAGAGAGAGGGAGACACAGAATCCGAAACAGGCTCCAGGCTCTGAGCTGTCAGCCCAGAGCCCGACGCGGGGCTCGAACTCACGGACCGCGAGATCATGACCTGAGCTGAAGTCGGACGCTTAACCAACCGAGCCACCCAGGCGCCCCTCTTGATGGTATTCTTTGAAGCACAAATTTTTCAATTTTGACCAAATAGAATTTACCTATTTGTCGTTGTTGTTGATGTTGTTGATTGTGCTATCAGTGTCATATCTAACAAGCCATCGCATATTTCAAGGTCATAAATATCTACATCTGGGGTTCTATCTAATAAAAGTTTTATAGTTTAGCTATTATAGTAAAAACCTTTAATCAATTTTTAACTTTTGAGTTAATTTTTGTAGATGATGTGAGATAGCAGTACAACTTCATTTTTTTTTGCATGCGGATATCCATCCAGTTGTTCCAGTACTGTTTGCTCAAAGATTACTCTTTCCCCCATTGAATTATCTTGGCACACTTGTGAAAACATAAATTATAAAAGTATGAGTTTATTTCTGGATTCTCAATTCCATGCCATTGATCTATATGTCTATATTTATGCATGTACTATCCTGCCTTACTATTACTGTAGCTAAGTTCTGAAATCCATAAGTTTGAGTCCTCCAACTTATTATTTTTCAGATTGCATTGGTTGTTGCGGGTCTCTTGTACTTTCATATGAATTTTAGGATCAGCTTCTCAATTTCTGCAAAAATGGAAGGTGGGATTTTCATGAGGATTGCATTGAATCTGTAGATCTCTTTGGAGGGTATTGCCATCTTAATGTTAGTCATCCTATCCATGAACTATTCATTTAAATCTTTTAGAATTACTTTCAGTGATATCGTGCAGTTTTCAGTATATATGTTGTGCACATATTTTAAAAGTTATTCCTAAGTATCTTATTCTTTTTGATACTATTGCAAATGGAATTACTTTCTTATCTAATTTTTACATTTTATTGTGAGTGCAAAGAAATACAACTGATTTTCTGTGTAGATCTTAACACCTGTAACCTTGCTGAACATATTTACTAGATCAATAGTTTTTGTGCATTCCTTAGTATTTGCTGTATACAAGATCATATTATCCATGAATACAGGTAGTTTTACTTCTTTTCCAATCTGGATACTATTTTATTTCACTCTCTTCCCTAAATGCCCTGGATAGAAGCTTCAATATTCAATATAATGTTAAATAGAAGCAGAGAGGAAACATTCTTGTCTTGTTCCTAATCTTATGGGAAAGCTTTCATTATTTCACAAGTATGATGTTACCTGTGAATTTTTTGCAATGCCCTTTATTAGGTTAAGAAATTTTCCTTCTATTAATATTTTATTGAATGGTTTTTATCATAAAAGGAGGTTGGATTTTGTCAAATACATTCTCTGAATCTATCAAGATGATCTTGTGATTTTTGTCCTTTTTCTCTTAATATCATGTACCACTTTTATATATTTTTATATGAGCCATTCTTGCATTTGTGGGATAAACCCCATGTAGTTATGTTGTATAATCTTTTTCATTTGTGGCCAAATTGTATTTGCTAGCGTTACATTGAAATTTTTTCTATGGACAAATGGAATTTGAAATTAAAAACACAATACCATTTATAACAGCACTCCCCAAAATTAAATACTTAGGTATAAATTTAACATTATATATAAGATATATATGAGAAAAACAACAGAACTCCAATGAAATAAATCAAAGAACTAAATAAATGGAGAGATATCATGGATGACTCATACTGTCAAGATGCAGTTATTCCTGACATGATCTATAAATTCAATTCAATCTCAATCAAAATTGCAGAAAGTCATTTTGCAGATATTAATAAACTGAGTTTAAATTTTATGCAGCAAGGCACAAAACTGAGACTAGCCAACACAATATTGACAGACAAGAACAAAGTTGAAAAGACTGATACTACCCAAGATCAAGATTTACTTATATAACTACAATAATCAAGTCAGTGTGGTATTGGTAAAAGAATAGACAAATAGATCATGGAACAAACTAGATAGCCCAGAAATAGACTTGCATAGGTACAGTCAACTGATCCTTGACAAAGGAGCAAATGTAGTCTTTCCAACAAATGGTGGCGGAAAAACTGGACATCCGCACTTTAAAAAAACAAACAAAAAGAATCTAGACACAGACCTTAAACTTTTCACATAAAAATTAACTCAAAATGGACCAAAATGTAAAATGCAAAACTATAAAACCCCTAAGAGGTAATAGGAATAAATCTAGGTGACATTGGGTTTAGCAATGACTTTTTAGATATTACACAAAAGGTACAATCCATGAAAGAAATAATTGATAAGCTGGAGTTCATTAAAATTAAAACCTTTTTCTCTCTGAAAGACAATGTCAAGAGAATGATAAGACAAGCCATCAACTGGGAGAAAATATCTGCAAAAGACACATCTGACAAAGGAGTGCTTTCCAAAATATACAAAGAACTTTCAAAACTCAACAATAAGAAAACAAATAATGTGGTCAAAAAACAGGCCAAAGATTTTAACAGACAGGGCAACAAAGAGGATCTACAGATGGCAATTAAGCATTTGGAAAAACGCTCCATATCATATGTCATCAGGGAAATGCAAATTAAAACAACAATGACAGCACTACACACATATTAGAATGATCGAAATCTGGAACACTGATAACACCAAATGCTGATAAAGATATGGAGAAACAGGAACACTTACTTGTTGCTGATGAGAATACAAAATGGCATAGCCACTTCGAAGACAGTTTGGCAGTTTCTTATAAACCTAACTATATATACTCTTACCATACAATCCAGAAGTTTTACTCCTTAGTATATATCTAAAAGAGACAAAAAATTATGTTCACACAAAAATATTCATACAAATCTTCATAGCATACAAATCTTTATTCATAATCACCGAACCTTGGAAGCAATCAAGATGCCTTTTAATAGATAAATGAATAAACTATGGTATATCCATACAATGGAATATTATTTAGCAATAGAAGTAAATGAGCTATCAAGCCACTAAGGGACATAAAAGAACCTTAAGTGCATATTGCTAAGGGAGAAAAGTCAGTCTGAGAAGGCTACTCACAATATTATTTCAACTATATAATGTGCTGGGAATGAGAAAATGATGCAGACAGAAAAAGGATCAGTGTTTGCCAAGGTTTGCAAGGAGGAGGGAGGGATAAATAGATGGAGTACAGAAAATTTTTAGTGCAATGAAACTATTCTGTATTATACTGCAATTGTGGATATGGATATATGTCATTATACCTTTGTCAAGACCAAAGAATATAAAACACTAACAATGAACCCTAATGTAAATTATGGACTTTAGTTAATAACGTATGTCAAAAAGAATGAAATCTTGCTATTTGCAACAATGTAGATGGAACTAGAGTATATTATGCTAAGTGAAATAAATCAGAGAAAGACAAATATCATATGATTTCTCTATGTGGAATTTAAAAAACAAAACAGATGATATAGGAGAAAGGAAGGAAAAATAAAATAAAAACAGAGAGGGAGACAAACCATAAGAGACTCTTAAATACAGAGAACAAACTGGGGGTTGCTGGAGGGAAGGTGAGTGGAGAAAATGGGTGAATGGGCATTAAGGAGGACACTTGCTGTGATGAGCACTGGGTGTTACATGTTAAGTGATGAATCACTAAATTCTATTCCTAAAATCATTATTACACTATATGTTTTGTTAACTTGGGTTTAAATTTTCAAAAAATAAAATAAAATATCATATAATAAATAATAATGTATGAATATTCATTCATCAGTTATAGCAAATGTGCCATATTAATGCAATATGTTAATAATGGGAGAAATTCTGTATGGGAGGTGATGGGGTATATGGTAATGCTGCATTCTGCTCAACTTTTCTATCATCCTCATCCTAAAAGTTCTCATTAAACTAGTGTATTCATTTAAAAATGTAATGCAGTTTGAAAACTATAGTAATAAAACATGTCAGTAGTTATTTTAGCATGGAAAATTTACAAAGTTTTACTAATTACCCACTACAGTCATAAAATCTTCAACAAAGCAACTATAGAACAACCAGTTTATTTTTTTTCCAATATATGAAATTTATTGTCAAATTGGTTTCCATACAACACCCAGTGCTCATCCCAAAAGGTGTCCTCCTCAATACCCATCACCCACCCTCCCCTCCCTCCCACCCCCCATCAACCCTCAGTTTGTTCTCAGTTTTTAAGAGTCTCTTATGCTTTGGCTCTCTCCCACTCTAACCTCTTTTTTTTTTTTTTCCTTCCCCTCCTCCATGGGTTTCTGTTAAGTTTCTCAGGATCCACATAAGAGTGAAAACATATGGTATCTGTCTTTCTCTGTATGGCTTATTTCACTTAGCATCACACTCTCCAGTTCCATCCACGTTGCTACAAAGGGCCATATTTCGTTCTTTCTCATTGCCACGTAGTACTCCATTGTGTATATAAACCACAATTTCTTTATCCATTCATCAGTTGATGGACATTTAGGCTCTTTCCATAATTTGGCTATTGTTGAGAGTGCTACTATAAACATTGGGGTACAAGTGCCCCTATGCATCAGTACTCCTGTATCCCTTGGGTAAATTCCTAGCAGTGCTATTGCTGGGTCATAGGGTAGGTCTATTTTTAATTTTCTGAGGAACCTCCACACTGCTTTCCAGAGTGGCTACACCAATTTGCATTCCCACCAACAGTGCAAGAGGGTTCCCGTTTCTCCACATCCTCTCCAGCATCTATAGTCTCCTGATTTGTAGAACAACCAGTTTAAAGCAAAGGCAAGATAACGTAACTTTCTGGTGAATGTCCCATTTTATATTTATCTCTATCTCTACCTGCATATATTTTTAAATGCCTTCCAATGATACATGGTTGTGCTATATAAGATAATTAAATGCTGTAAGACTGCTACTAAAAATAATGGTTTTGGACAAAGCCATTGTCACCGACAGTAATTAGCAGGGCCAATGTATATTGAAACCACTCTTAGTTTTCTGCAATAAAAGTAAACCACCTCTATGTACCTGGATAGTTATCCTTCTCTTTTAATGATAGGGTTCATGAATCCAAATTATCCAAAGTGGCATCCAGTTATGAAGACATAATTTTAAAAGAAAGGATGGCCAAAACACATGCCACCTAATTCTGTTCAAAACTGTCATATATCTGTCAAAAAAGTATTTTTTACTGACTTCTGACTTTCTTAATGGTACCACAGTAGAGGTTTATAGAAGAATCACTAGCCAGGTTTCTATATGGTATTCATATACTTGAAGTCATATACAATTTCTTCCTATGTAGTAAATGCCAAACAACGATCAATAAGAGATAGAAATGATCTTATACTTTTCTTAGTGGATAATCCCACAAGGTGATAAGGAATATAAAATTTGTCACCAATGTATAGCCATCCTGCATCCCTACTCACTCATCATATAAAACACTTGCCTGAGAATCCCAGATTTGAATTTTGTCAAGAAGACTGGCATACATTGTTGATGGATTGCTAATAAGGTCTATCATTTGGGGGTATAACGAAGCTTCCCTTCTAAAATAATTTAATAGTCTACATTCTGAGTCCAAAAAATGAGACTCTAGTGATACAATTATAAAAGTAAACAAATTGCAAGTATCTGAGACCATTACTCAGAGAAATACTTAAACAATCTGGAATTCAGAAACTTCATTATGTGCTTTATTTAATTGGAGCTATAAAATTATTTGCACATCATGATAAAGTATTATCGATAGAGTGTAAATTAAGATGATTAGAGAATCTAAAATCAAAGAAAAGTTTGTGGTCATAGACCAGAGTGAATTAAATGGGTTGTGTGGAGGCCCTGTCCCTATGTTTTGAACCAACAGAGCTAAAAGTATATGAGTAAATGATCAGCTGTAATTAATCATTCTTAACGTGACAAGAACTCACAAAAGACCCTCCAGTGGCCGCCACACCTCCTGGCTTCTTCAACTAAGATAATAGAGCTCACTATGGGTGTGATCATGCCGTAATGATAGATTCTGAATATTCTTAAGTGAAATTTCTCCATTAAAATGACTGACAGACACAAATCATAATGGAAGCTTTTGTGTTTTCTCTCAACTATGAAGACCAGGACTGGGATTGAGAAGCTGAGCTCAGATTAGAAGGTCACAAATGTGCAGGATAAAGCTAAAAGAAGGAGGGTATCACAGAAGATGCTGGTCACCATATTGGACCTATTTGAATAAGAGTCAAAATATGGCAATTGATGTTGGTATTGAAATAAATATTCTCTCCTTGTAACAAGCAGTCACCAGTGAGATTTTTTTTTTAATTAGTTAATGTGAATACTGAGCAGAGAATGAGTTGCAAATGAAAGCCTAACAATGGTAATTCTTGGAGATCAAGAGCTAAAGTTCTGTAACAGAGACAATGAACAAACAGTTTTGACACATCAAAGCAATGAGGCGACCTTAAGCTGAAACAGAATGTCTACCGTCCTCCTTAGGAAAATCAGTGAGGCATAAAAGAATCTAGCAAAAACAGGTAGGCAAGAAATGAGTACATGTTAGTGTGGAGTTTAGGACTAATACTGATGAAAAAGACTAGGCTCAGAAAACGCATCTGGAAAGAGATAAACAGGAATTTCTACTGCTCAAATATGTCAGAAATTCCTGAAAGTATGAAATCACCAAATTTCTGTTACTTCCTTCTATCAGATTAGGATTCACTGCCAGATAAAAATAATCTGATTATTTTTCCTCATCAATACTAATGAAATTAGAATATAGGCACTTAAATCAGACAAGTGAAGATCTCATTCCTGGTTTCTTGACCTTCTAAATGTGTATGTGACTAATTTAAGTAATTTCTCTAAGCCATAGCTGTCTCATCTGCAGAATGAGGTAGACAGGTTATGATAAAAAGTTAAATGAAATAATATGAGTAACATCCTTTGAATATTGCTTGACACATAGTAGGTTCCCAATAAATGGTTGTTATGAAAAAGATTACATCACTACCATTTTATTAGCATAGTTTCCTTAATGTAAAAAAGCACAAAAGAACTCACTGAGCAAGGCTAAGCCGGGT
The DNA here is from genome assembly GCF_046562875.1 of Panthera onca. NCBI lineage: Eukaryota > Metazoa > Chordata > Mammalia > Carnivora > Felidae > Panthera > Panthera onca. Next base: position 20,736,494 of record NC_138357.1, on the reverse strand, counting down.
GAAAAGGCTGCAAAACTGTCTTGCCTTCAAACGGATTCCAGCTTAAGACACTCTCACAATGTTGTGGAAGTCACTGACAAGATGTGACCACCAGCTGACCTGTGGGCTGGACTTGGACAGAGGCTCCTCACTCCATCCCCTGTCTATAGAATGTGGGTTCCACTCGCTTTTCCCACTCCCAGAGGCTGCTTCAAAGACATGGCCTTGAGATAGTGATATGGTATTGGGAATATCTTCACAGTACACCTCACTGAACCCAGTTAAGACCTCTCTATATATAAACTTTTAAGATTTGGCCGGCGGGTGCGGGGATCCATTCATCTTGCTGACACCCAAGAGAAGCCTCCTATGTAAGTTCCCTTTGCTTACTAAAATTGCCACACCAAGCTGGAGTAGCCTATCTCTTTCTTCAGTTCCTCCCCGCCCTCTGAGTACAGGGGTCAGTTTCAGATTACACCAGGAAAGCTCTCAAGAGGGTTACAAACCAATACACAATGATGCATGGAACCTAATACAGGACTGACACCAGAACTCATCATCAAGCATAATTTTCCCAAGGATCCCGATTACAACACAGTGACCCCTTTAAGGCCTTTATCTTGTACCACTGGTAGGGTTAACTACTTTTTTTTTTATTAGACTTTTAAGTCCTACTACAGCTATCTGAGTGAGAGGCCAAAGTGCACCTTTGGGTGTACTACATTCAGGTGCAAATGGAGGACCTACACAAATGAATTCAGAAACTAGGAGGCAATGAGGGAACACTTAATTGTAGGACTAATAAGAAACAGGACTAATCCTAGCAGTTAACTCCTCCTCTGTGTTTATCCCATGCTACTGGTTGTTAATATCACCAGCTGATTTAATAAATACTTTGATAAATGTCTGCTGATATCTGGGATGTCTCTTTGTGGGAGGGTACTATCCTATCTTCCCTGCTTCTACTCATTTGCATTCATAGTGCATTTGTTGAATATCTATTTCTATAAAGCACTTGGCTAGGCATTGTGGCAGGTTAGAGGAAGAACAAGACACTGTTCCTGCCTTCAAGGACCTGAGAATTAATCAGATGAGGTAAGGCATGAATGCAAAGCTCAGAAGGGGAGGGTAGAGGTGGGGGATGTTCTAATAATGCTAAGGAAGCACATGATGAGCAGTGAGGAAAGACAAAGAATGTGTTTAGAAGGCCTTGAAGGAAGTTAATATTTGCATGACATGACATGAACAAAAACACAGCAGCAGAAAATTAGGGGATATTGTTGGTGGGGGGAAGGAAATAATCAGATAAAGCTGAAACTCAGTGTCTGAATGACAATATGCCAGAGGTTGGATTTAGAAACACTGCAGAGCCTTAAATGTCATGTTAAAGGATTGAAACAGGTTTTTGTAGGTAACAAGTAGCCACTGAAGATTTCTGAGCATAAAATGATAGAGTCACAGGTATGCTTTAGGAAAGCTACTTGGCAACAACCAGTAGAATGGATTAGAAGCCAGTAAGTCTTTAGACAAAGAAAATACGCATGCACACATTACCTGGCTGCTTCAATAGCCAGTGAAAGCTTACTAGACTGTGAACAAGGAGATTAGAAGTGGGAAGAGACAGAAAATGGCAAAGTCAAGAGATGGTGAAAATGTGTAATTGCCAGGCTTTGGCAATGGATGGGATGTGAGGAACATGACAGATGGAGGTGATAAATAAGACTGACGCTTTCAGCCCAGCCAAATGAAAAGACTGCAGTGTCATTAATGGAGACAAGGAACACAAAAAGAAGAAAAAGTTTGGGAGGTGTTGATGATGTTTTTGATTTTGAACACGGCCCTGCAGAGGAGCACTTCTCAAACTTTAAAGTACTTGTGAATCACCCAAGGATTTTGCAAAAATGAAGATTGATTCGTTAGGTGAGGAGTCAGGCCTGACATTTTACATTTCTAACAGGCAAGTTAGGAAATGTCAAAGTTGCTGACCCACAGACCAGTTTAAAGTGACAGGGCTGCAGAGGATGACAAACCCGGAAATCAGGGGCAATCTGGGTAGAATAAGGCAGGCCTGCCTAGGGGCTGTGCCAAGAGATCCCTTTGTGGACAACTTTAATAAAAATCCATATAAACGGAAAAACAATATAATTAAGGACAAACATACGTTTGAAAAATGAAGCCCAATTGTTTTTTAAGTGCTCTCAATTTTTCTTGATACTCACCCAGAGTATCCCTATATACACATGCATACTCACTACTCACATTCACAAACACACACACACACACAGCTCCATGCAACTTGTTTACTCATTACATTTTTTCCCCACATAAACCCTATGTATCCTGTATAGGCCAGTATCCATATTAACAGATTAAGGCGGAGAACAGAGAAACTAGCGTTCCCTCAAAAATAACGTATTCATACATAACTGACTCTAAGTTGCTCGTTCTCCTCCAACTCCCACCCTAAACTTCATGATAACCTTAATCATATAAACAAATCACTTTATGCTTGTTAATGCTCAGATAGACATCTGAGTCACCTCTACATGGCACCTCTAGGTGTGTCAGTAAGTGAACACGTCTGCCAGGTATATGAGTATCATGATGTAACACAAATAAATCGTCTCACTAACTTTATATCTTCTCTAAAAAATTTGGTTCGCCTGATTTATATGAGGAGACACACATAAATCCTACTTAATGGACAGGAAAGGTACATTGACAGAACATGAACTCTCGGCTGTGTACAGCTGCTCAGAAAAGTCATAGATTTTCTTTTAACCAAGAAGCTGGCTTCTCTGCCATCCAAAAGAAAGGACACCAAAACAGCCAAAATACCCGCTGTGGAAATGTCCCCTTCTCCGGTGTCTGAAATCTCTATTCTATGCCGACTTTCATACAAAGTCTGAAACCTTCCAAACTCGGTCACCTGGGAAGCTATGATGTTAACTGCCAAGGACCTGCGTGACACAAAAGCTGAAACCAAAGGGCAGGAAGAGGCTCCATGTGGATAAGCAAACAGGAGCAGTGTGAAGCCCATCCGGGCATGTGTGGTGAATTTGAGAGAGGAAATGCAGAGCCCCACAGGTGGCATTGTCCCTGGCCCTTAGTTTTCAGGATGCTCCCCTGCAAGTTCTCAGCAGAGGAAATGGCAGGACTGATGAGCCTATTTCCAAAGCCCTTTCTGACCACCTTCAGATTCCACACCTTCAGACTACACTTACAAATACCAATCAAACCACCAGTCTTTTTAGGAGCCTTCTAAAGGAGCCACCTTTCAAAGAAATAATTGCAAGTGGGCTGAGAAAACAGCAGGCGCTTGATAGATGCTTCTATGAACGACTGAGTAAAATGAATGAGTGTGTGAGAGAGTGAATGAAAAACTCGCAAACTCCAGAGTCTAAATCTGTAAATGATCAGCAAAGTACATTTCCTGACGGAACTATTACATCTCAATTTGAAAAAGTAATTTGTGACCACATAGAGTCTATACAATTTATCATCAAATCTGGTCAACTCATGTTCATAAAAATAGCTTTTCCAACAAAACCATTATCAGAAAAAGTAAAAATTTATAACTTGTTCATGCCTTTTGCCTGAGCCCTTGAATCTGTTTGTTTCAAATGTGAAGCCAAAACCCGCTGGCTTTTACCCAATATTACAGCCATTGAAGAAAGTTATAGCTGCTTTAGAATTGACCTCTTCCCATCAAAGGTCATAAACCCCTTGAGGAGGACCCAAAATCAGAAGGAAAATTAGTCTTTTTACGTTTTCACCAAGATGCCTAGTGTAGGCCAAGGTCTACATCCTCAGACAGAAGGCAAACCTATGGTTTCCCTAAATGGCAGAGTTTGATTGTTTTTCTGAGAGTTAGTAAAAACTTTATATAGATATTAAAACAACAGTGACAAGTCTCTGGACATTAAGCATACTTATCATTCCTAAAATGCAGATAGAGATGAGTCAAGGAACTAGAAAATACTTAAGAGCTATTATAGAAATTTTAAAACGTTGTATGCAAACATCAAAATCTTTTATCTCAATCTGTAATATAGGAACTTCTATTATATCCTATAAGCCAAATCTGAAAATGCCCCTCCCAGTACATTGTAAAATGGATGTTTTACAGTTTTGAGATTGATGGCATTTTAGTAAATATAAAACTGCTCTGTACACTGCATGAGGTTATGCAAATATTAGTTGTTCTTTTGCTAGTATTCTTACCCTTAAATGTCAATAGTGGAATTGAAGTTCTCTAAAGGACAACTGGAGTCCGTTTTCCCCAATGCTTCTCACAAATTAATCATAACATAACATCTTTGAGGGCAATAATGTGTTAATTATGGATCTCTCTTTTCAGTTTGCTCATGTCCTCCCAAAAGTCACATGTTGAAGCTTTAATCCTTAATGTGATTGTATGTGGAGGCGGAGCCTTTCAGAGGTAATTATATCATGAGGGTGGAGTCCTCATGATGGAATTAGTGCCCTTATAAGAGACCTGAGAGAAATAAACTGCCATGTGAAGATGCAGCCAGAAGGCGTCAGTATACAAGCCAGAAAGGGAAACCTCTCTAGGAACCAACCCAGCTGCCACCTTGCCCTTGTATTTCCCAGCATCCAGACAGAACCGTGAGAAATAAGTATCTGTTATTTAAACCACCCAGGCTGTGGTATTTGTTATACCCACCCAAACTGACTAAGACATGGCCTAAACAATTTTCTTGGAAGATTTAGCTTAAGTGCTTCCTTTCTTTGAAACTGGAGTGATGAGAAGTCTGTGACAAAATGATGGACAGGGTGACTAAGTTCCTTGATCCATCTCTATCTGCATTTTAGGAATGATAATATTGGCCCCTCACTTCTTTCCAGAAATTCTGTCAAGCAGGACAGTGTAAGAAAAGGCCTTCGAGCTTCCTGGAACAGAGAGATTAAATCAATTTAAGGCACTTGACTCCTAACCCAAGTTGTCCCTGCTCCCATTTCCCAGCAAGCATGGAGGATAAGGAACTGATGAGGACATTCACAGAAATGTTTAATCAAACTGGAGTAGGCTTTGCTGTGGTGTAGCATGGGCCAAAATCCACTGGAGAAAATACTGTAATGAAAAATTTTACACATCAAAATGTCTGTCAGCATCCAACTAGGGGCCAAATGATTTCAGTAGCATTTGACACAATATCCTTAACAGAACTAGAATTTGGCACTGCCCGTCAAAGTGCATTAATAAATTAAAGAACCATGTTATCTAATGTCCTAGACAAAGAAAAAAAAAGTTAAAACGTACTCATCTAGTCTATGTGTAAATGGAAACAATGATAGAAATATCATTAAAAGCCCATAATATTCCTTTATTGAAAGTTCAACATTCCATTCCATGATAAAAACACAACAAACTAGGAATGGAAGGAAACTTTCTCAGCCCGATAAGAGAATCTATGAAAAATCCACAGATCGCATCATACTTAATGGGAAGAGAGTGAATGCTTTCCCTCTAAATCAGGAACAAGACAAGGTTGTCCGCTCTTGCTACTTCTATTTAACATCGTACTGGAGGTTCTACACAGGGCAATTAGGCAACTAAAAGAAACAAAAGGCATACAGGCTTGGAAAGAATAAGTAAAATCATCTTTATTCTTAGATGGCATGATCTTATGTAGAGGAAATCCTTTAAAAATTCACTGAAAAAAACTATTGGAACAAATCAATGAGTTCAGCAAGATGGCAGGATACAAGATCAATATACAAAAATCACTTGGAATGAACAATCTGAAAATGAAATTAAGAAAACAATATGCTTCCAAACGGGTGAAAATGAGTAGGATATACAAACCTCCAGTTATGGAATGAGTAAGTCACAGGAATAAACAGTACAGCATAAGGGAATATAGTGAATGGTACTGTAATAGCACTGTAAGGTGACAGATGGTGGCTATACTTGTGGTGAGCAAAGCATAATGTATAGAGTTGTTGAATCATTATGTTGTACTCCTGAAATTAATGTAACATTTTGGGCCAACTATACTGAAATTCTTAAAAATAAAAAATAAAACAATTCCATTGATACTAGCATCAAAAAGAATGAGATAATTAGGAATATGCAACAAAATATGTGCAAAACTTGTACTCTGAAAGCTACAAAATATTGGTAAACTAAATTAAAGAAGATTTAAATAAGTCTACAGATTCACCCCTGTATTGAATACCACAATCAGAATCCCAGCTTACTTCTTTGTAGAAATTCACAAGCTGATCCTAAAACTCATGTAATTTCAAGGGACCTAGAATAGCCCAAACAATTCTAAAAAGAACAAAGTAGCAGGACTCATACTTCCTGATTCCAAGACTTACTACAAAGCAACGGTAATCAAGACAGTGTATTATTGACACAAGATAAACATTATATAGATAAATGGAATAGAAACACAAGTCCAAAAATAAACTCAAGCACCAATGGTCAACTAACTTTAAATAAGGGTGTCAAGACTACTAAATGGGTGAAAGAATAGTCTTTTCAACAAATGGTGCTAGAAAACTGGATATCCATGTGCAAAAGAATGTAGTTCAACCCTCACTTCATACTATACACGAAAAATAACTCAAAATGGATCAAAGGCCAAAATGTAAGAGCTTTCTATGGTCTGAATATGTTTCCTTAAAATTTACATGCTGAACATGCAGAAGGTTGAAACTAGACCACTTTCTCACACCATTCACAAAAATAAACTCAAAATGGATAAAGGACCTGAATGTGAGACAGGAAACCATCAAAACCTTAGAGGAGAAAGCAGGAAAAGACCTCTCTGACCTCAGCCGTAGCAATCTCTTACTCGGCACATCCCCAAAGGCAAGGGAATTAAAAGCAAAAGTGAATTACTGGGACCTTATGAAGATAAAAAGCTTCTGCACAGCAAAGGAAACAACCAACAAAACTAAAAGGCAACCAACGGAATGGGAAAAGATATTTGCAAATGACACATCGGACAAAGGGCTAGTATCCAAAATCTATAAAGAGCTCATCAAACTCCACACCCGAAAAACAAATAACCCAGTGAAGAAAGGGGCAGAAAACATGAATAGACACTTCTCTAAAGAAGACATCCGGATGGCCAACAGGCACATGAAAAGATGTTCAACGTCGCTCCTTATCAGGGAAATACAAATCAAAACCACACTCAGATACCACCTCACGCCAGTCAGAGTGGCCAAAATGAAGAAATCAGGAGACTATAGATGCTGGAGAGGATGTGGAGAAACAGGAACCCTCTTGCACTGTTGGTGGGAATGCAAATTGGTGCAGCCGCTCTGGAAAGCAGTGTGGAGGTTCCTCAGAAAATTAAAAATAGACCTACCCTATGACCCAGCAATAGCACTGCTAGGAATTTATCCAAGGGATACAGGAGTACTGATGCATAGGGGCACCTGTACCCCAATGTTTATAGCGGCACTCTCAACAATAGCCAAATTATGGAAAGAGCCTAAATGTCCATCAACTGATGAATGGATAAAGAAATTGTGGTTTATATACACAATGGAATACTACGTGGCAATGAGAAAAAATGAAATATGGCCTTTTGTAGCAACATGGATGGAACTGGAGAGTGTGATGCTAAGTGAAATAAGCCATACAGAGAAAGACAGATACCATATGGTTTCACTCTTATGTGGATCCTGAGAAACATAACAGAAACCCATGGGGGAGGGGAAGGAAAAAAAAAAAAAAAAAAGAGGTTAGAGTGGGAGAGAGCCAAAGCATAAGAGACTGTTAAAAACTGAGAACAAACTGAGGGTTGATGGGGGGTGGGAGGGAGGGCAGGGTGGGTGATGGGTATTGAGGAGGGCACCTTTTGGGATGAGCACTGGGTGTTGTATGGAAACCAATTTGACAGTAAATTTCATATATTAAAAAATAAAAAAAAAATAAAATAAGGTCAAAAAAAAAAAAAATTTACATGCTGAAATGCTAATCCCCAAAGATGATGATATTAGGAAGTGGGGACTTGGAAGGTGCTTAGGTCATGAGAGTGGAGCCCTCATGAATTGGATAAGTGCCTTATAAGAAAGGCACGTAAAGACACAGCAAGAAGGTTCAGGCTATGAACCAGGAAGAGGGCTTTCCCGCAACCATGCTACACCTTGATCTTAGATTTTCCAGCCTCCAGAACTGTGAAAAATAAGTGTCTGTTATTTATAAGCTACTCACTCTGTTGTTCATAATACCACTCTGTGGTATTTTGTTATAGCAGCCCAAAAGAAGTAAGAGCTAAAAATATATGTACTTTTGGCAGAAAGTATACGGGGACATTTTCATGATTGGATTTGGAAAAGGTTTCTTTTATATAATACCAAAAGCATGAACAACAAAAAATAAATTGGACTTTATCAAAATTAAAAACTTTCTTGCTTCAAAGCAAACACTATCGAGAAAGTGCAAGCTCAACCTACAGAATGGGAGAAAATATTTTCAAATCACATATCTGGTAAGGGACTTTTATCTAGAATATATAAAGAACTATTGCAACTCAATAATAAAAAGACAAACAGCTCAATTAAAAAATGGGCAAAGATTTGAATGACATTTCTCCAAGGAAGACATGCAAATGGCCGAAAAGCACATTAAAAGATGTTCTACATCATTAGTCATCAGGAAAATAATAACAAATTAGAGCAACAAAAAGATACCACTCACACTCACTAGGATGGCCAAAACCAAAATGTCAAATAATAACAAGTGTTGTTAAAGATGTGGAGAAATCAGTACCCTCATACACTGCTGATGAAAACATAAAATTACAGTCACTTTGGAAAACAGTCTGGTAGTTTCTTAAATAATAATACATGGAGTTATACTAGATGACCTAGTAATTCTACTTCTAGTTATGTCCCCAAGAAAAATTAAAACATGTGTCACAAAAACTTGTAAACCATTGTTTATGGAAGCATTATGCATAATATCCTAGAAGTGGACACAACCCAAATGTCCATAAGTGAACAAATAGATAAACAAAATGTACTATATCCATTTATTATTTGACGATAGAAGAATGAAATGCGGATACATGCTGCAACTTGAATGAACCTCAAAACCATTGTGCTAAGTTAGAGAAGACAGTCACAGAAGTCAACATAGTATATAACTCCACTCATATGAAACGTCCAGAATGGGTAAATCTATGGAGACAAAAAGTAGATTAGTGGTTGCTTTAGGGCAGGGCTGGGAAGTGGATGAGGGGATAGGGAAAGGATCTGGGGTTTCTTTTTGAAGAGATACAAATGTTCTAAAATTAAATGTGGTGATGGTGGCACATATCTATGAATATACTAAAAAACATTGAATTATACATTCAATTGTACATTGAGTTATATCCCAATACACCTATTTAGAAAAAAAAAAAAAGAAAGAAAACTCAGTCTTGGAACTCTGTTGAATTAAAGGATAAAATTCTACACAAAGTCTCTAAGAATATCCCTTTCTTTGGAGTAAAAAAAAAAATTGAAGTTAGAGAGAAGCAGAAAGAACAAATTAACATCTACTCAATTATTTCACAAAAATATGTAGAAGGATGTGTACCAGGTAGAAAATTAGTAGATAAGGTAGTCAAAATCCTGCTTTCAAGAAACTTACATTCTTTTTGTTGTTGTTTAGCAGAAACATAATACTGCTTCCTAAGTACTAGGCACTGTTGTAAGAACGGATGTTAACCCCTTGAATCCTCACGAAACCCTATGAATTGTTATTATTCCATCTCACATATGAAGACACAACTGAAGCCTTAATTCAAGCGTCATCTGGACTATTTCAGCAACCTTCCAATGAATCTTGCTGTCTCCATACTTGACCCCACTCCATCTTCCACAATGCTGGGAAGGATTATCTTTCTTTTAATTTTAAATATTTGTTTGTTTAGAGAGAGAGAGAGCATGAGCACTCACGTGAATGTGGAAGAGGCAGAGAAAGACGTAGAGAGAAAGAATCCCAAGCAGGCTCCTTACTGTCAGTGAAGAGCCTGATACAGGGCTCAATCCCATGAGCTTCAAGATCATGGCCTGAGCCGAATACAAAAGTCTGACACTTAAGCAACTGAGCTACCCAGGAACCCCAGGGCGATCTTCCTGAAACCAAAACCAACTATACACTCTTTAAACTCTTCAGTGGCTTTCCATTACCTTCAGAACAAAGTCCAAGTCCTTAGTGTGGTGAACAGAAACCCTTCATTATCTAACTCTGCAATCTAATCACTTGCCCTGTTTTCTCTTTCATGGTCTGCTCCAGCAATGCTGAGCTGCTTTTGGTTTCCCAAACTCAGACGTAAGTTTCACATCTCTGGGCCTTGGTACATGCTTCTTTTCCTCTCTGATTTTCCTTTCTACATTCCAACATGCTTCCTGACAAACTCCTACTTATCTTAAAGACTCAGCCGAAGCTTTGCCGTCTCAACCTTTCCTGACATCCTGTCATCCCCAGTAGAATTAACCAGCCCCTCTTCTCTTTTCCATTATAGTCAGTGTTCCTTTCAGAGCCCCTGTAATAGTTTTTTTGCATGAATTACTATAGATATCTGTATCTCCTTACTAAATGATGACCTAGACTGATTTATTTCTGTACATTGAGCTTCTGACATATTGTCTGAAACCATAGTATGTAATCCATATATGTTTATTTAATAAGTGAATACACGAATCAATCAATCAATAGGTCAAGTAATGTAATTTTCATGAAAAAAATCAATGAATCAATAGATCAAGTAATCTGAATTTTCTAGAAACTTGACTTCTGCATAGACTGTACTGCCCTATCCTCTACCAGCTATGCTAAGCCAATACTTTCATCATCATGCTCCTGCTAAGGAGCCTATAGTGTTTCTGACCATAATACATCAAATTACTATATGATAAAAAATGTTCATAATACTAATCACCACTTATTGATTGTTTATTATGTTCTGGGCACAATGCTTATCACTTTTCATGAAAGTTATTTCATCTCCTGAAACCTGTTTCTTAATCTATTAAATTAAGGTGTTGTATAGTTCATAAGCCTATTGTGAAATTAAATGAGCTAATCTGTATGTCTACAGATACGTATTTTTCCTCTCATGAAATCAAATGAAGCCAGCGTATCCTACCAGAAATTTAGATATAATCCTGAGATTGATAGGCCTGTTCTAATTCCATTCAGACTTTAGGTTTATTCTTTCCTTTTCTTTTTTTTCATGAGAAAGGGAGAGAGAGAGAGAGAGAGAGAGAGAGCGCACAGGTGGGGAAGCGGCGCAGAGGGAGGGAGAGAGAAAATCTTAAGCAGGCTTCATGTTCAGTGCGGAGCCCAATGTAGGGCTCGATCCCATGACCCTGGGATCATGACCTGAGCCAAAATCAAGAGTTGGACGCTCAACTGACTGAGCCACCCAGGTGCCCCCAGACCCTAGGTTTAAAATAATTCTATAAACTTGTATATGTCCTTATCTTCAAGTGTCCTTTGCATTCACTATGTAATTTGGTTCTCAGAACACCCATATGCAGAACCTAAGGCATGGATTATTCACCATTTCACAAATAGGAAGGGGTTATTAGACTTACTATAATAATAAGGCAAGTTTGTGACAGAGCCAAGACAAGAACCCAGGTCTCCCCACAGATCATTTGTATTTTTATGCTAGGGTCATTTATGATTAAGTCTCATATTCTAAAATGGGTATCATTTAGATGAACACAGTTGGTACAACTCTCTTGTGTCAAAGTCATAAAAAGTTTTTGAAATTAAATCCCACTGCTTGGCTTCTATTTGTACAGAAGATTTTTTCATTGTTTTAAAGCCTTCAAAGTTTCTCCGCCCTCATCTTGAGAAAGCATTCTATATTTTCCCCATTGTTTACAATTAGTATGTCATTATGGAGTTGGAAGTTTTAGGTAAAGTTAACTGCCAAGTCTACCAACTTCTTAACAATGCCCAAGGTGGCATCTTTGGGTGTTTGTAAGAAGTAGCTTTTAATTGCTCAACTTTGAGCAGTACACTGAGGCTAATCATGCCCCAAGGGAGGACTCTCTAAGATACAAAGCTATTAGAAATGTTCTGTTTGTCTTGGACCAACTCAAAGCATGACAGGTGGGAAGAACACTTTTCCAATTTAAGATGGCCTCATCATTTCTCAATGTTGAGATAAATTTCCTTAGAAATCTGCTTAAGGACTATTATGAGATGTTTGGCTAGTCAGTCCTCTCCAGAATCTCATTTCCCCTTTTTCCTGGTAATTCATGGCTCCTAATGCATGGCTCAGGCCTACCTTGTAACATAAGGAAAAGGGAGCAGAGTTGTCACTTGCTAAATTATACTTATAGATTTGTGCATAACTCCAGACAGGCACCCAAGGACTGTGGTGAGGCATTGCATATATTACAGTTAGCCTTTGTAATCCACAACACACTCTGTTTTCCTCGTTCTCTGATTAAGGATTTTTCGAGAGTACACCAGAAGCAGTCACTAACGAGGTCTTATACCAGTCACAATCTTTCCAAAGCGGAGAAATGTATTTCCACCAGCTCAGTCCCCAACCCCTGTCTCTTTCCCTTTCCCCACAGCAACTCCTGCTATTCAGTGTTCTAAAGCCTTCATTTGACTGTCAGGATACATCCCTACACTAAGCAACGGAATCCACAAAGCCTTCCTTTTTGCCTTAGCCCAGATCTTTCCTGCAACCATTTACCAGGCCTTAAAATAACTTCCTTAGTTGTCATACATATACAAGAAAGATATTTATGATCTACTATTGAAAAATGTTTTGAACAGGAACGGTTTCTTTAGAGTTAAGGGTGTCACAACTGGAACGGACCCCAGAAATGGTCTCATAAGCAAAAGAAATTGAGACCCAGACAGTTAAAATAAGTTGTCCAATGTCAGACAGCTTGTGAGGTGTCCACACTCTCCTTAGGTCCTCTCACCTGACCAATTTAAGAAATGCCACCTTAGGGATGTATTCAGCGGTCACGAGGCTGACAGAACTTAAGTACTGTCAGAGAAGCTGATTCTATATCCCAGCCATTACTGTTTTCTAATTGGCAGTGAAACAAGCCTCAGCTAACGACAGGTGTCTTAATGTGGTACCGATATCATGTCACACTGAGTTACCCAAGGACCTGGACGAAATGTTTCCGAGTACCAGATCTGAGATCTTTACCCTCAAAGCAAGCATCAAGCAAAATATCATATGGATAATTTCTCAAAGGTCAGTGATCTGGAAGTAACTCTGAGTTTTCTGTCCATCTCTGCCTCTAATTAATTGTGTGACATTTTCCCATCTATAAAGTATAGGTACCAATTTATGTGAATGCATTTGGAAAAGTAAAAATAGCTAACATGCTAGCATTTATTGAGACTTATCACGTGCTGGACAATTCTAAGCATTTTACATGTATTTACTCATTTCCTAAATATGGGAAAGTAGGCTCAGATTATTTGGATTACTTGAACAAGTTCACAGAACTAGGAAGCCCCTGAGTACACAGCCTAAACCCCTACTTCGGACTGCTTCCCACTACCCTAAATAGTACCTATTGCCATACAAAGTGTCACAGGGATAGAAAACCAATGATCTGTCTCCCGGTTACCTATAATACACTTGAAGAGTCAGATAACAGAGAGAACCAGATAACGGGATAGATAACAGAAGAACTAAGCTGAGTGTTGAAAGATGGATTGGGCAGGATCTTGCTTTCCAAACTGGCAGAACATCAGAACCATTGGTGCAGAAGGAGTGAGTGCGAGCATTAGGGTATTCACAGAGCAGCGAAGGAACTAACTTGATTCAAGTGGAGAGAACTTGGTGAAGACTCATGGGAGACAGAAGTAGATGTGGGAATCAATAACGTGGGTTAATGAGTAGTTTGTGTAGCACTTACCACAGATGCACATACACATTATTGTTTGTTTGGGTCATGTCAGTTTCCCCCGACCAGACTATAAGTTCCATGAAAGTGGGAACCATATCTGGAGATTTTTTGTGCCATGTCTCCTCAATGCCAAGTGCATTGTCTGACACGTGGTGGGTGCTCATTAAATATCTGTTGAATACACGTATCAATGGGTAAATAAATAAATAAATAAACGTTAGATGGTAGATAAGGAACTGCCATAGCTGACCTTGCATGTCCCGTGAAGGAATACAGGCTTGATACAGCTGCAAAAAAAAAAAAGAAAGAAAGAAAAGAAAAAAAAGAAAAGAAAGAGACCAGAGCCCATGGAGGGTGTTTGAGCAGGCCGAGGTGGCACAAGTGGGAATGAAAAGGCAAACATAAGGGCTATTTCAACGTGGGAATCAATAACACATGTACTCTCTGCTGTGCACTCGCCATCCCAGCCGTCCCCTGGTAGACGTTTCTCCACCAGCTGCAGGCTCTGTCACGACACCAATTTAATACAGAAAGAATGCGAAGAGACTATGGGCCAAAATAAAAAAGAATTATTTCTTAGTTCTGTGGAAAACCCAGCAGTGGTATACAAAAGTCCCATGGTCTCAAAAGTCTCCTTTCTCTTTTCTTTATTTGTTTTCCCTACACAAAATGCCACATTTTTTTCAAACAGCTCTGGTTTGGCAAAATTTAATTGCCTGTTTGGGATGAGGTCCCTGAAGCTCTCAGAAGTTAATTATTTCTTTCTGGTGAAGATCAGAAACTTTGAACTCTGAGTGTGAGATAAATGATCTGGTAGCACTTTGGAACCTCAACTTATTTAAGTTACTGAGCAGCTCATCAACTTGCTCCCTGCACTTGGAATTGAATCTGAAAGAGAATTGGACCCCAGACATCATGAGTAGGCTGAGGATGTAGGATTTATAGATTTAGTTCAGATCAAAGTATGCTCCCAGAGATAGAGCTCTGATGACAGCTTCCAGATAAACATATACATCGGTGGATTTTGAACCTAGATGAAGAGGAGTAATGGCACAATTTCTATAAACCAAACTGCTCAATGAAAGGCAGGTTCTATTAGTTACATTTTCTGGATAAGTAAGGGGTAACAAAAAGGCTTTTGGGCTTCAACTCCAGTAGGATGCTTTGGAAACAGGCTGAGTCTGTTTTCCAGCTTTAGTGGGTAAAGTGATTGTCATTAGGTCTTTTGCTGACAGAGGGATGCACAGTTTCTTGGAGTCTTCAAGTTGCATACTTTCACTCTCCAGCACCGAAAATAGGTGGTGGGGAAAGAGTAGGAAACTGGGTAGGGTCTGTACAGAGCCCCGGCCATCTCCTGGAAGTCATCCAGTTTAGTTTAAAGCCCTGGGTGCAGCATGGTTTATTATTTCCCTCTTTTTTTAAGTAAGTGGCAATTTGGTTTAATTGTGTTCCAGTTCATCAAGATAAAGTAGTAGTAGATAGATAAGCATTTCAGAGAGGCAAAAGGTGTCTAATCCAGCAGATTGAAAATTGAAACAACCTAAGGGTCTTGATGCTTAACATTCAAATGAGCTCAATCCTCCTTATGCTACAACTTTTCTGAGGCAGACTGAACAAGGATGTATGTGGGTCAGACATCAGTGAAATAAATGTTTGCCTAAGAAATTAAATTATTAGATACCATCACCAAGGCCTGCATACCAAAGTGTTTGGCAATTGCGATTTGACTTAATCCAAAAGAATCTTCGTCAGAGGTCTCCAGGCATTTGGGAGTTTGAGAAGCTGGAAACGCTTTGGAATCTCACCATGGAAGTTTGCATAAAGAACTTCACTGTTCCAAACCTGACAATTTGGAAAACTTTCTTTGGGGCATTCTCATTCTACTCCATCTACTGGTACTTGAGAAGGGCCTTCAATGGTGAGTCATTAAGAAGAAAAGACTCCAATTTCTTCCCTCCCTCTTCCAACTTATTTTTTCCCTCTAACCATTTATTAGATGTGGGCAAACTCCAGGAAGTCAAAGGGCAGCCATTAGTTGAAAGGAAAGTTAGGCTGTATAAATAATTACAGGTGACAAGACTAAAATGGGAAATATGCTGGGTCCAGTTTGCCAGGAATGTTTTAATGATAATTCTAGGATGAGACGATCAACATTGTCTTTGGAGGGCAAGGCCCAGACTAGTGAAAAATAGCCCCTTCAATTAAGAGGCTGAATAGCCTTTAAGTGTGAGAGGGAAACTGACATCAATTTTAAGTTCTATGGGTCCAAACACAGTACTAATGGAGGCAAGGTCATGGGTTCGATCCCAAGAGCTATCAGTTAGCTTAACACCATATAAGAACAAGTCTTCCCAAGGCCATAGACTGATTACCAATTTTTAGTCAAACAGCTCATCAATTTATTCTACTGGGCTCATAGAAGACTGAGGGATAAATTCTTAATAAACCTCCCCTCCATATCAGAGAAACAGAATACACCGTTCAGCTCATTAGGAATGATTGAGTCTTATAAAAGAGAATAAAGATTTATTTATCAATATTTAATATTTAACAGCAAAAGCAGTGTGTTTTAAACAGTTCTAGGAGCAACAGAGACCTGTAAAGGGCATATGAATCAGCTGTCTACTTCTATGCAAAACCAGCCTGCCCATCATATTTCTAGATATTCTACTGTGGATAGAATTATCTGTCTACATGTGGATTATCTACATGTATAGATAATTAGGAGTTAGATATAGACCATTCAAAGACAGTTAGGGCATGAGTATACTAACTTAAAGTATAAAAGTCTTCAGGGAATTGTCTCATATAGCCATGTGACTCTCATCTTTCTTCATTTTCCCACTATGGAGATGGTTATGTTGATTTTCACTTGCAAGGGTAAAGGCAATCCAAGGGAAAACCTCTTTCTCAGGGTCCCGTGATACATGAAGACAGAACTAGCATTAGGTCTCTCAAGCTCTGCGGACACTCCTGTGAAGGCAACTCATCATCCTCCCCATCCCTTGCATGTGTTTGCCACTTCCTAACTGGCATACACTTTTCACTCATGGATTTGCCATTCCTATGTACTTCACCTGCCTGAGAGGCTGAACAAGGTAGAGAATGAGACACAGGGATAAGTTCTTAGAGGCCGGCACAGGGAAGTGGGGGAGTTATGGAGTCTTGTTTGCTAAAGACTTTTAAGGACAGGGGAGTCTCACATTTTAGATGGTTAGACAAATTCCATCCCTTATCAAACTCCTCCTCCAGTCCACATGCCTCTCCAACAATGGAGAAAAATCTAGCAGGTTCCTCTTGTTGTGGGGAGTGTTAAGGTTTGTTTTGTTTTGTCTTCATTTTAGCTGAGGGAAATGAGAGAATCTTAGCATGTTAGAACTAGACGGGCTCTTACAGATCACTTAGTTTAACTGGATTGCAAATGAAAATTTAGGCCAGTGAGGGGAAGAAACTTATCCAGACATATAGCCAGTGAGTAGCAGAAACTTCAAGGAAGGGATTAGAAAGAGAAGGGCGAGTTACTCTCATGAAGAAGCACATATACATTCAGGAGCTCTTGGCATATAAACCTCAATGTCAAGGGAAGAAGCAGATGGAGAAAGAGAGGTTGTCTTATAATATGGAACAAAGAGCTCCATTCACACACTCATTCATCAAATCATTCTTGACTACCTTCTATGTACCAGGCACTATTCTAAGTTTGGGACATACAGCAGTAAGCCAAACGGGCAAAGTCCCTGACTTTGTTGAGCTTGAGTGTACATTCTAATTAAAAGAGACAATCAATAAACATAATTAATAGACAAAATATACCACGTGCTGGAAATTATGATTCTAAGGAGAAAAAAAATTTAGGAAAGAAGGGTATAAAGTTCCAGGAGGTAGAAATGAACTTTTAGACAGAGTGGTCAATAAAGGACTCACTAAAAAGACGCCCTGTGAATAAAGACCTGAGAGAAGTAAGATGGTAAGCCATGCAAGGATCTGGGTTTCATAAATATGGAACAACACGATGGAAGAGAGCAAAGGCTCTGAGAAAGGGATAAAGAGATGCACTGGGAGTATTTATGGAACAATGAAGAGGCCAGTGTGACTAGAGCAACGAGAGTGGGGAAAAGAGCAATAGGAGCTGGGGTCAGAGAGGTAATTGGGAGGCAAACCCTGTAGGGGCTGACAGGTCATAACAAGGAGATTGGTGTTCAATTAGGTTAAGATGGGAAGTTGCGGAAATTTTTTAATGGAAAAGTGACCTGACCTGACTTACGATTTAACTGAATCACTTGAACTGAATGGGGGCAAGGCCAGACACAGGGAAACCAATAAGGAAGTTACTGACAAAATTCAGGTGGTAATGGCGATGGTTTGGAATAAAGGATGGCACTCCAGGCAGCAAGAGAAGGTAGAATCTGGATAATATTTGTGACTGCCTATGACTGTAAATATATATTTATTCACTCAATATCTATCAGGTCCTTATGATGCCCCAGGTACCATACGAGGTACACCAGTAGACAAAGCAGACAAGGTCCCTGTCCTCAGTAAATTTATAGCTGAGTGGGAGACAAATAATAAACAAGTAATAAAACTATTAATATAATTTCAGGTATTGGAATGTACGACAAGAAAAACATAAACTGAGGGGAAAAAGAGTGGTAGGGTGGAAAGTGAAATCCTTTTCAGATAGGCTGGTCATTCTAAGCCCTCTCCTTACCACCCACACTTTTTTTTTTCAAGTTAATTTTATTTACTCTGATTTTTTTAAAATTTTTTAAAGATTTATTTATTTTTGAGAGAGAGAGAGACAGAGACAGAGCATGAGCAGGGGAGGGGCAGACAGAAAGGGAGACACAGAATCCGAAGCAGGCTCCAGGCTCCAAGCTGTCAGCACAGAGTCCGATGAGGGGATCCAACCCACGAATCACAAGATCATGACCTGAGCTGAAGCCGGATGCTTAACAGACGGAGCCACCCAGGTGACCCTATTTTATTTACTTTGAGAAAGAGAGAGAGAGAAAGAGAGAGAGAACCAGAGAAAGGGAGAGAGAATCCCAATCAGGCTCCATGCTGTCAGCACGGAGCTTGATATGGGGCTTGAACCCACGAATCTTGAGATCATGACCAGAGCCAAAACCAAGAATCTGACACTCAACCAACTGAGCTACCCAGGCGCCCCTCCGCCCATTCTTTTAGAAACATCATGTTCGATTTTCATGCTCCTAACTGGTGCTCAGCAACAACAGCACAAAAAACACAGGAGAAGCTGGAAAACTCCAGCCAGGAATAGTAGCAAGTTTTCACAGACCTCAAAGATCCCATGAAATACTCCATTTACATAATATCAATTCAGATCAAAGAAGTATTTTTCAGCAGTTTATATCAAGCACTGTGGTAGACACTGGCACAATGGGAAAATGGAGGCATGAACAATTTAGGAGTGACCAACAGACACAAGAACAAGCAACATTTTAGCTAAGACTCAGAAGGTACCCTCTTTGTGGAGATTAGTAACATAAGCTGACTGAAGTTCAGTTTGGGAAAATGGTGAACAAGTAAGAGAAGCAGGAAGATGGCCTCCCTTTCCCTTTCCTCTCTTACTTGAAAAAAAAAAAAAAAAAAAAAAAGCCCAAGAAGGTATCTGGTGGAAGAGGGATGGAGAACTGTTCATATAACTATTTTCAAAAGGATGGGGAATTTGCTGTTTTCCAAGGGAAGGAGGAAATTTCTAGCTTTGCCTCTGTTCTCATTATAGATATCCCGTTTGTATTCCTTACCTTTTGAAAAGGACAGAAAATGATCCTTTTCACTTTAATTACTTCCGCTTTTCTCACACCATCCCTCCATCTTTATTCTCATTCTTTTAGGTGAAATTAAGCAACTGCATTGGCACTCATCCACTGAATGGCCAACAGGAAGAATGGCCACGGATAATGCTACAGCGGTTTTTGAGTTTCTTCTTATTGGAATCTCTAACTATCCTGAGTGGAAAGTCACATTTTTCACATTGGTGCTGATAACATACTTCAGCACATTGTTTGGGAATGGACTTATCATCTTTCTTATCTACATTGACCCCCACCTGCACACTCCAATGTACTTCTTCCTTACTAATCTGTCTTTCTTAGACCTTTGCTATGGAACCAATTCCATGCCCCAGGCCTTGGTGCATTGTTTCTCTACCCATCCCTACCTCTCTTACCGACGATGTTTGACCCAAATGAGTGTCTCCTTGGTCTTGGCCACAGCAGAGTGCCTCCTATTGGCTGTCATGGCCTATGATCGTATGATTGCCATCAGCAATCCCCTGCGCTATTCCATGATCATGAATGGCCCAGTGTGTGTCTGGCTGGTGGCTACCTCATGGGGGGCATCACTTGTGCTCACTGCTATGCTCATCATATCCCTGCCACTTCACTTCTGTGGAGCTAATGTCATCAACCATTTTGTCTGTGAGATTCTTTCCCTCCTTGAGCTGGCCTGTTCTGATACCAGCCTCAATGAGCTTATGATCCTCACCACAGGTATCTTCACCCTGCTCCTACCCTTTGGATTTGTTCTTCTCTCCTATATCCGAATTGCCACTACTGTCCTAAGGATTCGCTCAGTCCGGGGTAGGCTCAAGGCCTTTTCCACCTGTGGTTCTCATTTGACTGTGGTGATAATCTTCTATGGGGCAGCCATCTCCATGTATATGAAACCTCAGTCCAAGTCATCCCCTGACCAGAACAAGTTTATTTCAGTGCTTTATGGGGCTCTGACACCCATGCTGAACCCCCTAATATATAGCTTGAGGAACAAGGATGTTAAAGGGGCAATGAGGAAAATTATGGCAAAAAGGACATGAGCCTTCTTTGTTCCTAAACTTCTGAAATAAGTTTACATCCTCACTGATGGTGAAAATTGTTTAAAGGGTCTGACTTTCCCCTAGGTAGAGTCGGTGGTTATCACTTGAGAAGCTTCAGGACGTCCTCCCGCCCCAAAACATTATCCCTACCAAGACTTGAATTTTCATTAGAGGCATTATTTTTACTCTTTCTTTACATATAACATGTTAGTGGTCACCAGTTAGGTCACTTAACGTTAGGTAAATCAGCTTATCAGAATCATTTCCTCACTAACAGCAGAGACATAAGTAGCAAGAGAATCTCCTATGACTGTTAGCAGGAAGCAAGACATAACTGAAGTTGGAAAACAGGACAAAGAACGGTGTCACAAAAGACCAGAAGACAAATGTCAGAAACTTTACAACTTGACTGAGGGTAAGCCCTGTTGTGCAAGCACAATTTTCTTGCTCTGCTTAACCTCAGAATCATGAGAGAATTGTATCATAGCCATTTCCTACATTTGTGTGGAGTGGTTTTTCTCTTTTCTTGTTCTTTTTCACACTTCTTTCAAATCTATTATTTTATTTTCTATTCCTAATATAATTCTATGAAATTGTTAAGAAAGAATCCATAATTCCCCTCTGTTAATGAGGAGAAAACAGAGGCCCAGAGGAGGAGTTGAGACTTGTATAAAGTCATACACAATTGGTAGTGGAATCAAAATTAGAATTTAGATCCCATATATACCACCTCTGAACTTTGTCAATATTGTCTAGAAAACTATTTGGAATTCTAGAATTACAAATGCAACTAACATTTATTGAGCTCTTACTATTTACCAGACACTGAGCTAAGCTCTCTACATCCATTGTCACATAGAATTCTCACAACAATTCATTGAAGTAATGCTATTATCCATCCATATTAGAGATGAGGACACCGAGACTTTTAGAGGCTAAGTGATTTGCCCATGGTGACAGAGCCAGCAAAAAGCAGTGCCAATATTTAAATCTAGGTATGGTTAATTTCAGATCCTATTCACTGTAGAGGACCTTAGAGATTATATAGTGAAGTGATTTTAATCAGCTTTATGGTGGCATCATTTGTGTGCAATAAACTTTACCCAATTACAGTATGTAATTTTATGAATTTTGGCAGATGCCCACTGAATCAGCACACAATTCCATTGTTTCCAAAAGTTTCCTTGTGCCTTTTTGTAGACTACCCTACCCTCTGCCCCAAGCCCTGACAACCCCTGATCTGATTTATTTAACTATATGGTAGTTTTGATTTTCCAGAATTGACAATAACTGGAATCATATGTGTATGTACTTTTTTGTGTATGGCTTTTCTTACTGCGCATGCTTTTGAGATTAAGCCACATTGTTTCTTATATCATCAGCTCATTCTTTTTTATTGCTGAATAATATTTCATTCCACACACTTGGCACATTAAAAAAAAATCCATTCCTTGTTGATGGATGTAATGTGGTAGCTTTTAAACTTTAGATCTCGTACTCCTATGCATTCAGTTGTATGCCTGGAACCCATCAATGGAGGTGAAGCTTTCTGTGAACAATTTCATTTGAAAATGGAATTCTAAAAATAAAAGAAAAAGTTCCAGCAAATAACGATCTACTACTGATCTGTCAGTTTTAGATGAGTTCAGAGGCTCAGCGAACAGTATGTAAATTTCCCAGGATCATGAAACTTGCTGGAAGCAGATTTAGGCCTAAGACCCAGATACCCTGTTTACTGGTCTCACTCTACTTTGGGCTGGGAGTTGATGTGACACTGGAAGGTGCTGCTAAGAGAGTACCAGACATACACAGGACCTGTGTCACACATGTACTCACTTAAATGCAGAGGAAAACAGACTGAATAAACAATTTATCAACATAGACTAACTTTCAAATAAATGCTACATTTATTCAAATTCCATCCATTGTATATTTTTAAATGTGTATGGTATTCTTAGCCACTGAAACCATGTTTTAATATCAAGAACAAAATAATTAGGGGGCACTTGGGTAGCTCAGTCAGTTAAGCATCCAACTCTTGATTTCAGCTCAGGTCATGATCTTACAGTTCATGAGATCGAGCCCCGTGTAGGGCTCTCCACTGACAGTGCAGAGCCTGCTTGGGATTCTCTCTCTCCCCCACTCTCTGCCCCTCACACCTCTCAAAAATAAATAAACCTTTAAAAATATATATTTAGGAAAAAAACAAGTGATCCCAATCTTTGTTCATTCAACAAATATTAACTTTCTACTTTCAACCAGACACTGTACTAGGTGCTAGGGCACATTTCATACTTTATGCAAAATGTATCTTACTATTAAAGTAAACATTTCAAATTAACATTGTGAAATAGTTAAATTGGTGGAATCAATAAGATTTTTGGAGAAACAAAGTAAAGCACTCAGGGAGAGAGAAATTCAGAAACTAGGAGGCATGTTAAGAGTACTCATTTTATGCATAAAGAAACAAAAAGCAGAGTCATATTTATAAATATAGAGAACAACAAATAAATAAGTAAAGCAAAGTGATGGTTTCCAGAGGAAAGGGAGAGGATGGGCAAAATTCATGAAGGAGAGTAGGAGATACACACTTCCAGTTATGGAATGAATAAGTCACAGGAATGAAAGGCACGGCATAGGGAATATAGTCAATGATACAATAGTGACACATGGTGATGGATGGTGGCTACACTTTGAGTACAGTTGACACACAGTGTTACATTAATTTCAAGTGTACAACATAGGAAGTATTCAACATCCCTACAGGTTAAGCTATGTTCACAAGTGTAGCCACCATCCATCACCACGTGTCATGGATGGAACTGGAGGGTATTATGCTAAGTGAAATTAGTCAGTCAGAGAAAGACAAAAATCATATGACTTCACTCATATGAGGACTTGAAGAGACAAAACAGATGAACATAAGGGAAGGGAAACAAAAATAATATAAAAACAGGGAGGGGGACAAAACAGAAGAGGCTCATAAATATAGAGAACAAACTGAGGGTTACAGGAGGGGTTGTGGGAGGGGGATGGGCTAAATGGGTAAGGGGAACTAAGGAGTCTACTCCTGAAATCATTGCTTCACTATATGCTAACTAATTTGGATGTAAATTTTAAAAAAAATTTTTTTAAAAATTAAATAAATAAATAAATAAATAGTAAAAAATAAAAAGGACACTTTCCCACCAGAAAAAAGTACTAATTTTAATGACTCTGGCTTATGGGGGAGAAATACTCCACTCTCTATCACAGGTAAGTTTATAGCTTAAAATGAGAAGCATATTTTCACTAATGGTTCCCCTACCACAAAATGGTAGCTCTGTCACTAGGTGCTTGGTCTCTTTATTGATTTGCTGGTAGGGCACAGCCTACAGATGGACCTGGCGGAATCTGGAGACAGGGGCTGTGGAATTGATTCTGCTACTAACTAGCTGTGTGACCTTAGTTATACCACTCTCTGGCCCTCAAATTTGCTAATTTATAATAGGAAGGTTGTGTTTTGTTACCCAAAGACCTTTCTAGTTCTAACATTCTGCATCTAGGTGTTATTTTATATAGATTTTCTTTCTTGTCTTAAAAAAATGGAATCATATTATCAATTTACTTTGCAACTTGCTTTTTCCACTTGGCAATATATCATGGACATTCCTCCAGATCAATATATATAGATCTATCTGCCTGACTTTAAATGTTAGCTTTGACTGAAAAAGTAGGCACACATAGCAGCTAGTTCACATAACTACGGCCCTTCCAGCACTAACATTCTGTTTCTAGGCATCTAAACCCCAAAGGCCATCCAATTCAACATTGATATTAATTCATTTTAAACACAAAATGAACTCTATGAGGATGTTATGAAATGAAATCAATTCTGGATTGTTAAAAACTCCTAAGGTTGAATCTCGCTTCTTCACTTGATCAATCATAGGCACTGCGAAAAACATTCCACTGTGCACCCCACATCTCAGGCAGCTGGGTAGTAAAGCTTACCTTGGTTTCGGCCTGGAAATAAAGATTGGTTTGAAACCAAGGTAGTTCTGCCAGAAATTGAGGAGAAAGTTTACACGCTGAAAAAATGGGCTCCAAATAACATTTTTCCAATGGGGATTGAAGAAAAAGATACCATGTCCCATTCATAGGATTTGGGATTTCAGTTGAGGAAAGGCAACAGAATAGAACTACTTAGAGCACAGGCCCTGGAGCCAAACTTGTTGGATTCAAATCTACATTCTGCCACTTCTTCGTTCAAATCACTTTCCGTGCTTCAATCCCTTTATCTAAGTGGGCTAATAGTAGGACCTGCCTGTAGTGTTCCGTATTTGTTCATGTAGGCAGAAACCACTCCAGTTATTTCAGACAGGGAGGGATTTAATAAAGAGAATTAGAGACCTACAAAGCCTTTGGAAGGGCTGTGAGAAGGGACATTGTTAAAGGAGCATTGCCAACAACTTCAGACAGTTGTAAAAGTCTTGGGAAGTTTTAGTAGCAATGAGGAAACTGCTACAAATGACACCAAAGCAGATGTGGCACAGAAGAATGCTCAGGAGCCACTTAAATCTTTGTTTGGCAAAGTCTACACACCTAAATGCAATGTCAGGAGGACCAACGGTGGTGTCTTAGGCTTGTCAAGATCCTGTGAGTAGTACCTTTTGTGGATGAAATCCCAAACTGAACGTTACTGTCAAGGAAGTGTGGGAAATGTAGTTTCTAAGTTTTACTAAACAGGTGAAAGCTGAAAAGGATGGGGAAGGTGTTAAATATGACTTCACAGCTTGGTTATGAGAATTGTGTGACTCGATTCATGTAAAGCACTTAGAAAATTGCCTGGCCTATACAATAGTCAAAGAACGATAAATATTAGCTGTCATTATGATGTCTGGATCACAAAAGCCTAAGATGCCAGGTATTAGAATGCCTACTTGCTTTTTTCTTAATATGAAATTTACTGTCAAATTGGTTTCCATACAACACCCAGTGCTCATCCCAACAGGTGCCCTCTTCAATACCCATCACCCACCCTCCCCTCCCTCCCACCCCCCATCAACCCTCAGTTTGTTCTCAGTCCTACTTGCTTTTTAAATAGTGCATTCCAAGACTACTCCTTAACCTGTGCATGCCAGCATCCATACATCCTTCATTAATTCAATATTTAATGATCACCTACTATCCAGCAGGTGCTGTGCTATTGCCAGGGATACAGTGCTGAAGAAAGCACAGCTGTTCTCTCCCCTCAAAGAATTCACTCTGTAGGTGGAGAGAAAGACATGTACACAGCCAAACTCGCTGTGTGAATTTGTCTCTTCTTAGTTCTTAAGTTTATAAAGCACTTTACCCACTTCATAATTTATCTTATTCTTGGTGTATATCTACGACCTCATATCATCTTCTAAATTTAATGAGACAAGCAAACAGGTGTTACAACTAGTATTATGAAACTGACATTTACAGATGAAAAGATTTAGTGTCTGTAATATTATCAAGGTCAACAGTTAGTGACAAGACTAGGGCTAGAATACAATTGTAGATTTATCATGGTGATTGTTTCACAGTATATACACTACTGGATCATTATGTAGTACACCTGACAGTAATATGATGTTATATGTCAATTATACCTTAATAAAAACTCGACCTTAATAAAAACTCAACTTTAACTTAATTTTTTGAAAACGAATACAATTCTTCTGACACCTAGATATTTTTTTCTGATGGGTGCCTGATAGGTTCGGGGAGTCTTTGGAAAGGAGGAATAGAAAGAAGGCAAGACTGTTGCTGAGCAGAGAAAGGAAAAAATACTATGCTTTCAGATTGTCTAGGTTAAAAATCTGACCCTGACACTTAGTAGCTATCTGATGTTGGGCAACTTCCTGCCTCAGTTTCCTCATCTATAACAGGAAGACAATCATAAGATTGAACTAATAGGGTTATCAAGAAGATTAAATCTGTTGATTTCTATAAAGTGCTGAGAATTATAGCTGGGACATGGTAAATCCTCAATAAACATTACCTATTTGTTATTATTGTTATTATAGAGTTACTATTACCATTATTGAATTTTCAGTTGACTCAAAAGTAGTTTAGGTGCTCACCTCACTGGGTGGCTTCTCTCTCTCCTCTTTGTTCCCCCCACACACAAAGAATATACATAGTAATTGTTTCTGGTTAAATGTGCACAGCAGGTCAAGCACTTTTTCAGTACAATATCATGATGGAGTAGGAAAAGCGCATGATTAGGCGTCAGGAAGTCTGGATTCTAGTCTGGGTTCTGCCATTAATGAGCTATGAAACTCTGGGTGAATCACTTAACCTCTCTGGACTGCATGTGTCAAACAGGGGTACAATATATTCCTTAACCTACCCCAGAATGGTTGAAAGATCAAATGAGATCATAGATGTTAGATGTTACAAAGTTAAAAGCACATTACAAATGCTACATGATGGGATTTTCATTATCCTCAGCATTAGCCTTCATGTCTTCTCCTCGCTTACCTATGACAACTACTCACTCACTGAATGTTATTGGTTCTTCATCTGAAATGTCTTTCAAATCCATCCCCTTTTCTTTGTTCTCAATGCTTGTGTCTTGGTTCACAGACTCATCAACTCTTACCAGAATGAGTGTAACAAGCACCTAACTATTTTTCTCTAATCCAATCTTATCTCTCGCCAACCTAGCCATCCAATCAATGTCTCCAGAGTGACTTTTCTAAAGGGAAAGATCTCATCCTGTTAATCCCTGGTTTATAATCTCACCCCAAGATTAGGAATTTCCAATAGGCTCCCTATTTCCTATAGAATATGCAACATGAATCACATTAATCAATGCCCTTGCTAATCTCTCTATCCTCACTGTCTATTTCATCTCCATAGACTCCATACTCCAGGAAAATAATACTTTTCTTTCTCTAAACTTTGCATGCATCTATGTTACTGTACATGCTGTTCTTCTTGCCTGCAGTGCCTGACAAAATCTCAGTCAGCCTCTAAGAGCCAGATCTACGGTCATTGCCTCTGTGAAGCTCTCCCCAGAGCTTATCCTGTTCTGTTTAACCCTGGATGGTGACTTAATTCCATTTCTTTCACTTAATAACATTTTGTTCAACCTCAAATTTAACATCTTTCATGTTATTTTATAATTAGTTGTTTTAGAATGTTTATTCCAATTAGATCATAAGCTTATAGAGAACAAGAAGTTTGTTTTAATCATCTCTGAATAAATAAATATTCATCTCCCTAGCATAGTTTCTGGCACAGAGTATAGGCCCAATAAGAATTGGTTAAATGAATGAGTGCTGAACCAATACTTCCTAGACTATCGGTGGTAAAGAACAGTTGTCTTTTAAATTTCCCAGTTGTTACAGACTGATATTTTATAAAATACAATAAAAAGTCACAGCTGTGTCAAATCACTTTAAAAGTTACTAAATATTTACCCTCAATTTTGTTTTTATCTCGTTGTAAACATTTTGAGTAGCACTCAGCTGGACTATCTGCAAAGATGCTTCATCCCCAGTCCCTAAAATCTTAATAGGCAAGTTGAAAAACTTAACAAGGATACGTGTAAAAATAATAAACAAGTCTTCATATGTCCAGGGCATAACTAAGCAGGAAATCAATAAAATAAAGCTATTGTCATTAAGTACATGCACAGATAAAGTAAATCAATGGAGCAGTGAATGAAGGGATGCAATATTATATTTAGACAGCAACAGTTTGTATGACACTTCAAAACTAATCTAGGAAAATTTTAGGAAAAAGTGGGATTTACAGAAACTATTCAAAACAAAGATGGCTGGGATGGACTGGGGGACATCAGGGAAACATAAAGAGGAAGAGGACACCTTCAGTAAACACTGTTTACAGAATTGCATTTACCTGAGTGCTTAATTGAAAGCTTTTATAGAGTCCCAACAGAGAGTGGCCACTCCTCCCTCCTCATTCCTTGATTACCTTCTTAAGTCACTGTGTTGGGAACCCTCCTAAGAAACACAGGACTCTGCGTAATCACCCTAGAGCTGGATCTACTCTTTGGTAACTTAAGAGCAGAAATGAAGTTGATGATGTGAGTCAAAAGTTTTACAGTGTCACCAGTGAACTATTGGAATTAGTGGACAAAAGATACTTGTACTTTAATGACTTAGAAATAACACTCCCAAAAGAATATACGGCTTCAATTTAGTAGTGAGATTTAATTGCCTTAGAGGGACTTGGTCCCTGAAGTCTCTTCAGTGAACTCACTTCTTTGGAACCATAATGAATAAACTCAGAAGGTAGCAGCTGATAATGTTTAACATTCTTCACTCTCCTTGTTTACACTTTGAATGATTTGGAGTCCTGGATTCTAAAATGCTGAGCGGAATCAAGACACAATCCACTGTAAGAGCAAGTAAAGAACATATACCCTGGTAAGAAGAAAGGAAGTCATTTTTGTCTCTTGAAACATATATATGTGGAATGGTCAGTCTTGACATGGATCTCAACATGCACCTGTAACTCACTCCTCCTGAAAGACTGCAGCACTTCAGTGAGCTGATGATCATGCAACACATAAGGGGCTATATCAACACAACTCTTAGAGACCTTAGTGTTGTTGTTTGTGGTTTTGCGGGGTGTTTTGTTTTCTTTTGTTTTTTGCTCTTCAGGTGAGTAAAATCAATTCGATTTCAAAAATATTCATTAAGTTCCTCCCATGTGTCAGAAACTGAGCCAAGTACTGGAGTTAAAGAAATAAAATGCAAGTTCTGTCTCCAGAGGGCTCACACTATAATCTGACCATATTGCCTTATTACTCTCATTTACTGAATTATTTTCCACCCTCCAGAAAAAAAAAAAAGATAACCAATATGACCATATTTTCACGGGTGCTACTTCCCAAGTGAGGCCTTATTTAAAAATAATAATAGCTAATGTGTATATAGCACAAAGATCCTTTGAGATAAACACTAGAATTGTCCCAATTTTACAATCAAGGAACTAAGGCATAAACAAGTTAAGCAAATTACTGATGTTACACAGTGAATCAGTGATGGATCCAGGATTCAAACTTTGGTCCAGAACTCATGCTGTTAACCACCACTCTACACTGCCTGGTGTGGATAATATAAATTTCTGTCTGTAAGTACCACCCATTCCATTACGTATATTTTGAGCTTCTGGGAGCTTTCTGAAAAGCTCAGAAAACAAGGAAGATGTTCCAAGAGTCCCTTAATTTTAGCATTAAAGATAGGATGAATCCTCCTGGGAAGCATGCTTTTGCATGGTAGATAAAGAAGAACTTCTTTGGGAAATCTGCATTAAAAAAAAAAGTCTTGAAGTGTGCCCCAAATATTTCTGAAAGATCAAAAACCAGTAACTATATGTGTATCTCCACATATGTCTAATTAATTTAGGAAGATTTTGGCCTGCACGACTGAACTAAAACACTGAATTATTCAACTAAAAGATATATGTGGTTGATCTGGTGAGATTTACTCCAATCACATAAGCACAAAAATGTGTTCTTTGTTTTCCAGCTATTCATACTGGCATTTGTTCTGAGATCATCAGGACTATAAGATGGTGAGGATTGTAAATTAAAAGAAGGCTTCATGATTAAACATGTTGTCATTCTAGTGTGAAGATTTAATGCCCCTTGAAAAAGGCTGTGCCTTGAAAATCCTTTCCTTGTAATGCTATTAGGAAATTATGGTTGTCGTGTCACCATTGCACAAAGACAAGATCACCTGACTTCGGCCTCAGCCTCATAACTCTACTCCAAGAAGACTTTTCCTTTTCAGATTCATTCTGTTTTCTGATCCTAATTCTGGGAGCACACAGAACAAAAATGAGTCTTCTAATTCTCATTGGAGGTAGTGAAGAGCCTCCTCATAGGATCACTGTAATAAGTAAGCAGCTGTAGTTAGAAGCTTAGCAGCACCTCAATATTTTTTCAGTCTGTCTGCCCTTGGTCCCGATTTCTATTCAGAGCTCCCTTATCCTGTATTAGGATATACTGAGGATCCTGTTACAAAGTCTTACTCTACTTCCTGAATTACTTGTCCATAAAGGTCTCATACCTTCTGAGTTCTGGAGTCTGTTCTAGAAAGAGAATCTGAAGCGATTACCTACATCGTGAGTCTGGATGGACTTTCTTGCTGACCAGCTCCTAAGACAAACCTTCCTATCCATGGCCTGTACTCATCAAGGTGTGACACCTGCCTCATGAGTCTGAAACTAGATTCTCCTACAAATGCCCCAAATTCTGATTTGTGACTAGAACATGATGGGAATCTTACAATCAAAAAAAATAAATAAAGATTTTGACCTTAATAATGAGCTGGTATGTGATAGCACTCATACTTGATAGAATTAGACCAAATAAAGCAAATAAAAATTTGAGTGGACAAAAAAGTGTAAAAACACTTTTTTTTTCAGATTCTAGTATAATAACCCACTTTCTCTTTTTGCTATAACATCTTCCCTGCAAGCAAAGAGCAAATTGTAGGGCTAAAAAAAAATACAAGATCTTAAAGTTCATTTCTGAGCAACAAGCCATTAGTAAGATTGAATACTATGAAATGAAATACTGCTTCTCACCATGGGCTTTTTACCTTATTTCCTTCAGCCACTTCAATGTAGGCTCTAGTCAAATCGGTGTCATGG
Organism: Panthera onca; assembly: GCF_046562875.1. Classification (NCBI taxonomy): domain Eukaryota; kingdom Metazoa; phylum Chordata; class Mammalia; order Carnivora; family Felidae; genus Panthera; species Panthera onca. Next base: position 20,705,149 of record NC_138357.1, on the reverse strand, counting down.
CATTGGGTAAGACAGAAGAGCCAAACAACTGGCCTCGATTCATTCAACAAATCTGTACTGAACCCATATATTGTGGGTTTGCACTAGGCACTGTGTGAGGTAGTAAAAATAAGGCAGTACACGGGATAGTCAGGGCTTCTTCCCTCAAAAGCTTAAATTTTAGTAAGGGGGCATAAATTAAATAATTACACAATATATAAATACAAACTATAATAAGAGCTACGCAGAAAAAGTTTGGAGTGTTGTGAACAACTTCAACAAAAAGATATGATTTGGTTTTAGTGAGGTTAGGGAAGGCTTTTCTAATGAAATTTCTTTTAGGCTGAGATATTAAGGATGACTATGACTTCACCAGTCAAAGAGGGTAGGAAGAATATTTCCAGCAGAGAGAACACAATGTGCAAAACTCTGAGGTGTGAATGAGCTTGCAGTGCTTCATAAAGACAGTATGGCTGGAACATGGTGAGCACAAGAAGACACAGTGTAGGATAAGGTTAGGGTCAGATCATTCAGAGTCTTGTAGGTCATGGTAAATAGGTTAGATTTTATTCCAAGTCTAATTAGAAACCCTAGAGTGATTTTAAGCATGGGAAAGATATGGTGATAATTATGCATGTTTGTAAAAGGTCTCCCTGGCTGTTGAATGGAGAACAGGCTATAGAGAGGAAAGAATAGAAGTAGGGAGATCTGTTAAATGATGGTGGCTCTAACTAAATAAATGTTGGCTGTGGATATTTAGAATTATAGGTGGATTTAAAACATATTTAGAAGGAGGAGCCAATAGGGCTCAGTGATTGGATGTGTAGGGTGAGGAAGAAATGAGAATGAACTGGGCACAATTTTATGTCATGGATATGAACCACCTAAAAACAAATTTCAGGCTAATATCTATAGCAGGGGAAAAACAATTAGCAATTTTATGATTCAAGTCTAATTACATTTGAGCAGTGAATTGGCACATTTTCTTTAAGGAGGAGGTTCAAAGCAAGTTTCAGGTGCTCATTGTATAGATGGGGGAATTAAGACTTACAATGAAATGTGCTACTTTGCAAATTAATCTTGTGATGTGTCTGAGTGTTTTATCTCCCAAATTAGAATATAAGCTTCCACAGTATCCCTTCTTTCTCAAACATCTTTTCCTAATATCACCTGATATAGGACTGAGGACACAGAAGAACCCCAATAAATGTTCCTCAAATTAAAATGAATTGAATTTCTTCTTTCTCAGCAGATAGAAGAAAATGGCTATTTTGGGTACTGAAAATGGCAGTGAAGTGACAGAATTCATCCTGGTGGGTTTCTCCAACTATCCAAATTCCTAGGTTGCTTTTATTGCACCATGGCAGCAGTTTACCTGATCACATTGGTGGGTAACAGTCTAATCCCTGTCATGGTTAGAGTTGATGACCAGCTTCTCACCCCTATGTATTTTTTCCTAAGTAACCTGTCCTTCCTCGATATCTGTTACTCTAGCAATTCAGTACCTTTTTTGTTGTTCAATGGTTTAAAAGATGACCCTACCATTTTTTATACTAGCTGTTATGGTCAGATGACAATCACTATTTTTCTGGGGATGACAGAGTGTCTCCTCCTTGCTATCATGGTTTGTGATAGATTTATTGCAATATCTAATCCTCTGTGTTACACCATCATTATGAACAACCAGGTCTGCATACAGTTGGCCATGGTGACTTGGGCCAGTGCCTTCCTTTTAGCAATAATACTGATCATTGCAATTCCTGCCCATTTTTGTGGATGCAATGGCATCAATCAATTTACCTGTGAGGTCCAGGCCCTATTGAAGCTCACCGGCTCAAACACCCCAGTCAGACTTATTCTGGGTCTGGTCATAGGCATATTCACACTGCCCCTACCTTTTATCTTCATTCTCATCTCCTATACTCGCATTGTGGTTGTCATGCTAAGGATCCACTCTGCAGAGGGCAGGCTCAAAGTTTTTTCCACCTATAGGTCCCACCTGACTGTGGTCACCATATTTTATGGAACAGCCATCTACATGTACCTGAAACCTCAATCAAGGGAGTCCCAGGACCAGGGTAAAGTCATCTCTGCATTTTATGGTGTTGTAACTTCTATGTTGAACCCCCTCATTTACACCTTGAGAAACAAAGATGTGAAAGATGTCCTAAGAAAAATTACTTGAAAGAAAGAATCCTAGAAAGGACATGAATATCCCATGGAGGTTCATCTAAATGACAGCTTGACACTGACTTATAAAAATAACAAGGTATAAATAGTAAAATATTTTCATAAGACTATTAGTTTCAAATGCATTTCTTCTATTTCCAACAAGCATGTGATAAAGAATATCCTCCCACTGAAAAAGATATGTTAAGCATTTACAATGCCATTCATTGACATAATAAACTATACAGGACAATCTTATGGGAGCATTTATAAAACAAAATAATAATTAGTACATTTGAATCCTATGTAGTTATGTCATTTTACTGAACGAGAAATATTTCAATATTCTAAGATTCTCTTTGGTAGATGGTAAAGAGCAAAGTTGCAAAATGGACATTTTTTCTCTTGATGCTTTTTCTATGAGGTATATCATTACCCAAGCTTCAGAGAGAGATGAATGTGAGTGTGCAGAGAGGAAAATTACTCAACTGCTACATAAGACTTCCACATAGAAGGCCTTCTGATGAAGCAAAAAGCCCTTCAAGACTGTGTAGGTACCGAGGGCCAGAAATGATGACCCTATGGAACTGACAATTACATGTCTGGATAAGTAGATCAGGACCCATTTTCTCTGTCAACGTACCATAGTCATGAATAATCGCATGCTGCTTCCAAAGTTGACCTCACAGAGCAAATCTAATCCCTTTAAAACTCCTTAACAAACAAGAAAATGTGTACTGTATTTTTGGATTATAAAAATTCTAATGTTCATTATTTTTAAATACATGAGGCAGGTAGAGAAAAAAATAAAAAAGCACCTGTAATCCCAACACTCAATGAGGCTTACATTGGTTCTAGAATCCAGCAGACATGTGTTTAAGACTGAGACTTATGGCCGTGTGGGATTTCTTTACTTTCCATCTCTCAGTTTCAATTTTCTCATCTGTAAAATGGGGATTATAAGAGTACCTACCCCACAAAGCTGGTTTGAGAATGAAATGAGATGATGCATGTTAATCTTCTATCATATGTTCGGCATGTGGTGGACACTGAATACATGTCAGCCAAAAAAGAAAAACACTGTCAATTCACTCTCTAACATCTATACCCATTATATGAGGGTTCATTCATTTATGTCTGTACCAATAATGACTGTATCTTTTTAAAATAATTTATGAGAATATGATACACTGAAAAAAATAGGTTCTGTTGTCTTAATGTGAATTTATCCTATTAGAGATGAGGTTGAATATGTTTCCCATGTTCATTGGTCAATTGTATTTCAAGAGTCAGGGTCTTTGTCATTGGGACAAAATGACAATGAATCAATCCAATTTTGGAAACAGAAAATGCTGCGGTGGGCTACTTGTGACTAATAAAAAGCCCCCAAATTTATTTCAACATTGATTCACTTCACCACTGTTTCCAGATAAATCCTGACAGGCAGATCCCAGTTTGATCCATTCTATTTCACTCTGTAAGTAAGAGATTAATACCTAATTGGTCAACAACACAAGCCGACAGAAGACTATTGTAAATGAAAATGAAAATAATAAAAGTGTGGGAATGCCAACAGAGAACTTTTTAGAAAGGGAATCTACGGTGTTATGCAAACTTTGTTGTAACATTGCCAATTTAACCTTGAACAAATTCTTTTGTAAGTTTTATTTCTGGCGTTTCTAATACTCTTCATTTAACCCAAAGCACTCCTGAAACAAAACGGAAGGTACTAATAACTAACTAACAAGACATGGTGAACAGATAAAGTCAAACACTAGAGGGGGGAAACAAACATGATTCCTCAAAAGGAAAAAAAAAAAAAGGAGTGAAACTGCAAACCTAATACTTATTGGAGTTTGATCATTTTCATTAGGGACTAGAAGAGGTAGAGAAGAACAAGCAATGAGATGTGACTTTTGCTGACAGAAAGAAATTTATTGGGGAGAGGCAGGGACGTTTTTAGCTGCAAGAGAAAATTAGACAGGTGAACTAATGTCTTCCCTTTTGATTACCTCAGGAAGAAGTTAGACAGGGTTCTCTCTGGAGAGAGAAATATGTTACATCTGGAAGTGGAGAACAAGCCACAGGAAAATTTCTGACACGAAATCAAGACTGGATGAATAGAAAGTGTAAGTAAGAGTTTATAAGAACAACTGATCAGAGATATGTGCATAAGTTGCCTTTCTGTTAAAAGTGTATTGGGAAAGTTGTCTTCAAAATGAACAAGTTTGACTTATAATAAACAAAGCAATACTTTGGAAGTACCTATGCCTTGGGAGGTGTTTAAATTTCTTATCTCTGCCAAACAGCACTTATGACTTGCAGCTGATAATGGGCAACTCTGCCTCCCCGCACACCATCTTCTCATAACGTGTGCCAAAATCACCAGGCGACGTCTTAGAAGGTTGAACTGACCCCTTCAAAATCAACATAACTGAGAAAAGAGCTTTGCGCTATGTCCTGGCAGCAGGAGAGAAAAAAGAAAGAGAGAGAAAGAAAGAAAGAAAGAAAGAAAGAAAGAAAGAAAGAAAAAGACTTGAGAGCCCACCTGGAAGTGTTCAAAAGAAAGAAATTTATAATTTTTAAAAAGCTAAGAAACTATCATTGGCTTTTGAGTGAGTCTGTCAACACACCGATACTAATAAGAAAGTGAAATTGTCTGTTGCATGCTCCTTGAGTTTCAACAAGTCATGAAAGCAGAACTATTAAAGCTACTCTTTTCATCATATGGAAACGAGCACACAGAAAACGGCTCACTTATTCCTGCAATATTTTTGTTGTTTTGGTTAAAACAGTCACCCGATAGGGGCAGCTGGGTGGCTCATTCGGTCAAGCGTCCAACTTCCGCTAAGTTCATGATTTCATGGTTTGTGGGTTTGAGCCCCACATCGGGCTGTGGGCTGACAGCTCAGAGCCTGGAGCCTGCTTCAGATTCTGTGTCTCCCTCTCTCTCTGCCCCTCCCCCGCTCGCACTCTGGCTGTCACTCTCTCTCAAAAATAAATAAACATTAAAAAAATAAAAAAATAAAACAGTCACTAAAGTTTTTTTCACTAACATGTTTGAGTCAATGGCCCTGTATACTAGTATTTGCCATCCCACATACACACAAAGACATGCACACACAGACTTTATTGTTAGAAAGACCTCGTCTGAATTGAGACTTTTGAGATTTAAAAGACCACTTCTTGGGGGCGCCTGGCTGGTGCAGCAGGTAGAGCATGTGACTCTTGACTTCAGGGCTGTGAGTTCAAGTTCCATGTTGGGCATGGAGCCTACTTAAAATTAAAAATAAAATAAAATACCATTTTTTAGCTGTGCATCCTTGGGCAAGTTACTTTAACCTTCCTCATACCCCCATCCTCATCTATGCAGTTGATAACAATAGTAATATTCATTATAATAATAATAAGTCTCTACTTCATAGGGTTGCTATGAGGATCAAATAAGATCAACAATGTAGAACACCTAGCACAGTATTGTCAAATAGGAAGCCAATGAAATATTAATTATTTTTACTATCCTTATCATATTAAATATTATATAACTCTGGCACCAGAGATCCTGTATGTTGAAATGCCTAGTTTATTCTGTGTGCACCAAGGTTATCACACTTCACCTGGCTGAATCCCATACCTGAAATTATGGAAAGAATACACAGGCCTGTATGTGTGTCTGGCTGTAAGTGTTGGAGGTTAACACTTTGCCTCTTTTTATTCCTCGCTTTACTCATTCAAAGCAAAACTTATTGAGTACCTTCTATGTGTTATGTAATTTGCTAGCACTTGGAATCCCCACGAAAAAAGACAAAGTTCCTGACCTTAGGTGCTAAACATTTTGATAGAGAAACAGATATTAAATAGATGATCACATATATAAATAAACGACTTCAAAAAGCATGATAAGTACTCTGAAGGAAACAAACAGGAAGCTAGAGTGAAATGTGAGATGTATTTTGGATCAGATTGTAAGATAAGATCTCTCAGAAGAAGTAATATTTCAACTGAAACTGAAGATCCATTAAATGCTTAAAGTTCACACTTTGAGGAGTTGAGGAAAGGGAGTGCACTAGAATAAGGGAAAAAATACAAAGGCTCTGAAGAAAGAACTGAGCATGTTAAAGGAACAGAAAGCAGACAAGTTTAGCTAGAGCTAAGTGAGCAAGGGGATGGGTAGGTGGTATAACATTCACTCCTCCCCCCCTTTCCTTCCTTCCTTCCTTCCTTCCGTCCCTCCTTTCTTCCTTCCTTCCTTCCTTCCTTCCTTCCTTCCTTCCTTCAACAACAAGTAAACATAAATATGCAAATGAATGTTTAATAAAGACACACAGAGAAAGATAAAGAGACATAGAGAGAACCTACTGTGTGTACCAGGCATTGTTCTGGGCTTTTGGGACACATCAATGAGTAAAAAATGTCTCCACATTCATAAGGCTTATGTTATGGTGCAGGAACCTAAACCATAAAAATAAATCATACAGTATGTTGTTAAAATATAAAAGCATGGCAACAGATAGGGAAAGATAGGATAGGCACTTCTTAAATAGAGTGATCAGAAAAGTCCTACCTGAGAATTTGGAACTTGAACAACGAGGGGGGAAGTGTGTGAATATGTAGGAAAATAATATTCCCGGCAAAGGCGCTAAAGTAGAAGAACACATAACGTATTTGAAGAACACCAAGGAAGCCAGGTGGCTGCATGGGAGTGAGCCAAAAGGAGGAAAGCAGCAGATGAGCTCAGAGAGGAACAAGGGATCAAACTGCATAGATACTTCTTGATCATTGTAAGGACTTCAGCATTTTTAAAAAGCTTTATTGAGATATAATTCACATGCCATAATTTCACCATTTTAAATAGAACAATTCAATGCCATTTAGTACCTTGACTAAGATGTGCAATCATCACCACTAATTCCAGAATATTTTCATCATCCCTAGAAAGAAACCCTGTACACATTAGCTGTTACTCCCCATTTTCCCTTTTCCTCAGCCTCCAGTAACCACGAATGTACTTTCCATCTCTATGAATTTCCTTAGTCAAGACATTTTATGTAAAGGAAATCATACAATATGTGGGTTGTTCACCTTAGCATAATGTTTTCAAGATTTATTTATGTTGATTAATATTTTGTGGCTGAATAATATTCTAGTATATGGATATACCAAATTCATCCAGTGCTTCTCCTTATATTTTCAGAAATAATAAGCTTCAGGATGTAATACACATGTATCTGCAAAACTAGAGATATGTGGGAACCCATACCACAGGAATGTATGAAGTTGCTAATTACTCCATATCTTAGCCAATGCAACAAAATATTCACTTAGTTTATTATAGCCACCTAGTGGACTAAAATAGGTAACCCACTGTAATTTTTTTAATGTTTATTGATTTTGAAAGAGAGAGAGTGTGTGTGAGCAGGGGAGGGGCAGAGAGAGAGTTCCAAGCAGGCTCCGTGTTGCCAGCATGGAGCCTGATGTGAGGCTCCATCTCATGAATTGTGAGATCATGACCTGAGTTGAAATCAAGAATCGGTAGCTTAACAGACTGAGCCACCCAGGCGCCCCTCATTGTGATTTTGATTGGCATTTTCCTAATAACCAATGATGTTGTGCATCTTTTTAAGTGTTTTTTTTCCATTCGTTTAGCTTTCGAGAAATGTATTTTCAGATCCTTTGCTCATCTTTCAATGGGGTTGTTTACTATTGAGTTGAAAGAGTTCTCTTTATCTTCTATATATAAATCCCTATTTGATACCTAATTTGAAAATATTTTTTCCCATTCTGTGGGTTGTCTTTTTACTTTCTTAGTAGTATCATTTGAAGTACAAACACATTTTAATTTGATGATGTCAAGTTTATTGGGGTTTTTTGGTGTGTGCCTTGTGATTTTGGTACCATATCTAAGAAATCACTACCTAATATTTAGGCCTGTGTCACAAATATTTATACCAAAATATTTATGTTACAAATATTTATGCCTATCTTTGTTCTAAGAGTTGCAAACTTTTTTAAAAAAATGTTTATGTTTATTTATTTTTGAGAGACAGAGAGAGGCTGGAGGAGGAGTAGGGTGAGGGAGACAGAGGATCCGAAGCAGGCTCTGCATTGACAGCAGAGAGCCTGACGCGGGGCTCAAACCAATGAACTGTGAGACCATGACTTGAGCTGAAGTCAGATGCTTAACCGACTGAGGTGCCCAGGCGCCCCTTAAGAGTTGCAAGCTTTTAACTCTGACAATTAGGACTTTGGTCCATTTTGAGTTAACTTTTGTATATGGTGTGTGGTGGGGTTTAAATTTCATCTTTTTGCATGTGCATATCCACTTGTCCCAGCACCATTTGTAGAAAAGACTGCCATTCTACCCATTGAATTGTCTTGGCACCTGTGTCAAAAATAAATTGACCAAAAATATATGGGTTTATTATTAGATGTTTAGTTCTACTCCATTGATCAATATGTCCACCCTTATATCAGTACCACACAGTTTGTTTGTTTGGTTTTTTGAGTATAGTTGACACACATTACTAATGTAACACTAATGTTACATTAGTCTCAGGTGTACAACATAGGGATTTAATTTCTGTATACATTATGCTATGGTCACCACAAGTGTAGCCACCATCTGTCACCATACAATGCCTTTGCAATATCATTGACTATATTCCTTATGCTGTGCCTTTTATTCCCATGACTTATTCATTCCATAACTGGAAGCCCATAACTCCCTCTTCCCTTCACCCGTACTGCTTATCCCCCATTCCTCTCCCCTCTAGCAACCATCAGTTTGTTTTCTCTATTTACAGGTCTGATTCTGCTTTTTGTTTGTTTATTTATTCATTTGTTTTTTTAGATTTCACCTAGGAGTGAAATCATATGGTATTTGCCTTTCTCAGTGTTACTTCTTTCTTTCTTTCTTTTTTTTTTACTTATTTCACTTAGCATAATAACTTCTAGGTCCATGACATGTCACAAATGGCAAGATCTCACTCATTTTTATGGCTGATATTCCACTATATCTATCTATCTATCTATCTATCTATCTATCATCTATCTATCTAAAGATATAAAGATATAGATACAGATAATCACATCTTCATCTATCCACCTATCCAATGACACTTGGGTTGCTTCCATTATATAGATAGATGATTGATAGATGATAGATAGATAGATAGATAGATAGATAGATAGAATAACATCTTATTTATCTATCCACCTATCCATTGACACTTGGGTTGCTTCCATTATCTTGGCTGTTGTAAATAATGCTGCAATAAACATAGGGATGCATATATCTCTTTGAATTAATGTTTTCATTTCCTTTGGGTAAATACCTGCCAGTAGAATTACTGAATCATATAGTATTTCTATTTGTAATTTTTGAGGTACTTCCATACTGTATTCTACAGAGGGTGCACCAGTTTATATACCCACCAACAGTGCACAAGTGTTCCTTTTTCTCCGTTTCCTTGCTAACACTTGTTATTTCTTATCTTTTTTATTCTGGCCATTCTGACAAGTGTAAGGTGATATCTCTGTGGCTTTTATTTGCCCTGAAAATTAGTGATGTTGAGCATCTTTTCTTGCGTCTGTTGGCCAGTTGTATACCTTCTTTGGAAAAATGTCTATTGAGGTTTCTGCCTATTTTTTAATCAGATTATTTGGGTTTTTTGGTGTTGAGTTGTACAAATTCTTTATATAACTTGGATATTAACCGCTTATCAGACATATCATTTACAAGTATCTTCTCCCATTCAGTAGGTTGCCATTTAGTTTTGTTGGTAGTTTCATTTGTTGTGAAAAGCTTTTTATTTTGGTGTAGTCCCAATAGTTTAGTTTTCTTTTGTTTCTCTTGCCTGAGGAGACATATCTAGAAAATTGTTGCTAATGCCAATGTCAAGGCATGTTATGTTTTCTTATAGGAATTTTATGGTTTTATGTCTCACATTTAGGTCTTCAATTAATTTTGAGTTCATTTTTGTGTATGGTGTAAGAAAGTAACCCAGTTGCATTCTTTTGCATGTGGCTGTTCACTATTGCCACCACCATTTGTTGAAGAGCCTGTCTTTTCCCCATTGTGTATTCCTACCTCTTTTGTCATTGATTAATTTATCATATAAATGTGGGTTTATTTTCCAGTTCTCTATTCTATTTCACTGATCTATGTGTCTATTTTTGTGCCAATAGCAGACTGTTTTGGTTACTACAGCTTTGTAGTGTATCTTGAAATCTTGGATTGTGATACCTCTAGCTTCGTTCTTCTTCCTCAAGGTTGCTTTGGCTATTCTAGGTCTCTCGTGGTTCCGTACAAACTTTAGAATTATTTGTCCTAGTTCTGTGAAAAATGCTGTTGGTATTTTAATAGGAATTGCATTGAATCTGTAGATTGCTTTGAGTAGTATGGACATTTTAACAATATTAATTCCTCCAATCAGTGAGCATAGAATATCTTTCCATTTGTGTTGTCTTCAATTTCTTTCCTCAATGTCTTACAGTTTTCAGAGTACAGACCCGTCACCTCCTTGGATAAGTTTATTCCTAGGTATTTTATTCTTTTTGGTGCAATTATAAATGGAATTGTTTTCTCAATTTCACTTTCTGCTAGTTTGTTATTAGTGTATAGATTCACAAACAATTTCAGTGTATTAATTTTGTATCCTGCAGCTTTACTGATTTCTTTTATTACTTTTAAATGAATAAATAGTTTTGGTGGAGTCTTCAGGGGTTCCTATGTATAGTATCATGAAATCTGAAAATAATGAAAGTTTTACTTTTTCCTTACTGATTTGATTCCTTTTATTTCTTTTTCTCATCTGATTGCTGTGGCCAGAACTTCCAGTACTAGGGTGAATAAAAGAGATGAGACTGGACAACCTTAGCTTGTTCCTAATCTTAAAGGAAAAGCTCTCAGCTTTTCACCATTGAATGTGATGTTAGCTGTGGGTTTTTCATATACAGCCTTTATTATGTTGACGTATCTTCCCTCTAAATAGTTTGTTGACAGTTTTTATTATTAACAAATATTGAATTTTGTCAAAAGCTTTTTCTGCATCTATTGAAATGATTTTTTTAATCTGTTGTTTTGTTAATGTGGTATCATGTTGATAGGTTTTATTTCAATATTTTTTGTAGTTTTCATTGTACTCCTTTTGTTAAATTTATTCCTAAGTATTTTATCCTTTTTGATACTATTGTAATTGGAATTGTTTTCTTAACTTCTTTTTTGGTTGTTCATTGCTAGTATATAGAAATAGCATTGATTTAGTATAGTAATCTTATACCCTGAAAACCTGTTTAAAAAGAGATTACTTCTAGTAGGTTTTTCTGTGGATTCCATAGAATTTCCCATATACAAGATCATAAGTCTGAATAGAGAAAGCTGTACTTCTTTTCCAATCTGGATGATTCTATTTCTTTCTCTTGCCTAATTTTCCTGGCAAAAATTGCAGTACAATGTTGAATAGAAGTGGTAAAAGTAGAAATCCTCGTCATCTTCCAAGATCTTAGGGGGAAAGTTTTCAGTGTTTCACCATTAATTACAATGTTAGCTGCATGGTTTTCATTGATTGATGGACTTTACCAGGCTGAAGGACATCCTTTTTGTTTCTAGTTGCCTAATGCTTTTTTTTATCATGAAAGGGTATTAGATTTTATCAAATTATGTAACTGTTTCCATTTAGATAATATTATTTTTGTCTTTTAATAAATTAATTTAAGCCAACTTTGCATTCTTGGGATAAATTATTACATAATGATGGTGAATAATTATTTTTATATAATGCTGAATTTACTTTGCTGGCATATTTTAAGGATTTTGGAGCTATATATTCAAAAGGGATACTAGTTTTTAATTTTCTTGTGAGGTCTGATTTTGATTTCAGGGTAATATTAGCTCTATTGAATGATGGGAAGTATTCCCTTCTCTTCTACTTTTGGAACATTTTGTGAAGGATTGGCGTCAATTATTCTCCAAATGTTTGGAAGGATTACACAGTTAATCCATATGGGATGGTCTTTACTTTGTGGAAAGATTTTTGATTATTAATTCAATCACTTCACTTATTATAGGTTTATTCAGATTTTCTATTTTTTCTTGAGGCAGTTTGTGTGGTTCTTGAAATTTGTTCACTTAGTTTACCAATTTTTAGTATACAATTATTAATAGTATTCTCTTATAATTATTCTCATGTTTCTAAGTTTAGTAGAGATGTCACAAGTTCGATTTCTGATTTTAGAAATTTGAGTTCTTTTTCTTTCTTTCTTTCTTTCTTTCTCTCTTCTCTTTCTTTCTCTGTCTCTGTCTCTCTTGTAACTCAAGATAAGAGTTTATCAATTTTTGGATCTCTCCAAAGAATAAACATTTGATTTCAGTGAATTTATTATTTTTCTCTTCTCTATTTCATTTACTTTCATTCTAGCCTTTATTGTTTGTTTCTCAATGTTTTGAGTTTAGTTTTATCTTCACTTTCTACTTTCATAATGTGAAAGCTTAGGTTACTGACTTTAAATATTTCTTTTTAAAATATAGATGTGTACAGCTATTTACCTTTTACTGATTTAGCTATAGCTCATGAATTTTGGTATTTTTTGTGTTTTCACTCATTTCAAAGTACCTTCTAATTTACCTTGTCATTTTTTTCACCTATTGATTATTTAGAATACTTAATTTCCATATTTGGGAATTACTCTAATTTCTGCTATTAATTTCTAATTTTATTCTATTGTGATCATATACATACTTTGTATGGCTTCAGTTATTTTAAATTTCTTGAAAATTGTTGCATGTTCTAGCATATGATCTATCTTGGAAATGTTTTATGTGAACTTGAGAGAAATGTTTATTCTGTTGTTGAATACAGTGTTCAGTAAGATCTTGATAGATCCAAGTAGTTTATAGTGTTGTTCAAGCCTTTTATTTTCTTGTTTATCCTCTGTCTAGTTGTTCTATCAATGACTGAAAATGGAGTATGGAAGTCTCCAACTATTATTGTTGAACTGCCTACTCCTCCTTTGAATTCTTCAGTTTTTACTTTTTGTATATTTTGGCTTTGTTGTTAGATGTAAATATGTTTATAATCGTTACTTCTCCTCGATGGATTCACACTCTCATTATTACAGAATGTTCTTCTTTGTCTATAGTAATAGTGTTTGCCTTAAAGCCTACTTTGTCCAATAATAGTTTAGGTCTACCAGCTCTATTTTAGGTACTGTTGGTATGGTGTATATATTTTCCAAATATTTATTTTCAACACATTTGTGTTTTTGAATTTAAAGTAAGTCTTTTGTAAATAGCATGTAGTTGGATTATGCTTTGATTTTTTCCTAAATCCCTTTGGCAACTTTCTGATTTTTGATTGGACAGTGTGATCCATTTACATTTAATATTATTGTTGATAAGGTAGGGCTTAGATCTGTCATTTGCTATCTCTTTTCTGTATCTTACTTGTTCCTTTATTCCTCCATTATTGTTTTCTTTTGTGTTAAATATAAATTTTCTTATATCTCATTTTAATTAAATTGTTTCTTTTAATACATTTTTTCCTTTTTCTATGCATAACTTTTATTTACTTATTTTAAATATGAAATTTATTGTCAAATTGGTTTCCATACAACACCCAGTGCTCATCCCAAAAGGTGCCCTCCTCAATACCCATCATCCACCCTCCCTCCCTCCCACCCCCCATCAACCCTCAGTTTGTTCTCAGTTTTTAAGAGTCTCCTATGCTTTGGCTCCCTTCCTCTCTAACCTCTTTTTTTTTCTTCCCCTCCACCATGGATTTCTGTTAAGTTTTTCAGGATCCCCATATGAGTGAAAATGTATGGTATCTGTCTTTCTCTGTATGACTTATTTCACTTAGCATAACACTCTCCAGTTCCATCCACGTTGCTACAAAAGGCCAGATTTCATTCTTTCTCATTGCCACATAGTATTCCATTGTGTATAGAAATGACAATTTCTTTATCCATTCATCAGCTGATGGACATTTAGGCCCTTAATACATTTTTGAGTAATGTACTTAGTGGTGGCTTTAGGAATTAAAATTAACATCTATTTTTATTTGTTTCTCTTTCCTTTATCTCTCTCTCTCTTTTAATGTTTATTCATTTTGGAGAGAGATGGCACAAGCAGGAGAAGGGCAGAGAGAGAGAGGGAGACAGAGAATCCGAAGTGGGCTCCAAGGTCTGAGCTGTCAGTGCAGAGCCCAAAATGGGGCTCCAATTCATGAACTGTGAGATCATGACCTGAGCTAAAGTCCAATGCTTAACCGACTGAGGCACCCAGGCATCCCAAAAATTAACATCTTAAAAAAATTTCCTTAATGTTTATTCATTTTTTGATAGAGACAGAGCGTGACTGGGGGAGGGGCAAAGAGAGAGGGAGACACAGAATCCAAAGCAGGCTCCAGGCTCTGAACTGACAGCACAGGGCCCAACGTGGGGCTCAAACTCACAGAGTGTGAGATCATGACCTGAGCTGAAGTCGGATGCTTAACCAACTGAGCCACCCCGGCACCTCCAAAAATTAACATCTTAATGTATAACAATCTAGTTTGGATTAGTAACACTTAAATTTCAACAGTATAAATGATATTTGCTCTTGTATAAAACTCAGTTCCTTCCCCCTTCATTTGTAATTTTGTCATACAAATTACACCTTTATACCTTATAAGCCCATCAACATACTCTTATAATTAATCCTAACACTTTAAAAGAGTAATTAATCCTAACACTTTAAAAGAGTTTGAGTAGTGGAGTGATCTGACTTACATTTTAAAAGGGTTATTCTGACTGTTGTAGGAAAAATTTATTTTAATGGGGCAAGGGTAGAAGCATAAAGACTATTTAGAAGGATATTGCAAAAACCTAGGTAAAAGATGATGGTGGCTTAGAACAAGATAGAAATCAAAGTAGTAAGAAATTACAGGGCCTTTGAAATATTTGAAGGAGAAAGATCACCAGGATTCATTGGTGATTTGGATCAGGAATCTTAAAGAAAGAGTTAAAGAGAATTCAAATATTTATGCTCTAAACAACTGAAGATGGGAATAATGGAAATATGGGATGCCAGGGAATATTTTGGAGAGAAGAAGTGTAGACAGCAAGATTTCAGTTTTTCACATATTAATTTTGAAATGCCTATTAAACAAAGAAGAGATAATTCAGTTAAATACATGAGTCTAGAGTTCAGGGGAGAGATGTGAGCTGGAAACGGAAATATGGAAATTGTAAACATAGACAGTATATTCAGAGTCATGGGACTGGATGAGATCACCAAGAGATAAGTAGCTACAGAATACAAAAAAAAAAAAAATTCAAGAACTGACACCTGAGGAACTCCAACATTAAGAGGTCATGGAAAAAAGAAACTGTGAAAAAACCAGAAACAGAGTGGCCAGTGAGTTATAAGGCAAATCAGGGGAGTGCATCATCCTAGAAAACAAACAAAAAAGCAAAGGGTATCAAGAAGAGAATGATCAGCTGTGCCAAATGCTGCTGACAGGACAACTGAGAACAGATAACTGACCAGAAACCTGGCATTTTCTATGAAGTCAAATTCAGATAGATATTACTTTCCATTTTATAAATAGATTACTGAGAGAATAATTGTTCCCAATGTTACACAGACCCTTCCCTGAAACTGATATATGTATTATATTAAAAAACACAGAAAACTCTACATTCTCACTTTTGTTTATAAATGCAAATGCACATTTTATCCTGTGAGATATGTCATACAAAAATTATTTTTTCTTTTGAATATTTGAAAAATTTTTAATGTTTATTTGTTTTTGAGAGAGAGAAAGAGCATGAGCAGGGGAGAGGCAGACAGAGAGGGATACACAGAATCCAAAGCAGGCTCCAGGCTCTGAGCTGTCAGCACAGAGCCTGATGCGGGGCTCAAACCCAGAAACAACAAGATCATGATGTAAGCCAAAGTTGGACACCTAACCAACTGAGTCACCCAGGCGCCCCTGAGGTTTTTTTTAAAGAAACAATTTGGAATCTGATAATGGCAAAGTAGCACTTTTGGACCAATCATCTCACAGATTTAAAAAAAAAAAAAACTCTGGACAAAATATTTAAAATTAACTATTTGAAGTCAGAAACTAGACAACATTCAACTGTTAAAAGAACAAAACCACAATGGGTAAGATCCATTTCTATCTACATGGCTTTTCTTTTGAAAGTACTACCCAGGGATTTGGCGTGAGTTGGCTAAAACACAAGCAGAAATCTCAAGTCATATTGGTTTGAGGTATCAGAGGATGGAATAGGGACTTGCCAGAGTGGCTAGTAATTGAAGGGGAACATCTCTAAAATAAAGAATGTCACAGAGAGATGAGTCTCAATTTTTATATACAAACTCCTATCAAATACTTAAATGACCCCTGAACTGTGTGTTTACTGAAAAAAATAAGAAGAAAACTGACAGAAGGCAGCAGAAATAAAGCTGAAAAACTGGAACAGAGATTTTAGGAGTTGTTTACAAGAAAGAAGACAGAGTCTAGAGGCTGAATTCCACCAAGTTAGAAATATTTCTAAATATCTTGGGCTTTCTATTAAAACTCTCAAAGGACCACGCCTTAGGAATAAAGACTATGTCCAAGGATTAAGATGTACCCCAAGACTAAGGGTAAAATAGAATCAGACTCAAATTAACAAAGTAATATGAGAGCTCCAAAAGCTTAAGATGATTAGCCAATAATTTAACTGTCAGCTAGAACAAAAATCGAAATACTCTTAGGAGGAAGAGAATAAAAAATTCTCTATAAAATATCATCAATAGTATCCACTGTGCAATCAAATATTACTAGGCATGTGATTAAAGAGAAAAATGTACATGAATTTATAAGAAAAAAGTGAGTTGAGTAGAAATAGGTACCATAGTCATCCAGATATTGAATTAGCAGAGAAGGATAATTTTAAAAAGCTATCATAATTATGTTAAAGGACTTAAAAGAAAAAGTGGTCAAAATAAGTGGACAAATGGGTATCCCAACATGGAATCTGAAACTATGAAGAAGAACCAAATGGAAATTCTAGAACTGAAAAGTATGCTATTTGAAATGAAAATTCAATAGCTTGGAGAAAGTAGAAATAAGTGATTAACAAAGTTGGAGACAGAGTGATACAAATTATTCAAAGGTCGAGTCTACTCACTACAACAACCAATAACAATAACAAAAGAAATATAGCTTAAAAATCCAATAGCAAAATTAAAATGGAACTCTAAAGTACTTGAATAATCCCAAAAAATATATTAAAAGAGGAGCAAAGGGAAAAGAACTTTTAAAAGGTGACAAAATAACAATGAAATAGTAAAATGAACTACATATTACTATCAATAATTACAATAAACAGTTAAGTATTAAATACTCAAATTAAACTGCAGATATTTTCAGAATGGAAGAAGGAAAACCCTAATATATTTTGTTTATAAGAAAAGCGCTTTAAATATATAGACAAATATAGGTTAAAATAAATGGTTATAAAAGTATATAAATGCAAACAATGAAGATAAAAAAACTAGAGTGGCTGAAATAATACCAGATAAAATAGATTTCAAGACAGAAAGTATTTTAACGGAGATAAAGAAAAGTATTTCATAATGATAACAGCCTCAATCAGGAAGAAATAGCAACCATAAATACATATGTGACTAACAGTGGAATTTCAAAATAGTTGAAGTAAAATTTGACAAAATCATAATGATAACAGCCTCAATTAATCAGGGAGAAATAGCAGCCATAAATACATATGTGGCCTAATAATGGAATTTCAAAATAGCTGAAGTAAAATTTGACAAAAATCAAAGGGAGAAATGGACAATTTCACAATCATGGTTGGAGATTTTAACACTCCCTTCTCAGCAATTGATAAGACAACAAGACAAGAACAATTAGCAAACAAATAGAAGATCTGTATAGCACTATAAATACCTTGACCTAATTGATATTTATAGAACACTAATCCATATGAATACATAATGCACATTCTTTTCACTAGAATTGTGTGTGTGCTATGGTATAAAACAATAAATTTTAAAAGATTACAATCAAATAGTGTGCTTTCTGGCAACAACAGAATTAAACTACATATCAATAATAGTAAGATACCTAGGAAAGAGCCAAATATTTGGAAATTAAGAAACATAATTCTAAATAAGCCATGGATCACAGAAAAAACACAAATGAAATAAGAATATATTTAAATGGAATTATAATTAAAATACAACTTACCAAAATTTGTAGGAGCCACTTAAAGCAGTACTTAAAGGTAATTTTATATACCAAAAGCCAACTTTTAAGAATATCAATAAAATTGATAAACATCCACCTAGACTGTTCAAGGAAAACAAACAAAAAAAAATGTCTATCAGGAATAAGAGAAGGGACATCATTATAGTTCCTAAAACAATAAAAAAGAAAAAGGAGAATATTATAAATGACTTCACACAAATAAATTTGATAATTTATTTTTTTAATGTTTATTTTTGAGAGAGACGGAGTGCGAGCGCGCACACACGCACACAAGCAGGGGAGGGGCAGAGAGAGAAGGAGACGCAGAATCTGAAGTAGGCTGCAGACTCCAAGCTGCCAGCACAGAGCCCGATGCAGGCTAGAACCCACAAACTGTGAGATCATGACCCGAGCTGAAGTCGGATACTTAACCAACTGAGTTACCCAGGTGCCCCTATAAATTTGATAATTTAGATGAAATGTACAAAGATACAAATTACCAAAATTAACCCAACAAGAAATTGATCTCTATAACTTTATATCAATTAAAACAATTGAACTAGTAGTTTAGTTTTCCAGCAAAAAAAAAAAAAACCTCGAAGACCACACAAAAAAATGTAATTATGTAACCTGATGGAGGTATTAGCTAAGCTACAGTGATAATCATATTGCAATATGTAAGTGTATCAAGTCAACACTGTACACTTTTATATGTCAGTTATATGTCAATTATATCTCAGTAAAGCTAAAAAAGAAAAAAAACCCTCTAGGATCAGATTTTTTTTTGGTAAATTTAACCAAACATTTCAGAGGACAGAGCAATCAATACTGTACAAACTCTTTCAGAAAACAGAAGAAAACAGAATACTTCCAAAGTATTTTTATGATTATTACATTGATAATAAAATCAGACGATGACACTACAAGGAAAAACAACAGACCAATATCCCCCAAGAACATGTATGCAAAAATTTTCAAAATAATTAGCAAATTGAATACAATTGAATGCATTAAAAGGATGCTACGTTATGAGTATGTGTCTGTATCCCAGGACTGCAAGGCAGATTCAATATTCAAAAAATAAATCAATGCTATTCACTATGTAAATACAATAAAGGAGAAATATCACATGATCATTTTAATAAATGCAGAAAAAGAATTTGATCAAATTCAACACCTGTTAACGATAAAAACTCTTGGCAAACATCCTCAACCTGATTAACAGTATCTGTCATAAACAACAAAACTCTACTGTTAGTGTCTTTCAGGTGAAAGGCTAAATTATCTCCACCTGAGTTTAGGACCCAATTAAAGGTGTCCACTCACACCTCTAATACTCAGTGTTGCACTGGAGGCTCTTACTAGTAAAATATGGTAAGAAAACAAAAGTAAAGAACATCAAACTGGAAAACTGTATTTGCAAACAGCAAAATCTTGTAGGTAGCGAATTCTAAGGCATTTATGAATATAAAAAGCTAGTAGCAATAAGTAAATTTATAAGGTTCACTGATGACTGGATCAACATACAAAAACCAATTTCATTTCTATGAGATGTTAATTCTCTCTGTACTGATCTGTATGTTCTACACAATCCAGTCAAAGTCTCAAAGGAATTTTTTTCTAAAATATATATCACAAACAGGGTGAAACAGGGGTTTAAGAGTACACTTATCATGATGAGCACTGAGTAATGTATAGAATTGTTGAATCAGTGTATTATGTACCTGAAACTAATATAACACTATGTTAATTATACTTGAATAAAAATAAAATAAAACACATAACAAAAACAAAGGACCTAGGATAGCCAAACAATTCTGGGAAAAAAAAAAAAAAAAGTTGAATGGCTCACACCACCTGATTTGAAGAGTGCTCGAAAGCTATATTTAGAATGATCTTGCTTTAAGCATAAGTAAATAGAACAATGGATCAGCATACAGAGTCCATAATTTTGACAAAGATTGCAAGGCAATTCATTAGCAAAAAAAGGTAGTCTTTTCAAGAAATGGTGATGGAACAATTGGATATTGCAGAGAGTTGAATAGCATCCCCCCCCCCCCCCGCGCCAAAATTTACATCCACCCAAAAGCTCGGAATGTGACCTTATTCGGAGAAAGTCTCTCTGGAGATATCATTAGTTAAGGATCTCGGGATGATACCATACTGGAATTAGAAAAGGCCCTAAATCCATTAACTGATGTCATTACAAGAAGAGGAGAAAAGAAGACACATACAGAGAAGGCCATGTGAAGACAGAGGCAGACATTGAGACAAGCCAAGGAATGACTGGAGCCACTGAAAGTTGGAAGAAGTAAGGGAAGATTTTTCCCCGGAGCCTGCTGACACCTTGATTTTGTATTTCTAGCTTCTGGAACTGTGAGATAATACATGTCTGTTGTTTTAAGCCTCCCAGATTGTGGCAATTTGTTATGACACCTCTAAAAATGAATATAGATACGTATAAAAAGTGAACCTCAACTCTTACCTCACACCATACTCTAAAATTAATTGAAGATGGATCATACACCAAACTAAATGCTAAAGCCATAAAGCTTTTAGAAGAAAATATAAAATATCTTTATGACACTGGCAGTGGTAAATATTTCCTGGACAGATCACAAAAGAAATTGAACTTCACCAAAATTTAAAACTTCTGTTCTTCAAAAATACAATAAAAGAAATGAAAAGGCAAACCACCAACTGGGAGAAAAAATATTCACATTATTTCTAATCTGATAAAGTTATTATATTTAGGATATACAAGAAACTCCTAAAAATCAACAACAAAAAGACAACCCAATAAAAAAAAAAGGCAAAAGATTTTAGCATATGCTTCACAGAGAGGAAGATTGCGAATTGCCCGTAGTCATATGAAATCTACTCAGCATTATTTGTCATCAGGGAAGTGTCAATTAAAACCACAATAAGAGGGCCATCTTAAGATGAAACTGTATGAGAACTGTTTGTCTCTATACAAGGCTATTATAATATCATTTATATTCTTATATATTCTTTCTTATATTCTTTCTAATGTGCCTTTTATTCACATGACCTATTCATTACATAACTGAAAGCCTGTATCTCCCACTACCTTTCACTCATTTTCACCCATTTTTCCCCCATCCCTCTTCCCTCTGGCAACCAACAGTTTATCCTCTGTATATACAGGTCTGATTCTGGGTTTTGTTTGTTTATTCATTTGTGTTTTTTTTAGATTCCACCTATGACTGAAATCATATGGTATATGTCTTGATTTATTTCAGTCTGATTTATTTCACTTAGCATAATACCCCCAGGTCCACCCATACTGTCACAAATGACACGATCTCACCCTCTTTTATGACTGTGTAATATTGTGTATATATACCACATCTTCCTTATCCATTTGTCTATCAGTGGATACTTAGGGTGCTTCCGTATCTTGGCTATTATAAATAATGCTGCAATAAACACAGGAATGTAGATAACTTTTCAAATTCGTGTGTTCATTTTCTCTGGGTAAATGCCCTTTGTACACTGTTGGTGGGAACGTAAATTTGTACAACCACTGTGAAAAACAGTATGGAGGTTCCTCAAAAAGTTAAAAATAGAAAAATACCATGTGATCCAATGATTTCAAAAATAGTTTTAAAAAACCAATGCGATACTCACCAGATGACTAAGATAAAATATACCAACAACACCAATTTTCGACAAGAAAATAAAGAAACAGGAACTTTCATATATTGCTGGTGGGCATGTAAAATTTTACAAACACTTTCAAAAAACATCTGAAAACTTAAAAAAATTAAACCTGTATCTACTCTAACCCAGCAACTAGCCTCTTAGGTATTTGTCAAAGAGAACCGAAAACATATGGCCACAAAATGACTTGTTCAAAAATGTTTATAGCAGCATTATTCAACATAGCTCCAAATCAGAAACAACCCAAATTCTATCAATAGAAAAATAGGTAAACCAACTGTGGTATATTCATACCATGGACTGTTACTCAGTAATAAGAAATAACAAACAACTAATACATGCAACAACATGGATAAATCTCAAACATGTTATGCCAAGTACAAGAAGCTAGATGCAAAAAAATGCGTACTGTATGCTTTTATGAAGTTTAAGAACTGGCAAAGCTAATCTGGGGAAATGGAAAACAGAACAGTGGTTGCCAACTGAAGTAGAGTCTGACTAGAAGGGAATACAAGAGATTCTGGGGAGATTGTAGAAGTATTCCATACCTTTATTGGGCTTGTGGTTACATAGGTGTACACGTCTGTCATAATTCATCAGTTTCATGCTTAAGATATGTGTATTTCACTATATGTAAATTCCACTGATTTTCAAAAAAGACAAAGAAAAGAAAACTTAAGTCTCATAGAGGCAGAGGCAAATGGATTCCCCAAAGTTTTGTGTCAAGTTCATGTATGTGCCTTAAGACCTAGACCTCACTGTGTCAACAAATACCTTTATTCTAGGCAACTGATACTCTAACAACAAAAATGAACAATTCCATACTCTTAGCACTTCAGTCCAATCAATCCACTCCCACTTCAGTCCAATCCCAGATGTATGAAAAGCCAATCCACTGTGTCTTCCAGCTTCCCTTCTCTCTTCAGGTGCAGAACTCTGATGTGTTTCAAACTCTTAAGAGAATGGGAGTTCTTCACAGAATGCCTCACCTTTGCTCTCCACCTTACCCAAGCCATATCCCCCAAAGCAAGAATTATAAAGGCATTTCTACCACCTTATTGGGTTTATGATATTCGATGCAAAAGCCAAATAGTGAGCTGTCAGCCTTTTGCTGGAGAAGTAAAACAGTAAGACAGGCACAAGATATTATACCCCTGTGTTTATCCTGTCTTGTAATGTAACTAAAGGCTACCCCTATCCTTTACCTACTTTGCTCAAGTGGCCAAGGATTTAGGTGTTCAAAATCGCTACTGTCCAAGCATCCTCTAATATTGCTGTAGTCCCAGGCATTGCAGAGGCCCTAAAGGACTACAGTTGCAGCTCTCCACAAATACCTCTAATCTTAGATTATGCCAACTCAACAGGATAATTGATGGTATACTCTCAGAACTACCTTATACTTCATAAAGTACTACTCTCAGTTAACACCTCCACGGCATCCTCTCATCTTGAGAACTTGATGAGGAAATCTGCTTCTCAATAATAACAGTAGTTACCATTTACTGAATATTTTAATCAGGCACGGCTGTGCTTTGTTTTATTTTACCCCTAAAGCAATCCTATGAGATAAGTATGACTATTATCATATCCATTTTCCAGATGAAGAAACCGAGATGCACAGAAGTGACACAATTAGTAAGTGGCAGATGTGGGGATTTAATTCAGGATCCGCCTGACAACAGACCTCTCAGTCAAATACTAAGCTATGCTGCTTTCTTGCTAAATCTTTATCAGGCCCATAGCTCGGTTTTGTTTACCAAGGGATTTTGAGCCATGAATGCAGCTTCTGACATTTTATAGTAAGCTTATCCCCACATGATGACAGGAGAAAAGGGGGAATATGATCACAGTTATAAAATTGTTTCAAGAAAATAAAGAAGGGAGAGATCGCTAGCAGAATCTAGTTATCACAATATTTACCTGGACAGTCTCTGTAATCATTGCAGTGCAGGCAAGGGAAACAATAAGTCATTGCCCAGGGATCCCGTCCTTTGAGTATTCAAAAGAGAAGAACTTCTTGGCAATTGAATTTATAGACATTAAGTGCTTTCATTGCAATGCTTGTTTTCTTTTTGAAGCCATTAACTACATTTGGAAATATTTGGGGGCCTCAAGGCAAATTGTTCAGCCTTGATGGGAATCTGGCATGACTTGCAAAGTGTTATAGAAGGAAGGTCCAGAATATGAGGCTTGATCTTTTCCTAAGCACCACAATGGGGTGCCTTGGGGTCCAGTCCTTAAAAGCTTCTACCCTCACACAAAACAGTGGAGTCATCATTTGTCAAAACAGTGAAAGACTTCTTTCAGTTCATGCCACAAGTATGAAGAATTTTTCTAGTTTTCCTGAATACTTTTCCATATTTCTTGCAACAATAGAAGATTATTCAAATTAACCTCATCCATTCAGGTATTTAACATCAATATACCCGCATTCAGAAATAAAAGGAGCTTTTCTATCTCGAGAGCTTCTTATTAACTGTTCTTATCTGGTCAAATTTCACTAGGCAGACCACAGGAAGTTGTAGATCCTAGCGCTTCCCGGATATTGGACTTTCTCCCACATCTCTGCCTGGGAACTGCCAGCTGAGTTATTGCTGTCGGAGAATTATGCAGTGTGTCTGGGCTTTGAGGTTATCTGATCAGCACAGGCATTGGTGAGTAAAGTTTACTTCCCCCAGCCGGAGAATTATAAACTCAGAGTCTCAGGCCTGGCATAAACTAAAAGGCCATTTTGTCCAACTTGTAGTCAATGCCTGTGTCACTTGAGCATCATATTCAGGCTCCTGCAATAATAGAAGAATAAAAATAAATTTACTGAGTGCTTAATGTATACTAAGGATAATGCTTTATGCATTTCATTTAATATTTGTAACATCACTCTAACATAAAAATTATTTTACAGATGACAAAAATAAAGTTCAGAGGAGTTAGATGGTTTGGCCAAGGTTACATAGAAGTGACAGGGCCGAGATTCAAAACCATGTCTGTCTGCAGAGCCCATTGCCTTAAACACCACATTGTCCCTCATAATTGAATTACATGAGATAATTCCCAGCTCTAATATTCCCTCATGATGCTCCTGAGAGTTGACTCATACTTGTCAAAATATCCGTATCAGTGTTAGATTCAGAGAATTCAGTTACCATGCCTGTACCTTCTCATTTTTCTTCTTCCTCTACCAAGAAAAACAACAAACCTACTTTGATTTTCAATATTAGTCCCTCTGTCCATGGTGAGAAAAAAACATATTGGTTAGCATAAAAATGAAACTGGTCATCAAATCATGACTTTTTAAGACAAAATAAAAGCTTAATTTGAAGACAATATGGGAAATGGGAAATTTGGGAACAAAGATAAACCGGCCATAAGCCATTATTAAATAATCCCCCAAAGTATCATTGAGTTCAAATTTAAATAGACTCAAGATCTCCTGGTCAAAATGAATCTCTCAGTTTTTCACTTGGTTCTATAAAACAGAATGGTAAGACATGTTTGTCTGACTTGTTCAAAGTTATTTGTATTCAGAGCTCTTTTCCCCTTCTACCTGCTGGTTTGTGACCTCTTCCAAAGCAGGGACCATGTCTTTAATTTACATCTGTTTTCATTCTGAAGTACCTATACATTTATCCTTCCAACATTTATTGAGCACTCTTTGTGTCCTTGACACTGTATTGAGCACTGGATACACTTGAAAAAATGTATTCTCCGTCTCAGTTTATTGAAGAAACTGAACTCTAAACCAACAGCTGCAATTTAATATACAGAATGCTCTAATAGAAGTATATGCAGAGTACGGTACGAACACATCAGGTAGCACAGTGTCACACACATTACAGATGCTCAATATCCATTTGTTAAATTCAATCTACCTCAAGAGGAGTTTAGCTCAGTAAAAGGGGACCATGACCTATGAGGTAGATCACGGCCACGGTAAGCATCGAAAACCAAGTGCCCTCAGTGCAAGTTCCCCCATGCCTCCCACTTCCCCAAATTAAGACCAGCACACAGACTAAGGATATTAAAATGGAAGAACCGATTCCTTAATTTTAGGTGTTTTTACCCGAACACTTTACTCTGCAAGTGTAATCTTAGGGAATATACTATTATTGTGTGGCCCAGAAATAAGTTGAGTGGGTTGAAACTGAAGATAGTACTAGAAGAGATGAAATAAACTGGTGAAAATCTTAGGGGTAGAGATGGTGGGGGTAGGAGATGGATGGGTAAAAAGTGACAAGCTAAAAGGGATATGGGGGTATGAGCCTCTGAAAATAAGGAATAGACAGTTGTATAATGTTGGTTGGTAGAGAGAAGTAAATAAATTGGTGTTTCCAGCAGAGGTAAACAGTAAACAAGACTTGGTAATCAGTAAGAAGTTGATGAAAACCAATTATCTAAGTAGATTACTGGTTGTTTTGGGATAGTTATTAGGAAAACTGTTTGGGTGGAATACTACTGCAGGAGAAAAGAGGGGGACATGCATGAGACTCCCCCATTACCTGTCTCTTCTACCCTCTGTAACCCCTCTATGGTCACATTTCTTTATTTCCTTGCGCTCATCTTTCTTTTTGATCCCTAATTTTCATCAAACAAGTATTTATTTATCCCTATTGTAGATAAAACAGTATGCCAGCTAAGGACATAAATGACATGTGGTTCCTGCTCTCAAAGAGCTTACAGTCTCGAGAAGGAGATGAATAGTACAATATGTACTCAATTCACAATTTATTGAAGAAAGTGGTTAAGTGTTATAACAGAGGAGGAAAAAACAGAACTACTGTGAGAGAACACTAGAGGAAAATATTAATTCTGACTTAGGAGAAAGACTTCTTGGAAGAGATTAAGAAATAAATGGCTAGAATTTTAGTGGAGAGAATATGGGTGGGTAGCCATTCTGGTCAGAGGGATGGGAGCAAAGTCATAGAAAATAGAAAGTGGCATGTCTGGAGAATGGTGTGTATATCAAACCTAGGGAAGCCAACTCATCCTAGTTTGCCTGTGATTTCCCAGGTTTGGGCACTGGAACTCCTGCATCCCAGGAAAACTCTCAGTCCCAGACAAATAGGGACTGTTGGTCACTCTAAATATGCGTGGGACATTGGGTACCTACATCAAAGAGAGCAAATAAATAAAAGAGAAACCAAGGATCGGTGAATACAACAAACAGAAAACTAGGTAGTACAGATAATAAAGGATAATGAAAGGTACTGAATGTCAGGCTAAGAAGTTATGACTTGACTTTGGAGGCAGTAGAGAATGAAAGGGTTTTTGGATAAGGGAGTGATACAATCAAAACATAAGATTATTCTGGGAAAAAAATGTCCAGTGAAGATGAAAAGGGTAAAATATTTTTTTTTAGTTTTTATTTAAATTCCAGTTAGGTAATGTACAGTGTAATATTAGTTTCAGGTGTACAATTTAGTGATTCAACACTTCCATTTATCACCAGGTGCTCATCACAAGTGCCCTCCTCGATCCCCATCACCTATTTCACCCATTCCCGTACTCACCTCCCCTCTGGTAACCATCAGTTTGTTCTCTATAGTTAAGAGTCTATTTCTTGGTTTGCCTAGCTCTCTTTTCCCCTTTGTTTGCTTATTTTGTTTCTTAAATTCCACATATGAGTGAAATCATATGATATTTGTCTTTCTCTGACTTATTTTGCATAGCATAATACTCTTTAGCTCCACTCAACATTTCATTCTTTTTATGAGTGAGTAATATCCCATGGTGTGTGTGTGTATATATGTATATGTATATACATATACATGAATATATATGTATATATATGTGTGTATACATATATATGTATATATATATATGTGTGTGTATATATATATATACATGAATATATATATGTATAGTGGTCATTAAAATCTTCCAAATGTGTGTGTGTGTGTGTGTGTGTGTGTGTGTGTATGTATATATGTATACAAACACACACACACATTTGGAAGATTTTAATGACCACTATATATATATAGATATATAGATATATAGATATATAGATATTCTTTATCCACTCATCAGTCAATGGACATTTGAGCTCTTTCTATAATTTATTATTGACAATGCTGCTATAAACATCAGGATGTATGTATCAAAATGGGTAAAAATCTATTTTGGAACCTATTTCAGGAGTCCATGTGAAAGATACACAGAAGACTTTGACCAGGGCATCTCTAAGAAGAAGGAGCAAAGGAGCCACAATGAAGACATAGCGCAGTGGTAAAAATCACCAAACCTTAATGACTGATAGAAGAAATTTAAAGAAAGAGGGATGATGACTAAGTTTTCCAACCTGGTTTATTGGGAAAATTCAGGTGCCATTAGTAGAAGTAGGAAAGTAAAAATGATAGTTTCAAAATAGGATACTAATGAATATATTCCAAAAAACATTTTTTAAATTTAGGTTAGGTTTCAACTGTCTGGGGCTTGGTAAGTCAAATGGACTTATGACTCTTAGGCTAAAGAAAGATACCTGGCCTGTATTTAAAAAAAAAAAATTTTTAGCATTTATTTATTTTTGAGAGACAGAGCATGAGCAGGGGAGGGGCAGAGAGAGAGGGAGACACAGAATCCGAAGCAGGCTCCAGGCTCCGAGCTGTCAGCACAGAACCTGATGCAGGGCTCGACCACAAACCGAGTTCGTGACCTGAGCCGACGTCAGACACTTAACTGACTGAGCCACCCAGGCACCCCTGGCCTGTATTTTAGATACCTGGCCTGTATCTATAAGATTTGGAAGCCATGAATACAAAGAATTATGCAAAATCATAAAGCCAGACATGACCATCTATGGAAAGAGTCGAGTTACAGAAATTAGGAAGGCATATATGGTGGTCATTAAAAATCTTTCAAAGGTACTCCAACTCTCATGTTTCACCGGATACAGGACATCATTGCCATTTACCAGACACATGACATCACTGCCATATGATTACTTTAGCCAACTAAACATGAATAGAAGAAGTGACTTATGTCACTTCCAGGCAGAAGCATAAAGAGGCAATGCACAATTCAACATGTTGTTTCAAGCCATTCAAAATCTGGGGGTTGTTTGTTGCTTAACAGTAAGCTAGATTATCTTGAAGGTTATGGAAAATTTTTTAAATTATTTTTTATATAATTTATTGTCAAGTTAGCTAACATACAGTGTATACAGTGTGCTCTTGGCTTTGGGAGTAGATTCCAGTGATTCGTCACTTACATAAAACACCCAATGCTCATCCCAACAAGTGCCCTGCTCAATGCCCTCTAGAAATGCATACATTTAGTGATCAGAAAGAAGAGGGAGCTGACATAGTAAAAGAATAATCAAAAAAGTGAGAGGTGAATTGAGAGAAAGTGAATCTTAGAAGACAGGGAAGAAAAAATTTCAAGAAGGGATAATGGTAAGAAGTGTTAGGTGAAATTAATTGAAGACAGAGAAAGAATATTGGATTCAATCAGTAGTAGTTCATTGGGTCACTTTCTAGTAGGTTCAGTTGTGTGATAGACAGAAGCTGTGAGTTGACTTACTCCTCTTGTATAACTGAAACTTTGTATCCTTTGACTACAGCCTCTCCATTTCTCCATCCTCCCAGGCCCTGGAAACCATCATTCTACTCTCTGCTTATATGAGTTTGATTATTTTAGGCTCCTTATGTACGTAGTTTCATGTAGTATTTGTCTTTCTGTGCCTGGCTTATTTCACTTGGCATAACACCTTCCAGGTCATCCATGTTGTCACAAATAGCAGGATCTCCTTTTATTAATTAATTAATTAATTAATTATTGAGAGAGAGAGAGACAGCAAGCATGAGCAGGGGAGGGGCAGAGAGAGGGAAAGAGAGAATCCCAAGCAGGTCCTGCACTATCAGCACAGAGGCTGATGTGGGGCTCAAACTCACAACTGTAAGATCATGACCTGAGCTAAAACCAAGAGTTGGACCACTTAACCAACTGAGCCATCCAGGCACCCCTCCTTTTTTTAAAGCTGAATGATATTCCATTGTATGCATATGTGACCGGAGTCAGGTTCTTGAGCCCAACAACCATAAAAATGAGGCTGGATCCTAAAATCAAAGGCACAGGTAAGGCCTCACTGGGGCTAAAGCTTTAGTTAAAGGAAGACACAACACCAACAGAGAATAGTTAGACTGGTCTCCCCAGAGGGAAGGCTCTGCTTATATAAAGAAACTTCCCTCGTCCTAGTTGGTTGGAAGGCAACTCAGGCAGCTCGTTGGTGCTTTTTGGAGCTACATGTCCTCTGTTTTAAGTCCGGCTTGTATTTGGGACTGCATCCTCAAGGCATCCTGGTTCTGCTCTGCAAGAGAAGCAGTTTAACCACAGCTGCCAGCAGAAAGCACCCCAGGTGCCCAACATTTTTCACTCGGGACTTGTGCCCATGTACTCTAAATGCCTCAAATATACCACATTTTCTTTATCCATTCGTCTACCAGTGGACATTTAGGTTGCTTCCATGTTTTGGCTACTGTGAATAATGCCACAACGAACATGGCAGTGCAGGTATCTCTTTAAGATCCCGATTTAAATTCCTTTGGATATAGAAGTGGGATTGCTGGATCATCAGTGCTAGAGATCTACCATACCACATAGAGCATACAGTTAACAATAGTGTATTTTATACTTAAAGAAATTACTAAGAGAGTAGATCTTATGTTGTCACAAATTTCTTGTCACAAATAATAATTAAAGAGGGCAGGAAGAAATTTTTGGAGGTAAATATATTTATGGCTTAGTTTGTGGTGACAGTTTCACAGGTATATACTTACCTCCAAACTCATCAAGTTGTATATAACAAATATGTACAGCTTTTTGTATGTCAATCATGCCTCAATAAAGTGTTTTCTTAAAGTCACATTGAGCTGAGGAGCTAACCGGGAGTGTGGAAGTGGAGCTGAGTGATGAGCTTATCCCTAAATTAAAACCTTGGTGAGAGAGACTCTTAAATACAGAGAACAAACTGAGGATTGCTGGAGGGGAGGCGGGGTGAGGGGTGAGCTAAGTGGGTGATGGGCATTAAGGAGGGCACTTGTTGAGATGAGCACTGGTGTCATATGTAAGTGACGAATCACTGGTTTTTACTACTGAAACCAATACTACACCGTGTGTTAACTAATTTGAATTTAAGTAAATTCTTAAAAACATTTAAAAAAATAAATAAAAACTTGGTGAGAAAGGGAAGTTGCTTAACTAGTGCTGTGCCTCTCTTGATAAACATGATTCCTTATGTCTCTTTCCATCACTCTTTGCTTATACTCTTCCTCCATATCACCCTACTTTTGCCCCCTAGATCTCTAGTTCTCCTAGACATCTCTTCTCTCCCTTGCCTTCTCTATAACCCCGTTTCTTCCTGCCATGTCGTCTTTCTCATAATTATGACATCATAGACTCTCCAGGTGCACAGTGGGCCCAGTTCAGCCTGTGGTCCAATACAGGAAATCCATCTACTGTACTGCTGACCGGGCTGAAATTGAATGTTGCATCAATGTGGGAGTGAGCTCACTAATTTATAAAACTGCTTGTTCCATCATATTAAATGACTTTAGTTCTCTAGACGAAAAACCTGTCCTTCTACTCAGCTGAAATATGCCTCCCTTTCGCTTTCTCCCAGTCCCTGTTCTACCCTCAAGTGCCACAAACACAACTATTCTCTTCCGTATCTCCTTCTTGATACTTCCACTCTCTTTTCCCTCCATTCCTCATTCCTACCTCTCACTTCCTGTTCTCTGTCACAGATGGCCCTGAAGTACAAACTAAACATAAGTTTCTTAATGCTTATATGCTTAATATCCTTAGTTTCAAGTGGTTGAGTAAACTGGCCTCACTTTTTAACATATATGTAAATGTAAGTATAGATATATGTAGGCATCAGTATTCAGATCGATGTATTCAGAACACCACATTTTTAGCTCTGAAAACAATGTATAAAAGTGTATATTTTAAACTAGTTTTTGTGCAGCCGGTCTTATGTAAAGAAGTGTTAGGTTTCTTGTTTTTTTTAAAGTGTTTTTAGGTTCACAAAGAAAAAGTTAGGTTGAACATTTTAAAATCCTCTTTTTTGCTTCACAAACAAAACCATTAAAGTTTTTAAAGTTACTTTTTACTTATGTATGGCCCCTGCCTATATGTGGGAGTTGAGTCAGTTACCCTTAGTAGGTTCAATTAAGAGAGTGAAGGATCCTGGAGAACATCACTCAGCACTGCATTTCTTTAAACTCTCCTCCCTATTCCTCTCAAATGCTGAAGCCTTAGCTTGAATGGGCTATTCTGTTGCTTTTCTAAGGGCTTACTGACAGGCATACAGAGATGGTGGGAAATCTGTTCCAGCACTTAAAGAAACTGTTTATAAAGCTCTTCTCTGGCTGAATATTGTTTCTAACACTAGAGGGGAAGGAAAGGTGCTCATAAATGCACTACTGACTTCCTAGATTCCCTTACACCTTGAAAAGAAACAATAAGGTTAAACAAGAGGAAATCTTAGTTATATTTCTTCTTTCAGAAACAATACTCACTTTTATATCTGCATATGTGTGTAATTTTCACAGCGTTTCCCAACCCATTATCTTGTTAGGGCTTCACAATTCTGTGAAGTGAGGTAGGGAAGGCATGTATGTTTTCATCAGTCTATAGATAATGAAACAGCAGCCCACTTAGGTCACACAGCAAGTAAATGGTCAAACCAAAACTAAAATGCCCTTACTTCAGTATTGTTTCCAATGGTTCACACTGGTTCTTTGAGTTCTATTCAGCTCCAGAATGGTATAGTTATGCTGTGGCTATCCTGAAGATCCACTCTGCAGAGGCCAGACTCAAGGCTTTTCCTACCTGTGGCTTCCACTTGACCGTGGGCATCATTTACTATGGCACAGCAATCTTCACGTACATGTGCCCACATTCTCAATCTTCCCAGGATGAGGGTAAGATCATTTCAGTGTTGTATGGGGCAGTAACAGCCAGGCTGAACCCACTTATTTACACTCTGAAAAACAAGGATGTGAAAGATGCCCTAATGAAGGTGGTCAAAGGAAGGATAATGGTCTGATGGCCATAGGTATCTTGCCCAGCATCCTTTTCAATGAGTCACCAATCCTCTGCTTTTCACAATTGTCCACAAAACAGAATTGAATAAAAGATGAACCTATCTCAGATGCAATCAAATGGAAGTTGGTGTTGTCAAAAGACTCTTTTCCATGACAGTTTCATCTTTAAGAACATGGATCCTGAAGATGGTTCTTTAGTGCATGAATTTGTTTTTCACTGATTATAATCATAACCAAGGAAAAGCAAGTGCTAGAACTTGGGATACAGTGGACAATCTAGTCTCTGTGGTACCACACGACGGAAACTGCTGTTTTACATACAAACAAAACAGAATGCCCTTGCTTATAAACTGCCCCTTCCCAGAGAAGGGGTAGCCACAAACACATGTGATGCTAACCCACTAAGAGCAACACATTTCACATACTAGCTCTGAAGCAGCTAGGTAGCCATGGTGTTCACCTGATGAGAGAAAAAGATATGGCAGGGAGGTACACTCCACATTCTCCCTGGCATGCCATTTATCTCGATATGTTGGCTGCAACAAGTTTGTAATTTCCAGAGCCAGATTAGAATGACGTATGGATCAGCTCTTGCTTTGTTTTGCCTACCCTAGCACTTCCCTACCTACAAACGGAAATGAGAGGGAAGAAAGTAAAGGGAGAGGTCTGTATATCTTCCCGGAGCATATACTCTGAAAAGGACCAGGTGACTGCTAAAGATCTAAGACTAGGAGAATAAGAAATTTAGCAAGATTCAGATGTGCATACCCCATCTATTCTAGGTAACATCTATGGTGCTGCCGAATTGGCTTTCCCCTATTCCCTTCCTTCCTATGGAGTTGGTCTGGCTTACCCAGTACTAGCTGTGTTGAATGGGTAAGGGGTGTGAGATTGGGTTCTAAAGAGGTAGAGCTGCAATATACACAGTATATATTTATATGTTGAAAGCAACAGGGACACCACGTTGGTTTAGTAAACCAACATTCATAAGGAAAAGTAGAATTTCAGACACATGAGGGGAACACATGCACTACAAGGAAAGACTAGTCAAGAAGGCTAGAGTCATGGATTGACATAAGGATACCAGATCAAAGAAGAGTGAGAGGCACAGGAACAAAGCCTAAGGA
Organism: Panthera onca; assembly: GCF_046562875.1. Classification (NCBI taxonomy): domain Eukaryota; kingdom Metazoa; phylum Chordata; class Mammalia; order Carnivora; family Felidae; genus Panthera; species Panthera onca. Next base: position 20,670,904 of record NC_138357.1, on the reverse strand, counting down.
GACTGAAGTGGGCTGACTTAAGAGGGCAGGTTAGTGTAGACCCCTGGTTTTCAAACTCTATGAATCAAATGGGGTATCTTGATGAAATGCAAATTCTGATTCAATAGGTCAGAGTTATAATCTGAAATTCTGGATTTCTAGATTTCTAGCAAGCCTCCAGGTGATTCCAGTTGCTACCAGTATGTAGACCACACATTTGAGTATCCAGAGTGTGAACAATCTCATGCAGAAGAAAAATTTACATACATAAAATCACACAGAAGTCCTTAAACAATTAGACATATTTTATAATTCTTATGCATTTCTATAACACTGAGAATAAAGAATACATTTTTCCATAAAGAACAGATTTCTACCTTGGATTAGTCAGGACTCTATAGCTTATGTGACAATGACTCAGTGATGCCTTTCTTAATCCTTAATGATGTTGTTTACAAAATAACATCTAAACTGGGACTTCTCCAGAGGATAATGAGACATTTGCTGCATAGACAGGGGCTTGTGGGCCATAGTTTTGGCATCAGGCTGGAAAGGACAAAGCAGTGGCCCAGTAACCTAACATCATAAATATATGAAATTTGTCCACCCTGAAACCCACATTATTGCATTGGTATCATTGCAAAACTTAAGGCAAATCATATAAGGAACTCTATTCCCCTCAGTACTAAAGGTACTTTCTTTTAATAATAGCTAGCATTTACATAACACTTAACAATTTATGAATTTATAAATTATTTTCACATATGTTATAATATTTCATATTCCAGCAAACCTATGAGATAGATAGGGCAAATATTAGCCCCATTTTCAGAATAGAAAAGGGACTCAGAGAAGTCAAATGATTCACCAAAAGGCACAACTTATACTCAGGTGTCTTAACTATAAATCCAGTGTAGTTTCCATGGTAGGTACATCATGTGCTTTAAAGTAAATTGTTTTAATGCACACTGATTGCCATTCATTTTGGTGGCGTGTTCAAGTATTCTAATCAAACAACTGAAAAAATATGAATTTAGGTCATAACATGAAATGCTAAACCAAGAGGCATGGGGTTTACTCCTGTATGAGGAGTAAATAACTTACTTCTTTCATCTCAACTACCAGGTCTTGTCAATTTCTATGTCATTCCCAGTCTTTGGTGTGTGAAACACTTCTTTCCACATAGCAGGGATTACTTTACCTAGCTGTCTACCTATTGAGCCCCACCCCAATTTCAATCTTGAACTTAGACAAGGAATATTTAGGTAACTCTAAATACTTTTGTGATTAAATATCAGGGAAATCAACTTCTATTCCACGATTTGACCCTGTGTTTCAGTTGACTTCCATTACCTTCTTCCAATTAGTTCTTTGGGTCATGGTCAGCTGTCTAGTAGTCTAGGCTCTCTAGGACTCATGAGAAGCCTTACTCTTGCCAGCAGTGTTACGTCCTCCTTCCAGAGACTAGAATCCTACCTGACCAGTACAACTTTCTGCTGTCAAAATTCCTAAGTGATGATTGTCTGCCTCAACTACTTAGTACTGAACCTACACACACAATGAATTTCTGATTACCATGTCCCATCAACATGTCTGGGTAAGCTTTCGTTATCACTAACCCCCAATTCTGACTGGTGATGTGTATCCTCTACTTGTTTCTTTTAGTCACCCTTGCCTAAATTATGTCTTACCTACAAGGTCTTGTCTCATATCACTACCTAGATTTGACGCAGAGTAATTACATGGAGATGTTATATTGGGAGTACAATTTCAGAAAATAAGAAAACAGGACATGGATAATGAATCAAGAAAGCAGGGGAAGCCAATTCAAGGATATGTTATTGAGGGGACCTCAGCTAGGTGAGACTCTCTGCTTAATCCAGTTGAATTTTTTAAAGAAGTTGTATGAACTCAGTCCCATTCATGGGTGGAAACAGCGGGATGAATTAATTTTTTTCCCAAATTTCTGAGGGCAAATTGGGAGACAGTGATGTGGTGAAAAAAATCATCATTAACCAACGTTCCTGAATACTTACTTCATGCCCTGCATTGTGCTAAGTGCCTTATATATGTGACATTGTGGAATCCACACACCAAAAATCTCAGATAGGGACTATTCTTCTCTACAGTAGCTAATGAAGAAACTGAGGCCCAGAACGGTTAAACAATTTGCCCATGGTCACACAGCATATAAATGGTAGAGCCAGGATTTTAGCTCAAACTGCAGGATTCCAGGACCCTTAAACACTATTCAGCACTGTCTCCAGGGGGATGAATTTAGCCACCATGTCCCATCTCCCAGTAGATAAGGATTCACCCATCCACCCAGTCCTTAGGCTTCTGAGTTACACATATATATGTAGGCATCAAGGATGGTCTCACAGTAGTGTTTACTAGTAAATCCCAACTCAGGAGTTGAGAGGCATACAATGAAGGTATGAGATGAGGTATTGTCTGGTTGCACCTGCATGAAGTATGTTGGAACCCACACAGCTGACCACCATAGTGACAGCTAGAATAATGTATAAGTGAAGCCAGGATGTACAAAAAAGATGCCTAATATAGCCCAACACCAGAGTATGGCCTTTTCTCCCTGTGCCAGATCCACCCAAGTGCCTGAGTCTTGTCTTTTTTTTTTTTTTTTTTTTGCTACATCTGGCACCTTTAATTATCTCATGTCTAGCCATATCAAATCTCTTTGTGTTATGGGAGTGGCTGGTTACAAAAGACAATAGGAAAAAACCAAATAGGAAAAATATTTCAACACAGGGAACACAGTATGAGAAAAAGTGCTTGGAAACAGAAACTCAGGCCCTGCTTGGTGAGATAGACCACCTTTTTGGATGGATTCCACTTTTTCATAAAGGAGGCGACTGACAGCCAAAACCGAATGGCCCATTTCACAAGCCTGGATGACTTCAAGGGTGTGGAGAAGTGCATAAAAGTGTTTCCCAAGTACATGAAAAGGTGCTGGTGCTGGTAAAGTTTTTAGCAGTCTATGTTGAAATGAAAAGAAAAGAAAGTAAAGTAATGAGTTCTTTGTAGTTAGTTTCATTCAATTTCACAGAGTGTACTAAGCCAATTCAGTGAAGCACTGTTTAGAGTAGCAAATGGTTGGAAATAAAAATTTCCATTAATAAGTGCCTGTTAAATTTGGTAAATCCATGCAATAGACTACTATGCAGACATAACAACAATTAGAAAACTCTTTATGTACTGACATGCAATGCTTTTCAAGATATCCTTTTTCATACAAACAGTGTGTATAGAATACTAAATACACACATGTATTTGTTTCCTTATACATGGAATATCTCTGGGAGAACACCCAAAGAACAGGTAACAGTGGCTGCCTCCAGAGAAGGAAACTGGGTGATAAAGGGAGAGGCGTAGGAGAGAGCCTTTTTATTGTGTTTTCCACGTAATTACATTTTGAATTTTGGACAAGAGTTCTTTAAGTTTGCTTTCTCCTTTTTTTTTTTTACCTTCAAATACTATTTATTTTTTTCAGTTTATTTATTTTATTTTGAGAGAAAGAGAGATCGAGCTCAAGTGGGGAAAGCAGAGAGAGAGAGAGAGAGAGAGAGAGAGAGAGAGAGAGAGAGAGAGAGAGAAAAGCCCACCAGGTTCCATGCTGTCAGCCCAGAGCCTGAGCTGGGGACTCACCAACCAGTCTGTCTTTTTGTTATTCTGCTCATAGTTTGTGTCTCAGTCCTGGACCTGATCTTCTGCCTTTAGACATCTGCTTAGTACCTCACTCTTTATAGGACTCAGAGCTTGCTGTGCTTTTGCCAGTCAGTGTCCTCTACCATTACCACCACCTGTGCATTAGCATCCTAATCTGCAATGGTATACTATACTGTGACTGGGGCCCTTCTACCTACTGATTCACCTTTCTGGTATACACAACTTGGTTGCTTTCCTTCTAAACATTACTTATTCCCACATTTTTTCTTTACTCTTCTCTAAGTGCCTGTGAGACCATCCCTGGTAACTCATGTTGGATCTCCCTGATGTCAAGTGTTTGCCTGGACAACCCTTCTTAAACATTATGTTCTATTTCTCAGACTGGAAGTCTTCCCATGGAACTTCGAGGCGATCCTTTCCTTTCAGTATTTCTTCACACCAAATGGGGCCAAATTAGATTATATCCTGTGGCAGAGATTGCTTGTTATCTGTGCCATTATCCATTCTCCTCATCTTCTTTGGTGACAGACGACTGAATTGTATTCAAATAGCAACATATCTAGCTAAAACACAATAGCTCTCAGATTTTCTTGAAGCTAAGTGTGTCTGAGTGACTAAATTCTTATCAAGGAAGTAGAAGTAAAATTGTGGACAATTTCTAGCAAGTCCTAAATAGAAGCAAATCAGCACCATCTTTTCCCCATCCTCCATTCTTTCTTTATGGAATTACGTTTTTTAATGTTTGTTTGTTTGTTTGTTTTTGAAAGAGAGAGATAGGGAGAAGGGGAGGGGAGGAGAGAGGGAGAGAGACAGAATCCCAAGCAGGCTCATGTTGTCAGCGCAGAGCCTGATGCCAAGCTCGAGCTCTTGAACTGTGAGATCATGACCTGTGAGATCATGACCTGAGCCAAAACCAAGAATTGGACACTTAACCAGCTGGGCCACCCAGGCACACCCCTCCCCGTCCTCCATCCTGATGTGTAGAATGTAAATGTGATATCTAGAGCCCTACCAACCTTCTTGGTCTATGAGAATGTGGGCAGAATAGTTAGCTGGAAGGGCTATGAATCCATGAATATTGCAGAACCACCATAGTTATTCTGGGCTTCCATCTTCAGTGATCTGCTATGTGACATACAAAAAGCCATCCATCTTGTTTCAACCACTAAACATTTTCTGGCCCTTGAAGCTGAAACTGATTCTGACTGACACATTGTCCCTGCCAGTGTGCCACCTCCCTTTGAAGATAACTATGCCTTTCTCCATAATGTTTCTTTTTTATTATTGGATTTTTTAATTTTTTTAAGTTTTTATTTAAATTCCAGTTAGTTAACATAGTGTTATATTAGTTTCAGGAGGACAATATAGTTATTCAACACTTCCACACCTCACCCAGTGCTCATCATGACAAGTGCACTCCTTAATCCCCATCACCTACCTCACCCATCTGCCCAGCTTCCACCCCTCTGGTAACCATCAGTGTGTTCTCCATAGTTGAGACTCTTTTGCTTTCTTTGCCTCTCTCTTTTTTCCCCCTTTGCTCACTTGTTTGTTTCTTAAATTCCACAGTGTTCTAATACTCAGCATGTCTGACTAAAGATACCTCCCTATATAGGTAGGGAGTATAGATATTTATAGATTTTTCAACCCTATCCATAGTGTTAATTCCTTTACTGCCTACATACTGATTTATTATTACTCACTGTATATTTGGTGATTATTGCTTTATAATTAATTTAATTCTCCACCCCAAACCATGAGGAGAGGACATACCATGGCATGGGTTAAACGTGGCTTTTCCAAAACAACCTGAGAAGATGTTGGTTGGAGCAAATTCAAACTCATGAACACTGTCACGTTAATATTAGAGTAATAACTACCAAAGTTCTATTTACTGCTCAGACATCTCTTCTGAGCTCCAGTCACACACATTCATGGAAAATGGACCCATATTTACCTCAAGTTTTATGGACAACCCATATAATACCATTCAAAAACAGAGAGCTTCATCTCTCCCCTTAAATCTCCCTTTCCCCATGTTTTCTGGGTCTCATTGAATGGTACCACCATCCACCTGAGAGTCATCTTCTATTCCTCTTCCGCCCTCACTACTACCTGTAATTATCCTTGAAGATTTGCCTATATATTCCTGTGATAAATCTCAATTCCATCCCTAGTCACTCACCTTACCGTCTCTCCCTTTTCCAGGGAAATCATTTCTTTTTTTTTAAGTTTATTTCTTTTTTTTTTCTTTTTTCTTTTTTTTTAAGTTTATTTATTTTGAGAGAGAGAGATAAAGTGTAAGCAGGGGGAGGGGCAGAGAGAGAAGAAGAGAGAGAGAACCCCAAGCAAGCTCCACAATGACAGCGCTGACAGCCCGATGTGGGGCTCAAACTCACAACTGTGAGATCATGACCTGAGCCAAAATTAAGAGTTGGATGTTTGACTGCACCACCCAGGTGTTCCAGGTCCCATCATTTCTTGCTTTGACTATTGCAACAATTTGAGACATGGTCTCTTGAGCAACCCACTCCAATACAGGCTCCACACTATGGTGTCACCTATCTTTCTGAGATGTGTCAGAGTATATCACTCTTGTTTAAAATTCCTGGTGGCTCAGTAGGTTGAGCATTCAACTCTTGATTTCAGTTCAAGTCATGATCTCACAGTTTGTGAGTTTGAGCCCCGTGTGGGCTCCATGTTGACAGTGCAGAGCCTGCTTGGAATTCCTGCTCTCTTCCTCTCTCTCTGCTCCTCCCTTCTCTCTCTCTCTCTCTCTCTCTTGCTCTCTCTCTCTCTTGCTCTCTCTCTCTCTTTCGCTTAACATAAATAAACTCGAAAAAAAAGTCCTCAATGATGTCCAGTTTTTTGGAGGCAAGAAGCTAAACTCTTCATTGTGACATTTAAGACCTTCAAAGATCTGAACCCAGCCTGCGTGGGTGAACTGACTGTTGCCGATCCCACCGTACAAATGTATTACCATTCCCACAAACCCTTCATTCATTTCCAATCGCTATATAGGATTGATGTGGACTCTGCAAAATGGGTGCATTTAAAACCAGTGAACTATCCAATCTTAGGAACCCAGCAAGATTATCTCCTCTAATTTAAGCTTTCTTCAACTACTTTTTGTCTCTCAGCATGAAGAGAAAATCCCTTGTTCATTAGGGTCCCGGCACACAACTTTGTATGTGCTGACTTTGTGCATCTCTTATACTGTGTACATGATTGCGCAATGTAGCACTCCTTCCATGTCTTAGAAAGCAGGAGAAACCAGCACTAGGACAAACCCGTGCTGCTGTGTGAACTTCCCCAGACACTCACATAGATATAGGGCCTTCAGAGGGCCATAGAACATTTTGCAACAAAAAGAAGTCCACCTCTAGTCCCCTGTACTTCTCACCCTACTGACTTCAGGGCCTCTCTTTTCCCCCAAGTCCCCACCAGCCCCTTTTACTTCCTGCCCAGGCCTGGTATCACCCCAGTTCCGGGCCTGGACTTGCTGAGGAGATGCAAACCCTTCTTCCCAGGTACCTCTCTAACCCAGTGGCAACTTGGCCTCCTGAAAGATGAGATGCATTTGAGCGGCTTGGCTCCTCAGCATAGCTGATGGTTTCCAACTGCTAAGGACTCTCTGTTCATTTGGAATTGGTCTGAATAGTCTCACGTGGCTAGAACCTAGTCATTGTCACTAAACTCAAGATATCAGAGAAAATACTAACTGGAAATTCTTGTCTTTTTCTTTTTAAAAAATACAGAACCTCTGGGGTGTCTGGGCGGCTCAGTTGGTTAAGCGTCCGACTCTTGGTTTCAGCTCAGGTCATGATCTCGTGGGTTCGTGAGATCAAGCCCCTCGTCAGGCTTTGCACTGACAGCATGGCTGCTGCGTGGGGTTCTCTCTCTCTCTCTCTCCCCCCCCCCACTCATGCTTGCTCATTCTCTCTCAAAATAAATAAATTTTTAAAAATTTAAAATACAGAATCTCTAATAAATAGCACCCTTTCCCCGCCAAGCTGAGAGTCAAATGGAACCAATGCAGACGAGTTGTCTTGTTTTCTGCACAGTTAAGAAATAGGGAATTCAATGTGTATTTACAACGATAGCAAAGTTAAAATAGCTCATACTATGTTGCCAAATGAAGGATAACAGAGATATAAACACTGTCTTTAAAAGATTCTTTTAGAAGAAAAGTATGAATTGAATCATTTACTGAAGTACTGTTTGAACAGATGGTGTGATTAACAGCTAACATGTAAGCCATCTTGGGAGCTTATGGAAAAGTAAACAAGTGGAGCTAAAAAGAAATCACTTTATTCCCCAAAAGGTTCTTTCATTCATTTTACTAGGAAAATTGGAAAGTCTGTGTTTAGAAGCTCTGTTTCCTTGGGGGTTGTCAGGAGTGAGCAGGGAGGAGAGTCTCTGAGTATGAGCACATTGATGCAGGATTGAGCTCCAAATTTGTCTCCTGAAGGATGAGACGGGTCTGAGCAGCCGAGACCCTCTACACAGCTGACCCTTCCCAACCACGAAAGACACTCTTCATCTCTGCATGTCCTGAAAGGCCTCATGTGCCCGGGTAGAGGAGAAGGGAGTCAGGAGCTGGGAATCAGCTATGTAACAGGCACTCCGCTAGGAACATTCCAAGCACTGTTTCCTCTAAGCCTAGCTCACCATGGCCCCGGGAGTCACACGTTATAAGGCTGATTTTCCCAGTGGGGAAACTGAGGTGGGGAAAGGGGAAGATATCTCCCAGAGCCCGCGTGGTCATGTCCTTTGTGGAGCTGCCCTTGAAACGCTGGCTGTTGACCTTCAGGCCTTAGGAGAGGCAGCTGATTGCAGAGGGAAGAGCACTGACCATGTCTGGAGGCATGGGTGTGAAAGGGTCCTCTGCTAGCTAGTGCCTCAGGGACAGCAGCTGTTGCCTTCTGTGCCCCAGTTTCTCCATGTTTAAAATGTGGGAGTGGCACCACATGGGCTCCAAGGTCCTCGTTCGGGTCTGAAAATGGTATCAGAATTATCAATCCAGCTGGCTTCCCCAGCCCCATCGTTCCTGATCATCGTCAACTGAAATACAGAAAGAGTCCTTACACAGGGGGGCAGCTCTAGCTATGGTGCCACCTACGTAGGCAAATCTCCAAGGAATCGGCTGACCCTTGGCAGAGCTCTTTCTCCACTGCCTTACCTTAGTGTTACCGTATCCACTTAGTGATGGCCCACCACGCGTCGTCCTAGTGTTTTCATCTGACTAATATTTACTGAGTGTGTAGTAATGCTCCAAACACTGTGCTAGGCACTGTGGAAACAACTGGGAGCAAGGACACAGTGTCTTCCTTCCTAAAATTAGGCCCCGTGGGGGAGATACAGAAGCAAACAGATAGGTAAAACACCGAAGGATAAGTGTGGGCATAAGAAAAGGGAACCAGAGTTCTACCTGAGGAGTCAGACTATGTTACCTTGAGGTAATGATGTTGACATCAGATTAAACTTTTTGTCAACCATCCAGATATTTAGAATCACCCAGGTGACTGCTGCAGATTTGCTTGGCCTATTATCCCGGCACTTGGTAGCACTGAGGTGAAAATGTTGGATTCCCATGCCATTTAAGGCCATGCCAGGAAGGTAATGAAATATTTTGTTTCCAAAGTTCTAGAGACTTAATTAAGGAGGAAAGCAACTTTAGTGTTAGTAGTCTGGAAATAAACTCCTTCTCTTGGGCATGTTCCTGTAAATACTTCTGAACTCTTTCATGTGAACGGCCTTCTAATTGCCTCTCAGGGACCTAATCCTGGAGGCTTCGAAATGGTTTCCCTTTGCAACTTTGAAACCTTTGATACTGTGTTCCCTGGCAGGTGTGATTCCACCTCTGTCCCTGACCTTTTCTAATAATTGGACTTTGGGAGTGTTCCTCTCCCCATTTAGTAAAGTTGCTGCTGCTTTTGAGTTACATTTGGAATTAACTTCAGGGCTCTGCTAAATGAAAGGAAAGCATATGTGTTCATATGTGATACTGTTCATTCAGCCCAAGGATTCTTTCATGTCAACAGAAGAAAGAAACTCCTATAACCCCTCAAGTACCTGTCTGCCAGGACACTTACTACTCTGCACCTCACCTTAAAGACAGCTGTGTCAAAATATTACCCCTCATCTCATCACTCAACTGTGAGTTTCTACAAGCAATAACAGTACTTTCGTTGCCCAGAGCCAATGCCTTGTATGTAGGAGATGTTGTTCAATATTTGGCCAAACTCCAAATTTCCAATGTTGCTTTATTGGTTTCTCAGTACTGTTTTATTGTCACATAAAGCCTGCCATAATTCATTCCCAAAGTCAGCCATCGTGCTATCTTACATAGCAATATTGTTTCATTATTTTGACAGGTGCTAAAATTAGCCTCTAAACTTCTTAACTCAGAGTTAATGTTTTCTAAACATTATATTCATCTCCAGTAATTTTCATAACAGCTAACTTCTAGTCTTATGGATCACTTGCTTCTCCTGGAGGAGAAAGGAATGGTATAATCTGTTCTTTAAATTACCATGCTGGACTGCTCATTAGGCTACAGTCGAATCGAGGGCCAACAAGTATAAATAAAGGATTTTAATAATTCCTTATAAGTTTACCAATAATTTATTATTACAGTTATTCCATTTAGTTTCCATGAAAAGCTTTATGTTAACTTGCTTATTGGAAAAAAATCAAATATTCACCATGATTTTCTATGGACTTTATATTGACCATAAGAAACTAAACATACCTGAAATCATAGAGCTAGAAGAGTCCTGAACAATTGTGTAGTGCCACGGGAAAATGCTTGAGTGGGAAAGCAGTTCACATTTTGTATAGCTGACATCATGACTATGAAAATAGCATAGGAACAGGGAAAGAGCCCAAATTCTGTTAATGGTCACAACTAAACAGTGGAATTCTCTGTGGTTTTGTTCAGTTACCTATGGTTTTCTATGGCTTCCATGTTTTCTCTACTGATTGGAGAAAATGTTGATTAGGAACAAAAATTGTCCATAGTGAGATCCATTTGCTTTATAGAAGAGGAACCTAAAGTTCAGCATGTTCTAGCAAAACCAGGACAAGAAATTTGGCCTCAGCACTTTTCGACTAAGTTGTTCTTTGAATTAAGATTTGAGGAAGATGTGGATTTATTTATAATTTCCAAGCTCTATTGAGATATTACTGACCTACCACATGGTCTAAATTTATGGTCTGCAATTTGATGATTTTATACACTTATATACTGAAAAATGATTACCACTATAGCATTAGCTAACATCTCCCTCGTGTCACCTAATTACCATTTCTTTTTTGCAGTGGGAACATTTAAGATCTTACTCTATTATCAACTTTCAAATATATACATAGTATTATTAACCATAATCACCACACTGTACATTAGGTCCCCAGAACATATTCACCTTATGAGTGGAAATTTGTACCCTTTGACCAACATATCCCCATTTCCCCCACCCACCACCTCCTAGTAACCATGGTTCTACTTTCTGGTTCTATGAGTTTAATTTTTTTTAGGTTCCACATATAAGTGAGATCATAAAGTATTTGTCTTTTTCTGTCTATTCCTGTAGAATTTCATGTTTTAATTAATCTAAACTTTGGGTGAAATAAGAATTCTGTGCATTTTAAAAAATGTAGCTGTCAATCTAAATTCAAGCGGGACATGAACAATGAATATGCCTACTTGGTTTCCTCCTTTTAGACAAAGCAGTCATTTGGACTGATCATCTTGCAGGGATCCCTCGTCCTACTCCTGAGTTTCTCCTCTCAGTCATGGCTCTTACCAAGTGCCTGTTGCCGGCAGTGCCTTTGGTCACCCAGGGAGTCTCATCACCTCTGCTGCAAGAGGAGATTAGACTGTTTTGGCAAATGGTTGTCAATGTGTCCGGGTATGAGTTGGATTCACTGAAAGGACCTGAACTTTTACATGATGGGTGCTAATTCCTGCTAATTGCCATCACCTCATAATTAAATTGGCAGAAATGTCACTCCAGGGGCAGGGCATATGAAAACCAGCAGGCTTAAAAGCAGCCTTCTAGAGAACTCTGAGATTGGGGAGTGTCAGATCAACAGGCTGTTTCTAGGCCTCAGTTCTTGGAGGGATTCAGAGGACACAGGGTATCACGGAGGAGTGCTGTTAGAAGCAGGACACAAGACCTGTGTATGCATAAGGAACCACTGTTTGCAGTGACCTGTGCTGGGTACAGGAATAAGCAATGGAATAACATTGGGCTGGGTAGTTCCCAATCAGTATAATGCAAAAAGCAAATGCAAGGTGGTGTGCAGGCTAGAGGACATGATTTCAAGAATAATTAGCATCCCATCTACATCAGCAATTGGCAAACTATAGCATGTGGGTCAAAAGCAGTCCAGTTGCAACAGAGACCTACGGCCTACAAAATCTAAAATATCCTTTACATGACTGATTACAAAAAAAAAGGTAACCAGTCCCTGTTTCAGATCATAAAAGAGAAAGGTTGGAAGAAGTAAACCTGAAAGGAAATCAGGACAAAACAGCAGTTAAGGAGACCCCAACCTATTTCTGAAGCTCAGAAATGGAAGAACTTAACAGAGGAGACAAGGGTGGTGGGGGGAAACTGTGCGCTCGGATTAAAATATACATGGATGAGGATATTTCTATAAAGGTGATTCTGAATCATCTAAAATTGAAGCTGGCAAATTACAGCCCAGCCATCAAACTTGGCCCACTACACGTTCTTTTTAATTGTAGTTTTATTGGAAGACAATAACACCCATTTGTTTATATATTTTCTATGGCTGTAGCATTAGTACAAAAACCTTTAATAACAAGCTAAGACATTTAACTCTTCATTTCTCCTCAAGCCCCCTCCTCTTCTGGTCTTTCCCAAAGGGTAAGCTCTGTGAACCAGCATCGAGGGCTCTTTCTCTCCCTTCTAGGTGTACCTAGTGTTGTTCACCTATTCTAGCCACATTTCCAGTATTATCATTTTTATTGCCAGTAATCTGTAAGAGCAAGTGAGAGAAACTTTATCTTCAAGCAATATTTTGGCCTCATTATTACATGTGATATCCCAAATCATGGGTAACGTAGTAGGGTTGAAATTTTAAGATTTAATTTCTACCCAAATTTCTCCTGACATATTGATTAAGGGATTAATGCTATGTTGCAAGGATGTCTCCAGTGACATGCCAAGGACCCTGTTGTGTTCAACACTTTTATCAAATGACTTTGGTAAAAATCCAGAGGGCAAATGTGCCAATTTTTAGGTGATACAAAAAAAGCAAGAAGTACTTAGGTGAAGTTTTGGATACCAGAATTAGCATTCAAAAGGACCTCAGTGGAAGGGAACTCTGGGCCAAACTGAACAAGATGAAGAACTGGTTAGCAAATGGTAAAGCTGAGCCTTGAGGTTAAAAGAAAACCAGTTGTGCAGTCAGTCACAAGAAGTGATATAATTGTTTTGAGAGTAGTTTCTGTGGAAAAATCAAGGTTTAGGGGCCTTACTTCCTTGCTAAACATACTACTAAAAAAAATAACTGGCCATCCTAGGATCACTTAGTATAAGAATGCTGCCACAGTTTGTAGTTTCTCCATGATGGACACTGGTCAATCCATGATTTCAGAAGGGTTTATGGTTCAAAGGACGACTCTTCAAGAGGACACTGGAAAAAAAAATCAGGAGTAGATCTGGGTTTGTAATTGAAAGGTCTTAGAACAAACTATATCATCTGAATTGAGATAGAAGGACCATGGTTAACTTGGAGAATACATTCTGTGAGGTTGTTATCACTAATGAGTTTCTGCAGTAATCCTAAATCTTACACAGGAATTGAAGAATTTCATGGGACATGAATTAGACTTTCAGTGGTAACACTGAGAAAGTCCAGGACAAACCAGGATGATTGGTCACCCTACACTGAGCTTCGCTACACTTACCTCCTATCCAGCAAGTAGTTATACTTGTTTTTGCCTTAGTCTTATTAGCGCTTGCTGTTCCCTCTCCCGTATTCTCTCTTCCCCTAAATTTTCACATAGTTACTTTGTGTCATTTTGGTCCCCACTCAAACATCACTTTCCTCAAAAGCAAATATCCATGATAACAATCTTGTTCCACTGTTCTTTCATATCATCCTCTTTTACTTTCATCTTAACAGTTATTACTATCTGAATTACTTTATTTGTTACTTGTTGTTTTCTGTCTCATCCCCACAGAATAGAAGTTAAATAAGAAGGGAACTCTTGTCTCTTTTGTTCATTGCTACATCCTCAGCAAATAGAACAGAACTGACACACAGTAAGAAATCAATAAATATGTGTTGAATGGATAAACGAATGAATTATTCTGTATGACCACGAAGCCTCGATTGAATCCTCCCATGTACACACCAAAAAGCTCTGAGGAAAAAATACCCACAAGATAAGTAAAATTCAGTTACCTAGTAAACTTTCAGAGTAGGCCACACAGATCAGTATGCTATAGGGATTGGGTCTAGTAGACTCCGGCTATAAGGCAAGAAAGTTGCTGTCAATTAGGCCTTATGAGATTGCTCGATAAGTATTGTCTACACCCAGAAGAGCTGCGTCTGTGCCACTTGCATGCTCTGTGCTGTGTACTTAACATGAAAAAAGTCTGTTTTCATCTTAAATCTCTTGTGATTATCTGTCTCTGGTCAAACTATCATCAGAGACTTTAAGAAATTTGAAATTAAAAGATTCAGAGAAAATGTATCTATGTCCCCACAGCCAACTTCCCTTTTAGAAACATTGGCCATGGAATTTCTTTCCATTATGGACTCCTAAAGTATATGGTTATTTTCTCCCAAGATTCTGGTCCATTCCATCATAATTAAGTCCATAGCATCATTTCCCCTCAATGCTTCTTTAACCTTCTGAGAAATGAAATTGTCACTAAGGCAAATCCCAAATTTATCAGAGGCTCTGCTTTCAGAGGAATGAGACTTCTGTCAGATGCCTGGACAGCTGAAGCCTTCCATTCCTACTGTAGCTTGCCTCTAATGCCAGTTCTGTAATCTTCATTAGGGAAGCATCAACCATGTCCTCTGTGAAATATTTCATGGATGGCACAGCAATTTCTCCCAATTTGTATGCTCCTGCAAATGTTCTCCATCTTATTCTCCTTCATATTTTGCAGATTTCCATCCAGGTTTAATATGTTTTTTTAATATTTGGGGGTGAGAAAGTCCCTAGAATAGAATCTTGAGGAATGAGTATCTCACATAGGCAGAACCTTACCATCAACCCTCTATGGAAGGAGTGACCCACAAATGCCCAGTAAGAAGTGACTATCTGGCTGAAAGTCCCCTCTCCTGTCGTCTTTCTACAGTCCTGTCAGTCAACACAATATTTTTTTTTTTTACCAAGAAATTGACAAGTACAAATTCAGGGGAAAAAAGATATTCAGGGCCAGATGGCCCCAAACAGTATCATTAAATGCAATATAAAAATACCTGAATGGAAGAATCCATTTAGTCAAAGTGACATCAAAAGCTTTTATTTCAGCATTTTTCAAGACTTTCCTCTGTGCAAGGAAATGCCAGAGAAAACAGAGGCAACTCAGATATGGTCACTAAATCCAGGGGCTTACAAACTCCAAAATGTACACTCAGCCTTACTTCCATGATATGGGGTCTAAATTCTTCGAGTTAAAAAAAAACTAAATAAAAATAAAACTTTACCTAACCTCTGTGATCCCACAATCATACTTGAAAGAGAACTGGATTGACCAACATAGCGTTATCATTTGCAGAACCCGGCAAACGCAAAAGTTATGCAATCATCCTACGTTGTACATCTTGTTCTCCAAAATTCCTCAATATAAATTCTTCATAGCACTACCTGAACATTTAACTTGCTAGCAGAAAAGAAAATAAATTAATGATGAACTGCTCAGAGAGAATGAAGTTTCTCTTTGAGGAAGACTGGCTGTGGTTCCCCAACACCACTATATTCAGTGACCAAAATCACTGCTATATGGAATGGTCACTGAAATTCTCATAAACCAGATTAGGAGGAAAGTGACCATTATTTTAATGAGCTAAATATAGCAGAAACTTCTTCCTCCTTTGCCTTCTCTCTCTATTTGTATTAGACAAGGATACCTCCTAAATCCCAAAAGTGGAAACTATTCTTCAAGACTGAGGTCATGAATTTAAAACCACCACAAGATTATCCAAATTTCCAAGGTTCCTTCTTGCATTTGAATTGTGCCTTCTTTTAACGCTACTTAAATATTTTTGGTCTGTAAGTACACTATACATTTTTGGCAAACACCAATATTTTAAAAAAATATCTAGATGTATTCAGAAAGGACATCTCCTCAATTTATTTTTCTGTGGCTTGGAACAAAGTAACAGAATTTTGGACACTTCAAGAAGAAATTTCATTTTCATATTTGTGCAGGCAAAGAAAAATTGCATGTCATGAACTGGCATGAACTATATTATTATTATGTATGCTAGACAATGAATTTCTTTATTGTTTTTTGGACACCAACCTTTCATGGTAGCCTCATTACAAGACTTCTGTGTGTAAATAAAAGAAAAATACATTTAACAAGTAGAAATAAATGTGCATGATTCACCAGCACAGTTAACTCAAGATTTTCCAGCCTTATAACCACAACTGATAGGAAGATTTATTACCACAGCTGCTTGTATTAAACTTCTTTTCCTCGCAGTTGAAGGAATCAAATTTCTTCTTGGAGATTAGTCATTTGTGGGGGTGTTGCCAACTGCAAAATGCTTCTGTTATGAATGAGGTGCACTTCTCTGTTGCTGTCCTCCAGCCCTAAGTCAGTGAGTAATTTTCATCTTTTTATGTGTCTTTTCCCGCCTACCATCAGGAACAAATTTTAATGACTTACACAGTCAAACTTTCTTTCGTTGTTACTCAAACCTAAAACTTCAGATGGTATTGTTTCTAACAATGTGATAATATCGCAAGTAAAGGTGGGATGAAATGACATTTTGGCACATGTTTACAAGGATGAAATTCAAGCAGAAGGAAAGGTCTACATGGGATGTGAAAGTGGGAACGGAGCTAACGTATCTTATGTAGCTAATAATTGTGCCTGGCACTGTGCTAGGTTCTCTATAGACATAATCTTATCTAATTCTTAGAACAATCCTGCAAGAAACCAGGTGATATTCCCACTAAATATATAAGGAAACTGACTTTCTCAAGATTGTGCAGCTTATTAGTGGCTGAACCACAATTTAGGCTTAGATTCCACTGACTCCCTCACTTTCTTTCTGTATTTTGACATTCTGCTTTTTGGGTATGAAGAATTACCCAATTATATGCAGCACTAATACAACAATACGATATGGAGAGATTTGATTCTGTGTCTAAATAAGAAAATCCTACAGCCAAAATAGATTTCAATGGGTCATCTGTTTCACTCCCTACTGAAATCTCACAAAACTGACAAGGCTCTGTCTTTTCCTTCCTTCCTCCCTCCCTCCCTCTCTCAGTTCCTTTCTTTCTTTCTTTTTCTTTCTTTCTTTCTTTCTTTCTTTCTTTCTTTCTTTCTTTCTTTCTTTCACACTTCTGGAAACATGCATTCCAAAATTTGACTTATCTCTCTTCAAAATTTCCAGTAACGATTGTCTTCATAAAATCCTTTTATCTAATACAATCTTCCCATCACCCTTTAAGCTCTTGTTTGTATTATACGGAGATGGTAGTATCTGAACATAGTAAGCTTCTGTCATTGAAGATATATGTCAGAACAATTGAACAAAGAGTGATGTTTTAGTAAATCCACAAGTTGCTTCATTTATTTCATGTCATTTTGGCTGGTGTTGTTTTTCCATTGACTTGAGTGATTTCTTTAGCTACATATACACTTTCTAATTTACCATCCATATGTGGTTTTAATATGACATGTAAGAAGCAAAAAAAAAAGAGTTGAAAAGCAAATAAGCATTTCAAGCATTCACAATTATATCATTGAGCTTAAAGTTAAAAATTATTTGTTAATCAGTGAGCCAACTTAAATAGAGCTGTCTATAAATGTGCATTTTTGGTGGGGAGATGTAGATACTTGCCTCTTTTTTTTGGTCAAGAATAAAGTCAGTCATCTAGCTATGACCCTTTATGAGAGAAATAATTCTGTTTAACTCAATGTTAATGACGGTCTTACTTGATCAAGTGTAAGTACCTCTAATGGGGATCTAACACAGTCCAAACAACTTAACCTCACAAGGTTCCATAAGATAGGAAAACGAAGAGAACCTGTATTTTCATCATTGGATACTTGAGCAGCTGAGTCTAACTCAGTAAAACAAATGACACATAACAATTAATCTGAAGTCTAGAGCATGAACTCTAACAGGCTACTGAGATGCTATTCCTCTTATTTCCTAATATAGGTTACATTACATTTTCACTTTCCCAGTACTTGAGATGACTAAATGGGCAGTCTAAAGACAGACAATGCCTCTGAGGTGACTGAATTCATCCTCGTTAAATTTTTCCAATAACCTCAAACCCAGGCTCCCTTGTTGGGACTGCTGTTTTTCTACCTGGTCACAATGTTTGGGAATAACTTTATTGTTGTAGTGTGATGGGATTCTCAACTTCATATCCCCATGTATTTTTTTCCTCAGTAATTTATCCTTCCTTGATATCTGTTACTCCACCAGCTGGGAACCATATGTCTTGGCCCAATGCTTCAGGGACTTCCCCATTATTTTCTATACCAGCTGTTATGCCCAGATGACCACATCCCTCTTTCCAGGGATGACAGAATGTCTCTTCCATGCTGTCATGGTTTATGACAGGTTTGTTGCAATCTCCAATCCCCTGCATTACACCACCATTATGAATAATGAAGTTTGCGTACAGTTGGCCTTGGGAACCTGGGCAAGTGCATTCTTAGTAGCAGTCTTACCATTCATTGCAATTCCTGTTTGTTATTATGGACAGAATGCCATCAGCCATTTTACCTGTGAGATCCAGGCCCCGCTGAAGCTCATCTGCTCAGACACTCCTGTCAGTCTGATTCTGGGTCTGGTTATCAGTGTGTTCATATTGACCTTGCCTTTCACTATCATCCTTATTTCCTACTTCCACATTGTGGTTATTGTGCTGAGGATCCATTCTGTAGAGGCCAGCCTCAAATCTTTCTTCACCTGTGGACCTTATCTAACTGTGGTCAACATATTTAATGGTATAGCCATCTACATGTACCTGAAACCTCAAAGAAATCTCAGGAAGAGGACAAATTCGTCTCAATATTTTTTTAAAAATTTTTTTAACATTTATTTTTGAGACAGAGAGAGACAGAGCATGAACGGGGGAGGGTCAGAGAGAGGGAGACACAGAATCTGAAACAGGCTCCAGGCTCTGAGCTGTCAGCACAGAGCCCGACGCGGGGCTCGAACTCAGGGACCGCGACTTCTCAATATTTTATGGAGCAGTTAGTCCCATGTTAATTCCCCTCACTTACACCCTAAGAAACAAGGGTGTAAGAGGTACACTGAGGAAGTTAGCCAAAGGAAATGAAAAATCCTAATGGCTCTCTTTAAATCTCTTCAATGTGCAGGAAAAACAATGAGAACTCAGTCTGTAAAATTTCAATTTTTTTTTTTAAAACAAACAACAGGGGCAACTGGGTGGCTCAGTTGGTTGAGCGTCCAACTTCGGCTCAGGTCATGATCTCGCAGTCCATGAGTTCGAACCCCGCATCGGGCTCTGTGCTGACAGCTCAGAGCCTGGAGCCTGCTCCGGATTCTGCATCTCCTTCTCTCTCTGCCCCTCCCCCACTCGCGTTGTGTGTGTGTGTCTCTCTCTCCCTCCCTCTCTCTTTCATTCAAACATAAATAAAGATCAAAAAAAATGTTTAAACAAACAACAATAAAAATCTTACTGAACATTCTACTAGGTCCCTACTAGGCACACTCATTAACAAGTTTACCATAAATGGTAACATTTTGTCAAGTCACATTGTGACCTAAAGCCATGAATGTGCCCAAAATAGCTCAGAGAGAGAATAATAGTAAGAGATAGGTAAAGGTGGATGCTACAGCTGTAGTAGTCTATCAGGGACAGGTTCTTTTCTGAGGTATAAAGAGCCAGTTTTTTGTGACCAACCATCTTTGTACTTGCCACACAAGGATAAAATTCATATATAGCACACTGATTATACAACCATTGTATATTTTATAGGCGTCTACCCCAATTTGAACCTAATGGACAAATAATCCCTTAATTCCCACATTTAGGTGATAACTTCTCATAGCAAGAAGTATCTTTTGTATGTATAAAGCACTTTATCGCTTAAAAAGTGTTTTTAGGGTTCCGGAAGATGGCGGCGTAGGAGGACGCGGGGCTCACAGCGCGTCCTGCCGATCACTTAGATTCCACCTACACCTGCCTAAAGAACCCAGAAAACCGCCAGAGGATTAGCAGAAGGGAGTCTCCGGAGTCAAGCGCAGACGAGAGGCCCACGGAAGAGGGTAGGAAGGGCGGCGAGGCGGTGCGCGCTCCACGGACTGGCGGGAGGGAGCCGGGGCGGAGGGGCGGCTCGCCGGCCAAGCGGAGCCCCCGAGTCTGGCTGGCAAAAGCGGAGGGGCCGGACAGACTGTGTTCCCACAGCAAGCGCGACTTAGCGTCTGGGAGGTCATAAGTTAACAGCTCTGCTCGGAAAGCGGGAAGGCTGGAGGACAAAGGGAGGGAGAGCTGCTGAGCCCCCGGACGGCAGAGCTCAGCTTGGCGGGGAACAAAGGCGCCAGCGCCATCTCCCCCGCCCATCCCCCAGCCAAAATCCCAAAGGGAACCGGTTCCTGCCAGGGAACTTGCTCGCTCCGCGCAAACACCCAACTCTGTGCTTCTGCGGAGCCAAACCTCCGGCAGCGGATCTGACTCCCTCCCGCTGCCACAGGGCTCCTCCTGAAGTGGATCACCTAAGGAGAAGCGAGCTAAGCCTGCCCCTCCAGCCCCCGTGCACCTTGCCTACCCACCCCAGCTAATACGCCAGATCCCCAGCAACACAAGCCTGGCAGTGTGCAAGTAGCCCAGACGGACACGCCACCCCACAGTGAATCCCGCCCCTAGGAGAGGGGAAGAGAAGGCACACACCAGTCTGACTGTGGCCCCAGCGGTGGGCTGGGGGCAGACATCAGGTCGGACTGCGGCCCCGCCCACCAACTCCAGTTATACACCACAGCACAGGGGAAGTGCCCTGCAGGTCCTCACCACTCCAGGGACTTTCCAAAATGACCAAACGGAAGAATTCCCCTCAGAAGAATCTCCAGGAAATAACAACAGCTAATGAACTGATCAAAAAGGATTTAAATAATATAACAGAAAGTGAATTTAGAATAATAGTCATAAAATTAATCGCTGGGCTTGAAAACAGTATACAGGACAGCAGAGAATCTCTTGCCACAAAGATCGAGGGACTAAGGAACAGTCACGAGGAGTTGAAAAACGCTTTAAACGAATTGCAAAACAAAATGGAATCCACGATGGCTCGGCTTGAAGAGGCAGAGGAGAGAATAGGTGAACTAGAAGATAAAGTTATGGAGAAAGAGGAAGCTGAAAGAAAGAGAGATAAAAAAATCTAGGAGTATGAGGGGAAAATTAGAGAACTAAGTGATACACTAAAAAAAAATAATATACGCATAATTGGTATCCCAGAGGAGGAAGAGAGAGGGAAGGGTGCTGAAGGGGTACTTGAACAAATTATAGCTGAGAACTTCCCTGAACTGGGGAAGGAAAAAGGCATTGAAATCCAAGAGGCACAGAGAACTCCCTTCAGACGTAACTTGAATCGATCTTATGCACGACATATCATAGTGAAACTGGCAAAATACAAGGATAAAGAGAAAATTCTGAAAGCAGCAAGGGATAAACGTGCCCTCACATATAAAGGGAGACCTATAAGACTCGTGACTGATCTCTCCTTTGAAACTTGGCAGGCCAGAAAGGCTTGGCACGATATCTACAGTGTGCTAAACAGAAAAAATATGCAGCCGAGAATCCTTTATCCAGCAAGTCTGTCATTTAGAATAGAAGGAGAGATAAAGGTCTTCCCAAACAAACAAAAACTGAAGGAATTTGTCACCACGAAACCAGCCCTACAAGAGATCCTAAGGGGGATCCTGTGAGACAAAGTACCAGAGACATCACTACAAGCATAAAACATACAGACATCACAATGACTCTAAACTCATATCTTTCTATAATAACACTGAATGTAAATGGATTAAATGCGCCAACTAAAAGACATAGGGTATCAGAATGGATAAAAAAACAAGACCCATCTATTTGCTGTCTACAAGAGACTCATTTTAGATCTGAGGACACCTTTAGATTGAGAGTGAGGGGATGGAGAACTATTTATCATGCTCCTGGAAGCCAAAAGAAAGCTGGAGTAGCCATACTTATATCAGACAAACTAGACTTTAAATTAAAGGCTGTAACAAGAGATGAAGAAGGGCATTATATAATAATCACAGGGTCTATCCACCAGGAAGAGCTAACTATTATAAATGTCTATGCGCCAAATACCCGAGCCCCCAGATATATAAAACAATTACTCATAAACATAAGCAACCTTATTGATAAGAATGTGGTCATTGCAGGGGACTTTAACACCCCACTTACAGAAATGGATAGATCATCTAGACACACAGTCAATAAAGAAACAAGGGCCCTGAATGATACATTGGATCAGATGGACTTGACAGATATATTTAGAACTCTGCATCCCAAAGCAACAGAATATACTTTCTTCTCGAGTGCACATGGAACATTCTCCAAGATAGATCATATACTGGGTCACAAAACAGCCCTTCATAAGTTTACAAGAATTGAAATTATACCATGCATACTTTCAGACCACAATGCTATGAAGCTTGAAATCAACCACAGGAAAAAGTCTGGAAAACCTCCAAAAGCATGGAGGTTAAAGAACACCCTACTAACGAATGAGTGGGTCAACCAGGCAATTAGAGAAGAAATTAAAATATATATGGAAACAAACAAAAATGAAAATACAACAATCCAAACGCTCTGGGATGCAGCGAAGGCAGTCCTGAGAGGAAAATACATTGCAATCCAGGCCTATCTCAAGAAACAAGAAAAATCCCAAATACAAAATCTAACAGCACACCTAAAGGAAATAGAAGCAGAACAGCAAAGGCAGCCTAAACCCAGCAGAAGAAGAGAAATCATAAAGATCAGAGCAGAAATAAACAATATAGAATCTAAAAAAACTGTAGAGCAGATCAACGAAACCAAGAGTTGGTTTTTTGAAAAAATAAACAAAATTGACAAACCTCTAGCCAGGCTTCTCAAAAAGAAAAGGGAGATGACCCAAATAGATAAAATCATGAATGAAAATGGAATGATTACAACCAATCCCTCAGAGATACAAACAATTATCAGGGAATACTATGAAAAATTATATGCCAGCAAAGTGGACAACCTGGAAGAAATGGACAAATTTCTAAAGACCCACACTCTTCCAAAACTCAATCAGGAGGAAATAGAAAGCTTGAACAGACCCATAACCAGCGAAGAAATTGAATCGGTTATCAAAAATCTCCCAACAAATAAGAGTCCAGGACCAGATGGCTTCCCAGGGGAGTTCTACCAGACGTTTAAAGCAGAGATAATACCTATCCTTCTCAAGCTATTCCAAGAAATAGAAAGGGAAGGAAAACTTCCAGACTCATTCTATGAAGCCAGTATTACTTTGATTCCTAAACCAGACAGAGACCCAGTAAAAAAAGAGAACTACAGGCCAATATCCCTGATGAATATGGATGCAAAAATTCTTAATAAGATACTAGCAAATCGAATTCAACAGCATATAAAAAGAATTATTCACCATGATCAAGTGGGATTCATTCCTGGGATGCAGGGCTGGTTCAACATTCGCAAATCGATCAACGTGATACATCACATTAACAAAAAAAAAGAGAAGAACCATATGATCCTGTCAATCGATGCAGAAAAGGCCTTTGACAAAATCCAGCACCCTTTCTTAATAAAAACCCTTGAGAAAGTCGGGATAGAAGGAACATACTTAAAGATCATAAAGGCCATTTATGAAAAGCCCACAGCTAACATCATCCTCAACGGGGAAAAACTGAGAGCTTTTTCCCTGAGATCAGGAACACGACAGGGATGCCCACTGTCACCGCTGTTGTTTAATATAGTGCTGGAAGTTCTAGCATCAGCAATCAGACAACAAAAGGAAATCAAAGGCATCAAAATTGGCAAAGATGAAGTCAAGCTTTCGCTTTTTGCAGATGACATGATATTATACATGGAAAATCCGATAGACTCCACCAAAAGTCTGCTAGAACTGATACATGAATTCAGCAAAGTTGCAGGATACAAAATCAATGTGCAGAAATCAGTTGCATTCTTATACACTAACAATGAAGCAACAGAAAGACAAATGAAGAAACTGATCCCATTCACAATTGCACCAAGTAGCATAAAATACCTAGGAATAAATCTAACCAAAGATGTAAAAGATCTGTATGCTGAAAACTATAGAAAGCTTATGCAGGTAATTGAAGAAGATATAAAGAAATGGAAAGACATTCCCTGCTCATGGATTGGAAGAATAAATATTGTCAAAATGTCAATACTACCCAAAGCTATCTACACATTCAATGCAATCCCAATCAAAATTGCACCAGCATTCTTCTCGAAACTAGAACAAGCAATCCTAAAATTCATATGGAACCACAAAAGGCCCCGAATAGCCAAAGTAATTTTGAAGAAGAAGACCAAAGCAGGAGGCATCACAATCCCAGACTTTAGCCTCTATTACAAAGCAGTCATCATCAAGACAGCATGGTATTGGCATAAAAACAGACACATAGACCAATGGAATAGAATAGAAACCCCAGAACTAGACCCACAAACGTATGGCCAACTCATCTTTGACAAAGCAGGAAAGAACATCCAATGGAAAAAAGACAGTCTCTTTAACAAATGGTGCTGGGAGAACTGGACAGCAACATGCAGAAGGTTGAAACTAGACCACTTTCTCACACCATTCACAAAAATAAACTCCAAATGGATAAAGGACCTGAATGTGAGACAGGAAACCATCAAAACCTTAGAGGAGAAAGCAGGAAAAGACCTCTCTGACCTCAGCCGTAGCAATCTCTTACTCGGCACATCCCCAAAGGCAAGGGAATTAAAAGCAAAAGTGAATTACTGGGACCTTATGAAGATAAAAAGCTTCTGCACAGCAAAGGAAACAACCAACAAAACTAAAAGGCAACCAACGGAATGGGAAAAGATATTTGCAAATGACACATCGGACAAAGGGCTAGTATCCAAAATCTATAAAGAGCTCATCAAACTCCACACCCGAAAAACAAATAACCCAGTGAAGAAAGGGGCAGAAAACATGAATAGACACTTCTCTAAAGAAGACATCCGGATGGCCAACAGGCACATGAAAAGATGTTCAACGTCGCTCCTTATCAGGGAAATACAAATCAAAACCACACTCAGATACCACCTCACGCCAGTCAGAGTGGCCAAAATGAAGAAATCAGGAGACTATAGATGCTGGAGAGGATGTGGAGAAACAGGAACCCTCTTGCACTGTTGGTGGGAATGCAAATCGGTGCAGCCGCTCTGGAAAGCAGTGTGGAGGTTCCTCAGAAAATTAAAAATAGACCTACCCTATGACCCAGCAATAGCACTGCTAGGAATTTATCCAAGGGATACAGGAGTACTGATGCATAGGGGCACCTGTACCCCAATGTTTATAGCGGCACTCTCAACAATAGCCAAATTATGGAAAGAGCCTAAATGTCCATCAACTGATGAATGGATAAAGAAATTGTGGTTTATATACACAATGGAATACTACGTGGCAATGAGAAAAAATGAAATATGGCCTTTTGTAGCAACATGGATGGAACTGGAGAGTGTGATGCTAAGTGAAATAAGCCATACAGAGAAAGACAGATACCATATGTTTTCACTCTTATGTGGATCCTGAGAAACATAACAGAAACCCATGGGGGAGGGGAAGGAAAAAAAAAAAAAAAAAGAGGTTAGAGTGGGAGAGCCAAAGCATAAGAGACTGTTAAAAACTGAGAACAAACTGAGGGTTGATGGGGGGTGGGAGGGAGGGCAGGGTGGGTGATGGGTATTGAGGAGGGCACCTTTTGGGATGAGCACTGGGTGTTGTATGGAAACCAATTTGACAGTAAATTTCATATATTAAAAAAATAAAAAAAAAAGTGTTTTTAAATAAATTATTCTAATTTATACTTATAATTTCTTGTTTTAAAATAGTTTGCATGTTATACATATTAATAAATCTTTTCTCAATGAACATTGCTTCTACAAATATTAAATTTCTATCATATAAATCTCTTACAAAAATGTCTAAACTGAAATTGTTATTCTTTTGCCTTCTCCTATTTCTCTGCCTTCTCTTCCATGATGTGCCTTAGCGACCCTCTGGTCATTTCTACTCCCACTTCTCATACACATTCATGAGCTTTAGCATTTCTGTTCTACCCAAGCATCTTCAAGTCCAAGATTGTGATTATTTTTCTTTCTTCCCCATTTAATAAGATGCCATATGCACTTTCTATTATTGGCAATTAACATGTATTGTTCACTTTGTATTATGGTAATTTGTTGATTCTTTTTCTCATCTTAACTTTGACTCTGAAATTTTTCTGTCATAGCACATTGAGGAGGTGGTTATGTCTTGTTTCTAAAATTTTCTTTCTTCCCACACTCTTTTCTTAGGTAGATGGTTATCTGGTCACATTATTTTCTACCCTTAGCCTTTCTCTTTACTTTCTGAAGGTTGATCATTGTGGGTGTGTGTGTGTGTGTGTGTGTGTGTGTGTGTGTGTGTGTAATTGATAACCTATACAAAAATTTTAGAATGGTTCCTGGCATATAGTAAGCATTCAATAAGTTGCTATTTTTTGAATAGCAAATTTTTTATAGGTTGCTAAGATATTATTGTGATTTTCTGAAAGTTTCCAAACACTCCTACTGTTTATTTTCCCAAGTCAATCTCCTTTATACATTCTCCACTCCAGAGTGTACGACGAGAAGCCTCAGAACCCCATTTGCTAGTTTTAGAAACACAGTTATATCATATTTCTCTTTGGCTCTTGCTTTTATGGCTTTACTTTTAATCTGTTTAACTCCTATTCCAGTTCCTCTGACCTATGCTTGATATATTTTAAGTAGAGACAGCCCCAAACTTAGGAATGAGTTATGTTCAAAAGTTAACTCATAAGTCATCAGCTTGGAACTCAGAGCACGTTTTCCCCACAGAGACAGTGTAGCTACATTCCAAAGGCAGCTCACCAACACCTATTTAGGTCACCATTCTATCACTAATAATACTAAAAGCCCTGGGAACATTTTTAAAGTGTGTTTATTGGAAGATAGGTTTTGAGTCCACATTTGGATTCTAAAAACACAGGCACTGTTCGATGGTATTACTACTTCAAAAAAAAAAAAAAAAGTCTTCCATGAGGATTAGTGCAACCACCCTCATGCCCTGATGAGTGTATGGGGAAATATCTACAAGATGTAAGAGTGGAGCTGAGGGAGCTTCTCTAGAGACTACAAAAGTAATAACTTTCTTCTATGTATGGGTCATGCACAATTCAGAGGGCTACTAGTCCTCCCTTCATTTCTCTTTATGTTATCACTGGTATTGGATGGCTTGCTAACACAATGCCTGGGGCTATTCATTTTACAAACATTTACTAAATGGCTACTGTATGTTAGGGATACAAATCCAGGTAAGTTATTCGCTGCCTTTGAGAGATTCATAATGGAGTTGGGGAGTAAATAAGCACAGTGGAGTGCTGTCGATACTGTGATCCATATTTGTACAGGTTACAAAGTCGAGTTCTAAATAGACAATCAGGAAATATTTAATAGAGGAGATGACACCTTTAGTAGAGTCTTGAGAGAGATGTAGCTTGCCAGTTGGATAAGGGAGGACAATTATGGACGCAACATGAACAAGTACTGAGGTACAAAACCCAGCTTGGTGTACTTCCAGATACTGCCAACAATTTAATTCCCACAGCAGAAGGTGTGGGAAGTGTTTTGGCAATATAGAAAACTCGCGAAGAAAGCAGTAGGCCAGATTATGGAGAGACTGCTATGCTATATTAAGGAGCTAGCACTTTATTTACTCTACAGGTCAACAAATTATGGCCCAAATGGCCAAATCCAGCTCTAGGTTTGCATAGCCCATGAGCTAAGATTGGTTTTTAAATTGTTAAGTGATATAAGAAAAACAATAACAACAACAGCTAAGAAGCCTATTCAACAAAGACTGTGGGCAGCCTGCAAAGTCTAAAATATTTACTCTCTGTCCATTTACAGAAAAAAGTTTGCTGAGCCCTGTTATAGGTGGTGGGAAACCATTAAAGATGTTTAAGCAGATCGGTAACATGTTCAGAATTGTGTTTTTAAAAGCTCACTTTTACAAAAAATGTATAAAATTGATTGAAGAGGTATAAGATTGGACATAGAGTCAACTAGGAGGCTGTTAATAATCTGCGACTTGATGCAGAAATGAACTAAGAATGTAGCAAAAAGGATTTGGAAGAAACTCAGGTCATTGGAGTACCCCTTCCTTTTTCATTTTTACATGCAATTTCATTTACATTCAGTATGCATTTTCTCAGAAGCAGGGTCTTTAGCACAGATATAATAAAGGGTTTCAGGGGTTGGGTGATCTCATCATGAACGTCATTCACTTCTTTTCTAACATTCAAAGAACACATAGAGATATGGAGAGGGTAGGGTCCAAAGTCACATAGTTGTGTTTTATTCATATATGACAACCCCCTTCTCTGATCCAGAATAACTTTGTACGGCATATAAAATTGCATTTTGTTCAAATAAAACATGTTTATTTAAATATAATAAATGTCCTCTGGCTCCTTGCATGATTTCTAAAGTTCACTCCTCACCTGTTACTCCTTTAGACATACTGTTGCATTTCATGAATCATGAATAGTACTACTATGAGCCTCAAATTTTTTTCTATAAAATATTGTTATTCAACATAGTACTGGAAGTCCTACCCACAGCAATCATACATCAAAAAGAAATAAAAGGCATCGAAATCAGTAAAGAAGAAATAAAACTTTCACTATTTGCAGACGACGTGATTCTCTATATAGAAAACCCAAAAGATTCCACCAAAAAAACTGCTAGAACTAATAAACAAATTCAGCAAAGTCACAGGATACAAAATCAATCTACAGAAATCTGTTGTATTTCTATACATCAATAATGAAGTAGCAGAAAGACAAATTATGAAAACAATCCCATTTATAACTGTAACAAAAATAATAAGACACCTAGGAATAAACCTAACCAAAGAGGTGAAAGATCTATACTCTGAGAACTATCAAACACTGATGTAAGAAAGTGAAGATGACACAAAGAAATGGAAAGACACGGACTGGAAGAACAAATATTGTTAAAATGTCTACACTACCCAAAGCAATCTACACATTTAATATAATCCTTATCCAAATACCAAGAACATCTTTCACAGAACTAGAACATATGGAGCTACAAAAGACCCCCAATAGCCAAAGCAAAATCTTGAAAAAGAAAAGCAAAGCTGGAGGCATCACAATTTGGAAATTCAGGTTATATTACAAAGCTTTAATGATCAAGATAGTATGGTACTGGCACAAAAACAGACACATAGGTCAACAGAACAGAATAGAAAATTCAGAAATAAACCCACAATTTATGGTCAATTAACCTTTGACAAAGCAGTAAAGAATATACAATAGGAAAAAGTCTGTTCAACAACTGGTGCTGGGAAAACTTGACAGCAACATGCAAAAGAATGAAACTGGATCACTTTGTTACACCATACACAAAAATAAATTCAAAATGGATTAAAGACCCAAATATGAGACCTGAAATCATAAAAATCCTAGAAGCGAGCATAGGCAGTAATTTCTCTGACATTGGCCGTGGCACCTTTTTTCTAGATAGGTCCACTAGGGCAAGGGAAACAAAAGCAAAAATAAACTATTGGGACAAAATAAAAAGTTTTTGCACAGCAGGGGAAACAATCAACAAAACAAAAAGGCAGCCTACGGAATGGGAGAAGATGTTTGCAAATGACATATCTGATAAGGGTTAGTATCCAAAATATATGAAGAACTTAAAAAACTCAACATCCAAAAAGCAAGTAAGCCAATTAAAAATGGGCAGAAGACACAAACAGACATTGTTCCAAAGAAGACATACATGTGGCCAATCACTAATCATCAGGGAAATGCAAATTAAAACTACAATGAGATTGGGGCGCCTAGCTGGCTCAGTCGGTTAAGCGTCCGACTTCAGCTCAGGTCATGATCTCGTGGTTTGTGAGTTCGAGCACCGTGTCGGGCTCTGTGCTGACAGCTTGGAGCCTGGAGCCTGCTTCGGATTCTGCCTGCCCCTCCCTCCCTCTCCCTCTCTCTCTCTCTCTCTCCCCTGCTCACACTCTCTCTGTCTCTCAATAATAAATAAATGTTAAAAAAAAAAAAAGCTGGGAAAAAAAACTACAATGAGATAGTACCTCACAACTGTCAGAATGGCTAAAATCAACAACACAGGAAACAACAGGTGTTGGTGAGGATGTGGAGAAAAAGGAACCCTCTTGCACTGCTGGTGGGAATGCAAACTGATGCAGCCACTGCGGAAAATAGCATGGATGTTCCTCAAAAAGTTAAAAATAGAACTACCCCATGATTCAGCAATTGAACTATTAGGTATTTACCCAAAGAACATATAAATATTAATTCAGAGGAATACATGCACCCATATGTTTATAGCAGCATTATTTACAATAGCAAAGATATATAATCAGCCCATGTGTCCATTGATAGATGAATGGATAAAGAAGATGTGTATATATACAATGGAAAATTATTTAGTCATAAAAAGAGTGAAATCTTGCCATTTGCAAGGACATGGACGGAGCTAGAAAGTATAATGCTAAGTGACATAAGTCAGTCAGAGAAAGACAAATACCATATGATTTCACTCATATGTGGAATTTAAGAAACCAAGCAAATGAGCAAAGGAAAAATAAAAGAGAGATAAAGAAACCAAGAAACACACTTAACTATAGAGAACAAACTGATGGTTACCAGAGGGGAGATAGGAGGGGATGAGTGAAATAGGTGATGGGGATTAAGGAATACACTTGTCCTGATGAGCACTGGGTGATTAAAATAAAAACTTTAAGAATATATATAGTTATTTTCCTGCAGAGGAGGAAGGCCTGTAGGCAGCAGCCATGGCACCCAGCCCGAATGGCATGATGTTGAAGCCCCACTTCCATAAGGACTGGCAGTGGCATGGCCTCATGGTTCAACCAGCCAGCGGGGAAGATCTGCAGACTCAAGGTCGGGAAGCCAAAGCAAGGCCCAGAGCCTCCATGTCCGGACCCATCCAGCCCATCCCATGGTGCCCCCACAGTGAGGTATCACACCAAAGTGCAAGTTGGCAGGGGCTTCAGCACGGAAGGGCTATGGGTGGCTGGCCTACACAAGAAGGTGGCATGGACCATTGGAATCTCAGTGAGTCCAAGAAGGTGGAACATGTCCACAGAGTCCCTGCAGGCCAATGTGAAGTGGCTGAAGGAGTATGGCTCCAAGCTCATCCTCTTCCCCAAGAAGCCATCAGCCCCTAAGGAGGGAGATGGCTCTGCTGAAGAACTCAAATTGGCTACCCAGTTGACAGGACCAGTCATGCCCATGTGGAATGTCTGTAAGAAGGAGAAAGCCAGAGTCATTAGAGAGGAGAACTTCAAGGCATTCGCTGGTCTTCACGTGGTCCATGCCCATGCCTGGCTCTTTGGCATCTGGGCAAAAAGAGCCAAGGAAGCTGCAGAACAGGATGTTGAGAAGAAAAAAATAAAGTATCACTGGCAACTTGTGATTATGTATATGTATATGTATGGTTAATATGTAATGTTATATGTATATGTGATATGTAATGTCATATGTATATATAATGTCATATGTATATGTAAAGTCATATATATGTGTGTGTGTGTGTGTGTGTGTGTATATATATATATATATATATATATATATATATATATATATATAAAATGTCAGTGACTTCCAGTTTATAAGTTTTTCTTTGCTCAAATATCATTCACTCTCTTTGTTTCATCATATTGGTGATTTCCTTCTTATTCTATATACTATAGAAACCCACAGATATAATCATTCTGTCATAACCTTCAACATACACAAGGCTATATTTCAATTATATCTCAATACAGCGGCAGGGGGGAGAAACCTAAAAATAAGTGTTTGCTCAGCTCATGCAAAAAAGTCCTAGAATAATAATATCTAAATTTTGTTCAAGATATTTTCACAAATACCATCTCATTTGATCTTCACAACAATGTGAAGTCACTTTACAGATGAGAAATTCAAGGATCTGGAAGCTCAAAGATTCTCCCAAGGTTGCACAGCTGGTAAGTGGTAGAAGTGGGACTAAAACCCATCTCTGACCCCAAAGCGTGTAGATTTTGCACTGCGCCACGTCCATAACAGAAGCAGATACAGATTTTCTCAACATCTTTTTCATGATGCTCACTCACACTTGAGCTGTGAAGTCTGTGGCTGAGTCATTCTTTCCTTTTCTGCTCGCTTTTGTGTGCCCCTGTGTTAGCCCATTCCTGCATTACAGCTCCACAAATGACCCTCATAAACTGACTTCAAGTCACCTTAGCTTATCTGTCTATAATCTCTCAAACACATGACAACTATCTTCCCTTCTTGCACCTGAGAAAATGTCAGTAGCCTTGCTTGATTTTGTTTCTTCCCTATATTACCCAGACTCTCTCAGTCTATTGCAGACGTTTGTCATTTGCTCTTTGATTTTCTCTATTTCTGTTCTAATTTCTTTATTCATTTTCTGTGCTCTCCATTAGTTTGTTCTAAAATTGAAAATATATTTTTCTCTTCAAAGCATTTGGCTTCATTTCTTTCCTTGAGAGCTTTCTTCAAATTATTTTTTCATCTGTACCAATCCTCTCTGACAGCTTGAAATGAAAGCTGGGCTTCTCTCCCCTTGACCATTCCTCATCATTTTCAATGCCTTTTCTTTACTTATATGAATTTGCTCATCTCCCATTTACCTCTGCCAAATTTCCAAGCTTTTAAGAAATTAATTTCAGCTATTACCATTGCATGATCAGAAAAAGTGCTATCTTTCATTTTATACATCGGACCTCTACTCTCTCTTGCATATAAATCCTGTCAACCCTACTGGATCACTTCCCTTTTATGTGAGCATTCTGCAAAGTGTTAGCATACGCTTCCAAATTATCTTTCAAGTCTACATTTTTACACACAATTTTCTAAGTATTCAGCTCCACTGGTCAATTTCCAATTATCTCTGGCCCTATTCCCTCTTCTGAGATGTAATTGAAATGTCCCTCTTCTCCAAAACCACTCTACTTTATGAAGAATGAAGAAAGGGCACCGAATCCTTAATTTACAAATCCAAGCTGTTCTTCTGTCTAATTGACATCCTCCATCATGCCTTCCAATTCAGATCTCCTATCTTTGAGACATTTACATGATGATATTTTACCAAAAATCCTCTGTTGTAGTATCTTTCTCCTTTTCAATAACAGAAAAACTCAAACAAACCATGTCATATGAATAATGGACTAGTACTATAAGCAAGCAACAGCATGTTGCAGAGATAGAGTAATTGGATAAATTATTTGTGGGTAAGAAAAATATGGATTATTTCTATGACAGATGAATTTGAGGTAGGTTTGGAAGCATAACTAAAATTTTAATAAGCAAAGTGTGGTATGGGAAACAATCATGTCATATTCATTCCAAATGGCAAGAAAAACTGCACCAAAGTGTAAATGCTTGTCATAGGGTGTATTTCAGAATGGCTGCTCCCATTGGCTGAAAGATAGTTTGCTAGTATTATAAATTAAGGACAGATATCATATGTTTTCACTCATATGTGGATCTTGAGAAACTTAACAGAAGACCAGTGGGGGAAGGGAAGGGGGAAAAAATAGTTACAGACAGAGGGAGGGAGGCAAACCATAAGAGACTCTTAAATACAGAGAACAAACTGAGGGTTGATGGGGGGTGGGGGAGAGGGGAAAAGGGGTGATGGGCATTGAGGAAGGCATTTGTTGGGATGAGCACTGGGTATTGTATGTAAGCCAATTTGACAATAAATTATATTATAAATAAATAAATTAATTAATTAATTAAATAGTAGGAAAAAAAGAAAGATAAAGTGGGGCACATTCTAGAGCATATTGTTAGCCTTAGAAGTTCAGTTTTATCCTATAGTAAAGAATAAACCATTGGAAGTTTTTTAAATGGTGGTAACATAATAGACTTTCAAATCTTTACTGAAAGAGTGAATGAGTGAATCAAAGATAAATCCAAATGTTTTATTTGGGTTACTAGGAAGAGAGCAAAAGTCTTAACAAGGGAAAGAAAGAAGGGTACCTGCTGGCTTTGGTCAAAACCAAACATAATTGGATATAACTGAATGTAAGTTGCTTGAGAGCCATTCAATCGAGCTGTTCATCAAATATATGGATATGCAGGGCTGACAGGCTTAATACACAGATAAAAATTGGAAGTCCACCACACAGAAATGAGAGTTAAAACTGTAGAGGTGAGTGAAATCACCAAACACTAAGTCAGAGAAAAGATCAGAAGGAGTATTCATGGAGAATACCCACGCTTACGGAGTAGGGAGAGAAAGAAGCAAGTTAAGGAGAAAAAGCATTGTATGAGAGTCAGAAAAAGAATCCAGAGGCCGAAATATTATTGAAGCCAAAGAAATAAGGAATTTAAAGGAAGGAGGTGTTTACCAATGCTGAATGTTTCCAAGATACAGAGGAGGATGAGTTGTTTTTTTTTCTTAATATGAAATTTGTTGTCAAATTGGTTTCCATACAACACCCAGTGCTCATCCCAACAGGTGCCCTCAGAGGAGGATGAGTTCTAAGAAGCATTAAGTATGACAATTAGGAAGTCATCAGAAATCTTTAAATAAGATATTTCAATAGACTGGAAGGTGCAGGAGCTAGATGGTAGGTGTGAAAATGTAGAGGCAGCAATTGTAGGCTACTCTATAGGGAAGGCTGGTAATAAAAGAAAGGTAAGAAATGAGACAGTTCATGAATTTATAAGGATGAAAGGATGAAAGTTCTTAGAACTGGAGAATCCACTGTATGATTTTAGGCATAAGGAAAGGAGTTTGGTATAAAGTAGGATATACACATGCACACACTTGTGTGTACATATATGGATATATGTGTGTATTTGGAGGGAGAGAAAGGCAAGGAGAGTGGGAGGGAGAAGGGGGAAGGGAAGGAAAGAAGTAAAGGAAGCAGGGAGGGGAATAAAAATATAGGGTAAAAATGATAGCATGGGAAGTGAGGATAACTACTGAAGCAAGATCCAGAAAAATCAAGAAGAAGTGGAATCAGTTAACCATGTACATGCAGTAATTAGCTCTGACAAGAAGGCAGGTGGGAGCTTCTTCCTCAGAGGTAGAAAAAAAGGATAGGTTCCGATACAGAAAAGAGTTAAAGTTAAGGGAGAAAAAGAAACAAATAGATATTCCTCTCTGACCAATTTGAATTTCTATTACCCATTTCTCTATTCCCACTACTTCCAAGTCTTGGACTCCATCTTCAGGGAACCTGTAGTATTTACTTTCCTGCACTGCAGATGTTTTACGTAGCAAACCAACATTGTCTTTTTCTTTCAGCAAACACTAGTTTACCCCACCTATTTTTTGCTGTCCTTCTGTTTTATTATTTCCCTTTACTCCTTTCTCTATCCCTACCTGATGTCCATTTTTATTCTTTACTTCAACATAAACGCATGATCCGCATACATTCGTTCCTGAATCTCTCCTTTTCATAGACTTTTCCTGAGTAGTGAAGATTATGGCTAGTGATTGCTATGTTTTTAAAAAGGTTGAACTGTGATAGAAAGTGATATCCAGAGAAGGGATAGGATAGTGGGAAAAAAACTGGAACATATTTGTAGGATAAGAGTCAACAGAAAAGGAAGTGAGGTACTAAAAACAAAACAAAACAAAGAAATTGATTCTAGAGCAAGTGGAAGGAAATGAAATCCAGAGCACAGATAGAAGGACTTTTCATAAAGAAATGAGGATACTTTTCCACTGAAGCAGGAGGTAAAGAGTCAGTGATGGGTCACATGCATATGTGTTTGTAGGAGGAAGGAAAAGACCTCTATTCTCTGGAATAGTAGGGATGCCAAGTACTAAAAATGAAGGTAGAAGTGATAAAGTAAAAGATGGGAGGAGGCTCATAGAGGTTCCAACAAGCTATTGTGGGAAATGGAGGAGAGAGTACACTAGGAAAACATCAGATTATCATACACCATGGAGGGTCAAAGACAGCTTGAGATCCATAAATATTAAGAAGCACAAATCCACATAGTTGTGATATCTCATCTTAGCAATACTTAGCAGCCTACGTGTAGGAAAAGATGGCCTGAATAAGGCCTAAGTGTAGAAAAAGAGTTGAATTAATTCAGGTGAAATTAAGCTAGAGATGGATTCTAATGTCCCAAGAGAGTATGTTGTGCTTGAAAAACGACAGGGGTTTGTTATGGCTGAAAGCATAGTATATGAAGCTGGAAAATTTTCATCAGGAACCTAATTATTGGTGTTCTCCTTTGGCAATGGGGATTTATTGAAGTGTTTTCAGCATGAGAATGACTTGATCAGCCCTGTATTTTGAAAATATCACTAGGGAATATGTGTGGAGGGTAGACTTGGAGGAGATATTGGAGGCACAGAGGCTATTTAAGAAGTCATTTCAACAGTATAGATGAGAAGACCTACACAGAAGTGGGCATGGAGAAGAGGAAATGGATTAGAGAGATGTACAGAGACATTTGTTTGAGAATAACTTGGAGAAACCTTGGGGACTAAATGAGATTTTAATTTATTTCAATTATTGTATTTCTTCCTACAGTTCCCTATTACTCTACTCTGCAGCATAAGTGATCCTTCTTCTGGTAAAAGCCAAGAGAAAAAAGCTTAGAACTAAATGTAACTAAAAGTCATAGATGATTACATTTTGTAATGCAGTCTGAAGTCTGGAATTGTGAGGCCTCCAGCTTTGGTTTTCATTTTCAACATTACATTGGCTATTCGGGTTTTTTTCTGGTTGCATACAAATTTTAGGATTGCTTATTCTAGCTCTGTGAAGAATGCTGGTGTTATTTTGATAGGGATTGGATTGAATATGTAGATTGCTTTGGGTAGTATAGACATTTTAACAGTATTTTTTCTTCCAGTCCATGAGCATGGAATGTTTTTCCATTTCTTTGTGTCTTCTTCAATTTCTTTCATAAGGTTTTTATAGTTTTCAACTTACAGATCTTTTAACTCTTGAATCCAGAAATGGACCCACAAATGTATGGCCAACTAATCTTCGACAAAGCAGGAAAGGGTATCAAATGGAAAAAAGACAGTCTCTTCAGCAAATGGTGCTGGGAAAACTGGACAGCGACATGCAGAAGAATGAATCTGGACCACTTTCTTACACCATACACAAAAATAAACTCAAAATGGATATAAGACCTAAATGTGAGGCAGGAAAACATCAAAATCCTAGAGGGGAGAGCAGGCAAAAACCTTTGACCTCGGCCACAGCAGCTTCTTACTAGACATGTCTCTGGAGGCAAGGGAAATAAAAACATATATGAACTATTGGGACCTCACCAAGATAAAAATCTTCTGCACAGTGAAGGAAACAATCAACAAAACTAAAAGGCAACCAACAGAAGGGGAGAAGATATTTGCAAATGACATATTGGATAAAGGTTTAGTATCCAAAATCTATAAAGAACAACTCAGGAAACAACAGATGTTGGTGAGGATGTGGAGAAAGGGGAACATTCGTGTACTGTTTGTGGGAATGCAAACTGGTGCTACTCTGGAAAACAGTATGGAGGTTCCTCAAAAAATTAAAAATAGAATTACCATACAACTTAGCAAGTGCACTACTAGGTATTTATCCAAAAGATACAAAAATGCAGATTCAAAGAGCACGTGCATCCCAATGTGTATAGCAATGCTGTCAACAATAGCCAAATTGTGGAAAGAGCCAAAATGTCCATTGACTATGAATGGATAAAGATGTGGTATATATACAAAATGGAATACTATGTGGTGATCAAAAAAGAATGAAATCTTGCTATTTGCAACATACATGGATGGAACTGGAGGGTATTATGCTAAGTGAAATAAGTCAGAGAACGACAAATATCATACGATTTCATTCATGTGGAATTTGAGAAACTCAACAGATGAACACAGGGGAAGGGAGGTAAGAATAAGATAAAAACAGAGAGAGCGGCAAACTATAAGAGACTATAAAGAACAAACCGAGGGTTGCTGGAAGGGAGGTGGGGGGGGGATGGGCTAAATGGGTAATAGGCATTAAGGAGAGCACTTGTTGGGATGAGCACTGGGTGTTATATGTAAGTAATGAATCCCTGGTTTCTACTGAAACCAAGACTATATGTTAACTAACTTGAATTTAAATGAGTAAATTTCTTAAAAAAGAAGAATAAAGAAAACTCATAGAGTATTCTTGAAATTTGAGCAGTCTAATGGAAAGACCATGGGCTTTGGAGTAAGACTGACCTGGGTTCTAAACCCATGCACCACCACTTAATATCTGCACGGTTTAGCATTATTAACTTCACTGAGCTTTAATTTCTTCCCGTGTAAAAAGAGGATCATATATATTGTCCAGAGCTATTGTTGAGTTTAAATGAAATACTGAATACACGTGTAGGAAGTAGGTGGTTTGAACAATTCCTGGTATATAGTAAATGCTCAACAAATGGTAGTTAGT
The DNA here is from genome assembly GCF_046562875.1 of Panthera onca. NCBI lineage: Eukaryota > Metazoa > Chordata > Mammalia > Carnivora > Felidae > Panthera > Panthera onca. The sequence goes on along the minus strand of NC_138357.1, from coordinate 20,632,283 downwards.
TCTGTTTCCATTGTTTTGTTACTAATAGTATCTTTGCTATTACCTCCGTGTTCATGTAGTGCTTTTGCCAGGTTCTGCTGCCCTGTAGAGGCCAGTTTTATAGTGTCACAGCCCATTCCTGGCTTTGCACTGAAGTCATACTAAGCCACACTGTAGACCGATGGCTCCTCAATTATTGCTAAATAAGCCACTGTGCTTTAAGTACCCTGTGTGCTTTAGGTCACATGGTGTAGAGGACCTTCCCTGCCTCTTCTCCCCCCACTGAGTCAACTGGCACTAGATTTACACCAATGGCAGAGGTTGTCCCTCAAATCAGACTGCATTTTCCTGGCAAATAAAACCATACCACACATAGATACCTTCTCAAATCACGTGTTTAATGGTTGCCACACTGTTTGTACAATAAACCTCATGCCATTCTATATGTTATATCGATATTTTCCTAGATATGCCTCACCTACAATTGCCTGAAAAAGTACCGAATGGAAGAAGGCTCTCAAGTCCTATCAAATAAGTGGCTCCTCCAAAAGCAAAATCTTAGCAGCCAAGACCCCTCTAACTGCATCATGGGCAGTTGTCACTGAAATAACATCTGCCAAATGAGTGGCTGCCCACAGAGACTGCCCTTCACATAACCTTTGGTATGTAGTTGTGCCTCTAATTACACCCTGTGAATACAGAAATCTTGCCATATAGTGGCTCTCCTCAGATTATACATGTACAGACATGATCAAAATAGTTTGCTATATTCTTCTAAAATCCACTATGGTTCCTTTAACAGAAGTAGCATGTTTGGGGTTCTGTCCTCAGGAAGTTACTGGGATGTTGCTCTAAAGGATTATTTTTCCAGAACTTTAAGTGATAACCTGAGTTAGAGGTACAAAATAGTTTGTGCATGACTGGAAATCAAAATGTTAGGGATTTTCCAGAAATTTCCTTCAGCATTACCCCTAAGGCCTTCAATTAAGAAGACTTCTGATAAGACCTTATTAGGTGCTCTTGCCAATGGTTTCAATCAGGCAGATATTCTAGAATGTTCCTTCGCCCAAGCTAGAAATGAGCTTAATGGCATTCTCCATGCTCACATGGAAAAGTCTGATTTCATCTTTAGTCTTTTGAGTACAGGAAGTCACTGTATGTCTACCTAAAAGTCCAAATTGAGGAATAACTGGGTGTCCCAGAGCTTGCTCAAAAATTAGAGACGACGAAGTACCATTTTCAGTCCTACATCATCATTGTTCAATGTCTAGTTGTTGGACAAAGTGCCCCTGGCCTGGAATATTGAAAAGAAGACAGATGAATCTCTTCCACAGCAGCATTTTATTGGTCTACCCCTTGCATTTCTAAAGAATAGTGCTGGGGGAAATAACTTAAAATGACAGACACTGGAAAAAGGGATAGATGCTCCCAAGGAAACATGAATGAATTTCATGCTAAGGCATGTAAACATTATCTTTAAGGCTAAGAATGTCCACTAAATGATTTCAAGCAGAGAAGTAACATGGTTAGATTTACATTTGAGATAGGCTCTAGTTGTTGGGTGGAGAATAAGTGGGAGAAGTCAACATTGCATGTGGGGAGAATGTCTATAAGGCCATTGCAGTAATCCAAGTGAGAGAAGATGGTGGCCAGTGATGAGTAATTTGGAAAATTGCGTGAATTCAAGAGATATTTAGAAAACAGAATGAAATGAGTGAGGTAATTGGATGAGAAAGAAGATGGAAAGAAGAATGTGTCCCAGATGGTACCACCAGTTTGATGACTTGAACAAGGTGGTACTATTTACTAAGATGGGAAATACTGGAAAATGAGCAAGTCTGTGAGGCAAAGAAGGGGTATGGTAGGTAAGGTTTTGGCATGGGGTATAAGTATCGAGGATAGTGGGTGGCAAGGAGAGTAAGGAAAATACTAGCTTCTTTGAAAACTTTGAGTTTAAGATGTCTGATGGATATTCAGGTGGCTATATATAGAAGAGCTGGTTGCATATATATGTGGAGCTCAGAAGAAAAATCTGGGAATATATATTCTGAAATCTGCATGCAGATGGTAGTTGAAAGCATATGTCCCTTTTAATTGGCCCCTTTAATTTCTCCTCTCATGCCCATGGCCCAAGGAGCTCTGCCTAAAACGTAATCCCACCAATCCCTGAATTACTAAGAATTATTTAATCTTCTTCCTCATGTCTTCTTACCCAGCCCAGGCCTCAGTGGCACCATCTGATATATCCCTCAGGAGACTGAGCAAAATTCTCTGCATCCCACACAGTTGTTTGCAGGTTCTACTGATACCCAGAGCTTTGAACCTCTAATGGCACAAGGGTGCCCTCCAGTGTTCAGCACGATGCATTCAGGGGCAAAGAGAGAACAGAATTAGGAACCTTTGCCTTCAACCAGCACCGCTGCCCCGCCCCTCTTGCTTTTGGGGAAATTCACTAACAACATGGAACACCAGATTAGGAAGGAATCTACGTACTTCAGATTCTGGCAGGATATGAGGAGAGTTGAGCTTGCAATATATTTCTTCAGTAGTCCCACCAGTTAGGAGATAACCTGTAATGCCATTTGTTGAGTGGAAAGAATAAGCCCTGCATTCTGGATTCTCAGCAAGTCACAGGGGGAAACAAGATGGATTGGTCAGAGTCCTATTATTTTTTTCAGAAATAACAAGCCTCAGAGCATGAATACAGATATGTCTGCAAAAGTAAAGAAAGAAAGGAAGCCATGCCACAGGCCTCCTGGACATGCTAGCCTCTGAAAATGTACCAAAGCAAGGCTAATCACTTTGTTCACCAATTCCAATGCCACCACTGGAAACTCATTGCTATACTAACCAGGGTCCCAGAGTGAGAGCAGAAGATTCACCTTTTACCCTTACCTACAAAAGGCAGTGAGGAGGGCATTTTATAACAGAATTCTGGGTGGTATGCTGCGGCCTTTACACTGGTAACCGCATACCAATGTCATCCTAGTTTAAATGGAACTCTCTTAGTTGGGAGGAATAGAGATAATTATATTGACATGCTCATAAGAAAACATGGAAAAAATAGTATTATCAGTGTGTTACTGCTCATATAGACTTCCTAGTCTATTGCCTTTACAGAGTAAGATCCAAGTACCTCACTATATCCTAAGGAAATCTATGCTCTTTATCTTACACTGCACTTCTGCCTTAAGTAACAGCTATGCCCACTATGGCCCTACACCATCTGTCTCTTCCTTACCTGGGATTTGAGACAAATACACCACTTACCAGAAAACATTTTCAGAATTGAAGGCAAAACTGCATGGGAATATGATTAATCTGGGATCTAAGGCCCATGGTTACATCAGGCACTTGAATTGTTTCCCTAAGCCTGAGGCCAAGTCCTTCCAATACCAGAGTGCTTACTATTTATCAGGGGAATGGTACAATGCTAGGTATATCACATTTCTATAATCCTTTGATTTTACCGGACATCCCAAATCACCAGGTTTTGAGGCCAGATCATCTGCCCTAACGAGCATGTCCTGGCACATCATGCAAACTGATACCTTTAAGGGCATCCGTATCCAGCCATAATTTTAAAAAATGATCAGGGTTCCTGGATGCCTCAGTCAGTTAAGCATCTGACTCCTGATTTCGGCTCAGGTCATGATCTCATGGTTTGTGAGTTTGAGCCCTGCATCAGGCTCTATGCTAACAGTACAGGGACTGCTTGGGATTCTTTCCCTCTCTCTCTATCCCTCTCCTGCTCACTCTCTTTCTCTCTCTCCCTCTCTCTCTCTGTCTCTCTTCTCTCAAATAAGTAAACTTAAAAAAATGATCTCGCAGCAGAAGTCCATGCTGGTGCTGGACTAAAAGTAGGGTATACCCCAAAACAAAAATGAAAAGAACAGACTAATAGGTTTCCCCCTAATTTAGAAAGTCTGACCTCAAATACCATGCCTATGTCCAGTGATCTTTCAAGATGTTGACTAAAGTTCACGTAGGCTTTTGGGGCATCCATATCTATACATCCTCCAATACAGTAGCATCTGGGAGACCTGTGGCCAAAACAAGAAATACCTTTGGGAAGTCAAGAATATAATATACTGCTCATAGCCCCTATATGTGTCTCTAAGATTCCACAACATGAGAATTTATCATTAACTTGCATCCCTGCCACTGCCATATCTTCAATCTGGTGATTATGGAATTCCTCACTAAAAATTCCTCACACTTTATCCTTATTCTGGTTCTTAATCCTTTCGCATCCATAATAATTTAAATTATTCATCTATGTAGTTTCCAGGATCTTTGAAGCTTCTAAGATCAAGTTTGAAGAGTACCATTGAAAGCCCTTCATCATGGTATCCATTATTAATGCCTAAATGGAGCACAACCAATTTTTAAGGAATACTTCTGATGTTCTATCTATGGATAACTCAATACTTCCACCTACTCAGAAGAATTGGACTGCAACATAAAACATCCTTTTATATAAAATACCTCTTACAAAGCAACCATGTTTTCTACCCCCAGGATAGCTAATACCTGCTAACTGGTCAATACTATGGGAACTACAAGATCTTCACAAGGGCTTGAAGCCAAGGCTGGTATACACTGAGGGAGGATATTCATATGAAAAATTCTATGTAACTGCTTACAGGCAAGTACCTACCGCCCACACTGAAGGATGATCAGTTGGGACTTTTTGAGGTGATAGCAAGTCAACTATCTTGTTCTTTTGATGCCAACTGACCTCTTCATTTGCATACATTTTACTTTCCACCATTCTCTAGAATGTCTGTTCACTGGGAACCTAGGCTCACTGCCCACTCCCAAGCAGACCCAACAAACTAGCGAGGAGAACCAGAGTACATCACAGGGGAAGGGATAGACTTTTGGCAGGAAAACTACCAAACCAATTGAGAAAACTATCGTCCACAAAAGCAGCCACAGAATCATACTTTCCGAAAATCTTCCAGAAGGCACTGTTTTCCATAGGTCAAATTTCTGACTTGCCTTTCCCAAAGAAAAAGGTAGTGAAGTAGCATGGTAATGTCAAAATATTTGACTGCTACCTACCCTCCATGTGTCTGACTGCATCAAAGAGCTCTGAAAAAAAAAAAAAGACACAGCAAACATCCAAATTCTAGTTTAAATAACCTCCTCCTCTTGCATTAGCTATCTTTGGTCCCTGAGGCTCTTGGTTCTTCATTTTGGTTACAACTACCAAAAGTTAAGATATATAACTCTAGGACACATTTTTTCCTGAACAAGTTTAGAATGTCCCTGCCAACACTTTCCTTTTTAATTCATCTTCTTTGGGGTGCTTTCAACAGGATCAACCCAACTCTAGGTTGACACATTTTTTTCCTTATTAATGTCATAAGTAAGTTTTCTGCCTTTATTTGCTCTTTAAGATGACTCTGCATATCTCTGCTATAATTCCATTATGTGCTGATTTTCAAGCTATAATATCAAGGTCAGTTTCCCAACTGACGCTACAAGGAGCCCTACAATCACAGCTTTTTTTTTTTTTTTTTTTTTTTTTTTGTCTACAGGCACTTTCTGAAGTGTGGCACATGTAGAGGGAAACCAAGTAGAGTGAAACACTACCAGTAAGGTTGTGAAGACAGAGACTGTATTTTACAGAAGCTGAGGAAGCTAGAATTTTTAAAGCAGAGTATGAGAGAGGAAACTATGCAGAAAAATCACACCAGGAATCTCCTAAGGGTTCCCTGTGACTATTCTGTTGAATACTAAGATGTGCATGCATCAGGTAAAATGCCAAAAGGCTAGACAAATAACAGTTAATAGAAAGATTTCAGTTGAATAATTTCTAGCACTCACATGCAGGGATAGGACACACTTGACTTCCATCCAGCTAAAGCAGATAAATGTTACTGAAACCTGAAGCACTCACTAGATTTCAGAGGAATTAGTTTCCTGTGGCTGCTGTAACAAATTATCACAAACTTGATGGCTTAAAACATTAGAAACCTATTCTTTCGCAGTTCTGGAGGCCAGTAGCATAAAATCAATGTGCCAACAGGGCTGCACTCCCCCCAGAGGTTCTATAGAATACTTTCCTTGCCTTTTCTAGCTTCTGGTGACTAATGGATGACTTAGCATTCCTTAACTTGTGGCTGTATCACTCCAATCTCTGCCTGCATCTTCACATCACCTTCTCCTGTATTTATGTATGTGTGTGTGTGTATGTGTGTGTGTGTGTGTGTGTGTGTGTGTGTGTCAACTCCCTCTGCCTCGCTCTTATAAGGATACATGTGATTGCATGTAGAATCTACCCAGATAAGTCAAAATAAGTTCCTCTTTTCAAGATCCAAACTTAATCACTTATTTACATATACAGTAATATTCACTCTTTTACAATAAAAGGTAATATTGATGGATTCTGGAGATTTAGAAGTGACTATATCTTTGAAGGCGGGAGCATTTTTCACCCTATAACACCTTAGCAGTAAGGCTACAATAAACCTGAAACAAGGCTCATATTTGATTCATCCTAACAAAGCTTGAAAAAAGCCTTGAGAGTAACACCTGCAAGATGGCAGAGTAGGAAGCTCAGGACCATCCTTCCCCTGACAAATATACCCATTTAGCAACAACTCATGGAGAAATTTTATTCGTGAGAAATCCAGAGATGAAGTGAAAGGTTCCTGTACTTTGAGTGACTGTGACACCAGATTCATCGAAGCTAGTCGGATGATTTGAGACATCTTGCCCAAGTCCTTGCCCCCAGTGCAATGCCAAATGATCAAAAAGAAATCCTCAGACTGCTGGCTTTTCTAGGGGAAAGGAAAGAGATGGTTTGCACATCCAGCACCACAACTTATCTGAGGGGCCTCCCCAGAGGATTGACTTCTGCCCTAATAGTCTTGGAGCTTGAATGTGTCCATCACAGTCTAGTAGGCTAGGGGAGAACAAAGACATCAGCTTAGGTTGGTTAGTGCCATATCTTTCCCTCGTGGCTCAGCACACAGGAATAGGAAGCAAACATTTTACTAGTGGGTTACTAGGGGTAATAATGAGTGGTGCAACTCCTATTTCCATCTCTTGATTCTTGGACCCATGAATCATGACTATCAGTGAAATAGCACCATACATACATATAGGACATTGATTCAGAGCATAGTCAGTCTCCTGTAGAACCTTGCCCCCATCCTGCAAGGTATTGCCACTAGCCAGCAACGTAATCAAAGGGCAGTTTGACCATTCTATTGGGCCAGCTGCTTCATGATGATGAAGAACATAATAAGGCTAGTGAAATCCACAAGCAGGGCCATTACCACATTTCTTTTGCTGCGAAGTGAGTTCCTGGATCGGAAGCAATGATGTGTGGAATACCATTAGGGTACATAAGTAATTCTGTAAGTCCATGAATGGTAGTTTTGGCAGAAGCATGGCATAGAGAAGGCAAACCCTATCCAGAGCGTCTATTCCAGTAAGGACAAAACACTGACCCTCTCATGATCAACTTGGCATCAAATAGCTAGTGAAGAAGTATATATCAAAATTTTAATTTAAAAATATAGCATCATTTCTGATTGCTAAAAAAAAGTGAAAGACTTAGCTGTAAACCTAACAACATGCAAAGAAATTGTATGCTGAAAACTATACAAGAAAGGAAATTTTAAAAATCTAAATACATGGAGAGACACAGCATGCTTATGAATTGAAAGACTCAAAAGAATAAAGGTGTCAATCCTCCCCAAATTAATATATGTATGTAATATAATTCTTACCAAAACCCAAGCAAGATCTATTGTAGCCCATATATATCTATTACACATAGGTATATAAACAATATACCTACAAAAATACCTCGCCTAGGTTTTGTTAGGAACTATTGTAAAATTTATATGAAAAGTCAAAGGAACTAGAATAGCTTATAAACAGTTTTTAAAAAGTACAAAGTGGGAGGAATAAATCTATCCAATTTCAAGATTTATTATGTAAATACAGTAATAATGACTGTATGGTATTGGCGGAGTGATAGACACATAGATTGATGAAGCAAAATAGAAAACCCAGAAATAGATATATACAAATATACCCAACTGATTTTGGCAAGGTGCAAAAGCAATTCACTAGAGGAAAGATAGCATTTTCAAAAATAAATAGTATTGGAACAATTGGAAATCCAAAGGGAAAAAAGTGAACCTCAAACAAAGATTCACACTTTAAACAAAAGTTAACTCATTCTTTTGAGCTAATAAATGCTTGTTATCACTCTAAAAAAATTTACTCAATTTTCTATCTGAAACCAACAGCACGGACAACAAGAGCAAGAATAAATAAAATTAGACCAAGCCAACTTAAAGTTTCTGCATAGCAAAGAAAACAATCAACAAAATGAAAAGGCAACCTACGGAATGGGAAAAAATATTTGCAAACCATATATTTGATTGGTGGTTAACCCCAGAATATAGAATTAACTCTTACAAGTCAATAACAAAAAACCCACAAGTAACCCAATTCAAAAATGGGCATGGAACCCTTGTACACTGTTGGTGGAATGTAAACTGGTATAGTTACTATGGAAAACATGGAAGTCCTTTAAGAAATTAACAATAGAATTACCATCTAATCCAACAATTCCACTTCTGAATACAGTAAAGCCTTGGATTGTGAGTAACTTGTTCTTTGAGTGTTCTGCAAGATGAGCAAATATTTCTAATAAATTTTAACTTGACAATTGAGCAATGTCTTGCAATACCAGTAGTATGTGACTTCGAATGTCACATGATCACAGCTGAGCTGATGGGTCTTCTCTCTCCCTCTCTCTCTGCGGGACTGTGGGTGATCATCTCCCATGCTCGGGTGCTCGGTCTCAGGCTCCGGTGTTTCACACAAATCAGTGATTTTTCAGAACGTTGGAGGGTGCCCACAACTCATACTAGTGTATTTTTTGTCACTTCAGAGCGCTTATGGACAGTCCTTTGCTTTTCCTTAGAAGAATAAGCTTAGGAATGCTTTGCTTGATTCTAGGTTAGGCTGCCTGCAGATATAGACCCTTTCCTCTGCTGCCTTATTGCCAGTTACACTAAATACAGTATATGACAAGAGTTTATTAATACTGTACTGTAGTCGACATCCATTAGTGATAGTGAAAGTCATCCTACACAATAACCCTCCTCTCTCGTTTCCCTCGCACCATCCACGAAGGTTTTCAAAGGTAAGTGCAAGTTAATTTATTTTTCTTTATATTTTGTATTTTATTATTTTGTATTGTAATCATTTTTACATGAATATTTTTGGGCTGTGGAATGAACCATCTGAGTTTCCGTTATTTCTTATGGGGGAAATTCACTTTGATATACAAGTACTTTGGATTACAAGCATGTTTCTGGAACAAATTATGCTCACAAACCAAGGTTTTTACTGTATATATATCCAAAGGAAATGAAATCACTATCTCAAGGAGGTATCTGTACCTCCATGTTCATTGCAGCATTATTTACAATATCCAAGACATGGAAACAACCTAGATGTCCACTGACAGATGAATAAAGAAAATGTGATTATACACGTGTGTGTGTGTGTGTGTGTGTGTGTGTGTGTGAATTCTGACATTTGTGGCAACATGGATGGACCTTGAGGTAATTATCCTAAGTGAAGTAAGTCAGACATAGAAAGACAAATAAGGTATGATCTTATTTATATAATCTAAAAAGTCAAACTCATAGAATCAGAGAATAGATTGGAGATTGCTGGGGCAAGGGGGTGGAGAAAATGGGTGATCTGGTCAAAGGTACAAACTTCCAGTTATAACATGAGTAAGTTCTGGGGATATAATATACAGCATAGTGACTATAGTTAACAATACTGTATTGTACACTTGAAAGTTGCTAAGAGAGTAAATATTTTTACCACACACAGGAAAAGGTAACCATATGAGATAAAGGATGTGTTAACTAATCTTACTGCGGTAACAATTTGGTAAGACATGCACATACCAAATCATCACACTGTATACCCTAAACATACACAATGTTATATGTCATTTATATCTCAATAAAGCTGGGGGAAAATAAGGTCAATTTTACTCCAGTAAGAAAGCCAAAGTTAACTGAGAATTTCTGAAGTATCCATTTTCATTCAAGATAATCCATATTGAAATCTATAGTACAATGATATACTGAGCTGGCTGCCTAGCAGATTGTTTTGCTTATATTTTTCCACATTTGTAACCAGAATACATTGGTTATTAAATACTAATATAATGGCTGTAATGGCTAATCAATGATTTACATAAAAATATGTCAAAGGAATAATCTGCCCCCCCTTAAAATGGGGAAAAGACCTGAATGGACATTTTTTTTCCAAAGATGACATACGAATGGCCAACAGCTTTATGAAAAGACTCTCAACATCACTCATAATCAGGGAAATGTAAATCAAAACCATTATGAGATGTCACTTCACACATGGTAAGGTGGCTATTACCCAAAAGTCAAAAGATAACAAGTGTTGGATAGGATGTGAAAAAAGGTAACCCTGCACACTGTTGGCAGGAATGTAAATTGGTGCAGCCATTATCAAAGACATTATAGAAGTCCCTCAAAAAATTAAAAATAAAATTACCATATTATCTTGCAGTCCCACTTCTTAGTATATACACAAAGGAAATTAAAGCTGTATCGCAAAGAGATCTGCACTCCCATGTTCATTGCAGCATTGTTCATGACAGCCAAGACATGGAAACAACATGAGTGTCCATCAACAGATAAATATATAAGGATGAGCTGGACAGATTCTTGTGATTGTTTCACAGTATACTTACCTCTAAACTCATGAAGTTGTATATATTATGTGCATCTTTTTATGTCAAAAATAATTTAAAACATAAATTGAAATCAAAAATTAGAAAAAGAAAAGTTAGAGAGGGAGAGAGCCAAACTATAAGAGACTCTTAAAAACTGAGAATAAACTGAGGGTTGATGGGGGGGGGGAGGGAGGGGAGGGGGGGTGATGGGCATTGAGGAGGGCACCTGTTGGGAGGAGCACTGGGTGTTGTATGGAAACCAATTTGATAATAAATTTCATTTTTTATTTATTTTTTTTTTTTTTTAAATTTTTTTTTCAACGTTTTTTATTTATTTTTGGGACAGAGAGAGACAGAGCATGAACGGGGGAGGGGCAGAGAGAGAGGGAGACACAGAATCGGAAACAGGCTCCAGGCTCCGAGCTATCAGCCCAGAGCCTGACGCGGGGCTCGAACTCACGGACCGCGAGATCGTGACCTGGCTGAAGTCGGACGCTTAACCGACTGCGCCACCCAGGCGCCCCGTAAATTTCATTTTTTAAAAAAACCAAAACTTAGAAAAAGAAATAAAAACTTTTAAAGACTACATATTTTCTGATTCCTTTTATATCATATGTTCTGAATAAGCAAATCCAGAGACAAAAGTGGTTTCCAGAGAGTAGGAGATGGGGGTGACGAAGAGTGACTACTAGTGGGTATAGAATTTCTTTGGGGGTGATAAAATGTTTAGGTATTAGTTGTAATGGTTGGACAACATTGTGAATATACTAAATACACTGAATTGTACACTTTAAAATGGTTAATTTGTGGAGAGGCCAAGATGACAGAACAGCATGGAAGTCTTTTTCTGTGTCTCGCATCTATGAAATGCAGCCAGATCAACACTAAACCATCCTGCACACCTAGAAAACTGATTTGAGGATTAACACAACAATCTGTACAACGTGAACCACAGAACTCAGCAGGTACATGGCGTGGAGAGGCGAACTGGGGAAGAGAGAAGCTGCAGAAGGCAGGGAGCTGTTTTAGTGTGTGGAGAGAGGACAGAGATGGGGGAGAGGCAGGGGGAATACAGGAAAAGCACCCCCCCAAAACCAGCTGGAGAGAATGTGGAAAAGTGGAAACAGCCGCAGGGAGTGAACTAAAAAGGGAGAAAGGAGAAAGGGGAGGGTTTAAATTCCATTAAGAAAAACTTTATAAACGGGGAGCGCAGAGTCTGAGGCTCCACAGCTCGATACCTGGCGGTGCTCTGGTGGGAAGGGTGAATCCCCAGGAGCAGAGTGGAATCTGGGGGTCTTCAGGCCACATGGGAAGCAGTTCCCCTACTGGGAGGACATCTGGTAGAGGTTGTACGGCCCCCCCCCCCACAGGCAAAGGCCTCAGTGGACCTGGGAGAACAACCACATTTGCTGGTGCTGGAACAAGGTTGTTGGGGGTGAAGCCTGGCACCAGGTATGTGTTGTGATTTTCCATAATCCTTGAAACGCTGCTGCTAAACAATCGCGTGAACTTTTTCTGGGGGGGCTGGCACTCAGCCACAGTCTCTGGGCCTCGGCAGCAGCACGGTCTCTCCAACGTTCCTGGTTGCGGCCGACACCCGGCCGCTGCTCAGTGAGACCATTTGCAGCGGGGTGGAGCAGGTCAAAGCCGCAGTCTCTCGGGAAACACGGCCACATCTGAGATAAAACTCAGGAGGGAGGTGTCCCCAGGCAATCTGACAGCTTGGTCACGGACAGTGTAAAAGCGGGAAGTGGACGGAAGTGGGAGACAAAGGATAGGTGCGCAATTGCTGATTGGAGAGAACAGAGTTCCGATACTAAAGACTGGGTAGCTGGGTGATGCCATTTTCACCGCTCCCGCGCATGTGCATACACACCTACAAGTGCCACAGCAACAACACCAGTAAGCTATTCAGCGCCATCCAGTGGAGAAAGGAGCTGATACACTAAGCCCCGCCCAACTGGGCCAACCTCGCTCTTCAGGAACACAAGTCTTTCTGCCTGCTTCCTTTATGGACTGTAAAGCACTTCATAGTTTGACTTCTGGGGAAAACGAAGTAATTTCAATCATATTTCAGTCTGTTTGTTGGTCCATCTATTCAATTTTCTTTTTTTTCTTTTTTTTCTCTTTTTCTTGAATACAGAAAGAGAAAAAATATATTTTTATTTTCACTTTTTATTAAAAATATTTTTCTTGGGGCATCTGGGTGGCTCAGCGGTTGGCATCCAACTTCGGCTCAGGTCATGATCTCACAGTTCAGTTTATGAGCTCGAGCCCCGCGTCCAGCTCTATGCTGACAGTTCAGAGCCTGGAGCCAGATTCACATTCTGTGTCTCCCTCTTTGCCCCTCCCCATTCATGATCTGTCTCTCTGTCTCTCCAAAATGAATAAATGTTAAACAATTAAAAATTTTTTTTCTTTAATTTTTTTCTACTATATTTTTTTACGTTCACGTAAATATTTTCAAATTCTATTTTACTTCCATCATTTCATTTAATTCTAATTCACTGTATTCATTTTTCAAATTTTCAAATTATTTCCTTTTTTTTTCTTTCCCCTTTTGTCTCTAATCTGCCGAGCAGAAATAAAAACAAGCAGAAATAAAAACAATAATGAGAATATTATGAGCAACTATATGCCCATAAAATGGGTAATCTGGAAGAAATGGACAAATTCCTAGAAACATATATACTACCAAAACTGAAACAGGAAGAAATAGAAAATTTAAACAAACCCATAACCAGTAAGAAAATCGAATTAGTAATAAAAAAAAATGTGCCAAAAAACAAGAGTCCAGGGCCAGATGGCTTTCCAGGCGAATTCCTCCAAACATTTAAGGAAGAGTTAACTCCTATTCTCTTGAAACTGTTCCAAAAAATAGAAATGGAAGGAAAACTTCCAAACTCTTTCTATGAAGCCAGCATTACCTTGATTCCAAAACCAGACAGAGGCCTCATGAAAAAGGGGAACTATAGACCAATTTCCCTGATGAACATCGATGCAAAAATCCTCAACGCAGTATTAGCCAACTGGATCCAACAATACATTAAAAAAAATTATTCACCACGACCAAGCAGGATTTATACCTGGGATGCAGGGCTGGTTCAATATCCACAAAACAATTAACAATTGATGTTATTCATCACATCAATAAAAGAAAGGACAAGAACCATATGATCCTCTCAATAGATGCAGAGAAAGCATTTGACAAAATACAACATCCTTTCTTGATAAAAACCCTCAAGAAAGTAGGGATACATGGAGCATACCTCGAGATCATAAAACCCATATATGAATGACCCAACGCTAATATCATCCTCAATGGGGAAAAACTGAGAGCTTTCCCCCCTAAGGTCAGGAACAAGACAGGGATGTCCACTCTCACCACTGTTATTCAACATAGTATTAGAAGTCTTAGTCTCTGCAATCAGACAACACAAAGAAATAAATGGCATCCAAATCGGCCAGGAGGAGGTCAAATGTTCACTCTTTGCAGATGACATGATACTCTATACAGAAAATCCAAAAGATTACACCAAAAAACTGCTAGAATTGATTCATGAATTCAGCAAAGTTGCAGAATATAAAATCAATGCACAGAAATTGGTTGCATTCCTATACACCAACAATGAAGCCACAGAAAAATCAACAAATTGATTTACAGTTGCACAAAAAAACATAAAATACCTAGGAATAAATCTAACCAAAGAGGTGAAAAATCTATACACTGAAAACTATAGAAAGCTTATGAAAGAAATTGAAGAAGACACAAAAAAAATGGAAAAAGATTCCATGCCCCTGGATAGGAAGAACAAATATTGTTAAAATGTCAATACTACCCAAAGCAATCTACATATTCAATGCAATCCCTATCAAAATAACACCAGCATTCTTCACAGAGCTAGAACAAATAATCCTAAAATTTGTATTTTACCAGAAAAGATCCCGAATAGCCAAAACAATCTTGAAAAAGAAAACCAAAGCAGGAGGCATCACAATCCCAGACTTCAAGCTATACTACAAAGCTGTAACCATCAGGACAGTATGGTACTGGCACAAGAACAGACACTCAGATCAATGGAACAGAATAGAGAACCCAGAAATGGACCCACAAACGTATGGCAACTAATCTTTGACAAAGCAGGAAAGAATATCCAATGGAATAAGGACAGTCTCTTCAGCAAGTGGTGCTGGTAAAACTGGACAGCAACATGCAGAAGAATGAACCTGGACCACTTTCTTACACCAGACACAAAAATAAATTCAAAATGGATGAAAGACCTCAATGTAAGACAGGAAGCCATCAAAATCCTCGAGGAGAAAGCAGGCAAAAAACTCTTTGATCTTGGCCACAGCAACTTCTTACTCAACACGCCTCCGGAGGCAAGGGAAACAAAAGCAAAATGAACTACTGGGACCTCATCAAAATAAAAAGCTTCTGCACAGCGAAGGAAACAATCAGCAAAACTAAAAGGCAACCAACAGAATGGGAGAAGATATTTGCAAACGACATATCAGATAAAGGGTTAGTATCCAAAATCTATAAAGAACTTACCAAACTCAACACCCAAAAAACAAATAATCCAGTGAATAAGTGGGCAAAAGACATGAATAGACACTTCTCCAAAGAAGACATCCAGATGGCCAACCGACACATGAAAAAATGCTCAACGTCACTCATCATCAGGGAAACACAAATCAAAACCACAATGAGATACCTCCTGACACCTGTCAGAATGGCTAACATTAACAACTCAGGCAACAACAGATGTTGGCAAGGATGCAGAGAAAGAGGATCTCTTTTGCATTGTTGGTGGGAATGCAAGCTGGTGCAGCCACTCTGGAAAACAGTATGGAGGTTCCTCAAAAAACTAAAAATAGAACTACCCTACGATCCAGCAATTGCACTACTAGGCATTTATCCATGGGATACAGGTGTGCTGTTTCAAAAGGACACATGCACCCCCATGTTTATAGCAGCACTATCAATAATATCCAAAATATGGAAAGAGCCCAAATGTCCATCGATGGATGAATGGATAAAGAAGATGTCGTATATATATATATGATGGAGTATTACTCGGCAATCAAAAAGAATGAAATCTTGCCATTTGCAACTACATGGATGAAACTGGAGGGTATTATGCTAAGTGAAATTAGAGAAAGACAAATATCATATGACTTCACTCATGAGGAATTTAAGAGACAAAAGAAATGAACATAAGGGAAGGGAAACAAAAATAATATACAAACAGGGAGAGGGACAAAACAGAAGAGACTCATAAATATGGAGAACAAACTGAGGGTTGCTGGAAGGGTTGTGGGAGGGGGAATGGGCCAAATGGGTAAGGGGCACTAAGGAATCCACTCCTGAAATCATCATTGCACTATATGCTAACTAATTTGGATGTAAATTTTAAAAAAATAAAAATAAAATTAAAAATAAAATAAAATAAAATAAAATGCAAAAAATAAATAACACCATGTAGGCTAGAAAAAAATCAATAGTATTTCTATATACTTAAGTCAATTAGAATTAAAGTGGAATTTAAATAAAATACAGGCTCATCTAGTAATATAACCCTGTCTTAAAGTGAAGTAGTTTGGGACTTTAATTACATCTGCAAAATCCCTTTAAAAATAGCACCTAGGTAGGGCGCCTGGGTGGCTCAGCCAGTTAGGTGTCTGACTTCAGCTCAGGTCATGGTCTCACATTCGTGGGTTTAGGCCCCGCAGCAGGCTCTGGGCTGACAGCTCGGAGTCTGGAGTCTGCTTTGGATTCTGTGTCTCCCTCTCTCTCTGCCCCACTCCTGTTTGCAATCTGTCTCTCTCTCTGTCTCTCAAAATGAATAAACGTGAAAAAACATTTTTTTAAATAGCACCTAAGTGAGGGCTTGATTGCATAACCTGCAAAAGCTATACATACACTAAGGGTCAGGAATCTTGGGGCCCATCTTAGAACTCTATCACAAGTATTGATACACTCGACAACGTGGGTAGATCCATAAACATGCTTCATAGAAGAAGCTAATGAAAAGAAGATTTCACATACTGAATAACTTCACTTAAGTTAAATTCTGGAAAAAAACAAGGCTAATCTATGGTGACAGAAAGTAGATCAGTGGATATGCATTCCTGGGGTTGGGAGGTATTACAGATTGCAAATGAGCACAAAAGCACTTTTGGAGTTATGGAAATTTACTATATATTGATTGCAGTGTTGGTTACACAGGCATACACATTCATCAAAAACTGTGAACTCTTTTAATGAATGTATTTTATGGCTCATAAATTACATGTCACTACAACTGATTTTTTTTAAGTGAAGGCAAAAAGAAGGAAATCTTTCAGATGAACAAAAGCTGAATCAGTTTGATACCATAAGCCCTGCACTATAAGAATAATAAAAGGCCTTTAGTCTGAAGAAAATTATAGATTAAATCTCAGATATATACAAAGGAATGAACACACCAGAAATAATGTACAGATTTTCCTCAGCTTATGATAGGGTTATGTCTCTATAAATCCATTGTAAGTTGAAAATATTGTAAGTCAAAAATGCATTTAATACACCTAACCTATAGAATATCATAGCTTATCCTAGCCTACCTTCCACGTGCTCAGAACATTTATATTAGCCTATGGTTGTGCAGAAATCATCTAACACAAAGCCTATTTTATAATAAAGTGTTGAATATCTCATGTAATTTATTCAATACTAAACTAAAAGTGAAAACCAAAATGGTTGTATGGGTGCAGAATGGTTGTGAGTATATTTGTCCAGCATCACAAGTCAGTATTGTACAACATATCACTAGCCCAAGGAAAGATCAAAATTAAAAATTTGAAGTACAGTTTCTACTTAATGCATATCACTCTCACACTATTGTAGTCAAAAAATTGTAAGTTGTACCATCAGAAATTAGGGATCATCTATATATGAGTGACCATATAAAAAGGTGGTTTTGTTTTCATTTCATTGACTGTTTACATCAAAAACTAAAAACAATTTATTGTTGAATTTATAACATGTGCAACTATAAAATGCAAAATAAACAAAAGATGTGAAGGAGGAAATGGCAATATACTGTTTCAAGTGTCTTACATTATACATGAAGTGGCATAGTATAATAATATTTGAAAGTAGGTTGTGATAAGTTAAAGATGCATATTTTAAACCACAGAAATACCACTAAAAAATAAAATGATAAGGGGCGCCTGGGTGGCTCAGTCGGTTGAGCGCCGACTTCGGCTCAGGTCACGATCTCGCGGTCCGTGAGTTCGAGCCCCGCATCGGGCCCCTGTGCTGACAGCTCAGAGCCCGGAGCCTGTTTCAGATTCTGTGTCTCCCTCTCTCTGACCCTCCCCCGTTCATGCTCTGTCTTTCTCTGTCTCAAAAATAAATAAACGTTAAAAAATAAATAAATAAATAAATAAATAAATAAATAAATAAATAAAATGATAAGTAAGCCAATTGGAGATAAAATGGCTTGGAGATAAAAGAGTCAAGGAAAGCTAAGGAAAGGATAAAAATGAACAAAGAGCATGGAAGGTGATTCAAAAGAAAACAGCAACATGGTAAGAATTAAACAAATTAGAAAGGAAACAGCAAGATGGTAAGAAATTAACAATGTAGATAACGATGTTAGATGTAGATTTTCTAAACATTTCAATTAAAGGTAGATATTTTGAGATTGGTTTTTAGGGGCGCCTGGGTGGCTCAGTCAGTTAAGCATCCGACTTCGGCTCAGGTCATGATCCTGCAGTTCATGACTTTGAGACCAGCGTTGGGCTCTGTGCTGACAGCTCAGAGCCTGAAGCCTGCTTCGGATTCTGTGTCTCCCTCTCTCTTTGCGCTCGCTCCCTCTCTCTCTTTCACAAAAATAAATAAACATTAAAAAAATTTTAAAGGTAGATATTTTAAGATTGGATTTTAAAAGACAACTATGTGCAATCTACAAGAAACACATGGTAAATATAAAGACACAGGGTACTCAAGGATGTAATGTACAGCGTGGCGACTGTAGTTAATACTGTATTGCATATTTGAAAGTTGCTAAGAGAGTAAATCTTAAAAGTTCTCATCTTAAGGAAAAGAATTCTGTATATAATATGGTAATATATGTAACTAGACTTAATATGATTATCATTTTGCTATATATACAAATATCAAATAATTATGTTGTACACCTGAAACCAATATGCTGCATGTCAACTATACCTCAATAAAAAAATAAAAAATTTAGAAACTTCAAGGATGGAAATAATATACTCTGCTTACCCTTATCTTTTTAAAAAAAGTTGAAGAACTTGTATTAATATCAGACAAAATGGAGTTCAAGACAAGAATTATTACCAGGGCTAAGGAGGGAATGTCATAATGATAAAAGAGTAAATTAATAAAGACTATATACAAATGCTACATGTGTACACACCAAAAAAACAAAGCTTCAAAATTCATTTAGCAAAAATTGGCAAAACTGAAAGGAGATAAAGCAAATGCCCAAATATATTTGGGGATGTCAACACTCTCAAATCAGTATCAATAGAACAAGAAGACATGAATGAATTCATTAAGATATAGAGGACTTGATCAACACTATCAATGAAGTAGCTTTGATATTTATAAGACACTGTGTACAATGATTGCAAAAGACACATTTTTTATTTATTTTCAATTAATTAATTTTTTTAATTAGGGTAGAATTGACATACAGTGTTATTTTAGTTTTCGTGTACAGTATAGTGATTCAACAATTCTATACATTACTCAGTGCTCATTTTGATAAGTGTACCCTTAACACCTTCACCTATTTCTGCCGTCCCCCCATCTCCCCTCTGGCAACCACCGGTTTGTCCTCTGTATTTAACAGTCTAGTTTTTTTGCTTGTCTCTTTTTTTCTTTATTTCTTCATTTGTTTTATTTCTTAAATTCCACATATGAGTGAAATCATATGGTATTGTCTTTCTCTGACAGACTTATTTCACTTAGCCTTACACCCTGTAGATCTATCCATGTTGTTGAAAATGGCGAGCTGTCATTCTTTTCATGGCTGACTAATATTCCATTGTATATATACCACCTCTTCTCTATCCATTTACCTATGGATGGACACTTAGGTTATTTCCATATCTTGACTATTGTAAATAATGCTGCAATAACTGTAGGGGTGCATGTATCTTTTCAAATTAGTGGTTTTGTTTCTTTGGGCAAATAACCAGCAGTGGAATTACTGGATCATACGGTAATTCTATTTTTAAGTTTTTAAGAACATCCATGCTGTTCTTTACAGTGGCTGTCAGTGCAACTCTTTTTGCTTTGGTTGATGGAATGTTCTCAGAGCTCTCCTAAAGAAGATAATTATATACGTTTTCCAGCCTACATAACGTATATACTCTAGAGTATACACAGACTGCACTCTAGCATGCTCACTTCTCTGAGCCTTGATGCCTTTCTTTGCCATCCACAACAGCAGTTCAGGCCTTTTTACTTTTACATTGCTTTATTCAAGTTACCAACTGCTAACCCAGAAGCATTTTAACACTGGTCTTGGTATCTTTACCAAGATATTAAATACTGTATCATTGGAGCACTCCCATATTTTAAAAATGTCCTTTTTTCAACGTTATGCTCCGTCCTACACATCCTTATCCAGCACCCTCAGAATCCAGTCCCATACATACTCTCTTAGCCCCTATCAATAAATATTGACTAGGCACTATGATTGTTGCAGGGTATAATCCCTTCTTTATCCTAGCAGGACTAGCAATTCCCCAGCTGGGTTATGTTGTGACTTTAATGCCGGTTATTGTTCTGGTGGTAAGGAGAGGAGGTGAGGGTAGATTCTAGGAGCAGCGGGGAGTGGGCACAGTTTGCCTTCCTGTGATTGTCCACAAGCATAAATCTTTAACATGGAGTACTGGGTCACTTTCGCAGACTCAGAATGTGCAAGGGAATCTTTAGATTCAACATTTTTGTGTATATTGACCCTGATATCCCCCCACCCCCTCTGAGTTTCTCACTGAGTCAGGGCTCTGAGAAAACTTGTCAGGGCTGAGAATTCAATATTCTCTGCTCTGCCTCTTTTGTAATTCAGTAGTGGGGCTGATCTTCAGTTTTTGTCTGTCCCCGGGCTGAATGAGATGAGAGTTTCTTTATCGGCTGCTAAAGAAGATCTCTGGCTTGCACATTTAGCCTTTAATTAGTGCTTAATCATTTTTAGCTTTTTGCCATCTTTCTCCAAACATCAATAACTCCAATAATAGTCATCCAATGTTAGTCTTCACATTTACTCATCCCCCCATATCTCTCAAACATTGAAGACATTGTACCTCCTAGTATGTGCCTCGCATTGATATCCCATCCCAGTTTCCTCCAACACTAAAAGATTTAACATGCATGACAGAGGCTATCAGTACTTCACCTACCATCAATGATGGGTTCTTATTTGTCAGATAGTCAGCAAATGTCTACCTGAGAATCCTATTTTAGTGCTGTTTCCCAGGACCACACCAGGAACTAACTCCCACAAGATGGGTTCCTCTGAGCGCAGATCCTGAAAAGGTGATTTGCACACAGGACCTTTATTGGGGTGTGCTTAACAACACTCGTCAGGGAGTGAGAAAAAGAGGATTGAGGAGAGAGAAAAGCTGAGTCGTGATATAGTCACAATGAGGACTCAGCCAATTTTACGGGGCACCCTAGAGCTGGGATTCACTTGGAAAATTGACACACATTTAGGCAAGGGGGTTGGGACTATAGACTCCTACTTCAACCAGTCAACCAGTCAATGGATACAGGCTACCCCTGAAAAGGAAGTCATAATATTAGAACATAATATTATAAGTCTAATATTAGAATATTATAAGATAATATTAGAATATTTGTTTAAAAGCAATTTGTGAGGAAGAATTCAGATTTGAGCTGTCAACATGCAAGACTACTGACAGCTAGGATAATAGGCACCTTGGTCCTGAGAGGGGAAATGGGGTATATGTACAGCACACACAGAAGCCACTATAGGATTCATGTATAAAAATAACAACCTGCTCAGGCAGTGCCTGGGTGACTCAGTCAGTTAAGCATCTGACTCTTGATTTCAGCTCAGGTCATGATCTCATAGTTCATGAGATGGAGCCCTGAGTCAGGCTCTGTGCTGACAAGAGCCTGCTTGGGATTCTCTCTTCTGCCCTCTCCCTAGCTTGTGCTCACTTTCTCTCTCTCAAAATAAATAAATATATATTTATTTGTTTTATATATATATATATATATATATAAGTTTATACACACACATACACACACAATATCATACCTGCTCAGAAAGAATATCCAATGGGAAAAAGTCTGTTCAACAAATGGTGTCAGGAAAACTGGACAGCAACATGCAAAAGAAAAACTGGACCACTTTCTCACACCCTACACAAAAATAAATTCAAAATGGGTAAAAGACCTAAATGTGAGACATGAAACCATAAAAATCCTAGAAGAGGACACAGGCAATAACTTCGTTGACATTGGCCATAGCAACTTCTTTTTTTTTATTTTTTTTAACTTTTTAAATTTTTTTTTGAGAGAGACAGGGACAGAGTGCGAGCTGGGGAGGGGCAGAGAGAGAGGGAGACACAGAATCCGAAGCAGGCTCCAGGCTCTGAGCTGTCAGCACAGAGCCCGACATGGGATTTGAACCCACAAACCGTTGAGATCATGACCTGAGCTGAAATCAGCCGCTTAACCGACTGAGCCACCCAGGCGCCCCCGGCCATAGCAAATTCTTTCTAGATATGTCTACAGAGGCAAAGGAAACAAAAGCAAAAATAAACCATTGGGACTACATCAAAATAAAAGCCTTCTGCACAGCGAAGGAGACAATCAACAAAACTAAAGGGCAACTTACAGAATGGGAGAAGATATTTGCAAATGACATATCTGATAAAGGGTTAGTATCCAAAATACGTAGAGGACTTAAAAATTCAACACACAAAAACCAAATAATCCAATTTAAAAAATGGGCAGAAGACATGAATAGACACTTTTCCAAAGACATACGGGTGGCAAACAGACACATGAAAAGATGCTCAACATCACTGATTATCAGGGAAATGCAAATCAAAACTACAATGAGATACCACCTCACACCTGTCAGAATGGCTAAAATAAAAAACACAAGAAACAACAGCTATTGGCGAGGATGTGGAGGAAGGGGAAACCCTCATGCACTCTTGGTGGGAATACAAACGGATGCATCCAGTGTGGAAAACAGTATAGAGTTTCCTCAAAAATTTAAAAACAGAACAACCCCATGATCCAGCAATCACACTACTAGGTATTTACCCTAAGAATACAAAAACACGAATTCAAAGGGATACATGCACCCCAATGTTTACAGCAGCATTATCTACGATAGCTAAATTATGGAAACAGCCCAAGCGTCCATCTACTGATTAATGGATAAAAGAAGAGGAGGTGGTGTATGCATGTATGCATATTTGTGTGTGTGTGTGTGCGTGTGTGTATACACACATACACTGGAATATTACTCAACCATAAAAAAATGAAATCTTGCCATTACAATGACATGGATAAAGGTAGAGAGTATTATGCTAAGTGAAATAGGTCAGAGAATGACAAATACCATATGATTTCACCCATATGTGTGGAATTTAAGAAACAAAACCAATGAGCAAAGAGAAAAAAGAGTGAGAGAAAGAGAGACACGCAAACCAAGAAACATACTCTTAACTATAGAGCTATAGAGAACAAACTCATGGTTGCCAGAAGGGAGGTGGATGGGGGGGATGGGCTAAATAGGTGACGGAGATTAAAGAGTGCACTTGTGACGAGCACCAGGTGTTGAATGGACGTGTTGAATCACTATATTGTACACCTGAAACTAATATTACACTGTATGTTAATTGGAATTTAAATTAAAGCTTTAAAAAATGTACAACCTTGTCCATTCCTTCTTAAACACCCTTTCCCTCAATTTTAACTTATGTCCATCCCTCTAGCCTCATATCTTGATTTAATTTCTTGTTTATGAGCTAGTTCTGACTGCGTCCACATTAGATCTCAGATATCCCTGATTAATTAGGAGCTATGGAGAGTTTGTCTACCTCACGATTCTACGAAACCTCAACAGCATAGTCAGGAACAGCTCAAGTTTACCTAAGTTACCCAAGATATGTGTCTACTAAGTCTCTACCTCCACAAGTGCTACATATGAATTTGGAGTTAATGCAGCAGAGCTCATGGCCAAGGAGCCAGTTTGTTTAGGTTATAGAGCTCTGAGACTTGTCTGGATTCAATGAGCAGCCTAAAACAGAACAGTGAAGAAGAGTTTAAACTATCACCCCTGAGGGAACCTGGAGGTCAGAGCCAGAAAAGCAGCACCCACCATGGAGTGTGAAGGGTCAGCAAGGTCTTAAATGTGAAAAAACAAGGAGAGGAGCCAAGATGGCAGAACAGCATGGAAGCTTTTTCTGTCTCTCATGTCCATGAAATGCAGCCAGACCAACACTAAACCATCCTACACACCTAGAAAACTGATTGGACGATTAACACAACAATCTGCACAACCTGAATCACAGAATTCAGCAGGTACGCGGCAGGAAGGAACTTTGGGGAGCGAGAAGCCCGTGAGGGTAGGGAACCGCTTTTGCGGGCAGAGAGAGGACGGAGACTGGGGAGAGGGAGAGAATATGGGAAAAGCACCCCTCCCCAAAAGCAGCTGGAGAGAAAATGGAAAATTGGAAACAGCCGCAGGGACTAAACTAAAAAGGGAGAAAGGAGAGAGTTTAAATTCCATTAAGGCTGTAAACAACGGGAGCGCAAAGGCTGCAAGTCCGCAGCTCGATACCTGGTGGTGCTCTGGTGGGAAAGGCAAATCCCCAGGAACAGAGTGGGGTCCGGGAGGTTCTCGGGCCACACAGGGAAAAGCGGTTCCATTGCTGGAAGGACATTTGGTAGAGACTGTTGAAGCCACCTGGTCCCAGCAGACCCCAGAAGGCGGCCACATTCGCTGGTGCTAGGGCAAGGTCGTTAAGGGTGAAGCCTGGTGCCAGATGTGTGTCGTGATTTTCCATAATCCCTGAAACGCTGCTGCTACACTGTCTCACGAACATTTTCTGGGACAGGCTGGCAACTGGCCACAGTCTCAGGGCTCCAGCAACAACAGGGTCCAGCGGTTGTTCCTGGGTACAGCCGATATTCAGCCATTGCTCGGTGAGACCCTCCCGCAGAGGGGTGGAACGGGTCAAAGGCGCAGTCCTTCGGAAGTAAGGGGCCGGGAAAACAGAAGGGTGGAACCATTTTTACCATTCCCACGCATGCGCATACGCACCTACAAGCACCGAAACGATCCACCCCAGTAGGATAGCAGCGCCATCTAGTGGAGAGCGGAGCTGTTACACTGAGCCCCGCCCAACTGGGCCAACTTCACTCTTCAAGAACACAAGTCTCATCGCCGGCTATAGTTTAAGGACTATAAAGTGCTACACATAGACTGACTCCTAGGGAAAAAGGAAACAATTTCAGTCCTACTTCAATCTGTTAGCAGGTTCTTCTATTCAATTTTCTTTCTCTTTTTTTCTTTTTTTTCTTTTTTACAATTCTTTTCTTTTTCTTGAATACAGAAAGAAAAATTCATTATTTTCAATTTTTATTAAAAATGTCTTTAATTTTTATTACTATATTTTTTTACTTTTGTGTAAATTTTTTCAAATTCTACTTTACTTCCATCGTTTTATTTTAGTCTACTTCAGTGTATTCACCTTTTCAAATTTTCAAACAATTTCCTTTTTTTTCTTTTTCATTTCTTTTTCTTGAATGCAGAAAGAAAAAACCTTCATTTTTGCTTTCAATTTCTATGAAAAATATTCTTATTTAATTTTCATCATTATATTTTTTGCCTTTATGTAAATTTTTTCAAATTCTATTTTACTTCCATCATTTTATTTTAGTCTACTATCATGTATTCAGTTTTTCAAATTTTCAAACAGTTTCTTTTTTTCTTTCCTTTTTTTCCTTTTTATCTTTTTTCTCTTTTTCATTTTTCTTTTTTCTTAAATACAGAAAATGAAAAAATTCATATTTATTTTTAATTTTTATTAAAAATATTTTTCTTTAATTTTTTCTACTATATTCTTTACTTTTGTGTATATTTTTCAAATTCTATTTTACCCCCATCATCTCATTTTAGTCTACTTCAGTGTATTCAGTTTTTCAAATTCTCAATTTCCTTTTTCTCCCCCCCCTTTTTTTTCTCTAATCTGTCAAACCACTTTCAACACCCAGACCAAAACACACCTAGGATCTAGCATCATCTATTCGATTTTTGTGGGTGTGTTTTTATTTTTAATTTTAATGTTTTTTAATTTTAATTTTTCTTAATTTCAATTTTTCTACCTCATTAATTCCTTTTCTCCCTTCAAAATGACAAAACGAAGGAATTCACCCCAAAAGAAAGAGCAGGAAGAAACAACAGCCAGGGACATAACTAACCCAGATACAAGCAAGATGTCTGAACCAGAATTTAGAATCACGATAATAAGAATACAAGCTGGGTTGAAAATAGATTAAAATCCCTTTCTGCAGAGATAAAAGAAGTACAAAATAGCCAGAATGGAATTAAAAATGCTATAACTGAGCTGCAATCACGGATGGATGCAGTGGCGGCAAGGATGGATGAGACAGAAAGGAGAATCAGCGATATAGGGGACAAACTTATAAAGAATAATGAAGCAGAAAAAAAGGGGGAGATCAAGGCAAAAGAGCAATATTTAAGAATTAGAGAAATTAGTGACTCATTAAAAAGGAACAACATCAGAATCATAGGGATCCCAGAAGAGGAAGAGAGAGAAATAGGGGTAGAAGGGTTTTGTGAGCAAATCATGGTGGAAAACATTCCTAACCTGGGAAAAGACACAGACATCACAATCCAGGAAGCACCATGGACCCCCATTAGATTCAACAAAAACCAACCATCAACAAGGCATATCATAGTCAAATTCACAAAATACTCAGGCAAGGAGAGAATCATGAAAGCAGCAAGGGAAAAAAAGTCCTTAACCTACAAGGGAAGACAGATCAGGTTTGCAGCAGACCTATCCACAGAAATTTGGCAGGCCAGAAAGGAGTGGCGGGATTTATTCCGTGTGCTGAATCAGAAAAATAATGCAGCCAAGAATTCTTTATCCAGCAAGGCTGTCGTTCAAAATAGGAGAGATTAAAAGTTTCCCAAACAAAAATTAAAGGAGTTTGTGACCACTAAACCAGCCCTGCAAGAAATTTTAAGGGGGACTTTCTGAGGGGTGAAAAGATGAAAATATATAAATACCAAAAGCAACAAAAGATTAGAAAGGACCAGAGAACACCACTAGAAACTCCAACTATACAAGCAACATAATGGTAATAAATTCATATCTTTCAGTACTCACTCTAAACGTCAATGAACTAAATGCTCCAACCAAAAGACATAGGGTAACAGAATGGATAAGAAAACAAGATCCATCTAAATGCTGTTTACAAGAGACCCACTTTAGACCTAAAGACACCTTCAGATTGAAAGTAAGGAGATGGAGAACCATCTATCATGCTAATGGTCAACAAAAGAAAGCCAAAGTAGCCATACTTATATCAGACAATCTAGACTTTAAAAGAAAGACTGTATCAAGAGATGAAGAAGGGCATTATATCATAATCAAGGGGTTGGTAGACCAAGAAGACCTAACAATCGTAAACATTTATGCGCCAAATGGGAAAACACCCAAATATATAAATCAATTAATCACAAACATAAAGAAACTCATCGATAGTAATATCATAATAGTAGGAGACTTCAACACCCCACTCACAGCAATGGACAGATCA
This sequence comes from Panthera onca, assembly GCF_046562875.1. Taxonomy (NCBI): domain Eukaryota; kingdom Metazoa; phylum Chordata; class Mammalia; order Carnivora; family Felidae; genus Panthera; species Panthera onca. The sequence goes on along the minus strand of NC_138357.1, from coordinate 20,604,666 downwards.
TCTAATCAAAAAATCAACAAGGAAACAATGGCTTTGAATGACACACTGGACCAGATGGACTTAACAGATATATTCAGAACATTTCATCCTAAAGCAGCACAGTATACATTCTTCTCCAGTGCACATGGAACGTTCTCCAGAATAGACACATACTGGGACATAAATCAGCCCTCAACAAGTACAAAAAGATCGAGATCATACCGTGCATATTTTCAGACCACAACACTATGAAACTTGAAATCAACCACAAGAAAAAATTTGGAAAGGTAACAAATACTTGGAGACTAAAAACATCCCACTAAAGAATGAATGGGCTAACCAAGCAATTAAAGAGGAAATTAAAAAGTATATGGAAGTCAATGAAAATGACAACACCACAATCCCAAAACCTCTAGGATGCAGCAAAGGCGGTCATAAGAGGAAAGTACATAGCAATCAAGGCCTTCCTAAAGAAGAAAGAAAGACCTCAGATACACAACCTAACCTTATGCCTTAAGGATCTGGAAAAAGAACAGCAAATAAAACCCAAAACCAGCAGAAGACAGGAAATAATAAAGATTAGAGCAGAAATTAATGCTATCAGAACCAAAAAAAAAAAAAAACAAAACAAAACAAAACAAAACAGTAGAACAGATCAATGAAACCAGAAGCTGGTTTTTTGAAAGAATTAACAAAATTGATAAACCACTAGACAGTTTGATCAAGAAGAAAAAGGAAAGGACCCAAATAACTAACATCAAGAATGAAAGAGGAGAGATCACAACCAGCAAGCAGAAATAAAAACAATAAGAGAATATTATGAGCAATTATATGCCCATAAAATGGGTAATCTGGAAGAAATGGACAAATTCCTAGAAACATATACACTACCAAAACTAAAACAGGAAGAAATAGAAAATGTGAACAGACCTATAACCAGTAAGGAAATTGAATTAGTAATCAAAAATCTCCCAAAAAACAAGAGTCCAGAGCCAGATGGCTTTCCAGGGGAATTCCACCAAACATTTAAGGAAGAATTAACTCCTATTCTCTTGAAACTGTTCCAAAAAATAGAAATGGGAGGAAAACTTCCAAACTCTTTCTATGAAGCCAGCATTACCTTGATTCCAAAATTTTAAAACATAAAAAATAAATTTTTTTTAAAAATATGAAAAAATAAGGCAATGGTTTCTTATAGTAACCTGTCTAGGTGGGCAACCTGCCCACTATGCCAGTTGAAACTTCTTTTCATTAAATGTGTCTTTCTCATTTGGAATTTCTACAGGAAACACTATGAGGATGCTGTGGTCAAAAGGATGGTGCATTTGACCAGGAATCTAGAGGCAAATGTCCAGAGAAACTCAGCTCTGCCACTTATTAATCATATCACCTGTGGTAATTCACTTAACCTATCTAAGGCTCTTAACCTATTTGATGATTTTCTTCATGTCTAATGTGATGATATAAATACAGTACTCATTTCCTGGAATTGTTGAAATTCAATGAAGTAGCAAATATGAAGCTATTCAGCTTCACATTAATGTCTACTTTCACACAGATCTGCTTTCACAACAGAAGTTGCTTTTCAGCCAGCAAAGCATTATACGCCATTTATAAACAGGACAGGTTTTTGGTTTGTGTTCATAAAAATTAGTTTCTAATTGACTCTTCTGTATCTTCTGCAGTAGCTTGGTCTCATGGTTCTTCTACTAATCAGCTATCAGGATGGTCTGATATGGTATTTTTGTTGATCAACTGCTTCTGGCTACATTTCCTTCTTTGGTTTAAGACCTGGGGTTTTTAGTCTGCTCTCCTTCCTCCTCTCTCTCTCCCCATGTCTTCTATTTCTCACTTCAAGCATTGCTAAAGAATACGGCAAAAAGAGGATGTTCTCTGTTTAAGGGTTTTACTAAAGTTTATGCTGGAAAATAGAATATATCAAACGTAATAGACCTGGAAGAGTATCGGGGAGTTATAGAACACAGAGTTTTTACCATCTCCATTTTCTATCATTTAAAACTCCCTTCTGACTTGGGTCTTTGTCCCTAGTAGGTGGAGCTCCCTCCTTCCCTCCCATCCCCAATTTCTTGATTGCCACCTCCGGGTATATCTTACACCCCTCGAAAGCTCCTCTTCTCATCTTGAAGATGCAACCCATGCAGTGCCCTGAATGTCCCTTTCTCCAGTGGGCAGCAAGTGTCTCTGAGGCAATCCAGACAGGGTAACCCCTTGATCACTAAGCTTTTGTGTATTTTATTGCTCACACTACTCCTCACAGTCTGTGGCTCCTCTCCTGCTTAGCTTTTACAAAAAAATTTACCCTGCTTTCCAGCCCTCAATCTTCTACATTATGTCTGTATTCTGACTAGTGTTCTCTTTCAATTCAGAGGAGGCTTGGCCATTTCAAAATCCAAGGCATGCCCTTTGGCCTTTTCCATGCCCCCAAGTATTCTAGCATCAAATAAGAGTAATGCACGCTCTGTCCTGGAAAGGGAGTGGAACTAGCCACAGACACAATTCTAATGTACTCCCCAGACACAGCCTTGTACATGACCTGAGCTGGCAACCATCTCCATGGAAACCAGAGAAAGTATGCATTTTGAGCAGCCTGAGGTCAAGTCCCTGTGGCATATATATTTTCCAGGGTGAATGATGCAGGTGAAAGTCACTCAAGTAACAGTGATACAGGCTAAGTCTTAGATAGACCTACTTGTCCCCAGCCAACTATCAAAGGTCACCCTGAGGTTTCTCAATTTGCCATAATACTACCAACTGACATTATTATCCCAAACTTCTTTGCTATCTAACTAGCTAACTCTCAAAAAGGAACAAGTTTTGAAAAATAATGGCTTTTTTTCTCCCATCACCCAAGCATGAAATGCCCTGACTCATGGGGGCCATTCATCCATTCATAATTGAAACAATTTCATGCCAAAAGAATCTGCAGAATGATGTGCTGTTATATTTTGCTGGTCTCTCTTCTATGTGAACATCCTTAGGACTGAGCTACGCAGTGCTTTAGAAAGAGCCACTGTCAAGGTGACATCATAAAGATGATGACATAGGTTGTTGATGATTTAAGTCTCTCCTACAAGAAGACCAACTAGCAGCTATCCATGGAAAAGACTCCATTGTGAAAATCCCAAACCCTAAGGGGGGCTAAAGTACCTCTCTGGACCACAGAGACTGAGAAAGACCACATTGGAAGGATAGGAGAGGGCCACTGAGAGGGCCCCCCTGGGCCTACGGTCGCTCCAGTGTGAAAAGATAGCCCAAGGTGCACACCCAGCTCCCCAGGCATGCAGAACACTTTCAGAGAGGCCCACTGAAATCTTGCCTGATAGAGATCACTAAGGGAATCTGTGGGGCTCAACCACTAAAGATCAGATAGACCGAAAAAGGGGGCAGGGCTTATAGCAAGCAGTGTTCGTGAAGCTCATACAACTGAACAGCTAAGAAACAAATAATTGATTTTAAAATTGGGCAAAGGACCTGAATAGATATTTTTCCAAAAAAGATGTACAAATGGCCAACAGGTACATGAAAATGTGTTCAACATCACTGATCATTAGGGTAATGCAAATCAAATCCACAATGAGGTATCACCTCACACGTGTTGGGATAGCTATTATCAAAAAGACAAGAGAAAAGTGCTGGCAAAAATGTAGACGAAGGGGCGCCTGGGTGGTTCAGTCAATTAAGCATCTGACTTTTGATCTTGGCTCAGGTCATGATCTCAGTTCGTGAGATAGAGCCTCCACATTAGGCTCTGCGCTGACAACGGAGAGGCTGCTTGGGATCTTCTCTTCCTCCCTCTTCTCCCATCCCCACCTCTCTTTCTCAAAATTAACTTGAGAACTTTTTAAATAATGTGGATGAAAGGGAACACACGTACACTGTTCATATGAATATAAATTATTGTAGCCACCATGGAAAACAGTATGGGGGTTTCTCAAGAAACTAAAAACAGAGGGGCGCCTAGGTGGCTTCGAAGGTTAAGCGTCCAACTCTTGATTTTGGCTCAGGTAATGGTGTCATGGTTCGTGAGATCAAGCTCCCCACTGGGGGCTCTCCACTGTCAGCGCAGAGCCTGCTTGGGATTCCCTCCCTCCTTCTACCCCTCTCCCCCATCAAAATAAATAAATATATAAACTTTAAAAAACAAATTAAAAACAGAATTACCATGTCATACAGCAGTCCCACTTCTAGGTATTTATTTAAAGGAAATGAAAACAGATATCTGCATTTCCATGTTTATTGCAGCATTATTTACAACACCTAAGACACGGAAACAACCTCAGTGTCCATCAACAGATGAACAGATAAAGAAAATGTGTGTACATAAGAATGGAATATTCAGCCATAATACAGAAGGAAATTCTGCCATTTGTGACAACATAGGTGAAACTTGAGGGTCTTAAGCTAAGTGAAATAAGTCAGACAGGGAGAGACAAACACTGTATGATCTCACTTATATGTGGAATCTTAAAAAAATCAAACTTATAAAAACAGAGTAGATTGGTGGTTACCAGGAGCAGGGGTGGGAGGGTTGGAGAAATGAGTGGAGGTGGTCAACGGGTATACATTTCCAGTTATAAAACAAATAAACATTGGAGTTATAATGTATGACATGGTGACTATAGTTAACAATATCGTATGGTATAGTTCAAAGTTGCTAAAAGAGTAGATCTTACAACGTCTCACCACAAAAAAGAAAAAGTAACTATGTAAAAAAAAAGAAAAGAAAAAGTAACTATGTGAGGTGATGGGTGTGTTAACTAACCTTTATTGTGGTAATCATTTTACAATATATACATGTATCAAATCATCACATTGTACACCTTGACCTTACACAATGTTCTATGTCAATTATATCTTAATAAAGCTGGGGGGGGTGGGGAACAGCCATTGCTTGTAGGAACTAAATTTCAAAATACTCAAATACAGAGATGGGTGGCCTGCGTCTAGCAGAGTACATTCAAGTTATGGAAATGTGTGATCTACAAACATGAAGAGCAAAGAACCAAAAGACTTAGTTTACCCAATTAGGACCTCGAAGGGCCCCTAGGTGGCAGTTTCCCTGAACTGTATTTTCCTTCAGCCTAGGGCTATGTTCCACTTTGTCATAATGGATACACTGCTCAAGACTACTCTTGACCTTAGATGCCTTATTGTCTCAGTCAGGATCGTTGAGGGAAACAGATATCACACACTGGATAATTTGAGAATAGTTTAATAGAGTGACCATTAGTAAAAGTGTGGGCAAGATTTAGTGAAATGTACCAGATTTAGTGCAGTATTCCATTACTGACAAGAGGGAAGAGGTTACCATGCCTAGGCCTGAAGATGTAAAGGGGTGGTAACTGGAACCCAGAGAGGGTAGCCATATATTCAGATAATTTTACAGGAGCTGTGACCTTCAGTAGGCCACTCGAAGTCAACAATAGTGACTCCTCAAGGAAGGAGCCAGAGGAACAAATACTCTGACTTCAATTTCTCCCCCACCTTCCAATATCCTGCCTGTGTCTCCCTTTGGCCAAACCCGATCAAAAAACAAATGGTAAGGAAGTACTTCATTGTAAGCAATAGAGGCCATCATTCCTGGGTCTAGAAGGAGACCTGGGTGGAGAAGAGTCGAAAATGAATCCGGAGAGAAAAATGATAAATACCCAATACATCCACACTCCCTAGATATGGATTAAGTCTCTGGCCCTCCCTGCCTCTCAGACAGTATCCTTTCACAGGAGCTGTTAAAAACTGGTATTTTTTACCTTGTTTCTCCCTACACTGTCTATGGTGAATTCCTTCTTCTGCAGTTTCGCCAAAGACACGCACGGCAATAAGCATCTTCCTTCTGTAAAGGGCTTTTCATTTTCTGCAATTTAGTTCATTGGATTACTTTGTGTCTTCAGCCCAACGATACATTTTTTTAAAGTTATGACTGTGTACTTTATTCAGCTTGTTTTGGTTTTTAATAAGAGTGACAGTTTCCTGAAACTTTCTACATCTGAACTGGTGGCAGAAATTGGGTTAAGGATGCACTTGGAAGACAAAGCTGAAAGATTGAAGGTATAGTTTGAAAGAAAGAGTCAAAGATGGTTGTTTGGGGCTTGAGCAATTAGAATAATGGAGTTGCTATTTAACTGTAATGAGGCAGACTGTGGGATAATTGGGCTGGGGCTGAGGTGGGGGAGAGGCTTGTGAGGTAGAAAAGAACAGATACAAAACTCCTTGTCTTCAGAAATCTTAAATTTAGATAACATTGTGTTTAGATAACATTATCTTACGTCCATTAAGTACATACATACCAGACATTGTGTTAAGTTCTGTACCCGAACAGGTTAATTTAATCCTCACAAAAACTGTATGAGGTAAATGCTGTAATCGTTATCAATTTCGCAAATTAAACATAGAATATTAGAGAGGCGATGTGACGTGCACAAGAAACGGTAGCTGAGTGAAGTTCTGAACTATGACTTTCTGTCACCAGAACTCATAGAAAGTTTGACCTCCTCTGCCCTATGTGACAGGAGCCTATAAGTGAGGCTGACCTCTAATTCACCACAGCTACATCATAGCTACTCTTCCTTTACTATTATGTAAAACTTTCCTGCCTAGGAGAGTTATAACACCATGTTATCACTTCTCAACTTTTACAGTTTCATTACACGTTACTTACTGACCACATTAATCAATGACCTTGGTGTCCAAGCTTCTCCATGTTCTAAGTTCTGCTATTTGTACAATTCATTCAAAGCTCTCTCCATCCCTCCTTATTAACTGTAGGGCTTCTCAGTAGTTGACTATCACTTGAGTCACCCATATTCACAGTCATGCCTTAGACCTTGTCACCATTCATTGATGTCCTAGCACACCACTCTTTCACCACCTTAGACCCCTGCAGTCCCCTGACCACCCTCCATTTTCCCCGTTTGCCAGCCCTTCCTTCCTAATACAGGAGCCTGCAGTTGTTTGCCTGCACTATACCCACTGATACCTGCAACTGCTTTTCTGCTCCACCAGGCTACAAGACACCTCCTTTGCAAAGTGAAACCCCAGTGTTAGTCGCATATCCACATTTCTCTTTTCCTGTGTCTGAGTTTCTGGACGCTGCTGGAGAAAAACCCTGATTCTGATTCAGGGCCCACAAACTCAGCTGGGCCTCACTGATCCTCTCTTTTGAATTGTTTTCGGTCATTTTCCATTCCATTCTAGCATTCTAGTAACCGATATTCTAAATGTTTGTGACTTCTCTCAAGTTCCCCAACCAAATTTCTACCTCCCATGTTCTCACCCAATAACTATGAACATTATATCATTAATACCATTAAAACGATTAAATATAAATCGCTTCAACTCTCTTCCACCTTCCACCTATTTAAGTATAAACACAGGCACCTGCAACACCCGGTTCTGCACAGTTGTATCTTCTTTCCTTTCACACTGATAGATCTGTGTGTCTTCTTGGTCACACCACCATCTTTTTCTTCCAGGATTTCCATTCATTAATTACCTTATTTCCTAGAATTTCAACCTCTCACTCTCTACTAGCTTCTTCAATAAGAAGTCTACACTTGCTAAAATTACTTAATTCCCATTTACTCCAAATCTACAACTTAAACACCCATACTTCCGCAATGATAGCTCTGGAAAACTTCAGAAATGTCTTCCATTTTGCCATTGTGACTGAGCATGCCTCAGTCTAAACTTGTTTGACTTCTCACCACCTTAGATAATGCTGAATATGACTTTCCAGAAGTTTTCTCTTCCATGGGCTCCATTACATCACAGTCTCCTGGTTTACTCTTATCTCCTTATCTACTGCTTTTCCTTCTCTTTACTGGAGTCTCTTTCTCTCCCCATTACTTAATTGTTGGTACTTCTCATGGACCTGCCCTTTCCAGGACTTATGTTCTTAGAACGTATCAATTATTCTTAACTGACTACGCTTCAAAGTCACCTGTGTAACATCTTTTAAAAAATTTTAACCAGACTCCATATCTGAAAATTATGATCAATAGACTTATTTTTCTTTTTTAATGTTTATTTATTTTTGAGAGAGAGAAAATGCATGAGCAGGGGAGGGGCAGAGAGAGAGAGGAAGACAGAACCTGAAGCAGGCTCTGAGGTGTCAGTGCAGAGCCCGACACAGGGCTTGAACTTATGAACCACGAGATCATGACCTGAGCCAAAGTCGGACACTTAACTGACCGAGCCACCCAGGCACCCCACAATAGACTTTCTTTCCTTCCTTCTTTCCTTCCTCCCACTTTCTCTCCCTCCATTTCTTCCTTCCTCTTTTCCCTTATTTTATTTTTCCAATATTCCTCCCTGCCTCTCTCATTCTCCTTAATTCTTTCCCTATCATTTCTCCCTCTCTTCTACCTACGCTGATAAATAAACATTCATTAAACACTTTATGTATTTCAGATGTTGCATTTTGCACAGTAGGAATGTAGCAAATATTGTAAATACTTGCACATTGCTTTAGAGGACCCTGTTAAATGTATGTAAAATTGAATGTGAAATCCCCATTGTGTACTCTAATCAAATCTTGCTCATCCCAGTCATGAGCATAAATGAGAACCCAGATTAAGAAGGCAATGCCAGTGCCTGGGTTGCTATTCCGCTGGTGTGTCTTTGACACTGGGGAAATGTGGAGGGATGTGAACCACGTGGCTAACTCTGTCAAGTTTACTAGGATGCAGATAATGTAAGTATATAGCTGAAGGCTTAACCACAACTGTTTCCCATAACAGCTTCTGCAATTGAGGTTTATTCCCATGCACTGGGAAGGGGAAACAGTAATAGCAAGAGCACCTTATACCCATGAGGATGACTACTATTAATAATAATAATTATTATTACTATTATTATAACAAATTCTTGCAAAAATGTGGAGAAATTGGGACTCTTGTGCACCATTGGTGGGGATATAAATTGGCACAGCTGCTGTGAAGAACTCTATGGCGCTTCTTTGAAAAATTTAAACCATATGATCCACTAATCCCACTTCTGAGTATATACCCAAAAGAATTGAAAGACAGGTCTTGAAGAAATATTTGCACCTCCATGCTCATAGAGGGATTATTTATAATAGCCAAGAGGTGAAAACAACCCAAATGTTCAGCAACAGATAAATGGATAAATAAAATGCAGTATATACAAACAATGGAATATTGTTCAGCCTTAAAAAGGAAGAAAACTCTTTCACATGCTACAGCATGGATGAGCCTTGAGAATGTTATGCTAAGTTCCATAGTGCAGTCATGAAAAGACAAATATTGTTTGATTCCACTTATACGAGGTATCAAGAGTAGTCAAATCCATAGACACAGAAAGTAAAATGATTACTAGTGCCTAGGGGGTGGGGGAAACAGAGTTGTTATTTAATGGGTATGGAGTTTCAGTTTGACAAGATGAAGAGAGTTCTGGAAATCTGTTGCACAACAATGGGAACATAAACATACTGAACTGTACACTTTAAAATGGCTAAGATAGTGAATTGTATGTTATGTTTTTGCCACAATTTAGAATTTTAAAAATACATTGACATTTTCAAGATTTCATTTGCATCAGCTTATTATTGAGGATCATATTCTTCTAGCTTAAGACACCTAACTTCAAATTCATTTTTTTCAAGATAATACAGAAGAATATATTTACAAATAGTATCACTATTTCTCGTGAGCTATTTACCTCAGTATAATTATTGTATTCTTACTATCACAATGAAGTGCATATACAGGGGAGAGAAAGTAGTATGAAGAGTTGCCAGATATGGAGAGGTCTGGCAGTGATGAGGTTTACTCGGCAAAAATCTGACTGACAAATATCCAAGGACCAGAAAATTACTGAGACTAGTTTCCTACCCAGTGCATTCAAACCCCTCCTCCAAACATAGATGCAATCTTGCAAAAAAAAAAAGGGGGGGCAAACAAAGTGACTAAAATTATATTTCTGCCCCTCTGCCAAAGTAGAAGTAAGTTGAATTATTTATTTTAAAAAGTTATATTTCAGGGAGTCTGTGTGGCTCAGTCAGTTGAGCATCCGACCTTTGATCTCAGCTCAGGCTGTGATCCCAGGGATGGAGCCTCACATCAGGCTTGGAGCCTGCTTAAGATTCTCTCTCTCTTCCTCTGCCTCTCTTCCCTGCTCACTTTCGCTCTCTTTCTCTCTCTCTCTCAAATAGAATTAAATTCAAAAAAAAAAAGTTATGGGGTGCCTTGGTAGCTCAGTCAGTTGAGTGTCTAACTTCAGCTCAGGTCACGATCTCATGGTTCATGGGTCCAAGGCCCACATTGGACTCTGTGCTGACAGCTCAGAGCTTGGAGCCTGCTTTGGATCCTCTGTCTCCTTCTCTCTCTGCCCCTCCTCTGCTCATGCTCTGTCTCTGTCTCTCTCTCTGTCTCTCTCTCAAAAATAAACATTAAAAAATAGTTATATTTCTGGCTGGGTATAGATTGAGATTCATACTGACATGGAAAATTGCCATATGGCACAATCATATCTTAGAAGTATGCTCATGGGAATCAATAGCACTGTTCATATCAGGTTCAGCCCTGATATGGGTCTTGAAGGTGGCAGGGAACAGATACTCCACAATAAATATTCCAGTTTATTTTCTCTGATTATTCAGATGGAATATAAATGTGTGAGAAATGAGTGAGCTCTACAAAAGGTGGTTATAGGAAGTTGGGGGCTATACATAAAGATATGAGGAGTTGGAAGTGAAATGTGACAGGTTTTGTAACCTAACTTAGAATGAACCTAGGACTGGCCTTAGAATTTGCAACAGGGCCAGGTGCAGTGGATGTGACAGAAGAACCAGCTTGAATCTCTTACTTAATGGTTTCCACTGGTTAGCAGTGCTTGTAGATAGAAACCACAGAAAGAGCCTCAGTCCAACTCAAGGCCATCCTGTAGGTCATGTAGTCCCTCCTGATAAAGACCAGTGCTCGCTTATGGATGCTGATGGATGCAAAATGCAAGCATGGGTCTCCTAATGACTTTCAAAGAGTATAGAAATGTATATACTCTTCAAGTACTATATTTAATTTACATACTTTCTCTGGGCTTTGGTTTGATGGTTTGAGGCCATGAATAGTTAGGTATAAATTTGTAGGACTTCATAGTCCTTCAAAGTCTTCAAACCAGGATAATTTCATGTGATTCAATCTAATGCAAACCCTGGTCCAGAAAGTAATGCCCATCTCATAGCAGGTCAGTGGGTCCACACACCCACACTGTTCCTCCTTCTCTGGTCTCTGAATGTATAATTGGAATGTACATTCTTAGATTCTGCAAGATCTCTCCCGTTGCTTCTCTGGCTTATGGATAAGGGACCATTTTAATAGGAAAGGCCACGTGAAGGTCCCTAAAACTTCCCCTTCCAGAAATCTAAATAAGAAGAGACATTACAGGGGCACCTGGGTGGCTCAGTCGGTTAAGCGTCCCACTCTTGGTTTCGGCTCAGGTCATGATCTCATAGATTTGAGTTTGAGCCCTGTGTAGGGCTCTGTGCTGACAACATGGAGCCTGCTTGGGATTCCCTCTCTACCTCTCCCTCTTCCTCTCTAGCCCTCCCCTCCTCAAATAATAAATAAATTTAAAAAGATGAAGAAACATTACATTGCCAAAGGTACTGCAGAAACTAGTATCACTATCAAAGATTTAAAAGATGGACTAGACAGATCCTATTACATTTCTCTCAGTTCTCCAGTTTGACCTTTGCAAAATCAAGTGGCTCATGCCTGGTGACAGTGGACTTAACAAAACAGGAGCCCTGATTGCAGTTGCTGGATGTGCTATCTTTATAAAAGCAGATCAACATCATCTCGGCACTTAGTACAAAGATATTGATTTGGCAGAATACTTTCTTCGTGACACACATCAGCAGGGAGGATTGAAAGCAATTTACTTTTGCATGTCAAAAATAGCCAAGTACATACATCCTCTTGCCTGAGTGCTATGTTAACTCTCTTGCTCTTTGACATAATATCGTCCACTGGGACCTTGAATATCTTGACACTCTTCAGATTATCATTCTGGTCCACTTCATTTTAATTGTACCTGTTGAGCTGGAAATGACAGCTACCCTCGATGGCTGGGTAAGACATTTATATACTAAGAGATGGGAAATAAGTTCTATAAGTTTTGTGAACCTATGATATTGTTGAAATGTTTACGGGTTCACTTGTATGCCAAAAGGTGGCAAATAAACCACATAGAGCTTCAGGGCCTGCCATATTGGTGAAGTTTTAGCAGAAGCAGGGCATGTCTTGGAAGACACTAGCCTTTTTCTAAAATAAAGAACAAGTTGTCACACCTTGTAACTCTTACCACCAAGAGAGGAACAGTATTTATTTGTCCCCAATAGGAGCGTCATAAAATAGACACCTAGAACTGTAGAGAAATAACAAGCCCTCTGTGGCAGGGAGATACTCTCTGTTTGCAAAACATCTGCTGTGTTACCACACCCAGTCAACACTGGGTACGTGACCACAAGATACCAAAAGACTTTGCAAACAGAGATGCCCATAAAAACATCATGGTGTTAACAAGTCCACCATGTCATAAATTTGGTAGTTCTAACAGCTATCCACTTATCCCCCTGAATGCTGAAGCAATACATTTGGGACTATGTTCAAGCAGGTCCAGAAGGTACTAATGAACTACATGAATAGGTGGTCAAGATGCCCATGTCACCTAACTCTAATGCATTAACTCCTATTCTTCGAGTCACACCAATGGCCTCATGAAATCTCTATAACCAACTGACAGAAGAGGAAATCACAAGGGCTTGATTTACAGATGGGTCAGCATAGTATGCTGACACCAGCCAGAAATGGACTGCTGCTGCCACATTACAACTCCATTCAAGTGGCCAAAACCAGAAGATTGAGTATAAGGAAAAGGTATATGGATGGATCTGTGAAAATGGACACAAACATACAGATATTTGTCTCAAGTTAATACCCACCAAATAGTATACATTGCAGAGAACTCTCTTAACAACCATGTGGACAAGAGACTCATCCAGTGGATCTCAGCCCATGTCCCTCCTCAGCTACCCCAATACTTGTACAATGTGCTCATGGAAAAAGGAATGCCAGCTATGCATGAGTCCCACCACTGCAACTGCTGAATATCCCAAACCATCTGTAGTAGAAATTGCCAATATTAGTTCCCAGTATGGCACCATTACTCAGGTAGGTCAGCCAGACAGTTGACAGAAGATCAATTACATCAAACCCCTTCCAGTTTGGGGAAAAGCAGCAATTCATCTCTGTCTGAATAGATACATACAGCAGATATGTGTTTGCCTTCTCTATCTGTAGAGCCTCCATCATCCCCACCATGCAAAGGCTGAGAAAAATCCGGATCCACTGACATTGAACTCTGCACAATAATACCCAATACCAAAGGGACCACTTCATAGCAAAGGAGGTGCAACAATGGGTCATGAACATGAGAATCCCTGGAGTTGTCACGTACCTCGTCACTCAGAATCAGCAAGCCTAAGACAATGGTAGATAGACCTGTTGAAGGACAAGCTAAGGCACTCACAACATCTTGAGATGTAGTATAATCACTGAAACCATAGGCAGTGTATTATTTTCTTGAATAGCTTAAAAACTTAGGTCCAGGAACTGAAAGGCAGTAGTAGGAGTGGCTCCACCGACTATCCCTCCAGTGGCCCGCTTGTGGAACTTTTGCTTCCCCATTCCCACAAACCTAAGCTACGCTGGGCTTGATATACTGGCTCCAAGATCGGAAGCGACTTCTACCTGACGACACAGTAAATGTTCCAATGAACCAGAAACTGCAATTCCCATCTTGCAGTTTTGAGATTCTAATGCCAGTGGGACAACAAGCAAAGAAAGACATTTTTATACTTGCTGAGGTAATCACCCTAATTTCTACTAGGAGTTAGGGTGCACAGAAATAGCGAGGATTCCGTTTGAAACTCAACATCTCTTAATGCATCTATCCCCAGTGATAACTGTAAAAATCCAATTGTAGCAACCAGGACCGAAAGAAGGGAAAGGCAACTAAGTACTCAAACCCCTCTGGGATGAAGGTCTGGGTCACCCCACCAAACAAGAAAACTAAATTAGCCAGTATACTAGTTAATTGTGAGGAACGTATAAACACATTGGTTGTACAAGGAGATGATTAGTATAAATTATGGTTCTTGGACCAAATACAGTAGCAGGAGCTGTGTCTTGATGTACTAACCTTCATTAGGAGAATAACCCTCCTTTTGAGGAGAATATAACTGGCCACCAATGTGAAAGACTGTTTCCTCATCCAGAAAAGAAATGAGAACGGGTTGTTCTCACCAAAATGGAGGCTCCAGATTACATTATCAAGGGGTAGATTGTAGCGTCTTGTATTTATGCCTCCTTTCAGTTTACACAAGAGGAGTCCTTGGCCACTTGCTCAAAGGAGATCCCTGGCTGTCACCACTGTCACCCTGTCTGCTAATAGCACCAGCTCTCATGAAATCCCCTGGGCTGAGATCCAAGCTCCAGTAGATCCTCCTTTATAGCTGTTTCAATGAAAATGTCAATTACACAGCCATAAAAAAAAAAAAAAAAAAAAAAAGAATGAAATCTTGCCATATGCAACAACATAGATGGACCTAGAGGGTATTATGCTGAGTGCAATACATCAGATAGAAAGACAAATGCCTTACGATTTCACTCATATGTGGAACCTAAAATAAAACAAACAGGGGCGCCTGGTTGGCTAAGTCAGTTAACCGTCTGACTTTGGCTAGGTCATGATCTCATGGTTCATGAGTTCGAGCTCCACGTGGGGCTCTGTGCTGACAGCTCAGAGCCTGGAGCCTGCTTCAGATTCTGTCTCCCTCTCTCTCTGCAACTCCCCTGCTCACACTCTGTCCCTCTCTTTCTTTCTAAAATAAATAAACATGAAAAAAATTAAAATACATAAAATAAAACAAACAAATGAATAAACAAACAAAACACAGAATCAGACCTATAAATACGGAGAACAAATTGATGGCTTCCAGAGGGGAAGGAGAATGGGAGATACAGTCTTCCAGTTATGGGATGAATAAGACACAGAAATAAAAGGAACAGCATAAGAAATATAACCAATGATACTGTAACAGCATTAAACGGTGACAGATGGTAGCTACACTTGAGCTGAGCACAGCATAGCGTGTAAACATGGGGAATCACCATGTTGTACACCCGAAACGAGTGTAATACTGTGTAGCAACTACACTAAAATTTGAAAATTAAAAAAGAAAAACAAATGGCCACAGCTTCCTCAAAGGTCTGACCCCACCTCATGGAAACTCGGGCTTTCCTGCTTCTAGCCTCAAATGTAGTGCCATGACATGGGCTACGAGTTCCGACTTTCTGGTGATTACTTGAAGGGGTAACTGACACAGCCTAGAAGTTCAAGGGCGTTGATCAGCTGAACCAAGGTAGTTTCACAGTGCTTACCCAGACACATCCAATGTGAACAAGCCACCAGCTCTGTTTCCTCGAGAAGCTGTAGAAATCTCTATAATGTGCTACTTCATATTTGCTTTCTCTCCTTCCTCGCCTCATTTCCTTCCTCTGCTCATTCTAGCTGCTCTGTAATTGTAGCCTTCAAGAAACCCTTAGTACAACAGCTGTACTTCAGTCTCTGTTTTCTAGTGAACTCAGGCTAAGACACACCTCTTGTATCTCTTGGTCATCCATACCAGAACCCCAGTGTCAAAGGTCACAAACCTGAAGGTTCTTCCTAGACATTTTCCTCTTTTTCAGCCTCCATATCTCCTCCCCATCACCCACCTGGCAAAGTCTAAACACTAAAATATGATGAACCAGGGCCTCCGTGGTGCAGCTCCAGCCATCTCTACAACTTCTCTTGTGGTTTTCCTTTTTGTGAGATCTCCTTGCAGGATGTATGCCTCCTTCTATACACCTTCTCACGAGTCTCCTAAGTTCATCATTCTCTGTTAGCAGCATCCCCATTATTCCCAATGTCCACCTGGTAAAAAAAAAAAAAAAAAAAAAAAAAACTGCTCATCACTCAAGACGAAGTTTATGGGTCAGAGCCTCTACGAAGCTCTCTACCTGACACTGCTGACAGAATAAGAACAAAACACAGCTAACATTTACATAGTCCTTACTCTATACCAGGTCCTGTCCTGGGTGTTTTGTATGTGATGCCCTCAGCTAGCTCTCACAACAACCCCATAAATTATCATGACTATCCCCTCTTTCACAGGTAAGGAAACTGAGGCACAGAGACCTGAGGTCACATAGGTAGTCCAGTATTTAAATGAGCATGCTTTTATCACATTCTTCTGCCTTGCCATGACACAAGTCTGCCCAGCCGGACATGCCATATACTATGCGTTCTGCCATCACAGCACTGACAATACATGACGGCCTTCTTGTTCGCAGGACTGTCTCCCGAATAGACTGTCAGTTGCTAGAATTTAAGATGCCGAAATCATTACTGTGTGCCCAGCACAGAGCACAGGATCTGGTGCAGCGTAGGTGTCCAATAAATATTTGCAGAATTTGTTGATTAATCTGGTATGATTCTTGAGAATGACAGATCTTAGACCTAAGTTTGCCATTTTGCAAAGCATTTTTCCCAGGAACCACCTCATTTGGTATTTCCAATATTTCTGTAAAATATTTATCCTTAGCATGGTTACACATTTAGTAAATGGAATAGGCAAGGCTTGAACTCAAATGTTTTTATACAAAACCCAATGCTTTACCTCACTGTATATATTTATTGGCTCACCTGGTAATTTCTGGGTGACATATGTTGAAACATTAGGAACAATTTTGAGTTTTCTCATTCTTCTGTTCCAGGGGCTAGGTAAAACACCTACATCCATGAAACTGTAGGAAGTTGAGCAGCCATGGGCAGAATATTATAGACCCAAAGTTATACTTTACCAGAGTAGATGCATTCTAACAAAAAATAAGATTAAACAAGCCACCTGATTTAAAGAAAAGTTATGGGGTGTCTGGGTGGTTCAGTCAGTTCATTGTACGACTCTTGATTTCGGCTCAGGTCATGATCTCACAGCTGTGGGATTGAGCCCCGCATCGAGATCTTTGTTGAGCATGGAGCCTGCTTAAATTTTTTTTTTAATATTTATTTGTTTTTTAGAGAGAAAGAGACAGAACGTGAGTTGGGGAGGAGCAGAGAGAGAGGGAGACACAGAATCCAGAGCAGGCTCCAGGCTCTGAGCACAGAGCCCAACACGGGCTCAAACCCATGAACCGTGAGGTCATGACCTGAGCCAAAGTCGGACGTTTAACCGACTGAGCCACTCAGGCGCCCCGTGTGGAGCCTGCTTAAGATTCTCTCTCTCTCTCTTTCAATAATAGCCAAATTATGGAAAGAGCCTAAATGGCCATCAACTGATGAATGGATAAAGAAATTGTGGCTTATATACACAATGGAATACTACGTGGCAATGAGAAAGAATGAAACATGGCCTCTTGTAGCAACGTGGATGGAACTGGAGAGTATTATGCGAAGTGAAATAAGTCATACAGAGAAAGACAGATTCCATATGTTTTTACTCTTATGTGGATCTGAGAAACTTAACAGAAGACCATGGGGGAGGGGAAGAAAAAAAAAAGAGGTTAGAGAGGGAGGGAGCCAAAACATAAGAGACTCTTAAAAAGTGAGAACAAACTGAGGGTTGACGGGGGTGGGATGGAGAGGAGGGTGGGTGATGGGTATTGAGGGCACCTGTTGGGATGAGCACTAGGTGTTGTATGGAAACCAATTTGACAATAAATTTCATATTAAAAAAAAAAGATTCTCTCTCTCTCTGCCCCTCCCTGCGCTTGTGTGCACACTCTCTCTCTCAAAAAATATAAAAATAAAAACGGAAAAATAAAGAAAAGTTACAATCTGTACCGACCAACGTATTGGATTTCCAGTATGTTAAAGATGGTAGTATGAAGCAGTGCAAAAGTCTTTACCTTTGATGTTAAGGATCCTTCACCTCTCTTAGTAACCCTATATTATAATCTTTTGAAATTGCCCATGGTAAGATTCGCTCACATTTAAATTTATTAAATATATGTCCTTTAGTCGAATCTTTGAAGCTCACTGAAAGTGTTATTAATGTGTTTTGCTATTCAGACACTTGACTAGAATGGGCCACAATTAAAACCATTGCTTCATCTTAAATGTAATTACAATCTTTCATATAAAGAACGCCTGTGGGGGCACCTGGGTGGCTCAATCGGTTAGGTGTTGGGTTTCAGCTCAGGTCACGGTATCACAGTTCGTGAGTTCAAGCCCCGTATTTCACTCTCTGCTATTGGAGCAGAGCCTGCTTTGGATCCTCTGCCTCCCTCTCTCTCTGCCCCTCCCCACCTCACGTGCATATGTGCACACACGCATGCTCTCTCTCAAAAATAAACATTTTTTAAAAATTTAAAAAAAGAAATGATGCAAACGTTGACTAAACTTCTAATATACACTAACCATTGTGCCTGGCACATATAGAAGCCCAATAAGCTCCAGGAATGGGAGTATGCTCTTTTAACTCACTATTGTATATGTATAATTTAACACAGTGCTTGGCAAGTAGCAGGTACCCAAAAATACTGACATAGTATATGAATAAAACATGACAAATTCATGGCTCCTGCCCTTGAAAATATTGCAATACACAATATTTGGACCTCATGAGAATTTATGTTGAGCCCATGGATAAACTCACATTCCACAACTATACATGAGCACTTCTGGGGCCAAAGAAATAACGCAGAAGAGCTAATTAGGTATGATGTGATACAGAGAGCATTGTGACATGTGGCTTTGTAGGGAAGAGACAAGGTTGTGGAAAATAAAAGTGACCTTGGCAAGACCTTGTGTCCAGAGGTCTTATAATGCTCACTGTAGGAGATTCCATTTTTTTTTTTTTTTTTTTTTTTTTTTTAGTTTATCCCTTTGGAGAAAACAATGAGATTGTGGAATGTGGAAGCTACTCATTTATAGAGTTCAGAGTTCACATACTGTAGCTTGAGTCATTCTGTGAACTCTGTGACCTAGCCTCACACAGAGCCATGACATAGTAGGTGCTTCCTATGTATTCTGGAATGAATGTAATTGAATCAAATGAAATGGCTGCTCTCAGCCCCAGGAGACAAAGGGGAAGACTTCCAGCCAAGCTCTCTATTGGCATCTTGTGGTCATAAGTATACATGACACCCAACCCCAGAAACAGGATTGAGGAAAAGCAAATTCACTTTTACAGGTTGTGAGAGGAGAAAAGAAGCTTGGTGATGAGTGGCAGGTCCAAAAAGGGACAGCAAGCATTCTCTAAGGGAAGGCCTGGCTTTCACCTCTGTGACTCTGTCTCGAGACTCTGTGGGTACACCGACCCATAGACAGGGGGCTCAGCAGCCTATCCTCTGCTTACAAAGGTACATCTCTGGGCTGGAGCTGGGCCGAGAAAGTGACTTATTTTGAGTTTATGCCATCTCAGAGTTCAGAGAACAGGGTCCAGATAAGTCCCTACCGTATCTTTCCAATAGTAATGATTGGCAATTGGAATGGAGGTGAGGATTTGAGCTGCCATATCACAACTGTGTGCAAACAAAAGGATTCTGATCTGAAAATGGCAAGAGTGGGAGACCATGGGGTTCTGGTCTTGAAACAGAAGGCATATGTTGCATGGAAACATGTTCCATCAGTCCTAGAAAGTTAGGTTTGTTCTACCTACTTATACACCTCAAAAAAATATGGAGGCTTTATATACAGTCGGCCGCCAGGCATATGTCTCCTGCACATGCCCTCAACTCGTCAACTCAGGTTTCTTCTGCCATGGCTTATCTTCTCCTTTGAAGCCATTGCATATGGCATATTTTTTTTACAACCAATTTTGACCTGTATAAAAAATTAAAGCGGGGGGCACCCGTGTGGCTCAGTCAGTTAAGTGTCTGATTTCTGCTCAGGTCATGATCTAGTGGTTTGTGAATTGAGCCCCACATCGGGCTCTGTGCTGACGGCTCAGAGCCTGAAACCTGCTTCAGATTCTGGGTCTCCCTGTCTCTGATCCTCCCCCGCTTGCACTCTGTCTTTCTCTCTCTCTCAAGAATAAATATTTTAAAAAATTAAAGGGAAGACTCATATTAATTCCCACAGCACTATAGCAAGAGTTAGATTTTGTCACCCAGAATGGCCAGAATTAAGCAGGTCCAATCACAGAGCACCAAATAGGACTGCTTGAAAGCACCCCCCTCAAAAAAAAAGATAAGAAGGCCTTCCACATTTTGTTTATCCATGCACAGCCATGAAAAAGGAATGAAGTATTGATAGATGCTGCTATATGGATGAACTTTGAAAACATCATGCTAAGAAGTCAGACACAAAATGCCACATGTTATATGATTTTATTTATATGAAATGTCAAGAAAAGGCAAATCCATAGAGACAGATAGCAGATTGGTGGCTGTCAAGAGTTGGAGGTAGGGGTGGGGAATTGGGAATGAGTGTTTTAATGGGTATGGGGTTTCTTTTTGGGTTGATGAAAAGTTCTAGAATTAGATAGTGGTGCTTGTTGCAAAGTTTTGTGAATATACTGAAAACCACTGAATTGTGCACTCTAAAAGGAAGAATTTTATAATATATGAATTATATATCAATTAAAAAAAAAGACACATGACGGGGGGGAGGTGCGCTTGGGTGGCTCAGTCAGTTGAGCATCCAGCTCTTGATTTCGCGTCAGGTCATGATCTCACAGTTCATGGGTTTAAGCCCCACATCAGGCTCTTTGCTGACAGCGTGGAGCCTGATCAGAATTCTCTCTCTCTCCCTCTCTCTGCCCCTCCCCTGCTCATGCTTTCCCTCTCTGTCTCAAAATAAATTTAAAAACAAAGAAGAGAAAAAGGACATGTAAGAAAATGCAGGACAGATACAAGAAGGAAATTTTGGACCACCCTGAACTTTTGTGCAAAATTCTGTGTGGCAGATCCACTTTGGAGAACCCTGGGGCCCGTGACTGGTCATGATCAAGCAGTATTGTGCACTTGAGTGGCACAGGATCTTCTGGGGAAAGTTTGGCTGATATCCCCAGGGCAGCATTTGTGGCATGATCTCTGAACCTGTGCTCCAGGGTCAAATATTTGTATCAGAAGGGAAGTTTTTCTATCTGCAGGTAAAGGGATAAGCTTCTTGTTTCTCTCATGCGTTCCCAGAAAATACTGACTCCAGTAATATAATGTCAGACCTGTCACAACACAGAGCATAGCAACACCACCATCAAAACCAAGGCTGTGTAGATAACCAGAATCAAAAAGTGTTGAAATGTTAGACACAGTTGAAGAAGCCAGGAGCTTGGGTAGTTTTTATAGACTCAAAGTTGTACTTTACCAGAATAGATCCCTTCCAACAGGAAATAAAATTAAACAAGTCATGTAACTTAAGGAAAAGTTAAGAGCCGCAATCAAAAACTAGAAGCTATACATGGGGAATGCCAAGTAAAGTAAATAATTATTGAGGTCTTACTACAAGGACCCAAGAGGGCAAATTAGAATAGCTAACATACACTGAGTATTTAATACGTGCCAGGTATTGTCATAAGTGTTTTAGAAATATCGAGTCCTTTCAGTCCCACAGTAGCCCCATGAGGTAGGTACCATTACAATTCTCATTGTATACATGAGGAAATGTAGGCACAGAGAGGCTAAATAATGAGCTCAAAGTCACACAGCTGTTAAAATGTGGCCCCTGTCCTTAGCCCCGCCCACAGTACTCCTAGTAGTTGGGTTATGCTGAGGTCAAGAGAGAACCCTATCACCTGGAGAAGGGAGAAGCTCCCAGGGGCGAGCAGGGAGTGGGTTTCTGCCTTTGTGCCCTTAAAAATGCCTGTGAGCGGTGAGGGGGCGGATCTGGGGCCATTGGTTTGTCCTGAGCCCTAATTTCATCCCTTGGGCAAGGACAGACTGGACCCATTGAAAAGGTTGCCCTGGGCCCTGGAAGAGAAGGCGAGGAGTCCTGCCAGGTCTCTGTCGGCATCTAGCGGTCATGGGGGCATAGGACACCTAACGCAGGCTGGGCGAGTGTGAAGCTGGCAAGTGGGGAGAACAGAACAGAGCAGGGGTTCTTCGCTTCGGGCTGCAGGGGAAGGGCGGGAGTCTCTGTGAAAACTAACCGCCCCCCCCCCCGGAGTCATATGCGAAAGCAGTGCTGGTGCATTTCCCCATAACTGTCATCAGGTCCACCATGGGTTTTGTGACACGCACAATTTAATAAACCACAGCTGGAGTGTCAGGAAGTGGTGTCCCAGAGAGAAGCTGGCTGTGGGCTGAGGGCCCTCCTACTGTGTCCTCACCCTGGTGGGCAGAGAAGCACGGTGCTGGGCAAAGGACTTTAGGAGGTTGTTGGAATGGACAAGGTATGTTCACAGTGCTCCTAGAACCGATGTAATCAAGCAGCTAAGCATGAACCATAATTAATGAACAAAGGCAAAGATCAGAACTTGAAAAGCCCTATGAAACATCAGGTCTGGCATTAGTTCGGTTGAATGAAGGGAGGCTGCTATAAACCAACAGAATGGAATGTTTAGGTCTGAAAGCAGAAAGATTCCGAAGTAAGCAGAGAACAAGGGACTGGTCAGAACAAAGGAGACTAAACCCTACAAAGGAGTCAGAAGGCTGTTTTCATGTGGTGACAACGACTCAGTGTGTTGAAAAATGTTGAAGGTAACTTCCCTAAAGATGGATTCAGAAATATATTTCATATGATTCAATTTGGCTAATGCTTTAAAAGCACTTCTACAGTGCTTTTAAAAATGCTGTAAGGTCTCTCTCACAGAGAACAAAATCACAAAACAAATTGGGGAAATTGTAAGTCATTCTTTTCCTCCAGAGAATTACTGCGCTTTCAGAAAAGGAAGACGTTGTTTCTTACTTAGGAAAATGCATTATTTGATTAAAACTCAGCTACAATTTCTAGCTGCAATCGGGGCCTCAAGTGCTATGGACTTGGTAGTTGTCAGAAACACTTGTGAAACTTAAAAAATATAAATGCCCTGCCCACTTGCACCCATCATCCCTGGAAGGAAGGGTGGGAAAAAGGAAAGCACAGAGGCAGTTACACTTTAAAAAATAACAAAAGGGGGCACCTGGGTGGCTCAGTCAGTTAAGCATCCAATTCTTGATTTCGGCTCAGGCCACGATCTCTCAGGTTCGTGAGACAGAGTCCCACATCCAGCTCTGTGCTGACAGTGCAGAGCCTGCTTGGGATTCTCTCTCCCTCTCTCTCTTCCCCTCCCATTCTTGTGCTCTCTCTCTCTCTCTCAAAGTAAATAAACATTAAAAAAATGAAAATTAAAAACAAAAACAAAAACAAAAACAGAACCCTTCCCAGGCAATTTAACACACACTCACAAACATATTTCTCCACTGGAGAAATGCTGAACTATGATGAGTAGCTAAAAGTAAAAATTTAGTAAATGATACTTCTGTCTTGCAAAACAAACAAAAAAAGGAACATAAAGGCAAGTATCTAACATGTAATTGTATTTATTTTAAAATGTAATTACAAAAATCAAATAAAGTAAAATAAAATGTAGTTACAAAAGAATATATGCTATAAAAGATACATGAAGAAAAAGTCATTTCTCCATTTCTTCAAGGTTAACATAATGCTATATAAACAGAACTAGGTGGTTACTACTTGTTTTCACAAAACTGCAATTATTTACTATGTGAATCTATTTTCTTAGTAGATGATTGACATGCATCCAAGTCAACTGATTATATATATATTATATATACATAATTATTTTTAACAGTTGCATAATAATTGATAGCAGATTGAACCATACTTCATTCAACCATTCCTTTCCCTTCTAGATAAACCTTCAATTTGGTTTCGGTTTTCTGACAGTACAAATAAAGCTGAAATAAACATTTTGTACAAATACCATTGTGCATTAAGTGTTTTTATTCCCAAAAGATTGATTCCCCACAGTGAGTGTACTGAGTAAAAGAACATGTGTATTTTTACTTTTACCAGACATTACCATAAGTATTTCATAAAAAGCTTTCAGTAATTTATCCCCCCACATACACACCCCCCAACAGCGTGTGTGTGTGAATGGCTCTCTCCCTCTCAGTTGCACCAACAGGGGATGTTTTGTTTCCTTTAGTTATAGCTTCATTTTGCATCTCCCTCACCAAAAACGAAGAATATTTTCATGAGTTTATCAGACATCTGTATTTTCTCTTCTGAGAATATCTTGTTCATTAATTTTCCCATTGGTTCGTTTGCTTTACTCAGAGCAAGATACATTAGCATTCATGTAACATGTATGCCATATATTTCAGTTTATTGTTTCTCTTTTGGTTTTGTTGTTAGTGATTTTTGATGCATAAAATTTGTTAATTTTAATGGAATTGAACATGCCAATGTCTTTATGACTTGTGACTTCTGGGTAACCCGTCTTACGAAGGTCTTTCCTATACAAAGATCATGAAATAGCATCCCCAGTTTTCTTATAACATTGTATGGTTTTATTTTAGGCATCAATCCATCTGTATGATATTTTTACACAAGGTATGAGGAAAAAGGCTAGCTTAGTTTTATTCTGTAAATATTAAATTAGGCTAGCATCATTTATAAAGAAACTACACTTTGCCCACAGACACAAAACACCTATCTGGTCATATATTAATTCATATTTCATATATGCTGGGATCCATATCTGAAATTTCTTTTTGTTTTCACTAATCAACTTTTTTTTTTTATTGCATTCAGTGGGTCAGCAAGAGCTGGAGCAGTGTATAAAGGGCCACACTCACTTTTAGGGAGTGGCTTATTCCCTGGAAGGATAGGACTCACTGTGGTTCCTTTTACTTCAGATCAGATGACTCAATAATTCTAATTATTGCTTAAATCTTAGGTGTGAGCAAGAGTTTGATTCAAATTTGAAGGGTGCCTGGGTGGCTCAGTTGGTTGAATGGCCGACTCTTGATTTGGCTCAGGTCTTGACCTCACAGTTCAGAATTCCAAGCCCTGAGTCAGACTCTGCACTGGCAGCACGGAGCCTGCTTGGGATTCTCTCTCTCTCCCTCTCTCTCTCTGCCCCTCATCTGCTCTCTCTCAAAATAAACATTAAACAATTAGAAAATAGAATTTGATTCAAATTCAATTCTACAAAATAATGCATAATACAAAAACCACAATATTTATACTTAGAGTGAGCAATAAAGAGTGGTCAGGCAATTTCACCTTGTTATGCTAGCAATGTATCATGTTATCTCCCAGAACACAATTTAAAATCACAAGTATTGATGTGCAAGAGTAAGTTTTTTTAAACGTGGTAAAATATGCATAACATAAAGTTTACCAACTTAACCATGTCGAGTGTACCGTTCAGTAGTAAGTATATACTCATTGATGTGCAACCAATCTCCGGAACTTTTTCATATCCATTAATCAAGAGCTCCCAGTTGTCCCTCCCCCCAGCCCCTGGCAACCACCGTTTTACTTTCTGTTTCTAGGAGTTTGACGACTCTGGATAGATCATATAATTAGAATTATACAGTATTTGGTTTTTAGTGAGAGGCTTATTTCATTTAGCATAATGTCCACGTGTTTAGAAGAACATCTACAGTTTAAGAAGTTCCATATATATTCTAAATATTAACCACTTTTCAGATATATGATTTGCAAATGTTTTCTCCAGTTCTGTAGATTGCCTTTTCACTCTGTTGATTGTGTCCAATGCACAAAAGTTTTAAATTTTGATGTAGTCCAATTGCTTTTTTACTTTTTTTTTCCTTTGCTTTTTTTTTTTTTCCTTTGCTTTTACTTTTGTTGCCTGTATGTTTGGTGTTATATCCAAGAAATCATTGCCAAATCCAATGTCATGAATGTTTTTCCACTATATTTTCTTCTAAGAGTTTTGTAATTTTAAGTCTTACATTTAAGTCTTTAATACATTTTGAATTAATTTTTGTACATGGTGTAAGGTAAGAGCCATTATTCTCGTGCATGTAGATATCCACTTGTCCCAGCACCATTTGTTGAAAACACTGTACATTCCTCATTGAATGGTCTTGGTACCTTTGTCAAAAATCATATGCTCTTATACACACAGGTTTCTTTCTGAGCTCTTTATTCTATTCCATTGGTCTATATGTCTGTATTTATGCCAGTACCCACCATTTTGATTATTGTAGCACTGTAATAAGTTTTCAAATCAGGAACTATTAAACCTCCAAATTTGTTCTTCTGGTCCCTTGAGATTCCATATGAGACTTGGGGATGGACATGTCTATTTTTACAAAAGTTGCTGGGATTTTGATAGGGATTGCACAGAATCTGTATATTGATTTAGGTAGTATTGACATCTTAACAATGTTAAGTCTTACATTCCATGAACATGAGAGGTCTTTCCATTAATGTATATCTTCTTTGATTTCTTTCAGTAATGCTTTGTAGTTTTCAGTGTACAAGTCTTTTACCTCAGTTAGGTTTCCAACTTTATTTTTTTTGCATGTGGATATCCAGTTGTCCTAGCATCATGTGTTAAAATACTATTTTTTCCACCTTAATTTGCTGTGGCATCCTTGTCATAAATTAATTGACCATAAATAAGAGTTTACTTCCACACTCTGTATTTTCATTGATCTGTATGTCTGTACTTCTGCTAACCTTTCGCTCTCTTGAATACTGTAGCTTTTCAAATTGGACATGTGAATCCTCCAATTATGTTCTTCTTTTTAAAAAAAATTGTTTTAACTATTTTGGGTACCTTCCATTTCCATATGAATTATAGGATCAGTTTGTCAATTTCCACACCAAAGCCAGTTGGGATTTTAATAGGGATCATGTAGAGTCTGAAGATTAATTTGGGGAATACTATCATCTTAACAATATTAAATCTTCTAACCCATGGACATGGGTTGACTTTCTGCAAATAGAGGTCTTTCATATATTTTCAATAACATTTTGTAATTTTCAGTGTATAAGTGTTGCATTTATTTTAATTAAATTTATAGCTATTTTAATTTTTTTAGGCTATTGTGAATAGAACTGACTTACATTCATTTTGAGAATGTCATAGCTAGTGTGTAGAACTCAAAATGATTTTTGTATATTGCATTTATGTCTTATGATCTTTTAGAATTGGTTTATTAGAGCAAGAGGTTTTTTAGTGGATTTACCCTGGGATTTTCTTTATTCATGATCACACCATCTGCAAATAGACACAGGTTTAGTTCTTGCTTTTTAATTTATATGACTTGTTTCTTTGCCTTGCCTAATAAATCTGGTTAAAATATACAGTCCAATGTTGAATAAAAGTGGTGAGAATAAACACCCTTGTTGTTTCCCTGATCTTAGTGGGGGGCATATTCAGTGTTTCACCATTATACATGTCACAGGTGGGTTTTTCTTTTCTTTTTTTTTTTTTTATCAGCATCAATATCTTTTTTTTAAATTTTATTTCTTATTTTTTAAAATTTACATCCAAATTAGTTAGCATATAGTGCAACAATGATTTCAGGAGTAGATTCCTTAATTCCCCTTACCCATTTAGCCCATCCCCCCTCCCACAACCCCTCCGGTAACCCTCAGTTTGTTCTCCATATTTATGAGTCTCTTTGTTTTGTCCCCCTCCCTGTTTTTATATTATTTTTGTTTCCCTTCCCTTATGTTCATCTGTTTTGTCTCTTAAAGTCCTCATATGAGTGAAGTCATATGATTTTTTGTCTTTCTCTGACTAATTTCACTTAGCACAATACCCTCCAGTTCCATCCATGTAGTTGCAAATGGTAAGATTTCATTCTTTTTGATTGCCAAGTAATAATCCATTGTATATATATACGACATCTTCTTTACCCATTTATCCATCAATGGACATTTGGGCTCTTTCCATACTTTGGCTATTGTTGATAGTGCTGCTATAAACATGGGGGTGCATGTGTCCCTTCAAAACAGCACACCAGTATCCCGTGGATAAATGCCTAGTAGTGCACTTGCTGGGTTGTAGGGTAGTTCTATTTTTAGTTTTTTGAGGAACCTCCATACTGTTTTCCAGAGTGGCTGCACCAGCTTGCATTCCCAGTCACAGGTGGGTTTTTCATAGATGCTCTTTATCAGGCTAAAAAAGTTTCCTCATATTCCTAGTTTGTTGAATGATTTTATCACGAAAGAATGTCGGATTTTGTCCCATGCTTTTCCCCTATATATTGAGATTATCATGTGTTTTTTGTAGTTTATTCTATAATGCTTTATCCTATATTTATATAATGCATTACATTGATTCATTTTCATATGTTAAGCCAAACTTGCATTCCTGGAATACATCACACATCTTGGTCATGGTGCATAACCCTTACTAATATGCTGCTGGATTTAGTTTACTAGTATTTTGTTTATTTTTGCATCTATATTCACCAGAGATATTGGACTTTAGCTTACTTTTTTTGTGATATTTTCTCTAACTTTAGTGTCTGGGTAATATTGTCCTCATAGAATGAGTTAGGAAGTGTCACTCTCTTAGTCTTTGGAAGAGTGTCGGAAATTTTGGTATTCTTCTTTGAACATTGAGTAGTATTCACAAGTGAAGGCCTCTTGGCCTGGGTTTGTCTTTGTAGAAAATTTTTTGATTACCAATTCAATCTCTTTACTTGTTACAGAGTTACTCAGATTTCCTATTTCTTCTACAGTCAGTTCCAGTCTTTCATGTCTTTCTTACAGTTTTGCCATCTCATGTACATTACACAGTTTGTTGGCATTGTTCATAGTATCCCCTTTAATCCTTTTTGTTTCAGCAATGTTAGTCCTGATGTCCTTCATTCATTCTTGATTTGAGTAATCTGAGTGGTCTACTTTTTTCTTGATCAATCTAGCTAAAGGTTTGACAATCTTATTCATCTTTTCAAAGGACCATTTTTAGTGTCATTGATTTTTATTGTTATTTATCTATTCTCTATTTTATTACTTTCTGCCCTAATTTTTACTTCCTTATACTTGACGTAGTTTAGTTTGCTCTTCTTTTTACAGTTTCTTAGGTTAAAGGTTAAGCTATTGATTTGAGAGTATATTGTTTTTTAATATGGTCATTTAGAGCCATAAATTTCCTTCTAAGCACTGCTTTAGGTGCATTTTATGCATTTAGGTGCATAAGATTTTGTATGTTGCATTTTTATTTTCTAATGGGAATTTGGCTGTTAATGTTATTGGGGTTTGCATAGTACATGCTAGAAGGCTGGTTTGTGCAAGCACATCCTGAATGTCCCTGTTAATCACTATCTTGAGAATGTAGAGATCCTGTCCTCCCTTTACATTCCTATTAGGCAGAATATGTAGAAGAATGTGCTGCTCTGCCTTCAAGGTCAGGGCCTCGGGGGTGGCCAACATTGAGCATCTCCCTTAGAGAATGTCCAGAAGGCAGGCTTTGATTTCTTTGGAAGGCTGGCTATGCTAGGAGGGGAAGAGCTACAGACAGTTGCTGGGCTAAGTTGCTACATTATAAAAGCTTGCTGCATGTAGATTCTGGCAGTGGATTTTTCCATCACTGTCTTTTCTTTGGCCCCACCAGCCCATCACCATCACGCACCCTTGGCTTAGAGTCTGCTAGGGTGCAGCTACACGGGTTCTCTTGCATATGATGGGTCATTTTTTTGTTTCTTTCAAGATTTTCTCTTTGTCTTTCAACATTTTGACAGTGATGTACTGACAAAGGAAATGTACAACTTTTTTAATGTTTGTGGGCCCTGCTCCTGGGCTCTCAGGGAGGCTATACTTTAACTTTTACTAAGGTCAGAATGACTTCAAACTTCAAAGCATGGGGTCTATTTCTGCCCTGAGCACACATTGCACATCTGCTTCCTTAGCAAATAACCTAAAAAAAAATTCAAACTAAAGATAAGAATAAGAATCTTCCTAAATTCCATTCCCATATCTCCAGCGCCTGCAACCGGACACATGTCAAAAGCATAAGATAAAGTTTGTAATTTTCTGGAATGCCCTTTGTCATGGTGATTTGTAACTCTTGAAATAACAAAAAACACATATAACACTGTATTAAACATTCCTTCTCTGGAGCACTCTGTTCTTTGTGAAGATTGTGTATCCTGGGCAGCTGTCTTCACTTGGGCTCAAATAAAACTCTTCCTTTTTTTTTAAGAAATTCTAAAAGGTTTGCTCATTTTGTGTTGACAGTATCTATCTAGCTGTGGATCTCTTTGCGTTTTTCCTGCCAGGAGTTTGTTGACCTTTTAGGTTAATGCTTTTTATCAAGTTTAGAAAGTTTTCAACCATTATTTTACATTAGTTTTTTCTGTACCTTTCCTCTCCTTCTGGTATTTCTGTTATGTGTATGCTGGTACATACATGGTGTCTGGTTCTTAATGGTATCTCACATCTCTCTGAGGTTCCGTTCATTTCCTTCTAACGCTCTGCTCTCTTCAGATTGCATAATCTCTATTGATCTATCTTTAAGTTCCGCCATTCTTTCTTCTGCCAGCTCAAATCTATTGTTACTCTAGTGAATTTTTCATTTCAGTGAGTGTACTTTTCAACTCCAGTTTCCCTTCGGATCTTTTTTATAATTTCCCTTTATTGATATTCTCTATGATGAGACATTATCATCACACATTCTTTTAATTCTTTAAACATAGTTTTAGTTCTTTTAACATCATACCTACTTTGAAGATTTTGCCTAATACGTCCAACATCTGGGCCCACGCGAAGGCAGTTTCTCATGCTTGCGAAGGCAGTTTCTCATGCTTGCTTGAGAAACTTGTTTCTCGATACACAGATTACACTTTCCCATTTGTGTGCGTGTTTTCGATTTTTGTTGAAAACTGAACATAATAGTATTTTGTATCAACTCTGGATACCAATCACCCCCACACAGCCTCCGGCTACTTGTTTATTTTTCACTTTGTTTGGTAGCTAGACTAGTTCGGTGAAGAAGATTCCTCCAGCAATGAACAGCCTGTGACATCACTCCTCCAAAGGCTCAGCCTTTGACCACGTAGAGATGCATTCTCAGCATGCACAAAGTCACCCTAGGATGACAGCTGTCTTAGGTAGGCTGTCAGTCTCTTTCACTTCTTTGTTAAGCTGTCTGCCCTTGTTGGTATCACACCTAACAGCAAGTCTCCACTAATTGCCAGTTGATCTGCTCTTTTCAGTGATCCCCTGGGGCACAAACTGCTACACAGTGGGATCCCTTTAATGTCAGGTCTCCTTGCAGGAGTAAAATTTGAGAAGACTTTGAGGTTTTTTCTTGTCCCAGGAGAGTGCTCTTCTTAGCTCCCTTTTCCTTAATTGCTTGTCACCAAAATCTCCATTGTTTGTGGCACTATTTTTAGGTGTGACATTCCCTACACTCTGTTCCAAATAAAGCCAGTCGCCTTGGGAAGAGCTTCAAAGCTCTTTATTCTTACAACGCCTCTCCCCCACTGGGCAAAATCTCTGAGCCAGCCGCTCCGGAGCTAAAGGACCTACTTCTCTTGGAGTAACCCCATCCCTCCGCCCCTCCCAATTTATAGGCAAGGTGCTGGGCTGGAACAGGAGCCTGTGCTAATTTTGGCTTGCCTGCCCCATCAAGGAACCTCCACACTACTAGTGAGCTGGGACAAGGGTGATCTGGGCCTCAGTGTTTTGGGCCTGCCATGCCACTGCTAAGAGTGTGTGCCCCATGAATCAGGGCTTGGTGGAAGATAGCCCTAGACATCTCAGTTGCACTTGCCTGGAATTTAGCCTCTGTAAATTGAAGCTGGGGTAGATGAGAATGCCCACAGCCTCTGATCCTAAGGAGATGCCACAGAACCGGATGGAGATCTGGAAGGATGACTGTGATTTTAAGTGGGATCGTTTTGAGCGTCTCTTTCCGTGATCTCCCTGTTAAGCTTCTGGCTGGTCTGCCTCGCTTTGTCTCGCATCCAGCTGTTCGCCTCAACTAATGGTGAACTGATCGCCTTTCCTTTTTTGACAATTCGCTCGTGCATAAATTGCTCCACAGTGTGATCCAATTAGTCAGTCATTTTGCAGGGCCAGTCTTTGAGGCCAGTCTTTGAGGTCTGCTCCAACCCTAGGACATCTCTTTAAAAAGAGAGCTGTCTCTTGATAACCTATTAATTTGACTGCAATAATTTTATATGATTACATTCTGATATCTGCAGTATCAAGTTCTTCTCTTGCTCTACTTCGTTCACATTGTTTCCTTGCCTGTCTTTTTGAAAACTATCCCCTTATCAACTTTAAAACCAATTTAATAAACATTCTATTGGGCTTTTAACTAGAATGCCATTAAATTTGTATCTTAGTTTTGGAAGATGAACATTTTTATTAAATAACACGCCCACCCAGGAACATAATATATGAAATCCATCAATATTATCCTACACTTTTCTTCGTGTAGATGTCAGAGGCTGAGATGAGCTGGAGCAAGTTGAACTGCCTGCCAGATGTTGGAGTAGGCAATTAAGACAACAGGACAGGGGGCACCTGGGTGGCTCAGTCAGTTAAGCATCCAACTCTTGATTTCAGATCAGGTCATGATCTCACGGTTTGTGGGTTCAAGCCCCTCACCGGGCTCTGTGCTGAAAGTGTGGAGCCTGCCTGGGATTCTCTCTCTCCCTCTTTATCTTTCTCCAACTCACGCATGCACTCTCTCTCTCAAAAGAAATCGATAAACTTAAAAAAAAAGACAACAAGGCAAAATGAAAGTAACAATTTATTCATGCATGACAATTGTATAAGCAAGAGGAGGGAGCTCTGGCTCCTACAAATGTCCAATTTTTTCCCCACAGAATGGCACTGGGAGAGGGTCAGATAGATGTATCAGTGAAGAGGGAATGGTCTCATTGCCAAGGAAACATCAAACAAAAGGCCCTGCCATCTTACGGACCCAGGGGTCAGGGCAGCAATGTAAAAGTACTGAGTGCTAAGTCAGAGTGGAAAAAAATATCTTTGAAACCATCTGATTGGGCAATCTTGCAGGGGCTCCTCAGAGACGTCAGCCAAGGGCCCCAATAAAGAAACTTCTGAATGCAGTCACCTGGGCTAGGAATACAAATAAATGTATGAACACACCTGGCCAAGGGAGCTTGAGACCTTGAATGTGACTCCTTTTAGAGACTGCAGTGAACTTGTGTACTGAGTCTGGTGTGGAGAGGGCAGTTTATCCACAAGAGGCCTACCAAGTAAAGGCTTTGTAATTACCTGTGGTTGGGATTGAAAGATCACACATAGAACTTTGGCTCAGAACTAGGCCCCGGTAGGCCTTTCCTGTTAACACCCTTCCCAAGTATGGTAGTTTTAGATATGATTACAAGTAGTCTATTTGGTTTTTCGTTTTTACACTAAACAAAATTTCTGCTCTCATGGAACTTACACTCTCATGGAGGGAGAATAGATTTTCTCTAGAGTCGCTTGGATTTTTAAATTTACAATATCAACAATGTACTCTTATTCTTTTCCAAACTCATTTCCATTATTTCATTGACTTATACTATTCATTTGACCCTCTGAGGCAGTGTTAATAGCAATGGTAAAAGCAGGTATATCTGTCTTGTTAAATTGTTTTAGTGTTTCATCATTTGCTTTAATATCATCTTTAGGCTTCAGTAACAATCTTTATTACCTTTATTTTTTTTTAAGTTTATTTATTTAAGTAATCTCTATACCCAATGTGGGGCTTGAACTCTCAATGCCAAGATCAGGAATTGCATGCTCCATTGACTAAGCCAGCCAGGTGTTGCTATTACTTTTATGTAGCTTTTTTTGTATGACTATTTTATTTAAAAGTTTTAAAATAAATGGCTGCTAAAATTTATCACATGCATCCATTGATATAATCATAGTGTTTACATTTAACCTGTTGATGCAACAGAATATGATGATACATTTCCTGATTTTTGTTCTAGGTTTTGATCACTCCATCTAAAAATACTACCTCCACATCATTCTATCTTTAAAAGAATTTTTTTCAGGTTATTTATTTATTTTGAGAGAGACAGAGACATTGCAAGTTGGGAGGGGCAGAGAGAGAGGGAGAGAATCTCAAGCAGGCTCCACGCTGCCAGCACAGTG
Organism: Panthera onca; assembly: GCF_046562875.1. Lineage (NCBI taxonomy): Eukaryota > Metazoa > Chordata > Mammalia > Carnivora > Felidae > Panthera > Panthera onca. Next base: position 20,570,604 of record NC_138357.1, on the reverse strand, counting down.
CCCAATGGGGGGCTCCAACCCACGAGACCATGAGATCATGACCTGAGCCAAAAGCAAGAGTTGGACACTTAACTGACTGAGCCACCCAGGTGCCCTGACCACATCATTCTATCTATATACTGTGTTGTATTTTTATTACACATCACCACATTGTATATGATAATAAACAAAGGTGATTTGTTTATTTTCTGTTTCCTCCCAATAAAACAGAAACTCCTTAAGGGAGAGAGTGTGTTCATTCTGTAAACAGCAGAAAACAGAATATCATGAGAATGGAATAGATGCTCAATAAAGATTTATTGAATGAATAAATGAATTCTGTAAGAAATCATCCATTTCCTCTCATTTTTCAAATACAATGACAAAAAAACTTCTCGAGTAAATCACTTACCACGTTAACCTTTCCTGTATGTGTAGTTATTCTGTTTTCTCATTTTTAAAAATGTTAATAGTGGGGTGCGTGGGTGGCTCAGTCAGTTAAGCATCCAACTTCAGCTCAAGTCATGATCTCACAGTTTGTGAGCTCGAGCCCGCATCGGGCTCTCTGCTTCAGAACAGAGCCCGCTTCAGATCCTCTGTCTGCCCCCCCCTCTGCCCCTCCCCTGCTCATGCCCCCCCTCTCAAAAATAAATAAACATTAAAAAATGAAAAAATTGAACAGCTTACTCAGAGGGTAATTTACATACCATGAAATTCACTCCTTATAAGTGTAAAACTCAAATGACTTTTAGTAAATTCATAGTTCTATACCTACCATAATCTGGTTTTAGATCATTTCAATCTCCTGAAAAAGTTTCCTCATACTTGCAATTAGTTTTCAGTTTGTGAAATTAACTACTTTGCAATTTAATTTGTAACTAATTTGCAAAGTATGCAATTAATTTCTCATTGCCAACTTCATCCATTCACAAACATTTATCTGCTGTCTCTATAACTTTGCCTTGCTTCAACATTTCATAAAATGTAATCATTCAATATGCTTTCTTTTGAATCAGACTTTTTTTCACTTAGTGTGATGTTTTTGAGGTTCATTCATGTTGTAGTATTTATTAGTAGTTCATGCCTTTTATATGTTGAATAAGATTCCATTAGATGGATACAACACATTTTGGTTATCCATATACCTGCTGATAGACATTGCACTGTTTAATTTGGGGCTACTCTAAATAATGCTGCTATGAAAATTTGTGTGTATCTTTGTGTGAACATACATTTTCATCTCTCCTGGTTAGATACCTTGAAGGGGAATAGCTGGGCCATATCCTATATTTATAGTTTTTATTATTTTTTTAAATTGAGATATAACTGACATATATAACGTCGTATAAGTTTAAGGTGTATGATGTATTGGTTTCATACATTTATATATTGCAATAGGATTACCACCACAGCGTTAGCTAACACCTCTGTCACATCACATAATCATCATCTTTTTTGTTTTTTTTTTTTCCCATGGTGAGAACAATTAAGATCTAGTCTCTTAGCAACTTTGAAGCTTATAGTACAGTATTGCTGACTAGTAACTACGAATAATGTAAGCCCCCCCCCCCCCCCCAACAGGTTTTCTTGTTTGTTTTTTTGCAATGCATTCAGCTTTTGATTTTTGAGGCATCCACTCCAAAGACAGCTTTCTCAAAGACACTGCCCGTTATAAGACTACTAGAGAAAGAGCCAGGATGCACTGCTCTTGAAGTTCTTTTGTTTTAGAAATCTTTGGTTAATTTAGATAATTGAGTTTGGCCACTTGTTTTTCCTTTCCGAAGCTTTAATTTCCTCTCTTGTTTAAAATTCACAAAGAGCGAACCTGAGAAACTCAAGGTCCCCACCTGGACCTCAATAAAAGCAGAACCCCAAGCCTGAATTCACTCACACCCTCTCTCCTCTGTCTCTCATCAAGACCTCACTGTGTGGCCTTCAGGCCTGGTGTATACCCATCAGGAATTGTGAATAGTAAACTTCTTTTTTTTCCAAATTTTCCTGATGGTTATCGCTGCAGTGAATCTTGCAATCATGCTAAGAACCACAAGGGCCTGTCCAGCCACAACACTTGTTCTAAAAGGAGAGATGTCTGTGGGGTTTTGCCATGGACCCAGGTGCATGCCCCAGGCATTTCTAAACAATAACACTATCAATAGGCTGGGACCAACACAAGAAACTATTCTGTGCATTCCATTTCCAGAACTTACCTATTTATCTATTAGTTGCAAGCTTGTACCCTTTAACAACATCTCCCCAATTCCCCCACCAGCCAGTCTGTGGTAACCACCATTTTGTTTTCATGAGTTTGGCCACGTAAGTTATATCATACAGTATTTGTCTTTCTCTGACTAATCTCACTCGGCATAAGGCCTTCAAGGTCCATCCATGTTCTCAGAAAGAGCAGGATGCCCCTTCTCATAGTTTAATATTCCACATCTTTGTCCATTTGTCTTTTCAGGGACCCTGAAATCGTTTCCATTATGTTATCTATGGTGAATAATGCTGCAATGAACATGGGTATGCAGATATCTCTTAGAAATACTGACCTCAATTTCTTCACATATATACCCAGGAAGGGGACTGCTGAATCATATAGTTGTTCAATTTTTAATTTTTTGAGAAACTGTCATACTATTTTCAATAATGGCTATACCATTGTACATTCCCACCAACAGTATAGAAGGATTCCCTTGTCTCCACATCCTTGCCAACATTTTTATCTCTTGTCTTTTTGAGAAGCCATCCTAATAGGTATAAGGTGATATTGTGGTTTTGATTTGCATTTCCATAATGACTAGTTGTGCTGAGCATGTTTTCATACACCTATTAGCCATTTATGCATTTTTAGAAAAATATCTGTTCAGGTCCTTTGTCAATTTTCTAATTGGATTACTTTTTTTTTTTTTTTTTTTTGCTATTGAGTTGTATGAGTTTTTTAAATATATTTTGGATATTAACCCCTTAGCAGATACATGGTTTGTGAATACTTGCTACCATTCTGTAGGTTGCCTTTTCAATGTGTTGTTTCCTTTGCTGTTCAGAAGCTCTTTAATTTAACGTAGTGGTTTCTGGCTTGTTTTCTCTCTAAAGAAATAGTCAAACCATTTTCCAAAGTGGCAATACAACTTTACACTCCCACTGGCATGTATGAGTTCCAGTTTCTCCACACCCTCAGCAACACTTGGAATTATCTGTTTTAAAATTATAGTTGTTCTAAGGGGGCCTGGATGGCTCAGTCAGTTAAGCATCCAACTCTTGATTTAGGCTCAGGTCATGATCTCACGGTTCATGGGATCGAGCTCCATGTCTGGCTCCACACTGACAGCACAGAGTCTGTTTGGGATTCTCTCTTTCCCTCTCTCTGTTCCTCCCTCACTCACTCACTCTCTCTCTCTCTCTCAAAATAAATAAATAAACTTAACAAAAGTATAGCCATTCTAATGGGTCTGTTGTGGCATTGTATTGTGATTTCAATTTACATTTTCCTATAACTAGTAAAGTTTGAGCATATTTTCAAGTACTTATTAGCTATAAATATATCTTTAGTAGAATATGTAAGTTATTTGGCCCATTACTATGGACTGAATATTTTCATTCCCCCAGATTTACATGTTGAAGCCTAATCTCCACTTGATGGTATCTGGAGGGAAGGCCTTTGGGAAGTAATTAGATCATGAGGGTAGAACCCTCATGAAAGGATTAATGCACTTATAAGACACACAAGAGATGATCTCTCTCTTAGCCATGCAAGTATATAGTGACAAGGTGGCCCTCTACAAGCCAAGTGGGCTCTCACCAGATATCAGATTTGCAGTGTCTTGATCTTGGACTTTCCAGCCTCCAAACTGTTCGAAATAAACATCTGTTATTTAAGCCATCCAGTCTATGGTATTTTTAATATAGCAGCCTGAACTAAGATACCCATTTAATTTTTTATTTTCTGAGATTTGAGAGTTATTTGTATTTTTTGCACACAAGTCCTCTATGAAATACATGTTTTGCAAGTATCTTCTCTCAGACTGGTTTGCCTTTTCATTCTATTAAGTGTCTTTTCAAAAGCAGTTCTTGGGGCACCTGGATGGCTCAGTCAGTTAAGCGTCCAACTCTTGATTTCAGCTCAGTTCATGATTTCATAGTTCATGAGTTCAAGCCCTGTGTCAGGCTCCATTCTGACAGAGTGGAGCCTCTTTGGGATTCTTTCTCCCTCACTCTCTGCCCAACCCCACTCACATTCTTTCTCTCTCTCTCAAAATAAATAAAATAGACTTTAAAAAACCAGTTCTTAATTTTGATGAAATCTGAATCCTATTTGTCAATCTTTGTTTAACCCAAAGACAAAAGATTTCCTCCTGTTTCTATCTAGAAGTTTGATATATTTTGCTTATATATTTAGGCTTATGATCCAGTCTGTTAACTTTTCTCTGTGGCTGTGTTGTGAGGTAAAGGTTTAAATTTGTCTTATGAATGTGTATAGACAAAGGTGCTAGCATGACCCATTGAAAAGACCAAATTCTCCTTCCATTGATTTGTGTTGGTATCTTTGCCAAAATCAGCTGAATGTAGATGTAAGGATTTTTTTCCAGAATCTCAGTTCCATTCCATTGAACCATATACCTGTAATTTTGCCAATATGGCACTGTCTTGATTATTGTGGTCTTACAGTAAGTTTTGCAGTTAGTGTAAGTCTTCCAACTTTGTACTTTTTAGAATTTGCTTTGGCTATTCTAGATCATTTGCCATCTCCATGTAAATTTTAGGACCATCCTATCAACATGTATTGGGATTTAAATAGAGATTGACTTGAATTTACAGATCATTTGGGTATGATCACCACCTTGATGATAACTGTTTCAATCCATGAACATGGAATGTGTCTCCATATATTGAGATATTCTGATTTCTTTCAGGAATGTTTTGTAGTTTTCAGCATAAAACTCTTATGTAAAGTTTAACCCTAAGTATTTGATTCTGTTTGATGCTACTGTGAACAGAATTGCATTCTTAGTTTAATTTTCAGGTTGTTAATTGCTGGTATGTAACAATATAATCAATTTTATATATTAATATCATATCATATGCATTTATTAAACTCAATTATTACATTTAGTAATTTTTGTTCCTTGATTTTTTTTCTAGAACAAAAGCAGTTTTAACTCTTTCTTTCCAATCTAGATATATTTCATGTCTTTTTTTTTCCTTCTTGCACTGGCTAGAACATCCAATGAAGTATTGAAATAGATGTGGAAAAAGTGAACATTTGTGTCTTGTTAGTAACCTTAGGGGAAAATAATACATTTCTTCAACATTAAGTATAACGTTACCTCCGGGTATCTCATATATGCCCTATATCATATGGAGAAAGTTTCCCTCAATTCCCAGTTTCTTGAAACTCTTTATTATAAATGTGTGTTGGACTTTATCAAATATTTTCTGCATCTCCTGAGAAAATCATATAATTTTAATCCTTTATTACTATTGTACAGTACATTGACATTTGATTATTTAATAATCAACCTTACATTCATAGGATAGATCCCACTCGGTCATGCTATTTATCCTATTTATATGTTGTTGGACTAAGTTTACCAATATTTGAAGTATCATTGTGTCATGTTCATGAGGGACATATTGGTCTGTAGTCTTTCCTTCCGATGTCTTTGGCTTTGGTTTTGGACAAATACTGATCTCACAGGATAAGTCGAGAAATGTTTCCCTACCCTCTATGTTCTGAAACAATTAGTGAAGTACTGGTATTATTTCTTTTAAATATTTAATAGAATTTAGCAGTTAAGCCACCTTAGTACGGACTTTTCTTAGTGGAAATATTTTGGATTACTAATTTAAACAATTTACTTGGGGGGGGGTCTATTCATATTTTTTATTTCTTCTTAAGTGTGTTTTGATTTTTTTTCTAGGAGTTTTCAATTTCATGTAAATTGTATAATTTTCCGGCATACTATTATTCATAATATTCCTTTACAATCCTTTTAATTTATGTAGGATCAATAGTGATGTCCTAATTTCATTGTTAATTTTGATACTTATGTGCCTGTTCTTTTTCTTGATCTGTCTAAAGATTTGTCAACTTTGTAGATTTTTTCCTCTTAGAACCAATTTTGAGTTTGTTGGTTTTCCCTCTTGCTTTAGTTTTATATTTGACTTTGACTGTAGTCTTTATTTAAAAAAATTTTTTTAACCTTTATCCATTTTTGAGAGACAGAGACAGAGACAGAATGCAAGTGGGGGAGGAGCAGAGAGAGAGGGAAACACAGAATCTGAAGCAGACTCCAGGTTCTGAGCTGTCAGCACAGAGCCCAATGCAGGGCTCAAACTCAGAAACAGTGAGATCATGACCTGAGCTGAAGTCATAAGCTCAACCGACTGAGCCACCCAGGTGCCCCCACTGTAGTCTTTATTATCTATCTATCTATCTATCTATCTATCTATCTATGATCTATTTATTTATTTAGTTTTGGACTTATTTTGTTCTCCTTTTTCTAGGTTCTTAAAGGACAAATAAGATTACTGATTCACAAATTTTCTTTTTTTTTTTTCATTAAAGTGTACTTTTTATTATGTATATTTTAATTAGTTAATAAACAGTACAATATTGGATTCCGAAGGAGAATTCAGTGATTTACTACTTACATACAACACCACTGCTCATTACAAGTGCCTTTCTTAATATCCATCAACCCATCTAGCCCATTGCCCACCCACCTCCCTTCCATCAACCCTCAGAGTTTGTTCTCTGTCATTAAGAATCTGTTGTGGTTTGTTTCCCTTCTCTTTTTCCTCCCCTTCCCATATGTTCATTTGTTTTGTTTCTTAAATTCCACATATGAGTGAAATCATATGATATTTGTCTTTCTCTGATGGACTTATTTTGCTTAGCATAATACATTTTACTCCATCCACATTGTTGCAAATGGCAATATTTCATTTTTTTGCCTGAGTAGTATTGCATTGTGTATCTTTATACCACATCTTCTTTATCCATCTTTTCTGATTTGGTCTTTAAAGATAATAAATTTCTTTCTAAACTTTGCCTTAACATCAAAATATTTTCTAATTACCTTTATGATTTCTTCCTTGACCTACCTTCATTGCCTTCATTTATGTTCACTATTTTTTCACGTACCATTTTACTTTCTCTTTAAGATTTTTTTTAAGTAATTTCTAAATCCAATGTGGGGCTCGAACTCACAACGCCAAGATCGGGTTGCACACTCTACTCACTGAGCCAGCCAGGCACCCCTTAATTTCTCTTTTAATTTTTAACTATATTTTTTGGTTAGCTTCTTAGTCGTTATTCTAGGGGTTACAGTATGTATTTGAACCTATCAAAATATTGATCAGATTAATACTATCTTACTTCCAGTAAAATGTAGAAAGATTCTTGTATAGAGTTCCATAACTCTGAACTCTTGTACTCTTATATATATCAATATATGATATATAGCCAACAATATAGTGTAATAATTATTGCTTTAAGTTTTTTTTAACATTAACATTTAACTTTAACATTAAGTTGTTTATTTTTGAGAGAGAGAGCGAAACAGAGCATGAGTGGGGGAGGGGCAGAGAGAGGGCAGGACACAGAATCCAAAGCAGGCTCCAGGCTCTGAGTTGTCAGCACAGAGCCTGACGTGGGGCTAGAACTGACGAACAGCAAGATCATGACCTGAGCGGAAGCTGGACACTTAACTGACTGAGCCACCCAGGCGCCCCAATTATTGCTTTATGTAGTCGTGTGTCTTTTAAATAATTGAAGAGAAAAAATAGAATGTTATATTAACCCAGTTAATTACCATTTCCTGTGTTCTTCATTTCTCCTCTTGGATTGAAGTCATCATCTAGTCATTTCTTTTCAGCCTGAAGGCCTTCCTTTTGTATTTCTTACAATACAGGTCTGCTAGCATGGAATTGCCCCAGTCATTCTTTAGGAAGGTCTTTATTTCACTTTGGTAGAACTTTCTTATTGATGGAGGTAGGCAGGAGGTGGATGGGAAAGGTCCAGGCCACAGTAACACGGATTCCAACATTTCTTACCCAAAGACTAACATTCTTGAATGCTTTTAGTTAATTTCCAGAGCACAGAAATGGCTGTTTTTGTTAATTTTATACAGCTTTGTAGTTGCTCTTTGGAGAGAGAATTTTGTATCCTCACTTGGCCAGGGCTAGAAGTGCCTTTCTCAATATTAACATTGCATATTTAAGGAAGCCTAAACCTGAAAAATATTTTGTGAATATTAATCATTTCATTCCTTAATCACACTTAAAATAGGTTGTTATATTTTACTGCTGTCTTCAAAGAATCACTTTGGAATTCATTTATTATTTGTATTGCACTTTAGGCTTTCTATTTTTTTTACTTGATTTTTATAATGATTGACTCAATCCTTCCATTTTGGGGTGGGAGTACTTTATTAACATTTAGTAAAATAAGTTCATTATTTTTTGTGTTATTTCTTTAATTAAAAAATGTATAATGGGGTATAGATGAAAGCCTGCCTTTCACTAAAGCATTTAAATAGTAAAATTGGATTTGATGTCTTTTTTCTTTAATTCCTTCCTTGATGTGTTGGAGAAATGAATAAAGTTTTACATCATAAGATGGTGGACGGGACTAAAAAAAAAAAAAAAAAAGCTCTGGTCTCTAGCTTAGAGACCCCTCTTCTGGGTTCTTCTTGCCCTGTTTGCTGCACACGCAAAAACCCCCACAGATATGGAAGCTGACAACTATAAATTACCCTTCCCACTTGCATTCGGCACTCAGATCTTTGGAGAAACGGTCTCCTCTGAGCCCGCCAGTGTTAAATAAATCTCTGATTCACCAAGATCTCCGAGTGCCTCTTGGTTTTTCCGCCAACGTTCCAGCCTGGTTCCATAACAGATGTTATGTAAAGTTCCCTTTTTATTTCCTATTTGAGTCCAAGGAAATCTGAAACACGTTCCTTAATTTCATGTTAGGTAAGATTTAGTAACTTTTCATTAATTATTTCTAAAGTTATTGGTCAATGGACAATGTGGACTGCAAAATACCTATTTTAATATATCAAATAATTTTTGTGCCAAACAAATGATTAAGTTATATAAATATTCTAAGATCTTATTAAAAATTCTCATTCTCTAATTGTGGGAATGTAAAATATCATATTTAATAGGTAACTTATGTTTATTGATCGAATCATTCTATTTTCCGTCTTCTACAGGAACCTAAAGATTGATGTATGTGTAAAGCAAAAGAATCAGAAGTGAATACTCATGAATCTAATCAGTGCTTATTTTAACATGGTCTGTTTACATCAGTGATTTTCTTGTTTGCAGAACATTTCTTTATTTCCTCAATCCATTTACAAATAAAAGGTATTTTCTACTGAGAAAATGGTAACACCGACCAATAAATAATAATTAAAAAATCCTAATAGAAGGAAGAGAGGACTTTGTAACTGGAAGGTACTTCTGTTACAGTCTTAAATGAGACGAACAGCAAGCATACATACACTGCATAAAAAAAAACCATACTTATTATGAAAGTAGCGTACAGAGATGTGTCACTCCCTGTGAGACATTGTTTTGAATACAATGAAAACCACTACCTAGACCCTATTGTTGAACTTAGTAAAAGGTAACTTCCCATAAAAGAGAGGTATCAGTGCTTGATCACAAAATGGAATCAATCTATGAAAGCTTCAGAAGTAAAGGGAATGGCTAGAGAAACCCTTTTCTAAGCTAACTTCCAGCATTTTCTTTTCTTAAAAATATCTCAGACTTAGCCCTTAAGGCAGACAACATGCCAAGGGAAAATACAGGATATTAAAATGCTAAATGAGGGGCGCCTGGGTGGCTCAGTCAGTTAAGCATCCAACTTCGGGTCAGGTCATGATCTCATGGTTCATGGGTTCGAGCTCCATGTAGGACTCTGTGCTGACAGCTCAGAGCCTGGAACCTGCTTTGGATTCTGTGTGTCTCTCTCTGCCCCTCTCCAATTTGTGCTCTGTCTCTCAAAAACAAATAAAACGTTAAAAAATTTAAAAAAGTTAAAATGCTAAATGAAGAAAAGCAGAAATGCATAGGCAAGGTAGAGTAGAAATTTAATTTCCAAAAGACAAAAGATGACTGATGAGGGTGGATGACTTAAGGTCTCAGTTTGATTTCAAATATTAAAAAGTTAAAGAAACAAGCTTAAAATGAAGTCATTTAATCCACCCCCAAGACAGAAAACCAAGATTTAACTGTAGTTTCAACTTGTCTCAGGAATGTGACCTTTAAAGTTCAATTTGAAATTCTGGTTCAGCACTAGTAAGGTCATCTGCATGACAAAAACACTGCCACTCTCTTTTCCCCAAAAAGATGTCTTAGCCTCAAAAAAATTCATTCTTTTGTTTTGATAATAACTTCCTTGCCACACCCTCCTGCCTATAAAAAACCTTCCATTTTGTATAACTCCCCAGACCATCTCTCTAGTTGCTGGATGGGATGATGCCTGATTCATGAGTCACTTAATAAAGCCAATTAAATTTTCACATTTACTCAAATGAATTTTGTTTTTCAGCAAAACCAAAAGCAAAAATGTAGCACTGTGAGCAAGTTTCCTCAAACTGGACAAAATGCTAAACAGCCATGTTTCCCGGCGCCTTTGTCTATTGGTGGTGTTTCTTCAGACTGTAAGGGTAAGAGAAGGTCTGGCCATAAAAATTGTTTGCATATCTGGAGCACAACTGCCATTGTTAGGAAACAGTTTCAAAACATTCCAAGTTGTTACAGCTTCCTTCCTGTGAGGCCACCCAGTTAAGGAAAGTCTGACCTATAAGGAAGTAGAACAGGCTTGAGTTCCAAACTAGACCTCATTGCCTACTCCCCTAAGGCCTTACAAGACACTTGAACATCGGCAATATCTGGATGTAGAACCTGAGGAAACTGCAGCGAGCTAGCAGCTTCCAGGAGGTCCAAGCATGGGATGGCATGGGGCAGGGCTTCGTTTTCAAGGGCGAGGGTAGAAGAATCCAACCAAAGACAAATGTAGGCTCTTGTGGGCAACTGTCTCCTGTTCTTACCCCTTGCAGCAAGAGTTAAGCAGCAGGCTTTCATATGGTGTTCACATGCTATGGTTCCCTTGTGGCTGAAGTGTAGAGCACAATGGACAGGCCTGTTTAAAGGGAAGTTTAGCAGCATTTGGTATGATTGCTAAGGATCTCAATTACACAAAATTCTGGAGCCCCACTGACTGGAGTAAGGGGAGCGTGATTAGGAGTAAAGGCTAAGCCACTCAGTCTAATTTTGTCTAGCTGAAAAAGAAGAAGAAGAAGAACAACAACAAAAACAACGACAACAACAACTACCCCAGACAGAATATATTACAAGAAGGGAGGGCATAAAACTATTTATTGGTTTTTCCACAGGAAATCGAGGTCCATTGTAGGGGCTCCATTAGCCCTCACCCCCACCCACAATGTTCCACTTTGGCATACTGATGATTTTGAATGAAAAGTTACTTAAGAAACAGGCAGTGTCAAAACAAACAAACAAACAAACAAACAATAAAACAAAAACAAAAAAACAACAAACAAACAAAAAAACCACTCTGACTCTCCTTTGTCTCCAGAAAGCAGGAAATAAATCTGTGTGAAAGGTACCCTCCCTGTTTTAGGTCAAGAGACATCTCTATCACCAAAGATAAAAAATTTAGAGACACAAAAGCTGTATAAACAAACTTTGTTACTTTTAAATAATTTACTATCCCAGTCCAAATTCTGTTTAGAATTCCTTACTAATTGAAGCTCCTGAACATAGGTTTTCTTTGTCTTGTCAATTCCTCACAAATTTATTGTCTTTGTCTAAAAAGTATACGGGGTGCCTGGGTGGCTCAGTCGGTTGAGCGTCCGACTTCGGCTCAGGTCACGATCTCGCGGTCTGCGAGTTCGAGCCCCGCGTCGGGCTCTGGGCTGATGGCTCAGAGCCTGGAGCCTGCTTCCGATTCTGTGTTTCCCTCTCTCTCTGCCCCTCCCCCGTTCATGCTGTGTCTCTCTCCGTCTCAAAAATAAATAAACGTTAAAAAAAAAAAAATTAAAAAAATAAAAATAAAAAGTATAAAAAACTGCCTGCCTGGTCATTTCTTTAGCTCTCAATTTCATTATTGGGCCTCTGTGAGTATGCAACTAAACGTTTTTTTCCTCCTATTTATCTTTCTCATGTCAATTTAATTCTTATACCAGCTAGAGGAATCTTGAAGGGCATAGTAAAAATTTTCCTCCCCAACACCTTGAAGTCTGGGACCACTAATCCCATTATGCCAATCAATGTTCTCTGTTCTCTGGTTTATAGATGGTTGGAAACAAAGATGTTTCATAGGCCTCTCTTGTGATACCTGAGACAAGATGAACACTCCATCAAATTTTTTATCTAGGCCTGAGAAATCAGCTACAAATATAGTGTAGCTGCTTCCTTCTTCTAGACTTAAAGAATTCTTTCTGGGGTGCCAGGGTGGCTCAGTCAGTTAAGTGCCCAACTTCGGCTCAGGTCATGATCTCATAGGTCATGGGTTTGAGGACCACGTTGGGCTCCGAGCTGACAGTGCAGAACCTGGGGCCTGCTTCAGATTTTGTGTCTCCCTTTCTCTCTGCCCCTCCCCTGCTCACGCTGTCTCTCTGTCTTTTAAAAATGAATGTTAAAAATATATATTATCAGGATTCTTCCTGGTCTTCTTCTCCATTTGACGATCACGTTTAGGTGTGTGCATCTATTCTGCTAGCCAAAGTTATACTGGGGTATAGTATTTTGTGTGGTCTGTGACTCATAAACATACCAGATGCTCCTCAACTTCCCTTGGAACAAGCTTGTCTATATGACTCTGACACTTCAGCCACAAAGGACCTAGCCCCATAGCTTAGGGACACCATGGGAAAGCCCATTAACTCTTGCTGCAAGGGGCAAGAACAGGAGATAAATGCCCACAAGAGGCTACATTTGTCTTTGGGTGGATTCTTCTACTCTTGCCCTTGAAAATTAACTCCTGCCCCATGACTTCCTATGACTGGACCTCCTGGAAGCTGCAGGCTCACTACGGTCCCCTCATTTTCCAGGTCTCCAGGTCCCACATCCCGATACTGCCAATGTCCAAGTGCCTTCTAAGGCCTTAGGGGAGTAGGCCACTAGGTCCAGCCTGGAACTGAAGCATGTTCTACTTCCTGATAGGTTAGACCTTTGTTAACTGGTTGGCTTCAAGGGAAGGAAGCTATAACAATTTAGGGTTTTGAAACTATTTCCTCACGATGGCAGTAGTGTTCCAGATATGCCCACAGGCCCTGTCCTTGAAGAACTCTTACCCCACCCTTCCAGCCTGAAAAAACGCCACAAAGAGACAAAAGAACCAAGAAAGATGGCTGCTAGCAAGTCGTCCAGTGTGAGGAAATTTGTTCACACTTCCACACTTTTGCTTCTATTTTCTATCTGAAATGAAACTGAGACCAAAAACCACCTACCATTATCAGACATCTTGTCCTGTCAGAAATGAAATTTCCACCCGACCTTGTCTATGGGAGTCTGCTTTATTTCACTCAGTTTCACATGTCCAGTATTTTCCCATGCATCAAATTCCTCCATCAAGGGATAAACTGGGTACATTCAGACAGAAAAAGGAGAGGAAATTGCCCGAAAGCGGGAGATCTCAAGCCAACAATTCACAAGTCCCAGTGATCTTTGACCAGGATCATCTCCAAGACAACACAGGAGTACTTCATTTTGTCACTTTTTATGTTGAATTGTAGGCAACAATTTGGCATAAGCCATAAAAGGAGGGACCAGCTGTCTTTACTGCATGCCATACACAGCATGATACATACACTTACATATGTATAAATCCCAAACAGAGGTAACTCAGACTTTTATCCCATGATTTCATCACTTAACATTAGAACAGTCTTTTCCCATGCCAATAAACATTATTACATTACTTCCTGTTATTTTATTGTGTTTTTGTGTACATTTGTATGTGTTACTCTTTGTCTCTTAGATGGAGGGTTACAATAGTTTCTCCTCAGTGAATTAAGCAATAGTGCATCCAAGGATTCAGAAAATAACGGTGTGAAGATGAAAAACTAAAAAAAAAAATAATGGGGTGACTGGGTGGCTAAATCGGTTAAGCTTCCAACTTCAGCTCAGGTCATGATCTCACAGGCTGTGAGTTCAAGACCCGTGTTGGGCTCTGTGCTGACAGCTCAGAGCCTGGAGCCTGCTTCGGATTCTGTGTCTCCCTCTCTCTCTGCCCCTCCCCTGATCACGCTCTGTCTCTCTCTGTCTCTCAAAAATGAATAAACATTAAAAAAAAAATTTTTTTAACTAAAAAAATAAGACAACAAACTACCTTAAAACCTGTGAAGACAAATGATAACATTTTGGATTATGTATATCATAAATCAACATATATATATACATATATATATATATATATATATAAATCAACATATATATATGTATATAATACTAGATTTAGTTTCACACACACAAAAATATCTGTATTAAAATTGGATTTATATATTACAGTGTGATTTGGACCAGAACAAGTGTTTACTTTATAAAGCATGAGGGGGGTTGTGAGGGCATAGGTGCCTGAATGGCTCAGTTGGTTGAGCATCTGATTCTTGATTTAGCTTCCCTCATGATCCCAGGGTCCTGGGATCAAGCCCTGCATCCAGCTCCATGCTGAGCATGGAGACTGCTTAAGATTCTCTCTCTCCCCCTGCCCCTGTCTCCTGCTTGCTCCTGCTCTCTCTCTCTAAAAACAAACAAACAAACAAACAAATAAGGAAGCACTGAGGGGAAGGAATTCACAGGTTACCAATTAAAAGCCTTGTTTTTCAGGACACCTGGGTGGCTCAGTTGGTTAAGCATCCAACTCTGGATTTTGGCTCAGGTCATGATCACAGGGATGTGGGATCCAGCCACTGAGTGTGGAGCCTGCTTAAGATTCTCTTTCCCGGGGCGCCTGGGTGGCTCAGTCAGTTAAGCGTCCGACTTCAGCTCAGGTCACGATCTCACGGTCTGTGAGTTCGAGCCCCGTGTCGGGCTCTGGGCTGATGGCTCAGAGCCTGGAACCTGCTTCCGATTCTGTGTCTCCCTCTTTCTCTGCCCCCTCTCTCTCTGCCTCTCCCCCGTTCATGCTCTGTCTCTCTCTGTCTCAAAAATAAACGTTAAAAAAAAAAATTAAAAAAAAAAAAGATTCTCTTTCCCTCTGCCCCTCTCTCCTGCTCATGTTCTTTCTCTCACTCTAAAATTAAAAAATAATAAAATAAAATAAAAGCCTTGTTTTTCAATATTTCAAGCCTGCATTATATGTGTGTTATATATATGATGTAAATTATATTATTATGTATGTGTAATGCAAAAACTTGAAGTACATCCTTAAAAGATTGATTTGCAGAGTTAGATGTTGGATGTAACAATATTAGATGTTTTGTCTGAATTTAAAAAAAAAACTTTTTTAAGTTTATTTATTTATTTTCAGGGAGGGGAGGAGCAGGGAGAGAGGGAGAGAGAATCCCAAGCAGGCTCTGCACTGTCAGCACGGAACCCAGTGCAGGGTTCGACCTCACCAACACAAGATCATGACCTAAGACAAAATTAAGAGTTGGACGCTTAACCCAACTGAGCCACTCAGGCACCCTGAAGTTTTATATGTACAATCCAAAGGCCACACTGTCTAGAGCACATGTTTGTGTGGTTCAATCTTATCACACATGTTAGAGGTAGAGTAAAACACACTTTACTTTGCCATTTTTCCTATCTGCTATCTGCAGACTTTTATGGTTTGATCCTCAAAGTCCAACAGTTTGCTTTTCTCCCTAAATCACAGGCAGAGAATGTCTCTGCATTATCAGGACAAAGACAGTGTAATTCAGATTTTGTGAGGGCTGAAGGGAATACCTGGTGTAGCTCAGCTGAACTGATCCATAAATAACTAGAATGATGAACCCATCTACGATGACGCCCCCCCCCCCCCACACACACACACTATCCATGCTTACAAAGGAAATATCAATAAAATTTGGCTCTGCAACTCAGACCTGCATAAGTGGGACTGCCTTAGGCTTCCAGGCACTTTCAGGTACATGGCCACTAAAAAAGACAGTTTACAAAGGATGAACACAAGTCTTGAACTTAAGAATTCCAGGTCTAAGAGCAACTACATTTGTAGCTTCTGAATGGGACTCTATCTCCATACATACGGCTGTACTCTTCCAAGAAAATAGTCATGTCAAATTACTCCTCCATTGGAGGCAGCCCAGCTCATCTGATAGAGGTTCTATGGGTGAAATAGGAGGGGAAGGGTAGAGGTCATTTGTCTCATTCACAAAAAAAAATGAGACAAGTTTCCCAAAAAGTCTCCAAGGAACTTCTAGCAGCCAATGGCACCAGTGGCTACACACCATCAGTGAACTCAACCATGACCACCCTACAAGAGAACTAGGCACAAGTGAGGATATCACAAAAACTAGTTGAGGAAGTTGAGGTAAAGAATGGTTTAGCCAGCCTGTCTAAACCCCCAAAGTGCATATTCTCAAGACATGCCCCAAGGCCTGCACTTGGCTGAAGTCCCAGCCCACACAGTTAGGCAACCGAGTCAAGCCCCGCCTCCATACTTCCTGTGCTTGGACTTCCTGGTGGCCGCTGGCAGGGTGCTGGCCTCTAAACCTAACCGATGCTACACCAAGATCCTGACTTGGTCCACTTCTCCTGCCAGGCCACAGAGAAAAAAGGTAGGGAGGCCAGGCTTGGGTCCAGAACCCGTCCAGCCTCCCACTGGCCTGAAATCCCTCAGTGGCGAGCCCATGCAGGGAGGAACCGTTCAGGGCTTGGGACTGATCAAACTATTTCCGCAGGATGGCAGTATTGTCTCAGAAAAGCCAAATAACCCCGCTTGGAGACGTTGTCCTCCCGCCCTTTCGAGTTTGAAAAAACACCGTGGAGACGCAAAGACACCGGAAAATATGGCTGCCTTGTATTTTGCTCAGTTTGAGGAAACCTGCTCAGAAACAGCATCTTAGCGTTTTGCTTTCAGTTTCCATTAGATATCAAACTGAGTTCTGAGACACCTACTCTTGTCTGGCATTTCTCTTTTCCAGAGTTTGGTTTCTACCTGATAACGTTTCCTACATCTGCTCTTTACTCAGTATTGTATCTCTAGCATTTTCTCAGGCTATCAATTTTGGGGGGATGGTATCAGGGGGCAAAAGAAAATGATTATACTTAAGGGCTTGAAGAAGAGCAAACCTAGGCAATAGGCCCAGTGGTTATTATCTCACTTCCCGACTTTCCCAGGGTCTGCAAGTATTAGGCCTGTGTGTTGAGTTGGAGGTAGCCATTTGGTGGAGCTCTACGGGTAAGGTCCAGAAAGCTCTCAAGCCTGAATACCAGACAATACCTACTAGGAGTGACACATACTTAAATTACTATAAATTCCAAATGGGACACATGATTTTGTCTAATGGTGTCATCGTGTATCATTGGGAAACAAGCATTTTCTATGCCATTAAATGGCCTTAAGACAATTTCCTATGACTTTACTGTGTATGTTTGTCACTATTTTTTGCTTAAGGATTATTAGTCTTATGGTATTTCCTCATTAGTAACTGAGACACAGAACTTATTTGTACTTTTGCACAAAGTCTTTAGTACCACCTTATATCATTTCATCAATATATCAATGTATATTTTTGGGTGCTTGAATTTTCTTGAATTTTATTCTAGAACAGATTTAAAAATTATAATCAAAAATATATGGTATATGGACCATCAGTGAGAAGAAATAATCACTTTCAAAATGTCTTTGCCATTTATTATCATCCTTTCCTTATGCACATATAATATGTACTTTTTTTTTTTAAATCAGACGGGTAATGTGCTGATGTCAGAGCAAGGTTTAAGGTGGCACATGTCACACAACGGCGTGAACACCCAATCATCATGCTTATGAACTACAAAAGGATCTGTACGTTTATAAAATACTGTTTAAATTCCCCAGTACAATAATTGTTAAAACAAGTGTTCTTTATTATGCCTGAATGTTTTTCAAATATCATTAATAATTCTTTGGAATACTGACATGTTTAAAAATATTGCCATTTTTTATTTATTTTTTTTTTTTATTTTTTTTTTTAAATTTTTTTTTTTTCAACGTTTTTTATTTATTTTTGGGACAGAGAGAGACAGAGCATGAACGGGGGAGGGGCAGAGAGAGAGGGAGACACAGAATCGGAAACAGGCTCCAGGCTCCGAGCCATCAGCCCAGAGCCTGACGCGGGGCTCGAACTCACGGACCGCGAGATCGTGACCTGGCTGAAGTCGGACGCTCAACCGACTGCGCCACCCAGGCGCCCCGCCATTTTTTAAAATGGAGGTAAAATTCATGCATTATACCATTTTAGTGGGTATAATTCAATGCATTTATTACATTAACAATGCTGTGCAAGTATTATCTCTATCTCCTTCCAAATCATTTTCATTACCCTGAAAGGAAACCCAAGACCCATTAAATAGTCTTTTTCCATTCCCTTTTCTGCTCAGCCCCTGGCAAACACTAATCTGCTTATTGCCTCTCCAAAATTACCTACTCTGGTTATTTCATATAAATGGAATTGTACCATATGTGCCTTTTTGTGGCTTTCCTTTTTTCCTTAGCATAATGTTTTCAAGATCCATGTAGTAACATCTTCAATACTTCATTTCTTTTTATGGCAGAATAATATCTATTATATGTGTGTGTCACATTGCTTGAGTCCACATTTTGGCTGTTGTGAATAGGCTGCTATGAACATGTGTATACATGTACTTGTTTTCAATTATTCTGGGTATATACCTAGGAGTGGAATTGCTGGGTCATATGGTAATTGTTTTTTTGTTTTGTTTTGTTTTGTTTTGTTTAGCCTTTCTGCTTTACTTGTCTGTCACACATTTAGCAATATCCCTGGGTGAGTGACCTATGATTAAGGATCATCTTAAAATTAGGCTTTTTTTTTTTTTTTTGGAACTTTTTCTAAACTTGCATTGTTTGGAACTAGACTCAGATTTAATTAAATATTTACTTTAATTTGGTTTATTGCAGTTTGTAAACTCTAAAAGAACTCCAAATAGTCTTTTATTTTCATAGTTAACCTGAAATTCTTATTATCTTCAAATGAAAGGATCTTGCCTTCGGACGCAAAGTTGTGATAGTAAAATTTTTGAAAGAATTTTGTGCCCTATGGTAATTCTGTTTAAATTTAAGCACTGCCAACCTTTTTCCATAGCTGCTGCACATTTTGCATTCCCTCGACCACTGTATGAGGGTTCCAATTTCTCCACATCCTCACCAATACTTGTAAGTTTTTTTATTGTTATTATTGTAGCCATTCTACTAGCCATGAAGTGGTATCACTTGGTGGTTTTAATTTAATTACATTTCTATCTTGAGTATGTTCATGCATCTTTTCATGTGCTTTTTGGCCATTCATCTATCTTCTTTGGAAAAATGTATACTCAAGTCCTTTACCTGTTCTTTTTAATTATTTGTCTTTTTGTTAAGCTGTAAAAGTTCCTTATATATGGATATTAGAACTTTGTCAGATAAATGATTTACTAATGATTTACTAATATTTTTCCCATACTGCACATAGTCTTTTTACTGTCTTCATGGTGTCTTTTGATGCACAAGTTTTTTTAATTTTGATGAAGTTCATTTATTTTTTATTTTGTTGCCTGTGTTTCTGGTGGCATATCTATGAAACCATTATCAATTCATGGTCATGAAGATTTGCTGTTATATTTTCCTCTAAAGTTTTATACTTTCACTTTTTACTTTTAGAACTTTCACCCATGTAGAGTTAATTTCTGCATATGGTGTGAAGGAGGGGTCTAAATAATTCTTCTCTATATGGACATCCAGTTGTCTCAGCACCATTTGTTAGAGACTGTTCTTTGCCCATTGAATGACCTTGACACCTTTGTTGAAAATCAATGACCATAGTGTATGGGGTTGTTCTGTGCTCTCAATCTTTTTATTGATCCATGTGTCTATTTTTCATGTTTTATTTAAGTTATCTCTACACCCCACGTGGGGCTTGAACTCACAACCCTGAGATCAACAGTCAAATGCTCTTCTGACTGAGCCAGCCAGGTACTCTCATGTGTCCATTCTTATTTGAGTACCACACTGCTTTCATTACAGTAGCTTTGTAATAATTTTTGAAATATGGAAGGGCCACCTCCAGCTTGGTTTTTCCATAATCAAGATTGTTTTGGCTACAGAAGTTTTATGCAATTCCATACACATTTTCTGCAAAACCAGTTGCTGGGATAATGATAGAGATTATATTGAACCTATAGATCTCTTTGGGTGGTACTGCTGCCTTAACAATATTTAATCTTCCAACCTATAAACAAAGGATATGTATTTAGGCCATCTTTAATTCCTTTGGCAATTTTTAATGTACAAGTTTTTCATCTCTTTAGTCAAATATTGTCCTAAGTATATTATTCATTCTGATGTTACTGTGAACAGAATTTTCTTAATTTCATTTTCAGATTGTACATTGATTTCTGCGAGTTGCTTTTCTACCCTGTAGTACTTGCTGAATTCATTAATTAGTACCTATATTATTTTTGTGGATTTCTTAGGATTTTCTTTATATATAGTTAAGTTATTGTGAACAGAGATAATTTTACTTCTTCCTTTCTAATTTGTATTTCTTGTAGATATTCTGCCTAATTTTCCTGGATACACCTTCTAGTACAATGTTCAACAGAATTGGCAACAGTGGGCATTCTTAACTTGTTCCTGATCTTAGAAGTGAAGTCTTTCACTATTTTCGTCTTCTATCTCTGAGGATACTATCAGCTGTGGGTTTTTCACAAATGTCCCTTATCATGTAGAGGAAATTCCCTTCTACTTCTAGCTTGTTGAGTGTTTTCAGTTGCTTTTGTGGAAGGATACAGAACTCAAGTTTCCAATTCCACCATTTTCATTGATGTCACATTTGCCACCTGGTTTTACACTTCTAGAAACAATCACACTTCTTTATAATATACCTGCTATAAAAGCCATTTATGAAGTGAATGAAACAAGAGCACAGGTAATGCCACCTCCAACAGACAAGGACTTTTAAAATGTAGATTAATCTTCGATTCTTTTCACTGCTTTGGTGCTCATCTGTTTATGCCCGTCTGCTCCAGTAGAAAAACAACTAAACCTTCTTTGCCTGACTGGTTGGTTCAACTCCTAGATCTTCCTAGTTCCAAGCAATGGGTCTCCAACGAATTGGGTGCACCTGAAAGCTTCAGTGTCAACAGTTGCTCCAGCCAACTAGTAGGCCTCACAAAGAAAGCTGTAACAACTTAGGGTGTTTTGAAACTATTTCCTCACGATGGCAGTAGTGCTCCAGATATGCCCACAAGCCTTGTCCTGGTGCCCTCTTCTCCCGCCCCCCGTTGAGTCTTAAAAAACGCCAAAGAGAAAGAGACAAAGACGCCAAAAAGCATGGCAGCCTTGCGTTTTGCCCCCTCAAGGGACTGCTCACACCACTGCACTTGCTTTTCATTTCTATCTGAAATAAAACTACTCACCTTCATCAGGCATCTTGTTTTTCAGGTATTAAATTTCCACTGAAACTAGTCTATTGTGCATCAGCTTTTCTTCATTCAATGTTACTTGTCTTTTCACATGGCATCAGATCATCTTCCTCAAGTGATAAATGGATCCAGGCAGAAAAGTCGGAAGAAACTACCTGAAGACTGTAGACCAACCCCAGCTGCCAATTCACAAACCCAAGCAGTCTCTGACCTGGCTTTGTACCCAGGCAACCACGCAGCCCTCCATTTTCTAGTCTCATGTTGAATATAGTGACAAGTGTTTGGAAGAGTTATCGAGGAAAGCCCAGATAGTTCACATCACTGGACACGATACACTGCTCCACATGGCATGATACCTGTACTTACATGTGTATAAATTTCAGTCATAAGTTATGCAGGGTTTTGTCTCACAGTTTCATCATTTAACATTAGAACGCAGCACTTTCTTGTGTCATCAAGCATTCTTCAAATTCTTCATGTGACAGCTTCCTGAAAACGCTCTTAGAATTCATAAATATTTGAAGGATAAATAGAAATCCTTGATCACACATCTCACTCTCCTGGGGCAACCAACATTAGCAACTTGATAGATACATACATACAAATATTATATATGATTGCTCACAAAAGCTGACACCATTTAACTAACTAGTTAAAGGCTCATCAATACACTCCCCTATTTGCTCAAAGGACTGTTCAAACACACAAACACACACATACGTGGACAATCACATCAGATCTTTCTTCAATGCCATCTGGTCACACTACAGGTAAAATTCAGTGCGTGGATATTTCACACAATTATTAGGTAATGGGAAATTTCCAATGGCATAAACTATTCATGAGATAACTGATAGTGCTCTCTTACTAAATCTCAAAACATTTCTTTACTGTTGCTGAAATCCTAAATATAAACTCTAGCAAAGAAATGCAAAATTGAACAATTATAAAAAGGTAAGCAAGGAATATTCCCTATCACAGAAGCTCAATAACTATTTTTATTTAATTTTTTAATTTAAATTCAAGTTAGTTAATATACAGTGTAGTACAGGTTTCAGGAGTAGAATTTAGTGATTCATCACTTACATATAACACCCAGTGCCCATCCCAACAAGTGCCCATCACCCGTTTAGCCCATCCCCACATCCCCCTCCCCTCCAGCAACCTTCAGTTTGTTCTCTGTATTTAAGAGTCTCTTATGGTTTGCCTCCCTGTTTTTATTTTATTTTTCCTTAACTATTTGTATTTACTGAATTCTGATTGTCTACTTGTATTTATGTAGGGGTTGCAGCAGGTGTGTATGTGTGTGAAAATTTTATTTCTTACAGATTTCAGAAAACATCATTTATGTGAAATTTCCTTGTGGTTTAAGATTCTTCCTTCTCTCATTTCTCTTAGATCTTACACAGAGAAGCTACTTAAATGTCATTAAATATACTTTAGAGGATTGGATTTTATGTTAAGTAATAATTTATTAGAAGCATTTAGTCTCCTTGACTATAAAAAACAAAATATTTAAACATTCCATCATGTAGATAGTACAGTGTGTCTTTATACAAAATATAAGATTACAATGAATATTATCAAAAACTAAGCCTTGTTTGTCAACATTTTAAGCCTTCACTATATATATGTAAAACTTGTATACCCCCAAAAAATTACTTTAAAAAAGAAGACGCTTTTAGTTGTTTTGTTCAAATTTTTAAGCATATATCCAAATGGGAATATTGGCTTTCTAGAATACATAAATCTGTGCATGTTTGGCTTAAATTTTTCACATATGTTAGAAGTAGGATAAAACACAATTTGTTTTACCATTTCTCTTACCTGGTGTGAGAAAACTTATGTTTTGATCCTTAAAGTCCAACATCTTGCTTTTCTCCCTAATAACAGGAAATGTCTCTATCAGGACAAAGACAATGGAATTCAGTCTTCATGAAGGCTGAGGAGAATACCTGATAGAGCTCAGACGAATTGATCCATAAACAACCAGAATGATGGGCTCATTGAACCTTCCCTGCCCCCCCCCCCCCAAACACACACACACTATCCTTGCTTACAAAGGACATGTCAACAAAATTCCTTGGCTCTACCACTTGGACTTGGATAAGTGTGATTGCCTTAGGCTTGCAACCACTGCCAGGCACATGGTTTTATTAAAGACAGTCGGCAAGATATGAACACAAGAGTATTGAACCTAAAGAATTCCACAAGGAAAAGAAACTACATGTTTAGCTTTAGATATAGGATGTTATCTCCATACATAAGGCTGTACACTTTTATGTATTTAATAAAGTAGTTATGTCGACTACTCCATAGGACACAGCACAACTCATCTGGTCTATACTTTGTGGGTGAAATAGAAGGGTAGAGGTCATTTCTCTCACTCACAAAAATGAGGCAAGTTTCCCCAAAGAATCTCCAAGGAACTTATCGCAGCCAATGGCAAAAATGTCTACACACCATCAGTGAACTCGACCACGACCATGCTACAAGAGAGCTAGGCACAGGTGAGGATATAACAAAAACTAGTTTGTTTGTTTATTTTGAGAGAGAGAGAGAATCTCAAGCAGGTTCCATGCTGTCAGCACAGAGCACTTGAGGCAGGGCTCGAACTCACGAATAGTGAGATCATGACCTGAGCTGAAATCAAGAGTCCGACGCTTAACCATCTGAGTCACCCAGGCACTCCACAAACACTAGTTTTCTTCAGTACTGATAGAAGCCTGTCTTTCAAAGTGGAATGTTTGCCTGGACCATCAGAGTCCAGGAAAGTCCATACCTAAAACATATCTTGAACCACTGGAACGTCACAGCAGAGCACCAGACCAACATTATTTCCTTTCTTTAAGAATTCAGATACTGACATAATAGAGAGTAAGAATACAAGGAGAGAGGCACATATGAAATTTTAGCCACCCTTCTCAATTTTACAATTATGAGGATGAGGTATCTGGAGGTCTCCATACCAAAAGGGTGCATAACTTATAAGGTCACTGAGGAATCCATCAGGAACTATGTACGAAGCTGGCACAGAGAAGAACACTAATATGAGGTGAAGAATGGTTTCCTCAGGCCTAAATAATGCCATCCTCCTCAGGGGAATACCGAACAAAAATCACCACCTCTCTGCTCTCCTTGCAAGAGCTGACATGCCATCAGAGTCCTGTCGGGAGAAAGGAATTAACCCTGGACCTCACTCACAATTAGCCTGCAGAGCCACGGGAACTGCTAGCTGGTGGGCTCTGAGAATCCCTCAAGGCCTCCCATTACACTTCTGGTTTTCATCCACTCGAGCAACTCCAGTCTCCTAGAAGATGCTCTGCCCCACACTGGCATGTCAGTGTCCCCCCACTGCTTCTATACAGGCCCATCTTGCTCCAGACAAGTCTTACACTACACCTCTGGTGTGCCTCAGCTCCATCAATGGCATTGACTACATATGGTACCTGGCAGTGGCCTGTGCACTGTGCTCTGCCACTGCTGTCATAATGAGCCCGGGCCTACAACACCAGGCTAGCCAGCCTGTCTAAACCCCCAAAGTGCAAATTCTCAAGACATGCCCCCAAGGCCTGCACTTGGCTGAAGTCCCAGCCCACACAGTTAGGCAACCGAGTCAAGCCCCGCCTCCATACTTCCTGTGCTTGGACTTCCTGGTGGCCGCTGGCAGGGTGCTGGCTGGCCTCTAAACCTAGCCGATGCTACACCAAGACCCTGACTTGGTCCCTTTCTCCTGCCAGGCCACAGAGAAAAGAGGTAGGGAGGCCAGGCTTGGGTCCAGAACCCGTCCAGCCTCCCACTGGCCTGAAATCCCTCAGTGGCGAGCCCATGCAGGGAGGAACCGTTCAGGGCTTGGGACTGATCAAACTATTTCCGCAGGATGGCAGTATTGTCTCAGAAAAGCCAAATAACCCCGCTTGGAGACGTTGTCCTCCCGCCCTTTCGAGTTTGAAAAAACACCGTGGAGACGCAAAGACACCGGAAAATATGGCTGCCTTGTATTTTGCTCAGTTTGAGGAAACCTGCTCAGAAACAGCATCTTAGCGTTTTGCTTTCAGTTTCCATTAGATATCAAACTGAGTTCTGGGACACCTACCATCATTGGGTATCTTCTCTTTTCCAGATTTCAATTTCAAATTGAAAGAATTTGTGGAATAATATATGTAATTTATGAGGCATTATACATATATTTTAATAAATACATTGATTATATCATATATTTCCATATTGTATACTGTACATCATATACAATATGCTATATACTATGCTATATGTTACTTATAATATGTAGTGTATACTATATACTGTATATGTGTAATATATATGTACTATAATATATGCAATTTTATGTTATGTTTTATATATACTACATACTATGCTATGTATTATATATAATATGTAATATATAATAAATATGATATAACATATATACCGTTATGCTATATATAATACATACTATTATATACTATATATTATATACACTATAGTATGTAATAACTATGTTACATATATAATACATAATATCTAATATGTAAATGTAACTATATATGTAAAATATAGTACATTATATATATGTGTGTATATGTTTTTCTCTGGAAAACACTTATGCAGTGACTTTTCCAGTATTTCTTATGTTATTAACTTATAGTTTCATTCCACTGTAGTCAGAGAAGACACTTTATATGATTTTAATCTTTTTAAATTTTTTGAGATTTGTATTCTGGTCTAACATTCCATCTATCCTGGAGAATACTCCATGTGTACTTAGAAATATTCACATTCTCTAGTTCCATAATTGTCTTTAGCCTAGTTGTTTTATCCCTTATTTAAAGTGTGTATTGAAGTCCATCTAGTCTGTAGAACTCTTATTTTTCCTCTTGGTTTGGTTCAGTTCTCGGTTCATATATTTTGGGACACTTGTGAAGTGCAGATGTTTATAATTGTTCCATCTTGATATACTGAAACTTTACCAATACATAATGTCCTTCTTTGCCTCTTGAAGGAATTGATGTTTAAATGTGTATTATATCAGGCATTATCTCTATTTTCATAGAATATGTTTATTCATCATTTTATTCTTAACCTACGTGCAAACTAGATGTAAAGGGAGTCTCTTTTAGACACCAAATAATTGGATCATATTTTCTTAAATCCATTCTCCCAATCTCTGTCTTTGAATTGCAGATTTTAATCTATTTACATTTAAAGTTAATACTGGTGAGAAAAGACTACTGCCATTTTGCTATTTTTTCTCTATAGGTCTTATAAATATTTGTTCTCAATTCCTCAGTTAGTACCTTCTTTTGTGATTGATTTTTTCCAGTGCAGCATTTCTGTTCCTTTCTCATTTCCTTTGCTGTATATTTTAAATGTTTTCCTTAATGGTTATCCTGGGGAATACAATTAATATCTTAACAGTATAACCATCATTTTGATTAAATAACAGTTTTTATACTACACAAAACTGCTCATTTACAGTTTCAACAACTTTTATCTTATTTTCACAAATTACATCATCAAGCATTATGTGCCAAATGAATTACTGTTTCTGTACTTGCCTTTTAAATCATATAGGAAACAAATGGAGTTACAAAACAAACTACTTCTGGCATTTATATCTATGTAGCTACCTTTATCCTTGCTCTTTATTTTTTCATATGGCTTTGAGTTACTGTCTAGAGTCTTCATTTCACCTTGGAGGATTCCCTTCTGCATTTCTGGTATGGGAAGTGTTCTAGTAACAAACTCCATTTGTTTTTCTTTTTTAGGAATGTGTTAGTTTCACCGTGGTTTTTGAAAGTTTGTCTTGCTGGATATGAAATCCTTGGTTGACAGGTTTTTTTCTTTTAGAATTTAAATACGTTCTCTCAATGTCTTGGCTTCCATGATTTCTGAAGAAACCAACTATTAATCTTACTGAGGATGCCTTGTATATGTTGGACTGTCTTGATGCTTTCAAGATTCTCACTTCATCTGTGACTTTTGCCAGGTTGATTATAATGTGGATCATCTTTGCTATCTCAGAGTTTGTTGAGCTTCTTGGATGTGTACATTGGCCATTATTTCTTCAACTATTCTTTCTTCTTTGTCATCTCTCTGCCTTAAATTTTGCCCAGTTTTAAGAAGCTCACACTATTGTTCTTCTGCTTTTGGTTCCCAACTAAAATCAGAACTGAGGCTTAAACTACCCATCCTCAACAGGCATCTTCTTTTGCAAGAACTCAATTTTGAATTGTCCTAGTTCTGTTCTTCTTCATGTCAGCCTTACATTTCATGCACTTCCCTATGTTATCAAGTAGTAGAGGGCAAGTCTCAAGGAGTTAGGCTTAAAAGGAATAAAAAAATTCTGAAAACTCAAGGGAAGGATTAGGGCATTTCTGGGCAACAACAACAATTGCTAACAATTATTGAGTACTTACAATGTGCCAGTGAATATTCTAAGGCTCTTGATAAAGATTCTTATATTGATTCTTTGCAGCAACCTTCTAGATAAGTAATATGATTCTTACCAGTTAATAAATAAGGAAAGGTAGCAGGAAAAGTATAAATACCTTATTCAAGGTCACAAACCCAATAACAGTTAGAGACAAATTTTAAAATCAGATGAGCCAGACGTCAGAGTTCACATTATTAAGCACTGGAGAGGCAAGCTGTAACCCCACTTCTGAAGCACTGAGGCAGTCGCCCAACTTTTCCTGATTTTCTTGCATTCTCTAAGCCTCACATGCAGGGAAACTCAGGTAACAAATTCAGTTCTATCTCAAATTCTTGGTATACAAGAACAATAGGGAGAAATAAATCAGACTTGGTTGACTTTCCAATCATTAGTCCACCATTCTACCATCTGTTGCTTTTCACTGGAAGCCTTAAAACTTTGTAAAGTCCCCCTAAATTGATTTTATTTTAGGGAAGCAACCCAAGGGAGAAATTCCCAGAAAATTCACACCTATACTCAGCCACCTATAGATCCAAAAACTCCTTTGGCTCAGAAGATGATAAATTGGAATTGGGAGTGGAGAGGAATGCGGCCACATTCACATACCAACGTTTTAAGAGTCAGAAAAATACTGACATTGTTTATTTGAATATATGGATGTGTGTGTGTTGATATTATTTCTATATTTTTCAGTATGCTATTGAAGAGCATAATTTGACACCACAAAATATGCCTCATTGGCATAAGGATTATTTTTTTATTTTTTTAAAAAGCAGACAAGAGAGAAACTAAAAACCAAGTTGAAGTTACACTTTTGTAAGAGACATTTAATTTATAAGGAAAAATCACCATTTGTAAGGGTGTCTTTGTTGCTGTACCAGTAAAAGGGGTATAATTCAATCTCTAAAAGCCCTTACCAATGGACAAGACAAAGCCTTAAATCTGCATTAACAACCATACCCTTGTTTACTGTGCTTTTCCTGTACACCTTAACTGACTCCCTACTCCCAACACCTTTTGTTTTTAGCTGAAAGTGGTATTTAAGGTGATGGCTTTGGCCATTTCAGGGAGTTACTCAATATTCCAGGGTCTCTGCTACATATACAGGTGGTATATATGTTATTAAACTTTTTTCTCCTGTTAATCTTTCTTTTTTATGGCAGGGGTGTCTCAGCTACAAACCTAGAAGGGATGAGGGAAAATTTTTTTTCCTCCCTTATACTATTATGATATTGGCTATTTACCAATCATTTCCATTACTCCTCCTGGATTCTGTTAAGATCAGTGATATTTGATCAAGACATGAAGCCAAACCCACATATCTGATTAAATAAATACCTCAACCTATCTTTGAAATCCTACCAGAACCCTGTATGACAAACTATAACAATACAACCAGATTATGTAGTCAGTATAGGTCAGCTGTTTGACACATAGGTAAGTGCAGAAAAATGAAGAGTGGATTAAGAAAAGGAAACTAAGTGAACAAGAAAAAATTCCAACATATATTATTATCCAACTTACATTTAAAGAAAAAATACACACAGATTAGAGTAATTTTTTAGGACACTTTGTGTGCACTTATCAGAATCCCATATTAACTAAATATTATATACAAAAAAGGTATTTCATAAATAGAAAAACAGCTTTTGTTCATATTTTTAAATCATGCTTTTTGATAACAAAAGTATACTGTAAAAATACTCATAAAATACAAAAAAGAAAAAGGAATGAAATGAAAAATATATGCAAGAAAATAAACAATTATTATAAACATGTATGTACATATGTATGTAATGTAAATTTAAATGCATCAAGATATTTTGACAAATATAACACATGGTTAGGAACATGTAAAGATGTGGTCAGTGTTTGCCTCAAGACTGTGGAATTATAAAAAGGGTGAACAGGAGCACCTGGGTAGCTTAACTGGTTAAGCGTCCAACTAACTCTTGGTTTCAACTCAGGTCATGATCTCACAGGTAGTGTGTTTGAGCCCTGTGACTGTTTGGAGCCTGCTTTGGATTCTGTCTCCCTCTCTTTGCCCCTCCCTCACACGCACGTGCACTCGTGCTCTCTCACAAATAAATAAAACATTAAGATAAATAAATAAATAGGGCTAACATTCCTCTTACTTCTCACATAAAGTCAGTTCACAGCAAGCAATTAAGTTTACAGCAAGTCCAACTTGGAGAATAAACTATGTAATCACTTAAGTAGAGTATATAATTTACATTCTCTACTTAATTATCCAATTCCTTATTAAAAATGCACCATTTCTATTTTTACAGTTTTTTTTTATTTTGAGAGAGAGAGAGAGAGATAGAGAGAGAGGGCACAAGTGGGGGAGGGGCAGAGAGAGAATCCGATGCAGGCTTCACATTGTGAGCACAGAGCCCAATGCAAGGCTCCATCCTGGAACCTTGAGATCATGACCTGAGCAAAAATCAAGACTTGGATGCTCCACCAACTGAGCCACCCAGGCACCTTATTTTTTAAGGCACCATTTCTTTTCTTTTTTTTTTTTTTTTCAATATATGAAATTTATTGTCAAATTGGTTTCCACACAACACCCAGTGCTCATCCCAAAAGGTGCCCTCCTCAATACCCATCACCCACCCTCCCCTCCCTCCCACCCCCCATCAACCCTCAGTTTGTTCTCAGTTTTTAAGAGTCTCTTATGCTTTGGCTTTCTCCCACTCTAACCTTTTTTTTTTTTTTTCCTTCCCCTCCCCCATGGGTTTCTGTTAAGTTTCTCAGGATCCACATAAGAGTGAAACCATATGGTATCTGTCTTTCTCTGTATGGCTTACTTCACTTAGCATCACACTCTCCAGTTCCATCCACGTTGCTACAAAGGGCCAGATTTCATTCTTTCTCATTGCCACGTAGTATTGCATTGTGTATATAAACCACAATTTCTTCATCCATTCATCAGTTGATGGACATTTAGGCTCTTTCCATAATTTGGCTATTGTTGAGAGTGCTGCTATAAACACTGGGGTACAAGTAAGGCACCATTTCTAATTGAAGTATAATTGACATATAATATTGTATTAGCTTCATGTGTACATAGTGATTTGAAAAATTATATATGTAACAAAATGCTCACTGTGATATGCATAGTTAGCATATGTTACATACAAAATAATTACATTATTGACTATATTCCCTTTGCTGTACTTTTCATTCTTGAGGTGTTTTTTTTAATAACTGGAAGTATGTACCTCTTAATCCTCTTCACCTATTTCACCTAACCCCCCAACCTTCTCCCAAATGGCATATACCAGTGTGTTCTATGTATTTATAAGCATATTTCAGTTTTCACTTGTTTGTTCATTTGTTGTTTTGTTCTTAATGTGTTTTGGATATCAGCCCCTCATCAGATATATCATTTGCAAATATATTCGCCCATTTAGTAGGTTGCCTTTTTATTTTGTTGATGGTTTCCTTCACTGCACCAGAGCTTTTTAGTTTGGTGTAGTCCCAATTGTTTATTTTTGCTTGAGGAAACAGATCCAAGAAAATATTGCTAAGGCGGATGTCCAAGAGATTACTGCTTATGTTTTCTTTTAGTAATTTTATGGTTTCAGGTCTTCCACATAAGTCTTTAGTCCTTTTTGAGTTTATTTTTGTGTCTGGTGTAAGAAAGTGGCCCAGTTTCATTCTTTTGCGTGTACCTGTCCAGTTTTCCCAACACCATTTATTGAAGTGACTGTATTTTACCCTTTGTATATTCTTGCCTCCTTTGTCACAGATTAATTGACCATATGAGCATGGGATTATTTCTACGTTCTCTATTCTGTTCCATTCATCTATATGTTTATTACTCTGCCAGTAGCATACTATTTTAATTACTATAGCTTTGTAATATAATTTGAAATCTGGGATTGTGATACCTCCAGCTTTGTTCTTCTTTCAAAATAGGTTTGGCTTTTCAGGGTTTTTGAGGCTCCATACAAATGTTAGGATTATTTGTTCTAGTTCTGTGCTAAATACCATTGGTATTTTAATAGAGATCACATTGTATATGTAGATTACTGAGTACTCTGGACATTTTAACATTAATTCTTCAATCCATGAACATGGTATATCTTTCCATTTATTTGTGTCATTTTCAATTTCTTTCATCAATGTCTTATATTTTTCAGACTACAGGTCTTTTACTTCTTTGTTTAAATTCATTTTAAGGTATTTTACTCTTTTTGATGCAATTGTAAATGGATTTTCTTAATTTCTCTTTGTTACCTTGCTATTCATGTATAGAAACCCAACAATTTCCATATATTAATTTTTATCCTGAAAATTTACTGAATTCATTTATTAGTTGAAATATTTTTTGGCAGAGTCTTTAGGGTTTTCTATGTATAGCATCATGTCATCTACAAATCGTAACAGTTTTATTTTACTTCTTCCTTATCAATCTGGGTGCCTTTTATTTCTTTTTCTTGTCTCATTGCTGCAGCTTGAACTTCCAGTACTATGCTGAATAAAAGTGGTAAGAGTGGACATTCTTGTCTTGTTCCTGATCTTAGAGGAAATTCATCTTTTCACCATTGAGTATGATGTTAGCTGTGAGGTTGCTGTATATCTCCTTTATTATGTTGAAGTACGTTCCTTCTAAATCCACTTTGTTTTTTATCATGAATAGATGTTTAATTTTGTTAAATGCTTTTTCTGCATTTGAAATGATCATATAACTTATATCCTTCGTTTTGTTAATGTGGTATATCACATTTTTTGATTTGCAGATATTGAACCATCACTGCATTCCTGGAATGAATCCCACTTGATCATGGTGAATGATCCTTTTAATTACTGTTGAATTCAGGTGGCAAATATTTTGTTAAAATTGTTTACATCTGGGTCACTTGAGTGGCTAAAGTCAGTTAAGCATTGGACTTCAGTTCAGGTCATGATCTCGTGGTTCACGAGTTCGAGCCCTGCATCGGGCTCTGTGCTGACAACTCAGAGCCTGGAGCCTGCTTCAGATTCTGTGTCTCTTTCTCTGCCCCTCCTCTGCTCATACTGTCTCTCTCTAAAAATAAATAAAACATTAAAAAAAAATTTACATCTATGTTCATCAGGGATGTTGGCCTGTAATGTTCTTTTTTTGTAATGTCTCTGGTTTCCTTATCAGGGTAATGCTGCCTCATAGAATGAATTTGGGGGGCACCTGGGTGGCTCAATCAGTTAAGCATCTGACTCTTGATTTCGGCGGTCATGATCTTGCAGTTTGTGAGTTAAAGACTCTGCATTAGGCTCTGTGCTGACAGTGCATTCAAGCCTAAAAAGTTTCTGCTGAAAAATCATCTGATAGTCTTACGGCAGGGTGGGGGTGGGGGCCCCTTGTATATAACTAGCTGCTTTTCTCTTGCTGTTTTTCAGATTGTCTATATTTAATTTTTGACATTTTACTTCTTATTTGTCTTGGTGTAGACCTCCTTGGTTCATCTTTTTGAGGCTCTTTGAGCTTTCCAGACCTGGATGTCTGTTTCTTTCCCCTAGTTATGCAAATTTTCAGCTATTATTTATTCAAATAAGTCTTCCACCTCTTCCTCGCTTTTCTCCTTCTGGGACCTCTTATAATGCTAATGTTAGTACACCTGATGTTGTCCCAGAGGTCCCTTAACATAGCCTATCCTCATTTCTTGTACTCTTTTTCTTTTTTCTTTTTTACTGTTCTGTTTGGGTGTTTTCCACACTGTTGTTCTTGTGCATCCTCTAATCTGCTGTTGATTTCTTCTAATGTATTTTGTATTTCAGTTATTTTATTCTTCAACTCTGATTCTTTTTTGTATCTCTTTGTATCTTTGTATAATTTCTCACTGAGTTCATCCATTCTTGTCATTTCTAGTGAGCATCTTTATGACCATTACTTTGAACTCTTTGTCAGGTAGATTGCTCATCTCTGTTTCATTTAGCTTTTTTTCTCAAGTTTTGTCTTGTTCTTTTGTTTGGAGCATATTCCTGTCTTCTCATTTTGTTTGACCTGTGTTTCTATTAATTAAACGAACCAACTACTTCTCCAGTCTTGAAGGAGTTGCCTTGTAGTAATGACCATGTATACTGCATGTGCCTGGCAATTAAGCGGTCTGGCTGGAGCTCTGGCACGTGTGGGGTTGGGGGTCCTGGGGCACTTGGCACAGGCTAGGAACCCCCAGGATGCTATGTGCCAGGGCCACCCTGGCAGGACAGCTGGAGCTAAAGCAGGTCCAGGCAAGGGTGCTCCATGTGAGGAGTGCCCTGGCAGGACGGCTTGAGCTGGGTGCATTTCAATTTCAAACAGAAACCAAAAGCAAAATTGCAGCACTGTGAGCAGTTTCCCCAAATTGGATTTGATACAAGGCAGCCATGTTTGCGGTGCCTTCGTCTGTAGGCGGCATTTTTTTCAGACTTGATGGGCGGGAGAAGAGAACCTGGGGGCAGGGCTGGTTGGCTCTTCTGGAGCCATACTGCCATCACGAGGAAGTAGTTTTACGAAAGCCAAAGCTGTTATTGTGAATTTCTGTTGAGATCTAGCAGTTGAGAAAGGCCTGGCTAATTCAAAGGCTGGATCAATTGTGACCAACCTGGACATCCTTTACTTGAACTCTTAGGCTTTCCAGAAGCTCTAGACAAAGGAAGAATGTTGCGGGAAAAGCTGCTGAGGGGCAAGGACTGTGGCAGGGCCTTAATTTCCTCCCACTATGGGCAGAACTAAAGGAAACCACTAAGAGCATTTGTCTCCGTCCCTGCCACTTAGAAAATGAGGCAGCTGGCCTGGCAGAAGGTGCCCCTGTACTCTGGAGCCTGGGCCCTCTTTAGAGGATCAGAGTTAGGATTGGGGATAAGAATCTCATTCCATGTGACATCTAATAGCAGCCAGTCTGCAACCTGGAATTCTCAGGGACACACAGTGCCCTGCTCCCACTGCCTGAAGCAAGGACGGCCATTCCAAGCCAATAAACTCCAGAATATCAGTAGGAGTGAATTGATTACCTCCAGTTCATATTAGTGTCAGTACACAACCAGATGCAAACCAAGAATGGAGAAGAAGGTCTAGAGGCATTTTCTGAACCCAGGAAGTAATGGCTTTGCAGCTTTTTTCTAGGACTCAGCATAATGGTCTACCCACTTAGAGAGACCTCATCTCAGTTCTCACAGAGGGCAGAAATGGTTCCTTTCACAGTTGTTTTTCCCCTAAGGAACATGAGACCCTTGAAGATTGGGACCTAACCATTTATTCTGGTCAACAAATATTATTCTGTGTCTGCTTCTTAGCCTTTTACTGATGAAGATTCCTTATAAACTTGACTAGATATCCTCCTCTGGGAGTGGCCACATCAGGACCCCTGAACCCTTGCTTCTTTTAGTGCCACTCATTCTTCTGTATCTGAGATGATCTCAGCATTCAGCCCTTAGAGAAAGCTTGAGCAATCCAAAGAAACAAGCAAAAGTATCTTGATTTTCTTTCTTCTGCTGTTTTCCAAATCTATTTCATTTGAATGTTTACATGTCTCCTATGGATATGTGTCACTTTTGAAAGGAGGAGTCTTTGGACAAAGGGCACATTCATGTAAAAGGTTAACTGGGGCACATAAATTACCCTCCAACAAATTAAACTGAGTGACAATGCTTTTCACACATAGGAGTTCGCCTGTTTCTACAAATGATCACATAAACTGGGCAATATTGATGGCTTCATTTTCAGCAGTTTGATCAGGATATACTGGTGGGAAGGGGGCTGAGGGAGGAGATAGTTGAGAACTTCCTAAATTGTAATGTACTTGGGTATTGGTGAATTCGAGAACCTACACCAACAGACTTCTTTTCCATGGCATATTTTTTTCCCCTGGGAAGTTCATGCCCCATTCTTTTCCCCTTTCCTGCTAGATTATTTTCCTTTGGCTTTTAATTTTAAAACAATTGATCTGTGAGATTATTTCCCCCCTGAAGTCTGATACTGCTACTGCTGCCAAATGGGGCCAAGGCCCCAGACTGTGCTTTGTCCCAGACTGTCTACCTCACGCCCAAAGGGCAGGGAAAGGAGGCAAAGGATCTTAAGTCCTACATCTAGTTGTGAATCGCTTCCTCTAATCCCAGAGACACTGGATGGAAACCAAAGCTCCGCCCCATAACTTCCGGTGCTTGTACTTCCTGGTAGCTGCCTGTTCAGTCTTGGTGCCTTACTAGCCACTTCTTATCACACCTTTGTCCACATATCCTGGAAGGCCTCGGAAATGAAGGTAAGGATACAATGCTTGGAGGCAGGGGATGCTCAAATTCCCCACAGGTACAATATCCTTCAACTTGTGGGTCTTCCTGGAAGCAAATATCCATGACTTCGGAATTCACCAAACGATTTCCTCATGATGGCAGTAGTGCTCCAGAAATGTCAACCAGCCTTGCACGCCAGGCCCTCTTCTCCCTCCCACCCCATCTGAAAAAGTGCTGATAAAAGACAAAGGTACCAGGAAGCAGACCTGGCTTCTATACTGCCCAGTTTGAGGACACTTGCTCATACTACTGTGATTAGCTTTCCATTTCCATCTAAAATCAAATTTAAGCCTAAACTGCTCATCTTCATCAGATATATTCTTTTTTGTCAGGCGTTATCTTTCCACCAGATCTTGACTTCAGAGTTCAGCTCTTCTTCACTCATTAGTTCTCTAGCATTTTCCAAATTATCAAGTTGTCTTCTAGGGACAAGTCTCAGGGTATTAGGACTAAATGGAAGAAAATGCTGAAAGTTCCAGGCCTAGAGGAGGACTTCTCTAGTCACCACATCTTAAGGTCCCTAGCTTTCCAGGGAATCTCTGTATTTTTAGGACACACTAGTCCTTCTATGTTTAGTGGAAAACTATTGTTTGGCTCAGCTCCTGAGATTTTTTAAGGCCTATGTAACTATTCACTGATTTGTGACACATCCTACATGTGGTAACAAATGTACCTTTACATTTATTTTTTAATAAAAAAATGTACGTATTGATGAGTTTTCCCAGGTTTCTATCACTTCTATAGCAGGAGCTAATTTCTGCTCCTCCATCTTAGAATAAATAAAAGATTGTCTGTTCCTAGTGAATCTTGGGAACACAATACTAGACTTTTTAAGATTTCAACTGCATTCATGTCTACATTTTGAATTTTCATATTGTTTCCAATGTCTGCTTTTCAAACAGAACTACAATTTATTTTATATACATATTTAATGTGTTGCATAATATTTGTTTAGTAATGCAATTTCATACATATTGGCATATTTATTTAATAATTAATTCTGTCAACAGAAATGTATTTTTAATTGATGGATATATTTGTCTATGTATGGATTTTTTTAATGCATTGGATCATACTGAATCTAATTTTGCCCTATATCTTTAACACATTCATTATTTTACATGAATCTATACCCTTATAAAATTTCCAATTTATTAATTTTTTACTGAGAATAGCTTTATTTCCCCCACATTTATAAAGGTAATACCAGCCACTCCAAAATATTCAAAACTAAAGACATCATTCAATTAATCATCATAATTAATCAATTGCCATAATTCTACTTTTCACACATAATAATTAGAATTTTATTTATTTATTTTTATTATTATTTTTTTTTTTTCAACGTTTTTTATTTATTTTTTGGGGACAGAGAGAGACAGAGCATGAACGGGGGAGGGGCAGAGAGAGAGGGAGACACAGAATCGGAAACAGGCTCCAGGCTCCGAGCCATCAGCCCGGAGCCTGACGCGGGGCTCGAACTCACGGACCGCGAGATCGTGACCTGGCTGAAGTCGGACGCTTAACCGACTGCGCCACCCAGGCGCCCCTATTTATTTTTAAATATGAAATTTATTGTCAAATTGGTTTCCATACAACACCCAGTGCTCATCCCAAAAGGTGCCCTCCTCAATACCCATCACCCACCCTCCCCTCCCTCCCACCCCCCATCAGCCCTCAGTTTGTTCTCAGTTTTTAAGAGTCTCTTATGTTTTGGCTCTCTCCCTCTCTAACCTCTTTTTTTTTTTTTTCTTCCCCTCCCCCATGGGTTTCTGTTATGTTTCTCAGAATCCACATAAAAGTGAAAACATATGGTATCTGTCTTTCTCTGTATGACTTATTTCACTTAGCATAACACTCTCCAGTTCCATCCATGTTGCTACAAAAGGCCAGATTTCATTCTTTCTCATTGCCAAGTAGTATTCCATTGTGTATATAAACCACAATTTCTTTATCCATTCGTCAGTTGATGGACATTTAGGCTCTTTCCATAATTTGGCTATTGTTGAGAGTGCTGCTATAAACATTGGGGTACAAGTGCCCCTATGCATCAGCACTCCTGTATCCCTTGGGTAAATTCCTAGCAGTGCTATTGATGGGTCATAGGGTAGGTCTATTTTTAATTTTTTGAGGACCCTCCACACTGTTTTCCAGAGTGGCTGCACCAGTTTGCATTCCCACCAGCAGTGCAAGAGGGTTCCCATTTCTCCACATCCTCTCCAGCATCTATAGTCTCCTGATTTGTTCATTTTAGCCACTGTAACTGGCATGAGGTGATACCTGAGTGTGGTTTTCATTTGTATTTCTCTGATAAGGAGCGACGTTGAGCATCTTTTCATGGGCCTGTTGGCCATCTGGATGTCTTCTTTAAAGAAGTGTCTATTCATGTTTTCTGCCCCTTTCTTCACTGGATTATTTGTTTTTTGGGTGTGGAGTTTCGTGAGCTCTTTATAGATTTTGGATACTAGCCCTTTGTCCGATATGTCATTTGCAAATATCTTTTCCCATTCTGTTGGTTGCCTTTTAGTTTTGATGATTGTTTCCTTTGCTGTGCAGAAGCTTTTTATCTTCATGAGATCCCAATAGTTCATTTTTGCTTTTAATTCCCTTGCCTTTGGGGATGTGTCAAGTAAGAAATTGCTGCGGCTGAGGTCACAGAGGTTTTTTCCTGCTTTCTCCTCTAGGGTTTTGATGGTTTCCTGTCTCACATTCAGGTCCTTTATCCATTTTGAGTTTGTTTTTGTGAATGGTGTAAGAAAGTGGTCTAGTTTTATCCTTCTGCATGTTGCTGTCCAGTTCTCCCAGCACCATTTGTTAAAGCAACTGTCTTTTTTCCATTGGATATTCTTTCCTGCTTTGTGAAAGATTAGTTGGCCATACTTTTGTGGGTTTAATTCTGGGGTTTCTGTTCTATTCCAGGGGTCTATGTGTCTGTTTTTGTGCCAATACCATGCTGTCTTGATTACAGCTTCGTAGTAGAGGCTAAAGTCTGGGATCGTGATGCCTCCTGCTTTGGTCTTCTTCAAAATTACTTTGGTTACTCGGGGCCTTTTATAGTTCCATACAAATTTTAGGATTGCTTGTTCTAGCTTCAAGAAGAATGCTGGTGCAATTTTGATTGGGATTGCGTTGAATGTGTAGATAGCTTTGGGCAGTATTGACATTTTAACAATATTTATTCTTCCAATCCAATAAGTAGAATTTAAAAAATTTTCATGGCTACTTTCTCTTCCTTGCACATATAGTTTGAAGCTTTCATTTATAAAATAGGTTTCTATTTTCATATGTATTTTCATATTATTTTTTGTTCACATAATGTATAATAAACATCTTGCCAAAATCTTTTTCTATTCTTGGGGTTTGTTTTCCAGACATTAAACAAATGACTCCATTTGTTTCATTAATTCATCATGGTTATTTGAGAAATAACCATGGGGCACCTGACTGGCTCCATCAGTTAAGTGTGCAAGTGTTGATCTCAGGCTCATGAGTTCAAGCCCCATATTAGGTGTGGAGCCTACTTAAAAACTAAAAAAGAAATAGCAAAAAAAAAAAAAAAAAAAAAGATCTATCTACTTCCTATATACAATGATGAAAACAGGTATTACTTAAAATCCTATTTCACCACATGCATAATGACTATAACAAATTTGTGACATATTCTACAGAAGTATACAAGCTATCTAAAACATCTCTCAAGTGTTTCACTCATAATAAGTATTTATGTCAATCTGATCTGCTGGGCAAAATTTACCTCCTAATTTTCTAACCACTTGCAATGTGTTCTGGTTTCCCCTGTGTTTGGCATTTAACCACCATTCTGATACTCCTTTCATCAACTTTCCGAGGATTCCCTTTTTGTATCTTCTTTATTGGCTCTTTGGTTTCATAAAATCTGTATTTTCCTCTAATTGCTTCTAAATCTTTTTCTTTTTTTTTTAAGAACAAGCTACAGCAGCATTAAAAAAACAAACTATGTGAATTAAACTTTTAAATTTTTTAAATTTTTTTTTTTAACGTTTATTATTTTTGAGACAGAGAGAGACAGAGCATGAACGGGGGAGGGTCACAGAGAGAGGGAGACACAGAATCTGAAACAGGCTCCAGGCTCTGAGCTGTCAGCACAGAGCCCGACGTGGGGCTCGAACCCACGGACCGTGAGATCATGACCTGAGCCGAAGTCGGACGCTTAACCGGCTGAGCCACCCAGGTGCCCCAAATTTTTAAATTTTTAAAAAATTTTTTAACGTTTATTTATTTTTGAGAGACAGAGAGACACAGAGCATGAACAAGGGAAGGGCAGAGAGAGAGGGAGACACAGAATCCGAAGCAGGTTTCAGGCTCTGAGCTGTCAGCACATAGCCCAATGTGGGGCTCGAACTCAGAGACCACAAGTTCATGACCTAAGCCAAAGTCAGACGCTTAACCGACTGAGCCACCCAGGCGCCCCGTGAAGTAAATTTTTAAGACCTTGCATATTTGAGGATATTTTTACCCTTACATTTCATTGAAAGTTTTGCTGTGTATAAAATTCTAAGCTGGAAATATTTTTTTTCCAGAATGTTAAAGGCATCGTTCCACTACATTCTAGATTCCAGGGTTGAAGTTCAGAATTTCAAAGTCATTCTGTTTCTTCATATTAGTATGTTAGTTATATGATCTTCCCTCTGTTACCAGGGTTCTGAAGTTTCCCAATATGTCCTCCTCTTTTCACCCACTGCACCGGCAACTTGATGGCTCCTTTCAATGTGGGATATCATATTCCACATTCCTGTGAAATTTCTGGGAACTCCTATTATGCAGATAATCAATGGCATTTACAGATATACTATAATTTTCTTTTTAGTTCTTTTTCTTCCCCATTTGTGATATTACAAGTAAAGTCTTTTTCCAACCTCTTTGTTGAGTTTTGTATTTCTGCTACTTTATTTTTATTTGTAGTGTTCCTTTCCCTTGTAACTTTGGTCTTTCTCATTGTAGCCTTTTCTTCTGTCACAGCTGCAACATTATCTCTTGCCTGTCTGATGACACTGACAATAATTAACTTTTAAAGTTATCTTCTCCCTTTCAGTTGGTTTTCTCCAAGATAGTTCTTCTATGTTTTGGTTTGTATCTTTCTTGTTAGAGCTCCCTTTAGATACTTGAGAATCCTTAGTTTTCCACTCAATCCTAGACTGATGTAAATGCGGTTTGGAAACTCTGAGTGATTATATAGTGCTTCTGGACTTCACTGTAGAGTGATCTGGCTTGGAAGTTTAATTCTCCAGAGAAGGCTTTTACAGCTCTTCCCTCTAGAAGGCAAAAGCTTTGCTGCTAGTGTTCTAGAAACCAAATGAAGAAGAGGACCATGTTTATTAGCATCCAGTAGGCACATTTTCACTTACCCTGTTTTCAGTAGGGTGATCCAGCCTGCCACTTTATGTGCTGGTCCTCAGTCCAGAGAATACTTATTTTAGCTTTTTTAGAGAATAATCACCTGTATTTTGTTTAGGTAGAGAGGCACAGTAGCCCAGCTGCACAGAACGGGGGAGGAAATTAGGGAATCTAATTTCTTCCTCTTCTTCCTCCTTCTCTCCTCTTTTTTCTTACTCCTCCTCTTCTTCATCTTCTTCCATTTCCTCCTCCTCTTTATTTGGGAGAGGTACTGTCAGGTTTGTTGAGGTGTAATTTGAACACAGTGAAAGTCTAGTTTGGTTTAAATCAGGTTGGTTCTCTACTTTCCCCTCTGCTGTATCAGGATTAATTTTTCTTTTGTCTACTATTAATTTGATCATTTTCCATCTGCCAGCTTCTAAACACTTTTGATGCTGTCTCTGCTCTTACTTTTTCTGTATTGTGAGTTTATACCTTTTAGAAAAATCTCTTTGCTTCCACTTTGGAGGGAAATCAGGATAAAAAATTAGATGCCATGTTCAACTTGCCATGTTACCTAGAAATCTTACCTTGGTTGCATCTTATATTGTATCATGAGTATTTTCCCATATAATGTAATACCCTTTGTAAGCTTTCTTGTATCCCTTTATTTTGGAAATTGCTTTACATTTGGCCCAAATTGCAAATGTAATATAGGCACCATGAAATAAGTTATTATCAGGGAGCAGTAAAAGAACACCTGTGATCATATCACCTCAATATAGGTACTGCTAAGTTTTGTTTTGCTGTATTCTTTTCATTTATATTATCTGTATGGGTGGGTTAGATGTGATTATATGTGGGACAAACTTGAGTTTCAATTTCATACCCTCTTGGCATCATTAACTTTTCATGTCATGAGTCTTCAGAAGACAATTTTTTTAAAAGGCAAAACTTAATTTTTAAAACTTAAAATTTATCTATAAGAGAAATAGACAAGAATAAAATAGATATGCATTTTAAAAAATGCCTTATTATTGATGATATTAAATAACCTGGGATCCTATTTTTAAGTATATTGAAGTAAATGTTCAATTAAAAAAAAAAAAACACTTTCTTGTAAAAAAAAATGTTAAAAAAAAAAAAAAAAGCATCATCACCCATTCCTAAGCAGTATATGGTAGTGTGGTAAATAGTATTCACACTTTGATGTTTTTCATTCCAGATCTCTCAATATGTGTAGGCAATCCTATATTCATTCAGAAGATACTTATCTAGTTCCTGCCATGTTCCACACTTTGCTCTAGGCCTTGGAGAAAAAAAGACTTAACAGAATTATTTAATAGTGTGTGTGTATACATCTATATACATACATGTATTTACACATACATGTATATATACACACCTATATATAGTAAAAATTATATATAACTTAATATGCATACATATATATCCATAACATAGATATGTATGCATAAATATATATAAATACGCGTCCATATATTTATAAATTAATGATATACACATAAACACAATGTTTGTTGACCATTGCAGCTTCCTGAACACTAGTAAATTTCAGTGTCTTTTCATTTATAAACAGTTGGATTTCTTTTGTAAATTGCCTCTTTAATTTCTTTACCCATCTGCCACCAGTTTAAATGCAGCAGGAATAGAAATGATTATTTTCAGTCACAGGAAGCTCCCACCCAAGCACAAGACAAAATCACCTTCAACTACTCTAAAAGATCAAATGGAGCCAGAGTAATAAGGAAAGAAGGGCACCGCAGTGTTCCTCAATCAGGGAGTGAATCCCAAGAAGTTCTAGGCATCCACCGCTATCTTGGGGAGGAAGAAATACAGGTCTGAGAATGTTCAACACTCAGTGGGCTCTCC
Source organism: Panthera onca (assembly GCF_046562875.1). Taxonomy (NCBI): domain Eukaryota; kingdom Metazoa; phylum Chordata; class Mammalia; order Carnivora; family Felidae; genus Panthera; species Panthera onca. The sequence goes on along the minus strand of NC_138357.1, from coordinate 20,527,082 downwards.
TGTCAAGCTTACCAGGCATCCTCAAGTAGGGAACTTACGAAGCGGTGACAGAGAACAAATGTAAGTATGAGAATAGCTAGGCTTCGAGGACCTCCACATCCTCTGGGACAACTAAAAGCTGTAAGTCTCCCTCTCCCCCAAGCCCAGCAAGAGAACTGAGATGAGAGCAGAGCCCTGCTGACAGGCCTTTGCCTGAGATTTGAGAAACCAGAAGCAAGCAACTGCCTTTGCTGCCTTTGAGCTCAGAGAATTCTTTGTAACCTTCCTTGCTATTTTGGGGTCCGTATGTGTATGCTTCTGATCCCGTAGCACAAGGTTTGGGTCGTCTTGGCTTGGCAGGATGGCTTCCGATGCTTCTCAACTTGTCCTCCTTGCTCAAGCAGTAGGTTCCTGGCTTTTGTTGTATCTGAGACCCCCCAGTACACACGTCTGCCTCAAATTGCCCTGTTTGCGATAGCACACCGCGATGCTGCTAACACAAGGAGCCCAGATTCTAAGGCTCCAGAACACTGTGAACAAGCTTGCCTCACCCTCTGAAGAGCTGGGACAGGAGACAGAAGACAATAAGGCCTGCACTGAGCTCCAAAAGGCTTCTTCTAACGTCACCCATACTAGGAAGAAACCAAAGCCCCACCCACAACTTCCGGTGCCGGGACTTCCTGGTTCTGTCCTGCCTCCTCACTGACCCGCTCCTAAGCCAAGACCTCAGTTCTGTCGTACCGTTAGGAGTCCTTTGCCAGAGTTCCCGCAACAACTCAGATAAGCCAGAGAGGTCCAATTTGCGGCCAGGGCGTGCTTAGCCTCTCCACTGAACGGACCTTTCTGAACCGAAAGTCCTCACGGAAACAAAGCAAAAACGGCGTAGGTTGTTTTTAAATGATTTCCTCAGGATGGCAGTAGTGCACTAGTTTTGCCAACAAATATTCGGTACCCTTCCCCCAGGCCCTCTTCTCCCGCCCATCCCGTCTGAAAAAAAAAGAGGCGAAGGCGCCAGAAAATATGGTTACCTTGTATCTTGCCCAGTTTAAGAAAACCTGCTCACACTGAGGCACGTAGCTTTGGCTTTCATCAGAAATCAAACTGAGGTCCAGAAGTAACCACCTTTATCAGGCACCTTCTCCTTTAAGAATTCAATTTCCACTAGGCCCAGTCTTCATAGTTTTGTTCTGGTTCACTCAGCATTACATCTACAGCATTTTCCCCGAGGTCAATTCTGTCTAGTTCTGGGGGCAGTTCTCACGGATCCTGGCCTAAACAGAAAAAGGAAATGCTGGAAATTCAACTAGGAGGGTCTCTCTAGGTATCAATCCATGTTTCCTTGCCTGGCTCATCTCTAATGATCTCAGGAATGTCTCCATTTTCTGGGTAAAGATGTAGGCATGTGTTGAATGGTTGGCAGCCATTTGACTGGGGCCTTAAGAGGAGGGCCCACACTACTCTCATTGCTGTATGCCATCCAGTGCCCCGCATGGCAGAATATATATATATTCCAATCAGAGGTTACTCAGGATTTTGTCTCATGCTTTCATTTACCATTTGGAACACAAGCACTTTCCCATGTCACTAAATGGCCTTCAATTGCTCTCCTAGGACTCTACTGATGAGGGTCTAAGTGTATACGTATTACCATTTATCTCTCAAGAGATCAGTCTTAAAACCATTTTCCTCAGTAACTATGTTTGCCAAGGATTCAAAAATAACCATGTGCTGATCGAGGATAAAGTACTGCCATAAAACTTGTTATGACCACTGATAACCTTTTGGATTATGTCTTTCCACTCCTCCCAATACACAGACTTCTATATTTACATTCATACACAATAAATTTTTATTAAAATTGGATGTTACATTATGGTTTACATAAGAAATTTTTCCTCCTGATTCCTGGGCATTTTGAGAATATTATATAAATTTTCAACTCTTCAGTTTAGTAAATACATTATAAAAAATGCTTATTGCCTCATTATTTTATACACACACACACACACACACACACATTTCTCCTTAATTATAATTTGACTTCTATTGGGTGCAATTTTGCACAAATCTTCTGCATAACCTAATATAAACTGCATGGTCCCACATCAACATATATTTTCCCCAGCTTGAAATTTCTTTACATTTTATTCTAGAAAGAGGTCTCCCAAGGAATTAAGAGTGACACCTGCTGATGGCAACCTGTTAACATTTTGAGAAATTATGAAGCCAAAAATAAATGGTACCAATCAAAACTAGAATAACTTATAATGCTATACATTCTCCCATCTTGCTCATGTATTTTTTAACCTAAAATCCTAGTTCCCTCGTACCTCAAATGTTCAAACATCACTTCCTTCACCGATTATAGTTTGGAGTTCTTTGCAAACATCATTAAATATTCCTTGGAATACTTCCAATTTCTAACGTTGCCTCTCATCTTTTATGCATTTCTTAGAATTAAGCATTCCTGCTTACAAAATTACCAGATACATTAGCCATACATAAAGTGCACTGAAGTCACAAGCAATGCCCACTCAAGCACACAAGGATTTTCAAAACAGGGTGTCCTGAATCCTCTTTTCTGTGATCAGTTAGAGATATAAACACATTAGGTCTCAAACGGCCAACAAATCCGGTTTACATCAATAACTTCTTCTGCACATATTTGTCCCGATTGGCTCTCAAATGACAAATATATTAGAGGATTCTCGAAAAATCTCTTAGAATACACAATCTGTCAAGAACAAATGGAAACGCTTTAGCCCATATCCCTCTTTCCCAAGGGAACCACTATTAATAAGAAGCCTGATGAGTACGTTGGTTTAAATATTACAAGTGATATATAATTATTCCCAAGAGCTAAATAGATTTAGTCTACATCTCATCATTATATCCCCATATTCCTCAGCACAATGCGACACACACATACTCACACGCACACTCTAAACAGCCATCCTCATCAAACTGTACATGGAGTTTGGTGTCATGAGTTTTTGATTCAACATTGGACAGTGGGTACTTGCCAACAGCATTTACTATTAATGAGCAACCTGACAATTTTTTTTTTTGGTTAAATCACATAATATTCCTTCATTGTTGATAAGAATAACTTGCATCTGGAAAAGAATCAGTCAATTGAGCAAAAAAATGATACTCTTAATTCACAGGGACTCAATAAATATGCCACTGATTTGGACCTATTGCATTCTGCTCCTTTATGTTACATTTATTACATACTTGTGTATGTGTGGGCACATGTGTGCAGGCTGTCGGGATCTGTTGGTATGGCTTTGGACTTCATGATACACATAGAATATCCTTGCCATTCAAGTTGCTTCCTTCTATTACTGTTTTCTCAGGTCTTACATCACATAAGCCTCTTCATATGACATCAAATATGCTTTAGAAAACTGGATTTTCTGACAAGCAGAATTTGGAAATATTACATTTTCATAAAAATTAAGTCCAAGGCCTTTAAGTCTTGCATGTACATAGACTTGTGCACATTTTTAGAAGAAAAATACATCTTTTGATATACCCTTTTCTTAACTACAGATTGGTATATGTTGGTTTCTTGATTTTAAGAAAAATAATCTTGAATGTAAGCTTTTCTCACTTTCAACATTTAGAAATTTCAGACAAGTATAAAATTAAAAGTTGAAGGCAAGCCATTGGAAACATCACTCTAGAAAGTTAGACACTGTTAGCTGTTTGTATGCTTTCCAGATTCTTCCCTTGTGCCTATTCACTTTTTTGAATCCTTACGTATTTGTGTATTCAAATTGAATTAATCACGTATGTAATAAGTACAAAAAGACATACTTTATTTTACCATTTCATTTACCTTGTATTAGACACCTAGGACGGTTTGATCCCAAAGTTCCAACACTTTGCTTTTTCTTCCTGGAATCAAAGGTATGGACATCTCTCTGTTAAGGACTCAGAGAATGGATTTCAATCTTTCCAAGGGCTTACAAAGACCACCTGTTGTAGCTGAACCCAGAAAATGGTCCCTTTGCCTCTGCTGCTATCCACTCTTGCAAAAGAAACCTCAATGATCCTCCTTGGCTCCACCTCTCTGCCTTCCTGTGGGAATGCGGCTATGAGATCACTTCTGAGAGACACAGTCTCTGGACAAAGGATATTCTCATGTGAAAGATTAACTGATGTTGACCAACTAACCTCCAAAGAGTTGAGCCAACTGACGATGCTTCTCACCTGGTAGGAAAGAGCCTGTCCAATCCTACACATCATTACAAAAACTAGGTGATAATGGCTTCATTTTCAGTGGCTTGCTCAGGGTTATGATGAAGAACAAAGGGTATTATGGGAGAGCATGCTGAACTGCAATTTACTGCTATACTGGTGAGTTTGAAAATCTCTGCTTAAAAGACTTCTGTGTTGCATGCCTTTTATTGTCTGGCAAATGCCTGCTATTTTCTTTGCCACCTTTCCTATTAGGTGGGTTTTTCTGTTTTTGTTTTTTTTAACTTTTCATTTTTTTAAAGAATTTTTAATGTTTATTTATTTTGGAGAGAGAGAGAGAGAGAGAGAGAGAGAGAGAGAGAGAGAGAATGAATGGGGGAGGGGCAGAGAGAGAGGAAGACAGAATCTGAAGCAGGCTCCAGTCTCTGAGCTGTCAGCACAGAGCCAGATGCGGGACTCGCACCCTCGAACTGAGATATCATGACCTGAGCCAAAATCAGATGCTCAACCGACTGAGCCACTCAGGCACCCCTTTAACTTTTCATTTTGAAACAGCTTTGATCTGAAATGAGTGTCAGTGGCTGAGCGGTAATTAGGGTTGGCAATAGTTACAATCCCATTACTGGTCATGGTTTCATGCTTGAATTCATGGGACTCAGAAAGGTGCTGTTGCTTTAGGCTTCCATCCACTCCCTGGCCAAATGTTGTCTCTTCATGCAAACCAAAATATGAAAAGACAAATTTCTTGAGTTTGAAGAATCCCAGGGCTACGGCTACTCCTTCTGTCACTGACAATTCAGATATGGAGTACTGTCTTCACACATCTAGCTTTCCCAGTCTAACATATGGTCAACTCCATATTACTCCAAACAGGCAGCTTAGTCATCCGATGCAGGATTTATCTCCTATCTGCTGAGTTCAAGTCAGAGGTCACCTTACATCTTCATAGGGTTCCTGACCATTGAGGCATGTTTTCGCAAATGTCTCCAAATCCCCCCTGGCTGCCTTTCATCAAGAACAGCCTCAAGGACAATTAGACCCAGCTGCTTCAGATTTGAAGAGGAGGCCCAGTTCAAGGCCAGAGTCCACTCAACCTCTTAAAAGGCCAAACCCTTCTCAACTGCTAGGCCTCACACCAGTCCTAACAACACTTTTTTTTAACATAACCTCTTGGTGGCAGTATTGCTATAGAAAAGCCAATTAACCCAGCTCCCTGGGCCCTCCACTCCCACCCATTCAATATTTAAAAAGCCATCAGGAGACAAAGGAGTCAGGAAACTTAGTTGCCTAGCCATTTGCCCAGTTTGGGGGAAATCTGCTCAAACAGATGAACTTTAGTTCCTAGTTTCCCTCAAACATCAGAGGCATAAAGCACCTACCCTCATCAGCCATGTTTTCAAGAATTATTCCACCAAGGCTTTGTAGGTCTGCTCTTCACTCAGCTTTGATCCCCAACATCTTGCCATGTTTTTTGCTTCAGTGAGCAATTCTTAGGGATCCAGGGCTAAGAGAGTAAGAAAATCACGGGAATAAGGACTGGAGAAGAGCAAATCTAGGCACCAGGCCTCTTGACTTCTTTCACTGCCAGGTTCCCTGGGAGTCCTCCTCCATTTTCTGAGAGGGCACCAGGCTTTGTGTGTGGAGTAGGAGGCAGCCATTTGGCTGGAACCCTAAGAGTAGGATCCAGAGCACTCTCAAGTCTGAATTTCATACAATGTCCCACTTGGAGTGATACATATAGCCGAACATACATAAATTCCAATCAAAAGGGACATAATTTTGTCTCACGGTTTCATCATTTAACAGTGGAACACAACCATGTTCCAATGCATGTGATTATTTGACCTTCAATGGCCTCCTATGATTTTATTATTATTATTATTATTATTATTATTATTATTACTATTATTATGTACATGCCACTAATTGTTAGGGATCAATCTTGTAGTGTTCTCTCATACATAACTAACACATGCCATGAGTAAAAGTGCAATCATAAAATCTTGTACTGAGCACTGATAACCTTTCACACGTTTACTTCCATTCTTTCAACACACACACATAATTCTGTAATTATGTAATAAACTACAATGAATTTACATTTAAATTGGATTGATGTAGGCATCATGTTTTTAGATTCAAAATTTTCACTTCTGATTCCTGGGTAGTTTGAAATTATCATGAAACATGTGCAAGACCTTGATTTTAGACAATAAACAATTTGCACAGAACTACCTGATTGACTCATTAAAGAATATTAATTAGGTTCTCACTTAACCTGTTTTTACTCATAGGACATAAAATGCCTATAATGCCACCACTCAGGAATCTTATTTTGAGACTTGCCTTACCAAATCATTAATATGATGACCTACATATGCTCTAAAACTAATATTGGAACAGACACTAAATACTCAGTTCCCAGAACACTAGGGTTTCTTTTTTCATACTTCTCAAAATTCACACCAAATTTTTCATCTTAAAATTTTCTTTAAAAACTGTAAAGAAAAAGCCAATGCAGTAAATGAAGGTTGAAATTGGTTATCTCTCAAATTCAGTCACCCAGATATGTATCCTAAGAAAACCCTAATGGATACATTCACACCCTTCCATGCAGCAATAATTTTTCACTAATGTCTTCTTTTATACAAATGTAAATATGGATATAAATGTTGCCTGAGAATTTCATGCTGAAAAGCATGCTCACTGTAACACTGATCATTGTTGTGAATACACTGCTTTAAAAAATTTTTACATATATACACATTTATTATATATAAATACATGCATATATATGTATATATAAATAAACGTTACACAGGTATGCTTCTCTTTAAACATGATTGAACGGATACTGGGTGCAGTTTTGCAGTCTTAAGCACTACATTATACCGTTTGCATACCTGCCTATCAATATGTATTTTTGAGTGCTTGAAAATGTTTTTACGTTTACCCTAGAAGACCTTTCTGCTCCAAGAAATTACAAAAGTTATACTTGCTGCTGGCAAAGCATTCAAATTTTGAGAAATTACATAGTAGAAAACAAATGGTACTTCAATCAGAAGAAAGAAAACACTTAAAAAAAATCCTTGTCATGCATTCTTATCTCTTCACTTTGCACATATATGTACTTTTTAAAAATAATGTTCAAATCCCTCTTACCTTTAAGCATTAAAACAAGTTTTCCTACCTTGTAGCTTGAAGGCTTTTAAAAACATCATCAAATATTCTTTGGAATGTCCACATGTTTTACAATTTTGCCACCTGTTTTTGCATTTCTAGAAACAATCATGCTTCTTTACAATGTACCTGCTACAACAGCCATATACGGAGAAGTGAGGCGAGGTCACAGGTAATGCCACCTCCAGCAGACAAGGACTTTTGAAATGTGGGTTCATCTTGAATCCTCTTCATTTGTTTTTGGTTCCCATCAGTTTGTGCAAAGTCTGATCTTGTAACAGAAGTGTAACCATTCTTGGCTTGGCTGGATAGTCCCATTTGTCTTCAGGCTCTCCCAGCTCCCATTTGGGTGCACCTGAGACCTCCAGCAAGCCCATCTGCTCCTGCTATAAGCCACCAGGAATTGTCGTGTCCTCAGCGCTCAGACTCTCCTACCACATAAGGCCCAGGTCCGAGAGCATGGGAACACCACGTGCTCAGAGGGGCTGGGAGAGAGACCCGCAGGCCAGGCCGAGTACTTTGTCTGTTAGTGGTTTCCTCTGGTCCCGCCCACAGTGGGCGAATACCCAGACCCCACCCCACGACTTCCTGTGCCCTGACTTCCTGGCGGCTACTGGCAGTCTTGCCTCCCCACCGACCACCACCTACACCTGGACCCCACCTTTATCCAGAGCTCCAGGTAGGCCTCTGGAGGAGGCACTGAGCTCAGGCTAGGGGCCCGGCCCATCAGCCTCCCCACCGAATGGACCTTTCCAAAGTAAAAGTCTTTTCAGAAAAGAAACCTTGGGGCTTTTTCCAGCAATTTCCTCACGATGGCAGTGTTGCTCCAGAAATCCTATCCAAACACTGCCCACATGCCCTCTTCTCCCGCCCGTCCGGCGTGAAAAAAAATGTGACCTCAGACAAAGGCAGCAGGAAATATGGCTTCCTTGCTTCTTGCCCAGTTTGAAGAACCTTGCTCACACTCTCGTGATTTTGCTTTTGATTTCCATCTGTAATCACACTGGGACCTAAACCTACACTCTCATCAGGCATCTTTTCCGTTCAAGAACTCAATTTCCACTTACCTAGTGTTGCCTTTCTACTTTTTCTTCACTAAGCACGAGATCTCCAGTGTTTTCTTTTGGTACCAAATTGTCTTCGGATACCAGGGAGCAAACCTCAGGGATCCAGGCCTAAGGGGGAGAAAATGGTTGCACCTAAGGGCTTTGAGAAGAGCAAATCTAGGCACCAATACACGTGGTTCTTGACCTGGCTCACTTCCCAAATTCCCTAGGAGTCCTCCTACATTTTCCAGCAAGGGCATTAGTCCTTGGTGTATTTAGAGAGAAGCAATTCTTCGTCTGGAACCCTAAGATAAGTATCTAGATGGTTCTCAAGACTGCATACTACACCTGGAATGATACACATACTCAACTAGGTATAAATGCAAGTCAGAGGGGACATGATTTAGCCTTGGGCTTTCATCATTTCACATTGCAACTCAGGCACATTCTTATGTTATTACATGACATTGAGTGGATTCCTATGACCTCACTATATATGTGCATGTCAGTGATTATGTGTTAGGGATCAGTTATATAGCATTTTCTCATAAGTGACTAAGGCATGGTGCTTGCAAAGGATTCAGAAAATAGCTGCATCCTGATCCAGAGTAAAGTACTGCCATAAACAGTACCTGTTCCTACCACTGATAAACATTTCGATTTTGTTCCAGCACACACATAAAAACTCAGTTTACAGGGATGCCTGGGTGGCTCAGTCAGTTAAGCCTCAGACTCTTGATTTCGGCTCAGGTAATGAGCTCATGATCTCACCCCCATGTCAGGCTGGGTGCAGAGCTTGCAGCCTGCTTGGAATTCTCTCTCTCTCTCTCTCTCTCTCTCTCTCTCTCTCTCTCTCAGTCTCTCTCTCTGCCACTTCCCCACTTATGCTCTTTCTCTCTCTCAAAATAAATGAATAAAACTTAAAAAAAAAAGGACCACTCAGTTTCCATATCCTCGTGCACTCCTTTCAATGTACACATAGAAACAGGATTTTTAGCTTCATACACAACAATAAGTTTACATTAAAATGAGATTTATTTGTTGTAGTTTGGATCATATTTTCATGGAAAATTTTAGTTTTTTTCTGAGCAATACATGAGTTTTAGTAAATAAAACATTGGCAAAGAGTTTGTGGACTGCCACATTCACTAAAAATATTAGGATCTCAATGAAGAAATGTTCACTTCATAAGACGCTTAACACCTGGAAAATTAATGCCTATATTCAAACAAATACTGAATCACAACTACATAAGTGTGCCTCAGAAAATATAGGATTTTTCCCCTTCTCAAAAATGTAACCTACATTTTTATTTAAAATTTAATCTTAGCATTTTATTATGAAAAATATCACAGGCTATGTTACTGAATACATAAAGTTTGTGTGTACATCACTCTAACATTATGATCCAGGTGTATTCTATCAAATACAAGTCTCTGTATTCTATCAAAGCTTCAAGGGGAAAGCATTTGAATTTGTTATAGTTATCAATAATCTTTCATCAATGTTTACCTTTATATTTATTTACTAAAACTTAGGTCTTGCAAATTTTTCATGATGACAAACTGTCTAGAAAACAGAAATGAAAACATGATCTGGAACATGACACAGGAATAAGTCCATTTTAATGTAAATTTGTTGTGTTTGAAGCTAAATATCAGTTTGTGTTATGTACACATACACAGGCACACCTCGGAGTTACTGTGGATTCAGTTCCAGACCACCACCACAAAGCAAATATCACAATAAAGTGAGTCAAATATTTTTTTTAGTTTCCCTGTGCATATAAAGGTTATGTTTACACTATACTGTAGTCTATTATGTGTGCAATAGCATTATGTCTAAAAGAAGTACATACCTTAATTTTAAAGTATTGCTAAAAAATGTAACCATCCCTGAGAGAACTGAAATCACTAACGACAGATCACCATAACTGAGAAAATAATAATGAAAAAGTTTGAACTATTTCAAGATTACCAAGCTGTGACACAGAGACACAAAGTGAGCAAATGCTGTTGGGAAAATGGTGCCAACAGACTTGCTCGATGCAGGGTTACCACAAACCTCCAATTTGCACAAAATGCAGTATCTGTGAAGCTCAGTAGAGTGTAGCACAATAAAACAAGATATGCCTGTATATATCACACACACACACACACACACACACACACACATATACATGCACACAAACTCACACCTATGCATACATGGACATAGAGTGAAGTTTGGGTGAAGTTTAATTGCATTCTTATTGTAATAATCGCCATGATTAAAAGTATATAATTTTTACACAAGTGTACACATATAGATGGATATGTACAAATGTACTAAGATGTGTTTGTTTCTCTTTAAACATAATTGAATGCATGCTCAAGGTATTTTTGAACAAAATCTTCATCATTATTTGAAACAATTTTCATATGCTCATATACATATATATTTGGGGAACTTGGAATTTCTTTATTCTCTTGTTGGAAGGGTCTTATTATCCAAGAGAGTTACAGAAGGAATACCTGCCGCTGGCAAATTATTCAGATTTTGAGAAATCATAAGGCCAAAATTAATGGTAGTTCAGTCCCAACAAGAATAAAGATTTCGAAAATGTCATTCTCACCTCTAACTTATAAAATATACTAATAACTTTTAAAAAATAAAATTAAAATCCCTCGTTATGCTGGCATTTAAATATATTTCCTGCACTTATTGTAACTGGAGTATTTTCCAAACCTCATTAATAGTCTTTGGAATATTGGTATTTTTAAGGCAGTAGCCTCTTGTGTTTAGAATTTCTCAAAATTAGACACGCTTCTTAACAATAAGTCGAAGTACAGCATCCATTTATAAGGAAGTGCAAGGAATCCACAGGTAATGCCATCTCAAACAGACAAAGACTTGTAAAATATGGCTGTATCCTCAATCCTCTTGTGTATGTTCAGACATATAGATTCCTTAGGTCATGTGGTCAATGCAGCAAGTTGTTACCAATAATTTTTTCTGTACATATTTGTTCTGGATTTGCTATTGAATTATAATATAATGTAAACATTGTGAAGATTCTTGCAGAATACACAAAGCTCTGAAACACATATGGAAATACTCGTTCCCAAATGGAGCTATCCCAAGGGAAACACTATGGACAGCTTAACTGGTACACGTGTTCAAATGTTGTAAACAAGATGCACAATCATTCATGAAAGCTGATATTATTGAAGTAAATAAATGTAGCCTACTGTCCATCAGTAAACTCTCCTTATTTGCTCACAAGGTACTTGAAACACACATTCACCCACAGATGAACATATCATTATTTATTTTCTTCAATTATATTGTGGTTGTGCTGTAGTTGGAGTTTTGTGGCATTGTTTCTTCCCTCAGCATTGGATAATGGATACTCATAAATTTCCTTTGTTGTTGATCAAATTCTAATGATAATATATGCATCTGGCAAAGACATGATAAACTGAGCAATTATAAAACAGGAAAAAAAGGATACTCTCAATGACATAAACTCAATTGATATTTCAATCTATTCTATTCTGCCCTTTCTTCTATATGCATTGTATACGTGTGTCTTCTATACACACTGTATATATGTGTGTGTGTTACCATGCGCATACACTCGAGTTTTTTTGCTAAAAATTCCAACTGACATGATCTACATATGGGATTTTCTTGTGGTTTGAAATTTTTTCATTTTTCATGCATTTCTCAAGTCTTATTGTAAAGCCACTTCAAATGTTATTAAAAATACCTAAGAAGACTGGATTTTATGTTAAATAATAATTTGCCAAAAGCTTTTGTATACATGATCATTAAAAGTAAGACATTTAATCATTCCAGCTTAAATAGAACTGTGTCTACTTTTATAAAAAAAAATAGCATCTTGCAATAAATGATCCTTTATAACTTGCAGTTTCATCACATTTATATTGAGATCATTTTTTCTTGTTTTCTGTAAATTTCAAAAGCAACACTTACCTGTTTTCAAAATTTCAAACATTTTTTACAAAGTATTTTTTTAATATTTATTTTAGAGAGAGAGCCTGAGCGAGCAGTGGAGAGGGACAGAGGGAGACAGAGAGAATCTCAAGCAGGTTCCCTGCTCAGCGAGGAGCCCACGATCCTGGAAAGAGTCCAACCCTCAACGGACTGAGACACCCAGGCGCCCTTGCAATTTCAATCTTTGCCACAGGCCTAATTAAAACACATAGGTTCTACTTTATATTCTTTTTTCCTCCAAGCTCTGCTGAGATATAATTAACATATAATCTACTTTGTATTCTTGAGAGGTAGATCCTAGCAGTAGTTTGCTTAGAAGCCTTCCAGATACTCTCTTTTGTGCATGTTCACTCTTTAGAATCCAAATGTCTTTATGGTTGTAGTCAGTCGTAGAGAAAAATTTTTTTTATTTTCTGTTTCTTAGCAAAATGAGAGGTTTGATCTCAAAAGTCCAGTAATTTGATTTACTCCTCTAAATCAATGGTATGAGATATGGATATTGGAATTTAGTTATTACAAAGTCTGAAAAAGATTCGCCTATGTGTTTATGGGAATATGTGTGTGTGTGCAATCCAAAACTTTCGATGCACATAGAAGCATGAAAATGTGACCCATATCCAAGAGAAAAATTAGTCAATAGAACCTGGCCCAGAAAAAGCCAAATACATTGAATGAACAAATAAGGATTATAAGAGTTTTATAAATACATTCAAGGATTTCAGGGAAAATCTGACAACAATAAGAGAGCAAAACAGAAAATTAAATAAACAAACAGAAACTAAAAATTAGTAATACTAAATGGAAATCCTAAAATTAAAAGATTACATGAAATGAAAAATCCACTGGATGCTGAATAGCATACTCAACACTACAGAAGAAATGTCAGTGAATATTAAACATAACAATAATCATCCAATCTTAAGTACAAAGATAAACAAGGCTAAAAAGATATAAAAAGTCTTTGTGACCTTTGGGATAATATCAAACTAACATTCATGTACTTGGAGTTCATGAAGCAAAGAGAAATGGCAGAAAAAAATTTGCAGAAATAAAGTAATTTATCAGATTCAATAAAAAGTATAAATGTTCTGATTGAGGAAGGTCAAATAACCCAAATAACACAGAGAAAACTAAAATAAGGAAAAACAGAGACATTTCTGAATACCACTGATAAAGAGAAAATCTTAACAGTAGACTGAATAAAAAGACAATAAAAAGAATGATTATAGGAGGACAGCTATAAGAGTGAAAGATGATTTCTCATTAAATTTGATGCAAAGTAATCGAAGGAATACCAGCTATAAATTGCTATTAGAAAAATCTGTCAGTCTATAATTTTCTATCCAGAAAGAAATAGCCTTCAAAAGTTAAGGCAAAATAAAAACATTTTCAAACAGAAGCTGATAGAATTAATCACCAGCAGACCTGCTCTAGAATAAATGTTAAAGGAAGTTCTTCAAGGTGAAGTTTAATGATAACATATCTGGACTACAAGAAAAGATGAAGAGTTCCGGAAACAGTAAATATATGGGTAAATATAAAACAGGCTTTATGCATTCTTAATTTCTTTAAAGGAAATTGACCACATAAAATAAAAATAACAGCAATACATTGTAACATTTAAAACATGTAGCAGTACAATGTGTGTAAATAAAACCAGAATATTTGAGTAGGGAAGTATCCTAAGTTTATTGCATTATTTTCTACCTTAAACTAGTAAAATATTTGATGGTAGAACATAATAAAAGTTTTGTACTTTAATCTCCAGCATTTAGTACAAATAGTGGTATATCTAATAAGAGAGGGAATAAGATGAGATATTAAAAAGGATACAAAATATTCAAAAGATGGAAGCAACACCAGATGAAATTAATAGACGAGATTGCAAAATGGTAGATTCAAACCCAGCCATATGAATATTAAATATAAGTGGGCTAAACTCCAGTTAAATTTAAAATCAGAAGGGACGCCTGGGTGGCTCAGTCGGTTAAGCGTCCAACTGTAGCTCAGGTCATGATCTCTCATGTTCATGACTTCGAGCCCTGCATCGGGCTCTGTGCTGACAGCTCAGAGCCTGGAACCTGCTTTGGATTCTGTGTGTCCCTCTCTCTTTGTGCTCTGTCTCTGTCTTTCAAAAGTAAATAAACTTTAAAAAAATTATTTATAAAAGTCAGAAATTGCCAATATGGATGGATGAGGAAAACCCATCAATATAATGTTTAATATATGTTAAATCTGCAGAAAACAGACTAAAATTAAACAAATGGAAAAGTTCGATCATAGAAACACTAATCATAAGAAAGCCAAAGTAGCTATATCAATGTCATAAAAGTAGACTTCGGGACAAAACATTATCAGAGGGGAAGAGGGATATTTCATAATAATAAAAGCTTAATTCATCAAGGAAATAGAACATTGTCAAACATATTTGACTAAAACAGTTTCCAAAATTATTAAGCAAATACTTACAGAACTAAAGGAAGAAATGTACAAACCCACAACTTTAGTTGGCAATTTCATACTCCTCGTTCAGTAATGATAAAGCAAGCAGACAGAAAATCAGTAAGGATAGAGGAGGCTGAGTAATAGTATCAACCAAATCAATACAATTGACTTATAGAAACACTCCACACAACAATGGAAAAAATACATGTTCTCTTTAAATTCACATGGAATAATCACCAATAAACACCATTTTCTTGGGAACAGAAACAAGTGTCCACAAATTTTGAAAGGACTGAAATTATTCAGAATATGTTTTCTGACCACAACAAAAATAAATTAGAAATAAAAAACCAAAAATATATGAAAAATATCCAAATATTTTGAAATTAGACAACCCATTTCCAAGTAACTCATGGGTTAAAAAAAAGAAATACAATGGGATTTTTAAATCTTTTGAAATGAAAATATATCCAAATTTGTAGGATGTAGTTAAAGCAAAAGATAGGTATAAATGTATAGCTCTAAAATGGTTATATTAGAAAAATAGAATGCTTTAAAACCAGTGATTGAAGCTTCCACCTTAAGGAGCTCAAAAAGCAAGAGCAGATTAACGCCAATGTAAGCAAAAGAAAGTAAATAATAAATATGAGTGAAAATTAATGAATTAGAAAATGGCTAAACAATAGAAAAAATTAATGAAATTATAATATGTATCCTTGAATTTTCATAATGTACCTATAGTCCAAATTTTACCA
Organism: Panthera onca; assembly: GCF_046562875.1. Lineage (NCBI taxonomy): Eukaryota > Metazoa > Chordata > Mammalia > Carnivora > Felidae > Panthera > Panthera onca. The sequence continues at coordinate 20,511,472 of NC_138357.1, read as the reverse complement.
CTTCATGTAGGATATAGAATCCTTACAACAATAATGGTCCATTTACCATTCCCCAGTGTCCTTTATGCTACAGTTGTCATAGGTAATTCATCTACATGCATTATAAACCCTGTGAAATAATGTTAGAATTTTTGCTTTAATCATTCATGTGTATCTTAAAGGAGCTACGTACAAATGCAGCTTCTTGTATTTACCCAGTTATTCAAAATTTCTGATGTTCTTTATTGGCTCCTGAAAGTCTGTGTAACCTCCTGGTGTCATTTTTTCTCAGCCTGAAGAATGTCTTAGAGCATTTAATTTAGTGCATGCTACTGATGACAAATAATTCCAGTTTCATTTTGTCTGAAAACATTTATTTCACCTTTCTTTACCTGTGAAGGATATTTTCAACAGATAACAGAATTCTGAGTTGATTTTTTTCCCCATCAACACTTTCCAGAGAATATTCCATTGTCTTCTAGCCTCTGTACTTACTGATGAGAAATCCATAGCTATCTGACTGAGACATGTAATATATGACAGTGGTAGCATTTTAAGTCTGTGAGGAAATGACTGCCTTTTCAATAAGTGGTCTTGGAATTATTGAGGATCCATGTATACAAATGAAATTTTATTCCTCTCTTACACCATGCACAAACCCAACTCCACAATCCCTCTTCAGGTACTCAGGGAAGGTAAAGTCATCATAAACCTATTTTGGTACTATGGATAGCCTACAAAATGGTAGAGGGCCTTGATGGATTTATGAGATAAGACAGACTCTCTAAACAGGGGTTGGAAAAGTATGGCCCGCCAAGTTAATCTGACCAGTGACCTGTATCTATAAGGTCTGAAAGCAAAGAATAGTGTTCACATTTGTAAAGGTTGTTTAAAAAAATAAAGAATATGGGACAGAGACCATATGTGGTCTGCAAAGCTTACATTATTTACTAGCTGGCCCGTGCAGAAAGAGTTTGCTGTCCCCTGCATCTAGGACTGAATATATCTTCACCCACATCGTTTCCTTTCAGAGAAAGAGCATTTTGTGGTCAAATGTGCACCTCTGCTTCAAATTGATGGTCCAGACTAGTATTTTTGTTCGGCCAAGCCCCAGAAGTATATGAGAATGAACTCTGGACATAGGTTATAACCTTATCTCTGATATATGAAACCAACAGAATTCATTCCTGAATGACAGGCCAAGGCCTAGTGAATTGAGAGTAGGTGGTTACACTTTCTGAAGAGCCTCTCAGATCACTGTCACACAGAATCAAGGGGGCACCTCCTGGAGTTCTAACTACTTTCTATCTTCAGGTATTCACTCTCAAAAGACAGCAAGCCTATAGGATGGAAAAACAAAGAAGAATGCAAGAGACCACTGGGATTTTGGTTCAGGGGCTATCATGGAGTCAAAGTGCATCCAGGAACTACAGAACCAGGGTGTGGACTTTGAGAACTCTGTCAGGTTCTTCTAAATCTCTTGTTTCTGCAAGTGATAGCCCTGCTATAGCCCTGAATGTCTCCCAGCATGGTCAACAGTTGTATCTTTTATAAGAGTTGTCTGGGAGCTGCTCATCCAGGGTACTAGGGAAGGGAGGAGTGGGGAGTGGTTATTATACTATCCTCCTTCTGCATCCAGGTTTTGGAAGATGAAGGTGAAGAACCATAAAAGACAGTTAGAAATGGTAGTTACAGGGAAGATAACAGCAGAGAAGAGAGGAGGAGAATGGAGGAAGAAAGGAAGAGGTATACACTTGAAACCAATGTCAACTACATTTCAATTAAACAAAAAACAAAAAAACTCTACGAAACAATAAAAAAGAAAGAGTTGAACGTCACCCCCCCACACACACACACATCCTGCCCCACTCACACACATGCACAGACCCACATTCATTAACACCTCTAACCTCATTCTCCCAGAATGATCTGCTTGCTTTTTTTCTGATGCACATTTATGGAGCTAAATTATATCCACCAATGATCACCAATGCTAAGAGAACTCTACAAAAAGTGCCACCTTTGACACCAGTGGCTGCAATTGACCATTTCATAAGTGAAGTTGTCTATTCATGTCCATTCATTTAACAGGTCCAGTGCTACAATCACCCTTTTATTCTCTGAACTATGACACATATCGCTTGGTAATGATACCAGGATTTTTCACAGAATGAGAGATTTTTTTCTCACATTTATTTTTACTTTAAAAAACAAATAATATTCCAAGTTAAGAGGATCAGGGTTAGAGTGAAGGTCTGGGATTAGTTGTATATCAACACTGACTTCTCAAACTGCTTGGTAATTAAGAATAGTAATTGTTAAATAGGATACGGTGTAGTATAGAGGATTTCAATAAGTAAGGATGAGGTTGAGGGTTTTTATCAGTGGAGTGATTTGATAAGGAATAGTTACAAAGAGTGTCAGAAAAGAGGAATGGGTCAGCAATGGAATAAGGGCTGAAGAACACTATTTTGCATTTTCCTTGCTAATTTTAAAAAGTGATTTTTTCAGAGAATAGAAGATCATTTTGTTTTAGAGATGTGGTAAGGGCCAGGCATGCTTGTTTTAAACAATACTTAATTTTTAAAACTATGGTGATATTATTTATAGTAACAGATGATGTGGGGAGTAGGGTGAAGTCAGCAGCAGGTATACAAGAATCAGTTGTTTGTTGTGTTACTTGCTAATTTTGGAAAATTGGGAATTTATGTAAGACATGGAATAGCATGGTTATCAGGGATGATATGTAGATTAGGAAGACTGAGTGGCAGGTGTGATGTAAGGGTTAGTGATGGATGTGATCCAAGTAGTGGTTTGACTTAAATGGAAGAATTACACAGCAGCTGTCAATGGTGTGAATAAGGATCAGAGATTTCTGTATATAACATTACTAGTAGTAAAATGAGTGATGTAACACAGGATAATGGTTAGGGATGGACTCAAAATTAAGGATATTTCTTTCCCATATAACTTGCTTATCACACAATCACAGGTATTCCAGGGAACAATGGAGCAGGTGTGTGTCAAATACTTGGTGAGAGTTAAAAATGGTATCAGGGTCAGTGATGGATGAAATCAGGGATGGCTGTTTTCAACACCACATGGACATTGAAAAAGAGTATAACTGAAAGGGGGCTTGGTAGCAGTAAGGGATCAAATGATTGCAGTGATGGGTTGAGCATCATATGTGTCCACTTTTCAGATTAGCTACTCATAAAACAGCATCTTTGTTATCATGATTATTATATGAGTGCTATGATAAGAGTTAGGTAGGAATGGGATGGATCTGGAATTTTGTGAAGTTTGGGGGATGTCTGTTTTCTATATAATTGATAGTTAAAAATACTGATTTTACATAGGGAAAGGCATTGGATTGGGGTCAGGGATAGAAGTCAAGTCAGCAGTGGATGAGACAGATGAAAAAGTGTTAGGATGAGGAATGTGCTAAGGATGAATACATATTACTTCACCAGAAAAATAGTACATAGAATAGATAGGATGGCGCCATGGAAAAAGTGATGGGGATAGATGTCTAGTTGGATATGAAATAGAGCGATTTTTACATATAATCAGAGGGTATTCTCTTAGTGATGGAATAACTTTCAGAAATGTTTGTTTCCTATATTATTTGGTAGTATAAAGCACTGACTTTACACAAGGGATAGGTTGGGGTCTATGCTGGAATGAGATTACAGAATAGATGGAGGGTTAGGGATGGTTTGAGGTCAGGTTCAGAGATACCTGCATTGCGCATTATTTGTTAAAAAATATCAACTGAGCAGTCCAGTACCAATGAACACACCCAGGACCTCGATCTTGTTTTTTAATACAGTTCTCCAATAAAAGGAGTCAGGAATCGTTGGAGAAATAGCTGAATTTAGGACTAGGGCGGGAAATATACAAGATGAACCTGGAGCATCTTCCAGTGCCAAAAAAGTAAGAAAGTGCTCCTCCCAAATTACATTGAATGGAGTTGTCAATGGGATGTAGGGGCCAGCAGATAGAGCTCCCAATGACCAATGTTGGAACAATTTTAGCAACAAAATTGTTGTAGTATTTGATTATAACTCAATGCACAAAATAAATATACCCATGAGTCCACAATGATATAAATAAATGATTGAATAAATAAATGAAGGAAAAGAGACAAATTTCCCATGCAAAGAATCTCAAATAATTTATGTAGATACTCAGATTTCAAGAAGGGAGAGCATAACTCTCTGCTAACATAAATGCAGGTTTATCATAGTGACTTCCTTTTGAAGAGTACAGTACAAGAGAAAGGAAAAAAAGTAATTTTATAGTGGAGAAACCTGACAAACACTACTTCAGCCAGGTGATCAAGATTAACTTCAACCCTAAGTTCTGTTGACAGTATAATTCTTGACATGATGTGATGAAAATAGCACTTGACCTCTGTGATCTTCTTCCTCAAAATCTACAACCCCAGTTTAATTGCGAAAATAACAACAGACAAACCCTAATATGAGGGCATTACACAAAATATCTAACCAATAATTTTCAAAACTATCAAAGTCATCACAAACAAGAGAGGTCTGAGAAACTCACAGCTCAGAGGAGCCGAAGAAGACATGATGACTAAATGTAATGGTATCCTGGATGGATCCTGTAACAAAAAAGGACATTAGGTAAAAACTAAGGAGATCTGAAGAAAGTGTGGACTTTAGTCAATATGATGTATCAGTATTTGTTGCTTAATTGTGACAAATGCACCGCACTGATAAAAGATGCTGATAGTAGAGGAAACTGGGTGCAGGGGATACATGAACTCTGTACTACCTTTGCAACTTTTCTGTAAATAGAAACCTATTCTAAAAGGTTATTAAAAAAATACATGATATCACAAAAGCTGAGGGGCTCGGTGGGGTAGGGGTGAGAGAGATGCTGAAGATTATAAATGGCTTGAATGTCAGGTTCTGGGATATCTAACTTACACCTTACTTGGTACTATGTCTTTAAAAAGTGATATGATATAGGATGAGGAATGGGGTGGGTTTCAGAGACCAAGTGAGGGGCACAGATTTGGCAAAGTGAGAGGGAGGCATGGGGAGGCTCATGTATGGCTTGAGGATTTGTGAATAGGTGTTAGTGAAATTGTTTTGCACATCAATTGGTAGTAAAATAGTGTGTGTGTTTGTTTACAAAGGAAGAGGGATGATGTAGGCACCTCAGTCTAGGTTTGGGATGGAATGAAGTAGAAGCTGCAGTAAGAAGGTACAGAGAAATGACTGAACGGTAGGCACTGGAAACAGGTGTAATGGGGAAGATATAAATGATTGATTCTCACATTACTTGGTAATAAGATGAGAAATAATACAGTGATTTAATCCTATTCTTTGGTAGTCTATGTACAGCCATTTAATTGTTCCCAGTGTCCTGCCAGCATTTAAGACATTCTGTGTTTTCGTCACATGAGAGGTATTCTTGTGCGTAATTGGACAGGGTGTGGGCCAACAGGATGGCCTTGGAGGCTGCCACGTACCAAGGAGGCTTCTCATCCCCAATTATCACACTTATCATTGACCCTCTCAAAGTTCTACATTAGGGTGTCCAGGGGACAAGTATTATAAAAGGGCTTCAGAGAACCGTTCAGCAGAGCTGAACCATGTCCAGCCATTTTACCGTCATGATATTCAGGATCTAGGTCAATGTCTTCAGGACACCCTTACCCTCACCAACTTCCTAACCAGACCTCCTCTTGCTCCTTAAATCGACTTCATCTGATGACCTAGTGCCATGTTTTCACCTGTGGAAGCCCCTTCAAGTAACACAGGGAGCTTTTGGAAAAAAACAAAAAAAGACCAAAGCCTATATTCCATACCTCAAAATTTTATGTTTGGGGTGAAACCCTGAATCAATATTAAAGAGAATTTTTCTCTAGGTGACAACCATCAGCCTAATGCCTGCTTTCTGCCTCTTGCCTCCAATTACTTTCTCAATTTCATCAACACTTTTGAGTCTCAGGCACCTATTCTTGTGAGCTGCTGGGGTCTTCTTCCATCTAAACTGGAGACAACTACTGTACAATGGACACACGGGGCACCCAGTTAGTTTCTTGTCTGGATATCCTGGCCAGGCCACAATTACGCTTCAAAGCAGCAAACTAAAGCAGGGAAGGTATGGTGAGCCAACCCTCAGAGAAGACAGCAGAGGGCAGGAGCCCAAGTGGGCTTCCAGGTGTCATCAGTGACCCAGAGGGAGAAGGAATCTGTAGACCAGCAATGGTAACTTTGAAACCTCTGGAAGGTTCTTTGCTGTTTGTGGCTCCTGTGTGTGTTGGCCCTGCTGTGTGGGTCCTGAATGTTTCCCCGCCTGGTACAGAGTGAGGCCCTTGAAGCAGCTTCTCTGTCTGCCGGCCATCTGGGGCCCAAGGAGACGGGAGCTGTGGTGGGGGGACAGTGGACCACTCTGCAGCCATGCTTGGGAGTGTGGAGGGGAACCCAAAGGGAAGAGTGGGAGGTGGGCAGCTACGGAGAAGGAAGGAGGCAGGGTCCAGGTCTTGCACCAAAGGTAGGGAAGGAGAGCATGGTGGGACCAGCCGGGCCTTAGAGGAGACCAGGCTGCTGAGCAGAAGAAAGGCTCCAAGCATTTCCAGGCCAGGCCAGGATGGCCTAGAAGAGGTGAGGGGCCCCAAATGGCCTCTTCAGGGAGAGCCCGTCCCGTCCTCTGAGGGTCTAATTGCTACCAAGAAGTTCCCGTTGGTGTGTGCGGTTCCACCCAGCACCATGCTTTGTGAGCAGAGAACACAGAGCTGAGGCCCCGGCTGTGCCTTCTCTGCCCACCAGGGTGAGGACACAGTAGGAGGGCCCTCAGCCCAGAGCCAGCTTCTCTCTGGGACACCACTTCCTGACACTCCAGCTGTGGTTTATTAAATTGTGCGTGTCACAAAACCCACGGTGGACCTGATGACAGCTACGGGGAAATGCACCAGCACTGCTTTCGCATATGACTCCGGGGGGGGGGGGGCGCGGTTAGTTTTCACAGAGACTCCCGCCCTTCCCCTGCAGCCCGAAGCGAAGAACCCCTGCTCTGTTCTGTTCTCCCCACTTGCCAGCTTCACACTCGCCCAGCCTGCGTTAGGTGTCCTATGCCCCAATGACCGCTAGATGCCGACAGAGACCTGACAGGACTCCTCGCCTTCTCTTCCAGGGCCCAGGGCAACCTTTTCAATGGGTCCAGTCTGTCCTTGCCCAAGGGATGAAATTAGGGCTCAGGACAAACCAATGGCCCCAGATCCGCCCCCTCACCGCTCACAGGCATTTTTAAGGGCACAAAGGCAGAAACCCACTCCCTGCTCGCCCCTGGGAGCTTCTCCCTTCTCCAGGTGATAGGGTTCTCTCTTGACCTCAGCATAACCCAACTACTAGGAGTACTGTGGGCGGGGCTAAGGACAGGGCCCACATTTTAACAGCTGTGTGACTTTGAGCTCATTATTTAGCCTCTCTGTGCCTACATTTCCTCATGTATACAATGAGAATTGTAATGGTACCTACCTCATGGGGCTACTGTGGGACTGAAAGGACTCGATATTTCTAAAACACTTATGACAATACCTGGCATGTATTAAATACTCAGTGTATGTCAGCTATTCTAATTTGCCCTCTTGGGTCCTTGTAGGAAGGCCTCAGTAATCTTTTTCTTTTCTTTCCTTCTCTTTTCTTCTCTCCTCTCCTTTCCTTTCCTTTTTGGCTTTTCCCACTTAGGGACCCTAGTTTCAGACCATGGACTTTGCCCCTGACTTTGTCAACTGTGTCTGGTGGTTGCTAAGTTCCTTTTGGTCCTAGTTTTCTACAAAGCCCTTGTGTTGGCATTGCTGCTGTTATGCTCTGGGTTGAGACAGGCCTCGCAGTGCATTATTCGAGTCCCAGTGTTCTCTGAGAACACCAGAGAAAGAACATTAGAGAAAGTAGAAACTCCCTCCATCTATAGACAGAAATCTTTCCCCTCTGGTATAAACATTTGACCCTGGGAGCACAGCTTCAGGGCCCATGCATAAAATGCTGCTCTTGGGATGCTAGTTACATTTCTAGCCGGCAAGTACTGTACTTTACCCACTCAAGTACACAGCTTTGTTTGACCAAGAACTTACACAGCTCCCAGGTTCTCATATTCAAGTACTTTTCTAACCAGAAATTGAGGAATATCTTAAATGTTTCGTATGTTAACCCTGTTCAGTTGTTCGCCGTGTTAGTTGCACCACAGCTAAGAGAACTGGAAATCCAGACAGTCCCACCTGGGCAGAGCCTCAGTGCAGAATCAGGCGCCCTCCTCCAAAAACCAGCCTACAGGCTCCATCAGAGAGCACGCCAAACTAGAAGTTGTCAACTGTGTAGCACAACCAACCAGATGTGTCTACACAATGACTCTTGTGCTAATAAATTAGGCATAAATTCAAGAGATAGAACCAGACGTGCCTAATGAACGTATCTCAAGAATAATTTCAGCGAGTAGAAAAACAAGGCCAGTATGAAGAAGGTGCTTGCAAAGATGAGAGTGACCAGATCGTGTATAATCAGGTTGGGCAGTTTCATTAGCAACTCCATCCCTTCCAGTGTGTCTGAGGCCACCCTCCCAAACTCCATGGCAAACTTCCAGAGTTTTGTTAAGATAGGGTAGGTTATCCATACCAACCCTCCCTTGAAAAAAAACTTCTAAAAACCTGGATGCAATGGCAATAATACCTTCTTTAAACAACTGAAATGCTGAAAAGGGAGTGAGGTGTTACCTGGACAAAATAAAGAGAAAATTTTCCAAATCAGAATATTGTTTACATAACCTCTTAGGATAAGAAGAGCATAAACCAAAGGTCAAGATGTATACAGAGTAGGGAGCCTACATGATTGCCTTCCTTCAATTCGCTGGTACCCAAAAAGGCACCACCCCCAGGGTATAGGGTGTGGTCCAACCCCTACATAGAAGTCCATCTTAGATTCCACTTCCTTGATATATGGGAATTCCAAGCCTGAAAATTTAAGGATGTCTTCCACTAGGAGTACCCCCAATTTCCCCCATATACTCCATCTGGCAGAGGCAAATGGAAATCCTCTCTGGTCGAATGTGACTTCATCCTAGCCTAAAGTTCTTGCTACAGATAATTGTTAAAGTATCATGACCAGGATAACCAGGTACATAAACAAACGAGGCACATGGCAAGAACAAGCAGAACAACAGACCAAAGAGAGACACACAAAATTTCAGTTAATAGAATTGTTAGACACAGATCATAAAACACGTAAGTTTACAATGTTTAAAATTATAAAAAAGGAAACCCCACTTCTGGTCAGCGTAGAGTAACAGAGACCAATTTACTCCCATGCCCGAACAACCAAAAACTACACATAAATGAAACAATGATTATCAAGACACTGGACATCAGGTTACAAGGGACAGTGACCCATAAAGATAGTTAAAAGAAAATGTATTCCCCACAACTGTCCCAGCTTAAAGCCTTGAAAGTTTCCAGGTCTCATCAGCAGAGCCTGGTGGACCTCTGAATTGAGGAGTTAAGAAGGGGTGTTGGGAAGAATGAAGTGGCTAAAGTTTGCTAGACATATTACCAGGGAGGAGGCTGTATAGAGAGAAAACTTAGGCGATCTACAGGGATATATATGTGTGATGTGTGAAACTACCCAAGACCGGGGAAAGAGCTATCCAAAAGGCCTAGAGGGAACAGTACCTAAAGCTCATACGGGACTGAGAATAGAACTTATTCCTACCTATCAGACTTGAAAGTATCACAATTCATGGCATTGGGTAAAGTACCCATAAAGCTCTTGCCTCAGTAGTGGGGAATAATTACTCCTCCATTAAACATAGTTCCGGTGCTAACAAATCCAAAGAATTTGACTCTTTCCAAGTAGCTGAACTGCATCCTAGTTAAAAGGTCAAAAATATTTCCACAAATACAAAAATATCTAGTATCCAACAAAGTAAAATGTCACAATGTCACAATATCACAATGTGCGGTATCCAACAATACATTACAGGCATGCAAAGAATCAGAGAAATACACCACATAATGAGGGAGAAACCAATGTAATTGATCTGAATCTGACAGAGTTGTTAATATTGGCAGAAAAGGGAATTAAGACAACTATTATAACTGCATGTCTGTGTGCAAAAGATCAAAAAGGAGACATGAAAGATACAAAAGGAGCCCAAATCAAAATTCTTTAGAGGAAAACTAAAATATTTATTTATTTATTTATTTATTTATTTATTTATTTATTTTAATGTTTATTTATTTTTGAGACAGAGAGAGAGAAACAGAGCATACGTGGAGGAGGCGCAGAGAGAGAGGGAAACACAGAATACGAAGCAGGCTCCAGAGTCTTAGCTGTCAGCACAGAACCTGACGCCGGGCTCGAACCCACAAACTGCGAGATCATGACCTGAGCCAAAGTCAGATGCTTAACGGACTGAGCCACTCAGGCACCCCCCTACAATATTTAAAATGAAGACTATACTGGATGAGATTAACAACACCTTAGCCATGGCAAAAGGTTAGTGAACTTGAAAACATAGCGATCAAAACTATCTGTCAACCTGTCTATCTATCTATCTATCTATCTATCTATCATCTATCTATCTGTCATCAAACATTGAGCTCATACTACTACCAATATAACAAAACATGGTTCTATTTAGGGTTCCCCTTTTCATATTTGTAACCACCTTCTCTGACAATGAGAAACTTGGCTTCTATTATCCAACTATATTTACTTTTTTGTTTCATACTAGAAATCACTAAAAGTAGTTCAGAATTGATAACGTGTGACTATAAAAAATAAACTAATTGGGAAACCTACACAAAATTCCTTTTTGAAGTAACTAAAGATAGATAGAATGATAGACACACTGATATAGAAAAAGATAAAGATGCACGTCTCTCTCTATATAGATTCATATATACATATATATACATTTACATATACATGTATTGAAGTACATACATGTATATACATACACATATTTCCTATCTCTGTTTATGGAGAAAACCTAGAAATGTGACACCACACTGGCAATAAGCATACTTAGTGTTGAGATCTTATTTCAGAAATACCATTCTCAAAGAAAGAAAGAAAGAAAGACCATGCTCTACCACAAGGAAATAAAGTTCGCTGGAGAACTGGCTCATCCCAGGGCTGGGGCTGGGAAAGTACGTGACAACCTTTGCATACCATGCTGTTGAGAAAAGAAGAAAGTGGTCAAAGAATGGCAGGTACATGTCAAAAGGACAGAAGAGCCCACTTAAAGTGTGTACCAATGGCCAAATCAGGGACAATCTGAGCATCAATGGCTAAAATAGGTTATATATAATCCACTGAAAAACTAAGAATTATTTCTCCTGAAATAAATTAATAAGTAAATAATGCGGAAGAAGGAAAAACTCTTTCTCATAATGGAATATGAACTAATTAGTGCAGAAGAAATGATGGAATTACAAAATCACCATTTGTCAGCCATCATAATAATAACTGATTCAGGCAAGAATCAACAATGGATACTAACACTAGGGGTAAACGTTTGATGTGTAAGCAATTAATTCCATAGTCTCAAGGTACCTCCCAGAAGATATTCATTATTTACAAAGGAGAAACCTGGCAGACACCACTTTAACGAAATGATCAAAATGATCACAAAGTTAACAGCATCAGTAATGGGACAAATTGACATTTCTTTGCATCTTGATATCATGCACTGAGAAGGCACATCACTTCTGTGATATTTCTGCCAAAAAATGCATAATGAGAATCTAATCATGAGAAAACATCAGACAAACCCAAACTGAGGTACATTCTACAAAATGACTTCCATGTAATCCTCAAAATCTTCAAGGTTATGACAAAGAAAAATGGATGAATTGCTCCAGATTAAAGAGACTAAGTAAAAAGGCACGAGAATTGAATGCAACTCATGATCCACAAGTTTCTTCTCCTATAAAGGACATTATTGAGATAATTGGTAACATTTGAATAAGGTCTGTTGATAAGTTAACAGTGCTGTGTTTATATTAATTTCTTGGTTTTTGTAATTGTAACTGTGGTTTTAAAAGGAAATGACCTTGCTGTTAAGGAATATAAACTGAAGTACTGTGTCTGCAACTTATTTTAATGATTTAGAAAAAAAATCACAGACACATATACATACATAAACACACAAACACAGAGAAAGAGAGAGAGAGAATGATAAAGCAATTATAATAACCATTTGGTAATCTTGGTGATAAGTACTATGCTTTCAACTTCTCTGTAGGTCTGAAATCAGGTCTAGAAGGTTTTTAAAAATCCATGATGCTTAATACATGAGAATGTTTTGTTAAAACTATTAGGTAGAAATTGTATAAGAAACAAGATATTTACACAGTCCCAAAGTGGAAAACAGTAACGTCACAGTGGAGAAACCTAACATACATCACCATGAGCAAGTACTCAATGTTAACATCATTAATGTCAATACCATGTGTCTCCTGATATTATGTAATGAGAAGGAAACAAAGTTCATAGGATAACCTGAATATAATCCTGAGGCAACATAACATGAATCCAAATCGAGAGAACTTTCTGAAATATAACTGAACTGTATTCTTCAAAAATTAGAGTCATAAAAGACAGACTGGGGAACTGTTTCAGATTAAAGAAAGATAAAGAGACACAACAAATAAATAAATGCAAGACATATTCCCGCAAAATAAATTGGAAAGTCTAAGTGAAGGGTATAGGATAATTTTTTGTATGCTTTTTTTTTAAAAGTTTATTTATTTATTTTGAGAAAGAGCGTATGTGAGCAGGGGAGGAGGAGAGGGGGAGGGTGGGAGAGAATCCCAAGCAGGCTCCACACTGTCAGAGCAGAGCCCGACATGGGGCTTGATGCCATAAACCGTTAAATCATGACCTGAGCCAAAATCAATACTAGAACACTCAACTGAGTGAACCACCCAGGCCCCTTGTGTACGTTTCTTGCAAAACTTCTGGGTGAAATAATTTTAAAATAAAAAGTTTACAAAATGAATGTGAAAAGCGTTGATTCTTTTTCTATGCTTTGAAGTTGTATAAGTAGTACTGAAATAACATTATTTTTGAAGTTTTTGTAGAATTTTCCCACGAAGCCTTCTTAATCTGATGCCATTTATTGGAGGGAGGGAGATCCTTATCTAAATTTGTATAACTTTCTTTCGCAATGAGCCTAATAGACTTTCCTTCTCTATTGGAGTCAATTTGGCAAGTTGAATTACAGTAAAAACTATCTGAATTTTCCAACTTATTTACACAGAGTTGTGCAAAATAGTTCGTTTTCTGGCTGAAAACAACAGATATTTACTTCTCATGATTTTGTGCGTTGGTTGGGTGATTCTTCTCATTTGGGATACCTCACATGATTTGTGAGGTCAGTTGGCAATGCAGTTGAACCTCGGAAGGCTTCACTCACATATATGGTGATTGGCAGGCTGTTGACTGAAGCATCTCAACTCTCCACATGGGCTCTTCAGTCAGTTATCTCAGGCTCACTCGGGTGAAGATGATCTCAGAGTTCCAAACTCAGCAAGGGAGAGAAAGCACCAATTTATAAGCATTTTGAATGGATCACATTTGGTAAAGCACCACTAACCATAACAAGTCATATGGTCAAGCCTCAATTCAAAGAGTGGAGCGATAGGACCCACCTCTTGATGGGGAGAGTGGCAAAATCACATTGCTAAAAGACATACATTTAGGAACGGAGATAGCTTGTGGTTATTTTGCAATCTATCACACCTTGTCTGGTTGAGTGTTCACAGCCTTCTCTAAAGTGGATATAATCTGGAGGGCATTTACACGGGAAATAAATACCTTATACTGTGTCCACTCCAAGAGGCCCATCTGTATATATCTTCTGCACACTTCCTAGGTGCCAGTCTTCTGATATTAATCTTTCCAAGTCCCTGAGACGTTGTTCAAGCTATTAACTACCATTCACGAATAGATTAATACTCTAGGCCTTTTCTCCTTGAAGTGGACACTTGGGAGTTCTGACCAGTAGCGCTATTTCACTACTGTCCTTCTGGGCTAACTCTGAGTAAGGCTGCAATACACCATCTATCCACTTCTGGCTGGTTCCAGTAAACGATGCAGATCTATATACATAGACCAGTTCTGTTCTTTACTTTCCCTGTTAACCAGTCATAGGAAATTCTATGAGGGCTGAAGGAAAACAGTGAAGCATGTACAATGGAAGTCTAAACCGTCTGTTGTGCAGTTTACTAATGCCTTCCATACTTACTCAGCTCTGTTCTTATACACCATTTTCATTTTACAATGGAATACTGCTATATATATCCAATTTTATGCTCTGATGGGTTCACAACACATATTTCATGATGGGAAATTCAGGATAAATAATTACTTGGTATTCCACAATCCAATGTTCAGTCTCTGCTAGGGTATAGTAGGGAACCAGGATTTGCTTTGCTTTTCTAATAGAGGGCTGCCGACAAAAAAAGGGAATGCCTTACTCAAAAACTCTAGGGGTCTTGTGCAGTGATTCTCCAATTGGGGCTTTCCAGAGACTACACGGAGAATTTCTGTCTGCCACAGACACTTTGACAACTCTAATATGTACTCCTGGGTCTGCTGAATCATAATACCCAATCAGTAGGGCAGTTTCTATCATAGCCTCGCTCTGCTGCAGAGCCTTTACTCCCTTTGGCCCTACTCAAAAATGGCATTATGATAGATTTTCTGGTAAATGGCTTGGAGCAGCACACCTGAATGTGGTATCTGTTCTCTACAAAAATCCAAAGATGCCTATAAAATATCATGCTCTTTTCTCGGTTGTGTGTTGCAAAAGCGCAGCTACTTATTTCAGGCCACTGGATCCTTAATAACTTCACTAATAAGGCAGCTCCGGAGTTTGATGGGAACTATCTCCCATTCTCTGGCACGCATGTGTCTTACTAAGGTATCTAGAGTAACTTCTACTTTCTCTTCATCAACTCTGGTTAGCATGAGTCAGCTCTGTAAGAGTCCTGTGCAATTTTCTGTGTGATATAAAAATAACGACAGCCCATCTAGACTATCTCATGACAGAGAGCAGGAGACATGACATAGTAGGAAAGTGAAGCAGTTTCTCCTGTTGTCTCCACAGTAGACTTCATATTATCAGTTGGTGAGAGTAAGAGGAGGGAAAATGCATTTGATAGGTTAATATTTGCGCACTGATGAAGGAGGCATTAATTCTCCAGGCCCAGGTAAAGATAAGTGAAGAAGGCTCATGTTAGAAGACACATTGCTGCTGAGTTTCCAGGGCTGGATAGGAGTTTCATTAGTTGAGAACCATGTGCATTTTGCAGACAGTACATCAATCCTGTGCACAGATTTGGGAATAAATGAATTACTTCCGGGAACAGTAGTATGTATCACTGCATCAGCAAGAGTTAGATCATGGACATTGGCCAGGTCCAGCACTTGGTAGGATTAAAGAAAGCCTAGAGAGTCAGTTTCTCCATCAAGGTCCCCACACATTAATTTACATATGCCTCTTTTGTGCACCACTTACACTTTGTAAATCATTGCACAATGTAGCACTCCTTCCATGTCTTAGAAAGCAGGAGAAACCAGCACTAGGACAAACCCGTGCTGCTGTGTGAACTTCCCCAGACACTCACATAGATATAGGGCCTTCAGAGGGCCATAGAACATTTTGCAACAAAAAGAAGTCCACCTCTAGTCCCCTGTACTTCTCACCCTACTGACTTCAGGGCCTCTCTTTTCCCCCAAGTCCCCACCAGCCCCTTTTACTTCCTGCCCAGGCCTGGTATCACCCCAGTTCCGGGCCTGGACTTGCTGAGGAGATGCAAACCCTTCTTCCCAGGTACCTCTCTAACCCAGTGGCAACTTGGCCTCCTGAAAGATGAGATGCATTTGAGCGGCTTGGCTCCTCAGCATAGCTGATGGTTTCCAACTGCTAAGGACTCTCTGTTCATTTGGAATTGGTCTGAATAGTCTCACGTGGCTAGAACCTAGTCATTGTCACTAAACTCAAGATATCAGAGAAAATACTAACTGGAAATTCTTGTCTTTTTCTTTTTAAAAAATACAGAACCTCTGGGGTGTCTGGGCGGCTCAGTTGGTTAAGCGTCCGACTCTTGGTTTCAGCTCAGGTCATGATCTCGTGGGTTCGTGAGATCAAGCCCCTCGTCAGGCTCTGCACTGACAGCATGGATGCTGCGTGGGGTTCTCTCTCTCTCTTTCTCTCTCTCTGTCTCTCTCTCTCTCTCTCTCTCTCTCCCCCCCCCCACTCATGCTTGCTCATTCTCTCTCAAAATAAATAAATTTTAAAAAATTTAAAATACAGAATCTCTAATAAATAGCACCCTTTCCCCGCCAAGCTGAGAGTCAAATGGAACCAATGCAGACGAGTTGTCTTGTTTTCTGCACAGTTAAGAAATAGGGAATTCAATGTGTATTTACAACGATAGCAAAGTTAAAATAGCTCATACTATGTTGCCAAATGAAGGATAACAGAGATATAAACACTGTCTTTAAAAAGATTCTTTTAGAAGAAAAGTATGAATTGAATCATTTACTGAAGTACTGTTTGAACAGATGGTGTGATTAACAGCTAACATGTAAGCCATCTTGGGAGCTTATGGAAAAGTAAACAAGTGGAGCTAAAAAGAAATCACTTTATTCCCCAAAAGGTTCTTTCATTCATTTTACTAGGAAAATTGGAAAGTCTGTGTTTAGAAGCTCTGTTTCCTTGGGGGTTGTCAGGAGTGAGCAGGGAGGAGAGTCTCTGAGTATGAGCACATTGATGCAGGATTGAGCTCCAAATTTGTCTCCTGAAGGATGAGACGGGTCTGAGCAGCCGAGACCCTCTACACAGCTGACCCTTCCCAACCACGAAAGACACTCTTCATCTCTGCATGTCCTGAAAGGCCTCATGTGCCCGGGTAGAGGAGAAGGGAGTCAGGAGCTGGGAATCAGCTATGTAACAGGCACTCCACTAGGAACATTCCAAGCACTGTTTCCTCTAAGGCTAGCTCACCATGGCCCCGGGAGTCACACGTTATAAGGCTGATTTTCCCAGTGGGGAAACTGAGGTGGGGAAAGGGGAAGATATCTCCCAGAGCCCGCGTGGTCATGTCCTTTGTGGAGCTGCCCTTGAAACGCTGGCTGTTGACCTTCAGGCCTTAGGAGAGGCAGCTGATTGCAGAGGGAAGAGCACTGACCATGTCTGGAGGCATGGGTGTGAAAGGGTCCTCTGCTAGCTAGTGCCTCAGGGACAGCAGCTGTTGCCTTCTGTGCCCCAGTTTCTCCATGTTTAAAATATGGGAGTGGCACCACATGGGCTCCAAGGTCCTCGTTCGGGTCTGAAATGGTATCAGAATATCAATCCAGCTGGCTTCCCCAGCCCCATCGTTTCTGATCATCGTCAACTGAAATACAGAAAGAGTCCTTACACAGGGGGGCAGCTCTAGCTATGGTGCCACCTACGTAGGCAAATCTCCAAGGAATCGGCTGACCCTTGGCAGAGCTCTCTCTCCACTGCCTTACCTTAGTGTTACCGTATCCACTTAGTGATGGCCCACCACGCGTCGTCCTAGTGTTTTCATCTGACTAATATTTACTGAGTGTGTAGTAATGCTCCAAACACTGTGCTAGGCACTGTGGAAACAACTGGGAGCAAGGACACAGTGTCTTCCTTCCTAAAATTAGGCCCCGTGGGGGAGATACAGAAGCAAACAGATAGGTAAAACACCGAAGGATAAGTGTGGGCATAAGAAAAGGGAACCAGAGTTCTACCTGAGGAGTCAGACTATGTTACCTTGAGGTAATGATGTTGACATCAGATTAAACTTTTTGTCAACCATCCAGATATTTAGAATCACCCAGGTGACTGCTGCAGATTTGCTTGCCCTATTATCCCGGCACTTGGTAGCACTGTGATGAAAATGTTGGATTCCCATGCTATTTAGAGCCAAGGTTTCCAGGAAGGTAATGAAATCTTTTATGTTTCCAAAGATCTAGAGACTTAATTAAGGAGGAAAGCAACATTATTGTTAGTAGTCCAGAAATAAACTCCTTCTCTTGGGCATTTTCATGTAAATACTTCCGAACTCTTTCATGTGAAGGGCCTTCTAATCACCTCTCTGGGGCCTAATCCTGGAGGCTTTGAAATGGTTTCCCTTTGCAATTTTGAAACCTTTGACACTGTGTCCCCTGGTGAGTGTGATTCTACCTTCCTCCCTGGTCTTTTTAATACCTGGACTTTGGGAATGTTCCTCTCCCCATTTTAGAAAAGGTGCTACTGCTTTTGAGTTACATTTGGAATTAACTTCAGGGCTCTGCTAAATGGAAGGAAAGCCTACCATGCGTTCTGTGTTCATATGTGACAATGCCCAGCCCAGGGATTCCTTCCAGGGCTGGAATGATCCATTGGAACATTACTTCAGGTCAACGGAAGAAAGAAATTCCTGTAATACCTCAAGTACCTGTCTGCCAGTACACTTACTACTCTGCACCTCACCTTATAGCCAGTTATGTCCAAATATTACCCCTCATCTCATCACTCGACTGTGAGTTCCTACAGGCAATAATAGTACTTTGGTTGTCCTTAGATGGTAGGTGGTTAGGGCCAATGCCTTGCATGTAGGAGGTGTTGTTCAATATTTGGCCAAACTCCAAACTTCCAATGTTGCTTTATTGGTTTCTCAGTACTGTTTTATTGTCACATAAAGCCTGCCATAATTCATTCCCAAAGTCAGCCATCTTGCTATCCCACATAGCAATATTGTTTCATCATTTTACCAGGTGCTAAAATTAGACTCTAAACTTCTTAAGTCAGAGGAGTTTTCTAGTTTCTTTTCAACCTTATATTTGTTCATCTCCAGTAATTTTCATAAGAGCTTACTTCTAGCCTTATGTATCATATACTTCTCCTGGAGCAGATGTTACAATCTGTTCTTCAATTCACCATGCTGGACTGGTCTTCAGGTTAAAATACAATTAAAGTCCAACAAGTGTAAATAAAAGATTGTAATAATTCCTTTTAAGTTTATGAATAACTTCTAAATGGAATGTTCCATTTAGCACTCATAAAAAGTTTTATATTGACATGTCTATTGGTTAAAAGAAATCAAATATTATTCACTATGATTTTGATAGTCTTTATATTGACCATAAGAAACTGATCGATTGTCTAGTTCCATGGGAAAATGCTTGAGTGAGAAATCAAGGCACGACATTTTGTAGTGTGACGTCATGAGTGTGAAAATACCACAGGAACAAAAAAGCGTACAAATGTTGTTAATGGTCACAACTTAACAGTCGAATTCTCTGTGATTTTTGTTCAATTACCTGTGGTTTTTGGTGGCTTCCGTGTTTTCTCTATTGATTAAAGAAAATGTTGATTAGAAACAATTATTATCTAGTGAGATCCATCTGCTTTATAGAAGAGAAAACTAAAGTCCAGCATATTTTGGCAAATCCAGGACAAGAAATCTGGCCTCAGGAGTTTTAGACTAGGTTGTTCTTTGAATTCAGAATTGAGGAAGATGTGGATTTATTTACATTTTCTTATCTTTATTGAGATAGAACTGACCTACAACATGATCTAAATTTAAGGTGTACAATTTGATGACTTTATACACTTATATATTGTAAGCTGATTACCACTAGACCATTAGCTAACATCTCCCACACATCTTTCTAATTACTATTTCTTTTTTGCAGTGGGAACATTTAAGATCTTTCTTTATTAGCAAATTTCAAATATACACATAGCGTCATTAACTATAATCACCACACTGTACATTAGGTCTCCAAACACATTCATCTAATAAGTGGAAGTTTGTACCCTTTGACCAACATCTCCCTATTTCCCCCACCCACCAGCTCCTGGTAACCACTCTTCTACTCTGTTTCTATGAGTTTAGTTTTTTTTTTTTTTTTTAGGTTCCACATATAAGTGAGATCACACAGTATTTTTCTTTTTATATAGAATTTCATGTTTTAATTAATCTAAACTTTGGGTGAAATAAGAATTCTGGGCATTTTTTAAAATGCAGCAGTCATTCGGGGCACCTGTGTGACAGAGTCGGTTAAGCATCTGACTCTTGGTTTCGGCTCAGGTCATAATCTCACGGCTCTGTAGGTTTGAGCTCCACATCAGGCTCTATGCTGGCAGCTCAGAGCCTGTTTGAGATTCTCTCTCTCCTCTCTCTATGCCCCTCCCCCACTCGTGCTGTCTCTGTCTCTCTCAAAATAAATAAACTTTAAAAAAAATTTTGTTAGAAAATGCAGCAGTCATTCTAAAGTGGGACATGAACACTGAATATGCCTACTCGGTTTCCTCCTTTTAGACAAAGCAGTCATTTGGACTGATGATCTTGCAGGGTTCCCCCTTGCCCTACTCCCGAGTTTCTCCTCTCAGTCATCACTCTTACCAAGTGCCTGTTGCCGGCAGTGCCTTTGGTCACCCAGGGAGGCTCATCACTTCTGCTGCAAGAGGAGATTAGACTGTTTTAGCAAATGGTTGTCAATGCGTGTGGGTATGAGTTGGGTTCACTGAAAGGAACCTGAATTTTTACATGATGGGCGCTAATTCCTGCTAACTGCCATCACCTCATAATTAAATTGGCAGAAATTTCACTCTAGGGGCAGGGCATATGAAAACCAGCAGGCTCAAAAGCAACCTTCTAGAGGACTCTGAAATTGGGGAGTGTCGGGTCAACAGGTTGTTTCTAGGCCTCAGTTCTTGGAGGGATTCAGACGACACAGAGTACCACAAAGAAGTGCTGTTAAAAGTGGGACACAAGACCCATGGATACCTAAGGAACCACTGTTTACGGTGACCTGTAGGGGGTGGATAGTCCCCAATTAGTATAATTTAAAAAAGCAAATGCAAGGCGGTGTGCAGGCTAGAAAATATGATTTCAAGAATAATCACCATCCCATCTAGATCAGCAATTGGCAAACTACAGCATATGGGTCACAAGCAGCCCAGAAGCTTTTTATCTTAATGAAGTCTCAATAGTTCATTTTTTTTCAATTTTAGAGAGAGAGCATGCACGAGTAAGGGAGAGGGGCAGAGAGAGAGAGAGAGAGAGAGAGAGAGAGAGTCTTAAGCAGGCTTCACACTCAGCGTGGAGCCGAATGCAGGGCTGGATCCCACAACCCTGGGATCATGACCTCAGCCAAAATCAACAGTCAGATGCTCAACTGACGAAGCCACCCAGGTGCTCTCAACAGTTCATTTTTGCTTTTGTTTCCCTTGCCTCCAGGGACATGTCTAGTAAGAATTTGCTACGGCCAAGTTCAAAGAGGTTGCTACCTGTGTTCTCCTCTAGGATTTTGATGGTTTCCTGTCTCACATTTAGGTCTTTCATGTATTCTGAATTTATTTTTGTGTGTGGTGTAAGAAAGTGGTCCAGTTTCCTTCTTCCACATGTTGCTGTCCAGTTTTCCCAACACCATTTGAAGGGGCTGTCTTTTTTCCATTGGATATCCTTTCCTGCTTTGTTGAAGATTAGTTGACTATATAGTTGTGAGTCCATTTCTGGGTTTTCTATTCTATTCCATTGATCTACGTGTCTGTTTTTGTGCCAGCACCACACCATCTTGATGACTATAACTTTGTAATATAGTTTGAAGTCTGGAATGTGATGCCTTCAGCTTTGCTTTGCTTTTAAAGAATGCTTTGGCTATTTGGGGTCTTTTCTGGTTCCATACAAATTTTAGGATTGTTTGTTCTAGCTCTGTGAAAAATGCTGGTGTTATTTTGATAGGGATTGCCTTAAATGTGTAGATTGCTTTGGGTAGTATAGACATTTAACAATATTTGTTCTTCTAATCCATTAGCATGGATGTTTTTTCATTTCTTTTTGTCATGTATAGCATCATTATCAACAATAGCCAAATTATGGAAAGAGCCCAAATGTCCATCAACTGATGAATGGATAAAGAAGATGTGGGGGAGGGAGGGAGGGAGGGAGAGGGAGAGAGGGAGAGAGAATAGAATATTACTCAGCTATCCAAAAGAACAAAATCCTACTATTTGTAACAACATGGATGGAACTAGAATGTATTATGCTCAGCAAAATAAGTCAATCAGAAAGACAAATACCGTATGGTTTCACTCATATGTGGAATTTAAGAAATAACACATGAACATAGGGGGAGGTAGATAAAAAAGGAGGCAAATCATAAAAGACTGTTAACTGTAGAAAACAAACTGAGGGTTGCTGGAGGGGGGATGGGCAGGAGAAGGATTAAATGGGTGATGGGTATTAAGGCGGGCACTTGTGATGAGCGCTGGCTTTTATGTGTAAGTGATGAATCACTAAAATCTACTCCTGAAACAAATATTACACTATATGTTAACTAACTAGAATTTAAATAAAAACTTGACAATAACAACAACAAAAGGCAGCCCACGACCTGCTTTCATAGATAAAGTTTTATTAGAATACAGCTATGCCTATTTGTTTACATCATCTCTAAGGCTGCTTTTGTGCTACAATGGCAGAGCTGAGAAGTTGCAACAGAGACCTATGGCCTGCAAAATGTAAACTATCTCTCACATGACTGATTACAGAAAGAGTTAGCCAGTCCCTGTTCTAGATCATAAAAGAATAAATAATCCTGAAAAGAAGCCAGGGTAGAAGAGAGGTTAAAGGGATCCTAACCTGTAGTGCTGAAGCTCAGAAATGGAAGAACTTAACAGAGGAGAAAGAAAGGTAGTAGGTGGAAATCGTGTTCCTTTATTAAAATATACATGGATGAAGATATTTCTATATGGTAATTCTGAATCTGGTGTTGACAAACTATAGCCTGAAGGCCAAACCTAGTCGGTCGCGTGTTTATTGTTGTTGTTTTAATAGACTAGTGTTTAGAGCAAGTTTAGGTTTACAGAAAAATTGAGCAAGAAATAGAGTTCCCATATTCTCCTTTTCCTTGGCCCACAGGTTCCCTTATTAACATTTTGCATGATTGTGGTGCGTTTGTTTAAAATAATGAACAAATATTGATATATTATTATTAACTAAAGACCGTAGTTCATATTAGGTTTACTCTTTGTATTATACAGTTCTATAGTTTTTGCCAAATGTATAATGCTATGTATCAACCATCAGAGTGTCCTACAGAACAGTTTTACCAACCACCAGCAATGAAAGAGTTCCTGTTGCTCCCAATCCTCCCAGTGTTTGGTGTTCTCAATGTTTAGGATGTACCCATTCTAATACACTTGTAGTGGTATCTCATTGTTATTTTAGTTTACAATTCTCCAAAGATATGTAATTTGAGCATCTTTCATATATTTGCTTGTCATCTGTGTACCTTCTTTGGTGAGGTGACCTTTCAGATCTTTTTCCCACTTTTAACTGTGTATTTCCTTCTCACTGCAGTGTAAGGGTTCATTATTTACCTTGGATGTAAGTCTTTAATCACAGATGTGTTTTGCAAAGATTTTGTCCCAGTCTGTGGATTGTTATTTCATTCTCTGAACAGTGTATTGCACAGAGCACAAGTTTTACTTTTAATGAAATGCAACTTATCAATTATTTCTTTCATGGATCATGCTTATGCTGTTGTATCTAAAAGGTCATCATCAAACCAAACCCAACATATATTTTCTCCTATGTTATCTTCTAGAAATTTTACGCTTTGCATTTTTAAATTTAGGTCTCTGGTTCATTCTGACTTAATTTTTGCAAAAGGTGTAGGTCTATATATCTAGATTGTGTTTTTCACATGTGGATATCTAGTTGCTTGAACACCATTTGTTGAAAACTGTCCTTTCTCCATTGAATTATATTTGCTCATTTCCCAAAGATCAGTTGGTTATATTTGTTTTTATGTATTTCTGGGCTCCGTCTTCTATCCCACTGATCTATCTGTCTATTCTTTCATAGTACCACACTGGCTTGATCACTGTAGTTCTATAGTAAGCCTTGGTATCCGGTCAGGTCAGTCCTTCAACTTTGTTGTTCTTCAGTATTGTGTTGGCTGTTCTGAATCTTTTGCCACTCCATACAGACTTTAGAATCTGTTTGTCAATACCCACAAAATAATTTGGCTGGATTTTGTTTTGGATTGTGTAGAATCTATAGATTAAGTTGGGAAGAATTGATGTCTCAATTGATGCAGAAAAATATCTGACAAAATTTAACATACATTCAAAATAAAACTCTCAACAAGTTGGGTACAGAAGGAATGGATCTCAACATAGTAAGTGCCATATATGACAAGCCAACAACTAACATATACAAATCAGTTGCATTTCTATACACTAACAATGAACTATCTGAAAAACAAAGAAAATCATCCCACTCATAATAGTGGCAAAAACAATTAAATGCTTAGAAATAAAATTTAACCAAGGAGATCTTGGTGAAAGATCCGTACACTGAGAATAATGAGACATTGGTGGAAGAAACTGAAAGAGACATAAATAAATGGAAATATATCTCATATTCATGAATTGGAAGAATTAACATTGTTAAAATGTACATACTACTCAAAGCCATCTATAGATTCTGTGCAATCCCAAGCAACCTTCCAATGACATTTCTTTACAGAAATAGTAAAAGCAATCCTAAAGTTTTCATGGAACCACAAAAATTCCTGAATATTCCTGAATAGCCACAGCAATCCTGAGGAAGAGCAAAGCTGGAGGCATCACACTTACTGATTTCAAACTATACTACAAAGCTATGGTAATAAAAACAGTATTGTACTGGCATAAAAACAACCATGTAGACCAATGGAAAGGAATCGAGCAGCCAGAAATAAACCCTCACATATACAGTCAACCAATATTTGACAAGGGAACCAAGAATACTCAATGGGGAAAGATAGCCTTTTCAATAAAGAGGGTTGGGAAAACTGTACACATTCAGAAGAATGAAAGTGGACCCCTATCTCACACCACTCACAAAAAGTAACTCAAAATGAATTAAAGATTTAAATGTAAGATCTGAAACCATAAAACTCCTAGAAGAAAACATAAAGGAAAGCTCCTTGAAGTTAGTCTTCACAGTACATTTTTTGGGATATGATTCTAAACACAAGCAACAAATGCAAAAATAAATTAGTGGACTTCACCAAACTAGAAGTGTCTGCACAGCAAAAGAAATGATCAGCAAAAAAGAAAAGGCAACCTATGGAATGGGAGGAAATAACTGCAAACCATCTATCTAATAAGGGGTTAATATCCAAAATATATAAGGACCTTATATAACTCAGCAGCAAAGTAAACAATCAGATTGAAAAATAGGCAGAGGACTTGAATAGACATTTTTCCAAAGAAGACACACAAATGGTCAACAGGTATATAAAAATATGTGAAATGTCACTAATTATCAGGGAAATGCAAATCAGAATCACAATGAGATATCATCACACACCTGTTAGAATGTTTCCCAACAAAGGTGCTGGGAAAACTGGACAGCTACAGCAAAAGAATGGAACTGGACCAATTGTAAGAAAGAGGGGCTCCTGGGTGGCTCAGTCAGTTGAGCGTGACTTTGACTCAGGTCATGATCTCATGGTTCATGAGTTCGAACTCCGCATCGGGCTCTCTGCTGTCAGCACAGAACCCACTTTGGATCCTGTTTCCCTCTATCTGCCCCTCCTCCACCTTGCACATGCTCTGTCTGTCTGTCTCTCTCTCTCTCTCTCTCTCCTTCAAAAATAAATAAACATTAAAAAAATTTTTTAAATGGGCAGAAGCCACGAACAGACATTTCTCCAAAGAAGACATTCAGATGTCCAACAGACACATGAAAAGATGCTCAACATCACTCATCATCGGGGAAATGCAAATCAAAACCACAAACCTTACATCTGTCAGAATGGCTAAAACGAAAAACATAACCAACAACAGCGTTGATGAGGATGTGGAGAAAATGGAACCCTCATGCACTGTTGGTGGCAACGCAAACTGGTGCAGCCACTGTGGAAAACAGTATGGAAGTTCCTCAAAAAATTAGAGTTATCATATGGTCCAGTAATTCCAGTACTGGGTATTTGACCAAAGAATATGAAAAAACTGATTCAAAAAGATATATGCACCCCTATATTTATTGCAGCACTATTTACCATAGCCAAAATATGGAAGCAGCCCAAGCGTCCATTTGATAGATGAATGAATAAAGAAGATGTGAGATGTGGGAGTGTGTGTGTATATTATATATATATATATAAATAATATATAATGATGCGATACGTATAATATATAATATAATATAATACAATATAATATATATAGGAATATTTCTCAGACATAATAAATAATGAAATCTTGCCATTCGCAACAACGTGGATACATCTAGAGGTTATGTATAATGCTAAGTGAAATAAGTCAGTCTGAGAAAGATATGTGCCATATGATTTCACTTACATGTAAAATTTAAGAAACAAAACAAACAACAAAAAGAGACAAATAAAAAAACAGACTCTTAAATACAGAGCACAAGATGGTGGTTACCGAGGGGAGGTGAGTATGGGGATGGGTGAAATAGGTGAAGGGAATTAAGAGTACACTTATCGTGATGAGCACTGAGTAATGTATATAGACTTATTGAATCACTGTACTGTGTATTTGAAACTAATATAACCCTGTATGTTAATTATACTGCGATTAAAAACTAAATAAAAGGGAAAAACGACAAGAGATAACAAGTGTTGGCAAGGTTGTGAATAAGAGAAGCCTTGTGCACTGTTGGTGGGAATGTAAATTGGTGCAGCAACTATGGAAAACAGCATGGAGATTTCTTAAATATTAAGAACAGAACTACCATGTGATCCAGTAATCCTACTTGTCAGTATATATCCAAAGAAAATGAAATCAAAATCTCAAAGAGATATGTGCACTCCCACGTTTACTGCAGTCTCATGCACAACAGCCAAGATATGGAAACAACCTAAGTGCCCATCTACACATGAATAGATGAAAAAGATATGATATATAGAAATATCATTCATCCATGGGAAAGAAGGAAATCCTGTCTTTGCAACAACATGGATGGATCTTGGGGGCATTATGGTAAATGAAATATATCAGACGGATAAAGACAAATACTGTACGATCTTAGTTTTATGTGGAATCTAAAAAAGCTGAACTCAGAGACAGCAGAATGGTGGCTGTGAGGAGCTGGGGGAAATGGGGAGGTGGTGGTGGTGGAGGGGTGCAAAGTTCTAGTTAGAAGATGAGTAACTTCTGGGGATCACCATGGTGACTACAGTTAACCACACCATATTATATACTTGAAAGTTGCTGAAAGAGTAGATCTTAAATGTTCTCACCATAAAAAATAAAATATTAGGGGAGCCCAGCTGGCTCAGTCAGTAAAGCATGTGAGTCTTGATCTCAGGGTTGTGGACTCGAGTCTCACATTGGGTGTAAAGATTACCCAAAGAAAATGCTTTTAAGAATAAAAAAAAAAAAAAAAAACAGAAATGGTGATAATGTGAGGTCATGGAGGTGTTAACTAACCCTTTTGTACTAATCATTTTGCAATAGATACATGCATCAAATCATAACATTGCACACCTTAAACACACACAGTGTTATTTATCAGGTATACCTCAATAAAGCTGGGGAAGGAAGTGCACAAAAAGAGAAAACCTCCTCATGGCACTACTTAAACCCTTAGTATCTGAGAAGAGAATGAATGACTCAAACATGCCCAGAGAGCAAAAAAGTCTCTCATGGAAGAAGAGCAGGTCTTGTGTCTCCAGAATCATAGCCAAAGTAACCATTCTTACAAATTCTCCATAAACACATTCAGATGAAACTGAACATTAGTTTTAGTTAGGTAAACCAGTTTGAGTTTGAGTTTGAGTTTACTTAGGCAACTGTGTAGTCTTCTGCTACCTTTGTATTCTCCTCTCCTCCACTGCCAGCCAACCCACATCTGTATTAAACAACTCATTTGCAAAGCAAGGGCATTCTCCTTTTCTCCTTTATGTTCCTAAAGTGGAAACAGTGCTTTGAGACTGAGGCTACCAATTTTTTTAATGTTTATTTATTGTTGAGAGAGACAGAGACAGAGACAGAGAGAGACAGAGAGAGACAGAGTGTGAGTGGCGGAGGGGCAGAGAGAGAAGCAGAGAGAGAGGGAGAGAGAGTATCGGAAGCAGGCTCCAGGCTCCAAGCTGTCAGCACAGAGCCCGACGTGGGGCTTGAACTCACAAACCGTGAGATCATGACCTGAGCCGAAGTCAGACGCCCAACCAACCGAGCCACCCAGGCGCCCCAGAGGCTACCAATTTTTAAATCACCACAAGACTGTCCACAGTTGTACTTGAATTATGGATTCTTTTTAACCTACTTCAGTATATGGGGTCTCTCAGTACACCATACATTTTTGGCAAACGTGACTTTTAACAATCACTTAACTTTTAACTGTTGTACATATAATCAAAAAGTCCTCTCCTTCATTTATTTTTCTGTGGCTGGGATCAAGGAAACAATATCTTGAACACTGAAAGCAGAAATATTATTTTAATATTTGAACAGAGAAGAAAACTATGTGTCATGAGCTGTCATCTATATTATTATCATAGATGCTAGAAAATGAATTCTTTTTTGGTGGTTTTCTGACACCACTGTTTAATGGTAGCTTTATTACAAGCTATCTCTGTGTACATAAAGGAAATAATATATTTAAACAAGTAGAAATAAATGTGCATGATTCACTAGCACAGTTAACTCAAGATTTTCCAGCCTTATAACCACAACTGATAGGAAGATTTATCACCACAGCTGCCTGTGTTAAACTTCTTTTCCTGCAGTGGAAGGAATCAAATTTCTTCTTGGAGATTAGTCATTTGTGGGGGTGTCGCCAACTGCAAAATGCTTCTGTTACAAATGAGGCGCACTCCTCTGTTGGTGTCTTCCAGTCCTGATTTTCATTTCTTTTTGTGTCTTTTCTACTTACATACAGACAAATTTTAATGACTTACATTGTCAAGTTTTCTTCAGTTGTTATTACAACCTCAAACTTTAGGTTGTTTTGTTTGATGGTAATGTGATAACCTCCCAAAGAAGGATGGGATGAAATGACATTTTGTCACATGGTCACAAATATGAAATCTAAGCAGATGAGAAATTCCACACGGGAGTGAAAGTGGTAGGGGAACTAAAATTTCTTGGGTGGCTATAAATGTGCCAAGCACTGTGCTAGGTTCTTTATTGAAAGTATCGCCTTTCATTTTTGAAGAAATCCAGCAAGGGATTAGGTGATATTCCCATTTCATATATGAGGAAATTGACTTTTTCAAGATTGTACAGCTTTTTAGTAACTGAGCAGGTATGAGAAACCAGCTACTAATGACTCCAACTCTCCTGTTTTCTTTTCCCACTTGACTGTGTAGCCTGGAAAGTCCTAGAAGAATACAGTTGGACAAAGCATTGTTATCACTATATGACTTTTTATGGATTTAAAAAATGACAGGTTTATTGAGAAATAAATTCACATACCATACAATTCACTGTTTTAAATTGTACCATTTAATGGTTTTTAGTATTTCACAGGCTTATGTAACTATCTCCACAGTTGATTTTACAATATTTTCATCACCTCAAAAAGAAACCCTGCACAGTTCAACTACAACTCCCATATCACCAATACTCCCTCCAGTCCTAAAGTGCTGCTAATCTACTTTCTATCTCTACAGATTTGCCAATTATGGGCACTTCCTACAAATGGAATCATATATTATCGGTCCATTTGTGAGTGGCTTCTTTCACTTAAGCTAATGTTTTCAAGGTTCATCCATATTGTAACATGGATCAGTACTTCATTCCCCTTTATGGCTGAATGAGAGTCCATTGAATGGATATACCACCATTTAGTTATCTAAAACTTACAGGGATTTCATGCTATGTCTAAATAAGATATTCTAAAGCTGAAAGGGTCATCAATGGTTCATTTGTTATATTACCTATCTAAATCATGCAAAATTGATTGGGTCTGTCCTACTTTTTTCTAGAGGCTTGGGAACATGCATACCCTAACTTACATAGGCCCACCTCATAATTTCTGGTAACCATTGTCTTTATGAAGTTATTTCAATTAACCAGATTTTGCATAGACCTATGTGGAGATGGGGAAGCTATACATATTAAGTTTTTGTCAATCGAAGACGAGTGACAGAACAACTGAGCAAAGAGCGAGATTTCAGGGGTGCCTGGGTGGCTCAGTGGGTTAAGCGTCTGACTTCAGCTCAGGTCATGAACTTGCAGTTCATGACTTCGAGCCCCCCATCAGGCTCTGTGCTGACAGCTCAGAGCCTGGAGCCTGCTTTGGATTCTGTGTCTCCCTCTTCCTCTGTTCCTCCCCCACTCTCTCTCTCTCTCTCTCTCAAAAATAAATAAAGATTAAAATTTTTTTTAATTTAAAAAAAAGAGAGAGATTTCAGCAAATCTATCAGATGTCTGGTTTATTTCATGCCACTATTACTAGTTTGGCTTTCACTGAATTGACTGGCTGTTTTAGCAGCATATAGATAGTTTAACATATTAGGATGTGTCTAAAATGACAGCTGGAAAAACTGGTTAAAAAACAAATGTAATTCAAGGCATTCACTTGCCATCATAACTGGTTGTCTGAATTAAAATTTACAAAAAAAATATGGAGTGGCCAACCAACTTCTTTAAAAACTGGCAAATTATTTTGTGCAGAGATACGGTATATATGCAAACATAAAACTGCTTTGGGGGCACCTGGGTGGCTCAGTCAGTTAAGCATCTGACTCTTGGCTTCAGCTCAGGTCATGATCTCACAGCTCATGAGTTCTAGCCCCACACTGGGCTGTGCACCATCAGAGCCAATTTGGCATTCTCTCTCTCTCCCTCTTTCTGCCCCTCCCCCACTCGTGCTTTCTCTCTCTCTAAATACATAAACTTTTTTTTAATTGCTTCATCTTTCTGCCAAAGTTTTAGCCAATCACCCAGTTATGTCATTTTATGAAAGTAACAGGCCTATTTAATTGTATGTTTGGCTGAATTGACCAGAAATATTGACATAATGTAACCTAGTTTAAACACCGTTCTTCAGGATCCAGTAGTCTAAACAACTTTATCAGCCTCTCTTGCCTTCTTAGGTTCTAAGATGAAAAGAGAGAGGAGCCCTTATTCCAGCAATTGTACAAATGTACAGTAGAGTCTAACACGTTGGTACAGACACGCCAAAGTTATGGCTAGAACGGAACAAAGAACTCATTAGTATTTATCTTGATAAATGGCAGAGTATATGCACTTTGGGAAAACACTTGAAGCCCTAAAGCCACAGGTGTGCCAAAACAGTTCACAGAGAAAAACAATACTGGGGAGAACCACCATAGCAGGCCATTGCAAGAAGTTCTTCAGGGTATGAACTGCAATTTTTTGTGGCCCACACCTTCTTGGAACTTGTCACATAAGATGAATGGAATTAATACACAAGACAGGGCTTACGCAACCATAATCTAGGAACTCTTCCTCAGATCTCATTTTATATGCAGCTGCCCTTTTTGAACTAATGTGTAACAGACCCTCAAATTCCATGCTAATGTGATCCCGTCTCATAATAAGAATTATCTTTCATAACGAAAATAACATCATTTTAGACGTACCATTGCATAAATTATTCTTGTTTGTGCTTCCAATTTCTTAAAGTATTTTACACACAAGAAATATGAATAAATGTTTTCTCAAACATCATTTTTATAAATATTAAATTTCTATCACATCGATTTTGCATAAAAAGAATTACTGAAATTAGTCTTTCCCTTCTCCTGTTTCTTCGCCTTTTCTTCCATGGTGTTCTTTAGCAATGCTTCTGGTCATTTTTGTTCCCAATCCTCATACACATTTATGAGTTTAGCAATTCTGTTCTCCCTGAGAACATGGACAAGACTGTGATTCCTTTTGTCCTTTGTCCCATGAGACCTCATATACATTTACATAACTTACCTAATCTCATTCATTGTTGTCTTAGCCAGCTAGGTTTCCATAACTTCCGACATGCCACATTCATAGGGTACCCGAAACTAGGTCTCTTCCTTCCTACTTTGTTCCATTCCTGTTAGCGCAACACTAATCCAGTTTTGAGTGAATGCTATCTTTCTCGACCAAGACTTCTCAATGTTTATCCTAATTCCCTTTGTGAATTTTGTTCATGTCTTTCTCAAATCTATTGTGCAAAATCTCCACTCCAGAGAATGTTAGGTATAAAGAGGGGAAAGTATCAAGAATGACTCTTAGATGTTAGGGCTAAGGTTAGTAATGTCATACTGAGGCAGAGAATAGGTACTCAAATGTTTTTTGAGTGAGTCAACATGTTTGCCTGGAGTTCTGGAGAGAGGCCAAAACTACTGATAAAAATTTGGAAGGAATGATAAGGGAAGAGGATTCAATCACAGAATTTTGGCAAACGTCAACATTTATGGGCTAGGCAGAGGAACTGTTTCAGAAAGCAGAATGAGTAAAAAGATGGTTTCAGACATGGGAGGAAGGCTTTCACCTTTTCAGTGAAGCTTCTCCTGAAAGCTTATTTCAAGTTTGCAACTCCCTCCTTGGCATTCTTGTCATTGGTGGTTTGGAAAGAAAGTTTCAAAGAAATAGAGAAGTAAAATGTCAGATTGCTGTGAAGTTTGGATCAAAGGCAGGCGATGGAGTGGAAACAGCTAATGTACTTCTCTTGGCTATAAAAGGGAAGAAATTATAGGATTTTGTTACAGAAGAATATAGCAGACATTTTTAAGATAGAAGAGACTGGAGAATATTTATGATGTGAGGAACAAAAGTCAATAGATTTAAAGCTTATCAGAATATGGTGAATTGATGAAAGAAGTTCACTTAGGAGACAAAAGGAATTAGAACTCAGAATCTGTATCTATCTGTCTGTCTGTCTTTCTTCCGGGGGTAGGTGGCTGAAAGGTGTTCTCTTTCACTGAGGAAAGTGTGGAGGAGAAAAGGATATTTGCTGATATAGAAATTTTGTGGTTATAAGAATAGAAAGTGTGGGGACCTCTGCTTGAAGGTCTTTGTTTTTATGAAAATAAATAGGTTTTGAGAATAAGAGTTTTGAGGAGACTGACAAAGGTTTGAAATAGGTTTTGACAAAAAGAGGGAGAGGAGTTGATTAGGCTAGGCCCACAGGGGTTCTCAAATTTGAGCTGGGGGTTCTCAAACTTGAGCTGGCATCACAATCACCTGGAGAGCTTATTAAAATAGAGACTATGAGACCCCACCCCCAGAATTTTTGATTCAGCAGGTCTGAGTCAGGGCCCAAGAAATAGCATTTCTAGCAAATTTCCAGGTAATGCTAATGCTGCTGGTAAGGAGACCACATCCTGAGATGCACTGGCTTAGGGATATAGAGAACAATCAGAAAATGTAAAGACAGCTCAACTAAGGTTGAATACCAATCCATACGGTTTTGAATTGTTTCTCAAGTAGCTTATAGCAGCCCAGATGTGGAAAATTAGAGAAGTAGTGGGTTGATTGGCTGGAAGTGTGCTGACCTGCAAATATGAAGGCCAAGCAAATTAAATGAAATGCCAGCACCTAGCAGGTACTCAATAAATGGTAGCTGCATCACCAAAAAGACAAGAAATAGCAAGTGTTGGCAAGGATGCAGAGAAAAGTGAGTCTTTGTGCACCGTTGATGGGACTGCAAACTGGTACAGCCACTGTGGAAAACAACATGGAGGTTCCTCAAAAAATTAAAAATGGAACTACCGTATGATCATGCAATCCCACTTCTGGATATATATCCAAAGGAAATGAAAACAGGATATGGAAGTGATAGCCATACTCCCATGTTTATTACAGCATTATTCACTATAGCCAAGATATGGAAACAACCTAAATGTCCATCAATGGATGAACGGATAAAGATGAATGGATAAAGATGCAATCATATTGAAATATATGTCTATCAAATCAACACGTTGTATACCTAAAACTTACACAATGTTATGTTTCAATTATATCTCAGTAAATGCGGAAGATTAAATAAATAGATGAATGATCAATTAGATAGATAAACAGATATACAATGGAATATTACTGAGCCATGAGACAGATATACAATGGAATATTACTGAGCCATGAGAAAGAAGGAAATCCTGCCATTTGCAACAACATGGATGAATGTTGAGGGCATTATGTTCAGTGAAATAAGTCATACAGAGAAAGATAAATACTGCATGATATCACTTATATGGTGAATTTTAAAAAAGCAGAACTCATAGAAAAAGAGAACAGAATAGTGGTTACCAGTGGATGGGGAAGGTGGGGGAAATGGGGAGATGTTGGTCAAAGTGCACAAACTTCTAGTTAGAAGATGAATAAGTTATGGGGATGTAGTGTGCAGCATTATAATTATAGTTAACACTGTACTATATACTTGAAAGTTGCTAAAAGAGTAGATCTTACATGTTCTTACCACAAAGAAGAAATAGTAATTATATGACGTGATGGAGGTGTTAGTTTACACTGCAGTGGTAATCATACAGCAATATATAAGTGTATCAAGTCAGCTCATTGTACACCTTAAACTTACAAAATGTTATATGTCAATTATATCGCAATAAAGCTGGAAAATTAGATAGATAGATAGATAGATAGATAGATAGATAGATAGAAGCTGCTTCCCCATGCCCATGCAATGCTTTCGCCAGACTCTGCTGCCCCCTCTGGGACTGGCTTCATAGTTGACACGGTCTACTCCTGCCTTTTTTCACTCAAGTCATACCAGGCAAACCCTCAATTCTCCTGGTAGATACATGACTCTCCAAATATTGCCATATAAACTACTGTATTTCACTTTACCCCACCCATACACAAAAGCTTCCATATTAAACTAAGTAGGTAACTGTTGCCTTCTGAATGCCCCCAGCCTCTTAACTGTCTCTGTCTAATGTCAACTAAAGGTTGTTGCCTTGTGGTTAAATTATGCACACATTTTGTTCTATGTTGCCAATTCTAGGAATTATGTCCCACCTGTAAACACTGAAGTCATGCGGTATAGGGGATTCCCCCTGCTTCTAGTCCCACCATTGACACAGCTCTCCCTAGAGACATACCAATGGCAGAGGCTATCCCTCAAACTAGACCGTATTTGAATAGCCAATGAAACCACACCACATAGAGGCATCAGATCATGTGTTTAACTGTTGCCATGCAGTACGCACAAATACACTTCATATCTTTTTACATGTAATAAGAGGGTATATAACATTCTCATATAACATAAGAGTGCGTTATATTCTATATGTTAGCCTGAACTTAGCCCATGGCAGCACCTGCTCCCCAAATCACATTGTTCAGTTGATACAGGGGACATGCTAATCTTCTCTGTAGTGTCCCAATGTTAACAGGAGTCCTGCTAAGCTGAGCACAAACTACAGTTCATGCATAGGGGGCTGGCTATTTCCTTCAAAGACAAAACTACTCCCCCTCCAACCAATCCCCCTTATGATTCATTCTATTCACAAAGCCCCTCAAATTCCATCAGTCAAGTGGCTCTCTCATAAGCAGAATCTTAGCAGTCAAGGCCCCTCATACTTCACTATGTACACAGTGGCTCTTCACAATATCTCTTATGTGTGAGATTGTGCACTAACAATAACTGAAGACCAAAGAACTTCTTTGAAGGGCTGCTTTAATGACTTCCAATTATTAACTTGGAAAAAGATGTCCAGGACAGCATGGGGAAATTTTAAAATTTCTGTAGAGAACAAAGAAGCACACTCAGTTAATTTCTAAACAGCATGCAGATAGTCTTATGGGCACTGTATATTCTAGGGACAGCTGTCACTGAGATCACACCTGCCACTTAGTGCCTGCAGGGACTGCCCTCCAAATAACCCTGGGTAGGTGGCTATGCCTCTAATTATACCCTGTGAACGAGAGTCCCAGAAAGCATACTATGAAAAGCCCCTCCTCAAATTACACCATTTACAGATGCAATGGAAGCTGTTACAGTTTTGTTCTAAGTAAGCCCAATAAGGCCACTTTAACTGAGACAGTTTGTAATTGAGGTCATCTCCTCAGGAATTTGCTATGGAGTTGCTACGGGGGATCATTTTCCCAGAGCTGAAGTGAATTTTGCTCTTGTAACTTGAGTTGAGGCACATAAGGCAGCTGGTGGTCTACCAAAAGGAAGGGGAAGCATGCTCAACAGAATAAAAGCAGCTGTGGGGTTCCCAAACATGGCGTCTCCCACATCTGGCACTGGCTGGACTTTCACATTACCTGGAAGTTTTCCAGGCTTCTGGCCTCTGATTTCATGCTCACCAGTGCTGAGCCTCATGGAAATGGTTCCTCCCATCTTTAAAACCAACAATTCCCATTCATATACAAAGTAGTTGATTACAGCTGGAAGCAGCTTCTTCGAGATGTACACACATATGCCAAAGTCTCCAGAGATCCCCTTACAAAACGACTGCCAATGATTCCCTGTTGGAGACATGTGTCTCTTCAAGATGTACACACATAGGCCAAAGTCTCCAGAGATCCCTTTACAAAAAGATTGCCAATTATTCCCTGTTGGAGACATGTGTCTCTGCTTTATAGACAAGACAGTGTACTGTGGGCTAGGTTTGAAAACCGAAGCAAAATCTATAGCTGCTGGAATGCCTTGCCCATGACAAAGGTTCTACTATGCTTAGGGAGGTTTCTCAGGTGAAAGGTCTGGATGGATAAATTAAACATGAATTTGTGAATGCCCTTGATGGGGAGGGGTGGTTAGGAGAGTGGCTACCATTTTGAAAACATGGGATAAAGCAAAATAAATCATCAGAATAGTTACATAGCCCTATAAATTTGCATACATTAGTGATTTTCTAACTCAGCTACCAGAATCCTAGTGATCTCAGAGAGTCCACCTTTTCTTAGGAAAAGGTGATAAAGGGGATTAAAGTGAGGAAGACTCAGGGGCGCCTGGGTGGCTCAGTCGGTTGAGTGTCCAACTTTGGCTCAGGTCATGATCTCACGGTTCGTGGGTTCGAGCCCCACGTCGGGGTCTGTGCTGACAGCTCAGAGCCTAGCGCCTGCTTCAGATTCTGTGTCTCCGTCTCTCTCTGCCCCTCCCCTGCTCACATTCTGTCAATCTCTCTCTCAAAAAATAAATAAACATTAAAAAAAAATAAAGTGAGGAAGACTCAAGATACCAGATATGACTCTCTAACGCTGTGTTGTCTAATATGGCAGCCACTAGCCACAGTTGGCGATTTACATTTAAATTAATATTAAAATTAGAACTCCAGATCTTCAGTTACATTAGCAGCAATTCAAGGTCTCAAAAGCCACCTGTAGCTACTGGGTATCATATTGAACAGCACATATATGGAACATTTTCCTCATCTCAAAGTTCTATTAAATAGCACTGCTATATATGAGCTTCCTTATTTTATGAGTATATATATATAATCTACATTTGTATATTTCATATATATAATTTATATTTATATTTTTCATATATATCATATATATCAAATATATGGTATATAATATATATTTCATATATATTATATATCATATGTATTCTTATATATTATATATAAATAGAGAGGGAGACACATACACACATAGACAGACAGTCTATACATAGAGGCCATAAATATATAGTCTCCGCCCACTTGGCCACTTTCACCAAAGAATGTACCCTTTAACACCACCTGACCAAAGTTATCTTCTTCTATAAGTTAGCCTGTAGTAGATGGTTCTGGGGAATTCCTGTAATTACACCTGTAGTGTGGTGTTGTTATAAAGCTAATTCTGGATGAACAATGTAACTCTGAAAAGTAGTAAACTAATGGTCACCTTCTCTTGACGGAGGAAGAAAAACATGTTCATAGTAGGTTATACTTTCCTCTCATTGTGGCCATGAATTTTATGTAATCTTCACAAAATAAGGCAGTACTCAAGAGGAGATTACTGGGCACATTTTTAAGTTCCCAACGTAGAGGTGCCTGGCTGGCTCAGTCAGTAGAGGATGAGACTCTTGATCTTGGGGTTGTGGGTTCAAGCCACACGCTGGGTGTAGACATTACTTAAAATCTTAAAAAAAATAACAGAAGTTCCTGGGGCACCTGGGTGGCTCAGTCAGTTAAGCATCCGGCTCTTGATTTCAATTCAGGTCATGATACCACGGTTGGGATTCTCTGTCCCTCTTTCTCTCTTCCCCTCCCCCACTTGCTCGCATGTTCTCTCTCTCTCAGTCTCTCTCTTTCTCTCCCTCTCTCAAAAATAAACAAACAAACATTTTTTTAAAACACACACAAGTTCCCAACGTAATAACACTGAAAGAAGGGCTACCGTCTTCAGGTCTCTTCCCTTCAAGTTCTTATTTTTAGCCAACTTGAGAACAATTCTTCCTTGTTCCCTTGCCCCTATTCGGCTACACTACTCCAGTTTGATACCCTGTGTAACCTTTCTGACTTTCCCATATCCTAGGTTTAGCTAGCATTATGCTTATTGGTTTATCATCTCTTCAGACTAATAATCTGATATAGTTTGTACAGACTGCAGATGGCAAATGGGTTACACCTCATTTGTTAACTCTGATCAATTGCTAATAGTCACCTAGAGTATTATTTTGAAAAGAATTAAGAAACCACATTCAAGCACAGTGGGATAAAATGCAGTGATTGGTTAATGATATATGCAATGGAAATAAGATATCTGCCACATATTGCCGTCCCTGAAAGAGATTCATTAGTTCCTGGTACCAATCAACCAAACCTTCTTAATTTCTTTGGCTCCTTTCATGGTTCATCTCTCCAGTGTGGCTCCTTTGATACACTCCCCCTGCCTGCCAGACACAAGCCCATGAGATACCCACATTCCATAAACATCCCAC
This sequence comes from Panthera onca, assembly GCF_046562875.1. Lineage (NCBI taxonomy): Eukaryota > Metazoa > Chordata > Mammalia > Carnivora > Felidae > Panthera > Panthera onca. Next base: position 20,472,633 of record NC_138357.1, on the reverse strand, counting down.
CCAGGCTGCTTTGTGGGCCTCTTGTAGACTGCTCTGCATTTAGATACTTCTTTATTGGAGGAAAATTCTAAACCTTTAGGATTGATACAAGTCCCTGAGCACGACATCATTTCTCTTGCTGCACATGGAATACATTTTCTTTTAAAAATTTTTTTTTATGTTTTACTTTATTTTGGGGGGGGGGAGGGGCAGACACACACACACACACACACACACACACACACACAGAATGCGAAGCAGGTTCCAGGCTCTGACACGGGGCTCGAACTCACGAACACTGAGATCATGACCTGAGTCGAAGTCGGAGGCTCAACCGACTGAGCCACCCAGGTGCCCCGGAATACATTTTCTTTTAATCTTGCTCCACAAACACATTTTTGATAGACCTCCAGTGCATAAAACTGAATTCATTCTGATTTTCAGTTCATGATACTTTATCATCACTAATTCGTGAATATATTTTCATTTATTTATCTATTTATATATCTACTTACAATTGAACACCAGTAAACCTACCAAACCCAAACAAGAACTACAATACTAGTAGCAATTTATATCTACCTGTGCTCTTCTCCCTTATCCAAGCTCCTTATCTGTCTCACCAAAGGTAATCCACTCAGGGCCACCACTAATCCAAGCACTAGAGCTTTTATCTGAATTAGAAAAAAGGTGCTCATTCCCTAGGATGATAGTCCCTAACTAACATTTTTTAGTTAGCACGTTATTTATTTACCAAAACAAAAACATGACCATGTTCACCACAAATTACAAAAATAAAATTATTTTTTAGTTAGCATGTCATTTATTTACCAAAACAAAAACATGACCATGTTCACCACAAATTACAAAAATAAAATTATTTTAAATAAAAATTAGAAAATCAGAAATTTTCAAAGTTTTAAATGTAGCTATTGGAAAATCAAATTCTTTATGATATAAAAATGTATTTATAAATATGTACGTGTCTTGCTTTCACGAAATTGAACATCATATGAAAATTTGAAAGCTTATTTGTTCCAATATCTTGGTTTCAATAGAAGTAGCCAATAGATTTTATAATCTTTCTTATAATATTGTATTTCTTAAGTAATTATTTTTGTAATCTCTACGCCCAATGTGGGGCTTGAATTCATGACCCTGAGATCAACAGTTGCATGTTCCACCAACTGAGCCTTAAGTAATTTTTAATAAATGTTAATTTTGAGGTGCTAATATTCTTCACAATGACCAATATTGAAAAAATTATATATATCCAGAGAGCCACAAAAATATTTGAAAATGTGTAAGTCAATCATACGAGATATTACAATACAATATATGAGAGTTAATTTATTTTTTATTAAAAAAATTTTTTAGTGTTATTTTATTTTTGAGAGTGAGAGACAGAGCATGAACAGGGGAGGGGCAGAGAGAGAAGGAAACACAGAATCTGAAGCAGGCTCCAGGCTTCAAGCTGTCATCATAGAAACCGAAGTGGGGCTCAAACTCACAGAGGTCATGACCTGAGCCAAAGTCAGACGCTTAACCAACTGGGCCACCCAGCTGCCCCATATGAGAGTTAGTTTCTTACACAATGATCTTCAAGCAATATGACATTTCTTACAATCTTCATTGGTCAGTTTCAACTATAATTTTTTAGATAATTTCACTAGTTCACAGTCTTCATAATTCATTAAATTACTAGTCACCTGGAGCATTGAAAAGGCCATAATATATTATTGTACATCTTTTTAAATTTTTTTTAATGTTTATTTATTTTTGAGAGAGATAGAGAGAGTGCAGGCAGGGGAGGGGCAGAGAGAGAGGGAGACATAGAACCTAAAGCAGGCTTCAGGCTGTCAGCACAGAGCCTGACACAGGGCTCGAACTCACAAACCACAACATCATGACCTGAGCTAAGTTGGACGCTTAACCAACTGAGTCTCTGAGGCGTCCCAAGTACATCTTTGTTTTAAAGATGCTATTTTGGGGCACCTGGGTGGCTCAGTCAGTTAAGCTTCTGACTCTTGGTTTTGGCTCAGGTCATGATCTCACAGTTCATGAGTTCCAGCCCCGTGTCGGGCTCTGCGCTGACAGCACTTGAACTTGCCTGGGATTCTCTCTCTCCCTCTCTCTGTCCCTTCCCCACTCTCATGTGTGTGTACACGTACTTTCTCTCTCTCTTTCTCTCTCTCTCTCTCTCTCTCTCTCTCTCTCTCAAATAAACTTAAAAAACTAAAGATGCTATTTTGTGTCCAATTTAGAACAATGTAAATAGATTTTGACATTTTACTTTTATATTTTTAAATAGGCTGATTGTGGAATTTGTGGACAAAATGAAGCTTCTTCCTTCTTTTTTTGGTATTTCCTTCATTGAAGCTGGCATCAAGGTCAAGAGACTGTAGTTTGGCATCAAGAATAAAATTTCAAAAAAAAAAAAAGAAAATTAAGAAAATCAATAGCTAATATACTTTGAAATAATGCTATCAGAGAATGCTATCAGAGAAGAAGAATGGTAAAGAACTAAAAAAAAAAAGAATAAAATTTCATAAAAATGCCTAGTTTTGTTCAAGTAATTTCTTCTTTTGATGCTTTCAAGAGAATAATGCACATAGAATTTTTATTACTTTACCATTTTCAGATAATATTAGCTGTACTTAAAGCATGTTAAATTATTATCAAGAAAATAAATATGAGTGGATATTATTTGAAATTATATATTGGACTTGAATTCTAGAATCTATATCTTGTTTATAGTTTTTAGTTTAAATGCAGAGGTTATTTTAGTTTTTATTAGGTCACTAAGTTCTGTCAATGATCAAACTTGACTCTCAATTGTAACTTTCAATAGAGCAATATGTATCCATATTATAAAAAGACACTTTGCTTCTAACTGCTAAAAAACTCTTTTCTACAAATACTTATTTTGTTAGAGCAAGACCATTTACCACAAAATGTGGATAATTAATATACAAATGATCGGTCTTTGGAGTCAGCAATTTTATAATAAAAGTATGAAAAAATTCATAAGGATAAGATGTTTATTATGCAAACCCTTCAGATATGATGGTCTTATGTGGGTCACAAAGTTAAAAATCTATTTCTGACTGGTAGCCTTGAACTCTTTATCATAAATCTAATGTTTATCATTGCTTGGGGTACGTTGATAAAGAGGCAGTAATGCAACCAACAATTGAGGATTTAGGCTATTTATCCATGTAGGTGATTCACAAATTCTGGATCCACTTGAGTCCAATCCAAACATATTATTTTATTTTATAGGGGATGAAATGGCTAGCTGTAATAACTACTCAAATTTTTGACGTGTGGGATCTGACAACCTGTTGAATCTAGATAATTAGATGCCCTGGTCATGATGTACATCTAGTTTGAAAAGTCTCTTGGTATCTTGTGCCCAGTCTCAATTAGGGTCCAATAGCATATCAGAAATTATTTTTAAACAGAGCATTTCTGAGCTGTGGATGTCATGGTCTTCCTCCAGAGTCCTGGTGGTCTATACTATTACTTTCCTATTAGGGCCAAATTAAGTGATGTCCTTCTCTCTTGGTGGTATAGGTACAAAGTGCAACAATTTGTCTTTGGGAAAAAAAATGCCAGCAGGTTCAATCAAGACCATCCTATAATTTTACCAGTATGACAAGACCATGAATCTTCATGGGGTTTATCTCCCACCTTTCAGATCCATGTCTTACACAGTTGACTAGGAGTGTTACCAGGTCCAATTAATATGATGTGGATAGGAATAGCTTCTCAGGAATTTTGAGATAATTCAAGGTTCCTATGGACTACATTATGCCAATGAGCATGAGTTAACATAGTGCTGAGGTAAGAGGGTGTTTGAAATGCTGTCTTTACCATGTAAATGTAAATTGCTGTCAATCCTCTCTGCTGATGTGCATCAAGATGAAAGCATTCTTCCAGATCAATAGCTGTACACTAAGTGCTAGAAACTAGGTTGGTCTTCTCTCATAAAGATACTACGTCCAGCACAGCAACTGCAAACAAGGCTTCCATTTGGTTAAGTTTCTAGTAGTCACTGTCATCAGCCATAAACCACGTGGCTTTACACAGACCATTGAGAGAAGAGACCACGTTTTCAAAATCTTTTATGGTGACGCTAATTTCTGCAGCGTCCCTAGGGATATGATAGCTTTCTGCTTTAAATTTCTTGTAGGGAAAGGTTGATGAGTTCTCACTTGCTCCTTTCTACTATAATGATCCTTAATCCACGGGTCAGAGAAACAACTGAGGGGTCTTCCAGCATCTAAGAATGTGTAGCCGAATTATATACTCAGAGGCCAGAGAAGAGTCACAGTGTAGGTATGTGGACCCACTGACCCACTGTGAGATGGGCTTGGGCCAAAACTCCCTTTCTTATGTAGATTCTGAGAAGCTTCACTCTAATCACAGGAACATGAGGATATTTTACATACCCTGTGATGAATGTCAGCTCAAATCTTTTAACAGTTTTAAATCTGAATATTCCCTTTTGTCCAGTGTACAACTATCTTAGAAAATGGCTAAAGGCCTCTTTGGGGAAACATCAAAGGAACAGTCACTGTTTATTTGTGAGGTGACCCAGCATCGCTTGAATCAATAAGTCTGTGAACAGACTTAAAACTGGAAAATGTATGAGGAGTACAATTTTCCATTGTGGCACCAGACAGCAACCTTTTGATCTGAAGCTTTCCATTTTTTTATTATAATCAAATTAAGCAACAGCCTCATTGGCTCCCCATTTAGGAACATCATGATCTGCCCTGATTGCCATAGATTTCTGTGCATCAAGGCATTCCGATTACCATTCCATTTTTGTTGCCGATTATTTTGATGATGGTTAGTGGCTCAGAGTTACCATCTAGCTTCTATAATTCCAGAATCTCGTTTCCCACATTGATATTATAGAGCTCGTTTTCATGGTAGAATCTCGCACTGTCAAACCCAGCGTACGAATAACAACCATCACCGAGCTCAAAGATACTAGTGTCTCCATCACTAGTGCATCCCTTATTAAAAGAGTGGCCTTTGGTGCTCCTAGGGTACAAAGTCAGTTGATGGGTTTTCAAGTCTTACGTTATGAATCTATTCTGGGGCTCAGTTGGTTAGACTCTTGATCTCGGCTCAGGTCATGATGTCACTATCTGTGAGTTTGAGCCCCGCATCAGGCTCTGTGCTGGCAGCGCAGAGCCACTTGAGGTTCTCTCTCCCTCTCCCTCTGCCCCTCCTCTGCTTGCTCTCTCTCATAAAATAAATAAACTTAAAAAAACTAACCATTAAAAAGTAAATAAATAAATCTATTCCAATCCTGTGAGCATTCCAAGAAACTTTAGGTATCTCTACCTTGGTTATTGTAGGCTACCAACATGACCAGGCTTCAAAGGAGGCATTCATGTAAGTATTAGGAAGAGCTCTAGACAGTCTTGCCAGAACATTAAATTTGAATTCAAAAATAAAGTACATTAAAGAAATGTGGCAACTGCACACATGGCCACATGTGACCATGATTTTCTTTCCCTATAAAGGACATCATTAGGACAATTGGTGGACTCTGAACAATGCTAGTGAGTAGATAAAAATAAGGATGCCTGGGTGGCTCCATCAGTTAAGCATCCAACTTTGGCTCAGGTCATGATCTCACGGCTCATGGGTGTGAGCCCCGCATCGGGCTCTGTGTTGACAGCTCAGAGCCTGAAACCTGCTTCGGATTCTGTGTCACCCTCTCTCTCTCTCTCTATGCTGACCCCTGCTCGACCTCTGTCTCTCTCACTCTCTCTCAAAAATAAACAAACATTAAGAAAATAATTAGATAAAAATAATGCATTAATGATAATTTCTTCATTTTGATAACTACTGAAGTTGTATCAGAATTTTCTTGATTTTAGGAAATAAACACTGCAGTATTTAGGGTTAAAGGGCAAAATATCTCTAATTTACTCTCAAAGAGTTGAGAAAAATGAATATGTATGTATGGGTGAGGGATGGGGAGAGAAGAGTGGGGGCAGGGAGAAGGAGGAAAAGGAAAGTAGGAAGAGAATGGAGGGAGGGAGAATGATAAAGCAAATGTGGAAGATATTAACATTTGGGGAATCTGAAGATTCTTTGTACCGCTTTTCAACTTTTCTTAAATCTGAAATTATGTCAAAACAAAAGTTTTAAAATGTTCCAATGCATAGGTGAATTCCTCCAGGACAATGAATACTTTTTTTCCAGACTTACATTATGACATATCCCAATCTTAGTCCTTCAGTCCACATGTAATACCCTCATTCTCACTAGTACATATGCATTAGGTCTTGTAATTCCTTTGATATTTAGGCTATTTCTTCTTGGATCGGGCTTGCATCAGGTTGAACTACATAAAAATTTCCTGGATTAAAAGGTACACTTTTAAGGCCCACCAAATTCAGATCTACATATCCAGCAGGGGTTTGAGGAAGCATGTGAACTAAATACAGCACCTGAAGAACATAGAGATTTCCCTGCATTTGTGCACAAGGAGCCCCCTCTTTCACGGCCATTATGAATTTCATCCCTGTATTTCTGTACCAGCCAGCACCACTTTGACATCAGGCACTGGTCTGTTCCAGGAGGAGCTACAAGATCTAACAGGATGACCCTGAATTGGACCAAAGATCATTCTAAGCATTGTTTTTCAAGGTAAACCATCAAGTAAGAGACACAAGCTCATTTTTCTGTCATGTCTACTTCATCTGACCCTGCAGAAACTCAAGTATCAGTCTCAGTCCCATTCCAAGTCAAGGAGGTTACAAAACTTAACATCTTGAGGCGCCAGGTGGCTCAGTCAGTTAAGCATCAGACTCTTGATTTTGGCTTAGGTCATGATCCTGTGGTTCGTGAGTTCAAGCCCCATGTCTGGCTCCATGCTGACAGTGTAGGGCCTGCTTGGGGATCTTCGCTCTCCCTCTCTCTGCCCCTCCCCTGCTCATACTCTCTTTCTCTCTCCATCAAAATAAGTAAATAAGCTTTTAAAAAGCTTAACATCTTCCACTTCCACCTTTTCATTTCCTTACATATAGTCCCCAAATGGTTTTTTCCACCCTTTCCTGAGCTCACTCATATCACACACATTTACACTCCATCTGAATAATCAGAGACAATGAACTGGGGTTTTCATGGTACAATATCTTTGTTTCATACCGCCTTTTAGATCAAGTGTACACAGAACTATAAATAATGTGAGTGGGAGTGGGGTGTAGGATCTCATGAGTACTCCTCCTATACATGCTTTAAGGCACACTGCAGCCTTCCTTTAGAATATTTCATGTACCAAGATACATACATACATAAATGGAAATTTAGTCCACAAACTGAACTAATTTGGAATGTCCTTCCCTTTTATAAAAGGTCAAGTTTGGAGGAGTGTACAAAGCCATTAGGGTGGGAGATACAGTGCAAATCTGTTTTTCTGTATTATCTATCTCTGTATTATCTGGCATCACTGACATCTGGTTCTTTGCCATCTGTCATTCAAGTTCTGCTGAGCTGACTGCCAGCCTGTGGAAAAACCCCTCTAGATCTGGCAACTGTTGCTGTTGCCTTTTTCCCCCTTTCCGATGCCTGAGAATTATGTGTTGTTCTGATGATCAAGATTGGGAAACTATGGTGCTATCCGAAGTTCACAACTTTTTAAACACACCATGCTTCCCCAAGTTATGTGCTCCTCCCTTGTTCAGGGCAACCATCCCCGTGCACAAGGAAATATGTGAGTGTGTCAAACGGCTCTTCTTCCTAGATACAGCATGCAGTCGTTTCTTGTCTGTATCCATGCCACCTCCCCAGAACTCTGTCTAGGAAAGTGGGTACACGCTTTCTGTATTAGTCTCCTAGGGCTGCTGTTAACAGAGTGCCAAAAGCGGGGTGGATGAAAACAAGAGGAATGTATTCTCTCACAGTTCTAGAAGTGAGAAGACCAAAACCGAAGTGCCAGCAGTGCCATGCTCCCTGCAAAGGTTCCAGGGAAGATTACCTTCTTACCTCTTCTAATTCCTGGTGGTTGCCAGCAATTGTTTGTATCCTCTGGCTTAGAGATGCCCCACTCCAATCTTTGCCTCCATCTTCACATGGCCTTCTCCCCGGTGCATCTGTGACTCTGTGTCCATATTTCCCTCTTCATATAATGACACCAGCCATATCGGATTTAGAGCCCACCCTCATCTAGTATGACCTCATCGTAACCTGATTACATCTGCAAAGACCCTATTTCCAAATAACGTCATGTTCACAGTTTCTGGGTGAACAGGAATTTTGGGGGAGGGGCACTATTCAACCTAGTACATCCTGTTCTGTGTTCCCCCTCAAAATTCATGTCCTTCCCACATACAAAATATATTCATCCCTTCCAACATCCCCAAAAGTCTTAACCAGTTCCACCATTAACTCTCAATCCAAAATGTCATCAAGTATCACCAACTCAAAAAAAAAATCGACTCTCATCTCATCATCTAAATCAGGTATGAGTGAGACTCTGGGTACGGTCCATTAGGAGACAAAATTAGGCAAGTGAAATTAGGGAAGAAGTGAAATTAGGGAAGAAGTTATCTGCTTTTGAAATACAATGGTAGGACAGGCACAGGATAGATATTCTCATTCTGAAAGGGAGAAAGTGAAAGGAATAAAGGGATTACTAATCTAAGGCAAGTACACAACACAGTAGGGCAAATTCCATTAGGTCTCCAGACCTGAGAGTAATCATCTGTGGCTCAGCTCTGGCTTCTGAGCCCTTTGGGGGTACTGGGCTTGTCCAGAACTGGGCTTGTCCTTTCTGGCCTTAGCATACATGCTCTGCCTTGAAGTCATTCTTCCTTAATCTTGTCCCATCTCTGTCTCTTTTAGTTCAGGCTAGTAAACAGTAATCATAACCACCTCATAGGTTTGCTAAAAAATTAGCAACGGGACATTGTATATAAAGTACTTAGCATAATAAATAGTAATTATTATTTTATTGCAGTAATTTATGTCACCCCTCACCCACATAACCAAATAAGTAAGGAGATGTGGCTCTTTGGGATGCCAGCAACAATTGAGACATTTCAGTATTTTTAGATGCTCTTCAAATCTTCCCCCATCTTAACTCACTCTAATTGAATTTTCCCTTACTGAACAGAGACAGATACTTCCGACACAACACAGTGAGCCATCCTTTTGTGCAAGAGAATCCCTGCGCATGGGTGTATGCTTATTATAGAGGATGTTTGTGGCTGAAATAGATGCAGGCAGGAATTTCTCACACAATATAAGGCAATATTAAAAGCCTGGAGGAACCATCTTGTCTCATGACTATGATTATGGTACTTGATTTTTGAGGATTAGCTCTATTAGAGATTTTCAACTTGGCTCATCCATTTGGGTTTTTAGGGTTCCATACTAACCCAGATAGAAAGTTCTTTGTTTTAGCGCTCATCCCAGAACCACATCCACAACGAAAACCAAATGACATACTGCTAGAGAGAGCACTAGCTCTGAAAATCTACTCAAGCCTCACTTTTAGGAAAGCCAGACTATGTTCTGGATATCTACTGAAGGTAGGATAGCAGAAGAGTTCTACCAGGTATCCTCTTCATACTTGCCTGATATTTGGGGCATTAAGCAGGACATACTGACTGTGTAGCCCATAGGCAGTGCTCCTGGCAGAAAGTCTAGGTAAATCTCAGGAATCAGCCTCTTTAAGATACCATGAAGTCATGGATTGAAATGATATATTTATCCAGGACGACAAATGATAGCTTAGCCAAAGAGAGAACCCAAGTCACTATTAAGAGGGAAGCTATAGTGGACACTGATATCCCCACAATATTCATTCCCCAGTCTTACAGAAATATAATTTCATCTTTTGCTTGATGATCCACATTGCCCAACTCTCAGTCTATTTGGTTTGGAATTGACCTCCAATCTCAGTTCTAGGAGTAGAACTTGTTTGGCCTGAGCAAATCAGCATTTCCCTGGCCATAGTGATTATCTCATGGATTGGTATGTGACCTAATATGAACCAGTAAGAAGCCATGAGTCCTTTACTGAGATTTCTGAGAGGTAGAACTAGTTTTCTTTTCCACTGACTTTGGTTGTATGAGAATATGAAACTTGGGGCTGTTTCAGCCATCTTGTTACCAAAAAAGGATCCAACCTGGAAAAGCTAGCAGAGAGAAAAAGCAGTGCCAAGATATTCATAGAAAATGGCCCTAATATTATCACTTGAGCCTCTGTATCAAGCTACAACTGAAGCCATTATTATCCCTTGGCTTTCATTAACATGAGCCAGTAAGTCCCCCCTTTCTTATTTAAGCCATCTGTGTTTGCAGCCAAAAGAATTTTGATACAGAAGCCAAAGATCAAAGCTAGAAAAAGAGTATGAAGTGGCAGATCCCAGAGTTGCGTGTAACTATAAATGGGAAAGAACACCCTCAAAACTCAGAGTTCAAACCAGGGGCTCCATTCATAGAACAAGTTTCTGGAAATACAAAAATGGTGCTTGGTTGCTGTAGGAGGTTTAATGGTGTCCCCCAAAAAGATATGTCCACCTGGAACCTCAGAATGTGACCTTACTGAAATAAGGGTCTTTGTAGATGTAATTAAAGTAAGAATTTTGAGATGAGATCATCCTGGATTAGGGTGAGCCCTAAATCTACTAGAAAAGAAGACACAGGGAGACACAGGGGAGAAGACCACATGAAGAGAAAGGCAGAAACTGGAGTTATGCTATGATAAGATAAGGAATGCCTGTAGCCACCAGAAGTTGGAAGAGACAAGGAAGGATTCTCCCTTAGAGTCTTGGGAGGGAATGTGGCTTTGCTGACACTTTGATTTCAGACTTCTAGCTAAACCAGAACTATGAGAGAGTAAATTTCTGTTTTGCTAAGCCTCCAATTTTGTGGTAATTTGCTACAGCATCTCGTAATGCAGATGCTATGGAAGACAGATGCAAGATATTAAATGTGTTGTGAGAAGAATATCCATCACTGCTGGAAAAATGCCAAGACTATGTGAATAAGACATGTTGGAGATAAAAACAAGAATGACCTCTAAGCATGCTAAGGAAGGGGTACAAGGATCCCTAGGGTCACCGCATCCTGCTCCTGATCCTGGTAAAGATGTCACTCAAAGGGATCATTTAGAATATTGGGTTGCTAAAAGTCTTGGTGACTTTAGTCACTGTTTTGAAAGGACCACAGTGGTGGTGTTGTGCCATAGGCTCACGGGTATAGGTCTTCTCTGCTGGGAGTATAGCTGTGTACAATCATCCTTATCATTATTCAGTACTTTCCAGATGAGATCATATCTTATACCATGTATGTTTACCAGATATACAGGATTTGGTTGAAGGAGGCTCTGGAGTGGAGGTTGCTGGAGTCAGAGTTTTGGTGAAATAAAAACAGCCCCCATCATGATGCTAGATTCATTTTATTTTATGACTACAAAGCCACAGTATATCATGGTTGATCCGGGCAGAGGTAAAGATGTCAAGGAACTTGAAGAGTTGCCATTTCAAAGGCCCATATAGTCTTTTCCTCTTTTCAGTAAGTTGTTTACTAGGGCTGTCAAAACAGAGAATTATGGAATGGATTGTTAGCAAGTGTTGTAAATTTGAGGGAAGAGCTAAGTCTTACCCCTTCTCCATTCCATAGAAAAAAATACTTATGGTGACTGATAGTTAAGTGGGGATCAGAGTATCAGCTTTATTAGTGATCAGGGCAAGTGCTCAATAAACCCTAAAACATACAGCTTTCTTGCCAAAGCTAGGTTGGAGAATGTAGATGGATCTTGAGATCAAAAGAGCATCTTCCTATTATCTTGCTGAAAGTACACTTTGAGACCTGTCTGTGCAGAAAGTTGTATCTAAAGGGTAGAACCTGGCTTATAAAGCTAATTCTAAGGACCACAGATCCGCCTTACCCATATAGTTACCATAGTTACCAGCAAGACTGTGAAAAGTATGCGTTTGTGTGTGTGTGTGTGTGTGTGTGTGTGTGAGAGAGAGAGAGAGAGAGAGAGAGAGAGAATGTGAGTGAGTGAGTGAGTGAGTGAGTGAGAGCAAGAGCAAGAGTGAAAGAAGATCAAGTTTATGTAGAGGGCATGCTATAGGCCCTGCCCCAAGTACGCTTACAAGTATATGTGTGCTTACACACAGGAGCAGGTTGCTACTTACACATTTACCTATCCATGAGTAAGGCAGTTAAAGGGAGAAAGAGAAAAAGTAATACTAATCCTGCTTTGGAACCACTGTTATTTTACCTATTTGTTAAGTGTTGTTCAATGGATGTCAGGCAATCACCAATCATATTAGTATATTCTTCCTTCATTAGACAAAAGCAAGTAAAAGAATGGACAGAGGGGAAGTTCCCTTCCCTAAACTATTTTTGAAAGGTAGTTGATAGAAGTTCTGCCTTTCATGGCCTGGGGAATGGGGAGGAAGTGTTTTCCTTCAGTACTATTAAATGAATCCCAGGAAGTGATGAACATTTGTGATTTCTATGGGAGTTTCTTTTTTTTTTTTAATTTAAATTCCAGTATAGTTAACATGCAATGTTATATTAACTTCAGGTGTACAATAGAGGGGGTTGGGGATGGGTGAAATAGGCGATGGGGATTAAGGAGTGCACTTGTGATGAACACTGGGTGATGTATGGAATTGTTGAATCATAATCATATATTGTACATGGGAGTTTCTCACTGTAGATTCCCTGGAACACTTTGTCTATCGTCATACGAAATCTTGGCTGGAGATAAAATAGCCAAGGAATTTCACTGAGCCCATTCAATTATTATTTTATCTTTGTTAGCATGGGCTTATCATCTCAACATAAAGGCAACATCGCAAAGACCTTAAATATTTACATTTTCAAAATTCCTTGTTACATGAAGATTATCCATATAGATTAATAAAGACAAATAGAATTCTCAAATATTATGCAGAGACCACAGTTCAGTGGTCCTTTATGAGAAGTGAAGTGCCTTATTTTTCTTTCGAAGGAAAGAGAAATGCTTTTGATGAGCTGGGTCAATAAACTAGCAGAATTCTTAGATCCCTGAAGGCACTATATAAATTTTTCAAGAAAACAGACATTGGGAATCAAATAAATAACTCAGCCCCATTGATAATGCAGGAGAATTTTCTCTTCATCATGTCTAAAAACATTTCCAAATCAACACGCATTTTTCTAGGATCCTATATACAGAGTCATATAAGGCAAGCCTTGGAAGTAAATGTAGTAATTGCTAAAACGTGTGCAGTAGATGCAACCTGAGGGTAGATCAGGTATCCAGGCTGTTCCTTCTTGCCAAACAAATATATTCACCTTCCAGTTCTTACATGATCATATAGATACCAATTGACACTGACAACAAAACAGGCCTGACAACCAAAGTGCCTTAGTGATCTTTGTCAAGAGAAAAACATACAATGAAATATACCACGACTAACTGACTCAACACAGCCACTTTCTGAGGTTGTTATCCAAGCCACATGATCTCTAAACTTCTAGACCCCTTCTAGGGAGCCCGAGTCTTTGGACACCTTTTAAGCACATTCAGTTTTGCCTAAATAAGGAAAGGTGACAGGTGCAAGACGATTATCTAGAGAAGTTTCTATGTATAAAAATACTATTTGAGAGGCAAGACTTGTGGAATAATGCAGGAAGGTTTCCAGCTTGCCCTCCCCCCAGCCAAACAATAGTTTAAGTAATGAAAATTATTTTTAAAAAAATCATTCCAAATTTCTGGAGATTTTCCTGAGCATACAAAAAGTGGGAAAATATTTATTCAACAAAATCTACTAAATATCAGTAAGAACAGTGGTGTCTGTGACATTTGTGCCACAATTCAGTCTATCACTCTCTCTCTTCCACCAGCTCATGTTATGTAAGGTCTATCTTGGGCATGTGCAACCAAGAAGACAGGGGCCCCTTCCCCCCCAGTTTCTAGTCTGGGGATACAGTTCCACCCAGAATGATCAGGTTTCTGTGGTTTCTCATTCCTCACGATACCATGTTGCAGAACCTCTGTTTCATCCAGGCATGGCAGAGAGGACTGGGTCTCCCTTCACCTACCCAGCCTTCACTCATAGGGTATAAGCTTTATTCTAGGTATAGGAGACTAATAATACTGGCCCTAATTACCTGCCCCAGCTTGCTCAAACTGCAGAAATTTCATGCAGGGAGGGGCAAGCAGAGAAGACCAAGGGTTACAACTTTCTTCCAATGCCCATTTATAGAAGAGGAGTGTCACTCTGGGTTTGAAATCATACAAGTATGTTCTTCACCCATTTTAATTCCAAAGTATGGAATTAAACTAGAAATCAATTTTGGAAAATTCACAAATATGTTGAAATTAAACCACACATTACTAAATAATCAATGGGTCAAAGAAACAGTCATGAGAATTTGAAAAAATACTTCCAGATGAATGAAAATGAAGATACAACATGTCAAAATCTATGGAAAGAAGCTAATACAGTGGTAAGAGGGAATTGTATAACTTTAAATGCCTACATTATAAAAAAAGAAAGATCTCAAATCAATAACCAAACTTCCAACCCAAGAAACTAGAAAAAGAACAAACTAAATCCAAAGTGTTCAAAAAAGAATAATGTAATAAACATTAGAGCAGACATAAATGAACAGAAAAAATATATAAAATCAACAAAAATAAAGTTGGTTTTTTGAAAATATCAAGAAAATTGACAATACTTTAGTTTAACTGACCAAGAAAAAAAAGAGAGAAGACTCAAATTACTAATTCCAAAAATAAAAGAGGGAACATTACTGAGCAACCTAGAGAAATACAAATAATTATAGGGAATATTACAAACAACTGCATGCCAAACAATTAAATAATTTAGATGAAATAGACAAGCTCCTAGAAAGACACAAACTACTGAAACTGACTCAAGAAGAAATAGAAAAGGTGAACAGACATATGACAAGTAAAAAGATTGAATTGGTAATAAAAAAAACTTTTCATAAAGACAACTCCAGCAATCCCTATCAAAATGCCACCAGCATTTTTCACAGAGCTAGAGAAAACAATCCTAAAATTTTTAAGGAACCACAAAAGACCCCAAATAGCCAAAGCAATCTTAAAAAGGAAAACAAAACTGGAGGCATCACGATTCTGGATTTCAAGCTATGTTACAAAGCTATAATCATCAAGACAATATGGTACTAGCACAAAACCAGACACATAGATCAATGGAACAGAATAGAAAACCCAGAAATGGACCCATAACTATATGGTCACCTAATCTTTGACAAAGCAAGAAAGAATATCTAATGGAAAAAAAGACAGTCTCTTCAACAAATGGTGTTGGGCAAACTGGACGGCAACATTTGAATGATGGCAACAGAATGAAGCTGGACCACTTTCTTACACCATACACAAAAATAAATTCAAAATAGATGAAAGACCTAAATGTGAGAGAGGAAACCATCAAAATCCTAGAGGAGAACACAGGCAGCAACCTCTTTGACCTTGGCCAGAGCAACTTCTTACTAGACGTGTCTCTGGAGGCAAGGGAAAGAAAAGCAAACATGAACTATTGGGACTTCATCAAGATAAAACTTCTGCACAGTGAAGGAAACAATCAACAAAACTAAAAGGCAGCTTATGGGATGGGAGAGTATATGTGTAAATGATATATCTGATAAAGGGTTAGTATCCAAAATCTATAAAGAATTTATCGAACTCAGCACCTAAAAAGCAAATAAACCATTTAAATGGGCAGAGGACATGAATAGACACTTTTCTAAAGAGGACATCTAGATGGCTAACAGACACATGAAAAGATGCTCAACATCAGTCATCATCAGGGAAATACAACTCAAAATCACAATGGGGCGCCTCAGTGGCTCAGTCGGTTAAGCATCTGACTTCAGCTCAAGTCATGATCTCATGGTTTGTGAGTTCAAGCCCCGTGTCCAGCTCTGGGCTGACAGCTAAGAGCCTGGAGCATGCTTCAGATTCTGTGTCTCCCTCTGTGTACCCCTCCGCTGCTTGCACTCTGTCTCTCGCATTGTCTCAAAAATAAATAAACATTTAAAAATTTTTTTAAAAATCACGATGACATAACACCTCACACTTGTCAGAATGGCTAAAATTAACAACACAAGAAACAACAGGTGTTGGCAAGGATGTGGAGAAAGGGGAACCCTCTTGCAGTGTTGGTGGGAATGAAAATTGGTGCAGCCACTCTGGAGGTTCCTCAAAAAAAAAACAGAAAATAGAACTACCCTATGGTGTCATCCAGCAATTGCACGATTAGATATTTATCCAAAGGATACAACAATGCTGATTTGAAGGGGTACATGCACCCCAATGTTTCTAGCAACATTATCGACAATAGCCAAACTATGAAGAGAGCCCAAATGCCCACTGACTGATTAATGGATAAAGAAGATGTGAGATATATATATATATATATATATATATATATATATACACATATATATTATGGATGGAATATTAGCCATCAAAGCTAATGAAATCTTTCCATTTGCAACAATGTGAATGGAGCTAGAGTGTATTATGCTAAGTGAAATAATTTAAAGAAAGACAAATATCGTATAATTTCACTGATATGTGGAACTTAAGAAACAAAACAGATGAACATATTGGAAGGGTGGGAGAGGAAAACAAACCACAAGAGAGTCCTAATGATAGAGAACTGAGGGTTGAGGGAGGGAGGTGGGTGCGCGATGGGCTAGATGGGTGATGGGTATTAAGAAGTGGACTTGTGATGAACAATGGGTGTTGTATGTAAGTGAGTAATCACTGAATTCTACTCCTGAAACCAATATTTCACTGTGTGTTAACTGAATAAAATTTAAATTAAGAAATAAAATAAAATAAAATAATTTTAAAAAGTTAAAAAAAAAGACAACTCCAGGCCCAGATGGCTTAATGGGGAATTACAGCAAATATTTAAAAAAGAATTAACACCAATCCTTCGCAAACTCTTCCAAAAATACAGAACAGTAAGGAACACTTCCTAATGAATTCTATGAGGCCAGTATCAATCTGATACCAAAACCAGACAAAGACATCACAAGAAAACTACAGATCAATATCCCTTATGAATATAGATGCAACGTTCCTTAATGAAATGCTAGCAAGCAGAATACACCAACATATAAATGGATTATACACTATGACTACATGGAATTTAACCCAGGAATGCAAGGTCATTTCAATATGCAAAAATCAATCTATCTATTAGATCATATTAACTGCACAATGGATAAAAACTCCATGATCACCTCAATGGTCCCAGAAAAAGCTTTGACAAAACTCAGCATACTTTCATGATTAAAAAAAAAAAATCAATAGGAGCGCCTGGGTGGCTCAGTCAGTTAAGCATCCAACTCTTGATTTTGCCTCAGGTCATGATCTCATGGTCATGATATCAAGCCCAGCATCAGACTCTCAGCTGGGTGTGGAGCATGCTTAAGATTCTCTCTCTCTCTGCCTGCCTCTCTCTCTCTCTCTCTCTCTCACACACACACATAAAATAAAATAAAATAAAATAAAATAAAATAAAATAAAATAAAATAAACAAGTCAGGGGAGTTTTTCATCCCCAAGAAGAACATCTACAACAAATTCACATCACCATACTTAAAGATGGAAAGAGTGAAAGCTTTCCCTGTGAGATCAGGAACAGGACAAAAAAAATATGTGGTCTCACCACATCTATTCAACGTTATGTGGAGATTCTAGCTAGGGCAATTAGGCAAGAAAAAGAGAAAAAAAAAGGCATACAGATCAGAAAGAAAGAAGTAAAACTAGTTCTTTTGCAGATTATATGATCCTGTATATGTGATTTTGAAATCAAACTTCAGAAGAACATATCCCACGGTATCTCTAGGTTTCCAGAGGCCTCAAGTAATCTTCATTTCATGATCCCATGAGGTCTTGCCTTCACATTTCTAAGATGGCCTTCACTACCAGTAGCTTCTTCTCTTGTGATCCAAAGCCAATGATAGGGTAACCAGAGGGAGAATTCAAATAATGGCCAAACTTGTAATAGAAAGTTCAGAGTTGAGGGGTGCCTGGGTGGCTCAGTCAGTTAAGCATCTGACATCAGCTGAGTTCATGATCTCACAGTTTGTGGGTTTGAACCCCGCGTCAGGCTCTATGCTAACAGTTCAGAGCCTGGAGCCTGCTTTGAATTCTGTGTCTCCCTCTCTCTCTGCCCCTCCTCCACTCGCATTTTGTCTCTCTCTTTCTCAAAAATAAATAAACATTGAAAAGTGTTTTTAAAAAAATAAAGTTCAGAGTTCAGGAAGTGATGCTGAAATCAGATGTTGATGAAACTCTGTTGAGTTTCCTCTCTGTTGAGAAGATAGGTTATAAGGACAGAAACCGGGATGATCAGAAACAAGTTGGCAAGCAGAGACAGGCAGGTTGGGGCATGTAGTTCAGAATACAGTGAAAAGGTATGGTCATCAGAGGCCTGTTTTTGTATGAAGCCCATGGTGTGGTATGAGGAAGGGCCAGATGACTTCCAGGTGAAAGCCTAAGCACTGACCATGTGATCTTTTACCTGTAGGACTAGCCTTTCACGAAGGTGTACCCAGTGCTCTACCAGTCTCTCCTCCTCCTGGTCTAGGAGACTAGGAGAGTTGCTCCCTTCTATCTAATTCTTCATGAACTCCAATCCTGACAAAAGCAGATATGGAAGTTGAGTGTATATAAATATATAGTTCAGGCTCTATGGGGTTCTCATTGATGCCTAGACAGGCTCTAGGACATAAAGGCCTGAAGTATGACTGGAAGATTTCTGTTGTCCTATGTAGTACCCCCTTCTACTTAAAGATTAATGTTTCTACAGACACCATACTAAACCTTACTAAACAATTTGAATACAGGGATGAATAGTATAGGCCTTGGCTCTGAAGGACCTCCCTACTGGGTAGTAGAGGCAGCTGGCAGTATAGCTAAGAACTAGGAATACGAAATTATTCCAACCACTTCATGAGTGTATACTCTTGACTCACAGGCTTTGTTAGCCGAGCCAATCTAAATCACATCTTGGCTCTAATCAGTATATAATTTAAAGGCATTTCTAAGTTTCAAGCGAACTAGTGGCCCTCACCTACTTGGGAAAGTGAGAGATTAGAAAAATAAAACTCCCCTCTCCTATTGCCAAGGGCTTGAACTTCATCCACAAATCTCAATTTGTTCCTCAGCAAAAGTGAGATAATACCCTTGCCTCAACAATTACTTCACAGGGTTTTCATAAAGGTTCAGTGAGATTATTTATGTTCCCAACATAAAGCAACTTGACTATTCTTGTGTCCCATGCAGCAGGACTGCCATTGTAAATAGGATAAGAGGACATTCCCTAAGCATTGAAGAATGTCCAACAAATCTCACCTTCAAGATCACATGGTTAAGAGGTAAGGTAATACTCATTTGATACACAATTTCTTTCTAGTGTACCCCTATATAGTTTTTAACTTAAAAATCCCACCAATCGGGGTGCCTGGGTGGCTCGGTCGGTTAAGCGTCTGACTTCGGCTCAGGTCATGATCTCGCGGTCCGTGAGTTTGAGCCCTGCGTCGGGCTCTGTGCTGACTACTCAGAGCCTGGAACCTGTTTCAGATTCTGTGTCTCCCTCTCTCTCTGCTCCTCCCCTGTTCATGCTCTGTTTCTCTCTGTCTCAAAAATAAATAAACGTTTAAAAAAAATTAAAAAAATAAAAATAAAAATCCCACCAATAATCTAAGCCAAAGGCTATACCCAATGGAATGAGTATCTTTTAATCTAAAACTCCAAAGACCAAGTTTGTTTGAAGTTCCTATCTTTACTGTAAGATTCCTCCTATTTTGGCCTTTAAAAAATGATAAATGGCATATATTCACTGGAAGGCTACCAAGAGCAGGGCTTTGAGAGTGGTATGTTCCCAGTGCAAGGAATAAAGGAGTGAATTGTCTGTAGAGGACTTAAAATAAATAATACTGACTACAACTTGGTATGCTTTTTATTATCACCATGACCTAAAAATTCTAAACAAAATCAGTGATAAAATATTCTTCTGTTCTGCAGAAGAGCACTTCTACCACCTAACTCTTGATTCACCACTGCACTCACTATATTCCAGGAATTTTACAAGCGTTACCTCATTAATCTTCACCACACTGGGAGGCAATTATTATCTGTGTTTTACAAAGGAGAAACATTGAAGCTCAGAGAGGGTAACTCAAGCAAGGTCAAAAAGATAGTAAGTGGTGTAGGCTTGCTTCAGTGTAAAGAAGAATTTTATATAAAGAAAGCTGAATAATTGGCACCAGAATTTGAGCCAGTGTTTATGTAAGTTCATACTCCATACTTTTAACCACTACAAAAGACTACCATTGTAGAAGAAGAGTCTTCGTCCGAGACTTTGAACAGCTTTCTCTGGCATAGGGACTAGAGTTGCGTGGAAAGAACTGTCTGCCAAGAACGTAATGGAAAGAGCACTGGACTTGGAGGCAACCAGATCAAGATTAGATTCTGACTCTACCATTAACTAGGTGTATGATCCTGGGCAATTCCTATAACCTCAGTGAGCCACACTTTTCAAACGGGAAACTTGCACCTGCTTCACAATGAAAATGAAATCGCTTGACATATAAGCAAGTGCCTGGCACATAATAGGCATTCAACAAATGCTAGTTTCCTTCCTTAACATTGGGCCAAAAAAACCTACTTAGGGTTATAGCCAAAGTGCAAATTTGTGCAAATTATAATTGATTCTACTGCTCTACAAACAAAGGCCCATTCCTTTTACCTTCAATTTAATTTTTATTACTTAATTTTTATTTCTAAAACAATCACCTGCAAGGAGGTTTGGGTTAGCTTGATTGATCAAAACAATCAAGACCCACTCTTAAAGTTGAGCATAAGATCACCATGCCCTGAGTCTCTTGGAAAGTGGATGATGGACATCTGAATAAAATCCAGGGTCTGTTACAAAACAGGAAGAGAGAGAATGGGTGCTAAGTAGGCATCCAACTATGTCCACCATACTGATGTTTAATACATGCAGGCATTTCTCTCTTCCTCACTATAGACCTTCCAAAGGCACCCACCAGAAGCATCAGTAGTTAGTTTTCAAAAGAAAATGTGAATATAGGATCAAAAACAAATAATTACCATATTAATTCCAAAGTAGCAGCCCATCTGGAAAAAAACAGTAAGTTTATTCTTATTCTGTGAACATCAGAATAGGTACCTAGGTTGAAAAGAAAATACCAAAGAGTCCTGGTTCGATACAAGGAAGAATTTACTAAGAAATTAAGCTGAATAGGGGCTCCTGGGTGGTTCAGTCAGTTAAGCATCTAAAACTTGAATTTGGCCAAGATCATGATCTCACAGTCAGGAGACAGCCCCGCATTGAGCTCTGTGCTGAGTGTGGAACCTGCTTAAGATTCTCTCTCTCCCTCCCTCTGCCCCTCTCCCCCGTTCACACACACTCTCTCGAAAACATAAATAAATCAATAAATCAATAAAGCTGAATATAACTGAAATGGCCTATTTCACGAGTTAGTGAACTCCCTGTTATCAGAAGCACGAAAAGACCTACTGAATGGCCCCTAGGCGTGGACACTGTAAAGGAGATTTGTTGGAAAAAAATGACTAAAAGGTAACTTCCAATTGTTTTGTATTATATTCTATGATGGATCTGTGATTCAGCTCAAAATAAATGACAAAGAGCTCTCAACAAACTGATGAAGGCGTGTTGTGGGAGACAAAACCTGCCAATGAGATAGACTAGATTCGGATTTGATGGACAACCAATCAATGGGATAGACACACCTGTGCAATGGAGATGACTGGTGAAGATACGATTGATGAATATTCCTAACAGTGTCCAGGCCAACGAACTAGACACTTTATCTTTTGGGAAGGGGAATTTAGAGGATGCTTCCTTACCTCATCCTGTTTGTCCTTGGATTTGCTTTTACATAGAAAACAAATGAATATGCCAATCACAAAACTTTCCTGAAGCTTGAGACACTGCATACTCAAATTATTTTCCTTTCTTTGACATACTCTGTGTGCATCTTAGCTCTTCATCTGCAGGGTTGAATCTATATTCTTAGGTAACTTGGTATGAGTTGCTATCTTCCTTTACTAAAGTAGGGGTTATTTACTGTCATATTCCTTTTTAACCCTGTCGCTCATATGACTGTAAATAGTGATCTTAGTTCTTGCCATTCTGCTCACTGGAGGCAAAAGTCTCAGATTAAGGCTAAACTGCACTCACCCTAGGATGCAAGTCTGTCTGGAGTAGAATGATTTGGAGTACCTGTTGGGTTCTACTTGTATGGGAGACCAAGGGAAAAACTAATCTTAAGTGTTTAAATCTACAATTATACTATGGGTTCTACCTACATACATTCATATCTCTCCCTTGTCTTGCCTTAAGTGTTTTCAAAATTATTTCTATTTACCCTGTTATCGGTTTGTTAGTTATACATTCTTTTATTATTCTTTGAATGGTAACGCTAGAGTACTGATACTCAAAGTGTGGTCTACAGATCTCTGACAGTTCTCGAGACTCTTTCCAGGGTCCAAAAATCTCTTTATAATAATAGTAAAAAGTCATTTTCCTCTTTCACTGTGTTGACTTTTACACTGATGGTGCAGAAGCAATGGTGGGTAAAACTGCTGCTGCCTTAGCATGCATCACGGCAGAAGCGCCAAACTGTACCAGCCAGCTATTGTATTTTTTACCACCAGGCACTGGAAGGGGGAAAAGTCAGTTTCATTTAAGGATGTCTTTGATGAAGCAATTTTATTAAATATCAACCCTTGAATGCACATCTTTCTTAATACTCTCTGTGACAAAATTGGAAATAAATCTAAAGTACTTCTGATGCATATTAAGGTATGATGGTTGAATCAAGGGAAAGCATTGTACATGTGTGAGTTGCAAGTCAAACTAGCCTTGTTTTTCATAAAATGCATTTTTCAATTGAAAGAACGAGGGAGGGGTGCCTGGCTTACCCAGTTGGTAGAGCATGTGACTCTTGATCTCGGTTTGTGAGTTTAAGCCCCACGTTGTAGGTGGAGCTTGTTTTAAAAAAAAGAAAGAATGAATGAGAGAAAAACTATGGTTTACTCAGACTTGCGTATTTTGCAGATACTTTCTGAGAAATTAACAAACAGAGCCCATCATTTCAAAGGAAACATCTGACAGCACTTATTGGCAATGGTCAAATTCACGGTTTCAAGCAAATATTGGAATTTGGTAAAACTAGATATCCACTACAGTGAGCATGAGAGCTGCCCAATACTTTTAAGGACTTGTAATGAGATTGTTGGTACTATTAACTAATGTACATTTTTTGATATTGTATACTAAAATGTGCCAACATCTGGAAGATCTATATAACCACAGGAATCATTATTTTTTCAAGTGATTAAATTAGCGCAGGATGTTAACAAAATCATGCATGGGTAAAAAAAAAAATCCATTAAAAGGACAAGATAGAACGATCGATTTCAGTGTAACAGAGTTTGCAAAGTTCAATGATATGGCTTCAGATTCAACATTGTAACTAAATACCACTTGTTGAATTTTGGTGTTGTATCTAAGGAGACTAACCATAGTTTTCTGAAGAGCATATTAAAATATTCCTCTTTCCAACTACATCTGTGCTTGAGGTCAGATCTTTTTCATAGTCTTCAACAAAGTCAATATTTGGTGATCCTTGGAGAGTGGCACACTGGTGAGGGCAAGAAAGCTCCATACACCTTCCCACATACCCTGCTCTATGCACCTCTTCCATCTGGCTATTTCTGAGTTATATCCCATTACGATAAACCAGTAATCTAAATAAATTTTTGGACATCAGCAAGATAGCAGGACAGGAGGCTCCTGACCTTCCCTTCCCCCAGGATGCACCAAATATTCAACTACACATGGATGAGTTCCCTCTGACAGAAATCCAGAAACTAGTTGAGTGACTCCTGCACATCAGGCAACTGAGAAAATATCCACACTGAAACAGGTAAAAAAAGCTGAGACACACTATTGTTATAAAATCCACCCCAGGAACAGCACCCTACAATAGAGAGTGAACCCCCAACTCCAAGTTTCTCTCCGAAGAACAAAGGTTTTGGACCACACATCTAGCACCCCCAATTATTAAGGTTGCCACCTGAGGGACTGGCTCCCAAATCACCTAGCTCACGGAGCCAATGGGGCTTGGCATTCACAAATCAAACATTAAACAAAGACACAATTTTTAAATGGGCACACAAGCACTCCCCACAACTATCCCCGCAGCACATTATAGAGGGAGAAATGCCAACCTCCATTTCTCCCTGGAAGGGGTTTGACTTACAAACATTCCTAGGTATAGTCCAAGGGTCCCGCTTCTAATCAGCCTATATGTAGGTGCTGATGGAGATCCTTCCAGGAACCTGAAAGAGCCTATAGACACTTTCCCTGCCTTCTACTTCTGGCTGGCACAAACAATGAAACCAAGCCTTCAGCTTCTCCCTGGAAAGAGCTTGTCCACATATCTACTGCCCCAGTGTTTACAGCTGCCATACAGGGGACAGGTCTCCAAACTGCCTAGCTCTGAGAGCCAACGGCGTTTGAAATTTGTGAGTTACCCAGGACCACATTAAACCAAGATGCAATTTTTAAATGTGTGCATGAGAAATTTCCATAGCAATCGCACCTGGGCTCATTGTAGAGGAAATAGGTGAAAATGCCAATCCCCCAGTTTCTTCCTAGAAGGAGTCTGACTACATACATTCTCACTGCAACGTGAAGGTCCAGCTTCTAATCAGCCTGCATCTGGGTGCTGACTGGGATCTTCCCAGGAGCCGATGGGCGCTTTTCTTGACTTCTTCCTCTGTTTTGCTCCAACAATGAAACCAAGCCTCCAGCTTCTCCCTAGAAGGAGCTTGTCCACACATGGAGCACCACAACTTTAATGGCTAGCTCTGAGCACTGATGGGGCTTGGCACTTGTGAGTCCCCTGGGAACACATTAAACTAAGAGAAGGTTTTACACAGAAGTGTGAGCACTTCCCACGGATATCCTCTTGGGCTTAGCACCAAGGGAACAGACAGAATGTAACTCCAACTTCTCCCCAGAAGAGGTTTGACAGCATACTTTCACAGCTATTGCTAGAGGATCACACTTCTCATTAGCCTGCACGTGGGAGTTTAAGAAGCACCCAATTAGTGGTCATCTGGGAGCCTAAATGGGTGTATGAGAATTCCCTAAATCTTCTTCCTTCAGTTTGCCCCAATGATAAAACCAAGTCTCCAGCTCTTGCCTGAAGAGAGTTTGTCCATACATCTACAAAACTTCTCAACAAAATACTAGGAAACCTAATTCAACAGCACATTACAATGATCATGCACCATCATCAAGTAGGATTTATTCCTGAGATGTAAGAATAGTTCAACATATGCAAAACAACCAATGCGATATATCACGTTAACATAATGAAATACAAAACCACATGATCATCTCAAAAGATGCAGAAAAACATTTGACAAAATTCAACATGCTTGCGTGATGTTGAAAAATTGTCAGCAAATTAAGCGCAGAAGGAATGTACTTCAACATAATAAAAGTCACATATGACAGTGGTGCCTGTGTGGCTCAGTGGGTTGAGCGTCCGACTCTTGGTTTTGGCTCAGGTCATGATCTTGCAGTTTGTGGGTTCGAGCCCCATGTCGGGCTTCATGTTGACAGTACAGAACCTGCTTGGGATTCTCTCTCTCTCTCCCTCTCTGTCTGCCCCTTCCTTCTTGTGCTCTCTCTCTCTCAAAATAAATGAATAAACTGAAAAAAAAAGTCTAAAAAAAGTCATAAAAGACAAGCCCATGGCTACCATCATACTCAACAGTGAACACCTAAAAGTTACTCCTCTAAGATCAGGAACAAGACAAGAGAGCCCCCTCTCACAACTTTTATTCAATAAAATACTGCAAGTCCTGGTCAAAGCAATTAGTCAAGAAAAAGAAAGGAAAGGCATCCAAATCAGAAAGGAAGAAGTAAAACTGTGTCTTTGCAGATGACATGATTATATATACAGATATCCCTAAAGACTCTACCAAAAAATTCTGAGAAGAATAAACAAGTTCAGCCAAGTTGCAGAATACAAAATTAATGCACAAAATTCAGTTGTGTTTCTACATACTAACAATGAACTATATGAAATAGAAATTAAGAAAAAAATCCCACTTACAATAGCATCAAAAAGAATAAAATACTTAAGAATAAACTTAACCAAGGAAATTAAAGATCTGTACCCTGAAAAGAAACTGAAGAAAAGAAATAGATGAAAGAAATTGAAGAAAACACAAATAAATGAAAATATACTACATGTTCATGGATTAGAAGAATTAATATTGTTAAATGCCCACACTGCTCAAAGCAATCTACACATTCAATGCAATCCCTATCAAAATTCCAATAGAATTTTTCACAGAAATGGAAAAAATTCCTAAAATTCATATGGAACTACAAAAGACCCAAATAGCCAAAGCCGAAACAAAGCCGGAAGCATTACACTTCCTAATTTCAAACTATACTGCAAAGCTGTAGTAATCAATGTAGAGTAGTACTGGAATAAAGACAGACACATAGACCAAGGCATGGAATACAGAGCCCAGAAATAAACCCACATATATACAGTCAACAGATCTTGGACAAGGGCACCATGAATACATAACAAGGAAAGGATAGTCTCTTCAATAAGTGGTGTTGAGAAAACTGAATATCTACATGTAAAAGAATGAAATTGGTTCCTTATCTTACACGATATTCAAAAATCAACTCAAAATGGATTAAAGGGGTGCCTGGGTGACTCTTGATTTTGACTCAGGTCATGATCTCATGGTTCATGAGACGGAGCCCCACGTCAGCATAGAGCACACTTGAGATTCTCTCTCTCCCTCTCTCTCTGCCCCTCCCCTGCTTGCACTCACACACTCTTTCAAAATAAATAAATAAGCATCAAAACAATAAAGGCGTAAATGTAAGACATAAAACCATAAAACTCCTAGAAGAGGGGTGCCTGGGTGGCTCAGTTGGTTAAGCGTCCAACTTCCACCCAGGTCATGATCTTGCTGCTTGTGAGTTTGAGCCCTGCATCGGGCTCTGTGCTCAGAGTCCAGAGCCTGGAGCCTGCTTTGGATCCTATGTCTCCCTCTCTCTCTGCCCCTGCCTGCTCATACTCTGCCTCTCTCTCTCTTTCAAAAATAAAAATAAACATTTAAAAATATTTTAAAAACTTCTAGAAGAAAACATAGGGATAAAGCTTCTTGATATTGTTCTTGGCAATGAGTTTTTGAATATGATACCAAGAGCACAGTCAATACAATAAAAAATAAAGGGGAACACATCAAACTAAAAAGCTCCTGCACAGCAAAAGAAACAATCAGGAAAATGAAAGGACAACATACACAATGGGAGAAAAATTTGCAATGCTTTTATCTGATAAGGGGTTAAATATCCACAATGTATAAGGAAACAAACAAACAAACAGAAAACCACACTGTGGTTACAAGGATGGCAAATAATCACATGAAAACATGTCCAACATCATTAGCCATAAAATAACTGCAAATTAAAACAAGAAAGAGATACTACCGTGTACCTATTAGAGTGGCTCAAATTAAAATTACTAATACCAAATTCCGGCAAAGATGCTAAGCCAGTGAAACTCTCAAAAATTGTTGGTGAGAATGCTTTGATATATATGGTATAACCACTCTGGAAAACAGTCTGGCAGTTTCTCATAAAGTTAAACATGCACCAGTGTATGTCTTAGCACTCCCTATGTTCACAAACAACCGTGTACCTGAACGTTTATAGCAGGTTTATTCATAATAGCCAAAAACTGGAAAGAATTCAAATGTCCTCTAGTGGGTGAATGGAGGAACAAACTGTGGTAAGTACAACTATGTCATGGAATCTACTCCGCCCTAAAAGGAACAAGCAAGGGGCGCCCGGGTGGCTCAGTCGGTTAAGTATCCAACTTCAGCCCAGGTCATGATCTCACAGTTTGGCAGTTTAAGCCCTGCGTCAGGCTCTGTGCTGACAGCTCAGAGCCTGGAGCCTGCTTTGGATTCTGTGTCTCCCTCTCTCTCTGCCCCTCCCCCGCTTGTGCTCTGTCTCTCAAAAATAATAAAAAATAAATGTTAAAAAAATTTAAAAAAAAATAAGCAATTGATATGCACTACTTAGACAAACTGCAAATTATCATGTTGAGTGGAAGGCAATCCCAAAAGATTATACACATTATGATTCCATTTATATGACATTCTGGATTCTGGAAAAGGCAAAGCTATAGGGATAGAGAACAGATTAGTAGTTTCTAGCTATTACAGGTGAGGGGAGGATGTGGCTACAAAGAGGTAACACAAGGGAGTTAGGGGGGATGGGGAAATTGTTCTATATCTTAAATGTAGATATAGCTATGAGAATTACCTGTGTTAAAACTCACAGAACTATACATCAACAAAAGTCAGTTTTGCTGTATGACAATTCAAAAATAAAATTAAGTAGATTCAAAAAACAAAAAGGAGAAAAGAAAGCCTATGCCTGGAATAAAGAAATCAGTTTTGCTTAGGAAATTAACGTGGGCCCAGCATGGTCTGAAATATGTGCTTCAGTCTTAAAATAAGCAAAAGAAAAATGGAAGCCAAATAAAAGATGGACCGATTTCAGTTAAAGGATACGAAAAATGTCTTTTAAAAAAGGCTGAATAGAGGGTCTGGGTGGCTCAATTGGTTAAGCACCTGACTTTGGCTCAGGTCATGATCTCGTGGTTCATGAGTTCAAGCCCCACACCAGGTTCTGCACTGACAGCTCAGAGCCTGGAGCCTGCTTCAGATTCTGTGTCTCCGTCTCTCTCTCTGCCCCTCCCCTGCTCACACTTTCTCTTTCTCTCTCTCTCTCTCTCTCTCTCTCTCTCTGAAAAATAAACAAACATTAAAAAATATTTTTAACGACTGAATAAAAAATACACTTTACAAAACAAATAAAAATTTTTTTAATGGGGCGCCTGGGTGGCTCAGTCAGTTAAGCGACGGACTTCAGCTCAGGTCATGATCTCGTGGTCCATGAGTTTAAGCCCTGTGTCGGGCTCTGTACTGACAGCTTGGAGCCTGAAGCCTACTTGGGATTCTGTGTGTGTGTGTGTCTCTCTCTCTCTGACCCTCCCCCACTTGCACTCTGTCTCTCTCTCTCAAAAATAAACAAACATTAAAAAAAATTTTTTTAATAAATAAAATAAAATAGTTGAGATCTTTGGAGGTAGACAATTTATATATATAAATATGTACTTATATATGTTATACATAATATATATTATATATGCTTATTTATTTATAAATTATATACAAATTATTTATATATTACACATATATGATAATTTATATATGTAATATATTATATATCTCATATATTTATATATAAATATATAAAATGATATGTGTTTATATAAATATATATAATATACAAATAGCATACATATGTTTTATATATATAAATGAGGCTATATATTATATATTTATATATAGTTTTATATATGTTACATATATAAATATATATTATACATATACATTGCTTACATGTTTTATATATATCATTTTATTTAAAAATATCATTTTATATATCATTTATATATTATGTATATTTATATACAACATAGATTTAACATATATATCACATATTTATAAACAAGTTATGTATGTAATTACTATATATAATTTTATATATAGCCTCATTTTATTTGAAATGAGGGGTGCCTGGGTGGCTCAGCCACTTAAGCATATGACTTCGGCTCAGGTCACGATCTTATGGTTCATGAATTGGAGCCTCATATGGGGTGAGCATGAGCCCCACTTTGGGTGAGCGCTGCTCCTTTCTCTCTGTCTCTCTCTCTGCCCCTCATGAAATTCTCTCTCTCTCTCCCTGCCCTCGCTCACTTGCACCCTCTCTCTCTCAATAAATAATAAAAAAGAAAGAGAAAACGAAATGAGGCATTTATAAAGGGAAAAGAATGTGCACCCGGGTCTAGCTACTGAGTCCTCTTTTGAGGAGAGACAAATCTTTGTTTGCCAAAGTCATGGTGGCTCCCTTCCATCATCTTTACCCAGCAAGGTGAATCGGTTCTAAAGGACTCAGCTAGCTTAAAGAGAAACCCAGAGAATGGATACCTACAGGGCTGGTAGGCAAACACCCTAACTAAAGCCTCAGACATTCCTCAAAAATACTTCCTGGGCCAGAAATCCTCACTGTTAACATTAAAAACAAACAAACAAACAAACAAACAAACAAAAAAACCCTCCCTTTTATCCAAGCCTATACACAGGTTAAAATAACACACCCATGACAGCAGACATTCCTCCACAAGTGTCTCTCAGTTCTTATGTGCTGAAACACATCCTTCAGTGGAATAAATATTCCATTGTTTTGGGGGCCGAGGGGGTTCTGTGACTTATGCTACTCCTTTGAGTATAAGATACATTCTCAACAAACCCTATCATAGCTGCAATGCATGTTGCTAGTACTGCAGCAACTTGCAATTTGCATGACAACCATAAGAGAATTGGGAGACACCACTGAAGAGAAGGACAGTTGTAGGGGTTGATGTCAGAAAATCTGGACTGAACTGAGAGGAAAACACAATGAGGATCAGCATCAATATGTAAGGAATTACTGGGTACGTTTCAAGATGACAGGTTTTAGAGACAACAAGAAGTAATGTCTGTACCCCAAAGAAACACACTAGCCAAATTTATGGGATTGTGGCTGTAAGGAGAGGCATAGCAAAGATGAACCATATGAAAGGGGATGCAGCCAGGGCAATAATACAGTCTGGTTTGACAGGAAAATATCTCCTGAATGGGACTCTGCAATCTAAAGAGATAAAAGTGGAAAAGATTTCTCTGCACGGTGTATGCTTTTGGAAGAACCACAATTTATGTTCCATACAATTCACGAACCCAGACCCCACAAGACAGAACCTAGAAGAAAATTATTTTTTTAAATGTCTAAGTCAGAATGCAAAGAGAAAGTAAAAGGAAGGACAGCACTCAGATCCAGCATACAGAGAAGGAGAAAAGGAGGAAAAACTGAGAGGAAAACCCAACTATCAGAAACCTAAGTGAACCTTTCAGAAAGGACTAGGGAGGGTGATGCAACTGTTGAAAAACCTAGCAATTCAAAGCCTGGAATCCTCAAAATCTTAGGTAAAAATAGTACCGTAATTAACATCATGGGAAATTGTTCCATTTGAATTTTCATTTATCCCCTCCTGACCTCTGTGCTATGACTGTCATACATTTCACTTCTACGTTGTTATATGCCCCATTGTTATTATTTCATTTAATAATGAAATAACACTAAATAATGAAAAAACACTAAATGTCTTTTAAAGAGTTTTTAAAAATAAGAAAACAAAAACTCCCATACATTTATCCATTTAGTTACTTTTTTGGTGCTCTTCATTCCTTCGTGTAGACCCATATTTCCCTCTGGTATCATTTTCCCTTCTGCCTGAAGGAAATTCTTTAACATTTTTTATAGTGTCAGTTCTGGGTTGATTTTGATGGATGGATTTTTTTTTCCTCATTATGGGTTGTATTTTCCTGCTTCTTTGCACACCTGGTAATATTTGATTGGATGCCAGACATTGTGAGCTTTACCTTGTTGGGAGCTGTATATTTTTGTGTTCGTACAAATATTCTTGAACTTTGTTCTGGGACACAGTTACTTGGAAACAGTTTCATCCTTTGGGGTCTTGCTTTTTGATTTGCTGGGCAGGCCCAGAGCAGTGTTTAGTCTAGAGCTAATTCTTCCCCACTGTTGAGGCAAGACCCTTCTAAGTACTCTACTCAATGCCTTGTGAATTATGAAATTTTCTAGTCTGACTGTCTGGAAGCAGGCACTAGCTGGCCCTATATGAGAGGCAAGCACCATTACTTCTATTCCTTTCAGGTGGTTCTTTTCTTGGCCTTGTTATTTTCTGCATATGCATGTGCTATAGGTCCTCTATTGTAGACATAAGGGAGACCCTTTGAAGATCTCCATGGTTTGTATTTATGCTCATGTTCTCTCTCTCTCTCTCTCTCTCTCTCTCTCTCTCTCTCTCTCCACCTCTCTCCTCTCCAGTACTCTGCCCTGCCACCTTGGTCTCCCAGGTCTCTAAGCACTGTTCCCTCAACTCAGGGCATCTGCCAGGCTCTTCCTGTTCCCTCTCCTGGCACCACCTGGAATCTCTCCCCAGGCAGTGAGTTGGGGCTATCATGTGGCTAACCTTGTTTCCCATATCTTAGGGATAGCCGTCCTTTGTTGTCTGAAAGTCAGTGTCATGAAAAGTACTGCTTCATATATTTTGTATTGAATCTTAATTGTTTCAAGCAGGAGGATAAATCTGAACTCCTTTACTCCACCTTGATCAGAAGTTGAATTCCCAATTGGGTTTAAGTTCATAGGTCATGGAACTCTAATTTCTTTGTACTTTAACTCACAAAAGCAAGAGAATCTTAGGTTGAATTCTAATTCTTCTGGACTTTGATTTCTTTGTACTTTAACAAGCATGTTTACTTTTTATTATTTATTTTAGTTTTTAAGCATGTTTACTTTTTAGATTTTAATTGTCTTATAATCTTCAAAATGGAAGAAGATTGGCATTTCGGTTCAGAACATCTCTATGCTGTCAACTTTTCATTTTGATGTTTAACCTCATCACAGAAACTCTGGTGAACTACATTGCTTAACCTGGCTAAACAAATTTTGAGGAGGAAAAAGAGATTTTAAGGTTTTCAAGTCTTGGGGTGTTGAGCCTTGAGTTCATTTAAAAAACACATATTTATTAAGTATCTACTATATGCCCTATATTAAGGGTAGAGCAGTGAAGAAACAGACAAAAATCCCTGCCCTGATGCCTCAAGTTACATTATGGGAGGAGGAGACAGAGAATGTTAATAAACAATACAAGTAAGTAAAACATATAGTAAGTCAGACTGTAGCATGTGATAAGCAGAAATAACAAATGGCCGCGCGGGGGGAAGTGGTTGTAACTTGGATAGGGTGGTCAGGGAAGGCCTCACTGTTAGTAGGTAACACTTGAGCAAGGATCTGAAGGAGATGAGAAAGCAAGCCGTGAAAGTACCTCAGAGAAGAGTGGCCCTGGCAGAGGGAACAGTAAGTGCAATGGTGCTGAGGTAAGGCCTACAGAGTTTGAGGAACAGCAACATGTCTTGGGTTGTTGCAGAGAAGGGAGCCAGGGGAGGAGCAGCAAGGGGTGAGGGCAGAGAGATAACAAGGAACCAAATCATGTGGGTCTTGAAGTAGAGAAATGGCTTTGTCTTTTGTTCTGAGGGTGATGGAGGGGCTGAGCAGAAGTGTGACATGACATCACTTAAGTTTTAAGAAAATCGCTTTAGGGGAACCTGGCTGGCTCAGTCAGTAGAGCATGTGACTCTCGATCTGGAGGTCATTAGTTCAAGTCCCACTTTGCGCGTACAGACTACTTTAAGAAAACCACTTTGGAAAATAAACTTTGGAGGCAGTTGGAGGGGCAAGAGAGAAAGCGTAAAGACCAGCGAATCGGCTATAATGCAGGACAGAAATAATGGTGCCTTCCACTAGAGTAGTGACAGTAGAAGCATTAAGAAGTGACTGGATTATGGATATCTTTTGAAGGTAGAGCCAATCGGGTTTGCTGATGAAGTGTTTTGTTTTGTTTTGTTTTTTTAAGATTGTAAGATAAAGACAGGAATCAAAGATGACTTCAAGGTATAAAAGACCCGAGCAACTGAAAAGAAGGGAATTGCTATTATTAAGGTAGATGGAGACTAGGAAAAGCAGCCTTTAGGGGAGTAGATCAGGAGTTCTGGACATGGTAAGTCTGAGTTGTCAATTAGACATCCAAGTGGAGATAGCTAGTAAGTGGCTGGATATATGAATGCGGAATGCCATAGAGAGGTCTAGGCTGGGATATAAATGTGAGAGTTACCAGCATGAGTTTAATACTTACAAAAGAGAAGGGGTCCCAAGACTGAGCCCTGTGAATCTCCAATGTTTAGGCATCAGGAAAATAAGGTGAGAATAGTCAAGATGTGTGAGAAAGAAGAGCTAGAGAGGTAGAATGTGATGCCAAGTGAAGAGAGGGTTCAAGGAAGAGAAAGTAATAAATTTTGTCAAATGCTGTTGACAGGACAAAGAAATGAGAACTGATAATCAATGATTGGATCTGGCAATGAGGAAGTCATTGATAGTTTTGATAAGTGCAATTCTGATGGAGTAATAAAGGCAAAAGACTAATTAGAATGGGCTTATGAGAAAACAGGAGGAGAGGAATTGGGAAAGAGGGAATACGCATAACTCTTTCAAGGAGTTTTGCTGTAAGCAGGAAAGAGAGACCGAGAAGTACAAAGAGGAAGTGGGGAGAAGGTTTTGCTTTGTTATGTTTTTATGATAGGAGAATGCTTCAGTATGGAAAAGCTCCAATAAAGACAGAAAAATTGATAATGTAGGAGCATGGAGAATGGTTGGAGTAATGTCCTTAACTCGGGGAGAGGTCACTGGCTCCAGTGTACAAGGGAGAGAGCCTCTACTAGGAGCAGGGCAGTGCATCCATACTGACAGGAAACAAGGCATAGCATAATGAGCGCAGATCTCAGTAGGTGAGTATGTATAATGACATCAGCCTATGCAAAATCTCTTATGAGTGCTTCTATTTTCTCAGTGAGATCGCAAGCAAGACCATCAGCTGAGAGTGCAGATGGGAAAGGAGATGTTGGAGTCTGAGAAGAAACAGTATGAAATAGTTGTCTAGGAGAGTGGGAAAATGAATGGACTGGGGAACGTATTATAACTGGCAGCAGCAGTAAGAACCCACTTGAGGTTCACTGCCATGAATATGAAGTGAGATCATTCCCCAGGGTTCTGTATTTTTCTCCAGCCATGTTGATCCAGGTTTCAGGCTACATATAATTAACATATGCTTCGTAACTGTTTCTGGAAGCAAAACAATTGACATTATACACCGTTACTCCCAGTGAGAAGTGTACTGGGAAAGTGGCTCCATGAAGGAGAAAATCTCAACAGGCCACTGATCTTCCTTTCCCAAAAGGGAGAGTAATATCCCTGGTTGGCCATACATTTATTGGTTAAGAGAACAAAAAGCTAGGGAAAGTTGGGGGAACACTTAATCTCCCATCATTCACATGAAGAGATTTTTTTAAATCTTTATTTATTTTTGAGAGAGAGAGAGTGCAAGCAGGGGAGGAACAGGGAGAGAGGGAGGCACAGAACCTGAAGCAGGCTCCAGGCTCCAAGCTGTCAGCACAGAGCCCGACACGGGGCTCGAACCCACAAACCGCAAGTTCGTGACCTGAGCTGAAGTGGGACGCTTAACCCACAAGCTACCCAGGCGCCCCTCATGTGAGGAGATTTCTTAATCACTCCTGGCTTCTTCCCTCACCTCTTACTCATTGCTCCCTGTTGGACAAAAGACTTAATTAATTGGTGAGCTTGCATGAATAACCTGGGCATTTTTGCTTGGCTTTCTCCTTTCTACTCTTTTGGGATCTGCCTGCCTGCACAGGCTGGAGCTTTCTGGTCGGCTTGCTCCACTTTCCCTTAGGCTTAGTGGGGACGGGTCATGCCCCTGTGGAATAGACCTAAATATTGCAAGGGATAGTTTCAGTTATGCATTGGTAAGGTCCTCAAACCTCAGCTATGTTCTCCTATCAGCTGTATGAGTAGCAAAGCTGATTATTTTGATTTCCATTTGCCTGACCCCTGATTCTATCTCTCCATTGGTTCTAATCTCAGATAGGAGCACAGGGATATTTATTAATTCCCTCAAACCCCAGTACAAGTGTTTACATTGTTCAAAATAAAGCTGATTATTTAAAGGGATGGGAAATACAACCAGATATGGGGAAACTATGTAACTATATGATAAAATAGAAAATTACAGATCTGCCTGAAAATTACAGTGAGCGCTCATCAAATGTATTTTGAATGGATTTGGTACAGAGGTAGGGATAGCAGCCAACCAGCCCAAGATCTACTACAAACTTCATTTTGACTAGAACAAAGATTCTGGTGTAATTTTTGTTACTTCATTGGTAAAAATTTTATTGCTAATATAAAATATAAAGCATTTGCCCACAACTCCACTTTATAAAACAGGATCGAGTCTAACAGACAATTAGTTACATCTTCACAAAGGGCCATAATAATAATTGTGAGGGCAATGGTAATACGAATCCTAGTAATACCTAACATTTATTGAGTGCTTACTTTATGCCAAGCACTGTTTTCAGTGATTCACATGCATTATCTCATTTAATTCACACAATGACTACACAAGGCAGATTCTATTAATATCTCCATTTCAGAGTTGAAGCAACTCGGGTCAAATGAATTAACTTGGCTAAGGTCACACAGCTAGTAAGATGGAAGAACAGGAATTCAAACTCGGGAAGTTTGATTCCAGAGCTGCCTTCTTAACCATTAAATTATACTGCCCCAATGGTCAGTAATTGAGCAGGCAACATATGCTCCCTAGCAAGAGTAGCAAAGTACATACCAGGGGGAATTACTGAAATCCATAGAAACAAGCCCTGGGTTTCGATGGCATTCATAATCTACTCTACGTAACAAGAATGTACATTCCATGGATAATGAGACTATGTGAGCATATTTGCTGACACTCCATATTTCCTAGTTGAATAGGCTCAGAGGTAGAAATTCTTACGTGGATTTAAGGGAGGCTCTGACCTTTCACCTTTAGTCAATAAAGTGAGGCCTCATCTCCCAAATTGATACAACACCAGTGATGGAGCAGGCAAATCCTAATCTTACGGTTTTGATCAGCAGAAAGTGGGGGTATACTGTACCGTATCTGGGAAAATGAATTGAGGCAGGAATGGTACTAGTGCTGCTGCGTCCATGGCCAGACGCTCCCGGAAGAAAATCTCCTTGTGATCTGGAGCATGCACTGTTCTTTGCCCTTTCAGCAGTGAATGGAAGCAGCCTTAGTGTAAGTCTCCAGACACTGCACAGGGCAGTGACATCACCATGCTTGTTTTTGGCACTCCATTGACAGTAATTTATGGCCACGCAGAGCAGGGAAGAAAGAAAGGAGACGAGAAAGAAACCAGTAATTGCCAAGTGCTAACACTGTGCTAGGTGTTTTCTTACGTTCCCTTACTAAATGAAGTAGGTTTTACCTCCACTTTCCAGGTAAAGAAACCGAGGTGGGGAAATGTTAATTCACTTGCTCAGAGTCACAGAGCCAACAGGCAGCAGAGATGTGAGTGAAATTTGCATTTATCTATTTCAAAGCCTGTATGTTTTCAGTATTATCTCTTTGAAGGAACCTGAGATCTCAATAGGTCCAATTCTCTTATTTCAAAAATGCAGTAGCACCTGGGTGATTCAGTTGGTTGGGCATCTGACTTTTGATTTTGGCTCAGGTCATGATCCTAGGCTCGTGGGATCGAGCCCCGCATCAGGCTCTGTGCTGTGTGTGAAGCCTGCTTGAGATACACTCTCTCTCTCTCCCATTCTCTCTCTCTCTCTCTCTCTCTCTCTTTCTCCCCCTCTCCTTCTGCCCCCCCTCTTTCTCCAAAATAAAAGTTTTAAAAATTCAGAAATTGAGGCCCAGAGCATGGCTCACCTTGCCCAAAGTCACAGGTTTCACTAACTTTCCTGTGGGTATACTGTAAGAAAGCAGAGTGAAGACCTTCCCAATCCCCAATTCCTAACTAGTAGGAAATTCTGCTGTCCCCTTCAGAGGGTGCACATCATCCTCCTTGGCCCCTGGGCACAGTGGAAACAACAGTAATATCTGGACGCTCTTTGGAAATAATTTTTCACAGCATCATGATGAACACTTTCCATGTATGACTCACAGGCCAGTATTATTTTCCCATTTTCTCAGGAGAAAAAGACACTGTGTGGACTGAATCAAATTTTAACTAGTGAGTCCTATTTAAACTGAATCCCAAGCCATGGACAGCTAGCTCTAAAAGACCATGGCAATGAAGATCTAAGCTGGCCTTCCCTAAGACAGGAATAAAAACAGATGAGTGCTCCTTCTCATTTCTTACCCCACTCCAAGTCAAGCTGTTTTGTTTTTGTTTTTGTTTTTGTTTTCTTTTTGCACATGCTTGGCATGAGCCTTGCTGGACTCTACCTTGGGATTTGTAGAACTGTCTAGAAATGGATCTAGGGCAAAGATTTTGTGAATTTTGGCCATGAGACTTTTAGGACCCTGGTGAGGACCAGGCTGGGTCTCAGTGCTAATCAGTATCCATGACTCCTTAAAGAGAATCTTGAGATTCTGGGTACTTGGGTGGCTCAGTAAGTTAAGCATCCAACTTCGGCTCAGGTCATGATCTCATAGTTCATGGGTTCAAGCCCCGCGTTGGGCTCTATGCTGACAGCTCAGAGCCTGGAGCCTGCTTCGGATTCTGTGCCTCCCTCTCTCTCTGCCCCTTCCCTGCTTGCTCTCTCTCTCTAAAAAAAAAAAAAAAAAAAAAAAAAAAAATTAAAAAAATGGAAAGAAAATCTTGAGATTTAATAGTTATTTAGGGACCAGACAGATACCATGATCCCTGTTACATTTAACAGGAAGTAGAATGATGGACTTCATAGTCAGGGACTTAAAATACATTTATTGAGTGCCCATTTGGTGCCAGGATCTGTGCTGGTAGGATCAGGTTAAATGACAGTGAATATTACATATGTGTTCCTATCCTCAAGGAACTTCCTGTATAGCATATTTATTGCCAATAAGGTAACTGAGAAGCCCCCTTCTTGGGAGGATGATGGAGACAAAATGATGAAGATAAAAGTGAACTCAGTGGACACCATGCCAGAGAGAAAACATGCTGTGCAGAGAAACTGAGGTCATATAACACCATCAACGACTTAATTCGGGCTGGAATGACTGAGGGAAGCAGTGAGTTTGGGGTAGTTTAGAAAGGCCTTAGAAGAGGAAGTAGCTTCTGGAGACAACCCTGGTGGGCTAAGAGAAAGGCTCTAAGGAGAGACTTGTTAAGCGATGCTAGCAGAAGCTCTGGAAGGACACAGCTGGGGAGTTGAGTTTAGCTGCCAGACTAATGAGCAGTCTTAGACTGAAACTCAAGGGTTATGGCTGGGGCTGGCCTAAAGAGAAAGGGTGGAGAGTCCCCTAAATCAGGAGTAAGAAACAGCCCACCAGTATGAATGGGAAGGGAGGAGCCGAGTGAGTAGAAGAGAAAATCCACCATGGTTCGAACCTCATTAGCATGACCTGAGCTAAAGTGAGGGAAGTCAAGAGACACATGTCTAATTTGTGTTAATGGATTTCCTCTGCTACCTCATCCCTATGGCCCAGAGAGCCCTCCCTGTAGCCTCATGGTGCAGACAGAGGCTAGTACTGGAGAGAAAAGGAAAGAGGCCAAAGTCCAAACCTATGCAGTCTTTTGTGGAGGAACCTCTGTGGCCTCAGAACCTTGGCTGCAAGATGCCTTGGGTGCAGGAATCCAGATACATCTATATCAGAGAGGCAGGGAGGCAGGCCCGCTGTCAGGGCATCCCAACACTTCTGATACTGGGCATTGCATTGCTTCACTGCC
Source organism: Panthera onca (assembly GCF_046562875.1). Lineage (NCBI taxonomy): Eukaryota > Metazoa > Chordata > Mammalia > Carnivora > Felidae > Panthera > Panthera onca. The sequence continues at coordinate 20,433,013 of NC_138357.1, read as the reverse complement.
CCCAACACTAATTTTGAACCACAGACTATCACAAACGGAGGGGTTGTTGTAAACCTTCTAGAATAGTGGTGCTGAACCCAACGCATCTTCTCAATAAAAAGTTAACTCCTCCCACTGTCCTGAAATGAAAAAACACTGATGAGTAAACCTGTCTACACATGTTATTAAAAAAAAAAATGTCCTGTGATGTAAATGAAGGGAAAAGGGGGAAATGATTTAATATAAAACAATATTTATTTCTGTATGCAAAGGCTTGGGCAGAAATACACATGAAGGCATACATGCCCCCAAGAAATTTCTAAAACCTCTTCTGAAGGGCAGTACTAGCCCTCTTAACGACTGCTCTGCCCTGACCTCAGTTCCCACATGGACAGACCGGATACCAGAAAAAGTAAGGATCACATCATGAGCCTTTCTTTTGCTGGGTCACTGCAGCCTTTCAGTGGGGTCTGCTAGAGTGATCCTTCCTTTTTGTTACTGGGCTATATATAGTAGCAGGAATGACTAAAGCATGCAGTTTGGAGTCAAAATCTTTGAATTTTGACTGCCACTCAGCAGTGATGTGGCCCTGTGCCAGATGCTTACCCTCTCTGGTTCTGTTGTCTCATGTGTAAATTGGAGATAAGCTAGTACCTACTCCATAGGATCAACATAATGTATGAAAGAGGCCTGATACATAGGAAGCTTCGATAAGTGGTAGTTATTACTATTAATATTTGTGGCACACCACTAACTGCTTCCTGCACTCTGTTAATGCACTTGTCACCACTTCATTACCACTGTTGCTGCCACCACAACTGCTACCAGGGTCCCCAGTGGGGAGCATCTCTTCCTTTCAGTAACGCGCTCTGGGCCAACCTAATGTAATCTATTCTCATATGCATACTACCTTGTATCAGGAAGGGTATCCTGACTATTTGGGTTTTGTTCTTCCCTTTGCTGTAGAATAAGGTCCAAAAGATGAGGCCGGAGGGCATATGAGAGTCACCCTCCAGTGTCCCGTGAAATGCATTTCCCAATGCTCCTGAACTATTGTCACAGAAAAGAGCCCAGGGACTGTACTTGTACTTTCAAGTGACATCCGGTCAACCCCCAATGTTGGAACAGTCTCTCTCCCCGTCTTTGTTCACATTTTTAATCCTGCTATGCCAAGAGCCTTCGCGTTGATCCCAGGAGGCCTATGTGTCCTTACGCAAATAAGACTCCTGGTAGCTTATCCTTCTTATCACAAAGTTCCCAAAATAGAAAATTGGATTTGGTCCCCATTGTGACCTTGTCTCAGTAATTTGGATAAACCCTATGGTTCCTTTCAACAATAATGAACCTCTAACTTGGGGCTTAGCCAGCCTGCAAGCCCGCCAGGCACACTCTCTGGGGTATGGAATCTCACAACGGCAGGGGTTGGGGGAGGTACAGTTAGATATATGCAGGGGTCTCGGACCTTGGCAAACAACTGACTTCCACAAGCAAGCACATTCTTCACACAGCTGTTGAGACACCTGAACACACACTTTTTCCCCTCCAACCCTGTGCCCCTCACGTGAAAGCACATCTCCCCAACAACTAATGTAAACAAGCGGTCCTGAGCAGTGTTTGTAAGGAGTATGTGTGGAGGAGGGGTGCTATGTCTCATCCTTTCCAATTTATGCTGGCTACAGACACCTGCATGGATTTTATAGCCGTCCGTATTATTAGATCCCTAAGGCCCAGGTAGACGAAAACAATTTCTTCAACATGATTTCTCAAGTTTCTTTTTCACAATGCTGAGAATATCGCACCACAAAGCACAGGGATGGGTAGAAGTAGGCATGCATGTAGGAACACAATGCATGTGTACACACACACATGTGCATGCATGCCCACACAACTCGGTATAAAGCCACGGCCCTCGTTCCATACTCAGAAGCAGGGTACTCTAAACCCTTAGAAACTCTCAGACAAAAGGAAAAAAGGAACCTTAAAGTCGCTTGTTTCATGTTTGAAATATGCAAATCATCATTATTAAAACCCCTCAAGCATGCAATATCACGTATATTTGAACTGAGCATTCTTGAATATAATTTCCCTATCAACTGAGATATATGAAACCAAAGAGAAATAAGAAGGCAGCCGCATGGGCACAAATATACACACCCCCCCAAATCATTACCTGAATTTTGTCACAGTGGAACCCAGAACTGCTTGGGAGAAGGCTTAAAAACAGAGATTTTAAACTTAATGTAAATTGTACTTGAATAACCAGAAGGGGCACAAAACTGTGAGGTCAAGACTCTGAGGGGTTTTGTGAAATCAGAAGTCAATGCAATATTGTAGAAGGCGATGGCAGGAGATAGAGGAGCGGGCCCCTTAAAATGTGCAGAACCCACAGACCAGCACGTGCCACTTTCCACACGGCGTTCTCCATCTCTAATGCTATCATCCTTCCATGTTGCCTCCAGCATCCTCGTAGCCACTGAGTCCGTTTTTGGCCCTCCCTGCAGCACCTCATCACTCAGTACCTTCCATTCCTTTGGAATCATGACCACATGACTTGGTCACAGCAGCCTCCCTCCCCAGGTGGCGCTTTCCAGTCTGCTAGCTGAACGGCATCCTCACTACCTCGGACTCTCTTCTGTTCGTAAGGTCTAGCTGAGCTTGTTCCAACTACTTGACTTCCTGGCTACGAGAAGCTGCAGCCTAGCAAGACAGTAAAGAGTTCAGGCCCTGGAATCCGATGGAACTGTATCTGAAATCACTTGCTAGCTGTATGATCTTTGGCAAGTTACTTAACTTCTCCAAGCCTCAGCTTCCTTTTCTGAAAAATGGAGAACATAATAGCACTTAGATCACAGGATTATTGTAAGAATACATGATATCACCCAGGTGAGGTGTCTGTCCCAGGGTAGGCATTTGGTAAGTGTTAACCATCACCAAAGCCACTTTGTCATTGTCGTCATCGTCGGCATCATCATCATGTCCTGCTCTCAGTGTGATGAAACTCTTCAGATGACCCTCCCACAGAAAGCTCCTTCTGTTTAGCTCTGAAATATTCCACTTATAAAACCCATGGAAATAAATGTCTCCCTTTCATCCTCTGATCTCATTTCAGTTGCTATCCGATGCCCCAAGTCTTCCATAGTCAGAGAAATGAATTCCAGGATTTTTCTGACAGTTACATGCCTGCCCCATGGCTGCAAAGAGTTGTGGACAGCAAGATACTGGCCCTTGGGCAACTGTAGTGAAAGGTAAGCACTGCCTCCCACTGGGACCACACACAAGGGAAAGTTCCTCAGAGGAAAACTAGAGAACTGTTAAGGAATTCAAGGCTAGATAGTCAAACCATGGCAAAATTGTCTACTGTATCTGGGACTGTGGTGTGCAAACTACCAACACAGGCCTTCTGAAGACAAAGCTTAATAAATGTTGGCCAATAGGAGCGCCTGGGTGGCTCAGTCGGTTGAGCGTCCGACTTCGGCTCAGATCATGATCTCGAGGTTCGTGGGTTCCAGCCCCACGTCGGGCTCTGTGCTTGCAGCTCAGAGCCTAGAGCCTGTTTCGGGTTCTGTGTCTCCCTCTCTCTCTGCCCCTCCCCCACTCGCGCTCTGTCTCCCTCTGTCTCAAAAATAAATAAACATTAAAAAAAATGTTTTTTAAATGTTGGCCAACTTCTCCCTTTTCCCAGTACCGCCCCCCCCCCCCCCATCCATACTGAAGAGGAGTAGCACAGAAACAGAGTCATCACATTCCAGGACACCGATCCACTGCCCTAGGAGTCTGAGGGTCTGCCTCTTTCTCGGGATCTCCTCTCCAGCCAATCTCTTGCTTCCATGAAGTTAGGCAGTTATCAGCGCTGCTCTCTTTGTCTCCTTCTCACTCTATGTCTTTTATCTTGATTGCTTGCATGAAGTAAGGTGATATGAGGAGGTCAGGGGTGCAGAAAGATGGGCTAGTGTTTCTAGGTATAGAAGAAAATGCCCTTTCTCTGATTCTCTGAATTTCTCTGTCTGTTCTTTGCCCCAAGATCTCCTCAATTGTTAGATATTACTACTCTTGTAGCAAGAAAGTACATGTCAGTCAGTGGGAAGTAGATTAAAAGATTGCGGCAACAGAGTAAGAGAGCCAAAAGCAGAGTAAGAGCTTAGCCCCAACCTTAGCCCAGTAGCCTTACATCCCACAGAATAAAAGCCCATTTGAGGTTCTCTTGATATAACAGGTACCATCAGAAGTCCACCAATGTTCCGTGGACCTTTCCACGTGTTCAGGCCAACTGCCAGTATGTGCATATGACTGCTTAAGACCTCTTTCCCAGAACTGCAAATCTCCACGCTGTCTACATGTGCAGCAATCCAAAAAACGCCAGTGAATTAACACCACCACCCCAGGAGCGGTGAGATGTTGCTCATAAGTTGGTGTATAAATGCTTCAGCTTCCTGGTCCCTTGAGTGGGATAATTCTGAGGCGTGATGTGTGTTGCACCATTTTCCAGAGTTGCTCTGTATGGTTAAGTGTCAGACCACCACTGCGGTACCTGGCTTAACAGCACAGTATTTATTGACTGCCTTCATTTCCTTTATAACTATCCCATTCCCTTACAGGCGTTACCTGCAATTCCCAAACAAACCAATTTTATTCAAATCCGTGTCTCGGAGTCTGATGCCTGAAGAACCCAAGCTAAGCTTCCGTGATTATCCTTGGCTCAGTCGATAAAAAAGCCTGAGGGAGTCAGAGTCTTGACCAAAGTATTTTTGCTATTGTGTCTCACAGTCATCTGTATAATGAACCTTTGGTTCTTAAATCATAGTCTAATGAGGACTTACTAGCCAAATGGGATATATAGAGAGTAACTAAAGATCAAATAGCACAATATATTTAAATAATTTCCTCTTGAGAATATCAATCTTCTAAATGTAAGGGATGTGGAAAATTCTTCTTTTACTATGAGGTAGGAATGTTGGGATCAAGGGTCATTTTCACAAATTGGCAAATTAAAGGGATTAGGAAAAGCCACTTCTGATCACTAAAAAATGTAAACTTTCTCTGACTAATCCAAATGAATACACAAATGCTTGCCAAGATTTGTTTGAAAAAGTTGTTTGAAAAAATTAAGGATAAAGATTTCCGGAACAAGCTGAATACATTTTTAAAATGAAAGCACAAATGGAACAATATGCTATCAGCTTCAACAACAGATGAATGACAAAATCAACAACAAAAATACAAGCTCAGTTTTTGAGCACTTAAATGTAGACAGTTTGTTAAATATTTTATGTACATTATTTCACATAATCCTCACAATAACTCTTTTTTTATAAAGTTTTTTTTAGTTTACTTATTTATTTTGAGAGAGAGAGAGAGAGAGAGAACGAGTGGGGGAGGAGCAGAGACAGAGGGAGAGAGAATCCCAAAGAGGCTCCGCATGATCAGCATGGAGCCTGACACGGGGCCCGAACTCACAAACCCGTGAAATCATGACCTGAGCTGAAATCAAGAGTCAGACTTTAACCGACTGAGCCACCCAGGCGCCCCTCCTCACAATAACTCTTAAAAATATTATTTTTTATACTCATTTTGCACATGAAAATACTAAGGCACAGAAAGATTGAGTGACTCTTCCAGGGTCACACGGCTAGTAAAGGGTGTAGCTAGGATTTGAAATCATAGTCTTCTACTCCAAAGCATGTGCATTTTTTAATTTACTTCTTTGCTTCTCACTCATATACAGTTTTATTGCTGTATTTCTCTTCCTATATATTACTTTCAACAAAGATCAAAATTATAAAATGTAGAGCTAAATGTCATTTAATGTTTAAATCTTATAATAATTTATAATAACTATGTAAATAAATTCAGTCATGAGAAAAAATCCTTAGCTGGCTCACGTATCTAACCTGGGATTCATAAATTATCATATGCATAATGAGTCTACAGCATACCATATGTCCAATCAGGCCAGCAGATTCCATATACTTGGCTTTTTGACAGCATCAAATCTGGCATGGTTTACACTCTTGACGTGGCTTTTGAGTTCCGAGCCGTCACATTCCTGGTTCAGAACCTAGCAGAATGCTTTGCCCATAGTAGGCTTTTAATAAATGAATGTAACGGAGTCCCAGGTTTCCTTTGGACTGGTTTCCAGGCCCAAGGCCCTCAAATAAGATTGAAACTACAATCAACCCAGTCACCAGGATTTGAGGTAACTGCTTTCTCCCTTCTGAAGTCAATGATGAGAAGCTCTTTCCTTACCCTACCACCCCAGCACTGAACAATTTTCCATTTTCTCCTGGGTCTTGAAGCTTGATTCTTAGGTCCTCAAGTTTCTGTGTCCTCCTGTGTTCTTGGGCGCTAACAATAGGTCCCCGCCCCCTTCTAGTCCTCAGAAGTGTGCTGTGCCTTCCTGCCTCTTTGCCTTTGTTCGCAGTATTCCCTTGGTCTGAGATACCCCCCTCCCCCATGTCTTGGCTTCTGTCTGGCTCTTGTCTTAGATTCCTGAACCTTGCCTGAACCAGGTACAGATGTAATTCCAGCCCCAGTCTCCAGTCCCTGCTCTCCACACCAGCTGGGAGTACTTACTTCAGCCAGCTGGGGTCTCCAACCTTGACCTGGCCCCTCAGATCTGGTGGTTGGCCAGCGTGAGCCTGATAAGGAAGCAAAGAGCCCTGAAAAGTCACCACCAGCATGTCTGTGTCAGCTGGAGGCCAGGTTTCCAGCCAGTGCCTGCAAATATCTAACTTATTTACTCATCCTGCCTTTTGTTTGAGTTCTTTGAACACAGCAGGTTCCCCCAAATGATTTCAGACAGCACAGAAGGAAATCTGCCCTCCTCAGTCCATGAGCGAAATGGCAAGTCGGGCCTGTAAATAAGGATTCTGGCCTTTTCTAAGGCTCGGATGCCTGTTGAGACATGCAGCCCCACAGCACACCCCCACAGAGACACACGGCCCAGACGGGAGGTGATGAGTATTGACAGGGTCTGTGCAACTCTAGATAGAGGATTTTATTTGAAAGGGAGACCAGGCTCAGAATCCTGTTGACTCCATCAAGGACAGCAGTGATGTGATGTATCATAATGAGGGTCCCCCTGGCTATTTAGGAAATCCACTCACTTGGCCTGAAACATGCCAGCCCTCAACACATACCATAAACAGTTTTCACACTTTCCCCCTTTATTGCCTTCAGAAAACTGAGCATGCTTTATATACATTTCTGGAATGTAGAAAAGCTTCTGTGGTTTGCCTGAGATAACATTTTCACACATGGTTATGAAAGAGAAGTTTGAGACCCCCTTCTGGCTACACTTGCAGCTTCAGCTGGAAATGAAAGCTCCAGGTGGTTGGAACCCTAACTGTCCCTGCTAATGGAGCAGACTAGCCCAGCAGACGGGCTCGTCCCCATTCCTGTACCCTTGCAGGAGCACAAGTCACCACATGCCCGGATGCTTGCTGCTTTGTAATTGCCTAACCCTGACCATCACCCTTTCCCCTTCTGGCCAACTCTTCAGCCCCCCGCAGGTCCTCATCATCCCCATCCTTCCACCCGTGCTGTTTAAAATTATTAGAGCACATACAGAATGGTTGCTTTCAGCTCTATGAAAACATTTCTACCAATAAAAAGAGGGTCGCCTGTTGATTTTGTTTCCAACATGTTGGCATTTTTTCCCAATAGATTTGAATGCATTTGTTAATGCTATTTACTCTATTGACTGGAAATACCAAAGGGCCATGCTCCCTAAAGTGTCCCTTCACACGGTAAAGGGCAACCCAAATTGGATTAGTTTATTTACCAAGGGTGTCAGCTCTTCTCAGACATCAGTGCCTCTGAGACAACCCCTTCCATTTTAAGTTACTGTTCTTAAGAAAGTTAAGATCCCTTTGAATAATTTGAGATGTGTGAAATAAGGTTAGTCACAGGATTTCCTGCCACCAGAGCTCACAAACAAACTTTCCTCACTTCCTCTTTTTTAAAGTTCAATTTAGACTCACTGATCTAGTTGCTTTTGTTTTAGTGGTTACAGTCTCCACCCTGTTACCAATGGTTAAAGGGGTTGATGGAATCTCAAGTTTGTTCTCTCTCTTGCTCTCTCTCCTCTCTCACTCTCTAGCTCTCCCTCTCTTTGTCACTCTTTGCTTCTGTCTCACTCTGTCTGTCTCTTTCTGCCACACACACACACACACACACACACACACACACACACCCTAGAGGCATTGAAACAACAGACATTCTATCCATCATAAGCTTAGACTCAGAAAACTTAGTTTCCTCTACTTTTGGCTTCTTCCTCTCTCTTCTTTACAGGCTTTGTTATCTGTCTTCCAATCCACCAAAATGACCAGCCTCCCAAACTAGCTCTTCTCTATCAGGCTTTTCCCACCTCCCCAGGTGCTTAGGTTATCATACCCCACAGAGCTCCAGGCTCTGAACTTTTTCTTTCTTTTTTTTTAAGTTTATTTATTTATTTTGAGAGAGAGGGGTGGGGGCAGAGAGACAGAGGGAGAGTGAGAAACTCAAGGAGACTCTGCACTGTCAGCGCAGAGCCAGCCCAACATGGGGCTTGAACTCACGAACCTCGAGACCATGACCTGAGCTGAAATCAAGAGTCTGACGCTTAACCAACTGAGCCACCCAGGTGCCCCTCAACTTTTTCTACCCTCCTGCAAATTCTCTTTCTCTCTCTTCTATGTAACCTCATTACACCTACACCTTCTCATAAGATGGATGTTCCTATATTGTCACGTAAGGCCCCGGGCTCAGCTAAACCATGAGCTTCTGGAAGGAAGGGATTAGGTTTTTTTGTTTTGGGTTTTTTTTTTTTTAAAAAGTTTATTTATTTATTTTGAGAGAAATAGAGATAGCACGAGAGGGGTTGGAGCAGAGAGAGAGGGAGGCAGCAAATCCCAAGCAGGCTCCACACTGCCAGCATGGAACCCAACACGGGGCTGGAACTCACGAAACCATGAGATCGTGACCTGAGCTGAAACTAAAAGCCAAACACGTTCAACCGACTGAGCCACCCAGGCACCCCAGAAGGGATTCAGTTTTATACATGTCTGCATCCACTAGCTTTGTGCCAGGCCCTCAATAATTGTTGAATGAATGGACACAAAATTAATGAATCAGATAAGGTGTTATTCCTCCCAGGTAACAATACCTCAGTTCAATTAAAGCATATGCTTCCCACAAGGCAATGATAGATAGAATCTAATGGTGGGAATTTCAGACCCTGAGGCACGGTTACCCCACTTGGGCATATCTCAGGTTCTTAATAAACTATGTGTGATGAGGCTGGATTTCTGTATTCAGAAATATAGGTTCCCCATTTTTAGCAGACTGTCCAGATTTTCCAGTAGCATTCCTCTCTTTTCACCTTGTCCACCAAGGACCAACACAAGTAATTTCGATTTATAAGTAAGTCTCCCTCTAATGGAAAGAAATGCCAAGCCATGTACTATATACCAATCAAGTTTCTCCGTGTACAGTTCACGTGACTCATTTTGCATACATGTAAGCCATGGGTGGATCTATTCAGGATCCATCTGCTGGCATCCCATTTTAATCCACGGGTCTTTCCACAGAGTGATGGGATTCTGATTGGTTCCCTTTACCTCCACTCTCCAGTCCAGGGTGGATCTATTACCTTTGGTTCTCACTCTGGTTGCTGGAGGAATAAGGTTCTTTTTTGTTTGAACCCTAGATGGAACCCATTTGCTTCAACTCATTTCTCTGTATGCAGTCTGCATCCTCATCACCAACACAACACAACACATTCTGACTACTCTGTTCCAGGCATTATGTTTCCTCGTTTTACCTCCCTTCCGCAACCCATGACTTAGGCCTTGTTCTCTCCATGAACTCTCCTATGTACTTCTCTGTCTTAGGAGGTTATGCCTAGCATTACCCACCACCATGCATCTAGAATCCTCTGCTTTGGATCTTCCTTTTTTCTTTCCTTAACTCTTCAGCCAATCCCTGTCCCCTAGCCTACATTCTCCTATCATAACTTGTCTGCTGTTTTAGTTTTATTAAAATGCCTCAGTTAATTCTTCATCACATGCCAACTGAGGGTCAACTTCACTTTCTCCTCCCATCCCTGATCCAGATAAGGGATCCCTCTGCCACCTAATTAAACAATTTAAGAGCAAGAACCATGGTTCATGCTCCCACATGTCCCACACAACAATAAGCACAGGGCTTTACAATAGCCAGTATCAGTAAGACTCCTTGATTTGGTTTTCTTGAATGACATCTCCCATTTAAGAGCTCCACAGCACATCCGTGTTCTAAAGACAATTCGGATTTACTTCAACTTCACTGGGAAAATACTTAAGACCCCACGTTTATAAAGGAAAACGACTACTTTCAGCTCTCTGTAGTGGTGGACATGAGGCTGTTCAAAATCACTTTTGAGGGAAGAAACGTAGCTTCCCAGTGAGCTAGCTAGCTGATATTGGAGAGGAACATTTCTACAGGTTGTGCTACATTATCACAGAGAGTATAAGCCACAAGCAGGAAAACCACCGGCATCCCATTCTGTTTAAGCATAAGGGGAGACTTGGCAGTGCTGACCTGGGAAAGGCAGCACCGAATGTCCACCTTGATTTATTCAAACTTTGATGGGTTAAATGAAAAGCAAGTGTGCTTTCTTCTCTTCAATGAAAATAACGGATATGCATTCTCTTAAAGAAGGGATTCCAACCACGTCACACCCCAGCCAGGTAGAATTCTGCCTCCTGACACTCAGAGGAATTTGGTTTCAGTTTCTAAGAACTTTCCTTGAGTCAGTCTCCTGAGGGATGATATTTCTCCCTGAATAACACGAAACACCTTCACCTTTAAAAGGACTTGGGTTTATTAAATCTGATTTACAAGGAGTACTGTGACAGTTGCCAGATGGCAAATATTCAATTGCTGTTGGCCCTTCATAAGTAATCATCGTTTCTGAAGGAAAAAGGCGCCTCCCTAGTTTCAAATCTTCTTCCGAACTGCTATACACTTGCCGTCGATACCACACAATATCTCAATTATAAAATGTCATACGTTGTTCCTTAGCAAAATTGCATGATTCTCTCTTCAGCGAGGCTTGGGCCTGTCCCTCCCTATGTGTCACAGAGTTGGGCGTACGGCAGATAATTAATCATTGCTTATGAGTTTCATGTAATATGCATTTTTTTTACTCCCTACTATGTTCCAAACGCTGTGGTAGGCAAGAAGGCTGGGTACGTATTTCATAAAACAAGTCTTTGGCCCTTATCTCAGAGTCTAGGGGATCAGATGAACATGTAAATCTGTAATTACTGCTAAACCTATTAAATGCCATAATAAGAGTTTAAATGAAGAGGAATGAGAGCACGACATCAATATACCATTGAATACCTTTGTTAAAGGCTGCTCCTATATAATAGACAACAGGAGGGAAAAAAATCTTTCCAACAGAATGAAAAGCACAGAAACAAGATAGGCCCCCAAGAGGTTCAAGGAGGATAGTCAGCCAGAGCATACAGTGTGTAGGGAGATGAGGCAGGGCCATGCTAAGGAATCAGGATCTCATTCTGAAGACACTGAAGAGCCATTAATGGACTTATAACCAAGTGAGTGTTGTGTTCAGGTTTGCACTTTCATTTATGTATTTTTTTAAGTAAGCTTCGTGCCCACCGTGGAGCCCAATGCGGGGCTGAACTCACAACCCTGAGACCAAAACCAGAGCTGAGATCAAGAGACGCTTAACCGACTGAGCCACCCAGGTGCCCCCAGATTTGCACTTTTATTTATTTTTCAATATATGAAATTTATTGTCAAATTGGTTTCCATACAACACCCAGTGCTCATCCCAAAAGGTGCCCTCCTCACTACCCATCACCCACCCTCCCCTCCCTCCCACACCCCATCAACCCTCAGTTTGTTCTCAGTTTTTAGGAGTCTCTTATGCTTTGGCTCTCTCCCACTCTAACCTCTTTTTTTTTTTCCTTCCCCTCCCCCATGGGTTTCTGTTAAGTTTCTCAGGATCCACATAAGAGTGAAAACATATGGTATCTGTCTTTCTCTGTATGCAGATTTGCACTTTTAAATAGCCCACTTTAGCGGCACCTGGGTGGCTCAGTCAGTTAAGCATCCGACTCTTGATTTTGGCTCAGGTCATGATCGCACAGTTCGTGAGTTCAGGCCCTGCATTGGGCTCTGGGCTGACAGGGCAGAGCCTGCTGGGGATTCTCTCTCTCCCTCTTTCTCTGCCTCTCCCCTGTTCGTGCTCTCTCTCACTGTCTCAAAATAAATAAATAAACTTTTTAAAAAAGTCAATAACTTTACATAGCCCACGTTAGCAGCAACAGGTAAGACAGATCAGACCAGTTAGGAGACTACTACAATAACACAAGTGAGAAACAATGATAGCTCAGGCTAGGGCCATGGAAGTGGGGACAGGAAGCTCAACAGTGGATAGATCTGAGAAGTATCATGGGGGGTAAAATGAGTAGCATCTCATGATTATTGGAAAACGGGATTTGAAGGAGAGGTCAGACAGGGAACCCTGGTAGATAGTGGTAGTGTTCATCAAGATTAGCTGTGATGTCAAGAGCCTAGAATTTGGAGTCAATGCTGGAATGTTCATCACTTAGCGGTGAGATCCGGGGAAAGGCTTTTCACCATGGAAACTCGGTTTCCTCACAGGAGGAGCAAAAATAACTATGACTTACCTCACAGATCTGTTGTAGGAATTAAATGAAATCATGTATGAAAAAGTGCTTTACATGCTGTAAGGTGCCACATACGAAGGTTAGTTGTTATCCCGTTGACTTGAAAACTCACGTTTCTCGAATCTAGCAGAACCAAACTCTGACCTTTTTCCTTAGAACCAGTTACTGACGCTATGTCTCTCATAATTAAAGAAAATGTTGCTTGAGTGGGATAGGTAGGCAGAAGGGATTATTCAAGTCATAATGACGAGTCAAGATGACAAGTCAATCACCCACACTCCCCAGCATTCTCCCCTATGCTGCCAAGCAGGAAACGGCTGTCAGGGGTTATTGTGCAGGTGACAGTGAACAGTCATACTTTTTTAACATTCCATCAAACCTAGTGCTTTGGCCTGCTTTTAGTCACATAGGTAAGAACTCATTGTTTATGTCCTAAAAAAGCAACAGTTGTGACTTGGTGATTTGAGATTTGTTTATACCAGCAAATCAGTGGATTCTGAACAAGAAAAATGTCCTCAGGCCCAAGGAGGACACAAACACAAATGTTATTTGCTCTGAACTGTCAATTAAAAGTCTACACAAATAATAATAAACATTACCTTTGAATTAGTCATCAGTGATGTCTTGCCCTCAAACTCCTATCTTGAAAAGGAGTTGCACTTTCATTCCCTTCCTCTAAATCGTTCTTGTGAAGGAAACTACATCTTATTTGTACAGGTTGACCAGAGATCACACACAGTTTTCATATGAATAGGTCATCTGTGCTTCTGCTTCTAGCTTTGTTCCATCTGTTGACCTTCTACACTGCTGAGTTCTCATGGTACTAATTCAGTTGTCAACTGTATACATTTGATTAGACTTCATCTGTCCAGAGTACGGCTTTTGGGTCTCTTCTGGAATACAGGGACCCTTCTGTTCTCATGTATTTGTTGGGCTTATTTCTTATACTATTTCAGGTTTATTTCTTTCAGCATCAAAGAAACTTGCTAGAGTTTTTATTTTGAGATGGCATAAATCTGAATCCACTAAACTAGTAAGCCACTAAGAATATATTATATATGCTTGAGAACAAGCAACCTCAAATTTTTAAATTATTTTTAATGTTTATTTATTTATTTTGAAAGAGAGAGAGAGAGAGCGTGCACATGAGCGGGCAGAGGAGGGGCACAGAGAGGGGGCAAAAAAGAGAGAGAATCCCAAGCAGTCTCTGCACTAACAGTGGGCTCGAACCCATGAATAATGAGATCATGACCTGAGCCAAAATCAAGAGTCAGACCCTTAACCAACTGAGCTACCCAGGTGCCCCTTAAGTTTTTATTGATATAGTTATAGCTCACATTTCTTAATCACTTACTGTGTCCCCGACATTCCACTAAGTGCTTTACCTAAACTATCTCATTTAATTCTCAAGACAACCCTGTAAGGTAGGTACTATTATTACCTTTAAAGATCAGAAAATCAAGGCTTGGAACAATTAGAAATTTGCCTAGGACCACACAGCTAGAAAGTGGCAGATCTATAAATTGAATCCAAGTCTGTCTGATGCCAGAACTTGGTTTCTTAACCATCACAGGATGCTGTTAATGTAACAACATCTCAAGTATTCTGATTACTGCTGGCTTAAAGCCAAACAGGGATGCAAGAGAAGCTTGTCTTCTGGTACTGTTCTGCTTCTCTCTTCTAGGAACATTCCTACTTCATCCCCAAATGTCCCATCCTGTGTCTTCATACTGTCCTCAGGATCTGACCCAAGTCTGAGCTTCGAGAATATGAACCTTAGTCTCCACTATATTCCTATCACCATATACCAGTCAGGTATCTTCCTCTACACAATTCTTTCAGTTAAGTGTTTGATGCAAAGGATCTGATAAATTAACTTATACCTGGGTGCTAATAACTGACAATGATTTATTATTACTCCTTTCGGAGATATCTGCATTTTAACAACGGCATCTTGTCTTAACCCAGAGTAAATAAGAGGGAACCTGAAAATTTCAAGTTGGGGTCTCCTCAGCGCTACCATATTTGTCATGTCATGCGTACATAAGGCTGAGCCTGATGCTCATCACATCTCTGTGTATGAGGGAGCTAGTATAATCTGTACAATATTTTTTTATTCATTCAAGAGAAAACATAGAAAATCGCATGTGTAATTGCTACTGGATTTATCTGAAGCTACATCAATAATTATTACCCAAGTCGTCAGTAGAGATGGCACTAGCAGTATTAGACAGGAATTGTATAATTAGGAAACTATTACTGGAAAGAGATATTTACAAAGCATTCTTTGGGGTCCTCAAGGTACCATTTTGGAGAATCATACTGTCCCTTTGTCTAGATGATTATTACTAAAACTTCTTTGTATAACTGAATATACAAAGCTCTTTATAACACTAAGGAGTTAGCATTGTATTTGAGTTTTCAAGTAACAGGGATGGAGTCACGGTGTAGATTTATCCATATTCTGTTACCCATGTTCCATTGGGACCTGCAATTGTGAAATCGCTGGCTTAGGTTAGGGTTACAAACTATGTCCATGAAACCGAATGAGGCTAACTTAAACAAATGGGAATTGAACCACCAACTTTGACCTCAGTAATTACATGCTCTAAACAACTGAGATTTGCCAGCATCCGAATGAGATTTAACAAATTCATTCTCTGGAACTGAAAGTTCCACTTTTTTGTTAAGAGTACCTAATCTACTCACTTAGCCAAACAGATCCAATACATAATTTGTAAATATCCACCGCATACTATGTACCATTCACCATACATAAAAGTTACACTCTCTCCTCAAATATAGAGATAAAATAATAGCTGAGTCACAGCATTAATGTTTTATGATTATATAATAGCTGTGAAAACACTCTAAAACACAATACAGCTATAGTAGATCGATACTATTGTCAGAATTTCGGTTTTCTAGAAAACCAGAATCATATATAATAATAATCTGATACATACACAGGAATGAAAAGTGTTAAGAGAAGGAGTAATGTGATCAGATCTGTGTTTTAGAAAGATTACTTTGGCGGAATTATGAAAAATGGATTGGCAGGGGATGAGAGGCATGGAAGGATATGGGATGGGGACAAAGAGACACTGGCCATAGGGAGCCAAATTATGAGGACACAACTGCAAACAGCTCAGGCAAGATTCAGGTGGATTCAAGAGACATTATGGAGGGTAGAATTAATAAGTCTTGGCAATCAACTGATGATGGGTGGTGCTACTGGGGGCAGGTAGATACGAAGAACAGGGGAAAAAAAATAGTAATTCTTCACATCTGAAAGGAACTACTAAATAGTGTATGCTATAAAGCACCACTTTTCTTCCTCATTTTACTTTAGACAATATAAAAAATTCAGTTGGTTTACCAGTAGATAGCGATTGGGCAAATTCTTTCCTTTCCATTTGTTTTCTGTTCCTCCTGGGAGCATTACCAAGGAGCCACAAATCTCTCACCTCTGAGTTCTGCTCCCAGGACTTGGTGTATTGGGCAAGGGTACCTTCCATGAAGGCCGGTGTAAATGTCCCAAGAAACAGGTTGGTCTCAGGTTAGGGCACTCATCCATGGATGCCAACTGCAGCCTAGCCAAGTGGAGAATCTGATCATTGGCCAAGAAGGACTGCAAAAGGTTCAAGTGGAAGAAGTAATAGCAAGTGCCAGGTCCTGGGGTGAGGCAAGGCAGTGAGAGGAAAAATGAGTCACGAGGTCAGAAATTAAAACAGACTGAGGAAGGGTTAGGAATGAGTGTAAGATAAGCTGGGGTGAATGGTTCAGGACAGAAGCCATGAATTCTGAAAGAATGAGGGAGGCCTGTTTTCATGTAACGTGTGCAGGTTGGTACAGGCAAATACCTGATAGCTTAAAGGCACTGAACAGGCCCGGACACCTTATATGGAATCCCTAATCTAAAGTGTCTCTGCCTCAAGAGCTAAAGAAACTTACATTCTTATAATTATAGCAGAGTTTCCTATTTGTGTTTCAGTTTCCTAAGATTTGCACTAGAAAGAATACATTCTTGGTAAGTAAGGCCGCAAGTTCTTTTGCTTCCTTGGAATTCATGGGACAGATGATTTCTAATCCAGATATCTAAATACAAGGCTATCCATCTTTCTTATTCTATTGGGTTACTATTTTCAAAGACAAATCCTCTAATCTATAAACACAGACTGCTTCATTAACTGTGTTTAACAGGTAGCGGAGGCTTAGTTACTGACAACTGCCAGGCAGTGACTTGGAATACAGCCTTTGGTTTTCAAATTTGCTGTAACATGATACAGAGCACAGAGCACATATTTTACTTTAAGAGAGATGTCTAATTTTGTTAAGCTTTTTACTCAGGCTGCCATAATCTGTGCATGCTGCTTCAGGCTCTCCAAAAAGTTCCTACTGGCCTTGTGGATGACAAAGAGTAAAAGAAGGAAGTAGGAAAAGCACAAAAAGAAAATATGGTGAGTCCTTCTCCCACCCCCCCCCCCCTCCCAAATATAGTAGTAGTTACACAAGGGATAAAAGGCTTAAGTAAGAAAAGGCTTGTGAGGGAAAATCCAAGCTGGGAAAGGCTCAGGAATCACAGCTGTCTCTTGACTCTTTCCCATCTGAGTTTTGGCTTTTGTTCTACTGCAAGGCTTCTTCCAGCCTTCTAGCCTGGGTAGCCACTGACACCACCATCCCTGGCTTCCAGTGGTCCTCTCCTCACCCTAGCTCTCCTGGACCAGTTACGGACAATTCCCTTCCTTCTACCAGAACAGTGTAGGCATTTTTCAAGAGGATTTTTACTGAGAAGAAAAGAACAAAAGCAAGGAAACTCTGATACCCAGAACTGGATGGGATTCTTTATTTTAAGACAGTGATTCTCAAAGTGGGCTCCTGAGGTCAGCAGAATCAGCAACAGCAGGCATCTCATTAGAAATGCAAATTTTCGGGGCGCCTGGGTGGCTCAGTCAGTTGAGTGTCTGACTTTTGGTTTCGGCTCAGGTCATGATGTCACGGTTGGTGAGTTCAAGCCCCGGGTCGGGCTCCACAGTGACAGGGCAGAGTCTACCTGGGATTCTCTCTCCCTCTCTCTGCCCCTGCCCGCGTGTGTGCACACACATGCTCTCTCTTTCTCTTACTCTCTCCCTTTTTCTCAAATATATAAATGAATAAGAAATGCAAATTCTCAGGCCCCCTCCCAGACCTTCTGAATCAGAAACTCTAGGAGCGAGGCCCAGCCACCTGTCGTTTAACAGGTGATTCTAACCCAGGCTCAAGTTTGAGAGCCGCTATTCTTTTCTTTTTTTTTTTTTAATTTTTTTTAATGTTTATTTATTTTTGAGACAGACACAGAGCATGAGTGGGGGAGGGGTAGACACACACACACACACACACACACACACACACACACAGAATCCGAATGAGTCTCCAGGCTCTGAGCTGTCAGCACAGAGCCTGATGCAGGGCTTGAACTCACAGACCGTGAGATCATGACCTGAGCTGAAGTCGGACGCTTAACGGACTTAGCCACTCAGGTGCCCCTGAGAACTGCTACTCTAAGGAAACTGCAACCTAGTCCTGGGCAGCCTGCAGAGCACACAGCTTCCTCTTTCTTTCCTTGCGTCAACCACGTTTTGCTGTTTGCCTACGGCCTGGTCTCTAGTAGCTAACTCTCCATTTGGGCCAGTGGACTCCATGTTGTGGGCTAGCATATGCACCAAGTATTACTACTGCTCCTCATTCTAAGAGCTTCTACATCTTTCACCTGTTCCTCATGGAGCTCTGCCCTGTCCGAAGCACATTACACTCAGTGTTCGTTTAATGCTTCATAACAGTTCCACAAGGTAGACATTATTATCTGAATCTTCCAAATGAGGAAATGCAGAGTCAGAGAAGGGAGTTGCCAAAAGGATTTCAGGTAATAAGGGACAGGGCCAGGGTTCATATCTAGGGATCTGTGACCCGAAGCCCATATGCATAACCTTGATATCACACTGCCTCCACACAGCCACGTGGCTTCTGTGCCAGGCACCGCTATCTGGGCAGCTTCCATGACCATGTGTCTATTCACTACCTTGGCCAGCTGGGTCTTCTCCTCATGCACTGGCCCTTTCACATTTATCCCACAAGTTACTTCACCTCAATGCGCTTCGGTTCCCTTGCCTGTCAAATGGAGAAATCATCCTTACCTCAGAGGGTGGCCATGAGGATCAAATAGGTAAATGTATGGGAAAGTGTTGTCAATTGTAACATGAATAAAAGGCATTATTGTCTCCACTCTACAGATGAAGAAACCTATGGTCAGTGTGGTTACCTAATGGACAAAAGCTGTTGGCTTTCCACCTGTTGTTTGAGGGTACAAGGAGGCCTCTATTCCCCAAATCTCCCACTCTACTTGCAACTACAAGTAGAGAACCATATTTAATAAGTATTCTCTGTTAGGATGAAAATGTTCGCAGGCCAGTGTACTAAAACAGGCAAAACACAGATACATTTGGGTTCAGAGAGGTGAGAACAGCCTAGAACCAGTACTGGCTTAGCCATCAGTTGCCGAAATGGGCGTTGGGCAGCCGGGAGACACGGGCCAGAGTCAGGGGAGTGGACAGAGAGCAGAGACTCTACTACGAGAAGTAGGAGAGCTCAAAGGATTCCACAGCTTCATCATTTGCTTATGGCCCGATTATCCACATTAGCATTGAAATCCACATTTAATCCTCTCTCACTGTTTAAATGATTCCCATTGACTTCAGAACAATCCTACCTTTTCATGTGTCCTTTTCCCCTTCCTGTTTCTCAGCTTTCCAGTTTTTTTCATTTTTCTTTTCATACTTCCTTCCCATACATAAGGTTAGTTCTCTGTGAACTAGACGTTCACTCCCAGTCTTTCTTCTCTCCCGTTTCTTTTTCATGGTGTGCCTGTAGCACACACAGTGTTTCAGTAAGCTAGAGGTCACCAAGCCAACGGAGGGCATTGATGTATTTTACGGAAACTAACCATGTTATACCACAAAGACAGAAGAGGTGCCATGCAGCCCTGGATGGCTCTGTCCTTGGGTTTTGTGAGCCCTGATGTGACAGAGAAGGTACTATGTAAGTTTTCATGGGTAGGCTTTTAATTTTATTTTATTTTTTAAGAAAAAAATTTTAAGGGGCACCTGGGCCACTCAGTAGGTTAAGCGTCTGACTTCAGCTCAGGTCATGACTTCATGGTTTGTGAGTTCGAGCCCCATATCGGGCTCTCTACTGTCAGTGCAGAGCCAGCTTTGGATCCTCTGTCCCCCTCTCTCCCTGCCCCTCCCCTGCTTGTGCACTCATGCTCTCTTACTCTCTGTCGAAAAACTAAATAAACATTTTTAAAAATTTTTTTAAGATTTTATATAATTTCGTAAAGAAATATGGGCATGAAATAACCCCAAATTAATGCTGGCTGGGGAATGGGTGTTAAAGGAAAACTACCTACTCTCCTTGGGGCAAATTATTCATCTGTAAGTAATTTTTTAAAAAAAGATTCCATTTCTATATGGCAAAGCTTTGCCTTAGATTAGATTCTGTGCATTTTAGGCTATTAATGATAACAGATTCAAGTATAGGATACATTACAACCATCTTGAAATATCTACAAGGAATTCACACGCTATTCCCCTCCTTGTGTCATAATTAAAAACAAAAAGCCTCACTTGACCAAATTTCTGGTCCATCCAGCCCTGAATTTTTATAGGAGAACTCAGAGACATGTTGGTAGTGGGAGTGGAGAGGGTGTGGTTGGCTTCCTTAATGACAACCTCAAGGTTAAAGACATTTCAC
This sequence comes from Panthera onca, assembly GCF_046562875.1. Taxonomy (NCBI): domain Eukaryota; kingdom Metazoa; phylum Chordata; class Mammalia; order Carnivora; family Felidae; genus Panthera; species Panthera onca. The sequence goes on along the minus strand of NC_138357.1, from coordinate 20,412,563 downwards.
AAGATTCTCTATCGGGGCTTTATCGTCTACAAATACAGCCTAAATCCCTCTTGAAATATCTTTTCAGCTCAACTTGTTGCTTGAGGTGGTGAGTTCCCTAGGTTTTAGTGCCAAGTGCATAAAGTCTCCATTCTTTTCGTTTCTCTTAAACTTGATTCTTTTGAGTTTTAAGGTCTGTGCTGACCTCTAGCCAGTAAACAGCTTTGATCATTATTTACTCTGTACATACCCTTCATGATGCTTTTATAGTGAGGATAATAGTGGAACCCACCTCATGGGGTAATAGGTATTGAATGACTCAGGACATGTCAAGTGTTTAGACCCATGCCCAGCACCAAGCACTAAATAAGCAGTTATTATTAGTAGTGCTAACATTAGTATGGACTTTGGTCGTTGTCTCAATCTGTATCTTTTTGAGTTAAAAACTCCTAAGACTTTGAGTCTTCTCATTCCTTTGTTCCGGCTGCCCATCCTCTATACCACCTTGGGCTCCATTTTGCCTTTCTTGACTCATGGCCCCCTGAATTAAACATTGTGTTCCTGCACCAGGTTTAAAAAAATTGTTTTTCAAAAACAGGATAATGTATCACTCTGTTTGTAGTCCGTTTTCTATTGATGTACAGAATTTTGTTGACCTTTCTGGCCCAAATGGTGCAGTGAGCTGAAATTGTTCCAGAAATATCTGTGACTCCTAGATCTCTTTCCAGAGCCATAAATGACAACAATCTTATTATTTGTATAATACAGTTATGGGTTTTTTTCTGTAAATGTTTTACCTTGCTGAGATAATCTATTGTTCATCTTTTCCCACTCCCCCAATTTTGAGAGACTTCCTTGCCATTTATACTACATCAGCTTGGCATTTCACTAGTGAGAAGAGCTTAGATCCAGCTACAAACCTTATTTTATACCTTATTTTATACCACTCATGACACTTAAATAAACCTGGGACCATAGGAGTCAATGCTGATACTTCTTCATCCACAGAAGCACCCACTTTTTCCTACCCTCCATTTCATTCTGTAAGTTGCTTGCCTTCCATGACGGAATGTTTCCCCGGATCCCACGGAGACTCATTTAACAACAACAAAAAGTCAACAGTACAGAAGCTTGTCAAAGGCTTTTTTTAAAAGTCTATGTAAATTCTATCCCCTCATTCCTCCTTGTCCATATGTTATTTACTCTCTTGAGGAGCGCTAATAGATTAGTCAGACATGATTTTCCCCTCACAAAAACCCCACTGCCTTCCTTCCAAAAGGTCATGTTTGACTATGACTTTAGATTTATTATTTGGCTATAAAACAATTGTTCAGAGAGTTCCAGGTTTTGCTTTTTAAGAATTTTTTTCATATAATCATTAAATGTCAGTGCTGGAAAGAACCTTAGAGATGGACCAATTTTCTTCATTTTACAATGAGGAAACTGAGGCCTAAAAGAGGTTCTGCCAAATGCATTTTCCATTTCTTGGTCTTTTAACAATTTGAGTAAAATCCTCATGTTAGACCATGCTGAATACAATGTTTGGGGGTATGTTTTCTGTGCTGTCCCAAATGGAATGTATTTTTCTTACCATGCAACACATAATAGATATAACTGATGAAAGCAAAATGTTTTTAAGAACTGTAACTGTTTTAAAAAGAGGCTTGTTATACTTAATTTTATTATCATAAGCTTTAGTTAGCTTATGTTTAGCAAAACAAGTTTGCTTTTTGTTATTCCTATTAAGAACCCTACCCTCCAAATATACCTGATTTCTTGTTATTGTTAAAACCATATTGTCAAGCTTCTATCGTGTTTACTACGTGCCAGGCCCTGTTCTAACTAAGCACATTATGTAGATCCTCATTCAAAGTTAAAAGATAGGCAATAGGAACCCACAACATTTGAAGACAAGGAAGTGGATACGTTTGGGCTGGAGGAGGTAGTGACTGGATGAGGGCATCAAGGTGACTTCTGGGGTGCAGTAGCATTCTGTTTCTTGCTGTGGGGGACAGATACATGAATGTGTTCACTTGGTGAAAATTCATTGAGTTGTTTGACACTTAGGATTTGGGCAGCTTTCCATATGGATGGCACACTTCAATGAAAGTTTAAAGAAGACATAACACTCATTTAAGCCCTTAAATCAATTTAAGTAGGTAGGTATTTTTATTACCCACTTTTGACAAATGAGGAAACTGAGGCACAGAGAAACTAGGTCACTTGCTGACGATCACAGAGCTAGCATGTAAACAAGATTGGGACTTCAGCCTAAGCAGTCTGGCTCCAAGGTCCATATTCTTCATGAGCACACTATATACCATCTCTCAGAATTGATTGTTTTCAGTAGCAATGTTAAGTTGTTTCCTAATCTGATGGCGACTTTGTATTCGACCCTAACTGCACTTACTTTTGTATTTCCCTTCATTATATATCCACCACCCCTTGCCTCAATGCATATGCACATATATGCAGGAAAATGCTTTAATGATGATTTCCCTTCCCTTGCCGTCTCTTTTGACGCCTCTGTGTGTCTCTCAGAGATGTCCATGGTGAGTTTCCCCATGAGGCTAAAGTATATAAACCCTAACATGAAACTCTAAGAATACTCTCATTGTTAAAAAAAAAAAAAAACACCCTAAAAATTCTTGCATTAATCTCTAAGAGCAGAAATCACAATGTAGTTTTTTCGTTGTCACCTAAACATTTCAGGCATTCAAAAAATCATGGAATGAAGGAAAACATTTTAGTCACTCTAGATTCCAACTGATTTTACCCCTGATTGCTCTGTAACTTCTGAGCAAGTTAAGATGCTTTCGTAAATAAGGTTTAGATTTTTCAAAGATTCATGGGGGGGTTACTGAGTATAGTGAAGGCCCTGGGGAGGAGGCAAGTGGACAGGGAGGGGAACAGAAAGTGTAACGTGTCAACTCTGGACCAGGTATCACGTTAGAGCAGTTTATGTGCATCATGTCATGTAGCCCTTACCACCAGGATTCAAAGGAGGCATTCACAACTCCCATTTTGCAGATGGAGAAAATGAGGCTCAGACATCAAGCTCACAAAACTTAATAAGGTCTGTCTGGCTCCAAGGTCCACATCCTCCCACATTAAATTGTACTACCTTTCAAAAAGTAGATGTCCCTTTGCCTGTTTTAGAGTAAAAATTTCAAAGGAAGAAAGAAGAAAATGGTGTGAGTAAATATATCCTGTATGTGTCTTTTAGAAAACTCTTACTGAAAGAAGTCCGTACTCTTTATAAACAACATAAAGCTGCTTTGTAAAGGAAAAAAAAAACACGTTTTGAACAACAGTACTGATCAGTTAATTCCATTCATTACAGTGAAGCACGCCTTTTCTTTAACCTCTCCTATCAGAGAGCACTGAAGGAAAAATTAGTTCAAAATGTTATGGATCTTATCACTCTTAGAACAAAAATTCTCACTAAAAAATGCTGCAGCCAAATGATATTAACAATCAGAGTAAATTAAAATAAATTCAAACTTACAGACCTGTGATCTTGCCCATGAGGTATTCATTAGTCATGATTTTTTTTTTCAATATTCCCCATAGAGAAAATGAATCTCTCTGCCCTCCATTTCTTATAATCAGTAGAAGCCTAGCAGTTCAAAGCATAAATCCTGATGTCACACTCCCTTGGTTCAAATTCTAGCTCTACCCCTTAAGAGCTATACGACCTTGGCTTGAAGAACTGTCAGATTTAGCAAGGAGAAATAGAGGACGACCAGTTACATTTGAATTTTAGAAAAATAATGATGTTTTCAGTAAAAGTATGTCTCATGTAGGATTTTTTTCATCAGTAATCTAAAATTCAAATGTAACTGGGTATCCTGTATTTTATATGGCAATCCTACCTTGGATGAGTTACTTCATCTCTCTGTGCCTCAGTTTTGTCACCTGTAAAATGGGAATGATATCATGATAGCCCATGGGGTTGTGGTGAGAATGACATGGAAATATATGTAAATTGCAACCATGCCTGACACAGAGCAAGCACTACATAAACTATAGCTCTTATGATTACCGAATTTTCTAGTTACATGAATACAAGTTTGGCTTGGGCTCCTGCTTTAAAAAGGACAATGAAAGGGGCGCCTGGGTGGCTCCGTTGGTTAAGCATCCAACTTTGGCTCAGGTCATGATCTCGTGGTTTGTGAGTTCGAGCTCCGCGTTGGGCTCTGTGCTGACAGCTCAGAGCCTGGAGCCTGCTTCGGATTCTGTGTCTCCCTCTCTCTCTGCTCCTCCCCTAGTCTCTCTCTCTCTGCCTCTCTCTCTCTCTGTCTCTCTCTCTCTCAAAAATAAATAAACATTTAAAAACATTAAAACAAAAAAGGACTACAAAAGAATTACTTTATACCTCATTTACTAGGTGCAGCGCGAAAGTGGGAGAGCAATACTGAAGTGTTTTGTTATGCATACTCACATGGAATACCTTACTTTTTTACTAGGAAACGTATTCAATAACTCAGCATTTTACAACCCAGACACAGTTTCTCCTGCTATTGTTCATATAAATGACCTTTCCATACAGCAATAACCTTCTAATGCTTTGAGAGTCTGGAAAAAAATAAGAAAATACCTTTTTTTTAGTATATATTTCATGAACTAAATCCATCCTTCACAACATAGTAAGCACTCATTTCTCTATATTTGCATCACAGGAATCTGTATATTGTCAGATGCAAAAGTTACATTAAAATTTAAGAGCTGGTATGTTCCAGTTTCTTGTAACACCTGAGAAAAACCCAAACACATAATAAAGGGCATTGTGCAAAACATTTAGAATATAATCTATTTGTATCTGCTTTCATGATTTCATATTAGAAATGTCTACCGCCATTTTCCCAATTTATATGAAAAGCATGATTTATCTATGTTAATTTCAAGCTGGCATTTTGCCACTTGAATGCTTACTGTCACATATGGTAAACTATCAGGATGTGTGAAGTTTCATAAAAGGGCAATAGCACCGAAAGAATGGAGGAACCAGAATAGTATGAATGATTCTGAAAAATTGGAGAAATATTAACTAAAGTTGCTGTGCTCTTTCACAGCAGGCAAGTAACATGGCTTTGCCAGTAATCTGTGCTTTAGATTGCAATAAATTGTTCCTGTTTTTCCTTCCATTGTAGAAGACACTAACTTGGCTTCATGAAACCAGGCATGCATATCATCTCCCACCTCATTTTCTTCTGAGTGTAGGAGGGGAAATATAATACAAACTGCTCTGGCGCACAATAATCTGTTTTACAGTTGCATGCAAGAAAACCATCCCAGAAAACCTGGCAACATAGCATTCAGATCTCTTCACATCACTCCTGTCCTTTACTCCATTCTTTTCTTTGCTGTCATTATCATGCATTCCAAGGACAATCTACATATGCAGGAACACGGCAGAAATATTTAGTAATATAATCTTATACAGATGAGATTAACAATCATTACTTTGAAGAAAATGGTGTGCTTTCTATAGATAGATACAATGTCGGTAGGCACAGGCAGCATCTCACCGGACCAAAACATAGGACAACTATTCAAGAAGTGACTCTCAAAATAGGAAGTGAAAGGTTCCAACTTGGTTTCTATTTTTTACATCCTTTATTGACAACTTGCCATCAGGTTACAAAGGATTTCTCTCTGCAATTCTCAATCTATTTTTGCAATCTGACCTCTTGTTACTTTTAACTGCCTTCTGGACATCTCCTCTTGGATATCGTACAGGAACTTCAAACTCAGTACACCCAAACTCAACACCTTATCTTTTCCCCAAAGCCGGTCCTCCTTCTGTATTCCCTGGCTCAGTTAGGCATCAGCATTTACCCATTTCCCTAAGCTACATGTCTCTGGCATTTTACACCTCTCCCTCTAGTCCTGGCCACTTCCAATCAACTGAATGCTGTTGATTCCACCCCCAAATTGTTTCTGGACGCTATCCCCTCCTCTTTATTCTTGAAGCCATAAATTTAGCTTAGTCCTTCTCCTGTACTTTTACAATGTTTCCTAATGGCCTCTTAATAGGTCCCTCTGCTTCCAGTCTCTCCCATAACCAATCTGACCTTTTTGTACTGACCAGGGGGGGGGGGGGTTGTTTTTATTTTTTGAACATACAAATCTAGGGCAGACTCTTCTCTTCCTTAAAACCACTCATTACTCCTAGGAGCTTACAGGATCAAGTCCAAAGTCTTTGGCATGGCACACAAGGCTCAAGGTCTGTCCCTCACTTCCCCTTCCAACCTCATTACCAAGATGCCTCACACACTCTGTACCTCTGCCTGTTAAACCAAACTACCAGCTAGTCCCGAGAGAAAGCTTGTCATTCCTCTAAGCTAGTGGTTCATAACCAAGAGGACACATCATAATCACCCAAGGAGTTGTTTCAGTGTGGGGTTGTTTTGTTTTTTGTTTTTTGTTTTGTTTTTTTTTTTTGGTCACAAAATACACATGCCCTTTCTCCATCTCACATCTACAAAATTAGAATCTATATGAATGGAGCATGGTATCTAGATTTTAACTAGGTCATTGGGTGGTGGGGGATCCACTACCCAGATTAGGCATTTGTTTGTGCTGTTCCTTCTATCTGGAATGCTCTCCCCAAGACTTTTCCTGGCTACCTCTTATCCATTTTTCAAGGCTTAGTTCAAATATTACCTCTTTTGTGAAGCCTTCCAGGATGTACACAGATAAAATGCATTGCTCTGTGGTGCCAGTTGCCAGAGCATTTTTGAAGGTTGTGCTACTCTAATCATGTATCACTTTGAGTGCTCCTTGTTTCTTATGGTGTTCTCCTGCGAGGAAGCAAAGTTCTTGGATTTCTTTGTATTCCCTGCTCTCAGCACAGCTCCTAGCACTGTGCTCAAGAAATAAGAAAGAAAGAAAAGAACAGAGAAGAAGGAAAAGGAAAAAGGGAAAGATGGTGTGGCCTAGGCTGTCTCTGCAGCCCAAGTGCAAGTATAAAAAGACATTCTGCCTTCTATCCCTCAGCAAAAAACACCCTGTCACAGCCTGCAGTTGGACCCTCGTCGTGGGCCTCATGGGATAACATACTGACTTTTTACTAATCTTAAACTTTCAGTTTGGCACAGGAAAAAAAAATGAGTAGGGTGGAAGCTTTGTTTGTCTACAATGTTGAGTTCTGCCCCCAGAAACTTCTGGTAGTCCCTGATAATAGTCCTGCATGGGCGGCCTGTTATTTCCCGGCTCTGTTCATGTTCTCTTGAGAACAGCAGTAACAAAACTACGGGAGCTTTGACCACAGGCTGACAGAAGCTCAGCAAGCAAGTTGAAGGGTGGTAATTCTACCCAACTGCCTTTCTTAGAGGTCCCAGCAACAACTTCCTTTTCCCCAGTGTGAGCTGATGGCACAGTCACTTCCGATTTGGTCTCAACTGCCAGTTTTTTTCCTGTTTTTAACTGCCACCTTTGACTAGAACTGTTTTCTCGAGAAGCCTACAAATTAAAGAACAAGCAGTTGATTCAATCCATTTTAAAAAGTTAATTCCGAGGGGGAAAGTCTCACCCAAACTGGTGGTTCAGCACCATTTCATGGTAACACATGAAGGGTTCTCCTACAGCTAAAACCTGCACCCCGGAGAGCTCAAAGAAGTTACCTGACTTCATTACAAAGAGCCCAGTCTCCCAAAAGAATCTCTCCTAAGAAACTCCCCAGTCTTTGTGTTCCTAATGGCAACACAAAACTATCCTTACAGGACCGCTGGTGTGGAAAGCCGGGGCTCAGCCGACATGGAGGAGACTGGGAGTGAGGGCATGTGGGGTTCTGAGAGACTTCCCCTTAGCTCCAAGGCCTCTAAACATCAACAGTGGAGTCCTGTGGGAATTTGGGCAGGCGGCAAAACCGGAACCAGGAGGATACCTCTTAACATTCCATCTTTTGACTCCTACCTCGACACGGGAATGAAATGTTCCCGGGCCACATTTACCTCTCTCAGTTCTAGAACCAATTGGTTAGGGCAAGAGGTAATGAGCTCAATCGTTTCAGTACCTACATGCAAATATTTCAAAGTGAGTTAGCAAACATGTGAAGAAATATTATAAGCAGGAAACCACCTAAGCAGCATCTGCTTCCACCCACCTCCTCTGTGGCTCTATTCCCCTCAGTAGCACCAGGAAGTAAAGCTAGCAAGAAAATTCGGCGGTGCCGAGTCTTAGATAGTAGTTGTTGTTACAAGTGATACTATGGTAGAGTCCTGTGCGAGCTCCCAAAGGCTTAATACTCCTTGACAGAGAACCCATTCAACAGGTTTTTCTCGTGATGCTTTGCTGGAACAACAGTGAGGCTCCAACATATGCAAGAACTATTCTGTCACGGTTTCCAATTTGATACCCACAGAGAGTGAAGAGGAGTTTTGAGGTATCACACAAGCTTTTACATATTTGAAAAAAGGACCCTTGAATGTTGTACTTCCAAATATCGGTACAGAGTCTAGCAGCTTGAATCAAAATATTCCTATCACTGGATGGTGAGCTTTTAGAATTACCAAGATCATTTCCTTTCATTTCAAATATTCACATAAGTGAAAGAAATTCAGATAACCGGATCAATTGGCCTTGTACTTCATACATCCGTACACATTTTACATTTCAATGTAGTTATCGAATAAGGTTCAAAATGTTAAAAGTCCAAAATGTGAAACCCTACCTCTAAATTTTGTCATGTGGAGTAAGAGGTCAAATTTAACTCAATGAGGTAACATATTTGAAGGCTCCTAGGTAATGTCTAGTACATAATAACCTGCTCCATGATTAAGTATTTTTTAAGCAAATCATTAAATTTTTCTTAAAGTTATTTTCTGTTCAATATTGTTTTTCATTAGGTAGTATTCACCCTTTGGGGGGAAGGGTGATCCATGGTTTTATACACAGGTAATATAAAAATACTGCTTTGTTTCCAGTACCCCCTTGATGTGGCCTAGTATCTTGTGGAGTACTCGTTGGTAGTGGCTTTTTGGGTTGCTTTTTTAAAAAGCTTATTTATTTATTTTGAGAGAGGGAGAGTGGGGGAGGGGCAGAGAGAGAGGGGGAGAGACAGAATCCCAAGCGGGCTCTACACTGTCAGCATGGGGCCCAATGTGGGGATCTAACCCACAAATCATGAGATCATGACCTGAGCCAAATTCGGACACTTCACAACTGAGCCACCCAGGCGCCTCTTGGGTTGTTGTTTTTTGTCTGTGTGTTTGTTCGTTTGTTGCCCCAGTCACCACACTGAACTGAAATTCTCAGGGAATGGCGCTTCCCAAGTCTGTTTCTTGGTTATTAAGCCTTAATGAAAGAGTATAGAGCATGGTTTCTCCAACCTTGGCGCGACTGCCATTTTGGACTGGGTAATCCTTTGTTGTGAGGGCTCTCTTGTGCACTGGAGTATGGTTAGCAGCATCTCTGGCCTCTACTGACTCCCAGTAGCATCCTTTTTTCCTCATTTGTGAAAACCAAAAATATCTCCAGGAGGGAAAATTGCCTCTGGTCGAGAACCATAGCCCTAATACATTATTACCTGACTATTGCCCATATAAAAGTTTGGCCATTTCCATCTACCTACACTTTAGCTATGAACCAGTCCACTCAGTAAATACTTACAAACATGTGTAAAGTTAAATATTTAACACTGAGGATACAAGAAATTGAAACTACAGATTGTAAATTTAAATTATTAAGTTTTCTTGGGCTTAAGGACACTGTCTAACTTGGAATTCCCTGACTTTGCTTAATCTCTATACAATCTTACTGTATTTATACACTTACACTACTTTATTTATACACTTATTAAGTATTCATAGCCACTCAGGTCACGTCATTCAAGCAGGTACCAAATTCAATCTGAGGCACAAGTTACACTCTATGGGACTACTAAAGAGCATAAGATGTGGTGCCTCCCCTCAAGAAACTTATTCCATCAAGTTGGGGGAATACATGGTAACATATTATTGGACACTGGGCTGACATTTTGACGTACAATATTCAAGTGTCCTTCTTGGTGGGGAGTAACAAAAGCACACATGAATTTCTCATCACTTTATTTCAATTAAGAAATATATATATGTATATACTTATATACATATATTTATACATGTTTATATGTGTATTTATATATATATTCATGAAAAAGCATAATCAAACCACAATGAACTCTATGTCACAACTCCAGTGATCTCTATCAAGCATAATGACAACAAAAGATCGTTTATTAAGTAGCAGCAGACCTAAATAGGGGCCAGAAAGTTTACTACGATCTCAAAAGCAGTGTTTTTAAGGAAATGCCTCAATAGTTCAGGTCTCAAAATTTAGCATTCAGTCTTCCACATTCTTACATAACTGGTTCAGAATGATGTCAGGGAAAGTGGCTTCTCAGATAGGCTTAATTTGCTTATTTATTAAAATTACACAACTCACTCTTAGGTACTTGCGAAATTAAAGTAACTGGAAAGAATTTAGGACACACAAATATTAACCGTGTAACCTACAGGGAAGTGAACAATTTAAAGATTCAACAAGAGCAGTGCCTGGGAGTTTAGCCAAGCATCAATAAGACATACAGTGTACCCATTACTTGCCCAGCACTATACCAACCTCAGTGAGGACTTCAAAGAAAACTCATTCATTCATTCATTCATTCATTCAACAAATACCTACTGAGGGCTTACTATGTGCCACACACTGTTCTAAGCTCTGAGGATATAGCAATCAACAAACCAGATGAACATCTTGCCCTCAGAAAACTGATATTCTACCTGAATAATTCTTATGTAAGACAAGTTGGATCTCTGGTCTCAGGGAGTAAATCATCTTGTTGGGCAGAACCAAACAAATGAAATCCATGAAAGAAGAAGAAAGAACTACAGTGTTGAGCACTGCTTCTACCAACGTGCAAAAGGAGGGGTTTGAAGGAGGGTTTGGAGCAATGAGGAATGTTCCATGGGGGTGGGACTTGAGATTCAGACCCTTGCTACCCAAAGTGTTGCCTAAGAATCACCAGTATTGGCACCCCCTGGGAAATTGTTATCGATGCAGAATCTTGGACCTATTCCAGACTTGCTCAATCAAAATCTGCACTTTAAAAAGAATCCTAGGGAACTTCTAAGGACATTAAAGTTTAGTTGGCACTGCAGGTTTCTGGTCAGGTTGGACCACTGAGTGAGTTGGGCTGGTGGGGAATGGAGATTGGATTGGCCGATCACCAGGTTAGAAGTTGTGAGGGCCTGGACTTGGGGAACTAGGAATAAGGAGAATGTAATTATATCCTTTATCATCTGAATGGATAAAGAAATATGATGGATATACATGCAATGGAATACTATTCAACCATGAAAAAGAAGGGAATCCTGCCATTAGTGACAAAATGGATGGACCTTGAGGACTTTATGCTAAGAGAAAAGAATTCAGAGAGAGACTAAATACTGTAAGATCAAAAAAAAAAAAAAATACCAAACTTACAGAGTGTAGACTGGTGGTTGCCAGGGGCAGGAGAGAGGGAACACAGGTGAAGGTGGTCAAAGCGTACAAACTTCCAGTTAGAAGATGAATGAGTTCAGGACACCTGGGTGGCTCAGTCAGTTAAGCGCCTGACTTCGGTTTAGGTCATGATCTCACAGCTTTTCAGTTTGAGCCCCGCGTTGGGCTCTGTGCTGAAAGCTCGGAGCCTGGAGCCTGCTTCGGATTCTGTGTCTCCCTCTCTCTCTCTGCCCCTCCCCCACTCACACTCTGTCTCTCTCTCTCAAAAATAAATAAACATTAAAAAAAATTTTAAAAAAAGAAGATGAATGCGTTCTGGGGATGTAATGTACAGCAAGGTGACTACAGTTAGCAATACTGTATTGCATACTTCACAGTTGCTAAGAGAGTAGATCTTAAAAGTTAGAGGCACTTGGGTTTGGATCCCCAGCTCTACCACTTCTTAATTGTGTGATATTTGAGTCAAATTATTTAACCCCACTGGGCCTTTTTATCATCTGTAAAATAGCAGGGCCCTTGTAAAGATTCAATCACATAACATGTATGTAGCACTTAGCAGTCCCTGACAGGAAGAAAGTGGCAGCCATTAATAACAATTACATTGATAACAATTTAAAAAATGCTCTATTGAGAAGGGTTCGAAAGCAACAGATGGAACAAAAAAAACTTTTAGTGAGTGTCTGTTTTAGTGAGCGTTGGGTACAGAACCGTAACAACCTGCAATGTAAGGAACTTCAATCTTAAGCTGGCACTTAGATACTGCATTTTGAAATGTAATTAACCCTTGTTGATCCCCAGAAGTGCCTTCATGATGAGAGTTCGGTAATTGTTATTATTACCACTATTACTGCTGTTATCATTAGGGTGTTCTCAAAAGGGCCGGTTTCCCTGCTGGAGTGGAAGGAGCGGAGACAGGGAATTGCTGGTACCACTGCTACCTATGTGGAGCTCCATAATGCGTACTGCTAATCATCCAGTCTCCTGCTCTATGCCTCTATTATCCTCATTAATGTTTCTGCTGAGGCACTGTCTGTTTTCCAATTTCTCTCTCTCTTCCACGTGCAGAACTTGGGAAGAGAAGCACCAGTCTGACCGCCCTCCCCCAACTGACATCCCAAAAGGCAGGGGAGCCTCAGGTTCAAGTCACCTGAAGCATATCTGGGGGTGGGGAATCCGGAAAGCCGGCGAGCGCCTACGGATCCGCCCGGACGCGCGGCCCCAGCCTAGGGAGACCCGGCCGCGGGAATGAGTAAGGGGTAAGCCGACTGGGCGGCTCTCCGTACCCCCGCCGTCGACTAGATCGGGGAGCCAAGAGGGACTTCCAACACGCCCCAAGTTTCATCTCAAGTCGTCTCCGAGGCTGCGTGCGCCCCAGCTTCGAACGCTTGCCTGCAACGTGGCCGCGTTTGGGACGCCCTTTCTACCCCAGGGTCACCCAAACTCTTCCGTTCCCTCCCAAGGCCGAGCCGTGTGCCGGGTCCCCCAGCCCCCGGCTTCTCCTCTCCACGTGCCGGGGGAGTCCGCCCCTTAGGCGGCTCCGGCCAGCCCAGCCACAGCCCCGCACCGCAAGGAGCCTCGGCGCTCCTGACACCGCCCGGCTGCAGGACGGGGGCAGGGCCAACGGCGGAACCGCCCCCAACCGCCTCCCCGGCCCGGCGGGCGGGCGGGTTGCTGGGGCGCCTCCACCTCCTCTTCCTAAAGCGGCGAGGCGCAGAAGAGCGGCATCACTCGAGCCCAGGTCCCGGCCACCGCCACACGCTGCGCCCCGCGTTCGGGAGAAGGAGCGGCGGCGGCAACAGCGGCGGGCAGGCGCCAGAAAGGTAGACTGAGTCCCGGGCAGTCGCGCCGCGAACCGCACCCCCCCCCCGCCCCAGCCCGGGGCTACGAGCCACCAGCCCGGTCACCCCACTTCTGTGTGTCCTTCCAGGCCCGGGTCGAAAAGCCTGGGAGGGCCGCCGAGCTACCCCCCGGAGGAGGAGCCAGTCCGAGCCCAGGGCGCCACCGCCGCAGGAGCAGTGCGGAGCAGCCGTCGCCTTCATGGCCCACTCACCGGTGGCTGTGCAAGTTCCCGGGATGCAGGTGAGGAAGCCCAGGCCGCCTCCGCCGACCACGTGACTGCCCCGGAGCCCGGTGCGCGGTCCCCAGCGACCACGGGCGGCCCTGGGGCTCCCCTGAAGGCAGGGCCGGGCGCAGGGGCCAGGTGACCCGGGAGTCGGGCTCGAAGCTTTCCCGGCGTTTCGACTAGCCTGGTGCACTGCGCGGGGAGGGCCGGGAGGGACGGCGCGCGCGGCGAGGTGCGGGGGGGAGGGCGGGGGAGCATAAAAATAGGCCAGATCCAGACACCTGCGCCTGCGGAGCGTGGTCCGGCTGGGGAGGAGGGGGGGGGGGGGGGCGTGGAGGTGGGAGGTCTTAACTCCGGAGAGATGGAGGTGTCTCGGAATTTGTGGGGTAAAACGCAAGTCGCGCGCCCCCCGCCCCCGCACACACAAGTCGGGGCGGAGCAAGACAAGGGGGTGTCGGTGGCGGCGGCATTGAATTGGCCTCTTCCTGTGTGCGTAGAGCGAAGAGCGAGGTGACTTCTTTTCCCCTTTTGGTGTTGCTTCTTAAGGGCTAAGTTCTGTCTCGTTCCCCCACCTGGCGCAGCCCTTAGTGTGGCGTGAGAAATGCAGGGTCCGGTGTCGGAGTGGCCGAGGTGATGACTCCGCAGCCCCCTCCCCCTGCCTTTCCCACTGCACGACTGTTGCATGTGGTTAAAGGAAGCTTTTTGTCCTGGACGGGGGACTACTGCAAGGGACCCAACTTCTTACTAGAGATTTACCCAGGCCCCTCCCCCCCCATTCTATTTTCATTTTCTTCAAGAAGGAATAAGCTGTGTCCCTACACTTTTTATGCGGTTAAGTTTTTAAACCGATGCATTTCAAGCTACGTACTCAGTGTTATCCAGGTCTGCTAACTTTTAAGCATTCGCTTTTTTCCTTTGCCAGATATCCTAAACAACGCATTTATCAACAGATCAGAGCCTAGAAACACGAAAGCCTCAATCCCTCATTATCTTCCAAAAATGTGAAAGCAGATGTTTTTCAAGTTCAGAAAAAACATTTAGAGTGGTAAATAGACACGGTTTCTAGTAAAAGACTTTTATGTTTCTGGTAAAAGTCAAAGAGCTGTGGATTGGGGCCTCAATTTACTAACTGATGCGTGGAATTTTTTTTTTTTTTTAAAGCAATTGGTCACATTTTATGCACGGTCACAAAACAATTTTAAAAATACTTTCCCACAAAAGGACCATTTGTGTGGGGCACGTACCGAGCCTAGGACTCCTGTGCGGACTAAGCACCAGGCTTCTTCGCTGAATATAGGGCACGTCTGTGTCGAGTCCCAGGAAGTCGGTGTGTATTTAATTTAAAAAAATAAGAGAGGAAGAAAACAGGAAATGAGAAATATTAGGGCTTTTTAAAAGGTTAATCCATTCGGGCTTTACACAAAGCCTCAAACTTTTTTCTCAGGCCACCCCCCGGCCTGCCTCCCCCCTCTCCCCCAGCCGCCCTGCCCCGCACCCCATTCATTCAGCCTGCCTTTGATTGTAGCAAGAGGTTAGTAGTTTGCAATACTAAGTCCAGTTTTGCTCCGTCTGATGTGGAAGGAGTGCGAAGACTTTCCCACCGTGCTCTCCTTTCCAGTGTGGGAGAGTAGTACGGAACGGTTGGCAAGTTTGCCTCTGAGGGTCTCCATGCTTCTGTCTCCATTGTGTGCGCGTGCGTCAGCAGAGCGAGTGCCTCGCGCTCGTCAAGTTTGTGATTCTGGGGAACTCTGTGCTGAGGAGAAAATGGTTTCTGGTCTTTATTCCGTTCGTCTTTATTTAATTTGTGTGGTTTTCTGGCCCTTATTTGATTTGTCTTGATTTGATTTATATGGCTTTGGACCTGCTTGCTGTTCAGTATTCCTTACCGCTCCCTGCTTTGTTTACTTGTCTGAGTTCCTTATCTCTTGAATTTTTAAATCTTAATTAAGGTGGTTTAGAATGGGAATCACATCTTTTAACTTACCAGTTCTGCCTTTCACGTTACGCCTTCCCCAGGTTGTGGTTACTTTGTCCCGCATAATTTGGGGAGGGCGGTCACCTCAATATTAGCAAAGAAGAGAGGGACATTTATTTATGTCACTTTCTCCATCTTAATGAAATGGTGCATTCTTAACTGCTCGTTTCCATTTTATATGTAGATGTGGTTCTTAAGCATTTGATGCAACATAAAAATTTTCCACAGTTAAAATTGTACAGTACCCTAAAAGTAAATTTGACGGCAGGCAGTGCGACTCTTGAGCCTAGACTACTTTTACTATTCTTTTGTTCAAAAATCTTGCAAATGAGATGCAGAAATACATCATGAGCTTGTAAGATTCTCCTAGACTTTTGTGCAAGAGTTAGGAGCAACTTTTAAACCCTTCGAGTGGTAAGAAAACTTGAGTTAGCCATGTGTTCTGGAAATCAGTGTATAGTATTTCCACAAATCAGGGTGAAGTGGTGGACCGGCCCATAACTTTTTAACAGTTTATTTTAGAGCATTATGAAGATTGATGGAAAAAAATGATTTTTCCAGAAATAAAAACAAAATTACTTTATCCACAGTGTTTTTCTCTCCCTGAGGAGAGACGTGAAGTAGAAGCCGGGCTACCTGTTCTATCACTTAAGACTTCCAGCATTCCTGACTTTCGAACAAAGAAATTTCTGTTGCCACTAGTTTAAAATAGAAAAGAAACTTGGAGTGACGAAAGAAAACCCAGGATTTGGTCCAGTTCAAACTCTTCCTTATGAATTAGTTATTCAAACTCATATTGTTGATATTTCTCAATATTGTGGTAACGAACATTTTTGCCCCATTACACCAAATGTTGAGGGTATGAATTTGTTTTGGACTTAATTTGCGCTTACCTTTGTTAGTGTATACCTAAAGGAATTTTCCATACCAGGAGCTAAACTCTTGAAAAATATTTAAGGCACAACTTAAAAAAAAGGCAATAAACCAATAAGCCTGTTTCTTTCCACTCAAATATTTACTCTTTAATGATTTAAAACATTTTTTCTTTGAAGTTTTCAGTTATTAGTTATGCTGAAGTTTAAAATATTTTCCCTTAGAACCTGTATTAGTATTTCAGACAAGTATTCTAAATTGGTTGTTAAATCTTTCATAAAATGTAGGTGGGAGATGTTAAATACTGAATTGGAGTACTAAGTGGTGTTATGTTATGCTTTATGTTATGCCTCTTGTGAAAAATGTTTTCAGTTTCTATTAAAGACTTTACAAACTGGCCTTCATGTATCTTTAAGTACATCAAGGTGGTACAGTTTTTCGGTGGTTGTTATTTGAGATGTGAACTGGAAATGAAACATAAGAAGTAATGAACACATTACTAAAAGAAGACTTTTATCTCAAGAGAGGGAAAACAGTGCCTTGCATTGGTGAACCTAGTGCCTGGGTTCTGGGAGGGATACAGAAGTACCCTGCATGATCTGTAGCCCTTGAAGGTCTTAAAAGGTTGTTGGGGAGTTAAATCCAGTACATGAAATATAAAATAATGCAAAAATCTGTAAGACCTTTTCTAGAATAGAAGTTTCTGACTGGAGGAGTTGAAGGCTTACAGAAGGTAAACTGACCACTAAGGATTATTGGGGTCCATATTGGGGAGCATTTCTAAGCAGGAATGTACCCTGAGCAAAAGCATGGAGACAGGGAAAGGCACACCTGCACGAGTGTGCATGCACACACAGTCTTTGAGAGTGAGAGAAAATCAGTTGGATTATGACGAATTCCTCTAGAGAAATAATAGGAGGTAAGAGTGGAAAACGTGACTGGGTCCAGATTATGGTGGTTATTGAATGCTAAGGAAGGACTTTGGCCTTTGGACTAGTCATTGAACATTTCTGAGTAAAGGAGGCTCAGTCAACGAAATTATATATAGGAAGAGATATCTCAAGATTGGATGAATAGATGACCTGGAGGATTGAGAGTCTTGAGGCAGTTGGATCTACTGAGGCTATTTCAATGGGATGGTCATATCTGTACAGAAGCAGTGGACCTTCCATTGACTGATGGCTTTGCACATGCCCAGTACTGTGAAGAAAAAAATATGATTACCAGACTTAATACTTAGCTAATTATAGAAGGAGAAATTAAAGGTTTTATGGTGTTGAATATGAGAAACTGGAAGAATTATGGTACATATGAAAGAAATTGGAAAATCAAGGGGAAGAGCCAGATCTGGTAGGAAGTTAATGATTTCTGTTCTAGACTTGTGAGGTTTGAAGTAACAATGGGATGATGAAGTGAAAATGTAAAACAAAATGTCTATCACCTTGTTGGTGGTGATGTTTTCACAGGTGTCTGTGTATGTCCAAATTCATCAAATTATGTACATTAAATGTGTACAATTTTTTTGTATATCAATGTGCCTCAATAAGGCTGTTTAAAAAAATGTCCAGGGGCGCCTGGGTGGCTCAGTGGGTTGAGCGTCCGACTTCGGCTCAGGTCACGATCTCACAGTCCGTGAGTTCGAGCCCCGCGTCAGGCTCTGTGCTGACAGCTCAGAGCCTGGAGCCTGCTTCGGATTCTGTCTCCCTCTCTCTCTGCCCCTCCCCACCTCATGCTCTGTCTCTCTCTGTCTCAGAAATAAACATTAAAAAAAAAATTTTTTTTTTAAATGTCCAAAAAAATGTGAAGGTACAGATCTGGAGCTTTAGTCATTCATCAGACATTGACTGAGCATTTACTATATGCCAGTCTCTTGAAACTGAAGGAGAGGAACCACCAAGAGGGGAGAAGTTTCTAATACACGAGAGAATATATGGAGGTGCGGGCCCTCATGAGACTGGAAGCATAAGTGGAGGATTAGCTTGTAAGAAAAGGGGGGGTGAGTTTAAGATGCATGGGAGGATGATGGGGCGCCTGGGTGGCTCAGTCAGTTAAGTTTTGGACTCGAGTTCAGCTCAGGTCATGATCTCACAGTTCCTAAGTTCGAGCCCTGTGTCGGGCTCTGCGCTGACAGTGTGGACCCTGCTTGGGATTCTCTCTCCCTTTCTCTGCCCCTCCTCCGCTTATATGCGTGCTCTCTCTCTCTCTCTCTCTCTCTCTCTCTCTCAAAATAAATAAATTAACTGAAAAAAAAAAGATGCATGGGAGGATGAGAAAATGTGTCCGCACCAGGAAGGAGTTAACCTGGGGAGAATCTTTGAACTAACTCTGTTCATGACAAGATTGGAGAGGAAATTCAGTTCAGTGCCAGAATCTAGTTTGGTGGAGTTCTTACCTCCCTTACACCCTTAGAAGGCATAATTTGAGATGGCAAAAGGTTTGAGAGCATTGCCTTGCACTGATGAACCCAAACCCTTGTCCTTATTGGTGAGTAGTTGATACAGAGGTGTTGGATATGCTAATGATAATGGTGGAAGACCAGCTGGAACCAAATAATCAAAGACAACTGTTAGCTAGGAGAGTTGGAGGTAGTTGAAAGGTATGGGGTTAGAGGGCTAGGGCCTGTAGGGAGAGTAAACAGGAATTGGGCATGGTAGGACATGTGCCTTGAACACTAATGAAGGTCTGGAAACGGCATTTGAGGACAAAGGTCCATCTTGTACCTCCCTTGCTTGAGTCATAGAAAATGAGAGAACATAATTTAGCTGATACTTAGGAATTGTTGAACACCATGATACTGTGGGGTTTTTTTTTTTTTATCCTGCCTTTCAATTATTCAGTGACCTTGAGCAAAATGGGGAATAATAAAAGCTGCATTTCCTTTGCTTCAATGAGATGTTATTAGGATGAATTAACCATCATCTGTGGAGTATATTTTGAGCCCCTTTGTAAAAGGTGTTGTGATGTATATGGGCAGTTCATCCTGCAAAACAATGCTCGGCTAATCACATGAAAAAACACTGTCATTATCTCATCTCTCTCCTGCTTGATAAGCCACATTTTTCTATTGAAATCCTGTCTTCCTCTCCTCCTCCCCACAACACCAGCACCATACCCAAAGTCTAGGCTCAGCTTTCCAGACTTTTCTGTTATCTGGCTCCAGTCTACCGATGTAAACTTTTTGTTATCACTATTTCCCAGCAAGAAATCCCTTTTGTTCTACCATGCCAGTTACAATTTAGCAATCACTGACTGACCAAGTCCTACCTGATTTCTTCAAGGTCTGCAATCTTACTTTCTCTGTGAACTTTCCCTGAGTATTCCAGGCCACAGAAATCTCTTGTATTTCTAGGCACCTATTATATCTGTTGTCAGTGGTAGGCAGTCCAGTTACACTGCCTTAGATTTTCTCTAATATACTTATCTTCCAAACTAGGTTGTATATTTTTTGAAGGCAGCGACCATGTATTTTACTTTTCTTTATGCCACTAGGTATGAATTACATGTAAAAGTGTTGGCTAATAAATGCCATATAGACTAGACTAGACTCTTCTAACTTTTTTCCCATTCTGCCTGTATTGTGTAATGCTTGAATTCTTATAGGTCATGAAGGCTGATTTGTGTGCGCACAATGTAGACTTTTAACACTTACTAAAATGATTTTAATGCATTATATGCAACTTGTCTAACAGTATATACTTGTAACAAATCAGCTGTCCACACACTGAAACTCTCATTCTCTCTCTCTCTCTCTCTTTTTAAAATTTATTTATTTATTTTGAGAGAGAGAGAGAGACAGAATCCCAAGCAGGCTTGGGGCTGCCAGACCAGAGCCCGACACAGGGCTCGAACTCACGAACCGTGAGATCATGAGCTGAGTCAAAATCAGGAGTCAGACGCTTAACCACCTCAGCCACCCAGGCACCCATGAAGCTCTCATTCTCTTACTTACCAGGACCCTTGAGAGAAAAAGGAGACTCATTGCTTTCCTGGTAACTAGAGCTGATTTCAGACAAATTTGTGTCTTTGTCAGAAATAACTTCTTATCCCTTCCCTCTGTTTCCATCCCCACCATCCAAAAAAAGTCCAAATAAGTAAATAAAAGAAATTTTTGGCTTCTCTGTCCCAGCTGTCACATTAGGAAAAATCTGATAAAATTTTCATATTAAAGTGTTTTTGATTAATTGCTCAGTGTGTGACCTCTCCCATGAATATTCACATTTTACAGGGAATAATGTCCAAAAAAGTTTTAAAAAGGAAATCTAGTAATGGGATTTCTGACAGCTAGATGATTATTTTTGACTGAATTGTGTCTTCTGAAAGAGTGGTTGTTTTACTCGTTTTATTTGTTGCTAGAAAATGGAGTTAGGAGAACAAAATTCACAGCAGCCAACTCCTTTTCATTTCTTGTAATCAAGACCCAAAGAATTTCCACCACAGGTACATATAAAATAATGTTTCTTGGGGTGCCTGGATAGCTCAGTTGCTTAAGCAGCTGACTCTTGATTTCAGCTCAGGTCATGATCTCATGGTTTGTGAATTCAAGCTCCGCTTGGGGCTCCGTGCTGTCAGTTCAGAGCCTGCTTGGGATTCTCTGACTCCCTCTCTCTCTGCCCCTCCTCTGCTCTCTCTCTTTCAAAATAAATAAACTTTAAAAAAAGAAAAAGAAATAAGGGGCACCTGGGTGGCTCAGTCGGTTTCGTGGCCGACTTCAACTCAGGTCATGATCTCGCAGTTCATGAGTTCAGTCCCCAAGTCAGGCTCTGTGCTGACAGCTCAGAGCCTAGAGCCTGCTTTGGATTCTGTGTCTCTCTCACTGTCTCCTTCCCTCAGTCATGTTCTGTCTCTCTTTCTCTCTCAAAAGTGAATAAACATTGAAAAAAATGTTTAAAACAAAGAAATAAAATAATGTCTCTGGAAAAACGCCATGAGGTAACTTTTAGAAGAACAAAAATCAATAAAGTAGGCACAACTAAAATTTTCACCCTGTCTTATGTACATTTCCCATTTTGTCATCTGCCATTTTAGACTAAGGTATTCTGTGGTAGGAAGGAACCACATCTTTGAATTAATACTTGTGAAAATCAAACACTTTTTTAAAAGTTTATGTATTTATTTTGAGAGAGAGAGAGAGAGAGGGCGCGTGCGTGCGTGCGCGCGCACACACACACACACACGAGCGAGCAAGCAGGGGAGGGGCAGAGAAAGAGGAAGAGAGACAGAATCCCAAGCAGACTCTGAGCTGTCAGCCCAGAGCCCCGGCATGAGGCTCAGTCTCACAACTTGAGCTCGTATCAAGAGTCCGATGCTTAACCCAGGCTCCCCCAAATCAGACATTTTTAAAAAGATATTGACTAATTCAAGAATTCTATGAACCAGGAAAAGTTATCCCATAGGAAAACGCCTTTACATTTGGATTTTAAAACATAACACATTGCTGGCCAACTCTGCCCATCATCCTCTTTGATGTCACTCCCCCAAATCCCATGTAATTCAGGCAATTTACCTGACATGCCCATTCGGAAAAGCAGGGAAACCTAGTGCAGAACTGATCCTATCCTTCTCCTCTATTCCTGCCTGTCTCCCTGCCACCTGTCACCAGCAGGATAGAGCCGCACACCCCCTCAGCCTGTTCTGGACTTGTTCCAGCATTTCCCTGACTGCACCCTGCTGGCCTTTCTTTTCCTTCATTTATCATACCATCATGGATTAGAATGATCTGTGTCCTAAAATATCAGGTTAGTCATTGGTATGGCATAGCTTTGGCTATTCTAGCAAAATTAGAACAGAATTGTGGTTCATACTTCCTAAGAAGTAGAGGAAGCAAAATTGTAGACAGCTTAGGTAAAGGAGTCAAAAATATTCTTTTTTTAAGTGGCTACTTTCCTCCTCTTCAGTACAGTCACTTTGAATGGAAAGTGCTGCTAAAGAAATGAGACTTTTTTGTTGTCTTTTTGTCATGAAAAACGTTTACAGAAAAAATTGTCAACCTTTCTTTGTGTTTCTGGTAACAGATTATATGTTCTTTATGGTATTTTTCTGCCCTCTCCCTCTTTCACCTGTTTAAAAAAAAGTAGGGAAAAGAAATCTGTAAAACCCTATCAATTTACAGTGCAAAGGACAGAGAAAAGTAGGGTTCAAATCAGACACCATTGGATTTTTCAGTTTGTTTATTACGGAATAATAGAGTGCCTAGCTGCAGAATAACAGTTGCTTTGAATTATAGAAACAGCTTACCAGTATCAACTTAATGAAGTTGTGCTGGATTTGAAATCCATACCACGCTAGATATGTTAGGGAATTTCTAAGCATACTAGTGAATTACTCTACCAGGTTTCAATAGTGCCTGGTAACACAATCCTAGGAGTGAATTTTTTGGCAGGTGGAGGAAATACTTCCAGGACATCTAGACGCATCCAGATTTTTCTTTGAAAATGCATTTTTGAGTTGCTCTGTTAGTGCCTTTTTATCCCCCTCCCCCAGCTTTCCATTAAACCATTGGCTTTGTGACATATCACTTTACAGTATGTTATATTAAGCTAGGACTTAACTGCTTGATGCAGTACGGTATAAATAACACAGCAGCGGGTGATGGGGAAGAGATAGGCGACATAGATCTTCAGGTGGGGCCTACATTGTTCTTATAAATGCAAGAAAATTTGGGGGAACTGAGCTCCCAAAGCCTTAGCCTCATCAGTATTGCTGCCCACTAGACCTGGGAAGGTTTCTAGACCCCCTGGTCTCAATTTCCTGCTGCCTGCCTTCACTTGAAGCGGAAACACAAAAGAAACCAATCAGCAAAGCATGCACACATGCTACTAAGTATGGTGACAGAAAATAGAACTTTGACCTCTTGTGGTTAAAGAGACTACAGTCAGTGTGTCTGGCAGAGTCAGGGAAAGAAGCATTTTTCAAATGTATGCTTTTAAAGTGCTACTGACCCCATGGGAAGAACAGTTAGCAAAACTCATTAATTAGGCTCCTGTTTGTTTCTGTGGTTTCAGTTCAAATCCTTTGTTTGAACTTAACCCGGAGCCTTCCTGTGTGCTAGTCAGTAAATGGTAGATAGTATAGTGGACTTTCCCAAGTTGGACAATGGTGATCCAGGTTTAATGTTTTTACACACTTCTTCGTGAAACAAGACTGGGTGTGACTGAGGCTCGACAGTTGTCAGCAGCAAAGTTTGGAAAGCTTACTTTGTGTAGGAGATGGTGCTTGAAGCCTATCTTCGAGGTACAAGAAAGTATAAAAAGGAGTCCCTGACCTCAAGAAATTTATGCTGTACCTGGAGAGACTGGGCACTTATACATTTAGAAATCTAACAACGCAGAGCAGTTGTGATGAATCCCAAATGAGATAGAAACTGACGTAGGAGCATTCAGAGGAAGACCAGATCGAGGAAGGGAACAGTCATTCATAGGATACCTTTAAAGGAGAGTGAGAGACACGCAAGGGAAAAGGGAAAAGGGATAAGGGATACACACCACGTTCCCTGTATAACAGATATTCAAGGTAGGTGTTCACTGGCATGAACTCTTAGGGCTAAATGCCAGACTGACAGTTATTTTTTTTTTTTCAACTCTACAACAAGGACTTTTTCTGCAAGAAAGTATACTGATGAAAGCAGTGGTTTGTTTGATTTTTGAGATGGGAAAATTGCATTAAGCTTCCAACCCTACAGGCTGGGTTGGAGAAGGGGAAGACTAGATATAATAAGGAGACACTGAAATAGCCCAGGCTTTAGTTAACAAGGGTTTGATTTAGGGCAGTGATGGTCCAACTTGCGCGTGCATCAGAACCACCTGGAGGGTTTGTTAAAGCACAGACTGCCAGGCCCCATCTCCAGAATTTCTGATTCAGTAGGTCTGCTCTGGGGCCATGTATTTGCATGTCTAATTGGATATGGAAAGGAGAGAAACGTGGGAAAAGCTGAATTCATCTTTGTGTTAAGTTCTACAGCTTCCAAAATCTCACGGCCACCCGTCACTTCCGTTTTCCTTTATCCAGGTAGGTAGGTTTGGCAACTTAGTAAATGCTCTTATCTTCAAATGCAAGTACTTTTATCAACAACGTGAAATCTGTTTATGCTTATAGTTGTGAAAATGCAACTTGGCTGAACTGGAATAAAATGTCAGTATACCAAATGTCAGCAAGTGGCAATATTTCCCCCCAAAGTTTGGCATTTTTCAGAATTTTGATGCATCTCATCAATTTTTATTGTTCAGAATCCCTTTTTTCCACCCTGCTGTTAACTCTCACCCCCCCAAAATTGCTGGACTTAACTCTGGGCTGCTGTTAGGTCAAAAATCGCAAATTCGCAGTAATGATAGTCCAAAGCCCACTTGTGTTTACATATGTAAATTCCTGAAGGGGAGAGAAAGTTACTTCTGAATCTTTAAGGAAATATCAAATCACTTCCTAAATGGCCTTTCTGGCTCCAGATTTTGCTCCCTAAAATAGTCCCTGTACCTGTCAGATTAACATACTACCATTTGGCAACAGGTACCATGTAGGAAAGCTCGGAGGTTGGGTCAAAGGATAAGGACTGAAAATTAAAGAAGCAAATAGGGCCTACTTAATGAGTTTGCCAACACCAAACAATGTGAGTAAACTTGATTATTCACCTCATTCACCAGCCTTGGATCCAAATCACCTTTCAATTTCTAAAATGAAAACACAACCAACAAAAACAAAATTATCCTTCAGAATCCAAGATTTGCCCCCAATGAGGATGTTCAAAAGGGTGTACAGAAATATACATCTAAACACATTTAAAGCGATTATCAGAGAATAAATTTCGTGGGTCCGTAGGTAACTTGCTCCCCCTTTAGGGAATTTGGTTTCGGGTAAAAATCCTGATATTTTTACCTTATATTTCACACCTTTTATGTGGTAGCTGTCTCTTTTCCAGGATACTAAATTACTCTTGTGACCCATTTTTTCATAATTCTCGGTGGTAGATTAACTTTTTGTTGAAAAAAATTGATACGGGGTGTACAGGCACTTGCAATGTATATTGTGCAGAAAGTCTATTTTGTGCTTGAAAACACTTTTACTCTATTCAAGAAAATAAGGCTCAACATTTGCCACAGTTTTTAATCAGTGGTACCAATTTTAGACATAACTGTTTTTAAAACATAGCAAAGTGCATTTTTGAAATAAAAATGGGTAAATGATAGGGTAATCACTAAGTTCAAGAAGCAGAAAATTATTATTTGGCAATATCATTTAAGAAGGTCTGTGTATGGGGTGCCTGGCTGGCTCAGTCAGTAGAGCGTGTGACTCTTAATCTCAGGGTTGAAAGTTTGAGCCCCACGTTGGGTGTAGAGATTACTTAAAATCTTGAAGGAAAAAAAAGAGTCTCTGTATATAAGAGGAGCGAGTAAAATATGTATAACTTATGTGCTCAGTAAACATTATGGTATCTATTGATTTGCTAAATATTTTTATTAGAAAATATAGAGAATTATTTGCCACCTTTAAAAATATTTATTCTAAGGTAAATACATATGGAAATGCATATGTATATATGTGTGAAACCATAGTAGGGTTATCAAGATTTAACACCTGTTGTATTTTTATCAGGGCCAGCTCTTTCTGCCTTTAGTACTTAAACTATTATTATTCCTGAAGAAATTGGGCTCACAGCAGTCCATTCCATACAGGATACAGATCCTGGGAAATGACTTTTAATGAAATTCAGTACCAATGTTAAGCTGTTTTAGTGAATTAGAATTGAACTTTACAAAGGATTATATTTATCAAGATTCTCAATTCTCTGCCTAATTTCTCCCATAGAATAGTTTTGCAGAGCATCATTGCATTGAAGGAATTGCTTTGGATAAATATAAATTGGTTTACCTGTGAGTAAAATCACAGGCATGTGGGTAGTATACAAATGATTTCTGCTTAACAGAAACTTGTGATCATTTGTGTCTAAGCTCTTACTTTGAAACTAAAATTGCTATAAGTACTTTACACTGTATATTCTGAGGTGATGGGGAATGGAGGAGACAGGGCACTGGATTCTGTTTCAGTGACAAACACAATCTTGTACCCAGAGAGCTGCCTTTTTAAAAAAAAAAAAAAAAAAACTATTTATCTCTTCATGAAAAATGGTGACTGTCACTGAAAGATCTTTTTTTTACTCTGTCACAGGCTTCCCAAAGGGCACATAAAATGAAAACGTGGGATTTGACTAGTTAAATAATAAATCAATTTCGAGGTTTTAGCATAGGTGACACCTCCATGGTCGTCTTTTTGGACTGTGATTTCTGGTAATAGCAAGTGAAAAAAAAAACAAAACTATTACCGCTGTTGCTATGGATCTTCTATCTGCTGAGGTTCGGGCATCGTTTTGGAGGCTGCAGTGTAAACCCTGTTTAGGGAAGGTAGAATTTCATAATACCAGAGGATTACTGCTGCCTCATGAGCAAACAGAAAATGTAGGTGAGGGAAAAGGTATTGGATTCTGGAAGAAGAGAAAGACAGTGTTTCCAAGGAAGGGGAAAAAGTAGCCTCTTGCTTTTAAGATTGAGAATTCTCTGTGTATTTTTTTTAGAATGGGAAATTTCTCTACTTTCTGCAGAGAGGAGAAAAAGCTAACAGAAAAGGAAATTGGGGAGGTAATAGTAATTCATTTCTTTCTTGTTGTTTATGACTTCTGTGATAAAAGTTACATTTACATAATTGATTTGTTGTGGCAAGAAAATGCCTATAAGTAGTCTTTCGGGTCGGGAGAAAGCTTGTGGAAGATCTGGGGGAAGAGCTGACATCATAGGGATGGTGATTTCAGCTGCTTTTCTGTTTAAGATGTGCAATTTTTTGATGGCGTGTGTACTGAGCCAATAAATTGTTTCTAGACACTTGGAGTCGTTTTGAGTGGCCTTTTTTTTTTTCCCTCTGTAGGCAAAATGAATACTTTTCATTAACAAGGAAAAGCGCTAGATTATCAGTGGATTATATTTGGCTAATTTGGACTATTATTTGGTCGGGGGAAGGGGAGAAGCTAAAGAGAAGTTATCTTTATTTCAAATGACTGGACTTAATATTATTGTTACTTTTCCAGTACGTTCTGGCCATAAAAGTCTCTTTCAGGGAATGATTAAAACAGTTCTTTGGAGCATTGCAAGGCTGAGTAGCATCTCACATTTACTTGAAAATAAGTTTGCTTAATGACTTTTTAGCACCACTTGATTTATGTCTTGGCTGAGAGAAGAGTTCTAAGTAGCATGTAATCCAGTTGCTTTTTTCTAAGAACACTGATGGGTACTGAATACTGTATTACTCTATTGTTGGCTTTTAACTTTTCAGTAGTGTAAAAGGTATAAAGGTCTTCATACCTGAAAAATGAAGATCGTTTTCAGCCCGCGGCTTGCAGGCCCCTGCCTACACTGAGTCTTTCACCCACGTGCCCTGGCATGTGTATGTTTGGATGGCAGTATGTCAGGCAGTTATAGTGTAAGTACGATCCTGATTGAAAGACGAAGCACAGTTTGAGATGATCTTTCAAAAACCCTAACTGGAAAGATGATCTGTATATTGTGAAAGAATATTTTTATTTCATACAGACGAGTGGTGCCAGAGCTTGAGGATTTAATTATTTTTTTCCTGGTAGGACACTAAATCATTTCTTCCTAGCTATTAGAATGAAGAATGTGGCATATTCTGTTCCTCTATGCTATGGAATAATGCCTGCGTGCATCTCCTCAAATGTGAGGTGATGAGATTATAGCGGGTAACCCTTAAGCTCTGAAACTGAATTTTGGGGATTCTGCTCAGGGGTCTGGACTAGGCCATTATTTACAGAAGATGAGGCGTACGTACCTATGTATATATGGAAGGGATCAGGTACCTATTCCAAACCGATTTTGAATTAGATGTAATTAATTTTCTGAGGCAATTCATGTGTAGCAACTTTTCTACTATGTGTAATGACGTTTCCACCAGGAGGTAGTAAGGCTGTAATGTTTGGCCTATGCCTTGAACAAAAGCTTCTGGAAATTTTGGATTTTAACTTCTCCATAGTTAAATAGTTTTGAATGCCTGTGTTTTTTGAAAATAATAATGATGCCCTTTTTCCAGCAGTAATTTTGGACCTTTGTGAATCGAATGCAGCCTTTCTCAACCACAGTTGTCATCTGAACCACAAAACAGAGAAAAATGATTTAAGTTCATGTTTCCTCAAACTAAGACCATTCTAGATCTAGGAGAGTGGAGTTTATTTATTGCATACAGTGGATTCCTTCAACCAGCAGTCAGCGAACTATAGCCAAGGGCCAATTCCCGCCTGCAGCCTGTTTGTATGGAGCCTGCATGCTAAAAATAGTTTTTACGTTTTTAAGGAGTCATTAAAAAGGAAGAAGTATATGTGACAGAGACCACAAACCGTACCTGGCCCACAAAGCCTAAGACATTTAACCATGTGGCCCTTTACAGAACAGTTTGCTGACCACTGTCTTCGGGTATGGAACCACATTACATTGAGAAATGCTAATCCAAATAAAGGAAATAAAGGAAACATTTTATAATATTTGCTCTGAGGTTAGCGATACAGGAAGATAATAGAAAAGTTTCTCTTTATTAAAGTGACTTGCATATTGGTCCCATTACTGTAATGCTAAATAGATAGACATTTTTGTTCTCTAGACATAAACTTTAGTGGTTGAATTATATGGAAAATTGCATTGGTAATGATAATGTGATAAACTGTGTGTGTGTCTGCACACAGGTACATTTTAATATTTTTCTTAGTTTCTAGAACAAGAAAATAAAAGTGAGTGAATTTTATAGAGGAACACAATGGAGGGCACTGATTGCTTTTATCACTCTTTTAAAGACTGATATCTATTAGAGAAGGAAAGTGAATAGAGTGTTAAGTGTCAGACATAATCACGTTTGTTTCCTCCTAGTACTGAATGAGTGTCTTCACCCTACAATTAACATCTCAGGTACCTTGTCAGCAGCTCGGAGAATAGTACTTAATCAAAATGCATTAAAATTATTAGATCATAGCATATGAAATAATCAGGCTCTATCAAATGCCGCCTAACTACTTGATTTAGTGGGGGGAGGTGCTATCAGCCATAAAACATTATATTGGTAGATCACAAAATTATCGAGAGAGAAAAAAAGACTAGCAGGCATTATTTGTAATTTGCTGCTGATTTCTTTTATCTCCATATTCAGTTAACCATGAAGGTCTGTGAGGGTTTTTTTTTGTTTCCAGAAAGTGTCAGACCTCATCTCTTCTTTTATCGTGGCATTCTGGCCTTTGTCACTAAGTAGACTCAGGGCTAGGTGCAGACATGATGGAACTACCTGAAACACATGATTTTTCCACTCATCTGCTGAAAACTTGCAGTGGCTCCCTCCTAGCCTGTCCAGAAATTCCTGGGAAAGATGAGTCAAACCAGGCTGCTGAGATGGTCGGGAAAGGCATCACTGGGTAGCTGAACAGGCCTGGCTTTAAGACTGGGTGGGAAGAAGGGAAAGGAAGGAACGGAATGAAATTCGCCAAGGCAAGAAAGGACAAAGGGAGTTCTAAGGTTGTGTTTTTCAGAAATGTTTTATGGGTCCTTTCGGGGTGGGCAGTGAGGATTTGTTTGGTGAGTGGTACTTTCTCTCTGGTTAGGGCTGTAAAATGATAGGGTACAAGTCAGCTCAAGTTGTAGATCACAGATCTTTTTGGGTAGCACACTGTTCAAAGCATTTTAATTACTTTGAATTGCTCATCAAGCTTATTTTGGCTCTGGCAGTTCAAGAACTAATTAGGGAACTTTGTCATTTTGTCTCCATCCTGAGGTTATGTGTTTGTCATTGCCCCTCCCTACCCCACCCCCAGCTAGAAATCACTTGTTATAAAATCAAAAAAGCCAAGTATTTTATAAGGGTTACTTCCAGTTATAAAGTAAAATGACCCTTTAAAGTTCCCAAAGAAACCATATAGCATATTTTTTTGGAGGAAAAAGTCAGATTTTATACATGTACTAAAATTTGTTACCAGATATTGATTATACTTATCGGAGAATTGCAGTTTTGTTGATTGCTAGATGAACAAAGACTATAAATTTTGACTAATAAGATATCCTAGCCACAGTTGTGCAGAGAACATATAAACAGCCTTTTGTTTATTTTGGTATTTGTTAAAAATTAAAAGATTCAGGGGCACTTTCGTGGCTCAGTCAGTTGAGCGTCCAACTCTTGATTTCGGCTCAGGTCATGATCTAATGGTTCGTGAGTTCAAACCCTGCATCAGGCTCTGTGCTGACAGTGTGGACCCTGCTTGGGATTCTCTCTCTCCCTCTCTCTCTCTGTCCCTCCCCTGCTCTCATGTGTGCATGCACATGTGCACACACGCTCTTTCTCAAAAAACAAATAAACTTAAGTAAAAAAAGATTCAACCCCTATTAGTAGATATTTCATAATTTCAGTAGCATTTCCCCACCATTATTTGAATATTTAATTTGTCAAGTGTGGTGCTTTGATAACATGAACAGATTTCAGCAATGTCAGCACAAATCAATGGTGGTTAAAACTGCTGAATATGGGGCGCCTGGATGGCTCAGTTGGATAGGCGACCGACTTCAGCTCAGGTCATGATCTTGCAGTTTGTGAGTTCAAGCCCCTCATCGGGCTCTGTGCTGACAGCTCAGAGCCTGGAGCCTGCTTCAGATTCTGTGTCTCCCTCTTTCTGCCCCTCCCCTGCTCACACTCTGTGTCTCTCTGTCTCTTAATAATAAATAAATGTTAAAAAAAAAAACAAAACACTGCCGAATCTGTACCTTTAGAGATAGGGGTTAGGATATTCACACGTGCTGTTGACAGTGGAGTGTAGGGTGGGATGCAGATGGGTGTGAGAAAGTTCAGGGAGGATGTTGAAATGCACCCCTGTTTTGTTAGTGTAGCAGATTTGTTCATGTCTGCTAATTTCTGCTATATGTTGGGTGGATCATGGTGCTGATTACAGAGCTAACTTTTATGTTCCTTGTAGTAGTTCTTACTTTAGGTTTTCAGGTACAACTGTTACCGACACAGACATCCCTTTTTTTTTTTTTTTTTTTTTTTACTTGATTTCTGGGTGTATTCTTGTTTATGAATGCACTGCTTCAAATGATTTAAAGAAGTAGATAGGGCATAAAAATTAACAATAAGCATTATTGTTTTAGCCCTGTACACATACACACACATAAACAGACACTCTGGTGGTATTTTTCACTCTGGGGAAACCCAGAGTGGATTGTTGAAAATATCAGTGACCATTCTTTTTGAGTATTCTAGAATCTCCTCCCTATTCTTTGTATTTGCCAAGATTAAAATTCTTTGCTGTTGACACCATTGTGCCATCAGTATCATTTTCTTGGGATCATAGAATGTTAAAGCCAGCAGGACCTAAGAGGTAATTTTCCTCAGTCCTAAGATTCTATTGGGTAACTCCTTGCAAATACAATTTGATTAAATCCGTTCAAAGTATAGATTTGATTAAAGAGAAAAATGTTGGAGGGAAATTATACCGCAGCCACTTTCTCATTAAGAATGAAAAGGTAAGTCTATGTAAAATTCCACTTTTTCAATCAGTGTTAATTTTCTGAAAGAACTCATGGTGTTAATAATTTAGTGCTGTGCTTACAAGCTTCAAACCTATTGATTTTAATTGGAGTTCCCCATCTAGAAGGAAGATAGGCAGCAAGCAAATCAATTTTGTGTTAATCCCGTGCATTTTAATAAGTGTGCTAAAGATTCACAGTAACATTATCTGTGATAGTTCGATATCTGATATGAGGTGTCTCTGCCTTAGATTCTATCCAAAGGTGTTTATTTCTGAAAGTACTAGAATGGCATCCTTTTATTTTACCTCCTGTATGGATAGCATAAAATAAGGCTCTCAGGGTCCATCACATTAAAATGTCCTGTATGTGGGTTTGATTAAATAATGGCCTGAATAAATTAGGATACCTGTTCTGTCATTTCTGTATTAGCGGAGTCGTTGTCCTCCTTTCATTGTATGGCCTCATCACCCTTTCCAAATGAATATTTTATAGTTAGAGCTTGTTATCAATCCCAGGCCATATTTATATAACATCCTGTCTAGTCAGTAATAATCCCTTTATTTTCCCATTAATGCTTATAGTTAAACCTGATCCCTGATTGAATTGTGTATTTCTATATGTGTTTAGCCCAAGTAAATTAAAAGAAATGTACGGCAGACTGATACACAGCTGTTGCCCTTCGAGACCTTTAATCTCTGCATTAGAGTATGAAATTGCCCTAGACTCTCCAGGACACAAAGCAGTCATGTGGCTCTGGTTAATAGTGATTGCAGATGTGCTTCCAGAATCATAATTGCATGTATTGCTGATATGCATCCTTGTATATATGGCTACTACCAACTCGCTTTTGGGTATAGCTCCATATTACTTGAAGAACTGCTGTTTTACAACCTAAAAAACTCTCCAGTGGAAACAAAAAAATCTCAAAGGTGTCACTTTGGAAAGTTGCTATTATGTTAATCACATGTGAGAATAGGGATTGACTTAGAATTTCATACCTAGTTTAATATCCTTCAGTTTATTGAATGTCATCTCTTTTGCACCAAAAGTCAGAAATCAAACTACAAATGAGAGGATAACCTCAAGGGGCACCTGGATGACTCATTCAGTTGGGCTCCGACTCTTGATTTTGGCTCAGGTCATCCCGAGGTTGTGGGATTGAGCCCCACATTGGGCTCCTGCTCTCCCTCCCTCCCTCCCTCCCTCCCTCCCTCCCTCTCTCTCTCTCTCTCTCTCTCTCTCTCTCTCCCTCCCTCCCTCCCTCCCTCTCAAATAAAATAAATTAAAAAAGGAAAGGATAACCTCACGCCAAAGATTGCATCCAAAGATGGGCCCCAGGTAAACACCCTGCAAACATCCAAGGGCTGCAAACGGAGCCCCATCCTTAATGAGCTTATTCATTAGAAAATGGAAAGATCATGGCAATGAAAGAGAATACAAAGATAATAAAATGTGTGCTGTAATGGAGGTTCAAGCAAAAAGCTGTGGGAGGGCAGGGGGTGAAGCAATTGATTCTGTTAGGTGATCAGGTTACCCTGGGGAGTTGGAAAGGTGTGTTTTTTGTTTGTTTGTTTGTTTGTTTGTTTGTTTAAGAGATGTGGTATTTCCAGAGATGGGGAAGACTTCGGGTGTTGACAGAGAAAATGGCATGACTCAAAGGCTCAAAAATAAGAAAGTAAAACTGTTCCCCGATGGAGCATTGCATTTAAGTTTGTATGTCTAAGGTACTATTCACTGAAGCAATTGTGTTTGGTACATGATAAGATACCCGTGAAATTTTCCCTCTGGGCACTTAGTTTTGGTGGTTGTGCTAGTTCTGTATATGGGCAAGTATCATTATGTTACTTTCTGAATTTACAATTAGAGGAAGACTAACAGAACCTCAGGTCCTATGCAAGTTGAACTTCTGGTCCCCCTTCACTTCCTGGAGCAGTCACTCATATGTCCTGAGACATGGTCCCCTGTGAGGGGTGAGAGGTCAGTCTGGACAGTAACTCACTCTGTCGCTCTTTACCCATCCTTAGTTCTTAAGCCTGCTTCATTATAGTATCAGAGTTGGGACTTGAATGCAGTTTGCTAGTGGTTCTGAATTCCTTACGGCAACAGTAGAATAGTAGGAACTTTTCATTTGAGCCACTGTGCCATTACCACTATAAAATCAGCCATGTGGCTGGTGCCAATTCATCCCCTGACTTAATGACTCCTTCAAAACTAGAGTTTGCAACTGCTATTGATATGAGGAGGAGGAGAACAAAGTGACTTGGCTTCTAATACCTCACACATTCACAGTGTCAAACCAGTAAGGGATCGAGAGATCATTGAGCCCACCTCTTTCCCTCATTTTACAGATGGTGAAGCCGACAGTTAATCGCTGAGTTCTTGTCATTTCCGGGATAAGCAAAATTAAGGCAATTTTGCCTGACCTCTCTGCTTTCTTTACCTCTGTACTACTTCTAAGAAACCAGACCTCCTTCTTCCTTTGGAGTGGCTGGAAGGTCAGAAAGAAGTGAGCTAAATGATGCAATGGAATTTGCATCCAGCATTTATTGTGATGATAGCCTTGACTTTTGGTTTATTGAGAGAAGAATGTGATTGTTTGCAGGATGTTTCCTTCCCCTGCCCCATGGCTATAATTAAAGGTTTCAGGGAACTTCAAATCCCAGAAAGTTAGTCAAAACGACACAATTAGTTATTTCCTTTAATTTAAGAGGTCTGCAATCCAAAGATGATTTTTACCTGGCTGAACAGAATAGTGTGACGTTTCTAATTTCAATTAAAATAACAGGAATTTAAAGATCTCTATAGGAAATAGAGCTAATAAAAGCACTGCCTGTTAGGAGTCTGTTTCTGAAGGATTTCCAAGAGTGGGGGGAGGTTATGGTTGAATTTCATCTCGTTCTTTCTGCATTTCATTTTTCTTTAGAAAAAACTGTGATATGTGGTAAAGTGACAATAGAATCAAAGAGATGTCTCTTTCTTCTTTACTCAACTGTAAATTGAACTGTCTTACCAACATGTGTAAAGAACCACATTCTTCATGTCCCAGAATGTGTCCTGCTTACGTCATTGTTCTTTCCCTCAGCCCTGAGCTTGGGTACGGAGGAGAAAGCACATTAGGGGGGCAGAGGAAGCTCTTTTATCCTCTCT
The DNA here is from genome assembly GCF_046562875.1 of Panthera onca. Taxonomy (NCBI): domain Eukaryota; kingdom Metazoa; phylum Chordata; class Mammalia; order Carnivora; family Felidae; genus Panthera; species Panthera onca. The sequence continues at coordinate 20,377,495 of NC_138357.1, read as the reverse complement.
TGAGTAGGAGGAATTCCGATGAAGGAATATTTTCAATTATTCTTTTGTTCTTAAAGGTGAAGTAGACTCAAAATTGTTCAGCAGGAGAAACTCCTTAAACTGCTATGTTATTCACGCTGCGACGTCAAAACCTTTCGTACTGGGTGCCCAGGTGGCTCAGTCAGTTAAGCGTCCAACTTCAGCTTAGGTCATGATCTCATGGTTCATGGGTTCAAGCCCTGTATCAGGCTTTGCACTGTCGGTGTGGAGCCTGCTTGGGATTCTCTTTTTCCCTCTCTCTCTCCCCCTCCCCTGCTCTCTCTCTATCTCAAATAAATAAATAAACTTAAAAAGAAAAACCTTTCGTAATAATTCTAATGAAGTTATCCTTTGCTAGAATATTTTCTAAGTATTTTTGCTAATGAGGTACATTTAAAAATAGGAATAATAAACTAAAGGAAAAATGAAAAAGTGCTTATAGACTTAATTTTATTTCTGCCTTATGAACACATTTTTCTTGTTGCTATGCACAGAATTGCTAGAAGCTTAAATTGTTGCTTAAGAGCACAAAATAATACTGTATGAGACCTTTGACTTTATCCTTTGCCAGTAAGATCAGGGCTGCCTCATCCATCTCAAAAGTGCCTTTTAAGTGGTGAGCAAAGACGGGGGCTCCACTGTGAGTTGATAGAATGCTGTCTGATGACCACGAGGAAGACCAGGGTTGTTGTAACCATACTTTTGACTACAGTTCATTTATTTCATTGCATGTACGTAAAACCTGGCAATTTGACACCTGCTGTATGTTGCAAAAGCAAATTCTAATAACTTCTGAGAGAGATACAAAAATGGGAGTGTGCCATAAAAGTAGGCAAACTAGGAACATTTTCTTTATGCACCTAGATAAATATTTTGAGCTCTCAAGCATGGAAATACAAACTCAGATGACTGACCACCTAAAGAAGATTGACCTCAAGCCCAACTCTCCATGTTTAATTTGAAACATGTACAGACATACCAGTTTTTACCTTAGTTCTTATTCTGTCACAGACAAAATATAGTGCAGCTCAATATTTTACTTCAGAAATAGAAATCTCAGAGGTCTCTTAAGAACTCCATAAATTTTTATCAGATACTTGTAATATGAACCTGAGGTTGTACAAAGTGGAAGAATACTCTGCCAACATCATGTTCTCCAAAAGTTTAGAAAAAAATATGAGTTTGTTTTATTCTTATTATTAAAATAATCTGAGTTTTCACATGGTCATGTGAACAATTCTATGCCCATATAAAATCTAGAACAAAAGTATTATTTTTATTCTTGGACAATTTCATCAATTTGAGGATCTTTTCAAATGAACAGAATGGAAAACATTAGTATTAAGGGTTACGGAAGTGTGAGAAAGCTGGAATTGGAGCGCTTGACTTCCGGACGTTGGATCTGATGGGTATCATGGTTTGGAATACCATCGCTACCTTGCCTCCCACACTCCAGAGGGTAGTGCATTCCAGTTTAGTTATTGGCATGAAAAAACAATGGGCCAAATATAGTAACCTTGCCAGAAAGTCAAAATTACATACAGGTCACTCCCCTGTAGAATTGTAGTATAAAACATTTGGTAATCATGCATATCTACAGGGATCAATCAATAGCATAGTGATTCCAAAATTGGAAGAAATCCTATCATTTGGAGAAGAGGAACATTCTATTTTAAGTTTTTCAAATTCTTTTAAAATTTTTCAGACTCTTTAAGCGTAAGGATATTACTAAGTACACATTGGACAGTTCCGTGATCTGTTCATGATGGAAAATAATTTTGGTTTTATAGCCAAAGGATAAAATTTAAGTTACAAATTAATCCGAGCTGTAGTGAAAGCTTCTTAGACTTAAGAGAAGACCTGGGTTCAAGTTTGAGCCTTGCCACCAGTTAACTACCTTATATCCTTGAACAATTTATAATCTCTGTAGGCTACAGGATTTTTTCCTCTATAAAAATTGATTTTGGATCAGATATTTGCTAAGTTCCCATCCATCTCAAAGATCCTATCATTCTTTTAATTTCAGGATTTCTGTTTCCCTTCTTAACCTCTCCCTACCTCTGCTATCATTTTGACATAAATGGCCTTAAATTTCATAGCTTCCATATGATGGTATTAGCCTGGGACCCAGTGGGCATACAATAAATGCTTGTTACTGATGGTGGTGATAAGGAGTTGGTCTAAATGACCTATACATTTCCTTCCAGCTGTAAAAGCCTGTGACTGTTACAGTTCTATCAAGGGAGAAGTCAGCTGTGCTTGGATCATATATAGCACTTTAAAAAGGTGAATAGTGTCTGGGCGCCTGGGTGGCTCAGTTGGTTAAGCATCCAACTCTTGTTTTTGGCTCAGGTCATGATCTCGCATTGTAGTGGTTTGGAGCCCCTTATCCAGCTCTGCGCTGACAGTACAGAACCTGTTTGGGATTCTCTTTCTCTCCCTCTCTCTGCCCCTCCCCCACTCGCGCTACCTCTGTCTCTCTCAAAATAAATACATAAACTTAAAAATAAAAAGATAGTGTCCGGTCGTCTTGAACACAACCAGTGCTGAGAGATAGATGGCTGTTGACTTTAAATCTTTATTTTTTTTCTGGCAGTATGTCGATTAGGAAACACTCAACAACCTTTTGAAGAAGTGGTTATAGGGCAATTGAAACAATCTTAACATAGGCAGTCATAATAGAACTAATTGCAGGTGAGGCTGGTGGAGCCCCTAGAAAATGACTTCTATGCATTCTATTTGTTAGATGACAGGTACTAATATAGACATGGACGTAATCCAGAAAAGCATTCCTCTCTAGCTTGGGAGAAGTGGGTGCATCTCTAGTCCTGAGTATATTGTTGGGTTACAGTTTTCAGTTATTCTCTGTAACTGTCTAGGCATCCTCAGTTCACAGCAGGTCACTCCTGGTGTTACCACTTGAGACTATGAAAAGAGTAAGAGGCCTTCCTTTCTAAGCCTGATATCATTAGCACATTCTTTGCTCATCATTTCCTGTTTACCCCTCTTCATCAGTGAGTCACTGGTAGGCTTTGTAAAGTGCAAAAAGTATGTAGCCAAGAGCATTCATAGTATGGATTTTATTAAGGTAGGGAGGCAAGTGCAAAACCTAGTGTGAGGTCAGCTTTGCTCAGCTGGGTTCTTGCTTCTTGAGGGTTCTTTCACTTGCAGTCGGCCCTTCCTGGTCAAATTCTCTGAGAAATCTACCTCCTCTTCTTCCCTAACTCTATTGTTTTTACTCTCAGCTCCAGACTAGAAGTTTTACTTTACCTCAGATTCAAAGAAACTAGATTTTGTACCTTTGGTTCTTTACTACTTTTGGCTTTCCAGGTCCCCACCTCAAAGCCAATTCTAATTGTGTCTACAGTTTTCTCGTTCCTCCTGATTTTGCCTAGTCCCAATGCCCCTGATGGGGTTCAGGATATGCTATCCCAAAATATAGCACCTTGGCATGTTGAATATGTTAAGGTAAAGGAGTTTGAGAAAGTAGCAGAAGCAGGAAGGTCGCTCTGACTGACTCTGCCCCTTCCCGTCCTCCTTGCCCTCCTTCCCTGAAGCAGGTCATAAGATCCTCATGTGAGAGGTGTTCTCATGGTACCAGAAAGAAAGGAGCATCCTTATCTTTAAAGACAACAGGATGCCAAGAAGAATCTGAACAAACTGGCCTTGCTAAGTCTCCCCCGTTCACCACATTTCTTTGTCCTGTCACATCTTTCCACAATTTCTCACTCTTTGTCCAACCTAGCATCAAAATACATTAGTTTAACCATTTCTTTGAGTCTTCATTTCCTTATGGAGGCTCTGGTGTCATGTAAAACTGACATTAAGTAAATGTATATGCTTTTCTTCTGTTAGTCTTTGTGAGTTTAATTTTCAGACCCAGCCAGGGACCCTAAGACGTTCGAGGGAAACCTTTTTCCCTCTCCACCACCACCTTCCCACAATTTGTACCCATTTTCTAGTAGCTAAACTTTTACTCTTTGCCAATGTTGACTGGTAACTCAAAACCATCATCAATTAGATCTGAACCTATTATGTACCCTATTAACACATAGACTATTGTGTTAAAAAATGTTCAAGGATATTTATACTAAGAGTATGAGCCATTGCACTCTGGGCTATCCTACCTCTGTTTTGTGGCGTCTCCTGGGGTCCTGGCCTCTTGAGTAGTGAAGGAATAAACTGAAGTAATTACAAAAAAAAAAAAAGGGGGGGGGGGTATGGGTTACATTGTGTGTGTTTTTCTAAATATTACTTTTCTGGTCTTATTTGAGGGTAGGCACTAATTTTAGAGATGTGTCCTTAGAAGTATTGCAGACTTAATTTTTTAAATATAGCTATGTATATATAAATACCAAAGTCCCTTTGGTTTTATTTTAATCTCCTAAGTTGTCCACTCTCAGTGTGCACAGTTAGAAGATAGCCACAGTCTTGCCGAGGAAAAATAGGGGTGACAAGTTCCCTGTAATCAAGGATACAAATTTCAGATGTCTGCTCAGTGGTTCCCAATGCTGATGTCAAGTCTGGTGCCAAAATGACTACATAGGAAGTAGTTTGTAGTACTTTAAAACAAGAACTTATTGCTGGGCCCTAATTTCAGAGATCCTGAATCAGTAGTTTGGGGATGAGGCCTAGGTATCTGCATTTTAAAAGTTGTACTGGTGTAACTGGGTGGCTTAGTCACTTAGGCGTCTGACTCTTGGTTCCGGCTCAGGTCATGATCTCACGGTTTGTGAGTTTGAGCCCCATGTCAGGCTTCCAGCTGACAGTGTGGAGGCTGCTTGGGATTCTTGTCTCACTCTCTCTCTGCCCCTCCCCTCCTTGCGCTCCTTCTTTCTCTCTCTCTCAAAATAAATAAACAAAATAATAATGTTTAGCCAGGAATGAAGACTCCTTAGAGAACCCTTATGAGTCCTTCCAGCCCCCTGATTCTGTGAGTTAAGTATGCAGGAAGCCTTCTTCCCTCTGCCCCTGACTTGCCACAGTAAGATATCCCTTTTAGACATCCTAAGAGTATTCCCGTAGTGAAAGGTTGTTGCCGGTTATTGTTTTATTAGTAATGATAACTTCTGTCTAAGACTTAAGTTTGTAATAGTGTAACTACAGCTGAAGAGTTCAAATCCAAGCAAAGGACAAGTACAGAACGTCAAGGAATAATGTAAGTGTCCTGAGGTGCACCTGTGAAGTTCCCATTTGCATGGACCTGTTTTTGTGGGACATGTAGAAATCAACTACCATTAGTTTTAAATCAACGTGAAGTTAATGTAGCCATTCCTCCCATTTGCTGCTACATAACTTAGAACTCCATCCTGCAATACAGCTTTGAGAAGGCAATGCAAATACAGACATAGTAGTAAACTGAGATTTTGCAGTAGAGGTAGGAAGAGTAGGAGATTTTAATATTCTTTGGAAATTCTTAATATAATATTAATTTTCTTTTTCTTTAATATTTTAATATTCTTAAGATTAGATTTGGATGCAGAGGGAGTTGACTTGACGTGACTTTCTTAGAGACTCTGAAGAAGAGTGGTGTGAATGAGCAGGCCAATCAGCTTCTTCATATAGATCTTTTCTTTTTTTAAATATATGAAATTTATTGTCAAATTGGTTTCCATACAACACCCAGTGCTCATCCCAACAGGTGCCCTCCTCAATACCCATCACCCACCCTCCCCTACCTCCCACCCCCCATCAGCCCTCAGTTTGTTCTCAGTTTTTAAGAGTCTCTTATGCTTTGGTTCTCTCCCACTCTAACCTCTTTTTTTTTTCTTCCCCTCCCCCATGGGTTCCTGTTAAGTTTCTCAGGATCCACATAAGAGTGAACACATATTGTATCTGTCTTTCTCTGTATGGCTTATTTCACTTAGCATAACGCTCTCCAGTTCCATCCACGTTGCTACAAAGGGCCATATTTCATTCTTTCTCATTGCCACGTAGTACTCCATTGTGTATACATATAGATCATTTTCTATTGTATTACTTGCGATGTTTACCATTTATTTGCTTGACTCTGCCCTTGCACGAAAAACAGAAAGGAAACCTATCTTAATAAAGATTTGGTATACTTTGGTTTAAGAAGCTGGTGAGATGGGGAAGGGAAAGAGAGTACTTGGGTATTATCTATCCAAGATTCAGGAATTGGTAAACAGGGCAGGGATCTTTATCCTTCAGGTAGACAGGGAGGTGAGATTATTATACTTGTGAAGAGTTGTACAAACATTGTAAATGATGGAACTTTCTCTTTTTGTTTCTCCAACATGGTATTCCTGGATTTATGATGGGAAGCTATTCATGAGCTAGGATTCACTTCAGAGCTTTTTTAAAATTCAAAATGTGACTTGATTTTTAAATCTTTGTTTACATACTTTCAGAAACTCATTTTATTATAGGACAGCCATGTTCTCCCTGGAGTTGATTGTTTCAGTCAAATCCTTTTAAAACGTGAATTAAGGAGATTAGGATTTAATCTTTGTTGCTTACAACAAAATCTTGTTATAAAGTTAAAGGAATACACTTGCTAGTCCAGAATGTATTATCAGGGAGTGCACACTATGTATTTTTTTAGTCAGTGGTATACTTACAACTTCAGATTTGTATTGTAGCTATATCAGAAAAATGGAAAGATTTATTACTTTTCTTTTTCCAAATCCACTGAATTTAGGAACTTACTGAGAGGTAAACCTATCACAAAGCTTTGGTGAATATTTCTGCCACAAAGTACTGGAAAGACCAGAACCATCACCACAAGTAGAAAGAGGTAACTTGTGGGTTAGCTGCTAAATAATATTAATCACAACGAAGTACAATGTCTTGCTAAGGGAACACCAGGGAAGTCAATAATGATGGTGATACTCAAGTTTTAGAGAAGGTATATAACAAAATGTAAGCATTAAGACCCATTTGCAGCCTCCTGGAAATCTAAGTTATTTTTACAAGCCCATATGGAAGCTCCAGATATATTTGTTCTATGTGGGTATAGAGATGGGAGGGGATAACAAGTAGCTTGCAAATATCAAAGAGACTACTACATGGAAAGTGCATCTCTGAGGAATGGAAAAAATCCAATCGAGGAGAATGGGGAAGCTTATAAATTAAGCAGGTCATGTACAAACTGAATTTTGGACAGGTTGAAAAAAGAAAAGTTGGTGACATTCTGTAAAAGTAGGCATAAGCTTTTAGGTTACTCAAAGGCAGGCAGTTTAATGGGATCATAGTGGGTCTGTTTGATGACAGTGCCACAAAGAACTGGATGAGAAACAAAAATAAGCTTTGATGATCTTGTTGTCTAATAAAAGAAGAACTAAGGGATCATGCTAACTCTGAAATTGTCTCCTGAAATTGTTGAATAGGTAAAATTGTAGTAAATGAAGAGATAATCTAGGTCCAATTGACAGATTAAATACATGTAGCTCACCAGAACTAGATAGCATCCTTTTATATTTTGACGCATTTAGGTATAAATTAATAACATGCCTATTTGGGGGAGGTTTGGAAATACTGTGTTTCTACTGGATCAGGAGTATATATTCGGCAATGTGAGTTTAAATAATGATACAAATATTGTCTTGTTGGAGGAAAATTTGGATTAAAAATTGTATAAGGTGAAGGATATTTCTGAATCAGGAAAGGACAGTGAATTTATGAGCAGAAGTCATACCGAGGCATTTGTAACCTAAAACACCTATGCTTGATTCCAGATTTCATTGTAGCAAAATGTTGATTTCTAGATTCCTACTGTGGGATGAGTTGCAAAAGTTCAACATATTACCATTTCCAAACGAGCACCAGCATTTATGATCAAGGCAGAGAAGAAGCTTATTTCAACCATCAATGAAAATATTACATACAGATACGATCCCAAGCAAAGAAAAAAAAAAAAAACTTGTAGATTCTTGAGCCTTTTGCATTCTGTGTTGTTTACATGGTGGTTTAGGAGTACAGGTGGAATAATTGGAATATCAGAGAGAAGAAGAGTTAAGAGGTAATATTTTGCTGCCAGAATGTTAGAATTTTAAACAATTTACCTACTTTATAGCTCAGGTTAAGTGCTCTTGTCACCATCGCTACCCTTGCATTAATGTGCAGACCCTGCCTAGTCCACTGCTTCATCCTAAAAAGTGCCTGGCCCCATATTTCTGAAGTATAATTAACATACAGTGTCATGTTAGTTTCAAGCATACAAGGTAATGATTCATACATTAGTGCTCGCCACAATAAATGTAAACATCTGTCACCAAACAATGTTATTGTAATATTGTTGACTATTTTCCCTATGCTATACTTTTTACCTCTGTGACTTATTTATTTTATAATTGGAAGTTTGTACCTTTTAATCCCCTTTATCTATTTCAATCTGCCCCCCACCCTTTCTTTGGCAACCATCAGTTTGTTCTCTGTATTTAAGAGTCTGTTTTTTTGTTTGTTTTGGTTTTTTAGATTACACATACAAGTGAAGTCACATGGTATTTGTCTTTCTCTGTCTGGATTATTCCACTTAGCATAATACCCTCTAGTTTCATCCATATTGTCACAAATGGCAAGATCTTGGTCTTTTTGATGGCTGAGTAATATTCCATCGTGTGTGTGTGTGTGTGTGTGTGTGTGTGTGTGTGTGTGTGTATACCATATCTTCTTTATCCATTCATCTATCAATGAACACTTGGGTTGCTTCCATATTTTGGCTATTGTAAATAATGCTGCAATAAACATAGGGGTACATCTATCTTTTTGAATTAATGCTTTCATTTTCTTTGGCTAAATACCTAGTAGTGGTATCACTGGATCATATGATATTTCTATTTTTAATTTTTTTGAGGAACCTCCATACCGTTTTCCACAGTAGCTGCACTAATTTACATTCCCACCAACAGTGCATGCAGGTTCCTTTTTCTCCACATCCTTGCCAACACTTGTTATTTTTTGTCAGCCATTCTGACAGGTGTAAGGTGATATCTCATTTTGTTTTTCATTCACATTTCCTTGGTGATTAGTGATGTTGAGCATCTTTTCATGTGTCTGTTGCCCATCTGTATGCCTTTAGAAAAATGTCTGTTCAGGTCTTTTGCCCATTTAAAAATCAGATTATTTGTTTATTTGTTGTTGAGTTGTATAAGTTTTTAAATATATTTTAGATATTAACCTCTTATTGGGTGTATCGTTTGCAAATATCTTCTATTCAGTAGGTCGCCTTTTTGTTTCGTTGATGGTTTCCTTTGCCGTGCAAAAGCTTTTTATTTTTGCGTAGTCCCAATAGTTTATTTTTGCTTTTGTTTCCCTTGCCTGAGGAAATCTATCTAGAAAAAAAATGTTGCTAAGGCCAATGTCAAAGTAAAGAGTACCTGGCCCTTTGACAGGCATCAGAGATAACATTTTGCTGCATGGGCTTGTTTTGTGGTAACAGGATCAGCTAAGCCCGGTTAGTGTGGGTGATCTAGTAGAATATGGACTATTTGGCTGTTTGGGATTATAATTGCCCTAACAAAGCACATGTGGAGAGTCAAGGGAGTTTATATGCTTTTAAAAATGTGTTATTGTCTTATGTGATTTATTTTCCTTCATTTCAAAAAATTTGATGCAAAACATTTGTGTTTTCTTTCTTTCTCTTTCCTGCCCCCACCCCCTTAGAATAACATAGCTGATCCAGAAGAACTGTTCACAAAGTTAGAACGCATTGGGAAAGGCTCCTTTGGAGAAGTTTTCAAAGGAATTGATAACCGTACCCAGCAAGTGGTTGCTATTAAAATCATAGACCTCGAGGAAGCCGAAGATGAAATTGAAGACATTCAGCAAGAAATAACTGTTTTGAGTCAGTGTGACAGCTCATATGTAACAAAATACTATGGATCATATTTAAAGGTAATGTGTGTGTTGTATTATTTAAGTCATAAGGTATTTTCATTATAAGTTTTTCTTTCTTTTTTTTAATTCTGTTTTTTGAAAGGCAGTGTCTTAAATTAGGATTTGGCAGTCTTTGGGCTCCAGGCAGAATCCAGCTCCATTTATAGTGCCAAATAGACCGTTTTTAGATTTAGCAGCTGTGTCCTGAATGCATCCCAGTGCTCAGCTGCACCGTTATTCCACACCTGAACTTTGGGTCAATGGAGGAGCAGTAATACAGCTGGTCCTTGAGACACATCCTTTGTCAGGAAAGAGCTTTCCCCCTGGGCTTTCACACATTATTCTCAATGGTCCAGTCTGTCTCAACCTCAGAATTGATGGAATATGTAAGTATGTCATTTATTCCATTGAGTTGTGGTTATTTACACATCTTTCTCTCCTTCCAGATTATGAGCTCCTTGATGGCAGGGAGTTTAGTTCAACCAGTCTTGGTTTTCACATTTAGCATAAGACATGGAACATCTCAAGCACATGATAAATACTTGTGGAAGTGGAGTCAAATGGAACACTATCTGCCCCCCCACCTTTCCCAAAAGTTGGAATTTTAGTTTCCAGGATCATGGAATTAGTAGACACCTTAAGTTGCAGCAGATGGAGATGTGACTGCATAAGAGAATACTCTCTGGTTAGTAAAACCCAAGAATTAGGAGCGCCTGGATGGCTCAGTTGGTTAAGCATCCAATTCTTGATTTCGGCTAAGGTCATGATCTCACATTTTGTAAGTTTGAGCCCCACATTGGGCTCTGAGCTGACAGCTTGGAGCCTGCTTCAGATTCTCTCTCTCTCCATCTCTCTCTGCCCCTCTCCTGCTTGTGCTCTCTCACTCTCTCAAATTGAATAAACTTAAAACACACACACACGCACACACACACACACACACACACACACACACACACACACTTGACAAGAGTTCTTGGGTTCCAGAGTTAGAAGTCGGGATGCGTGTCTATTGAAATTTGAAGAATAAATAGTTAGAAAAATCTAGCTTAAGGGACTCCTGGGTGGCTCAGTCGGTTAAGCATCCAGCTCTTGATTTCGGCTGAGGTCATGATCTCATGGTTTGTGAGTTCGAGCCCCACATCCTGCAGAGCGCTGACAGTGCGGAGCCTGCTTGGGACTTTCTCTCTCTCTCTCTCTCTCTCTCTCTCTCTCTCTCTCAAATAAATAAATAAACTTAGAAAAATCTAGGTTAGAGTTAAAATTATTTTAAAATTAAAAATTTTTATCATGTTAAAGTTTTTCAAAGGAAGGCAATACTAGTTAGATTTTTGCTTTTCAGGGTTTACAAGGGGAGGAAGAGGTTTTTTGTTTGTTTGGTTCATTGGTTTTTTTGTTCATCTATCTCTGGGCCAAAAGGGGTGTGTTTATAACTCATTAGCTATTGGCCTCCATAAGAATGAATGCTATTTTTTATATTCTAATGACCAAATAAACCCTAGGGTAATCTATCTATCCATATTAGTTACTACCGATTCAGAAATCATGAATTTCACTTTCTTTTTACTAAGCCTGTTTATTCTCATATTACATGAATTAGATGAATGTGGTGTGAATGCACAGTAGAGTAAAGCATTAAACAGCCAGGCGCTCTGTGTCACACACTGTATTAGGTGCTGGAGATACAAAAATGAGTGACTCCTGTCATTAAGGAGTTCACAATCCCATATTGTACTAAAAGGGTGCAGGTTTTGTGATTAAGTACGTACAAGGTACAGATGGGGCACAGATAAACAAGTAGTCACTTCTGTCACTTTGAAGAGAGGCTAATGGTGTGAAGGAAAGGCTTCCAGGAGGAGATGATAATGCCAGTAATTCCTATACAATTTACTTTTTTAAATTTTTTTAATGTTTATTTCTTTTGGAGAGAGAGAGGGAGCAAGGGAGGAACAGAGAGAGGAAGACACAGAATCTGAAGCAGGCTCTAAGCTCTGAGCTGTCAGCATTGAGCCAGATAGGGGGCTCGAAATTACAAACTGCAAGATCATGACCTGAGCCGAAGTCGGATGCTCACCTGACTGAGCCACCCAGGCGCCCCCCCCCCCCAATTTACTTCTAAGTGTTAGCCATTACTCTCACACAATTATTTGATTCTTTGTGGCATATTTTGCTTTTGCAGTCTTTCCTACAAAACTTATTTAGCGGGTCAGATTCTTTTTAGGAATCCTGAGAGATCGCTCAGTCTCAATATGTTTAGGTCTCCCTCCTGATCCCATAGCAGGCTTGGTTTAAGACAGCCTCAGGAATTTGCTGTTGTTGTGGTTGTGGTTGTTGTGTGTTTGCTCATTCTGGTTTACACTTTCTGGATTGAATACTGGTAATTCAAGACCTGCTCTAGAGCAAATTTAAACCTTTGCTATTCTTAGGCACCTGTAACAGATAAGCTATTTTTGGAACTGACTTAACATATTAAATAAGCCCTATTTCAAATGGAGTTTTCTATATTATATTGAAACTGGGTACCGAAATGCAACTGACTGTTTTATTGGTTGCTTATAGCATTTTTAATTAATGTTCAGTACTCTCGTGGCAAATGAATTATAGTTCTGTTTGTATTATTTATTTGTATGAGTTCACATTTTTAAAAAATTCCCCTCATAGTGTACATGTACCAGTCATCCAATAAGTACTTAATGTTTAAATAAATAAATCTGATTGTTTTGTCCAAATCTTGATTATAGAATGTTCTTAGACTGGTCAATGATACACAGCCATTATCCATGATGTCTTCATAAAGGATTAAATTGAAATTATTTTTATCTCCTTTACCCATCATTAATTAAAGTCCACAATGTGAAGGACTACTTTGAAGAAAATAGCACTTCTTGATAAAATTGTAGAAATTTACATATGGCTGATATTAGTTATTTATATCCTGAATCTATTTACATTAAAGTAAGTAAATGTGTGTATTATCTCTGTACACATGTTCATATATACAGACAAAGGAAAAGAAATAGCTTATGATTTTATAACCTTTTAATATCATTTATTTAAATTGACCAACTTGTTTGTTTTCAGTTTATATTACAACATGGGACTTTTGTGGGCTTGCTTTTTTTTTTTTTAAACTAAAATCACATCAAATATAACAAGGTTCTGTTTAATGCAGGCAATATAACTCAAGGCTACATCATCTAAGTATCATCAGGGAACTGCATTATCAATCGTTGTGGCACATCCTTCCATTTCAGATGACATAGGGGATTTTGTGAGTCAAGTTAATTGAGTAGAGTAGGATATGGGTTTTTCTCAGGTTGTCTTTACTCAGGATATCATACATAGCCGAGACCTCACTGTAGGCTGGAGGAAAAGTTCTTGCATTTGAGAGAAAATTATATGCTCTCTGAAACTGTATTCAGTTGTAGTGATTTCCTTGAAACATACAAAAATGTACAAGGTATTCATTTTGACTGAGCTCACTGTATAACTTCATTTTTAAAAACAAGAGTAAAAACCAGACAAACATCAGTATGACCACAGTATTTTGCTTTAATTTTAGTTCACTGCAGATTTTCTTGAGAGACAAAGTTAGTCTTTATGAAGAGTGCTAACATAAGCAAACCCTTCCCTTCTGATCTCATAATATTGGAAAAATCTTTTATAATCTTTAAATATTTTTCTAGTTCGATGTAAATCTTAAAGTGAAGCTCACTCAGGCATTGAATAGAATTTGAATCATGCCTTTATTTGCTGCTGAAAATCGCCTTTAGATTTCTGTTTATGTTAAGGAAATATGCCCCCCTCCACATACCACCGCCACTGATATTTATCAAAAAAGAAAAAGGAATTGAGTGATTGAAGTAAAATATTCCAGAATAGAGTCTGCAAAATTTTGTGACCTTCTCACTATTTTTCCTGAGACTTCTGTGTATGTTTATTCCCAGTGTATGGTGAATGTTTCTGGAATCTTCTTTAGTTAAAAAAAATTTGGGGGGGAGAATTTTTTAATAAAACTTGAAGGAAATTGCAGAGGAAAAAATTTTCTCCTTCTTACAGTGTTTTTCCCTCAAAATAAATATAGCTTTACACTTCACAGAACACACCTCTAAGGAGCCCCATATTAGATTCAGTTTAGCAGGCCTTTATTCATTTATTGAGTGCCCTACTATGTGCATTCCTTTCAGTCTGCATACTTGCCCTGGTCAGTCTCATTTACTTTATCTTGACAATTTCTGAATTCATATCTCTGGTTCTAGCCTGTCTCCTTAGCCCCAGATGGATATATCTAACTTGCTTCATATTACCCACTTATCTGTGGGTACATCAAGTACCATAACCTGAATGATGGCGAGTAGCATTTGAACAAGAACTTGAACATGGTTTGGATGAGGGTGGAGTATAGACAAGGCATTCTAGTTTGGAAGAAAATGATTCAGGGGTAGTAAAGCATCTGGCAAGATGATCTCTCCTGTCCCTTGCAGTTCTATAAAATTTGACATGCTGTTTCCTTTTTATTGTGGTAAAATATGTATCATAAAATTTACCATTGTAATCATTTTAAGCCTACCGTGAGTAGCAGTGAGTATATTCATATTGCTGTGCAACTATCACCACCATCCGTCTTCAGAACTTTCTCATCTTCATCAGTCAAAACTCTGTACACATTTGGGGTGCCTGGGTGGCTCAGTCGATTAAGCATCTAACTTTGGCTCAGGTCATGATCTCACGGTTCGTGAGTTCAAGCCCCACATGGGGCTCTCAGCTGTCAGCACAGAGCCTGCTTTGGATCCTCTGTCCCTCTCTCTGCCCTCCCCTCCTTGCACACTCGTGCTTGCTCTCTCTCTCTCTCAAAATGAATAAATAAACTTTGAAGAAAAAAAAGAATGAAACTCTCTACACATTAAACCATAACTCTCCAGGGGCACCTGGGTGGCTCAGTCAGTTGAGCGTCCGACTTCGGCTCAGGTCATGATCTCATAGTTCGTGGGTTCGAGCCCCGCATCAGGCTCTGTGCTGACCGCTTGCTCAGAGCCTGGAGCCTGCTTCGGATTCCGTGTCTCCTTCTCTCTCTGCCCCTCCCCTGCTCAAGCTTTCTCACACTCTGTTTCTTAACAATAAATGAATGTAAAAAAAATTTTTTTAAATAAAAATAAACTAACTCTCCATTGTCTCCTCACCACAGTCCTTGGTAACCACCAGTCTACTTTCTGTCTCTATGAATTTGACTACTACAGGTTCCTCATATATATAAGCAGAATCAGACAGCATTTGTCTTTTGGTCAGTGGCTGACTTTAGTCATACAGGTTGGATTATGTGGTCAGTGCTATGATTGCTATGAGATTCACCGACCAGCCCATTTAATTCAACATATAGTTAATATCTAGTACCATAATCATCTCTCAAATACATACAGTGAATGTTTTAAATGGTTTTTTCCTATGAACAAATGAATTCCAAATTGCTCTGTCGCCTTTCTGCCCGCTTTGGGCAAGTGGCTGTTTAGCACCAAAACAGTGGGGTTCAGTTGGCCTCATGGGGTAACAGAGTTGATACTGCAGACACCAGTAATTTGTTAACATTAGGCTCCAAGATCTCCCCAGCAAATAGTACAACTCTGGAGCAGTTACTCTTTAGGCGTTCGGAATTTCGGAACAGAGAGCCATTTCCTAACACCTGGCCACCCATGTTGATGCAGAACTTTAAACGTACTCCTCCAACCCGCTGTTAATATGTGTGGATCATTTTGTAAGTGGAGAAGTGGACTCTTCCCTTCAGGGACTTCCTCTACTTCAATGTGCCGGATGTGCAGTTATGGTTTACAGTCCCTGGCTCTTTGGGAATTTTAAACTGGTATGTAGATATCATCTCAGCTTTGTAAATTATTGAAAAGCAAGCCAAACATACTTGTTTGCATTCTCCAGCACAAACATCTTTTCCCAGAAATCAAAGGTTAGAAGTTGTAGTCCTCCAAAAGAATACAAACATAGAGTGTGGGCTTTTTTTGGTTTGGTTTGGTTTGTGATTGGCGTTGTCATTGAGCCCTGCTGTGGACCAGAAACCTGTAAAAGGAGCCTCTGTGGGCAAAGCTTCCTTGAGCAGGGAAGAGCCCCCACCAGCTCACCATTCCTGCCTGTGCCCACTCAGGCACTCAGACTGTGTAACAGTCTTCTGAAGGTCCAGATCTATGGCCATCCTCCAGTGAGGCTTGTCTCCAGAAGCGGTAATCAGAAGGAAGCAGGCAGAAAATCCGTCTGACGGCTCTGGTTCCTTCCCTGCCCTGGTACCACCAAACATTCCTCGCTTGCTAGGAGGAATGCTTCTTTTCAGATCTGGCAGTTGCTTAGTCATACCTCTAATAACATTTTACGCTTTCTATGAATACTCTTCAGTGAGGAACAGACAGTTGGTAAGTTTCCATTTTGGAATCGGTACCCCCAGAAAGGACACACATCATTTTAAACCTGGAAAACAGATGTTTTCGGTCATGTGGAACTACAAATCAGATAACCATCCGATAATAAGATCTTTTCATTTTCCTTTTAAATGTCAGGTGAATGGGAAGCATTCTGAATTCATAAGGTAGAATGTAGTACTTATCAGGAACAACCTTGTGGCAAAAGAAAAATTTCCCCAGCTATGCACTGCTGTGAGAGTCACTTTTTTCTTCTCTTGACAAAAATATAAAGACACGTCAGGTGTACAATTCTCAGGTTCCGAGTGCCTAATTTCTATACATAAAGACAAGTTATGTGAACCACTCCTAGAACTCCATTCCCCTCCCTGCTGTTATGGGGACGTATTTGCTCTCTTTTTGTGCCGGAGGCAGGGCCGCTAGCAAAGACTCTCAGTTCTTCCTTCAGTTCAGGCTGTGATAGGAGAGTGGACATCAAAACTGGGGGGAGGGAGATACATCGTTACCCTGTCTCGCGCGCGCATGTTACGTGGTGTCAGCATCCGGAAAGGAGGAATCCCTAAATCTCAGTTTACCCGAGCCCTTCCTCCCCGGCCCCTGACATTAGGCCACATCCCAGTACTCACACTGCAGTGTCACCCACCATGAGGTTACTGGGGGCCGTTCTCTGCCATGATAAAGCCCCAGCCTCATGGACACATGTGGACGTTTTGAATGGAACTCCTGAGTACTTCCCAGGGATTTTAGAGTTTTAGAGTTTGGCTCGAGAATCCTCCTCCTACAGCTGGGGCTGTAAAGGTAAGAAACGTGCTCCTGACATCCCAAGGTGAAGCACAACACTGAGTGTGTTTTTCCCCCCAGAAACATTGTTACATGTTACAGCATGCTGTACTCTGGATACCTTTGTGTTAAATTGTCTTTTTGTGGGGGGTTACCCCAGGAACCTAGACATTATTTCTAGGGGAAAATGCTTGCTTTCCAAATTCTAAACGCCTTACTTAAAATGGACTTTTAAAACACAAGCCACTCACAACTTGGATACTTGCCAGTATAGTAAACTCAACCGTTCTACTTAACAGTCGATTCTGTGGTCCCACAAAAATTCAGAGAATACTACTGATGACATGGGGAGAGAAGCGTCCATAGTATTTCAAGCTAGAGCCGAAAGAAGAACAGATTCGATGGTTTATTCTGATTTGTATCTGATAGCGCTGAAGGGTGTCTGTGTACATACACCTGATTTGGAATTTATATATACTCTGCCGATGAGCCCCATTTCTTCTTGGACAATTTACAGTGACGTAAATTCCACCTGGAGTAATCATATGCTCTTTAAGCCACGCACTCCTTTCTCGTATCCATTTACCTCGGCAGTGGGACACAGTGGGGTGCGGAGGGAGAGGGACACTAATTCTTTCTAAGCTCCACCTGTGTACCAAAATGCCCATTAATCATAGCTGATGAAAGTGGGAAAGTACATGAAAACAAAAGCCAAAAACTGAAACAAGGCAAACTGTCTAGTGTCCTCAAACTCTAAAATCGTATGCGAAAAACCCAGAAGCCCCATTTAAAATCTCTACACACCTCAGGGCGCCTGGATAGCTCAGTCAGTTAAGCATCCGACCTCGGCTCAGGTCATGATCTCGCAGTTCATAGGTTTGAGCCCCATGTGAGGCTCTGTGCTGACAGTGCAGAGCCTGCTTGGGATTCTCTCTCTCTCCCTCTCACTCTCTGCCCCTCTCCCACTTCTGCTCTCTCCTCTCAAAATGAATACACTTTAAAATTTCTACAAGTCTCCACATACCTCCTCATTCTTTAATGTAACTATCTTTTCCTTTCAGTATCATTCAAAATAATAATTTAAGGCTATGGTTTATTTTTTCTGGGCTTTATAAAAATTTTTAACAGTTCAACAATTTTAAAAACAGTATTTATTTAGCTATATCACAAGCTAAATATGTAGGGAGGAAGGTCAAGACTCAGAACTTTTATCTGTAATGTTCTGTGGGAAAATATATTCTGCGTTTCAAACAACTAATCTTAAACTTGTATTTTAGAACCAGTACATTAGTCTGTCAGATTTAATGTTTTATGCTAGTATGTTATTTGGCTCAGGCTTGTAATGATTAAATTGTTTCATAACTTTACAGGGTTCAAAATTATGGATAATAATGGAATACCTGGGTGGTGGTTCAGCACTGGATCTTGTAAGTATTTTAAAATAATTACACACATACCTGTCTGTACTTTAACTTTTTTTATTTTAATTGGAGGAAGCAATGGCTTTTGGGCAAGCTGAGTGATTGCTTTAGATAATACATTCAAATTAAGGTCTCTATTCAGGACTATAGATTGAGCCGTATTGCAAGATCGGGCATATTGCTGACGTTTTTAGAGTATATATGAAACGCAAATAGCTTCATGAAATAAAGCTCCCCAAATTAGGACTGTGTGTGACCATTGCCATCAGTTTAGAGTTTTACTTTGCAGGCGTTTCCCTGAAAAGACTGAACGTTCTTGGATTTTTGAAATATGTAATTCAGATAAGTATCACTAAAACTAGTTCTTGGGTTCTCACCAAGTGCGCCTGCAGACCCAATTCTCTGCAGAATTCTCTCTGCCCCTCTATAGGTCATTTGGAAATGTGATGGTACTTTTGGTTGTCATAATGACTTGGAAGTGTTACAGCCATTTTAGTGGGCAAAGATCAGGATGCTAAAATCCTGCAGTGAACAGAAAAAGTTCCACCCAGTGAAGATGGGAACACACACAAATTCCTTTGAGAAGCACTGGTTGTTTTCCCCGAGTTAGTGTGATTCTGTCATTGCTGTTTTCTTCTCCCTTTTCAATCTTTACTAATATGGCGTTGTATTTAAAATTCAATACGGATTACTAGAGGCAACTTGGTGTAGTAGAGATGGCCACTGGGCTGGCCTATGGGAGTGTGAGGTGATGGGGCGAGCGGTCTTCGTAACCAAATCTGTGACTATGAACCAGGCACACAAATTTCTTACATTTGGATATCCTATAAAACAAAGAAGTTGCACTAAGTTATTTTTAAGTTCTCTTCCATCTTGAAAATCTATACGGACCCTGACGCAGGACTCAATCCCACCACCCTGGGATCATGATCTGAGCCGAATTCCAGAGTCGGGCGTTAAACTGGCTGATCCACCCAGGCACCCCTCCATCTTGAATATTCTGTGACTTACATTGTCTTAGCATGCTCTGGATTTAGAAATGATAAGAGTATGCTGTCTCTAAAAATAAAGTGTTTTGATGACTAAGATCATCAAGTAACATTTTAACTCTTATTTTTAAGTGGAGATGAGTTTCCCTAACTATAAGTGATTAAATATTTCTAAAGGGGTTTAATCCTCCCTGCCAATGGCTCCAAAGTTTCAAATAATCCTGTGAACAGAAATGACTCTAAGATTTTCTTTCCTTTAAACAGAACCATATTTAAAGCATTCTAAAGAAGTGGTAATTAAATTTGATGGAGAGTCTCATCTCCTTCTAGGAATTCATTTCATTTTAATCTGTTGCTGAGTTAGGTAATCCTTCCTTGCGTCTCATCTAATTCGTACATCCCAAAGCTTGAGTTCATTTTGTCTTTCTCCTCTCTAGTGATAGAACACAACTGGTATTTCTTTGTAGAATAATCCTTCATGCTTATGGAGTCAGATCTCTTTCTTCTCCTGAAGTTAAATGGCCCCATTTCCATTTGTCTTGTCACATAGTTTTATTACACAATAGTTTTTTCATTAGCTCCACAAGAAGCGTCTCAACTGCTCCATGATCCTCCTCCTACCCTTTAAATATTCAGAGCTCTTTCCAAATGTATCATAGTTACCTTCTCTGGTCCCCCAAGGTGCTAACCATATGTCTTCCCTGTTTCGTGGGCATTGGCAAAGCTAGTGCACTGCCGTCAGCAGGATCAGCGATAGCAATGTTAAGCACTGGACGCTGGCCCAACCCTAACCAATAATGTGAGCTGTAGTAGTAGTTTGGTCAGTTTTATGTAATCTCTGAGTGAAGTCTCTTAATTTCATCCTGCCGTTCTGATCTCTGCCTAATAGAACAAATTGCCAAGTTGCATAAATTCAGCAAACTTAAGATGTTTTTAGCCCTGTCATAGCTAAAAATCAAGAGACCTATGTCCTAGACCTGGTTCTGCCGTTGACTAGCTGGCTAATAATGGACAAGTCATTGAACCTCTGTGCCTTAATTTCCTCACATGTTGAATGAAGAAATTAGATGAATGATCTCTCGAGGTTTGTGTCCCTAGCTCAAGAATTCAATAATACTGTGATTGAATTATAAACATTTAACTGGCCTTTGTAAGGAGGGCAAATGATGAGAAAATGTGTTTTTTCTCCATGTATAGTGCCGTACAAACAAATGCTATCATTTGGGGAATCTAAGAAGGATTGGGTTTGAGGGAGGGCACTGCTACCAGGGACAAGAAAAAACGACAGGGATGCTGAGAAGAGAATATTTGTCACTTTAAGATTTTATTTTTAAGTAATCTCTACACCCATCGTGGGGCTCGAACTCAAAACCCCGAGAGTCACATGCTGACTGAGCCAGCCAGGTGCCCCAATATTTCTCACTTTAAATTGGTGCCCAAATAATGGAATGCGATTGTGACTTGTAATTGACATCAACATTTTATAGTGTATACTTGAAGATTCTCTCCCATTCCTTTTTTTTTTAATTTTTTTAATGTTTATTTATTTTTAAGAGAGAGACAGAGACAGAGTGTGAGTGGGGGAGGGGCAGAGAGAGAGAGGGAGACACAGAATCCGAAGCAGGCTCCAGGCTCGGAGCCGCCAGCACAGAGCCCGACGCGGGGCTCAAACTCGTGAACCACGAGATCGTGACCTGAGCTGAAGTTGGACACTTAACCGACTGAGCCACCCAGGCGCCCCGATTCTCTCCCATTCTTGAAAAAAATTAGTTATACATGAACAGACTCTGAGAGTATTTTTTTAAATCATACCTCACTTCTTTCCAGTAGGAATTGCAGTGGCTTACAACAAAAACACATATGATAAGGTTAAGAGGATAAAATATGAGCACCAAAGACAAAAGTTGGAAACAATATGCTAACCGTAAGAGAAGGCACTGACATAACCTGCTGCATTAGGACCAGCTGAAAGTCACAGGAGTGGGGAAGATCCCCAGGCCCACAAGTACACAGTCTGTGAAAGAGCAGGTGACCCGCTCTTGCATGTCCTCACTTGACAATAAGGCCAGTACACTGGCCCTGGAGGCAGAGATATTAGCTATTAGAGACATGGCACTGTCTTTGGCCACTGAAGACAAGTTCAGTTATGCACTCCAGGGACAGTGGACCAAGATCTCAGCATTCTCTCTCTCCCAGGGAATAGCAATCTCTGTTCCATCTACTTTACCTCCTCTATCACTCCAGCTCCCTTTTTTCTCCTTCTCTCATCATTGTCCACATGGCTAATGATACATTTTAACCACAAGGCTTGGAAGAGTTTTCTGTCTGATAACGCACCAGAAAAACCCAGCTGTACTACCCAGTTCCCATTGCCCTGCCAGGGCTTCTCCCCGACTCCACCATCTTCCTCCAGTACCCAGTTAATTGAGATTTTATTTTTCCTGAATTTTAAGGACCTAAGCTGGACCTAAATATACCAGATGAGCCAGTGGGTCTTGAGGACCTCTTCTTTGTTTGTTTTTACTTAAATATATTTTTTAAAATTCTGTATTAGGTAATACACTGGCTTATCCAGGCCACTTTCAGAAGCCCTTCAGAATGATAAGTAGTGTCCCTTATATATACCTTGCCCAATTTCTTTTTTTTAATGTTTATTTTATTTTTGAGAGAGAGAGAGAGACAGAGCATGAGCAAGGGAGGGGCAGAGAGAGAGGGAGACACAGAATCCAAAGCAGGCTCCTGGCTCCGAGCTATCAGCACGGAGTCCGATGCGGGGCTCAAACCCGCAAGCTGTGAGATCATGACCTGAGCTGAAGTCGGATGCTCAACCGACTGAACCACCCGGGCATCCCAGACCTTGCCCGGTTTCTTAAGTGAGTGAGGGCATACCTCCTCTGGCCCTGTCAACATTTTCTGATCAGTGATACCAACATTTGTCTTTAAATTATTTGGTAGTACCTCAGAATTTCATTGCCGGCAATCAATAAAATGCCATTTTCACCTTTGAGAACAACTTTAATCACTACTGTTTAAATAGAAACTTTTGGAGTGGAAGTTAATAGACTTATAAGTAAATAGATAATGTTACCTAGGAAAGGCACCTATTGAACTACGGGCATCCCTGGAGTATACTGTATATCCAGACCACAGCTAATATTTTAGTGGTGAAACTGAAGTATGGGTTCTATTTTAAGCTGTTCAATTGCAACATGAAAGTGCCCTTTATTCAGAATAAATATGGCATTCATGAAAGATGAAATACACAAGGTGCCAAAGAGCTGTGAATCCCTCCCAGTGTGAGGCAGAGTGGGCGATGTTTGATTTTCACCACCTCCTCCCTCCTTCCAGCAAACAGCTCAACCTCAGCCCTGACTTCAGATTCCCACCCTTCCTGTAATAATATTGTACAGTCCACTGTTTGTGCTTTATGAGGTACCAGAATTTTAAAATAGCCATTTATTTTAAAGGGAGATTTTCAGATACTCCATTACAAGTTCTCCCGAAACCTAATCATTGCTTTCCTTGTATTCCAGTTGGAACTATTGGCTTTAGGACGGGGATGGGGAAAGAAAGGGGAAATGTGTTACATTTAGTTAAAAAACCATTCCCCTTCATGATTCGATCTTTTTTTTTTTTTTTTTTTTTTTTTACAATGAAGTCTGAACAGATTAATTGTTGTATTCCTGACTAACTTTTAAAATCTCAGCCTCAGAAAGGCTGCCTGCTTTCCAGTGTTATTGAGATACATAAATGCTAAGAACTGTGCTGTGGCTGACCTGTACCGTTGAGCTGAGTTGCTGCGGAAATCTTACAGACTTTTTGATCTCAAAATCAGTTTAGTGTAAATAGTTAATCATTTAAATAGCAAATGTCAAAATTTAAGTAGCTGATTTCTTTTTTCCTAGCCAAAGAAAGAAAGAAAAGAAAAGAAAGCTAGTTCTGTCATTATTTAAGAGTATTTCTTAAATCTTTGATGTAAATATTTAAGAACCTCACAGAGGTAACACTGCTTGTATTATCTTTTGAGATTAAATCTAATCCATTTAAAAACCATTTCAGCCTTAACCATTTCAGACTTAACTTGTTTACTATCTTCCCTTACCTTTTTAATCTTTTTCTCCTTTGTTTAAATATTGGCTTAACAAGCAGAATTGCTTCATATATCTAAGTGATTCCCTTATTTCAAAGATCCTATCAAGTTAGTACTTCATTGTTTGGAACTTATATATGTTTGTAAAAGTGTGTGTGTTTTCCCCCTAAGCTTCGAGCTGGCCCATTTGATGAGTTCCAGATTGCTACCATGCTAAAGGAAATCTTGAAAGGTCTGGACTATCTGCATTCAGAAAAGAAAATTCACCGAGACATAAAAGGTATACAAAAATCTTACATGAACCTGAGAAAAGTAGCTGCATTCTGAGGAAACTGAGCGTTTTTTGTTTCTTTTTTCCTCCTAGCTGCCAACGTCTTGCTGTCAGAACAAGGAGATGTTAAACTTGCTGACTTTGGAGTTGCTGGCCAGCTGACAGATACACAAATTAAAAGAAATACCTTTGTGGGAACACCATTTTGGATGGCTCCTGAAGTTATTCAACAGTCGGCTTATGACTCAAAAGTAAAGTGTTACCTGTACAAACTTTAGTTTTTAATAATAGGTTTTATAGAGTGTGCTATTCTATATAATAAACCGTCCCAGTTTTCCTTCTTTTACAAGTATTTCTAAAGCTAGAGTTATGTCAAGTGTTACTGCTAAACTATTAGTTCCCTGGATGCTGATCATATTTGGACCTTATTCCCTTCAATGGCCTTCCATTCCACTTAGAATAAAATCCAAAGTCCTTACTATCACATACATGGCTCTTGATGATCTGGCCCTTGTCTGCCTCCTCAACCTCATCTCCTATTACTCTCCCTCTATATTCTATCTGCTTTGGCCACAGTGAGTGCTATGTCCCACAAACATAGCAAGTACGCTCTGGCCTCAGGACCTTTGCACTCACCATTCCTTCTATCTGGAATAACTTTCCCCCCAATCAGGTCTCTGCTTAAACATTACCTCACAGAATAGTCTTCCCTAGCCATCCCATGTAAATTTGCAACCCCTTGCAATCATCCATTATTCCGTGATCCTGATTTCTTACTTTCTTCATTGAACCTAGCACCATCTGACATTGTATAATTTACATATTTGTCTCTTCCGTTAGAACACAAGCCCCTTCAGAGCAGAGATTTTTGTCTGTTTTATTCACCACTGGAATCCTCAGTATCTAGAATATGGTGCCAGGCAAAAAGTTAGGGAATTTGATAATTCTTTTTTTTTTTTTTTTATGAAATTTATTGTCAAATTAGTTTCCATACAACACCCGGTGCTCATCCGATAATTCTTTTTTTTTTTTTTTTTTAACGTTTGTTTATTTTTGAGACAGGGAGAGACAGCATGAATGGGGGAGGGTCAGAGAGAGAGGGAGACACAGAATCTGAAACAGGCTCCAGGCTCTGAGCTGTCAGCACAGAGCCCGACGCGGGGCTCGAACTCACGGACCGCGAGATCATGACCTGAGCCGGAGTCAGATGCTTAACTGACTGAGCCACCCAGGCGCCCCGATAATTCTTTTTTCAAGTAGGCTTCACACCCAGTGCTGAGCCCAATGTGGGACTTGACCTCACCACCCTTAAGATCAAGACCTGAGCTGAGATCAAGAGTTAGACACGGAATTGACTGAGCCATCCGGTCACCCCAGGAATTTGTTAATTTTTTTAAATAAATGAATTATATTAATAAAAATTTATTGCCATTACATTTCTTGAGACGCTCCATTTTTTTTTGAGTTTGTTTATGTATGTATGTCTGTCCTCTCTGCCCTCAACTTGGGGCTTGAATCTACTACCCCAAGGTCAAGAATTGCATGCTCTTCCAAGCGAGCCAGCCAGGCACTCCTTTTAAGACACCTTTTTTAAAGTTTATTTATTTATTTTGAGAGAGAGAGAGAGTGAGCAGGGGAGGGGCAGAAAGAGAAGCAGGCTCCACACTGTCAGCAAGAAGCCTGACACCGGGCTCGACCTCATGAATCATGAGATTGAGATCATGACCTGAGCCAAAACCAAGAGTCACACGCTCAACCCACTGAGCCACCCAGGTGCCCCAGGACACTTTAATATCATATGACCCATAGGCTATTTTGTGGCAGTCTGTTGGAATGGAATTTTGAGGTAATATTTTTTTCTTTCTCTTACCTCAGGCTGACATTTGGTCATTGGGAATCACTGCTATTGAGCTAGCCAAAGGAGAGCCACCCAACTCTGATATGCATCCAATGAGAGTTCTGTTTCTTATTCCAAAAAACAACCCTCCAACTCTTGTTGGAGACTTTACTAAGTCCTTCAAGGAGTTTATTGATGCTTGCCTGAACAAAGATCCATCATTTGTGAGTATATATTGCTCTTACTACCATTTGTTTTCTATTATTAAAGCTATTTAAAGCAAATGTAGTTTTTCTACAGTGGGGAATACAGTGCACGGGAAAATTGTCTAAGATCCTTCTAGGAACCTGGTTCTTCCCCCTATCTTGCTAATTCTGTTCAGTTCTTAACAAGGTCCTTACTTCCTTTTCTCCTTGCCCTGTATCTTTTTCTCTTGCTCATGGCCCCTAGCTTCCTCCTTATTCTATTGATCATTTCCTATTTCAGCAGGAAGGAAATTTGAGAAATAAGGTTTCTGTTATAGGATGCCACTATTAAAGCACACGTGTAACTATTCACAGTGATATTTATTCAACAGTGCTTTCATTTTTCATGAAAAGTTATGTGTGCCTTTCACTCGTTTCAAAATTTAACATTGAGAAATTTCAACATGAAGTTGCATGTTTTTACTGATGTCTAGTGAACTCCACTCGTTTACCTGACAGATTTGATCACAGTTGCTTTACTATTTCAAAAATAAAGCTGCCTGGTGACTTCTAGAAGCTAGAAGTGTACAAGAACTAAGTTGTGAAGTAACTGTTTTAAAATTGACAATGAACATTCTGATATTGACAAAATACTAGGAGCGAAATATCCCTCACAGGATGTGGCATTTGTATTTAGGTGCAGTATGAATTCACGTGTGACGGGAAGAGGATTAATCTGGGGATCACATGATAGGTGCAGATGATAATAAAAGTTTTAGCCTTGCTAGTTTTCATCCAGTTTTTTCAACTTACAGTAAATATAATAAAAGTATTTTGAAAGCACTATTGTGAAATGGTTGTAAATTTTTACTCCATTTTCAAAACCTTGCCACGTGTCTCTCTGCTGTGGAGAAGGCCCCACTTGCCAGTTTGCTGGTGGACAGGCCACCTTTTTGTCCATTGGGCTTGAACAAATTGGTATCAGAGTAGTAAATTTAATTTGGTTGCCTTGAGCCACTTCAAAGAGTAGAATTAGCCATTGCCCTACAGCATTTTAGCTGTCCTTGTGTCTGTAGACATACTTTTCAGACATACCTTTTCAGGTTAATAATGGAAGTTTTTTTTTTTACCACACCTTGCAATCATAAAGGGCCTCGAAATATTCATGTGACCTTCATATCTTTCCCTAGCGTCCTACAGCTAAAGAACTTCTGAAACACAAATTCATTGTAAAAAATTCAAAGAAGACTTCTTATCTGACCGAACTGATAGATCGATTTAAGAGATGGAAGGCAGAAGGGCACAGTGATGATGAATCTGATTCTGAGGGCTCTGATTCGTATGTACAAATCATTTCATTGTTATGTAGGTAGCCCGTTCGAATACTGCTTATCTTCTAACCAGTATCCACTATGCTTTCTCTAGCATAAAATGGAAGCTGTATTTTCAAGTTTTATAGTAGAAACTGTGAAAAGCTTTTAAAATCACAGTCTGTGCAGTACAATGAATTTGGAAACATGTTTTTTCTTAGAAGTGAATTGCTCTAGTTTTAAATGGTCTCGGTCTAACCCCTAGTGGATACTTGAGTATATTACAAAATTTTGGAACAAGATTCTATTAAAAGTGTTACATCAGTTTGCCCAAAGTGATAAAGGCTATGTCTTCTCATACTTTGGGGGAAACCTGCAAAATCCCTCTGGAGCACTGACTGCCAGGCCTTTCCCACCTCTTGGCCATGTCCTGAACTGTGATCAGACTGATATATTTAAGTATTTATTTATGTGTGATTTGGACCCTCCTAAAGAAGCTACACCAGTTTTTAACTGCAGCATTTACATTGACATCTTATCTTCTAAGTCCATAACTTAATTTAGACTAGGAAAGTCTGTGGGTTATACCAGAATTTACTCTTCCACTTGATGAATTGGCACAAAGACAACACCAAATTTCTTTAGACAATACTCTCAGAGTCCTGCCTCTATGAGAAATTGCCCTACTTTTGAAAACAATAAAAAATACCAGGATGATTTTTGTGCCTTGTTGTAGTGGTTTGTTGGCCTTAGCGGCCCATGAAAGTAGCACACGGAATGTTAAAAAAGAATCCAAAGGGGCGCCTGGGTGGCTCAGTCGGTTAAGCGTCCATCTCTTGGTTTTGGCTCAGGTCGTGATCTCACGGTTTGTGAGTTCAAGTCCCACATCGGGCTCTGCACAGACAGCGTGGAGCCTGCTTGGGATTCTCTCACTCTTAAAATAAACAAACAAACAAACAAACATGAAAAAAATTGTTTTAAAGAATCAAAAGCCACACTACAGGAGATCCTGATCCAGTCAGTGGGGAGGGGTGTGGGCAGGCCTTTCTATACAATAAGAGGTCTCCACATGTGATCCTGATGCACACTTCAGAGTTGAGAACTACTACTCTTCTTCAAGTAAATTGTATCTACCTGAAACTGAGATCACATCCTTTTTTATACTATGACTTGTGTCTATATCGGGACAACTCTTCAGAGTGTGGCTGCATTGATTTGATACTTTCACCAAGCTGAATTATTTAGGAACTTATATTAGTATTTTGGGCAATCTTTTTAGGGAATCCACCAGCAGAGAAAATAATACTCATCCTGAATGGAGCTTTACCACCGTGCGAAAGAAGCCTGATCCAAAGAAACTACAGAATGGGGCAGTATGTGCATGGAGATAATCACTTACTTCCTCTTGATAGACTCTGTTGAACTACATAGTGAGATTACGATAGCCAAAAATTACTAGAATTTAATACCCCTAAATTCCTGTCTACCTCCCAGTGTCCATAGTATGCTTCATTTGCCATTAGTTTTGAGCTAATTAAGTAAAGGTCATGGAAGTCATTTAAGTGGCCATTGGTATGTTTTTAAATGCATTTTACTTAGAGGTGCATAAACCCAGTGGAATTATGGATATCTATTGTAATCCCAGAAGTTAGAAGCCTTCTGGATGATGGATGGGAATTAGGAAGGAAGCATGGAGACGTGCCTTATATCGGGTCTTTTGGGAGGGAGAATTCAAATTAGTGCTCCCTTGTTATGGAATAAGAAAAACATGAATGATTATTTTAATTCATGTGTATAATCTAAATTATTTGTTCAAAGGAGCAAGATCTTGTGCAGACCCTGAGCTGTTTGTCTATGATAATCACACCTGCATTTGCTGAAGTAAGTATGGATTCATCAGGTTTGGATATCTACGCCAAGAAGTATAGTAATTTTAAATGTTATTGCTATTGATTCTCAGCTTAAACAGCAGGATGAGAACAACGCTAGCAGGAATCAGGCAATTGAAGAACTTGAGAAAAGTATTGCTGTGGCTGAAGCTGCCTGTCCTGGCATCACAGATAAAATGGTGAAGAAATTAATTGAGAAATTCCAAAAGTAAGCTTGAAATGTCATTTAAAATGTTTATTTTAACGTTTTCTGTTGGGTGTTAGTTCGTGATGCAATAGAATTACCTTGATTCAGTCATTGCAATCATTCCTCATTATTAAGTCACTTCTTAAATAGTGGTATGTTTAAAACTGTTTTGTTTGTTGCCCATCTTAAACATTAGCTTTTGGAATTATTATCTTTGGGCATTACAAGGTCGTTTTCCACGGAATGAAATGGCCTGTTTTGTTGTTTTTCTCCTCTGCCTGCTAGCAGGAATATAAACAAAAGGTCGATATGGAGCATATTTTCATTTGGGCCCTTGTAAATACCATTTAGGAATGCTTTCATTCTTGCCGCTACCCTCATCACACTACTATTCGCATAGTTTCCAGTGCTAAAGTTTAACCCCTGTAAGAAAAGTTAAAGGAAGGATTTTAGGTAGAGGAGGTCACTGAAGAGTATAAAACGTCCTTATGATTGACTTCAGTTTCCACACTGTCTCTTGAGCTGTTGGTTTAACTTCGTTCCCATTCAATACAGTTCACACATTTCATTTGCAAATTCTCTTTTTATTTTTTTAAATTTTTTAATGTTTATTTTTCAGAGATAGAGAGAGACAGCAAAGTGGGGAAGGAGCAGAGAGAGGGAGACACAGCATCCGAAGCAGGCTCCAGGCTCTGAGCTGTCAGCACAGAGCCTGACGTGGGGCTTAAACTCACAAACCACGAGATCATGACCTGAGCTGAAGTCGGTGCTTAACCAACGGAGCCACCCAGGCACCCCAACAGATTCTCTTTTTAAACAAGACTTTATATGCATGCACAAACACACAGCTTCTTAGCTCAAACAAGTTATAAAGCAATACTAACTCTAGCCTCAATCCCATTATATCACTTCTCAGTGCATTTTTCTTTTCTTTTTTATATTTTTTTTTAGTTATAGTTTTTGAGAGAATGAGCGGGGAGGGGGCAGAAAGAGAGGGCGGGGTACAGAGGATCTGAAGTGGGCTCTGTGCTGACAGCAGAGAGCCCAATGAGGGGCTTGAACTCACGAACCGTGAGATTATGACCTGAGCCGAAGTCGGATGTGTAACCAACTGAACCACCCAGGTGCCCCTCAGTACATCTTTCTACTTGTTTTTGTATTTGTGATGCCACTGGGATCAAGCTGGAACAAACTATACGGCCTATAAACCATATACTCTGATGGATCTTCTCTCGGATGAAGCCTACTTGTACAGATAAACTGAAGCTCCTCTTAAAAATCCCATAGATTTGGGGCACCTGGGTGGCTCAGGTGGCTGAGCGTCTGACTCTTGGTTTCAGTTCAAGTTGTGATCTCACAGTTTGTGAGTTCGAGCCCCGCATCAGGCTCTGCGCTGACAGTGTGAAGCCTGCTTGAGATTCTCCCTCTCTCTCTCTCTCTCTTTCTCTCTCTCTCAAATAAATAAATATTTTAAAAAATCCAATAGATTTTCACGGACAACTTCCCACTCTTTTCCAATTTGCAGACAAATCAGTTGGAGGTTGTAAAATCAGATACAGAAGGGATTTTTGAACTGCTTTATATTTTAACCTCTACATGAGGAGATTCAGTAAGAGAATTTGGTTTGCTGAATCAGTTCCTCCATTGCAGAGTTCACACAGCTGAGAAATATAAACATACATAGTTACATATCCGTTTATGTTTTTCTTCATTTTATAGGTGTTCAGCAGATGAATCCCCCTAAGGAACTTATTATTGGCTTCTGTTTCATACGGACTCAGAGAAACCCACCAAAGCTACTTAAAGCTTAACAAATGCTTAACTCATGAGCTCCATGTGCCTTTTGGATCTTTGCAACATTGAAGATTTGGAAGAAGCTCTTCAACTATTTTGTGATGGTGTTTATCATTTTATATCTTAAAGAGATTATTTTGTAAGGAATAACTTTTAATACTATAGTTTCACCTGCATTCTACTAAATGTTATGATACAGTTTTGCTTTTAGGTATCATTATTAAGTTACTGGGATGAATACCTTTCATGTTTTGATCTTTAGTTAACTGTGCACCCAAGAAACATACAGGTCTTTCAAAGTCATCCTAAATACTCAACTTTTGTAAATCATCAAGACTCAAAACACTTTATCTTTTAAACCAAGCATTTTCTAAAAATGACTATTGGTGGGGAGATGGAAACAGGTCATATCTTCTTAAGACAGAAGTTTTTAATAAGCTCTTGGCAATGAAACCTGGAAAAGTATTGACTCTTATACAAAATTGGTATGATATCCCAGGCAGCTCAATGACGATCACATTTGAGAGCCCTGTGTTTGAAGCATTTATAGGCAACATGTAGCAACAGTATTTACCTTTTCTTTTAGAAGAGGCTATTAACCCTCATTTAACATGGTTGAAAATTTAAAGCAATACTAATTAGCCAAGGATGGGTTTTTGGCAATACTGGAGGAATTAGGCTTCGTTTTTAAAATCTTCAATTCATATTGCATATTTTATGCTTGGATTTGGGGAGCTTAAAAAAAAGCTGATAATCATGTGATTAAATACCTGATCAACAGGTAGGAATATAATTTACACCAGCATATTTTTGTCATGGTAGTAAAATGTCCTATAAACTATTTATACTTTTTTTGTTCTTCATAATTATCTAGTACATAAGCATCGTTTGTTCATTTTTGAAAGGGTATTTAAATAAGCATTTTTTAGTTCATATGAAAATAACCATAGTACAGAATGATCTGTGTCCGTACAATGTTAAGTTAGACTGTACAGTTAATTAGCTGTTATATTTATGGTACTGTTACATGGGGTAATACCTTTTTTCTTTTAAGCCCAATATATATATTATGCCTGCCTAAGTTTTGAACTGGGGCTATATTTTCAGTAGTTGTAGAATTATTGGTATTAATTAGTTTTGATAGTTAACGTCTGGTTTAGATCTGCACAATTTGGTTTTTGCACAGAAATCATTTCTAAAAATCTGAATAATTGCCAAATATTAGAAGAAAGATGTTCTTCAAGAATACAGGTTTTAGTCAAAGTGGCCATTACCTCCTCTTTTTCTGTAATAATACAGACACTTGAATAAGTTGTGGTCATGTCATATGCCAAGAAAAATCTTTTCATTGGTGCCTATACTGTAACAATTACTTTTAACACATTGTATTTTGAAGTAATGGTTCAGTTGAAATGTTCACCTGCTATGGAACTGAAAGTCAATTACAGTTTATAACCTATAGAGGTCTAGGAATAATTTTGCAACTCATGTCATGGGTTAAATGAATATTTTTGTAAAAGCAAAGGTAATACATTTATAAATTGATTATTTGAAACTTGACAACACAGCCACATCATGAGTAGGAATTATATTGCTTATTCATTATAGTTACTAGTCCTATAAACTGTTTCTAGGTGAAGCATACTCCAGTGTTGTGGGGGGGGGGGGTTAAAAATAAATATTTAAATTTCATGGTCCTCAGTGTATGTTTTCTCCAGGGAGGTTATGGTGTCATATTTTAATTATTTCAAATTTTTTCTCTTTTGCCCTTTAATTTGCTGTTGGAAATTTAACACCAATGTCTCCATTGGAAACTAGAAGGTATTCTTCATATTCAAACATTGATTATAGCTACAGTGAAGATATGCCCCCCTGTCATGACGAAATTATCGAGAGTCCTCTTTCAGTCAGAAATGTCCTAGGTTGAACATTAAGTTGTCTGGTCACCCTAACAATAGTTTTATTAGGAAATCATATACAGACTTGAACCATATAGCTCTTTGGGGAAAACAGATTTCACAAAGACTTCCAGAGCTGAGATGAGAAATAGCATATAAGCCTAAAGGAATTTGAGTTTTTCCTAGAGAAAAAGTCGAAGATGAGCTTAATATAGCTTTGAGGATCTATAGGATTAACACATACGTAACTGGACTTCAATATATTCTTACTATTAAATAGCTTTTCTTGGGGAGCCTGGGAGTCAGTTAAGCGTCCAAATCTTGATTTTGGCTCAGGTCATGATCTCATGGTTCATGAGATAAAGCACCACATCAGGGTCCACGCTGACAGCACGAAGGCTGCTTAGGATTCTCTCTCTCCCTCTCTGTCTCTGCCCCTCCCATGCTCGTGCTCTCTCTCTCTCTCAAATATAGATAGATAGATTTGTGAGTTACTGGGTAGGATTCAAGGAGCAGGGAAAAAAGTGCTAGAATGAGGGAAAGGACTAGAGAAAAGTATGTTAAAAGGATATTTTCTGATATAAGGATGAGGAAAGTAAGAAAACGATTCCATGCATCTTTTCTCCATTAAGTCATGTATAAAAATAGCTTGCTTATGTAATTGCATCATTTGTTTGAAGTTAGTACCCAACATTGTCCTGTAAATATGTTGTACTTAACATTAAAATCAATAAATGAAGTTCTCAGATGGAATGCTGCACCTTCCAGGAGGAATAGTAGGGAAATTCTGAATGGGTCAGGAATAGAATCTTGGTTCATGAACTCAGTCTGGTTTTAGCACGATCCTTTTTCTTCTCAGCAATCGCAGTTCAACCACTTCATCCCTGAATATACATTTTCACCTCCCTCCTTCCTTTTTCTTATTTTCTAACTGTCCCTTCCTTTAGTAATACACCAGAACCAATCATTTCTGAAATTGATTAAAACAAAATGAAGACCCAGGGGTGCCTGGGTGGCTCAGCTGGTTACACATCCAACTCTTGATTTCAGTTCAAGTCATGATCTCACAGTTTGTGAGATGGAGCCCCACATTCAGGCTCTGGACGGACAGCACAGAGCCTGCTTGGGATTCTCTCTCTCCCCTCTCTGTTCCTCCCTTGCTTGCTCTCTCTCACTCTCTCTAGACAAACTTTTAAAAAGAATAATAACAAGCAAAATGAAGATCATACTTGCAACTTATTTTTTTAAATAAATGGATGTTCATCACTCTTTATTAAAATTCTGTTCATCTCATTTCTTTGCCTACATACATGCAAAAAAAAAAAAGAACTAAGTCTTGCAGGAGAAAGTAGATAAACCAACATGTTGACTTTTATCTTTCACTACATGTAATAGTTAAGAATAGAGAAATAAGTCAAACATCATATCTTCATCAGGCATATATCTGGCTTTAGAAATTAATTCATGAATTTCCGAGGTTGAGAATTTTTCCCAGTCCCAGATGCATCACAAACTTGTATTCTGCCAAGAGGATGTATGCCACCATCTCGTTCCTGAGACATCAGAGGGCCATGCTCCCCCTAATATATGTTATAAAAATCAAAATCTTTAACACGTCACAGAAACATTTTCACTGGAACCTTTAGTCGCAGTATGGTTTAAGAACAAAATGACCAACATAGTCACAATCTACTAAATCACTAAAGGACACAAGTCTATATGCCAACCCATACTGTCCCCATTCTTCAATGTGGAAGAGCGCCAACTTCACTGATAACGTCTCTGGAGAAATGTATCATGGAGATGATAAATGGCCACCTCACCCTACAACAGTGCTGGTGACGAGAAGGTATGTTCCAGAGTCACTTCAAAGGAAACTTGAAGAGAGGAGATTGAGGAACGAGGCAGCAGCTGGATCTTTCATAAGCTAGGTGCCCAAACTCAGGAGATTCCCTTAACGCCAATGAGTAGTAACTAAGAAAACGGTTTGTGCAGAAGGTTCCTTTTTTTTTTTTTTAAATCTACGTTGGCAACATGGAACTGGCCCAGGAATGTTCCTGGCGTTCACACTTCTAAGCTAAAAAGTAATTACACGGTTTTAGCAAAGTCCTGTCTTCAGCAGTCGGTGTACTGAAAGAAACGTCTTCGTCCTCTTCATCTAGCTGTAGACTACCAGAAGATAAGCGGACTCTGGCCATGGGTGACCTTATCCCTTTGCCATACAAAGAGTAGTAGTCCGATTTAAGAATTTCTGATTCTGAATCACTGGATTCACTAGCTACGTATCTTTCTGATGCTCCCTGATCCATTAAAACTGTTGGAAGCTCCTGCTCTGCAAACATATATGGGAAAAAGTCAGCTTTACGACTCAGAGTAGGACAAGGCCCTAAAGGTCTAAATTCAGACCCAAAAGGAAAACGGATTGTTTTCATATCTGATTGGCTCTGGGATCGTTTGGGAGCTTGCTCTTGAATGTTACATGCAAACGCATCTTCTAAATTTGGGTCTTCCGCTTCCAGATCTATGTTGATGTTGCTCCTACCACTGGTCCTGGCCATAGCTTCTTGGAGTTCTTCAAAGTCTTGCTGAAAGCTCTTCATTCTGACATTCCTTGGGCTCCTTTTGGCTGGCTTCGTTGCAGTGGGCCCTGGAGAGCTGTCTGGCCTTTCCCTTTCCCTTGCCAAGGTCGGAGACCGTCTGGGCACCTGGGGTGGTCTGTCCACGTAAAAAAAGACTTGGGGAGGCATAATACTGACCTGCTGGCCAGTACAAGGTATATAGGGCACATCTGTGTAAGTCAGCCGCCTCGCTGGGCTCACTTCACTTGTGAGGCCGGCAGGTGTGCTCATGTGATTGTCAGCAAGCTTACAGCTCGGCTGGAAGGAGCTCAGAGGACTCCTTCCCTCAAAGTAGTCTCTGGGATCGGGGTCTGTGTAAAGAAAAGGGAAAGAGGAACTGCTCTGGGACGGATGTAACAATGCGGGGTCCGCCTCTGGTTTGGACCGCTCTGGCGCGGCGGCAACCGTCACCTCGGCCGCGGAGCTCCTCCTCCTACCGTCCAGCACGGGCTCCGAGGCTCGCACCCCATTCGCGGTTCGGTAGCATCCGCCGCCATACGCTAGTCTCAAATCTTCCACCTTGAGAGGGAGGACATGGTGAAAGAAGAGAAGAGTCGTTTGGTGGGGGTGGGGGCAGGGATCCAAAGTAGCCTCCAATTTCACAAAGGTATTTCTCACACGGTCGTTTCAACCCATGTTCTAGTCCCAGGTTGATAAATCTATACAGGCAGGACCATAACTTGTGCCATGGCCCAATCCCTGCGCTAAAAAGTACACAGGACGCTCTCCTTTCTCACTGCCACCCCAAGCCCAGCCTCTGAGTTCTTCATGTGCTCCAGCCAGCGCGGGACTTTAAGCAGTGCGGTTTAGAAGCTCTACAAATGAGCCAGGGGTTCTGCTTTCTGGTTCTGGTTCTGCCTTCGACTTGCCGTGTGACCTTGGGCAAGTCCCCTAACCTCCCTGCTCCAGCCTCCTCCCTATTTTCTGTAAAATGGTGGGAAGGAGGGCTATGAATGGCATGAGAGGGTCATAGATTAGATGGTACCTTCCAGCATCATACCTCTGTGAAGCTTTTGAGATAAAAGCTGCCTATGACCTGAATGAAGACATGAGCGTTTGTGAGACCTATAATTATTATTATTTTTTTTTTTTAGGGAGAGCCAAAGAAAAATAATTAACGTGGCTAATGCTGTAAAACCCAAACGAAGCCATCATCTCACTGTTCCAGGAGAACAGCACTGTTGTTAAATTAAGTGACAAAATTACACAGCAAGAGTACTTTAAAACGTTAACCCAAGACCTTACAGCTTCCTCTAAGCCTTAAGATTTTCATTAGGTAAAAAGGAAGAGCTTTTACTTTTAAACATGCAAAGCCACAGAAATTCATTTGGATCTGCATTTTGCAAGATGTTAGCAATACAAGGTGCAATTTAAAAATGTGCCATATCCTTCCAGTCTATGAGGTACACACCAGTGGTCATTTATTAAATGGTCTTCTTTTGGCTGGAGAGACTGAGCTGACAGATCTCCCTAGGAGGCCAGCCTATTCAAACAGTCACCTTTTTACACACTGGGAGATTCTGGCAGAATCAAATCTTAAAAGCATTTGAAATGTAGATGCATTACATTTATCTAAAGCAGAAAGAATTTTCAGAAACCTTACTTGTTTTGATACATCAGAGAGGAGGTCTGGTGACGACCTGCACTGCCGTTCATGGTACTGAGATGGGTAATGTTTCCTGAAATCCCCAAACAGAGAAGGAATTGAAATGGTCTTCATGCACCTACAGAACATATATAATTCTCTAATTCAACTTAAAATCAACACGAGAGAGAGAAAACCATGTACCTCTCGAATGGTAAGCTCCTCAACCTCCCTTTCTTTCCATATTCCAAAAGCTGCCGTTGGGTTCTTCCGCTATTTTAAGAATGAGACAGACATTTTATTTTAAAAAAGATTTGATGGGGGGAGCCTGGGTGGCTCAGCCGGTTAAGCGTCCAACTTCGGCTCGGGTCATGTTCTCGCGGTTCGTGGGCTCGAGCCCCACGTCGGGCTCCATGTTGGCAGCTTGGAGCCTGGAGCCTGCTTTAGATTCTGTGTCTTCCTCTCTCTGCTCCTCCCCTGCTTGCTCTCTCTCTCTCTCTCTCTCTCTCTCTCAAAAATAAACCCTTAAAAATTTTTTTTAATGTTTATTTTTGAGAGAGAGTGAGTGTGAGTGGGGGAGGGGCAGGGAGAGAGGGAGACAGAGGATCTGAAGCGGGCTCTCTGCTGACAGCACAGAGTCCAATGAGGGGCTTGAAGTCACGAACTGTGAGATCATGACCCAAGCGGAAGTTGCACACTTAACTGACTAAGCCACCCAGGTGCCCCGAGATAGACATTTTATTAACACTAGCCATAAGTCAGTAGGCTACTAAAACTTGAAACTTCGTTTACTGCTGAAGTCCAGTCCACATGAATGACATATGCCATGAATCGTTGACCGTCACAGTAATTAAGAATAATACCCACTTATCCAAATATCAGGCATATATCAACCTCATCTACGCAGAGCCCAAGAAATTTTTAAAAGCTTCTGAACAGGACTATATAACAGTTAAAAAATCTGGCCTTGGAAACTAATATACTTTCCTATGAAGGCCTTTTCCCTACCTACAAATTTAGATACAATTTCTTTTTTTCTTAATATTTTTTAAAGTTTATTTATTTACTGACAGAGAGAGAGAGAGAGAGAGAATGGCAGGGAAGGGCAGAGAATCCCAAGCACGTTCCACACTATCAGTGCAGAGCTCGATGCAGGGCTCAAACTCAGGAAACCACGAGATCATGACCTGAGCCAAAACCAAGAGTCGGCCGCTTAACCCACTGAGCCACCAGGCGCCCCCATACACAATTTCTAATAAGGCTATTTATCTGGTTTCCCAATTCATGACAGAGGAAAAACAGCTAACTAAAACAGTAGAAGAGGTTTGCTCCAGCCAGACACACACCAACAAAGAAAGCCAGCTGGGAGAAACACAAAAGCCAAAAAGGAAATCACAAAAATAATAAAGCCCCAAAACTCTGAGCCATTTATCACTGGGGTGCAGGGACTGACATTCCTCTCCCGCCCTGAGGCCATCACTGCACTACAGCTGCCTGTGCAGGTCAATAAGTGATGTTTATAATAACTCAGGTCATTAAGACAAGGGCAAAATATGCTCAGTATCATCTGTTTAAGGAGGCAGGGATTTGTAAAATACATTTTGGAAAGATTCCATCAAAAATATGTATGTTTTTAAAATCTCCTCAGTTCTTACTGAGGCAGGCCTCCACTATTTGAAAATCCCCTATGGGAAATATTCAATTCGGATTTTTTTTTTTTTTTTTTTTTTACCTTAGCTAAGAGTTCTGAAAGCCTCTTCCAAAGAGTGACTAGGCTGGTGCGTTCAAGTAAAAACAAGATCTTATTTTGACCTGGCTTCCATTCTTCCAGTGTTTTCTCACGCTATCTCTTGCCTAACCACCACCAAACGGATGTTGTTGAGCTGCCCTTTCCATGGCTTGCATACACGTTCATATAAAGAAAACAATAGGTTCATTAAATACGTCTTCTCAAACAGTGTCTGCTCCCTGCTCCTCATGCTTGCCAATATTCTGATCTAACCCCTTGCTAGGATGCTTCCCTCCTCCTCCTTCCCGGTTAGGAAATATTGACCTAATGTGTCACACAGAGAATGAGCCGTAAAGGGTGTCACCCTTTAAGTGACTTAAACGGATTCTGTATTGCTTCTAGAATTCAACTCCTCCTACTGCCTTCCCTGTCACTGAAAAGAAGTTGCGGGTACAGTATGCCCGCGTGCAATAATATTTCATTACCTGTAGCGGAAACTGGAGCCCTTGCTGCAGAGTAGGGTTCTGGGCTTTGATTTGGGCTCTTCAGAAAGTCTGAAAAAAGCATGGTACTCCACACAAGTCTTCCAGAAAGCCTTGCAGGCATCTCGGCTGGCCATGGTGAACTCCAAGGTGTCCTTGCACAACACCTGTATAAACCAATTTCCATTAAGCGAAACACCCTTCATGACTATCAAAGAACTTCAAATCCCAATGCTATCCAAACCATTGGCCCGAGGGCCCGTGCAGCTTCCGATTTTCCACTCGGCTCCCTACAGGCTTCACACCTACTAAAAGCAAATGATTGGCCACCTTCCGAGGAACGGACAGGGCCACTGCTCAAAAACAGAGCCTTCTCTAAGAAGCCCATCTCGCTTTGCAGCCCCCTCACCTCAAACGCTTGTTTACCCACCCACCCCACTTCTCTGCCAGGAACCTTTTTATGAAGTTGTAAATTAGGTTAAGATGAACATCAAAGGACATCCTTTCAAGGTGACAAGAAGTTATAAATGACCAACAGGAAACGGGGTGGGGGGGAGGGGATTTCCTTACAGATGGTAGGCTTTATAGGATGATTACACGTGTGGGAGTCTTTTTTAACATATCAGCTAGAAACACTTTGTCCTCTCTATGCTGCCTTGTTCGACAATTCTCTGTATTGCTCACTTAGCATATTCTAATCTGCTTTAGGGGAGCTTAGCCTTCCAGACCTAAAGTTCAAGTTTCCTCCATCCCCCGACCCACTATATACCCGCCTTTGCCCACGCATGCATGCAGCCCTATTTTCTGCTGACCCCCCCCCCCCCACCACCTCCTTTTGTTCATTCTCAGGTTCCTGCATGCAGCCCTGGGACACTCGACAAGCCTCACACTGGATACAGTCTCCTGAAGTGCTCAAACAAACGCTTTCACGTAAGGCTAAGGTCCAGAGGATGCAGCCCAAGCTACTGAATCTTCTGTAGGTCAAAACACGAGTTGATACACATTTTTCATTTCCTTTATGGTCACAAAAGGACATCCTTTGTAGCATCGTTGTCTCACCCCGAACAATGCGGCCTTGACCGGCAATTCCTTCTTTTGCTTAATCTACACCCAAAGCTCCCTACGTCTTGCTTTGGCAAATAGGTGTTCAATTATTTGGCATGTAGTAGGTGTTCAGTTATTTTTTGTTTAATGAAAAGGCATGAAAATACTTTATAAAATGGGGCAGATAACATCAAATAAATATGTCCATAGTCCTAGATCTGTTCACTTCCATTTGACTTCTCAAATCCCTGGAAAAAAAATGTTTTTTTAAGGAGACTTGTCTTTCATTCCAGCCACCCCATTTTCCTACTACTTTATTCGTTGTGAACTGTCAATAGGATTTCTTGGTGTTCTGCCTTGAGTAGAAATATGACTAACGCTCTGGTTTATTTATGTAGAGGCAAAAGAGGGAGTACATCACCCCTCAGGGCCAGCCAGCTTTCACCACCCACATTCAAACAATTTGCTGAAACAACCAAGAAATCCCACGTGAACCAAAAGTAGAAGAATTTATTATAAAGCTACTTACCAAAATGTTGGAATGAAGCTTGATGAGAAAATGCTTTCTCTTAAAACTCAGCTTGCGGATTTTAGCCCAGTTGAAAGTATTGATCTTTGTATTTCCCTATAATGAAACACATGGCAGACTTCAAGGTGAATGTCAGCAAAAGCTGGTTGGGAAGACAATGAGAACCTGCTAGAAAATGCGCTTCTGTGCATGGGACCATCCTTGATCTATCTCTTGCACGTACTGATCCTCCTGTACTAGGCGGAGGCTGTGGGCCGCAGAAGGCGTTCCAGGTGGGACACAGGGCCGTTCCGAAATGCCAGCAAGGAGGGGTACACCTGGGAAAGGTTTCCAGCCAGGATGGGGAGATCACAGTAGAAAAGGATTACTGCAATAGCTTCTCTAATCTCACCCCTTCCTACGTTTTCACATTCAACTGCCACTCCATTTACTCAAACACCTTCGATAGCTCCTCACTACATGCATCATCAAGTCTAAACACTTTTGGCTGGGTTTTCCTGCCTCCACTATATTGAATATTCAGCCTTCTATCCCACTGATCCTAGAAAACAGTCTTCCATCCAACTCTGTACCTTCCCTCCCAGAGAGAGGGCTCCTCATTCTCCTTACCTAGAATTGCTTTCCCCATAGCCAAGCTTTCTTGCCCCGCTAAAGCGTTCTGTATAACTATGACAGCCTACATCCATTTCTAACTCCTCTTAACTCCCTTGGCTATAGTGGACTTCCCAAACCATTTAGGTCTTTTAGTTGGTTAGTTGGTTGGTTGGTTGGTTGGCTGATCTGTCGGTTAGCTGATGTTTGTTTGTCCACATGCTCCAAAAATCAAAGGTATACAGAAATATAGACATTGAGAAACCTTGCTCCTATCACCATCACTCCTATCTCTGTCCCTCTGTACCTATCTATCCATTCTCTATAGATAACCACATTTATTAGTTTGTTGTGTATACTTGTACAACTTCAAATAAATATGATAAATTAGGTTTTGATTACTTACTGGCTGCTATTGATCACTATTGCTCTGGTCTCTCAAAATAAATTGTGAGTATCTTAATTATAGGAGCCACAGGTCACGCTTAATGTTAGTTTCTTGATTATGTCATCCTTTACCCTTCTCGGGGCCTTTGTCTGTGTGCCCTTTGTCTGGAGCCCCCATCCCTCACCTGCCAGCCCTCACTTGGATCTGGACAACTTCCTCAGGTCTTAGCTTAAATGTTCAAGTCCTTTCACGTGTGTTACCATAGCATCCCACACTTCTTCAAGCACAAGTACATTGTATCTGTTTAAAATTATTTGTGTAGGGGTGTTTGGGTGGCTCAGCCAGTTAAGCAGCTGACTCTTGGTTTTGGCTTGGGTCATGATCTGACGATTCATGAATCAATCCCCTCACTTGGGATTCTCTCTCTCTCCCTCTCTCTCTGCTCCTCCCCTGCTCATGCTCATGCTCATGTCAAAAACAAATAAACTTAAAAAATAATAACAAATAAAATTACTTGTTTCATTGTCAGTCTTCCCCCTATTAGAATGCAAGGTCCATGAAGTCAGGATAATTCCTGCTCACCTCTGTACCTCTAGTGTCTGGCATAGGGTGGATGTATGATAACTATACTGACAGAAGACTGAATGAATAGATTGCTGCCCAACTCGGTAAAAATACTCAAACCCATTGAATTGAACAATTAAAACAGATGAATTTTATGGCATGCAAATTATATCTCAGTAAAGCTGGTTTTGTTTAAAAAAGAAAATAATAATATAATGAATGAAGAACACATAGGAAGTACTCAGTACATAAGTATTCTTTGACTGGATTTGGGGTAG
Source organism: Panthera onca (assembly GCF_046562875.1). Classification (NCBI taxonomy): domain Eukaryota; kingdom Metazoa; phylum Chordata; class Mammalia; order Carnivora; family Felidae; genus Panthera; species Panthera onca. The sequence goes on along the minus strand of NC_138357.1, from coordinate 20,334,768 downwards.
GACAAAATAGACCAGCCACATCGTTTCACACTGTCCACAGAAGTATTCACACTGGAGGAGGTCACAACTAACACGATGGCTTTGCTCCTCTGCCCTCCCCCATTTTTTCCCATGCAGGAGGAAATGGCGAGGATCGGGGCTTAGAGTGGAGTGGGTAAACAGGCATGCCTGTGACCCATTGGGTCTTTTGCCCACGAGTGTGATTCTCGTGCCACAAAGTTTACAACCAGAAACATGAGAAGGCCAAGATTCTTTTAGCTGAGTCTGTACCTGACTCTTTGTGACTTACTTCAGTACTCTAATTTGGTCCTGGAGGTCACTGGGCCTGAGCTCATCCCTTCCTCTCTCACAAGTGATTTATTCCCAAACCTGCCCAGCTATCTGCCTATCATCTTTTTAATGTCTATTTATTTTTGAAAGAAGACACAGAGAGAGAGAGCATGAGCAAGGGAGGAGCAGAGAGAGAAGGAGAGAGAAAATCCCAAGCAGGCTCTGTGTTGTCAGCGCAGAGCCGGATGCGGGGCTCAAACTCATAAACCACGAGATGAAATCAATAGTCAGATGCTTAATTGACTGAGCTACCCAGCCACCCTTCGGCCTATCATTTTGGAAGGTGAGGCAAGTGCTCTTGAACCTTAACCTGTATCTAAATTCATTGAATGTTCACCCATGTGAGGAGACTTAATGGACTGGTCAGGTTCCTTGGAGTGAGGATTCATGATGATAGAGGACCAGAGAGGCCTGAGTTGGTTTCTAACCTGAAAAACAACGTCCTGGGAAAATAATGAACCAGTAAACAGAAGCAACTGCTGGCACACTGGGCTCTAATTCCCTAGCAGCCGACGGTGGGCATCTCCAGTGAAACCAATAACTGAATGAGAACACCACATTTTGGACCCTTTGGGTTGTTTCTGGTGCATCCGGATAAGGTGAGTGCACTCCGCATCACAGCCTAAGCTTTTAAGATGCCCAAATCCATAACGTGCGAGTTCCTGTGAGTCAAAACGGTCAGTTACAGACCATAAATGGAGGCAAAGCACATCAAGGGGAGAAGACTTACCCAAGACACTGGCAAGTGTCCCCTCCCTTTCTGACGGGTGGTAATACTGAGAGGTGAGGTCACCTCAGGAATGGACACCCACGCTTGTGCCAACGTAACCCCCGAAGCCTCAGGACTTTAAAGGAAAGAGTTGGTACCCGTAACACCACTACTCCCATGTGAGCAACAGCCAGGTGGATCTGCATCCCTTCGCCATCACTGGCGGGGTGAGGCCTGATGCCGTACATATCCAGCTTCCTTGCTATATCCAGTAGCAGAATGTCCGATTCAGCCGGGCTCCTGCCGCTGCAAAGGGAAAGAATTTACGAGCCTAATAAATGCGGCAAGAATGACACCTCCACCCTAAGGGCTCCAAGAGGAGCTCAGTGTTTTCTCGAGCTCGAAGCTTCTCTGACTTAAGGACTTGCTTTTTTTTTTTTTTTTCATGTTTATTTACTTTTGAGAGAGAGAGAGAGAGAGAGCACAAGCAGGGGAGGGGCAGGGAGACGGGGAGACACAGAACCCGAAACAGGCTTCAGGCTCCGAGCTGTCAGCACAGAGCTTGACGCGGGGCTCGAACCCACAAACCATGAGATCAGGACCTGAGCCAAAGTCGGATGCTTAACCGACTGAGCCCCACAGGCGCCCTAGGACTTGCTTTTAAGAGCCTGTCCCCAGCATTAGCATGCCCACTAGCAGAAGCAGGTGCCAGATGAAGTACTTACACGTGCTTCTGATGAAAGTGCATGATCTTGCTCTCTAAACAGTCTTGGTTCGGTAAGTATCGGGTTTGTGCCAGATGTTTCTTATCTGTTTCTTCATGAAAGTCTCCCAGTTCTGCTGCACGACAGAAAAGCGACATTTTTCACATTAGCATTGAGGAGTTAAGCAGTGGAGCACCTGGCAGATTCTCTGACCTGCCCCAAACAGCCCCTTCTTTGCAGCCAGTATAGCCCTAGGCCCCCCACCCCATGATTTATGTATCTTTATATTTTAGTTCACGGTGGAATGAACGGGGTCTTTCTCAAATCAGAAGCAGTGGCTTGCTATGAAGTCTCAGTATAGTAAATCACAGACACGGTGTAGGTCTTAAAGGCTCCAGGATCACAGGTGAGTATTTCATTAGTTTCTTCTTCCACATTCTGTTTGTGATCTCTTCTTCTTCTCATCAGTTCCTGTTACGGTTTGAGTTGTGTGTGCCCCAAAAACACTCTCAAATTCATATGTGGAAGTTCTAAACACCAGTACCTCACACTGTGACTGTATTTAGAGATAGGACCTAAAAAGAGGGGATTAAATTAAAATGAGTCAGCAAGGGGGCACCTGGGTGGCTCAGTTGGTTGAGCGTCTGACTTCAGCTCAGGTCATGATCTCACAGTCCGTGAGTTCAAGCCCCACGTCAGGCTCTGTGCCGACGGCTCAGAGCCTGGAGCCTGCTTCGGATTCTGTGTCTCCCTCTCTCTCTGCCCCTCCCCTGCTCATGCTCTGTCCCTCTCTGTCTCAAAAATAAATAAAAACATTTAAAAATAAAATAAAATAAAAAAATAAAATGAGTCAGCAGGGTGGGCACTCATCCAATCTGACTAGTGTCCTTATAAGAAGAGGAAATTCGAACACACAGATACCAGGAATGCAAGTGCACGGGAGAAAGACCAGGTGAGGATACATCCAGAGGACAACAATCTGCAATCCAAGCAGAGAAGGCTCAGAAGAAACCAAAGCTGTCCACACTTCAGCCTTGGATTCCTAGTCTCCAGAAGTGTGAGAAAATACATTTCTGTCATTTAAACCACCTAGACTCTGGTATTTTGCTTTGGCAACCCTAGCAAAGTAATACAGGCCCCTAACCTCGCTCTACCTTGATCGTACATTATCCAAAAAGGAGCATATAAATGCCAAGTACAATGCCAGCCAGTCACAGCTATTCATCACTCTGTACACTGGGAAGTGAGTAAAACCCTAGCTATCTGGAATCCCTAGGAAATGAATCATTCTGGAAATTATTCTGGCTTTTCCAAATTACTGGCAGTTCACCCCTGATCATAATCTACTCTTTTCTAGATGTCTCCAGTTTATTGTTTTAACCATCTGTCAGCACAATGCCTACAAAGGTCGTTGAGGTGTACAGGATTATCTATCTGCCCCTACAGTTAATGGATTGGAAATGTTTTGATTTTTGAATTACCGTGTCTTCTTTATCATTTTTACACCTTTCCCTCTCTGTCAGATTGATATGAATCACTTCCTGGTCACTGACTTCCCTTGAAGAGGTCTCCACTTGGTTGTAATTATGACTTCTAAGTGGGAACCTAGATATCCAAACCTGTTAGCGTTTTATGAATTGGAAGAGTAAATGGATTCTCCATGGAATCCTGTGGTGCTTGCCTATTGACTAAAATACATGGACACGGGACACTGATTTTGAGTGCTGGAAACTTATTTTGCCTTTTCTCTTGATTTTCTTTTGTTTCTTAATTTTTAAAGTTTATTTATTTATTTTGAGGGGGAGGGTCAGAGACAGAGGGAGAGGGAGAATCCCAAGCAGGCTCCGCATTGTCAAGGAGCCAGACACGGGGCTCGAACCCACCAACCATGAGATCATGACGTGAGCCGAAATTAAGAGTTTTATGTTTAACCAATTGAGCCACCCAGGTGTCTCTTGACTTTCTATTACATTTTAGACAGGTGACATGCTCATTGAGATATAGGTGTATGTTTTTTAAAAGTCACATTATAGTGAAAATCCTCATATAACAAGCTTTCTTAAGAAAAAAAAAGACCAAATAAATGGCTCTTTTATTTATTTTTTGCCAAAATTGATAACTGTACAAATCTCTTTAAAACAGAATCAGGCCCATATGATTTCACTGATTAATTCTATCAAATATTCAAAGAAGATATAAAGACCAATTCTTCACAAACTTTTCCAGAAAATACAAGATATAATACTTACCAACCCATTCTATGAGGCCAGTATTACTCTGATACCAAAACTGTGATGGACAAAGCCATCATAAGAAAACTACAGACCAATATACCTCATGAATACAGAGGCAAAAATCCTCAACCAAATACTAGTAAACTGAATCTGGCAACATATAAAAATGATTACTCATCATGACCCAGTGGGATGTATCCCAGGATTGCAAGATCAGTTCAACATATGAAGATTAATTAATATAATATACTATGTCAATAGAATAAAGGACAAAAAAACATTTATCATTTCAGAAGATCCAGAAAAGCTCTGGGCAAAACCCAACACCATTTCATGATTTTAAAAAGTTCAACAAACAAGGAATAGAAGGCAGCTTCTTCGACCTGATAAAAGTTATCTATGAAAACCCAATAGCTAGCATCATAATCATACTAAATGATGAGAAACTGAATGTTTTTCCCTATGACCAGAAACAAGACAAGGACATCTGTTCTTGCCAGTTATATATCCAACATTGTACTGGTGGTTCTAGTCAGTGCAATGAAGCAACAAGAAAAAATATAAACAATTTGCACTGAAAAATAAGAGATAAAATTGTCTTTACTGGGGCGCCTGGTGGCTCAGTCAGTTAGGTGTCTGACTCTTGATTTCGGCTCAGGTCATGACCTCTGGGTCATGAGTTCAAGCCCTGCATTGGACTCTGTGCTGACAGTGCAGAGCCTGCTTGGGATTCTCTCTCTCCCTCTCTCTCTGCCCCTCCTCCGCTCATGTGCACGCTCTCTCTCTTAAATAAATAAACATTAAAAAATTTGTCTTTACTTGTAGTCAATGTGGTCAGGTGTGTAGAAAATCCTAGGGAATCCACGAAAAACTCTAGAAGTAATATAGGAGTTCATCAACGTAGAAAAATGGATCAATATACAAAATACACTTGTATTCGCATATACTAGTGATGAACAATCCAAAAATGAAACCAAGAAAATTCCATTTATAGCATCTAAAAACCCAAAATGCTTAGGAATAAATTTTACCCAAAGATGTAGAAGGCTTGTATACTGAAGATTATAAAACATTGCTAAGAGAAATTTTTAACAGATCTATATAAATGGAGAGACATTTCGTGTTCATGCATTATAAAACTCAATTTGTTAAGATGGTAATTCTGCCAAAATTGATTTATAAATTCAATTAAATTCCCACCACAATTTTTTGTAGAAATTGATAGATGATCTTAAAATTTACATGGAAATGCACAGGATGTAAAATAAGCAAAACTATTTTGAAAAAGAACAAAGTTGGAGGACATACATTTCTCTATTTCAAAACTTAATACAAAGCTACAATAAATAAGATAGTGTAATAATGGCATAAGGACATATAGATCAATGGAACATAGTTAAGAATCTAGAAGTAAACCCTTACATTAATGGTCAATAGGTTTTTAAAAAGATAAGACAATTCAATAGGGAAATGATAGTTTTTTTCAACAAATAGGGAAAATGGACATCTACACGAAAAAAAAAAAATGAAGTCAGATCCCTACTTCACAACATACACCATACAAGCATACAAAACAACAACTCAAAATGGGTCATATAACTAAATCTAAGAGGCAAACCTCTAAAAGTTCTAGAAGAAAACGTAGGAGAAAATGTCTGTGACCTTAGGTTACACAAAGAGTTTTTAGATACAACATCAAAAGCATGATTCGCCAAAACATACTGAGAAAGGGAATTCTGCCAAAATTAAAAACTGTTCCACTCCAAAAACCAGAAGAAAAAAAGAGTCAATGCACCAAGTTGGGGGGAAATTTTTCAGTTACATATCTCATAAATGATTTTTAATCAGAATATATAGAAATCTGGGGCACCTGGCTGGCTGAGTCAGATCAGTGTGTGACTCTTGATCTTGGGGTCTGAGTTTGAGCCCCATTTAGACATTACTAAAAAAAAACCAATATATATATATATATATATATATTCATTCAGTAGGAAGACAACAATCCATTTTAAAATGGGCCAAAGATTTGAAAGGCATTTTACCAACAAAAACATAGGAATTGTTAATAAGCAAAGGAGAAGGTGTTCCACATCATTAGTCACTAGGAACATGCTAATTATAATTGCAACAAGATAGCTCTTCATACCCACTAGAATGGCCACAAGAATAATAAGAATAAATAAGAATAAATAAAATGGAAAACAGTTCAGCAGCTTCATAAAATTTTAAACATATATTTACCTTAAGATGAGGTAATTCCCCTTCTAGAAATCTATTCAAGAGATATGAGAATATGTCCAAACAAAAATTGTACATGAATGTTCATAACATTATTTATATGAGCTAAACTGGAAACAATCCAAATGTCCACAATCAAGTACATAGATAAACAAAATGTTGGGGTGCCTGGGTGGCTCAGTCAGTTAAGCATCTGACTCTTGATTTTGCTTTTTGTTTTGTTTTGTTTTTTTAATTTTTTTTTTTAACGTTTTATTTATTTTTGAGACAGGGAGAGACAGAGCATAAACAGGGGAGGGTCAGAGAGAGGGAGACACAGAATCTGATACAGGCTCCAGGCTCTGAGCTGTCAGCACAGAGCCTGACGCGGGGCTCGAACTCACGGACCGCGAGATCATGACCTGAGCCGAAGTCGGCCACTTAACCGACTGAGCCACCCAGGCGCCCCTGACTCTTGATTTTGGCTCAGGTCATGATCCCAGGGTTGTGAGACGGAACCCTGCGTTGGGCTCTGTGCTGAGTGTGGAGCCTGCTTGGGATTCTCTTCCTCCCTGCTCTCTCAGAAATTAAACAAAATGTGGTATGTCCACAAAATGGAATACTACTCAGCAAAAGAAAAGAACAAACTGCTGCGATTCATGCTAGAACTTGCACAAATTTCAAAAATATTATGTCGAGTGAAACAAAGCCAGATGTAAATGACCACATATTTTATCATTCTGACTGAAATGTCTAGAAAGGGCAAATCTATAGAAACAGAAAGTAAGTTAGTAGTTGCTGGGGCTGAGCATGGGGACAGGGAGTGACTGCAAATGGGCACGAGAGGTCTCTTGCATGATGGGAATGTTCTAAAACTGGATTGAGGTAATGGTTGCATAACTTTGTAAAATTTACTAAATATTGTTGAGTTGTAGTCTGAAAAAGGGTGCATTTTATGATAAGGAAATTATACCTCAATAGAGCTGTTTTTAAACACACACACACACACCAATCTTTCCGTCTATTAAGCACAAGAGCCTATGTTGACCCTAGGCAAACACAAGAACACAAAGACTGTGCTGGTTTTTCATTCCACGCAAGACTATGAAAATCTAGGAAGAGACCTACAACATACAAATGAGTAAATATCATCAGTAAAAGAAGGTAGCAAATGTTATGAGAACCCCCCTGTTACCAGGCTGGCCCAAAGTACCACCATCTCTCTCTACTGCAATAGCCTCTTCTCTGGTCTCCCTATTTCTGCCATTCCCTCACAGGGTCTCTTTTCACCCCGGAAGCCAACATGGTCCTGTTAAATCCTAATTCAGATCATTTCACTCCTCTGCTTAAAACGCTTCAATGGCTTGCCGTCTCATTTAGAGTAATCTTCTATGTCTTTAATATGCTTTTAAGGCCCTCCACGATTACTCTCTCCCCTTCTCCCTCAGTTCCATCCAGCCACAAAGCCTGCTTAACATTTCTTTAACACCCCTGGCACACTCCCCCCTCAGGCCCTTTGCACAGGATGTTCTCTCTGCCTGGAACACCCTTCCACCAGATTTCTGCAAGGCTTGCTCTCTTACCTCCTCCATGTCTTTGTTCAACTGTCATGTTCACAGTGAAGCCTAACTTGACTACCTTACTGAAAAATTCAGTACCCACCCCCGGAATTCCCCAGCTGCCTTCCATACTTTATTTTCTCCAATGCACTTATCTCCTTCGAATACATTATATATTTCCTTATTTTGGTTATTGTCCGATTGCCCTCCACTGACAAAATGTGAGCTCCACAAGAGCAAGGGTTTGTGTCTGTTTAGTTCACTGCCATGTTCCCCATGCCTATAATAGTACCTGGCATGTGGCAGGTACTCAGTAAGTGTTTCTGGAATGAATGACAAAGAAGAGTTACTAAAAGCGTTCACAAAAGGGATGTGTAGGAGAGACTTAAGCAGATGAGACGTCAGAATGTGGAGATTGTTGAATGCCTAGAACATAAATATGGAACGAATGAATAAATGGATAAATGAGCAAATGAACGAGCAGTCTTGTGATGTTCTACACGCTGCCTTAGCATCCAGTGAAATGGTCCAACCTATGGATTGTGCGGAGCTGACTCATCGAAACTTTAGCTTTTTCTCTATGGAAAGAACTTGTATTGACAAAATAATCCTCTGGAAAAGCTGAAGTCCTCTGTGCTATGCCTGAAATGGCCACTAGGGAATGCCCAAATCCATAATGCTAAAGTATCCAGGATGCAATTGGGCTCCCCAACAGTCATGTGGGGGGCCCCGGTCATTCACAGGCTGATAACGAAAAAGGAGAAGTCTTCCAACATTGGTTCATCTATCCGCCTTACCTGGTGCCCACCAAGCCAAACATTCAAAGCCCATCAATATGACATGTAGTTTTCAGCCACCCCTCCTCGACACACCCTACGTGTGAGCTGTACTTGAGCTACATCTCTGTATATATGACTTCTTGGCCCAGCACAATTTTCTTTTTTATGCTGTCTTCTCTGCCTATCACTGCCTATCCGATTCCTATGTGTCCCTTTAAAGACCAGCACAAAAGCCACCTCCTCCAGAAGCCCTTCCTGATTACTACTGCTCTCACTGCCCAGTGCTTTCCTGATATCCTGGGGCTGTGGTCACCTGCCCCAGTCAGCAGTCCCTTGGTAAACACTGATTTAGACACTGCCCCTATCGAAGCACTTCATTCTGGAGTTCCCAGTGAAATCAGAAATCTACCAGCTCGGGACTGTCAGGAAGGTCAAGGGATACAGGTCAAAAATGAAGTCGAGAAACAAGACAGAATACAATGTTATGATTCTGCAAAAGTGGTAAAGAACAGCCTATTCTTGGAAGGCCTCTCTAGAAGGGAAAGAAAGTCCACTGGCCATATAAGAAGAAATACAGTCTCCAGTTGCCTCGACCCCACCCACCCTCAGGGCTGCAGGAGAAGCCTGGCCTGCCCAGCTTTCCCCCCTCCCAAGCTGGCTCCCGCTGTTCCCCTGGTCTCCTTTTCCCTGCCTTCATTATTCAGCCTAGTCCAACTACTTGGCTGCTAGCAAATGGGAGCTCTAATAGATGCCTGGGGCCTTTTTCCCTTTTAGCCTCTTTCCACCTGCTGTACTCTGTGCTTTGTTCTCCAGATTCATGATAAAGAGCAACACAAAAATCCCATCAAACATGACAATGTGCTGCAGAAAGCACGTACCAGAAATGTATCCTGGGGCAAGCACAGAGAGTGGAGCCTGCCTGGCAAAACCCATGTCTGGACAGATTAGTCCAAACCCGCTCCTGGACAGCAAGCCCCAGGCGGGGGTAGGGGGGTGGGGAGGGTAGGGGGGCTGGAGGTTACGCCATGATAGAAAAAAAATCAGCATTTACCCTTAATCTCTATAGCCATCTTGTGAGAATGTATTCTTGTCACTATTATAAAGACTCGGAAACTCAGGCACAGACAAGTGAGGGGACGACAACAGCTAGGTCGTAGTAGAGACTGGATTGGAATCCAAAGCTGAATGACTACAATGACTAGCCTCTTTCTCCTGGACCATGCTGATTCTACATATATCTTATCCAGCCTTCCTCTCCTCTGTAAGTCCTAACACAGGATGGACACGCTGGGCGTGCTCGGCTCCTTTGCTCGGTTCCCTATCCAGTCGATAGGCACCGAAACCGACATTTGCTACTTACATTGTAGGATGTGAGATACCATCAACGCTGTAGAGTTGTCACTGCATGGAAGCCTTCCTAGAGCCAAATCCTTCTTTATTTGAAGAGTAAAAAGATACCTGGAAGAAGTTGGGGGGGGTAGAAAATCTCTTAAGAAACAAGCATTTCCCTTCTCCCAGATCTCAGATGTTTCAAGAAAGAGACGGCGCCCCCAGTCAGCAAGATGCCTTTTGGGGATGGTGAGTAATGCATAGGCTTTGCTTCAGCCCCAAACCAGTACCAGACCACAACTCGGCTGATCCAGCATTTTGGCAGGCCTCACAGCCATTAGGAATCACCCCAGCTAAATCCTCCCGCCAACTTGAGGGAATTGGCCAATCATCCTCCAGTGGTTTCTGCCACGTAGCAAAGCCACATAGCCAGCCAGAGACAAAGGGAGATTCAGCAAGAACAAGCCCACTGGGGAGGCTCTGTTTACTAAATGCTATCAGAGCACTCACTATCAAAACAACTTAGATTGGGAGAGCGGGAATGATCACCCCATTTTACAATTACAGAAAGGCAGAGGTTAGGTGATTTGGGCAAGGTCATTTTGCCCAAAGATAGTGAAACTGGCCAGAAGTCAGGTCACCCACAGAATTTATGCCTCCTCCTATCCAAAATATTGTGTTTCAGAAATCAAGGACTTGAGGTCATGCTTTACTCGGACTACCTTCTCTGTATCATCAGAGACCAGCCCAGCACTTTGCACAGAGCACGCAGGAAATTCCTATGTTCTGAAAGGAATGAACCCAGTGTGCTCTTTTTTTCCCACCGACATGCTCATCAGGGACCCATAAAGTACAGACTGGTGTCCAGAGTTCTGCCAAAGAGATAGCATTTGGTCCCACGCTTTTAAGCTGTTACCAAAGGAGAATCAAGTTTTGAAAAGATGTGTAAAAAGAAGATTCTATCATTGACTGCTTTCTTCCATGGTCCAAATTTGGTTCCAGTATTTGATTTTATACACTGAAAAACATATTGAGTATGTACTGTGGGCATTTCCCAATGTAAGATGTAACTTTCTAAATAAAGTTTTATCTGGACTTCTTTATTTAAATCAATTAAGCCTTGAAGGCAATGTGGTAAATCAAAATTAATTGCAGGGGATAGATAAAAATCTAGATTAGAACAAGCAGGTAAAATTAGTAGGTGATTATTCAATTTATAAACGCATTCATCATTGTAATACTTCAAATTATGAGCTCCCCTAATGGGCTAGAAATGATTCAATTAGAAAATTTATATTTGCATACCACTCTCAGAAACTCATGGATTGGCCCCAAACGAGGCATCCTTGTGAATTTAACTATAGTTAAGTATCTTAAATGGCCCACCAGAAAAAATAAAGGAAGTCTAACATTTGCCATTGCCTGCTCTCAAATATAGATGTAAATGAGAATTAATAAGCCTCAATCGCTGAAGGGAAAGTGAATTTCTTTTTGCTCCTAGCAAGAAGGAAAAGGAAACTTCTTGTCATTTGACACGTTCCTTGCTACTAAGAGGGCAGCTGCCTGCTACAAATACCAAATCCTCGCTCTGAACAGCTGATGAATCATTTATCATCACATTGATTTTCTCATTCTTTCCCTTTTGGAGGGTGGAGGAGTTTATCTCCATTAAAATTGGTCACAGTGTGAGACTCAAGTGAAATGGGTTAGCAAATGCAAACTGATATAGATACCAAGATATCAGGTTATCTGGGAAAGTGGGCTACAACTCACAAATATGGAAGAGAGAAGGTGTGAGGGAGTGACAGACTTGTGAAAAGTGACGTCTGCAGAGACCCCGCAGCATACAAGTCCTCCTGTACAAAAGGGGTGAAGAAGAACTGGCCTTGAGCTGTGTTGGGAGGTGTGGGAGGTGGGGGAAAACTCGGCCAAATCACTCAAAGCTCCCAGGACCTGTTTTCTCCTCTGTAAACTAGGAGAGCTGGGGCAGATTATCTCAAATATCCATGCTAGGGTAAGATTCTAGAGCCTGGCAAGCACAGTAGGGTTTGGGGGAGCCTTATGTTGACAATGCATTTTTGAAGTAGGTTTACATTGTCATTTTGAAGGGTATTGTATCTAAGTATAAATAGACTTTTTAAGCGAAATCAGTCAGTCAGAGAAAGACAAATATCATATGACTTCACTCAGATGAGGACTTTAAGATATGAAACAGATGAACTTAAGGGAAAGGAAGCAAAAATAATATAAAAACAGGGAGGGGGACAAAAACATAAGAGACTTAAATATGGAGAACAAACAGAGGGTTACTGGAGGGGTTGTGGGAGGGGGTTGGGCTAAATGGATAAGGGGCACTAAGGAATCTACTCCTGAAATCATTGTTGCACTAGATGCTAACTAACTTGGATATAAACTTAAAAAATAACTTAAATAAAAAAATTTTTTAAATAGATTTTTTAAACGTTTTATACTTGTAAATTTTATTTTTATACAAAAAGATTTTGTCTCAAATTATGAATAATGTGTAATTATAAATGACTGTTAAAATTACATAAAATTATGAATAATTTATAATTATTAAAGAATTGTAATAATTATCAATGATTTCCATTATATATTATAATTTATTAAAGTCATTTTTTAGACTTTTTATTTTTTTACTCTTTCAATGTTTTATAAGTATGTGTCGTCATCACTTTCTACCCATAGGATGCATACACACACCCGCAGGTTTTCATAGCTGGTATATTCGTGCCGTCAAGCTGCCTTCCAGCTGGAACACAGATGCGATGAAGGCAAGCAGTCCTGTTGTTGTAGCAGCTAAAGGCAGAACCCCCACATGGGCACCCAGGCTGGCTGCCGTGCTAGAAGGCCACCCCTCCTCCCTGAAATCCCCACCCTTTGGAAGACTAACACTTTGGGGACCAGCCAGGCCCTCCTTCTCCTCAGCTCCTCACCGTCTCCCAGAGAGTGACTGAGAGCCAAGCTTGCCAAAGAAGGCTAGAAGCCCATCCCCTGATAAATGGAGAATAATGAGTCTTAGGTAACATCATGCAGCCGACCCACAGGTAAGTACTCTACCTTGTAAGCTCTTCTCGAAGATGTCCGGGGTCCACTGGGAAAAATTTCACCATAAATTTGAAAACAACCTCCTTAGGATCTTAAAACACAATTATCTCCATAAGTTTTATTTAAATGTCCATCACAACAGTTACAGGTATTTACACACACACACACACACACACACACACAGTATACGCACACGCACACACACACACACACACACACACACACACACACACTTCCCTCTCTCCTCTCCCCTCTTCTCCCCATCACTGCTTCCCTCAGACTTTTCTTTTAAATTTCAATTTTCCACATTTCTAGGATGGTGCTATTTCTGGATCGTGTCTTTATGTGGATAGCAATCGGGAAAGTTTCCCTGTCCCTCTTTCTACCCTCTCTCCCTTTGAGTTTCTTTTTGTAAACATGTGTCTCTTTCTGGGCCCTACTGTGCCCTCTATGATGCGTCGCAGTTAGAAAATATATATACCACTTGCCTCTTGGGGATTCTGCGCTCCTGGCTGAGAGAAAGGCCCAGCTTTAGAAGCAGGTATTTATCATCTGACTCAAGGTTCTCATAAAAGGAACTAGAGGTGAGTGTATGTACGGAGTGGTGCCTCTTTGTTGCTTAAAATCGACATTAAGAGAACACATCTAGGGGTGCCTGAGTGACTCAGTCAGTTAAGCGTCCAACTTCGGCTCAGGTCATGGTCTCATGATTCATGGGTTCGAGCCCGGCATCGGGCTCTGTGCTGAGGATTCGCTCTCTCCCTTTCTCTCTGCCCCTCCCCAACTCATGTGCATGTGCCCTCTCTCTTTCTCTCTCTCAAAATAAATAAACTTAAAAAAGAGAAAACACATTACTTGTCTTCACCCCTACTTGCATTTGAAAAAAAAAAAGAAACTCTTTGCATCAAAAGCAAATATTTATGGAGTGCCTATTATAGGCCAAGCGTTGCACCAGGCAGGTGCCGGGAATGAAAAGACAAAGAAGTACTCATAGTCTGGGAGGATGGGCAGCAGCACAGACTAATGTCAGTGTTGAGTACTGGGGAAGCAGAAGAGGGAGAAAAGAGGGCTCCCAGTTCGATTTGAATTTTAGATAAACCATGATCACACGGGAAATACTTATACAAAGAAATTATTCTTTGTTTACCTGAAGTTCCAATTTAGGTGGACATCTTTTATCTGAGAACCCTACGCCTGAAGTGAATTTTGTCACAGGCAGGAAAGGTAGGAGTATGAAGGGGGTCGATGGCAGAGGTAAAGCTAGAAAGGCAGGCAGAGTCTGTGCTTTGCGGATCCTGCTAACGAGTTTGGGCTTTATTCTAAGGGCAATGAGGAGCCGTGGAAGCATTTTCAGCCGGGGCGTGATGTGGTCAGCTTTGTATTTTCAATAGTTACCTTTGGAGTAGTGTACATGATGGATCAGGGGAATCAGTTAGGAAGCTGTTGGAATAAGGTGACACGGGATTATAATGTGGTGGGAACAGATGGCACTGCGGAAACCCCAACCCAGAGAGCACGCGAGGGAAGAGACGCTGTAAAACAGCGTGTCTTGGGCGCCTGGGTGGCTCAGTCGGTTAAGTATCCAATTCTTGATTTCGGCTCAGGTCATGATCTCATGGTTGGTGGGAGTGAGCCCTGCATCGGGCTCTGTGCTGACTGACAGTGTGGAGCCTGTTTGGGATTCTCTCTCTCTCCCTCTGTCTCTGCCCCTCCCCCGGCTCTTGCGCACGAGCTCTCTCTCTCTGTTTTATTTAACACACTTAAAAATAAAAGCATTTCTCAGAGTGTCGACTGAAATCTGCCTGCATCAGAACCACCTGTGGAATTTGTTTAAAATGCAAGCTGCTGCCCCCCCCCGCCCCGCAACCCGGGAATGAGGCCCAGGAATCTGCATTTGAACAAGTGATCCTGACACACACTGAAATTTAAGCACCACACTAGGTGGTGACATCCGGGTGGAGGGAAAATTCCATACATACTAGGCACTCAAATACGAAATGAAACAAATGGACAGTGTCTGTGACATTGGATAAAACTAAAACATCTTCGGGTAGAAGGTAAATGGCAGTGCAGACTGACATAACGACCAAGGTCAGCCTGCCCTAAAATGGGCACTTAGGCATTAGGATTATTTTGACTTAAAAGCAATCAAAACCCAGTCAATTCAGGAAATGCTTTTTACCTCCCCCTCAACTGGCTAAATTTACACTGGAAAGGAAGAGCCTGTACCAGGAAGAGAGCTATTACCTGAGATAACTCCGTTACAACATGAACTAGGTGTGGCAGACAGGGAGGAACTTCGCTAGGGCTTTTGATCAAAGTCCTCTATGTCCCATTGTGTCTGAGTGGCCCAGCAAACATTTGTTTACCAAACATTTACTTTTTCTTCCTCCTGTGAAGTGCATTCCTTCCCTCTGAGGTCCCACACCCTGCCCCCTTCTCCTTAGTTCTGGATGACACATTTACCTCATTTCACCTGTCTTTGGAATTTCCATGCCTGTGTGGATTCCCCATACCTATGAGATTAAATTTGAATTTCTCTTGTTCATCTGTCTCCTGTCCATTTGATTCTTATTCTGGCTAGAAGGACCTTGAAGGGCAGAGGAAATTTTTCCTTCCCCGAGAACATGAAGGATGCTCAAAGATTTGCAGTGCTGGAGTCCGAGCCAGTCCACAGAGTGCTGTAATTACCAGCATAGATCCAGGAGCATGAGTTTTTTCCTCTTGGGCAAAATTAAAACGATTTTTTTAATTGCTAAATTCACTGGATATACAAAGGATTAAAATAATACATCGAAGCCCTTTTCTCCCTTATATTTGGTGAGGAATAGTGTGGTGTTGCTGAAATATTTTCAAGCTGTCACTGGGAATTACATCCCTTAAGTGATTTTCCATACTTACTTTTTACTTGCTTTGTAATGGGCTTCAGTATCTCCAACCAGACCTGTGATAACATTAATGAAAAAGTTGGTAGAACATGGCATTGAGTGCAGCTTTTTTTTTTTTTTTTTGGTAATGGACAAAAGTCAACACGAAATAAACAAATACCAAGACTACTGAGATCCCTTCTAACGACAGTTAGAAACAGTGGTGTCAGAGATGACATACCTCGACCATATTCAATCAGCCCCCTCGTATTTACCCAATGACAGTGAACACTGTTGATCTATAAACTCTTCGTTGTTGACATTTGAATCACTGCTCCCCTGCCTAAGTAGGATGACAAAGGTGTCACATACAAGGCTCGTTAGTGGCTACAAAGACTAATGAAGGCATTTGGCTCTGCATTTGAATCCTAAAGCCTCCAAATGCCAGCTTACTTTCTGGGAAGGTGCTGGTGCTGGATAACGGAATAGCCAAGGCAGGACACGTCAGGAAGAACATCCAGAATGTTGGGGCCTGAGAGAAGGGAAAGAAGAGTCCCCTAGTCATTGGTAAGGTTAGGAGCCTTCATTCTGGAGGCCGATGTCCAGCCTCAGGGAAAATCAGAACAGATAAAGCACAGATTGCTGTTCCCAGGATGACAAAAGAGGAGCGTAGGGTAGAAAAGTCTGTTTGGTAAACTGAGGCGACTTTAAATAGACAAAGAGGGAAGAGGGACAGTAGTTGTTAAATCTGGTCATTTTGCAAGGGTTTAAAATGCTTTTTCATTTTTCAGTCAGGTTTGAGCGCTCCATACCTGGCTGCAAACTGCATTTTAGAAGCAATCCTAGACACAAAGAACCCTATAATGAAAGCAACTTACATTATTTCCAGAATGGCTACAGAATTCTAATCCAAAATATTCCTTTTCAGCAAGATTTAGGTGGCTGCAACTCAGGTTAAACAGCGCCTTCCCGGATGACTTTTGCTAAACAAAACAGAGAGATCATAGCACAGTTTGCATTCCTGACCTGATAGTGTTACTGCAGTGTGGGAGAAAGGGTGGGGGCAGCCCAACTCTTAAAGCACTTTCGGGTAAGCACGGTTTACAGGTCTTGCTTGCATCCTCTCAAAAGACGATGTTGCACAGATAAATACATGCCTCTACCTGTAGATTGTTTTAGGGCCTCCTCCCCCCCCCTGCTTAAAAAGCCTCAGACTAATGACAAATCCTCTTAGAAAAAGAGAGCCTTGCACTTAACTATGGCGAGATCTGCAAATCTACCCCTTCAATGGAATTCTTTAATCAATTCATCCCACAGGCAATTTGAATGATTTCCCCCCCAAATTGACAGATAGTTTAATCAAGATGCAAATCTGACCTGCTTAAAATCCTTCTGTGGCTCCCCTCAGGATAAAGTCTCTAGTCTTCGCTCAGGAGGCCGGGCCCACTTTGGCTCAAGCTCACGTGGCCCCGCCTGCCCCTCCGGCCTCTTCTCTTGCCCCTCCCCCTCGCTGGCATTTTCCTTTCTAATAATCGCAGCCTGCTCGCAGTTCCCCGCTCACATCAAGTAGTTTCATGGCTCCGGCTTCTGCTCCCCTGTCATTCCTTCTCCACAGACCGCCCTTCCCACCCTTCTTTGGTTTGGCTCACTCCTACTCAGCTCAGATGCCATCTTCCCTGGAGAGCTTTCCCGGATACCTATCAGCCACAGGGTGAGCCAAGGGCAACCTCGGTGCTCCCAAACACCCTCTCTCACCTCCAGCGTGCACTTTGAACCCGGATGTCTGTCTTTCCCATTAGACCGAATACCTTCATAGCAGGGACCTTGCTTCATTTTTCTTGTTACCCACCACGTCTAACTCAAAGCCTGGCACCTAGTAGGGGCTCTTGAATGTTTGCCGCTCTGACATGAAATTGGCCAAATTACTCATAGGAGCTCCTTGAGTAGACTTCACTTTGCTGCTTTTCCCACCAGATCTGGGTCCAGCATAACTCGTTCACATAGGGCCACACGTTTTTGTTTTTGTTTTTCTTCATAAAGCCCACGTCCACGGTGAACACAAAACAGCCCCTTTCCTGGGCTTCTCTGAGAACAGGAGCTTTGAAGATCTCTCTGAAAATGTCCCGGAGCCGTTGCAGGGAGGGCCGTGATGGGAAAATTGGGCCCTGGATGATAGGCGCAAAGAAATGCTGCTGAAAACCTCTAGTTAAAGCCAAGTCACGTGGTGCCTATGCCGCTGCAAAGGAAGCCGGGTGAGGGGAAATGTAGTTGGAAATCACCGACCCGTAGAATTTACGGCAACCTTGAGAGGTCAGAGAGCCCAGCCACCCTCCTCCCACCCCCTACCCTCTCCCTCAAGGCAGTGCCACGCGGAGCAGGGGCCCACATCTGGGATTTAATAGCTTCCAGGAAGGCGACCTACCCCACCCCCTCCCCCCCGGCGACCCCAAATGCTCCCCTCTCCCCTGGACTTCTCTCTACTTAGTTACACTGTCCAAAGCTCCACCACCAGCTCGAGATTCATGTGGGTCAGCCAGGGTCCTATTTTAAAATGCAAATAGGCCGCCAGGGGTAAAACCTACTGCATCCCCAGCACCTGGAGAAAGCTTGAGGGAGAGGGGGTTTGATTTTATGTGGGAGGTCACATTGGAGCTGCGGTCTGGGAAGAGGGGGTCAGCCCACACAGAGTGGGGGGTGCAAGGGCATGAAGGGCATTGGGGCGCAGTGGAGGAGGGGGACGTCTGGAAGGGAGGAGGGAAGGGGGAGTTTTTGCCTATGTGGCAACCTTGCCTAGGGCAAGTGCTGACACAGACCATTCCAGACAGATGAGATCGCTCCTATTTTTAAAGCCCTCCAGACAAGGAGCTGCCACGGGATTTTTATTATGAGAAAGAAAAAAGAAGAATTTCTAAAGAGAGATATGACAGCAATACTTTTTCCGACACCAAAGAAACATTTCAGTCATGAGGACCAAATTCTGTCATAGGCTCTGGTTTCTTCGCAAACAACTTAGGAAACTCAAGATTTTCCTTTCTCCTCCTCATTTTTGATTCTTTTTTTCCACCAGAGTATTTAACCCTCCCCATCAAGGCTGCCACATCCCACGTGTTTGTGTATTTAAATGTTTCTGCAGTCACAAGGAATAAATATATAGCCATTCTTGTAAGGATTCCGATCAGGGCTTCCTTTTTGCTTTCTTCCGTAAGATCCCATACCATGTTTATAAGAGTAATCGACTGAGTCTTCCATCCCCACACATGTTGCCAATTGGCTCTAAAAGCCTTTGGCATTTATGCCTTTGGAGGTCAGGCGCTCACGTGGCTCGGGCTCTCCACCCCCATTTCCGGAGAGGCATTTCCCCTTCAGCCCTCCATAATGTACCTCGAAATTGGCCAGCCTTGTGGAACGTGTTGCATAAGAGGTAAGGGCTTGGTTCTGTCTCAACATGCAGGCTTTAATGTTTTTCAACCATGATAATCCAATTCCTCAATTTTTAGGTTACGATTATTTTTCTCATAATATCTCTTTCTATGCAACTTTTCTATTTTCTCTTTTCTGGACTTCTCTGTTTCTTTTCTGGACTTTTGATTCTCTTTTGCATTCCATGTTTGTGTTTAAACTGACACTTCAACGTTCTGATCAAGCTCTTGAGTGGATCTAAATTCTTTACTACCGGTCCCCCCTCAAGGAATTGGAACTACAATCCTGAATCCTGTTTTACCCTCCCCCTTGGATTACAGTAGAACAGCGTTTATCTTAAAAAGAAAACTTTTTCTATAGGGGCTCGTGGGTGGCTTAGTAGGTTAAGCGTCTGACTCTTGATTTTGGCCCAGGTTACGATCTCACGGTTGTGAGATCAAATCCCGCATTGGGCTGCATGTCGAGCGTGGAGCCTGCTTGGGATTCTCTCTCTCCCCCCTCTATCTGTGCCCCTCCCTGACATGCACGCATGTGTGCAAACTCTCTCTCTCTCTCTCTCTCTCTCTCTCTCTCAAAAATAAATACTTGAAAGCATATATATGTGTATACAGTTGACCCCCGGGCAACACAGGTTTGAAGTGCATGGGTACACTTGTATATGGATTTGTTTTGTTAAATACAGTACGATACCGCAGTGTAGCACTACAGATGTATTTTATCTTTCTTACGATTTTCTTAATAACATTTTCTTTTTTCTAGCTTACTTTATTGTAAGAATACAGTATAGAATACAGAGAACATACAAAACATGTATTAATTGATTGTGTTATTGGTAAGGCTTCCAGTCAACAGTAAGCAGACTGTTAGTAGTTAAGTTTTGGAGGAGTGAAAAGATAGAGATGGATTTTTGACTGTGTAAAGGGGTCAGTATCCCTAACTCTTGTGTTGTTCAAGGATTAGATAGATACATACACAATTGAAAACTTGTTTTAGAACTTCTATTTACAGTCTCCAATTTACAAACTGTGTTTTAATCATTGGGCATTGATTTCTGGGGAGCTCCAAACTCCTCTTCTCATGGGAACAACAAATGTTCAAGGTAGTTATCTGTACCCAACAACCTGCCAAAGCTTCTAGGCCCCCAGAGCTGTCAGGTGACAATTTGCTACATCAAACCTGAATTGTAATCGTGCTCTACTCACTTATTAGCTGAATGAATTGGGGAAAATCTTTTACCTCGCAGATTTACCTGCCTTTTCCAGGTACCTGAAAACAGAAACCACGTGTTTGACTACCTGGAAGTATATATATATGTTTGCTGAATAAGTAGATGAATGGATCCGAACAATTAACTTGATTCCTATACATTAGTAAGACAGTTCTTTCAGGAGGAAGAACAATTAGTCACTGTGTGGACTAGGGCAAGTTACTGAATCTTCCGGAGCCTCAGTTGACTCAGCTGTGAAATGGAGATAATGGTACTCTTATCTCGGGGGGCGTGGGTGGTTCAGCCTGTTGAACGTCAGACTTGATTTCGGCTCAGGTCATGATCTCATGGTTCGTGGGAGTAAGCCCCGCTTCGGGCTCTGCGCTGACAGCACGAGCCTGCTTGGGATTCTCTCTCTCCCTTTCTCTCTGGCCCTTTTCTGCTCATGTGCGCACATGCGTGTGCATGCTCGCTCTCTCTCTCTCTCTTTCTCAAAATAAATAAATAAGCTTAAAAAATAGATTTATCTCATGGAGTTGTGAGAATTAAACAAGATAATTCACGCCAAAGGCTTAGTACGGTGCCTGGTATGTCATATGATTTAAGCGATTAATGATTAAGCAGTGGATTTAATTAATTAATTAATTAATTCTGTCTCTGCCGCCAACTGAAGAGAGCCCCATTCGAGGCTTGGACTCACGAACCATGAGATCCTAACCTGAGCCAAAGTCAGATGTTTAACCAGGCACCCCTGGATTTTTTTTTTTAAATGAGCAAGGACAGTAGAAACTCTCTTAATGAAATTCCACTTGATGATGCACAGAGAATGCTTTACATTCCCTCTTTAACACATTGGCAGATGCCTGTGTCACGATGAACGTTCATGACTAGTAGACTGCTCTAATGGTTGTGTACTTCTACACCCATCAATTGAGTTCCATGCGTAATAATTATTTTCTTGAGCATATTTTTGATCATTCTACTCATTATAATTACACAAATTAAATGGCATGTACACCAAGGAATTATGAACACTGAAAGCAAGAATTGTTTCTGTGAAAACTAAGTTCATCACTTTGCAAAAACTCAGTAAAGGGGGAACCCCCAAAAATGTGCTGTCATATTAGTTTTGCACATGACAGCAGTAAAATATTGCAGGAGAAAAATCCGGAAGGATTCTGTACTCAAATTGCTTTGCAAGCATCTATGTTGTTTTTCCACATTAAATAAGTGAATGCTGAAAATCATAGATGATGAGTTATTGGTGTGGTTTATGGAAGAAAGACAAAGAGAACCAGAAGTCCATACTCAAAAAAGCTCTGACCCTACAGCAAAAGACTGGCATATGAATAACAATGTATATGTTTTATGTCAAAATTAGAAGTTTCAGGGGAATCTGGCTAGCTCAGTGGGTGGAGCATGCAACTCTGATCTCAGGGTTGTGAGTTTGAGCCCCACGTTGCGTATAGAGTTTACTTAAAAAAACAAAATCTTAAACAAAATTAGAAGCTTGGGGCAAATGGGTGGCTCAGTCGGTTAAGCGTCTGACTCTTGAATTCAGCTCAGGTCATGGTCTCACAGTTCTTGGGTTTGAGCCCTGTGTCAGGCTCTGTGCTGACAGCAAGAACCCTGCTTGGGATTCTCTGTTTCCCCCTATCTGGCTGTCTCTTGCTCGAGTGCTCTCTCTCTCTCTCAAAAATAAATAAACATTAAATATTTTTAAAAAATTAGAAGCTTAAGGTGTCTGTGTGTGTACTTTGATTTTCTGCTTTGACAAACGTTATCAATTAACTAACAACCACCTTTGACCACATAGATAAGGAGATTCTAATGTATTTATATATTTTGTGTGGACTTTAAAAAATATAGACTGTACAACTAAGGTTTCAGAAAAGGATAAACTGAAACAAAATACAGCATATTATTAACAGTAGCATAATCAGTATTTTTAATTTTTTCTTATAGTTGTTATATTTTTCCTGTTTCCAGTGCTGACTCCACATTCAAACTATTTCTCATGTTCCCCTCAGGAAATTGTTCTTGAAGTCACAGATGATAATCACTCATTCTTTTGACGTTATGGTTCTGTCTCTCTTTTTATCCCCAAATATGACTGTATTAGCTTTGGCTGCCATGACAAAATGCCATAGACTGGGTGACTTAAACAACAAAAATTTATTTCTCATTTAGTTTTAAAGGCTGGGAGTTTGAAATCCGGGTACCACCAGCAAGGTCAGGTTCTGTGAGACCTATCTTCTTGGCTTGCAGATGGCTGCCTTCTCACTGTGTCCTCACATATCAGAAAGATAACTCCCTTCTTCTTCTCCTTCTCCTTCTCCTTCTCCTTCTCCTTCTCCTTCTCCTTCTCCTTCTCCTCTTCCTCCTCCTCCTCCTCCTCCTCCTCCTCCTCCTCCTCCTCCTTCTTCTTCTTCTTCTTCTTCTTCTTCTTCGATTTTACTTTTAAGTAACCTCCACACCCAACCTGGAGCTTGAACTCATGACCCTGAGCTCAAGAAAGCACAACTAACTGAGCCAGCCAGGCGCCCCCTCTCTTCTTCTTATAAGGGCACCAAACCTATTGGATCAGGACTCCACTCTTATGATCTGATTTAACCTTAATTACTTCCTAAAAGCCCTATCTCCAAATACAATCACGTTAGTCACACTGGGGGTTAGAGGCTCAACATATAAACTTGGGTGGGACACGATTCAGTCCATAGCAGTGACCCAGCTTGATGTCCCACTTTAGTTACCATATCTGGTCTTTATGACTTTGGCTCTTTCCAAACATTAAATCCACTCTGAAATAATGAAGATTTGTGAGGCATTTTGGAAAGAATGTGCCCAGTTACAGAAGGCCAAAAAAGAGTTCCAAGAATGTGCTGAGTACCTACAATAAATATTAGGAGGCACCACATCATGGTGGCTAAGAATGTGGGTCCTGGAACCAGACACACCTGGGTCTAGTTCTGCCCTCTGTCTGCTAGAGGGGTGATCTTGGGCAGGCTATTTAATCTCTCTGAGTTTCAGTTTCCTTAATTCTAAAACAGGACTGTCAGAAGCCAAACACCAAAGGCCATATATTCTATGATTCCATTTATATGAATGTCCAGAACAGACAAATCCATAGGGATTGGGGACTGGGTGGAATGGGGAATGACTGCTAATTAGTATGGGGCTTCTTTTTGGAAGGATGGAAATATTCTGGAATTCGATAATTGTGATGTTTGCACAACACAGTGAGTATACTAAAAACCATTGGACTGTACAGTTTAAAAGGATGAATCTTGTGGTATGTAAATTGCATCTCAATTTTTAAAAATTCATAGAGAGCATCAAATGAGGATATTGAGGTTGAGTACTTTACATAATATCTGGTCTGTAGGAAGAGCTCAAGAAGTGTTGCCTGTAGGATGAGGATTATTTTATCATCCAAACTGGCACACTTTTGAAGGTTGACAGGGGTAGTAGTAATTATTTTTTTTAATATTTATTTATTTATTTTGAGAGAGAGAGAGAGAGAGCATGCGCATGAGTGTGGGGGGGGGGGGTGGCAGAGAGGAGAGAGAGAGAAACTCAAGCAGGCTCCATGCTGTCAGTGCTCGATCTCACAAACCGTGAGATCACGACCTAGGCCAAAATCAAGAGTCTGACACTCAATTGCTCAACTGACTGAGCCACCCAGGCACCCCACTGGTACTAGTAATTATTATATTGTCACAACAGGTGACTATAAAACCAGGACTGTCTTGGACGAACCCTAATGTATGGACATCTAGCTATCGGCATATGGATCACCCAAGGGGTCTGTTTTGATAAGGGCAACATTTATTTGAATATTCAAGATCAGGGAGTATTAACGATTGCACACGTAACTATAAGTATCCCCTCAGAGAAACCAGTGCCTGTTGATCATTCCTTCATTGGCAAGTGAATGGAATTGCCTTTCAGGCATGTTAACAGTCTGATTCCACATTTCCATAGGTAAGACCCAACCGTAACAGCCACATGAAAAAAAACAGGAAGAGAATTTCATCAATTTTAGCTTTCTCCTTAATAAGCTATTAAAAGCTTTCCCTCACCTCCCCTTTAGCATGTTTTTTCTCCATTTTGTGTTCTCTGTACCCAACTCTTTTTGTTTTTCTATTGTAATCCCCCCACCCCCACCCCCACCCACACTCCAGGCTTACTTTTGATGCCCTTGCCTTTGTCCTTCTATGTTGCCTTTACTCTTTTGTGACCTTTCCCTTCTCTCTTTGATGCAACACACATTATTGAGCACCTATTCTGTGCCAGTGACTTTCCTCGGCTCCAGGGATACTGCGGCGAAACGGGTGCAGGCGTTACCACGAAGGAATACATAACAGGCTGGCAGTCAAGGCAGGCACATCAACAGGTAACTGCAGTAGTTAGGGCTAAGTGCCCTTGTGGAAGTATGTAAGCAGGGGGTAATAAGAAATCACATCCACTGGGCACCTGACTCAGAAAGATGGAAAGGGCATAGCGCAATGGATTCCTACTGGAGGAGACGCCTATTCCAAGGGAGGAAACAAGAGTTGGGGTTAGCCAGGTGAAGACAAGGATAGATGAAGGACGTCAGAGGCAGAGGAGATTAGAAAGCCTGGTGTGAACGAAACTGCCAGCAGTGAGGTGTTCCTAACGGAGCAAGTGAGATGCAGTGACTGGAAAAGTGGGCGGGAGCCTTACCAAGATGGGCTGCCAGGAGAGGCAATACTCCTGCAGGCAGGGTTTGAGGTGGGGACCGCTGGTGTTAAGTGGAAGTTGACATGGTCAGACCTGGGTTTCAGGAATGCCATCCTGGCAGAGGTTAGGGCAGAGGCTCCCAAACTGTCAAGTGCATATGAATCAACTGGGATCTTGCTAAAATACAGATTCGGCTGTCTGTCCTTCTCTCTGCCCCTTCCCCAGGTACACTTTCCCTCTCTCCCTCAAAATAAATAAACTTTAAAGAAAAGGGGGGGGCACGTGGGTGGCTCAGTTGGTGGAGCAGCCGACTTTTTTTTCTTTAATTTTTTTAAAGTTTATTTATTTATTTTGACGGGGAGAGTGAGCAGGGGAGGGGCATTGAGAGACAGGGAGAGAGGATCCCACTGACAGTGTGGAGCTCAATGCGGGATTCGAACCCACGAACCATGAGATCATGATCTCAGCTGAAACCGAGTCAGGTGCTTAACAGACTGAGCCACCCAGGAGCCCCACCCCCCTTTTTTGAGCATCTGCTCTTGATCTCAGCTCAGGTCATGATCTTGCAGTTCGTAGGCTCGAGCCCCACGTCCGGCTAACAGCATGGAGCCTGCTTCACATTCTGTCTCTCCTTCTGTCTGCCCATTCCCCACTTATACTTTCTCTCTCTCTCTCCCAAGATAAATAAATAAACTTAAAAAAAAAATACAGATTCAGATTCAACAGGTGTGAGGTGGGGCCTAAGAATCTATTTATTTCTCACAAGCTCCCAGGGGAGACCGGTCTGGCTGTCGATCTGTTGATACACTTTGAGGGACAAGGGAGGAAGGAACAGGTGGAGCAGGTGGGGCTGCTGCAGCAGTTTGAGTGAGAAACGATAGATGGCAGCGTGGACTTCGGCGGACAAGGAGGTGGGGTGTGAGACGTATCTCCATGGCCGGTGCCATAGGGCTTGGGGAGGTGAGGGAGCATGATGGGCCTGGAGGTCCCAATGTTCTCTTTGCCTGGCCCCCCATTTGCCTTCTGCCAGGGTCAGGTTTGCTTACACCATGGCTGAGCTTAGGCTACATTTTGCTGCCTTTTATACACCTTCTGCATCACCCTTCTCATCCCCGACATTTGTTCCTTTGTCAGTTGGCCCACCGACCACGTGTACAAGAAGGGGCTCTCCTGCCAGCTTGCTGCCCTCACCTCCCACCACTCCTTGCTACTGAATTCTTCCCATACCCACCTATCTGAGAGTGGGGATGCTTGGAACATTCCTCACCCATGTCTGCACATACTTGAGCCCCTCCTTTGACACTCCCTACCCTTTGCACCAGTCTGGAAGGAAAATCACAGCTTGTCATTATCAAAAGCTTTCTGCTGACGTACAGTAACAAAATACGTTTTTGACACTCGTCTCTGATGTGTTCTCTGATTCCTTCTAAAGTCACCCAGTTGGAATGTTCTTTTGGGTTTTTATGGTGCATCTTGAGAGCTTTCCTGTGTATTATCCCATTCGCAACTTCCCCCAATCACCCACTCTCGAACTGGCTGGGGATCAGTTGTGTCAAGGATAGCATAAGCACATCGCCACTCAGCATCTTTATGTAGACAATTGTGAACTAGACCCTTCTGGCCAACCATATGGCTGATTTCCATCTCTCCTTTTCCTCGTTACATACTGAACTCTGAATGCCATTTTGGAACACAGAACCATGCAGAATGCTTCTAGTGAGAGTATCTGATTTGTACTGAGTAGAATAGAGTCCAGAGATATTTCTGTATTTTGGTACCATTTGATACAGTTCCAGGATTAGAATGTTTTCAGTGATGCTGATTTAATTTCAGCCATGTGGGAAAATCTTGTTCTGCATCTTGGTCTACACTCCTTCACCTCAGTCTAGCTGTTTATAAACAGCAACAGGCATACACCTCATTTACAGAGAGTTTGGACCCCTCCAAAAGTAAGTCTTTTTCCTTCCCTGTCTTCCACAGACTACATCCAAAAATCTCAGAACACCTTAGGGACTAAACCTTGAGACTGCTCCTTCCAAAATGCTGTTTTACTTTTCCTTAAAAATGCAAATATCTTGGGGCGCCTGGGTGGCTCAGTTGGTTGAGCATCTGACTTCAGCTCAGGTCATGGTCTCGTGGTTTGTGAGTTTGAGCCCTGTGTCGGGCTCTGTGCTGATAGCTCAGAGCCTGGAGCCTGCTTCAGATTCTGTGTCTCTGTCTCTCTGCCCCTCCCCCACTCGTGTGTGTGTGTGTGTGTGTGTGTGTGTGTGTGTGTGTGCGCGCGCGCGCTCTCTCTCTCTCTTTCTACCTCAAAAATAAATAAACATTAAAAAATGCAAATATCATGACATTGCAATAAAATAAATAAATAAGGCCCATGTCTCACACGTTTACCAACAGAGTCAGATGCAACCAGTTTTCTAAGAAAGAAGTTGAGCACGATTTCAAAGTTTGCACTGGGGACCACCCAGGAAACTAGGAAATGGATATCCTTCAGGACAGAGCAGAAGAAATTATTGGCCAAGCTGTGACCCTTCTTGGGTGTTGAACTCCCAGTAAAAAGAACCACTAAAAGTGGTAAGAGGCTAATTACCAGGTAGGAGCAGTTCATTCTAAAATGGAGCCCTCTCTGCAGGCAGTCTGGTCTTTTAGCATCTGGTGTAGAGCAAGGTGTAGTTAGACACATCAGAGAACAAAGAATAAGTAGGAAGTCAACCAAGGCCCTTTCCAAGGAGCCCATAGGCTCAGCAATAAACCCTGGAGGGAAGCCCAGTTTTAACTGGGTATTTAAGATTTCCTGGTGGGGGTAAGCAGAGAGAACCTAATCCTTGTATTTGCCTGTGCATGTGTGAAATTCACACCAAGTTACAAGTGGTTTTTATTTTATTTCTGAAAACACAAAGCAGTTCAAAGTACTGCGTGTGTGATAGATGGAAGGCTTGAAGTTGCTTAGGATTAAACTGCTCAGAAAGATTTCCAGCCCACGTGGCTGTCCTGGGGTGGGGAGGGGTCTGGGAGAATCAAACGGAGCAGCTGCCCAACTTCCACCCTCCTTACCCACAGCCATATTGATACTGACCAAACTAATGTCTGGAAGAGAACTCTGGAATCAGAGAGCTAGTTTGGTACCTGATACTTTCTGGCAGACACCTTTTTGAAGCTACAAGGGAATGATGATGTCATTGCCTGAGGCCTTATGCAGGCCTGGCGATGATCTAGACAGGTTGCATCTGATTCATACTCTTTGCTGGATGGTGTCTCATTGCTCAGAATTACCCTTCACACTAAAGGAAAAAAAAGAAAAAAAAAATCCTAGGGTACCTCCCTAATAGCAATCTTGCCCCCACTCCTAGGACACTGAAATTACCATGCCTATATTGGAAAGGCTGTTGAAAAGTGACAATGTAATAATAGCATTCTCAAGACAGTGCTCCCAAGTCTTGTCGAAATTGCTAGGTACTCTGGGTAATTAAAACAATTATAATTGTTTGTTTCCATGTAATGCTTTAGCACTAAATCCCTGTGGTGTACATGATGCACAACCAGATTCCAAGTGGTAACTGGAGTTTTCTTTTAAACTTGAAGTCAATGAAACAGACCTTCTGTATATATCTAGCAATTATATATCTAGCAATAGGAGACACTCAGGACACAAGAGAGACCATTAGATGTCATATAGTCTGGCCCCTTCATTTTATAAGTGAGGAGATTTGGATCCAGAGCAAGGAAGAGACTTGCCCAAGGGCTTTCTGAAAAGCAGAGCTGGAACTGAGCTCATTTCATTACACCAGGCTGTCCTTAAATGTAAAGAAAAAACTGATGTCTAGGTGTATGAAGGACAAGAAAGATAAACACCCAAAACTCATTCCTTTGATTCACTCTTTCCTTTCATGGTCACGCTGTTTTTTCCTAACTTTACTTTTTCTCACCTTTTGACTATACTGTTGACTCACACTTCCCTCCTGCTTACAACTCCAAGGTCTCTCCATTCCTGTCTCTTCCTTCCTAGAATCAGTTTGACTGCATTTAGAAGGAGAGCTCAGTATGTCGCCCAGCAGGGCTCTGAGCCGGTTGGAAGCCACCCTGTTCTGACAGGTTGTGAATTTCACAGAAACTCTATAAAGAAGCCTTTAAGAATAATGCCTTTTAAAACATCTACTTAATAAGAGGCCATGAAAGGCAACGTATTAGGGTTACTGTGGAGAAACTGTGTTGACTGAACAGAAAATCTTTTAAAATTATATTCAGGAAACTATTCCAAATTAAATGGATTGGGGGAGGCATGTGTCAAGTTTGGGGATCCATAAGAAAGTAGTATATCAATGTATAAAATATTCACCCAAATGTTGAAACCTAAGTGATGGGATTTTATTTGCATTTTTTTGTTGTTGCCAGAATTTTCTAATCTTTCTGTAATGAATTTGTCCCATCATGTGTTAGTTAAAGCCGGATTCAAAAATGAAAAAGAATCACGAACTTCTAAAGGCTTCTAACTGGTTAGCAAGACGCAAGGTCATGTGAGCTATCACTCAGGCTAATTGCCCCGTCACAAGACGTCTCATTCGCGCACCCTGTCAACACCCCCACATTAGCCAGGTGTGCTTGCTTGTCGACACCTGTGGACTACACTGAGGGACCAGATCTGCCCTGAAGCTAGAAGCCTATAAGGGGTGCTTGACTCAGTCCCAACTTGGCCTCTTGCCAAGCTCCACCCTTGAAGAAGTCACTTAGGACCTGGTATTTCATTCCTCTTCCCCCACGTAGACATCTGTCTGTGTTCCTGACACTTACTCACCTCGTCTTTTATTTCGGCTTCTGCTGTTTGGTGCTGCTTCCCACAATGGCAGCCGGCTAGATTCCATAAGCTCTGCTCTCCTCTGGACTGATTTTCACCCGTGTTCTGCACACAGTGATTTGCTGAACCCATGGCTTAGCACCAAAACTGAACTCTTAGGCCTGATTGTGGCAATCTACCCCTTTCCTCCTAGTCTGCCATGCATATAGCCATCCAAGCCCTGAGTGCTGACTCACGCGTGTGGGCCGTGGGGTGACCTGGGCTGTATCACCCAAACCCTAGCGGTTGCCCATTTTTCTTAGTCTGGCTTAGTCTGGGGCTGATGCCAGGTTCGCAGACCTCTGCCATCCTCCCTCCTCCAGGTTATTTCGATATGGCAGATCTATTGTTAGGATGTGTAACATAACTCAAAACAGTTGTCTGGGATTCTCTTAGTGTACTCAGAGACAAGTACAGCCAAGCTCAGAAAACTTTGTAGTCATATATTTTTTAAAGTACTGTACCTCTAAAACTCTAGCATACAAGAAAGAGAGACAAAGTATGCTTTAACCTGCACAATGTTCAGTTGGGGGAATCCGAGAAGGGAGCGGTGGCAGGAACGATTACTTATCCTCAGTCTTTGGTGGGAAATTGGGGTCCCAAGATATACTAACCTTTGGGTTTTAAAATTAGTCGCATACTCCCAAAGCAAGCTTTTCCAATATCTTACTCCCTTAATTTCTTACGTGGAATTATTTGTGCAGAAGGATCTGGTTAAACGGACTCATTGTCATTTATAAATCAAAACCAAACATATTCCTCCCTTACGAATGTTGAATTTGATATTTGCTTGTCCCAGCTTACGAGGTTCTAGTCCACACTCCTACAAATGCAGAAACGAACAAACATGTTCATGGTGGCATCTCCAAACCGACTTGACTTGGGGAGCCTATGTAGGCTACTGGGAGAAGAGATGACCTCTCCTTCGTTGAACTTTGGGGGAGCCTGAGTCACAACATCTCTCATCTCTGACAAACAGTCAGTGAGGGTTTACTTGTGGTCACACAGTTTGACATGGGTGCAGGTTTGGCCCAGAGATATTTTGTTACTGTAATACATGAAATATTTGTGCCACATCCCCCCTAAGACTTGACTTCCTAGAATGTTTTATTAGCTAAGTGACATTTTATCAGCGAGCTCGTTGGAGCAGGGATTAGCTGCCTGGCAGCTGAGGACAAGAAGATAATTCATTCTTTCATTGCTTCAACAGATGGCTATTGAGCACCTACTATGTTCCAGGTAAGTGCTGACTATACTACAGGCAATCTGTGACTTCACCAAATTAGGAGAGCTCCCTGTGTCCTTTTGGATGTATAACTGTCCCCTCCCACACACACACCACTGAGTCCCAAAGAATGACCTATCCTTTTTGGCTTCATGTAATTCTCAGCCACCCTATACCTTATCTTTCTAACTCTGTCCATTTATCTGAACCATTTCCATTGTCCATCTGCCCCCACGAAAGCCCACTGATGGCTATTTCAGGTCCTGCTTACCCCAAGTCAGTTTTCCCCTGAAACTGTTGACCTGGTTTTCTGCATCATTACTTCAAACACACACAAGAACTAACTGCTTAAGATGTAAATACCAAGGTAACTCCAACACAGTGACTCTTGAAAGACAAGCCGTAAAGACTGGATACAGTGGTCAACTGCATGAGTTCTTAACCCAGAGGGCCCCATTTAAATCCTCTTTCTACCACTTACTATACTTCTCTGCCCAGATTACTCATCTGTCAAGTGGAGATATTAATAGCACCTATTTCACCGAGGATTTTGATGAGCTAGTACATGTAAAATACCTATACTAGTGCCTAGTACATAATAAATAAACATTCTTGTGATATATCTTAGCTATTATCATTACTCTTTAGGTTGGAAAGAAACTGAGTAGTAATTGTGGGCTAGTGGCAATGGAGTTGATATTTTGAGGCAGGTACCTGGAACCTCCACATATCAGATGATGTGGCTGCACGCAGCTGGGAACATGAGGCCCCGCCATTTTGAGAGGAGTCCCCTAATTTGATTAAGTATGTAGGACATGGAACTTATATAGCAACCATTTTTCCAAATGAAGTTTCTTTCGTTGTTTTTGAGTTTTTTCCCCCTCTCATTCAGAAAGCAAAATATGCTCACTAAAATATCAGGGTAAAAAATAAACAGAAAA
Source organism: Panthera onca (assembly GCF_046562875.1). NCBI lineage: Eukaryota > Metazoa > Chordata > Mammalia > Carnivora > Felidae > Panthera > Panthera onca. The sequence continues at coordinate 20,302,640 of NC_138357.1, read as the reverse complement.
ACAAGAGGAAGATATAAAGTGCTTATGAGCATATCCCTCAAAAGACAGACAGTATTAGGACCTTAGCGTAAAACTTTCCAGATCATTCTCAAGGCATGTGATACGGTAAGACTTTTTGGTGACCATCTTTTAAGAAACTTAGCATTATATTCTAAATATCATCATTAGGGGCGCCTGGGTGGCTCAGTTGGTTAAACGTCAACTCTTGATTTTGGCTCAGTTCATGAGTTCAGGCCCTCTGCTATCAGCATGGAGCCTCCTTCAGATTCTCTGTCCCCCTCTCTCTGCTCCTCCCCCACTGAGGTGCTCTCTCTCTTTCTCTCTCTAAAAAATAAAATAAACATTTAAAAAATTTAAAAAACGTATATATCATCATTCGTAGGGGCACCTGGTTGGCTCACTCCCTGCAGTAAGTTCAGGGCCCCTCATTGGGTGTAGAGATTATTTAAAAATAAAATCTTAAAAAAATAAATATCATCATTAGTTGCTGTAAATTGTTTTCTCCTTTTAGTTATTGCAAACAACACTAAGATAGACATCTTCTTAGATGTATATCCATCTTGGCACACAACCTTAATCGTTACCTTAGGACACTTTTCTCCAGAAGGTGAAATCCTTAGCTTATTTAGGTTGCATTGTTGGTTGTTTGCCTGCTTTTTGTCTGAGAATTTTAATGAAATACTGAAAAGTTTAATTTTTTTTTATAAAATCTTAATTAGACACTGAAATATAAATATAAGTTGTGGGAAAGCTTCATGACCATCATTGCCATTGCTCGGTAAAGCAGGGAGAGCACTTTACTTCCTGCTGGGTACCGGGAGTCTGGAGGCCGCAGGCTGTGGGAAGAAGTGGGGGGCGGCAGTTCTGGAGTCTACACACTCCTTCAATTCCCGGCTCAAGTACTAACTTGCAATTGTATGACCTTGGGCTCATTTTTAACCTTGCCGAACCTTAATTTCTTCATATGAAACATCCCTTTTTATGACTTGGCCCATGCTTGTCTCTCCTATCTCATCTCTGTCTCTCAAGGCTCCCATAGAACCCTCTGCCCACAACGGTAAGATCCGGTCCGACTGAGCTACTCCCCAGGCCTCTCCCTCTGTTTCTCCCTTTTCCTCTAGTCCAACTCCCTCCTTGTATCTCGGGAATTAGTACTGATCGTTAGGGCTTCAGTTATTCATCACCTCCCTCGAAGAAACCTTTGTGACCATCCCCTCAACATGTACGCTTCGGTCTGGGTGAGTTGCCCTCTTCTTTTGTGCCATTAAAAAACTATCCTTGCCACCGTCATTTGTACACATCACACTGTTAGGTGCGGACCTGTTTGCACTTCTGGTTCTTCCACGACACAGAGAGGTCTTTGAGGTCAGGCAATAGTTCTTATTTATCTACGCATCCTCAGGAGCTAACCCGGTGCATGCAAGCAGTGAAGACTCCTCAGAACTTGTCAACTGACTGATGAATGAATGAAGTAGTATAACCACCCCTGTTTACCAAACTGTGTTAGCTAACGAATGAATGAAATAATGTCAGTGGAAATCCCCGGAAATGGCATCTCGGGGCACTAAAGGCAATGGACAGTAACTTTGTGACAGATCTCTTGCAATCACTTAAAATGTTCTGAATGTGAAATTCTGGAGAACCTCTGTCTTTGTTTGAGTCTGTTGAAAGGTGAATTTCGTCATCATAGACAAAGGACCTTTTGTTTAAGACAGCTAAGCCCAGCGATTAGTGGTGAGGCGCCATGCCTAAATGCTTCCAGGGCCTGGGGTCAACTCACCCAGACAGACCTCCCCTCTCTGGCCCCACACCTCGGACACAGCAGAGAAGGAGGAAGTGGGTAAAGAAGAGAGGGAATGAAGAAAAGGGGGCTGGAATAAGACCCTGTGGGGGTCAGTAATTGCAGCTTTTGCAGAGCAGCTGTGTTTCGAAAAGACAAGTTATACATCAGGGAGTTCCACGGCCCCCAGAGAAGTGCCCCCCACCCCCCGAATGCCTGTCACCTTCCATTCTTCCTCAGCTTTGCAGCCTTCTTCTGCAGATCTTCCCTGTGGTGCCTTGCGGAGGCATTCCATTGGCCAACTCCCCGTTACCTCCTGAGGTGCAAATGATCTACTGAGTACTGAGGGTGGATCTCCCAGCAGAAGAACTGGTCTCGCAGTTCTGACAGTCTGGCACGAAACTGCTTAGTGGCACCTCGTATCACAAAGGCTGGTCCTCCCCTCAACTGCTGGGATGGCAAACTCCAGGTCCTTTTAGGAAATTGCTGGCTCAGTCGCCGCCTCCCAGGTGGTTCTGCCCCTCAGGCCACCCCCTTTTGGTCCCCAGACGACATTCAGCTCAGTCAGTTTGATGAATTTCTCAGTCTCCAAGTTGCGGTTGACAACGGCATTGTCTTAAAGCACAAGCGAAAACCAAGCTCTTATTTGTGTAATATGTTTGTACTTGTGACGGGACAATGATGCAAATACGGGGTAAAGGGCATTTGAAAGAAAGAGAGAAAATCCTATAGAATTCAGAGGAATCTTGCCCTTTGGCCGGTTTCATGGGGAGAAGCCCTACAGAGGGCTGTAGCTCCACTGCGAAGCCTCAGCTAGTCCTCCCCAGGCCTGGGCTGATGGCGGGCCGCGCACCATGATGAAAGGTGAAGGGGTGGCAAAGCCCCAACCCACTGAAACCCTTTGCAGAGATTCCCACGAGTGCAGACTTGAACAAACACCCAACCACCACCCACCCAGCTCCGAAGACGGTTCCCAGTCCCCGCCCCCAGCATCCCCAATGCTCTGGAGTGCAGGTTCCCTCCTCCTCGCAGCTGCAGGGGTGGGGAGAGAAGAGGCAGAGGAGGAGCAGGGGCGGGGGTAGGGGGGAGGGTGGGAAGGCTTGAGTCTGGGCCTCTCCTCTGAGATGGAGCATCCGGAGGGCGGCCTGGCAGCCGGGTGACAGCAGAAGGTGCGGGGCCCCTAAAGGGGCGGGACTAGCACACTTGGCCTGCAGCTCAGCCTGGCCCCGGGCCAGACAAAGCACAAGCACTTCCTTTCTTTTTCAGTTCAATTTATTCTCTGAATCAACAAACCTTAGGCTATGAAGGGCAAAGCAAACTCAGTAGTTTAAACAAAGGCATTCATCAGGCAGCTGGGGCCCCCTGCAATGACAGATCAATTCCCACCCCCCCCACCCCCACCCCGGCCAAGAACCAGCCAACCTCCGCTGGGCTGGGACCCTAGGATTCCAGGATGATTTTTCTGACGTGGTTTCGAAGCTCCTTCTCTTGGACTTCTTTGTACAGGCAAGGGGTGGTGATGAGGTGATAGGGGCAGTGTGTCAGCCAACGCTAACGGAGCATCTAGTGTGGGGCAGGCTGCTTGGAACTAGAGGGAGGGTACATCACGAGGTCTCCGAAAACCAGGAAGCTTCGCCACCCGCACAGAGACCCCACTTGAGCCATAAACCTACCAAGTAACCAGTTACCAGCCAAGGTTTTAAAGCTACACAGACTAGGGCTCGAACCCCGGCCAACTCATTAACTTAAATAGCAACCTGACCTGGGGTACGTGGACCTCTCTGCACCTCAGTTTCCGTGCTGGTGAAATAGAAAAATAATATACCAGGCCTCATCCTTATTCCAGGCCTTATTGCCGCTTGGACACAAGTATCAGTACGTGTGTTCACCAACTACATTTGAAGCCAGGTTCCATAAGGCATTGGTGTGGCAAACACTGGCTCCCGTTCTAAGTGTTTTACATATTCATTTACATGTTCATATTTGCTTATTACATGTTCATTTACCTATTCATTTAACCTTTGTAGCAATCCTATGGAGTGGGTGCTAATGTTATCCCCATTTAACAGATGAGAAAACCCACCGCACAGAGAGCTTCTGTAACTCCCCTAGGCAGTGATACTTCTTCGATTTGTGTGAATGTGACACCTGTAACATAGGCCGTCCATAAATACGATCTGTGATTATTAGTCAGTAGTACTGTTATCATTACTATTAACTATGTTAGCATAACTATGAGTGGTTACCGTGGACTAAATTAAAATGTAGGTAAACACAAAGGGTTTGGCTATTTCCATCTGCTTCCTTAAAGGAAGCCCAGCATTATTTTAGGTAACTCTAGACAGTTATAATGGACCCTCCCAGGATTAATGGCTCCAGGGGGAAAGAGCAAATCCCCTGGGGCTACTGACTAAGCAAAGGGCAAACCGCTAGAAAGCCACGATGAATTAACCCTGAGAAGCCCTGAAGGAGGAAGCACAGACCAAGGCAAACAGCTCTGTTGCCTGGCGGTTGGCGGCAAAATCAAGACTTATCCAAAGAGACTCCAAGTCGAGGGTGAAAGACATTCTGTGTCGGTTTGCAAAGTGTAGAAGTAAAGAGGTCTGCAAGCAAGGGAGAGGGGAATTAACATACCTTGACTACCTTCTTTGGGTCAGGAATCGGGTAATTCATTTATCTTCATAGCGACTTCATGAGCTAGGTACTATGATTATCCCGATTTTAGTGATAAGGGCACAGACTCAGAGAAGTGAAGTGACCCACCTGACATCCCATGGCTCAAGACTGCTAGAGCTGGGACTAGAACTCTTTCCACAACCCCATTTTATAAATCCAAACAGAACTCATTATTGCCCTCCCTAAACATGCTCCTTTTATTCTATTCTCTGTCTTGGTGAATGGGGGCCACCATCCAAGCAGTCACCCAAGACAGAAATTTGAAGCTCATTCCCATATCCAGACCAGCATCAATTGCTTCTAGAAACTCTACCTCATTAACATCTCTTGTATCCACCCTTCCTGTCTGCCTCCACCATTCCCTATCGGGCTGGAATATTGATACTGGGGAAGGTATGTTAGGACATAGGCTGCCTGTCTAACACTGGAACCACTGAACTTGAAGATATCATCCAGATTCTGCCTGGTATCTCCAGCACTTAAAACACGTATTTCATGAAATATTGGCTGACTGAGTGGATGGATGCATAAATTAATGAGTAAGCAGATGCTAATATTCCAACTTTGAGATTCTTTGTTTTAATAATTGTTGTAAAGTTCACGTAATTTGAGAGAGAGAAAGAAAAGGCACGAGTGGGGGAGGCGCAGAGAGAGAGGGAGAGAGAGAATCCCAAGCAGGCTCATTGCTGTCAGCACAGAGCCCAACTCGCGGGGTTTGAACACAGGGCTCAAACTCACGAACCGTGAGATACTGACCTGAGCCAAAATCAAGAGTCAGCCACTTAACCGAATGAGCCACCCATATGCCCCCCACTTTGAGCTTCTTAAACTCCTCAGTGATTGTCCACCACCTTCAGGATAGAGCCCCAAATTTACATATAGACTAGTTGGCTTCAACGATCTAGCTGCCGACTCCCTCTGCTTCAGCTTAATTCTCAGATTAATTTTTTTTCTTTCCCATAAAAGAGCCACATTCTCTTTTGCATTTTGGCCTTCAGTCTTTCATTTGTGTGGACCACCGCACATCCTCCCCACACTAGCTCCCACTCTTCACCTCCTTAGCTCATGCTCAGCAACATAAATGGTTTATTCTTTGGAAAGTTTTTCCCGACACCCCAAATCCAAGTTTTCGGAGTTGCCACAACTCAGTCTCAGATTGGCCAAGTGACTTGCCCAAGGCCACACAGCTTGTAAGCATCAGGGTCCAATTTTCCCTGCTTTATGAGATTCCAAATGCACGTTATATCATTTGCATTACTCCTCAACAACTCAGGGGGCTAAGGGGTTAAGTGACTGGCCCAAGATTACACACCTAAAGAGATGCAATTTTGTAGCCCTAAATCCAGCTGCATTGTGCTATACCAGATCAATTCCATCTCATTGGAGTTGAAAAAACTTTGCGTTATGAAGGGGTAGGGTATCGATTTCACTACTGACAGAGGTACAAAAGATCCCTCATCATTATAAATTGACAAACCAGCTCCTAGACAAACATCCCAAGGGTACATACCACTACCAATACAAAAATCCCTGGACAGTTCTTTGCTTTCTTGTTTAGCTTGAATAGTGCTCCATCTTGGCACTGTCCCCTCTCTGCGTCTGTCAGAAAATGAGGCACGGTGGCCTTTATGATGGGTTCCCAAGGGAATGAAGTGAGCTGACTCACTACATTCTCTCACTGGGTAAGCCACTGGGTACCCACTGCAGTGGCCAATACCTTCACTTAGCAATCAGGTAAGTGTAAGACTTGAAACGACTCAAACCTCTAGGGGTGCCTGGGTGGCTCAGTCAGTTAAGCATCCAACTTCGGCTCAGGTCATGATCTCACAGTTCATGGGTTCAAGCCCTGCGTGGGCTCTGTGCTGACAGCTCAGAGCCTGGAGCCTGCTTCAGATTCTTTGTCTCCTTCTCTGTCTCTGCCCCTCCCGTGCTTGCACTTTGTCTCTCTCTCTTTCTCTCTCTCTCTCTCTTTCTCTCAAATAAATAAACATTAAAAAATTTAAAAAAAAATAAATGATTTAAACCTCTTCATTTGACTTTAGGCTCTAGAAACCATCGAAAAGAAGTGTGCTTTTGGAAATTCACAAACAGCAGATTTTCTTCCCTTCCATCATATGCTTCTATAAAGACAGAATTGCATCAGGCGGGGAGGATATCAGACAGGACTGTGTCAGATATGGTGCTGAGATTATTATTAGCCTTGAAATTCTCCATCTAACCCGGAGATAAACAGTTCAGGCTTAAAAGAAGGTCACCCTACAATGACACTACTGCTCCTGGTACCTGTAGGTGTTGGGAGGATTCATCCTCAAGCTGGACGCCTGACGTCCCCTACTCTTTTTGAGAGCTCAGAAGCCTCCAGCTTCGGTCTCATCCTCCCTTTTTCTGTTAAGAAAAGTCCTGGTCCTGGGGCACCTGGGTGGCTCAGTCGGTTAAACGTCCACTCCTTGTTTCGGCTCAGCTCATGATCTCATGGTTGGTGAGTTCGAGCCCAGCATGGGACTCTGTGCTGTGTCAGCTCAGAGCCTGCTTGGGATTCTCTCTCCCTCTCTCTCTCTCTCTCTCCCTCCCCCACGTGCTCTCTCTCCCTCTCTCAAAATAAATAAATAAACTTAAATTTTTTTTAAATGTCCTCATCCTCAGGTTGAAGAGGCACAACTGAATTTATTCTAAAATCTGCCGTTATTTAAAAAAGTAATTGCCTCATTTCCTTTCTCCTCCTGCCTGTCCAGTCTCATCATCATTCTGTAGAGTCCTTCTTTATTGCTGAAGGACGCAGCCCATGATCAGTGCAACACTAAGAGTGGTGTTGATATTTGACCATGATCAATTTTATTAAATAAATATGACAGCTTGAAAAGTACGATGAGGTTTTCACTAAAACACATTTTCCTCATTGGATTACATTTCAGTAGGCACATTCCAGCAAGTCTGCAGTCCCATATCTATCCTGCATCCCCCAAATACTCTTGGGAGTGCGTAAAGGAAAAGGCTGGCTAACAGCCTCAGAAAGTCCATCTATAAAATCAAGGCATAGGGCCTCGGAGTAGAGATATGCAAAGAAACCTCAAAGATCCAAGATGTCTCCGGGGCCAACCACTTTTCCCAGCAAGCTAACTGACAGCATTAACAAGTCAAAGACAGGTCAATAACCCAGGAAGTTTGTCAATCTTGCAAGGGGAGTGAAAGGAATCTCTGAAGCCAAAACTGGTAGCACTGTCCAGGGGAGAGTGTGACCTTGTTCAAGAACTTTACCTACCCGTATGGTACGGTCTACTGTATCCAGAACAGAGACTATAAGACATTAAGACCTCAGGAATAATTTGTTAATGAAATTACTCAAATGAATGAGTGGGTGCCTTAAAGGTCTCAGTGACAGGGCATTTGTGGAAATGTCTGCATTAGCAGCCCATCGAATATTAGCATCGTGGGTCTGATTCCTTTAAATCTGACTCTTCTGACACATGGTATCCAATGTAACTGATTGAGAGGACCCTAGTGTCCCAAGTCCCACCGTAAATGGTGCCACTGGCATCCCCATTGTAAATATCATCTCTGACTTCTGTTCTTGTGCAGTGCTGACAAATCACGCTTCTGAGTCTGGAGCCCTAAGCCAGATCTCGGACACCAGCAAATTCATCAAGATAATGTTACCGGGGGTGGAGTAAACACAAAGGGTTCTGGATGTCAATTAGTCTTACCCAGGAGACATTATCTGATCATGGGTCCTTTTTGTATTTCTACTACTTCACTTTCTGTAAAATCAACACCAATGCCCAAGACTCCATTATTTTTCCCCATGCAGCCAATTATTTTCTTAAATTTTATCTTAAAGAACAATTCTCCCTGGGACTGATCCATGCCTCTTGAGACTTCAGTCAATTTTGGTATCCAAAGCCCCTCTGTGCGACTCTCTTTAGCTGCTAATGGTTCTTTCCACTATGGTTCCAAGTATTTCTTCATCCTGTTTAAGAAATTAGCACTAATGGAAGAGAATATGTTTAGGTTGCTTTTTTTCCTATCCCCAACCAAAGTCCCTGAGGGTATGGTGCTGGGGTGCATTTTAAGGAATTATTAACAGGGCTGAGGGACCTTTTTTAAATATTTATTTTTAAGTAATCTCTACACCCAGCATGGGGCTCAAACTCACAACCCCAAGTCACATGCTCCACCGACTGAGCCAGCCAGGTGCCCCCTGAGGGACCTTTTAAAGCTTTCGAATTAATGAAAAAATTCAGACCATGGTGTCCTTGACCTCTAGAAACCACTTTCTCAGGTAAGGAAGGAAGGATCTACTAATTGGCTTACAATAGTCGTCGAAGGCTCACTGTATACCAAATTCTATGGCCTTTGATGGCAACAGAAAATAAATAATGTGCATGAGCCATATGACAGGACTAGAAGGCTACTGACAGATGAGTCTTCTGGATTCGATTGTACATGGAGTAGTGGAGAGACTTCTGCATTGGAAGTCCCAACTCTGCATTTACCTGCTGCATAATCTTGCACGAATCACTTAAGCACCCTGAACCCCTACCTCTTAATTGGCAAAACGGGGAAAGATGAGCCTTTCCCCTACCTTCGCTCACAGGGCGGAATGCAGGATCAAACGAATGAATGGACGTAAGATTGCTTTGTAAATTTTAAGGTGCGGTCCATTGGTGACTCACTACTATCACCATCATCATCATCATCATCATCATCACCCCTCCTCCTCCTCATCAGTCTACTGTTGTTAAGGAGAAAAGATCCTGTTGGATGAATGGATGCTAGCCTAAGGTTCCACTCCCCTCGGAACACAGCTGCTCATGGGACTGCAGTCAGTGCGCTTGCCACTCTTGGTGACACCACGATTGCTACTTACAGAGCAGCCTTCCCAGGGCAAAAGGGATCAGATGCTGTGACACCCGAATTGCTGGGTATCAAATCTCTCCCATTGTCTTCCAAAGGAACACAATGTGTTGCAGCTGGAAAGAGACAAACCGATCTGAAGCGAAATCATGCTGCCTCCAAGTTGCTGGAGTCAGCTCCTCAGAAGGTGAATGTTACAAAGCTACGGTACTCTGCCCTCCCCACCCCCCCACCCCCGCCCCATTTAATTGGGTCTGAATTTAAGCTACACATTGAGAAAGCTCTTCTGTCACTTTTTGTCAAAGAATTCTCTTTGAGTTGCTTGGAATATCTATAAAAAATGTAGCCTAAAGCAGTGTCTTTTGAATACCCAGCTCGCTAATTCGGGTCCTGGAACACTGTGAGCAAACACCACCGGCCTGCGATGGATAAACTACCAAAAAGACATTTTCCGCCATTCAAATAGCGTTCCAAGAAAGAATAGGAAATGCCTCATGCCTCTAATGGAGGCTATTTGCTGCAAAAACAAGTCATTCGGGTCTGTGGACCTAGAAATGCCTTTTGCAAATAAAAGCGAAAGGAAGAGAGAGCAAAACAGCCACTGAAGCCATGAAGTCATCACCCACAAAGCACATGATTCAAATAAAAATGAAATACTCATTTGAAAAGCGGGTTACCCACACACCCAACAGCAGTTGTTAGTTTATGTGTAAAAGAAAACAACCAGCATTTTGTACGGATCTCAAAGAAAATGAACAACTTGTTCCTTGTTAGTGGCTAATGTAAATATCAGAGCAAATAGCATCTTTTGTTCAAATAAAATCATAGAACATTTCAAAATGCTCCTACATAAATCCTTACATCAAAATGTACATATCTTAAGATTCTGGAAGCTGAGCCCCAAATGATGTGCTTAATACATTTGTTCTTCCTTCAAGAGATGAGGTATAATTGTACGCAATCATCTCGTAGCTAGGAATTATATTAAGAACCCTGAACTGTAAGTACTAAATCAAACTAAATAGTCTCTTATCCTATTTTTCTCTTCATACTTGTCATTACTTCCTGAAGTTCTCATTACCGCTGCATAAATTCTACCCCCTTCCGTAGGTTTCCTTCAGAAAAGGAGGGTAGCCTTCCCCCTTCTCCTTTCCCTCAGAACCACGGTTTTCTCTGCACAAATGTTCCTGAGGTGAGGCTCACAGATTATTTCAATGCTCACTAATACCTTTCCGGGTTCGATGAATCAGTTCTTGCTGCTTTGTCTTTTTACAAATATTTAGCGTCTCTTCCAAACTCGCTTTTGCTGTCCCTTGAGAAAAGAGAACCTGTTCTAGAAGAAAGGTTAATGGGAAAACACGAGCTACACTGTGATGTTCAATACAGGCTTCTTTTTCCAAAGCTAAAAACCACAGTCCTCCTTCATTCGGTCCTACAGAAGACCTAACATCGCCGGCTAATGGGCTGCCCACAAATGACCACTATTGAATGAATAATAAAGGAATAATAGCAATGTGATTTCCACTTACATCAACCACAAAAATCTTCTGGGAATCATCCAAAAACTGCACTTTTAAATGTAGCATTCTTGGAGAGGCCGTTGGGCTGCAAGCGGGCTCCGAGTGCTGTGGGAGCTGTAGACAGGAAGAGGGGTTTTCTCCAGCTGCATGCGGTGAGCTGGGGGTGGGGTGGGGGGAGTGCACCCCCACCCAGGCGCCCCCCCCCCCCCTCAGCAGGGCATACTTCGGTTTGCTCCAAGTGATGCACACCCAAGGGCGTTTGTGCTGCGCGGCGCTGGCGATCAATTTGGTCAACGTCAAATCCAAGTGGACTCTCTCTAGCCCTCTTGAACTAGTTCCTTTCTTCAAGGGAAAAGAGAAAGAGGGAAAGCACTCGCAAGCCCTGGGGATTTTCTGTATTTCACAAAAGCACCATGTGAAAACCCTAGGTGAAGCTTCGATAAACCGGAGAACAGCCCTGTCTCCAAAGTAAAGGGATTAGAGTTGGTCTCAGGTTGTACTAGAAATTTCGTGGCCAAACTAGGAGGCTTTGTACATAACGATTTTAATTGCTTGAATTTCCATGACTTCAAAATGAAAACTGTGTTAAAAGGAATATACAGAAAGGCTTTCACTCCCACTCCTGCCCCCTCTCTTCTGGGCAGAATAGTGCCCGGCGAATAGTGTCACGGGTTGCTGATAGTACACGTCTAGCAGTAACCAACTGTATTAGGGTTTTGCTGTTGTTATTTAGCTTGCAGTGTGTCTTTAAGCAAATACCGTACAAGCAAGTACGAAAGTATTTCTTATATGTAGGTAGCGTGCTGTTGCACTGGTCCCTGCCTTCCTTTTCTTACTTCGCATATCATTGTGTTCTCCCTTTAGCTGTGCCTGGAGCGCTTCCTCGCTTCTTTTGACAGCCATATGATTTTGCATGCCGTAGGTAAAACAGCTTACTCAAACGGTTCCCTATTGGTGGACATGGGTTGTTTCCAACCTTTGGCTATCGTAAACAAGGCTGAGCTGAATATCTTCAAATGTATGTCATTTTATATGTGTGCAGGTATAGCTGTAGGACAGGTTTCCAGAAGTAGGATTGCCGGTCAAGGATTACAGATTGGTAATTTTGATAGCTATTTCAAAATTTTCCTCCATGAAGTTTGTCACGGGTTGAATTGTGTCCCCCCAACATTCGTGTGTTTAAGTCACAGCCCCCAGTTTCCTGGAATGTGGCTGTATTTGGAGACAGGGTCTATAAAGAGAGAATTAAATTGAAATGAGGCCATCGGTGTGGGCCCTAGTTCAGTATGATGGATGTCCCTGTAAGTAAAGAAGATGAAGGCACAGACACGCTCAAGGGAAAGACCGTGTAAAGGCACAGGGAAGAGAAGACGGCCACCTACGAGCCAAGGAAAGAGGCCTCAGAAGGAAACGACCCTGCCAGTGCCTTGATCTCAGACTTGAGGCCTCCCGGAAATTGTGAAAAAATCAATTTCTGTTCTTACAAGCCACCCTGTCTCCGGCACTTTGTTACGGGAGACCTGCCAAACTAGTACGAGGGTTGTCCCAGTGTGCAGTCCCACTGGCAAAGTGTGAGAGTGCCTCTTTTCTCCAGGCTCACTGACAGAGCATGGTGTCAAACTTTGGGGTTCCTGCCAAATTGACACGTGAGAAAAAGAATCTCAGTGCAGTTTTTTTTTATTGTTTTATTTATTTTTATTTAGAGAGAGACAGAGAGAAAGACCATGCGTGCGCAGGGGAGAAGGGCAGGGGAAGAGAGAGAGAGAGACGATCCTCAGGGCAGAGCCCAACGTGGGGCTCCACCTCACGACCCTAGGATCACGACCTGAGCCCAAATCGAGAGTTGGTCGCTCAGCCGACTGGGCCACCCAGGCACCCCATCCGTGCAGTTGTAAATCTGAATTTTATTGTTCATTTTATGAGGGAAGTTGAGCATCTTTTCAGATGCTTAAGGGCCGTTTAGAGTTGTTTTTCTGTGAACTATCTGTTCATGTAGTTCCACAGCCCCTCTTTAAAATATTGGCTATTGCCCTTTTCTCTTCAATCTGGAGGAACTAGTTCAACGTTAGCTTTGTCTGTGATATGAGGTACAAATATTTCCTCCCATTTGTCCTTTGCCTTTCGACTTTGCTTATGGTGTCTGTGTGTTGTTGTTTACCATGGGAAGTTTTTGATTCTGGCGTTGTGAAATTTGAGTCATAGTTAGAAACGTCTTCTTCACTTCAAAGTTTTCTTTTAGTACTTTTATGGTATTGTTTTTTTTAATTTAAATCTTTATCTATTTGGATTTTATCTTCATCTATGATGTGAAGTGTGGATCAAATTTCATCTGTTTCCAAATGGATACCTAATGGTCCCTATGTCATTGATTAGAAAGTTCCTTTCTACTCCCATCGATTTGAGAAGCTGCCTTTATCATATATATAAAATTGCCATCGTCTGTTTGGTGATTTTTATGCTCTTCTATTCATGTTCCAATTCCACACTGTTTTAATTTTTTTCACACTGTTTTAATTTTTGAGGCTCTAGAGTATGTTTTTTTTCCCCTAAATTCATTTATTTTTTAAAGTAATCTCTATACCCAATGTGGGGCTCAAACTCATGACCCCAAGATCAAGACTCAAGCACACTACTGACTGAACCAGCCAGGCACCCCCCTAGGGTATGGCTGCTCCATACCACATTGCTTTTCATTTAGAGTTTTCCTGGCTTTTCTTGTTTACTTATTTTTCTAGACAAGCTTGTGAAAAATATGTTAAAATGATAAATTTACTTGTGGAAAGTTGCTATGTCTCCGATGGTGATTCTTCTTTTTCATGAGGCATGTATGTCAGTTTGCTCAGATATACTTTTATGTCCTCTTCTGGAAAGTTGTACTTATAAACATTTTCAACCATATGCAAAACCAAAGAGTTTAGTACAATAAACTCCCATACACTCATCGTACAGGTTAAATAGTGTTATGAGCTGAATTATATTCTCTCATAATTTATATTTTAAAGCCCCAACCCCTGGGCCCTCAGAATGTGTCTATATTTGGAGATAGGGCCTTTAAAGAGATAGTGAAGTTAAGTGGGGTCTATGGGTGGGCCCTAATCCAATCAGACTGGTGTCCTTATAAGTAAAGGAAATTTGTCCATACAGATACCAGAGATGTCCATGCACTGAAGAAAGAGCACTTGAGGACATATGGAGAGGGCAGCCATCTGCAAGCCAAAGAGACAGGCCTCAGAAGAAATCAAACTTCCTGAAACCTTGATCTTGGATTTCTAGCCTCAAGAACTATAAGAAATAAATTTCCGTTGTTTATGCACATAGTTTGCGGTATTTTGTTGTGGCAGTCCTAGAAAACTACTACAAATAGTATTAAGATTCTGCCATTTTTTCTCTCTTTCTCTCTTTCTTTTTCTCTCTACCTCCCAGGAATTATTCTAAAGCAAATCCCAGACATCATGTCATTTCACTCCCTTCATACACTTACTATTCATCTCTTAAAGATATGGGCATTTTGGGGCGCCTGGGTGGCTCAGTCGGTTGAGAGTCCAACTTCGGCTCAGGGCATGATCTCACGGTTGGTGAGTTCGAGCCCTGCTTCAGGCTCTGTGCTGTCAGTGCAGAGCCCGCTCTGGATCCTCTGTGCCCCTCTCTCTCTGCACCTTCTCCACTCATGCCCTTTCTCAAAAATAAATAAACGTTCAAAAAATACATGGGCATTTTTTTTGTATAACCCCAAGACCATAATCACAACTAAAAAAATTCTTGTTATCGTATTATACACAGTCCATATTCAAATTTCCCTAATTGTTTTTTTTAACAGTTGGTTGTTTGAATCAGGATCCAAACAAGTTCCATATGTTGCATTTACTTGTTACGTCTATTAATTTTCTTTTAACCTATAGCAGTACCCTTCCTCCCGTGCCTTTGATGTAATGCCTTTGATTAAAGCAACTTGGCCAATTGTCCTACAGAGCGTTCCACATTCTGGATCTGTCTGCCTGCCTCATTGCGTTGTCATTGTATTTGTTATCCTGCTCCTCATATTTCTCGTAAATGGAAGATAGCTATAAATGCTTGATGAGATTCACATTCAACTTTTTTGGTAAGGAGACTTCATAGTTGATGCTTTGTGCTTCATATTCCATCACATCAAGAGGCTTATGTCTGGTCGTGTCTAGTGAGACGAGGATTGATTAATGGGTTTAGGTTATGCACATCAAAGTATTTGAAAGTATTCCTCATATGGGCTCTGTGCATTTCTTACACATGCACTCCTAGGTATTTACACTGTGTGGCTGCTTTTTTCAATGGGAGGGGGTTCTTCTCTTCCATTAAATCTTCTAAGTAGAAACTGTTTGCATATATGAAGGATATTCTTATATATTAGTATTCTATCTTGCTAACATACTGAACTTTCTTTTTTTAAAAAAAAAATTTTTTTAACGTTTATTTATTTTTGAGACAGAGAGAGACAGAGCATGAACAGAGGAGGGGCAGAGAGAGAGGGAGACACAGAATCTGAAGCAGGCTCCAGGCTCTGAGCTGTCAGCACAGAGCCCGACGCGGGGCTCGAACTCACGGACCGCGAGATCGTGACCTGAGCCGAAGTCGGCCGCTTAACCGACTGAGCCACCCAGGCGCCCCCATACTGAACTTTCTTAAATGTTTGTGGTAGTTTTTCATTTGATTCTTGAGTTTTCGGGTATAAGACCATTATATTACATGTGAATAGAAATGGTTTATCTCTTCTCATACAATGGTAATTTCTTTCTTTTGTCTAATTGGATTGGCTAATAGCTCCAATGAAAGGTGAAATCCTAGTGGCAATTGTGGGCATCCTTTTCTTTCTCCTGAGTTTAGTGAGAATGATCCCGGTGTCTCTCCATTCAGTAAAACATTGGTTTTTGAAAGAGACATTTAAAAAAACACATTTATGGGGTTCCTTGGTGGCTGAGTCAGTTAAGCGTCTGACTCTTGATCTCCGCTCAGATCATGATCTCTTGGTTTGTGAGATCGAGCCCGGAGACGGGCTCTGCACTGACAGAGAGGAGCCTGTTGGGATTCTCTCTCCCTCTCTCTTTCTGCCCCTCCTTCATTCACACAAGGGGACGTTTCTCTCTCTCTCTCTTTTAACCTGAAAAAAAAGTACACGTAAACCTGATTGGGCAAGAAGCCCAAAACACCACCCTTTGTCTATATTGAATTAACTTATTCTATGTCACTAAGTAAATAGGCTGGTAAAATTAGACCAATCAAATGCCGGCATCTGATGGACAAGCGTGCATACCTTTGCTAATATTTTGACAGTTCACAGTACAGTCTCCACAACAACTCCAAGTGGGGAGGCAGCTGCGAGGCTGGTGGAAAAAGCAGTAGCTCTGGTGACCAAAGAATCTATTTTAAATCTTACCAGCAATGTGACCTGAGGCAGGTCACATCAAACTCCCGTGCCTCAGTTTCCTAACCTATAAAGCAAGGTGACAGTTCTAATCCATAAGGTCTTGTGCAAGTGCACACAGTTGGCACTCAACAAATGTTTGCTGGATGGGTGAATATTAAGGAAATAAATATGAATAAGTCACTCTTTGCTGAAGTTTAGAGTGGTAAAAGAAGAAGGAGTTCTCTCTTTTCCTCTCTTTTTCCACCTAGACTTTATTCCTTTAGTTATTACTGGCAATGTGTTACTAATAGACTGTGATCCAAAACAGGAAACTGTCCTAAAGGAAATTTTCATATTCTACTTTAAAGTAAAAATCCAAAGTTGAGCTCACCCTTGGAAAACTTAGGCTGGCTGGTCTGTCTTCACTTAGTTCCTCCACACACAGGGAGGCGGAGAGGGAGAGCTGGGCAGGAGGCCAGAGTAGGAGCGAATGGGGAGTGAATTCCAGAGTTTGTGAGCTAGGATGGAAATAGAGGACTATAGAATGTAGCTTTTACCATTATCGTTTAGAAACGAATAGAATCAACCTAAACCAAAAATAAAAAGCACCACACCATTGTTTTTTCCTGAGATCCAAACAGTGATCTGTGGCAAGACTTAAGGGATAGAAGTAAAGAATTCTGACCAAAATTATGACCCCAGTTCCTGTCATTTCATCATTCATGCCTTATTTTGGAGGGGTTAAAGTTATTCTTTTCCAGGAGTCCCTTATTTTTTACCAGCTTTATCGAAATACAATTGACATATAATATTGTGTAAGTTTAAGGTGTACAACGTGTTGATTTGATATACTTATATATTGTGAAATGATGACCTCAGTAGGGTTATTAACACATTCATTACCTCATCTAATAACCATTTAATTTTTGTAACGAGAACATTTAAGATCTACTCTACTAGTAACTTTCAAGTATACAACATAGTATTGTTAACTATAATCATCATGCTGTACATTGGCTTTCTAGAACTTATTCATTTTCTTTTTTCTTAAGGATTTTATTTTATTTTATGTTTAAATTTATTTATTTATTTTGAGGGGGGAGGAACAGAGAGAGACAGGGAGAGAGAGAATCCCGAGCAGATTCCACAATGTCAGCTCAACACTTAATCAACTGAGCCACCCAGGTGCCCCTAGAACTTAACTCATTTTCTAATTGAAAGTTTGTATGCTTTGACCAACATTTCTCCATTTCACCCACCTCCCAGCCCCTTGCAACTACCATTCTATTCTGTTTCTGTGATTTGGCTCTTTTAGATTCTACATATAAGCAATATCATACAGTACTTGTCTTTCTGGCTTATCTCACTGAGCATAATGCCCTCAAGGTCTATCCCAGTTGTTGCAAATGGCAAGATTTCCTTCTTTCTCACAGCTAAATAATATTCCATTGTGTATATATGCCACATCTTCTTTACCCATCCATCTGTAGACTGGCACAGCCATATCGTGGCCATTGTGAGTAATGCTGCAACGAATGTGGGGATACAGTGTCTCTTTGAGATCTTACTTTCATTTCCTTTTGATACATACCCAGAGGTAGAGTTGCTGGACAATACAGTAGTTATACTTTTAAGTTCTTGAGGACATACCATACTGTTTTCCATAGTGGTTGCACCAATTTACATTGCCACCAGCAGTGCACCACGATTCTCTTTTCTCCACATTTTTGCCAACACTCGTTATCTCTTGTCTTTTTGATAATAGCCATTCTAAAAGTGTGAGATAATATCTCATTGTGGTTTTGATGTACATTTCCCTGATGATGAATGATATTAAGCATATTTTCATGTACCTGTTGACCCTTTGTATATCTGATTTGGAAATATGTCTATTCAATTACTCTGCCCATTTTTAAAAAAAAAAAAATTTAACGTTTATTTATTTTTGAGACAGAGAGAGACAGAGCATGAACGGGGGAGGGTCAGAGAGAGAGGGAGACACAGAATCGGAAGCAGGCTCCAGGCTCTGAGCTGTCAGCACAGAGCCCGACGCGGGGCTCGAACTCACAGACCGTGAGATCATGACCCGAGCTGAAGTCGGACGCTCAACCGACTGAGCCACCCAGGCGGCCCTCTCTGCCCACTTTTTAATTAAATTGTTTTGTTGGTGTGTGTGTGTGTGTGTGTGTGTGTGTAGGAGAGGTTTTGCTATTGAGTTGTATGAATTCCTTATATACTTTGTATATTAACCCCTTATCAGATACATGATTTGTAAATATTTTCTTCCATTCCATAGGTTGCTTGTTTGTTTTGTTAATTATTTCTTTTGCTGTGTGAAAACTTTCTAGCTTGATGTAGTCTCACTTATTTATTTTTGCGTTCGTTGTTTGTGCTTTTGGTGTCATATGCAAAAATATATTCTTAAGACTATTGTCAAATAGCTTTTTCCCTACGCTTTCTTCTAGGAGTTTTATGGTTTCAGTTTTATCTTTAATTCCTGAATCCATTTAAAGTTAATTTTCATAAGTGGTGTGAGATAAAGATCTATTTCATTCTTGTGCATGTGATTATGCTATTTTCTCAACACCATTGGAGAGGGTATCCTGTCCTATTGAGTATTCTTTTTTTTTTAACTTTTTTTAATGTTTATTTTTTGAGAGACTGAGACAGAGTGTGAGGGAGAGTCAGAGAGAGAAGGAGACACAGAATCCAAAGCAGGCTACAGGCTCTGAGCTGTCAGCACAGAGCCTGATATGGGTTTAAACTCATGCACTGTGAGATCATGACCTGAGCCAAAGTCGGATGCTCAACTGATTGAGCCACCCAGGCATCCCCCTATTTAGTATTCTTAACTCCCTGGTCAAATATCAGTTGACTGTGTAGACAAGGAATTATTTCTGGGCTTTTGATTCTGTTTTAGTGGTTTATGTATCTGTTTTTAGGGCAGTATCATCCTGTTTTGATTACTATAGCTTTGTAGTATAGTTTGAAGTCAAGAATTGGGATGCTTCCTGCTTTGGGCTTTCTCAGGATTACTTTGGTTACTCAGGGCCTTTTGTAGTTCCATATAAATTTTTGGATTTTTTTTTTCTCTTCCTGGGAAAAAATATCATTGGAATTTTAATAGGGATTGCATAGAATCTATAGATGGCTTTGGGTAATATGGACACTTTAACAATATTAATTCTTCTAATCCATGGACATGGGATAAGTTTCTATTTGTTTGTGTCCTCTTCAATTTTTTTATTCAATGTCTTATGGTTTTAAGTTTACAGAGCATTCACCTCTGTTAAATTTATTCCTATGTATTGTATTGGTTTTGATGCTATTGTGAATGTGACTGTTTTCTTTACTTCTTTTTTAGGTATTTTATTGTTAGTGTATCAAAATGTAACTGGTTTCTGTATGTTGATTTTGTATTCTGCAACTTCACTGAATTTGTTGATTAGTTCTAATAGATTTTTGGTGGAGTCTTTAGGATTTCTTTATATAAGATTATATCATCTGCAAACAGTGACAATTTTACTTTATCCATTGTGATTTGGATGTTTTATTCCTTTTTCTTACCTGATTGCTCTGGTTGGGACTTCTAGTACTGTGCTGACTAGGACTGATGAGAGTGGGCCCCTTGTCCTGTTCCTGATCTTAAAGGAAAAGCTTTCAAACGTTCACCATTGAGTATGATGCTAGCTGTGGGCTTGTCATATATGGCCTTTAATATGTTCTTATGGTCCTTCTATACATAATTTGTTGAGAGTTCTTACCATGAAAGGATGATCTATTTTGTCAAATGCTTTTTCTGCATCGATTGAGATGATCAGATAATTACCTTTCCTTCTATTAATCAGTGTGTATCACATTTATTGATTTGTATATGTTGAATCATCCTTGCATTCCAGAGATAAATTCCGCTTGTTCATGGTGTATGATCCTTATATTGTGCTGTTGAATTCATTTTGCTAACACTTTACTGAGACTTTTTGCAGCTATATTCATCAGGGATATTAGCCTGTAGTTTGGTATCAGAGTAATGTTAGCTTTGTAAAATGAGTTTGGGAGTGTTCTCTCCTCTTCAATTTTGGAGAAGTGTTTAGGAGGATGAAGTTTTATTACATATTTTTTACATTTGGTAAATTTCCTGGGAAACCCACTGCTCCTGGGTTTTTGTTGGGAGATTTTTGATTACTGATTGAATCTTGTTACTTGTTATTGGTCTGTTCATATTTTCTATTTCTTCATGATTTCGTCTCAGGAGGTTGGATGTTTCTAAGAATTAACCATTCCTTCAAGGTTATCCTATTGGTTGTTGTATAATTATTCAGTAGTCTTCTGTGATCCATTGTATTTCTGTGCAATGTCTCCACTTTTACTTCTGATTTTATTTTTTGAGTCTTCTCTCTTTTCTTATTTAGTCTAGCTAAGGTTTGTCAATTTTGTTTATATTTTTTAAAAGAGCTTTTAAGTTTCATCTTTTCTATTCTTTTTCTGGTCTCTTTCATTTTTTTCTGCTATGGTCTTTAATTTCCTTCATTCTACTAAATCTGGGCTTAGTTTGTTCTTTTCCTAATTTTTTGAGGTGTAAAGTTAGGTTGTTTGAGATCTTTCTTTTTTTTAATGTAGGTATTTATTGCTATAAACTCTCTCTTAGAAGCGTTTTTGTAGCATCTGATAAATTTTGGTATGTAATGATTTCATTTTTGTTTGTTTCAAAGTATTTTAAAATTTCTTTTGATTTCTTCTTTGACCCATTGATTGTTCAGGAGTGCGTTGTTTAATTTCCACATGGTTGGAAAATATAGTTGGTATGATTTCAATCTTTGTAAATTTGCTAAGACTTATTTTGTGCCCTATCATATGATCTGTTCTGGAGATTATTCCACATGAACTGGAGAAGAATGTACTGGTGCTGTTGGATGGAATGTTCTGTATGTCTTTTAGGTCCATTTGGTCTAGAGTACAGTTTAAGTCCAACATTTCCTTACTGGTTTTCTATCTGGGTGATCTATTGTTGAAAGTGGAGTACTGAAATCCTCCATCATTGTTGCATTTCTGTCTATTTCTCCCTTCAGATTGGTTAGTATTTGCTTAATATATTTAGGTGCTCTGAGGTTGAGTGCGTATGTATTTATAATTGTTATATCCTCTTCATGAATTGACCCTTTTATCAATTATATAGTGATATCACTGTTATATAGTGACCTTCTTTGTCTCGTTATAGATTTTTGCTAGAAGTCTATTTTATCTGGTGTAAATAAATATAGCCATCCCTGTTCTCTTTTGATTTCCATTTGCATGGAATGTCTTTTTCCATCCCTTCGCTTTGAGCCAATGTGTGTCCTTATAGCTGAAGTGAGTTTCTTGTAGGCAGCATATTGTTGGGTCTTTTTTTTTTTTTTTTTTTTTTTTTAATCCATTCAGTCACTCTATAGCTTTTTAATGGAGAACTTAATCCATTTACATTTAGGGTAATGATTTATAGGTAAGGACTTACTAATGCCATCTTGTTAGTTGTTTTACAGCTGTTTTGTATTTCCCTGTTCAGGAGTCCCTTATAAAAATGCCAGTAGTCTTTGATGTTAATCCACGTTATTACAATGGATTTAATAGAATTTCAGAGCTGAAAGGAACTTTCTTAAGTGTATTGACTTATTCATTTCCTATATCTCCCATGGAAATAGTTTTTTATGAACATATAAAAAAATAAATGTTAATTTGTTTCAAAGTTAAGCAACATAAACAAGGAAGGAATTTGAGTCACCTGAATTTAATTAAACAAACCTCAGATAATCACCATTGACATATTAGTAACCATCTTTAAAAAAATTATGGTACTGGTACTATGATTTGCCAAGTGGGTAACTTTTGATATTCTCTGCACCTGTTCCCTCACCTATAAAATAGGAATAACACACATTTGGTAGCAAACGTTGTCAGTGTGTCAGTCCTTTGCACAGATCCCGTCAGATCTTTTACTACTTTTGTGTACCCATCTTCCTAGCTTCTATGTACTTTGCCTTTATTTTATTCTATTTTTAAATTTTTTTTTCAACGTTTTTTATTTATTTTTGGGACAGAGAGAGACAGAGCATGAACGAGGGAGGGGCAGAGAGAGAGGGAGACACAGAATCGGAAACAGGCTCCAGGCTCCGAGCCATCAGCCCAGAGCCTGACGCGGGGCTCGAACTCACGGACCGCGAGATCGTGACCTGGTTGAGGTCGGACGCTTAACCGACTGCGCCGCCCAGGCGCCCCTGTACTTTGCCTTTAAAGGCCAGCACTTCCAACTCTTTTTAAGAGGATGACCCTTCAGTGACTAGAACCACTTTCCCTAAAAGTGCAGAAAATGAGAAAAGCCTGGGAGGTTACATCCCCCCCGGGGCAGCCCTTATCCAAAGACTAATGCAGAAATATCAAAGTCCAGCTCTGATGTGTAATTTACATGCCAGAGGTTCCCTGAAGGACAAAACTAAGGCTGGGGTTAATGCAAACTTGCACCATTTTTGGCTTCTTCTGTATCCCATTTCCTCCATCCTTTCTGGTTCTTATAGGAGCAATTGCTTAATAAACTACGTGCATGTGAAACTTCATCTCAGTGTCTGCTTGTGGCAAAATCAGCCTCAAACCCTCCAGTTGCTTATCTCAGAGGTTGTTGTCAACAGAACTCAAGAAAGTGAAAGTGACCACCCTTGCTAGGTCATAGATGCACCCATGGCTATCCTTTCTGCTTTCCTCTTCATGGATGAATTCTACATACGACTCTCAGTACCCATGCAGAACCACCTCTCTAGAAGTGAGTCTCTGCCCCTGCTTAGAATTGAAGAAACTGCCACTTTTTCTAGCCCATTCTTTCTTTCCAGGCATTTTAATCCCAAGAATACTAATGGTTAGAGCTACCACGTACTGAGCTCTTACCGTATTCAGAAGGTTTGAATATGTTATCACATTTTATCCTCACAGCAGCCTCTGAAATAGGAATTCTTTTTATTTCCATTTTATAGATGAGAAAATGGAGGTTCAGAAAAAAGAAATGTCAGCAAATACCAATACTGGGATGTTGACTCAGGTCACACATTCATGACTTCAGTGCCCAACTCTTGATCGCTACACATACAGTCTCTCGTTTTTCACCTACCTTTCTCTCAGGGAACTCAGGACTCCTGGTTTTTCTCCCCATGTGCCCATCAGAATCTCATCACTTAAAATATGCTTCCATTAGATCCTGACATTCTCCCCTGATCAAGTCTCTGAATTTCTGTAATGTCCATCCTTGATCTTTGCTTTGAGATTTCTGTATAAAATAGTTTATCTGTTTTTTTTTTCTTTTGAGAGAGAGAGAGAGAGAGAACAAGCGGGGGAGGGACAGAGACAGAGGGACACAGAGTGTCCGAAGCAGGCTTTGAGCTGACAGCAGAGAGCCCGATGTAGGGCTCGAACTGACGAACTATGGATCACGACCTGAGCCGAAGTTGGATGCTTAACAGACCGAGCCACCCAGGCACACCTAAAACAGTTTATCTTTGAATGATTGTTTTGAGACTTCTGGGAAAATGAGCTTTTCTTGAGTGTTCATTATGAGTTAGGTACTTTGCTAATCAGCTAATCAGCTCATTTAATTTCCACACAAACCTATCATGTGGGTACTATTTTTATCAGATAAGGAATAAAGATTGTTTTGCAAATGAAAAAGTTTGAATTTGTTTTTTTTTTCCATCAGGTTGCCTGTTAACTTTATTTGTCCTAATCTCAAATTTAACTCGTTGGCTCCAGAGCTGAGCATGTGACCTCACCTCTTACTGATGTGCTATCATTGAGGAGGGTGGCACACACTTGGGGTACATACTTGTGTTTCACCAGGTGCTCCGTCTGATTTTTTCAGGCTGTCATTTGCCTATAGGGTTTCGAGAAGGGAGGAAGGGAGTGAGGAGGCCAAAGTCATGCCATCTTGTGTCTTTTTGCTCCCATTATACACCTAACCGTCCTGGAGAAAAATAGCAAGAGGGATGACAAGGTAGGTGGGTGACAAAGGAGGACATGTTTCTTACCCCAGCTGGAAGTTCTTATTCTCACACCAACATGTCACTCAATTTCTTGCAGGTGTTAGTTAGGTAAGAGGCACTAAGATTTTTGTCAGGTGCCTATTATGTGCCAGCCTTCTTCATATGCTATCCACCCATCATTCATTCAAGAATACCTGTTGAGCCTTGTTAATGTAAGGGATTGTTGTAGATATTGGAGATGCATCATTGAACAAGTTAGGCAAAAACATCTGCGATTGTAGAGCGTATATTCCAGTGGGAACCAAACAGAATCTTGCTTTCCTATCCCCTGCCTCCAGCCCCAGCTCGAACCCCTGCATCTTTGCTTTCATTTATTTAATACATAGGGGTTCCGAGTGAGAGTTCAAGTGAAAAAAGGACCTTGCTGCCTAGACAAAAGTGAAGTTTGAGAAAGACCACTCTAAACAAGTCAGATAATTGAAGCTAAAGTAGATCTATCATTTAAACACAGTCCTTTAGATCTTTAGAAACTCCTTTTTTTGGAAGCAAAATGGGTGCTTGTTTTTCAGAGAACGTCATTCCAAGTCTGAATCAGTTCTGAGTAAAGGCTTTTGTCTCAGCAAGTAAAAGATTTGAACACTTTTATTGTCAGAACTGCAACAAAACCTCAAATAAATTATCATGCTGTATTTTAAAATTACCAAGTGAGGGGTAATTACAGCAACATTGCTCTGTCATTTCATTTTCATTGCAACTGAGTAAAGTAGCTGCTATGATTACCGCATTTAGCAGATAAGGAAACTAAAGCTCGGAGAGATTGAGTTACTTGCTGCCAGGAAGCAGCGGTAACAGCGTGTGCTTAGAGATGTGTCTGTGTTTCATCTACACAGCCCAGATGTGGAAGAGCTGGGATTTGATTCTCAGTGTTTAACTGCAAATCCCAGACATGTTTCACTTGAGTAGACACTCTCCTTTAAGACCGAATGCTCCTGTGTTTCTGCTCCCAACACTGACGCTGATGAAAGACGGTGTTGAAGAGACTTCACTAAAGCTTTGGCTAAGAAACAGGAAGAGCGGTGTTGATGCCACAGCATGTGTCTCAGCTGCACGTCTGGGGGTCATTTGGCCCGAGGTCCCTAGGATTGACCATGCCTGTGTTTGAAGGAAGGTCATCTTGCCTCCTGTCAGGTTCCAGGGATTGAATTTCAATCAGCTATGGAGGAAAGGACAGCCATTAATTAGTTCCCTTCCACGCCTTGAAAATTTCCTGTGATCCCTGCAAAGGCAATCCAGGTTCACGGAAGCGCAATGAAACTCTTCAAGAGAAGGGACATGGGGGCATATTGTGTTGCTGAGAAAAGCCAAGCAAGCAGTATGTATCCCACTGACTGTGTGCCAAGGTTTCAGCTTAGAAGCATGAAGCATACTACATTCTTCCTTATCTGCCCCTCAACTCTGGCTTCCTCAAACACCAATCCCAGAGTCAGTGTACAGCTGAAATATTCAGCACGAAATGGATGCCCTCAACTGGCAGAACACAGCCAGGTCTTTGAGAGCAGATACAGTGAAATCCACCAGATGGTGATGTTTCCAAACAAGGTGATGTGGAGCGTGACTTGGAGCAGCCTGGGAGGTCTGAAGTGTTTACCAATGCCAAACTAAAAGACCGCTTCACATGTTGCTCCAAAGTCAAAGGGCATCTCTAAAAACTATGAAGATGATGGGTCTACGCAGAGGGAAAAAACAACTTAGGGCAGGCTGCTTGGGGCCAGAAATCAATCATTCCTCCTCTAGACAGACAAGGAACTCTTTAGCTTACCGGGGAATAAGCTTGCCCCCGCCCCCACTCCAAGGCCCCCAGGACTCTATGCCTTGGAGAAAGAGATACATGACTAAAAATCAAGGCTGATGTCAGACATTTCGGCAAGAAAGCAAGTTCCAACATACTGTCCTAAGATCAGCCCAGATGAGGCCCCATGTCCCACATGATCTATATCAGTGGTTGGCAAACTTTCAGAAAGGGCAGGCCACAGCTTTATTTAGCCCCTCTAATTTAAGGTTGTGCATGCCAGGAATACATTCGAACATTTGAGGTCTCTTGACTCAACCCTTCACATATGTACAGTAAATATGATTTCTCAAGTGTTCGAGGACCTTCTTTTAAACTTCGGCTGCAAAGGCCTTTTGGCCACTTTTGTACTATTCCCTGCCTTGACTTTTCCTTGCAGAACCTCATCTTGGATGCTTTAATCTACCTTGACAGAACGTAGCACCCCACAGTCACCTCTCCCCCGGCCCTCGGCCTGTGCCCCTCTGCCTTGCAGTTTCCCTCAAGGATTAGAGGATTCGTTTCCAAATCGCAAGCGACCAGTACTGTTTCCCCTGGCCCTCCAGACCGTTCTCTCTCAGTTGTGGAACACATGCAGTGTTCTTTCCTACACTTTCCCTGTAGGCCGCCTCGATTCCTGCTAGGAATGTTGTCCAGGCTGAGCACTCTAGACCTACCAGAGACCACCGCAGCATCCTGGGTCCTCCCACACTCCTCCTCTTTCTCTTAGTTCTCTTCCCAGGCCAGTTCACCCATTCTCCATGCCACTGCTTAAATGTCACTGCTGCGGCAGGGATGTCTTGCCTGATTAGCTGGACCACAGTAGATTTCCCTCCTAAACGCTCATAAGACCCTCTGTAGCAATAACCACAACTCTCAATTAAAAATTATTTAAATACGGTGTAATGTCTGTCTTCCATACTGGACCGTATGATCCTTGAGGACAGGGGAAGTATGTGTTTTGTTCACCGTTATACCCCTACTAGGTACTAAAGTTTATAATCATAACATTTGCTAATAACAAGCACTTACATGCTGCAGACACCGTTCTATGTGCTCATGTGTGTGCTGTGCGTATACTGATTCAATTATTCCTCGCAACAATCTTATAAGGTGCTCCCTGTTATTACCACTATTTGAGAGGTGAGGAAATTGAAGCATTCAGAAGTTAAATAGCTTGCCTAAGGTCTGGTGGCTGGGATGTTATAGAGCTGGCATTTAAACTCAAATAATAAGGCTGCAGAGTCCACATTCTTTACTGTTACACTCTAGTGTCTGTCCCTGAGACTAATACATGAATGGAAATGAGTGAAATGAAATGCTCCACCTTAACATACTCCCAAGTTATGATCAAAAAGCACTGCTCTTCGCAGACCTCAGAAATGGCCTTTTGCGTTTGAAACTGGAAGCCATATGGAAGTAAGCACACGTTTGTTCCAATCTCTGTTTAGAGGAGTCCATCCAAGTAGAATTGTCCTCTGCCAGGCTTGCAAGAGAACCCTTTGGGCTCAGTGCACTTTATACCACACATTGAAAACTACATTTCTGAAAATCCAACAGAGATGTAGGAAGGCCTTATCTTTAAGACGAGACAGAGAAAGGCTGAATAACTGTATTTATTGGGATTAAATTTAGTTGTGAGCAAGAGAAAAATCCTCAAATAACAGAAACTTATCTCTCTTTCTTGTTCAATAAATCCCAAGGTCATCAGTCCAGGACTGGGGCATGGTGTTTCATGGAGACAGGGGCTGTGGATGGAAATGTAAATCAGGAAGCAAGAAATAAAAGACTGGCATGCAAGGCAGATGTCTGGGCTAGTTATACCGAATGGAAAGTCATCATCATAGAGATGGTAACCGAAATCCTAGCAGCCGGAGTCCAAGTTCCTTCTTGTCACAAAGACAAACTATCCTCAACTTCTCAGAGTTATCTTATGGTCCAAGATGACAGAGCTCCAGCCACCATTTCCTGCTCTGAGCAGTAAGAAAGAGAAGAAAAGAAGAATGGCATGCCCTTTAATCTTTTTACCTTTAACGACACCTCCCAGAAGTTTCATGGTCACTTTTGCCTGTATCTCATTGACCAAATGGGCCAAATCTATCTGCGAGGGACGCTAGGAAATGTAGCCTTTATTTCAGATGGCCATGTGCCCAGCTTAAAACTGCAGTTTTACTGTTAAGGAATGAGAGGATGCCTGATATCATGCAATAAGTCATGGTCTCAACCACAAATACAATACTTTCTATACAAACAGAGACCCAAGGAGTCTAAAGGAGCAAAGGACACATATGGTGAAGGGATCAGGAAAAACTCGATGGACAAGTAGATGATTGAAATGGGTTTAAAACATGGGACGAATTTTGTTGGGGTAGATGTGTTGTAGGAAAGGAATTTTGGATAGAGAGAAGAGTAAGGGCAAAGGCATGGAGACTGAAACGAGCAGAATCAGTTGTTTTGTTTGTCGCTTAAGGTCCAAGTTGGGGAGCAGTGGAAGGTGAGGCTGTCATGGAAAGATGGGATACTTTGGGGAAGGCTTTAGATCAGTTGGAGCAAAGAGTCTGTGTTTAATTTGCTGGCCAAAGGGGAATAACTAAAGGCTTTTGTGCAGAGCAGTAATGTATTCTGAATGCCACCACAGCAATAGTGTTGCAACTTTTGAGCAGAGGAGGGATGGGATCTGAAGACTAGAGCAGCAAAAATATGGAATTTGGAATAGAGGAAGCAGAAATACAGTGAGGCTATTGTAATAGTCAAAGCAAATGGTAACATGAGCCTGAATCAAGCAGGAATCGTGGGGGTGCAGAGAAGGAAACACGTACATGGGCAATGGAGAGAGGGAATCTCCTGAAATTTACTATTGATTGTGGAATGGAAGATGTGAGTGAAAGATAATGCTGAGATTTCAAATAAAATTGGGTGGAAGAAAATAGAACCATTCATCGAGTAGAGCACACACAAAAAGAAGAGGTTGGGGGGGGGGCACAAAAGGAAGATGGTGAGGTCCGTTTGAAGCATGTTGAGTTTGAGGCACCTTTGGGATACCTATATGAACATGTGTATCAGGAAGTAAGTGACAAGCATCTACAGCCCGGGAGAGAGGGCTGGACTTCAGCTACAGATTCGAAAGTCTTCGTCATGGAAGCGATTAACAGAAGCCCTTGGAAGGATAAGATTTCAGAATTTGAAAGTATGAAGAGAGAAGAAACTAGGCCAATGCCATGAGGTTGCCAAAATAAGAGCGAGTTTGGAGAAGGAGAAGGAAGATGGATAATGTCAGGGGCTGTAGATAATGTGCAGGCTGTAGACCATGCATTAAGTCTTTGATGTGTGAGTGAAGGTGGGCAGCAGATAGGCTCACTTTCAAGAAAAGCATGGGCTGTCAGAACCGGAAGCACCCTTAGAAACTTCATCTAATCCCCAACTGAGTGGTATTAAGAACAAAATCTGGGGGCACCTGGGCGGTTCAGTCGGATAAGCGTCCAACTCTTGATTTTGGCTCAGGCCGTGATCTCACAGTTCGTGAGACTGAGCCCTGCATTGGGCTGCATGCTGAGTGTGGAGACTGCTTGGGATTCTCTCCATCCCTCTCTCACTCCGCCACCCCCCACTCACAATCCCATGCTCTCTCACTCTCTGTCTTAAAAAAAATTAATAAATAAACTTTAAAAACAAAAAGAACAAAATCTACGTCCACAGAGGAAAACCTAACTGCTTCTGCCCTGGGCTTTTACTAACCAAGGGGATAGCCTTTCCTTGACTCCCTAGGAACCCATGTGAACAAGACCTGAAAAACTATCCTCAATCTCATTTAACAATGTAGGAATTATTTCCAAAGATTCAAAGTCTCATATCAGGGAATGAATTGTCAGTCTTCTCCGTGGTGATACAATATCCCCTGTGGGGACACCTATAGAGAAACATGTTCCAATTACTAATTTGGGACCAGAAAACATTATAGTCAGGCAGAATTTTTGGAGCCCTAGCATCCTTGAAAACTAGAAAGTGGGCCCAGCTCACTCACTACGACTTACCACAAGGCTCACTCAGATCCATCCTCAGGTATCAGCGAGGCAGTCAAGGATGGAAACGTCCGTGGGTTTCCAGAAAACACTTCCATCTAGTTCATGGTGAAGGACCCAGACAACAGACAAGAGCGTTGTTCTTTACATATGTTTCTTGTAGAGAGCAGACTGAGGGTTGATGGGGGAGTGGGGGAGGGGTGAAATGGGTGATGGGCATTGAGGAGAGCACTTGCTGGGATGAGCACTGGGTGTTGTATGTAAGCGATGAACCATGGGAATCTACCCCCAAAACCAAGAACACACTGTACACGCTGTGTGTTAGCTAACTTGACAATAACTTATGTGTACATATAAAAGAGAAATTGCAAAGAAAGAATCAGACCTCAAGGCCCAGCAGACCCTGATAAAAGGCCATGTGTGCTCTTACAGGGTGAAATAAGGGCCACACACAAAGAGCAATGTAATTCTTTTTTTAATTCAGAAGATTTCCACTCACCTGATTTTCTTTTATAATTTAGAAGGGTAAACATAAAACTTCTATCCAATAAGTTAAAAAACAACAAAAAGCATACCTTAAGCGACCCCAAACAGAACCTCTGTACCCATTAAACAATAACATCCTGTTGGCCCCTCACGTCAGCCCTGTTAACCTCTAATCTACTTTCCATCTCTGTAAATTCGCCCATGCTAGATATTTCATATAAACGGCATCACATGTTATGGGGCCTTTTGTGTCTAGGTTATTTCATCCACCATCATGTTTTCGAGGTTCAGATGAGGGGAAGTAAGTGAAATATGGTATGGGAGTAGGGGGTCACGGAGTGAGAGAAAGGACACACAAGACCTTTGTGTCCTTTGATAAAAAGAGAGAGATGGAGACAGATTTTACTAAACAAAGACAGGCAAAGAGGAGACCGGAGAGAATTCCATCTTGGAGTTGTGGGAGGATCTGCGGAGTGGGTGGCTCAAGGTAAGCGCTAGTCCCAGAGTTAGCAAAGATGTGTCAGAGTAATCACCTGACCTCTGAAATACCCACAGGCTCCACAACATTTCAGGAACCATCCTGTTCCCACTGGGAGCATATTACTGTACTTAGTCTCAAACTGAAGGTTTATATTTGAAATAAAGCCGCATTTATCCATGGAATGCTGAAAGTTTCACATATTTATGTAAGAATGACTCAGACCGTAGAAATCTCCTTTAGAATCTTAGAGGTGTTCGGGCGCCTGGGAGGTTCAGTCAGTTGAGCGACTGACTCTTGATTTCGGCTCAGGTCATGATCTCCCGGTTTGTGGGTTTGAGCCCACGTTGGGCTCTGTGTGGAGCGTGCTTGGGAGTCTGTCACCCTCTCTCTCTGCCCCTACCCCACTGGCTCTCTATTTCTCTCTCTTTCTTGAAAATAAATCAATAAATAATTTAAAAAGTTCTAGAATCTTAGAGGTGTCAATTTCTAGATTTAGTCTCGAGAGAGAGAGAGAGACAGAGAGCGAGGGAGAGGGGCAGAGAGAGACAGATTATCACAAGCCGGCTCCCCATGCCCAGCACAGAGCCCAACTTGGGGCTTGATCTCACAACCCTGAGATCATGACCTGAACCAAAATCAAGAGTTGGATGCTTAACCAACTGAGCCACTCAGGCGCCCCTCTAGCTTTAATCTTAAATTATGTTTTCCTGAAAAGTTGATTTCCTAAAACAATAATGAGATACCCCTACGCACCTATTACAGTGGCTAATATTCAAAACACTGACAGCACCAAATGCTGGTGAGGATGTGGAGCAACGGGAACTCTCACTCACTGCTGATAGGAATGCAGAATTGTACAAGCCACTTTGGAAGATAGTCTGTATTTTTCTTCTCAAACAAAACATAGTTTTACCATACTGTCCAGCAATTACACGCCATGGTATTTACCTCGACGAGTCGAAAAGCTCCATCTACACAAAAGCCTACACACAAATGTTTACAGCAGCTTTATTTATAACTATCCAAACTGAGAAGTAACCAAGATATCCTTTGATAGGTGGATGGATAAACACACTGTGGCACATTCAAACAATAGAGTATTATTCAGCACAAATTAGAAATGAGCGATTGAGCTACAAAAAGGCGTGGAGGAAACTTAAACACATTGCTTCATGAAAGAAGCCAATTTGGAAAGGCTACATACTGTATGACTCCAGCCATATGATATTCTGGAAAAGGAAAGACTACAGAAACAATAAAAATGGCATTTGTTGCCAGGGTTCTGGGGGGGAGAGGCATAAATAGGTGGAGCACAGGGGATTTTTAGGGCAGTGAAATTATTTCTTATGATACCATAATGGTGGACATATGACATTACCCATTTCTTAAAACCTATAAGATTGCGCAACACATAGTGAGCCCTAATATAAACTGTAGACTTCGGTGAATAATATAGTGCTCTTGGTTCATCATTGGTAACAAATGCAACATACTAACATAAGCCGTTAATAATAGGGAAAGCGGGGGGGGGGGTAGTGGAGAGAGTGAGTACATGGGAACTCTACTTTCTGTTCACTTTTTCTATAAACCTAAAAGTATCAATCTGTTAATGTAAATTAATTAATTTACATTAATTAATTAACTTACATTAATCTAAGTCTATTAATGTAAAAAGAAAGGCAAATGAAAAGGCCATTCACCCCTCCCAAAAATTTACTTCCCCTTTACATATTTTGTGGTTGTTGCTATTCATTATCTCTCCAAGGATACTACCTCGACCAAAAGTCTGGATTTGATTTGTGAAAAACTACCTACCACAAGGACACAAATTTTGATTTTCAGTTCAACCTTTAGGAATGATGAGGTAGCTTCAGTCTCTCTAAGGGCAAAGACCATCTAAAATTCTTGGAATGGCACCCAGACTTTCATCTTGTTTCACAGCTTGTCAATTCTTCTATCAAGTAGTCAGAGGTGTGGGTCTGAATGGGATCTTTAGAGCAACCCCTCTTATGAGGGTTTATTGTCTTGACTGGAAGCTTGTCCCTGGAGCAATGGGATTCTTTCACACTTGCTAACTGTATTTGTTTCTGAGGGCTGCCCTGACAAATTACCACAAACTGTGTGGCATAAAACAACAGAAATTGATTCTCTCTTAGTTCTGGAGGCCAGCAATCTGAAATCAATGTGTCAGCGTGGCTTATCCTCCCCTGAGTCTCTGGGTAGAATCCTTCTTTGACTCTTCCTAGCTTCTGGTGGTGGCCACCAATCCTTGGTGTCCTTGAAATAAAGCTGCATCATCTGAACTCTGCCTCTGTCATCTCATGGCAGGCTCTTCTCCTGTTAAAAGGACACTAGTCATATTGGACTAAGGGCCTACCCTACTCCTATGACCTCATCTTAAGTTGATTACATGAGCAACAACCCTATTTCCAAATAGGGCCACATTCTGAGATACCGGGGGTAGGACTTCAATATATCTTTATGGGAAACACAGTTTAACTCATAACACTAACAGAATCATGAGGTCAAGTTGTGAACAGGTTTTGGCCTTTGGCCTGAAGCAAAGCCTCCTTCGGAAATGACACCTTTTACTTAGAATAGCCCTAGACTCTAGATAGACCAAAAACTCAACTGTCACTATCATGTCCAGTCATGTTTCCTCAGACATGAGGCTGAACATTCATTCAGAGATTCCGCCTAGGCCAGGAGCTCTGAAGAGGCTCTTCTTCTCAGCTTCACTGGGCAGGACTATACAGCTCCTTCAGGCCATACAGACTGACAGGTCACACCACATAGGTAGCACCATCCGAAATAGGCCTCTAACTCTCTAAATTATTTACAGCCTTTGTTCTGAACTTCCTACCCTAGACATTCTTCTCTACTTGTTTCTGGTTCTTTCAGCTTCTGATCTCATGGTGGCTCTCACTGATTATGGTGATACTTGTCACCATTACTCTGGCTTTGACCAATATTTTTCCCCCGGTGTCCCAATTTGAACTTACCAAAGACCATATTGTCATCACGCATGGTGGGCCAATTCTCTACAATGTCCGTCCATACGCTGACACAGTCATCCACAGACAGTGCTCCCAATGGACCATAACACCTTCATGAATCAGAGCCAAACATCAAGCCATGACCTCTAAGGTTCTAGGCCACCCCTCATGCTGCCATGAGAAAGTTGACCTTCTGTGACCCAGACAGGACCATCCTTTTTCCCACTGGGAACACATTTGTACACTTATTTTTAAAACTGAATGTATGGGGCACCTGGGTGGCTCAGTCGGTTAAGTGTCTGACTTGGGCACAGGTCATGATCTCATGGTTTGTGAGTTTGAGCCCTGTGTTGGGCTCTGTACTGACAGCTCAGAGCCTCGAGCCTGCTTCAGATTCTGTGTCTCCCTCTCTCTTTGTCCATCCCTGGCTGATATGCACTCTCTCTCTCTCTCTCTCTCTCTCTCTCTCTCTCTCAAAAATAAATAAACTTAAAAAAATAAAACTGAAAGTATATTTTTGAAATATTTATTTGCCCACGGAACTCTGAAGGTTTTACATAGTTATGAAGGAATATCTTAAGACATAGACATGTCCTTCGCAAGCAGTCTTCTGCCCTCATACCTGCCCTGGAACAACCCAAGAAAGATTGCCAATAGCCTCCTAATTACTGCATTCAATTGATTTTTTTTAGCCTTCACCCCTCTTGAATTCACAGTGCCTTTTGACACTATTGACCACTCCCAGTTCTGAAAAATCTGCTCTCTTGACTTAAGAGATGTAATCGCTGCTGTTTTCTCCAACTTCAGTGACCACTCCTCACAGTCGCCTTGACTCTCTCCTCTTCCTCAGACCAGGCTCTCTCCTTGACTTTGTCCTTGTGCTACACCCTCTGTGGCTAATCCCATTTATTATCACTGTTCCAGTTTTACATTAATGATTACCAAATCTATATCTCCTGCCCCAGCTTGTTTTCTGAGCTTCAGACCTGTGTTTCCAATCACTGACTGGACACCTCTACTAGGATAATTTACAGGCACCCTCAGATTGACGTGTCCGACCAAACCTCACTCACAGCTTGTATTGCCCACCTCAGTGAAGGTACCACCAGCCTCAATTTGGCCCCCTCTGACACTCCTTACAGCAAATCCACAAGTTCTGCTTCTCTTACTTGACCCTTTCTCTCTTTGGACTCAATGCCTTCACCCTAGTTTCAGCCTTTATTATGCTTTGTCTGGACTATTATAATAGCCTCTTGCGTGGTTTGTCTCTCACTCTGAACCATTCTCCCCCTGACATTCAGAGTGAAGATGCCACAGCACGAAACTCTGCTGTTGTTTCCTTAGCGAGGCATTCAAGAGGTGGCCTTTTGCCCTCTGAACCTCATCTTTTGATTTCTATACCTCCTCCCCAAAGCTTCAGTCATCTCAAACTACTTATAGAATCCCAACGTGTGTTATTTTTTATGCCTTTACCTAAACTTCTCTCTCTCTCTGCCTGGAAGGCTTCCCCTTCTCCATCCCTGACCACTTAGAAAAAGCTCAGGGCCAGATCCGCTGTCTGAAGATGAGATCAGAAAGGTGACCTATGTGAGAGCTGAGCCCTGCGGGAAGTTCCAGCGGACACTCTGTTGGGCAATCGCTCCCTTCGCATCTGGGCCCTGGAGCACTACAGCACAGTGACCCTGGATCCCTGCCAGAGGCTGCAGGGCAAAGACAACGTCTGTGGTGGACCCTTCCGGATGTGTGTCAGTTCCGGGTGAGGCTTTGAGGCTGCCAACTTCTCAGGCTGGATCTCCTGTTGGCAGACTGACAGTTTCTCCACGCCCCGGGTGCCAGCACTGTGAAGGTTTCTGCCACGGTCTTCCAGTCTTCCCCAGTTCCACACAACAGCTAGACCTACCTTTGTCTCAGGGCCCGACTCAAAAGCAGATGGGCGAATGGGACTGTTATCCCCCTTGGCTTTTGGGCTGCCTTGTGGCTGGCGCATGGTATTTAATCTGCAAGGGGCTTCTTTCTCTAACTTATAAGATGGCTCCCCTCTCTCTTGTCCCTCTTCCTCTCCCTTCCTCTCTCTCTCTCTCTCTCTCTCTCTCTCTCTCTGTCTCAGCATTGATTCCAGCAACCAATATTTACTGTCTGAGAACTATACACAAAGCACTCTACTAAATACCAAGAACACAGGAATGTACAACACACACACACACACACACACACACACAAAATCACTGCCTTTGAGCTTACAGTCAGTGTGGGAGACAGATATTAAATACAAAGAAAGACATACAAAGATTTCCTTACTACCAGTAGTGAAGGAAAGAGTACACTGAAGGGAGAGCACAGGTTCCATGAAGGAACCTTTGCCAGCCCGATAGGTTGGAGAAACGAGGTTCCTCAAATGATACAAAGCAATTGCCTTTTGTGCTCGCTTCGGCAGCACATATACTAAAGCAATTGCCTTTTAAGGCAATTAAGTTTTAAGTTTGTGTTCTCTATTTGTATGAGATCTGAATACATTAAAGCTATGAACCTCTTGTCTATCATATTTGTCACAATCATTTTCCAAGTTCAGTAAATCTGAAAACCTGATACACTTGAATATTACAGGCCAGTTGTGTGGATGTCCCCCCATCTGAGTTTGTCTAATGTTTCCTCATAATTAGCTTCCATTTATGCATTTGGGTCACAGTTACCGCACAAGGGGACACATGATTTCAATGTCTCCTCTTATTGGTCATGTTCACCTTGATCACTTGGTGAAGGTGTTTCTGCCAAGGCTTTTCCACCATGAAGTCACTCCTTACCCCTTTGTCTTGCTATCTTGTGGACCCCTTCCTCACCCTGCATGGATGCCAACACCCCACACCAGGAATGGATGACGTCCTCACCGTTTGGGCTCCGACACCCCACGCCAAGCCTTCCCTCATGTGGATGCCCGTTCTTACCCTGCTTTGGCCCTGACACTGGGTTTTCCCCCTTCATAGATTTCCTTGGCACCCATTTGCGTCCAGCATCCCATGGCAGGTGCCCAGCTCACGGATGGACGCCCTCCGTCTGGGCCTCACGCCGCATCCTTCCCCTGCCTGGACCCCGCCCACCCTGCTCAGACAGACTGACACTCTACCTCTGCTTGGCGTCTGACTGCACGGATGCTGGGGCTCCGCAGGAACAGTCTTCTTGCCGTTCTCTGGCTCTGCCTCCTCACTCTAAGCCGCCTCGACACACCTCGCTCCATCCGTTTTAATGGCATGGGGACTGAATTGCTCAGGAAGGGAGGCAAAAGGAAGGAAAGAGAAGTAGAGTTCTCCCCACTTAACTCTTCCCACTCTGTTATCCTCAGAGCCTAAAGGCACTGTCACCTCTCACCCTCCACCTTTTTAAAGGGTTCACTTAGATGGCACCTCTTCACGAGGCATTTCTTATCAATTCATCCAACTACATGTGATCTTCCTCTTAGAACCTTCTGAACTCCCACAAACACTTCCATTCATTCAAAAAAGCATTTATGGGGCCCCAACTCTGGTGCCAGGCACTGTGCTGGACGTGGAAGATACTTTGGCTAGTGAGAGCCCCACGCCATGGAGTTTACGGTGTAGTTAAGAACCCAGGCAAGCGAAAGGGAAATAAATGCTAAGCAACTGATGACAGAAATGCAGTCTGTGGTGCATGAAGGGGGAGCAGAGAAGTGAAGACTGAAGAGGTAGGCGAGGCCCGATCACATAGGGCCTTTTCAGCTACTCATCCAACATACACTGACCTGGGATTTCTTAAGTGCGGCCATGGTTCTGGGCACTGGGAACCCAGTTATCTGAAACAAAACGAAACAAGTGAATTGTATAGGATATCACTTGGTTTTAAGCACTAGGGAGAAAAATAAAGCAGGGAAGGAGATAGTGTGAGTGTGGAGCCGGGGAAATGAGCAGGTGGCAGGTGGTTACAACTTAAGTAGGGCCAGCAGGATAGGCCTCACTGATAAGAAGGTATTTTGCTTCCTTTATTGAAGTAAGTGCAGGGCTAAGCCATGCTTATATGGGAGGCAGGCATTTCCACCAGAGGGAAGAGCAAGCATAAAAGCCATGAGGCAGAAGTGAGAAAGAACAAGGCTACCATGTTGGAACAGAGCAAGGAGAGGCAGGGGGGAATAGGGCAGCAACTCATAGGAAGCCAGGACCCTTAGGGCTTTGTAGGTCAACAATAAGTCTCTGGATTTTAGTTCATTCTGAATAGTCATTGGAGAGTTTGGAGAAGAGTGGCGAGCTCTGGCTTCGATTTTGCAAGAACCGGAAGAGCAGCTGTGTCGAGAATAGACCATGGACGTGGGGGCGGGGGGTGTGTGGATGGAGGCAAGGAGACTGGTTGGGAGTCTATTGCAGTAATCGAGGTGAGAAGTGATGGTCGCTTTCTGCTCTGGAGGGAATACAGAAGGTGGTTTTTCTTTCTCTGTTCCTCTTTCCTACATGGGTTCATAACCTGCATTCCAAAGATGGGCTTCAAGAATCCTCTGGCCTGTATCAAAATTTTCCATATATGTATATATGTATGTCTGTGCATTTATCTAGATAGAGAGTCCATTGCGTTTACACTTCCAAAAGAATTTGACACCTTAAAAAAAAAAGTTTAGGGTAGCACCTGGGTGGCTCAGTTGGTTAAACATGTCTGACTCTTGGTTTTGGCTCCCGTCATGATCTCACGGTTCATGGGATTGAGGCCTGAGTCAAGCTCCATGCTGACAGCACGGAGCCTGCATGGGAATCTCTCTCTGTCTCTCTGTCTCTCTCTCTCTGTCTCTCCTTCTGCCCTTCCCCTGCTCGTGCGTGCACTCTCTCTCTCTCTCTCTCTCTCTCACTCTCTGGCTGTCTCTCAAAATAAATAAATAAACTTAAAAAGAACTTTAGGAGGTGCGCCTAGGTGGCTCAGTCGGTTAAGCAACCGACTTCCGCTCAGGTCATGATCTTGTGGTTCGTGAGTTCAAGCCCCACATTGGGCTCTGTGCTGACAGCTCAGAGCCTGGAGCCTACTTCAGATCTGTGTCTCCCTCTCTCTCTGCCCCTCCCCTGCTCATGCTCTGTCTCTCTCTCTCTTTCAAAAATAAAGAAACATTAAAAATTAAAAAAAAAAAAGGACTTTGGGAATGATGGCACTAAATGATACTCACAAATATGAAAAACAAATAGCAATAATGAATCCGATAATAATAACTCATGTTATGAGAGCTCAGCTGGTTCCTTAATGTCACTTAAGTGATGCTTTTCACACTTCACTCCCATTAAAAGTTCAGGGGTAGGAGAAATTTGAGGGCAAAAATACTCACAAAATGATATTTGGGGTTGATTCTTTCATTTATAGATGCTTCTCAAGGCATATTAGATATTCATCTAGGCAGGGTAGAACAGAAAGAGCATGAAATCAGGAGGCCCAAGGTCTAGTTCCATCTCTGCCTAAAACTAGTAGTGTGTATTTGGGTAAACCACCTAACCATCTCTAAGCCTCAGTTTACTCATCTGTAAATAGAGATAATAATACCTCTCAAAGTTTTTTAAGGGTCAAAATGGTAACCGACATATTTAAATGCATTTTGCACATATCTAAACTACAAACCTCATGTTGAAAATGAGAAATAGCTAAATTTTCAAAAGTGTGGCATTTCCTCCTTTGAAACAAATTGAGAGGAAGGGTCACCAGGGCAAACGCCTGGAAGCAATATGAAGTGGACAGAGAATTCATAATTAGCAATTGATTCAGTGTGTTTTGCTGTGAACACGCTCCTGGAGATATTTTGAAAATCTGCAGCTCTAAATCTCTAGGCACTGAGCTAAGCCAAATAGGGAGGGGTTCTCCTTGGGTGGATGATGAAATCCAGGATGTCTTTCTTGGCCCCCATCACCCATTTCCACCCCCACACACCATCCCTGCCCCAGGGTCCCCTGCCGGCAGTCAGAAAGTATCTCGCTCTGCAGAAATGTGGGAACAGGAACAGCCTGAGGGCAGAAAGGGGCCGAGAGAAGACAACTAAGCATTCCTGCTAATTTGCCCTCCCTTTGCCTCTTGCCCCAAAGAAGTCCTGTCTCCCCCTGGATCTCTCCCTCCCTGTCAACTTCCCTTCTACCAGGGAGGTTTACAGTTTCTTAAGAACTCGAAGACCCCTAATTTTTCCAGACCCCAGTGAAGGAATTTTTCATGATGTCGTTCTAGGCACTGCGACAAGCATTGGAAGCAATACTTTCTCCGCACATTGAAAATCCAGCCCGATATTTGCCTGCCGGTCTTCCTGCTCTGATGATCAGCCTTGGTGACAGAAAACAGAGCTACAAGTATTGAAAGTTCTAGTCGAACCATTTCTCAGAATCATGAGTCACTAGGGTGGTTGGCTTGGCTAATGAATAAATGTTGAAGCATTGGCTTCTTGTTGAATCCTTGTGGTTGATAATTCTTCAAAAACAGATAATCCTAAATAGTCCATATATCAAATATCATTGAGATTGTGGCGTAGCACAGTGGGGCTCAATGCAGGGTGCACACTGGAACCTCCTGAGGGAGGGGATTATTGGAACCAACCAGGACCCAACCCCAGAGAGTATGATTCATTTGGTCAGAAGGTGAGGGATGGGTGGAGTGGGCAGGGCATTAATGTATTCTAAAAACTCCCCAGGTAAAATAGTCTAGCAGGTCCTTAAATGATCAAACACAGAGTTACCGTATGACCCAGCAATTCCCCTCTTAGACACATAGGCAAGAGAAGTGAAAACATATATCCACACAAACACTTGTACATGAACGGTTTATAGCTGTATTATTCATAATAGCCAAAAGGTGGAAACCAGCCAGATGTCTATCGATGGATGAAGAGGTAAACAAACTGCTATATTCATACAACGAAATATTATTCGGCCATAAAAAACGGAATGAAGGACAGACACACGCTACAATTCGGCTGAACTGTGAAAACGTGCTGCTCAGTGCAAGGAGCCAGTCACAGAAGTCCTAATATTATATGATTCCTTTCATATGAAAGACAGGAAGAGGAAAATCTATAAAGACAGCAGGTAGATTAGTGGTTGCATAGGGCTGGGGGCGGGGAATGGGGGGGGATAACAGGGTGATAGCTAATGGGTATGGGATTTATTTAAAATATTATTATTGAAGTATAATTGGCATACAATGTTACATTAGTAATTACATTACATATAATGTAATATTAGTTATATTAGTATATTAGTACAGCATAGTGATTCAACAATTCTATACATTACTCAGTGCTCTCCAGAGGTGTAGTCACCACCCTAAGTGTTGCAGTATCATTGACTATCTTCCCTATGTTGTGCTTTTCATCTCCTTGACTTATTTATTTTATAACTGGAAGTTTGTGCGTCTTGATCCCCTTCACCTGTTTCACCCATCCTGCCAACCACCTCCCTTCTGGCAACTACCAGTTTGCTCTCTGTATTTAATAATCTCTTTGGTTTTTTGTGCATTTGTTCACTTATTTGGTTTTTTAGATTCCACATATAAGTGAAATCATACAGCATTTGTCTTTCTCTGTCTGACTTATTTCACTTAGCACAATACCCTCTAGGTCCATCTATGCTGTCGCAAAAAGCAAGAGCTCATTCTTTTTCACAGCTGAGTAATATTCGTGTGTGTGTGTGTGTGTGTGTGTGTGTGTGTGCGTGTGCGTGTATGCATGCACGTATACCACACCTTTTTATGCATTCATCTAACAATGGGCACTTGGATTGCTTCCATATCTTGGCTATTATAAATAATGCTGCAGTAAACATAGGGGTGCGTGTATGTTTTTCTTTTTTTAAGTTTATTTGCTTATTCTTGTGTGAGAGAGAGAGAGAGAAAGAGGCAGAGAGAGGCAGAGAGAGGCAGAGAGAGGCAGAGAATCCCAAACAGGCTCCGCGCTGCCAGTGCAAAACTTGACACAGGGCTCAATCTCATGAACCGTGAAACCATGACCTGAGCCGAAACCAAGAGTTGGATGCTCAACCAACTGAACCACACAGGGACACCATGTATCTTTTTCAATTAGTGTTTTTGTTTTCTCTGGGTAAATATCCAGTAGTGGAATTACTGCATCATGTGGAATTTCTGTTTTTATTTGTTTGAGGAAACTCCATACTGTTTTGTTGTTTTTTTTTTTTACAATCGTTGCACTAATTTGCATTCCCAGCAACACTGCACTGTGGTTCCCTTTTCTCCACATCCTCACCAACACTTCTGATTCTTTGTATATTTGATATCAGCCACCCTGACAGATGTGAGATGACGTCTCATGGTTTTGATCTGCATTTCCTTGCGTCTTTTCATAGGTCTGTTGGCCTTCTGTATGTCTTTGGGAAAATGTCTGTTCAGATCCTTTGCCCATTTTTTAAATCAAATTGGTTGTTTTTGGTGTTGAGTTTTACAAGTTCTTCATATATTTTGGATGTTAACCCTTTATCAGGTATATCATCTGTAAGTATCTTCTTCCATTCACTTGATTGTGGTTTTATTTTGTTGATGGGTTTCTTCGCTGTGCAAAAGCTTTTTATTTTGGTGTGGTCCCGATACTTTTGTTTCCCTTGCCCTGAGGAGGCATATCCATAAATAGGTTGCTAAGGCCTATGACCAAGAGATGGCTGCCTGTGTTTTCTTTCAGGACTTTTACGGCTTCAGGTCTCACATTGAGGTCTTTAATTCACGTGAGTTTATTTTTGTGCACAGTATAAGAAAGTGGTCTAGTTGCATGCTTTTGCATACGGCTGCCCAGTTTTCCCAACACCACTCATTGAAAAGACCGTGTTTTCCACATTGTAGATTCTTGCTTCCTTGGTCATAGATTAATTGACCACACAGGTGTGAGTTTATTTCTGGGTCTGGGATTTCTTTTGGGGATGATGAAAATGTTCTAAAATTGACTGTGGTGATGGTTGCACATGTCTGTGGATAGATTAAAGTCAATGCAATGGGTGAATTGTATGGTGTGAATTACATGTAAATAAAGCTTTTTGAGAGAGAGAGAGAGAGAGAGAGAGAGAGAGGAGATACTCCCTAGGTTATTTTAACGTGCAGCTGAGGTTGAGAACCACTGATATGGTTGAAGGCACATGCACTTGAAGTTAGACAGACTGAAACCAAGCGACTGTGTCATTAGGTGACCCAGCTGTGGCTGTCTCTGAGCCTCATTTTCCTCATCTGGAGGATGAAGATAATAATTTCTGTCTCATAAGCTTGGAAAGAGGATTTAGTGTGGAAAACAAATGGAAGTGTGTGTAGACTCTGACACTCAGCAAGCCAGCACTCCATTCCAGGAAGCTATTGCCAGCATTGTTTCTCTTTCCTGCCTGAGGGCTCAGAAGGCCAGCATTGGAAATATCAGTTCTCACTGTGCAGGCTGGGTGAAGGCGATCTGAAGAGTGGAGGGGGACCTAGCCAAATGCACTATCTGAACGTAGACTCCATAAATGTCCTCTGTGCTGGTAATAATGTTTTTGGCCCCATCACAAAGCCCACATTCTTGCCATGAGTAAGACTGCAGTGTCATTGTTCACGAAGATGTGTTGCTTCTTTTGTGCCTTTGAAGCTTATGAAAGACCAACAAACACAGGCCCACAGTGGGACCTACTGGTATTCCCTTGCCTTTCATAATACATTTGCTATCAAATTCTGTCCAAGCTCCGGCTGGAATATGCCTCCCAGATCCGCTCACATCCATGGCCGCTGCCACTCCCCTAGACCAGACCTCTAACACCTCTTGCATAATGATTGCAACAGCCTCCTTAACCACCTCCACCCATTTGACCCCAGCTCCTCCACACCACAGCCAGAACGATCTTTGCAACATGCCCTTCTGA
Organism: Panthera onca; assembly: GCF_046562875.1. NCBI lineage: Eukaryota > Metazoa > Chordata > Mammalia > Carnivora > Felidae > Panthera > Panthera onca. The sequence goes on along the minus strand of NC_138357.1, from coordinate 20,258,793 downwards.
TGGGATCTGGTTTGTTTAAAGAATTTTGGTGGCTTAAAGCCTTTCCATGCTTCCCTGTCACTCCACAATCCACCCTCTGTCTAACCCTCCAGCCTTATCTCTCGCTACTGGCTGCGTCCTAAATCTCTTTTACAATTGTCCATTTCTCACCAAGCCCAGTCTGCCACCATGTTTAATCTGGGCTCTTGCACAGCCTCCGAATGGCTTTTGGCTTCAGTCATGCCCCCTTTCAATCCACCTTCCACACAGCAGCTTGTGTGACTCCTTAGCCTAAGACCCTTTTGGGCTTTCCGAGTTTCCTAAAGGTAAAGAGGAAGCTTCCTAACAGAGCTACAAGACCCTTCGTGTCACTTCCCCGTAGACGCCTGAATTCCTGCTGTTTTCCATATACATCACTCTGTCCTAACCTTGGACCTCCAGTCGTGAGCATTCCTGCCTTCTCCTGGAATTTCCTGCCTCTGTCCTTGTATGTCCAAACCCCCAGAGCCTACAAGGCCCAGTTGAAATTATACCTCATTGAGAACCTCTCCCCTAACTCACGCCAGGGCAGTGCTATCTGGCTTTTTAGAACCAGCATTCTACAGCATTTCTGTCTTTCTCTTGTTTAATGTATCATCATGTCTAGGAGGCGTCTGTCTAACTCAGCCAAAGAGTTGCTAATTGAGGCACAAACAAGAAAGGAAGAGGACCGGAATGATCCCTGGACATGCTTGGATGGGATGGCTGTGCCTGGTGTGAGGGGTGACGCACGAGCTTAGATGTAGGGATTCTGTGGATTCCTGAGGTGATCAGAGTCGTCCCTGCTAGCGGGCCCACAAATGAATTTTGACCGGGTGAGTTAGTCAAAAGGACAGGAGCTGTGACAGACTTGAAGAATGGGATCAAGATTCTTGGCAAGGGACCAGCCCTGATTAGACGTGTGTTAGAAAGGGGTGCTGGGGATGCACGATGCACATGCGTCTGTCAATGCAGCGTGAGTGCGTATTTTCTACAGACATGAGTGATCACCTGTGAGCTAGTGTGTGAATGTGTACGTCTGTGTGAACGGACGTGTATGCACCTAGGGACGATTGTGAGTACCTTATGTGGGGTTATCTGTGTGTGCATAGTTGGGGGATAGGGAGGGTCTTAGCTGGAGCCTAAACTGTGTCAGTCGCTGGCATTCACACATGCCTGGGCATGGCTAGGAAACTGGTGGGGTGAACCCGTCAGAAATGTATTTGTACCGATGGACTAAGGAGCCTCTTGGGAGAGAATTTATTCTAGGGAGAGAGTCAGGTATACAAAGTTGCCCCAGTAAGAAAGCTTTAGTCACAAGAGGGGAGGGACGATTCTGAATAGAGCACAGTGATTGTCACTTGAATTTGTCTCTAGGCCTACCTCCAGGGATTCAACATCTGAGCCTTATGGGAATGCAGGAAGGTGCAGTCGATAAAAATGCAACGTGCGATTTTACAATAACAGTTTGCTATTAGGGCACAAGTATGACTGCTTTGGGACTCCAGTAATTCACTCACGGATCCAGCCAACAAGTATTTACCTAACACCTGCTCTGTGCCAGATAGTGTGCTGGGTGTTGGGGTGATAGCGGTTAACAGAGCAGATAGAACTTACATTCAAGTGTAGCCTGGAAAGGAGAGAGACATTTTCTACCAAATATACCAAATAGCATATACTTTGACATTTTCTAAAATATTTATTTATTTTGAAACGGAGAGAGAGAGAGGGAGAGAGGGAGGGGAAGAGCAAGAGAGACAGAGAGAGAGAGAGAGAGAGAGAGAATCCCAAGCAGGCCTTGCACTGTCAGCCAAGAGTCTGATGCGGGGCTCGATCTCACGAACTGTGAGATATATCATGTATATATCTCATATATATATATCATGTATATCATGACCTGAGCCAAACTCAAGAGTCAGACGCTTGACGGACTCGACCACCGAGGCGCGCCTATGTTGACATCTGTAGGCAGAGTTGCAGCTCATCTATGTTGTATCTTTGTCTGAATTAGAAAATGGCACCTGCTCTAGGCAGCCCTGAAGCTTGCCCTCTCTGAGCAGGTGAATTAGAAATAGGCAGCCACCCCCTTTCTCTGGGATAGATTCAACAACACAGGCATACTGTATGGCAGGGGAACACAGATTGGATTTTAGACTCCTCCTTGGTCTTAGTCATCTCTTGTGCAGTGTGCAACATGTACAACTGTCCACGGTGGCCTTGCTGCACGGCTCCAAGTTGTCAACAGTTGCTCTGGGCTCAAGATAGTGGTACCCAGCACTAATTTTGGTGGTATCTAAGGAAAGCTACGACCAGGAGAAATTATTACCCCATGAAAGTAGCAGCTGTCCCCAGTGTGAATTGTGGAAGCCAGTGGAGGCAGCTGGTACCCGGTGGATGTGGTACAGTACTTTCCAAATGCAGCATTATATAGCATAAGTGTCAGCTCTGCAAAGAAAATATAGTGATGCTTAGATCACACAAGAGTACCCAGAGGATATACGCTGGAGCAGAAGAATAGGAAAAAGAAAACACAAAAGTCACGTTGAAACTGACAGTATTTATTCATGAGCACATATGTGATTCTCCCTGAAGACATCTAAAAAAATGTATGGTGGTAGGAACCCTTCATGGGGCTGAAAAGGCAAGAGCTAGGAAAATGTGTGTGCATGTGTGTATGCTCAAGTGCATGTGTGCACACGCAGACCAGGAGCTCATATCTACATCTCATAAAAGGCACAGAGCTCAAGATATGTACCCATAGCTTTCCTGCCTCTCCAAGAGGCGGGGTGGTTTCCCCTCCAGTAAAAGAAAATCCATTTGTTCAGCAAGGCAGAAAGGGTTTTCTTCAATATTGGTTGGACCATTGAATTTAGGTCCACAAAACTCAAAGTGCTATTGACAGCAACATAAGGACATCTTTATATCTGGAGTCTTAGGGCTTTTCTTAGATTTATGTCAGTTCTTTGTATAAGAAGAGTATCAATCATTTAAAGAGCTGCTGTAAATATTCACAGTTTATCCTAATTTGCTGCTTTTTAAAGAACTTTTTTCTGATTATGAAAGATATATGCTAGCCTAAAGAATATATAAATTTCAAAAATTCATAAAGAAAAAAATTAGTTACAATCCCCATTATATATATAGCTAATTTATATATATATATATGTATATATATATTCATATATATCCGTTAATGTTTTGATATGTTTATATGTATATGGACACATGCATATACATATATAATAGGATTATAGTGTTGTATACAATTTGATGGTCTCATTTTATCACTTATATCAAGAACATTTCCCCATGTCATTATATATTCTATAAAATATATTTACTAATAAATGACTGCATAATATTTCATTTTATGGATATGCCATAAGGGTTTTTTTTTTTACTATCATAAATAACATTTCAATAAACATCCACAAATATACAATTTTGTGTGCCTCTTTGCTTATTTACTATTATGTATTATTGCAAGTGGAATTATTTGGTGAAGCTTATTTAAAAGATTCTAGATACATATTACTAAACAGCCCTTAAATAATGAGCTAATTTACATGTACAGTCCTACCACTGCTATGTGAGTACTCTTTTCACCACATGGTTGCTAACAATGAGGATGATCTTTTTTTTATGTTTATTTTGAGAGACAGAGCACGTGCAGGTGTGAGCGGGAAAGGAGCAGAGAGAGAGGGAGAGAGAGAATCCCAGGCAGGTTCCACACTCAGCACAGAGCCCGACACGGGGCTCAATCCCAGGAACAGTGAGATCATGACCTGAGCCAAAATCAAGAGGCGGATGCTCAACCGACTGAGCCACCCAGGTGCCCCAGGATTATCTTTTTAGAAAGTTCTTTGTTAATTTCATTTATAATAAAATACATATTTTTGTTTCCAATAATATAGCTGTCTAGGTATTCTGCAATTAGAAAACAAAACTGCTGGATAAAGTAAATACATATATATAAAATATATATAATTATATTATATTATTATATTATACATATACATATACATATACATATACATATACATATATCTTCTTAAAAGCATCAAAATGTTGGTAAGATAGTAAGGAATTATCAGGCCCAAATCTAAGTGAAGGCAATAACCCAAACAAGTAAGCTGAGCACTGAAGCTAAGTTTTGGTAAATAGCATTTGCCAAACAAGTCCAACTTGAGATTTGCCTTGTGTGTGTGTATGATTTCTCCAGATAGAAGGACAGACTATAAGGCTTAGGGCTCTGCCAAGATAGGGAGTCTAGTTAGGAGTACTTGCCCCCAGAAACCTAGTGTCCCAAAGGGTTACATCCTCAGTGTAATGGTGAACCACAAATGAACACCTATCCTCAGAATATGTATGCAAAGTTGCTTTGCCTATCACACCCAGTTGTTAGGGAAGATGTGGTTTATATATACAATGGAATACTATTTGGCAATGAGAAAGAATGAAATCATGCCAGTTGCAGCAACATGGATGGAAATGGAAGGTATTATGCTAAGTGAAATAAGTCAGTCAGAGAAAGACAGATATCATATGTCTTTCACTCATATGTGGAGCTTGAGAAAACTTAACAGAAGACCATGGGGGAAGGGAAGGAGAAAAGAAATAGTTACAAACAAAGAGGGAGGGAAGCAAACCATAAGAGACTCTTAAATACAGAGAACAATCTGAGGGTTGATGGGCACGTCCATACAGTGTAATATTACTCAGCCTGAACTAAGACAATATGTAAACATTTGTTTCTATTATAGAGTGTATACAAAGCCTAATAAGAAAATCTTTGTATGTTTGTTTCTTTTTTTAAAATTAAGAATACAGGGGTGCCTTGGTGGCTCAGTGGGCTAAGCGTTCAACTTCAGCTCAGGTCACGATCTGGTGGTCTGTCAGTTCAGGCCCTGTGTCAGACTCTGTGCTGACAGCTGACAGCAGGGGTTTCGGATTCTGTGTCTCCCTCTCTGCCCCTACCCCACTCATGTGCTGTCTCTGTCTCTCAAAATTAAATAAACATAAAAAACTTAAAAAAATAAAATTAAGAATACATTTGGAAAATGCAAGGAAGAATTACAGGAAAGTCAGATCCTTCATTAGCAGAATGTTTGTTTTGTCCCTGTCCAAAATAGCACCTTGACTCCATCCATAATACCTGCTATTATGTGCTATCCCAACTCAGTCTAATCGGCAAGCAAGGAAGATGAGCAGCCTAGTATGATTTAGAAGAAATAAATCCATCTTGTTAAAAAAAAAAATGTATCTTTATCCAAGGCCACAAATAATTTTCCAAGGACCGTGAGCAGCTAAGAGCCAAAAATAAGCACACACACAATGAAACAAGATACCATGAGTGAGAAACAGGCAAGAGGAATAGAGTCATGAAAACTTTAGATACTGGGATTATCAGATACAAGTTATAAAATAATTCCATTTAATATGTTTAAAGAAACAAAATACAAATGTTAAAATATCTTCCTACAACAAGAAACTATTAAAAATAGCTAACAAATATGAAAAAGAACCACACAGAACTTCTAGAAATCAAAATAAGAGTAATGATTAAAATTTTAAAAATCAACTTATGATGTTAACAACAGACTAAAAACATATTAGCTTTGTAGGAGAGACAGAATGATAGTTGACTTTTCAATAGTAATGAGAGAACCCAGAAGACTCTGGAATGGTATGTTTGATTACATTTAGTAGAGTATACAATTCTCAAATCACTATGTTGTGCACCTGAAATTAATATAACATTTGTATGTTACCTATACTTCAATTTAAAAAAAAAAAAAAGATTTTCTGGGGCACCTGGGTGGCTCAGTCAGTTAAGTCTCTGACATCTGCCTAGGTCTTTATCTTGTGGTTCATGAGTTCGAGCCCCACGTCGGGTTCTGTGCTGACAGCTCAGAGCCTGGAGCCTGCTTCAGATTCTGCGTCTCCCTCTCTCTCTGCCCCTCTCCACCCCCCTCTCAAAACTAAACATTAAAACAATTAAAAAAAAAGATTTTCCTTCTGAGGGGAGCTGATGAATAGTCGTCTTGGTTTTTTTTTCTATTATTGTTATTCAGTTTTATATTTCTTTTTATTTTCTTCTGGGTTTTCCATTGGTATATGTTATGAGGTGAAGCTATAAGTGACTGCCCAATCGTTATCTAATTACTCGGCCGCATTTGTTGTATAATTTTTCACTTCCTCTTGTATTTCTACTTATTTTTTATTTAAAAATTTTTTTACTGTTTTTACTTATTTTTGAAGGAGAGAGACAGAGCATGAGCTGGGGAGGGACAGAGAGAGAGGGAGACACAGAACCCGAAGCAGGCTCCAGGCTCCGAGCTGTCACCACAGAGCCCCACACGGGGCTCAAACCCACAAACCGCAAGTTCGTGACCTGAGCTGAAGTGGGATGCTTAACCGACTGAGCCACCAAGGCGCCCCACTTCCTCATGTATTTTTTAAATTTTTTTTTTTTTTAACGTTTATTTACTTTTGAAACAGAGAGAGACAGAGCATGAACGGGGGAGGGTCAGAGAGAGAGGGAGACACAGAATCCGAAACAGGCTCCAGGCTCTGAGCTGTCAGCACAGGGCCCGACGCAGGGCTCGAACTCACGGACCGCAAGATCATGACCTGAGCCGAAGTCGGACACTCAACTGACTGAGCCACCCAGGCGCCCCTCCTCATGTATTTTTAAACACTTTCCTATAAATATTAAGTTATATGGACAAGGGATCTTTTTGGGCGGTGGTCCTTGTATTTCACTGATCTGTTTATTCTTATGTTGTATTGAACTGGTTGAAGTACTATAGCTTTGTAGTATATTTTCATGAATGCTAATGTCAAGGCTTCTGCTTCCCATTACTCTTTTTTTGTTCCAAATAATGTTAAAATAACAAGGAACAGCAAATCGGTTTCCTGAAGTACATTGATTGATTTGACCTTGAGGCCATGTGATTTAACTTTCATAGATCAGCAAGGAGATAGGTTACAAGGTGATTAGCATGTCTTCACAGAGTATGACAGAATCAGAATAAAACATTCGATCCAATCTACCTGTTGTAGAATACCCAGAAGAACATGAGATTTGGGGGAAAGAGACATGGCCTTTCCTTCCTTGTGCTAACTTTTAGGATCTTGTGCAAGTATGACAGAAACAGACCTGCTGTAGTGAAGGGTGTCCGTGACCCTGAAAGTGGAGAGGCCTGATGCCTGTTCCGGTAGTCAAAGAAGGCCTTTTAGGAGTAGTTGCCTTGTCTTGTCTATGACATATTTCTACAATGTCATTCACTGGGTCTCCTAATTAGACACATTTAGAGAACAGTACACAATAGGATGAAATCCTGAGCTACACAGCACAGATGTGTTCTATAGAATGACTGTCCTCTACAGGGTGAGTAAGCTCTACACTTGATTTGGTAACACTGCTCTGTATTATTTTCGAGTAGCAAATAAACAAACACATCAGAACACGAATTCTTTGCCAAAGGCATTGGATATATTTGTTTCTAATGCCTCCATGGAAACCTTAATAGGAAGCCGAAGCCTTTAACTCGGCATACGTCAATGAAAGATACATGGCTGCTGATGTGGGCACCCACATAAAAGATGGGAAAGTACCCATCCACTCCATAACAGACTAAGAAGCGTCTTGATTTGGGGGAGTGAGGTGGATGTTTACTCATACAATCTGCAAGGGTTGCAGGGATCACAAAGCTTGAGTCTGGCTAAAACCACACTTCAGGCTGATGGAAGAAAACAAGTCCTTATCCTCCTGTTTCAATCCCCACTTTCAGGCACAGAGCCAGAGGCAGAGAGGACTAGAAATTTGACTTGGCTGACCTTTCTGCATTGGGTGTGGATTTGGTATTGATGGAAGTCGGAGGCTGACATCACCCTGCTTAAATAGAAACAGTGGTTGGATCTGCTTTAAGAGTGTCACTCCAGGAATGGGCACAAGACGTAGGCCTGGCCTTAGAGATAATCCTGGACACTGCCCCCTGTACGTCCCCACCTGTATATCTTCCGGCATGTGCCATTCCACATGCCCCGGGCTGAAATCACATCCCCCGTGGCCCGCAATCCCATCTACCCCACAACCTCTTCCTGCCCCTGACACATCTTTACTGATCATCTGCTTTGGGAGAGGTACTGAGGTAACTGGGAAATGAGCCATAATCCTTTCCTTTTTAGAGCTCACCTCCTAGAAAAGGGAGACAAGCAAGCAGTTTCAATGCACGAGTAGGAGATCTGCAGTGAAGAAGAGGGAAGGAATTTCAGATGGAAGAAAGAATGAGCAAAAGCGTGGGAGCGTCCGCCAGAAAGCACAAAGCCATTAGATATCCAAGGGAAAGATGGAGGGAAACAAGGATGAACCAGCAGGCGGGGGCCAGGCCAAGCTGCGAAGTCTGGACTAAATGTGATGGTGATTAGGAGCCATTGCAGAGCTTCAGGCTGGGGGCGAATCCAGATTATATCTGCATTTGTTAAAGATGGCTCTGGCTGCTTCATAAAGGAATGGTTAGGTGGGTCCGGAGTGGGGCAGGGGAACCTCCGTGCAAACTAGATCATGTAGGACTGTCCAACTGGACAGCTTTTATTTCCCCCTCTTCATCATAACCAATAATCATATTAAGTCCTGCCAGTTCTACCACCAAAACTCAATCACTCAGCGTTTATTGAACCCTTGTATGCATCGAATGCTGTGCTTGGGGAAAAAGAATCCACTTCTCTTCTATCAGGAACTGATTGCCTTGGTGGGGAGACAGATACATAAATAGATAATTTTGAAATAATTATCTTGATAATTGCGAAGTGTTCACTGGGTGCTATCTGAGAGAGAGAGAGAGAGAGAGAGAGAGAGAGAGACTGAGAGAGAGAGGATGAATCTCTGCCTGAGGGCAATGAGAGAGAAATCAGGGATCCATGGAGATGACATATGAGTTATATCTTGCAGGACGAGTGAGAATTTCCTGGAGGAAGGAGGCTGGGGAGAGGGTATCACACACGTGATGGAAACAGCTCCTGCAAGGGCATGGAGATGTCACCGAATAGGGCCTGTTCAGGAACCAGCAGGAGTTTTGGGGTCACTGGGACTGGAGCTTATGAAGAGAGGCACAGAAACAGATGAGGTTGCAGAGGTGGCCCTTGTTTAATGCACTGGGTGCTGGAGCATCAGGAGAGTTTAAACTGAAGAATATGATCCGATCATTTTTACGACTCGGGTCCATGTATTGGACCACTTTATCCCCATCATTTCATTCTCTCAGGCTTTGCCCCATTAAGGTGCTTGCTCTTTCTCATTCCTATAGGATTACAGTGGTCTCCTGACAGGCCTTCTGGCCCCGGGCAAATTCCCTCCAACTTCCCTTCCATTTTGGGATCTTTCTAAAACACCTGTGGGTTCCTGCCATGCTCCTGCTTCATCCTGCCCCGCGGCTGCCTGGAAAAATCCTCACACCCTCAGTGTGACAGTCAAGCAAATTCCTGCTTTCCAGGCCTCATCTCCCAACCCTCCTTCCCCCTCTGATTCCCGCCGGCCCCTTTGGCTATCCTTGCTGTCACAAGGTCCCCGGGCCTGCCAGGCGCTTTCAGGGTTACTCGCCTCTGCTCAGTGCCCTCCTTCGGAGTCTACCTGAAACGTCCCTACCGCAAGTTTCTCCTCGGTCTCCAAGAACCAACTCACAAGGCAAGTTCCTCCGACCTTCCCTTGACCCTTACAGGGAAACAAATCCCTTCACTTCTCTGGGCTCCCTGGCATCTTGCCCGTGCTGATACTAGAGCATATATCGCCTTGTGTCATAATTATTGCTTGCGAGGCTGTCTCCCAGGCTAGAATGCAAGCTGCACCGGGGGTTAAGGCCATGGCACATTCCTCTTATAAACTCAGCTCACAGGGAAGTGCCTGGTACATACATAGAAGCTCAGTTACATGAAGTTAAATGAAGGTGCTGCTCTTGTCCCTTTTTTGTCTGCAGTCGTTATCCTCACCAAGCGACTATTTATCGTCAAAGGGAAATCACTCTGTTTTGGGCCAGGTTCCCATTCCTAATGCATTGCAACTATTCTTTTTAGCCACCTGAAGAGCAAAAAGCCTGTCGCTCGGATTCCTCTTAGGTTAGACAGCAAAGGCTGCAATCTCCACACGCCTGCCATACACTCGGCTTGCAGCGAAGCAGTGCGGTAAAGCCTCACGTTGGCCATTGACATGTCCACCGCTCTTGGGGCGCCTGGGTGGCTCAGTCGGTTAAGCGTCCAACTTCGGCTCAGGTCATGACCTCACAGTTCGTGGGTTTCAGCCCTGCGTGAGGGGGCTCAGAGCCTGGAGCCTGTTTTGGTTCTGTGTCTCCCTCTCTCTCTCTCTTTCTCTCTGCCCCTTCCCCCCTCACACCCTGCTCCCTCCCCCCTCTCTCAAAAATGCATGTTAAAAAAATTTTGAAATGTCCACCGCTATTTTCTTCTGTATATCTTGAGGCCTGAGCAAAAGACCAAAAGTACTTGCAGAGGTATCTTGGAGTGGCATAATACATGGCATAATGTGTATTTCAGCTGGGATTCTTCTAAGAACAGCCATAGAGGTGTCCACAAGAAGGGTCACAGGAACCAGAGAAAATTGTGTTCACCGGTATCAGGGCTTCTGGGGGGCTCCCTCTCAAACAGGTGAAAAATGGACCTTCAGATTTGGATCACCTGAGAAGGTTCAGAACCCTCAGGGACCCTTATATTTCTCAACTGTAGATTTAAAGTCCGCCTACTCTCAAGCCCCAACAAAAGTTCTGCATGGGCTTAAGTCCTTCCCTGCCTCCCATGTACGCCCCCACCAAAACTTTAAAGCCTACAGCAACTGGTAGGAGCTTCAAACTACTGAGTCCAGGGCATTCCCTGGGGCTTACAGCATGAAGTAAAAGTATCCAGAACTTCGGGAGCCAGTTCCTGGAGGGCTTCCTGGGACATCTGGGAGACTCTGGTTACATGGCAGACCGCACAGATCATTGGTATTCAAGCACATACAGGGAGCTGATATTTTGAAGACAACCTTACGTTGGTTTAAGGCCAACCTGAAAATGTCTCCCAACTATTGGTGTCAAAGGATTTGGAGACTGAGTCTGAGAGCTGGGGGAACCATAGTGAAAACACCTTACTTCCATTAGTTTAGCTACTCATAAAACTATCTTAAGAGTCATAGAAGAAAAGGAGAGGGGGCAGGGTAGTTACATGCGGTAGAAGTTAGTCCTTAGGTACAATGAGGGAATCAGGTCAAGGGTTAAAGGAAAGGCTGGTGGGGGGTGACTCTACGAGTGTAGGTGGGGGATTACCTGAGGTTTTGCAGTGAGAATAGAAATTATTGCCTCATTGAAGGGGAAACACTGGGGAGGTTTTTGGGGGTCAGTATGAACATTTCTCTGAGTTGCCTAAGAAATTGACTGGGACAGGCCTGGGTCAGCTTTGGAATCTACTGTAGAGGAAATTCAGGCATGGGCGGTAAATACCCGTTTTGATTATATTTTTCTCTCTAGAGTTTTGTGGGACTTAGGGTTAGATTCAAGGCCCTTAAGTCCCTACTTACAATATGCCTGTATGGACCATCTCTCCATGGTGTCCATTTCTCTCGGAAGTGGTTTAGAAACAACTACTTCAATTATAAACAAAAACGGAAAGCAAAACAAACAAGCAAACAAATTACCTCAGTTCTGCAGAGAATGAAGGAAAACAGCGGGGAGAAAATCAACAGGAGATGGCAAGGTTAGGGCTTTCTAAGCGAACACCCATCTGCCGTACTGATTCCAAGACTATAATTTCATAAGATAGTTATTGAGCACCTATAATGCACTAGAGATAAGCACTGAAGATGAAGAGGGGACACGGGCAAAGCCAGACCTTCAAGGAGCTCTCAGTCTGTAGGAGAAGACTCATGAATTATAATACAATGGCATGACAATTGGGCTCGGGAGTAGAACAGCCTGGGCCCCAGAATAACGCCTATAAGCACAGCCATAAGCACAGCCGCGGGTCTCTGCTGATAAAGGATGTGTCTGGGATCAGCTGCACTTCTGGTCCTCCGTTCAAACTGTAAGTTTAGATAGAGAAAGGGTGCAGCTGAGCTCTGCAATGGATTCAGGATACAGCTGCTAAATCTAACGACAGTTCTTTTGGCATGGCTAACCGGGCGGGATTCTGCCTGGCGGCCGAAGGCTGCCAAATCCTGATTGAAGACATTGCCTTTCCAAAGAAAAATAGCCATAATGAAAATAGCTTATGTCTTACAGAAACTCTTAGCAGTATAACAAACACATTACGTTTAAATAGACGCGTAGTATTTTGTTACATATGGACTGTCACACTGACTTGAAACAGTTACTTCTTTTTTTTTTTTTTTTTTTTTCAATTTTTTTTTTTCAACGTTTTTTATTTATTTTTGGGACAGAGAGAGACAGAGCATGAACGGGGGAGGGTCAGAGAGAGAGGGAGACACAGAATCGGAAACAGGCTCCAGGCTCCGAGCCATCAGCCCAGAGCCTGACGCGGGGCTCGAACTCACGGACCGCGAGATCGTCCCGGGGCTCGAACTCACGGACCGCGAGATCGTGACCTGGCTGAAGTCGGACGCTTAACCGACTGCGCCACCCAGGCGCCCCGAAACAGTTACTTCTTGCCGTGTGTCTTGTTTCCATGAGTTTTATAATTTTAGTAGCACCAATTTGCCTCTACCCAATGATAAAACGATTAAGGCAAAACTTTCCTGAGCCTTGGCTTCACCGACAACAAAATGGCAACAAGAAAATCCCAAACACCAGCTAGCAGTATGGGCAAATGAGATACATGTGAAATCTACGTGAAAGCAAGAGCTTATCGGAAAAACTGCCCCCGCTTTGAACCCGAACAAGAAGTCTTAGAGCTTTGGATCTTGATCCTGGAGGAGTGTAAAGACTAGATGAATCTTGTCTGTAGGTAAGAGTTACATGAAGAGGGTAGGGAGGGGTGAGAGAGAAAAGTGCCCTGACGGTGACAAAGTACCTTTCAGATATCCAGCACTGATTTGGCTCATCAGCCTGGAACCCCTTACCTCTTACCCTAGGCCATCCTCTCACCTTCTCTGTTACTCGGTTAAAAATGTTGACCTTTCTGGATGAAGGGATACTACATCAGTGGAAGAAAAAGGGGAGGGCCTGGAAATCATGAGCACCTTCGTTGTAGAAAAGGGTTTTTGGGACTTCAAGGACAGCATCTAGTACAGCATATGTGAGGTGTTTGGAGCCCGACTCCAGACCAATAATCCATGGTAATGAACGGTAAGATACTTTCTATGTATTATGACAAGGGTATATAAACCTGCCCATTTTTACACATTAAAAAAAAATCCAGTCCCTATATGTTTGGACAGAAAGAACTATCCAATTTCAAGGAAAAGATTATGGGCTAAAAAAACATTTACGTTAAAAATCTTAGTTCAACAATTTAAAAATATGGAGTTGGTCAGTGAATTAAAGTGACTGGCAAAACCTTTCACTGGATAAAACAAAGTGGTAACTTAAAAAACAGTTTATTTGAAAGAGAGAGAGAGAGAGCACACACAAGCAGGGGAGGGGCAGAGAGAGAAGGAGAATCCCAAGCAGGCTCCACGTTTAGCATGGAGCCCCATGTGGGGCTTGATCCCATGACCACGAGATCATGACCTGAGCTGAAACCAAGAGTTGGCTGCTTAACCAACTGAGCCACCCAGGTGCCCCCAAAGTGATAACTTGATTGTGTTGAATGTTCTTAATTCATTTGGTAGTTCAAAATTTAATTGTATTGCTTAATACAGTCTGAAATCTACACATGGATAATTCCCAGCCAACAGATTTATAGTTGGGACACTTTCTCCAAATGGGACAAGATATGTATATTACTTTTTACACATTTCTACTTTATTTGTAAGTTATTCAATTGATTAAATGTTACATTTTAGGATATGTGTTGGTTTTCCCACATGTGCCAGAATGGTGACACAGAAATGACACAAGTGAACGTTTAACTTTTTAAATGTATACAATACACATAATCATTTTGATAAAAAGTAATGGCTTTCAGTTATGAGAAAGAGATTTACAAGTCAGCAAATCTAGAATTAGTAACACACCAAAAAATTCAAGAAACCAACCTCAGTAATACAGATGTCTATTTTATTAAAAAAGTTACAAACAGGTGGACTGCAGGGTCATCTTACAAAATGACAAGAATGAAATCTATTGGAAAAATTTTACTTTTACAAATCTTTATAGGTCATTGTTCAATGCTTGTACTTGTTACTTGAGATTTTTACCTTTCATTGATAAAGTTACAGTACGTTAGATCCATAATAGGTTACATGATTTTATTTGCAGAGCCCTACTGCAGTGATTTGAACAACTCCTAAACGGATGCCATAGTAAAGACGAGACATATATTGCATTTAATATTAATTTATTATCCTAATAAGCAACTTGACATGCAATCTATTGAGGAAGCTAAAATAACTTTTGGTCCCTTTTCTTAAAATGTGCTGAAGAAACCACCTTTAAATCACTTTCCCCTGATTCCTGTGATCCTAAGTGAATTCAAGATAAATTTGTTGCTGAGGTCAATGCTGTGGGGGGAACTATCCATAGGAAAGAAATACTGGATATATAAAAAAAAAAAATCCATCTGCAGAAAATTGTAAATCATCATGAATTATTTGATTCCTTCAGAATTTCACACAGCTAATAACGATGAACCATGATCAGTTAACCTACTCTGAACTGAGTGTTTGGTTTTAAGTTTGGTATTAAAGTGCAAACTTAAAATAGGTATTCATTTCAAGCAGTTTATAAATAAGGAACAATGTTTCAGTTGCTTCCACCCTTACAATCTCACCATAAAATTCAAAATCTAAGATCAAAAGTTCGCTTTGAGGGAATTTGATTAGGAATCAAATGCAACACGATTTTAAAAAAGGAAATCAAAGTTTAATCAATTTCTACGCAATAATTAATGGTCATGCTGACCAATAAATCACATGAATGTAGATATCACTTTATTGGAACATCACACACAATATAAATTTAAAATTGCCACACCCTTCCATAAACCATCACTGCATATATTAGAGCTTTCCTTGACAAAGTTATTGAGCTAGTATTATAGATCAAAAGTATAGTTTTGGTTTTTTGTTTTGTTTTTATTTAGAAGCATGTTCAAATGACTAAAGCTGGGCTCCTAAACTCGAGAACTTTGGTGCAGTAGGTGAGCTGCAGTTACTAACTTCTGCAAATTAAAAGCACACAACTACAACCAAATAAAAACCCAACAAGAAAATACTGTCAAACTTACAAAATTTTAAAGTCATTGCTAGAAAAAGCGCTTGTGGTCAAGATGTTAAAACTGAACCAAAAGATTACTCTTAAGAAAGTTTCCTTTCTGTTTCTATACCTGTGTTACTGTTAAAATGTTCAAGTATTCAGACAAAATGTGCTGATTAGGTAAACAACATGGAAGGCAATGGCTATTAGAAGCACATTTGGAAAAAAAAAAAAAAATCCAAAAAACAAACAAAAAGCCCAGAGACTTGGCGCTATCCTCTCCTGTTACACAGATTTTTGTCTCTACTACGAACATGCTTCTTGAGAAAGAACTAAAAAGCAACTGTGATAGTGCAAGAAAACTTTAACAAATATTGCTTTAAACTATTATTCAGAAAGACAAATATTAAGAACTAGAAAGCGTATATGATTTTATTTGAATTCAATTTTACATGTGCAGAAGTCTACTAGATGTCAATTACAAGCCTGACAGGCAAAGCTGAGCGATCTGTTTAGGTATACAATTAATTTACCATGGATACAATATCCCTTTTCAAAGGCATTGCTAAGTAGGTCATAACTAAATTTAGAACTTCACAGAAAGGAAAATGTTACTGCTGCAATTCGATGCTGTAAATGAGATTAACACATGTGAAAACCTAATGGAATCAAATGCTTAACTCTTCAGCTAGATGCTCTACAGTCAATTTCAAATATCAATTGTAACTTTCAGAACATGTTAATTACAAAAACACATCACAAACTGCACTTGAAGAAAAGGGATACTCCATCCATATAGGTAAAACGTGATCTTTAGTTTCTTTTTACAACACTGCCACACGTAAACCAAGTCTCAAAGTATTAACCAACCATTTAAAGGAGAAAGATTTTACAAATAGAATGAAGCACTGGTGCGAGGTAATATACAGAAGTAACCATTTGTTTAAGGCTCAATTTTTTTCTCCATTATAACTTTCTTTTAAAAGGCATTGAGTAGGTAATACTGAGTTTGAGTATTTAATAAATACAAGTTGAGAAACTGATTAAAGAAATCAATTAAAATATTAAAAATTAATTCTTGCATATTAGCCATCAATAAGAACTTAGAAAGCTACAAAAGGACTGATTGATAAAGAACAGATTTTAAACATATGGTAAACGTGCTAAGCATTCCTGTTGAAGGTCGATGGATCTTGAAGGCCAAAGACCTTATGCACTTAATTAGATGTATGGCAACATGCTGTAATAGAGACAGGTTTACCAAGGCTCAGTTCTGCAACCCAGGTTGTAAAGTTCTCCAAAGCAGCATCTGTGCAAATTTCCTCTGAGTTTTATCTGCAATTAAGATTAAAACGTTGTAAAAAGATAGAAATATAGATCACAGTTTAAAATGAGAACACTGACAACAGGTCTGTATACACATGGAACTAGTACCAGAATAAGTATCTGAAGGTGGAATTTCACTGTGTTCCCCGTCAGTTTCAATTAAAAAGTGATTTTATGTGGTCAAAAAAAGCCACTGAGGGGCGCCTGGATGGCTCCGTCGGTTGAGAGGCCGACTTCCGCTCAGGTCATGATCTCGCGGTCCGTGAGTTCGAGCCCCGCGTCGGGCTCTGTGCTGACCGCTCGGAGCCTGGAGCCTGTTTCAGATTCTGTGTCTCCCTCTCTCTGACCCTCCCCCGTTCATGCTCTGTCTCTCTCTGTCTCAAAAATAAATAAACGTTAAAAAAAATTTTTTTTAAAAGTCACTGAAAATTACCAACAGACACTAATGATGCACTGGATATAGTCTATTGTGTGTATGTAACTCTGGCTTCTTTTTAAATACGTTATTATACTTTATACAATATCAACAATGTTCTCACTGGTTTAAAAGATTTCACAGTATAAAAGTGGCAGATAGTACTTCTACTTGGAATCTGATTTCTTCGTATTTGTCATGGGAAATGGCACTAGAATTAAATGCATATTAATTATGAGCAAACTTGACAGTATGCACTTTTCAAAGTTTAGGGTTTTTTAGAAATTTTAAAATAAGAAAATGCCATTCCATCACGGTCTAGCTATTGAGCACCTCCTAAGTGCCCTGACTTGGGTTAGATGCTAGGTGACAGCAGTAGCTCAGCGGCTGCCATTCCGGCTGCCCTTTTTTCGGACACTCCCCACCCCTCCCCCCCCCCCCCCCCCCCCCAACCACAGGCACTTCTATGATCGGGGTTTCTCTGTCTCTACTCTTACAGTTGATATACTTCTGCCCTTCTAATTAATACCGAGGGGAAAGAAAATCTATCATTCAGACACCAAGTCCTTTAACTGTGTTGGATCATCAAATGGCTTCAAGGGGAGTAGAATTACATTTGTCTTTTAATGTAAAAGGTAAAAGTTGTTAAATAAAGCCAGAAACAAAGAGCAGAATAGGGACTATGAAAGAATGCCAAGTGAAACCAATTTAAGATCATCTAAAGGCTCTACCAATATTTATACCTGCGTAATTTTAATTTCATATGACACCTACACTTCTCGAAGTGTCCAAAGAGCCTGAGAGAACTCTTTATTAGCAGCTATATCATAAAAATGACTTGTAAAGAATGTCTCTCTGCTCCTTATTGAAATTCTGCCACCTAAACACATGAGGAAAAATAGAAACATTTGCCTCCTTTGAAATTACTATAAAACATTTTTTTCCAATTAAAATTAAACCTTTTTTGCATCAAAGTAAATTGTTAATTAGGACACTGGTTATTGAACCTTGAGCAAGTCCAGTTTCCTCCTCATCAAAATAACCATAAAAATTCTTTCCTCAAGGACTGTGATAAGTGTCACATAAGGTGATATGTGACAGCACCTTACAAAGTATGCAAATGTCAGGTACCTCTCCTCATTTCTCGACTATGTTATAAATTCTAGAAGAGCAGAATTATGTCTTTGATATCCAGACTAAAGACCTCTATATTTTGTAGCCTTGTTTGAATTTTTATACCTATTATGAAGACAACAGCATTTCAATATATATACGCATTTCAAGGGGAAGACTTTTCAGTAATTCAGACTAGACTTTTCTCAATTGATCTCCATTAATACCATTTGTTGTAACTTTTTTAATTTTTTTTTTAACATTTATTTATTTTTGAGACAGAGAGAGACAGAGCATGAACGGGGGAGGGGCAGAGAGAGAGGGAGACACAGAATCGGAAGCAGGCTCCAGGCTCTGAGCCATGAGCCCAGAGCCCGACGCGGGGCTCGAACTCACGGACCGCGAGATCGTGACCTGAGCCGAAGTCGGACGCTCAACCGACTGAGCCACCCAGGTGCCCCATTTGTTGTAATTTTTAATCTACATTTTTCAAAATAAATTATAAAGAGTTTGAGATTTTCAAATATGATTACGTCTCTTAAATAGTGAAAACTTGTAATATATGGTGTTTTAATAGCTCAGGCATTCTCTGAAATCAAATTGAGGATGTAGTAATTATTTGTTTCTAGCCAAAATAAACACTAAGAATACAAACTGGCTTATTAACTGTAATCGACATTAAATAAAAGGTGATACATACATCATTTCCCACCCTCTAAAAGCTTGATTAACATTTGGTCCATCCACATTCTGCAGGATGACAATACTCCAGTGAAATCAAGAGACCTAGATAAATCTCAGGTGAGACTCAACAATATTAACATGAGGCACACCATTAAACAAAGTATGAATACCAGCTCTTTTTCAGAAGAGTAATAAACTTTGATTCTTTGCAGTAATAAATCCCAAAGCAAAAGCTTGCATTAAGCAGAAAGGACAGTCTCCCTCAGATTAGAATTTCGCAGAATGCGAAATATAAATGTTATTGCTCCACACTGTGACAGAAAAATTTTCAGTGTACTAACAAGTCTCATTCATTTCAAAAACATTCCAGAAGCTTTAAAGGCAGCTGGTCAAACTCATACTTTTGAACTCCCAGGATATCACATCCAGACAAGTTGCAGAAGTAGAACTTGCTGCTTGGGAGACAGAACACAAGTGATCCTTGTCCTCAACTCTCGAGTTTCCAGCAAGGCACCCAACAAATCTCAACTCTGGAAGCTTCTGCTCAAACTCTTGCTTAACTGGTTTCACTTTTTCACTTTCTTTCTAAATTAGATTTTGTTAAGGAAGAGCGCACACACGCGCGCGCGCACACACACACACAATCTGAAACAACAGTCCAAACCTTTTGCTCAAGAAATTATGAAACAGGGTCTACCAAGCAGGGCAAATTGGTACCCGAGAGTACCAAACACAGAACTTAAAGAACAAAGATTGTTATTTCTGTCAGCCTGAAGAAAGGGGAGATTCTTGATTCCAGACCAGCACATCATTTCACGTGGCAGCAGAATGCCTGGGATATTCACAAAGACTCCTGAAACGCATAACAGTCATAGAATGTCTTTTTAGCTTGGCTAGATTTACCATTTCTAAATACAATGGTATTCCCTAGCATTCTTTTTAGCAACTATCAATATGCAACCATAATCAATTTTAATTTTTTTCCAGTTTTAGACATGTGATATTCTGGGGACTTAACTGAAGGAATTTTTTTAAGAAATGAATTCCCCATCACATTTTTTACTTGGCATTTCTATATCCAAGTTAAATATCAGTTATGTTAGCAAAACACTAGGTTAGAATTCTGATAGATGTTATGTTTTTGTTAAATATCTTGTTTCTTTGTCTAATTTGCATAATACTCATGAAACTTGTTGGCGGGTAGAGAGGGGGATTAGGTCACTAGAAGTGTTCACCTGTCATCCATTAAACATAAACAGCACAGGCTGGAACTATGGCATCGCATCTTTGAATGAAAGTGGAACCATGCTTTTAGGAGAATATGCACTCTAAAAGTTTATGGGAAACCGAGAGTAGAAAGGAAGGGATAAAATATTTTTCTTCTGTCCTAGACCTGAAGTCTCCTTAAGTTTAAATTAAAGAATTCAATTCTGAGATCTCAAGTAGTAGGACCTGTCCACTGCTAATAAGCAGAGTGTGAGCCTAATGATCTGATTCCTACTGCCAGCTTCGAATTAAACCAGGTAAGGTACTACTCCCTCAACTCTAAACAGCTTTTTCTGAACCTGATGCTCTTACAACTGTGGCTAACCAAAAGAATTTGTGAGCATGTTTTTGGTAGGGTAAGTTTTTCCAACAGCTGACAGGACTTAAGTTTTTCTTGGTGATATTATCTTCTGGATTTTAGAATTCCACCCAGAAGTAATCCCACGAGGAGAATCTTTCCTGTAGTATGGCTAGAATACTTCCTCGGTGGCAATTCTCCAACTCTATGATGCAATTTTTGTTAATTCTACTGATGGTTCATTCTAAGCCAGAGAGGTAATGGAGTAAAACTGAATGGCTCATATGCATTTCATTCTGCAATAAAAGCCTAATCTTGAGGTTAAAAGGAAGCAATTAAAGAGGGAACAGATATACAAAGAGTCATTCTAATCACCAGACACCTCCACACCCAGAGCAGGTCTAACTAGGCATCTATTTCACACTGAACAGTCCCAGACCATGAACCTTTTGGCAGGGACAGGGGGTGGGGGGTGGTCTGGGAAAATTAGGAGAGGCAGAAAGGATGCTTTTACCCCAGGTCCAGTGACTGCAGTTCCTTAGGGCACACACTACCCCCCAAAGCATGCTCCCTGCTCCATCCAGGGCCGGGCTCTATTTTGGCTCACCATGTGAACTGGATGACAAATGAGCATTTCAAAATAAGCTGTTTTCCTTACTCAAGGTGATATGCAAAATAGGGCAGGGGAAAAAAAAAAAAAAGGAAGTATCTAAACTGTAACTTCTGCAACAGAATTCCACCCCAGTGTTTTACTGATACGATTAATATTTAACTTGGATATGAAAATGCCAGCATTTGAAAGTACACGATGTAATTTAATTTTCATGATTTTCCCTTTGCCATTTGCTAAATCCTCGGCATATCGTATCTAATTAAAAGCCGGGGGGGAAAAAAAGATTAGAAACAATTCTGATTCCACATATTTATTTTAAAAACCCTGAAAATGCTAATCAATCCCACTGTGTTTAGAAATGGTAAGGCCAGCTAGACTAAAATGACATTCATAGATAGTTCAGCCTTTCAGGAGCCTTTGTTAACATCCCGGGCATTCTGCTGCCACGTGAAATGATGTGCTGGTCTTGAATCAAGAATCTCGCTTTTTCTTCAGGCTGACATATATAATGAACTGAGGGTGACATAAATAATGATCTTTGTTCTCTCAGTTTGATTGCTGGTGTTTGGTACTCTTATGCACCATTTACTCTCTTTGGGAGAACCCATTCCATAATACCCGGAGAAAAATAGGATAAAATCTTGCAGGAGACCTTCAATCTGTAGTGAAGAACACCTTTTTTATTCTGGTTTTCTTTCTCTCTTTTTTTTTTTTTATAACTTTCATCAATACTGGACTGAGATACAGAAATCCTTGAGAAATAATCTTTAAAAAAATTCTATCTGCCAAAAGGTTATTTACCAAACTGTCACATTTAAAGGATAACTTTATGGCATTTCCCACCTTCCTTTCAGGGAATCAACAGACTACTAATTTACAATATTATTTTGCCCCTTTTTGGCATTCCTTCTGTTTGGAAGTCACCTCTACCCCCACCCCACCCCACCCCCTCCAATCCTACCCATTCTCCAAGACCTGAGTCAAATGCTACTTGTGCCCCAATCCCTCTAAATCGGTGGTTCTTAGCCAGGGGTGACTTTGCCCCCTAGGAGACATTAGGCAAGGTTTGGAGATATCCTTGCTTGTCACAACTAAGGGGCGGGGAGAATGCTACTGGCATCTAGTAGGTAGAGGCCAGGGATGCTGCTAAGCATCCCACAATGCATAGGGCAGTTCCCATAACAAAGAGCTCAGAATACTGAGAAATCTCCTCTCACTGACCATAGTCTCTCCTTTCCCTGAATGCCCACAGCGCTGTGATTTGCTTCTTTTATAGTATTATGGGATGATTAACAAAACACCCATCATTCTCTAGAACAGTAGAGCAAAAGAGCCGATTGTCAATTATTTACAGCAATATACAGAGGAGCTATGATGTAGTTAATAAAGGCAAAACAGGGCTTCAACGCTGACCTGGGTTTCTATTACACTGCTCCTGCACAGTAAAGAAGTCTCCCAAGGCCCTTGATGGCAGGCTCCTGGGGTCAGTAAGGAAACCCACCATGAAAGCAGCACATAAAGAATCTGGGTATCCAAAGGCACTCTAAGACTCCTGCCAGCAGGAGGGTGAAAGGTGAGGAAACAATCCTGGGAGCCATGCAGATAAACAGGTGTTGGGCAAGAGACCCAAACTGAAGGTGACCCAAATTGAAAGGTGGTTAAGAAATAAACATGAGGAGGGGCGCCCGAGTGGCTCAGTCGGTTGAGCGTCCGACTTCAGCTCAGGTCGTGATCTCGCGGCTTGTGAGTTCGAGCCCCGCGTCGGGCTCTGTGCTGACAGCTCAGAGCCTGGAACCTGCTTCGGATTCTGTGTCTCCCTCCCTCTCTACCCCTCCCCTCCTCAGGCTCTGTCTCCGTCTCAAAAATAAACAAACAAAAAAATAAATAAAAGAAAGAAAGAAATGTGAGGAATTCTCAGAAGCAATTTTTAGAGCATTACAATTTTCCCTTTCAATTAAGAGCAGCCAACTTACATCAATCACAGGAGTCCTCCTGACTTATTTGAATATTATCATTCCTCACCTGGACAAAAGGTACTCTTCTAAGTATTAAGGACAAACATTTCTCAAGCCACCTGTACTTGTCAAAGTTTGATCTTCCGTCTAGATCTGGGACTGACAGACGTCAGAGCTGCACACCTCAAGCTGCAGGACTCGGAATCCATCGCCTATTTTTTAGATACATTAGTGAGCAAGCACAACCACAAACTTTACGGGCCTCAGGTTACAGATGCCCATACACATCGATTCAACTTTACTTGATTTCAGGAAAGAAAATGCATATGGTGTGCTTTGTTCTAAAAGATCTTGCTCAGGGAACTTCCTCTAATATTTTCAGACACTCAGCTGATTAGATTTTTTTTCAACGCTCACACCTACAACTGTGTATTCTGCTTACAAAAATGAAAACCAAGCAAAAAAAAAAAAAATCACACAGGCAACTTGCCTATTATTATAAAAAACGAGCAATTTTTGGTGTATTTTCTTGTTTCTAGTACATTAACACAAAACTTAAACACAGTTGGCTTGAGATATAGAGCAATTCGATTTAATCATTCCCGTAGGTAACCAAATGGATTCAAAGCCATTTAGATCACAAGCTGCAAAATGAAATAAACCTAAAGAGAACAGGGAGTAAGAAAGATCTAAAAATCGCTCTGGAAATTATCCATCTGCCAATCGGAATTTTATTCAAAGTTTACTTCCTGTAGCTGTCTACATTAATGATGCAAAGAAAGCTGGGAACACTTTGTGGCAACTGGTTAATATTTTATAAAGGTGACAACACTAAAATGTGTACACTTGTGTCACTTGGCCGGTAAAAAGTGTCAGAGGGAGAAACAGAGTGCAATGGTGAAGACGCAGTCACCACACAAAACTTGCTCAAACTTGAAATCGGCTTACGATTTAGGAAAGATTACGGAAACACGAACACAGGACTCAATCCCCTACATACGTCTGTTCCTGCTTCAAAAAACTATACCGCAAGTGTGATGCCACCAACCAAACATGTGCCGCAGGGAGTCTGAACGGCGACGCTGTAACAGAGGTGGCTGGGTGGAAGAAAATAAATGTGTTCTCATCATATTCCAGTATGCTAAAAGGCTGGTGTGTGAAAGCATTTGGAATAAAGCACTGCTGTCATCCTTCATTTTCAAAGGTGACACTACCTGACAGAGGATCTTGTCTGAAAAGATAAATTAGGGACCGTTAGTCTTTTCTCCAGGGAGCATATATAAGCCAGACCTTTGATTAGGAATCATCACTGCAATCTGCAATGCCCGCTGCCATTTGCAGCACTGCCTCCTAGACTTGAGGTCAGTCTTGGCTCCAAGCAATCAATTCCATTCCTGAGACCGTAAGGCCAGTCTGGCGCTTGCTGTGGCTTCCCAGTCATCCAGGCTATTGGTTGTTTTATCTTATTATCTAAGTGTTACTGTCTAAGTGGGACTAGCTACCCAATGATAATCTAGGTTAAGAGATGATGATGTGAATACAATAATCCCACTTAAAATGCTCAATAACTTTTACATAACCTTGCTTTTTCAAAAACTCATTTAACAAAACTTTTATGAAGTTATCCATGAAATGTTTGAAGGTTTTGTTATCGTTCCAATCAACTCCATCATTTACTAAACTAAATAAAAATGTTGCCTGGGCTTGGGTGCGTCTCTTCTAACACATCGCAGATGATTTTACCAGACTCTCATTTGGGCCATACGTTCATAATGAAGTCAAGATACATGTGGCACTGTAATTTGTTATTATCAGAGGTCACTTAAGTCCCTCAAGTGCAAGGTACAGACGAACTTGATTAAATAATCACCTTGTTATATCAAGCACTTGGGTGATTAGTAAATTGATGATTTCAATTACAGCAGCTCTCTAGCCTGGGACAGAAAAGTGTAGGAAGCCTAAAACCAATCACGTTCTGAAATTATTATTGGATGTAAAATCACCAGAACAGGGGAAAGGTGTAGCATCCTTTAACTCACTGCACCCCAAAGGAACGTTATCAATGAAGCAGAGAACATTCAGTTTTAAAAAATAAATCTTAGTGATAGGAATACATGCAATTTCTTACCTTCATTTTGCTTATCTGTATCTGTTTTATTTTCTTCATTGAATGTTGACTATTTTGTGCTAAGGGAAATGTTATTTTAAAAACAAAGAGATTGAAGGTAGCACAATGTGTATTAATATTAACCAGCTTTTTGTTACACTTGATCAAAAACAATACACTCTCTGGCTCATAAGCTTCCGTCAACAACTAACCTGCTCGGTATGGCCATGATTGAGGTTCTTTTTTACTGGACAACGCAAGTTGTACAACACTGATCTTGCTTCTCCGGCAGGGATGAATAGTTCATTTGCCTGACGATCTCGGCAAAAAGTTCATCCACCATTGATTTACTTTTTGCCGATGTTTCCATGAAAGGACAGCCCCATTCTTGAGCCAGAGCTCTGCCTTCGGAAGACATAACCTCTCTTTCTGGTTCCAGATCCACTTTGTTTCCTACTAGGATTAGTGGGACTTTTTCATATCTCTTCACTCTGACAATCTGATCTCTCATTGGCTTGATATCCTATTCAAATGATCACAAAAAGAAAAAAAGTCATGCAGTTTGCATAACCATAACAGAAGCTATTACAATATCACAAGATAATAACTCCTCGGGAAGTACAGAAAGTTTAATCCAAAATAAAACCATACACCTAAACCAAGAAAATGTTATTTTCTCCATTGAGGTAGGAACTAGATAATCTCCACAGACCTCAGCTGCTGGGTTTCTGTCTAGAATATAAAATGTAGGCTGCACACTAACTTTAGGATTCATTGAATCCCTTCTTTCCCCCAGTCTATGCAGATTTAAAAAGTTCCCAAATATGAGGAATCCATTTGTACAGAAGGATGTTTGGCTAGCTCCTTAATCCTCCCGGCTTGGCATCATTCCTGAAAACACCTGTTATCCCAGCACAGGACTGCAGCATCTATGCATTCCTAGCCATTTAGCAAGAGTGCTTGAGAGAAAGTGTTTCAGGTGGGAACAAAAACACTGGTGCCTAGAAGACCAATTCAAAACAGATTCATACACTTAAACATTTCCTTTTAAATGTACTGGTAGGCCTTTATTCCAGTAAAATCAGACACCTTAAAATACACGAGAAACGAATGTAACAGTGAGCAGCAGCTCCTGGGAGAGACAAACGTACTGAGGAGTCTGGGCGGGAAGAAAGTCATACTTTTATTTGCCTATGTTAGGTTTTACAGCTTGAATTTTCCTCCGACTGTCTCTAATTACAATTAACTAGGAAAGATAAGAGCCTCAGCAATTCTCAGGTAGCATCAATTTTTGGGGGGTTATTGATTTACGGCAATTTCATAGATTTAATACTAATTGTGCACTTTTTAAAAATTTTTCATAACTTAAAAGGATTGACTTAAATGTTAAACACGTTTAATTTGAATAGTTACAGTGAATTGAGTATTCACATGCAAGACGAAGGAAAAACAGACAACTGAAAATTTATGAAAACAATTATTTCATGTTTGCAACAATTTCATTTGCTCACGTTATCAATTCCGTCTTCCAGGTTAAGCTTTTTTCCCTGTGTCCTTATGGAAACCCAAGTTCAAATTAGAAACCGAATGTATGACATTTAGGCTTGCAAGAGTTTAAGTCTCTGCTGAAATAATGACAGTTTTTCACTCCCTATTTATGCCTACAAGAGAAGTAGATATAATGGAAATCATATGAAAAACCCTCCAAAAGGCTTCCAGCCTCAAGAGAGTCAGCTAATAGAATAACAAATCTCTAGAGGATCCTTTAGAAAGAAAATGCCTGTCAAATAGCACCTTTGGTACTTTCTGGGGAAAAATGCTTTTATGATACTATTACTGCTTTGGAATTCAAGCCTACATAAAAAGTACTTTAGTTTGGTCACAATACTTATTATCCGTGAGGAAAAATATCCTGAAGTTGCTATACGTGGTTACTGGAAAACTTCACTATAGTACTGCAATTTAAATACTAAGAAAAGTGGAATTAGCACATTGTATTTGCTAGAGCACTTAACGTCTCTTAAGTAAGCAACATTAAGCACATACCTTTAAATGCAGAAAAAAACATATCCATTTCCTAAATCAATGGAGGTCAATAGAATGGGTCAATATGAGGTTATTTATTTTCAAGGAATAAATAGCAACATTTACTGCATCTCTTAAAATAATGTTAAACTTTCAGTCGGTCTCCCAGTGAAGGACAGGGCAGATATTCGGAAGAAACTGGACCAGCCCCAGCTTGGCCACCCAGCCAGGGTTAGAAATTTGCACTTGTTCAGTGTTCCCAGATCCACATATTTTGTATAAATACAGTCCGTGTTATCAGAAACAACTCGATCAACTGCAGGAGCGTCACTGCAGATTTTTGTTGGTTATATTCTAGGTACCAGTCTTTTCAATTAGTAACTTTCCTTCACACCCGCAAAGTAAAATGCCTAGAAGGCAGGTCTTCGGTTCTTCATCTTGCACCACCAAGATTTATGAATCTGGTTGAGAAACTTGGGTGAGAACAGAGGAAAAGGCGGGGAAGGCAGCCACAGAGGAGTTACAGATACCGGCTCCAAATAATTTTCCTTCCAAAGTGCCCTATTTACCTGAGACCGTCTGTTAAACGTTGTTGTGTTAAGTACGTTAATCAATACTTGTTGAATTGAACCAGCAATTTTGGAAGGTTCTACCCCAGGCTAAACACAAACAGCCCGACCTATTCCTTTCTCACTTTTCCTGCGACTCAGAAATAACTTTAGAATATTTGTTGACGGTTGTTACTTTAGACTCTCTATAGAAACAACCCGATACTTTTCCGTGCCAGAAGTAACCTCAAAAATGCGCCATGTCTAACTTTTCAGAAAGCAAAACATAGTCATTAACGCACTGCTCAAGCACACCAGAAGTAAATGTGGGATCACCACACCCCCTTGTAACAAATTACAAGACTCGGTTTGGTTACCTGGAAAGACTGTTGATTAACCAGGCTATAAACCAGGATGAAACCTTGGCCGTTTTTGATGTAGAGATCTCTCATGGAGGCAAACTGCTCAGTGCCCGCGGTGTCCAGAATTTCCAGCACGGAGGGGGAAGAGTCCACTTCGATCTCTTTGCGGTAGAAATCTTCAATGGTGGGGTCATATTTCTCAATGAAAGTCCCGGTGACAAACTGCACGGTGAGGGCAGATTTGCCAACCCCTCCGCTCCCTAACACCACTACCTTGTATTCCCTCATGAGTCTCACCTTCAGCAACTCCTACCAGAGGGAGGGAAAAGAACACCCCGCTAGCTGCGGCGGCTCGGGGAGGCGGAAGGTGGGCGGAAATCTGCGAACCGGGGAGGAGAGTGCGGAGAGGCAGAGGGCCCGACGGGGGAAGAAGAGGAAGTTAAAGGAGGGGGGGAGGGGAAAGAGCCAAGTGTCGGGTGGGTGGGGATGGGACGGTGATGCCCTTCCTATAGGAACTGCGGCCCAGGCAGGGGGCGTGGGGAGGAGGGCGAGCCCGGAGGGGCGGGGTGGGGAGACGCGCCGCGCCCCCGAGGGAAGCGGTGGGGGCCGCGGATGGGGAGGCCCCCGCGGCCACGGGCGGCCCGGCACCCCTCCCCCGCCCTTCACACAAAGGGGCCCAGGGACCCCGCTTCCTGCTCGCGCCGCCGGGCCGGCCCGGGCCTGTGGGCTCGGCTCCACTCGCTGCCGCCCGGGCGGGTCTCTGGGCCGCGCGGCTCCCGCGGGCGTCGTCCGGCCTGTGGAGGGAGAGGGGGCGCGTTACCCGCCGCCCCCCCCCACCCCCCGCCGCAGCTCCCGCCCCGACCCGGCCGCCTCCGCCAACGCCGCCGCTTACCCCGCAGTCCGCACCCGCCCGGCCGCCCCCCGGGAGGTTCCGTCACGCCGAGGCCATGGCCAGCGGCCGGCTCCTCCGTCTCACCGCCGCCCCAGCGCCGCTGCCCGCGGAGGGGAAAGGGGCGGGGGCCGTCCGGCGGCGGCGGCGGCGGCCACTCCAGGCGAAGCCACCTCTTTTTTTTCTCACTCCCCCCCCCCCCCCCCCCCCAGCACACACCCGGAAGGGTTTCCCTGACACACTGGCTGAGGTGCCCCAGTTCCCCGAGACTGGCCGGGATCACTTCCGGTGGGGAAAGTCCCACCTCTCCGGGGCGAGCCGGGTGGCGCTGGGGCCGCGCCCTGCCGAGCGAGGCGGCCGGGGACGCTCCCGGGTCGGGGCCGCGGCCTCGGCATAGGGCCTCGCTGAGGAGCTCCGGCGGCCTCCCTCTCCCCGCCCGCTGCCGCCGCCGTCCCACCCCGAACCCGCTGCAGCCCCTGCGCGTCTCCGCGGCCTGAGGACTCGAGCGGCTGCTTGGCCGGAGCGGGAGGGCCGGCGATCATCTAGCCGCCGGGAGAGCGCCAAACATCCCTGGACTAGAAGTGACGAGGAAAATAAAGCAGCCAAGAAAGTTTATTCTCTTTGCTGGTATTTCTTCCACTTGACGCTTGTCTGAGAAACGCGTGCGAACTCCCTCTAGACTTCGCTATTGCACGGCTTTCGTCGGTGATGGCTTTTACTTAGCCGTGCCTGACAAATCATTAAACACACACGGTACTTTTATCATCCGGCAGATCTGCTCAACTCCACCAGCAAATGCCAGAGTCACCCCTTTCCTTCGTATCACAAGGCTCAAAAACAACAGGAGTAGAAATACACTTTATCTGACAGTAACTCAGCTTTGCCCCCCTATTTGATTCCAACCGCTACACAGCAGGAAAGGTAAGCAACGCTCAGGGAACAGTTGATTGGAAATGTTTCAGGCCGACTAACTGCTTTGAATCTTTTCTTACGTGCATGCACTGCAGTTTGCGTGGCTGGCTCTTCCACGCTGAAGTTTGTTTTAACGGTCATCCTTCATGGTCATTGAAACGCACAAGGGAAGGACTGGTGTTAGACACTAAGTTTCTATTTTTAGATAAAATTGTTACTTCTTTCCTATCTTTCCCTCTGCTGACTTTCTATTTGTAAACTTCGTGTCAGCTCCACAGAGCCCCGGGGCCAGAAGGCTAGGTTATATTTCAGGCACGTCACTCCCTCTTTGATTCAAGCATGCACCCAGAAACCTGAGATACTCGGTGGCCAGTCGAGTTAAATTGATTCCAAATTCCCTGACTTGCAAGCCCCCACCAGCCAGACCCTGTACAAAGAGATTTATGACCAAACCCGAACTGGCAGACATTAGAAAGCAGGCAAATCACGGTAGTGTGAAGTTCCCGCTGGGTCTTTCGCGGAGGATTCCCCAATGTCACTTACAGTAGCCAAAGGACAGTTTAGTTCAATTTCTCCTCGGCTCAGGGCTGCTGCAATCTGTCCAGCGAAGTCCCCAGCTCTGGCTCCAGCTGGCCCGAGTCCCGCCTGATATCTGAGGCACTGCCCTCTGCTGGAAGAGGCTGGTTTAGGAGGTAGGAGTCCCCTCATAGGTCACTGCTCCTTCCACACGTGCCTTTGCCCGATTTGGAGCTCTGCTGCCCATCTCCCTGTCTTGCTGTCTCCAGACTGTCTGGTGGGACCCACAGCCCTGCACCAGCCCTGATTGTAACTGAGTCTGCAAATTCCTCTTCTGACCCAGCAATCGCTGTTGAGCAACAGCAGCAAGCCTCTGCTCTGTTACTAAACTGTCACAATAGGGAACTCTTTGAGGTTGTCCCACCTGTTGGCAACTCTCATGGCTCTGATTGTGTTGGCCAAAGTGTTTTGGAGAGAGTTCTTTGTTTCTCCACACAGTGGAACATGCTCCTCCCTTCACTACAGAGTCCCACTGGGTCACTCTTATCAGCTACAGGGTTGACAAATGTCCCACTCAGTGTGAAGCTCCCTCTGAACTTTCTTGGGAAGGGGATTCATTACAGCAACACTTAGGAAAGCAAACAGTTGGAAGTAGCTTAAATGTCCTTCAGTAGACAATGCAAAAAGTAATTGTGTGTGTGTGTGTGTGTGTGTGTGTGTGTGTGTTTGTGTGTACATTCGCAAAATGGATACTATTCAGCTATTAAAAAGAAAATATTTGTAAGTGCTGATATGAAAAGATGGTCAGGATATGTGATAAGGCTGAAAGCAAGACACTGAGCAAATATACAATTGCTCACACCTACGTAAAATATGTGGGAGTGTGTGTGATATATAGTTACATAGACATTAAAATCTAAAGGAAGTCATGAACTATCCATGTGAGGTATTCTAAAAGGACTTCCATTTCTCCATCGCATTTTAGCTTTTAAACAATGATCAGATGTTATTGGGGACAGGGGGAATAAATATAATTTTATAATATTTTTAAAGGAGAAAAAAAAAGTGATTGATCATTACTTCCCCAAAAAACAAAATCCTGACTATCTAGGGGTCAGTGGACAGGTCGGCCCAAGTTAAACTCCCTCCCGCTGCCTGTTCTTTCCTCCCCAAACATCTCTATACTTAGAAAAGTATTTTCACATACATTATCTCATTAGACTGCAGTTGTTCGCCAGTTTACTTTTATTAGGCAATGAGAGTATAAAAACCAATTCCAAGGGCACAATTGAGTGCCAAGGGCTCTGAACTGAACACACAGGCAGTGAAACCGCAGCTTGCCCACCGCCTTCGCTGGGACACCTCAAGCAAGTGATTTCACCTGCCCAAGGGTCTAACTCCTCATCTGTAAAATGGTGCTAACCATTCAATGTGAGAATACAGTGAAGCAGTGTAGGTAAAATACTTAGCTCAGTTCATTGCTCGTGAGGAACACTGAATGAATGCTAGCTGTTTGGTTTTATTTAAAAGATTTAATAAAGTGTTATTTTTTTAAGGCAATGAACATAAAGAGGAAAACAAAACTTTAAAAGCCCAAGTATCTCCCAGTGGCACAAAAATAATAAGCGAGTTACTCTTTCCAAAGATATTTGTCGTTAAAAGCTTTTTGAGTTTCAGGGGAAAATGTTATTTAGATGCTGGTATATCTGTCAATCCATCTACTATATGTATTTTTAAAACATATTATAAAAGTAATCTTAGTATACACACCATTCCCCACCTTGCTTGTTTTCCCTTACCCTATCTCGGTAATTGAAAGAATTGCAACAAAACGGTATTGCATTGAAAATTCTCTGGTGAGGGGCGCCTGGGTGGCGCAGTCGGTTAAGCGTCCGACTTCAGCCAGGTCACGATCTCGCGGTCCGTGAGTTCGAGCCCCGCGTCGGGCTCTGGGCTGATGGCTCGGAGCCTGGAGCCTGTTTCCGATTCTGTGTCTCCCTCTCTCTCTCTGCCCCTCCCCCGTTCATGCTCTGTCTCTCTCTGTCCCAAAAATAAATAAAAAAAAAAAAGTTGAAAAAAAAAAAAAAAGAAAATTCTCTGGTGAATATTGCTAAATTGTCCTTCAGAAAGATCATACCAATTTACATTCCTACCAGCACAGTATGACCGTATGTGGTTTTTTATAACCTCACCCTAGGTATTACTAATTTTATAGCTGTTACTTGCTTCAGGGTATGCTCAGGACTAAGAAATGTAGGGTAGTATCATAGAAGGAATTCGGGCTTCAGAGTCAAATCTTCCTAACGTCGTTTGCCAGCTAGATCTTCATTCCCTCATTTGTAAAGTTGGACATAATAGCAGTATCTAAGCTCATAAGGCTCCTTTGAAGAATAAATGAGACGATGCAGTCAAAGCACTTAGTCTTCTAAACACTAACTGCTTAATACATGTAAACTGCTCAGATAATAACTTTCCACTCCCAAGGTTCAAGGATGGGGGAGGGCAATTTCTCCAGAGAGTATGCCCTTGAGATTTAGAACTTTTGCTTTAATTCCGTATCAGCCTCCACTCCAAAGTAACTATTGCTCGGGGAATCATCTGTAAGAACACAGCTGATTTTTAGCGTTGTGAAGAAATCATAGGGTATAAACTGTATGCAGAACATGTAAGTTACAGGTACACAATCCTGTTTTATGCAATTAGCTTGGCACAAGTTTAAAGTGTGAACGTTTGCTTCGGGCACCGATTGTTCACTTCTGTTATCCCTCCCTTTCCAGTTTATACCTCTTTCGGTTGCAAACCCTGCAGCCATGAACTGTTCTGGATCGTTTTCCCTCACTTCCACCCTCCCAGTGAGCCCTTTCACCTTCCAGATCCTGGGAAGAAACCCAAGCCCCGTTCTATTCGTGTCCCAGACGCTTCCCTCTCTTTGGCTTGAAGTTGACTTTGGATTAGCAGAACCCGTGTCAGTAGTGTCCTACTTCGGCAGGGCATCACCTCTTCTTATTTCAGTGCTTTAGGGAGGCCCCTTGATACATATTGTTCTGGGTTCTTCCCAGCTCCTTCTAGCCTCTGAGATTCCAGTCTTCCTTTTCAAATCCTGCGTCCAGCTACACCAGCTGCTGGTTCTGCATATCAGTCTCCCCAGGTACACAGAACCAATTTTATAACTTTATTATCTCTTTCTCATTATAAAAAAAGTTCTTTGCAAAAAAACTCTTTTCTAAAAAGGTGAAATACCACTACCCAAAGAAAATCACCATAAAATTTTAATTCCTTTCACAGTATTTTTCCCTGAGAGTGAAAACATATTTTTTAAACTAAGAATGTGGTCGTGTAATTTTGCACACTGCATCTTCCACTGACTGAAACTTCACGTCGGCATAAAGAATTAAAAATACTCACGTACCCCTCAAAGTCTGGGTATGCCTTCTTGCCCATAGTGTCACCTCTCCTACAACCCCAACTACGATTTAATCACATCCCAACTTTGCCCACCTGGAATACTTCACTCAACCAATGGGATTTCATGGGAAGGGCTACTTATCAGAAGTCACTTCTCCAGCCTGGCCAGGAAAACACTCCTATAGAGGCACAAAACTCTTCTTTTCCTGATGTGACAGCTGAGAAAGTTCTCTCTCTAGGAACTCAGGGTCCTGCTAAATAAGAGTGTAACACACTGATCTGAACTCCTTAATCCTTCTCCCTCTCTATTCCATCTTTCCTTTCAAATATAGTAGTGAGGAAAGTATTTTGTAATCCGTTAAGAACTAAATACATTTAAGGACTTAGTATTAATAATAAACATAATCTTTTTTGTTGTTTATATATGCATGTTTATTGGCAATTTAAATCTGATGTATAAATATACTCGCAACTTACAGACACTTGAAGGTAACCTGGAGGATTGTAAAATACAGAAGGTGGGGCCCCACCCCCCAGTTTCTGATGCTGGGGTAGGGCAGATAATTTGCATTTCTAAGTTCCCCAATGCTGCTACTGCCGGTCCAGGGACCCCACCTTAAGCACTGCTGTTGAAAAAAAAGTGGTGGGACTTTATACTTGGGCCTTCCCTCCTCAATATTCAACGGTTTACCTATTCATTCATTCATTCAGTCAGTCATTCGATACACATTGATTACATTCCTACTCTGTGGCAAGCACTTTGCCAGATAATGGGAATAAAAAGATGGATAAGACACAGTGTCCTAAGGAGTTCGTGGCCTTTTGAAGAACACATACCATGAAATCAATAGTTACTACAATGTGACAAGTGTCATGATACAGATATGGCCAGGGTGCTCTGGGAGACTCAGGAAGGGCATTAGGGAAGGTTGTTTTTTTGTTTTTTTGTTTTTTCAGGAGGTGATTGGGCTGTAGGTGAGGAGGTCAGAAGGGTCGGTGGGGGGGGGGGGGCCGGGGGGCAGTAGAGCCAGATAAAGCAAAGCCTTGTGTAGTAACCTGAGGGGTGTGACCTTTCCCCTGAAGGCTGTTGGAAGTCATGGAAGGTGATTTTACAAAGGTCAGGGAGTACTACACTGAGCGAAAGTAGGGGATTCGGCACCCAGGCCCAGGTTCAAATATTGGTCGTGATGCTTATATGACCCAGGGAGAGTTACTTAACCTTCTCTGAGCCTCCCTTTTGGCATGTGTAAAGGGGAAAATAATGTCTGCCTCATTTAGGTGTTGCAAAGACTAAGAAAAAGTACCTAAATGCCTGGCATATGGTAAGTGTTTAATAAACGGTGATTATGGTCAGGTTTGAACTTTAGAAAGCTAAAGACAGGGAAGACGTACTTCTCAGATTATTGCAATTCATTCGAAACTACCAGGCTACTTCAAATATGAAGGCCATATTTGATGTTGGGGCAAGTTGGATGATTTCATGGTATAATGATAGGGATTTATGGATGACAGACTCTATGACAGGCATTGTGATTTACACCACATCATTTTATTTAATTCTTGCAATAGCCTCAAGAGTTAAGTGCTATCATTATCATTCCCAATTTTATAATGAAGGGAGTAAGGCTCAGAGAAGTTAGGTAACTTCTACAAAGTTGCATAGCTTATTGGTGGCAGAGCTAGAATTCAAACTCAGGCCAGTCTGTCCCCAGAGCCTACAATATATTCACCACCTTGTTTCACAGCAATAAGTTCTGTTTCCCTGGAGTATAAAGTAGCGAATGGGTGGTAAGACAATGTTAAAGAATTCGGGCTTTATTCTCCTGTTTCTCTGACCTTGAGCAAGGCTGGTTGTTCCTACTGATTCCATGTCTTCTCTGAGAACATGCTTGCACGACCTGCCAGGGACCACCTGACCTTGGGTCTGTGGCACCTGCTGCTGATGCTGAGGTTGCCGCAATTACCTTCCCAAATGCCTTGGAGCATTTACAACAGGGAGCCTCTTTCTCTTCCAGGGGGACCATATTTAACTCCATGGGAGGAGGCGAGGGGTAAGCTTAATTATTTTTAATGCTATTATTACAAATAGCAGTTATTATTTATCGGGCACTCGCTAGGTGTCAAGAATCTGGTGGAACACTTCAATCCTCACAGCAAGTACTATTGTCATCATCCCTCGTTTAGAGGTGAGGAAACTAGGCGCAGGGAAGTTAAGTAACTTACATAAGCTCGCACAGCTGGTGGACGCAGAAGATTCAAGCGGAGAACTGGTACATTTATTTTAACAAACCTTATACTTTTCATGTCTTACTTTGCCCTTGTAACTACACCATTTACAAATACAAATGTAATCCTCTCAAATGCTTCTACCACCTACACGATTTATTACCACACAATAGTTCAAACCCTGGTTGTAATGATATGTATGCAAATATGCCAGTTTTCTCAAAATTACCGCATGCCATAGGAAGTCATTCTGTGGCCATTATCAGAGAGACAAGAGATGACAAGTGTCGGAGGGGATATGGAGAGAACAGAACCCTCGTGCACATGGATGGAACTGGAGAGTGTGAAATGAGTCAGACAAAGACCAATATGCTACGGTCTCGCTTATACGTGGAATCTGAAAGAACAAGAAGAACCCAAACTCATAGAAACAGTAGGTTAGTGGTTGGCAGGGGCAGGTCGTTGAGGGAAATGGGTAAAGATAGTCAAAGGGTACAAATTCCCAGTTAGAAGATAAATAAGTTCTGGGGATGGTGACTACAGCTAACAATACCGTATTGTATCTTTGAAAGTTATTAAGAGAGTAGGTCGTAAAAATCTTCACCACACGCACACACACACACACCCCTACACGTGTGTGCACACATACAAATAAGGGAACTATGCGAGGTGAAGGACGTATTAACTAACCATATTGTGGTAATCATTTCACAAAGTACACACATATGAAATCATCGCGTTGTACACTTTAAACTTACACGATGTTATAGGTCAATTATGTCTCACTAAAGCTAGGAAAAAAGTCATTCTTCCCCTCCTCCACTTACTATTTTATTCTTCTTGAGAAATGGCAATTTATGATAATTACATTGCAGGCTAAATTTCAGCTATATAGTGTAAACCCTTAATCTGAAATTGAAGATTCTTTAAAAGTTGCCAAGTATGGGGGCACGTCGGTGGTTCAGTTGGTTGAGCGTTGGACTCTTAATTTAGGCTCAGGTGGTGATCCTAGGGTCTTGGGATCGAGGCCCACCCCAGCATGGAGCCTGCTTAAGATTCTCTCTTTCTCTCTGCACCTCTCCCCTGCGCAGTCTCTCTCTCTCTCTTTCTGACAATAAAATACATCTTTAAAAAAGTTGCAAATTATGGTTATGAGACCATTATAGACTCCAGTCCCATTTGACTCCCCTTCCCAGGAGAATTTGTGCAAGTGCTTCACAACTAACAGAAAGTGATATTCTGACCTACTTGGGCCTCCAAGTGCTCTCAGGAATCCCCCCAGCAGGTAACCAAAATTGAGGCTTAGAAAGAAATTGCCTGAAAATTGAATTCTCAGTAATTTAGAAGGGCTGGTGCCTGAATGCTTAAAACGGCTGATCTATAAGTTTGAGAAATACTGGGGAGCCTGGCTGGCTCAGTTGGTGGAGCCTGTGACTCTTGATCTTGGGGTCAAGAGTTCAAGCCCCACCCACCGTGTAGAGATTACTTAAAAATCAAATCTTTAAAAATGTGAGAAACAATGTGAAAAATTAATTTAAAGATAGATACTGTTTGCTAAAATAGCTCATTGTTATTGTCTGTTTCGAATTGGTGGCGATGCATTAAACCTTGTTAATTTTTTTTCTTATCTGGAGCAGCTAGCTGAATATGCCGAGTTCTGGCACTAGGTGGCAGCAAAAGATTAAACTAGAAACGTCCCCCTTTTGTTTTCTCTTTATTTTCGAAATTTTGATAACAATAACAATAAAATCCATTTCCTGGATTTAAACAAAGAAGGCACAACACACATCCTTGTTGCTGTGACAGCGTCACTGAGTGAGAGGCTGGGTTGCTGCTGCTAAGTGGGCCCCTTAGAGAAACCACCAAGATTTGAGGAATTATAGGTCTTAGTTTGACCTCCAGCTTTTAATGGTCTGGACTCCGTTTTGTGTCACCTGGAAAGTTGAGGGATTAGAAGTTTGAAGGTGAGGGTACAGGGGTGAACCCACTCCTGTGAACCAGTTACTAAAAGTCTGGATAATAAATCATTTTAAAAAGAGAAATCTAATTTTCCTTTTTAAAAAATGTGTGTTTGTTTTTGAGAGCTAGAGAGAGAGAGAATGAGAGAAAGAGACAGAGAGAGAGGGAGACAGAGGATCCGAAGCAGGCTCCACACTGACAGTGGAGAGCTTCATGCGTGCTGGAGCTCACAAATCTGTGAGATCATGACGTCAACCGAAGTTGGATGCTTAACTGACTGAGCCATCCAGGCGCCCCAAGAAATCTAATTTTCAAGCTGATGACAGCACTTGGGCTAATTAATTCAGTGAATGCTCTTCCCATGTGGACAAGATGAACAAATTTAACCCAGACGATCATTTTGAGAGCCAAGGGAGTTGGCTGATGGTAAGGGCATCTCAAACTTACTATGTCTGATATTCAGCATATGTGTGTGTGTGTGTGTGTGTGTGTGTGTGTGTGTGTGTGTTAAAGCAATCTCTACACCCAAGTGGGGCTCAAACTCATAACCTGGATATCGAGTCGCATGCTCTACTGACTGAGCCAGCCAGGTGCCCCTCCTTGTTTTTTCTTTTGATCTCCAGAACTTCCCCCTCTTGTGTTTCCTATCACAGTCAATGGTACCACCATCACCAGTTATTAAAAATAGGACTTTGGGGGGCGCCTGGGTGGCGCAGTCGGTTAAGCGTCCGACTTCAGCCAGGTCACGATCTCGCGGTCCGTGAGTTTGAGCCCCGCGTCGGGCTCTGGGCTGATGGCTCGGAGCCTGGAGCCTGTTTCGGATTCTGTGTCTCCCTCTCTCTCTGCCCCTCCCCCGTTCATGCTCTGTCTCTCTCTGTCCCAAAAATAAAGAAAAAAAATAAAAAATAAAAAAATAAATAAAAAAAAATAAAAATAGGACTTTGGGTATCATCCTATATATACACATACATATACATATATGATGAGGTAAGGGTCTGATTTCATTCTTTTGCATGTGGCTAACTAGTTGTTCTAGCACCATATGTTGAAAAGACTAAAAACGTGATTCTAATGGCCTGTTTGCTAGAAATGGTATGACATAGTCCATACCCCAATGGTTCCAAAGTATAGTTTCCAGAGAGATAGCATTGATATCACCTGCAAACTTGTTAGAAATGTAGTCTCAGATCTCATCAAAGACCTACTGAATCAGAAACTCAGGGGTTGGGCCCAGGAATCTGTGTTTGAATTAAGCCCATCAGGGGATTCTGATGCAAGGTCTAGTTTAGAACCGAGGCAAGTCAAATCAAGTGATGAAGCACATGTACTTAATGAGTATCTGTGTATGGATTATCTCCCTTTCCCTCTCACACTTGGTCAGGCCACCAAATTCTATTGATTCTTCCTCATGAGTATTTCCTGCATGCATTTGCCACCACTTCTTCCTATTCTCAGCCTCATTATCTCAGCTCAGGTTCTCATCACCTCTCACTACAGCAGCCTCCTAATTCCCCTTTCTACCTTGCACTTTCTCCCTTCCAGGTCAACCCAAGATTTCTAGAATGCTGTTCTCAAATACTACTTTGCATACATCAGTCAGTGCCCCACTCAGACAGGAAAGTGGTAATGCCTCATTGCTTCCAAGATGAAGTACCTATTCAAGGATCTCCTTAATTTGGTTCCAAAGAGACTTTAAAACATTTTTCACTTATGAATTCTCAGCAGGAACCACCCCCTACATAAATTATTCCTTAGACAGACCATGAGCATATTTGCCTCTGTACCTTCCTCTTTTCCAAATTCTCCCACCCCATACTCATCACCTCTCCCATTTAACGCCTACTCTCTCCCCTAGATTTGAGCTTAAATGTCTTGTCTTTGAGGATGCCACCCTTCAGTGCTTCAGGGAAGGTAAGGCACCCCTCTTCTTTGCTCCCATAGAACACTATGCTTACGCATTGTATTTTAATTGTCTGTTTGTCTGCTTTTTCATTAGTGTATAAACTCCCTGATGACAGGAACCTTGTTCATTAACTCAACAAATATTTCTTGACCAGTACTACGTGTCGGGCCCTGTATCCCCAGCATCTAGGGAGTATTTCATAACAAATTTTGATAGATTAAAGTGAGGTTTATCCTTTGTTTATGCTGGCCCCTTCAGCCACCTATTATACTGTAAACCATGTTTTGGGGGATGAATTTTTGGACACTTAGGGTGACATCTGAGGTCAAGTATGTGCTACAAAAAATATAAGAGCAACAGGCCTAATGACAAAGAAGAAGGTAAGGAAGGAAACTTGTACTCACCAATGACAGCATGCCAGGTACCTAACAGGAAATAAAGCCCTTTATTTTCTCCCTCTCTATAATTTATGTAAATTTGAAAACTGAAATTAAATATGTGCAAATAGGAGAATTCAGCTTGAAAAGTAAATCCTTTTTTGGCACATTTTTGGGTGTCAGAAAAGATGAGCGTTAGGAAAATGTCGGGGTGCCTGGGTGGCTCAGTCGGTTAAGCGTTGGACTTTGGCTCAGGTCATGATCTCATGGTTTGTGGGTTCAAGCCCCAAGTTGGGCTGTGTGTTGACAGCGTGGAGCCTGTTTGGGATTCTGTATCTCCCTCTCTCTCTGCCCCTCCCCCACTCACACTCTGTCTCCCTCT
Organism: Panthera onca; assembly: GCF_046562875.1. NCBI lineage: Eukaryota > Metazoa > Chordata > Mammalia > Carnivora > Felidae > Panthera > Panthera onca. Next base: position 20,218,216 of record NC_138357.1, on the reverse strand, counting down.
CTCTCTCAAAAATAAATTTTTAAGAGAAAAAGGTTAGGAAATGTCTTTTAAGTGTGAACTGAGTCCCACTATTCATAATTTACAGGGACATTATGAATTATTTTCCCACTTCTTATCCTATTCTCCTCTAATTAATTAAGGGCCGTAGATCCTTTAGGGGCTTGCAAATCAATATAAACAACGAACCTTTTGCACAATGAATAGATCTGGTACACATATGCAATGTTTAAATGTATGCAGATGTTCTTGTGATGAATAAAATATAGATTCACATACTTTTAGAAATAGATGTTTTGGGCGCCTGGGCGGCTCAGTCAGTTAAGCCTCCCACTCTTGGTTTTGGCACATGTCATGATGTCACCATTGTGAGATCAGCCTCACGTCAGGCTCCGTGCTGGGCGTGGAGCCTGGTTGGGATTTTCTCCCTCCCTCTCTCTCTGCCCTCCCCGCTCATATGCTCTCACTCTCTCTCTCTCTCTCTCTCTCTCAAAAAAAAAAAAAAAAAGAAATTCTCGTTTCTTCTTATTACTAAAGCAATACACATATTGTAGAAAACTATGAACTGTGGAAAGGAAGAACATAAAGTTTACCTAAAATCCTTCTACCCAGAGGTAGCTACAGTTGTGTATTTTTCAAGAAACTTTTCTTTTATAATAGATTGACATTTGTAGAAAAATTGTGAGGATAGTGCAGAGAGTACCCATATAGCCCCCACTTAGTTTCCCCTATTATTAACGTCTTACATTAGTATGGTACACTTGTTAAAATTGATGAATCAATATTGCTTCATTATGATTGATAGCAGTCTATATGTTTTTCACACTTCCTTAGTTTTTAGCTAATGTCCTTTATCTGCCTGAGATCTCATCTATTAGTTACCACATTACATTTGGTTGTCCTATTTTCTTAAGCTCCTCCTAGCTGTGACATTTTCTCACACCTTCTTTGTTTTTGTTGATATTGATAGGTTTTTAAAATGTTTATGTTTATTTATTTATTTATTAAGAGAGAGAGAGAGAAAGAGAGAGAGCGAGCCCAGGAGGGGCAGAGAGCGAGAGGGAGAGAAAAATTCCAAGCAGGCTCCACTCTGTCAGTGCAGAGACCAACCAGGGGCTCGAACTCAGAATCATGAGATCATGACCGAGCCAAAACCAAGAGTCAGCTGCTTAACTGACTGCGCCATCCAGACACCCCGACATCGACAGTTTTGGGGAGTACTGGTCATGTATTTATAGAATGTCCCTCAGTGGGGTTTGCTTGATGTTTTTCTCATGATTAGACTGGGGTTATGGGATTTGGGGAGACCACAGAAGTAAAGGACCATTCTCATCACACCAAATCAACCGTACTATATTTAAGATATACCTATTTTCTCCACTACCCAAAACTAGAGCATCCCTATGAAGTTTTTCATAAGCTGAAATGGCTTAAAGCTAAGAGACAACTGCCATTCATTATATGGGGAAAAATTTGAGCATTCCCAGGTCCAAAAAATCACCTCTCTTAGGATTTTCTGGTAACTTAGTACACATCTTGCTAATGGAGGGACAAAATAAATCCAGATAGAGGACAGATGCTCCCAGACAATGGTTCAAAGCTTTGGTGGCTGGATGCTGACATGCTGAGGGTAGTCGCCAGGGAAGGGGCTGGGAGGCGCCACTCTCGCTGCTCCGGGAATGAACCACCTCTACAAAAGCTCACCGCCAAACCAACACTCAACCCTCTCCTTGTGTTTCCTCTTTTTTCCTAAAAGCAAAAATCCGCTTTGGATTTCTATCGCTTAGCAAAAATGGGTATCAATGTATGTCTTTCATAAAAGGAAAGTGGTGTGATGCAAACTTTTGAAAAGCAGGACATACCTATATATATTGTTACACTGCACACAGTGTTTTGTACCCTGTTTCTTTTTCATTCAAATGCCTATCGTGAGAGCCTTCCATACCATTAATAGCAGGGTAGGAGTATGTACAAGTTCATGTTAAAATTTGAATGACTTCTGAGGAGTATTTTGTCTCTGTGTCTTTTATTTTTAAAGCCTTTTTAAAAATTTGATTTTATTTTAGAGAGAGAGTGCAGGAGTTTGGGAGAGGAGTAGAAAGGGGGGGAGAGAGAGAGAGAGAGAGAGAGAGAGAGAGAGAGAATTCTAAGCAGGCTCCATACTCAGCACGGAGCCCAACGCAAGGCTTGATCCCACCACCCTGGGATCATGACCCCAGCCAAAATCAAGAGTCAGTCCCTCAATGGACTGAGCCACCCGGGCGCCCCTCCATGTCTTTCTTTAAAAGATGGATTCCCTGGATCCAGTTCCTACAGGGATTTGTTTACATTATAAAGGGAGCTCTAACTGAAGAGTCTGCTTCCTGTATCCTGGCATTGCACATCAAGGGCTCTTGGTTGAATTGGACTTTGTGAGCTATTTTCAGGCACTCATTGAATTTGCCTTGGGGTCAGCAAGATGAGAGCAGGTAAGAGAACCATATAGGGGATGGACTAGGTAGAGAATGAAGAAAAACAGGAGACTTAGACTTCTACCTAAAGGGGGAGAGTCCAATTCAGAGTCACTACCTGGGATAGTATCAGAATGGAGAGTATCGGAAAGACTCTTTCTTACTAAACCACAGCATATTCCCATGAATTAAGAGACAAGGGGCGTGGCAGATTTGTGACAGTGGATAGTTGGGTCATTTAGAAGTGATATTTTTATGGAGTGGAAAGTGACCCCAAACAACTAGCTGATTTGTCCTTTAGTCAGCATTTTAGTAGATATTAAAATTTAGTTCATCTGGTTGGACTTTTGCCTCCCATAACCATCACACAATCACATCACAAAATCACATCATTTAAAAACCAACACTGTGGCTGAACACAATCTCCTATTTTGGGTGTTACTGCTAATTGGACAATATTTACTTACTATTCTATGTGGGCTAGAGGTAAACCAACTACATTATTAGTTTTAGATAACACAGATTGTGCTGATTTTTGCCTATGCATCCAGAAAAATACATTTGTAGTATCATGCTAGGAAGCGAGGGGCAGGGGGCTTAGACTGGGAGCATCATACCAAAGTATAACGTATTTGCAGCAGTAAATCAGGGTTCAGAGGAGGCTATAGAAATAAGACTGCCAACCCATACTAGATGTCCAAATTCACCCAAATAATAAGCAACCAGGACATCTGAGTTTATTCATTCAAATGTGGTATGCTGGCTACAGCAGTAGACTAAGAAGTATATAACCCAGATTCATCACTTCCTGGCTTGGAGTTTCAATCTCTGAAGGTTCTCTTTAGCGCTCCTAGTCTATGAATCTATGATTCTACTCAGTATGAGGCACTATTCTGGGTTGTTTGTGGGAGTCAAGGTTGTATAAAACACTGTCCATGTTCTTAAAAATCAAAGTAAGGAGTTGAATGGTCCCATGAACACTTAGCAAACATTTGCCACCAGAAGTCAAGAAGGCCTCTAGTACAGAGATAGAGATAGGGCATATCAGGGAGAGTGACACATTTCCAACAACAAAACAAGGCTATGATGTTTGCCTTAGCTTCAACTCCAATTATTCTGCTCCAAATATCCCCTTAGACACTGCTAATATGAAGTGATGACATTAATTGAAAAACAAATACACCGGAACTTAGGCATGTGTGTAGCCTCTTTGAAATAATATCCTTGAAAGATTATTTGAAGATACTTGATAACTGCCTTCACAGCATGTGGCACATGTTCAAATTTACTCAGTTGGAATAGACTTTGGTCATTGGAGAGCAGACAATGTGTTTGGGAATGGCCACATGCCATTTAGAGCCAAGTCAAATGAATAAGACAAGTGATAGAGCTAGGCCATAAATTTTGAGTTAAAAATGAAGTGTGACAATTAAGAAATGAGATTGACTTTCTTGAGGACCTGTAGTTGGCTCTGAAGGCAATTCTTATTCCTAGAGATAGTTTGAGCATCACAAGAACAAGTAGATGTCCTCCCAAGGGAAGCACTTTGAAAGACAACAGCACATGCCTAGCATACTTATGATTTCACTGTTTGTTTACTTAGCAACATCAGCTATGTTATCAGCAGTTAAATATTATACCCAACTATTCCTTGTCATTACGTTTTTGTGACAAGTAATATCTTTCACTTCTGAAGGAAGACATTTTCAAGTAACACTTACTTTCAAGCGATTTTCGTTTGCCCCTCACCGGTGCCTTGCATTATGTGCTAGACGTTGAGCTGCATAACTCCCGCAGCAACCCACTATGGAATAACCATCATTTCCCTCATTTTATAGATGAAAAAACCGAGGTCCAGAAAAGTTATGTGGCATCGTGATAGAAATCAGGATCTTCCTTCAAGTTTGCCAAGGATCATAAAAGAACCCTTTTCTGTAGCGCGTTGAAGAAGTTCTTGTGCAGTGAGCAATGTACGAAACATTAGTACAATTTATTTTCTCTTTTTTTGGTATTGCAACACCGTTTGAACCAACCAGCCAGAGCGCACCGTTGCCTTCCACACTTGCCTGCCAGAGACTAATGTAATAAAACTGACATTTCATTTATTTGACACCTGTTTCTCAACAATAACCCTTCCGAATTTGCCAGTTAGCCACACGAGGGTTTCCCCTCTTTTGTTGTGTGGTTGGTTGGTTTGATGGAGCTTCAAGTTGTTTGACTCACAGTGCATATTCACCTTGGTTGCTGATAAAAGTTATTTTAAATAGTCTCCAGGCTTCTCAATTTTTTTTTTCACAGCCAAGGAAATAGTAACTATCCAACCCGAGGTAATTAATCATTCTGGACTGTTTTCTTATCTTTCACCTGGGGACGTTGAAGAAATATTTCAGGGAAAAAACTGTGCACAGTATTGTTTTTTTCACATCAATTATGTGATTGACTAACCACTAAGCCAATGTGTATTTTGATGTAATTAGATCTAGGTTCTGGGCTGGCTCCAGAGAAAGATTACTTTCTTTGTCTTAGCTCCAGAAAACAGAAGAGGGTCGTGCATCACCAAAGGCCAGGCCCTGAAAGATCTCCACTACTCACTGTCAAAAGCATTTGATTATATTTCACAATGTATACAAATATCAAATCATTATGTTGTACACCTGAAACAAATGTCATGTTACATGTCAATTATATCTCAATTAAAATAGGTCAAAAACTGCAAAGTACAGTTTTGAGTTGAGAAGCTTTCTTAAAATCTAGATTGTAGCTGTCTCACAAAAAGATATAGAATGCTGTACGAGGCTTGCTTTATGTTATATTGCAAGCTAATAGAAGTTGAAATTGGTAAAACAAAACATCAAAAATTCCCCGAAACTCCCAAACCCATTCAATTAGGTGGTTTACAACAATGAACCAAATGGGGAGAACCAGGGGAGGGAGCAAAAGACCTCTCTGCAAGAAGTGGGAGGCCTTTCAGCCCTGATCCTTGCCCACTCTTTGAAGATAGGTGAGGCTCTGGTGCATTCTGACCATCAGTTTCTTTTTTTTTTAATTTGTTTATTTTGAGAGAGAGACAGAGAGAGAGAGAGAGAGTTAGAGAGAGAGAGAGAGGCAGAGAGAGGGGGAGAGAGAGAGAATCTTAAGTAGGGTCCGCACTGTCAGCTCAGAGCCTGATGTGGGACTCAAACCCATGAACTGTGAGATCATGACCTGAGCTGAAGTCAAGAGTGGGATGCTTAACCAACGGAAACAGCGCCCCAATCAGTTTCTTTAATTAAAGTAAGTGAAGAGGTGAAGAGAATAGTGCTTTGCTTATCTCATTGGGTTACCGTGAAGAGCCTTGCCAACGGTAAACAGCTATGCACAAAGTAAGGAATTAACAAATGTTTATTGAGTGCCTATTGTATACAGTGCACAGAAGAAACATCCCCTGCCCTCCAGAAACTGAAAGTCTACTAGAGAAAGAATAAATGTTTAAAAATAAGGAATTGAGAGGGAGACAGTCGTAAGCGCCAAAAATAGAGGTAAACATCACTGTTACAAATGAATCAACTAGGTGGTGAGTGGAATTGATCAAGAAGACGATTGAAATGAGGAAATGATTGTTTTTAGGCACACTGCTTTAGCATCACGTTTGCTTTATACCTTGTACTTAAAGCGTTTTTCATTTGGCAAACATATTGAGCAACTGCTATGTGCTGGTTCCCGTACTAAAGACTACAGATATATAGGGAGTTACAAACGCGTGCGCCTGCTTTCACTGAACCTATACTTTAGAGAAGAGAAACAAAGACATGATGCAAAGACGTGATGAAAAGCTTTAGGTGTAATGGTGGACATGTAGACAGGTCCCAGTAGGCGTAGCACAAAGGAAGTATTGGGAGTGTGAGCAGAATCTGGGAAACTTCATGGAGGAGGTGCCCCTCGAATCTTGAAGAAGAGGTCTCCTTCAAGTGGACAGGAGGCAAGGAGGGAAGGACACCTCTGGCAGAGGGAAGGGCATGAACACAAAAGCAGAGGTACACAGAGTCTGGAGAGTAAAGGCCACTGTTAGTGGCTCTGAGTGTCACTACCGAAATGAGACGTGGGAGAGGAAGGGGCACAGACAAAAAGATGAGATAACTTTTATTTTTGTCACAACTTTGGCCAGATTCAGGCCTGTAACCACTCTATATTTTCCCGTTTCATAAAATAGCTTTAAGTCCTACCCGCATAAAGTTGGAAGCATCTGTATTTGCAAGAAAGTTTTGTTTCCAAACTTGTTTTACTGGTATTTTCCACATAGACAAGGCGCTGAATGGCACAACAGGATTGGTTGATGCTTTACTATTTACTGTGTATCCATCTGAACTGGTTAAAGACTTTCTGTGTGAACTCCTTCTCTTCTTAGAAAAAACAACAGCCAAAAAAAAAAAAAAATTCGATTAGCCATCCAGATTTCTGGGACCCCAGAGCAGTTGTTAGCTTCCTAAATGTTAGCATTATTCTGGAATATTTTTCACCTAAGGTCTACACCATCCATGTTTCCATTCCTTCCTCCCCTCCCCTCCGCCCCACTCCCTGGCTGCACTTGCAACATTGGTTACCATCTGGTGAGAATGGGTCCTTTTTATTTTGCTGTGGAATCTATTAGCTATTGTATTAGAGCTCACAGGAATGAATGCTTGGTGCTCCTAAGAAGCTGACATGTGATATATTTCCCTCTCAAAATTGGAGAGTCTTTATCTGCTGTTGACTACAGGCTATCTTGCATGAGCATCATTCCTGCCTTTTCAACAGGAGCTAGTCTAGTGCAATAGCCATTTGCCATAGGGAAACTCCATTACCTCCCCTTACCAGAAGGATAGATCCTGTCTGCTGTTTACACTGAAGATGGGAGAAATTTAATTAAATTCTTTCAAGTGCTAGATTTACTTACACTATCAATTTACTGCTAAGCCCACCATTCTCATTTTGGAGAAAGAGAATAGGACCATATGTCTCCGAGTTATCAATTGTCGGCACTTCCAGTAATAGTTTTCTGCTTAGAATCAAAAGAAAGATTTGGGTTTTTGAGTCCCCAAAGCCCTCTAGTGAGAACCTTACGGACTTCGTGATTTGGAACTGAATTTACTATGCACTTTTGTTTCTTGGAATGAGTTTTGCAATAAATCCACTATCTTATTTGCAAAATGTCTTAGGGCAAAGTCTGGCAGCTTCTCCAAAGAGTAGCTCTCTTGCCCCATCACTGCCTGGTGAAAAACTATGCAGCAGTCAGATCAAGCAGTAATAAATCATCCACATCTTTGGCCAAGTGACAAAATACTGGCCTGTGAGGTAAAGCTAAAGAGAACAATGATAAGGACACGCATCCATTGACATGGAACCTATGTAAATATTAAGGGAAACTTGGTTAAAATTTCTGATGCCAGAGATAAAGATTTCGTAATCCTATCTAGAAAATGATATTATGGGAAATCTTCTCCCCTCAAGTTTCAGTTTAGATGACTATTTAATTTAGAGATGGAACAGAGATACATGTGCATTTTCACATTTCTCAAATCTGTATCCAAAATGTCTGATATTTGGATCACAGCTGAGAAGAATTCTATCCCAAATTAAATGGGGCATGGGGCCTGTCTACAAGTAGCTTATAGTGCAGTTGGAAAGATGGGATTTCCACACATGGCATCGTGAAAGTCAAAGAAAGTTTGTGATGAGGGCGGTGCACCTGGGCGGCTCAGTCAGTAAAGCGGCCGACTCTTGGTTTCAGCTCAGGTCACGATCTCACGGTTCGTGAGATCGAGCCCTGTGTCAGACTCTGTGCGGGCAGCATGGAGCCTGCTTGGACTGCTCTCTCTCCCGGTCTCTCTGCCCCTCCCCTGCTCAGGCATGCACGTGCTCTATTTCTCTCTCAAAATAAATAAACTTTATATTAAAAAGGAAGTTTGTGATGAAGGGTGAAATGTGTTTAACTTAGTGTAAACGTGCAGGGTACAGTCACATATCAGGAGACATGGCAAGTTAGGAAGAGAAACAAGGATTAACAATGGCTCACGTCTTGGGGAAAATTTCATGAAGAATGTGCAGTTTATGCCGTGTCTCAGAGGCTGGGCATGTTTTGGATGCACAGAGGGACGAAGAAGGAGTGACTATGGTAGGCAGAAGGCAAAGAAGAGGCCAGGCTGCCTAGGTTGGAGTATGTGAGAATGTTGGCCAGGCAGGGTAGACTCAGACTTGGCAATGCTAGCTTAAGAATTTGGTTTGGGTTCCACTGGCAAGAAAGTGCCATCAGGATCCATTGAGCAGTGTAGTGACACGATGCAAGTAGTGTTGTGGGAAAATTAGACCAAGATTTGTGGGATTACATATGGCTGTCCAGATGGCAAATGCACCAGTTGCAAAGATTCTTCCTTGCCAGTACGGGGAGCAGGGAGCTGACTGTGGAAGGAAAGAGGCTGAAGGCTGGCATGAAACCAGGCCACAACGGAGGCTAGGACCAGCCAGGAAAAATTCAGATGGGGAGAACAGAGAATTTCAACTGGCAACATGGAAGAATTGAAATGAAACATTCTGATCATTCAGATACAGTGTTTCCAAACGACTCAGGGGAGAAAGGACACTAAGGAGAACAGGAGAGTTGGCATAGTGAGGCCCCATTATTATCTGGCCACTGCTTCTCTCTACAGCTGTAACTTTTGTTTTTGAGAGAGAGGGAATGGGGTGGGGGAGGGGCAGAAAGAGAGAGAGAGAGAGAGAGAGAGAGAGAGAGAGAGAGAGAGAATCTCAAGCAGGCTCCACATCCAGCACAAAACCTGATGTGGGGCTCGATCTCATGACTATGAGATTGTGACCTGAGCCTAAATCAAGAGTCGGAAGCTTAACCGACCGAGCCACCCAGGCGCCCCTCCAACCTAATTCTGACACATGTGCCATTGTATTGAACTGCCTGTGGCTTCCTGAAGTCAGTGTTTTCTCACCTCTCTAGGCCTGTGTCCAGAACACTCTTTCCCTCATTTTTCCTGAATGAAATTATTGTAGGCAGAATGGCCCCCAACAATATTCAAGTCCTAACCCCTGGAACTTGTAGCCATATAGTAAAAGGGACTATGCAGATGTAATTAAGGTCACATTCCCCAAGATATGGAAGGTAATCCTGGATTATCTAGGTGGGCCCAATCCAATCACATGAGCCCTTGAAAGCAGAGAACTTTCTCCAGCTGGAGTCACAGAGATGTGGCGAAAGAAGTCAGAGAGATTTCGAGTGGGAGACAGACTCAACTCAGTGTTGCTGGAGGGAGGCCACACGGAAACCATGAGAAGGAACGAGGGTGGCTTCTGGAAGCAAAGACTGGCCTCTGGCTGATAGCCAGCAAGGAAACAAGGACCTCAGTCCCACAACTATGAGGAGCTGAATTTAACCATCAACCTGAATGCTTGGAAGTGCATTCATTTCCAGAGCCCCAGAAAGGAATGTGGTCACTGACATCTTGGCATTGACCTTATGTAACTCAAAGCATAGGAAGCAGCCAAGTCACACTGTACCCAGACTTCTAGCCCACAGAGCTAGGAGATAATAAATGGAGGCTGCATGAAGACAATGCATTTGTTATAATTTGTTACAGTGGCCCTAGGAAATGAATATAGTGCCCTTTAACACTCAGCTCAAACATCCTACTTCTGGGAATGCTTTCCTGAGCCCCTCTTCTGGGCTTGCATAGCGTCGTATATGTTTCTTTATAATGGCAGGGAAGACATTATGTTGATGTCATCTGAGTGTGCAGCTGTCTCCTCCCCTAGAGCATGAGGGCTTTGAAGGAAGGGACCATGTCTTATTCATTTTGATACCTGTAGCACTGTGTACTTAGCAAAGTACCTGGCAGCAGGTGCTCACTAAATTATTGAGGGGAAAAGAGAAAGAAGATAGGAGAAAGAATAGGTGGATGAAGAGGCTGAGAGAGAGAAATGGAAAAAAAGAAAATGGAATGGCATTTATGGAATCAATACAGCACGGGAATAAAAGGTCAATGATATAAGAGTGTTGTGTGGTGACAGATGGTAACTACACTTGCGGTGAGCACGGCATAACATATAGAGAAGTTGAATCGCTATTTGTACACCTGGAACTAATGTCACATTGTGTGTAACTACACTCAAAAAATGGCCATAAACGCATTTTAACAAAAAAAAATGGAAAGGCAGTCAAGAATTGTGGACTCAGTAGAGCTTAGGAACAGTGTGTTGGCCACAGTGGCTGGAGATACAAATAAATACTAAAAGGAGACTTAAGTGTTATAAAGGAATATCAACAAGCTTAGAGGACTCTAGAAAAACTTAAAAATTGTAGGCATGACACAGCAATCACTTACTTGACACATCTCCAAAGGCAAGGGAATTAAAAGCAAGAATGAACTATTGGGACCTCATGAAGATAAAAAGCTTCTGCACTGCAAAGGAAACAATCAACAAAACTAAAAGGCAACTGACGGAATGGGAAAAGATATTTGCAAATGACATATCGGACAAAGGGCTAGTATCCAAAATCTATAAAGAGCTCACCAAACTCTGCACCCGAAAAACAAATAATCCAGTGAAGAAATAGGCAGAAAACATGAATAGACACTTCTCTAAAGAAGACATCCGGATGGCCAACAGGCACATGAAAAGATGCTCAACGTCGCTCTTCATCAGGGAAATACAAATCAAAACCACACTCAGATACCACCTCACGCTGGTCAGAGTGGCTAAAATTAGCAACTCAGGAAACAACAGATGCTGGAGAGGATGTGGAGAAACGGGAACCCTCTTGCACTGTTGGTGGGAATGCAAATTGGTGCAGCCACTCTGGAAAACAGTGTGGAGGTTCCTCAAAAAATTAAAAATAGACCTACCCTATGACCCAGCAATAGCACTGCTAGGAATTTACCCAAGGGATACAGGAGTGCTGATGCATAGGGGCACTTGTACCCCAATGTTTATAGCAGCACTCTCAACAATAGCCAAATTATGGAAAGAGCCTAAATGTCCATCAGCTGGTGAATGGATAAAGAAATTGTGGTCTATATACACAATAGAGTACTACGTGGCAATGAGAAAGAATGAAATATGGCCCTTTGTAGCAACGTGGATGGAACTGGAGAGTGTGATGCTAAGTGAAATAAGCCATACAGAGAAAGACAGATACCATATGTTTTCACTCTTATGTGGATCCTGAGAAACTTAACAGAAACCCATGGGGGAGGGGAAGGGAAAAAAAAAGAAGTTAGAGGGGAGAGAGCCAAAGCATAAGAGACTCTTAAAAACTGAGAACAAACTGAGGGCTGATGGGGGGTGGGAGGTAGGGGAGGGTGGGGGATGGGTATTGAGGAGGGCACCTTTTGGGATGAGCACTGGGTGTTGTATGCAAACCAATTTGACAATAAATTTCGTATTTAAAAAATTAAAAAAAGGAATAAGGGATATCACTGAATTTTAATCAAGGTATAGTTTTCATATTGCATCATCTTGCACATCACCCTGAATATAGAAAAAGAAAGCCAAATTCTTCATTTTTTCTCCTATAATAAATCTTAACGTCCTCAAAAAAAATCGTAGGCATGAATTTCTGCCCAAACATTACTAAGCCCCACGTATGCAGCACACCTTCAAGCGTTTTTTAGTTCTTCATTCCTAAACAGGAATGGATGGCCAAAAGTCACCAGTCTTTGGAAAGAAAGCTTCAGCTTGAAAGACAGAGACCAACGCAAAGGGAAAAGGTACTGAAGCATTTTAGAGAGTGGAAGAAAATGTCTGTGAAACAATAATTTATATCCTCAAAGAAATAAGAGATCATACATCACTAAAACAAGAACATGATTATATAAAAGAAAGTTAATCAAGGAATACGAAAGAGTTTTTGAAAGTTAATATGATAGCAAAAAACAAATTTAGTGAACAGGTTTGAAGATAAAATTGAGGAAATCACACAGAAAGTTGAACAAAAAAATTTCATTTCATTCATCAAAATTGCTTGAGCGCTTACTATGTGCCAGATACGGTTCTAGGCTCTTGGAATATATCGTTACATTATCATCATCAACAGCAACAAACTGACAAAAATCCCATCTTTATGTAGCTTACAAAATAAAAATAAGGTAGAAGAACAATCCAACCCATCCATCATCAAACTAATAAGAATTTCCAGAAAGAAAACAGAAAATGGTGGGAGAAAATTATCAATGAAATAATGCAAAATTCTTTCCCCAGCTGCCAAGGACACGAGTCTTCAGATTTAAAGGGCCCACCTAGAATCCAGCATGAGAACATTGTGAGATTCAAGAACACTAGGGATAGAGAGAAGAACCTGAAAACTTCCTGAGAGAAAAATAAAATAAGTCACATATCAAGTATCGGGCTTCTCAACAAGATTTTATGCAATGGGGTAATTAATGCCTTTGAAATTCTGAGCAAGTGATTATTTTCAACCAAGATTTCTTTCCTCAGCAAAGTCTCAAAAATGTTGGGTATAGGGGCGCCTGGGTGGCTATAGGGGTGCCTGGGTGGCTCAGTTGGTTAAGCGTCTGACTCCAGCTCAGGTCATGATCTCACAGTTCATGGGTTCGAGCCCCTCATTGGGCTCTGTGTCGACAGCTCAGAATCTGGAAGCTGGAGCCTGCTTCAGATTTTGTCTTCCTCTCTCTCTGCTCCTCCCCACTCATGTTCTGTCTCTCTGTCTCTCTCAAAAATATAGAAACATTAAAAACATTTTTTTTAAATGTTGCCTATAATGCATCCCTACTCAGGTGGTGACACTCAACCAAAGCAAGGATGTAAACCAAGAGAGAGATTCACAAAACAAGGTTCCCATCCAAGGGAGAGGTGAAAGGAATTTACAGGATGACAGCTTTTCGGCGAGCTCAGAGCACAACTGTCCAGGAGGGACACTTATAGGTAGGAAAGTCTTCAAAACCCACACAAAAGTGACAAACCTGAGAGATAATCTGAAAGCTTTGCTCATGTGACCATAAAGACAATTGGACTGACAAGCATTTTCACAAGACCATTGGTAGGTATGGAAAGACTTGGCTCCAGGTTCAGATAAACTATGCAAAGGAGGGGAATGAATCAGGTAATCATTAACTACTGAAAGAACAGAAACTGTCTACGGAAGGAAATGTAATCATACTATGTATCTTGGCTCATCGGTTGATATTTGTGTAACCATAATGATGCAAACTTTAAAGTACGATATAACAATTGGTAGAATGGGGGGGGGGTTGTAAGGAAATTGAATCCTCATGGACCAGACCCCAACAGATAATTATAATGAATCAAAAGACAACAATGCATGCATGCTATTTAACAATATGGAAGTAACTATCAGAAAAAAAAAGTTAAAACTTGAAAGTGAGATAGGCCAAGTGGTGGGGAGGGGGGACAAAGAGACAGAGGTCTTGCTTTTTTTTTTTTTTTTTTGGTAGTGTAAGCATTTTAGACACAGTAATATACCATAGTAAATCAGCATATAATATACTTCGATAAAAATTATGATTTATTTGACAAAGAATCAGTGGGGGCTAAACGTAAGGACAGCAGGTTATTTTCACCACCATTTTCTGAACACTCTGCCCACAGATCTCCTGTGGTTACATCCTGGCTATAATCAGACAGGAAAGATCCAAAAAACTCTTTCGCACTGAGATCCTAGACACTTAAGGGTCTGTCTTTGAGGAGGAGTGTCCCTGGGGTTGGGGTATGCATTTTAAAAGAGGAGTTTAGAGCAGGGCCATGCTAAGCAAGGAATAATTTCTAAATATGGAAAAACAGACATTAGCACAAGTTGTGACCAGGGCAGGGTCTGGTTACATGGGTGGGTGGAGAGGTGACGTCCTTGTTAGCATGGAAACTTTCACTACGTTCTCAAATAAAGTCATGTAATAAAACCAAACATTTGTATCACATTTATCAAATGCTTTCACCTAGGTCATTTTATCTGAATCCCATGAGGTCAAGGTCATCCAGCTAATACACGAATAAGGATGGAGCAAGAACTAGGATCCAGAAGTGGCTGCCAGTGATCCCAGCCACTGTATCACTCCACCGAGTGCTTCCATGTGAATTTTCTGTGGCCCCCTCCCCACTGCCCTTAAAACACTCACTTGGCCACTGTAGTGCTTAGTGCTGCACATGCCCCAGCTGTTCCAGAATTTCTGCACTAACCTGCCCTGGCCCCTGATTCTTTTCTTTCCACGCACTGAGCAAAGGTGGGCAAAGGAAAGGCAGGGGCATCAGCAAAGAAAGGGGAGGAAGGGAGGTGAGGTTGAGTGGAGAAGCAGTGGGGTAAAATCAGGGCTCCTGCGCCCTTTCTGTTCGGTGACTGGAATTACAAACATGTGTAGTGCTCTGTGCTCTCAATGTTCATCTCCTCAGATTCACAGAACCAAGCCCCTTCCGCTGCCTAACACTCAAGGCAGAAGACAGGCATTTAAGATCATGTGGGCTAACAGAACACGTGAGGAGAGGCATGCTCCTGGCCCTTTGATCCACAAATAACCCGAAGTGCAAAGGCGGCAGTCTTAAGAGGAAGTTTCTCAGTCTTCTCGGACTGACAGGGAACCACAAACCATGTGCATGGTCTGCCCTGTCAGGGCTTCTCTCATTGCCTCCAACCAGACACCTAGCAAGTTGGATGCCATCCAGAGCAATGTCCCAATCGCTCCCTCAAGAAAACCGGCCACCCCAAGCCTAGAGCCTGAGGAGGTGCCCCGCTGTGGGAATATTAGGAGGGGCCACGCTCAGGAGGTGGAAGACATCAGTGATGGGAACTTAGCTCCAATGTTCTGGGAGCCGCAGCCTCTGGGAATGCCAACCCTCCCCCCCCCCCCCCCCCCCCCCCCCGCCTTTTGGCCCAGTTTGGGGAATCTGGGTGGGTTAACCTTCGCCCAGCTAGTTTACATTTCCTCAGGCAGGCTTGCTGAGAGATGGATGGTGCGTGAGCGATGGGGATGCCCACACCGCATT
This sequence comes from Panthera onca, assembly GCF_046562875.1. NCBI lineage: Eukaryota > Metazoa > Chordata > Mammalia > Carnivora > Felidae > Panthera > Panthera onca. Next base: position 20,202,797 of record NC_138357.1, on the reverse strand, counting down.
CCTTCCTTCTCCTAATGGCCCCCCTTTCTCTGTGTTTCACTTCGTGACTGCTCTAGGAGGCCGTGGGTCCCAAATTATCTCTTCAGTCCATCTAAGAAAAACAATGGGATTGCCAGAAACACATTCACATTGAGGTATTTGAGATTTAATGGGACGTTCCCTGCATGCTTTGCCTTGTAACAGAGGAGACAGGAGAGAGCAAATCTTTACAGAGAACTTCAGGCACTGACATACAGCCTATGGCTGCCTTCAAAGACACATAGAAGTTTTGGGTTAGCACAGTCCCTGAAATCACCCTCACTTCACAGAGGAGGAAACTGAGGCCCGGGTAGGGAAAGGGACTTGCTCATAGTACTTAAAGAGTTAGCAGCAGAGAACTCAAGTCTTTGTATCTTGTGGTTCTATCATCCCCTAGGATATTTTCCTTCTCTGCATAGTCAAGATCACTTCATCACCCACTATGACTGTGTTTTAGCTCCTAGGAAGAGAGGAAGAAAAAGTACAGGGTAAGCCATTTTCTTTGTTTTTTAAATTCAAGTATAATTAACGTCCAGCATTACATTACTTTCAGGTATCCAATATAGTGATTCAATAATTCTATACATTACTCAGTGCTCATCATGAGCACTCATCAAGTGCACTCTTGATCCCCTTCATCTCTTTTACCCATCCCCTCAGGTAACCATGGATTTGTTCTCTATATTTAAGAGTCTGTTTTATTGTTTTGTTTTTCTGGTTTTTCTTTGTTTCTTTGTTTAATTTCTTAAATTCCACATTATGAGTGAAATCATATGGTATTTGTCTTTCTCTGACTGACTTATTTCACTTAGCATTATATCCATGCATGTGTTGCAAATGGCAATATTTCATTCTTTTTTATGGCTGGGTTCATACATATATATATATATATATATACATATATATACGTATATATGTATATGTATATATATACGTATATATATGTATATATATATATATATATATATAGTGGGTGTGGGTTAAATGAGTGACAGGTATTAAGGAGGGCGGTTTTCGGGATGAGCACTGGATGTCATATGTAACACATGAATCACTGGGTTCTACTCCTGAAGCTAAGACTACACTATATGTTGACTAACTTGAATATAAATAAAAATAAAAAATAAAAATAAAAATGGAAATCACTCTTCTACTTAAAAAAAACATAAATAAATAAAGGGGCACCTGACTGGCTCGGTTGGTGAAGCATGTGACTCTTGATCATGGCATAAGTTCAAGGTCCATGTTGGGTGTAGAAATTCCTTAAAAATAAAATCTTAAAAAAATGTTTCAGGGATTTATGTTGAAATAAAGCAAGAGAATGGGCAGCGATAGGAAAGTGGCAGTTTCTAAAACATGCCAATTTGATTTCCCATGTAGAGGAAAGGCAGTTTTAGAGGGGAAGTGGGTTGCTGCTAGGCTAGGGAGGGTCTGAGACAAAGCCAATGAAGGAGGAACAGTGTCTGAAAGTTGCCAATTTGGGTAAAGGGCAAGCCAAAAGTATGTTTATGTATTCTGGATTGGCTACCGATAAAATTTACCAGAATGGGATACAGAGATACAATCCTGATCAGAATGTCCCTGGTAGAGTCACTTCTATCTCTAAGCTGTGTCACTCTGGCCTCTTTACTCAGTTCCACTTGCCTGACTTGAGATGTTAGGTTAGTCTCCCTATCTCATGTTCTTTGAGAAGGGCATCTTCTCTAGATTGACACAGAAGTCTGAGAAAGAGGAACTGAATATTTCTAGACTAGTTCAGGTCAGTGCTGTCATTCTCTGAGGTTAGCATACCAACTGCTGGGAGTCGATAACAAGGCATTGCAATACACTCACAACTAGACAGAGGCAGCTACTCCAGCTGCCATCAGTCCATTGAAATGAGGTGTAAAGCAAAGACAGGTACATGTTCAGGCAAGTGATCACCACCAAAAGGTCTAAGACAAAGGGGAAACCCGGCCCTATACAGGAGTCCTTGGACTAGAGGAGCCCAGTAGCAGACTGGTGCCATGGAATAAAGAAGTCCAAGAAGCTGGCAACTACCTGTCCATGGGGAGCAAAGCAAAGCTACTGAGTCTAGCTCTCTAGCCCCAAAGTGGTGTGACAGGTCTGAGCATTCTGGGAACTCAAGGAATAAGGAGTCAGGATGGAGACCAGAACAGATGCAGAGTATTATCAGCTATGGTGTTCACGTAAGGACAGAGGGAAGGTCAGTCAAGAAGCAGTATCTCAGGGTTTAAGCTTTATCATAAAATTCAAGAGAGAATGGAGGTTACACCCGCATCTCTGCCCAATCCATGTTATGTCTATATCCTCTACTCCATACTCAAATTAGAAAATTGGGTATCATCCTTGAGTCTTCTCTATTCATAATTACCAAATTCTATCTGTTCTATCTTCTGATGTTCTCTTAAAGCAATCCAAATATCTCCTGCCCTTCTGCCATTAGTTAGTCCAACCTATCTCTCTCTCTCTCTCTTTCTCAGATTACTGCAATAGCTTTCTCATCAGCCCCCAATTCCACTTTTGCTGCCCTAAAACCCATCTGTTATGCATTGAGTTGAATACTCCTCACCAAAGAAAATTCATATGTTGAGGTCCTAAATCCCCATAGCTCAGAATGTGACTGTATTTGGATACAGGTTCTTTAAAGAGGTAATTAAGTTAAAATAAGGTCATTAAGGTGGGCCCTAACACAATTTAACTGGTGTCCTTCTAAGAAGAGGAAATTTGGACACAGGTAGGCACAGAGGGAAGACAATGTGAAGGCACAGGGAGAAGATGGCCATCAACAAACCAAGGAGAGAGGCTGCAGAAGAAACCACAACTTGATCTTGGACTTCTATCCTCCAGAACTGTGAGAAAATTAATTTTTGTTGTTTCTGCCACCCAGTCAGTGATACTTTGTTATGAAAGTCCTATCAAATTAATACACCATCATCCACACTGCCTTCAGAGTGACCTTTATTAAATGCAAAGTTGGTCATGTTAGTTTTCTGGTTAAATCTCGCAGTGAGCTCCTGCTTTCAGTCTAACAAAGAACAACCAAAAACCCTGGGTATATATGTGTGCAAGCATTGGAAGTTGCAAAAGCAATCATCATCAGAGAAGCCAAGATTTTAAGAGGGTTGAATCACTAAAGGAGAGTTATTTTTTCCTAGGGGACATTTGCAAATTCTGGGTGCATAGTAAGAGACTGAGAATCTGGGCTTTGGCTAGACAGAGGGCCCCTACTGGAGGACACAGGAAAAATAGCCTTTGTGGTTATTAGGGGCAGATTTGAGGGGCCAAGACCCCAGTGAAAACAGAAATGGATTTAGTATCGTAGGTCAGGATTTACTTCTTTATTTAAGGCTGAATAATATTCCATTGTATGTATATACCATATTTTCTCTATCCATTCATCTATTGATAGATATTTAGGTGTTTGCAAATTGTGGCCATTGTGAATAACACCGTGATAAACATGGGGGTGCAGATATCCCTTCAAGGTCTTGATTTCAATTCTTTTGGATAAATGCCAAAAAGTGGGATTGCTGGGTCATATGGTAGTTTGTTTTTAGTTTTTTTGAGAAACCTGTATACAGTCTTCCATAGCAGCTGCATCAATTTACATTCCCACCAATAGTGTACAAGGGCTCCAGTTTTTCTACATTCTCACCAACATTTTTATCTCTCTTTTAGAATAGCTATTTTATTTATTTATTTTTTAAAATAATTTTTAAAAAATTTTTTAATGTTTTTATTTATTTTTGAGACAGAGAGAGACAGAGCATGAGTGGGGAAGGGGCAGAGAGAGAGGGAGACACAGAATCTGAAGCAGGCTCCAGGCTCTGAGCTGTCAGCACAGAGCCCAACGCGGGGCTCGAACTCACAGACTGTGAGATCGTGACCTGAGCTGAAGTCGGATGCTTAACCAACTGAGCCACCCAGGCGCCCCTAGAATAGCTATTTTAATAGGTGTGAGGTGACATCTCATTGAGACTTTGGTTAGCATTTCCCTGATGATGAGTGATGTTGAGCATCTTTTCATATACCTGTTGTTCATTTGCATGTCTTATTCAAGAAATATCTATTCAGGTCCTTTGCCCATTTAAAATCAGGTTATTTCTTTTTGGTTTTGTTTTCTTTTGGTAATTAGTTGTAGGAGTTTCTTGTATATTTGGGATATTATCTCCTTATCAGATATATGGCTTGCAAACATTTTCTCCTATTCTGTAGGTTGCCTTTTCACTGTGTTGACTGTTTCCTTTGCTGTGCAGAAGCTTTTTGGTTGATGCTGTCCTACTTGTCTATTTTTGCTTTTGCTGCTTATGCGTTTGGTGTCATATCTGAGAAATCATTGCCAAGACCAATGTCAAGAAGTTTTTCCTCTATGTTATCTTCTAGGAGTTTTAGATTTACAGGTCTTATGTTTAAATTTTTAATCCATTTTGAATTTATTGTTATGTCTGTTGTAAGGGTCCAATTTCATTCTTTTGCATGTGAATATCCTATTTTCCCAAAACCATTTATTGAAGAGACTCTCCTTTCCCCATTGTGTATTCTTGGCACAGTTGTTGAAGATCAATTGACTGCATACATATAGGTAATATGGTTTTTTTAAGTAGGCTTCATACCCAGGGTGGAGACCAACACAGGGCTTGAATTCATGACCCTGAGACCAAGACCTGAGCTGATATCAAGAGTCAGATGCTTAACCAACTGAGCTACCCAGGCACCCCAGTAATATGTTTTGAAATTAGAAACTGATCCCTTCACAATTGCACCAAGAATCATAAAATACCTAGGAATAAACCTAACCAAAGCTGTAAAAGATCTGTATGCTGAGAACTATAGAAAGCTTATGAAGGAAATTGAACAAGATACAAAAAAAGGGAAAAACATTCCATGCTCATGGACTGGAAGAATAAATATTGTTAAAATGTCAATACTACCCAAAGCTATCTACACATTCAATGCAATTCCAATCAAAATTGCACCAGCATTCTTCTCGAAGCTAGAACAAGCAATCCTAAAATTTGTATGGAACCACAAAAGGCCCCGAATGGCCAAAGTAATATTGAAGAAGAAGACCAAAGCAGGAGGTATTACAGTCCCAGACTTTAGCCTCTACTACAAAGCTGTAATCATCAAGACAGCATGGTATTGGCACAAAAACAGACACAGAGACCAATGGAATAGAATAGAGACTCCAGAATTGGACCCACAAAAGTATGGCCAACTAATCTTTGACAAAGCAGGAAAGAATATCCAATGGAAAAAAGACAGTCTCTTTAACAAATGGTGCTGGGGAAACTGGACAGCAACATGGAGAAGAATGAAACTAGACCACTTTCTTACACCATACACAAAAATAAACTCAAAATGGATAAAGGACCTGAATGTGAGACAGGAAACCATCAAAACCCTAGAGGAGAAAGCAGGAAAAAAACCTCTCTGACCTCAGCCGCAGCAATTTCTTACTTGACACATCTCCAAAGGCAAGGGAATTAAAAGCAAAAATGAACTATTGGGACATCATCAAGATAAAAAGCTTCTGCACTGCAAAGGAAACAATCAACAAAACTAAAAGGCAACCGACGGAATGAGAAAAGATATTTGCAAATGACATGTCAGACAAAAGGCTAGCATTCAAAATCTATAAAGAACTCACCAAACTCCACACCTGAAAAACAAATAATCCAGTGAAGAAATGGGCAGAAAACACCAATAGACACTTCTCTAGACATCCAGATGGCCAACAGGCACGTGAAAAGATGCTCAATGTCACTCCTCATCAGGGAAATACAAATCAAAACCACACTGAGATACCACCTCATGCCGGTCAGAGTGGCTAAAATGAACAAATCAGGAGACTAGAGATGCTGGAGAGGATGTGGAGAAACGGGAACCCTCTTGCACTGTTGGTGGGAAAGCAAACTGGTGCAGCCACTCTGGAAAACAGTGTGGAGGTTCCTCAGAAAATTAAAAATAGATCTACCCTATGACCCGGCAATAGCACTGCTAGGAATTTACCCAAGGGATCCAGGAGGGCTGATGCATAGGGGCACTTGTACCCCAATGTTTATAGCAGCACTCTCAACAATAGCCAAATTATGGAAAGAGCCTAAATGTCCATTAACTGACGAATGGATAAAGAAATTGTGGTTTATATACACAATGGAATACTACTTGGCAATGAGAAAGAATGAAATCTGGCCTTTTGTAGCAATGTGGATGGAACTGGAGAGTGTGATGCTAAGTGAAATAAGTCATACAGAGGAAGACAGATACCATATGTTTCACTCCTATGTGGATCCTGAGAAACTTAACAGAAGACCATGGGGAAGGGGAGGGGAAGAAAAAAAAAGAGGTTAGAGAGGGAGGGAGCCAAACCATAAGAGACTCTTAAAAACTGAGAATAAACTGAGGGTTGATGGGCGGTGGGAGGGAGGGGAAAATGGGTAATGGGCATTGAGGAGGGCACCTGTTGGGATGAGCACTGGGTGTTGTATGGAAACCAATTTGACAATAATTTTCATATTAAAAAAATTAGGAAATGTGATAACCCTAGCTTTATTCTTGCTCAAGATTGCTTTGGCTATTCAGGGTCTTTTGTGTTTCCATATGAATAGTAGGATTTTTTCTCTATTTCTGTAAAAAATGTCATTAGGATTTTCATAGGAATTGCATTGAATCTGTAATCAGTTTGGACAGTATGGACATTTAAATAATATTAAGTCATGTGATCCATGACTTAATGACATGGGATGTCTTTCCATTTATTTGTGCCTTTTTAAATTTCTTTCATAATTTTTTTTGTACTTTCCAGTGTATATGTTTTTCACTTCCTTGGTTAAGCTTATTCCTAAGTATTTTATTCCTTCTGATGCTACCATAAGCGGGATTGCTTTTGTAATTTCCTTCTTTTTGAAAGTAGGCTCCATGCCCAATGTGAGGCTTGAACTCATGACCCTGAGATCAAGAGCTGCATGCTCTACTGACTAAGCCATCCAGGTGCCCCTTAATTTCTTTTTTGGATCGTTCCTTGTTAGTGTATACAAATGCAACTTATTTTCATATACTGACTTTGTACCTTGCAACTTTACTGAAATCATTTCTTAGTTCTAAGTGGGGTTTTTTTTGGTGGAGTTTTTAGAGTTTTATATACATAAGAACATGGCATCTAAAAACAGAGATAGTTTCATTTCTTTCTTTCTGATTTAGATGTCTTTTACTTCTTTTTCTTGTTTAATTGCTCTGGCCGGGACTTCCAGTACCACGTTGAACAGAAGTGGCAAGAGTTGGTGTCCTTTCCTTGTTTTCATCTTAGATAAAAGCTTTCAGTTTTTTACCACTGAGTATGATGTTTGCTGTGGGCTTGTCGTATATGGTGTTTATTACGTTAAGGTAAATTTCTTGTATGCCTAGTTTGTTGAGAGTTTTTTTTTTTATCATGAAAAGATGATGAATTTTTGCAACTATTGAGATGATCATACAATTTTTAAGTTTCATTCTGTTATTATGGTGTATTGCGTTTATTGATTTGCATATATTGAGCCAACCTTTAATCTAGTGATTAAGAAGGTAAGTATAAAGTCTCAAAAAAACACAAAAAACAAAGTGGTGTTTTGGGCAGTCTCACTGTGCTGAGTAGATAAGAATTAGAGTTCAAGATCTGCCAATGGTAAGGGCTTCATTGAACACACAAGATTATCAGCTGAAAGTTCTGCACAGTAATGCTTTAGAAGCAGGGGCAAAAGAGAAGTAGAAGGGCTTTACCAACATTGAACCTGGCCTTGATTCAACTTAGTCACTGATTCAGTAAAAGTGGTCTGCCCTTACTTGATCTGCTTAACAGAGAAAAGAGTAAATTCTCTCTGAGGGAAGATAACATCATCTAGAGTCTATATATTTATTTATACTCAATTGGTTGACATTCATTCAAAATTTTCTAGGAATTATAAAGAGACAAGGGCATATGACTTAAAACCTAAAAAACAAAAACAAAAACCAGACAATAGATACAAACCCACAGGTGGTCCAGATATATAAAGAATAGAATACAAGGAATTTCTAATAACTATATGTTCAAAAAATAAACGAAGAGATGGGAAAATATATGAAAAGAAAAATTCAATCCAGTCATTAGAATCCATAAAGAATCAAATTAATATTTGGCCCATGATTAGCAATATCAATAGAATGCAGCATAAGTGAAGTTTTGCTGGTTCTAGGCATATTCTTTAAGAGCAATGGCAGTTTTTACTCTCTCTCTCTCTCTCTCTCTCTCTCTCTCTCTTAGGACACTCATTTTGGGGAGCCCTGTAAGAAGTTTGGCTCCCCTGCTGGACACATCAATAATGTGGAGAGGAGAGTCTCTGAGATTTTATGTACAGGAAGAGAGGGATAGTCATCCCAGAGACCCAGTCGAGTGTCTAGATGACTCCAGTTGCCATCTGACTATAACTGCATGAGAGACCCTGAGTAAGACCAGCAGAAGAACTTCCCAGTGGAGCCAGCTAATTCACAGAACAGTGAGAGAAAACAGATTGATGTTTTAGTCATTAAATTTTGGAGTAGTCACCTAACAAGGTGACAATAGATAATAGAAATACTCTCCTTCCTAATTGCCCCATAGCCCATACTATGAGGTAGGGTCATGGAGATCTGATATCTGACCATCCCTGAGCACACAAGGCTAGATTTCCTTGTTGGAAACCTGTTCAAATCTCTGTGAAAAAGACTTTGTTCCTGTATCATCCACACTTCTGTGTGAGCCAAGCCTCACACAGATACCATCCCAGAAGGTATTATTCCAGGTCTTCTCTTGAATTGTGTAAGAAAGACTTCAGTCCCAGATCTTGGCAATTCTAGTATCAATGGGCAGGTGGGGAAACCTCTCTGGCTGACTCATAATCAGTAACTCAGATAGGTGGTCTCCTCCCTCTACATGCTTGCCTGTCCAGAGGTTAATAATTGCTCAATAGTATTGCCTTTCAAGGGAACCATATCCACCCACCCACCACCACATGCCCTTACAGGTCCTGGTTTCGCTCAAAAAAAATCTCCCATATGAATGCATGATATCCTCCTGAGGTTTGCATCAGATCGAGTTCAGGGCACATCCCCTCTCCCCGGCATCACTCTGCTTCAGACTTAGAAGACATATTGCCTCTGGCTTTATGTACTTATTTTCATTTTGTTAACATTTCCACCTGAACAGGTCCTGTGAAAATGTTAATTTGCTGTCATAATAATTTTAAAGTACATTTTGGATGTAGCTGCTGAGCATATCATCCAAGAAGACCACTTGTATAAAGCAACCCACCTTATATTGTTTTATTTACAATGCACATCCTTGTGGTATAAATCTAGCCAACTCAGTTATCCATCCAGGCTACTGAAAGGGCAAGGTGGTGTAAATAATCTAAAACATAGGAGAAAAGGTCATTTATATTTGTTTTGGGACTGTATGATAGATTTTTCCAGCGGCAGCAGGTGTTCCTAACTATGATTGTGCTTAGGCTAATACTAGAATTAGCGTTCACACTCTGAGCATATACCTGTCAAGAACATGTTGGGTATCTGAGCAGGGAGAGCTGACCAAAGACTCAAGAAGGTGTCTGATGTAAAATTTGCCTGCCAAGTCTTGAATCCTCTTTTTGTAACTGAGCTATCAGACTTTCCGTATGAAATGAGAGCTGTTCCTCAATTTGACCGGCTGCATACCAACCCTAAAGGGCATCATTTCTGACATTCTCAAAATCTCTCTTTGTGATTCGCCTCCAAACTCTGTTCTCCTTTTCTTTTGTCATGAGAGAACCTGGGCTGCTGTATTAATGCCTCCATTGCAATGTCTGTCCCTGATGGATTTTTGTGGCCAGATGGGAGGCTTGATAGGGAGGCCGGGAAGAATGCGCTGGAATCAGCCATGATACTTCTTTATCCCGATTACTCCTAAATTCCCATCCCTGGCTCAGACCTCTCTCAAAATCTAGTGCTGTGTCAATCTGCCTATTATCTCCCCCTGAATGTCCCACAGGACCTTCTCCTGAACTTCTCTTCCTCACTCCCTTCCAAACCAACTTCTTCTATGTTTTTTGCATCGGTGGCAGGTACCACTATCCACTCTTCACGCTTCTTTGTCTTTCCTCATCTTCTCCAATTCTTGTTTTTACCCCAGTTATCACTTCTGTCCACCTACCTCTCTCCACCCTCTCTTCCACTCAGACTAGGGCTCTATCACCTCTCGTCTGGTCTACTCAGTCATTCCCATAACAGGCTTCCTTGCATGGAATGTTGCTCCCTGCCGCCATCCATCCTCCACAGAGCAAAGACAGGGAAGAGTTGTTCTTTTTTTTTTTTTTTTTTTAATTTTTTTCTTAACGTTTATTTATTATTGAGAGACAGAGAGAGACAGAGCATGAGCATGGGAGGGGCAGAGAGAGGAGGAGACACAGAATCTGAAGCAGGCTCCAGGCTCTGAGCTGTCAGCACAGACCCCGACGCTGGGCTCGAACTCAGGAACCGCGAGATCCTGACAGGAGCCGAAGTCGGACGCTCAACCGACTGAGCCACCCAGGCGCCCCTCCTTTCTTTTTTTAAATGTTTATTTGTTTTTGAGAGAGACAGCAAGCGGGGAAGAATCAGAGGGAGAGGTGGACAGAGGATCCAAAGCAGGCTCTGTGCTGACGGCAGAGAGCCCGACGCTGGGCTCAAACTCCCGAACCGTGAGATCATGACCTGAGCCAAAGTCGGACGCTCAACCGATTGAGCCACCCAGGCGCCCCAGAAGAGTTGTTTTAATATACATATCTCATCAAGTCACTCCTGTGCTTAATGCTTTCCCATTGCCCTTAGGGCAAGGTTTAAGGTTTGAACTCCTTGCCTCCTCCACAAAGGCCTTGCACAAATGTGACCCCTGCCAACCTTTCTAAGCTTTATGTCATGTGTCTCTTCTCTTCGGTCTCACCACTTCAGCTGTGCTCTATTTTTCTCAATCTCAGGCATGCCAGGCTTTCTAGTCTCTGGGCCTTCATCGAGGTCCTTCTCTCAGCCTGGAGCACCCCTTCACTTTCCTCTTCGTCTGAGTCCTCTCCATTTCTTCAGATCTGAACCAAAATGCCACCGACTCAGGGCAATTTTTTCTGACACTCTTGGTGTTCATGTCTCCCTGTTTTATGCTCTCCTAACCCCCTGGACTTCTTTGTGGCTCTCCTCAGACTGTGGGTGCCACAAAGGGATAGGACATAGATGGTTTTTTCCCTGCTCAAGTTGTTAGCACAATGGTTGGAACAGAATAGCAACTCAGTAAATACTTTCTGGCTGGTTGAATAGCCCCTACCTGGCCTCCCTTCCTCCAGGCTCTTTCCTTCCAACCTATCCTTTCTAGCACCCCTAGAGTGGTTTCCACGCCTGGGATCTGAGGCACAGCTCCACTCAAGTCACATTTGAGCTAAAAAAGAATAATCAGTTTCCCCCTCGCTTACAGAATGAAGTCCAAATGCTTTTGTATGATACGACGTCAAGATCATCTGTGATTTGATCCTAAACTCCCCGACCAACCTTATTTGTCTGCGTTAGCTTCTGCTTACAAGAGTCTACATTCCAGTCAAATGAAATTGCATGCTCTTTCCTGCCCAGGTGTCTCGGTGTCTAGTCTCTGTGTCTTTGCCTGTGGAGATCCATCCATCTGGCAAGCCCTTACAGCATTTCTGCCTGGGTCCCGCTCCAAAGCTTTGTCCTCTGTGCGGTGTTTGCAGTTCCCCTCCCAGCTGGAAATGACCATTTGTTCCCGTGAACATCGCTGTCCTCTTCGCTTCTCTTGTGGCACTGATCTAGATTGTAAACCGCGGGAGGGAAGGACCAGGCCATTTCTGCGTAGCTGACAGGACTCAAGTGACACGACAGGTGCGGGGCCTATTTGCAAGTCTACGCTCGTTTCATAACCTTGTACTGGAAGTGTGGGCCAAGGACTGGCTGCCTAGGTGTCATCAGGGACTTGTCAGTAATTCACAATCTCAGGCCTACCAGACTCACCAAATCAGAATCTGCATTTTAACAAGATCCCCGGGTGATCTACGTGCACATTAAAATTGAAGAAGTCGTGCGCTGTCTTATTACACAAGGGAGCACGCGTCCTCAAAAAAAAGACAAACACCGCATCTTGTAATTCAGTGCTCTCGGACCTGGTACCAATTTACAGACCGGCTGCACAGTGTGCGTCTCCGCTTCTGCATCACCAGCCCAGTTCCATCTGGCTGTTAGTTCGGGACCCTCCCCTTCTCCAACAACATGGTTCAGAGCCCCATCCTAGAGAAGGGAAGCCGTTTCTCCTCTTAGAGATCTGTGAACGCACAAAGCTGGCCCCAATCAGGGAGAGAAGCTGCTATTCTTTGCAGCTTGCCTTAATCAGTGCAGTCTCTGGCCAAGCTGTGAGTCAGGCCTTGTGTCCTCTGTTAATCATCAGTGAAAGGAATGCCACGGAGTGATGTCAAGTGAGTTTTAGAGCAAGCCACTCCTAGAAACATCTGGAGCTGGCAGAGGATCGCGATTGTGAATACGGATGAGGGGAACAATCGAACGATTCGAACGAATCACGGCTTTAGGTGTCTCGTACAAAATGTATTTGTATTCGATCTAAAGAGGCAAACAACTAAGCAATGCGTTGGCTTCTTAGGTTTTGGAAAAGAGGTCGTGACTCCATTTAAAGGACTTTGTCTCCTGAACCTTCTCTCTCCCCAGATTGAACAGGAAGAGCCTTGTCTTCTTCCCTAGGCCCCGCTTAATTATCGCCACGGCCCAAGTGTTAGGTCCAGCACCCACCTTGTCTGCAGATGCTGACGGTCCCGTTGAGCAGATCCTCTCACTTTGCCTTGCGCTGCGGAGAAACGTGGTAATTGGCAAGGCCCTCAAGTCCAGGCAAAGCTCAAACCGGGAAGCGGCAAAACCCGTCGATTTTGCCTCGGGCACGTATTTGCTGAGGAATGACTGTCCCTCAAGCCTCCTCACTCTCCTTTGAGCTGCCTGGCTTCTCATCAGAGCCACACCCAGACTGAGCCGGGAGTGGCTCCAGACTGGCTTCTGTCTGACACTGAGAAAGAGAGTTATAACTGTCCTTCCGTCGCCGAGACGACAGAAAAAGCAGGGCTTGCTGGCAAGTGTTGTTGCAGGCCCCTGACTGTGTGCACTTAATCAGAAGTGTCTGTTGTCAAATAAGGCTTTGCCAAGCAAGGAAACAACTGTTTTGCATCAGAAACCGAATGATGACAAACAGGCCACTGATGAAAGCTATCCTTCTCATGAGAAAGTTGCCCCTGGACAAAATGGTGAAATGGACTCATTTTCTCTTCAATGATTTCTTCTTTTGCTGGGAGTATCAGTCAAGGTTCTGTAAATAAACAGAACCAACAGGATACACACACACACACGCACACACACGCTCAAACTCTTTCTTGAGATATTTTATATATAGAAAATATAAACCCATTATATGTTTATGTACGTAATATAAATATAAAATATCTTGAGAGATATTTGAGGGAATTGGCTCACATGTTTGTGGGGGCTGGCAAGTTCAAAATCTGTAGGGTAGGCCAGCTGGCTGAAAACTCAGGCGGGATTTCTATGTGGCAGACTTGAGGCAGATCTCCTTCTGTAGTAGACTAAGGCAATTTTGGCATTGCAACTTCATTTCGTATAGGCCATTTTTGGTCCGTGTTTCATCCAAACAAACAAACAAACAAACAAACTCTTAGAGTGGGCTACGGCCAGCTGGCCTTTCTGCTTATCCAAGGTCATTGGTCTGGAAATATGATGGGGTTCCCTGTAGAATTAGAAGCCGGGAAGGGTAGACGGGGCTATTTGATGCCGCCAGCATGCATAGCGGGAATCTCTGGGGCAGTGTTGAAAGAGCCAAACTCCTAGGAGAGGTCCACGGTAGGCAGTGACTCAAGAGTTATTCTAAGCTCTTCCTTTGCCTTTGAAGCCGCAATAGTTTGGCCCTCCCTGTTCTGTACCGCCCTGTCCTGCAAGGCTGGCCAACTCCTCTGAATTGGAAGAGTACTCACTGGTCTCTTCCTGCTGCTCACAGCTCTAGGGAGCCTAAGGGAACATCCGATTGGGCCTGGATGCCCCCTTGCCTTGCCATGACCCTGAGACGCAACCAAAGATCTTCCGTTCATCTCACTTCTACTTTGTGCCACTCTGTGCTGGGCACGGGGCTTCAGAAAAGAATGAGACATAATCTATGCCCTTGAGGAGCTCACCACGAGGAGCTCGTCAGTGATTTCAGGCAAGGGGTATAAGAGGAGACCTGCCTTCCTCCCTGGGTGCGGATGTTCCCTCCCCTTTCTATCCTTTTCTCCAAAACCCAGTGACCCTTACATCCTCGCTCTCGGCCACAGGCCTTTGTTGGCATTCTGGTTTCCCACGGTTCTGCACTGCAGCGTACTGGGAAGGCTTACCTTCTCCTTGCTCCCCAAATAGGTCTGCCCTACTCTTCTATGTGTTCAGACCTTGTTGTTAGCTCATGGGTCATTGGCCATCACTCTGATAAAGTGGAGTGACAACATGGTATGAATAACTGATACTCTACCTAAATTCATTCATTCAACCAACAAATATGTGCCTAAAGCCTACCATGTACCAGGCCCTGTGCTCGGTGCTGGGTATAGAGAGGTAGGTCTGACATGGTTCCTGCCGACAATGAACTTATCATCTAGTTAAGGACACAGACCAACAGGTAAACACGGATAACTGCCACACAATGTAAGGCATGCAATAATAGCAGTGCGCTGTGAACAGTTGTGACAGATGGAAAGAGTGACTCTTCTTGGCCTAAGAGAATGGAGATCAGGGAGAGAGAAGAGGACGAGTTGCTTCTACAAAAATAAGTAGCAGTTCACCAAGTAAACAAGGCAAAGGAGACTTTCCAAATAGAGGAAACAGCAGGAGCAAAGACATAACAATGTGGTCATACACAGCCTGCTGGGAGAATGGAGATAAGTCAATCCAGTGTGGCTAGATGTGATGCAGTGCATGCCAGGGATTGCACATGTATGAAGGCTATGATGTTTCAGGCGACAAACCTTGGGCTTACTGCCAAGAGCAACAGGGAACTATGGACATTTTTGTTTTCTGGTAATAGCTTTATTTTTATTTAAAAATTTTTTTCAATGTTTATTTATTTTTGAGAGACAGAGAGAGACAGGGCATGAGCAGCGGAGGGGCAGAGAGAGAGAGGGAGACACAGAATCCGAAGCAAGCTCCAGGCTCTGAGCCATCAGCACAGAGCCTGACGCGGGGCTCGAACTCATGAATGGTGAGACCATGACCTGAGCCGAAGTCAGACACTTAACAGACTGAGCCACCCAGGTGCCCCATAGCTTTATTAAAATATAATTCATATTCCATGTAATTCACATATTTGAGTATACACTTTGGGGTTTTGGGCATATTCACAAGGTTGTGCAGCCATCACCACTATCTAATTCCAGAACATTTTCATCACCCTAATAAGAAATCCCATACTAATTAGGAGTAACTCCCCAGTCCCCCTATTCTCCAGCCATTGGTGACCACTGATCTGCTTTTTGCATCTCTATATTTGCCTATTCTGGATACTTCATAGAAATGGCATCATACAATATGTGGTCTTTTGTGACTGACTCCTTTCATTTAGCATCATGCTTTTGAGGTTCATCTATGTCGGAGCAGCTATTAGTACCCCATTTCTTTTCATGGCCAAAGAACATTCCACTGTGTGGATGTACCACATTTTACTTATCCATTCATCAGTTGATGGGCATTTGGCTTGTTTGTACTCTTTGGCTCTTATGAATAATGCTTCTGTGAACATTTGTGTGCAAGTTTTTGTATGGATATATGTTTTTTGTTCTTTTGTGTATATACCTATGGGTGGGATTTCTGGATGATATGGTAACTCTACGTTTAACCTTTAAGGAGCCACCAGACTGTTTTCCAAAGCGACTATACAATTTTACTTTCCTACCACCAATGTAGGAGGATTCAAATTTCTTTATATTTTTGACAACATATATCATCTTTCTTTTTGATGATAGCCATCCTAATGAATGTGACATGGTATCTTGTCATTTTTCTTTGCATCTCCCTGATGACTAATGATGTTGAATATCTTTTCATGGACTTAGGAGCCACTTGTACACCTTTTTTGGAGAATTGTCATTCAGATCTTTGCCCAAATTTTTGTTGGATTGTCTTTTTATTATCAAATTATAAGATTTCTTTGTTCTGATACAAACCCTTATCAGATATGATTTCCAAAAATTATCTCCCACTCTGTGGGTTGTCTTTTCACTTCCTTGATGGACTCCTCTGAAGCATAAAAGTTTTTATTTGGGCGAAGACCAATTAATCACGTTTATGTTTTATGGATAGTGCTTTGGGTATCTATATCTAAGAACTCTACCCAACCTGAGGCCATTCAGCCGTAGCCTTAAGGAAGAGTTTAAAACAGGGAAGTGAAATGTGAGGTTTTACAGGGTAAAAAGATCAATGTAGCCATTGCATGGAGGAAGGCCTTTGTAGGACAAGTCTGAAAGCAGAGAGACTAGTTAAAAGGCTCCGGAAGTAACACAAGTGAAAGATGATGGAACTATGAATGGGTTGTTGAAAACCCAGTGAAAATGAAGAAAGTTGGATGAGTCTGACATCTATCTCAAGGCCATTTCCATTCTCATAACACCAGATCTAGGAGAGTGTAAGTAGAAAGGGAAAATAATATTTTAAAGAGATATTACTTTGGGGGTGCCTGGGTGGCTCAGTCGGTTAAGCATCTGACTTCGGCTCAGGTCCTGATCTCACGGTTTGTGAGTTCGAGCCCCGCATCGGGCTCTGTGCTGACGGCTCAGAGCCTGGAGCCTTTTTCGGATTCTGTGTCTCCTTTTCTCTCTGCCCCTCCCCCAACTTGTTCTCTGTCTCTCTCTGCCTCTCAAAAATAAATAAATGTAAAAAAAAATTTAAAGAGATATTACTTTGGAGCAGCTGCAAAGATTTGGTGTCTAATGGGAGAACTGGAGTACGTGGAGAGGAAGGGAGAGGAGCATTTGGGTCTGAAATGCTGGTAGGGTGAAAGCACATGACACAGAAGGAGCAAAAAAGTGGGGACAGGTTGTGGGGATAAAGGAGAAGGAAGAACACTTTGGAAAAAATTAGTTGTGAAAAGCCATGGAGACATCCAAATAAAAATGCCCACTAGCAGTAGGAAATTTAGATCTGAAGCTCAGGAGCAAGGAAAGGCTACAAATGTAAGAAGACAAAAGACCTTTCACATTTAATATTTGGGTTTAAATGTGTTCAGTGCTCTGGAGACTTCTTTGGTGTAACCGTTTTCAAAAACCATGTTTGGTCCTTTGTAATCTCTAATACTTATCTGCAACCCCAAGAAGAGTTTTTGTTGTTTGACATTTTTTTGTTTGTTTGTGTTGGGAGAGAGTTGAGTAGAGAATGGTCATGAGGGCAGGGACATAGAGAGACTAGGTGAAAGAATGAGAATTTGGCACGAAATTGAGATCACAAAGGAAAGAAAGCACATAAGGCCTACAAGAAGCTTCTTCCATAACCAGCCTCCTAAAATTGCGATGGGGGTGCTGGGTCAGGGTAAAGTATCATGTTAATGCTCCCCATCCACCACCTCCAATTTTTAGTGAAAGGATCACTTAGCTTTATAAATACATGTATCTGACTGTGTCTCACTTGCTTTGTCTTTGTCTTTCGCTGTCTTAGTGTCTCTTAGGTTTTTTTAATTGATCTTTCCCACAGGGGAATTTTTTATTCTTCATCAGGTCAATATTTCATCTTTGGGCTGACCCGTGTTTCTCCAAAAGGCTGGCAGCTCTCTCTGAGAATGCAAAAGCCAGTTGCCCCAAATAGCTCTGGACTGCCACTAGATGGCAGTGTCTGGGAATTTTGCTAAACTGTCCTAGCCATTCATGACTGCCTGATAGCTGAGTGGAGGGGAGTTTCACTTGGTTATTCCGCCTTTACTGTGCCGCAACCAGTTGCTAACAAAAGGCATTAGACCTTGCAGGATCCCTTTGTCCACCACCAAAGGAAATTCGTGTTTGTAAAACACATCTGGAAAAGCCTGCTCTGTAAGTGGGTGTTTTCCCCCCATCACAATTCTCACCCAAATTCCTAGCCATATAACCTTCCCCTGGATATTGTGTTATTCCATCTTTAGCTGTTGTTTGGTTTGGTTTTTAAGGTAGATTCATTTCTCCCTCCCTCCCCAGCCTGCTTAGCAAGCCTGGTTGATCCTTTTGCCTCGCTTTCAACATGGGCTTGTAGAATCACATGCTGTCAAGGCCTGAAGGGTTCCTTATACTTCATTGCAGATGGGGTGTCTGAAGCACATAAAAGAGCAGAAACTTGTTCAAGGTCATATAAAGAATTTGGGGCAGAGTATATGGGTCAGAGGCTGTTGATATATTTGTAATAATCAACAAAACAACCAGAAGATCATTTTGATCCACCGGTTGTGCTAGCATGGCTAGATGCCTGGGGAAGGGGAAGGTGGCAAGGGATACATGATACCTGTTCTCCAGGCACTTAGAGTCTAGTTGGAGAGACAGACTTATCCACAATAAAAAAGAAATAATGCTTTCTAAGACTAGGTGGTGTAAGAGCGGTGCTGATGTGTGTGAGTGGCTCAAGGATTCAGAGAAGAGAGAGCTCTAGGGAGAAAGGGGTCCACCATGGATGAGGGTGGAGGGGTAGAGAATTGGGTGAAGCTTGGAAATGGGAAATCCAACAATTCCAACTATTCACGAGTCAAGGCCTACATCTAAAGTAGAGGGTGATGGTCAAAGAGAGGTAGAGATAAGGTTAGACTGGTAGACTGGCACTAGACTGTTCAAGCTCTTAAATGTCAGGCTAGTTTCCTACTAATGCTGAACAGGAATTTGCAAATACTTTCACTCTTCAGATTTTCTGTTTTCAGTGGAAACTTTCCACTGTTTGATTCCCCCAGAAGATGTCTCTTCACTTTGCCCAGCTTTCCACCATTAGTCTCAGCCACTGAGAGATGCAGTTGAATTGAGAAGTGAGGCTGGTGCTTATTTCCACTGCCTCTGTTTCTTAGCAACATAACCAAGAGAGAGCTGAACAATCTCCAGCTCTAAATCCCATTTACTTTGTTTTCATCTCCCACCCAGTCAGAGGAGTCCGGGTACCCTCTGCATCCCATGGATCAGATGTCACAAGAGGACTTCCAGGAGGGTTGGAGAGCTCTTGACAGCTAAGCAACATCTATAGGTAAGTATGACTTCATACAAGCTCCAAAAGAGGTCTCCATACAGAAGGGCTCTTGAAAAGCAGCCAAAACATGGGAGCAATCTGAGAGTCCTTTCAGATTGTCAAGAGCTCATCAGTGCCCACACAGTCTGACTGGCAACATTACAAAGCTAGACTAGCCTGCTCTTTCCCCTTCTGAACTCCTGCTTCATATTCCCAAATGGCTTGAGGTCTGTTTTTCTACCAGGAACCTTCCATCCAGTTTTACTCCTGCCATTTGCTGCCTCCTGTTTCCCACCTGGAATGCTATGCCTTAAATCTTGGCTTCTACTTGGTCCAGGGCCTGGCACATAGTAGGTGCTCAATAAATGACATTCTCTTCCTTCAGAAGAGCCTTGGAGATTATCTAGGCATTAGACTCTGTGGAGTCACTTCAGGAGCCACTGAGGTACAAGTCTTTGGAGAGCAGGCAGGCTGCAGACCCTCAGGCCTGATTCAACAAAAGGAATTCTATTTGTATATGTTAATTTATAGTTTGGACTTCTGTATCAGATTTTGTTTTGGAGGGAGAAAGGAATGTTCTCACTGATACAATGTCTTCATTTTCTAGATGAGATCAGTGAGGCCCAGAGCCACTTTAAGTAGAATCAGGAAAACAATCTCACTTTCAATAGCAATAAAAATAATAAAATACTTATGAACAAATTTAACAAAGGAAGTGGAAAGACTTGTACACTGAGAATGATAAAACACTGAGAAAAAATTAAAGAAGACATCGATAAATGAAAAGACATCCTATGCGTTCATGGATTCAATGACTTTATATTGCTAAAGTGTCCATACTACCTTAAGTGATCTATGTATTCAATGCAGTCTGTATCAAAATTTCAATGGCATTGTTTTTTTACACAAATAGGTAAGAATCCTAAAATTCATGTGGAAATAGAAAAGACTCTGAATAACCAAAGCGTCTTGGGTAAAGAGAGCAAAGCTGGAACATCACACATCTTCACTGCAAAATATATTACAAAATTATGGTAATCAAAACAGTACAATACTTGCATAAAACAGACATGGAGATCAAGGGAACAGACTAGAGACCCCAGAAATAAATTCATACGTTTATGGTCAACTGATCTTCAACAAAGGTGCCAATAATACACAATGGGGAAAGGAGAATCTCTTCAATAAATGGTATTGGGAAAACTGGATATCCACATGCAAAAAAATGAAATTGGACCCTTATCTTACATCATACATAACAGTAGACTCCAAATGGATTAAAAATTTAACTCTAAGACCTGAAAATGTAAAACTCCTAGAAGATAAGAAAGAGGAAAAGCTTCTTGTCATCAGTCTTGGCAATGATATGACACCAAAAGCACAAGCAGCAAAAGCAAAAATAAACAAGTGGAACTATATCATACCAAAAAGTTTCTGCACAACAAAGGAAACAATCAATAGAGTGAGAAGGCAACCTATGGAATGGAAGAAAATATTTACTAACCATATATCTGATAAAGAGTTAATAACGAAGACATATAAGAAACTCCTACAACTCAGTAAGAAAGAAAGAAATAACCCAATTAAAAATGGGCAAAGCAATTGAATAGACATTTATCCAAAGGAGACATACAAATGATTAACAGGCATAGGAAAAGATGCTCAACATCACTGATCATCAGGGAAATGCCAATCAAAACCACAGTGAGACATCACTTACACCTGCTAGAATGGCCATTATTAAAAGACAAAAGATAGCAAGTGTTGGCAAGAATGTGGATAAAAGCGAACCCTTCTACGCTGTTGGTGGGGATGCAAATGGCTCCGTTTACATTATGGAAAGCAGAATGGAGGTTTACTAAAAACATTCAAAACAGAGCTACCATACAACCCAGCAATCCCACTTCTGGGTATATACCCAAAGGAAATAAAATCTGTGTCTAGAAGGGATATCTGCACTCCTGGCAGCATTACTCACAGTAGTCAAGATGTGGAAACCCTCAATTTCTGTCAATGAATGAATGGATAAAAAAGAAAACTTTGGTATAAATATACCGTAAAAAATTATTCAGCCATAAAACAAGGGGAATTCTGCCATTTGTGACAACATGGATGCTGAGTGAAATAAGCCAGACACAGAAAAAAGAAAAACTGCATTATCTCACTTATATGTGGAATCTAAATAATCAAACTCATAGAAGCAGAGTAGAATGGTGGTTGCCAGGGGCTGGGGGAGGACAAACTGGGACGATGTTAGTCAAAGGGTACATTTCAGTTATTCCAGTTGAGTAACTTCTGGAGATCTAATGTACAGCAATATAACAATACTGTAAGTTGAAATTTGCTAATAGGGTAGATCTCACCAAAAAAAGAAAGAAAATGGTAACTACGTGAGGTCATGGATATGTTAATTAGTTTGATCATGGTGGTCATTTAACAATGTATACACATATCAAAATATAAGTTGTATACCTTAATTTCTATTATTATTCCTATTAATTATTATAATTATTCCTATTAATGTCAATTCCTATTTAACATTCATACCTCAGTAAGGCTGAAAAAAAAAAAAAAAGAATTCCGGGGAATCTTTATCTGTGTTCATCACTGGCTTTTACAAACTGTGGATCTTATAAGCCCCAAGGTTCAGTGGAAATGCCTCAAGTCTCACCAAGGGAACTATTCTAAACTCTCCCCCACCTCCTTATCCAAGCAGCTCCCTTTTTACTTTGTAAACATTACATTGTAATTCTACATAGAGTTCATTTAAACAAAGAGTTCCATCCACTGCTAAACATTGATTGCCTCCCACCATGGATCAGCTTAGACCTAAATACTGAAAGGACAAATACCTAGACATCAAAATGGAAAGGAAATTTCCAAATCAGGGAGCAGACTGACTCCAAGGGACCACCTCAGAGATGATTTTCTAGACTGATGAACCAACCAGATGCATCTGAGATAATAGGAAAAAAACTAAAAGACGTTGTTATTGGTGCCACGGCTTTACCTGTGAGGCAAAAAGGGTGCAATCAAAATGAGGGAGCAAAAGAAACAGGTACAGTGATGTTAAACTAGTTGATAATTATATTCGTGGGACCTGTGAGACTTTGAATATTCTCTGTCTGAAAATAACCAAGCCAAGGCTGTCATGGATAGGGGCATGGGTAGCAGGAAAGTGCCATTACATTTCCTACTTGGTACCACTCCACCCTTCCAATTTTAATCTTCCTCATTTTCAATTGATAATAAAAATCCCTGTTCTGGTGCCTCACAGATATTGAGGTAAGAAACTAAATGTAAATGAGCTAAGGGAACTTTTAAAGGGTGTGTATATGGTAGCTACTATTGTGGTCGAAGTGTTATCCCTCTGCTTTGTTATAAAGTTGATACGTAGGTGTAAACTTCAATGGCCGAGAAGGGTTCTCTGCTCTTGACCCATCGTATCCCCTAGTCTGAAATTCTTAATTATTTTATCCATCAGCCATCAACACTGTATCACGAACGAGCTTATCATATGGCTGGGCACTTGGGGGCTGGCTCAGCGGTGGGAGAAGAGGATGCTGCCTAGAGAGGTGCCCTGCCTGGAGAATGTTCAAGATCTGGCATGAGAAACAGAATCACCCATTTCCTATTTCTCTCTCCCTCTCTCAACAAAGGTCCCTGCCGTGTGTGCGTGCGTGTGTGTATGTACGTACATACAAACATATATACAAACCTTGATAACAGAATAAGAAGGACAGAAACCGGTCATGTAGCCATAGCTGGTATTTATAACAATCTTCTTCTGTTTATTCCATATGACCTTTGCGTTCTGCAAGGATGGTCATAGTCATAGTCCAGTTTCTCCTTGGTACTGAGGATCAAGCACCCCAACCATTACAGGCACTCTCTTTGCTTGTTGACTCAAAGCAAAGTGGCTGTGGTGTTATAGCTGCCCATTTCTGGGTAGTGCAGAATCATCTGTAAACCAGGTCTGAATCTCTTCTTCCTTTGTCAAGTGATCCTAGGGAACTCTCTATGAGGCCATAGGTACAGACCGGGAGAGGGAAGGTAGTGTGGCAGGAGTGGGGATCATGGGCATTTGGGCCACTTCTTTATGTAACGTACTTGCCATTTTATGGCTTGCTTGGGCCCAATCATGTATATACCACTTCCATTTGATGATAGAGTGCTTCTGAGCATGCCTGATTTTATGGCTTAGTGGGTCAGATAATAGTTCATGACAGGCAGCTCAGGTTGTATGGTAATTTGGTGGCCCATGGTTAAGTGTTCAGTCTAGCAGTAGGTCAAGAGCTGTTTCTCAACGGGAGAGTGATTATCTGCAGAGGATAGCAGGGCTTTGCTCCAAAATACTAAGGGTCTGTGTGGTAATTCACCTACAGAGATATGTCAGAGTCTCCAAATAGCATCCTTATATGCACTGACACTTCAAGAACCACTGGGCCTGCTGGGTCCTATGGCCCAAGTGGTGGACTTTGCATATCAGCCTGGACCTGTTGCAGATCCTTCTCTTGTTCTGGACACCCCTCAAAACTAGCAGCTTTTCAGGTCGCTCAGTAAATGGGCCAGAGTACACACCCAAATGGGGAATATGTTGCCTCTAATATCCAAAGAGGGAGGCCCACCAGGTGTTGTGCCTCTGTTTTGGTTGTGAGAGGGACCAGATGCAACAGCTTATCCTTCACCTTAGAAGGGATGTTTCGACATACCCCAAACCACCGGAAGCCTGGAAATTTCACTGAGATAGAAGATCTCTGAATCTTTGTTGGATATATTTCCCGCTCTAACAAGATGTTGCTCCATTGCCTACCCAGTTACAATTTTCAATCTGCTGTCATCTATACCTCCGTTCCTCTAAACATAGCATGTCTTTTCTCTGGTTGCTTTTAAGATTCGCTATCATTGGTTTTGAGCAATTTGATTATGATGTGCCTTGCTCTCATTTTCTTCATATTTCATGTGTGTGGACTTCATTGAGCTGCTCAGATCTGTGGGCTTATGGTTTTCTTCAAATTTGGACATTTTCCAGCCATTAGTTTTTCAAATATTTTTTCTGTTCTCTCCCCCCTGATGCTCTGATTACATGTATATTAGGCCACTTATAGCCCCAAGCTCACAAATGCTCTGTTCATGAAAAATATTTTTTCTTTGTGTTTCATTTTAGATAGTTTCTGATGATACACATTCACATTCACTTATTTTCACTTCTGCAGTGTGTACTCTGCCATTAATCCCAACCCAATGCATTTTTCATTTTAGACATTGTAGTTTTCATCTCTGGAAGTTCATTTTGGCTCTTTTAAATATCTTTTATGTCTCTACTCAACTCTGTGAATGTATGAAGTACACCATGTACAAATTCCAGATGACCTAAGATAATTTTCAAAGAGACAATGATATATGTTTATGGAAAATTGTTCTTTAACCACCTATCCTTACAATACATATGGTGGACAACATGGGGCTTGGCTCTTCAGGGTACAGTAGGATAAGTTCAAGCAAAAAGTCTTGGAAATGACTACAAGAGTATGAAGCAGGATAGACCATTGTGAATTGCATGACAAACAGTGTGATAAACATGTGATAAACATGTGATAAAAATGTGATAAATGTGATAAACAAAAGATAGGCTGCAGAGTCAGGGACCAAGAAGAAACTAGATCTCAGTAGAAGCATGTTAAGAACAAGCAAACTTTCTTGGACATCAGTGGGTGTTCATAGTTCACTCACGGACCAATGGATATGTGGTACCTTCATGAGGTAAATAAGCCAATTAATATCAAGAATTAGTCAGTTAATGAAAACAAAACCCCACATATCCCCAATCTACCCCTGTCCATGAGAGTTGAGCATTATTACTCTTTGGCTCTAGCTTTTAAACACATCTTTAAAAACCTGAACTTTAAGCAAATTAAAGAGAACTTCTTTCAGCAGCAGCTAGCAATGACTAGCATAGAGTTAAAGTTCAGTGAATACATGTTGAATCAAATCTATTACTCTGTGTTATACTAATCTGTGCATTTTTATCATTCCCACTAGACAGGACCCATTCTTATTTATTTGTTTTTTCACCTCCAGTGTCTAGCCCTATGCCTGGAATTTTATACATTTTTGATAGATCGTTTCTTAATAAATCATTTTCTGGATAAATGGAAAACCTTGGAAGTGCAGTGCAGTGCTTTATGAATCACATCAAGGCAACACTGGTGTCAGTGTTTAACACTCTGCCAAGAATCTAGCCTAAGAATGTTCCCTCTACCTCTTGAGAAGAAGAGAGCTAAGGATGGTTTAAATAATAGGGAGAAATGGATGAGTTGAACCAGAATTTCTCCACCATAGCTCAGGTGCCCAAAAAGGAGTTGGAACCACCCTATACTCAGCTGCTGTCACCTTCAAGGTCACTGATCTTTCTCTTGTACATCTAGTAGGATGCTAACCTCATTCAGTGAATTTTTCACTTTAGATATTGTTATTTTGCATTATGGAAATAATTTCATTTAGGTTTTTTTTCATATCTTCCATTTTTCTCCTCTTTATGTTCATGTTTGCCTTTGAGCATTTAAGTAATTTGTAATATTTTTTAAAAGTCCTTGTCTGCAAATTCTATCATCCCTGTAATTTCTGAGTCTTTGTATATGGAAGGATTTTTCTCTTGGCTGCAGTTCACATTTTCCTGCCATTTTTGTGTTAGTAAATTCTTTAGTATTTATTTATTTATTCTGGGGGAGCAGAGAGAGAGAGAGAGAGAGAGAATCCCAAGCAGGCTCTGTGCTGAGGTTCAACATGGGGCTCCACCCCATAAACTGTGAGATCATGACCCGAGCAGAAACCAAGAGCCAGATGCTTAACTGACTGAGCCACCCAGGCACCCTTGTGTTAGTAAATTTTTTTTTGAATGATAGACATCATGAATATCACCTTGTTGAGGGTCTGGATTTTGTTATGCTCCTTCAGAGTGTTGAAGTTTATTCTGTCCGGAAGTTATTCGTGGATAATCTTGGTCCTTCCAAGGTTTGTTTTCAGGTTTTGTTTGGGTGGTTCTAGTATAACCTCTAGATTAGTGCTAATTTAGCCCATTACAAATGCAAGACAATTTCATTCTTTACTGAATGCTCCAGGTGTTCAATGTGGTCTCTCCACTTTGACTGGTTAGAATTCAGATGTCTCCTAGCCAGATGGCGGCTCCCTAGTAGTTTTTCCTTGCCTTGGACTTGTGAATTTGCACCATATGCACATGCAGCTTTGTAGTCAGCAAAAGGTTCAGGAGGATCCTAAGCAGTTTTCTGGGGCTTTTTCTCTGCATATCTCCCTCTTCTCTGGTATTTTGTCCCACGAATTTCAGATGTTTTGGTTTCAGTGAGCTTTAATCTGTGTCGTTCTGACTCAGCGAGGCTACCGTGCTTGAGTTTCCCCTCCCAGCCGATGGTCTAGAAAGTACATCAGTCAGAAGGCTGAGGCGATCGCAGGGCCTACCTTATTTATTTCCCATATTTAAGGAATCACAGCCCTGTACTTTTTGAGGTCCAGTGTTTGACAACTGTTGTTTCATGTACTTTGTCCAGTTTTATAAGTATTTGTGTAGGAGGTCAAATCTGCTGCCATTTACACTGTCATGGCCAGAAGGACTTTGGTCACCTTCAGAATTCATTAATCCACACATTTTTATTCAATGGCTTCTATAGTCTCATCCTGTGCTAAATCCCAAATGAAATACCCAGGAGAAATTAAAAAAAGCATTCCTGGATTTAAGGAGCTTACAAATCAGCAGAAAGGAGAACAGATATCAAATCACTGTTCCCTTTACTCAGAACATTCTCTTTAGTCTCCCTTCGTGCCTGGCCAACACCTCATATAGCTCAAATACTACTTCCTACGAAGCTACTACGTGGGCAGAACAATGAGGCTATCCTTTGAACAGAACTATGTCCGGTACATATTCTGTCTTTGTTCTTTAGACACCTTCTTGTATTTATTCGTTTATATATTTGTTTCCCTCACTTAAACAGTGAGATCCTTTAAGACAAGGGACATGTCTTTCCCTAGCACCCAGCGGAGTAATTAACGTGGAGCAGACATGCAAGGCAATAAATACCAGTTAAATAAAGGAATTAACGAGTAAATATTTGGATATGAGCTAATTAAAGCATAATCAAGTGCTTAACAGTGGTACTGTTATGCAAGAAAAATTGAACAAAAAGAGATCACAGAGCATTAGGAAAATCAGGCAAGGCTTTGGAGATGAAGTGAGTTGGTACAGTAGGTAGAACGATGCCCCCCGAAAAGATGTCCATGTCTTAATCTTTAGACTATGAATATATTGCCGTACATGGCAAAAGGGACTTTGCAGATATGATTAAGTTAAGGGCCTCGAGGTGATGAAATTATCCTGGATTATCGAGGTAAGCCCAAGACAATCACAAGGATTCTTAAGAGTCATAGAAGGAGATGTGATAATGAAAGAAAAAAAAATCCAGAGCCATGCAGTGTGAGAAAGACTTGATCAGCTATTGCTAGTATTGAAGATAGAGAAAAGATGACATTAGCCAAAGAATTTGGGAAGGGGAAGCCTCTAGAAGTTATAAGAAGCAAGAAAATAAACTCTCCCTAGAGCCTCCAAAAAGAATACAATCCTGCCAACGTGTTGATTTTGGACTAATGAGACCCATTTTGGACTTCTGACCTCCAGAACTGTAAGATAATAAATTGGTGTTGTTTGAAGCCACCGAGTTGGTGGCAATTTGTTCCAGCAGCGATAGAAAATTAACAGACTTGGACATGGAGAGCTAGGCTGAATTCTCTAGGCCTATAAAGGAATCTGGGCTGATGCAAGAATTGGAGACATTTGATTAAGATCCATGGGATTGTCACAGCAGAGGTTGGCAACTCAAATGGAATACTTCCAGACAACAGGAGATGAAAACATAAACAGAAGTGACCCTCAAAAGTCATGCAGAAGTCAGACATTGGCTCTGACAGACAAAACGCAGGCACGTAGACCAACATTGCTGTGTCCAGAGATTACACTGAGCGCATTATTATGTCCAAAGATTTCACTCTTTGGGAGAGTTTTTGGAATCCATTTACAAAGATGAATCTCCTTGCAGCCAGTCTTCACAAAGAAGTGGGCTCATGGAAGATTCGTTCATGTACTCATTCATTCCCTGCACAATATTGTTGAGCTACTAATGTTTTCACTACTGTAGACACAGTCCCTACCCTGTAGGAGACCATGTGTAGTAGGAAAGACAGATAACTTTAATATAAGTATTGTAGGATGGGGTTGTCTTCTCAAACCTCTTCATTTCTTCTCCTTATTTCTAGTGGGGAGAGAGCTTTTAGCATAATGATGCATCAAAGTCTTGCCATTAAAGACACTTCAATATTAGCAAGAAAAAAGGTCTTATGACTGCCCCATGCTAAAGGCTTTGAAAAACACATGCCTGCTCCCAAAAGAGACTGTAAGGAGCCATTGGATAGAAGGATCTACCATCACTCCTCTCCTCATAATGAAGAATGCCTGACCTTGACCACACTGAAAGTTCCAGATCATTTGAAAAGCTGGGACCAGCTTGGGTGGGGGGGGGGGGCGGGTGGAATAGGGAGATCCGGGACTCTCATCAATAATGGGCTTTGATTACACTGAAAGGAAAACCCATGGGTACCATCCTCTGGAATCTGAGTGTGTTTATGATGGGTACTAGTTAGAAATGGGCTTTCCTTGCAAAGCATGCCAAGACATTACCTAAAGCAAAATGTGTCAAGTGTTAAAAGAGTGGCAAAGGGGCATGGGGGTTCCACATTGGTGTGGTCAGAGAAGTAATAAGCATGACTTCCAACCCCCCAAATATCTCTCCACCAAGAGCTCAGAACCTAAAATTCTACCGTCAACACCTAAAACATTTGTCTCACACATTGCTTTCTTTCCACGTTATCTATTTGAGAGGGCTAGTCTCCTTCATCTCAAAAAGTTGATGGAATAACAGATGGGACTAGCAGTAAGACGGAAGATGTGGCTCTTTGTTCCCATTTGAAAAGGCTCTGCTTTTCATCATTTATAGAGATCTCACTATTTACCGCCGCTGCTGTGGTCTTTGCTCTTCAGCATTCCCTGAATATGAGGCAGAATGCATGTGAACATAGAATGCAAACAATTGCTCTGTGCTAGCTTCTGCACAAAGGAGATTGCCGCTCAGGCTTTGGCTTAGTTGAAAGTAAATCTCATTCTCTGGGTGATAGACTCTGCCATTTTAACTGGCACAAGATTTTCATTTTGTGTGCTTAAATGATGAGGTCCCTGAATAAAACCGGCTACTCACAAGAAGGGTGGCCATGACGTGCACAAGATGCTAACATGTCCAGGGCAGCTTTCGGCGCCTTCCAGAGATAGTGGGCTAGATGCTGGCGGTGGAGGCTGCTTTTGGTGCTTTTAGAGTGAGCTTTATTCAGGTTTTCCCATCAGACTTTCCTAGAGCATTGGTGCTCATCTAGTCCCACAGGCAAGTTTCTCTTTTCTCGTTCTCTTTACGTGTGTACCTTTGGTGACCGTTTGGGGTTTTCAATGCCTAAATGCCCCTCTTGGGGCAGAGGAAGCACAGCAGAGTGTAGGGAGCAGCTCACATCGAGCCAGCCAGTGACCCTCAAGTACCCCACCCAAGTTTCTTCCGCTTTCCACTCTCAATCACGTCAACCCAACGTAAGGGACCCAGGGCTGAGTTACATTATGAGACCAGGCTGTCATTGGTCAACGTTACTAAGTGATAGTAATGGAGACAGAAAGTAACCAATAGCAGAGAAGTGGAACCATAGAGACAAATTAAAGAGAGAGAAATGCCTTCAGAACCCCGTTGGTTTAGCCTTGCTAACTCCAGCTCACCTGACATTTCTGGGTTAGGGACTTGAGGACAGCCTCAGGATAGTTTAAGAGATTGGGCATCAATGAGCCCCAAACTTCATTTCCTTACTTTGAGTCCAAGAAGTGGCACCATATAGAGGAAGAGCATTTGTCTGGTGTTCAGAACACTGGGTTCTAATGCCTTGTTGAACTATTGCTTAGTTGTGTGACTTTGAACAAACCTCTTTTAATTCCTGGGCCTCAGTTTCTCCTTCCGTAAAATGAGGGGAAGAATAGGCTACACTGGCAAGGACCTTGAAAGCACTGACATTCCAAGAGTCAAAATAAAGCTCACACCTTTGCTCTACCATTTGTATTTGACCTTGGGTAAATCACTTATCCTCTTATCCTCTCTGAACTTAGTTTCTCCATCTATAACAAGAGACGCTGGCAGTCAGAGCCCTGCCAATCTTGACATTGAATGCAAAATTTCCCGAGGCCAGAGCAGGTGCTGACTTTCTGTGACAAGGAAAATCCTCATTAGACATTTTGGGAGCAGAAAGTTATCTCTTGCTTCCTAGTGCATGTGCTCACGTGTCTGGCATAACTCATCGGGTGAGTCCAATTTTCCAACAGTTGCATTTTTGCTTGTTTGATTTCTTGTCAGGACAAGCGTGCAATCCATTCTGAGAATGTAATTAAACAAGCAGCTGGAGATTCTAGAGATTCTAGTTCTCCCCCAAGAAGGAAATATATTTGCATTGGGAGCTAGGTCCCAAGGGAAGCCTTCCAGGAGCTGGTAACTGCTTGGCATGACAATCGGCCCGAAGAGGTCAGCACCTACATGCTGTGCCCTGAGGAGCAATGGCGGGGGGGTGGGGGGTGGGGGGTGGGGGGGGCATCTGGCCATTGCACAATGGGCCTCCTCCAGTGCTTGTCACCATGTCTCTAACGATCCCATTTAGAATACATTCATTCAGTATTTGCAGATTTCATTCAGGGTGTGAAAAGGTTGGTGGCCTGGAGGTTGGCTGCAACCTGCCAACACATGTGGCCAACACAGTTTTAAAGAGGATTTGAGGGGCACCTGGGTGGCTCAGTCGGTTGAGTGTCCGATTTCGGCTCAGGTCATGATCTCGCGGTTCGTGAGTTCGAACCCCGTGTCAGGCTCTGTGCTGACAGCTCAGAGCCTGGAGCCCGCTTCCGATTCTGTGTCTCCCTCTCTCTCTGCTCCTCCCCTGCTCACACGCTGTCTCTCTCTCTCTCAAAAATAAATAAAGATTAAAAAAATTAAAAAAAAAAGAAGATTTGAATTCAGCACAATGTCTCACCCGTGAGCCATAATCTTCGCCAACCCCTTTTGTATTACAGTTGCTCAGTGTTTGTGCCCCAGGATACTTTAACACCAGTGATTTCTGTGGTGCCAGGTTTCTGCTCCTCACTTTGTAGTTCTTCCTCAGCTAGGAGTTAGGTATTTGGAAAGTTGAGCCTAGAAACAGGGTACTAGGTGGGAGCTGAAAGGTTTAAAGACACCTGGTATGTTCCAATGCCTTCCCAAGTTCCAGGAAGGAGTTTATATCCAGGATTAACCTGCTTACTCTGTTCAGTCCATCCAGAGGATTTTAATCTGTGCCCCTTGGGGCCTGGATGTGGAGCTCACCACTGTGGGTAACTGCTGGCTCCAGCACAGAGGCTCCAGCAGCTTCTTCCAAACCCAGTCCTGGCTGGGGAAGAGAACAATAACGCAACGGCCCGTGGCCACAGAAGCATTTTCCAGGACTGGCCTTAGGCCTCAGAGAGAGGAAGGTGAAAAAGAACATTGAAAAATTGTTCCATGTTCGGTATCACTTGAACTTCTATTTAATTTCTCAGAGCCCAGAAAGAAGTCTCTGGAAATGTCTTGTGGACATAAACGTCAAATTTTCCTTGGAGTGGAGAGAACTCTTTTAGGTCATGTGCAAAAGGTTTCCTTTCAGTTTACCACTCACTTAACTGCTGAACCTGTTTTTCCAGCTCACCACCTCAAAGTTCCCTCCAAATGAACCTGGAGAGACTTGACAGGAGATAAACAGTGCTGTCCTGCTTCCCAAGCAAACCTGCAGCTCACCTTCTGCTCTAGAGGGGAAGGTCTCTAGGGAATGGGGAAAAGTGAGGCTGGGGCTGGTTTCAGGGAAGTTGGTAATGGCATCAGAACCTCAAACTTCATGACCATTTGTGCACCCCTGCCTACACCAATCCATTGGCATTTTCTCGTCTTTTTCCTGGATAAGGCTGAGGAAAGCAATACTATTTCCCAGCACAACAGGCCTTTAGAAACACCTGGAAGTCTAGGAAGTTTGTCCTCAGTGATTGGCACCCACATCTACCCTCTAGCCCTGCTTCCTGCTCTCCAAATTCCCATCTCTAGTCCCTCCGCTCATCAGGAAAACGTTCAGTGATGTTTCAACAAGGCAGAAAACTGCACGATACGTTTAATAGATTCTCAGTAGGCCGGTTTCAATTAAAAAGAAAAGTTTGCAGTCTTAAAGAGCATGGCTCAACTCCCCCAGGTAACCTTGCATCTGATCCCTGTATGTATATTTATCAAGGTTCCACCTCTGGCCACCTTTTCCAGTCACAATTTGTGTCTCATATACTATCTTCCCATGATTCTGAGACACCATGGATTGTATGACATTGTATTGATAATAGCTTTACACAACTTCACTGGAAGGTGCATTCTTATTTCAGAAATACTAAACAGAAAAATGTTCCCTTAATGTCAAGAAGATATGGTATCACCCTTCTCCTGATACTCGAACTTTTTTTGAAAAGCGTTTTTATTTAAATTCGTTAGTTAGCATATAGTGTTATATTAGTTTCAGGTGTACAATATAACGATTCAACACTTCCATACATCCCCCGGTGCTCATCACGACAAGTGCCCTCCTTAATGCCCATCATCTATTTCACCCATCCCCCCACCCACCTCCCCTCTGGTAACCATCAGTTCTCTCTAGTTAAGAGTTTATTTCTTGGTGTCTCTCTCCTGTCTCTCTCTCTTTCTCCCTCTGCTCATTTGTTTTGTTTCTTCAATTCCACACATGAGTGAAATCATATGGCATTTGTCTTTCTCTGACTGATACTCCTGAACTTTTATCTGCACCTCTGACCCTTCTTTTTTTTTCTTAATTTTTACTTTTTTTAAATTTAATTTTATTTATTAAAATTTTTTTTTGATGTTTATTTATTTCGGAGACAGAGAGAGACAGAGCATGAGTGGGGGAGGGGCAGAGAG
This sequence comes from Panthera onca, assembly GCF_046562875.1. NCBI lineage: Eukaryota > Metazoa > Chordata > Mammalia > Carnivora > Felidae > Panthera > Panthera onca. The sequence goes on along the minus strand of NC_138357.1, from coordinate 20,169,408 downwards.
AGAGGGAGACACAGAATCGGAAGCAGGCTCCAGGCTCTGAGCTGTCAGCACAGAGCCCGACGCGGGGCTCAAACTCATGGACTGTGAGATCATGACCTGAGCTGAAGTCGGCTGCTTAACTGACTGAGCCATCCAGGCACCCCTCTGACCCTTCTTTAGAAGTATGTATCTTAACCATCCACTGAAAGTCTTCATTTACCAATTGTTTACTGAGGACTTATCATGAGCCAGACACCATTCCTGGGGCAACAGCAGGAAGTAAGACATATGAAGTCAGTGCTTTCATGGAATTTGCCCTTCTAATGGTTAAAAACAGGTAATAAATAAGAACACGAATCAACCAGTAATAGTAATCATAAAAATTGCCATGCCAAGAATGAGCCCACTTCTAGAATGGAGAGTGCAGAAAGAGGCAGATGCTGTAATGAGGGTGGTTAGCAAAGAATTTAAGGTGAGGGAATATTTGAGCAGAGATCAGAATTATCAAAAGCAGCCAGCTGTGGGGTGACCTGAGGAAGAGCAGTCCCCACGGAGGAAATAACAAATGTAAAGGTCTTGAGGTGCGAATACATCTTGGCATGTTTGTGGAACACAAAGGAAGTCAGTGTGACTGAAGGCCGGTGAGCAATGGTGGTTGTAGGAGAAGAGTGTACGAATTTGGGGTTTTATTCTAAGTATGTTTTGTACAGGCATTATTAGTAATAGCCAAAAGGTAGAAAGAACGGAAATGTCCACTGATGAACAGATAAACAAACTTTGGAGGAATCAAGTGCTGATAGCTGCCACCTTGAAAACATGATGCTAAGTGAAAGAAGCCAGACACAAAATGACACATGTTGTATGAGTCCATTTATATGAAATGTCCAGAGTACAGAAATCTATAGAGGCTGCACGTAGATTAAGTGGTCGCTTAGGGCCAGGCGTATGGTGGAATGTGAGTGTGATAGCAAAAGTGTTGAGGGTTTCTTTTCAAGGTGATGAAAATGTTCTGAAGTTGGCTATGGTGATGGTTGGCAAATTCTGCGGCTTACTAAAAACCATTGAAATGTACGCATTAAGTGGGTGAACTGTACGGTTTATTAACTATATCTCAATAAAAGTTGTGTTCCCTCTGCTTGTACTATGGACAAGAAAGTAGGGCACCGCTTGATTGTTCTGTTCTCTTATGGATCACATCCCTGTGCCTAAAAACAAGAGGTTTCGTGTATTTTGTCCAGTTTACTATGGGGCAGCAAGTTTTGGTACCAATTATCTCACCACGGAAGAAGCAGAAACCCTCACAAAGTATTATTATTTTTCGAAGTGTTATTTTTGGGACACATTCCTAACCTGTTTTCTTCTGGTCTCTGTGATTTTCTCCTGTCCACATCATAGCTATTCTTGAAGACTCAGGGAATGGTATCTCCTCAATGCAATCTTTCATATACCTCTCAAACAGAAGCAATCTGTCTTTCCTTTTGTCACCAGAGTGCATTCAGACACTCCTTCACTTAGTACAAAATTAAACAGTCCTATAATGAGCACTTTCTGTGTTCCAGGCACTGTGAGAAACTCTGAGGTTACAGAAATACAAAGTCACTCTTCTTTAAAAACCCACATTTCGTGGAGAGTGGAAGGCCATACTGTGATAATCTTGAGGAAGGGCGCCAAGTTTACCGGGTGGAATCAAGACACAGAGAGTTTCTCGGAAGAATGGATAATACCTGGGAGAGGTGGAGGGGAAGAACGTTCCAGATAGAAGGAATAGCATGTGCTCTTAGCTCTTTTGCTTTGTATTCTCAATGTCTGTGTATATCTGACCTATACACTATTACTTTGAGTCTTCATTGACTGATAAACTCCTGAGGCCCAGGGATTGTTTGTTCATCACTCCCCCCCTCCCAGTACGCACACTGTTCACACATAGTAACTATTTATGAAATATGTGAGGTATAAAACTGGAATAGCTTGTTTTCCTAGGATGGAACTATAGTCGGAAAATGACTTGGAAATGCAAGATGCTCTCACATAGGGTGCACCACTAGGTTCCAGGGAGACAGCCACTGTTCCCCTGAGCCTCACTGATCCCTAGGACATAGAGGCATCCTTTTTTTTTTTTTACTTTGGTTTTATTGTTTATTTTTTAAAATATAATTTATTGTCAAATCGGTTTCCATACAACACCCAGTGTTCATCCCAACAAGTGTCCTCTTCCCTGCCCATCACCCACTTTCTCCTCTCCCCCACCCCCCATCTACCCTCAGTTTGTTCTCAGTCCTTAAGGGTCTCTTGTGGTTTGCCTCCCTCCCTCTCTGTAACTTTATTTCCCCCTTCCCCTCCCCCATGGTCTTCTGTTAAGTTTCTCAAGATCCTCATATGAATGAAAACGTATGGTATCTGTCTTTCTCTGCCTGGCTTATTTCACTGAGCATAATACCCTCCAGTTCCATCCACGTTGCTGCAAATGGCCAGATTTCATTCTTTCTCATTGCCAAGTAGTATTCCATTGTACATATAAATCACATCTTCTTTATCCATTCGTCACTCATCAGAGGCATCCTTTTTTGAGCATACAGTAAGAAGCATCTCCTATACTCATCTGAGAAATGGTATCCATACTAGGCTACTGTAGAATTTGCAATGGCTTCACAAATTCCCTGTATACATCTATAAACCATGTCTGCAGGGAAGCAGTCAAGCAGGCAGATTGTCCTAGGTCAAAATGAATCTGTTGGCTAGGACTGATAATCTGGCTACACAGATCCATTCTTGTATTTCTGTCCTGATTATCCAGGTGATTGCCTGAATCCTTTGCTTGGATTCTGACGTGACTGCAGCGCACGTGTAAATATTCATACTTGTTGCCTCCCCAATGGTGGTGTGTTGCACTAGAAAGGGGGTTGCATACCTGGGTTCTGTGTACACCTCTGCAAGTCATGTCACCTCTCTGAGTCTGATTTCAGAGAGACGATGACACTTTGAAGCTCATTAGTTATGCCCATGCCTCACATTCGATGGGAAAGTGTCTTTAAATCATTTAGAGTGCTTCAAGATGTTTGAAGATTGATTATATATTAACATATATAATATAAATATAATATGTAATATATTATATATTCTATTTATAATATATTATATATGGTTTAATATATAATGATTATATGTTACATTAGATAATATACACTATATAATATAGTATATAATTCTAGTATATGTTATAGTATATAATATACATTACAGTATTGTTATATATTATATATATATTTATATACTTGTATATACGTATATTCATATGTACATATACATATAATACATTTATGTTATATGTAGTATATTATTATATATTTATAAAATAAATTTATAATTTATAAATATATTATATCAGGGGTGCTTGGGTGGCTCAGTCGGTTAAACATCTGACTGTTGATGTCGGCTCAGGTCATGATCTCATGGTTCATGGGATTGAACCTCACATAGGGCTCTGCACCAACGGAGCAGAACCTGCTTGGGATTCTCTCCTTCCTCTCTCTGCCCTTCCCCCGCTTGTGATCTCTCTTTCTCAAAATCTCTCTCTCTCTCATTAAAAAAATAAACATATCATCAATATATGTAATTATATATAGTATATCATAATAGAATACATATAATATATATTATTTATAATATACACAAAATATGTGTAATATAAAATATATATTATGTAATATATAATATCTTATTATAATGCTGTCAATATTATACATTTTTATGTTATATATAATTCATTATATATAATCAAACATTATATATATTGTATGCATATTATTATTATAAGCATTATCATATGTAATTAATTCTATTAATTATTATAGACTATATATTAATTATATTACATTAATTATATAGTAACTATATATTATCCTATATGAATTGCACATTCATTAATTATAGAAAATAATATAATAATACAGCACATATATAGTATAACATATAACATATAATTATATATAACATAAACTATATAATAATATTAATAACATATAATGATGCAATATTAATAATACACATTATATGTATTTTTTATATATAGGCATTAGTAGAGATAACACAGTGGGGCAGAAAAATTAGTAGCCTTCTGGTTGTGACTGTAGAAATTAGCTTTGTGCCCATGAGAAAGTCATTTTCTTCCTTTGAGCCCTAGTTTCTTCATCTCTCTGTTGGGCCATTTCTGGGTGCCTTAAGTGAAATGTTATTGTTCTCTGGCATACATACAGCTGTTAGGATTCTAAAGTAGCCAAGTGGAAGCCCAACCTTTTTGGATGTCCAGATCCGGTGTTTCCATGTTGAGGTCTAACCTTTTAGCCTTTACGTGATAACCTGAGACTCCAAAAGGAGGAGGCAAAGTGGGAGTTCGAGATGCATAGGACTAAATCTGTTGACCCAAACCCAAAGATCCAGCTAAGAATGGTAAGACAGACCTGTCTAGGGAGAAGAAAAGGATGTGATTCTGAAAGTTAGGTTTGGAAGCTCAATTTTATTTCTCTGGAAAAATAGGCAAAATATCCAGGATGTAGGACAGGAATACTTATGTCCAAATTTGTCCCTCACAAGTGAGGGAATTCCATTTAGCCATCACAAAAATAGTGGGCAAAGTTTGGCTGGAGGCTTCCTCACAAAGATATGAATAACCTAGTGCCACTGTTTTGAGGAATATTGAGAGGGCCAGCTAGAGTCAGTCATTGCTGGAAATAACATTTCTCAGCGGGGATGGCTATTGGGAATTTTGATGGTGACAGCAGGCATTAGAAAGTTCAGTGGCAGTTGGTACCAACAGAAACAATAAAAAAAAAAAAAAACAGTCCACATGAAACAGACAATAAAGCAACATTGCTCAGCAATGGGGTGGACCTTCCTGCTGTACCTGTAAGAGATTATCCACTGTATCTTTGCCCCCTTCCCAAGCCCCCAGCTGTCTGGGAATATTATTGCTTAATCTTTGTGTTCCACTATCCGTTAAAGCCAGAATCCTTTGATCTGTCCTGTTCACTAGATCCTATATCATGACATATAAAACTCCTGACAACTACATTTTTATTATATTTGTTTTCTGAGGTTTTAGCCATTGCACTAAAATCCAATCCCAATATACCACTAATTTAAAAAAAAAATCTATTATTTATGTGCTTTTACAGTTACCATAGCAGTAAAATTTGCACTCAACAACATTATTGCAATTTTCACTTATTTAGAGGGTATATCTGGTTCATGTTGTAAGGCAAAGGAAGGAAAAACGGAAATAAAATTATTGCCATCAACACTACTGCAATTTTTTTCTATCCTTAAAACCTACCACCAGTGATACATATGAAAACAGATTGCCTAAAAACACATAAAAGCACCTTCTCGGAAAATGTGGGCATTTTGTTTCCATCATGGTGAAACTTAGGTCTCTTGATAGGATGATTGATGACAAAGCAGGTAGGAAAGGGTGAGAAGGCCTACCTTTGTGCACTCTACACGAGCACCCTGTGGATACGTGAGCATGAACAGTGGCCTGACTTCTCTTAGCTTCCAAAGATCAAGTGACCCTGGCTACAATTTGCTATTGATAGATGGAACAGTCCTGGGCTCTGGCAGGAGCAATTGGGTGATGGAATCTTACCCACTCTTAATTAATCTTTCATTTTACAAAATGACCCTTTGGGCTGGAAGGTTAATGGGATAGTGAATTGGCCCGACGGTTTTTATGCCTGTTGCATTTACTTCCTAGTCTTAGTTCTCATGGTTTCTGAGCAGCTGAGTATCTGAACATCATCTGGTTCTCCTTCCTATACACTTGCAGAGGATCAGGGATCATCTGTATGGAGAAAGCTAGTTTGGGGAATTGAATTTTGGGTAATCCAAGCTAGAACTGGGCTATTCTATCTGAAGCCACATGGGGCATTAGACAAGAAAGTCAGTCAACACTAAAGCAAAAATCCAGAAGGCCAGGGGCAGCATGAAGGTTTAGTTTTAGTACCAGTGGGAGACAGCCGATGGAAAACAAGTCAGTGGGTCTTACTGGGTCTTCCGTCATAGCCTTGCAGGTAGTAGACGCATGGTGTGTGGGTTCATTGGGTTGGCCATGGTCCCTGAGCATCTAAAAGCCTTATTATACCAATTCTGTATATCTGTTGCCTGGCTGGCAAATGTCCACTCACCAGGCATAACACTAGGACTTCAGGGAAGAAAAAAAGAGGATCATTTTAAATGAAGTCCTTTTCACTGTTTTCTTTCAAGAGTAAAACCTAGGAAACAATACTTTAGTTCTCAACTTGCCCATTTTTCTCTCTATCCCCCAACATGTTTCAGTTTCAATAACTAAAACAATACGTTTTTGTTTGTTTGTTTGTTTGTTTTGTGGAATGGCCCTTTATTTTGAAAGGCTCTTTTACATTTAAACTCTTAGGGACTTATAAAATATTTATTTCTACTTCATATTCTTCTGAGAGGAAAAAAAAAAGGATCAAAAAGGAGCTAAGCAGTCATAGAGCTAGGAATGATGAAAACTCCATCTCCCTTCTCTCCTGGAGTCCCCTGAAAAATGGATTTTGAAACCTTTCCACAGGGCTTTCACGGAGTTGACTCTAGATAAACTTTTTATTAAACCTGGCTCACAAATACTGAAACCCAAAGGGAGGCGTGGACTGGAGCATTAACAATTTTTCAAATGTTGTATGCCAAGAAAAGACTCTGTAGATGTGTGAATGATGTGACTTTGCGTAGAGACTCAAGTGAAATTCATCAGTATAGAAAAGACAGGCTTCTCCATGGCAGTCTAGGTTTAGGAACAGTCAAAGGCTTTAAGATAAGCTCAGTGATATTTTTCTCTGATCCCCACTGATTTTGGTTAATAAACTCCATGGCAGGCCCCTCATTTTCCCTTCTAACCCATGGGGCTCTTTCTTGGCACGAACCGTTTCTCTCTGTAGTGTCAGCTCTTCCTCTGCTGGTCACTACCTTTGCAGTTCTACTTCCCAGGATCTATTTCACTGCTCTCAACGTCAGAGGACAATTATTGTCCCGCAGGGATTTCAGATTTCTTCATCAAATATGGGTTGTCTAGCATTCGAGAAACCACAACTTTTATGCTCCTTCTGTCTACCCTTTGCTCCCAAGAGTACCTCTCAAGTTTGTGGTCTTCACTGAGGAACACTGGAGCAGTTTACCACGAACTGTTTGTGGGGACATTTTAGTCGCACCTAACCATGCTGCCCCGAGAATATTCCTTCCATCCTGATTTGGGACCATAATATAGAATGTTCTGACTTCCCAACCTCATGGCGAGTGATCTGACTTCTAAGGACACCATTCCATCTTCCTTCCAGAGGTCTTGTTGGAAAGTATTTTTGTCAATTGCTCTTCAGTGTTTAAATCCCCTTCCCTATCTGTTCCAGGGAATAGATTGTAAATCAGAGTCCATTTGGCTGTCCCTAATATCCTCAAGTTACTAATGTAGGTTTCAAATCAGGACCAATAACAGCCTTGCTGTAGACTCTGCCCTGTGCCACTTTCACGGTCCCTCTAAAGTTTTCACATTTACCCAAGATCTCCTCTTTTAAATGATGGCCTTGAGAGCATTCCTTTAATCTCAACATCTGCTGTGAACCCAGCTCTTTGGCATAAGTAGCTACTCAAATATTTGCTGAATGAATCAATCAATGATAAAATAGTGGAAGAAAGGAACGATTGAAACAGATTTTTAACTGCCAAATAGTACTGAACAGGCAGTAGAAGCGAACCAAGACAATGGCTCACTTTGGGGTTCATCCTTCCCGTTGTTTCTGTTTTTATGTGTTTGTTTTTTAACCCATGGTAGAGATAGCCCCGGTAAAACTAGTTAATAGGCGTGCTCTACACTGCCTAGGAGGCAGTTGATGTTTCAAAGTTGATAGTGTTTTTGGTAAGTTAAAAAATTTTCCTGATCCAAATCATTAGCCACTGTCAGTCTTGAATTTGAGACCATAATCACTCCCTGGATTCAAGATAGCCACAGACTGTGACTCACATGTTCCACTCCTGGTTCACAGTGCCAAGCCGAAGGGACTAAAATCCTAGATTAGAAATATGGCAAAAGACAATTATGGCAAAGTCAACTTCACTCTATGTGCTGATCCTGTACCCTGATTATTTTACCATCTCTTTATAAAGGCCACTGAGTTCAGGCTCAAGAGAAGCAAAGGGATATTTATCATTTCGGCCTAATTTCCCGAGGGCCAGAGAGATGTGGATGTCATGCTTTTCTGCTATTTTGGCCTCTCCCAGACACATATGGTTTCTGAAACACCAGGGGTGAATTGCTGATGCAGCCAGCCAATAGATAACAAGCATTATCATAAGAACAATATAACAGGATGTTTGCCCAAGAATTACTTGCCCCGTATATTGGGGTAATTAATGTCTGCTCAGTATTCCTTTCTTCCTTTTTCTCAACAGAACTTTTTATTCAGGGCAACCTCCCCTGCAGCTTAGGTGGCCACGTTTAACAGAAGTCTAATAGATAAGGCTACTAAGAAAGCTGTTTTCTTTCTAAGAAGATAAAAACTCAGCTATCATGCACATTTTTGCCTTTGCTCTTTTCCCCTTTTCCTTGTTGGGAAAATTGACGCCGTGCCTGGAGCTACAATAGCTATCTTAAACCCGGAGGGAAAATAAGACAAACAGCAAGACTGGCACAAAAGGAAGATTGGAGACACGGCTGATCTCGAGCAACTAAACCAACCCTGGGTTGCCATCCACCAAACTCCTTGTAAGAGGAGAAGGAGAAAACCATTACTTGCAGCCAAACACCTCAAAGTGATATCTGTCTCTTTAACTCTGAGAGCCAAAGGGCCCTTGTCAGGGCTCACCTCTGCCATGTGATGTTTTCATCTTCTATCCCCCTGTAGAGAAAGCCCTGTTGAGTGTTTCCATGATGGTCTCAGTTACTTTGTCCCTCTTCTCATTCCTCTTCTTCCATAGGTAGCTTGGTTTTAACTGAAAGAGGTTGTGAGGCACCCATTTTCATCCTGCAGATGGAGCTCACACCGAAGTTGAGAGGAAGCTAACCCCGACCTAATGTACAGACTTCTTATCTCTGGTGAAGCAGAAGAACAGTGATTCAAAGGAGAAGATACTACCTGCAGAGAAAGTTTCTGTTGGCCTGCTCAGTGTTTTAAGACACTTGATTCCATTGCCAGCAATTAAAAAGCAGAATATTTTTCATAATATCCGGGTTTCCAGCATCTCATGAAAAATCCAAAGAACTGACAGCACTGGGCCCTTGTGGCAACAGTTGACTAAAGTGGTAGCCTCCTTATTTAGAAGGGAGCATGTACTCTCCAGATCTCTTCAACATGACCCACTAGCTGCTGACTGCATTTGCCACAGCGGGTGGCAGGAAGATGTGCACATGGCTGCATCATCAACAGTGGCTGTACAGATGGGTCAAAACTCACTGAACTATATATTTTCAATGTGTACAGTTTAATTTTTTAAGTTTATCTACTTACTTTACGAGAGAGAAAGAGTATGCGAGCACAAGCAGTGGAGGGGCGAGGAGAGAGAGGGAGATAGAGAGCAAGAGCGAGTGGGGGAGGGGCAGAGAGAGAGAGAGAGAGGGAGAGAGAGAATCCCAAGCAGGCTCCGCACTGTCAGTGCAGAGCCTCATGCGGGGCTCGAACTCACGAACTGAGAGATCATGACCTGAGCTGAAAACAAGAGTTGGATGCTTAACTGACTGAGCCACCCAGATGCCCCATTCAGTTATACTTTAAAAAGTTGTTTTTGGAAAAGGAAGGAATGTTGAACAGAGTAGATGGTAAGCATGCCTATCAATCTAAGTAAACATTTTATGTATAGAATATTAATCAGGTCTAATTTATTGGAATATAAAAAGGACAAACATATTGGATCAAATGGCATGTAAGTTGTTATTGCGGTTGGCAGGGATGGGAAGAGGGTTGCTTGGTGTTAGAATGTACTAACATCCATGTTTTGTTTGGTAGAGAGACTGAAGTATTGTCATTTAAGATTTTATTTTTTTAAGTGTCTCTACCCAACATGGGGCTTGAGCTCACAACCCCAATATCAAGAGCCAGCCAGGTGTCCCGTAAAGTATTATTTTCAACTTTAGGCTATGTTAAGAAACAAAATTTTAATGATAACCACTTAGAGAATGTTATCTGATGTACAAATTACAAACTGTTACAGGAAAAGAGAATGGAATATGAAAAGAATAAAATACAAGAACTGTAATCAGGGGAGAGAGATAATTAAATAATTAGAAGGAGGTATAGAAAAAGAAGTTTGAGCAGAGATGAACCAGTAAGATGATAGAGATAAATCCAAATAAGTAAATGCCTCCAGGAAGGGCTGAAATAACAGATTATGAAAAAGTACACCAGGAGAAAAAAAGACGGACCAGACAAAACAGTGGACAAAAAGAAAACTGGGATAACAATATTACTAAAAAATGAAAAAAAGATTAAAACAAAAAGCATTATTATTGATAGAAAGGGTAACCGCAGAATAAAGGTCAACTTGACTCAAAATATATAGCAATTCTGGGGTACGTGGGTGGCTCAGTGGGTTAAGCGCTTGAGTCTTGGTTTCAGCTCAGGTCATGCTCTCATGGTTCATGGGATCAAGCCTCCACATAGCATGGAGGCTGCTTGGGATTCTCTCTCCCCCTCTCTCTGCTCATTCCCTGCTAGTGCTGTCTCTCTCTCTCTGGCTCTCAAAATAAATAAATACATAATCTTTAAAAAATATATCAATTAAAAACTTGTTTTCATATCTAGATGGCTTTGAAAAGGCAGTAATGGAAGAATAGAAAAAGAAAAAAAACATAGAAAACAAATAGCAAAATGGCAGACATAATGCCTTCCTTATCAATAATTACATTAAATGTAATCGACTAAGCATGCCCAACAAAAGGTAGAAACTAGCAGAACGGAGTAAAAAACACACAATTCAATGATATGCTGTCCACAAAACACACACACGCACACACACACACACACACACACACATGCACGCACACTAAATCCAAAGGCACAAATAGGTCGAAAGGAAAAGGATAAGTCAATGACTTAAATGTAAGAACTAACATTATAAAACCCTTCAGTGAAGATCTAGAAAAAAATCTTTGTGACCTCTGGGTAGGCAATAGCTTCTCAGAGATGACACAAAAAGCACAACGTCAAGAGAAAGAAGTAGCTAAAGTGGACTTCATCAAAATTAAGAACTTTTATGCTTCAAATGATACTATCTATCAATAAAGTGAAAGCAAACCCACAGAATGAGAGAAAATATTTGCAAATTACATATCTGGTAAGACTTGTATGCAGAATATATAAACAATTCTCACAACTCAGTATTAAAACCAAATAAATCCATGCCAGTCTTTTGGCTTCTGGTTCCCTGTGTAGGGAACTTGGAAGTTAGCACTCCGTCCTAACAACAGGTAAAAAGCTAGCCAGATGGAAAAGTCAACTCTTCTTAGATCCAGAAGAGAGATAAGGACACAGGACAAATAGCCGCCCCCAAGATTGAAGAGACAAAAAGGCAAAATAAGGAATTGTGGCTTACTACAGCAGATTCACGAGTGGAAACTACTGTGGGAACCAGTGCCAGGGTAGGAAAATCTGAACTGCAATGGACACATTGTTAGAAGCTCAGTAGACGAGTCTGATGATTCAAAACTCCAGGGGGCCCGAGTCATTGAGGGGGCCCCATGCTCTTGTGAGTTTTACATCCAAGAGCTCAACCAAGTTCCCACAGTAAATATTGGACAAAAATTTCTATGTGCTTCTGGCAGGGGCAGAGGAAAAAAAAAACATTTTGAAATATGCCAGACATTCTTTTTTTCTTAACAAGCCCTGCCCTCAGGGGAACTAGTTAACAAGAGCCTAACCTGCTGGCATATTATCAGAGCCTTGCTGATCTGGGTAAATGGAAATTCAGCTGCAGTCGCCCCTAGGGAACCTGTTCCACCTAGGTGGGGCAAGGTACTGAGGAGCACTTGTGGAGTTCACAGTCATGAGGACAGGCTCCCTAAAAGACTGAGAAGTAATCATAGGACTCAAGAATGCTTCCCTTCCCCTCTCTCCTCATCACAGTATTACTAAAAGCTTATTTACTACAGTTCTTTTTACCCAATACATCATACATGAATACAAAAAAAAAATTACAAGGCACACCAATAGGCAAAATAACACTATTCATAGTGACAGAGCAAGCATCAGAACCAGAAAGGACAACGATGTTGGAATTATCAGATGAGAAACTTATTCTTTTTTTGGGGAGAAGGGAGAGAGAATCTGAAGTAGGCTCTACGCCCAGTGCAGAGCCCGACGCGGGGCTCCGTCTCACCACCATGAGATCATGACCTGAGCCGAAATCAATAATCGGATGCTTAAGTGACTGAGCCACCCAGGCGCCCCCAGATGAAGAATTTAAAATGACAGTGAATAATATGCTAAAGACTCTAATAGATAAGGTAGACAGCATGCAAGAACAGATGGGCAATGTAAACAAAGAGATGGAAATTCTAGGAAAGAACCAAAAGAAATGCTAGATATAAAAAAAATGATAAAAGAAATCAAGAATGCCTTTGATGGGCTTATAAATAGAGGACATGGCTGAGGGAAGAATCTTTGAGCTTGAGGGTATCTCAGAGGAAACTTCTGAAATTGAAAATCAAAGACAGACAACAGACTTAAAAAAAAACCCAACAGAATATCCAAGGACTGAAGGACAACTACAAAAGGTGTAACATGCAGAATGGCAATGCCAGAAGGCAAAGAGAGAAGGGAATGGAAGAAATATTTGAAACATAATGACTGCAGATTTCCCAAATTAATGTCAGACACCAAACTACAGATCAAGGAAGCTTACAAAACAATAAGCAGTGCCTAAAAAGAGACACCTGAGTGTGTTATTTTCAAACTCTAGAAAATCAAAGATAAAGAAAAAATCATGAAAGAAGTCAGAGGATAAAACCACTTCACTTATCAAAGACCAAAGATATGAATTTTATCTGACTTCTCAGAAACCCCGCAAGCAAGAAGAGGGGAATGCAACATTAAAAGTGTTGGGAGAAAAAAAACCACCAATCTAGATTCTGTGCCCTGTGAAATTATACTTCAAAAGTGAAGGAGAAATAAATACTTCCTTGGACAAACAAAAATTGAGGGAATCTGTTGCAGAGAACTACCTTGCAAGAAATGATAAAAATTTAGAGAAGGAAAATAATATGATCAGTATAAAATAATAGAGAGCCCCAAAACAGAATCATGTATAAATTGGATCTTGGTATCTGACAGAGGCACTGAAATCATTGGCTAAGGAAGATTTTGTTGTTTAATTAGTGAATTGGTTATCCATATGGAGAATGAAATAAAACCATTTTTTGGAACCCAACAGCTAAATAAAGTCCATATGGATTAAGGGGTGAAATGTGAAACAAAGTAAAAAGTATAAAACAAAACTGTTTTTATTTGAAATTCATAGGATTTTTTTTCAGAAAATGAGAAAAAATCAATGTGAAAATTATTAGAAATAATAATAAGAATTTGCAAACATGGCTCAAAATATGACCTAACATGTAAATCTTAACTGTATTTATATAGTCTAGCAACAAACAGAAAGCATAATTTTTTAGAAGATACCATTTATAATGGTCAAGAAGCTACCAAGATACTTAGAAATATGTATAATAAAAGATGTGCAAGATTTCCATGATGAAATTTCTGAACCTGCATTTAAAGATACTAAGGAAAATTTAAATCAGTGGAGATCTATTACATGTCTGTGAATTTCATGTTTATGTTGTCACACTTTCAGAAGACACTATAGGTGAATATCTTTATGATCTCAGGCTAGGTTAGACTCAAGACCAAAATAAACTACTAATCCTAAGAACAAAATTTGATGAATTCAACTACACTAAAATGAAGACTTTTTGTTTATAAAAATATACCAATAAAGAAAGTGAAAAGACAAACCATAAAAAGGGAGAGGATATTTGCAACATGTTTAATAGATGAAGTTCTACAAATCAGGAAGAAAATCACACAAAAAAGGTAGTGGACAATATCAGGAAGGGAGAGGTGAGGAAGACAGAATTAGGCATTTCATATTAGCAGAATTTTTAAATTTGAAAATTCATTCTATCTCATTAGTAATCTGAAAAATGAAAAGCAAGACCTCAATAAGGTGCCATTTTACCACTGTTTGATTGGCAGTGATTAAACTGACAGTCCCAAGTATTGGAGAGGATGTGGGCCAATAGGAACGCTTGTGCAGTCCGGCTGATGGTATAAGTTGGTACAGTCTCATTGAAAAATAATTTGGCTTTATCACTGAAGGTGAGGAGTCGCATCATCTGCTACCCAGAAATTCTATTCCTTAGATTTTACCCTAGAGCAGCACATTGCGATAGAAATCTAGCATGATACACAAATGCAGGCCAAATACGTGATTTTTAATGTTCTTGAAGCTACCTTAAAAAGTAAAAAAAAAAAATGGGGTTCTGGGTGGCTCACTTTGTTGAGCATCTGACTCTTGTTTTTTGCTCAGGTCATGATGTCATGGTTGTGAGACCCAGCCCCATGTTGGGCTCCCTGCTGGGCATAGAGCCTACTTGGGATTCCTTCTCTCCCTCTCTGTCTGCCCCTCTCCTGCACACTCTGTCTCCCCAAAAGAGTAAAAAACAAACAGGTGATAGTAATTTAATAATATATTTAACTTACACAATGTAGCCAGTGCATTTCCATATGTAATCAATATAAAAAAAAAATATCAGTGAGACATTTTACATCTTTTTTTGGTGGTAACTCTCTGAAATCCAGGGTATATTTTACACTTACAACATATTTCAATTCTTACCTATCCATTTCAGATGCACAGTAGCTAAGTGTAGTTAGTACCTACAATATTGGACGGTGCAGCACTAGACAAAGTCTTGTACATGTATATCAGGAGATATGTACAGGAATGTTTATAGTAGCACTGACTGTAGTAACAAAAATGAGAAATAATCTATATTGCCATCAATAGCAGTATGTATAATAAAAAGTCATATAATGGAATACTATATAGCAGTAAAAATGAATGATCTATACCTATACAACAACATGGATGAATATATAGTATGACTACATTTTTATAAAGCTCCATGTAAGCAAAACATAGCAAAATAACCTATGGGGAGGCACACATATGTGATTAAACTATTTTTTAAAAGCAAGAAAAACAGATTTAGAGAACAATGATGACTGCCTAATTTTGAATCTCCTCCATGCTGTCCTCTCAAAAACCCATAAAATCCACAACGAGAACATATAAAAACATACATAACCCACGCGTTCAGCGTATCTAGGAGACAGAGAACACTGTAACCTTAAAATTACCCTTAAGGAGA
Source organism: Panthera onca (assembly GCF_046562875.1). Taxonomy (NCBI): domain Eukaryota; kingdom Metazoa; phylum Chordata; class Mammalia; order Carnivora; family Felidae; genus Panthera; species Panthera onca. Next base: position 20,154,005 of record NC_138357.1, on the reverse strand, counting down.
AAAAAATAATTCCAACAGAGTTCTCTCTGCCCACTTGCTGCCGCAAGCCTGTGGGTACAGAAAACGGGAAGGTTTAAGAAGCTCCTTGCAAAAGAGTTGATGTGACCAGAAGAGTTAGATGAGGCACAGATAAAATCAGCCCTGAATGTGAACATTCAATATTAAATGACAAAATGTTGAGCACAGGTAGGGACCTGGCAGTTCCAAGAAGCGGCTCACAAGAGTGGGGGACCAGCAGGGGCAGCCTCCTACCCTTCCGTGGGAGATTCAGAGGGAGACAGAGAGGTGTCAGTACCTCGTAGAGGTGAAGCTGTGTGGGGAGAGAGGACGGTAAGAAGGGAAATTAAGGACGCTGCAGTAAAGAAAGGAAAACAAGACACCAACCCCTTCGTCTCTCCCTTGCACCAATAACACCACATGGAAAAGAATCTTCACAGAAAAGGGTGGAACAGGCAGAAGAGCGCTCTCTAACTAGGAATCCTGTCCATGAAATTAACGGAAATTCAAAAAAGCAGATCACATGCGTGCAAATCTAGTGCAAAACAAATCAGAAAATGAGAATCAAAGGATTTCTGGTGGTGAAAATTATCTCCCCCAAAAGCCACAAAGTTAAATAAAATTAAAAACAATACTCCAAACTGAATTTTATATATCCTTGAGAAAGCTTTGCAATATATGAAAAAAACACCTTGAATCAGATATACAAACCCAGAGAACATAGAGAAAGAAAGAAAGAAAGAAAGAAAGAAAGAAAGAAAGAAAACCCAGTAAGATATAAGAGTTGATGCAACTAGGTACTCAATGGAAAATCAATTTGAATAAAAATTGAGAGCATACAACAAAAACACCTTCCGTAGACTAGAGGAAAAGTAGATTGGGTCAGGTAATTGGCACTTACTCTATGGTCTGAGTGTTGAGAAAGAGTTAAATAAATGAAAGACTAGCAGAGAAGAACACTGGGAATCATCACAAGCCCTTTTGGAGGGGGAAGCCCATGGGTGGGAATAGCTTCTGATGATAAGATAGGAAATGACAAGAGATGAGCCTGGGGAGGGTGGCAGAGGACAAACCATGAGAAGCTATGCAGCCACATCACAGACTTTGGTTTTTATCTTAGGAGCAATATCAAGCCACTGAAGTATTATTTTAAAAATGAGTGATATGATCAGATTTGCTTTTTGAAAAGCAGACTCTGGCCACAGTTCAGAGTATGTACTATAGGGGAGCCAGAGAACATTCAGAAAGGCCAGATACTACTTCAGGTAAAGTAGGCTGGTGGCAGGTGGCATGGAGAGAATTGGATGGATTTTAGTAATCTTTAGTGGTAAGTTAACTGGAATTTGTCATGTATTCAGTGGGAGAGGATGAAGGACAGGGAAGAGTCAAGGCTAACACTTAGCTTTTATTTTGGCTCTAGGAACTAGGTGGATGATAGTTAACACTGAAGGAAGATTAGATTTATAGAGGTGTTTAGTTAAAGGGTCTTTGGGATATCAAATTGGATATATCAAGTGGATCTTACAGGCAAGATCTAGACTAGACATTTAACTTGGGAGTCATTGGTACTTAGATATATAGTTCAAGGTATGGATGTGGATTAGGTCACCTAGGGAGTGAGTGTGGAGGGTATTGGGGAAGAAATACTGGGACAGAACCTTAAGGGACTCCAACATTGAAGGCCTAGAAAGAAGTGCATGGACCTGCCAAGCAGACTGTGAAGCATGGAGCAGAGTGATAGAAGGAAAAGCAGCAGAATGCAGCATTAGGGAAGCCAACAGAGTGCTTTTTAAGGAAAAAAGTTTAATAGGGTCAAATGATGCTGAGCAATCAAATAGGAGGAGAATGGTAGTGTCCATTGGAGTTGGTGACACAGAGGTCACCGATGACTTTCATAAGGGCTGTCTTGTCGGATTGGTGGAGGACCGACTAGAGTGAGTTGAAGAATGAGGAAACGAATAGAATTCGTTAAAAAAAATTTTTTTTTAAATTTTATTTGAGAAAGATGGGCGCGGGGCCACAGGGAGAGAAAGAAACCCAAGCAAGCTCCACGTTTAGTACAGAGTCCAATGTGGGGCTCAAACCCATGACCCTGGGATCATGATCTGAGCTGAAATCAAGAGTCGGATACTTAACCAACTGAGCCACCCAGGTGCCCATGAATAGTATAAATTTAGACAAATTTTTAGAGAAATTGATTTATGAATTGGAGGAGAGAGACAAGTGGGTATCTGGAGAGGGTTGTAGAGTGTAGGGAAGGATTTTTAAATTAGGAAGGGACTTGATGAGGCACAAATATTGATGTGGAAAGTCACAGTGAAAGAAACTGGCTTTATAGAAGATGGAATGGATTGTTGATGAAATAAATTTTCCTAGAAGGCAGGAACGGTGCGAATATAAAGACAGAAATAGGGATTGCCTCACACAGGAGCCGGGACATATTCTCTATTGTTATATAAAGGAATGGGGAGTTGCAGATTTTAAAAAAAATCAGGTTTCAAGAAAACATATCCGATGTTATCTTAGGATTACTCCATGAACAAAAGAAATGCGTGTCAACTTAAATATAGGATAAAATGCAGTGAATATACTCCAGACTGAAGTTGGGACCAGAATATCAAAATGGTGATTACCTGGACATTCTATATTATGAATGATTTTAACCAACATTGATTAGGGACTTACTATATGCCTTTATTTTTACATATCTACATTTACCGTATGTGTTATTTTTTAATAAAAATGCAGTGTTCTTAACACTTTCATGCATTATCACACTTAATTCTCACGAATAACCCATGAAGTCAGTATTCTTGTTTGCCCCAATTTAGAGGTGAAGAAACTGAGGTTCAAAAAACTTAAATACAATATTTTACTTTATTTTTTTAAGTTTATTTATTTATTTTTGAGAAAGAAAGAGAGCATGAATGGGGCAGGGGCAGAGAGAGGGAAAGAGAGCGTCCCAAAGTCAGCTGACAGCATGGAGCCCAATCCAAGCTCAATCCCACAGTCCGTGACACCATGACCTGAGCCGAAATCAAGTGTCAGACACTTAACCAACTGAGCCACTCAGGCACCCCCAAGAGCTAAGTATTTCACCCAAGATCACAAAATTAAAATATGTTTGAGTCATGTTTCAAGCCCAGATCTATCTGATTTTAGAGATAAGCTTTTCACCAAAATGTTACACTGCATTTCTGTAAATTGTGTTTTTGTGCCTCTTTTTTTTTTCTTTTTCTTTTTTTTTTTTTTTTATGGCAAACACGTATTGTTAGGTCAAGGTCTGTCTGAACATGACACTTCTTTGATGGCCCGGCAACACTTTGTTTTAGGAGCTGTTTCTTCCTCACTGCCTTATATAGGTTGTTTGCACAAATGACACATTTCTCCCATGGACACAGAAAGGGGAACGGTAGCTAGACCAGGCCAATCTTGATACTAGATTTCCCTTAGACACAGCGATTTGTACAGAGAACATCTCATGAACCAAGACGAGCCAATTGGAATCCTTTCTTGAGATTTTCTAGGAATATTCTGGGTGAGAGGGAGAAAGGTCTATTTACCTTTTTAATTGGGGATGTAAAAAATATAGCCAGAGAACTGCCAGCAGTCATCTCTCCTGCCAAACTGAGACACTCAACAAAGAAATGAGCAGCATGTAGAGACACACAGGCTAAGACATGAAAAAAGAACCCAGATGTCATTGTTGAGCCCCTGGCTCTGGCTCTGCCAGATCTGCCCTTGGACTTTCCAGTTACGTGAGCCAATACATCTCTTTGCTGCTTAAACCATTTTGACATTGGTTTCTGTTGCCTTTATCTGAAAGAGTCCTGATTAAATCAAAATTGGAAGCAGAACTGGCATGCAGAAACTGACAGACCAACAATATGAAATTTGCTGCATTGAAATAGGAAGGTGGGCAGGAGGATCCGTTCATCTCCAACTGGGAAAATGGTAATCTTTATTATAAATTTGCAAACCATCTGGTTAAGCTGGTTTTATTGCATCTTGTAGATCAGTCCATGTAACTATTGGTCTGAATCTTGGAAAACATCAAGATGCTGAAGTGGTTGCTACTTTTTGTAGCTTTCAGTAAGTATCTGCGTGGATAGGAGCTTTGATCCACACTGGCCCATATGTAAGTGGAAAGGAAACAGCACAAAATTTTCTTAAATGATGACATATCTTCCTGCTGCCAAAAATTTTAGATGGTTGAGAGTCACGGTAAATGTTTAAATCTATTTCCTATGTTAAAGTTAGAGAGAGAGAAAAAAAAAATACGGAGTCTGGAAATACTGGTAAACCAGACTGGGACCAGGTGGGCCTGAGAATTGAGAAATACTTGATTCCTTAGCTCCATCCCCAACACTGGCTTATATTCCCTCCCTGAAACAATTTAATAATTACCTGTATTGCAAAGAACCATTCATTGGAATACACTAGGAGCAAGGAATAAATTATTCCTATCTCTACTCCAGCCCATTTGTCAGAGATGGAGACTCTTGTTTCAAAAAGACAGGAATCTTCTTTTTAATGTTTATTTATTTTTGAGAGAGAAAGAAAGATTGAGAGAGAGTGCAGGAATGAAGGAGGGCAGAGAGAGAGGCAGACAGGATCTGATGCAGGCTCTGAGCTGTCAGCACAGAGCCCGACGCGGGGCTCAAACCCGCAAACTGGGAGATCATGACCTGAGCCTAAGTCAGATGCTTAACTGACTGAGCCACCCAGGAGCCCTGAGACAGAAATCTTTAAATGAGAGTTGGTCCACATTTAAGGACTAAGATTCAGTATTCTCTTTAGTTTTGGTTACTAGCCAGTTGATTCAAATTACACATTCACCAGCAGCGGTCTAAAGACATACATACATACATATATAAATGTTATGTTATTATATTCACATATATTTAGAATTATTATACCTTCCTATTGAGTTGAGACTTTTAGAATAATGAAATGTTACTTCTTACCTTGCATAATAATTCTTTCCCTAAAGTATATTTTGTCCGACGTTAAAACTATCACGCTTCAGGATGACTGGTGGCTCAGTTAAGCATCTGACTTCCGCTCAGGTCATGATCTCATGGTTTGTAGGTTTGAGCGTCACCTCAGGCTCTGTGCTGACAGCTCAGAGACTGGAGCCTGCTTTGGAGACTGTGTGCCCCCCTCTCTCTCTGCCTCTCCCCTGATGGCATTCTGCCTCTCTCAAAAGTAAATAAACATTAAAAGAAAAACCAAAAAAAAAAAAACAAAACAAAACATAAAAAACCCAGTCACACTTCTTTTGGTTAGTGTTTGCATGGTATATCTTGTTCTTTAATTTTGCTTTCAATCTATTTCTGTCTTTACATTTAAAGTGTGTTTCTTGTTTCTTGTAAATATACATAGCTGGGGGGGGGGTGGGTGTCTAAAAACTCCAGTCTGATGACTTAGTTTATTTGGATTAGAGTGTTTAGTGTATTTCTATTTAATATAATTCCTGATATAGTTGACCTTAAGCCTACCGTCTTGCTACTTGCACTCTTTAGGTCTCCTCTATTTGTTTCTTGGTTCTTCCCTTTTCTTCCTTGTTTTAATGAAGTGTTTTTTAGTTGTTCTATTTTATCTCTTCCATTAGCCTTTTTGCTATGCCTTTCTGAATTATTCTTTCTGAAGTCACCCTAAAAATTCCAAAATGCATCTGTAGCTTATTACAGTCTACCCTAAATTAGTACCTTTGCCAGTTCTCATACCGTGTGCTCTCATACCACAGAGCAATGAAAGAAACTTCTAGCAGTTCAGGTCTGTTTATCCCTCCCATCCTTTTAGTTATTACGTAGTATATTTAACCCCAACAAAATACTATTATTGTTTTTTAAATACTCAATCATCTTTTATAATTACCAAAATATTGACCCTTTCTAGTCCTGTTCATTCTTTCTTTCACTTTTACATTTGTAGCTGCAATAATTTCCTTTCAGCTTTTGAGAACTTTTTTTCGTAATTTTTTTTACTGTTTGCTGTAAAAAAATTCTTTCAGCTTTTCTTTTGTCTAGAACTCTCGGTTGTTTCGTTCTTTTTGGTTCTTTGATTATTTTTTTAGTTGCTTTTTAAAAATTTTAATTCCAGTATAAATAACATAGTGTTATATTAGTTTCAGGTGTACAATATAGTGATTCAACACTCACGATAAGTGCACCCTTAATCCCCTTCACCTATTCATGCAACCCCCCCACCTCCCCTCTGATAACCATCCGTTTTTTCTCTAGAGTCAAGAGTCTGTTTCTTGGTTTGTCTCTTTTTCTCTTTGTTCCTCTGTTTTGCTTTTTAGATTCCACACGTGAGTGAAATCGTATAGAGTTTGTCTTTCTCCGAATGACTTATTTCACTTAGCACTATACCCTCTAGATCCATCCATGTTGTTGCAAATGGCAAGATTGCATTCTTTCTTATGGCTGAGTAACATTCCATTAGAGATATATCCCACCTCTTCTCTATCCATTTACCTATGGATGGACACTTGGGTCCATAATTTGACTATTGTAAATAATGCTGCAATAAAGATAGGGGTGCACATATGTTTTTCAAATTAGTATTTTTTTATTCTTAGGGTAAACACCCAGTAGTGGAATTACTGGATCTTAGGCTAGTTCTATTTTTAACTTTTTGAGGAAACCCCATACAGTTCTCCACAGTGGCTGCACCAGTTTGCATTCTTACTAACAGTGCACAAGGGTTTCCCTTTTCTCCACATCCTCACCAACACTTGTTGTTTCTTGTGTTTTTCATTTTAGCTATGCTGACAGGTGTGAGATGATATCTCAGTGGAGTTTTGATTTGCATTTCCCTGGTGATGAGCAATGTTCAGCATGTTTTCATGTGTATTTTGGCCCTCTGAATGTCTTCTTTGGAGAAATGTGTGCTCATGTTTTCTATCCATTGTTTAATTGGATTATTGGGTGTCTTTGGTGTTGAGTTATATAAGTTCTTTATATATTTTAGATAATAATCCTTTATCAGAGAGGTCATTTACAAATATCTTCTCCCATTCAGTAGGTTGTCTTTTAGTTTTGTTGATTATTTCCTTTGCTGTGTAGAAGCTTTTTATTTGGATGTAGTCCCAATAGTTTATTTTTGTTTTTGTGTCCTTTGCCTCAGGAGACACATCTAGAAAAATATTGCTATGGCTGATGTCAGAGAAATTACTGCCTGTGCTTTCTTCTAGGATTTTTTTAATTTCAGGTTTTACAATTTTTAGTTTATTTTTGGGTGTGGTGTAAGAAAGTGGTCCAGGTCCATTCTTTTGCATGTAGCTGTCCAATTTTCCTAACATCATTTGTTGAAGGGATTGTCTTTTTCCCATTTAAATATCACACACACACACATACACACACAGAGACTAAATGTTGTTCCCTTGGAAAAGTGTCTGAGATATCTACTCTACTCCAAGAACTTATTACAGAGGATGTACCAGAAATAAAAAGATAAAAATAGAGTATGCACAAGAGTATATATTCTTGTGCAACAGCATTTACCTCAGTGGATACCAAGATTAAAATCAGTCTGTATTTAGTCACAGAAATATGTTCTCTCAAGCCTTCATCGAACTCATTAGATTTTTTTATAAAGTTTTTTATTTTATTTTTATTTTAGAGTGAGAGAGAGAGAGAGTGAGGGAGAGGGGCAGAGGGAGAGAGGGAGCATCTCAAGCAGGCTCCACATTAACCTAGGAGCCTGATGTGGGTCTTGATCACATGACCCTGGGACCATGACTTGAGCTGAAATCAAGAGTTGGACACTCAATTGACTGAGCCACCCAGGTGCCCCTGGTTGGATGTTGAATCTACAAAAGCATAAAATGAAGCAAGACTAATACTTGTGTTTACAAACAAAAACAAATAAAACAAATATTTTATCACGACTATTAAGACCTACTGGATCGGCGTATGTTACGTTGGCTAAAGTTAAAATTTCAGATGCCTATTGCACACTCAGGCCTTTACAAAGCTCTTAGTAGGCTGACTCAATGAGTTTGTTTTTTCTGTCGAGGTGTGTGAATTTGTTATATATTTGGGGTATTAATACCTTATTAGATATATGACTTGAAAATATTTTCTGCCATTCTATAGGTTGCTTTTTCATTTTGTCTAGACAAATACCGTATGATCTAACTTATACCTGGAATCTAAAAGAAACAACTCACAGGGACAGTAACTCACAGAACTCACAGAAGCAATAACTAACCTTATTGTGGTGATCATTTCACAGCATATACATATATTAAGTTTTACACCTTAATCTTACATGATGTTATATGTCAAATATGTCTCGATAGATTTGGGAAATAAAAAAAGAAAATAAAAAACAAGTGTAAAACCTTATTTCTGGCATGCAAACACAGACTAACTGGGAAGGGGGAAATGCATGCATTGAAAATAATCGTAAAGAAGGAGAGTCAAAAGAACTGATTTGTGTCATCCCAATGCTAAGTTGATGGATTTTGAGATAGGCAAAGACTGTTGATCAGAAAACCACAAAAGTGAGAGGAAGTAATCTAGCCTTGTCAAAAGAGAAGATGTTTTGGGGGCGCCTGGGTATGCTCAGGCAGTTAAGCATCCGACTCTTGATTTCACCTCAGGTCATGATCTCATGGTTTATGGATTCAAGCCCTGATTTGGGCTCTTCACTGACAGTGCGGAGCCTCCTGGGTATTCTCTCTCTGCTCCACCCCTGCTCGGACTCCCCCCCACCCCCTCCTCTCTCTCTCTTTCTCTCAGAATAAATAAACTAAAAAAGAAGAGAAAAAAGGTGTTTGCGTGAGTAGCTTTTTAGTTATGATAGAAACCCTATTCCAGATTGCTAAAATATTATATGGAAAAAATGTTTCATTTGCTCATGTAGTGAAAAAGTCTGGAGGTCAATCTGGTTTAGGGAACAATCGGGTACTGGGGCTCAGTGATATCATCAGGATCTTTCCGTGTTTTTCCCTCTGTCGTTGCCTGTGTCTCAGCTCTGCTTTTTCCTATGTTTGCAACATTATGAGGCAGATTCTTCCCACATGATGACAAAGATGATAATCAGCAACCCCAGGCTTACATTCTCAGGCGTTAACAAGCCGAGCAGAAAGAGAGTGCCATTTCTTTGCTAATAATTCCAGCAGAGTCTCAATTTGACTCATATTGGTACAGTTTGTCTTAACCTGCCCATTTTTAAATACACTGCTGTGCCCGTTTGGTCTGGTCTAGGTCATATATCCACCTCTGGAACTGGGTGAAGGATGGGGTAAGGGTATCCACTCTACTACAACTACATTAATGACTTAAGAGGAGTTGTGATTTCCCAACGGGAAATCAAGAAGGAGAATAAGATGTTGGGCTCATTTATTGACTTATTGATTTATTGATTTTAATATAATTTATTGTCAAGTTACCTACAGTGTGCTCTTGGTTTCTTGGTTTTGGGGGTAGATTCCTGTGCTTCATCACTTACATACAACACCCAGTGCCCCCCTTCCCTCCCCCCCAATCAACCCTCAGTTTGTTCTCTGTGTTTAAGGGTCTCTTATGGTTTGCCTCCCCCTCTGTTTAAATAGCAGTTGTTCATTTCCAGTATCTACTGACAAAACAGAGCCCCAGATTTGAGTCACTTGCAAACTTGTTGGGAACAAAAGATCATTAGAGGGAACCATTTTCCTCCTCACGTCTTCCAACCTTGGTCCTTAAAAGTGGGACTTTGACCTCTTTATAAATATTGAATAGAGTTTGTGCTATTTTTTCTACCTCTCACTGTTTTTATCAAAGAGGAGAGGTGACTTCTATGTTTGGTGAGATCAGGAAGAAAGGTTGAGTATGTGGGGCTCAGACCTGCCTTCCCCCCGACCATGATGTTGCCATGTGGTAACTGCTTTGGGCCTAGGCTTCTTGGTTCTTTGTCTTGGTTCCGAGTTAGTCCAGTTTGACGTGGAGGAGGTGGAAGTGACAGGTATTAGAAGCCGCTTGTGACCACAGATCCAGGCCACATTTTCCAAGCCTTATCAGCAATAAAGCTAATATTTTTGTCTTTGACTCCATATCTATTTTTCAAATATTTGTAAATGTAGCTGGGCAAATGAATATGCCTGATGCTTCCTGAGTTGGTGTGCAGGGGTAAGAAGTGCACCAAGTTAGGAATCAGATTACCTAGGTTCCAGAACTAGTAGGTAGGTCACTTCCGTACTCTGGGATTCAATTTTCTCATTTAGAAAACAAGTGAGTGGGCTCTGGAGAGCTCTGAGGATATTTCCAGATCTAACATGTCATGATTATCGTTGGGCAGTGAACTGAGCCTTGAAAGAAATACATGATTCAGATTTTGAAAGAGAAGGAACAGAAGAGTTACCGAGAAGCTCTCAGGGATGAAAGCATTTAAAAAACTTAGCATGGTAAATATGAAGAATAGAAAGAGGCAAGGCACTTTTCCAGCCCAGACATTTGCAGGCTGATTCACCTTGACAACCACTTAAGTTTATGCACATAAAAGGATATAGAGGATTTGACACAATGGCAGGTAGGAGGAGTTTCACTGACGCATGACTTGAGAAATCCTCTACTGATCTTATGAACTGGTCCACACTTAATAAAGATTCTAAGCAGGAAGATGAAAAAAATCACTAGATATAAATATTTAGATCTCTATAATTTATATCTTAAAGAACAGCAAAGCAATGGGACCACGGACTAACCACTTATGATTACTTTTCTTGTCTGGACTCCTTGTCCAATGAACATAGTAGCTTTTTTTTTTTTTTTTTTTTTTTTTTTTTTTTTGCTTGGCCTCCATTTTATAAGTTTAACATTGATTGTATCTGGCTTCTCTGAGCTTGTCCTATCTTTGATTCTGATTCCAGATCTAACATGTCATGATTACGATTGGGCAATGATAAGAAAGCATAATATTTTATGTTAAAATGTAAAATTAAATGTAGAACTCAAGTTCTGCACCTAATGGCTCTGAGGGACCCATCTGGGTGGATCACACTTATGCACCGGAAAAGCTATGAATGTGTTGACCGTGTCTCATCTTGTCCTCATATTTTCAGGCAAAAGCTCTGACTTCCTAACTTAAAGTCCTTCTGACTGGTACAAGTATATACTCAGAGACATCTTTTACATTTGTGTTTAGTGGTTTTATTATTGAGTTACTGAGTATAAGGAACTCTTATATGTGGCCATAGTTAACACGTGAAGGAGTAAGAATGGCAAGAAGGCATTTGTTCACCACCGGAGCCTATTATCTGGCTCAGGGTTCTTTCTGAAAATTACAGCAGTTCACCAGCCTAAGGTACATGGAAAGGAGGGCCTGACCTATTATCTAGCCTGACCTATGACACTAGAATACTTGCTAAGCTCCAGCCAGAGTTGCCACATCTTCATTCTTTAGCAATGACCCTGGCCTGTAGTCTTGGACAGTCTTAGTGACTACCACTCCCACAGCCCCTTAATGAAGAGATTGGCCCCAGGATTCTTTCTGCATAAAGTTACTAGAGCCTATGCCATATGCATTGAGAGAGACTAATGCTAGGAATATAGTTAACTCCAGCCAAGATAGGTTGAACCAGAGATGTGCACATTATCAAAGCCAACCGTTATCTAAGACTGTTTGGCTTGAAACACTGCCTTATAATCGCGCTCTATACTAAAAAGTACTGATGGCAAGGGCTAACATCCATAGAATGGACACGAAGAAGGTTATGTGTCCTTGTGGTGGATTATTGAGAGATCCAGCTCTTAGAGGCCCTATAGATATAGAGGATGTAGGGAAGAAGGAGCTATAACTGAGGTTCTGAATGAACCCTGATAATCCAAATCTAGGAATTACTTGGATTTAAAATACCTACATGGATAAGAAGATGATATGTTCCACTGAAAGACCGTAGAAATAAGGTTGGGAGCAGTCTCTGGAGCCAAATTGCCTATGTTTGGATACTATTCCTGCCACTTAGTAGCTCTATGACCTTCTACCAGTGACATCAATTCTGTGCTTTAGTTTCTCCATCCGGAAAACAACAATAATAACAGCACCTACCAGATCAATTTTGAGTCTGAAATGAGCTAATACACATTGAACACTGAAAACAATGTCTGGCACATAGTAAGTGCTCAAAAATATAAGCTTTTAGTGTTATTTTATCCCGGTACGTAAGTGAGGCAGAGTAATTTGTTGAGATACTGTGTTTATTCTCCCTTTACTTTCCCTTTCTTGTATTCCAAAAAAGGAATGGAATATTTTCTTTCCTGGGGAGAGAGTGGGTTGCGTTGCAGGGTCCAGAGTCTGTCTTACCTGGAATCCTAAGCATATTGTAAGGATTATGCTCAAAGGAGGGGAAGGAAGTAGTTGACTTTAGAGTAGACAGAAGAAGGAGTGAGATTTCTCCAAGCTTTGGGAAGGACTGACAGTTGACAGTTGGGGAGTAGTAAGATCTGGGGCCACCTCCTGACAGAACCCCTGAAGGTACTGTATCTTTGGTCAACTTTAGGAGCTCGATTCTAGGTGCTGTGGCTCTCCCCTAGGCGTGGGAGAAGCGCAACTGCTTGCTTTTACAACACCGTGCAGGCTTGGACGAGAAGGCATGACGGCCTGACGATTAGAGATTCTTTCCCTATTTGACACTTGCCACACAAAGCTCCTGAGTATCTGTGTGATCCTAAGGAGTGTAGAAAGCTCCAGAAAGTGATTGGAATTTAATTTTTTGCCAGTCTTGCAGCACAGAGATGCGCAGTTGAAATACATTTGGCTTAAAGGAAATGAAGAAATATGATAGTTCTCCCATCCCCAAGTTTGTGGCGTACCACTCATACCAATTACACAATAAATCATCATTACGAAGAGTAATTTGGTGGTTTTGTAAGGTCTTTTCTTTATAATGTTAGAAAGGCTAAATTATAGATAATTTTGTGCTAGTAAATAAGTTACAAGGAAAAGATCCTTAAAGGGAATGAATGAGAGGTCAGAGGGGTGGGATGAGTAGCAGTGAGGATTCACCCATGTGAAGTCATTGTTTGTACTGGCGAAGTTAATAATTAAGATGTCCTTCAGAGGTAAGGGAGGGCTTTGGAGCACATGGTATCTGTCACTTTAGAGTGTATATTAGTTTCCTAGGGCTGCAGTGACAAAGCACCACAAACTGAGTAGTTTAAAACAAGAAATTTATTCTCTCACAGTTCTGGAGGCTCTAAGTCTAAAGTCAAGGCTTCAGTAGGGCCATGTTCCCTCTGAGACCCATACTGGAGAATTCTTTTGTCCCTCATCTAGCTTCTGGTGTTTGTTGGTAATCCTGGACATTCCTTGTCTTGTAGATATATCACTCCAATCTCTGCCTCCATCTTTACTGCCACGAAGCATCTTCACTGGAAGAAATCTCTTTTTCCTTTATGCTGGTATTGCATCTAATTCTTATCTTTCTTGTGGTATTTATCTTGCATCATAGTTATTTATGATTGCATCTGTAGTAGGCAACTTTTCAGCTGTCTACCCAGACAACAAAATCTCTACGTGGGGAATAACAGTCCAAAATAGCAGGGGGGAGAGTTCTGTATTCATAGTACCTAATCATTGCCCTCCTCCCTTCATAGCTGATTAATGATGCCTGGGCAACTGACCAAATGGAATCAGTAAGATTCTCTCCCTAGGAAATCTGAATTTGGGACTCAAGCATTCTGTGGAGTCCCATTGTTTTTGACTACACTGAGGATATGTTAATCCAAGAATTGTTAGGGCCAGCAGAAAGCTCAGAGGAACAAAGAAAGTTGTTTTGAACAAAGGAGAATAAAGAAGTGTAGAGGGGAATGGCTGTAGTGTTAGAAGAAATTATAGGGAAAAATCAGGATGTTGAAATTTAATACTTCTTGTTGCTTGCATCAAAGTTCTGCAAGAGAGGAATTAACTCAAACTAGAACTGAGGAGGTCTGCAAGGAAACGTAACAAGAAATACAGCATTTCTAAGGTAAGTGCTTTCTGCTTATGGACTATAGTCTAAATTGACCAATTGTTCCATAATTTGGAGACTTACAGGAGAGAAAAACAAATGGCTTCTGTATCTCAAAACTGAAGCTGGTACAATCAGTGGCAAGGAATTGGCAGCCATAGCTGAAGATACAACTGATGGTCTACGTCTTTCTCAAGTAGGTTCTCTTTAACAGTTCTCTGTCAGACCAAGGGCAAAACCCACTGACAGTGATCTAGTTATGAGTGACAGCTCACTAAGGTTATTTTAGGAATAGGGAAATGGGTAGAGTGCAGACATTGAGCACATAGAAAAGATAAAAGAAAACTTAAAAATATATACAAAAGGAAACACAGTGGAGTATTAGAATGGAGCCTGAGAAAATCCAGAATCCCCTGGTATTCCTCAAGGGCCTACTCCTATTAAAAGGAGGGCCACTACCTCAGATGCATCTTAAATGAAAGAAGAAGATTAGCCGCGTCTCCCTTACCCTAGGGTGATTTTTTTGTGACCTCAATGCAAAAGCCAAGATGGAGGTCGTTTAACTGAGGGACTAGGGGCCTGGGCAGAGTCCTGTAGCCTATTGCTCAAGGACAGAAACATCTAGGCTAGTGTGAAGATTCAAGAACATGAGTTCACATCTTTTCCTTTGACTACCACCCCATGAAATGCGATTTAAATCAAAACCTATTGTGCTAGAGTACAGAATGCTAGTTGCCTACCGCAATATCTCTTTTTCTCTTTCTTTAGTAACCGATTTCCAATTTTTATCTGGGCACACTACCATTTGCAATAAAAGACTAGACTACATTTCCCAACCTCCCTTACTTTTAGGCATGGTCATACCTTTAAGTTCTGGTCAGTGAAACATAGGCAACAGTGTTTCATGGACCTTCTGAGGAGTTTCCTTAGAAAAGATGGAGGCATGTCTTTCTTCACCTTTCCTCATCTTACTGCCTGGAATCTAGATATGATAGCTGGAGTTTCGTCAGCCATCCTGGGCCATGAGGATGATGGCCATACCCTAGGAAGTGAATTGCTACAGAAAAGCCAAGCCTGGCCAAAAAACCCCAAAGGCTTTTGATTTTCAACCCCTAAGGCAATCCCGACGTCACTGAACTCACATCCACAGGAAGAGGGTTTCTGAAATGGTGCAGTCTCCAGAAGGGTAAACCTCCCTAATGCCCCTTTCAGGAATAGCCAAGTAGGACAATGCACAAGGGAGATGATCTCAGAGAAGAGAATCCGAGACATGGAGCTGGGCTGACCAAGAACGCACTCTACTGCCAAGGAGTTCTTGCTGTTTATGTACATGATACGTAAGTCAATATATTGATTGGCAAACTTCATGTATTGTATCAATTTTTTTTTTGTATTTCCAAATGGGAGGTTTTATTTAGTTCATCCTGTTTTCCCTCTATTATTAGACACTGACTGTTTTGGATATGGTCAAATGTACAGTTTACCTATAGATGTGAAACCATGGGGAGCTACATCAAGACCTGCTCAAGATGACTGTAAGTCACTGAAGGATCTTGGGCTTAATGTTGGGTGCACTTGGGATATACGAGTTTGGATTGTCTTTCTATTTAGAAGGCATGAGTAATGAGTACATTTTCGTTTGTGTATGGTATAGTGGCGTTATATTAGTTGAAGACCTTCTGTAAATTGGGTGGACTATCAAGTTTGTATGTTACTTTTGTCTGTCCAACATACGTTCCCGGTTGTTCTGCAAACGGCACTTTGGCTTCTCTTTGAGGGACCAACTCTTTTTTGCTCTCTCTCTCACTCTCCCCCCCCCCCCCCTTTCTTTTTCAATCTTCAACTTCTAAGCAGAGATGTCCCCTTCCCTGGTTCAAAGAATAGGTGCATAAACTCTAACTCTAACCTGACCAATTAGAATGTCCTATCCCCTGGCATCAGGAATGGGCATGTGATCTAAGCAGATATAATCATGTGCCCAAAACCAGGCCAATGAATCAGCCATTAGAACGAGACTGGAACTACTGAGAACAATGCATTCTCTTCTTTTATTTTTTTCCAGCTTTGTTGAGAAAGAATTGACACATAATGTGTAATTTTAAGGTGTACATTGTGATGATTTGATACATGTATATATTGTAAATTGTTCACCACAATAGGTTAGTTAACATATCCTTCACCTCACATAATTACCATTTTGTTTTTGTTGTTATGGTGAGAACATTAAAGTTCTACTCTCTTAGCAACTTTCAAGTATACAAATATTATTAACTATAGTCACCATGCTCTACATTAGAGCCTCAGAACTTATTTACCTTATAACTGACAATTTGTACCTTTTGACCAACACCTCCCCATTTCTCTCACCCCTCAGCCCTTGACAACCACCATTCTACTGTTTCCATGAGTTCAATGTTTTTAGATTTTACATATAACTGAGATCATACAGCATTTGTCTTTCTCTGTGACTTATTTCACTTAGGATAGTGTGATCAATGTCCATCCATATTATTGCAAATGGCACATTTTCCTTCTTTCTAATGGCTGATTAACATTCCATCACACATACACACACACACACACACACACACACCACCTTCTTTATTCATTCATCCAACAATGGGCACCAAAGTTGTTTCCATGTCCTGGATATTGTGAATAATGTATTAATGCCATATGATCTAACAATTCCACTAGTAGGTATTTACCCAAAGAAGATGAAAGCACTAATTTTAAAGATATACGCATCCCTAAATTTATTGCAGCATTATTTACAATAGCCAAAGTATGGGAGCAACCTAAGTATCCATTGATAGATAAATGCATAAAGAAGATGTGATCACATGCGCGCGCACACACACACACACACACACACACACTTGAATATTGCCCAGCCATAAGAGGAGGAGATCTTGCCATTTGTGACAACATGGATGGACCGAGAGGGAATTATGCTAAGTGAAATAAGACTGAGAAAGACAAATACTATACAATTTCACTCATATGTGGAATCTAAAAACAAAACAAATGAATACACAAACAAAAAGCAGAATCAGATACAGAGCACAAACTGTTTGTTGTTAGAGAGAAGGGGGTGGAGGGATGAGCAAACTGGATGAAAGGGAGTGGGAGATACAGGCTTCCAGTTATGGAATAAGTCACAGGAATAAAAGGTACTGCATAGGGAATATAGCCAGTGGTATTGTAATAGCACTGAATGGGGACAGATGGGAGCTACACTTGAGAGCACAGCATAAACTAGAGACTTGTCCAGTCACTATGTTGCACGCCTGAAACTAATGTAACGTTGCGTGTCAACTATATTTAAAAAAATCCACAATGAGGTATCACCTCGCATCGGTTAGAGTGGCTATTATAAAAAAATAACAAAAAACAAAAACAAGAGATAACAAGTGCTGGTGAGGATGTGTAGAAAAGGGAAGCCCTTGTACACTGTTGGCGGGAATGTAAATTGGTGCAGCCACTGTGGAAGACAGTATGGAGGATCCTTAAAAAATTAGAAATAGTACTGCACTTTCTTTTAGGTTGCTAATCTAGTTAGATGCAAGGGCAGACCTTCTAATAACAATCATGGAGGGAACTGGAGCTCGGAAAAGGAGAGTGGTGGATCCCTAACATCACAGCTTGAGCAGCAGCATACAGCTGTGCTTGAAGCCAAACCGTCCCTGGATCTTTCAACTCCTTGACCTACTACTATGATGTCCTCTTAATCTTTATTTTGAATTTTGTCACTCATAACCAGAAGAACTCTGACAAATAGACACCCATATCCTTATAATGTACTACTGTTATTACCATTTTACCTATTTTGTTTAGTTTTGAGAGAGA
Organism: Panthera onca; assembly: GCF_046562875.1. Taxonomy (NCBI): domain Eukaryota; kingdom Metazoa; phylum Chordata; class Mammalia; order Carnivora; family Felidae; genus Panthera; species Panthera onca. The sequence continues at coordinate 20,136,220 of NC_138357.1, read as the reverse complement.
GAGAGACAGAGACAGAGTACAAGCAAGGGAGGGGCAGAGAGAGAGGGAGGCACAGAATCTGAAACAGGCTCCAGGCTCCGAGCTGTCGGCACAGAGCCCGACGTGGGGCTCAAACTCATGAACCGCGAGATCACGACCCGAGCCGAAGTCAGACCATAAGATCGTGACCTGAGCCATTGCTATGAGCATTGAGCTTTAATGTTCTCAACATAACAACAATGACAACAAAATGGCAATTATGTAAGGTGAAGGACATGTTAACTAACCTTATTGTGGTAAACATTTAGTGATATATAAGTGCATCAAATCATCATATTGTATACCTTAAACTTGCACATGTTATATGTCAATTATATCTCAATAAAGCTGGAAGAAAATGATCATATTAATAATCTTTAATTGTACAGTTTGGTGGCATTAAATATATTCACATTGTTTTGCAGCCATTACTACAATCCATCCCCAGAACTCTTTTCACCTTTCAAAACTGAAACTATGTCCCCATTAACAATACTTTCCCTATCCCCTGTCCCCAGCCCCTGGAAGCCACCATCTATTTTCTGCATTTATGAACTTGACAGATCTGGGTACCTCATATACGTAGAATCATACAGTATTTGTCCTTTTGTGAATGGCTTATCTCACTTAGCATAATGTTCTCAAAGTTCATCCATGTTGTAGCATGTGTCAGAATTTCATTCCTTTTTAAGGTTGAATAATATTCCATTGTATGGATATACCATTTTTGTCTGTCCATTGATGGACACTTGGGTTGCTTCCACCATTTTGGCTGTTGTGACTAATACTGCTAAGAACATGGGTGTACAAAAATCTGTTTGAGTCCTTGCCTTCAATTGAGTCATCTGCTTTTAAAGAAACATGTAAGCTACGGGGCCCCTGGGTGGCTCAGTCGGTTGAGCCTCTGACTTCGGCTCAGATCATGATCTTGCAGTCCGTGAGTTTGAGCCAGCCCCACGTCGGGCTCTGTGCTGACAGCTCAGAGCCTGCAGCCTGCTTTGGAGTCTGTGTCTCCTCTCTCTGCCCCTCTGCCTCTCATGCTCTCTCTCTCTCTCAAAAATAAATAAACATTAAAAAATTTTTTTAAGAAACATGTAAACTTGGATAGTGAGCATATTGAATAGTGTGGACATAAGACTAGAATACCTCTCTCTGAACGTTTATACTGTGTAAAACTCTCAAGGTCCTTGAATGAGCATCTGGGGGAGGAAGAGGGAAAGGTTTTAGATTATTTATCAGTCCATCAGATGGAGACTCAGAGAAAATTCAATTTAAATTGGAGAAATAAAGAAATTCCTTATACTCATTTTGTGGAGTATCTTCCTAGCTGCTATACTGATTTGACTAAATTTCTATTATTTGCCACAAAATGAGATTTAACTCTAACATATTTTCTCCTCTCTTGGTTTATAAGGTCTTTTATAATGGAATCTATATCTGAGTAATTTCTTTTTATTCTCCACAAAAGAAGTATCAAAAAAAGGTTAATTATATGAAATACCACTAGGAGATCTGTGATGCTCTGGAGAACAGTATGGAGGTCCCTCAAAAAATTAAAATAAAACTACCCTATGACCCAGCAATTGCACTATTAGGTATTTACCCAAAGGATACAAAAATACAGATTCGAAGGGGTATATACACCCCAATGTTTCTAACAGCATTATCAACAATAGCCAAAGTATGGAGAAAGCCCAAATGTCATTGACTTATGAATGAATAAAGAAGATGTGGTATATATATGTATGTATGTATATACATATACATTCTTTTTAATGGCTGAGTAATATTCCTATATATTATATATATGAATATATATATGAATATATACACTCATATATGAATATATATATGAATATATATATGAATATATGAATATACTCATATATATGAATATTACTCAGCCATTAAAAAGAATGAAATCTTGCCATTTGCAAGGATGTGGCTGGAGCTAGAATGTATTCTGCTAAGCAAAATAAGTCAATCAGAGAAAGACAAATACCATATGATTGCACTCATGTGTGGAATTTAAGAAACAAAACAGATAAATATATGGGAAGGGGGGAAGAAAGGGAAGGGAGAGAAACAAACCACAAGAGACTCCTAATGACAGAGAATTAAACTGAGGGTAGATGGAAAGAGGTGGGTAGGCGATGGGCTAGATAGGTGACAGGTATTAAGTGGGGCACTTGTGATGAGCACCGGGTGTTGTATGTAAGTGACGAATCAGTGAATTCTACTCCTGAAACTAATATTGCACTGGATGTTAAGTAACTAAAATTTAAGTAAAAAAAGAGATCTGTCATATATCTGAAACATAAGGTTACCAGGGAGGCCAAAAGGGCATTTCTGTGATCTGTTCATTCAACACATATTACATTCATTCATTTATTTATTTATTTATTCATGTTTATTTTTGAGAGACAGCACAGGCGGGGGAGGGGCAGAGAGAGAGGGAGACAGGATTGGAAGCAGGCTCTGAACTGGCAGCACGAGATCATGACTTAAGCCAAAGCCAACTTAAGACACTCAACTGACTGAGCTACCCAGGTGCTCCATGATACTACATTAAAAAAAAATACGCTTATATATATCATAAAATTTACCATTTTAGCCATTTAAAATGTGCAATTCACAGAAGTATATTCATAATGTTGTGCAATTGTCACCATTTTTCAGCTCCAGACCTTTTTTACCATCCCAAATGGAAACTCTCTACCAACTAAGCAGTAACTCCCTATTCATTCTAACCCTTGGTAACCTCTATTGCATTTTCTGTCTGTATGTATTTACCTATTCTAAGACCTAATGTAAGTGAGGTCATACATTATTTGCCCTTTTGTGTCTGGCTTATTTCACTTAGCATAATGTGCTCAAGTTTCATCCATGTTGTAGCATGTGTTTGAATTTCATTCCTATTAAAAGCCAAATATATTCCATTACATATATATATATGTATATATATATATATATACACACACACACACATATATGTATGTATGTATATACATCACATGGTATATAATATATATATATATATATATATATATACACACACTACATTTTATTCATCCATTAATCTGTTAATGGACACTTGGATTGTTTCTACATTTTGGCTATTGTAAAAATGCTTCTGTAAACATTGGTGTACACGTATCTGTTCGAGTCCCTGCTTTCAATTTTTAGGGTATGTACCCAGGTGTGGAATTGCTGATTCTTATGATTCTGTTTAACTTTCTGAGGAGCTGCCAGACTGTTTTTCATAATGGCTGTGCCATTTTACATGGCTACCAGCCAATGCACAAGGGTTCTAATTTCTCCATATCATCATCAACACTTCTTTCCATTTTTTGAATGACGCCTATCTTAGTGAGTGCGAAGTGGTAACCTATTGTAGTTTTAATTTGCATTTCCCTAATGATTGATTGTGTTGAGCGTTTTTCATGTGTTTATTGGCCAATTGTATATCTTCTTTGGCGAAATATCTGTTCAAGTCCTTCCTTTGTCCGTTTTTGGATCGTTATTTATTTTTTGTCGTTGTTGAGATGTATGATAATACTTTTTCATCACTGTGTTAGGTGCTGGAAATATAGCCATGGATAAGACACAGACTCTGTCCTCAAGACACTCCCAGGCTAGTGGGAGAAGCGGACAATATTCTAATGAGGTGTGGTAAATCCAACGACAGTTTTATGCTGAAGGTATTGCGAGAGTTTCAAAGAGGGGCACACTAGTGGAGGTGGGAAGCAGACATGGAAGTTTTCCTGAGGGATATGGTGCTTTGGGACTATCCTGGTCTCAAAGGATGCTAGGCAGGCAAAAAGGGGGAGGGTGGACATTCCAGGCAGAAAGGAAACCGTGAGCAATGGCTTGCAGGCATGAAACAGCAGGTCGTGTTTTGGAAACTACAAACATCTACCTGCTGTTGAAGAAGCAAGTCCAAGGCAGGCAGTGGCGAGAGATGAGCCTGGAGAGGTAGATGGGAACTGGATTATGCCACATGTTATAGGCTGTTGTAAGGTGTGTGTGGGCTTTATCCTGACACCTACGGGGAGTGACTGAAAGGTTTTAAGCAGAGGAGTTACATAGTCAAACTTGTGTTTTCGATCAGAGCTTCCCAATTTTTTTTCATAGCCCATCATAGTACACGTAGCCTGAGAAGTCTTGTCTGGCATTGTGAGCTGCTCCTGACCCATCACAGCTGTCCCAAGAGGTGAGACTGGGAAGTTGTCTTAGAGAGATCATTGTGACAGTCGTGTGAAGAACACACTGGGGGAAAATGACACTGGAGGCAGGCTGTCAAGTTCAACTAACCAGGTATGGTGGGGATAGAGAAAACAACTCAGAGATAGAATTGATAGGACTTGATAGACTGGGTATGGAGGCAGGGAGGCAAAGGTGATTCCCAGGATTCTTGCTTGGACAACTGGGTGGAGAAGCCGCATGTTTGAGAGAGATTATGAGTTTAGGGATGAGAGTAAAGGTTTACTTTGAAATGAGTGGCTGCGGATGCCCAATAGGCCATTAAGTCCTTGTTGGCTCTATTGGCCATGGAGAAGTGAACTCTATAGACCCAGGAGCTAGTTCAGTGTGGAAATTCTTGTTTAAAATATTTTAATGTTTTATTATTTATTTTTGAGAGTGAGAGAGACAGAGCACGAGCGGGGGAGGGGCAGAGAGAGAGGGAGACACAGATCTGAAGTAAGCTCCAGGCTCTGAGCTGTCAGCACAGAGCCCAATGTGGGGCTCGAACTCACAAACCACGAGATGATGACCTGAGCCGAAGTCGGACACTTAACCAACTGAGCCACCCAGGCGCCCCTCCGTGTGGAAATTCTTACAGCTTTGAAAGGAACCATGGAGGTGACTGTACTACAGACCCACCTCCTTTGAAAACTTTCCCAGCCCACAGCCTCAAGGAGGCAACCTTTCATATGTACCATGAGACTCCAGCCTTTTGGACACAACTGAATGTTATAAGGATGAACATTTGACTCACCAATCAAATTCTCTCTCATGAGAATCAGGCACTGGGGCCCAGTGACTGAGTCAATTGTTTGTGGGGAAGCAAGCCTGAAGGTCAAGTAGATTATTCCTTTTTTTTTAAGTTTATTTACTTATTTTGAAAGACAGAGAGAGAAAACACACATGGGCACAAATGGGGGAGGGGCAGAGAGAGGGAGAGAGAGAGAATTCCAAGCAGGCTCCACATTCTCAGTGCAGAGCCCTGTGTGGGGCTTGAACTCACATACCATGAGATCGTGATCTGAACTGAAATCAAGAGTCAGACACTTAACTGATTGAGCCACCCGGCTGCCTCTCAAGTAGATCATTCCTAAACTGTGCCCCCAGATTATCAGAATTGTTTGGGAACTTGTTAGAAATGCAAATTCTCATACCTCATCCCATATCTACTGAATCAGAGACTCTTGAGTGGGTCCCAGCAATCTATGTTTTACAAGCCTTCCAGGTGCTTCTGGTGCAGGTTATCATTGATATGGACTCAGGATAAGACTACCATTCTGGGAGTAGCCCTGATCAACCACAGGAGTGTGATAAGTAGGCATAGAAACCTGGTTTGCAGAGAAGTAGGAGACTGGAGGGGAGAGAGAGAGAGAGAGAGAGAGAGAGAGAGAGAGAGAATGGAAAAGAAGACAGAGACAGGCACAGACATACACACAGAAAGAGGAGAAACAAGCTCCCCGATAACTTTCCAGTTACATGAGGCCCAGTTGTTCTTCCTGCGATCGGAATTTGTGAAATTTCCCTATATCCTTGCATAAATCTTTTATTTGAATGAAGCTTTATTTTTTTTATAATAAAAGTGCTCTGATGCCCTAGTTATTTCTCCAAAAATCTATTACGCATTTACTGTGTGGCTACTGTTCAAGGCATCATGCGGGATACGAACCTGGTTGTTGCCTTTGCGAAGCCCCGTTTAACAGAGGAGGAATATAGACAATACCAGAAGGGTACAGGGGGGTAGCTACTGAGGTTTGAGATTATTTGATAAGCACTGAATAAATATTAGCTGCATCTCAGTGGTATCTGGTAAGGCCAAGGAAGACCTCAAGAGACTTGATAGTTGATATATACCTTGAATAATGAGTTTTCAAAGAAAAGGAGGAAGAAGATGGGAAGGTGTTTCAAGTGGAGAGAAAAAGAGCACAAAGGTATGGGAAGCCATGGTATGTATCCGGGAAACATGAGTGGTGTAAGGGCAAATACAAATTAAAAATAAGAGGCTTGGGGGTTCCCTGGGTGGCTCTGTTGGTTAAGTGTCTGATTCTTAATTTCAGCTCAGATCATGATCTCATGGTTCGTGAGTTCGAACCCAAAATTGGGTTTTGCACTGACAGCGCAGAGCCTGCTTCGGATCTCTCTCTCTCACTCTCTCTATCCACCCCCCCCCCCGACTCACGCAGTCTCTCTCTTTCTCAAACTAAATAAACTCTTAAAAAGAAGAGGCTTAATTTTCCTTGTTGGAAATAAGGGAAGAGACTTCTCCTTCATCTCTCTCTTTTCTTACAAAATTTCTTTCTGTGTCCTTTTCAAGTGTATGTAAATCTTGGTAATGGCTAAATAAGCCTTAAAGTAGCCTCACAATCTCCCATGCTTCCTCAAGGACCTGGGAGTCACCTCTTTGAAATGCAAACATCAAGGGCAATCAAGCCCCAGATCTCCATTCCTGGAGGGAGGTCACAGCCTAACTTCTGGGGACCTGCCTCCAATTTGCAAAACTATCTCTTTGAGGTAAAGATAGGAAAAGTTTGTTTCTCCTAGGGATAAAGTCAACTGGGGAGGTGGTCTCCCCAGTTACACTATAAAGTTAAGGCGAACTATGAATGACAAAAGGTGCTGTGAGTCCTCTTGAGGACTAGTTACCATTTATCTTGAAAACATGTCTGTAATGGGTTGTATCTGCTTGGCTAGATAAGGGGGTGATTCCTTTCTGGCTTTGCAGTTTCTTAGTGGATTGCCTAGGGTGTGCATCCCATTTTGGTTCAATGTTCATTCTGTTTTCTTTCACTACTGCCTTTGTGGAGAGGATTTTTGGGTTGGAAGATCTCATTTTTAATTATATTTCCCCAACAGTGGTTTGGTTCGTCTGGAGTTGTACTGTTACAGAAAGCAAGGGGAAAGAGGAAGCTTGAGAGCAAGCCCAAGGCCCAAGATTGCTGCGTTGGAGTGTAGGCTTTATCCCCTAAGGCAGTGAAGAAATCTGGAAGATTTTAAATCAGGGAAGCGAAATAATGAATTTTCGATCTTAGAAAAATGATCCCAGTAGGAATGTGGAGAGCAGATTGGGAGGGAGATGGGTCAAGTGGTATAGCACTAACTGTGGACAGGATAATAATCTTAGAATACTATTTAAGGGCTTTCTTGCTCTGTTATTACTCAAACGTTATTCTTGGATTGACCTTTCCCTAAGCCCCCTAACAGTATCTGGACCTGTGTATCTTTATTTTTACCACAGGGACATTTCTCCGGGATGTGGAGACTAGAGGACGACAGTAGTGGTTGTGGCTGCATGTCTGACACTCCTGCGCCACTTTTCCTGAACGGTTTGAGTGCCCCTCCCCTCTGGCCCCACAATCTCATCCCAGTGACTCCTGAGGTCCGAAGCATCTTCAGGATCTACAGCATCTCTGACGATGTCCATCAGGAGAAAGGAGTTGCTTATTATAGAGGTCTCTACCATTGGCCGGTGCTCAGTTTGTGGCCAACACTTGCTTGATATTCAGCGAGGCCCTGAACAGCCACTGAACTGAGGTGTTACTGTCAACAGAGGTGCCTCGTTTTCTTAGTAGCCCCTACCTGGACCCCTAAATTGTGACCGTTGAGTGCCTGGATTCAGGTGAGCTCAGGTGTTTCCTTGTATAACAACCCATAAATGGTTTTCTTTAACATGAGACTTTGTAAATAGAAATTGAGAAGAACCCAAACACTTTGAACTACACACGTTTATTAAATAGTTAACAAAGGCACATCAATAACCACTTACTACATATATGTGTGTGTGTGTGTGTGTGTGTATAAAATTAACACAGATATGTTTCTTTCTTAACTGCCAATTTCCCCAAGAAAGAATTGTTCAACTCTTCAAGTCATGAAGGCTAAAGGCAAAGTCTCAGTCCCGATCTTAATCTTCTCCCCGCTCTTCTTGAGACCTACATTGATCCTCAATGAGTTGACCATCATCTTCTGTGGCTGTAATACTCTTAGAAGCATGCTGACGGCAGAGACTCCTCCTCAGATTCCTTCTGCATTCTCTCAAGTCCTGTTGGTAATCAGCAGGCTGTCTGCGTTAACAGGTGCTGTTGCCACTGCTTGTCGCTGTTCAACCACTGACATTCTGTGATCTTTCACCGATTCCTCTCTTTGTACTTGTACATCCATGCAATGCACTGAATCATTCATGGGGGAAAACCTCCCTCGTTCACATCAGGAAAATGTATCGTTTTTCCTGCGTCTCTTCTGCTTTGCCCCAGATGCCCTGCCTGCCTCTGCGCTGACCACAAGTTCCTTCTTACACAGATTGCCTCTTATTCTGATTTCCACTTTGGAAGGCTATGCTTTTGCTTCAGGCGTCTGTTTCTAAAGACAGGAACCGGACCTCCTGTTCCTGTCACAAACCTCACCATTCCATCCAGGTGGCTGGCCTATCATTACCACTCTTGGCTTTTGTTCCCCCACATATCCATGGTCTTCCTGCCTAAGGGAGAAGTGTAAATCCAGGTACTGAAAGGAAAATCTGGGAGGGCTCGGTTAGATGAGCATTTCTAGGACAAGAAAGACTAAAGAAAAAAAAAATCTCAGTATGTGCGTCCATCTGTTGAATATTAGCAAGTATAGGCATTAGGCGATTACAGAAATGTGATCACGCATCAGGCTTATCGCAGGTCATGCTCTTTACTACAGATGCTGACCACGTTGAGTGGATTCTGGCCTGTGGAACTGTGCAATGTTTACTATCTTGTCACTATTTTGGGTTCATTATTATAGCAGAACTTTCCTGACAATAACAGAATTACAAGAGCCTTCTTTTTTGGCCTTCTTGAGGTCATAAATGATGGTACCACTTGTCCATAGGAATTTGATCGCTGCCCAAATGCTGTTTGTTTCAGTAAAAACATATATCCCTGTCTAGGCAAGTGGCTGTCTGCTATTTGACCACTGGAGAGTCATGCCTTTTTATTTTTTAAGTAAACTCTACACCCAACGTGGGCCTCAAACTTACGACTTGAGATCAAGAATCGCATGGCTCTACTGACTGAGCCAGCCAGATGCCTGGAGTCATGCCTTTTAAAATACAAACATTCCCAGGGGGCAGCACACAAACACTGCCAGTCTAAAACCATAGCGTGAGTGGTCTCTTAGATCTCAGCTCGGAGCCGAGCCGCTCTCCATAGCCTGAGGTGCCCAGCAGGGAAGTTCCCGAAGGAAAAAAGCCCAGATTTGTCCGGGTTAGCAGGCCCAAGTTGCTACCTGGGGCTTCTAGGGAGCCAGAAGCCACCACAGAGAGACTCTTAGAAGAGCTGAACAAAGAGGTTGAAAAGCACCACGCTAACCTTTACATCCATATCCGGTTTTGCCTGTGGGTCAGCTTCCCTCTGGCCAAGAGAAACTCCATTTTGGATTGTGGTTGGGAATGCCTGCCCTGAATGCTTATCTATCATTCAGCAGCTTCGAAGAGGAAAACATAAACTGGATTCTGAAGGGGCCAAAGACCTTTTGTAAATGTCCAAGTGAACTGGTATTCATGCTGGGATTACCACAGACTCACAGAAGCATGTACCACACGCCCACGGGCTCAAAGTCGGCTTATCGAGAAGTGCCATAGTGGGAGGCACACGCAGCAGAAAGAGGAAAGCAGGGAACAAGGGACGAGGGAGCTCTTAGCTCTGTATGATTCGGCCGACACTGGATTTCCTCCCTGGCTCTTTGCACAGTTACAGACACGTGAAGAATACTTTAATCTGCCACAGCCTCTCGTCTCAGCCAAAGCCTCTTCGCCTGAGTTTTCTACCAGCCCGACTACCAAACAGTGGCCAATCCAGAGAAATTCCCAACTAGCGTTTTTTAAGTAGTTAGAAATCTGTCAGAATAAAGTATTATCAAGTTACATTTTGCTTTCTTAAAGAAGAAAAATCATTATCTGTTCATTCCAGTGCCATTTGTTGGAGAAAACCAATTTTAAGTGAGAGAACATTTTGATGGAAAAATTCATGCATCTCATTGTTATGAAACCATTGATGCCCATCTTGAAAAAAAGGAAATGAACAACACTGGTTTCCTATGTTCCACTGAAGATGCAAGATAGAAATGAATTACCAGAAAATACAAACTTCTAATAACGTATCTTATAAAATGCCTCAGGATTTCTGAAGCACAATAGAAGCCAGTAAGCATTATCTCAAAATGTTTAGTTTTCTTTTACTAAAATACAAATGTGCCTTTCCGGTGTTAGTAACTTCACTATCAAAGAAATAATATGTCTAATACAATGAATGTATTATCTATATAATTCATAATACTGAAGGTATATCTGGAAATAAATTTCTTTTATGCATGAAATAGATCTTTGAACCAAATCATAAATTTAAATTTTGTATTAGAATTACTAAATATTAGGGTTGATATACTAGAACAGGAGTAGCTTTTAAGTAAACTCCTAATGTGTGAATATGGATTCATAAAAAAAAGACATAACCAAGACATTTACACATTTTATTAAAAGAACCAAAAATAAACAATGCAGAAGTAGCATACTAAAATGACTGCATAATGCACACTTCTAAACACAAACAAGCAGTAGAGCACTATAATTTGGGGGGGGGGAGAACAGAAAAAAGTCAAAGCATCTAACCTATTGATAGCAGTTGAGGGAATGAACGATTGCATTTTGGAGGCAAAATATGATGCGAACAGTTTACATTTCTGAACTATTGTGGTCATTATTTAAATTGTTAATTGTTGCATGTGGCTAATAATTTTCTTCTCCACGGGGATCTCAAAATGGGCATTCTTCTGCCCCAAATGTGTGCTTCCATTTTCTACATCATACTGGAACGTTGTTATACAAACATTACAGAAAGCTCTTTTAAAAAGAGTACATTTAGGAACATCTTTACATTTAAAAGATTGTAACTTGGGGCCGTGATAACAAATGGCTCATTTGCAAATAATCAAGCACTAACAGTAATAATAAAAGGAAATTTATTTTGAAAAGGGCAACCCCAGAACCCAAGGGTATGATGGCCAGATCATTCTCTCAACTGCTAGACACAAAAGACACAGCAACAGAATAATTTGGTTTCCATCATGAACAAATAGCATCTGTATACAGACATAAAGCTTTGCAACCATGCAGTTCTATGACAGATAAATCTTTAGGTTGTGTGTTTGGGAGAAAAGAGCATGGCTTAAAGTTGGGTTACTTTTAGGTCTTGTTACAGAGGTATTTTTTTTTAATTAAAGTAATACAATGTAGAAGGTGTACAATGTAGAAGGTGAGAATTTTTGCAATACTTTCAAATAGTTGTGGCTTATTTTATAGTGATATATTTTTTCCTTTCGGGTACGGTATAATTGAGGATGGGTTCTATTTAAAGATCAAATTTCCTGGACTAATCCTGCTTTGGAGTAGTAATGGATGGTTCTTTCCAGGCCAGGTGGAGGCTCTGGAAACTGTACGAACTAGTCAAACTGAACCCTTTCCCGGCTTTAATAACAAAGGTCCCTTTTTGGCCTCGAGTCATTCACATTTTGTTATACTTCATTCTCTAATTTGACTTACTGAGATAGAGCCACTGTGTCTGAGCTCCAAAGAGCGTGACCCAACGGCTGTCAGTGTGCACAACATGCCATCAACTAATCGGTTATCTTTTGTGATGCTTCTAGGTTCATTCTTACTGTTTTATAGATGATTCTTCACTTAAAATCTTACATGTCTATTGACCTCATGACAATATATTCTCGTGGCGTACAGATGCACAAGGAAGTGTCAACACAAGAACACAGGGTAAGTTGGGAAAGTATGTTGGCGATGAGGTTGGAGTTGGGAGTCCCTAACTACAGAAGGCATGAATGCTTACATTTTATACCAGTGGAAATGCTGGTCAGACGGTCGGGCTGTTAGTTGTACAGCCGACTCTAAATGATTAAGGGCTGAAGGGAGAAAAAGAGAAATTGCCAACCAACTGGCCCTGAGCTATTGGACAACCGTTAAGGCTTGGTTGCTTGCTGGCTTTGGCGTATCTTCCTGTCTCTGTAAATGAGGACCATCAACATGGGTCAGTGATACTAATACCAACTCCCTTAATCCCAGGGTGGGTAACTTCTCCAAGGCGAGGGTGACACACCCCAAGACGCGAAAGACTCCAAGTACCAATGGTCATCCATCTAACCTCATTGCCTGGAGACGACAAAAAGTGAAATGGTGACTGGTACGTGACAGGGGAGCTCCAATTGTCAGGGACGGTCTGGTTAAAACATTCTTTTCCAGCTCCGTATGTAAGATTGGGACTGGTTCTCTTCTGTTAGGTCAAGCGGTGGGAGGCTGTGGCGGCACAGTGAAGCACTTTCTAATCTGGTAAAGGGAAGTCAGAAAACAGCTTCCACTGAACAGCTGTGCCAGGGGTATTTTGTTGTTGTTGTTAGAGGGAACGAAATGCCCCAAGCTGGCCACACTTAATTGTTAAATTAAGTCTTTCAATGGCTGCCGATTTGGTTTTAGGATATGGATTTTAAAGGGGGAAATAGTGGTGAATGTTAACAATTTGATTGTCACTGAAGTGGGTATTAATTGATGTAACTGATACCTCTCAATATGGAATTTTCTATCAAAGATGAAATCTCTGTTGATCAGAATGGAACTCTCCATCTTGTAACTTACAGGGTGTTTTACTGCTTGCAACCATTGAAAAAAGAAAACCTTTGCCAGAACCCTGCCTGGTGTGTGTGTGTGTGTGTGTGTGTGTGTGTGTGTGTGCGTGTGTGTGTGCGTGTGTTTACAATGGAGAGTAACCAGTTACCAGTCTTTTCTTTTGGTGACCTACCTGTAGCAAACCAGAAAGCTTCCGCAACAGCAAAGCAACATCAGGCTTTAGTTACATCTTCTTAAGCAAAATCCCCCTCTTTCTCAAGGCCTTAGAAATACCTCTATCTTACTAACTTTTCCACTATTATCACAGATTTCTTATATTAAAAAAACAAAAAACTCCAAGCATAGTGTTCATGGACTATGTACATAAGTGCAAAAAAGGTGTTTCTCACACAGTCGCACCCTAACTGAGACCATCAGTTGGCTGCAGCATATGCCTCTCAAACACTGTTAAGGGGTCATTCCACAGTATCTTTATGCGTGGTTTTACAAATCGGAATTCATTTCAAAATAGGCTTTCATCATTCTTCAATCCTCACTTGGGTATATTTGTGTGAGTACACAATTCCAGAAAAGAGAATTTTTGCCGTGACAGCCACGCCTCCTGCACGGGGTAATTTGGAAAACACAACGTCATGAAAAAAGGTCAGGTAATAGATTATAAATGCAATAATTGTGTTTTGAAGTCTAAACACTGTGGAATAACCCTATCCACACAACAAATTCTATAAGCTATAAAGCTGACTCTAGAATCCATGTGTTGTAAACTTTTTGATCCAAAAGTCATACAAGGACACACATTCAGCGTTTGCGTGGCAATTTGGGCTTCAAGGAAAATCCCGCTAGATCTGTTCTCTGAGTTTTGAGCTGTACCTTCTACAGGCTCATACTGTCAAAAACCATGTATAGTTTACAAGTAAAATTATTATCAAAAAAATGTGTCTAAAGGTAGCCATGTTGTAGTTTTGTTGCTCAAGCAACGACTAAATATAGTTAAAAATTATTATTTGTATATAAAGTTAAGTTTGTTCTTAAACTGTGAGCTGTAAAGAATAACTATGGACTATAATCTCTATGTTGTCATGCTTCAGTATCAGTGTCAAACCTATCTAGGTGGGTTGAATACATGTAGTAAAATCCAACTTTCTCTAACTCTCCTTCAAAATTAAGTTCATGAGTTACTTAGATACAAAAAACGTAGTGAAATGAAAACCTTAAAAACTAAAAAAGAAAAATGAAAACATGGCACCAATCGGTGACTTGGTGCTCAGAACCCAGATCTTGTAATTAAATCGACAGTTTGATGACGCAATCAACTAAGTTTGCAAAAAAAGTTGTGACACTCTTTTCGATACTATTCATTCCGGTGCCTTCGACAGGCACTGACTGGTACAATGAAAAATTAGGCCACTATCTCCCTACATCTATTCAACAGAATTGGGGAATCAGATTTCCCTACTTCTAGTTCAACGTGTGTAGAAATGGAGAAGAGACAAAAAGAGGACAACACTTAACGGCAAGATCAAAGTGCTTTCACATGTTCAAAAAACGGATGGCGAAGGTGGATGGAGGAGGGAGAAGATGGCTTTTCACATGACAACGAACTACAAATTAGACTCTAGTCTAGACAAGTGAGATGAAACGCAACAGCTGGTTAGAGAATCATGCTCCAATTGTCAAAGTAAATACTGTATTTAAGTAGCAATTTTATGAATCCATTTGGTTTTAATTTAATCTTTATCCCTCTTTAAGATATACTTATGGTCACATAGTGCCTTTTGAAAAAAAAATTTTGGATACTACTAAAACCCTCTTAACAGATAACTTCTAGATGATTTTCTCTGTATACCTGACCTGTTTTATCCAAGTTTCAGTACTCTGGCCTAATTTTGCAAAAGGCTGAGTGAGAGAAGTGGACAAAGACAATAATTTTGGATAAATAAGAATAGAAGCCCTTGTCATATACAAAGCTTATAAAATGTTAACTAAGAATCACAAGTGGTTGGAATTTAATATATACAATTCATCCAGTAAATTGTTGTTTAGAGTCACTGATTAGTCTTGTGACTTGGCTTTTGAACTGCGAATTTATAGTCTAATGACTTTCCTTTCTTCTTTTCTTGAATAAACATAATTTGAATAAGACATTGCACAACTAGTTTAAAGAGTGCTATCTTAAAATTGCCTTTTTGTCAAAGTTCTTTCACATCTGATCAAAACTTTAGTGCTTTGAGTTTTCTTTCTTTAAATTCATTTACAAAGCAACTTGTAAAATGCCAGCCATTATCAAATATTATGGCACCAAATCTACAACTACCCTGAATATCCTTCACGGACCCTCTTACTAAAAAACAAGTCACTACTGATGTCTTCCAGTGCTCACAGCATCAGAAACACTGCTGTTCTCTAGGTTTCTTGTCTATGTGCATCTTCGCCAGGAGTTTCAAAGGTGAAATGAGACAGCATGCTTTCGCGGAACGTCGAATGACACAAAAAGAGTTCGTTCTGCATTGAAAACATCTCTAACCCCTTTAAGGAATACAACCAGTCTGGCTCAGGTGTATCCTTCCCCGATTTGTGGGATTAGCTCTGCCCTTCCGGAAAGGGACTGGCACAGTTACACAAAACTCAGCTCTACACACAAGTCATTTCACAAAGGCATACACTACTTTCTTCTCTAAGAATGTTAAGATTTCGGGAAACAGAAATTAAGTGGTTCAAGGAATCAACAGGTAAAAGTCAGGACACCTCTTATTCTGTAACCCCAGGCAATACTGTTAACAGATGACAATATCTTGAAATTACCGATGACCGGGATCTGGGATTGCGAATTAAGAACAACAGGCTATCACATACCAAACAGCTATTTTTTGCTCTTTTGTATCCTGAGCTATACTGATCTGCTTCGGGATGGGGTCTCAAATGTTCCGAAGCACAAACAATGTGAAACAGAGGAACAACAGAAAGTCAGGAGAGTTGTTCAGGGTCTCACTGTCACCGATCAGGTAGGCAGGTGGCCTTGAGCAGGTCACATGCCCTAGGCCTCGGTTTCATCGATTGTGAGAAGGGTTTGCCAACTCCATCGTTCTGTGATTCAAATGCTGCTAGCCAGCTTAAGGTATCCTAAGTGGGAATTTTCTCTTTGCCTGTCATTTTCATGCAGGAAAATAAACCTGGTTTACATGTTAAATTTGATGATTGCATGCTTTCTAGTGAAAGAATAAATATTTAGTAGCAAATATTATATCCTACGGTTCCAGCACTGTGTAAGAATAGTAACTTTAATCGCTGAGTATATGGAGGAGCTACATCACATGCCATAGGAATCACTATTTTACTTGGTTATAAATTATTTCATAAGTATTAGTAATGTGAATTCAGCTCAGCTCTATGGGGTATAGCTGGTCTGTTTCATCCAAAGGGTGCTAAAAACCTCTCTATTATAATTTTCAAATACATATAAAAACAAACAGACCTAAATAAAGAAACAAACAAATGGCTGGGTTATGATAGGAGAGACTCTTGTCAATCAAGTCTGGGAAGGGCAGCACTTGGCATAGGCACCTGCTCCTTCACTGAAGTGGTCAGCAGAACTGGAAATTCAGTCGAATGGAAGCTAAAGACAATCGTGGACAGCCCTCCTATAAGTTTTAAGTAAATCAGAGAATAATTTAAAATGCCTTCCTACCCCGCCTCGCCACCCCGCCATTTCTCCAAACCCATACTCGGGCTCCAACTGTGATCAGTTGGAAAGACTGTCCATCTGGGGGACAAGGGCCTCCCTTTGAATCAAATCTCCTTCACCCTGACTTTTGCAAGACTGGAGCTTACTTATTATTCAAAGACAAGTCTAAAGAGCACGAGCCATTTGTATTCAGAGAATGGCACTTGTGTAAAAGGTTACGTTGCAATGGTTTTTTACACACTTTCCTCCAAAATGTAAAAACTATCTCTACCCCTCCGTCTCTCTGTTTAATTTATAACCTACAATTAGCATACCTTTAAGCCTCCAAGTAACAATTTTCAGCTGAATTTGACAAATGGCTGAGCTTTAGATGCTCAACCTAGGAGATAGGATCCTTGAACCACAAAAAATGTAACGGGCACCTTACATAATTCTTTTAGGATAAATGCAGACAAATTCACTTACAGGTAAATTGTAATTTTGCAAGCTTCTTAAGGAATGAGATTAGAGGTTCATATTTCAAGAAGTTTCCTGGGTTTTTTTTGCAGGTAATTATTTCTCTCTCACCAAAAATACCTACTCACGTGATTGTATTATGCAAGGTCAGATCTGCAGGTACAAATTATACACATGCATGCTTATGAACAGGCTTTGCGCACACTCAAAAGTGAGGCCTTTTAAAAGTCTGCCCCAAGAAACCTACAGACATGTTCTAAAGAGAGAGAAAGCATATTAATATTAATCTGTAATGGTTTTAAACACAGACATTTCTGCTTCCCATTAGTAATATTTTAGTTGAAATCAAACACCACACATCTAGAGGAAAACACTATAGTATGTAAAAACCTAGCACAACACATCACACCACAATACAATACAATACAATACAATACAATACAATACAATAGTGGGAAAAACGGTATTGGATACACTTGCTACATTCTAAATCAACCCAATAGACTATTGTGTAAACAAAACAGTAAGGTAACACTTCAAAACAGATGAACATTTATCCACCAAGAATGCACAGTAAGCCAACAGTCCACTGTAGAGATTCACTCAGCATATTTGTTATTGGAAAATCACAAAGAATAATGCAACAGATGACAAAATGTTACGGTCATGTTCTACCTAATAATTCAGATAAGATAAATGGTAGTTTTCTATTCATGTTTTAACATCTGCACTGATTGGTTAATGTTTTATTTTTGTTTGAATTTGTTGGTTGGTAAGTGGGTTTTGTTTAATATATTGACTGTACCACACTTATTCTTGTATTGGTAGAAGACCTATGAGAATATATATAGAAAGGCCATATGGAGGTTCTCACGGAGAGATCCTGATACTCCATAGCTCTGTTGTTCAGAATTTCGACTGAAATGGAAGAAGAAAGAAAGAGTGAGAAACATTAAGGGGTTATTGAAGCAGGAGTCGGGATACTTGTCTCTTGTGCCAGTTCTGTACATGAACTGCCAATAAATATATTACCCACCCTGAGTTTCGTGCTCTACATCTGTGGAAATGGGGCTGTCAGAAATGGTCGCCAAGAGTCATATACCATGACAGTTTATGGTTGCCACTGAGCGCTAATGTACAGAATTGCCCTAAGTTAAGGCATTATCCGCACAACGCTTAAACGTTTTGATGAACATCCACCCGTCTCTCTACTTTCTTCAACAAGCAAATATTAACCAAACTTTAAACTTTTTAATCTGAACGTTTTGGAGCCATGTGGAAATAGCCAAGGTGTGAAATCTAGGTATATAGTATTTTACAAAATTACAGTTTTGAACTTTGGGGAAATGTTCAACATCTGTTACACATTGAAGTGATTACGGTCTGCCAAATACCTCTACGTTTTCTAATGGAATCTGGCAGAAAGGAATCACGATTCTCAAACATGTACTGTTGGAAAGCTAATTATATTTGACCACTTTTGTTTACCTTGATGTAAAGAAAGCAGCCCATGAGAATCAGGCAAGTGAGTGCAAAACCTATATTCTCATGTTTGGTGCTATTCCCAAGTTGCCATCATCCCAAATGGTACCCCTGAACACAATTACAATGTACAGGTACCTCAGTTATTCCATGCCCTCGAAGGTGTCTTTTTAAAACACTCCTTAGGGTTGAAGGGACTTGTTTATCTAATGTGCAGTCAGCTGTAGGCTCTGCCCAGGACGGAGTGAGTGTTTGGAGCCAGTTCTGAGAGCCTCAAATTTTCAATGACTAACAAATGCCATTCAGAAGTGGTACACTTGTTGAATAAGTCCCTATTATTAATTAATTAAGATACCTAGGAGTCTTAAGTGGCTTGAAAAGTCACATTTTCCAAGTCAATGACTGCTCAAATTAAGTATGTGCTAGGGCTGCCCCGGACCAGGCAAAGAGGAGATCAAAGGTGGGGGGGTGGGGGTGGGGGGGGGGAAGGGGAATCCAACAACAACACATTTCTTTAAAGCCATGATTTGAATGAAAATAATGATTACATTACTAAATTGTGTCACTCAAATTCAAAACAGCTGAAGCAATTCTGATAGACTTACATGGAAAGCAACACATAATGGCAGACTTTAAAAGCACTATCTTCTACAACATCATGGGAGAAGCATACTGCTTACTGGCTTTAAGATATTCATCTTAGTCAAACTGTGACAAAATTGTTTTGCTTTACTTCAGCACTAACAAAAAAAATGAAGCTAGAAAAGTGTTAAAGGATTAAAATTCAAAAGTGATCTGTGCCTTGGGCTGACAAATCATACTCCTTTAATAACAGGAAAACATTTCAGAATTTGTAAGCTCATTGGGAAAATACAGTACCGGCTGTCATTTTTCATGGAAAAAAACTGCATTATTTGCTCCCCACATTTCAATTTGGACAGTTGAGGATGCTTAAATAAAGCTCTAAGTTATAAGCAATATCTATCAATGAAAATATTTACCAAAGCCCTTAGAAATGCAATTGTGTAAATAAAAGATACAACCTATACATATTATTCATATTAGTACTTAAAGCAACTTACTGTTCTACTGGTAACTTCTACATCTGTGAAACAAACATGCTGCTATTCAGTTCATCTATTGATAATGGGGGTATCTATAGTAGTAAAAAAGATTTTAGATTAAAATAGTTTCTCGAGAGAATTCCATTTATTTTGTTCACTGTTGGGGCATGGTAATTAATAAGCAGAATCAATTTCACAGAAAAATTTAGACATATTCACCATATCCGCTAATAGTTAATTGTCCAGAGCACAGGTCTGAATGTGGTTTGTTTCCCCAATGGGTTAATGCTCTATGTGCCGTGTGGTTATCGTACTTGTAAATGGAAGCAGCTGTGGGATGTGCAGTCTTGAAGCATGGTTACCACCTTCGTAAGGCAAAACAGCCATAACATTACACGATAGTTATTCTACGTATCTCATTACAGTTTCAAGACTCTCCCACAGCCTAGAATTTGTCTTGCGACTCTGCCTGTAAGTACCTAAAGCGAATGAAAACCACAACAACACAAGCACATCTAATGTCAGTGTGAGATCTCTGATGTCATCACTGTGTGTCACTGAGCGTCAGTATGACATCTCTGATGTCATCACTGGGCAATGATAAGGATCTCTGTGCCCTGGAGAGAAATGTGTTACCTCGCTTTCTCTCCAGCAGATCTGAAGGTAAAGGTGATGACTGTACTCAATGAAAGTTGAAGCGCAATGACCAGAAAGATGGTAGTAAAAGAAAATAAATTCTTCTCCTGACCCATGAGGAAGCATTTAAGGAACCCCCAGTATATGGATTTGAGGATTGGTGTGACAGCAACAATCGTGGATACGGCATATGAAGGGCAACCTCTGGTACCTGAGCGAACATGAGAAAACCGGATTCATCTGAGGATGTGTGGCAGATTCATTCTGCTAGAATATACGCAACGAGAAAAATTCTAAATGTCACAACTGCTCAACAGACACATAGGAATCTGGATCATCTCGCGCCAATCCAAAAAGCATATACTGTGCCTTACCAACACGCTGTAGTTATCTGAACAGGTAAAATAAATGGCCAAACCTGATTGCCTGCGGCTGTTGCAGCGAACGGAACGCTGGCGGCAGGTGGTGTTGCTGCAGACACAGTGGTAGGTGTTGCACCGTGCATCATGGGCACTTTCAGTAGGAAACCATGGAAGCAACACACGGAAGGGTGGAGAATTTATGCAGCCATGACATACACGATGGAATGGGGCGTGGTAGGTATCACAGCAACAAGCCATGTGACATCATCACGATGGATACACCAGGGTGCAACATGCAATCACAGTCAGTGCAAAGCAACACAGCGTGGAAGGGGGAAAAATTTAAAAAGAGAAAAGGGGAAAGCCAATTATAGTTACCATTAAGGAAAATGGAATCATTCTCAACCAGTTAGTTTTTTTTTGTTTTTGTTTTTGTTTTTTTTTTAGCAGAATCACATTCTAGTTGACTTAAAAGGCCACATTTTCAGAAAGGGTTACAAGGAGTACATATGACAGAATCTGATTTTACCAAGGCTATCTATAGGAATACCTAGTGAAGCAGACAAGTGGCTGGTTTGCACATCTGAGTGTGAGTAGGGAAGTGTGGATTGGTGTTTGGGTTCACTAACTTATAGACCTGAGTATCGTCACTGCATTTGCAGGTGCAAAGAGACAACTATAGATGTACTTACCTGATCTACATGCAACAATAACAACAACAACAACAACAACAACAACAACAACAACAAGGCAGTTCGATTGGTGGGCCTGTGTATGGTAGGGGAGCAGATATGAAGAATACAGTGGACTATGCACGCAGATTTTTAAGTACGGCTTTGGCAAAGCCCTTGGAAATCTAGGCTATTTACCAAACAAACACACAGGGTGCTTCATGGTAACTATATGGCAAAATCTGGTCTTCATCCCAATTAGTGCAGCCATGACTGTATGGCTAGCAGCTGTAACATCTCTCTCAGGACGGTTTCCTTTTGCCTTTTCTAGTCTCTAGCCCATTTTGAAAGCTTTTTAGATGCTTTTCTCATTCCTAGCTCATTTTGGAAAGCAAACGAAGGAATTAATGTGTGAATGGTGAGCGTGCATATATAATAATTTATGTCTACATCCATTGAATTCAGATTTTCTCAAAGTCTACAGAGCAAGTGAATGGCACGGAGAGAGGAAGATCAATATACACCATGTCACAGAAACCACAGATGTACCCCAAATGGTGATCAACAGAAATCCTGTACTTAGCCCTTATGTGTATCTCCGGTTAGCTGTTACCTATAGACACCCCTTACTGTATCACATGCCGGTTCTACACTCTTGTTTTCCCTTTAGGAGCACAGCAACTATACAGGATGCAGTGCCACTGAAACACGCAGTTTGCATTCCTACACAGAGCTCTTAGGTGCAAAGACAGGGGTACGGAGTCACAAAACGTGAAGACACAGACACGTTTTCCCAACTTGCAGAAGTCTGTTCTAACCACATGCGTACGATGCTGCCGTCAGTATCAGTGGAAATGTTTCCATTTCCTTCAGGGGACAGCCAATCCCTCAGTAACACTAGTCCCTTTTGGGTTCTGCATCTACTCTGGGCAACCAACAGGATGAAGGTTAAGCCGTGGCAAGCTCTCAAATAGGATGAAAAGCACTGGATTGATATGAGATGGTGGGGGTGGGGGGGGTGGGATAATTCCTCCCGGTAGCACACGGAGCTATTTTCTCCTGGTCCGTGCCTGGTTCCCATGGACTGTAGGAGCTGGGAACTCCTGTACCAGAAACAAGTCACTTTCTTATCTTCTGCAGTAGGGGCGATGTAAAAATGGGCTTTTATTGATTTTTATCACGTGCGTGTGTGAGAGTGTGTGTGCACCTGCGGATGCACGAGCAAGGGAAGGGCAGAGAAAGAGGGGGAGAGAGAATCCCAAGCAGGCCCTGCGCTGTCGGTGCAGAGCCCAATGCGGGGCTCCGTCTCGTGAACCATGAGATCATGACCTGAGCCGAAATCAAGAGTCAGACACTTAACCGACCGAGCCACCCCAGGTGTCCCTAAAAATGGTCTTAAGAGGGACACCAGATTGTGTTGGTGACGAATTAAAGGATCTGCGTGTAACTGACTGTTAAAAATTACATAATCCTAAAGAATCATTTTGAAAGGGTTCTGTTGGGCCTGGTTTCCATGCACATGGCACTTCATTCTAGAACACTACAGAATGCTCTCACTCTGCTTAACTCATCCTTTCTCAACATTTGAGTATTGAATGATTTAGATCTCATGAATAACTTTTTTTTTTGGGGGGGGGGAGGGAAGGATCATTTTGTGATACTTTACAAATTATACATTTGAAATCTTTTAAAATGTCTTAGTCACAGATGTAAAGCTAAGAACAAAAGTGTCCACTCTGGCTAGATAAGGAAATGTTTCAAAATATTTCAGCTGCAATTTGTAGGACGCAAACAGACA
This sequence comes from Panthera onca, assembly GCF_046562875.1. Taxonomy (NCBI): domain Eukaryota; kingdom Metazoa; phylum Chordata; class Mammalia; order Carnivora; family Felidae; genus Panthera; species Panthera onca. The sequence goes on along the minus strand of NC_138357.1, from coordinate 20,113,162 downwards.
CATGGCAGGGTTAGTGTTTGGCCACAGTGGCAACCAACTAGGACCCCAGAGTGTAGCAGTGTTGAGATTCCACAAAGATATGAAACAGCACCATATTACATCTTAAATCCTCAGAAAATGTCAAAATGCAGCTAGGACATCAGCTTTAAAATACAAAAGTGCAGAACTGTCTTATTTTCTTCTTAGTTGGGACGAGGTGCCCTAGCCTGCCTATGCTCAGCAATGCAACTGCTTTTCTGAGATATAATGTGTACATATAAACTGTTACGATCACAACAGAGGTGCATCAGAACAGCAGGAGAGGGGAAGGTCTGGTAGCCACAGTGGCGGAAACGGAGACAGAAATAGCTTCTTGAAACTTTTGTCATAAGTATGCTCAGCTTTCCTGATGGCAAAGGTAGACTCCAGCAACATTTTCAACCTGCTTTACCTTGTCTGTTTTCTCTCTTCTTTGTGCCCCGACTCCACATGCCCTTCCCCCCAAGCCAGTGGCCCAGGAGCCACATCACTCAGTCACTCATCTCTTTCACAGTCATGACAGAAAAACACGTTTTTTTTCAGATTAGAAAAAGTTGAGAATGTTTGTACAAAACCTACCAACACTTGAAGCGGGTGCCATGCACAGTATGGGCCCTGTACACCATGCAGAAAAGCGTGAAAAGTAAAGGAGAGAGATTTCATTATTACATCTTTACTGAGAGAAATAATTTTTAACCCGAAAGATATTCTTTGCAATATTAATTAATGAGCACATGCAAGTCCAGTAATTTCCCATGCTTATAATTATAGCTCAGTTTTAAGATCACCAACCCAGGTAATCAAAGTAATTCTTGGATTCTTAGGTATAAGAGCGAACATTAAGTTTTCTTTAAAGGAATTACCTCACTTCAATTACATATTTATTTTGGGCACATTTTACCACAGCCTCTTCTTTCTCACAACCGTGGACTGGACTATGAACATACAGCAAACAGGCTTTTTTCATCAAGAGGGGGCGCTCAGCCCGACAGGTTTTAGTTTTGTTTTTGATTAAGGGGAAAGGGAGTCTTCTGACATTGTGCTCAGGAAACCAGACTTTGAATTAGCCAAATCCAGCAAAAAAAGTCTAAAAACTGTGTTTTTAAAGTGATATCATAAAGAACTACTGTGGTTAGTAAATAAAGACTTTTTTTAGGTCTTCTTTCCAAACAAATTAGCTGATTAATTTATCAGTTAACCAACAGGTTGTTTCAAGGGCAGGTATATAATACCATGTGCTTAGTATGTTTACATAATTAATAAAGTTTTCTAAAATAACTTTAAAGCATGTCAGTATCACTTCATAATAGTTGCCAAACTGGGGCATTTATGATTCTGGCAAAAACCAAAAAACTACTCTACTCTCAGTGATTAGGATTTTCCATTTATCCCTAAGAGATTATATGCTCACTCTTAAAGTACTGAACCATAGGAAGAAAGGTATTTCTCCTCACATATGATATTTATTTGAACAAAATTTTCTATTCAATTTGGTATAAAACTGTTATGCTATTAGATACAGTTGAATGTAGAAGGTAACCAAATATCCTGCATAGTATCAGGAAAATATGATAAGCTGCTATATTTTTTATATTAACTGCTATAAGAGTTAAAGGCTAAAACTATGTGTTTTATACATATATATGTATGTACATATATATATGTATATACAACTATACCTACAGTGTCATAAGATAGTATATGGTACAGTTATAGGACAGTGTATATATATATATATATATATACACACACACACACATATTTACATATATATATTTACATATATATATATATTTACATATATATACATATATATGACTGTATACTGTCATATAACGACACTATAAGTTCCAGGGTAGTTTTATTATAACTATCTTTGGCATATCAAAGATATATAGACTATATATTATTGCCATGCTGAAACTGTGAAATATTTTTTTTGAGGGGTGACCACTGTCTTTCAAAGGGATACCTAAGAGTCAAGGAATTAGTTTGAGACTGAACCAAGTGAATCAATCTTAAGAAGCAAACGCTAAGACATGCCAAAAAGAAAAATGTTGACCATTTTGCCTAGTTTGATTTCAACCCATTCATTTGCAGGAATCATAGCAAAACTGGGGTTCTCTAGACTAGCAGATCAAGTATAACTGCCTTGTCTGATTTCCAGACAAAACACCTGTCGACGGTCCTCGCATCAAAACTCTGGCAGCTGGTGCGCACTCTATACATTCACACCATCATGAAACCTGTGCAGCCCAGAGTCCCTGTTCTCACCTGCAGGGATATATGCTGGTGGCTGGAGCTGCAGGCCAGCCAGAGCCTGCTGGCAGTGGAAAACACTGGGATTAAAGACCGGAGTGGCACCATTGGTCTTTTCAAGCGCCGATCTCTTTGGTATCAGTTGAAGTGCACCAGGCTGAAGGGCCTGCGAGGGAGAGATGGAATAATAAATAGCATCAAAGAAAGTAACAAAATGTCCTCAAGGCAAGCAAAGCAGCAGTTAGATAAAGGTATGGCCCGGGAACCCTTTGCAAGGGTATCTGTTGAGCAATTGACTAGATAAGTACCTAGCCTGACACAGAAAATAAACAGACAAGGAAAAAACATACTGGTTTTCAACTTCACTCATTTAAGCAAATAACAAAGGACCTCATCATTTGAGCAAGATGTGACCCAAAGCTGTGAACAGCAAATACTCATTTAAAATTAACATCTCCGGGATGTCCATCCATTAATCTATTACGATGAGATGGGCAAAAGCAACAGATATAGCAGGGAAGAGATTTTTGTCAGTTAAAATTCCAACGTGGATCTAGGAGATAAATGGTATACAGGTGATAAAACAGATGTCAGGAGGTCAGAGTTTGATCTTGTAGCTCCGTAAAGCAAAATCCAATTTATATAAGGACTTCCAGTGCAAATTCTAGAACTGTGCTTCTTCCAACTAGCATGTAAGGGAAAAGTAAATAATTTTCTTCTTCACGACGCACCTCACCCAGATAACACAGTAAAATATGTGCAATTTTCATTTATAGATGCTCACTGTGCATTTCGGGATGTACCATCAGCTTCGTTAAGTCCTTGTAAGGTTTCATTCTAAAATGTATTAGAATTTAAAACTCTCCTTTCATGTCTACACTTCTTTCAAAATCTCACGGTGCCCATGATACTCGGTCAAATTTGCTCCTGGATCAGATTCATTAGAGAAGTTGGACATGACTTTCTACATTTTTTTTTCTCTCAGCAAATTGCATGTGACTTAAAAGACATGTCCCAGCAACAAGAATTAGGTATGCTCCAAATTCTTAAGGAGACAGGAACACTTGTGTTGAGTAATGAGCATTCCATATGCCAAAAAGGGGCATGCCATGACCTTCTTTCTCCTGTGGATAAAGAAGTCTAAAGGTATCTCTATTTTTTTTTTTTGAAACTAAATATTTACTCTTCATGTCTTTTGCTTTTAAATGCATACATGCTGCTTCAGTGAAGTCAACCTGAGCTACGCACATGAATACGAAGAGGGTCAAAAAAAATCCTTCTTTTATGAAACATTTCAACTCTGAATCCTTCAAAATATAGAAAGCCTAAATTTCTTCAGGAAGCCTCCTTTATTTGATCTTACCTCAAACCAATTCCTGTGGGCCAATCTGACCACACTACTAAGACTCTGCTCTGACCAGCTACTCAGAGAGGAATGTTATATTGATATTCACAAGTACCAAATGAAGGCCTACTAGATAGTATTTAATTCTCAACAGATTTGGAACCGACTTACATGCATCCTACCAAACACACTCAAATCATGAGAAATGGACACATACATATGAAGGCCCCGTGACTGAGCACGGGACAGGTGCACAATGGTACATCCCATGCATATGAGAACCTTTATTTTTAGGGGAAACTGTATTTCTCTTGTGTATCATAGACGCACACTGCTTCTGAACTCCATGCCACTGACCCAAGTAATCAAAAAAAATTGGAGGTTTAAAATCTGCAGTGAACACTCTGGATACCTTGCTATTTTCATAGCTTAAAATCCTCTCCTTCGAAAGAACTTAAGACCAAAACCATTTGGTGAAGTCTTTTTAAAATTCATTAACAGACTGTTTTACAGATCAAGGGAGAAAATAAGTTTCTTCTACTTTCATGAAGTGATGGGTTCAGTTCTGAGAGAACAGAGGAGGTGAAGCAAGTCCAGAATCTACAAGAAAAGTCTGGAGAAATCTGGAGTATTTGCCTTAGAAACAAAGACACTAGAGTCCCACTCGTATGGAATAGGGACTGACTTATTTTGTGGAATAAAATAAGTGTAAGTTCCAGTTACACCAAGATCAACTTCAACTCAATAAGGAAAACCTGAACAAATAGGGATGTTTGAAAATACAGTAAAACCTTGCATTGCGAGTGACTTGTTCTGTGAGTGTTCCACAAGACGAGCAAACATTTCTAATACATTTTAACTTGATAAATGAGCGACGTCTTGCAATACGATTAGTACGTGATGCCGAATGTCACATGATCAAAACTGAGCCAATGGTTCTTGAAATTCACTTTGATACATGAGTGCTTCGGATTATCAGCATGTTCCCAGAACGAATTATGCTCACAAACCAAGGTTTTACTGTAAATCTATCTCTTTCATGAAAAGGTAAGGTCCTGTCATGGGCTTCAGGATCCTGTAGGTGGTTTTTTTCTCCACGGCCAGGAAACATGAGGTTTCCTCAGGGTTTTGTCCCTTATTGAGATTATTATACCCTATTACATGAGGAAAGGCCCACATTAAAAAAAAGGAAAAAATTACAAGCTGATTTTCTTTTTTTTTTAAATTTTTTAACGTTTATTTATTTATTTTTTTTTCTTTTTTTTTTTTTTTTTTTTTTAATTTTTTTTTCAACGTTTTTTATTTATTTTTGGGACAGAGAGAGACAGAGCATGAACGGGGGAGGGGCAGATAGAGAGGGAGACACAGAATCGGAAACAGGCTCCAGGCTCCGAGCCATCAGCCCAGAGCCTGACGCGGGGCTCGAACTCACGGACCGCGAGATCGTGACCTGGCTGAAGTCGGACGCTTAACCGACTGCGCCACCCAGGCGCCCCAACGTTTATTTATTTTTGAGACAGAGACAGAGCATGAACTGGGGAGGGTCAGAGAGAGGGAGACACAGAATCCGAAACAGGCTCCAGGCTCTGAGCTGTCAGCACAGAGCCCGACGCGGGGCTCGAACTCACAGACCGCGAGATCATGACCTGAGCCGAAGTCGGCCGCTTAACCGACTGAGCCACCCAGGCGCCCCTACAAGCAGATTTTCAAAGTAATTGACAGCTGTGACAAACTTAACTAATCATAATTTCTATTTCTCAACCTATCACACTGTAGTGTTATGCATGTATTTTTCCCACCTGCTACCTTACTGACAAAATGTCCATGAAGGTGGCTTAAACAGGGTAGAGAGACAACTTTCTGCCTTTTTGGGATATTAAGATTAGCTAGGCTATCAAAACTACTCAAAAATAATTTACTGTTTAAGTGATAGAATTTACTCTTTTCCAAAACATGGGAGAAAAAGCACAGTAGGTTAAAATCATTAGCGAAGCTTTGAAACAATTATCTTTAGAAAATTTGAGCAGATGAAGCAGAATAAATAGGTTTTCTCTTTTCCAGCTTATAACCTTGGCTATCCATACTACGATCCACTCATGACTATTCAAGACTATGGTTATAAGGATATTAGACAAGGTGAGGAATGTACTAACATTTCCCCCCAAACAGCCTACAACCCCTGGTCCGTTCTTACCATCGCGGCGGCAGCTGAGTGGTTCATCTGGTGATGAGCTGCCCTGAGTTTGGCTTGCAAGTGAGCAGGAGGATGAAAGTACTTGCATTTCTCCCGGGAGCATCGGCCTTTGATGTAATCCATGCAGATGGTCACAGTATTATCGCTTGCCTCGATCATGGAAACATCTGTAGGGTGAGCGTAGCGGCAATCGTTCTCACCACGGGTACAGTTTCCGCGCTGGAATTCTCGGCAAACCTTAAATTACAGTGACAGTGACAACACATATCACATGGATGCCTGGAAGCTGATTAGCTTTTATTTATTTTGCCAGTGAACGTAAGAGCAAGAGTATACATGATTTCGTCATCTATCTAGGAAAATTCTACAAAAGCTGAAGGATAATGTGAAGCCATATTCCCGGTGAGACGTCCACATAGATGTTTCTATTCCTAGAAAAAAAAAATATTCCGCTATGCCCAAAGGAAAGTTGTCTGCTTTAAAAGTATTGTTGAAAACCACTTTTTAATCTTCCGCTTAATTCACAGCCTGAAGTGTAATTAGCCAAATTTTCAAGAGGGGGTTATTTTGCTAAAGTCCAAGATGAGTCTTTGTCACACAGCAGTGCAGTTTTTCCCAGCAAAATTGTGGATCACAACTGAGTTGCGTGTACAGTCAGATTCCATTACGATACAAATGCCAGGCATTTAAGTCAGCCAGTGGAGTTGCCTTTGTATGAAATGGACTAGTTATTTATTTCAATGTAGGAAGAATGACAAGGGAAGACTGAAGGACTTCCATAAATCAAAAAAGCTGAAGTTTCTTCTAGATTGCCTTTTCATAAGCAGCGGGGATATTCATTATCTAGTCCATCATTCTTAAGATGGAGAAAAAGGTTTGCATACTATGATACTCCCTTAATATTCTGCATTCATAGAGACTTAATCTACTTTTTTTTTCCCAGTTGGATTATTATAGCAAGTAGAGACTCATTAACAATACGGCGATCCCAGTCTGTAAAGCTGGAGCCTGGGTTAAAGGAACATTCCCACCAGCCCTCTTGTGCCATAGCAAAAGGGATGCAGTGTCCGTATCTGGGCACACTAGGACACCGTGTGACCTGTTGTACAACTGAATCAATGCGTTGCATAACAGGCTACAATGGCAGTAGTAAGACATTTAACATTTTTCTGAGGTTATACTTCATAAGCTAAAAACTCAGGTGTATTTACTGAAAGCATTCAAAACGCTGGGCCCTGAGAATGTTGCTTTCTGCGTGGGGTTGATACTACCCTACAGGTATTTATATATTTCCACATCAATACCTCCAGTTTATCTGAACGGATCGGTTTGGGACCGGCAGCTCCTGGCAATGCGAGAGGCGCGTTTCCAGAAATCAGAACAGGTGCATTCGGTACAAGTTCAGCAGGAAGCAGGCCCATCCCAGGATGAGGTAAGTAAGGATTGAAAGCCATGGCAGGATTAGCTGCAAGGGGTGGATTCACAGGAAAAGAAGTCTGCACGTTGAAAAGAGAAAAAAAAAAGCCATTAGAGGTAAATAGATTCTTTTCTATTATTACACAGGAGGCATTCTTTCAAAGAGCCTAAGCCATATCCCAATTTACCATTGTTGCTTTTGATTTCTGCCACAAGTGACATCACCTGTACAGGCAATCTGCCTTGTCTCCTTACACAGGCATGGCCCTTGCAGGCAGACTTCCAGTTCTCCCGAAAGCCCCTCTGTTCCACTCTCCTCCTTCCTCTTTCCATCAGCACTGCCTGGCCCGAAGGCTGCCGGTCCTACCAAAGTTCCACCAGCCCCACCACCACCTCACTCCTCTTTTTGGCCCACTATCAATTACAGAAGACAGAAGGGAAGTGAGGAAGAAAGGGGTAGATTAAAGAAAGGTGAAAGCTCTAACAACTTCTTGCTGTCCACCTAAAATGAGATTGGAATGGTCGTTTTTTAAAAAAAAATTAGAGGTTCTATTTCACAAATGAATCTGACTTGCCCAGCCTCGTCTTTACCTAGGGGGCCAGATGATATCCATAACTCAAAAGGAGGCCCTAAAAAATGTTCCAAGGATCCCTGTTAGGCAGGGAGACATAACATAATAGGACTTGAAGGTATATAAACTGGAGCACAACTTGTCAAGAAAAACATTAGAAATGCAAAGGGCTCTCACAGGTTTTTCTCTCTTATGAAAGTCCTCATCTCAAGAGCTTGATACATGTATCGCCTTTATTATCTGTAACCATGTAGTTTATCCCTCTGTGTGCTGTTTTCCAGTTTGTTCCACATGTGGGAATCTTTTCTTTTCAATGTGGTTCTAATTTCTTTGATAGTTCTCTTTTCTCCACTGCAATACCCCATTCTTAGTAAATGACTGATAGAATCAGTGATAAGGTTTAAAAAGAAATGGAAGCATTTAATGAATTAATAACAAACCATGGTTAAATGCAGTACATTTCTAGCAGGGACTCTATAAGGTAGCTAGTGCCTTGGTGTGCACCTGGTGGTTTCTCTCGGTGCATTATTAATAGCATCTGTTCTTTCTTGCTTTCTTGTGATTTCTTTCACTAAAGAAAGGATGAATCTTTTGCCCCGTCAAGCTGTATCCATATCTTCTGCTACATCACATGAATAGGAACAGCCCTAAGTATAGGTAGAATGGGAGGCTATGGAGTATGAAGTGAGGGCCAATATATATATTCACCAACCCACCCCCTAGTCTGACTTGAAATTCTCACCTGCATAGCCTTCTCCCCAAAGCCCATTAAAAACCACACGCCAGGGGCGCGTGGGGGGCTCAGTGGGTTAAGCATCCAACTTCGGCTCAGGTCATGTTCCCACAGTTTTGTGGATTCAAGCCCTGCCTCGGTCTCTGTACTGACAGGGGAGAGCCTGCTTGAGATTCTCTCTCTCTCCCTCCCTCTCCCTCTCTCTCTCTCCCTGTCTCTGCTCCTCTCCCACTTGTGCTATCTCTGTCTCTCTCAAAATAAATAAACTTAAAAAAAAAAAACAAAACCACATGCCAACATGGAAGGAAGGGGCTTCCCAAAGAACACTCTACTGTAGATGATTTTCTCAAAGTAGCTAATTGGCACATTAGGAAGGACAGAAAGAGCTTGGCCCCTCAAAACTGACAAGACTCACTAGGGTGAGTAGAGAATGCATGGCAGCCAAGAGCTTTCAGAGGAAGGGGCAACACCAGGCACCGGGAAAGATGATGGTGCAGTCAGGGAGGGGCTTTAAGGTCTGAGGACCAGGTCTAGGGCTGACCCAGCCCAACTAGGCATTGGGATGTAAGGCTGTAAGGACACGCCATACTTCTCACTGAATGAGATGTGAAGCTCCAGGAATTAGCTGATGTGATATTGTTATATAATGAGATGGAAATCTCTTGGAAACTGCCACCCAGGCATGCTTCCACGATAAGGCACAGTTTATCAATTTGATGACTCATGGTTGTCTCAAAACCAGCAAGAATCTCTCATTGTAAAAACTCTGCATTTGAACCACACAACAGTACTTTGTTTTACTTCTCTTTTCTCTCTGACTTTCATAGTAAATTTCTCACTGAAGTCCCCCTGCTGTTTCTCCCGGATGCTTTCCGCCTTTGCCTTTTACAGAAGTGAGAAGAACCATTATTACAATTCTCTTCGAAAACTACTGAATTAAAAGAAAGACCTGTAGGTGAATGGGTTTTCCAGATTAAAAATCATTAATCACTAATAAATAGTGATCAGTTAATAATGTTTAAGCCTAATGCATGTAAGTGATGCTTCCTATTTGCAGTAGCTCTGAACTTCTGTAATTTTTTTCCTTCCTTTTTCGGGGAAATTTTCCTGGTTAACTTCTGCTTTCTTTGGAATATATTGTAACTTGTTTAGGTTTGTTACAGGCTTCAAGTGTATGAAAAGAAGTTGCAAATTACTTAGAAGTCCATATAAAAAGTGCAAAGGGCTTGCTGAAAATGTTTGGATTTTTTTCAGGTTTTGCCACGAACTATACTGTGCCATCTTTACGTTCTAAAATGAGTATTAACACTTTTGTAACCATTTTCTCCTTGAGTAACAACTTCATTCTTTAACACTGTTTATTGAGAAGAAGCAAGTTCTTCTAAGCACAACCCTTGGGCCTAGGCAGGGACTCCTGAGCTCCTTATTTATTTTCAAATGGACATTTTGGTTTTCTTACCACCACCTCTGCCCCAGGGTAACTATTCCATTGAGTTTGAACATTTCAAGGGCTTAGCTTTGGCTAACAGCCACCTGTTAAGCAGCCGGCAAGCTCACACATTCAGTTTTAATAAGCAGTTTTAATCCTGCCTATACCTCGTCTGCAGCCCTGCCTGACAGTTGAGCTAACAAGAACCCATCTTGGGGGTAAAGAACCTTTTAAAGAAAAAAATTCCTAGCCGGCTGAACCTGAAATGGTCTGGGCACTTAAATCTGTTTCAGATACTCACTCGAACCTAAATTATTTACTAAATATTTGAAAATATGAGAAGGTTTTTCCTCCGAGAACCAGAGGGGTGGAATTTCAGCTTTCTCGGGGTCTTATAAAAACAAACCGTGAAGAATGGTGGAGACAACTGATTCATGAATAACAAGGTCACCTAGACAGTTATTTACTCCCAACGTCTCCAACAGCATTAGCTGGTAGGGTAGGAATTCCCAAGAGCGATCGCACGGTACCTAGGAACTACCAGGGCCTTAGAAATACCTCGTAAAAGTCAGTGATCGCCTCTAGAACAGTGGCCCCTAATCCTGGACTTCACTGAAAGCTGTGGACTCTGAATATGGAACTTGCTCAGCAACTTAAAGCCCTCACAGAATTCCCGCTGGGGCTGGGTTATGGACTAATCACTGTCAAAGAGTGTGTGTTGCAGGCTAAGTAAGGGTAGGCAGACTCCAGCCCCTGGGCCTAATCCGGTCCCCCTATGTTTGTATGGTCAGGATGACAAACCAGGATGGTTTCTACATTTTTAAATGGTTGAAAAAAATAAAAGATGGAGACTATTTCATAACACACGAAAAGTGTGTGAAATTCATATTTCACTGTCCTTAAATAAATTCCACTGTGCTCATTAGGAGATCTGTATTGATGAAAAGTTGTACATATTTGTTTTTTCTCTTTTTGGAGAAGTACCTACATAGTATCCTTGACGTTGCCTCTTGTGCCACAAAGCCTGAAATACTTACTAGTTAGTCAATTACAGAAGCAATTGCTGACCCTCATTCTAGAGGGTTCCAAGAAAGTAAAGCACTCCATCCATTTCTGGAGTAAAGCACTAATTTTATATGTATATAAATTTAATACTTGTGGCATGATTCCACAAGTTGAAAAGGTTTGGCTTGAGAAACCAATACTAAAATATTCACTAAAATATTTTCTTAATTGGTACTAAAATTAGGATTCTTCACTATTTATTTATGAAACAATAAGTACTCAGTGGTTAAGAATGGGGAGATAGATAGAATCTTCTGAAAGGTAAAATTTTAGGAGCCACCACATTTTGGGTCTTAAAGGATTCTGAAGCACCTTTTTAAAAAATGTTTATTTATTTTTGAGAGAGAGAGAGAGAGAGAGAGAGAGAGACAGACAGACAGAGACAGAATCCCAAGCAGGCTCCAGGCTCTGAGCTGTCAGTACAGGGCCCAACGCAGGGCTCGAACCCATGAACCACGAGATCGTGACCTGAGCTGAAGTTGGATGCTCAACCAACTGAGCCATCCAGGCGCCCCTTGAAGCAACTTTGAATTGTAATACAATCCACTGAAAAACTATGCCTGAAATATCTCTAGTTTACACATACATTTTAGGAACATTGAGTTATCATTTAAAATGGGTTATCCCTCAAACTAGTATAAAGAAAAAAATGTGAAGTGCTATGTGAAATCAATCTTTGTGTCTCCCCAACAGCTTAGATCTATTTGTAGTTACTTCAGTAATATCCAAGGTTCATTACAATTATTGTGTGATGAATGCAAGACACTCTAAGTCAATTATGCCAGTCCTTGCCTGAAGGCAACATAATTGAGGCCTTCCCTCTCTGAGCTCCTGTCTAGAGGTGGGCGACTAAACATTTCCTTTTATAGGATGGCAAACATTTGGTAATAATTTGTTGACTAGATTTTAATACCAGAAAAATAACACTCTTTAACTTTTACTAGCACTCATAATACCTTAATTTTATTGCTCATTGACAAGCATTTATATAGTATAAAAGGAAGCCCTGCTCACCATCACCATGTGAATTTCTGTCCTTAGCTAACCCCAAAGCACTTTGAAATCTATAAGTCTAGTTTCCCCCAGACTTTACTGTCCACATGGAGCACAACCGAATAATCTTTCTTTCAGAGTTTTTGCTTGGTCATCTCCACACTCTCTGAGTGATGTTCTGAGTGATGCCCGCATAACCTCCAGACTAGTTAATTGGTCCCTCAATAATTGAGAGTTAACTTTATAAACAGACGCAAGCTGATAGTGGTGTTTATGTACTAATCCTACTTGTTAATGAATAAGTCACTGTGGCCCAAGAGAGAGCTAGGCAAAAAAAAAAAAAAAAAATCACCAAAAAAATACATAAATTCAATGGTCAAAAGTGAATAGTTGTCCTCATCTACGTCTGGCTTTTCTGACCTTAATCACAGAAGGTAGGCAATGGATCGATACCTTGTTGTGAGTGTTAAAGGTGTAAAACATAGCATGTAAGGGAGGGCACAATATGGTTTGGATCTGCCCATATTTGGCAGAAAAGAAGCTGCAAAATAGGCCAGCAGTTACGACGGAGTGCCCAAAGACAAATCTGTGTAACACCAGATGATTTTACAGGTAAGAATATGGCAAGAGGGCAAATGACTTCTTTAGACGGGCAAGGCAGTTTTGACTCTGTTCCTGAAAAGTGAACAAAGACTGACCTAAAAATTGTATGTTGGTGAACTATATGTGATAACAGCGGCACTCAAGTAACTAGTACTCCACCAGGAAAGGGAAAGTATGGAAGACTCAAGTGGTTACCCAATTTTAACAAAGGGGATTAAACAAAACATGAGTGGGGGAGGGATGACCAGAGCTGAGAAAAGCAGAGAACCGCAGCAAGTCTGGAGACTATAAACATTTCAATGCAAGTCCAGGGTAAATAGATGCTAAGGGTTATTATAATTATCAAGGGTTCAACAAACCTCCACCACCACCACCACAACAACACAACAACACATAGTTAATAGAAAGATAACTCTACAGAGGAAAACCAGAAAAGGCGAAAGGTATAACAAAATGTAGAGGATCAGGTAGAAATCAGAAACTAAGAGTAGCACAAAAATATTAATTCACCATCTTACTATTGTTAGATCATACATTCCTAGAGGGCAGATGCTCGATAAGTATGTACTTGGTTGAATGAAAAGAGATTCCTAAGCCACTGATTAATTTTAGGATTATCAGTTAGAAAAATCAAATTCAAACATCACAGCACAAAAGAAACACTCAGGGATCAGAAGTGCTGTCTGCTAAGGAAGACTTGAGGCAGAAGGCTGCTCCCAAACGGTCTTTTCACATAGATGCACATTGTGTGTCAGCAGCACAGGATACTTTATACACACGTGTGTGCCATGCAAGCATACACACATACACAAATATAGGGATGTGTGCATTTTTAAACTGGAGTGGCTGAATCGTCAGTATCAGAAGGTATCCAATGTAGAGTTCTGAAACAATGGCTTTGTGATACTATAGATCAAAAGATGCAACTTCTTTTTTTTCCTTCCTTCCTTCCTTCCTTCCTTCCTTCCTTCTGTTCTTTCTTCCTTCCTCCCTCCCTCCCTCCCTCCCCCCTCCCTCCCTCCCTCCCTCCCTTCTTTCTTTCTTTCTTTCTTTCTTTCTTTCTTTCTTTCTTTCTTTCTTTCTTTCTTCCTTTCTATAAGTAGGCTTCATGCCCAGTGCAGAGCTCAACTTGGGGCTCAAACTCTCAGGGCTTGACCCTGAGATCAAGACCTGAGCTGGAATTAAGAGTCGGACGCTTGGGGAGCCTTGGTGGTTCAGGCGCTTAAGCATCCAACTCTTGATATCAGCTCAGGTCAAGATCTCACTGTCGTGGAATCAAGCCCCGCATCGGGCTCCTTGCTAAGCACAGAGGCTGCTTGGGATTCTCTCTCTCCCTCCCCCTCTCTCTCTCTGCCCCTCCCCCACTCGCTCGCTAGCACCCACCACGCACACCACATGCTCTCACACTCTCTCAAAATAAATAAATAAACTAAAAAAAAAAAAAAGTCGGATGTTTAACAGACTGAGCCACCCAGAAGCCCCGACAGGCAGCTTCTTAATGCGTGGTTCCAGACTAGTGAATTGTTAATATGACTGGTATCCACAGAGTGGCATAAGAGCAGAGACCAGGGAAAGGAGAGTTTAAAATATTCAGTAGATGCATAAAGGATATGAAGGCAAAATAGGATTGTGTGGGCGACCAGTTTAAGATTATTATCAGGTGCCAGGGGCCACCACAGGCGTTACACTAAGTCTCCTGGTGGTTCTCCCTACTGAACTCTATTGATCTGAGCAAGGGGATGGTTTTGCTGAGAGAAAAAAAATCATCCTCAGTAGGTGAGGCTGTCAAGCATTGATTTTGTCGACTGTTGCTTTTGTTTTATCTTCCATTCAGAGAAAAAGATTTTCCCAGAGCCCTCCAAACTTCCTGCCTTCATCTCAGAGAAGCTAACAGGCCCACACGGTCTCATTAGCTCCAGGCTCTAACCAACTGAGCCAACCAGCCCCAGAGGAGAAGGACACACAATGGGCTGAGAGGAGATTACGTTGAATTTATCCCGTGGGCATATGTGAGGGAGGCACATGGGAGAATGTTGAGATTAGTTACTATCAGAGGAATGGGCACTGTAAAAGATATCATGTACCAATGCTCTCTGTCGGGCTGCAAAAATTGTAGCGCTTCTGTTTAACCTCGGGAAAGACAAGATTTCACATTGTGCGTTAACAGAGTTGGGGCAAGGCAGAAAACCGACTGCTGGTGAGACTTCTTTCGTTTTACTACAGAAGGAGCTTCAAGCTGTGTGACAGGCACGGCCTAGGCAAAGGACCTGAACAACGGCTCTACTTTGGCCCAGCAACTGCAATCATGAGTGAATCCAGGGTCTGGGGGGCCTGAAGTTGAGGCAGTTGAGTAGGGTAGGGGAGTCTTAAGAACAAAGAATACACGGGTATCTTTTGCAAACCTTACAAAGGCATTGCAAACGCATTGCTAGGGCTCCAGCACATTTGCCAGGGCCTTGGACGGAGCCCATGCAAATGAGGGGCCCTGAGCCTTCGCTAACCTCAAGGTAAGTCTACCCCTGGGAACAATTTGTTGAACAAATAATGTTAGGCTTCAGCTGCGATATCTAAAAGTAAAATCTTGTCTAACCTTTTAGCAAACACGATAAAATCCGGATGCAATTGGGGGACTGGATGCATGGTATGACTCCATACACTCCTGTGATGCGATGTGGTCAACCTCAGTTAACGCGGAACTTCACATGATAATGACAGTCATAATTACATTAAGAGCACATTAACGTGATAATTACATAATGCCTGTCATCGCCGACTTAAACGTTTTGCAAAAATCACTTTACAAAACATTTAGATGTCAGCACATTGAGATGAAAGAGCTCAATGTCATCATGTATCGTCTCAAGAGTAGATAAGCTGAAAAATCCGCCAAAGAACCTTCATTAAAATACATTGTAATTTCTGTACGGATCATGAGACTGGTCATCTGCAATACGGAAGTGGTTTCCTTTTCCATTAAATCTACAAAATGGCTTGCCCACCTTTTTTTCATGGTAATTTTTAACAAAAGAGCCATGACAATAGGGAGATAGAAGATACTTCGGGCAATAAGGTTAGTTTTGTGTGTGAACCATATGAACTATATGTGAGCTATGTGAACCAGAAAAAGTGTAACTCTGATGAGAATATGCTAAATGTACGATGTATTCTGGTGAGGGAAGGATATCCTTTGTCTTTAACTACTTACGCACTTAAGTACTTAATGTTTTCAAAAATTAAAACGTCAACAAATTATTTTGCAATTCTACTTCTGTTCACTTAAAACTGCCCCAGTCCAAGTTTCAGAATGGAATAATATTATACTTTATCAGTCCTACTTAATTAAGGAAGAAAAATATTGAAAATGCTGGACTCTAGACATTATTCGTTATCAGTGTATCCACCTTCCTTCTATCTACTGGAACTTCCTATTTTTTCCCCTTTTGGCTCTGAAGTGTTACATCACCTTCACTCCTTACTATATTAATGTCAGGTAAAGATATAAGCTGGTTTATGGGCAATGTCTGTGGTAAACAGAATTATAAAATTGATGTAAAAAGGTGGGGGGTCCAGACAGACATCAGATGATTCTGTCTGCAATGAAGGAAAAGTCTGGAGGGGAACCCATGTTTATAGGCTCTGTGGTTTGGAACACCGTAACTTGGCCACAGGAATGCGAGCCATGAAAAACATACAGCGGACCAGAGGACTTGGCACACCCCAATAGCTGAACCAATAACCTGTATATAAATCATCAGGTGAATACACTTGACTGGGTGAAGTTCACCTGCGTGTAAAGAACTGCCTCCATGTGAATCACCACATTCAAAGAGAGAAACTAAAGGAGTTTACTAGATACAGACAGGTCTAGATTATGCAAAATGTCTACATCAGAAATATTTTTAGTAGACTTACAACATCATATCCACTGAACACATGCACACATTACATCCAGCAGTGAGAGTCCTTCCCCCCCTCCATAACGAAAATTCCTAATTGTGAAATTGAAATTTTAAGACATTAGCTTTGCTTGAGAGCAATCCCAATCCAGCGTGCCTGCTTTTCCCTAAAATTCTTCTACGGGGCTCGTGTTTGCCTCTTAATTATGCCAGGGGGAGTTCTTAAACATGATTTTTCTTTTTCTTCTTTTTCTTTCTTTTTTTTTTTTTTTTTTTTTTTGCTGTGAACACCAGCAACTCTCTCTCTTAACTGCATTGAAAAACACTGGGGAGTCACGCCCTTTGTCTCACTTGCTAAACTTCCTTAATAAATCCAATAAAAGCTTTCAGAGGTAGAATTTTATACTAGCAAATGTCAATTCAGACCTGTTAAATACAGTGAGCAACCCTGCCTGCTACAGCAAGCATTCCACCCAAATTGACTAGGTGTGGCTTTTATTCATTGTTCAGTCACAGTGAACAGAATCTGTCCTCTAGCTACCATCCCATTTAGGTTGGCATTCCCTTTATCTGGGGGCTTATAATAAGCAAACCATACTCAATTTTCCAAAAGCAGATGTGCTCTTTTGGTATCCTAGAAACGGATCGAAGTATGCTTCGTGGAAAGACCTGAAGTTCAAGCCAGTGATACCAAACGGGTCTTAATATGCAACCATATCAGGACTGGAAAAAAATATCAACATTGGAAATTTAAACAAAAGCTTGACTATTTTAGGGAAGAAGAACCAGATTACCAGGGTGGTGGGGTTCAAAAGCATAGAGAGATGTTTGGGGAGCGTAGGTACAAGAAAAATTAAGTAAAATCGTATGTTATTTCTATAGTACTATCAAGATCCACGAGAAAGAACATTTCTTTCAAACCAGACCGGTAAATGTCACTTAAAATTGCTCACACTAGCGCAATTACAACACGCCTACAAAGCTTTCTAGACCACAAAATAGAATCATATCAATCATCTTGGGGTGAGTTTTTTGTATACATAATAACTGCAGAAATTAATCTTTTATCAGTTTATCACATCACAACAGCTATTGTTAAATAATCTACAAGGTAGAAAGCAATTTCCAATTGTTCCCTGGGGTCTTCTAAGTAATGTCTTGTATCTTACGATATGCTATAAAATAAATTGTACTCCTGTGAGTCCTATCAGTCATATTCTGCAGCCTGAAATCTGAAATTACCCTCATTGAAGAAAAAAGGGAAATGTATTCTATTACAGAAAGCATGGAGAATCAAATTAGAAAGCACAAGAGGCTGGAAAACTCAATGGATCTCTTATTGGACTCTAAAAAAAGCCACTCCCTATTCTCCAGGGTGAGGCAGCATGATCAATAATGCATGAATGGTTGAGAGGGGAATGGAAAGATTCTCCTGGAGGTTGAATAGAAGATGAATAGTCTGCCTTCTGCCTTTACCCCTACTTTATCCCAGGCTCTGCTCTCTGATTCCCTGAAACAGGGCATTTGATTGATGCTCCATTGCTGTCCCTTGACCTATGAAAAAAACAAAACAAAACACATGCGCCGGCACTGTAGGAAATATTGGGCTCAGGTGTGTGATACAATCTGGCCCCTATTCTTTGCTCAGTCTGAGATTGGGACATCCTATGAGAGGCCAAGAGTAGTAATAATGGCGGATGAAAAGCTCCCTTGCCGTATTGTCCTTCTACTCACATTTTCTGGACTCACCACACATGTCATTTCTCTGCGGCTCTGTTCATGCTATTCTCAGTATCTAGAGCACTGCCTCTTCCCTACCCCTTTAGAAATAGCAAAAAATGGAAATCAGTGCGTGAAAGCTAATGAAAGAGTTTGGAGAAGGAGTTCAACAATATGAAGTATTACTAAAGGTCAAAGAAGAGCTCTAAAGAGCTCACTAATGACCTTCTGGGAACTAATTTATGAATATAATTTATCACCACTGAGTTCCAAGGCAAATGTTTTTGGCAAACTAATAGTACAGGAGATGAAATCTACTCATTTTGCTTAAATTTGTCTCGACTTTCTGGAAAAAGAGGATCATGGTGCAAAATTGTAGCAACTCATCAATACCTCTACCACCTGTTTTGTGCACTATCTAGAAAGATGTACCATTTAAGGGGTGCCCTCTCCCTATTGATTTCCTTGAATTCTGATAATCAGTGCTATAATAAAATAGGCTTTGCTGAGTGCAGGTTAACCTACCCCTACATTTTTTTGTTGCATCTAAATATCATGTATGCCTTTCAGCTTTCAGTGAGTTTATTACATAGTCACTGATGAAATGGGTAACAATGACAACGTAACACTTTCGAATTAGCATCTAGGTAATGGTTTAAGGGAATGGGACACCACTGAACTAAACTTGAGACCTGAAAGGGCTCAGTAGAAAAGGGACAGTTTCCAATTCCTCCTGGAAGGTCTCAGACTAAACCGTAAAAGGGACAAAAGCACTTTTTTAAAGGATCCATTTCAACTCAATGATCCACAAAAATACTAGACGCTAGTCTAGAATGACAACATAATCTTTGTAATTTCTGCAAAGGGAAACTCCGTGGCTGGGTTATGTTAAACCACCATCAAATACCTGGCCAGGATTCGTCAAGAATGTCAAGGTCACGGGAAACAGGGAAAGACTGAGAAATGGTCACAGACCAGGCGAGAGAGGGGAGACTGCAGTCAAATAAAATACACGGTGGTACCCTGGATTCGGCACTGGAACAGAAAGGTGACACACTCATGGAAAGACTAATGAAGTCTGAAAAAATTCGGGAGTTTAGTTCACGGTAATGTGGAAAATGTCACTTTCCTCATTTCATATATCACGAAAACATAAGAAATTAACAGTGGGGGACACTGGGTGAGGGGTAATATGGGAACTCTCTGTACTGTCTTTGCAACTTTTCCTTAAATCTGTAATTATTTCAAAGTAGAAAGCCTATTAAAAAGGAACAAAAACCACCATCAAAGAGCAAGGACATTTCAATTAACATCCTAGAATTCAACGGTTTACTTGTAATAATCATCAAACCTCCTCATCTTAAAATATTAATATTCATATTCTTCTATAAGGTGAAATCATGGTAAATGCAACCCAGGTTTTAAACCCAACACACCCAAAGGCTCCCTTCACGTGCGCAACAGCTTTGTAGTGTCAATGAATACATTAACAGGCATCCTAAATCCTTCTGGAACTAAGTTCCCGAAGGCCCGGCAAGGTTATTCCGATGTAGAGCGATATTCTTAAAACAAAAACAAAAACGAAAACAAAAACAAAAACAAAAACAAAAACGCATAGATACAGTTTTTGCCCAAGACACAGCCGTGACTTACAAGTGATGCCATCTGAGCATTCTGGAGCATAAACTGCATTTGCTGGGCGAACATGGCTGCGGCAGTCTTCTGTTGAATCAGATTGTTCCGTCCATTAATTTCCAGCTGCGTTTTTAGGTGTGGAGGAGGGTGGAGATACTTGCAGTTCTCTCTAGCACACCGACCCTACAAATGAAGAGTCGGATGAGCCTGCGCTGATATTTACACAAAGCTGGCAACAAACTACCAAGTTTATGCAGCTCCAAGCTGTGAGTGGAGGAGTCCGGTAAGGAGGGTTTTACATCCATTGGCTCATTTAGGCTTTAAACCAACCCTCTAAGATGGATACCCTTGTAACCTTCACCTTTGAGATGAGGAAACCAAGAGAAATGCACACAATTAAAAACGTGACACAACCGGAACTAAAACCCAGGGAGGCTGATGCCAGAACTCGTTCTCGTAGGCACTTTGCTCTGCCCTACTTTGATATGCATCAAATTATGTGGAAAACATGAAATATTAGGAATACTGTGATACCATCACAACAGGACAAAATTTAATAACATTTTAAATAAAAATTTCCTGATGTGAGATGTAAAATCATGCCTGTGAAATTAATTAAGATTCCGGATTTGGATCTACATCTACAAGCAATCAAGAAAATGGAGGGAGAATGTTAGATAACCACATACACATAAATATACCTTACACATTTTCGATCCACTATTCTGGACAATTTGGGCTCTAAAGTTCTTTTTCCTGAATCCATACCATGTGAGAACCATCCTGAAATCCCCCGACGTTGTGTTCATCAAAGAAGAAATCTCTACATCTGGCACTCATGTTGTTCTTCAGGTTCCAGAAGCAATGGTCCTGGATCACTTGGGTAAATGAGACCAAAGTGTATTTTGGAGTCTCAGCTCTTTCAAAGTTTTATTGATGTGTTTAAGCACTTCCAGACAGGATAAGATGTCAGTCCTGGGCAATCAAATATGCCTTTGGTGTTGCCGAAATGCTGACCTGGCTGCTAATTATGGTGTCTACTATGTGACAGCAAAGGACGTCACTGGACAGGGATTTATCACATCATCAAAAGTGATCTGTTGTTGTATTTGTTTAACTCGTGAGCACTATACAAAGATGCTAGTGATCCTCTCAATTGCATTACCAGGTCCACTATAATCCTTTTAAGACAAGCACAAATGTCAGCAATTCTTTTTCCCACAGATGCTAAATTTTTTTTTTTTTTTTTACAGTGCATGAGCTTATTGGAGAGAGGGGTGGAGAAAAAAAAGGCAGCTTTTAAAAATTTATTTATTTTTTTGGACCCGAGAGTGCAACCTGCTAGGCTGCCTGAATCCACAGGAGAAATGGGTTAGTTCACTGCGTGTTTTTTTTTTGTTTTTTGTTTTTTGTTTTTTTTTTTTACTGTTTATTCATTTTTGAGAGAGAGAGAGAGAGAGGGAGGGAGGATGGGAGAGGGAGAGAGACAGTGCAAGCGGGGGGAGGGGCAGAGAGCGAGGGAGACTCAGAATCTGAACCAGGCTCCAGGTTCCAAGCTGTCAACAGAGCCTCATGCGGGGGCTGGAACTCACGAACCGTGAGAAGATGACCTGAACCTAAGTCGGACGCTCAACCAACTGAGCCACCCAGGCGTCCTAGTTCACGGAGTGTTTTTAGCACATGCTATGAATTTTCCTTACTTAACATGACTAAATGGTGTCCACAATCACTTCTCCGTATTTAGTTATCTCGTCACTAAAGCATTCCTAGAATTTCACTGGGAATCGAGGTGTGAGATTCAACTTTAAAGAGCCACATTTAATGCAAAGCCAGATGCACTGCAACAGCCCTTTTAAATACCAGATCACAGCCACAAAGGGGCTCTATCATTTTCCTTCTGGCAAGAAGCTGAGTATAACTTAACACATAGCTTGAGAAATTACAGGAGCCACTATTGTTTTCTGTCAGCTTTGTCCTTTCGTTTCTTCCGATGATCAATTTATTTGCGACCAAATTAAATGATTTATAAAATCAAATAATATCTTAATTTCAATGTACCTTCACATTCCTCTGCATATCCTGGAAAAGGAAGAATTTGTTGGTACTAAGAGTTTTCTGATTTCATAAAAGTAGCTTAGGAATCCTTACGTGTGCTTAAAACCACAATAATAGTGGGTTCCCCCCCGCCATTTGTGTGCCTCCTACGAGAAAAACATACAGCTTCATTTTACACCTACCACAATCTGCACCAAAGCAAAGTCACAAGGATTTCAGCCTCCAGATTCTCCACCCTCCACCCAGTATAACCGAGATCCTCTGGCTCCGAGTTAACAGCCCCGCGGGAAGCAGGGATGCTTGGTGGCTTCCACAGCCAAGCATATGCTAGTTTACACTTCGGGGTCTCTTTTCCTCCTCCCACACCCTAACATTAAGAGTTCCCCAAGGTTCAGTCCTAAATCCTCTGCTCTCCTCTCTAATCTCTTTCTCTGGAGAAATGAAGTTCTTGTCAAGTTTCATCTATCACCACACTGGCTCAGATTGTAAATCTCCATACCTATCTCTGCTCACTCTTCTGAGTTTCAGTCCTTCCTCATCACTAACCACAGCTGCATTTGGAGATCCCGCCCCCTAACCAGATCTAAAGAACTTACTCCCGACCTTCCTTCTCCATAGACTAGGTTTCCTCTTCCCGCATAGTCCCATTTAGGACCACCGCTCCAATTCCCAGGCTGAGCAGGATCGCCTTGGAATTGCAAACCCACCTTGACAGCTTTTCCAGATGAGTGGCAAACACAACCATAGACGTCTGCACAGAACACAGTTTGTAACCCCTTCCTGAGACAGCTTTATAAGGAGGGCCGTCTCTTATATTTGGGAGTTCCAAACAGTAGATCCGTTTAAACAATAAAAAGAAAAGGAATACATTAGGATCTTACCATTGTTACAATTTAGAGTTTTAACATCGTTTACACTGAATGCAATCAGAGAGAGGGGGGGAGGAAGCCAGGCAGAGAGAGAACACCGTGTATTTGGCACCTTTCCTGGCAATCTACAGATAGAGAATTACTGCCTGCCTTTGTGCTTTGAGATTACTGTCCCTTACATATAATAACTTTTCTTAAGCCTCGTCTTGGAAAACTAATGACATTTGGACGGAGCAAAAACAGTACACAGAAACAGAAAAAGAAAAAAGAATCACACTTTAATAATTACATCAACTTGGGCTCTAAAACTAAAGTATGGAACATGAGGCAGCATAAGACTTAAAAATACTTATTCATCTTAGTTATGAGATTTTACTTGATTTATAAAGCATTCTGTTTTGAATGGCAGAGTCCATAATTTAATTCTATAACAATGCAAATGTACAGCAATACTACCTTACCAGAGACTGCCGCTTACGTTAAAGAAGGCTTATAAAAGACCAAAAAATCTGCATTTTCTATCCAAACAATAGATGACGAGACCAAATAATGTAATATCAACGTTATCTGTGGAACACAACATTTCAAAAGAAAACCAAGCCCCTTAAGTTTTTTCAAAACAACTCTGGAACTCAGAATGACATATTTATAGGCACAACATTTGGTGGTAACAAATCTCCGCTGTATAGTATTCATTCTTCAAGAGGCCCAAACTTAATTATAGGCCAAAATACTTTAATTGGAGTTGAGAGCGGGGGGAGGGGATACACTTTGTTTTTGGCATTTGCTAACATTTGCTTTTGGTCCTCGTAGGGGATTAAGGCTTTGGTAAACATGTTGGGATGGGTTGGGGTGGAGGCAGGGGAGGGATGACCCAGCACAGTCTGTAATGACCTATTGTTCTTGGCCTTTGGAAAACCAATGACTAGGGACTAGAAACGTTCCAGTGTTTTCTTTAGACCAGCTAAGCACTCTGAATGGATGACAAGATATCCTATCACACTGGGTCTGTAACAGCCCAGACACTATCTTGGTCTGAAAAAAATCACCCCTCAGGTTTCCCAAGCTGAGTTAATGGTGTCCCAAGCCCTCTTTCTAGACCCACATGTTCAGAGTTGCCATGGCCTCAGTGCAAAGAAGCAGACCATGTCATAAAGGACTCTACAAGTCTTGTCCTTGTGACAGTTGCCATCCACCAGTAGAGCTGGCACTACCTGAAACAGCAGCTAAGGCCAGTGAAGACAAAGAACTCTCTCTCTCCCTTCCCAAATATACATGGAAAATTAAAGAAGCATTGCAGAGATTAGCACATAAGTTCATTGATGCTTGCCTGAATTTCACTTCTTTTCCATTTCCTTTGGCCTTAAAAACAAATCATTCTCATCTGGTCGTTCACTATGTTACTGAGTTAAGAAAACAGCAAAGTGATCCCATAGGAAAGTGGTTCTCTGCTGAAGGATGTGCTACTACACCCATGAATCTTCCAGTCCCCCCTTCCCATCTACTCACTTTGAAATTGCACCCAAAAAGCAGCAGGGGGAGAAAATGGCCAGTGAAATTTCTGAAATGCATCTGCCTCAAAAAGCTGATGACAAAGGAAAAAGTTGCAGAGCATGTATAAAACCTCCACAATTCAATCTATTTCCTTTTTCCTACCTTCAGGCTTTTGACAAATGAGTACAAAGCCTTTGACGGAGAAGAGAAAAGTAGCATTGTAGAGATTCAAATCCCACCTAAGTCTTGGGAGTTATGAGAGTGAGTCTGTCAGATCCAAGATTTCCCAGGCACTTGGTGGTAGAAAAACCCTGTGAAGTGTACTTTTTCATGTTTCGAAGAGAAAGCTCCACCATCCATCAGAATAAGAAAAGGACCCTAGGAAGCTGAAAATTACCCTTTGTCAGTCACAGTATCTTAACAGAAACAGCTGTTTGCAGAATGATGGGCTTCTTCAAATACATTTGGTATTGTGGCGGAAAAAACCTCCCCTCAAATACAATGATAACTGGATTACTTTTCAAAGACACCTCACACCTCTGTTAGACTATGAAGAGTTAAAGTGGCAACAAGCAGATGACTTGTTCGATGAAAAAAAATATGGTATTTCATTTTAATGATCCTGTGTTAAATGAAAAACCCTATTGATCAGTGCCCCACTGAAACATACTTACGTGCATGGACATGGCCTCTCAGAGGAAGTAATGGTTATTTGAGAATTACAGACCACATGTCCAGGGTTGCCTGGCCCCTACGACCATCAAGACCTATTAAAGGCTAGGAACCATCTAAAAGAGCAAAAAGTGGGGGGACATCAACATAAACTGAGTATTAGCCGGATGTCAGCTTACTAATAGTGGCTAACTGTTCACTTTCTCCCTCTTTGGGTTCCTTCTTTCTAAAAATGGATATAATTTGCATCATTTTCTCCTCCAATATTATACCATCTATGAACATTGATAAATAGGCATAAAGAGCATCCTTAAATCTTACATCCAGCTTTTAATTTAAATTTGGGATGCGGATGAGAAATCTTTTCTACAAAAAGTCTTTAATAAGTCATTTCCTGAAAATATCGAAGGCAAGATTAATGAGGCTGAACACAGACCCCCATGGAGACGGCCACCCAAGCACCACCCCCCCACTGCAGTCAGCACTGTATCTCGTTTCCTTATGCTACCGAACTCAGCTTTCTTGATCCCATTTACACATACACAGGGCAATGACTTTGGTGCTTAAGCAGACACCACGTCTGAATAAGTAAGAGGCTGGGAGGAGGGCAGAAGAATTCTCTTGACTATCTGCCTCAAGAAAGCTTTCCAATCGTGACCTCCAAAAGATGAAGGGAGTAGGCTCAATGATTACTGCTTGTTCTGAAAGAGTCCACTAAGATAAACGTGCTTACCAGACTGTAACATTGAGGGCTGACCCAGATTTTTCAGAACATCTCGTGGGCCTTTATCTTCTTGAGAAAGTAAAGGCCAAAGCAGTGAGGTGGCTTGTCCTAATTAACAAGCAACTCAGGAAGGACAGGAGCCAAGTTCCCAGGCTCTCACTACCCAATATGGATTTTCAGTTCAAAAGACTCTTCCTCTGTAAAAATTTGCCTGGACTCATTTCCCACCCCCACTCACCTTTGCCTCCCCCCTCTTTTGTTCCAACAACTGCCCCTTGTACTCACAGTTTTATCATAGCACTTATCACTGTGTACATCGATAAATTGTTTGCATGCCTATCTCCCCATTAGACTTTGAGCTTATCTAAAGGTAGAAGTATATCTTCTTCATCTTTGAACCTCCAGGGATGTTCTGTGCATGATGAATAGTGGCCACTCCGTAAGTTTGCCGAATGAGTGAATAAATTTTGTGAGAATGACTTTGTAGGGAATAACACTAAGTAGGCCTCAGAAGCCTAATCGCTGCTCTTGCTATATTTCCTTCCATTAAGCTCTTCCTTCTTCCTCCAAGAAGGGATCAGCAGCCAACATATGAATTTGGCTGTTCCTGGTTGTCTGTCCCAAATGATTGGCTATTCTTCTATTCAGGTCAGAAAATGGCTAATTTATACCATCCCCCCCCCCTTTTTTTTTTGCTCTGAATATATACTCTGGGCTGTCTGTGACCACCATGGCTGAAAAATTCTGGTAATTCAGTGCAACTGAACCAGAAGTCTCGGGAACCCATGAGGCACACAGACACAAACCCTGGTCTAATTCCAGGGGTGTGTAGCCACAAGAACCCCCAGGACGTGGGACCCCACAGAGCCAAATAAAGAACCCACAGCAGACTTATATTTAATCGGCACCCCACCCCACATGTCTCTGAACAAGCTGGAAGTCAAATTCCCTGAAGCCACTTAGACAAAGGTGGAATACATGGGGCCTTCTTGTGGATAGCGATTGCATACGCTGCCTTCTTACAAGAAAAACATACCCGCTACACTTCAAGACCCCCCGTTCAGGTGCGTTCACGTTAAGCGTTTATTTTCGAATAATCACGAGCTCAAATTTTTCTGTGAAATTTTTTGAGGAGAAAATAACGCTAAAAATCACAGTGGCTGTTCGCAGTGAAACCAAGCCTGCCTCACCCATACCTCAAATCTGCTTCCTGCCCTCTCCTCGGTCTCCCGCCCTGGTCTAATCAAATACCTTCAGTTGCGTTAGAAAAACATTAACGGAGTATCTGTTCAATAATAAGCTCCTCAAGAATGCACCCCCCTCTGTTTACAAAACAGCTAAACCAGAATCAAATCAAATCCCAAAGACAATGAAAGCACACTGGTACCAAATTACCAGAAGTCAGAAGGCATTTCTCATGCTAACTATTCATGGAAGCTGTCTTTGAAGTAGTTCGAGGGCTGCGACGTAAAATATCATTAAAATGCAGAAAAAAGGAAAGAAGACATCATGACGTTCAATTTGTTACTCCAAGAAACAAAACACATATGAAGTCATGCAACATAGGCTTTGTTACGAAACAACATGAAGGAAGGTCTGTCTCGGCCCATGGCCAAATCTCAGGCTGTTAGGGTTGCTGTCCCTCCCTTTTTTAGACACCCCACGTAGTCACCTACCATAGTGATACACCCCCAGGACAAAGAGGACCCCAGTGGCTTCCTTTCACCCTCTCTTCCCCAGCTAGGGCTTCTGCCTAGAACCCCATTAAGGGTTGCCAGATTTATCAAATGGAAATAGAGAACGCCCAATCGAATCTGAATTTCAGATAAACAATGAACAATTTTTTTTAGTATAAATATGCTCTCCCTTTAATATATTATCTGGCAACCCTCCCCCTATCCATTCTTCTACCCTGGTGAGTTGAGCTAAATAAAGTCAAATCCCCAAAAACCCATTTTACCCCCTTTACCTTAAGGACATAAGGATTTCCCTCCATGGAAGCAGCCCAGGCTCTACCGGGCCTTCAGTTGCCCCAAGCAAAGCAGAGGCCCTCTCAGTCCCAGCTTACCTGACCAGCTGCAAGGAATTTAAGGAAGTTGGCTGTTGGAGAAAGCAATTTTTTAATCCATGGCTCCTCCCACCAAAAGCTTCACACAGCTCCTTACCTGTCAGTCGCTCTACTTTCCCACCCACAGTGGCGCAACAGTATATTCAAATGACTTTGTGCCTGCCTGGGGCTCCTCCTTTAGGTTAGGATCAAGAGGGGCATGGTCAGTGACCACCATACTTAGCTCCCGATTCTGAATTTATACACATTTTTGGAACATATAAATTATCACAGGAAGATGAGGCTTTTATGTTTGTAAGGTTTTATTTGTGTGTGGGAGGGGTGACGAGAGTGGGTTAACTTTTTTTTTTTTTTGGTCTTCAGCCTTGTCTGTGGAATACTCAAATTCAAGCAAAAGTCATCCATTAAAGCTGGGGAAAATGACGGCTTAAGCATCACATTTCGCTACGCACACATTAGATCTATGCAGATACGTATTCGAAGCATGCAAACTAATGGCATGAATAGCCGTTATTTGCATAGATGGTTTTTTTCAGCCAACCCTTGATTACTCATATTAAAAGACTGGGAGAGGTAAAAGGGCATAGTTAATTCTAATGAACACAACAATATAGTCAGGAAAAATGGCAATCCGTAATGGCCCCACCTTACAAAGAGCATGTATATTACAAAAGTGGTAATTGGGAACATTTAGGAATCAGTTACTAGACATGGTCCTGAATTTATTTTTTATTCATTAGCAATGCAGACTCCTCTCATGCCTGTTTTTGCATTCAATTGTTGCAACATCACTTATCATGTCCTCCCTGGAAAACTCCACTCTTGAGAGAATGGAAGTGAAACTAGCAAATGAGGTCTTAATATAACCATGAGAACAGTTTTGGTCTCTAAGACTCCAGAAAGGGTTTCAGTGACTCCCTAGAGTCCTTGGACCACACTTTGAATACTGTGATCCCTAGTAAGAATACAACAATCTCTGGTGTAAGGATCAGTCACTAGTCCATAAACTCTCTGAGGGCAAGGTGCCTGGGTGGCTCAGTCAGTTGAGCGTCTGACTTCAACTCTAGGACGTGATCTCACAGTTCGTGGGTTCGAGCCCCGTGTCAGGCTCTGCACTGACAGCTCAGAGCCTGGAGCCTGCTTTGAATTCTGTGTCTCCCTCTCTCTGCCCCTCCCCTGCCCCCTGTCTCTCAAAAACAAATAAACTTAAAAAAAAAATTTTTTTTAACTCTCTGAGGGCAGAAGGCATGTTTTATGTGCGTTCGAGTCCCAGAGCAAAGCCTGGCAAGGGACTGCTCATCTGACTGATTTCTGACCCCCAAATTCCAGTATTTCATAAACTTCATTAAGTGTTTTCATATTTTTCCTATAACTTTATTAGCAAGCTCTTTTGAAACAAAACTGTTTTTTAATTTGCACTGTGTATTCCAAAACATTTACATTCCATAAGTGCAACAGAAATAAGAATGGAAAAATTAAAAGAATAAAAGCAAATATGTCTTCAACATTAAAAAAAAGTATGCAGATGCCTTTGTTGGAATTATCAAAGATTCAGAATTCCTAAGGTCAGAAAGAATGAAATTGTACCACACTAGGGAAGTTTATATGGTTATAGCGCAACAGGTTAGGGAAACAGGAAAGAGTAAAGCTGGAAAGCATCTGACAGAGTGTGGACCACAGATTGCTAATTCCAAGAGGGGAGCCTCAGAAGCTGAGTTCCCTGGTTTACTTGTTGTAAGAGTGGTATACTATATTCCTCTCTTGGAGACCGCGCATATTAAAGGTTCTCTCTTGTCTTGGTGGTAGTAGGGAAAGAAAGAAAAAAGAAAGAAAAGAAAGAGAAAAGAAAGAAAGAAAAGAAGAAAGAAAAGAAAAAAGAAAGAAAAAAGAAAGAAGAAAGAAAAGAAAAAGAAAGAAAGAAGAAAAGAAAGAAAGAAAGAAAGAAAAGAAAAGAAAAGAAAAGAAAGAAAGAAAGAAAGAAAGAAAGAAAGAAAAGGTTCTCTCTCATATGTCCTCCGGTAAAGAAACCTGCGATCCCAGCATAGTTCATCACAGAAACCATGGCTCTTTTTCTCATAAGACACCTTTTGCCATACATGTCTCATTAGACTGTCCTTATGAACATACTGACTCCCTCCTACCAGAGCTCAAACCAAGTCCCCTGGCATTTGACAGATCCAGTTAGTTTTTCCTTCACACTTTTCCACTTCTATTTCTCCCCGAAATAGAAAAATATAGTTGAAGTACAAAGAATTTGATGTCCTGTTGAAATGACATTTAACATTTTTGCCTATCCTGGATCTCCCAAAAGCTAACAAGATGGCGATTTTTCCCTACGATTGCTACAAAGAAACACCCCACGATCATCTTCCCGGATTTCTTTCTTTTCCTTGAATGCTTCAGGCAGGCAGCTTCAAGACTTCTCTAACGGGCTCTCCCTATACTATGTCTTCTGTCCCTTGGAACCATGCCAGTTACCTTAGGTTTTCCATGACCTAAACTTAAGGGTCTCAAGTGAGTTTTAACTGCACTAAAACTTGGGAAGTAAGAAGGTGTTTGGCAATCCCCTTGATTACTAAGGGTCTTTGTTTTGTACTAAACTTAAACCTTGGGGTTTCCACTTGGCAAAATCAAGTTTCCTGACCCTGAGTAAAACGAAAGTTTTGAAGAAGGAAAGTTTCAAATAGGTCGCAAACTTCTAAGGTGAGTATAAAATGGGAAAGGCCGTGATTATTGTTCAGATTTAAACAATTTATCTTTGCGGGCCTCAGTATGGTGCTAAGAATACATTAAATAATTACATCTCTCCAGCCAGCGACAGATCCCTCCACCCAGAGGTTAGGCAAAGGGCACATATGGTTATTTACTTTTGGATTTTGAAATTACAGGCACAAAGATGAAAATCAGTCCCTCTTTTGCTAAACATAAGTCCTTTTTCAAATGAAGACATTTAAAAGCATGATATCAAAATGGTTGTTCATGGGCGCTTGCTAAATTCACACATGTGAGACCGCGTTTCAATCCCCAAACAGAGCCAAATGTATCCACTTGAAGTAAGCGTTTTCCTCACACACCTACCCAAACACCAGACTAATACCGAAGATGTAATTTCCAAGCAGGAAGTCTTACTTAGTGGCATATGCACTGCCATTGAAATACTTTGAGGCATGGACTGAACTTGCATTTTGTTAATGGTAATATATTTTTATCGCCAAAAGTCTTAATGAAAACTCTGTGCTAACTTGTTATTAAAACTGTAGGCATTTTAGACAAATCCCCCAAGAAAACTCCAAACTCTAAATGCACACTGTGTATTTAAATCGAGTGGCATTTTTGACCAAGTGATTATTATTATTTTTTAAAGTATCTGAAAATCAGGCTAACTTCCTGTTTGGTTTTGTTCTGCAGACATAAAAACAAGCAATTTCACTGATACAAACGCTTTCTCTTTTCTAAATAAAGATCTATTCTGCGTGGCCTGAATATCTACCAAGTATAGGAAGCTTCATTCTAAAATGTGTGTCAGAGATGTGAACAGAATTGAGAAAGTTCCACATGAAACTACTGAGATTACGCTTTTAAAAATATAGGTTTTAAAGTGAGTCGCTCTACCTTAGTAAATATAGCAACCTTGTTAAGCTCGCCTTCTGCTTTCAGTGAGGAGTTAATATTTGATGATGATGAAGAAACTTCCTAGTATTTAAAGAACCAAACAAGGGTTAGTTTAAAGAAGATAAAATGATAAGTGGAGGTTTTATGTTTTAAAATAAATCAATCCCTCAACCGTAAATGTCTCCTAATCCTTACTCAGGAGAAGTTGAAATATGATCTCTGCCAAAGAATGCCCATCCCCAAATCTAAAACAAGGACAAAAATAAAGCAAAGAACAGCAAAAGGTAATTAGTTTTGAAATCTATTAATTGTACTCTTCGAGTCAGTTTAAGCAGCTGGACCACGAGTTCCTCGGGGGTGGGAGGTGGTGGGGAATAGTATACTTGTAAGCCTGTACCCTCTATATGAAGCACAAAAAGGTTAGTAGAATCCTGGTGAGAGTCTAGCCAGTGCCTTTCAATTACTGGAAAAATAAAACAAATCTACTCTAGCTTCATTGTGCCTTCCCCGAAAATCAGAATAAAATTAGAAAACTTCAGAAAACATGTCTTTCTGGAAAAAAAAATAGTAAAACTTCAGTTTATGTGTCTCTCTTACAAGGTAAATCAAATTCCATTCTAGAAAAATATTTCAGAAAGTGATGCAGTGAGGGGCGCCTGGGTGGCGCAGTCGGTTAAGCGTCCGACTTCAGCCAGGTCACGATCTCGCGGTCCGTGAGTTCGAGCCCTGCGTCAGGCTCTGGGCTGATGGCTCGGAGCCTGGAGCCTGTTTCCGATTCTGTGTCTCCCTCTCTCTCTGACCCTCCCCCGTTCATGCTCTGTCTCTCTCTGTCCCAAAAATAAATAAAAAACGTTGAAAAAAAAAATTTAAAAAAGAAAGTGATGCAGTGAAATAAAGTAGGTAGTAGAAAACATCAGTCTGCCAATCCTTTACATTTGTTTTTCCACTAAACAAAACTGGAGCGTGTAATTGGCTTTATTTTGTTTCAGGTTTTACATCGACTTTATTTTCTTTTAATATTAAACAAGATTTTTTTAATGTTTATTTTTGACAGCCAGACAGCACCAGTGGGGGAAGGGCAGAGAGAAAGGAGAAGGAGACACAGAACCCGAAGCAGGCTCCAAGCTCTGAGCTGTGAGCATAGAGCCCAAGGCGGGGCTTGAACTCACGAACCATGAGATCATGACCTGAGCCAAAGTCAGACGCTTAACTAACTGAGCCACCCAGGTGTCCCTACATTGACTTTATATACTAGACTCTAGTATATAAGTCAAATGACCTTTCATATGTGAACTAATTCTGACCATCTATGAGGGTGCTGGAGAATAACTGTATATACAGTTTTAGCGCATGTCACTTGGCATGGGACAATGGTAGGCACACTTTTGGAAACCAGGTTGAGGCCCCGTAAAATCATAGTTTCCATTAATATCTTGAAAGTAGTCATAATGACACATCCACTGGAGGGATTTACAGAACACTTTTCACACCACGTCCACCTGAGCAACAGCTGACTTTACCGTGTATTTACCATGTGCCAGACACTGTTCAAAGGGTATTTAATCTGCACAATAACCCTGGGTCAGTGTTTAACCGAGGAACTGAGGCACAGTGAGGTGAAGAAACAGGCACAAAGTGACAGCACAAATGTAGCCGACCTAGGATTTGAACCGAGGTGCTCTGGGTCTGGAGCTCGCATACTTAACCAGTACAGTATCGCCTTGCGGTCCTTCGGCATGTGTTAAGCTGAGGAATGAGCTAGTTCAAATATTTCTGCTGTCCGGGCCACTATTTTCCCTCTAAGATTTCAACAAAGATTGCACATCAACTGGCTGTGAGGCATGTCCAGAACTGATTTAATAGATAAATGTATGGCAGTGGGATGTTTTGTTCAGTACCTAGGGATCTTGAGTAACTTAGAAATGAATAAGATAAGGTAACTGAGTGTCCAAAGGTTTTTTTTTACACCATGTTCACCTGAATAATCATGGCTAACTTCATTGTGTGTTTGCCGTGTGCTGGGCACCGTCCAAAGTGCTTTATATGCATTATTAAGTCTTCCCTCCTTAACAAAGCAGAGCAATTAGTACAAACACGTCCTCTCTTAGCACTGATTTTTTGGTAAAGGTTTGCCCGATAGGATTTTTCCAGTTGATCTGGGGGAAGCAGTGTCACATCATCAGGAGTTGGGTTAAGGGAGCTTATGCACAAATGACCACAGCCTGAGCAAAGCGATGGTCCAGCAAAAGCCTAAGGACACAGAATGGATGGAAGTGGGCTAAGCGAAAGAGTTGCTCAGGTGCATTTTGTGACTATTCTCACCACCTTAAAAGAAGAATCTTTGATAAGCACAGTAGTGCTATTTAGAAGCAGGTTGACTCAGACCACAAAAGTCTGAGTGCTGTAGGTTGCACACTATCACAGAGCAGAGAAAATGTCGACACAATGACAAAAGATCAACCTTATCACAAAGTAGTACCAAAGTGTTCTTCGGAAGCATTTCATTCCACCAAAAGCACAGGCAAATGATTTACATTTACATACATACACTACCCACACCACCTCACAAAAGTCTGCACCGCCCAAAGCTCGGTTTTAGTGGCGATTTGATTTAAATGAGTAGGGAATGGGGGCACCTGGGTGGCTCAGTGTGTTAAGCGTCCGACTCTTGATTTCGGCTCAGGTCATGATCCCCTGGTCTGTGGGTTCGAGCATTGCATCGGGCTCTGTGCTGACAGCTCAGAGCCTGGAGCCTGCTTCAGATTCTGTCTCCCTCTCTCTCTGCCCCTCCCCCCTTTGCACTGTCTCTCTCTCAAAAATAAACATCAAAAAAAAAAAAAATGTAAAAGACAAAGCATTGCAGGTATTTGCTGGTGAAACTAGGGAACCTGGATCTCATAATAAGAGACAAAAAACAATGGAGCATGCAGACTCCAAAAGTGTACTTATATTTTTAAAGACAGTATGATAGGGTAAATAATAAGGGTAACAAATCCAGTGTTGAAATGAATCAACTATCTGGAATCAGGTCACAGGCTATTCATACATTTGACTTTGAATGCATCTGTTCCTAGACAAGGCAGTAATAAATCTAAATTTTAAGATGAAAGCAGTATTTTATCAGCAAGTGTTCTAACCTGGGATTTAAATGCCCTGGATTCTACTTATCATTAGATCACGGCTAAATTATTTTCCAGTTATGGTAATCAGTTTGGCTAGGAATAATTCCTGCCCTTGTATACCTCATAGGTACTCTGAGAGAATAAAGGAAGAAGATGAAATTTCATATGCTTTGGAAATAAAATCAGTACAAAGTGTAAAAAAAAATATGAGTGATTTTTCTTTATTCTTTACAACAGAACGAAAATTGTTACTGTGAATTATGTATGAAAAATATGACAGGGGCACCTGGGTGGCTCAGTTGGTTGAGCATCTAACACAACTGATTTTGGCTCAGATCATGAATCCAGAGTTGTGGGATCAATCCCCACTTTGACCTCCATGCTGAGCGTGAAGCCTGCTTGAGACTCTCTCTCTCTCTCTCTCTCTCTCTCTCTCTTTCTCTCTCTCTCTCTTAAAAACAAACAAACAAACAAACAAAACAAAACAATAGCTTAAAAACTATGCTTTACCATTCCACTTCTGCACAAAAGGTACGGCATTACTGTATGAGTAATCCTTGATTATGTGAGTCATAGAAGTTTTCATGTGCCTGCTGCTGGAATTTATACACAATGTTAAAAATCCAAGGACGGTTGTCTTCTCAGAACCGGACATTGTGAAACAGTTGCTACTCCCACGCTCAGTGCTCAAGGGTATGGCAGGTGAAAGACCAGAGGAAAAAGAAAAAATTCAGGCTTTAATTTTATGCTTGTAAATAACTGAAACAAGAAAAGTTATTGCTCCCTTTTCGACTGGCCATAAGCCAGTGCCTACTTGGGAGACCAGTTTATCTAGTCAAGAGAGGCTTTCCTACCATCACAGGCTTCTTACTTTAAGATCTCACAGAACACAAATTCACTTTAGAATCTTAATGAATAAAACGCTCAAAGTAATTTCTATTGTACGAAAAATGGGGGGGATCACACTTTTTGGTTGGCACTTGTTAATTTTTGACATTGCCACAACTGCTGTTATATTTTATTTATAACGTATGTTGAAATGATCAAAAGGAATCAGGCAAGTCATTTTTTCCTGGTAAGTTAGGAGGATAAAGCAAAACAAATAATAGATTACAAGAGAAGATGGTAAAGGGTACCTAAAGTACTAGCAAGTAATTGATCAATGGGATTTTGAATATTATTTATATAAATTAGTAAATTATAAAATTGAACATTGTTACAAAACTGTTTATACATGTTTGAGCTAATTTTTCAGTTTTCTTATTTTGCTTCTCAATAAACCGACCTCTTTGAAGCCAAGACTGACTCATATAAATGTGAAACATGTTTGAATATGTGATATATATATATATATATATATATATATATATATTTCTATTGTAAAGAACTAGTAAATATATGATGTACATTATATAGAGGCGTATATAGAGGCACATATTGAAGGGGAGCAGATTTTGCCATGCCAAATTATGCCTCTTTGGCATATTGATGAAAATGATTATTATTATTAGTTTTTAGACGGGGGGAGAGAGAGAGAGAGTGTGTGTGAGCCGGGGAGAGGGGCAGAGGGAGAGAGAGAATGTTCATCAGGCTCCACACTTAGCATGGAGCCTGACTCAGGGCTCGATCCCACACTCCTGGGATCATGATCTGAGCTAAAGTCAAGAGTTGGATGCTCAACTGACTGAGCCACCCAGGCACCCCAGCGTATTGATTATTTTAAGCTGCTTATTTTGAAGAAACAGCAGACACAGGTGAAGCTCTGAAAACTGGGTAGAAGTTGCCCTTTTGTACGGGACACTGACATTTGCACTATCTGTGAGGGTGTCCTCCTGGCTGTACCCAGAAGAGGAGGATGACTCAGTCTGTAGAGATTTCGATCTGCATAACAATCGCACCCTTGCTTCTTGTGATTTTCTTGGTCATCTCCCCACCGCCACATCTCCTTTGGTCATTAGGTAAACATAGTACTTAAGGCCACTTCAGGGAGTTACTCAGTTTTCCTGGGTCTCTCCCATGTATACAGGAGGAACACACGTTATTGAACTTTGTTTGTTTTTCTCGTGTTAATCTGTCTCATATCAACTCATTCTTACACCAGCCAAAGAACCTAGAAGGGAAGAAGGGAAAACTTTCTTGCCCTTACAATGTATGTCCTTTTTATATATATAAGCAAGTCCCCCATACTTGCTGCATATACAACAAAGTCCACTTGTGGCAGCTAGCGACACCTACAACAGAGCTTTTGAGGTATTAAAAAAGTCACTATGGCTCAGTCCGTAGACTGTGTGACTCTTGATCTCAGTCAGGGTTATGAGTTTGAGCCTCACATTGGGTGTATAGATTACTTAGAAACAAAATAAAATAAACAAAAAGAAGGCCAGTCTGAGTCATGGAGTAAAAAGACTGGGCTTTTGAAATCGTATTCTATTACTCTTAGAAAACATTCATTTTCTGTTTACAACGTGGTGCTATTAGTTCTAAAGGTGTGTGTTTCATGTTGCTTGCATTTGCTCTACAAGCCTCCCCAGAGCGTCTTTCTAAATGTTTGCTAGGTACCCAAATGTAAGCGACAAAGAGTTTTCTAGTAAATTCTTCTCAGCTCTCCAAGAAAGAAGTACCTTTACTCACTGCAGAAAGCACACTCATTTGGAAACATTACCCCTGCTCCTCACTGACCCCCTCCAAAAGACGTCTGGAAAAAGAAAGCCCAAAGGAGCGAAATACTTTTCACATCCAAATAAGCAAACTACCCAATGCTAACCATGGCATTTCAGCATGGATAATCAAAAGCCGAAGTATTGATAGACTCCCAAACCTCAAAGCAAGTACCGAATACAAAGCTCATCAGTTGTACGTGCAGTGTTTCGGTAAGGAAACAGTATGTCTCATGCAACACTTTCCCTCCTTTTCACTGGAAGAAAATAAACACCCGTCTAAGGACGTTCAAGTACTTGTTACTTTCCCTTTTCTGTATGATGAGTACTCTCAGCAGCACTTGGTTTACTTCTGAGTATTGCTGGAAGCCTATTTCCAACCGAGGCCTCCAGTTTCCAATACCAGAATGACCAGAATGCATGAACACGTCGAAATGAAAACCAGATAGCTTAATGAGCTGCAAATCATAAATTTGGACATAAAATTAGCCCCTTTTTTTGCTCCCTTGTGTTCTCACTACTTATGCAACTACATCCTTCCCCAAAGACTTGGCAGTAACTCACAAGAAAGACACATTTCCAATAAGATCATTATCACAACCCTAAAGAGTAAGCATGATACCATGTAATGGGGAAGGTGGGATGATAGGAAGGATGATGTGAAAAACTTCAAAACTCTAGACTCAGGTTAATTGCTTCAGCTGGGCCCTAAATGCAGCTCTGAGCTTTCTGGCAACCACAGTAAATAGGAAAATGGATTGAACCGCGTTGGTCTCACTGCCTGATGAAATAAAGTCTACTGGTTAATAAGCACCTCTCTACAAAGACTGCTGGGTACCATGGAAGGCACACAGAAGAACAAGACATGGATCCTGCCCACAAGGAGTTTACAAATCTTGTCCCTCCTGGGATTGCAGAGGCATGAGGGGCCCTGGCACTTGACATAATGGCAGTAGAAATCAAAGAAAAGCCATGGGGTAGAAATCAAAGGTGAGTAACGTGCACTGAGTAGCGGTGCTACTGAGAAGGAGGAGCAAGTCTGGTCGGGAGAATGAGACTTCTCTGAGCTGCAGTTAATCACAGCTCTTCATTTTTGCTTCAAGGAAAGCCAAGGAGTTTATCATGGAAAGAGCACATGTGTGATAAAGAGCACAAATAATGCTCTCTGGGGTGTCTCACTTCCTGTATTACCCCTTTTCATTAGTATATTATTTTATTCATTATACCTTCAGTCTGATTTTGTTTCAAATACAGTATTATTGAGCTGAAATATTTCAGAATGAAAAGCCTTTCTCAATAGGTGTCTCTGAGTTTCCTTCCTTCCTTCCTTCCTTCCTTCCTTCCTTCCTTCCTTCCTTCTTTCCTTCCTTCCTACCTTCCTTGCTTCCTTCCTTCCTTCCTTCCTTCTTTCTCTTATCTTCTCTACAGTCTCTGGGAAGCAATGTCATTTTTTCTCATGTGTTTCTCTGGTGGGAGAATAGGAAATTTGGGGAGAAACAAGGGAAATATGATTAAATATGTTTTAGGACTAATACTTCAAAGATGGAGTAAATGTCACATGATGTTTTGTCACTAATACCTCAAACATGGAGTACAGGTCACGTGCCACTAGAGCGAGGTCTTGAGAACTGAGGAGAAATGAGTCTTAGCTTTGTTTTAGCTGTCAGATGTCCATTAACATATGCAAGTCACAATTACGGATGTTACTGCAAAATATTAATGACACCAGGTGAATGCTGCTAAATACTTAAAATTATTAAAGTTTCCTTCGTTGTTGAAACATTTTTCTAAAATATTCCAGGCACCTTTCCTGTGCTTGGAAATAGGTGCCCAAACCTGAATATCCTGATTGCTGATGATTGCACCCACAGCAGTCTCTGTTCTGAAAAACAGATATCACTATGCAGAAATGGAGAGCAAGATGGAGGAGGTGTAAGAGACTGGGCTGACTACACACACAGACTCCAAGAGATCGCTCATAAGCCTAGAGAACCTTTTTACTTTATTTGTTTCTTTTTTTTAATATGAAATGTATTGTCAAATTGGTTTCCATACGACACCCGGTGCTCATCCCAACAGGTGCCCTCCTCGATGCCCATCACCCACCCTCCCCTCCCTCCCACCCCCCATCAACCCTCAGTTTATTCATAGAGAACCTTTTTAAAAACACATGTTGAAATCATTGTCCCATTTCTTACTATTTTCCAATTTCTTTTCAAAGCCGATTACTTGGACTAAGTTTTAGCTATTGAGGGCTCTAGTTAAGTTGATTTAAACATGTCCATGCATGGGCTCTCTCTATGAGCAGTTTTCTTTGCCTTTCTATGCTCAAACTCTTTGGACTTTTAAAATATCACTGTACATTCAGAGTAAGTTATTAATTAAGCTTCAAACATATTTTTTTTATTGGACTAGGCAGTCGCCTTTTACACCAAACCCTTTTCTGCAGATTATGACCTTGTACTTGACTCAGAATGACCTTATTAGCACTAATCATGCTTCCAAGAATACTTTGGTTTGCAAGCTAGCCATCTGGTATAAAATTCTATTTCAAACATTCTAAGGCAAAAAAATAATGCTTGAATATTACTAGATTATCACACTAATTACTGTACAATAATATCTAACAGTGGCCACTCAGCAATTTTTTTAATCCATATATAGGGTAAAAGCATTCAAAATGCAACATTTGGAGAGCATCCAACAGCGTTTGGCCAAGGAACATTTCTATAATGCGAAGGGATGAAATTAAATTTCAAAAATCAGCAATGTGTAAGCCATCAAATCTAGGTTAAAATGTGGTTACGTGAAGAAAGTCAGCACATGGGTGTATACAATTTTCATTCATGTTTAAGTAAAGACTGAATGGGGGGTGGAGGTACAGATGCAGAAGGAGAGGTGACAGGACACCTTGCAGGCGGGCCCATATTTACTCTCCCTTTCTCAGAGTGATTCAACAAGGTTACGCTTCATTCAACAAATACTTTCCAAGCTTGCAACGTGTGCTACACATGTGCTATGCACAAAAGATGCAGTGGTGAACAAGACGGTATCGGACGTGAAACCAAAAAACGTACAGCAGACCTTCACTGAAAATTCCATGAAATCAGGGGCACCTGGGTGGCTCAGTCAGTTAAGCATCTGACTCTCGATCTCAGCTCAGCTCATGATCTCATGGTGCGTGAGTCTGAGCCCCGCGTCGGGCTCTGCGCTAACAGCACGGAGTCTGCTTGGGATTCTCTTACACCCTCTCTGTCTCTGCCCCTCCCCCAATTGCACAAACTCTCTCTCTCAAAATACATAAACATTTAAAACAAAATCAATGAAACCAATTATTCAAGTGAACACAATGGCAGTAGCTGGAGTAGAATGTCGACCCCCTCCTAATCAACCACGTTGACTTCAGCAACGCCTCGACTCCATCACTGGCCTTCTCTTCCTGCTGCCACAACTTCCAGATTCTTACCATTTCATATCTTCAACACTTCACCAGCTTTCTAAGACGCTCTCCATCCCACCCCCCCGCCCCCAGCACTTACCAGTCTCTTGTGCTCTACCAATTCATCTCACAGAGGCAGATGATGTCACTTCTCTACTTAAAATCTGTCAGATCCCTCAGAGCTACAAAATCAAGTTCAAACTCCTCACTGACTTTTAAGGCTACTCCTCTGCCAACACAAGCTCTAGCTTCAGCCTGGCCGACTTAACACTTAAGTCCCTCCACACACATCACAGCGTTCCCTCTCCTCTTCGCTCAGGTTATCCCCGCTGCCTGGACTCTCTTCCTATCCTTCCTTCAAAGAATACCTCGAACAGTACCTCTCCCAAGACTGCATTTTTCAACACCACAGCTGCATGTAATCCCAGCCCCTGCCTCTCCTCCTGGACTCTTTAAGCGGTTAGTTCGTACCTGGCTTATGGCACGTAACACAAGCGGCTCCATGCTAAGAGGGCAGGCAGGGACCATGTCTTCCATAACTGTATTCTGCACGGTACAGAGCCCTGTGCCTAGCAAGTAATGGGCTTCAATAAATGCTTGTTGAATGAATCATGTCTTTGGGGAATTGAATGCATATAGAATTCTTAATGGATTTAACAGGACTTTCAGCATTAAATGACCCCTGACATGTATAAAATCCTTGTGGTAAAACCACAGCCAATAGTCCTACAAACTGAGTGCTATTGCTAGCTCTTGTAGGAAGAGAAAAAGAGGTAGTAGGATTCCTATGTCTTGCTCAAGGCCACACAAGGAGCCCTTGTTTGAGATGCCATTACCATGCTTT
Source organism: Panthera onca (assembly GCF_046562875.1). Lineage (NCBI taxonomy): Eukaryota > Metazoa > Chordata > Mammalia > Carnivora > Felidae > Panthera > Panthera onca. The sequence continues at coordinate 20,071,729 of NC_138357.1, read as the reverse complement.
GTTTCAGCTATTTCCATGTTTACATCTGTAGTTTCCCCCAAGCACCCAGGCGCGCCCCTATCAAGATGACTTCTAAGGCTTCTCTGAAAAAGAAGACAATATTCCAAAATATATACAATGGAATATTATTCAGCCACGCGAAAGAAGGAAATCCTGCCCTTTGCAAAAACATGGATGGACCCGGAGTGAAATAAGCCAGACACAGAAAGACAAATACTATATGATCTTATTTATACAAGAAATCTGAGAAAGATGGATTCACAGAAACATAGAGTAGAATGGAGGTTACCAGGGGCTGGAGGTGGGGGGGGGGTGGGGGGCAGATGGTGGTCAAAGGATACAAATCTCCAGTTATAAGACGAGTAAATTCTGGGGATGTAATATGCCACATGGTGACCTTAGTGAATGATAACTGACGTATATACTTGAAAATTGCTAAGAGAGTAAATCTTAAATATTTGCACCACAAAAAAGTAATTATGGGAGTAACGCAAGTGTTAAGTAACCTTATTGTGGTAATCATTTCACAATATATACTTGTGTCAAATCATCACGTTGTACACCTTAAACAGTGTTGTATGTCAAATTATATCTTAGTAAAGTGGGGAAAAAATATAAATCCTTCCTCCATTGGGGTACTAACAAAATAAACACAGACAAGGTTTCAAAAATTGTCAGTTACTCATATGTTAAGATTTCAGTTACTCATATGTTAAGAATGCTTTTCTGGCGAACAGAGAAAGCAAAATGACCAGGAAATTGCAAAAACTCTACAGATCATGTTTCTACCGAAGCTGTAAAAATTTTAAGTTTGTTTAATGGAACGTGTGATAAGCACAAACATTAACAACAGAGAAACAACTTCTGAGATAGGTATTTATCAAATGTTTCAAACAAGAACACAGAGTTCCTGAAAACATCAAACATTCTCCAAGTGTTCCTTCAGTGTTACTATCTTTCACAAAGAGGACAAACAAAAATTTTAAGGCAATGTGACAATGTGGTTGGTCTAAAAAAAAAAAAATGTCACCTTTAAAAATGTAGTCTCCAAGTTTATTTATTTATTTATTTATTTATTTATTGTCTAAAAAATCGACAAGAGCCGACTGATACTACAATGCTTGCTGTGTACTCAGTGTACCTAGATGCATATAAAAGATGGGTGAAGAGTTTAAAGTTCCAGAGAGAAAGGTTTCTCGCTTGCATTTCTGTGTGCTAAAGGCAGAAATTAGAACCTTACTACTGTATAGTTAGTTGGCAAATCATGGCTGACACACAGGATATGTCTTAGTTTAGGGAATTTGTCATATTCAACACATATTCAACAATTATATCGCCGTGGGCTCTACCTTTTCAAACTTTAAAAAAAAATGTTTATTTTTGAGAGAGACAGAGAGGGGGCATGAGTGGGGGAGGGGCAGAGAAAGAGAGAGACGAAGAATCCCAAGTCAATTCTGCACAGTAGCGCAGAGCCTGATCATGACCTGAGCTGAAACCAAGAGTCGGACACTTACTGAGCCGCTCACGCGCCCCTCCATTATCAAACTTACGGGTGGTTTCCACAGTGTGGAAACTGCTTTCACTGTCCACTGTGTACCCACAAGAACACGAGTAAGAGCAAAAGGCAAATTTCTTCTCTACCAATTTCCTGTGAGTAAATAAAAATCTGAGTTTCAACAAAAAAACACATGTGCCCACTTATGACAGAAAAAAAAGCAATTTACAGCAAACATTTAAATGCCTCTGACCAAGTTATACCTGCAAAAATTGATGGGTTCTCTAGCCATATCCACCACACTTAAATAAATCACAAATTAAACCAAGCAATATCATGCAAACTCATCACGAACAAGATACTGAAAAAAAAAAATCATTCTGGAGACAAGATAGCCGAGTCCAACTAGTGGAGATGATTTAAAGAATAAAAGGTTGAAGAACAAATGGAATCATTTACTGACTTTTAAGAAAACAATATCAGGAAACACAGGAAAATGAGCACATTCAACTTCTAATTACATCTAGCAGTAAAACTTGACCCGGTGGCGACAACAAAAGGCACAGAAATAGAAGCATTGAAAACCCAAGCAGGATGGCAAATCTGGATTCTACAGCAGCAGCGACAGAAATCATCAATTTAAGAAACTGAAAACTGATTACGGAGAGGAGAAAATACGGAAGAAAATGAAAAGATTATTTAGAGATAATGAGGAAACAGCGGATAGCTAAGATTCCTCTGGAATATACAACCCTACAGGTCAATAATGAAGCAGCAAACTGAGACGGAGGAAAAGAGGGTAAGCTCAGGGACGTGACAAGCAGAAAGCTAATCTGTAAGGGCAAAAAGAGCAGTAAGTAAATGATGTTCTACGAATAAAGTCATGTTCCTTGAAAAACTAATTGCTATTTCCAGATGCACAGAAGTACCCGGTATCCACATTTCACAAAAAGTTACAATAGAGAAAGAGACAATATCTGTAATGACTTCACACAGCTCCACGACATAAAGTGAATTATCTAATAATGAAGTAGGAGCAGGTATGGATTTTTCTAACATATAAGTTTCTTCCAAACAAAAGAGTTGACGTATAATAGATAGCTCTCAAACTTCTGATGTTCGGATCTCTCATACTAATCAGGGTTCCTGTGGGAAGGGGTTGGTCTTAATGGCATCAAACTGGTTGAAAAATACAACCGTGGCCATATCGTAAGTTCTTTCTCACCTGGTAGCCAATGGCGACTTTGGATTTGAGGTGGAGACAGAAATGACCTTCAGCTATGCTCCCATAAAACACCATTTAAAATGAGCTGGGTTAGATTACAGGTGATTTCTACAAACCAATATTTGACCCATAATAAGGCTGAACTACTACTACAAGATTTTGAGCAGCACTGTGACAGGTACCTCCTTAGCTAGCCATTGTGCTAATAATGAGTGTATAATACAATCGGACATGAGAGTTCCATGCAGCAAAGATATACATGATCCACAGCCAGTTATAATCCCCAACTCTAGCTAAGTTACTAAAGCAGGGCTTGGGGAGAAAGATAGACAAGGGAGTTGATATAGTTTGGTGTCCAGACTCTCAGCCATGAAATAAAGCAATTAAATCAACTAAATAAATCACTGTTAGTTGACTTGGTCTGCAAATAAAAACCACCCAGCCTTTCCTCCTCTTCTCAAAATGTATAGCCCCAATGACTGTCAAAGGCCTAAATATGAACCTTAATTTGAAGTCTTCATCTAAATGCAATGCCATGAAACAAGAAATGAGGGAAGGACTAGGGAAGGCAAAGTTGGCTTCCCCTGACCTTTTGAAGTACAAAAAGTGGGAAGGAGAACCACAGAACTTCGCAGACAGTGCCTCCCAGTGTCATGTGACACAGTCTGACTGAGGTAAGGGCAGGGTGATTTTGGTTTAGTAAACTAATAATCTAATTGTTGTTTTCTCCATTTCCTTCTTCTCCACAGGGGAGAAAACCTGGCATGATTAGAAGAACGCTGGAGTCTTCGGGCTCTGGGGTGACTGGGTATTCGACCTTGGGCAATCTACTCTCCTTCACTGCATCGCCCCTTTCCTTATCTGTAAATGCTAACAGTTTGAACTCAGTGGTCTTCCTTGTACAGCTGAAATTCTTGATTTTCTAGGTTTCTGAAGTGCTACCATGGGAACGAATGCTTTCTTAACTATTTAACTATCTGACTCATCCGACTAGTTGGGGTCAGTCCCAGGATCGGCCATTGCACGAATTTTAGTGTTTTCTCATTACCATACTCAAAGTTGAAGAGAGAAAAAAGAAGAAGGCAAAATGAAAAGAAACAATATCCCACTGTATTTCTGAGCATCAGGATACAGGAGATGCTTGTGTAAGAACAAAAAAGCTAACTTTTAGAAACATTTTATTTTGAAATAACTTCAGACTTACAGAAAATTTGCAAAATAGTACACAGAATCTTCACTCAGATTCCGGTCATGTCAACAACTTACATACCATACATAGCAGTGTTATCAAAAGCAGGAAATTAACTCTAGTGCAATATTAACTAAACTAGAGACTTAATTTGATTTTCACCAATTTGCCCCCAAATGTCCTTTCTCTGTTCCAGGATGCAACCCACGGTCTCACGTTGCATTAACTTGTCCATGTCTCTTTAGCCTCCTCCATTCTGTGACAATTGCTCAGTCATTCATGACCCTGACACTTGGGCCATTACGAGCTCCTTGAGACTGACTCCTGTGTCCCCTTGTCATGCCCCACTCTTTTTTGAGCACTTACTTTCTGGCATCACAAGACATTACAGGCTCATCTTTTATTTTCCCTGCCTCGGTCCAGCATCAGTTATGACTCCAAGGAGCCCTGATCCCTTTATTGAAGAATGGTCTTAGAAACCAAGATCTGGGTGATAGGTGTGCTTTTTATTATTGGGGTGTCCTTGCTTGTGGGTCCTCCTCAGACAGAGCTAGGAGATATAAGCATGTACAGTAACCCATGCATACACTCACCTCCATGTCTATTTCTGTGTCTATCTGTGTACACATGAAATTAAACATACCAATGTCTCCACTCTGATCCACACCACAGGATTCATTCTAGCCTTCCCCTTTTCCTTATTTTTAACTCTTTTCTCGGATGATGAGGAACCTGGCTATCTTTATCTATTCTCTATCCACCTATTTGTTCAACCTCAGCATCCATATAAAGTACATACATATGCCTGGGAGTAACAGATTTACTAACCAAAGCCCAGTACTTGTGTTGTGTAATTATGTTTATCATTAGTATAAATGTCATGTAAATATATATACATATATAACACACACACACACACACACATATATATATATATATATATATATATATGTAATATAAATATCACACTTCTAGGTTTCTTTTTATTGTCAGCATGGTATATCTTTTCCTATGCTTTTAACATTGTAACTAAAAAAAAGCAACGATAACAGTATGCCGCTATTTGCATAAAAAAGTAAGAACAGGTATGTGTATATTTGCATTATATTCATAAAGTATCTGTGGGAGAGAGAAAACCAAATACATTAGTTGGGGGGTCAACAGTTAGCTGCAGAAAAAAGGAGAGATGTAAACTTCACTGCATACCCTTTGTTTTTTTCACTGCGTACTTTTTATGCTTAGTTGTTTGTTTTGGTTTTTTTTTTTTTACTTTTCTGAGCTATTCAGGTACCATCAAGTTCACCCTTTTAAAGTGTACACATCAGTGGTTTTTAGCGTATTCATGAAGTTGTGCAAACATTACCACTATCTAATTCCAGAACATTTTTATCATCCCCCAAAGAAAACTTGTATCCAATAGCGGTCACATGCCCCTGCTCCCTTACCTATTCTCTCCTTCCCACCAGTGCCCCTGGAAACCACTAATCTGCTTTCTGTCTATGGATGTGCTGACACTGGCCACTTCATATCAATGGAATCATAACAATACGTAGTCTTTCTGAACTGGGCTTTTTCACTTAGCGTAATGTTTTCAAGGTTGAGCCACATTGGGCATATATCAATACTTCATTCCTTTTTATAACTATATAATATTACACTGTCTGTATAAAACACATTTAATCTATTCATCAATTGATGTGGTGATATATATATATATATATCACGTGCACGATGATACATGTGATGTATATATTTAACAACAATGGAGTATTTTTTTGAATTATTAAAATATACTATCCATTCAAAAATTACAGCTTAAAAAAAGGGAAACAACACACTCAAACATTTTCTAAAAAATAAAAAGTAAAACAATCATCAAGTAAATAACGTGTGAAAAAGAGTAATGTATGGAAGAGCTTTGCTCGGTGATTTGCCAGAGGACTTAGAAGACTCAATGGCTAAGATTTATTGCAGCAACAAACACAGAGCAAAAGCGGCAGGAAAAAGCTACACATCAGGAGAGTCAGTGACGCCTCGCACAGGCTTCCAGTGTCCTTCCTCATCCGAGGCTACACGGGACATGCTCTCTGGGTCTTTACCATGATGTACACAGCCCTACGTGATCTCCTTCCACTCATGACCTCTCTGACCTCATCTCCTACCGCTGTCCCCCTTCATCCCCCTGCTCCAGCCACCCTGGTGACCTCAGGGTTCATCAAACACACCAGGCTCAGTCCTGCTTCGGGGCCTTTGCTGTTACTGTTCTCTTTGCCTGGAATGAAATCCTCATAGCTCACTCGCTCACCTCCTTCACACCTCTCCACAAATAGCACATTAGATAGTGTGGCCTTCCTGACTAATCCAAAACAGCAGCCCCTGCCATTCTCTGTGTCCTTTCCCTGCTTCATTTTTCTTCACACCTGACAATATGTCATCCACCTGAATATCGACTTCCTTTCTGTTCACCCCTCCCCCAACCAGACTGTCTATTTCAAGGGGGCAGGGACTGTTTCTAGTTCACTGCTAGGTCCCCGTGCCTGACACGATGCCTGGCACCCGACAGGTGTTCCATAAGTACCTATCCAGTGAATGGATGAATAAATTGCAACTGTCTGTCTGTCTGTCTGTCTACCTACCTACCTACCTATCTATCTGACACTGAATGGAGGGGAAGGAAAGTATTTAAAGCACAAAAGATTCCTTAGTCTCAGCTCCAGACGTAGAGGAAATGCTCAACGAAATTCCCAACTTTTCTCTCAGGATTAGAGTATGCAAACATTATATTTAATACATAAAACTTCTTTTATGAAGATGATTTTAGTTTCTCCTTGGAGGTTTACGCTGTATAAAAGATTTTTTATTTTTATTTTTTACGATTGGAAGTAACACTTTTGTAGAAGAAAATGTAAATAGTGCAGAAAGCACTAAAATACAAAGTGAGAGTCCTCTGGACTGCAGGCTGGGGAGAGAGGGTAGGTGGGGGCGTGCACTGTGATGGAGACGGCTGGAACGGGCGGCTGCGTCACAGCGGCTGTGCCGGTGGGGCTCATCAAAATGTCCCCATGCATAAATTGGCCACATTGGACTCCCTTGCTTGACTGTTTCTATCCTTTGCCTGTTTTTCTACGAAAATACCTTTAAGTGTTTGTATTTATTTAATCTGTAAAGCTTGTTGTATATTAAAGACCTTTTGTCTGTCAAATCAGTTACATCCCCCCCCCCCAAATTATTGCTTATCTTCTAACTTCTTGGTGTTTTCAGCCATGATTTTTATTGTGTGGTTGGTCCCAATAATTCTTTTTAATTTTTTTTAAACATTTTAATTTATTTTTGAGAGACAGAGCACGAGCGGGAGAGGGACAGAGAGAGAGGGAGACATAGAATCTGAGGCAGGCTCCAGGCCCCAAGCTGTCAGCACAGAGCCTGATGCAGGGCTCAAACCCACAAACTGTGAGATCGTGACCTGAGCTGAAGTCGGAGGCTCAACCGACTGAGCCACCCAGGTGCCCCCAATAATTCTTCTTTTTTTTTTTTTTTTTTTAATTTTTTTTTTTTAACGTTTATTTATTTTTGGGACAGAGAGAGACAGAGCATGAACAGGGGAGGGGCAGAGAGAGAGGGAGACACAGAATCGGAAGCAGGCTCCAGGCTCTGAGCCATCAGCCCAGAGCCCGATGCGGGGCTCGAACTCACGGACCGCGAGATCGTGACCTGAGCCGAAGTCGGATGCTTAACCGACTGAGCCACCCAGGCGCCCCTAATTCTTCTTTTTTAATGCTTCTTTATTTTTGAGAGAGAGAGAAAAAGAGCGTGAGCAGGGGAGGGGTAGAGAGAGAGGGAGACATAGAATCCGAAGCAGGTTTCAGGCTCCGAGCTGTCAGCACAGAGCCCGATGCGGGGCTTGAACTCACAAACCGCGAGATCATGACCAGAGCCAAAGTCGGATGCGTAACTGACTGAGCCACCTAGGTGCCCCTGGTTCCAATAATTCTTTGTTTGATGTCTCTGCCTCTGATAGCATGCTTAGAAGGTCTCCCCCACCCCCAGGATTATCAAAGTGTTCAGCTACACGTTCTTCGAGTACTGTCATGGTTGCACCTCATTTTTCGTGTTTAAATTGCCAGGGCAACCCGAATTTACTTGATGAACATAGACATCTCCTGAGTGCTTATGATGAGCCAGGCTCCGTTCCACATGCCTTATGCGGATCGTCTCATTTGAATGCTCAGTAACCCCAGAGGTTGGCGCTAGTAGGTTCTTTGTTTTCACAGCTGAGGAAACTTAAGGACGGGGAGGTTGGGTACTTATTCAAGACCACACAGCTGGCAAAACCTGGTCCATCCAGTGGTAATGCCTACACAAGGTTGTAGTGAGGATTAGAGTCAGCATGGGTGACTTTCTGGAAAAAAGGAGGCATTCAATAGAAGATAAAGTTCATTATGATTGCATACTTCTCAGAAGCATAATTTCTGATGGCTGCATATTATTTGAAAAATGGTATCTTTTACATTAACTATGTTTCTAAAACATTATTTTTTCACAGTTATGAAAAGCCTTTGGAATTCCATGGAATGATTGAAGCCTTTTTTTCTTTTTAAAGAAACGGTTGTCATTGAAAGAAATTTTGAAAGGACATACATGTTGAAGAGATACATCAGGTAACAGAGTGATAGATTTGTTTTTAAACAAATCTGGAGAGCCTAGGTGGCTGGGTGGGTTAAGCATCCTACTCTTGATTTTGGCTCAGGTCATGACCTCACAGTTCATGAGACTGAGCCCCGCGTTGGGCTCTGTGCTGACAGTGTGGACCCTGCTTGAGATTCTCTCTCTCTCCTCTCTCTTTCTCTGCCCCTCCCCCACTTATGTGCACTCTCCCTCTCTCTAGAATAAAAAGTCTTTGTTTCTATATTAAAGTTTTCTAGAAATGATGTTTTTATTTTCTGACCAGAAAAATCATCCCAATAAGTGGTATATTTTTTAAAAGACTCAATGAGAAATCAGGCAGTATCCAGATTTTTTTTTTTGGTACCCTGGGAAGAACATGAGGCTGGCAGGAGGGATAAGGAGAGGTTGTGTCTCCAGGATGGTTGGGGGAGGGAGTGAGGGAGTGAGGTCTGTGAGGATGCAGGAGGTAAGGCAAAGTTTATGAGACATATAAACAGTCATATAAAAGATGGAGGAAACACTTAGACATGTTAACGATGATATCGGTGTAGTGGGGATGATGTTTCCATTTTCCTTACCTTTCATTACATTTTATTTTTATTACCTTCTTGTGCATGATTTTGAAGATTTCTTTTGTATTTTCATTCCCCTTCATAAAGATGGATCACTTTTAAAATTGGGGGAAATATTACTTCTCTTGGAAACAAAGGCAGAACACCTGTTTCCTGATGCAAGAGGATCATAAGTTTAGAGGTGGCCAGGGGCACTGACTTCAGCACAAGGGTCACCCTTCAGTAGGTCACACTTCAGATGACAGTGACACACACACCACAAAACTTTTTGGGCTTCTCATTCTCCAGTGCTCTGTCATTCTGGTGGCCTGTCACTGCTTCTTTCTCAGTCCTGCCCTTGGTCTATTTTCGCCTCCCTCCCCTTCTTGATTGACCATAATTATAGAAGTCCATTATGCATCACTTCTAACATAGACAGTTGTTCACATTTTAACAGCTTACATATTAGCATGCCCCTCATCATCAACAGCGTGTTGTAGGAGATGATGAATAAATGAAGAAGTTAATTTGTCAATCTGCACAAAAGGAAAACTGATCACCTTACAGCAGAGAAACCCAACAGACATCATGCTAATCAAGTGATTGAGGTAACATAATGAGTGATAAGATACATCAGCATCATGCGCTCTGGGACACACTGTACATCTTCCCTGCGGTGATCTTGCCAAAAATGCATGAGCTTAATCAAACCACGAGAAAGCGTCTGACACACCCAAACTGAGAGGCGTTCTACAAAATAACTGACCAGTACTCATCCAAAGTGTCAAGGTCATGAAAGATAAGGACAGACTGAAAAGACACTGCGGGGAAATTGGTGAAATTCAAAGAAGGTCTTTAGTTTAGTTAATAACGTCGTACTAGTGTTAATTTCCTGGTTTTGATAACTGGGCTGTGCAAGGTATGTAAATTGTTGACATTACCATAAGCTGGGTGAAGGGTATGCAGGAACTCCTTGTACTATTTTTGCAACTTTTCTCTAAGCTTGAGATTATTTCAAAATAAAAAATTGTTAAAGTTAGGCCGAGCTATCAATATGTACTTGTTTAGGTGCTAATTGTAATTCCATTTTTCTTTCAACAGAAGTGTTTGAAATGTCCAAAACAGCATTGACTTCTACCAGCCAAAGTTACTGCCTTTTCAAGGTCAGTATCACAGAAGGTAGAGATCCTTAAGTACAAAGTTACTTTCGATGAGTCTCAGGACGATAGGTGCTATCTATGTATCTTCATAGTGCAGTCAGACCTCTCTGATCCATGGTTCTAAGTCTTGCATAATCCAGTGACCTTTGGGATTATGCTGCCAGGAGTCTTCTGCTCCCAGTAAGCTTTCCCTTAGAAAACAGGGATGAGGTCAACATTCAGTCAAATTTTCAACTAGTGAAAACTGCTGTGACTAGTGATACTGATAGAGAATATACAGGTAACTCAGGACCATCTGACCCACAAGGATGGACTCACATCCATATGCCTAGACAACAGCTTTCGCTTGTCAAAACGGGATTACGTTTGTGATCATATGCGATGTTTGAAGACGTAGTGTGCAGCTATTTTACGTGCGTTCTGCATTCGGTTCCCATCTTTTGGGAATGTAGATGGGTTGACACGACTGTCGTCTGACTATGCCTGCTGCTAAGGTCTTTTCCGGGAATTTTCGTTACAACACTACTCAAACAGGGGGAGTAGGGTGGGCAGATGTAATGGGTGTTGATCTGCCATAATGAAATAACGACAGCATTCGCATCCTTCTTGGATAATAGGTGGTCAATGTTACACTGCTTCAAGTATCGGACGGAGACTTCAAGACATCATGACGCCGTTGAAGCAGAATACATGAAGGTAACAGTCTTGGCTATGGAAATAATCACAAAGATTCTAGTGTAGTATTTTTACTGATGATCTTGCATTAAATGTAAGGGACATTCGCTGAAAGAATCAAGCTACCTCAATGGCAACCTGTCATAACAAGAAATTGGCACAGAATGGGTTAAGCAATATTTTGGAGAGATTCTGAAATAAATTGTGCCGAGCAGACTAGGCAATTGGATCTAAAACAGCCGCATATCCACATGACACGAGACTCTTTTATGTAGCTGGAAATTAATCTACGGGCTGCACAGTCTAGATCTCTATCTGAAGATGGTACAACCTTCATCAATGAACACTCAACATTCATGGCGTGATGGGCTCAGCACTTCAGCACAACGCACAATTAGCCATCAAGCTTGCCCTCCTTATTTGTACAACATTCCCTCGTTATGAGGTAAGTGTAGAACATTGTGTCTATTGTGCCTATTACGAAGGCAAAGTACCATCATCATCTGGTAGAGTACCTAGTGCTAATGGAATCCTTGCAAAAACAAAACACAGAAAACCAAGAGCAGCAGCCCAAAACTCATCAAATGATTGCTTCAATTATTTGACCACTCAGGGAAATAGAAACAGCGCACAGATGCATTTCAAAGGTGTTTCAATTATACATACTCAAGGAGGGTAGTAAATGTTGCAATAAACACAAAGGTATGTTATTTGTGTATTATAGATATGATAGTCATACAATCCACATAGTTCAATTACCCTCAACTTTGTATAGCATTCATTCATAGCATGGATATGGAATAATATTAAAGCAGAGAAACACAAAGCTTTTGGGCAGACAGGAGACTGTGACAAATGTGCCGTCTGAGAGGCAAATTAATTAATTGTTTGAAAGGCTTTGTGTATTTGAAATATTAAAGTTTTCATTAAAATTTGAAAATGTGAGGATTCTGTAAATCGTCTTCATCCTGTGTGATTGGTCGTCAAGGTATTAACATAATGTAAAAATTGTTTTAAAAACACTGGATGCAGTGAGTAGACATGTATTTAAATAATTCAATGGCTTATTACTATTCATTGCCTATTATCTATGTGGTCTCTGAATTAAACATTTTCCAAGCTTTAAAGCGGTAGTGCAGTATGTGTTTTGTTAACAACTGCTTTATTACTTTTCTTCAAAATGTTTCCTTTATGGCACTCTTTAAGTGGGTGAACTGACCTAACGTATACCAGTGATTAGAAGGATCACATATCTCCTTCCACCACACGTCTGGAAAGATAGAATTTGCAAAGCCTGCAAGGAACTCTCTATCAAAGAGTAAACTAAAAAAATCCGGTGATACTCGGCTTGAAGAACTAAGAAGATACTTGTGGCAACTGGATTAAGGCATGTCTATTTGGAACATGCGTTTGCAGTTTTCGATAACAAGCCCTAACTAAATAGAACTGCTCTGAAGAACTCCTAAAACAAACATCTTAGTGAACTGCGAGAAAATAATCTTTCATTTAACTCACTCTTAGAGTGATACATCAGTTCTCATTTATGTCACCTCGTGGCCTCTCCAGAGTAATCCTGGAAGTTCGGCAGAGAGGAAGTAATTTAAGCCTTATCAGATTGAGTAGCTGAGGTCAGCCACAGTGGTGAGGCTGGGACCATACCCCAGATCGCCTGAAACAACATACGCACACTGCCGAGTGTTGTGCCAGACCCTCTAGGTGGACTGGATGAAAGACATCTCCTTTCCCTCCCCAAACTAGCCCCATGCTCTTTTCTGCTTCAAGGCATTGCCCAGTAATGCAGCAGGAGATTTAAGTAACACACGAAATAATTGTAGATGAAACTTGAGTGATATGAAGTGTAAAGAGAATAAGCTCTTTAATTATAATATGTGCTGCAAATAAGACCAATTCAGACATTTTCCATGGTAAAAATTACTGTTTTTTAAAAAAAAATAAGTTTCTAGGGGTACCTGCGTGGCTCAGTCAGTTGAGTGTCCCACTCTTGATTTTGGGTCAGGTCATGATCTCATGGTTCCAGCCCCATGTTGGGATTCTCTCTTTCCCGCTCTCTCTGCCCCTCCCCTGCTCCCTCCCTCCCTCTCTCCCTCTCTCTCTCTCTCTCAAAACAAATATACATTTAAAAAATGACAAGTTTCCATTCTTGAACTGGGAGGGTCTGCAACAAAAACTAGTAACCACAAAATAAACCAAGGTAACTAGTTATGTAGGATGTCACTTGATAAAATGCTCTCTGAAGAAATGATCACACAAAGGAATACGTCTCCTTTAACTGATGAAGCCACAAACAATAATGTTAATGAGGTCAAACTGGTCATGATGAGGCTAAAACAATATCAAAAAACTGAAAAGTTTCTTATGAAGCTTAATTCATTTCGATGTATTTTGACAAAAATAAATCTCAAAGGCATCGTAGCGAATCTTATCAATTTCAACCAGGAATCTACTACCACTTTTACCTCTATGCTTTAATATATGCATCTTTATCCTTAATTTAAAGATACCTATGAATAAAACATGAAGATCAGTGCATTCTCTTGTTCCGCAATCATACATGTTCCATTCTACATAATATCTCATTGGCCTTCATATTTTGTTTATACTCTAGTACATAATGTTCAGGGTCGATGACCCTGGCAATAGGACATTTCTTATAAAATGTCCTCATAAATCTGAAATTGGTTAATCAACGGTTCAGGAAGAAAATTAAGTGAACCTAGTTTGCTAACAATGTTTAAGTTAAAGGTTCAAAATATACTTGACTAAGAAACTTTAAAATGTTGGGGGGTGCCTGGCCCGCTCAGTGGTAGAGCATGTGACTCTTGGTCTTGTGGTTGTGAGTTCAAGGCCCACACCGGACCTAGAGCTTACTCAAACAGAGAATAAAAATATGAAATAAAACTACCAGTTATTTGGGACACCTGATTGGCTCAGTAGGAAGATCTCAGGGTTGTGAGCTCAAGCCCCACGTTAGGTATAGAGATTACTAAAATAAACTTTTTTTTTTTTTAACGTTTATTTATTTTTGAGACAGGGAGAGACAGAGCATGAACGGGGGAGGGTCAGAGAGAGAGGGAGACACAGAATCCGAAACAGGCTCTAGGCTCTGAGCTGTCAGCACAGAGCCCGACGTGGGGCTCGAACTCACGGACCGCGAGATCATGACCTGAGCCGAAGTCAGACGCTCAACTGACTGAACCACCCAGGCGCCCCACTAAAATAAACTTTAAAACCCATTTTCCTCCCGCATGGTGAGATTTCCACCTCATACTCTTTCAGTCTGACTTGTCTTCTGAAAGCTGACTGGCCCCTGACAAGTATATTTGATAACATAGGTAATAAGCTATAATTCAGCAAAGGGCTTCTTTAGGTTCTGTGAGAATTATGATCACTGTGTTCACAATTTAAACCATATACAGACAAGTAAAAGTACGGTAAGGCTGCAATTTCTCACTCCTACAAAAATTCTTTCATTTTCTTTTTCTTCAACTCTATCTTGATCACTGGGCTGTGATGAGATTAGCTGTAATCTGGCCTAGTTCTACAAACCCAAAGTCCATAGCCTGTCTTAAAAAACAAACAAAACTTACCATGTCCATGCTATTGTTAACTTTACTCATTTAAAAGCACATCACACAGACATCAAGAAATTTACATTGGATGTTAACATGCATGGAGAGGAGACTCACCTTTAAAGAATCAAAGCATGCCACCACACGACCATTTTCCACGTGGCAAACCCTCGGCGGATGGGCAAACTTGCAGTCCGCATCAGCTCGCGAGCAGGTTCCTCTCTGAAATTCTCTGCAGACTTCTAAAGTCAGCCACTTGGTGTCACGAACCAGGGTGACATTGACAGCCGTCATATTGAAAGCAAAGTTAAAATCAAGGGCACCCTCTCTAGGACAGCTTTACTGCTGTTAAAAGGTCAAAAATGAATTCAAGCTAAATGTGAAGAGACAACAGGTTGCTTTGGTGAAATGCTTCTTTGTTAGCACTTAGGTTTTCATTTAAGCCAAAATTTGGTCCAGTCAAACAAAGAGCCAATCACAAAATAAAATTTGTACCGGAGTAACTAAAAATCAAATTAGAGACCAACTCCTAAGAAGGCAACCAGAAAGGTTAAGATATTGAGTGTTTAATTTGTTCCTCTGCTGAAGTTCCTTCAAATAACTGGCAGGATTTCAAAAGAATTCTGTGCTCTCCGGTTGATGTTTTCAATTACTCGTGCAAAAAGCATATGCTGCTGGCTGCCCTTCAATTTGTGGAATGGTCTCAGATCAAGGGGAGAAAACTTTTTCTTCCTATTTCTTTGATTTAATGATTAATATTGGTAAGGATGTCAGGACTGTAAAAAAAATTGCTGCAAAATCAGGAGGAGGGAAAATGACCGTGAAAACGGAGAATCAAAGGAAAAAAGAATGGGCACGTTACTGAGAGTGAACTACAAGCACACCAGGTTGGGAGAGGGACAGGTCGGTAGGGGGGGGGGGGGTCGTAAAGAGACAGTTCTAGAGTGGAATCCAAGCAGTAGTTTTCAGAAAAGGCACTTTTCAGAAACCTGCAAGAAAACAAAAATGAAATCAGCTGATATAATACTTCTGTTTTAAACCTTAGATTTGGAAAAGAAGTATCATAGCCTATTTAGAACAGGAAGCATCTAGGTAGGGGGGCCTGGGTGGCTCAGTCAGTTACGCATCTGACTTTGGCTCAGGTCATGATCTCACAGTTCATGGGTTTGAGCCCCGCATAGGGCTCTGTGCTGACATCTTAGAACCTGGCGCCTGCTTTGGCTTCTGTGTCTCCCTCTCTCTCTGTCCCTGCCCCCACCCCCATCTCAAAAATAAATAAACATTAAAAAAAACCAGGAAGCATCTAGATACTGCCAGTGCAACAGTTGCCCACTGTCAATAAAAGGAGCATTTCCCAGTGTAGAGCAAAATGAGGCAGCCACATAGATTTGCTGTTGAAATACAAGACTGGGCAAAAGCCCAATTAAAAAGGAAAAATGATGGTTTCATTTTTATCTGTCTGGGGACAGAAACTCATTTGGGGGTTCACTGCACAGCAAATGCCAGAGCTGGACAGGACAGCCCCTTATGTGCGTCTCCAGTTTCCAGAGGCTACCGAAGACTTGTCATTATCCTGCCTTTACTGTGGTATGATTGAAGGCTTGATTATCTGCTCTCCAAACCCAGAACAGGAATTGCTAAGAAAATTTAACTTGCTCTCAGAGGTAAAACTCTATGTGTATATTTGAGATGTAATTGTTGACAGTCACGTAAAATGGTCATGACAGAACTCGCTGGACCCCCAATGGTAAATGTGGTAGGGGAGAGGATGTGACATGTAAAATGTGCTTCAGATAAGAAAAAAGAATCCTTTGAAAAGATGCTGGTGTTTTTTTTTTTTTTTAGGTTAATTTATATATTTTGAGGGAGGCAGAGACAGCGTGAGTTGGTGAGGGGCAGAGAGAGAGAGGGAGAGAGAGAATCCCAAGCAAGCTCCACACTGTCAGCACAGAGCTCGATGTGGGGCTTGAACTCACGATCCATGAGATCATGACCTGAGCCAAAACCAAGAGTTGGAGGCTTAACTGACTGATCCACCCAGGCACCTGTTTTGTTTTGTTTTTGTTCTGTGTATGTTCTATTAGTCCTTAGTCCCTTTAAAGGGATTTTGGAACAAATCAGAAGGAAGTTTCGGCATATACAAATGAGTGAGACAGAAAGCATGGTTCAGTCATACATTAAATACTGTGCAGCTTTAAGGTTTGCAGTTTAACCCAGTGTCAACCGGCAACAATTTTCAGGAACTCAGCTGAGAGAGTAGATAAGAAGTTAATTTATTAG
The DNA here is from genome assembly GCF_046562875.1 of Panthera onca. NCBI lineage: Eukaryota > Metazoa > Chordata > Mammalia > Carnivora > Felidae > Panthera > Panthera onca. The sequence goes on along the minus strand of NC_138357.1, from coordinate 20,054,899 downwards.
CATCATGATGTGAACACATACTGAAATAACAGGGATTTTGTCAAGGAAAAGTAAGCTCTGAGTATCAGGCAAACCAACTAATTGTCAACTTCATCCAAAAAGCAGAAATAAGTTCTTGAGAACATTTAATTTTTTGAACAATATCTTTACAGGGTTTGGATTTTCTGTTTGTTTTTCTGCACTCAAGATGAGACTCAATATTACCTAAGTTTTTAGATATCAGTGGGAAATTAAGTATGTAGACAATTCATGCAAGCTTATCCGATCATTCAAGGGCAAACGTATTTCTCTAAGTCATTCTTTACAGAAACCTTTCTAAAATGTATTATATGTAGTGGCACCTGGGTGGCTCAGTTGGTTAACATACGACTCTTGATTTCGGCTCAGGTCATGATCTCGTGGTTGTGGGATCGAGCCCCCATTTGGGCTCCGTGTTGAGGGTGGAGCCTTCTTGATCTCTCTCCCTCACTCTCTCTCTCTCTCTGTCCGCCCCTCCCTCTTTTCCTCCCTCCCCGCTCCTTTCTCTCTCTCTCTCCCAAAAATAAACTTAAAAAATAAAATAAAGTGTATTATATGTAGTTTTGCCTTCTTACAAAATACTGAACATAATTTGACCTCTAGTTGAAGACTTGGGGTCATAAATGTCCTACGAAGTATCACAGTTTTCCTCCTTCAGTGGCAGATTGTTACCTGTCACTTCTCCTATCGCTTCTCTTCCAGCCACAGTATCTGCCATTGTGGATTGCCCAGCTCCCTCGTGGAAAACATAACAGCCAATCACGAATGCTGAATACGAGTTAGTTTCCCACTGAACACGGGCCTAAGGGGCAAAGTGCAGGGCTTTCGTGCAGCAAGTCTGTGACTGCTGTTGCTGGTTTGGGGGCCCTTTTGCAATATGTTCCATGTGGGGTCATGTTCTAGAAGGTTAAGGCTGTCAGGCAATGACCTCTAGGAAAATATTTACAATATTTAAAAAAAAATTAGCCAGATGGGGTAAATGTAAATGAAAACCCCAATGTGATACTGCTTCACATGCATTAGCATGGCCATAATAAAAATGAGAAAAATTGGAGAAATCGGAACGATCACACATTGCTGGTGCGAACAGTCTGACAGTTCCTCAAAATGTTAAACAGTTAGCACATGACCTAGCCCTATGCCTCGGTATATGCCCCACACGACTGAAAGCAGGGCCTCAAAGAGATATTTACGCACTCATGTTCCTAGCAGCACGATTCGCCATAGGCCACAGGTGGAAACAACCTGTGTGTCCACTGACAGATGAACTGGATACACAAAATGTGATATACCCACAAAAGGGAATATTATTCCGCCATGGGACATACCTTGAAAACATTATGCTAAGTGGAAGAAGCCAGTCGCGACGGCCACATATTATATGGTTCCATTTATATGAAATATCCACAAGGCAAATCCACAGAGTTGGAAAGCAAATTAGTGGTTGTAAGGACTATGGGGAAAGGAGAAAGTGGGAGTAACTGCTTAATGGGTACAGGGTCTCCTTGGGGGGTGATGAGAATATTCTGGAATTAGATAGCGGTAACAGTTGCACAATTTTTAAATATGCTAAAACCCATTCACAAAATTGGACACTTTCAATGGGTGAATTGGATAGTATGTGAATTACATATCAATAAGGCTATCATATTAAAAAGAAATCAAAACATTATAACCAAAAAAAATGTCTCATGAGTGATAGACGTGGCTACCCCCAATTCTCCTTAGACTCTCCTTTCTTAGATTCTTTCTTAGATTCTCCTTAGACACAAATTCTAAGTAGTGTCACTAAGTGGAATTTCAAGAGCAAATTAGTTTCCATACTGTAGTTGACTTAGTATATTATGGAAAGTACTCTAAAAGAGACTATTATCTAAGTTTGTAAGTTTATGTTTAAAAATAGATTCAAATTTAATCCTACGACTAAATTATATAGGCTGCCTGAACACATTTGAAAGAAAAATAACCAAAAAGGAATACACACACGCGCGCACACACACACACACACACACACACACACACACACACACTATTTGCTTAGAACGTAAACAGTGAGGGTCTGGAGGAAGATTTTTCTTCAGAGGTCCATCGCGTATAGAAACAGATAACAAATAATGAATTTGAATTTTGAACTTTTAGAAAAGAAAAATGCAAACAGAAATTGGACTCTGGCCATGCGTTTTATGTAACATGGGGCAAAGGGAGAAGAAATTTTCTTCTTTTTGAAATTGGCCTGTCACCTCTGAGGGGACCCTGGCCAACTCTTCCAAACAGTCCTAGCCAGCGCATGTCCTCCTTCACACTTGGAAATGGATTTGGAGCTGGCACAGAAGAAGTGAGGTGCAACAGCTAAAGGGAGCTGGTGTGCCGAGAGAGAGACGCTTCTCTCATGTAGCTCTGCTCCTCTGTCCGTATACAAAAGATGGAGGGGGCCATTTCCCCTTGTATTTTTTTTTTAATTTTTTTTTTTAACGTTTATTTATTTTCGAGACATGGAGAGACAGAGCATGAACAGGGGAGGGTCAGAGACAGGGAGACACAGAATCTGAAACAGGCTCCAGGCTCTGAGCTGTCAGCACAGAGCCCGATGCGGGGCTCGAACTCATGGACCGCGAGATCATGACCTGAGCCGAAGTCGGCCGCCCAACCGACTGAGCCACCCAGGCGCCCCTCCCCTTGTATTTTAAAGAAGATAAACTGTGGGGAACAATACAGCTTTATGTTTACTAACTTACTGTTGAGTAACAGGCATATAATTTTGCTTTTTAAAAAAAAATGTTTATTTATTTTTGAGAGACAGAGCACGAGCAGGGGAGACGTAGAGACAGAGAGGGAGACACAGAATCCAAAGCAGGCTCCAGGCTCTGAGCTGTCAGCACAGAGCCCAACATGGGGCTCAAACTTGCCAACCATTAGGTCATGACCTGAGCCGAAGTTGGGACGCCCAACTGACTGAACCACCCAGGCGCTCCACAAGTTTGCTTTTTATGATTTATGGTCCTCTAATGTAGAACACGAAGAGCTACCATTTCTTGGTATTTGCTAGTTCACAACTGCTTTTATTTCCTTGATCTTGGGAGTTCTAAAAAATAATACAAAGCAGGAGGGATCACCCAAAAATACCAACGAGAAAATGAAGCCCAAAGAGTTTAAACAACTTGAGGCAAGATCTGACTTCAAATCTCATGCTTAGATCCTGGCAGAGAAACGTAGTAGGGATCATTTCTTATTTCTTATCTCTCTTGGGAATCTTTCATTTTAATTTTTTTAGAGGGGGGCATGAATGGGGGAGAGAGCAGAGGGAGTGGGAATGAGAGACAGAGAGAGAGAATCCCAAGCAGGCTCCACGCTGTCAGCACAGAGCCTGATGCAGGGCTGGATCTCACAACTGTGAGATCATGACCTGAGCTGAAATCAAGAGTCAGACACTTAACTGGCTGAGCCACCTAGGTGCCCCTCTCTTGGGAATCTTAAACAAGAAAACCAGTCATATTTGTGTAGTGCTTATGATTCCTTCTCAAAATTATGTTCATGTCTGTTGTATCAACATCTTGTTAATTTCCGTGAGTTGTGCTGCACCAATATTTATCCAGCATCTACTGTGAGCAAGTCACTGTTCTAGATGTTGAACAAGATAAAGCCCAAGCCGTCATGGAGTTTCCTAGGCTCATTTAAATGTAGAAGAAAGCTAAGGCACCAAGAAGTGAAATGGTTGTGAGAGTTTATGAAGAGCTGGAGGCAGACAGTAGGTCTTCCAACGTCAGCATAGGCTTCTAATTCTCCATCAATGGTACACCAAGCACTATGACTTAAGAACACTCTTAAGCACACAAATACTACTACTGCATCAAAATGCATCCCCAAAAGGAAGACCTCAAAATTACTCACACCAAGTCTTACGGCTCTCTGGATTCCTCTTGGAGATGGTATTATGGTCCCATTTTACAGATGGGAGAAACAGAGGTAGAGGAAGAGGAATTAATTTAACTTGTACAACTTCCCATAGCTCGTAGGTGATCAAGTCATGGTTCAAACCCAGGCAGTCTGAGTCCGGAGTCCTCTCTTAACCATGTCACAATACTGTGCCTGTCTTATGGCAGATATCCCATTCATCAACATTCTTCCTCATTATAGGCCCTTAACTTCTCCCCCTTACTAAACTGTAAATTCCTTGAGGACAGACATCATGTCTTACTGAGTTCTTCTCATGGGAAGTTACAGCCTTGCAGCCGTCCCCAGGATTCCAATTTTGAAAGGTCAAAGAGTAAACGGGAATTTAACATTAACCCTTCTGTTTACCATGCCAGCAAGCAAGGTTTGTCCATTGAACACCCTCTAGTCTGGCTGAGCTTTGGCCACCTCTGTCGGTTTCAAATCAATGGGACCTGTAAAGTCGAACATTTTCTCGCAATTCTAGCTTTCAAATTGGGCTGCTAATACCTGGCATTCTTGTTATCTACAGCATTCAGTTTCTATCAGGCATGGTCTATTCCTGCTCATTTGATTGCGGTAAGATCTTTTCCTGGATTTAGAGTAAAAATATGGGATACCCAAATGATTTCTATTATCTTCAAAGAGTAGGTTAATCTTTGGCATGTTTTTGCCCAATAACTGGCGTGATGAAACTGAACTGGGAGGTGATTTCACTTGGATCCACAGGAAGAAACATTCCCTCTGTATTCCCCTTTGGAAATAAAAGGGTTCATTTTGACTATTAATTAATGCTCATCTATAAGAATTCTAGAGAAGACATAGGAAAGTATAAATGTTTTTATAGGAAAGTATAAATGTTTTTACTTTATAATTATAGATACACTAGGTTCATTATTTAAGTGCTTCATTTGAAAAAGCAGATTATAGCTTTTTAAAGGATCCATACCTTCTCTCATGAAGTTCGCCTTGAAGGCAAAACAAAAGAAATAGATACTTTGTATCTGACGGATCTGATGGAAATAGTAACTCGTTCCAAAGCTGTTTGCAAGGCCACTTCTCCTATACTTTCCTTGTCTCCGCCTCTCTTCTCCTTTGCTGCACAAGCCAGCACAGAACATGGAAACGTTGCCAAAGCCTGGTTCCGAAGATCACAAAGATACCATTTGGCACCTACAGCAATATCTGAGGAGGCATTTCTTCCAATGCATTTTATCAACCTCCTGAATAAACAATGAAAGCCATGTTTTCTTTCCTTCCATTTTAAGCTTTCCTTACATCTACACTACCTTGGAATTTCTCGTGACCATTTATTTTGGCTCTATGAATATATGCCACACCGGCCACACACTGCTTGAGTTGGCAAGTTGACAAGGTTGAAAAGCTTTCAAGCTTTCGATTTTGCTTCAAGTTCTATTGCCCTCATGTGCTTTGGTGAGTGGTCCACCAATACACGTTCTTTAAGGCATATGAGGAGTGTTCAGCAGTGCAGATGATCTCATAGGCATCCTATGGAAAACAGTTGACTGTCTGAAAGAAAAGGCTGTGAAAATAAGGATATTTTGCCTCTGTGCAGAACTTTCTCATTAAGTGTTTTTTAATTAAAATTTTTTTCTTTTATTTTTTTAATGTGTACTTATTTTTGAGAGACAGAGACAGAGCACGAATGGGGGAGGGGCAGAGAGAGAGGGAGACACAAAATCGGAAGCAGGCTTCAGACTCCGAGTTGTCAGCACAGTGCCGGACAGAGCCTGACATGGGGTTCGAACTCGGGAACAGGGAGATCCTGACCTAGGCCGAAGTTAGATGCTTAACCAACTGAGCCACCCAGGCGGCCCAAGTTTTTTTTTTTTTTTTTTTTTTTTTAAAGCTTCATTGCATTTCCCCCCACAATACTCCTAGGGCAATACATTTAATATACCTTTTACAAAAAACAGGTAAGCCAAGTTATCCCATTTCATAAAGCAATTAAGAGACCCTCCCCACCTCAGTTCATACATATGGTTTTGTCTGAGGAGTTCACCTATGTTTTTTTAAAAAATCTAATGTTTATTTTTGAGAGAGAGAGAGAGAAAGAGTGTGTGAGCAGGGTAGGGGCACAGAGAGAGGAAGACACAGAATCTGAAGCAGGCTCTACAGGCTCTGAGCTGTCGGCCCAGAGTCTGACACAGGGCTCAAACTCACGAACTGTGAGATCATGACCTGAGCCAAAGTTGGATGCTTAACCAACTGAGCCACCCAGGTGCCCCCCCCCCCCTTTGTTTTGAAAAGGTATGCCTCTTTTCAATAATACATGAAATTATGAGAACTCACTAATAAATGCCATTTAAATAGTTTAAACAAATCCAATTTAATATAAATACACTAAAACCTGGATGCTAAACACAGTTATTGTTAAACAACACTGCTTAATTGCTTGCTTGCATTCATGGGACAGGAGGCCCAGTGGCATTAAAAGTTCTTCACTCATGAACTGGATTTGAACTTGAAGTCAATGGGAATGTAACATACTTGGCAATTCAAATCCTATAACGCTCAAGCGTTTGAGATGAATGAGATAAAAAATGAGTCCTAAGACTGATGGCATTTAATTATATGCAGGATGATTTTGCCAAAGATTCATTCAACAGATATTTATTGGGCATGTAATATGACCAGGCATGGATCTAGGTATTGGCTGGCCATGGATGGGGAGGGGGAGGGGCAGAAATAAACAAAAAAACCCATATCCATTATTCATTTTATCCATTTAAGAAATATTTAGGGGCGCCTGTGTGGCTCAGTCAGTTGAGCGTCCAACTTTGGCTCAGGTCATGATCTCACAGTGCATGAATTTGAGCCCTGCATCAGGCTCTGTGGTGACATCTCAGAGCCTGGAGCCTGCTTTGGATTCTGTGTCTCCTTAACTCTCTGCCCCTGCCCTGCTCTCTCTCTCTCTCTCTCTCTGTCTCTCTCTCAAAAATAAAGATTAAAAAAATTTAGTAAAAAAAAATATTATCACCCTCTAAAATTCAAGCAAATGAGGCCTTCAAAAATGTTCATGTGTGAAAATATCAATCAACCAATAAACATTTATTGTACACCAACTGTATGCACAGACTTGTGTCACTGCTTCTGGGGAATCAATCAGGAGAGGTGAAGGACATCGCTTCTGAACCACAGAAGCCTCTATTGAGTTGGGGAGGCAAGAACAACATAATGTGAAAGACAAGCAAACAATGTAGATCATTGAGAGGAAACTTCAGGAACACTAACAGCAAACGCAGTGAGAACTCTGAGGGGAGAATGTCACTCAGGCCTGGCATAGTCATCGTTTTCAAAGAGGAGAAAGTGGAGTTGGCCCTTACAAAATGAGAAGGACGTAGGTGGGAGGTGAGGGGCAGAGAGCACTCCTGGAAAGAGAAACCATGTGAATGAGGGCAAGGAAAGAGAACACTAGATGCAGGTTTCTGTAAGATGGCGGGCAGACAGGGGCTGGCTAGAATGGCTAGTTCACACTGCGGAAGGGAAATAATGTGTGGGTAGTTTCCAAAGGACGCAGAGAGCCACTTGAGGAGTATATGTTTGTTACGGAGATAGGAAGCCTCCCTCAAAGATTTTAAGCAGAGTAGACATTTAGTGGCCATAAATGTAGTAGTGACAATGATGTGCCCCTTGGAAAATTGTTTTATTTAAGGAGCCCACCGCACAGAGCCAAGTATGCCTCCGACATACTCCGGAAGAACTAAAGCTCATAGTGATCCTCCCCACTTCACAGGCGGTGTTAGGCCAGGCCAGGCAGTGATTAAGTCAGACCTGCATGAAAAGTAGGTAGAGAAACAAACTGAAAAGTGCAGCTTCCTGTTTGCATTTTGCTAACTACCCATTTGTCAGTGACCCCGGTCGTTAAGGACATGTAACTGTATTCCTATTTTCTGACCTGACTCAAATACTTTTCAATCTTAATCTCTATAATGGAAATTCCTTTAATGAATGTGGTGGAGATTTCAAGGAGGATTTTTTTTTTCCCAGTTACATTTTGTTACAGAACTAGCTAGTGCCAGGAGTTAAATTTACATAGTAACTTTTTGGCTAAACTGGCATCCTATAAATTCCTGCTACAGGACTTTAACTAGCAGCCCAGGGGTTTGAAAGCGTTTGTGCTCCTCCCGAAGTACATAGTGAATTGAATTCAATTGAATTTTCTAGGCCAATTAATCACTGATAAGACTTGGTTGAAAATTCCCTGTTTTACCAAGACACACACACACACACACACACACACACACACACACACACACACACACACAGTGCAAAACAACAATCAAAAGCTATCACTAAATGTTTATTTATCCTTTAATACTTATAAACAGTCAAGTAACTGTCTAGGGAAACTTGTGAGTCACATAAGGATGACCATTTATCAGAGAAATAAATGGAAGTAGCATCTAAGCAATTTAATGGTGTAAAGGAATTCATCACTGTATCTAGTAGGCATCTAGTGAGGGCTTCCTTACCTGAATTCATCACTGGTATTATAGCCAATAAATTAAGGTCCTCAATCTCAATACAAAATCTCCGCTCCCTATTAGAAGTGCTTATAAAACTAGTAAAAGAATAGAGGACAAAGCTTTGTGGCTGAAGATGTTGGGAGAGGAACAAATGTATCCTGATTTCAAGGATTCAGTAGTTTAACACATCAATGTCAAAACCTCTGGTAGACTTGAAGGGAGTTTTCTCGGAAAGTACATTTTCCAGGCACACGTACACACGAGTTGTACCCTTTGTGTCTGAAGTTACTTCTGCTAGAGGCATTATTTGTCATTCATATGATAACACCTGACTGAAATATATCTCTATAAACCAATTGGCTAGAGTTGATTGGGAAGCGGGCTGCTCTCGAAAAACAGTTAGTAGTGAAGAGTTGGGAACACAGCCAGGACAGAATCTTACATTCAGCTTCTCCCAATCTCCACACAGGCCTAAGAGTATCCTTCCTTGAACGCCTCTGAAATAAGAAGCCCAGGGGTGCCCGGCTGGGATTGGGAAGCGGGCTGCTCTCGAAAAACAGTTAGTAGTGAAGAGTTGGGAACACAGCCAGGACAGAATCTTACATTCAGCTTCTCCCAATCTCCACACAGGCCTAAGAGTATCCTTCCTTGAACGCCTCTGAAATAAGAAGCCCAGGGGTGCCCGGCTGGCTCAGTCAGTGGAGCGTGTGACTCTTGATCGCCGGGATGGTGAGTTCGAGCCCCAAGACTGTGCAGAGTTTACTTAAAAATAAAATCTTTAAAAAATTTTTTTAAAAAATAAAATAAGAATTCTATTTTTCTCTTGATATTTCAGAGAGATTTCTGCTGGATTAGAAATAAGGGGGCTTTCTTTATGGAAAAGTTTAGAGGAAATGTAAGCCAGGATAGCTTTTTAACATCTTTTAATTGCATTTTGGCCAAGCAGTCAATGCCTTTGCTAACACCAAAGAAGACATGTAACTGTCTCTCAAGGTCAACCTCAACAAGTAGAGGGGATTTAGAGAGAAAATTGGTTTAATTATACCATGAAAATGGAAAGCAACACCTTAACCGTGAAATGGAATATTCATCTTCAAAAAGAATAATTCTGTGAAATCTATCAATTTCAATTCCGGTTTGCCTCAAAAAATGGGGGAAATAACTTCTGTGCCTTCTTCTGTAAGGTGTGTGATTTAAATCCAGATTTCAGGTTTTTAAAAGGAGGGTGCGGAAAATCAAGTTCACATCAATTATGAAAATACTCCAAATAACTCTAAATGAGCTCGCAACAGTTATCAAAGCCAGTGAGGAACAAAGTAACCTATTGATTACTTCGACCTTGAATGGAGGCCCAGAAAGGTTCATCTACTTGGCTAAAATGCCTGAAATTGTTAGTGCACACATGAAGAGCTTGTGATCCAATTTCATCATATCTTCTATCTTGGCAACCTGTGATCAGAAGTTGAACTCAATTGTCCTGTCTCATTTAGTTTCTTTCACTGGAAAGAACTCATACCCATATTGCACTTTAATGTGGCTGTGGAGGCATTTCATACTACTGAAAACCAGAAGGGTCCTCTCTGTGGCTTTGAGTCTTTGGGGAAAAGCAGTCCCTTGCCTCTGAGATTTTATAATCTGAGATTTATTGACCCCTGGGGGTCTGTGTCTTCCGTTAATTGCAATGCAACTTCTTTGACATCTTCTTTCACTTTCAGAGAATACCACCTTCTTTGCACACATGATTTTGACCCAGCTGCCTCTCTACTGGAGGCTGCCCAAACTTTGGACTGTGTGTTTCTACCATCAGGTCTACCTGATCCTCTCTAATTTTGAAAGTATTTTAGAATCAGACTCAGTTTACCTGCTTCTAACCATCTGATGCTCCTGGCCACAATCTGCTGCTAGCCAAAACATACCAGCTCACATACCTCTCCTTTAACCAAATGTTTGGTTTGGGCTTCGCTTTCTACATTTCTACCCATGAGGGCCCATTTCTCCCGCTGTCCTCTGGCCAGGATGAACATATGTATGAAACATTCCATAAAGATACTCTCTGCATCAATTTCCAATCAATTGGGATACTGGGGAATTTTACTGAGTAAAAATTCCAAGAGTGAGTGTAGGGTTCACCCCCAAACCACTAAAAACACAATGAGGAGTATAAATTTGCTTTGCTGAGCCCATTTTATGATGTATTCTAAAGCAGTATCTTGGTTATTAAAACAATTGATATTCCTTGATATTAATAATCGTTGACATTTATGGAGCTCTTATTCTGTGCCAGACACTATGTTAAGTGTCTTATATTCATTATCTCATTCAACCATTCCAATTACCTACTGTGAAGTAGGTAATATTAAGGAGCAACATTACAGTCTAATTTCAAAACAAAATCGGTCACGAATCTCAAGTCTACACTTGTCACCAAATAGTGCTATTGAGTTTTTTCAATACTTAAAATCCTCAAATGTCATAATAATAGAGTCCTGGACACTAATTAAAAAATCTCCAGTTTCTCAATTTTCTTCCCAGCTTCCTGTAATTACAATATGAAAGCTCATTATTGCCTATCCATGGAAGCCAAGGATCCTGAATCGCTCATGATTTTTTGAATATATCTTCTCATGCATGTCTGGCAAATAAGGTAGAAAGTGCTTGATACGTAGGGTTTAAAATCACCCGTTCAAGAAAACATGTGGTCCAGAAATCTGGCATCCAGCTGGCAGAAGGGAGGCATAAAAGCCTTTGGGCATACTAAATCCCTCCCCCCAATAATAAAAATTCTGTACAAAAAAGTGATCCAAATCAAAGTGAAAATTTTGAAGCAAGTTTTAGAAATCGTGAAAAACTGTGAAGCTATAATACTACAACAAAGTAGCCAGCACCTTCAAAAACTCCTCTCTGTTGCTAATATGTAAGCTTGCTGTATCAAAATCTGAGCATGCCGATAATAAAGAGAAGGAAAAATAAAACAGATTTCTTTACACGAGGGCTTCAGGATCAGAGCTGAGTAAGAACCTGAAAAGAAAGCAGGGATTTAAAAGCAAAACTCCAGGAAAATGCTGAAGTCAAACCAGCAAGGAAGTCTGTACACTGAGGTAAGCACCAACATATGTGGAAAGTAAGAACATACCTATAGATTAAGAATCATTTAAAAAGTGGGGCACCTGGGTGGCTCAGTCAGTTTAGCGTCTGACTTCAGTTCAGGTCATGATCTCGCGGTTTGTGAGTTCAAGCCCCGTGTTGGTCTCTGTGCTGAAGCCTGCTTCCGATTCTGTATCTCCCTCTCTCTCTACCCCTCCCCTGCTCTCTCTCTCTCTCTCTCTCTCTCTCTCTTAAAAATAAACATTAAAAAAAATTTTTTTAAATCATTAAAAAAGAATCGACTCAGCTTAAATGGCCAAGGAAAAAGGAAGAGAAGGAGCAATGGCCTGAATATTGAGTTAAAGAGACCACTTACATTTATACTAAGGTGAACAGAATGTCCATCAAAGCTGATGAAATTCTATACTGTAGTTACCATGTTGTGCTCGCCAATTTGAAATCATTTAAGTATGCCTTATAGAGATGAGGCTGAAATTAAAGTTAACATTATAACATCTGTATCATCGAGTACTGATGGACTGATTATGATTAAATTTGTCATATAATTTAATATATTGGTGGAGACCAAAATGCCTTGATTCTATTTAAAATAATAGTGTCATAAAGTTTCTCAGAATCATAGAAACTTTTCACGTCACACTGACATAAAACGGAGCTTAAATTCTCAGGGTCCAAATATGGATGGCATTATCAATCACATGTAATACCAAATCCTGTTCCACCAAACACATTCAAGCCTCAAGCAACAAAGGAGCTTCCACATTAGTAATCACTGAAACAACACAACTTGGTTTATCAACTTTGCCAAAGTCAAATAAAACTCTCTTATGGAACAATATAGATTTTGACAATTCTAGAATTGCAAGTAATCCTGAAAGATCAGGCTAGTGTATTATGTTCAGGCAAGTAAATGAAAGACTCTAACCCCCTCAGGGTAAATGGCTCATATCCAGTTACAGAATGCATGGCGAGAATAGTTCTCTGTAATTTCTCTTTCATAAATACATTCCCTGAATAAACATTTATTAAGGACTAACTTGGGGCCACATAACCAGAGGTCAACGGCATAAACAAGGATAAGCCAACAGCCCCTCATGTTACATTTTACTTTCAAAATTTCAAAAAAATTTCTAAGAGAAAATCTGAGTGAATAGACATAATTTTAGGAAACCAGATGTTATATACCCTTTGTTTTTGAAAAACTTATCTTTATACCCACAAGGGTTTCTGATGAATAAGCCAAACCATAATATCATTAGGAAATCAGCCATTCCTTGACCATCACCCTTGGGTACCTTCCCATTATCTCTTAAGCTGTAATTCTCTCTCTCTCTCCTAAAAGATCCACGTGACTTTTCTATATTCCAGTTCTGCCTCTTTCTCAAGGAGGGCTTCCTAAGCCTTCATTGCTGGAATATTCTCCCCCTGATGTCTCCTCTGCCTCACTCTCACTCTTGTACACACTACAATATGGCTTCCAACCACACTATTCTATTAAACCCCCCTAAATTCAATTATTTCATTCAAGAACAACACTAATTTGAATTAAACATTGCTAGAACTGTAGGTATATTTACTATTACCCCCCCCCCAGCACAGTACCTGACCTGACTAGGTTCTTAATAAATACTAGCTGAGTTGAATATTATATAAATAACAAAGGTGGCAGTATGCATAGTATAGTAGTTACTCATTAAAAATCTTGTCAGCCGTGTAGAGGTAAGAGTCTGTATATTTAAAAAACAGTTTTTCTTTGTTTGCTCTACAAATATGTATTAAGTACTGTGTACAAGGTATTGGGCATGGTCCCTATTCTCATGGACTTTAACGGTCTAGCAAATATTTCTATGCTACACCCTTAAATTTGTTTTTTAAATATACATATTTTAGGGTTTTATAGAATTATGGAATGTGCCTCCTTAGGAAGGGAGAATTCCCACTCATTCTCCTAAGGCCAGCTTCCCGCCTCCACCAAGCAAAGGGGATTATCAGGCTCTCAAAGCACTGGTCAAACAGAACTCTCCACCCTGAGCCCATTGTGTCATAGCTGTGCAGCTATTTTTGTGAACCGCTTCGGGGCAGGACCTACACTGGCATCGTTCTGGTAGGAGATGTGGTAGATGGATTGTCGGGAGTTTGAAGACAATGAAAAAATACAAATGAGCAAATTACGGTATTTATTTGACGTTTCAGGCTTGACTTGCACCAAAGTAAACATTTAAATAAATCCAGTGTGGGAGAGTGCAAAGGACCTAGATGGAAAACAGTAAAGGGATGCCCTAGGGACAGAAAACAGAGCTGATGTAACAGCATCCTTAGAGGCTAGAGTGAAACTTGCCCAGATATTAGCAACATCAATTAATTAAATGGGAAAAAGTTTTATATAATCCAAATAAAGGTACAGTGCTTCAAGGTAGCAAAACAAACAGAATAAATGACTTCCATTCAGGTCTTTCAAAGCTGCACTTTCCCCAGATCTTGAAAAAGGAAATTTAACTTCATAATAAGTAAAGTGCCATGAAAAATGGGAAACTTTAAACAACAGGGTATTTACTTATGGGAACAGAAAAAGGGAAACAATGAAATGTCCCTGCCTTTTTTTATAAACCCATCAACAATACCCCACTATAGCACTGTGGTTGAGTACTGGATTTTGGAGCTACTAGTTGGAAGACCTGGGGCAAATTACCTAATCCGTGTGTACTTCTGTTTCCTCATCCAGAAAATGGTGCCAATAAGAGCATCTATCTAATAAGGTTGTTTTCTAGCTTGAAATGTGTTAATATTTATAAAGCCCTTACTATGGTGCTTGGCACAAAATAAGTAAGCAGTAATTAAGTGCTTCTGAAATAAATCACCTCATCTTGTTCAATATGGAAATAAGACTCTAACAAACTTCATCCCGTTACTTAAAAATAATTACAAAAAATTTGTAAATGTTTTGTTATGAAGGAAGCCATCAAGTTCCTGACATAAATACTTTTTAAAATAAGGAACTCTGGAGATGAACAAGAAAAAGTAAAGGCAAGAGGTCGACCTGTTTTCTCTTTCTCTGGAAGGATCTGTAGGCAGAAACTAGAGAGTCAGAGAGAGGCACATTTTAGCTAAACACAGCAAAGGGCTGGCTCACAGCTTGAGCTAACAGTATGCCGGACTCCTTCACTAGGTGGTACACTCCTCTTCGCTGGGTTTCTATCGCATGGCATGGGAAACTGGGCTAGAAATAGGGAAATCACCATATCGGGCGAAGATGCCATGAGCTGGTAACTTTATTACAGTATCAGGGAGGAAGTGCATTGCCAACTTGTGTGCTACGTGCATAGCACTACATTTGGTCTTTGGATGACAAGAAACGCCTACAAGACAGATTCTCTTCTCTTGAGGAGCTTATACTCTAGTGGGAAACATAATCTTGCACCCCCAGATCACTAGAGGTAGCATACAATTCAGTTCTGAATCTCACTTGCTTTATAACCACAAACTCCTAGAAATCTAGAATGACAAGCTGTGCCCTCTTAGAATACTTACTCTTATCTGAAGGTAATATTTCTTGTCAATCACAGTGACTGGGTCTCTGCAAGTGAGAGAAAGAAATACCCACCACAGAGTTCCAGTTTTCCTTTAATGTGCCTTCGAAAGTGTTGTCTACCAATGTCTCCCAAATGCGGAGTACCACATTGATAGCAGCAGGTCCAGGAAACGGACGAAACAAAGACAAAGACATTTTCATTATGTATAAAGATCTGTCCTTTTTATTGCTAGTTGAGTTGTTCAATCATGAACCCAAGCAAGACCCGAAGCAAAGACGCATTCCCCACATTTCTGCTTTAATATGAGCCTGAGTCACAGACTCACAATGTGAGCAGTGATGACCTACAGGCCAATTCCCTCATTTTTCAGGCAAGACAATAGGACTATAAAGAATAAATGACTTGGCCACAGTTACAAAGAGAGTCAATGACACTGCCAGCACAAGAGCTCAGTTCTAATAACCAGAGTTGAATACTTAGCTCTATACCTTGGAGAAGTTTTAATCTCGGTCTCTCAATATCTCCCTCCCTCCATTAGTGTCTGATTCCTTCTTTCTCCCTCTTTCTGTACTCCTTCCTCACATTTAAACTCTTAATTTTCATGGCATGAGAATATACATGATCATAAGAACCGAAGCCACTATGTCTCTACTCAAAACCATCCTTTTTATCTGAATGGGAAGTTGAAATAAATGCTTTCAAATGTTCAGAAGAAACAGAGTAATGGACTGTTTTTACAAAGCAGACTATAAAACTGCCCGCAACCTGCTAGGGAAGTTAATAGATAATCTTTACTATTTGATGCAAATGAGCTTTTAAAACAATCCAAGCATCAAAGTCCAAAAGAAAGCAGGAGTTCGAATGAGTTATAAAAGCTGGCTGGTGGAAGAGAGACCACCACAGGATTTTTCAGAGACCAAAGGAAGATACAGCTACATATCTAGCATGTATATTACACTGCTGGAAACCAGTGTGTGTGGGGTATGTGTGTGCATGTGTGTGCACCTGGGGTGTGTCTGTGCATGTATACGTTTGTGTATACATACGTGAGTGTCTGTGTCATTGAGGGAAGGGACAGAATCTTAAGACTGCTAGCTAAAAAGGAGCTAAACCTAGTGAGACACTGGACTGAACACATGACATAATTCTTTCCTATATAAAAAGTGCCAAGAACTTTGGGGCGCCTGGGTGGCTCAGTCAGTTAAGCGTCCGACTTCCGCTCAGGTCATGATCTCACAGTTTGTGAGTTCGAGCCCCATGTTGGCTCTGTGCTAACAGCTAGGAGCCTGGAGCCTGCTTCAGATTCTGTGTCTCACCCTCTCTCTGCCCCTCCCATGTTCATGCTCTGTCTCTATCTGTCTCAATAATAAATAAACGTTAAAAAAATAAAAAGTGCCAAGAACTAATAGTTCACCTGAAATCTAAAGAAATAAGACTTCAGTCATCTAGGGCAATTAGAACTAGCAGCAAAGCAATTAACTAGAGCAGAAGGGAAATCTATAAGCAGAAAACCTACAGGAAGATGTATTTAGGCATATGGCCCAGAGATTTTTAGTACACAAAGTATTTTGATTGAAAGGAAAAGTTTTCCTTAAGGAAAAACCAGAGAAAACACATGAGGTTATCAACAACGAAGATGGTGAGAGAAAGGTATTAATTATGCACTTTCATCTCTTTAAATACTGTTTTAAACTGTGTATCAATCTACCATTAATTGATAAGTGAATATTTATATTGACCATTTTAATAATAATTTTCATTGAAAAAGACCTGATTCAGTTGAATGCTATAAACCTGTTAGCCACAGATGGGAAGCTCAGATGGTGACAATTTACAATCGGGCACCACCTGGTGGCAGCTTGTAGAATTACAAGCATAGTGGCTTCCCTTCCTAAGGCTACCTCTGTAAGCATAATTTAAGAAATACATATCCAAGAGCACACTGTACATGCTGTACATGCTGTATTAGCCAATTTGAGAATAAATTATATTAAAAAACAAAAACAAAACATATTTATCTATCTAAATAGATAGATAGATAGACATAAAAGAAGAAATACGTATCCCATAAAATGTCACCAAAAAACCAAAACCATGACTTTACAATGACTGCTTTACTCACCTTGGTGGTATTTAAACTATATACAGATTATTACAGCTGTATCAATTGCATATGAATTCTTATCAATAGATAATGTTTAGAAAATGAGTGGATTTCTCATTCATAATCCAACAAAGATAATCTGTATAGATAGTAAATTTAACAAAGGCTCAGCCATCACTGTACCTAAAAGCAGTTGGCGGCACCTGGCTGGCTCTGTTGGTAGAGCATGCGACTCTTGATCTCAGGGTCATGGGTTTGAGCCCCAAGTTGGGTGTACAGATGACTTAAAAATAAAATCTTTAGGTGAAGAAATGGGCAGAAGACATGAATAGACACTTTTCCAAAGAAGACCTCCAGATGGCTAATAGATACATGAAAAGACGCTCAACATCACTCATCATCAGAGAAATACAAATCAAAATCACAATGAGATACCACCTGTCAGAAGGACTAAAATAAACAACTCGGGAAACAACAGATGTTGGTGAGGATGCAGAGAAAGGGGAACCCTCTTGCACTGTTGGTGGAAATGCAAACCGGTACAGCTGCTCTGGAAAATAGGATGGAGGTTCCTCAAAAAATTAAAAATAGAACTACCCTACGACCCACCAATTGCACTACTAGGTATTTATCCAAAAGATACAAAAATGCTGATTTGAAAGGGCACATGCACCCCAAGTTTATAGCAGTACTATCAACAATTTCCAGATTATGGAAAGAGCCCAAATGTCCATCAACTAATGAATGAATAAAGAAGATGTGGTACACACACACACACACACACACACTGGAATATTACTTGGCAATTAAAGATAATGAAATCTTGCCATTCGCAACAACATGGATGAACTAGAGTGCATTATGCTAAGTGAAGTAAGTCAGTCAGAGAAAGACAAATATATGATTTCACTCATATGTGGAATTTAAGAAACACAACAGATGAACATAGGGGAAGGGAAGGAAAAATAAGATAAAAACAGAGAGGGAGGCAAACCGTAAGAGAATTTTAAATACAGAGAACACACAGTGTTGCTGGAGGTGGGGGGGGATGGTCTGGTCTAAATGGGTGATGGGCATTAAAGGAGGGCAATTGTTTGGATGAGCACAACACTGTGTGTTACGTGTAAGTGAGGAATCACTTGTTTCTACTCCTGAAACCAATACTACATTGTATGTTAACTAATTTGAACTTAAATAAATTTTAAAAATAAAATAAAATCTTTATATAAAATAAGATAAAAGTGGTTGGCTGAATTTTTTTAAATGAAAAGGGAAAAGAAATGAGGCATGAAATTAGGAACATAAAAAGTGGATGCATGAGAAGAAGTAGCTTTTCTTCATCAGTTTTATGCAAAGATAAAACATGTTGTTGACTGAAATCAGTAGATCATAAATTAGATTCAATTAATGAAAATACTGGGAGAAAAAAAATTTTTTTAAATCGTGGTTACTAGGAGCCACTTTTGGTACAAATCTTTTCAGTACAAGTCCTTTTTTGTCTTAATAAACAACATAAAATAAACCTAATTAAATCTTTATCTCATTACTAGAGCTGTTATAATGCCTTAAGCATCCCTGGACATCAATTCTTATTAAGTTTAATAGAAGCTGTTGGGGTTTGGCTTCAATATGAATCGACCTTAGGCTATAATACAGGTTATTTTTTCTTATACTTAATCTCTGGTAAATTCATATTTTATTTCTCCTAATGACCAAATGCAGCAAAATTCTTATTGATTATGGGTTTCAGACAGTTGAGTTCCACTTAATTAATATTTCATTGTATTTGAGAAAATCTATCAGCAAGTCCTAGTAAATGGAAAGATACGCTCCTATAGAAATCCAAAATTAAATATATCTTATACACTGTTGGCGAAAATCAAGAAAACCCACTCCTAGGGGTGCCTGGGTGGCTCAGTCGGTTAAAATGTCAGAATTCAGCTCAGGTCATGATCTCACAGCTTATGAGTTCGAGCCCCGCGACGGGCTCTGTGCCGACAGCTCAGAGCCTGGAGTCTGCTTCAGATTCTGTATCTCCCTATCTTTCTGCCCCTTCCCCTCTCGCGCTCTCTCTCTCAAAAATAAAATAAAAACCTAAAAATAAATAAAAAGAAAAGAAAACCTGCTCCTTACAATTGCAAATGTTGATCAGATAACATAAATAGAGGGATTCTCCATGTTCACATCTAGTGAAAACTAGAAATGAGATTTAAAACCCAAGGAAAACACTAATTCCATACCACATTCCTTTGTTGGGTTATTTACACCAAGAGAAAAATCAGGAAAACCATTAGTGATAAATGGAACAGTACTGTCTAAGCTAAAGATGAAATCACACACACACACAAAATGTCCTATTGTGTTTCCTATCCAAATGCACTAGCTATGCTAAACAGAGGTAAGAAGAACATGCTTTAAAAACCATCTGATGCAACTGAAATGCCATTCTTCTAAAAGTAGATGGAAGCTGAAATGAAAGAACAGGCTTAACAAGGAAATAGAAAAGGACTGATGCAAAAAAAAAAAAAAAAAAAAACTGAACCAAAATAGTTTTAGTGCTGACTGCATAGTAGGTTTTCAAAAATATATGTTAGCATAAGTATCAGATTCTAATATGGAGCCTATCAAATAGGCCCCCTCAAGTAAATTACTTTAAGTATATATATTTGCACATAGAAAATTCTACTTCGGGCACATTTTGTAAGCTACTATGTATTTATTTTGTCATGATAGTGGTAACTCTTTTAAATAAATTAAAATATTTGTTGCTCACTACACTGAATGATACAGAGCTGAACTTAAGTCTTAAAGCTATGCTTTTGAAGAAATTGATGTAGTTTTCCCCTAAGCACACACAAGCAACATTTCCATCTGTATAATGTTCTTTTCAGGAGAATACTACCTCTAACGCACATCCACATGGCATTTGCAAATCCTTGCAGGATAAAGAAAGTGTCACCGTTAAATTTGAAAAAATTTCCACTGGCGAATTGAACCTCAAAAAACATTTTAAAGTGTTCTTTATCTTTATTGTTCTTTTAGTCTACATTGCTATTTTCTAAATAACGCAGAAGTATTTTGAAGCATGTATGATTTTGATAGGAGAATAATTCTCCCTCCAGATACAAATGCATTTTTATGAAAAAAAGGTGCATGTGCAAAAATTTAATGGTGATGCCAGTTCATTTTAGAACTCTTCTTCACCAGGCTCCCTTAGACAATGAGAAAATAATTCTTCAAACATTTTTCATTAAAAAAGAGAACACAGAAGATTAATATTCTATATTCTTTTCCCGCCATCAACTCTGAGTTTGGAAGTGCTTTCACGGAAAGTAGCTAGTTGTTTATAATGTTGGTTCTGATCCCAAAATAATTTTCTCAACACCGTAATTTCTATGACAAATAATTCTTATTAGTATGGCTGGCCCATCAAGATACTACAAAAGTCCGAAAATTCATGTTGAGGTCTTATTATGTTAACACCTCATTTATTGGAACCATCAGGCAAGGAAGGGGATCAATAAAAATGAGATTTCAAAAAGCAGAAACTCTTACACATTAATATTTGTCTCTCTTAATCAGTCAGGACAGAAATCTTCCTGGAATGTTTTTTCAAACGTTGTTGCCCCCTTAGACATAGAACAGAATAGAATACATAGAATAGTACAAACAAAATCACGCCTTTTTTGGGTAATTCTGGCTCATGATTAGAAACACCAGTCATGCTTTGAGGGATATATTGGGCACGTGGTTAAATTTTTGTTGCTGATTCATCAGGGTGCCCAGGAACTGTGCAGTGGTGCTCTGGTCAGTGTTTATGTTCCAACCAATAAGGCAGAACTCAAGTCAGTATTTTATTTTATTAAATTTTTGTTTAATGTTTATTTTATTTGGGGGGGGGGTGCTAAAGAGAGGAAGATACCAGATCCGAAGCAGCCTCCAGGCTCTGGGCTGTCAGCACAGAGCCCCACGTGGGGCTCGAATCACGAGGTCATGACCTGAGCCGAAGTCAGTGCTTAACCGACTGAGCCACCCAGGGGCCTCTCCAGTAAGTATTTTAAGAAGCAGATGCGTACTGTTGGCCCATCCCATGGTCGTTTTGTGCTAGGTGCTTGCTAACGCACACCACATGTTCAGATCTCCTGACGTGCGCAATGTAAAGGGATGTACAAGAGCCTGGTTGGACTGAGGTTGATCAGCAAGAGGGAGGTTTAAATTTTCCAGCGGGTCAACAAGGAGAAAGCATAGTCTGGATTCCTAGGGAGAGACAGAGCCTTCCTTAGGTCTAAAATATGACTAAACGGCATGCCAAAGATTAGGAAATATAAGGGAACTGGTTAGTGCTGCTTCTGTTTATTTATCTTAGTAAAAGCTCTGGAGAGTTAGTCACTGAACACATGATGATTTCTGGAGATAATTACAGTAGGTTATAAAGGCCGTTTGTTGGTGAATTTCTAAACCCAACTTAACTGCTTGTGTATTTTATGTAAGGCAATTTCTGAATAAAAATGGAGAATAATCGTACATGTGAAAGTTAATTAACCCACTTACTTATTGCTACTAAGGAAGCTTTCTTGTTGGGCACAGTATTAATATGTTGCCACTTAATGACAAAGATTAACTGTAATGTAAATATAATAATGAGGAAATTGTACCAACTTGGTCCATAAAGTGGATCTACCCTGGGACCCTGGTCTGAGCTGCACTTTGTATAGCATCCAGTCCCACCAGTGTCCTGCTTTCTGTGCCAGACTGGCTTGCACACTCCTCTGTGTCATTTTCAGCAAGTTTTCCCCTGTGCTTAACCCTGAAAGTGACTATATCATCACTGCCCTGGAAATAATGAATGTGAAACAATACAGAAAGATGAGAGGCTAAAAACCACCCACACTGAGGCCAAGACAATAATTCCAATGTTAATTCATCGTTGCTCTGAAGGACTTTGTATTTGTCAATTTGTCTTGGCTGCATAGAATTCCTGAGCATTGCCAAAACCAGTTATCAGCATAAGACTGAAACTCACCATTAAATTTTGGCCCCTAGACAGTATGCTGCCAAAGCTGTTACTGGTGGACTAAAGAAATACCCATGTAAATCACAAGGCTGGCCAGCAGCTCTGTTGTATGCTTTGTTTCTTGTAGCTTTTAAGCTACACATCAAGCATGCTAAAAGCACTTATCCCTCAGCATGGGATAATGTGTGAGCCAGTCATGTAATTTGCTGTAAAATTCTGGCCATGTAAAAGGAGCAGAAAGTAAAGTCAAAGTTGGTGTCTCATTTCCAAGTATAGATGAAAGTGAACTTACTTGGCTTTTGGTGTGAAAAGACTCAAAGGACTATAGACTCCATGTAAGAGACACCTTCACATCAATCTCCAGTGTCTTGAATGTCATTTAAAGATGAGTATGTGGGTGCCTGGATGGCTCAATTGTTAAACATCCGACTCTTGACTTTGGCTCAGCTCATGATCTTGCAGTTCATGCGATAGAGCCCCACGTCTGGCTCTGTGCTGACAGTGCAGAGCCAGCTTGGGATTCTCTGTCTCCCTCTCTCTCTGCCCCTCCCTTTGCTCATGCTCTCTCTCAAAATAAATAAACTTAAAAAAATTTACAGATGAGTATGTACCATTTGTGAAAAACAGAATAAAGCACGTAATTTCAGTTGAATTGAAATTATAAGAGCAAATGTGCACAGTAGTTACTGTGTGCCTGGCACTAATCTTACCTTTTTCACATACATCAATGCATTTACTGCTTGTAGCAATCCTGTGACGCAGGTCCATTATTGTCCCCATTTTCCAGATATGGAAAGTGAGATAGAGAAAGATTAAGTAACTTGGTCCAGGCTCACACAGTGAGTAAGAGCAGAGATCAAATTCAGGCATGCTCCAGAATACGTGCTGCCCATCTCTACTCTGTACTGTCTCCAGTGGGCACAAAAATGCAGAAACATAACCTAAGATTTATAGGCATATTACTAGGGATTTGGACAGATAATGAATCCAAGTACTTCCTAAAAAAATGTAAAGATTGGGGTGCCTGGCATGGCACTCAGTCAGTAGAGCATGCAACTCTTGATCTCAGGGTTATGAGTTCAAGCCCCACATTGGGCATAGAGGTTACTAAACAAACAAATAAATAAATAAATAAATGTAAAAAAGATTATTCACAGTTCTATTAAGATGTGATTTATGGAGGTACCAATCAATATCAACAACAGGCTCTACTTACGTTTTATTTACCAGTGAAACGTGTACTTGCACTGTATGCATAAAGTTGAAGTCAAGTACGTGGGCATCTGAGATTTAACTTCACTGGACCTTCTTATTGGATGGGTTCAAAGTGGAGGGGACAATGCCCCGGAAGTGATATGCATATCAGATGAGTGGACGAATTAGATCCAGCACGGAACGCTACTCAGGGTTTCAGCATTCCCCAATACGTCTGTCCATCTCCCTGTCACACAGTAGTGGAACTCTGGATCAGCTGTGTGCTTTATGGTGAGCGCCTCAAGGACGTGTCGCATTCATCTTGTCACTGGCTCAATACCTCGCATATACTAAGTTCTCAACAAATACTTGCTAAACTAATGGAAGTGGTGAGCACCTGCTCTGTGGAAGACATTGTGCTACCTGGTGGTCCACACGCAGGGTGGCACGGAACAGTGTCCAGTACACGCTGGGACCAAAAAGGGAAGCAAAGCCAAGAACAGAGCGGGTGAGTGTGGGCCTTCATATAAGAAATCAACTTTCTCCTTAAAGCTGATAGAGTAAGTGGGAGTCCGAAGCTGTCTCAATTCATTGCTTCTCTTTAAAACTAGATCAACAACCCCCTCAATTTAGCTCTTATTTTGACATTCTTTATAGAAAAATGTCTAGGTTCCTTACCTTAATATTAAAACTTATTTGAATACTTGCTCAGGGTTATATCGTCAGCACCTAGAAACACGGCTGACTCATGTAGTGTGCTCAATAAGGGTATGCTGAATGAACAACCAATGCAGAGAGAGAGAGAGAGGCAGAGAGAGAGAGAGAGAGACAGAGAGACAGAGAGACAGAGAGGAGAGGAGGAGAGGAGAGGAGAGGAGAGGAGAGGAGAGGAGAGGAGAAGAGAAGAGAAGAGAAGAGAAGAGAAGAGAAGAGAGGGGAGGGGAGAGGGGAGAGGGGAGAGGGGAGAGAAGAGAAGAGAAGAGAAGAGAAGAGGAAAGGAAAGGGAAAGGAAAAGAAAGAAAAGGAAATGAAAAAACGGAACTGCAAGTGGGATGGAAAGTTGAAACAGAAAAGTCTTGTGAGGTCAAATACCAGAAAAACCAACCGGGGATTTAAAATGTGCTGTGAGAGCTGCACGCATTCAGCACAGTTTATGGTAAAATCTCCTAAACAAAAGATTCCTATAAAAGGATCAGGCACCACCACTATTAAATAATAGTATATCTCACCACAATATAACTTTCAAAAGTCTGGTTGCTGTTATCGACAGTAGTGTGCAGGGCAGACTTATCCCGCACAAGGGTACTGTAAATTGAATGATGCTTTCTCCCCTCCACTTCTAAGAGTTTACAGTTCTCGAATTTGGAAAGTCTGCAGCTTTTGGACATTCCAGATGTTTACCTCAGTCCAGCAGCACTGTCTTTATCCAGTACTCAGTCTTAGGTCACTAATGCATTGTGAAAGAGACGGACAGCAAACCCAAGTTCCCAACGAAACCTTTTTTATATTTCCACAATATAACCACAGAGATTTTAAGCACAGACTGTGGAGTCAGTGGGTTAAGTTCAAGTCTTGACGCTGCTGTTTACTAGCAGAATGTCTTCAGACATGCTACTAATCTCTCTGAGCCTCAGGTTCCCCATCTGTAAAAAGGAGATAAATAATAACACCAACACCATAGGGTTGCAGTGAGGATTAGATGAGAGAGTGTGTGCAACGTGCTTATCGCAGTGCTTAACACAGAGTAAGTAACTGTTGCCATCAGAAAGGAGTACAGGGCACCTGGCTGGCTCAGTTGGAAGAGCACGTGACTCTTGATCTCGGGGTTGTGTGTTTGAGCCCCACACTGGCCGTAGAGGTTATTTAAACAAACTTTTTTAAAAAGCACAAAATTATACTACTTCTTCCTATCACTTCTTTTTTTAAAAAATGTTTATTTATCTCACTTTGAGGGAGGGAGGGAGGGAGGGAGGGAGGGAGAGAGAGGGGGAGAGAATGAGTGGGGGAGGGGCAGAGAGAAAGAGAGCCGAGAATCCCAAGCAAGCTCTGCACTGTTAGCACAGACCCCGACTCCGGGCTTGAACTCATGAACTGGGAGGTCATGACCTGAGCCAAAATCAAGAGTCACACATTTAACCGACTGAACTACCCAGGCGCCCCTTCCTATCACTTCTTAATATGACCTTAACATTCCTTTCCTTTCCTTTCCTTTCCTTTCCTTTCCTTTCCTTTCCTTTCCTGTACATTGTTCTATAGTTAGGCCTATTCTGGTACTAAAAACTGGTTATAATCAATACTAAATTTGAATAAAAAGGTATGATCGATTGATTTTAGGCCAGATATTACATGGAAAGGTACAATTGCAAAAGATCCACAGCCTCTGCATATCTATAATACAACTGCACTCTACTATAGAACTCAGGTTTAAATATCAGTCAAAACTGTCCCTGTGTGTGTTTGTGTGTGTGTGTCAGAGGAAAGGCACTTAGCACTTAGGATGCCCTATTATAAACTAATAAATATGCAGTCTGTAAATATGCTTTCCAAACCAGAAGAAGACATGTCTGATATACTTTATTACCAAAGCAATTTTCCGAAGTTATAGGTATAGTGATCACCTGGTCAAAGACTGCTTTGGAAGGATGCCAGGGTCGACATGCTGTAGAAAGCCAATTGCAAAAGTCACACACAACCCGGATACCTGATTTCTGCCCATGCATTTTTGTAGATTTGCTTTTTTTTTTCACGTGAATTTGTGTAGCTTGTGGACTGGAGTCAGATAAATTGGCCTCCCTCCCCCTTTTTGCTAACCGTTCTACACATACAAGGCTGCAGTTTTCAATGCAAATACTGGGAGAATCGAATTCTTGCCAAGAGAAGAGGTTACAGAACCTCTGAATGTCAATATGCGTATTAAGGAGCATGAATGCTGTACCGGGAACTGAGGCCAAATGGAAGCTAACCTGTTGAGACGAGAGGGAGCTGCAATGATGAACAAACACAAGAGAAATCAAATGGAATTCACATCTGAAGACGTGAATACCCCTCAAAGACAGTAAGTCCGACAAAACCAGACTCCCCTGACAGTTTTCTACATTATTTTGATTTTAATTATTCCAATATTAATTATTAATAATTTTAGTTATTTGAACTTCACTGTGCAAACCTCAGTTACAAAATACGAGTTCGCTGTGCAAAAGGACTCTGAGAATGTGTTATCACTGATACTAGTGAAACCCAAAACGGATCCATTTGCAAATTCCATTTCTTTACTGAATCCAGTAAGTAACTGTAATAATAATAAACCAGAGAGCAGACCCTGGAGGAGGAACTGAGGTACCAAAGAGGTGTAGTTAATTGGTAACATGGAACAAACTTTTGAAGAGGTATCAGACTAAATTAATTCGTTGAGAGGCATAGAGTTCACAACTTTGATTACAAAGCTGTTTGATTCCCTCAACACAATAGCCTTAATTTAAACCGGCCATATGAACTTGCCTTCTTGTGCAATCCTTCCAATTATCAAGCAAAGAGTTAGAGAATGTTGATCACAGATTGAATAAGCTCCTTTACGCTATTATTTTAAGTTTGGATCTGCTGGGTGTTTTTACTTGAACAAAGTAAAAATACATCCCCAATAACTTAAATGTAAAACCATTTAGTTTGCTTCTCTATTTAGGGTACTATAGATATCTATTTTCTCCAGGCTCAAATGGTAAGGAAGACATTTAAAGCAGAAATCATTAACCGGAAATTAAAGGCAAAAATTTCACAGTTATTTTAGAAATCTATTTAACAAACATTTTTCCTGGGGATGAGGGTCTTTTAATCTAAGTCACTATTGATTTTGTGCAGTATACTCTGCTGGTAGGAAGATGTTATGACACTATTTTGATTCCTGTTGATGGAATATTCTTAAATTCTTATCAACAAGTAATATTTGCCCAGTAACTTGAAATGCAGCATAAAAAAACAAAAGCTAAAATTATAATCTTATATATATGTATATATACATGTCCTATCACATATATATGCCTAGATATTTGGGGGGGGGGGGGATAGGGAATATAACTGTAATGCAATTTAATCCTCAGAATGTGGTATTCATTGTAACCATCAATTCCCAGGCATTCCATCTAAGAATCCCTTCGGCCCCCCCCCCCACTTTTTTTTTTTAATCTGGAATATGTGGCAAAATAAACACAGACTGGGAAATGCTGGTGTAGATCATTAGTACCTTTACAATAACTTCAAATATTTAAGTTTTTCAACATGTCGTCAAATTTGCATCATCTTCTTCTTTCGAATAAAAAGCATTTTTCAGAACCTCCAAGCAACAAGCCTTTCTCTTTGACTAGAATCAACATTAACCCAGACATTAAATACAAGCTTGCATTCAAGATATTTTGTACCAATAACTGTCAGCTTCTGAGAAAGGAAGAATAAGATGTGTTCTAAAAGAGAAAATGGGGATGGTGATTGCAAGAAGGGGAGCTGAATCTGGACCCGAGGCTTATTTTTTTAGTTACACATTAAAACAGAAAATCTACAAAACACTGAAGTTGCCACATGCAACACAGGGAAGGTGCTGCCCGTGTTGAAATTTCTAACGTTACGAAGGACTGACCCGGGATCCTAGTCTAAAGGTACATCATAAAGTAAAAGTACATCCTTGGCAGTTACATTCGCATCTTCATTATTCTTTAGAGCTTTCCTCACCTTGCCTTTCATTTGCCTGGAGCCTGACCTATAGAAAGATGTCAGTCACATTTACAGAAATTCAGTAGCAAGGACAGGTCTCTAAAGAAAGCCAATTGAAAAACAATCTTACCTATTCCTTTGGCTGAATTCCACTATCTTGGTGTTGTTTTGTTCAAACCTACCCCAGTTCTTTTGTGACAAGCTTAATCCTATACCTTAAGGGCAAAAAGAATAAAGAGGAGAGTTCTTCAGGGTTTACTTACTCAGACTGCACAAGTACTACTGGGCATATTACCACAGACGCTGTGCCAGCAGGGGAGACACTCCGTACATATTTGGTGATTTACACACACTTCTCATGTTCTACGTTTGGTGAGTGAAAGGAGGATCCAAGATCACATTCCGCTTCACCTGAGTGTCCTTGTCAGTCGGTGAGCATTACCTATGACACTCCTACCTTAAAAACACAACAAAACTCTTACTTCCCTCGATCTTATTTCTTTGTGAAATTCCAACATTCCTCTTCTTAGTCCTCAATCAAAGAGAGTCCTCCTCTGCTCTTCTCCTTAGGCTGCCTCGTCCGCTCCTAGGGGTAAATGACGGACTCCCAAGGTCTTGCTCTGTTATTTTCTCTACATTCTGGACAAGTTTAATCCAACTTCATTCTAGGGTTTTCCACATGCTCTTTCACTCGACATCATTTTCCTGACCCCTCACTCTTCATTCTCTGGTATCTCCCGTCCCACTGCAGCACCATCGACCAGAGAGCCAAACCAGTTTTTCTCTTCTATCCAAGTGAGTAAGAGATTAATGTTGGCTTGACTTATAAGGAAATAAATGCCTTCGCTGATGGAAGAGGCAGGCCACAGGACACGAGACGGTCCTCAAATGATGAAGAGAAACGTGACTAGACAAAGAAGAAATTATTGTGTGCCGGGGGTAGGGCTGTCTTGAAAAGCGAGTGAAGAACTGAAGGTGTAATTTTTAGCTTGGTAACTTTCAGGTGCCAAGGAGAGCACTTGTATTTCATAGTTACAGGAAATTTTGCCAGAACAAAATGAAAGCACCTAGCAGAGCATCTGGCATACAGTAATTGTTCGATAAATGTCAGCTGACTCTAAATAAACACCCTATTATAGGACGTTTTTATTGGGTGTGAAAGTGGGGGTTCAAATTTTATTCCTGGATATAAACTCCTGCCCAGGAATATTAAGACTGATTTAAAAGTATAAGACGTTCCTGGAGGCGGTGGTAGTAAATGCTGCCCCTTGAGAACTCCAAGAGCCCGTGTCACCCGGTCTGGACCTACCAGCACAAGGAAGCGTCAAGGGAAGTCACAGGCCTCTGACATCCCACCTCGTTACCTTCTGTGCCACACTACTCACACCAAGCAAATTGGAAAGGAAGCCTTAATGACACAGAAGAAAGCCATGGGTGTCGACTGTATTTTCTGCCTTCCTATTTCCTAAGTCTGCTCTGCTTTGGGAAACCTAACTCATTTTCACTTAGAAACCAACCAGCCTCGCATTCCGAAAGGGTTTTGTTTCATTTGAATCGTTACCCATCACGAGGAACAGGACGAGCCGGAGCTCTGACATCACCGGGCTTTTGCTTTCCTTACGCCTAACCACCGCAGGCTTCACTTCTCACTTAGGAAAACCTCTGCCAACAGCAATACCAACGTCTGAATTTTCTTTTGGCCAGCAGGGTTCCCCCCAGATGAGGAATATGGTATAAGGGATTATCCTAGCCAAAGACAAGCAAATCTATCGTTTCTCTTCCCTTCCGCCTTCCTTCCTCATTCTAGAAGACACTTTGCCCTCACAGTCTCAGTGCCTTCTGGGGGGATCTTTTGTTCACAATCAACAAAATGAATTCGCCCGTTGAAGGTCTTGAGCTCTGTGTATACCTTAAAGTTTAAAGTGTAATTTGGCAGATGTGGCCCGCGAGGGATCATAATATCTCACCGACAGACTGAGAAAAGTAGAAGGCCGCATGAAACGAGCGGTCGCTTGGGGTTTAGTTGGCTTTAGCATATCTTCTTACATAGCTTTTTCTGATCACCAATCATTTGCCCAGTGTTCCCTAACCAAAAAAACCAGAAGGCTTCAGTAAAAGAAGGAGCTGATACCCCAAACCAGTGACTAATCTTGTTTGCCTAAAACACACAACCAGCCATATGCTTGCTGCAGCTGGAAACCCTGAATGACTCCTGCTCTGTACATGTTGTTTATGGTGAAAGCGACGCTATAAGCAAACCTATCCTCTGGCCTAAAAACATACATATTGGTGCTTCCTAAACAGCTTTAACAGAGCAAAGAAATAGCTAAAAAGCTGTCACTCCCAGGATCTGGAAATGTCTGTAATGAGGTATTTTTTGGGTTTTTTTTGGTGATGGAGTAACACTTTATTATTGTGCTTAATTTGTTTTTCATCTCATTTCATAAATTGATTGCTAATTACACAACTGTTAGCCATGTAAGTCTTTTTCTCTTAAGTTTTAAATATGGCTTATCTGAAGAGGGAGATGAGAACTCATTTGTGACAGAACTTAGTTACCAACTCATTAGAGCTGAGATTATATTTTCTTTTCAGAGCAGTAACTTGAGTTTAACATTTAAATGTCTATGATGAAAAGCCTAATTTCATTTCAAATTCTCCGAGTTGAGAAAGCAGCAGTGAGATTTAATCACACTGGCAAGGAATTGGGGCGGCGGGGGTGGGAGGGGGACAAAGACAAGATCCTTATGATCCAACTGGATGGAGATGCAAAGTGCCCCAGAAAGCAGTATTTTCCTCCCCTCTAACAATTAGTGAAGTCAAAGGAATATGCAGAAATTGTGCAGGCTTCTAAGGGTGTTTCCAATCTCCTAATAGATCACACTCAGTACTTTGTGTGACTAAATCTTTTTTCTTTTCTTCTACCGGCCTCAATTCTCATTAGAATAAAATAATAAAGAGAAAGCCTATGTGGCTATTGTCTTCTCTATTTGTATAACCATTCGCATCAATATCCTACGTGTATTTAACAGATGCTTGGCTTCTGCCTCCCATCCACAATTTTTAAACTAATTTAACGTGCGCCTTTGTTCACTGCGGAAAACACAGCCACGCTCAGGTTTTCTTCCAATGTATGGTAAATGTGCACATTTATATTTGTTTCAAAATCAGCTTTTTTTTTCTTGCAAACATATTCTCTCTGGATATGACCATTTTTGATTTGTAAAAACCAGAAGCAATTTTGTTAACTCTTTCAACTTACATTTAACTCATCCTAAAATAAGGTGGGCTTTTTCCTACATTAAAATTTTTTTTAAACAATTCTTTTGCTGCTAAGAGCAACTCAGGCCCACGTATCTCAAGATCTTTAGTGGTTCCCCCCCCCACCCCAAGACGTCCTTTTTTGGCTTCTGTTCCCAGCGAGCACTCTTTTCTGTGTCTCGTGTTTTAGCAATACCACTTGGTAAATGCATAACACTTGCACAAAGTGTATCTCCTCAGGATTACAAAATACCATGGACACTAAACCTTGTCGCATTCCAAGAGCAATACATCTCACTTCTCAGTTTGAAAAACAGACGCACAACTCTCAAGGTACTTAACTAACATCGCTCAGTATATCAGCACCCTAGCCCCCAGTATCCCTCGACCACCTTCCCCTCAAAAACAGAGGACAAAACATTTCTGATCCGGTTTGAAAGAACATCCACTAAAACACTGACTTTTAAAACTTTTTGACAGCAACAAATAGGAAGAAACACATTTCATATCCTAAGTACCTATGTGTATGGATCTGAAAAAGTCTCACCCAAAATAGCCAACGTTACTACATGATATATTCTGACCTTTTCTTACAATTGTATTCAATTTTGTTTTAAAGAAAATGTTAGTCACAACCTACTAATGAATTTCATTATGCACTAATGAGCTGTTGCCCACCACTTAAAAACTACAACGATAAAATGAATAGACTTTTCTCGTACAAGGTAACGTTGTTGGATCCGTATGCAGTAGGGTAAATCCTCATTAATTTTCATGCCATTAGTACAGACTGTGGTAACTAAGCCTGAGCCAGCTTGAAATATGTTTTTGAATAACCTATAAGGAAAGATTCTGTTAAAATAATAATGTCAAGATGGAAGGGGTTACATACCCAAGATACTTCTAACGTTTCGGGATCATTATTTAAATGCAGCTGTGTTGTTAATTACAAATGAGTGTTAATATTCAGGCCAATAATCTGCTTAGAAAAATCTTGTCTGTTCTCAGTCCAAAGTGTTTTGTAAATCAGAATATGGTCTTTAACGTGAGCTAGCAAAATTGTAGTGTATTTTCACTTTCAAACTCAAGAATGTTCAAAAAATAAACTCATGTTTGAAACAAGCTTATTTTTTAGTTCATGCAGTCACTGTTTATAAACGTGCTGATAGTATCTTCTAATGGTATCATCTAATAATAACAATGGTAATGGGTATACAGTCCGTTTGTAGAGTGTTTTAAACTTCAGAAAACTCTTTTGTGAGCTGGTAAGGACCAGAAATCCTTGGATTACTGAATATTTTAAAAAGCGTACAATGACATTTGCCAGACCCAAAAATGAAACCTAATATTTGGTTTATCGTGCATGTGACAGATTACTCAATCCCATGAAGAAACCCAGGTGTCTGGCCTATAATGATTGCCCGTATTTGAAAGAAATTAACATTTCAAGGTAAAGGATCAAGCTAAGTTCTGAAGTGGGGGGTGTCATACACCTCCCTTATGTGGTGGTATCTATTAAAGAATTCAGAAGAGATGTTTATCTTTCGTGAACATCGAACATTTTGGCAACTCGAAGGCTTAGGAAGCTACGGGAGTGAAGGACAGGCCAGGAAGTCAGGAATTCCTGGATGTGAACCTAATCTCAGTCTTACCCTGTTTTTGCTCTAAATCAATGCCAAACTGTTCACACCTCAGCTGCTTTATAGCATGCAAGAATTATACTGGGGACAAAACTGTTTCCTGGGAATGTCTTAGGTTAAATGGTTAATATTACAGCCCTCAAAGGTACTTCCATGCAAGGCAAAGTACTCCTGTACCTTATTTACCTTCATTATACTACGGAATCAAAATGGGATACTGGTGTCCTGTGAAACTGGCCTGGGAAAGAGATCATTCTTTCCATCCCTAAGTTCTTGTCCACTTTAGCAATGGCCAGTTATTCAACCAATTAGGAAAGTCAATCATGTGACCTTAAAGGTTTTTAAGATAGCTGTTAACACCTGTGAGCGGAGCATTTTCCCACAGTTACTACCTGGCAAGTTCGGGGCCATCATCTTTATCTGTCCCTTCTCCGCTGGGTCATCAACCGAAAGGAAATGCCCTACCCAGCGGAGTCTTGATTTGGCAACCTATGGGCAAGTTGGTCAGCTCCTGTCAGGGAAAGAAGCTCCGTTTTCCATCCCGTGAGGCAGCACATCCATATGCAGCTCTGGGTTCTTCAAAAGGCAGAATGTGGTTTCACTTTCTCCTCACCGCCTCGTGATAAAAGGGCCCTGGTCCCTTCGTGGCATTTAATGAATGGTCCTCTCCTCCTGGCTTTGGACTTTTGGCCTTTCCAACCAGTCATTAACTGGCAGGAAATGCCCTCCTCAGAAATCACTATTGTGTAAATAGAGCTATAAACTTTCGAAGGCCAGTGCAATCCCAGACCCTCAAGCTGCACGTGCGTGTGTGGGGGGGACTCCTGATTATATAAAAGTACTGCCTTCCAAATTAAACTCAAACCACATGATACAGTCCATAAAATATACAAAACATGCAGTCCAGTGACAGATTTATTGTGGCCTTACAGAATAAGGCAAAAGAAAATTTCTATATGGAAAACACTGCTACTTTTGACCCAAACAGCCCCTAAACAGGAAGTTAAGAGCAAATCAGCCAGCTGTGGTCTGAGTTATGAAGGAGACCAGCACAAGCGGCATTTCCTGTCACTGCTTGTCACCGTTCCTGGGTGCCTCTGTCTGAACTGTTGTCTCAGATGGCTAAAAATACGGAAATTTCTTTGGGGAATAGATGGGAGGCAACAAGGAGGCCTGAAAGTGAAAAAATGTGACTTTTACCAAAAAAAAAAATTTTTTTGTTTTGTTTTTACTTAGTACGGGCCACACAACCAGTCACTTGAATGTGTGCATTTTCATGCCTACAGGAATGGGCCACATTAGTCAAATAAGCCTTTAGAGCCAGATATTAGACAGCCTTGTTGTTTCCTGTTCATTTAGGATCAATTTTCAGAATAGCAAGTTCATTAGTAAAGGGAGAAAGACAGACGACAACCTTCCAGAGAAGAGGGACTCACTTTACTTAGAGTTGGTTTCTCTCTCCCCCGCCTCTCTCTCACCATCCCATGACGGGACTTCAAAGCGTGTGCACAGATGAGAGCTTTCTAAGGGAATCGTTTTTCAGGTCCTTTTATTAGTATTACCATTATCACACTCTTTGCAACACGTGGAGGTATTCCCGTCTTTTTCCAGCAATGTGACATGCCAAGACCTATGCCACATTGTTCCAGCCTGTCAACTTCTCAATTCAAAGGAGCTTTGGACGGGGAGTTTGAGTGGGAGAGTAAAAGCATCCTGCCCTCCTATTATCAGTGCGTTGAAGCTCTCAGTATGTACAAATGGGTCCCCCAGTAAAACCAGGTTTCTCTCTCTGAGAGGGAGGATTTATACATGGCAGCAAGGCAGCGAGTTGCCCAGTCAAAAGTTCCGCCAAAACCTGAAGTCTTTCTCAAACAGGCCCTCTCTCGGGGTGCCTGTCAGTCAGAGCCCAGACCCTGGCTCCAGAAAGCTGGCAGAGCGCTTATTGACACGGCCTCTGACTGCAGCTGAGACCACTGCCACAGGCATTCGTGAGACAGATTGGGTTACGTGGTACCCCGGTCCTTCCCTCTCCTGTTTTCTGTAGTTCGAAGCCCTTAGCGAGAAAATGGGACCCTATAATGGGTCCTATTTTTCGCTTCATCCTTCTGGGTGAAATAATGTCTTTCTTCACGCTCTCCAATTGCTTAGGAAAAAGTGCTGACACAAATGAGTTAAGAGTTTAAATTTTTGTCCGAATCACTTCTGAAAAGAATGCACTCCTCTTCTTTGGGATCCTCGTCCATCACAGACAGCAAGAATTTTGGGAAATGTCAACGCGCCCTTTAACAAAAGAGCACCCACAACTGGACCATTTCTCGAACGCGAACTTTTTGGAGTACGAGCACAACCTCCACACGGGCACTGAGGGGAAATGTCCCCACTGTGCCATGGATCCTGTTGAATGTGTCCCTGTACATTGTTTCAACGTCTCAGGAAAAGTGCTACACAGTCCATGAGTCCAATCATAATAAAGCAGCTACCTTAATAACATGTGACAATCTCATTTTTCTCAGTTTGTAAAGCACAAAATAGAAATTAGACTGAGGGGTGTATGCCCAAGCTAATATATACACAGTGCTTGTGTTTTGCATGGCTTTGTTTTCCCTCCTGAAGGTGGAAGTCTGCAAAACAAAAGGTGAAATACGAGCTCTGTGGTTGTTTTGCGTGTTTTGTTTTGTTTTGTTGTTTGCTAACAGGCCACTTATCCCCCCACCAAAAAAAAAAAAAAAAAAAAACCTACCGCCTTGCTTGGTCTCTTCATATTCCCACATCAGGGGAGACAGCAAAGGCTGTACTTAAAGACCGATGGTCCCGCGGGCACAAAAGATGATTGTGGTAGATGTGAAATGGCAGCTCGTGTCTCTTCAACCGTGTGGACTTTGCTTTCTGGATACGGTAAAAAGAGCTGCCATTCATACCTGTATCTTGGTAAATAAAAACCTATGCAAATTCAACCTCCAAATAGGCAATCAGTGCTTAACTGAAAATGAGACCGCTCTCAGTGTCCTTTTGGTTTGTGTCTGTGACCTCATCGCTTTATAAACTACACACGGCATGAGGCATCCAAGTCCCATTTTGTTCCTTTTTTTTTTTTTTTTTTAATTCTGGTGCAATGGTTTGAAAACTACTTCTACATAACTTGTTGTTGAAGACTCATTTCCCTGGGATGGGAGGGAGATACGGCAAATGCAACTGCAGGTGGCAGATTACCAGCTGGCTTGCAGGCCACTCCTTGAGGACTCAGCCCAAAGGCTGCCGCTGCTGCTTGCTCTTCCCTGAGCCTGTTAGAGTTGCTACTGGACATTCGACCCAGGCTTCAGTCTGTGGTTGTTGTGGTCACTGATTTGTTTGGACAGTAAAGATAGAGATAGTGCTACCTGAAATCATGGGACAGGTGCTCATAAAATATACGAAAAAGGCAGACTAATCTACGCTTCTGTGTGTTCAACACGCTTTTCCTGAGAACCTACTATGTGCCAGGCACTGAGGCTATGAGGTAAGGAGACCCAGCAACCTGCCTAACGAGTGACCTGTACATTCAGGGAAACTTGAAGAAACCCGAAGAAACAGTTCTCAAACTTCCACACCAATTGCAGGGAATGCCAAGAAGCTCAGGATTCAAAGAATTCGATGGGGATGGGTTTGAGGCAATTTGAGTGATCCAAAATGGAAAAGAAGAGCCAGCTAACGGCCAGTCGCTACGACGCTCCCATGGCCGCTGGAGATCAAATAGCCTGTCGGAAGTTTCTAGTGCCAAGCCCCTGCATTTCTGTGCAGACTGCTTTTCTCAATTGGAAAAGCCCTTTGAGTTCACCCACTGTGCAGGCATAAAACAAACTCCTGCCTAAAACTGAAAACAAATCACTCCTACTCATAAGCCAACTTAGCACTGATGGAAGTGGGCCTTGAGAGTGGACCTCGTATTTAACAAGCGTGCCTAATTGATTCCTAAATCTCTAACCAGGCTCCTTTCTTACCCTTACCACTTTGTTCTCACGGCTGTTATAGAGTTCTGGGATGACTATGCTTGAGTTTCTTGAAAAGCATCATACACATGCAGAGGGCGAAGCTATATGTGTGTTGTATACGTATGCACGGGAATCTACATGTGGATATATATGTATCTCACATTCACGTACATACGTACGCCACATACGCACGCACGCGTGCACGCATGCATTTAAATCAGGCTTCCTTTCATTCTTCCTTCCTCTTGAGTATCCTTTTTCTGAAAGTTAACTGCCTGGAATTGAATAGGTATTTTCCCATAATCTTCCAGGCAGAAATCAATGCATAGCTGTATAAATTGCTCGAAAATGCAACTCATTTATGCACGCGTGCACTTGTAAGCTCGTGTCGATGTACCCAGACAACTTGGGAATACGTTTATTTCTCACATGAAAATAAGGTTCCTCTTCCCAGATTGTATGATGCTTCCCGCCAATCTTTTAAAAATACATTTGATACAAAGTTGAAATAAATGATGGATTGATCCTGTGTTTTTACTAGAATGATCTGAAAAAAAAAAATCCGTCTGATCCCTTGCAGGTCACATGGATGTCATTAACACCTGATAATGTAATTGATACCTTATTTCTCCTAATTCTCAAAGTTGTCTTTCCAACACCGTCATGTGGCTGTCTTGAGGCAATACATAACCATTCAGGAAGAGCAAGATGCCTCAGAACCATCTGGTTTCCTTAAGATCTGAAAGCCCACATGAATACAGATGTAATTGCTTTCTGTTTTGGCCATAATTCGTGTTTGTTCGTTGTTTGGTTGGTAATTAAAATTAAACTACTTGCTCCCAAACACGGTTTATTCTCCTAGAGAGAAAAAAAAAAATTCCTACCTCATTTTACCTGAGGTACAAATTCGTTGCTATTTTTGAAGTAACAACTGTATCACACCGAAGGAGGGGCAGAAATAGCCCATCGGTTCAGCCTGCGAGACACTGTTTAAAAAAACTCAACAGCATGGAAGGAAACTGAACAAGCAAAGGTGAGTGTGGCCTCGTGCTCTTTCAGACACTTGATAGTTTTAACATGGCAGTGACTTTTATCTACCTTTAATTATGGGATCGTATTACTTGTCAAACATGTACTGTATCTTATTCTTGTCTGCCGTGCCCCAATCCCTGTTTGTCATCCTATCAGACAACATGAGTTATTTCCAAACGGAAACATCCTGCCCCCTTCCTGAATCTACTGCAGGCTAGAAGGAGGAGAAATGTACAATTTTAGGAATGAAAATCTTCATCGCTGGAGGGCTTCTCACCCCCTTCCTCCTCTCACCTCCTTCTCACATCTAAAGACAGCTGGAGAGAGAACAAAATTGTACCTCAAACTATATTGTCAGCATCTGCACAGCGGCCAAGAGACCGTCACTGGTCCAGCACGTGCACTACAGTACAACCTCAAAAGACAAAACCTTCCCCCCACCACCCCCCCCCCCGCCCGCCCCCAAGTTGCTGTGGTTACTTTTTCATATTGTAGAGCTGGGCGGATAACGATACACCTACTGGTCAGGAAAATGAATTACACCAGTGTCTAGAGGTACAGAGTGAGAAGCAAATCGAATGCAGACAAGTAGGAAAGTGCACATGCTCATGCACTTGAACTTGTTAGGTTCTTGCAAGTACACAAAAAAAGGGACTGTTTCAATAAAAGCTGTGCACGGAATCTGCTCCTTTGTGAGTTTACAGATTACTCACTTTTCTTTTTGATTCAGTATTTCTGAAGTATCTACGTTGTGCAAAGCACTGCTTAGGTAAAGGGTGGGTGCAAGAGAATACCAAAGATATTTTGGGTACCAGCTGACAATCATAGGTTTTATCCCCCTTAAAAAGCAGCTGTAGTGACAATGCCTGGAGTGGACAGTTAAAGGAAAAAAAGGTACTTTATAATAGTCCTGGGAATCGTTGGGAGTGCTTAAAGCAGCAAAGGAAATTACAGAAATGAAGTAGTTCTTAGAAGTAGAGCAAACCATGCAGTCACCACCTCCAGCCCAGCACTAGATCAATTCTCTCTCAAAATATTTTTTCTTTTCCTGGCAAACTCCTTCACTGATGTTTTCACATAAGGTCTCTAATCTCACCACTACATAATGCTGCAGAATGTTCGCTGGCAAAATTTCCCCGTAACGTCTCTGACACTCATTTAGCTTGACTACTCTGGCCCTAAGGTTTCGTTTTTTCACTTTTTTTTTTTTAAGGATTCATTTGGTCCAAAGTCACTCAGCAACAAGGCAGCACACCAGGAGGCAGAGTTGGCTGAACTGGGATCCAGGTACATCATCTCTAAAAACGGGAGTTGTTTTGGGTCACTACTCCAGCCCCTTCCCTGGGCAAAATGCAGGTATCTATTTACCTGCAGGAAGTCTCCTTTCGGATGTGAAGCAATGAAGTCACCGCACACTTCTCTCAACAATAATCTGGCAAAGCTGATGCAAAATTTATTATATAGCAAATTCCACTGTAAACAGTTTAGCTTTGTCTTTCTAGGTACACCACGGCACCTGGGCAGGAAAATTGCACTGTCTTTTAATAGGTGCAAAACAATCTTTTTCACCCCTTCCCAGAGGCTTGCTAAATTTAATAGCAGGAGAGTCTGCCCAGCCAAGTAGCTGTTATTGCTTGGGGAGAAGTAAAAAGTGGACAGAGGCAGAATAATATCGGCTGGCTATGGGCAAAAGCCCTTTTAGACTATGTTTAGGGAAGTTTCCATAAACATGAAGGCATTCTCCAAAGGTATTGGGAAAATTTTTAAAAACAGCTTTAGAAAGTATTTAAACATTTGCAGAGGCAAAAAAGAAAATACAAATATAATTAGAAAAATCTGAGGTCTCTGGTAAAGCCTCATTGTCAACATGCCTTTTCTCAGAGGGGGGAAAAAAACCAACCTTGGATGAATTGTATTAAGGATTTCCAGTCACTTGGTCACTTGTACTGCTATTTCCACAGTCCACTTTCCAACCATTATATCAGTAACCACCCAGACTTATTGATTAAGCCGGGGAGTCAACGTAGTAAAAAATTAGCAGGCATTTCAAAATTAAATCTTGCCATAATTTTGTTTTAATTGATGCTTTCCCGTGAAGTTAATGCATGTGTAGAGATAGGATAGCAGCTAATAATCATGGGCTTTATTCCATATGTAGGGATCCATGGCCAATTAAGCAATTTAGGAACATCTAGGAAAAAGGAACTCCTTTAAAACACACTACCTTAATTACATCAATACAGTAAACTCACCCTCACTGTTGTATCTATATGTATCAATCAATGAACAGTAGTCAGAAAAACAATAGGTCCACCACAGTAATACTAAAACTACACAAATGAACCACCTAAATGCTAAGTTTCGTTATTCGTCTTGATTTAATTTCGTTTTCTTACCATACCAGCTTACTGTGTGAATGCTAAAAATAAGGTTACCTTTCAACTGTCTTCTAAAATCTATCCTCATGCCCTTCAGATGCCGGTAGCAAAAGCAAGCTGCCAAACGTGTCGATCCAGAGCGGGAAAAGACACGGCTGTGCAAGGAAGCTATGGCACTGCTCACGGTATCGCTCGAACACGGGGAAATTAGTTGTTCAAAGCATTTGCCCATGATACGCCACGCAAGAAGTCCGTTTGAATTAGAAACAAATAGAAACATGAAAACAAAGAAGAACACCCCGGCGGGGGAAAGTAGAAAACAAAAAAGAAAGACGGAAGGGCAGGAAGACGCAAAGATGAAAGCCATAACATCGCAACAAAGTTGCAGGATTACTTTTCCTTCTACTTGCCATTTGAAAACTAAAGTTTAAAAAAGGCATGTGATTTCGTCGGCGTCCTAGGAAGGCAGCCGCTCTCACACACCCCAACTCGTCCCCAGCCTTACCTTCTGCTGCTAGCGCAAACCCAGCGGCTAAGGGGTCCCGCTCTCAGCGGCAGCGGCGGGGGCAGCGGCAGCGGCACATGCCATCTGTTAGCGGCAGAAGCAAAAGCAGCGCTGCGCGAGGTGGCCCCGGTGCCGGGAGAGCCTCTAGCAGGGGTGCGTACTGAATGCCGCCATTTTAAAGCGAGGCTCCTGAAATCATTAGATATAAGCAAATTAAAGCCCGCCCCACCCACACAACTTCAGGGCTGGGACGTGCAACCCTCCTCCGAGTCGCCGCTGTGGGGTGTAAAATGTCAAGGCGAGACACACGCGCACGGGGACTCCCGGACGGAGGCGACGATCCCTGCGTTCCCCGGGCCCCCCTGCCCCCGCCCCGGGCTCCCGCGAGCCTCCACTTCAGACCCCGAGGCGAGGGGTTCTTTTCTCCCCAGCGCGGGGACCCCCGGGGTCGGTGCAGGCCGGAGCGCTGGGGGGGGCGGGGGGCGCCCGGGCCGGGGCTCTCCGCCCCCCCCCCCGCTCCCTCCCCCCTCTCCCGGGCTCTTGGTTCAGTCCGCGCGGAGCACACCTCGGAGCTCCCGGCTCCCTCTCGGCGGCGGGCGTGGGGCTCCCGCCCGGGCGAGCGGCTGCCATGGCAACCCCGGCCCCAACCCCGCCCGGCCGCGCCAAAGGCGTGCCCTGCACCCGCCGGCGCGGCCGAGCCCGCCGCCGCCGCCGCCGCCGCCGCCGCGGGCCCCCCGGTGCCCCGCGCTCGGCCAGCGGGACGCGCAGCGGCAACGGCGGGGGCCCGGGGGGCTTCGGGTGCCAACACGGAACTCGCGCGCAAGTCCGCCGGCCGCTCGAGCGGCGCGCGGACTGCCCCAGCGCGGGACGGCCCTCGGCCGCCCGGCCCCGCCCCGCCCGGCCAGGTAAGCGCGGCGCGCCCCGCTCCACCGCCGCCGCCAACCTCACCTGGCTCGGCGCGCGCGGCTCTCGGGCCCGGCTGGCCGCTGCCGACCGGGCGCGAGTCAGACGGCGGGCGGCCCCCGCTCCCGCGCCCACCCGTGGCTGTCCTCGGCCTCCTTCCCGCCGCTCCCAAAGAGCGCCAAAAGTCGCGCTCCCGCTCCCGCGCCGAGTGCGGGCACTTTCTTCCTGCAGGGCGCTGTTGGGTCGCCCGATGTATTCTTTGTGTGCTCCGTTCATTCGTGCGTGGTTCTCGGAGAGCGCCGCGCGGGCTTTATTCTCAGGGGGTGTGGCGCCTCTCCCCCCAAACCCGGCGGCCCAGCCCCCGCTGCAAATGCTGTCTGCAGTTTCTTTATTAAGGCAACGGGGGACAAATCGTAGCGCTCAGGTTTTACAAAAGCGAAAACAAACAGAGCTCGCACACATCCCCGGAGAGGGGGGAGGGAGGCGGCAAAGTTTCTAGAGCTCCAGGAACTGGAGTGCCAATGAGAAATGCAGTGTGCTTCAAAGCTGTACGCTCAGTGTCACTTCAGATACGGATAAAGTGAAACAGGTACTTGCAAAAAGGACCATACTCAATAAATATATCGGCTGAATGAAGGCAAAAAAAAAGAAAAACAAAACCAAAACGCAACCCCCTCCCCCCCCAAAAAAAAACAACTCACCAGCTGCCTTCCTGGGATGTCCCTTCTGTGAATGCCCCAGTCCTTGATTTCCCTTTAAGAACCTCAGACAGGAAAATGTTGATCTGTGCCAATGGTTCCCCTTCTTCGATGGAGTTTGAAGGGTGGCAGGAGCCTAAGGTAGGGTCCCAGATACTTGTCAATGGGAAATGGGCAAAGCCAAAGCAGTTTTATATTTTGATTAAAAAACGTGCATCTGGACAGCTAAATTACCAGTTTTGATCTAATGCAAGTGTAATAGGAACACCAGCTGTCCCTTAATTGGAGCCCCACAATAATAAACGCGTGCTTTTATTTAATTTTATGAGGACAATTGTAGTTGATAACACACGCATATGCGAGATCCTCAGTGACAAGCTCATAGCAATTCATGGGCTGCTCTCCTGCCATGAACTGCTTCACCCCAGTACCGAGTTCTACATGCTCTCCACAAAAGGTAAAAACATCGCAGGAGACATTTAAGTAACAGGTTGAGGAGCCTAGTGAAATCTCAGGCTAATTCTCCTTTTTAATTCTGTGGGACTGATCCAAGTAGAATTCTCTAGCTGATTTTAGGCAAGAAATCAATGTCTGTTTGTTAAATGCCAGATAATAGTGGCAGGATCATAATGGTTGGAAGGAGAACACTGGCACAAAACTACCCTTTAAATAATTGAGATACCCCCTCCCCCCACCAAGGCAATTGGCAAGCATTGTGAAAGTTATCAGGACAATGTGCAGGGACAGCATCTGATACTTTTGCAGTAATGGGTAGAATCCCAGCATAAGTCAAACAGAAGGCAGGAGTTGCTAGTTTTTTTAAAAAAAAGGGAAACAAGAAAAAAATGAATTCCTAACCACCTCTCTTCACCTCCTTTTGAGCTTGCCAAATTACCTGCACTGCTCTGAAAATCAAACTTGGCTGACATATAGGAAGTGGCTTTGGCAGTCCAGGAACTACCACAACTAAAATTAAGAGGTGTTGGCTACCACAGAAGTCTGGAAAGAAGGGCAAGGCTGAATTATATAACTTTATACCCAGTGATCTAACAAATGAGGAACTTTTATCACGGTGAGTCAACAAAGGAGTCTTTATGCTAAACATGGGTCAACACCACTGCTTTACCTCTGTCCACCATTGCGAACCACATCTCCTATGAGGCACTCCAGGTTTCCCTAACCCCACACAAACTGGCTCCTTTTTATTGTCATTGCATTGGTGAAATAATTGTTTTATTATGAATGTGAGGTCATAAACTGGTCAATTTGCATAGCTTCAACATATTCTTTGGCTTGAGATTTCTGATCAGAGAAAATCACAAATGTCCACATGGGAGAGGAAAATAGCCTTATAAACAAATTTTAGCCTAATAGCCTGTCCCCCTTTTATCCAAGA
The DNA here is from genome assembly GCF_046562875.1 of Panthera onca. Taxonomy (NCBI): domain Eukaryota; kingdom Metazoa; phylum Chordata; class Mammalia; order Carnivora; family Felidae; genus Panthera; species Panthera onca. Next base: position 20,011,032 of record NC_138357.1, on the reverse strand, counting down.
TGGTACAGCCTCCACAAACGAAGCCAGGCAAACTTCCCTGCCACCAGGTCACGGGGGAGTGTTTTCAAAGAGTGGAAATCGCTGTCCTGTCCCCTCAGCATTTTAAAAGGGCTTGTTTGCTCTTTAGGGTAGACTTACCTTGGAATTACTTTCCACTTTAGTACTTAGAGCTAACCAACATTTTCTTTTCTTTTCTTCCCCTGAGGCATGATTGGGGGCACGACCGAGGAAAAATGGAGTTGCACACTGACTGATCCACAAGATGACTTCTTAATGTATATACATTATTGTCTCTGACTTCTTACACTTGTTCCCCCTCGCATTCTGGGCGAGTCTCAGAACCACTACTCCTGAGGGATCTTCAAAGGTAAGTACCTCACAATGCCTGTATTTACATTTTCAGTCCTGTCCCTCTGCCCCCAGCCAAACAGAGGTGTGCAAAGCAAACATTTAAATACACTCAGGGCACATGCTCTCGTGCTCTCACTGTGTCTTCATGCTTGAGCATTAAGTAATGGGCATTTACACAGACAGATGGAAGGCTAAAACTCTAGCTAAGGATGTAGCAGCCTCTCAAGTGACATAGTCTTCCAATAAATATAATTAACTTTGACTGAGGCAGGAAAGAACTCTAAAAGTTATGTAATGGTTTAGTAACAGAAGGATTATTATAATCCACAACCCTACGGATGTTGCTGTGTTTTTAAAGATGCCGGACGGGGCGCCTGGGTGGCGCAGTCGGTTAAGCGTCCGACTTCAGCCGGGTCACGATCTCGCGGTCCGTGAGTTCGAGCCCCGCATCAGGCTCTGGGCTGATGGCTCGGAGCCTGGAGCCTGTTTCCGATTCTGTGTCTCCCTCTCTCTCTGCCCCTCCCCCGTTCATGCTCTGTCTCTCTCTGTCCCAAAAATAAAATAAAAAACATTGAAAAAAAAAAATTAAAAAAAAAAAAATAAAAAAAAAAAAAAAGATGCCGGACAGGTGGGGTTCTTGAAAACTCTCAATGTATTCTATGAAAATTCTACTTTTACTCCCATCAAGGCATATAACTCATTTATTCTCCTCTTCGAAAGATTGTCAGTGGATACAGGCAGGGTCATGCTGTGCACAAAAGGTAAAAGAACTCCCTTCTCTTTTGAACCTGTAGAATTATTCTCACCAGCCTCGCACTATTAGCAAATAGTAAGTACTATTTGCTGCTGTTGTGTTCTTGCTATGGCTTCACAGGCTGAAGCCCCACATGGCATTTGTGGTCATTCCATACAGAAGCCTCTGGCCATTTAAGGGTGGTTGAATAGCTACAAGACATTGATTATTCATCCATTTCTGAAGAGCCTTTTTCATTCAGAGTTGGGGATTGGGAGTCTGAGATTCATGAAAAGGTTCTGACTAATAAATGGGGGAAGGGGAAAGCAGAATTGGGTTGTTAAAAAGGTTTAGACGATCAAAGAAATGTTGGCTTCTAAGGTAAACTCTTTGCAAAATGATGCAGACTGTATTTCTGACAGAAGAAGAGAGAAGACAATGTAATAACTAATTGCATGCCAAAATAATTTCGAGCTTGGTAATAAATGGATCAACAATTCTCAGGTTGTAAAGAAAATTCTTGAAACTCACATTTTTCTTTCACTTGGGCACAGTTGTCAGAATGATCTGGACATGTTCTAATAACCCGAGAAGAAAACAGGAAAAATATTAAAGACTCACATCCTCCAAAACACATCTGGGCCTGATGCATTTACAAAACAATTTTTCTGCAAGCCTTTGAAGAATATATTATACAAATTATCCTTGAGTGTTGAAAAGTATGGTATATTTCTTAAAATTCTCCTTAGAGGGAAATGTGGTAGGCATGATACAGATAAAAATGATACAAAAATGTAAGAATAATACAAAAGGTAAGAATGATATCAAAAAGAAAAGCATGGGGCCCCTGGGTGGCTCAGTCTGTTGAACGTCCACCTTCAGCTCAGGTCATGATCTCACAATCCGTGAGTTGGAGCCCCGCGTCAGGCTCTGTGCTCATAGCTCAGAGCCTGGAGCCTGCTTCGGATTCTGTGTCTCCCTCTCTCTCTGCCCCTCCCCTGCTCATGCTCTGTCTCTCTCTGTCTCAAAAATAAATAAAAACATTAAAAAATTAAAAAAAAAGAAAAGCATGGCCTGTTATCACTTAGGAATATGATAGTTATAATCGCACCAATTTAATGTGGAAATACTCCATGCCAGGTACTTTTTGTTTGTTAGCTCATTTAATCCTTACAACAATTTCTATGAAGTAAATATTTCCTTGTTGAGAACAGAAAAGTGAGAATTACTCAAAGTAACAAAGTAACAAAGCTACTAAGTGGCAAAGCCGGGATTCGGAGTTAGTCATCTTCTAGGATAGGGCCCATGCTTTGTACTATTGCACAGTACTGAAGAAAGCTCTTATAGGGTCCAGTTGGACTTAAACTCAGACAGTTGCTCCTTTCAGTACACCATACTTCCTCTCACTGATGTGGGCATTTTAATAAAAATGCTACCAATAAAATACAGCAACTTACTAAAATAAATTTAAGCTCGGGGTGCCTGGGAGTGGCGGACTCTTGATTTCGGGCCAAGTCCTGATCCCAAGGTTGTGGAATCCAGCCCTAGGGGCTCCACACTGAGCATGGAGCCTGCTTGGGATACTCTCTTTCTCCCTCTGCTTCCCTTCCCCACTTGTGGGCTCTCTCTCTCTCTCTCTCTCAATTTTTTTAAAAAAGAAAAAAAATAAGTCTAAGCATTGATCCAGTATTGTTTATTCCAGAAACATAACGATGACTTCAGCCAAAAATCAATATTATTGACAAAAATGCATGATCATCTCAGTAAATGAAAAAAAAGGCATTTGATAAAAATCAAACTGCTTTTTATAGTCAACATCTTTTAGATATAGAAATAATGAACTACCTCTTTCACATGATAAAGAATATAACTTCAAAAAAAGAATGTAAATTTAAAAACAAAGAAATAATCTACCAATTGGAAAAACAAAGTTGTTTCCCATAAAAATGGGACCAAAACAAGGGAGCTTTGATTCATTTATAAGTTCAGTGTTTCTGAGAAGTTCTTATTTTGGTAATAAGGTATGAAAATAAATTAGAAGTGAATATTGGAAAGGAAGAAATTAGAGAATTTTTAGACAACATTAGAACATACCTAGAATATTATATATACATATATATGTATATATGTATATAATAGAATATTACTCAGCCATCAAAAAGAATAAAATCTTGCCATTTGCAACAACGTGGATGGAACTAGAGTGTATTATGCTAAGTGAAATAAGTCAATCAGAGAGACAAATACCATATGATTTCACTCATGTGGAATTTAAGAAACAAAACATGAACATAGGGGAAGGGAAGGAAAAATAAAATAAGTTAAAAACAGAGAGGGAGGCAAACCATAAGAGACTCTTAACTAGAGAGAATAAGCAGGGTTGCTGGAGGGAGGTGGGTGAGTTATGGGCTAAATGCATGAGGGTCATTAAGGAGGGCACTTGTGATGAGCACTGTGTGTTAATGTAAGTGATGAATCACTAAATGCTACTCCTGAAACCAGTACTACACTATATATTAACTAACTTGGGTTTAAATAAAATCTTGGAAAGAAAAAAATAAAATAAGAGAATATACCTAGAAAAGCCACAGAATTTACTTCAAGTGTTTCGACCAAGCTACAGAGTTCACAATATACAAGACAAGTAGTCTTGGAAAGCCAACATAATATCTACCAATAAGGCAACAAAAAGGAGAAGTAACTTGTTTACAATAAAGCAAAAACGTTAAAGTCTTTGGAAATAAGTCAATATACACAAGGGTGTGAGAAAAAGAAAAACTATGACACCTTTATGGTGGAAATGAAGAAAAACTTGAGCAAATGGAAAGTCACGCTCCATTTCTGAATGGGGAACCAATAGTGTGATGCTGATAGGTTGATTGGTAGATGCAAACCATTCAAATTAAGGCATCTGTTATTTCAAAAATGATACCACGTTAATTTGTATAAACAATTGTATATGACTGTCCTAGGGAAACAGATATTTAACGGAAGTGGCACGTATTAGAATGCATTATAAATTAACAGCAGTTAAAATGGCAGAATTCCAATGCAAATCAGAAATATCGATCAGTAAATGCGATAGTGAGATCAGGAAAAGGCTATAATAAATTCAGGAATTGAGTGCTTGATGAACGAAGCATAACAAAACAATGGGGAAAGAACTCATTATTTAGTAAATTCACCTGGGGTAACTGGTCATAAATATGGAGAGAAAATAATGTAAGCCTTTATCTCTTACCATATGTAATGATTCTTTCTGGATGAATAAAAAATTTTGAATTTAAATAAAACTTTAAAAACTGGCAATAGACTAGAGTATATAACTCAGCTATAGGAATTTTTAAAATTTTGAAGCAATAGCAAACACTGCAAAGGGAAGACTGATCAGAGGGTACAACATAATACAAAAATGTAAAACCATTATCAAAACTAAGATTAAATGGCAAAAATGCTAGGAAGATCATGGATAAATGAATAGCATCCAAACTGTATACAAATGTGCTACAATTTTCAAAACCATTACCAAATCCCCAAGGGACAAAGGGTCAAAGAGTATCATCACGCTAGAAGAAATATATATAGTTATATATAGTTCCAACTAGGAGGCAACCATTTGATACTTAATGGTGTTGCCAAAAATAATTTACAAAACCCTGTACTATACAGGCTCTAGAAGAACAGGCTCATTCAAGTTGCTGGTGCCATTGCAAAATGGGTCAGGAATCATAAAAAATGTCCTTGAACCAAGGCGCCCAATTTCAAAAGAAGAAAAGGGGGGAAAAAAGCAGCCTTCATTTTAATATCAAAAGCCTTAAAACAGCCTAAATATCCAATATTTCTTATATATTAATGCAGTGAAATTATTTGAACACTGTAGAAAAACAGAAAATTGTATAGGAAATAACATTAATAAAAGGTCAGAATGCAAAATTATATTTTCCCTTTGATTGCACCCATGAGTGTTCATAAGGATAATGATCTGGAGAGCCCAAAGATTTGTAGCTATGTTTGTTTTTTTTTTTAAAGCTAATACCGGGGACATTTAAAAGCATTTTTTTTTGTCGCTGTGCCTAATAAAACACTACTAAATTGGAGACATTTATGTTTTGACGTGAGAATTAGACCCCTCAAATAACTATTACTATTTCTCTCACCTTCTGCCATTTCTATGTTCCCCTGCATTCCTCAACAACCGCTCTTTTATCATCTACAAATATTTCTTCAGCCCTTTGTCTGTTTTGTCATTTCTCTCTCTTCCAGCTAGCTCTCTTTTTTCTCTTTCTTCATCCCCCTTACTCTACCTGTTTTCTTTTTCTACTGAGCTCTTTTTGTGCTTCTGTTTTTGGAATGGTTAAAATATCGGACAGACACGTATTTGATTTATCTGCTTAAGAAAACACTGCTTTTTACTCCATGTAGAGGTGAATGAGCTGAATTCATTAAAGTTCTTTTTAAAAAGGCACCTGGATTGAATTGTCTTTTAATTATTTATGCATGGCCAAGGCCAAGTCAAATGCTTCTGCGAGGTCCTAAACCATGTCAAGTGGAAAGCACTTCATATCCTAATTCTATTAGATTTGTCATCACAGAAAGAACAACGAACATAAATGTGAAAGATTCATATTCGCATGTACAGGAAACCCTGGCTATTCCAATTTTCAAGTTTTCAAATATCTGACTTTTAGTCATGCCAAAACATGCTCCAACCTCCATGCAACTTATTGATACAATAATTATGATCTCATTGTATTTTGCATTCACAATATTGTGAATGTAATATGGGTAATGAACAGGTACCCTTAATGGTAGAACCTGAGAAGAAACTGAATGGTAATGAACCAATGGTGAGAATGGGCGAGAAGCTAAAAAGTATCTATTGGTACTATAGTGACCTTGGGTGAGTTATTTAATCTCTGTCAATTTCCTCATACATAAAATGCAGGTAATTCTAGAATCTTCCTTGTAGCACATATGGTGGGATTAAATATGCCAAGGTTTTGAAAGCATTTACAGCATCTAACACAGCGAGTACTCCATTAGTGAGAGAAGGTAAAGGGCACTGCAGATTTGGACACACAGTGTGCATATTGACTTAGGGGCAGGAATTCAGATGGCATATCAGGGACAGAGAAGAGACTGGTGCATCCATAGTGTTACTGGAGGGTTAATTTGGCAAATCTTCCTTTCACTTTTAGAAAATGGGATTAGTCACATGTCAACTGTTATCAAACCTTCAGCCACCAGGTTTAGGCATTCCTTCCCATTTTGGAGTGGGGTGCAGAAGGGTCGGTTTTCAAGGCCGTTCCTTGTCAATCTGGTGCAACACAGAAAGGAAGAAGGTGGTATTAGCCCGAGAGTACCTGAGGCTGCTGTTAGCAAGATCAGAGTGCCAGAGCAGTGGCCTGCCTCTGCCCTGCTAAACGGGGCGGTATGGCTGCAATATCCTGGATGTGGGATGAAAGTGTGTGCCTCGCTGGGGAGTCTCTGTGAGCCAATGGTTATGTCTGCTCTATCTGCTGATGGTGTGTAGGAAGAGGGGACTTCAGTCAGAGACACTGAGGGGTATAGAATCGTGATTAAGGGCACAGATCCTAGAGCCACACTGTCTGAGTTCACTTACTAGGAGTGTGACTTATGAGCAAGTTACTTACCCTCTCTGTGCCCCGGTTCTTAGTTTGGAAAGGGATAATAATAATAAAACCCCTTACTTCATGGGGTCTGTGGTGACAATTAAATGAGACCACTGCCTACCAGATCATGAGTGCTGGCTGTTTTTATCCAGGTCCAAATGGCCCATTTCTCAGCTTCTCTTGCAATCTAGAGAATTTTCTTTCTGGGTCCAGGGAGGACGCATAAGGAAGATCATGCATTTTCTCTTTGGGCCAAACTTGGGTGGGTGGGACATAATAAAAGCCATAAGACAGTGGCTATGGCACCAGGGAGACTTTGTAAATGATCACAGAACCCAGAATGAAGCTCATCCTGAAAGCCTGGGTCGTGGGGGGCACTCTCTTCCTCTCTCGGCTGCAATGAGACCTGAAATTTTCTGCCATCATGCTTAATGTCTTCAAAAAACCCCTCTCAAAATGAACAAATTACCCAGGAAGAATAACACATTAACCTGCTAGCTGAATGAACACTTTAGCACAGATTACTTTTATCAGATTACTTAGCTTCTGGAAGCTGGACCCAAAAGCCAGCAGATGAGGGATGGGTAAATGGCACTGAGGAGAAGGAAGAGGGAAGGGGAATCTGGGGGAAGCCTGAGGGCTACTGAGGACTAAAGCTGAGCAAAGCCAGGGTCTCCATGGGCCTGTGGATGGAGCAGAAAATTCCCTTACCCCTACTGTCCTCCCTACACTCTTTATCCTGTTTCATTTTCTTTGTCTTTTCATGTACCATACATCATGTAGCGCCGGGCCAGGCACACAATCAACAGACATTTATGAAGTGCCTGCTGGGTAAATAAGTGCCTAGAGTAGACAGAAGTCTCCAACTGCTTCATGAATGTGCTATCTTGACCACAAGTAGGTATGGCTCCATCACTACCGACCTGGAGAGGTTGTGTTCTGAAGGTTGACCTGCTCCATAGGGTGAGGCAGGCACTTGAGGCTGGGGACAGAACACGTACTAAGTAAGTACTCAAAAAACAAGTGGAATATAGTGATGGGCAGTCAAGAATCAAAGCAGGAGTAGAAGGTCCAAGGTGATCCATACCAAGAACCAGGAGAAAGCGGAGTGTGGAAGAGAAAGGAAGTTCCGAAAAGCAGCAGCTCTTGATTGAGTGCCTTCTATGTGCCGGGCACTTTTGCTGACCTTTTCTTTTTCTTTTTCTTTTCTCTAATATTTATTTTTAAGAGAGAGAGAGGGCGGGGGAGGAACAGAGAGAGAGGGGATGGAAGACCTGAAGCAGGCGCTGGACTGATAGCAGTGAACCCAACTGTGGGGCTTGAACTCATAGACTGTGAAATCATGACCTGAGCCAAATCAGATGCTCAACTGACTGAGCGACCCAGGTGCCCCACACTGACCTTTTCTAATTTAGTGCTCACAATAGGGCCAAAAGGAATTACTGTCTCTATTTTTTCATAAATGAGAAAGCTGATCATCGGAAAAGCTGGGCAAATTGTAGCGTAACATAGCAGCTATGTATAGACTTGGATCTGAACTACCTAGGTTTGAATCCTGGCTCTGTCACTTATTAGCTGTGTGGTATTGGGCAAGTTACTTAACCTCTCTGTTCCTCTGTTTCCTGTACAGTAAAAATGAGGATAATAGTGACTACATCATAGAATTATTATAGGGTTTAAATGAGTGAGTATTTACAAAGCCCTTAGAACAGTATGTGCCACTATGGGATGTTTTATGAGTGTTTGTGAGGTAAACATAATAGACTTGCCCAAGGTTATGTGGCTAGAAAGAGGCAGACTTTGAGGCTAAGGCCAAATCCTTCAGTCTTAGCACAACTCCTAACTCATCCATGGGGGAGCCCCAATTTTCCTTCTCTTCAAGGACTGGTGGAGGTCTTCAGACCCCCAGGAAACTTTCTCTGCCCGCTGCCTACTTTAAAAAAAATGTTTATGTTTAATTTTTGAGAGACTGCAAACAGGGGAGGGGCAGAGAGAGATTGGGAGACACAGAATTTGAAGCAGGCTCCAGGCTCTGAGCTGTCGGCACAGAGCCCAGTGCAGGGCTTGAACCAACCAACTGTGAGATCATGACCTGAGCTGAAGTCAGATGTTTAACCAACTGAGCCACCCAGGCGCCCCATGCTCACTGCCTACTTTAATTCAAAGCCTAATACCCAGTCACAGACTGCTTACCTGATGTTTTGCATTGCGTTCCTGCACATTACTTTTTGCACAAAAATAGCTTATACACCTCTTCTTAAGGACTTCACTTATTTTCATCCTCCAAAGTGCCTAGCAATTCTCTGTGTTTTGAATTGAAATCCTGCCCACAGCTCCTTTTTAAAATGTTTATTTATTTTGAGAGAGAGAGAGCACGAGCGAGCATGCACACAAGCATGAACAGGGGAAGGTCAGAGAGAGAGAGAGAGAGAGAGAGAGAGAGAGAGAATCCCAAGCAGGCTCCACACCATCAGCACAGAGCCTGATGCGCCATGAGATCATGAGATCATGACCTGAGCTGAAATTAAGAGTCGGATGCTCAACCAACTGAGTCACCCAGGCGCCCCCAACTGCCCACATCTCTTAAATGGACTGGTGGTCTTAAAACTTTTGAGTGGGACAAGCATACCACAGGTCATAATGGTTCCACATGTAGAGCACTTTTTCCACATCTGTCTGTTCGTTTTCACAGTTTTGGTTTCTCACTAATCAGTGGCTGAAAGAAATGATATTGTGGTTTTTTAACATTCTATATAAGGCTTTAGCATGTCTTTTCTCTAGATTTTTTTTTTAGATGATTCTCTAGGCTGTCGTCGTTTGAAAGCATTTGCCGAAGCATAGTTAATAAGAGATACAGCCAGAGAGACAGAGAAGTGACATGGCAGCACCAAAGTTCCCGTAAAAATATAATTTTCTATGTTATCCCTTTCCAGGCATATGGCACTGAGTCACAAGAAATAATAGCCATGGAAAATGGCCAAATGCACACTGGTGCACTTGAGCTAAGTATAACAGGAGATGTGGAGTTATTTTTAAGATACAATCTATTTCTAAAGTGCTTTCTGAGCCTTAAATATGCTGTACAGTCATATCTCTGAAGGGAAAGGGAAATGTACCTGGGTTCTAAAAACACTTGCTGAGACAGTCAATGAATAAATATGCTCAGTTTCCCTGACCAGAGACCTTCATTCGAATTTGATGCAAGCCATAAATGAAATGACTTGGCTGATTATAAGTCAGTCCCCCATGAACATTTGTTTACATCTGAAAACCACTACCCGTAATTGCTGTCTCTGCTCAGGGGAGGCCCAGCTGGGATGACAAGAAGTGTTGCAAGGTTCTACCGAGGTGTGATCACCAGTTACGGCATGAAGCTGGCACTGCACGTCTGCACTCTGTCGGCCTTGGCAATTGGATCCACCAGTCTTCCTCCTTCACACAACTGAAATTAGCCAAAAAGAGAGCAGAAGTGTTGGGACGTGAAGTCCACTTTGCTCCTCAGACATAGTCTGTAATTACACGGCAGTTACCATGTTCTTTCAAAAAGTCAGTTGATGATACATTTTCATTGTTAGGGAGAAGGACAGAGTTAGAGATAAGTCAGGATCAAGGACAATAGATAATGATTTCACAGAAAAGTGGAAATGGTCATTTTTTCTTAATCAGCTTTTTTTTATTTTACCTTTTATTATCATGAAAGCAATATAAGTTTGTTTGTTCTCTTAAAATTACTGAGTTATGACTGACCTAAAAAGCTGTACATATTTAGTGTGCACAACTTAGCAAATTTTAGGTATACAGGCACTACACTGTATAGTGGATCTCCAAAACTTATTAATCTTGCAAAACTGAAACTTTGTACGCTTTAACCATCACCTCCCCATTTCTTTCTCCCCCTATTTCCTCTTAAAAACCACCATTCTACTCTTTGCTTCAATGAGTTTGACTATTTTCGATTCCTCATACAGGTGGTATCACATACTGTTTGTCTTTCTGTGCCTGGCTTAGTTTACTTAAGCATGATGCCTCCAGGTTCATTCATCGTGTTGCAGTTGACAGTATTACCATCTTTTTAAAGACCGAATAATATTCCATTGAATGTATACACCGCATTTTCTTTACCCATTCATCCGTAGATGGACATTTAGATTGTTTCCACGTCTTGGCTATTGTGAATAATGCTGCACTGAACATGGGGGTGCATGTATTTCTTTGAGATGCTAGGTTTTTTTTTTTTCCTTTGGATCTATACCCAGAAATGAGATTGTTAGATCATATGGTAGTTCTGTTTTTAATTTTTTGAGGAAGCTCCATGCTGCTTTCCATGATGTCTGTACCAATTTACATTCCCACCAACAGTGTACAAGGATTCCCTTTTATCCACGTCCTCATCAACACTTGCTATCTTTTGTTATTGTTTTTAATAATAGCACACCCCAAAAGGTGGAAGTTTTGACTTTCATTACCCTGATGATTGGTAATTTTGAGTACCTTTTCATATTTCTGTTGGCTATCTGTATTGCCTTCTTGAGAAAAATGTCTATTCAGGTTTTGACCATTTTTCAGTTGGTTTATTTGTTTGTTTGTTTGATGTTGCGTTGTATGAATTGCTCGTGTACTTTCGGTATTAACTTCTTATCAGATATATGGTTTGCAAATATTTTCTCCCATTCCATATATTGCCTTTCATTTTATTGATTGTTTCTTTTGCTGTGCAGAAGCTTTTTAATTTGATGCAATCCCAGTTGTTTATATTTGCTTTTTTACTTTTGGTGTCATATCCAAAAATCATCACCAAGACCAATGCCAAGGAACTTTCTCCTTTTGTTTGCTTCTGGGGATTTTATAGTTTCAGGTCTTCAGTTGAAATCTTTAATTCATTTTGAGTTGCTTTTAGTGTATGGTATTAGATAAGGGACCAATTTTATTCTTTTGCATGTGGATATCTAGTTTTCCCAGCAAACATTTATTGAAGAAACTATCCTTTCCCCATTGTGGACTCTTGGCTACTTGTTGAAAATTAGTTAACCATATATGTGGGGTTTACTTCTGGGCTCTCTATTCTGTTCTACTAGTCCGTGTGTCTGTTTTTAATGCTAGTGCCATATTGTTTTGATTGCTGTAGCTTTGAAACATAATTTAAAACCAAGAAATGTGATGCCTCTGGCTTTGTTCCTCTTGCTCAAGATTGCTTGGGCTACTGAGGAACTTTTGTGCCTCTGTACAAATTTTAGGATTATTTTTTCTATTTCTGTGAAAAATGCCATTGGAATCTTGATAAGGATTGCATTGAATCTATAGAATGCTTTGGGTAGTATGGACATTTTAACAATATTAATTCATCCATTCCTTGAGCTGGGGATATCTTTCCATTTATTATGTCTATTTTAGTTTCTTTCAACAATGTTTTATCATTTTAAGTGTACAGTTCTTTTACCTCCTTGGTTAAATTTATTCTTAAATATTTTATTGTTTTGGTGCTATTGCAAATGGTATTGTTTTCCTTATTTTTTAGGTACTTTATTGTTAGTGAGTATATAGAAATTCAACTGATTTTTGTGCATTGACTTTGTATCCTGCAATTTTACTGAATTCATTAATTAGTTCTAATAGTTTTTTGGTGGAGTCTTGATGGTTTTCTAAATATAAAATCGTATCTACAAACAGAGACCATTTTACTTCTTCCTTTCCAATTCAGATGCCTTTTATTTCTTTTTTTTCCCCCTAATGGCTCTGGCTAGGACTTCTAATATGATGTTGAGAGCGAGCATCCTTATGTTGTTCCTGATCTTAGGGGAAAAAAGCTTTTACCTTTTCACCATTGAGATTGATGCTAGAGAGCTGAGAGTTAACTCTCATTGTTGAGAGGTTTTTTTAATCATGAAAGGGTGTTGAGTTTTGTCAAATGCTTTTTCTGCATGTTTTGAAATAATCATATGATTTTTATCCTTTATTCTGGTAATGCAGTGTATCACACTGATTGATTTCTGGATTTGAAGCATCCTAATAAATCCAACTTGATCATAATGTATAGTCCTTTTAATATATTGTTGAATTTGGCTTGCTTGTATTCTGTTGAGGATTTTTCCATCTATGTTTATTAAGGATATTGGTCTGAAATTTCATATTCTTGTAGTATGTTATCTAGCTTTGGTATCAGGGTAATGATGGCCTCGTAAAATCAGTTTGGAAGTGTTGTTCCCTCCTCTTTATTTTTTGGGAAAAGTCGGGGAAGCATTGGTATTAATTTTTCTTTAAGTGTTTGGTAGAATTCACCAGCGAAGCCATCTGGTCCTGGGATTTTCTTTGTTGGAAGGTTTTTGATTACTGAGTCAGTCTTTGTACTTTTTATGTTATTGGTGTGTTCAGATTTTCTTTCTTCTGGTTCAGTCTTGGTAGGTTGTATGTTTCTAGAAATGTTTCCATTTCTTCTAGATTGTTCATTTCATCGGCATGTAATTGTTCTTAGTAGTCTGTTATGATCCTTTGTATTTCTGTGTCTCTTCTTGCATTTATAATTTTATTTGAGTCTTCTCTCTTTTATTCTTAGTTTGGCTAAAAATTTGACAATTTTGCTTATCTTTTGAAAAAAATAACTTAGTTTCACTGATCTTTTCTATCATTTTTATTTTTTTAAGTAACTTATTTTACCTTATTTTCTTCATGTTTATTATTTTTGAGAGACAGAGACAGAGTGCGAGATGGGGAGGGTCAGAGAGAGAGGGAGACACACAATCGGAAGCAGGCTCCAGGCTCTGAGCTGTCAGCACAGAGCCCAACGCGGGGCTCGAACTCACAAGCTGTGAGATCATGACCTGAGCCAAAGTCAGAGGCTTCACAGACTGAGCCACCCAGGCGCCCCATTTTTCTAATTTCCACTTCATTTATTTCTCCTCTAAAATTATTATTTCCTTCCTAATGCTAACGTTGGGCTCAATTTGTTCTTTTTCTAGTTCCTTGGGATGTGAAGTTAGGTTGCCTATTTGAGATCTTTCTTCTTTCTTAATATAGGTGTTTATCGATATTAACTTCCCTCTTGGAGCTGCTTTTGCCGCATTCCAGAAGTTTGGGTATATTGTGTTTACATTTTCATTTGTCTCATGATGTTTCTTTAATTTCCTTTTTGATTTCTTCTTTGACCTTTTTGTTGTTCAAAAGTGGGTTGCTTAATTTCCACATGCTTTTGAATCTAACCATTTTTATTGGGAAAAATTAGTCTATTCTATTTCAGTAATTATGGGAGATAAACACGTAACTGCTTCTTTCCTTTATTAACAAATTTGCATTTTAAATAAGCTTGTTTAGGGGTTCCTGGGTGGCTCAGTCACTTGAGTGTCTGATTCTTGATTTTGACTCAGGTCCTGATCCCAGTGTTGTGGGATCAAGCCCCATGTTGGGCTCCACACTGAGCATGGAGTCTGCTTAAGATTCAATCTCTCTCTTTCTCTCCCTCTCTCTCTCCCTCTCCCCCCCCCCCCCCCCCCGCCTCTCTCCTTGGCTCATATGCACTCTCTCTCTAAAATAATTTAAAAAATAAATAGTCGGACGCTTAACCGACTGAGCCACCCAGGCGCCCCTACCTTGTCTTCATTCTTAACAAATAATGATAAAAACAGATGACCAGATTGGGTCTGACGTTGTTGTTGTTGTTGTTGTTGTTGTTGTTGTTGTTGTCGTCGTTTTTCTTAATATTCAAGCCTTGTGAAATAAAACCCTCTGACGGAGGCTTAAGGAGCCCTTTCAACTTGGTCATGTGAGTAACCCCAATAACATTTCCAGAAGGTAGCATGGTTGGGGAATGAGGCATTCAGATTAATGGAGGAGAAGGGGAGATTTTTTTTTTCCCTTTATGTGATAACAGTTGTTCCTTGCTGATGCTGCCCCAGCAGAGAGGATTCCTGTTTACTCCTCGATGAGAATGACAAGTGCTCTAACTGATCTAAGCCCTCAGTTACGGATGTTTACAAATCCAGTCCTTTACAAACCCAGACCGTCAGTCCTGGTGATAGCTCACTTAGCAAGAGGCTCGTGAAGCCTCAAAAATCCAGGCTATCTCGGGTGACTCTGGTGGAGCAGAATAAGCCTGGGGAGAGGGGAGGGAACACTGAATCTGTCTGTGATCATTCTCTCTAGCATCCCGTGTTCCACAGGAGAGTGTGATTTTGTTCCTGTGGAGTACTTTGAGCAAATGGTTCAGGTATGTTTGAGTATTTACAGGGGCAAGGCCAACCTGTTGTAATGTGCTGAGTTGTGACTCCAAATTCCTTTATGACAATGGCCAGACAGTGTCGAAGTCTGCCTCCACACAGGCCATAGGGAGCTGACTTCTCTCCAGTCCTTATTTGTTTCAACAGTAATGCTGTTACCTGCTCTTTGGTTATTATTATGTAAACTTACTTTGGCAAAAGTGCTCATCCTCCCTTTTCCTGCTCCCACTGTACGTTGGGGCCCGACTCAGTCCCTTTACTTTCCGCTCTGTCTGCGAATGCACTGTTCCATCTCTGTCTCCCCCACTAGGGTGTGAACTCTTTCAGGACAGAGACTATGCCTGACTTATGTTTGTATCACTAGCACCTTGAATGTAGTGGGCATTCAACAATGTCTGATGAATAAATGAATGAAGGAAAGAACAAATGAAAGAATAAAAAATGGTGAAAGGGGTTAGACTAGATATCTTTTGAGAGCTCCCTGCTATAGGCGAATCAACACCTCCTCACCCCAATTACAACTGCATTTTGCATAGATTCAAGAATAGATAACAGAATGATTCAGAAGAACATAGGAAATTATAGATGAGTGCATGAAATCTCTCATATTTCATATGCTGCCTTCCGCCAAAATTTCCCCATCTTTGTCTCCTTTCTCCCGCGGGCTAAGATCTGCTTTTCTCCTTTCTGAGGCAAAGAGAGAAAACTCTGACATTGGCAGTTCTCCACCAGCCTGTGCCGCTGTTCATTCTAAACAACAGCAACAAACAAACAAAACCTCCCCACACCTTACTACCTTCTTGATGACAGCTCCTGTACAATGCAGTATTTCCTTGGTAAATGCAGCTCTTTGAAACTAAACTGCAGCCTGCAGCCTGCAGCCTTTGCCCCAGATGCAGGAAAGCCAAGGATGTGCCACCTGCACACCCTGTCACTTCCAAATACCGCTGATGGCTGCAATTAGCATATGTGAAATAGTTCTCAGCAGCAAAGATCTCTTTCCCGCTGTGTAGGTAGATGGGTAGCCAGCTTTGGAGTGCAGGCCTCCTGGGCGGTGCGGGCTTCCCCAGATTCCACCCGCGCCTTCAACTTCTGCCGATTGCTTGAAGGTTCTGGTTGTCCTGGTGACAATTAAGTGGGAGTGTGACTGTAATACCGTTAAAACCTTTACATTTTACGTAAGGTCAGAGGAGAAAGCAATTTTAAAAATAAAGTATACTTAAGTAGTTCATTATCAAAGTTGTTTTTCTTATGTACTTCTGGAATTATGTGAAAGCTTAAAGGGCCAAACACTCAGGTACAAATAGAAGGCTTCCTAATGCAGGTTATTTTACTAAGAGGAGAGAAACAGTGAGTGAGAATGAGACACAGAGAGAAGGGGTGGAGAAAGAGGAAAATATGGAAATAGAGACGGACTGTTGGTTTCTCTTAATACTGTTTCTATCAAAGGATTCCTTTCGTGAACCTAGAAAGGCAGGCAAAGGAGAACAGTATGAAGAAAGGCAGTGGAATTTAAATCGATGGTTCCTAACGATGTGTAATGAATGACTAAGGCTTAGATCAAAGCCCAAAAGCAGAAGAGCAGTCCAGCCTTGACTGTAAAAGTGAAAAGTCAAAGCACACATTAAGGGTGGCCCTTTCTGGCCGCTACCATCCTTCTGTAGGGCTCTTTGTCTTTTAAGGAAACGTATGCCATAGCAGCAAACTAATCACAAGTGGACATTCTCTTTTATTAGTATTGTTTTTCTTACAGAGAGTGAATGCACCAGTGGGAGAGAGCAAGCGAGAGCGAGAGAGCTGGGGGAGGGGAATCCCAAGTAGACTCCACGCCCAGCATGGAGCCCACCATGGGGCTTGATCCCACAACCCTGGGATCATGACCTGAGTCAAAATCAAGGGTTGGACGCTCCACCCACTGAGCCACCCAGGCGCCCCACAAGTGGACATTGTTAAAGGTGTACTTGTGTGCTCCTTTACTGCATAGGGGTCCGAAGACTGATCTCCTGACTGTATCGTTATAATAATGCAATGGAAAGACCCAAAGCTGGCAGCCTTGGCTTTGTAGCTTCCAAGAACCCTAACAAAAGTCAATTTCCAGATGCTTTCTCCTTCCAGAAAAAGTATCATAAGAAGACGCATCAGGGTTTCTTCATAAGAGTATGGAAATCTGATGATCCTCTGGGAAGACATTGACAGTTTCTCTCCTTCTCCTCGTCCCACTCCTCTGTGCAGTGGGCTGTGTGCAAGTGGGGTATGCCCTGCCACCAAGAGTTGGCTGCATTTCAGCAGCAAAGAAGAAAGACACCAGAGAACCATGACTACTCCTTAATATTCCTGACCATGATTTCTCCTGAGTCCCATTATGTATTTTTCAGCATGCTTCTGTTACTGGATCCTTGCTTAAAGTCCTTTTTAACACTGTGCCACCCAGAATTAAAAGGATGTTGAATGTTGCCCGTTACATTTGTTTCTTGGCCCTGAACTGAGTCACCATGCCTGTCAGCACAGTATACAACCTGCATGCGACCAGGTTCTTTATATTTGGAAGAGTTAAAGTAAATCACCTAATTTAAAATAATTTTTTTTGAGAGAGAAAGAGAGAGAGAGCGAGCGAGCAAGTGAGCACGAGTGAAGGACAGGGGCAGAGGGAGAGACAGAGACAGAGACAGAGAATCTTAAACAGGCTGCACGCTCAGAGTGAGCCTAACATGGGGCTCCATCCCGCAACGCTGGGATCATGACTTGAGCTTAAATCAAGAGTCTGACCCCCAACCAACTGAGCCACCCAGGCACCCCAGTCACCTAACTTTTAAGATTCCTCAATTCAATCAGTGGAGGTCCTTGTCCTTCCTTAAGATGCTTTTCCACATCAGTGGGGACATTCAATTCGTTTTTCATTTTGACCCTGAAGGAATGCCCACTAAGGGAACTGACAAGCTAAGTCTTATTTGAATAGGTGGGGCCTGGAGTTTTCACAATAAGGGACTCTTGCTGAGTGGTTGAAGGCTTGGTTGTGTGCAAGATGTGGTCAATGAAAGTAAAATGCTACTTAAATCTTCAGGGAACAGACTGGTGCTCTACCCTGTAATAACCACCGCCTGCCTAAAAAGCATTCAGACTACTTTGTGTCAACAAAACTCTCAGCATCTACAATATCCAAGTGACTTTTATCTTTAAGAGGTAGCCTCTCCAATGCCAGTACTTTACCTTTTGGAATTCCTCCTTTAAATGCCTTTAAAGCCAGTATCTGAGTCATACAAGAAAAGCACACTCATTCCTTCAGATCCACACCTAGTCATTGAACAAAAACCCAGTTTGATCCACCCCCCATTGCTCATCAGACTTGGCTCTTGGAGGTTATGTGTCTTTTCCAAAAATTCGAGCCACTCTCCAAAGACCAAACTTTCACACCACTGGGAGTCATAGGAATGGGTTCCGAAGACGGTTCCCAAAGAGGAGGGCCGAAATGTCGGAAGTCCCTGAATCCCACTGGAATAATTGCGTGGCCCCCAAAGGGACAACACTTATTTCTGTGTTTAAAAAAATATGGAATACTATTTAAATAGCGAGGAACGGTAAGGAAACTTAGTTTAAAGTGGATATAAAATCTAGACTTTCCCATTTCTAAACATACAAATGGGGATAAAACCACTAACGTCAAAGGACTATTATGATAAATAGATGAGACATATGGATACATTTTATATCCATATAAATACCATATGGATATGGGTATCCATATACCCAAAGTGGACATTCAAGAGTAAGATGTGTATGTATGTATAAAAGTGGGCATAAGTATTTGCATATCTGCACACTACATAAAATTAGTGCTATTGTATTTCTGTCTTTTATCTATGAGGCAAACATGAGGAAGATGGAAATGAAAGGGATGAACAGTTGAGCTTAGATGGATTCAAAGAGTAGAAAGGTGAATGCAGATTTCAAAGTAGAATAGGGTGGCTTGAATTTTACTAATGATTCACTTTTTCTTTCTTAATGCCAGATAATGCTATTTGAAAAAGGTTAAACCCTCTGAAGACATGACTGCATTTAAATACAATGAAAGAGGAATTCTCAGTAACTGCTAATGGTGCCTAATTACTCCCCAATTGACTTAAGATTTATTCTTATTCTTATTCTTCTTATACTGGAATTTCAACACAAAACATATTTAATCAAAGGAAGCTAACTGAATGAATGGAGAAGCTTAATTTCACTTCACTTGAACCAAATTTTCCCAGATGAGTTTCTTTTTCAGAAATATAATACTTGATGCCACTCAAGACCCTCAAAATAAAGTTAAATACAGGATTTATCACTGACCTTTGAGTGAGTAATTAGTCTTAATATTTCTCTTTTCCTTTCCAAATTATGTACTCAAAAGATCATGAGGGTATTTCTCCAGTCAAACTGAGCATTCAGTTATTGATGGCAGGTAAGAACTCAGTTAACTGGAACTCGAACAATTAGAACTCTCAAGGTACTAGAATGTTGCCAGTTTACTACTAAATACTACCAAATCTTCTGGAAGGGAGGGAGGGTGTCTCAGCTTTACATTGAGCGCAGTTTCCTACAATTTTCCTATGACAGCTATATAAGGAAACAGGGAACGCATTAAAGGTTTACAAAACACTCCATATGCTCCTCTCTGTGACCTGGTCCCAGCTAACATGTTACACTTATTCCTTCACACATACTCTTCCGGCCATTCCGAGCATCTCTCATTTTTAAAATTCTTACAATAACCTTATGAAAGATGTCATGTGTTTTAATTTTACAGATGAGGAAACTGAGGATTGGTGATGTTAAGTAACTTGTCCCAGGTCACATAGTTAGTAGTATTAGGACTGTATTTGGATCCAGATCATTTTGACACCAGAGCATACATCTGCATGACGACCCTTGAACATTGCAAAATCCTCAGCTAGCATAGAAATACTGTATTGCGGGGCACCTGGGTGACCCATCTGACTCTCGGTGTTGGCTCAGGTCATGATCTCACCGTTTGGGAGATGGAGCCCCGCATCAGGCTGTGTGCTGACAGCGTGCAGCGTGCTTGCGGTTCTCTCTCCGTCTCTCTCTGCTCCTCCCCTGCTTGCTCTCTCTCTCTCTCTCTCTCTCTCTCAAAAGATACAAACAAACAAGGAAACAAAAAATAAACAAACATTAAAACAAGAAATATTCCGTTGCATTCATTAGTGTCTATGTCCTGAGTGGCCCATGAAAGTTGTGGCTTCATACGCATAAGAAATATTTTCAGCAAGAAATGAAAAGGGGGCTTCTATTTAAACTTCAGTTAAATATGGTTTCTTCTAATTCTAAAATGCCAAGTTAAAAGAACAATTTCCATCAATTAACAGAATAAAGTTATCCATATGGAGTAGGTGTTCAGATCATAATGCAATAATGTCAGAAATTAATAACAAAATTCACTCAAAACTTGATACTTAGGGAAAGATTTAAATGCCCTAACAGAACGTATCAAGAAATGACATCAGCAAAAATGACAGTGGGAACCTCTGAAATGTTTTTCCTAAAGGCAATGAAAAAACTAGCAAAAACTTTACGAATTACCTTTTTCAGAATTCCGGAATGCTAAAAGCCTGTGTTAATTTCCAGAGTTCTGTAAAAAGGTATAGTATGCAAGTGGCAACAAAAAGAAGGCTAGAATGGCTATCCTAATATCAGACAAAAATGGACTTTAATTCAAAAATTGTTACTGGAGAAAAAGAGGGATGTGTCATAAGGATATATGGGTTAATCCCTCGATAAGATATAATAATTATAAAAATACAGGCACCTAAAAACAGAGGTCTAAGATACATAAAGCAAAACTGACAGAATTGAAGGAAGAAATAGTTCACTAGTATTTGGCGCCTTCAATGCCCCACTTGCAATCATGGATATGACAATAACGGAGAGGAAACAGAAATCTATACAATATGCCACCCAATTACAGCAGAATATACATTCTTCTCAAGAACACAGGGAGCATTCTCTAGGATAGACCAAATGCTAGACTATAAACCAAGTCTCAATAAATTAAAAAAGACTGAGATCATACAGTATACATTCTCCAACCACAATGAATAAAAGTAGAAACCAATAATAGAGTAACATTTGGGAAAACCACAAATGTATGTATGGATGAAATAATGCTCGCTGAATAAACAAGGGGTCGAAGAAGAAATCACAGGTGAAAGTGGTTTGAGATGAATGTAAACAACAAACAACAACTTACGGAATGCAGCAAAAGCTGAGTTAGAGGGAAATTTATAGTCATAAACATCTATATTAAACATCAGGAAAGAACTAAAACAAATAACCTGAACTTCCAACTTAAGAAACCAGAAAAAGAAGAGCAAGCTAAACACAAAGCATGCAAAAGAAATGGGATATTAAAAATTAGAGCAGACACTAATGAAGGGAGAATAGGAAAAGAATTGAGAAAATTAATACAACCAAAAATTGGTTTGCTCAATGACAAAGAAAACCGGCAAACTGTTATGTGGACTGACCAAGAAAAAAAGAGAAGTCTAGTTATTAAGCTCAGGATTAAAAGAGGGATATTTCTACCAACGTTATAGAAAGAAAAAGGATTATGCAAGGATACTATAGACAATTATAGACCAACGACTTAAGTAACGTAGATAAAATAGAGAAATTCCTCAAGAACACCCTCTATACAAATTGACTCAAGAAGAAGTAGAAAATCCGAATTGATATCAGGTAAATAGTTTAAAAACTACCACAAAGACAAGCCCAGTCCCAAACAGCTTCACTGGTAAAATCTCCCAAGTATTTAAATAAGAACTAACAGTGATACCTCACGAACATTTTCAAAATATCATAGAAGAGTGTATGTTTCTCAAGTCATTTCACGAAGCTAGTGTTACCCTGAAAAACAAAGACAAAGACATCATGAGAAGAGAAAACTACAGAGCAGTGTCTCAAAACTTTGTTTTTGATTTGAGAAAGCAAGAGAGGGGGGGAAGTGAGAAAGTGGGGGGCGGCTCCTTCATACAAAGGACAAGCACCGTACTGAACCCCTCACTACCCACCCCACTGTCATGCGACTTCTATGATCCCACATCACAACAATTTTATTCAAGTCCACTTCTGTGTATTGAACATCCAATACGGGCTAGGCCTAGAACAACAAGGGTGAATACTGCAGTTTCTGGCCTCTGGGAACTTATAGTTCAGTGTGGGTGACAAGCACATTAGTGGATAAGTACGCAACGATGTATTTAGGGCTCTAGTACATGTGTGCACAAAGTGTTGTAGGTTGGGGTCAGAAAGTACAGGGACATAACTGCATCGGAAAGGGTGTGTACTTTGTCCAACAGAAAGTCCTTGAAGCTTTGTGAGCGGTGAAGTGACATGGTCAAAGGAGCGTAAAAGAAAATCTGGTAACTTTGTGTAGTAAGGACGAGGACATGGGAGAAATTACAGGCAAGAAAGTAATTAGGAGACCATTTGATTAATTCTGGCATATGACGACAAAGATTTGAATTCAAGTAGTCCTGGTGGTAAGGAAAATAAACGATGTCCATTAATTTAATGGACGAATTGAAATCAACATGGCCTGGTGGCTGAGTGGTCAGGAAGGGCAAAGCAGAGAATGGCTTTGTGTGTCTGTAACTGACAGTGTGGTGGAGCCATAACAGAAACGGAAGGCTTATTCGAGAGGGGCACAATTCGAAGGAGAGAGGCTATGTTGTGTTTTCAGCATGTGTGTTTTGAGTGGCAATTGAACATCCAAGTGGAAATGGGCAGCACGTATCTGGGCACGTATGCTTGACCATAGAAATGAAGTGTTTATGAATCTATACATGTGTAGTAACAGTGTAGTAATATACATACATAGAATATTACATACATCAAGCTCAAGAGAAGAAGGGAGGGGGGAAGTTGGGGAGTGTAACTTTCATTTATCAGTAATATTTTATTTCTTAAAAAGGAAGAGAGGGTGCCTGGGTGGCTCAGTCGGTTAAGCGACCGACTTCAGCTCAGGTCATGATCTCGCGGTCCGTGAGTTCGAGCCCCACGTGGGGCTCTGTGCTGACAGCTCAGAGCCTGGAGCCTGTTTCGGATTCTGTGTCTCCTTCTCTCTGACCCTCCCCCGTTCATGCTCTGTCTCTCTCTGTCTCAAAAATAAATAAACGCTAAAAAAATTAAAAAAAAAAAAAGGAAGAGAGTCTGAAGCAAGTATGGCAAAATGTTAATTCTTGTATGGTCTCAATAGTAGGTACATAGGTGGGTATATTATTTTCTTTACTTTCTGTGTTTTAAGATTTTTTCATAACTAAACAAAATAAAATAAACTGAAAATTCTATTAATTAGAATGTACAATCCCCAAATTTCAAGCACATTGATATTTTAACCTAGAAAGACAAAATCTAATCCTTTGATTGTTATGATGTACAGCTAATCCATGGAGTTGTTGAAGTCAATCTGTTGCCTCCAATAAATTACCAGAAATTTAGTGGCTTAAGACAATACAAATCTGGGGCGCCTGGGTGGCGCAGTCGGTTAGGCATCCGACTTCAGCCAGGTCACGATCTCGCGGTCCGTGAGTTCGAGCCCCGCGTCAGGCTCTGGGCTGATGGCTCGGAGCCTGGAGCCTGTTTCCGATTCTGTGTCTCCCTCTCTCTCTGCCCCTCCCCCGTTCATGCTCTGTCTCTCTCTGTCCCAAAAATAAATAAAAAACGTTGAAAAAAAAATTAAAAAAAAAAAAAAGACAATACAAATCTATTCCCTTATGGTTCTGGGTGTCAGAAGTATGGAAGGCATCTTGTTGTGTTAAAATCAATATGTCAACAGGACCGGTTCCTTCTGGAACCTGTAGGGGAGAATCGCTTTCCTGCATTTTCTAGCTTCTGGAGGCCACCTGAATTCCTTGCCTCTTGGTCCCTTCCTTCATCTTTAAAGCCAACAGAGTATTTTGTCTCTCTCTCTCTCTCCATCTATATTCATGTTGCCTTTTCTCCTATAAGGACCCCTGTGGTTGAGCCTACCCAGATAATTCAGAATAACTTTCCAATCTGAAGATCCTTAACTTAATCACATCTTCAAAATTTGTTGCCATGTGAGGCAGTATATTCACCGGTTCTAAGGATTAGGATGTAGAGATATTTGGGGGACAGGTGGGGTGCTTATTTTGTCTCCTACATAAGCTCTTATTTGTAAGCTTAAAATAATAATAATAATAATAAATGACAATTACTAAAAAATAGGAAACTTTTTTAGCATAAGGTTTTTTAATAAGTTGTAATATTTATTATAAAACCAACAAGTGGAAATAATAAAGTTTTTCTGATTAACACAAAATTAGAAATAGGAATCTTACATTTACTTCAACCATCTATTTTAGATTTGTAAATTTTGGTTACACAGTATCAAGGCAATTATTTTTTTTCCCAGCTCTATTAAGGTATAATTGACATATAACATTGTGTAAGTTTGAGGTGTACAACATATTGATTTGATACACTTATATATTGCAATATGATTACCACTATAGTTGGCTCATACCTCTATCATATCATATAATTGCCGTTTCACCTTTGTGGTGAGAACATTTAAGATCTACTCTCTTAGCAATGATCAAGTATATAATACAGTATTATTAACTGTAAACACAATGCTGTACATTAGATTTCCCAGAACTTAATCATTGTTTTTACTGTTTATTTATTTTTGAAAGAGACAGAGACAGAATGCGAGTGGGTTAGGGGCAGAGAGAGAGAGGGAGACACAGAATCCGGAGCAGGCTGCAGGCTCTGAGCTGTCAGCACAGAGCCAGATGCGGGGCCCGAAGTCACAAGATGCGAGATCCATGACCTGAGCCAAAGTCAGATGCTCAACCGACTGAGCCACCCAGGCGCCCCGGAACTTAATCATTTTCTAACTGGAAGTTTGTACTGTTCGACCAACCTCTTATTTCCCTCACCCTCCAGCCCTTGGTAACTACCATTCTACTCTCTGTTTCTACGAGTTTGGCTTTTGGAGATGCCACGTTCAAGTGATACCATACAGTATTTGTATTTCTTTGTCTGAATTGTTTCAGCTAGTATAATGCCCTCAGGGTCCATCCATGTTGTTGCACATGTCAGGATTTCCTTCTTTCTCATGACTCAATAATATTCCATTGTGTGTGTGTCAGTATATATCACTATATATATATATATATATATATATCTGTTCTTCCATTGGTGGACCCTTAGGTTGTTGCCATATTTGGCTATTATAAATAATGCTGCAATAAATATGGGAGTATGGCTATGTGTTCAATATCCTGTTTTCATTTCCTTTGGATACATACCCAGAAGTGAAATTGCTGGATCATATGGTAATTCCATTTTTAACTATTTGAGGAACCTCTATACTGTTTTCCATAGTGGCTGTACCATTTTGCATGTCCACCAATAGGGCACAAGGGTTCCCTTTCTTCACATCCTCACCAACACTTGTCATGTCTTTTTGATGATAACCATTCTGACAGGTGAGAGGTTACATCTCACTGTGGCTTTGATTTTCATTTCCCTAATAATTAGTGATGTTGAGCATCTTTTCATGTACCTGTTGGTCACTTGTATGTCTTCTTTGGAAAAATGTCTATTCAAGTCCTCTGCCCATTTTTTAATCAGTTATTTGGTTGTTGTTGTTGTTGTTGTTGTTGTTGTTGTTGTTGTTGTTGAGTTGTAGGAGTTCTTTATATATTTTGAATTTTAACCCCTCATCAGATCTATGGTTTGCAAATATTTTCTCCCATTCCAGAGATTGTCCTTCATCTTGCTGATTGTTTCCTTTGTCATGCAGAAAGTTTTTAGTTTGGTCTGTAGTTTTCTTTTCCTGTAATGGCATTATCTGACTTTGGTACTAAGGTAATGCTGGCCTTGGAAATGAATCTGGGAATGTTCCCTAATAGGAAATGATAGAGCATTACCTAATTTCTGGTGTCCTAATGATGGTGCTGAAGAAAAAGAATGGGTGTATAAGACTAAGAGGAGACATTAAGTTCCAGGAGAAGTCAAACTTAAGAAACCAAGTTTTTAACCAAGCGAGGACAATACTGAATTGACTATTATTATTTTGTTCTCAGCAGTAAAATATTCAAATTACTTTTTAAAGTTAAAAAAAATCAAATCAGAGAATGGAACAATCTATTCATATATTTTGAAGAGAAAAGGGCTAGTCCTCTTGGACCAAAGGGGAAATAATTATTTGGAAAGCTATAGATGAGTTGCTACCTATGGTCATGTATTCTTGATGCAAAGATAATGATAGTGATTAGTAATAGTGATCATAGTAGCATTTATTGAATTATTATTATGTTAGGCATGCCGCCAAGGGTTTGTATTTAATCTTCACAACAATCCAATGAAGTAATTAATAAGGAAGTCCTCGCTTTTACAGTGGAGGAAAGTAAATCTGAAGTACATCAAGTGACATATCCAAGGTCACATCACTTACAAGTGACAGATCTGGGTCAAGAACGCAGGCAGTCTACTTGCAACACATGGATGGACCTCGAGAGCATTATGCTAAGTGAAATAAGTGAGACAAAGAAAGACAAATACAAAAGATTTGTGGTTACCAGAGGCAAGGGGTAGTGACAGGGAACTGGAGAAAGGTGATCAAAAGTCTCAAACTTATAGTTATAAATAAGTCCTAGGAGAGTTGTGATGTACATCATGATGAGTATAGTTACCGCTGCTGTATGATAGATATGAAAGTTGTTAAAAGAGTAAATCCTGGGAGTTCTCATCACTCATCACAAAATATATATATACATATATGTACATATATATACACATATATATGTATATATATATTTTCCTTTTGCTTTTTTTGTATTTATGTAAGATGATGGATATTAACTAAGCTTACTGCAGTAAACATTTAATGATACATGGAAGTCAAATCATTACGGTGTACACCCTAAACTTATTTATTTGTTTGTTTGTTTGTTTGTTTTTATTAAATATAATTTACTGTCAAATTGGTTTCCATACAGCACCCAGTGCTCATCCCTAAACTTATACAGTGCTGTATGTCAGTTATATCTCAGCAAAACTGGGGTGGGGGGGAATCCCAAGCAGTCAACACTAGAGTCAGCACCAGAGATGCAGTTGTGGCCCCAAACTGCCATGGCCCCTACCCTCATGGGACACAAGCTGGTAGAGGTTCTGAGAGGAATGTGTGCCAGTGACCTGAGATTGTATGTACGAGGAACTTGACTGGTCTAGGGGATCCAGAAATACTTCATTACATCAAAATCTGATGCATGAGTGAATGTGAAATAAGCAAATGTGGTGCAAGACAGGGACACATTTAGGGAAAGCATTTCAAAAAGAAGGATTAGCGTATGTGGAGGCAAAAGCCCTGTAGCTAGAGCACATCCCACGGACAACAACAACAAATGGTTATTGTGGCTCGAATATCGTGAGCATAAGGAAGTATGATACACACTGAAATCAGAGAGGTGAGCCACGTTCAGCTCGTGTAAGGTCTTACAGGCCATTGTAAGGAATTGGGGTTTACTCTGAGGTGGTGGTTATGAACTAGGAGTGATTTTGTACACCCGTCCATCCCAGCGGCTATTTGGCAATGTCTGGAATAATTCTGGGTTGTCACAACTGGGGGGGGGGGCTGCTCCTAGACTCTAGTGAGTAGAGGTCAGGAATGCTGCTAAACCCCTGACCATGCACAAGACAGTCCCCCGCTGCAAAGAATTTTTGGCCTGAAATGGCAATAGTGCTGAGGCAAGAAAAACCTTTTTCTAAGGGTAATGGGGAACTATTGAAGGGTTTTAAGTAGGTAAGTGCCCAAGTCTTACATGTATTTTAAGACTGATGTCTTATGCCTGATGTCAGCATGCAGAACTGATCATGGAGAGATATGTAAGCTGTAAGTAAGGGTATAAGGATATAAGGATACTTACAAGGATATAAGCAAGCTACTTAAGAGACTTTTATAGAAGCCCAGGCAAAAGATGAGTATGGAATTGCCTAGGCTTGTAGCAGTGGTAGCAGAGAAAAGTGAAAGGTTCAACTTCTACTTTGAAAGTAGAGACATGATGACTTGCCAAAGGATAGAATCGAGGTGGGTGCAGAAAGAAAGAATAATCAAATATGGTACCCACGTTTCTGGCTTTAGCTGATGGGTGGATGGGTGGAGGTATGATTAAGTGAGAAAAAGATTGAGGGAAGCAAAATGTGGAGCGAGGCATAACATAAGTTTGTTCATGGTAGTTATGAACTGCCTGCTTGGTATATAAATGAAGACACCAAGACAATAGGTGTATGGGTTTAGACCTCAGAGGAATCAATACTGAAGAGATATATTCATGAATTTTCCATCTAGAAGAACAAATAAAGAAGTATGGAATGTCTGTGGGCAAGTCTTTATCTTCTGGAGTGAGTATCATGAAAAGATACTCCAAGCTGTATCCTCTCCTCAAAGGTGTCTTTTGGTGTCATTACCAGAGATACTTGCTGTTGGTTGGGTCATGGGGCTTACACAGTCTCACATGTCTTATATTCTGTAAACTAATATTCGTATTGCTTGAGTGAAAACCAAGCAGTTTTTGTTTTCATAAACCACGCAGTGTCAAAGATGAACATGATTGTGTGAGTTTTCCATTTCATATTTGCAGATAATAGTAAAATTCTTTCACATCCGGTGTCTTCAGTTTGTCTATCACTCTAGAGCTCAATTCAATTCCACTGCAGCTAGAAGAAATGCTGAGGTATGATGCACTATTGGCCAAGGCAAAGCAGCTCTATGTCACTTCAGATTTTGCTACATTCAATGATCAATGAATCTGTCTATCTCTCTCCACCTTCACTGCCATTATGCTGATGCAAATGGAAAATCCAGTTCTGGATTTCCACAACTGGCTCATATTTGGGCTCCTCTTTTTTTTAGAGGGGGGGAGGGAGAGGGACAGATGGAGAGAGAGAGAGAGAGAGAGAGAGAGAGAGAGAGAGAGAGAGAATATTAAGCAGGCTCCATGCTCCGCATGGATCCTGATGCAGGGCTTGATCCCACAACCCTTGGATCATAACCTGAGCCAAAATCAAGTGTCAGACACTAAACCGACTGAGCCATCCAGGTGCCCCTGGGCTCCCTGTTCTTAATCCATCCTCCAGACAGCTGCCAACATTGATTATTTAAAAACATAAATTAGAACTTACTACCTAAGTCCTTAGAACTTTCCAGAAATTTCCCATGACATAATACAATCAAAATCCTCACAAAGGCTTTACATTATGCATAACTTGCCTGCCTTGCCATCATCTCATACACTCTCCCCATACTCACTGTTTTCCAGACACACTATCCTTCTCTATGGGCCAACTTTGCCCTTGCCTCAGGGTCTTAGCACTTGCTGTTACCCCTGGATGGGCTGTTCTTCCCCTGAGTATGCCTGTAGCAATAGCCCTCCCTGTTCATAGGTCTTAGTCACCACTTCAGAGAGGGCCATCTCTGACTCCATTTATTAGCTGTATAACACTGAGTAAGTTGCTCAACATTTCTAAGCCTCTGTATTCTCATCAAGGAAATGAAGTTAAAGAGAGCTCTTATCAAGAGAGGGGTGTGTGGGTGGCTCAGTCAGTTGAGCCTCCAACTCTTGATCTTGACTCAGGCCATGATCTCATGGTTCATGATATGGAGCTCTGCACTGCCAGTTCAGAGCCTGCTTGGGATTCTCTGTCTCCATTGCTCTCTGCCCCTCCCCTGCTTGTGCTTTCTCTCTCTCTCTCTCTCTCTCCCTCAAAAACAAATAAATAAAAATCTTTTAAAAAAAGAAAGAAATTTTAATAAATGATTCTGACAAAGCAAGTCAGCCATCTGGAAGAAGATAAAACTAGATTCATATATTTTTTTTACTATGTGTAAGAATAAACTATATAGATCAGGGAAGCAAATGTGGGTGAATTCCTCTTTAAGCTGAGTGTAGGGAAAGTCTTGCTAATTGGCTTAAAATGCAGAGGCAATAAAAGAAAAGATTGATAAGTTTGACTACATTAAAAAACAATTTATGTACATAACCCACCCCCACCACAAATAAGATAAAAAAATAATTAAGGGAAACTGGGAGATATTTACACATATCGTACATAAAAAGCTGCCATTCCTAAAATATAAAAAAAAAATCTTAAAAATTGAGGGGAAAGGCCAAAATACCTGAGAGAAAAATGGGCGAATGACACACAAGGAAAATTCCCTACAAAAAACGTTTTTAAATGGACCTTAAATGCATGAAGAGATACTCAATTTCCTTCATGATGAGAGTAATGTAAAGTAAAAGTACGCTGGGATACCGTTTCTCACATGCCAGAGTGTCAAAAACTAAAAGGTATTAAAAAAAGACTCTGCTTTTTGTGTTGTTGATTTTAACTATTCTGACAGTTGTTAGGTGATACCTCATTGTGGTTTTTATTTGCATTTCCCTGATGAGTGATGTTGATCATTTTTTCATGTGTCTGCTGGCCATCTGGATGTCTTCTTTGGAGAAATGTTCATGTCTTCTGCCCATTTTTAAATTGGATTATGTTTTTTGGGTGTTCAGTTGTATAAGACCTTTATGTATTTGGGATACTAACCCTTTATTAGATATGTCATTTACAAATATCTTCTCCCACTCCATAGATTGCCTTTTAGTTTAGTTGATTGTTTCCTTCACTGCGCAGAAGCTTTTTGTTTGGATGAGTCCCAGTAGTTTATTTTGCTTTTATTTCCCTTGTTCAGGAGACCTATCTAGAAATATGTTGCTACAGCTGATGTCAGAGACCTTACTGACTGTGTTCTCATCTAGGATTTTTGTGGTTTCGGGTCCCATATTTAGGTATTTAATCCATTTTGAGTTTATTTTTGTGTAGAGTGTAAGAACTTGGTCCAGTTTCATCCTTTTGCGTGTAGCTGTGTGGTTTTCCCAATACCATTTGTTGAAGAGACTGTCTCTTTCCTATTTTGTCAAAAGTTAATTGACTATGTAATTGTGGGCTTGTTTCTGGGTTTTCTGTCCTGTCCCGTTGAGCTGTGTGTTTACTTTTGTGCCAATACCATACTGTTTTGATTACTGCAGCTTTGCAATATAACTTGAAGTCTGGAATTGTGATACCTCCAGTTTTGTTTTTCTTTCTCAAGATTGCTGTGGCCATACAAATTTTAGGATTGTTTGTTCTAGTTCTGTGAAAAATGCTGTTGGTATTTTGATGGAGACTGCATTAAGTCTATGTGTTTGCAAGAGGGCATAGAGACAGGAAACCCTCATGCTCTATTGAGAATGCAAACTGGTGCAGCCACTGTGGGAAACAGTATGGAGTTTCCTCAAAAAGTTAAAAATAGAACTACCGTACGATCCAGTAATTGCACTACTGGGTATTTACCCACCAAACACAAAAATTCTAACTCAAAGGTATACATGCACCCCTATGTATATTGCAGCATTATTTACAACAGTCAATTATGGAAGCAGCCCAAGTGTCCATCCATAGATGAATGGAAAAAGAAGAGGTGGGATAGGGGACCCAGGTGGCTCAGTCGGTTAATCGTCCGACTTCGGCTCAGGTCATGATCTCACGGTTCGTGAGTTTAAGCCCTGTGTCGGGCTCTTGTGCTGACAGCTCAGAGCCTGGAGCCTGCTTTGGATTCTGTGTCTCCCTCTCTCTCTGCCCCTCCCCTGCTCATGCTCTCTTTCTCTCTCAAAAGCAAACATTAAAAAATTTAAAAGAAAGATGAATGGATAAAGAAGCTGTGGTATATAAAGAATGGAATAGTATTCATCCATAAAAAGAATGAAATCTTGCCATTTTCAATAACATGGATGGATCTAGAGAGTATAATGCTAAGCAAAATAAGTCCGAGAAAGACAGATACCATATTGTTTCACTCATATGTGGAGTTTAAGAAATAAGATAAATAAGCAAATGGAAAAAAGAGAGAGAGTGAAAGAAACAAACCAAATCTTAACTATAGAGAACAAATAGATGGTCATGAGAGGGGAGGAGGTGGAGGGATTAGAGAGTACACCTATCGTGATGAGCACTGGGTGATGTATGGAATTGTTGAATGACTATGTTGTACATCTGAAACTAATATAACACTGTATGTTAGTACTGGAATTAAAATAAAAAACTTAATTAATGAGTGACTCTGCTAGTGAAGCTATGAGTAAGCAGGCACTCTCATGCATTGCAGGCCAGAATGCAAACTGGTGCAACTCTCATGACAGGGAATTTGTCAGTACTTAACAAAATCGCACGTGCATTTGCTTTTTGACCTAGCAATCCTACTGTATGGTGAAGGTTCACCCCCACCAGTGCAAAAATAGATATGCACAAGGTTCTTCATCAGGGCATTGTTTGTAATTCCAAAATATTGTAGTGTTTGAATAAACTATGGTACATCCATATAGTGGAGTACTATGCAGCTTTGTAAAATAAAAAATTTTTTTAAATGGGAGAGATGTGTATGAACTGAGGTGGGGTGATTTCCAGGATACAGTGTCAGGTGAAGAAAAGCAAAGTGGAAAACAGCATGTGCAGTATGCCTCATTTTGTTTAAGAAGAAAAGGGGAAATAGGAACATGTGCATGCATCTGCTCATTTGTGCGAAAAAAACCCACAGGAAACATAAGCTAAGTACTAATGAGATCTGTTTCCTACAAGGTGTGGGTGGGAACCTGGTAGAAAAGATGGACAGCAATGAAGTGAGCGAGATACTTCTCTGAGAATTCCTCTTTGAACATTTCTAACTCTTGGAGCCATGTTAATGTTTCACGTGTTCAAAAAAAGACAATCAATAGAGCCAATAAGGATTGGGGAAAATACTAAAATGGAACAACAATAAACAACCCATGAACTGCACTTCAGTTTTTTTTTAATGTTTATTTTATTTTTGAGACAGAGAGAGACCGAGTGCGAGTGGGGGAGGGGCAGAGAGAGAGGGAGACACAGAATCCGAAGCAGGCTCCAGGCTCTGAGCCATCAGCACAGAGCCCGACGCAGGGCTCGAACTCACAAACCATGAGATCATGACCTGAGCCTAAGTCTGACGTTCAACCGACTGAGCCACCCAGGTGCCCCTGCACTTCAGTTTTAAATGCAGAACAGAACTGCTCTGAAGAGCAGAAAGAGAAAACTAATTCAAATAACTCTTTTCTTTCACACTTGGGATTTTATTGGTTGTTTGAAGATCAGTAGACAGATATTATGAACAATTAGTTCAAATTTTAATGTATGTACTGAAAATCTAAAAAGCCATGTAGTTATGAGTTCCCTCTAAACAGTTTTTCAGGGACCTTGCAGCTTAACATTTAGAGGCAGTTTTCCTTAAGAGGATATGAAGTATCAATACCCTCAAATGATTGATAAGCTTCCAAATTGTAAGTTGCCCTCATTCACAGTTTAATATCATAGGTACTGCATGCATGAGTTTTCAATCTTTTACAGCATAAAACAAAATTATTAGGCAAATGCGACTACCACAACTAAATACAGCACAAAGTGCACACAATTCTGACAGGCAAAGCCAAGGTGGGAGTGGTTTACTTTAAGAAATAATTCTACTAAAACCCAACATGGAAAAGAAGTCACTTCAAATGTTGAAGGCACAGTAAAGGCATGACCATGACTCCAAATTGCCATTTCACATGCTTTGTATTACAGGATATAAAAACAAAACAAAAACCCCGAACCGCAAATGATTTCACCTATTGAATGAACGCATTTACACTTAACAAATGAGGTAAAGCTCATTCTCTGCTTAAAAATGTTTCTAGAGCTATTAGAAAGCATGCATTTATGAAGTAGTTGATGACACTCCTATGCCTGTTACAAGGATACAGGGACCACTAAGACATGGTACACATCCTAATCAGAGTTAGCTGCTTCTCTCCTGCTTCATTAGAGGCTGGATTCTATGTATTTTCAGTTCTCCGTTTTCTGCAGGTCAATGTTTCCTTTCCTGGTTAGTCACTTTGGCCTGTTTGCCCTTTGTTCCCCTTTTCCCTTCTGTTTGCACTTGTTTTGCCAGAGGATTTAGCCTTTCCTGCTAACTTTTTGGGCTTCGTTTCTACCTTTGAAGGAGCAGGTTTCACTGACAACCTCGCAGATCCCTTGGGCTCTCCCTCCACGGCCCCTTCGACTGCATTGACCTTCTTCCGGGGCATGTTGGCGGTGGGGAGAGTGAGAGCAGGCCGCTTAGTGCAGAGAAACTTCACGAAGCTGAGCTGCAGGGCCACTGCCCCTCCTTCTGCCCTCTGATGACTTTCCAACAGTGTATTTGGACAATATGACCTCGGGCTAAAGACAAGAACTCTAAAAAAATATTGAACTCTGGTTTGTAAACTGCTTTTTCTCAGAGGCATGGGTTAGACATAACTGAATTACTTTCTGTGTATTCTAGGACTGACCAAATACATCGATATATGGTGGATAAAGCCAGCCAGGTTTCTCATTGTCAGAGAAGGGAGTTACAGATTTGGGAAATGGAAAAAATAGAATAAACCTTGTAGCGTTGGATTGGGTTTGGAGGTATCAGTGCAACCTAATGGATTTTTGTATAGAGATATGTGAATAGATATAGGTGTATATGGGTGAATATGTGTGTCTACTTTCTAGCTGCATTGGCAGAGGGGGCTTAGAAGCAATGGCACCCAAGAAACAGTGGGCACACCTAGTGTCAGATCTTGGCTTCTAAATACTCAGAGGAACCCAAACTCCTTGAAGAAATGGCTGCTTTTCAGGCTGGGGCAGGAAAAGAACAAGATGAGTCTGTAATAACCTGGGGTGTCAGAAAGTAAGAAGCTGTTCAAAGCACGAGGTGGGGATAACTCAAAAGGAAACAGAAGCCACTTGTTAGGGGATTCCACCGACCAAATAGAGGATAATTTGGGCATCTAAATAAATGATAGTATCTGAGATTTTATCCCTTTAAATAAAATAAGAATCCATGAGTCCATATTGATATAATAATTAAAGAAGAAATAAAAGGAGAAGGGTAAGGTCCTTCTTGGAGTAGAAAGCCAACCGATAAATTGTACAAGCAATAATGGAGGTAGAAAAGTATCATTTGGCAACCGTAAGAGTAATAATGTTTTCAGGCAAGAATCAACCAAATCTAGTGTGTAAAGGTTTGAGGATATTTACATGGTTTCAAAGTATTTCCCCCATATGAAGCTTATTAATTACAAAGGGGGAAAATAGGTCACAGTGAGATAAGGTTGGCAGATTATCACCTTAATCAATGACCAAAGTTAACATCACCAATAACGAGACTGATAACATCATGTGTCTCCTGATATGATGCATAGAGAAGAATCCGACATCACTTCAGGGTTATCCTTAACCCAAGATGCATGACCTAAATATAATCAAGGGGTGACACTAGGCAAACTCAAGGACATCTCTTTTCACATATCTGTATCTATATAAAAATCCGTTACGTTGCACTGATACCTCCAAATCCAAAAAGTACTGTTAAAATACATACTTAAAATTTTTTTTTCAATGTCTTGAAACGTAAAGGAAGATTGTGTTTCAGGTTAAAGGGAAGTGACAATTGAATGTACCACGTATTTCTGTATTTTATCATTATAAAGGACATTATTGGGACAACTGGCAAAATCTGAATGGGATCTGTAGATGGATAAATAATATTGTGTCAATGTTAATTTACTGATTTTGATCACAGTACTGTTATGTCAGAGAATGCCTTTGCTTTTAGGAAATACACACCAAAGTCTTTCAGGATAAAGGGCCATCGTGTCTACAACTTACTCTCAAATGGATCCGCAAAATAGTCACAATGATATGTATATGAAAATAATAGGTATGTATTTGTATATTGCGTGTATAAATGCAATATGATATGTATATTTATATACATATATGTTACATGTACGTATGTAGGAAGGTCCCTACCTTGCACAGATATCTTAAAGATTAAAGAGAATATTTATAAAAGGATTAGGCCTGTGCTTGGTGCATTAGAGATGTTGGATACATGTTAGTGATTGGTGTCATTATTGGCAATTAAACCTTAGTTTCCTCACCTCTGAAATGGGATTACTTATGCATCCCCTAGAGACTATTAACTAAGATAATGTTTGTAACAGTGAGGTGTGAACCTTAATGTTCTCTGGAAAAGGCAATTGGTAATTACTAAAATTATTTTTCAATTTTAGGATACTTCTGTAGTGCTTGTTGAGTAGTCGTATTGACTCATTTGATCTTCATAACAACCCTATTGAGCTAAATACTATTATTAGCTCCTATCATAGGTCAGGAACCTGGCCAGAGACAGTAACTCACTTGCCCAAGGTCATACCGCTAAGAAGTTGTAGATCCAGGCTTTGAGACGAGGTGGTCTGACTCTAGAGTTTGCATTTTTAACTGCTATGCTATGTTGATTGTCACTTCTTTTGCTACATCACTGTAATTTCACATATCTTGACACCTTGTTCCCCAGGTTTTAAGAGGCATTAGGCTGGTAATGTCCCAGGGTTTGGTGGCAATATCATGGTAGCCCTCCACGTACTACTTAACACGGTGTCGTTTGGGGTTTTGTATAATTTTTTAGACGCTCTCTTTCGTTTCTTTTTCTTTTTTTTAAATTTATTTATTTATTTTGAGAGAGAGAGAGAGAGCGAGCGAGCCAGCAAGGGAGGGTCATAGAGAGACGGGGAAAGAGAGAGAATCCCAAGCAGTTTGTGTGCTGTCAGTGCAGAGCCCAACGTGGGGCTTAATCCCATGAACCACAAGATCATGACCTGAGCCAAAATCCAGAGACAGACTCTTACCCTACTGAGGTAGGTAAGCCACCCAGGTGCCCCTTTTCATATTGAAGGAGGCTTTTCCCTCTTGTGTATCATGCTTCTATTCTCCCTAATGGAAAACTATAAGGAACCTTTCTCATTTCACTTGTTTTTTTTTCCCGAATCTTCCCCAGATCTGCACATAGTGGTCCACGTGTGACAGAATAATGATTTTATACAAGAAATGGAGCATAATGTTTTCCATTTTGTTTCCAGTCCCATTTCTGAAAATAACCGGCCTTTGGTCAGTAATTTGAGAGGCTGAGCTATTAGGCCTAATAGTTTTGTCGGACAAAACCGGTGCTCTCAATCCTGTTGCTGGGTAAACTATTAAAATAGGGCTCTGAAAGTGATTTCGGTGGGGAGGCTAGAAATATTTGTTTCTCTTTTGCTTTACTTTTTGCTTTCTTTGGTTGGAGCTAGATGATTATTCTAATCATTCTCTGTTTTATGTGTTTAAACGTGATTAATAAATTCTGAAAAGGTGACAGTAGACACATAATAGCCCCTGGAGTTTTAAAGAGATACTGTGACAGTGAAATTTCTGACTTCCCTAAAATTCTAAAATATGAATTAAATTTTGGCAAATTAGCTCCCAAATGCTGACTTTAGAAATCTACAGCTTAGCTCTGCTCCCAAGGGATTGTTCCCTCAGTTCACAAATTGGCAAATATATGAGGCAATCATGGCTGCAAGTAAGAAACAAATCCTCTCTTGTCCTTCTTTCTTTATTTGAGAGAGAGAGAGGGAGAGAGCCCACGTTGGAGAGAGGGGGAGAGGGAGAGGGAAAGAGAGAACCTTAAGCAAGCTCCACACCCCGCCCAACGTGGGGCTCAATCTCACAACCTTGAGATCATGACCTGAGCTGAAATCGGGAGTCAGACACTTAACTGACTGAGCCACCCAGGTGCCCCTCCTCCTCCTCGCTTGTTCTTTTAAGCCTGTAATGAAGTAGTTGTGTTTTAACCATTTCTCTTTTAGGAAATTAGGAAGTGTGACTGTTAGTATGATTTCATCCTCTCTTTCTCTTTTTTAAAAAGGTTTATTCATTTAATTGAGAGAGAGAGAGAGAGAAAGAGAGAGAGAGAGAGAGAGAGAGAGAGAGAGAGGATCCCAAGCAGGCTCCGTGCTATCATCACAGAGCCTGACACAGGGCTCGATCCCACGACCTGTGAGATCATGACTTGAGCCACGATCAAGAGTCAGACACTTAACCAACCGAGCCACCCAGGTGCCCCTTATCCCCTCTCTTAAAGAAATAACCAGCATACGATGAAGGCAGTGGGGAAACAATTAAAAATAACAACAAGAGTAGTTTGGTGTACTAAATGATGCTTCACACCTCTCTGGAGATCTGTTCAATTTTCCTCATTGTAATTTCTCTGTGTTCAGATTGCATGCTGTGGTCTGAATGTTTGTGTTCGCCCCAAATTCACATGTTGAAATCCTAACTCCTAATGTGACAATATGAGGAAGTGGGGCCTTTGGGAAAGGGTTAGGTCAGGAAAGTGGAGCCCTCATGAATGGGATGGATGCCCTTATAAAAGAGACCCCAGAGAGCTCTCACACCTCTTTGACCCCGTGAGGACCCAGTGAAACGACGGCAGTCTGTGAACCAGAATGTGGGCCCTCACCGGACACCAGATCTACTGGAGCCTTGACCTCGGACTCCCCACCCCCCGAAACTGTGAGAAATACACTTTTGTCATTTATAAGCCACCCGGTCTATGGCATTTTGTTGTCGAAATCAGAACAGACTAAGGCAGTGTGTCATCTCTGTTGATCCTTATTCAAGTTCACTGATTCTTTTCTTCTGGGATCTCAAACCTGCTATTATATCTCTCTAGTGAACTTTTCATCTCAATTATTATATTTTTCAACTCCAGAATTTCCATTTGGTTCTTTTAAATAATTTCTATCTCTTTATATTTGCTGCTTGATGAGTAATTGTCTTCATAACTTCCTTTAATTCTTTAAGCATGGTTTCCTTTCTTTGAACATATTTATAATAGCTACTCTGATCTCTCTCTTTGCTAAGGCCAACGTGTGGGCTCCTTTGGAGGTGATTTATATAGCCTGCTTTTTCTTCCGTTTTTAGGTTACAATTTTTTGTTTCTTTGCATGTCTTGTAATTTTTTTATTGGTAACTACACATTTAGGATAATATTGCAGCAACTCTGATACTGACCCAACCCCGGGGGGTTGTTCTTGTTGTTGTTACTGCTTGGTCATTTGTTTATTTATTTAGTAAGTCGGCTGGACTAAATCTGCAATGTCTACTTCCCCTAAAATGTGCAGCCCCTGAAGTCCTTGCTCAGATTTTTTTCCCCTGTGGTTTTTTTCTTTTAGCCTGGCTACCTGTACTCACCCTTGAGCGAGCTTAAACCACTTATAGGTCAAAGGTTATGCTTAAGCACACTTAGCCAGTTACATCTCTTTTTCTACCACTGTGTGTGTGTGTGTGTGTGTGTGTGTGTGTGTGTGTGGTTGGATGCTACTCTCACAGTTCAAGGTATTTACATTTTTTGGTCCATGGTCCACCAAGGGCTAGTAGCTTAAAGGTTCCCTCTTTGATAGTTTCTGAGAAAGCACAGCCTTGGGCATGCAAATAGTCTCACAGATTACCAGGGATGACTGTGATATTATTTTTAGGCCTGGCCTCCCCAGAGTCACCCCTGGATCAGAGTAGTTTATTGTTCAGTGTTTGGTCAAAGGTGTGTTTAAGGCCGTTGTGCCAGTGAGGCTTCTGCCCTGTGTTGGGGCATCTGTGTGTGGTTTGGGGATGCTTCCAAAAACTTTTTAATGTTTATTTA
Source organism: Panthera onca (assembly GCF_046562875.1). Lineage (NCBI taxonomy): Eukaryota > Metazoa > Chordata > Mammalia > Carnivora > Felidae > Panthera > Panthera onca. The sequence goes on along the minus strand of NC_138357.1, from coordinate 19,971,459 downwards.
TTTTTTGAGAAAGAGACAGAGACAGGGAGACAGAGTGCGAGTGGGGGAGGGGCAAAGAGAGCCGGAGACAGAGGATCCAAAGCTGGCTCTGTGCTGAGAGCAGAAAGCCTGATGCGGGGCTTGAACTCACAGATCATGAGATCACGACCTGAGCTGGAGTCAGACCCTTAGCCCACTGAGCCAGCCGGGCACCCCTGGGGATGCCTTCAAATCTGCCTTATGTTCTGCTCAGATTGGTCGTGAGTGGGGGCAACCTAGCACGCACTCAGCCTTCCCAACCCACCAGATCTGACTATGATGCTAGGAGGGCTTTTCTTTACTGGCTCTCTGCTTTTCTCTCTTAATCTTCTGGCTGCTCTGTTTTTTGTGTGTATCATGGAGTTACCAGTCTCCTCTTATTCTCCACCAAGATCTTCATTGTTTTCGGTGGACTTCTCCATACTCCAGTCCAAGAAAAAGTAGTCCTCTCCACACAGCTGTGGAGCTCTTTGCCCTCGTGGATTGCCTTTCCACACAGGGAGGGATCCCTATGCCACTGTGCCAGAGCTGGAGCCAGGGATGGAGGGTTCCTGGAGTGACACCTCACCCTATTAGATTGGTACTTGGCGGGGGTGGCCACCTCTGATATTCTTCCTTTGCCACCCCAGGCTTGGAGCCTTTGTCCTGTGAGCAAGCCGGCACAGGGATGATTCAGGCCAGTATTCTTGGCTTGCCTTACCTGGGGCAGAGCTTTTACTCTGTGAAGAGGTGCTTGGTGAGGGAAGAAGGACCCAGTCCTCTTGGCCACTGCTTCCTGGACTAGAGCTTCTGCATCAACAAGATGGGGAGATGAGAAACACTAATATCTCGTCCCTCCCAGGGTGAAACCGTAGCCCCAGACCAGAAACTGTGCAGAGAGGGAACTCTGGTCTTTTTGGTGGCACATGACCAAGTTAGAACTTCCATAACAGAGCTGGGAAGGGTGGGCAAGTCTTTTGCTGTTTTAACAGAGATTTAGTAAATTCACTTCTGAATGTTCTTTCATTAGCTACGTGCCCAGAGGACCACATCCAAAGATTTAAAATGAGTGGTTTTATTTTTAGTTTTTATTTTTTTAAGTTTATTTATTGATTTTGAGAGAGAGAGAGAGGAGGGGCAGAGAGAAGGAGAGAGACAGAATCCCAAGCAGGCTCCGTGCTGTCAGTGCAGAGCCCAATGCCGGGCTTGAACTTGTGAAACTGTGAGATCGTGACCTGATCCAAAACCAAGAGCCAGATGCTCAACCAACTGAGCCACCCAGGTGCCCCTAAAATGACTGTTTTACATAATTTTCAGTGCTTTTCCCACCATTCCAGGTGTTTTAAGCAAGATGGCCAGTGGTTTACATTTCTGCTTGTGTCATAATTGAGTGGATGTGATCCAAGTAACGGCTCAAAATCATAGCTAGATCCAATAACCCAAGTTCAAAATTGGTTCACTAAAGAAATGTGTTGTTAAATCACCTTACTGTTTCCTTGGCGCCTTTTCGTTTGATTCTTTTGTGCCTCACTGATCCTCCTTCACCCCACTATATCTCCCACCCCACCCCTTGCATATACTATAGGCAGTCCTTGGGTGGTTGTGAGATTTCCAGAACAATTATGCTACTGACAAGGCACACATAGCTTTGAGTCTTTCTGGTGAGTACAGAGTTCCCAAACATAAATTTTGAACTGGTGGGCTGGTGTAGTGAAGAGAATCCAGGCCTGGACATGAAACTCCGTTTCAGGCCACAGCTTGGTCACTTCCTGGTTGGGTGTTCTCAGGCATGTTGGCCAGTCTTTCTGAAGCTCAGTTTCTGCATCTGAAAACTGGGAATAATAATGCCCTGCAGAATGTTGTGAGGAATCAATGTAGTCAGGTGTGGGTAGAGCCTGGTATGGAACAGGGGCTCAGTCTACCACGGCTTCTTAGTAGATTGTTGCTTAGCTTCTTGTTCTCGATGGTATCTCTTTTGGGTATTATGTTGTTCAATTGATGCATGTCCTCAGCAGTTACATAATATTGTGCTCTACCTAATATTAAATTCAGTACTTTACATATTATTAAAAGGGCAGAGCTGCCTTGGAGATAGAGTCTGGATTTCTGGTCATTTTTTCCTAGTTTGTGATTTGAGGGTTCCTACTTCCACCCAGCTTCTTGTCTGTTGGTGTGGCTGTCCCGTTAATGTTGGTTATCAGAACATCTAGAAATAGTGAAGTCGTTCATTAAATTAGTAGTTTGGAGTTCAAAGGGCAATTTTTTTTATGTAAGTGTTTTAAAAGATTCATATCCTTCCAAACGTAAGCAATTCAGTAAATCTGTCCAGTCTAAGTATGTTATGATTGGCTGGATTAACCTCCTTCCCTTCCTCTTCCATGCAGAGCTCTGTACTGCAGCCACGGGGACCTGGCTAATGTCCACCAGGAGTAAACAAAGTAGTTGGTTCTAGACCGACATTTCGTTTCCTTCAGTTTGTTCATGAAATTCGTAGGAGGCTGAGTCTACTGAGAGTATACATGGGGTGTATGAGTGTGCGTATGTGTATGTTTGCTTCGAGAAGAGGGGTCTGAATGAGGCCTTAGAAGTTCATAGAGAGGTCATGACAGCTCATCAAGGATCATAATAATTACAAATTACATTGTGATTACAATGCCAAGGCCTTATTCTAAGTGCTTTATAAGTATTAATTCATTTAATGCTCCCAACAACCCTGTGAGGTAATTATGATTATTATTCCCATATTAGAGATGAGGATACTGAGGCACAGAAAAGTGACTTGCCCATGGTCAAACAGAGTTGGCATAGAAACTAAGATGGCCAGCTCCACAATCAATAATGTCAATTACTGTGTTGCCTCTTGTATAATGACGTGACCCAATAATTGTTCAAATGGCTTTGTATTATTCTTTTTTTAAAAAAAATGTTTTTTTATTTTGAGAGAGAGAGTGTGCACTCATGAGCAAGCAGAGGAGGGGAAGAGAGAGGCAGAGAGAGAGAATCCCAAGTGGGGGAGGGGTAGAGGGAAAGCGAGAAAGAGCCCAAGCAGGCTCCACCCTGTCAGTGCAGAGCCCGACACGGGGCTTAATCCCACGAACTGTGAGATCATGACCTGAGTGGAGATCAAGAGCCAGATGTTTAACGACTGAGCCACGAGGCGCCCCATGGCTTTGCATTATTCTTTTTTTTTTTTTTTTTAATTTTTTTTTTTCAACGTTTTTTTATTTATTTGTGGGACAGAGAGAGACAGAGCATGAACGGGGGAGGGACAGAGAGAGAGGGAGACACAGAATCGGAAACAGGCTCCAGGCTCTGAGCCGTCAGCCCAGAGCCTGACGCGGGGCTCGAACTCACGGACCGTGAGATCGTGACCTGGCTGAAGTCGGACGCTTAACCGACTGCGCCACCCAGGCGCCCCGCATTATTCTTAAAGCTACATTGTTACATTCTTTTTTTTTTCAAAAAATGTTTATTGCGGTAAAATACATATGCTATGACATTTACCATCTTAACATTAAAATTTTTTTTAATGTTTATTTTTGAGAGAGAGAGAAAGAGAGAGAGAGTGTGTGTGTGAGTAGGGGAGGGGCAGAGACAGAGAGGGAGACGCAGAATCCAAAGCAGGCTCCAGGCTTCAACCTGTCAGCACAGAGCCCGATGTGGGGCTCGAACTCACCAACCGCAAGATCATGACCTGAGCCGAAGTCGGATGCTTAACCGACTGAGCCACCCAGGCGCCCCCCCATCTTAACATTTTAAGATGTATATAGTTCAGTAGTAGAAAGTACTGCTTTCCTTTTTAAATTTATTTTTGCTTCCCCCCTGCTTAATTTGGTATAATTGACAAATAAAGATCGTATCTATGTAAGGTGTACATTCTTCACCCAAATAGCCTAGGTAGAAGCTCCGCAGTGAGGAGACAGCAAGGTGTGCTTGTCCTGAGCCTTGCCACTGACAGTGGCCGCCTGGCTCAATGGGGTCAATCCTGGGGGGGGTTCTGCCCTCGGTCCTAGCGGGAGAACACATGTGTTGGACTCCAGCGCCTCACCCCTTCGGCCCCAGAGATGGAGCAGAGGCCGCTGGGAGGGAGGCTGGTGGGGCAGTTGACGGGTCAGAGCTCTCTGGGGAGCTTCTGAGTGAATTTTTCAGGGCAAGGGGCAGAGTGCAGGCTGATAAATTTAGAAGTCCCAGTGCAGTGCTGAAGTGACATGTGTGGGAAGAGGGGGCAGGGCAGTCCAGGGCCCACCCTGAGGATCGCTCTGAGGCCAGGTCAGCGTGAGAGCAGCTGTCTCTCTTACTAGAACCTGACATGTTACGGGGAAAGCAGCCACTCTGAGAGCAGCCGACGGACGTGGAGCTCAGTGGGGCAGCAAGGATGCTGGAGCAACACTTTCATCCAAACTGGACCTTAGGGAGGTCCACGAGCCACCAGCTATCCTGACCCCGGGTCTCCCATTAATCCAACCCGTTCTCCACCACACACGATACGGCTGTTTGCCGGCTTCGGCGGTGTGTGTAGACATAGGGCGCATTCTATTTGTGTTGAATCTTCTGTTCCTGACGTTGGTTGGGTGTTAGTTCAGAAGGTATTTCTTTGATGCGATGTAGGCCCCCAAAGAAAACAGCTAAAGAAACTATTGACCATAGACTTCAGAGTCAACACAAGCACAGGGTGATAATTTGTTAGCCATCAGTGAAAGATTTTGGTTGGCCATTTGCCCTATTGGGGGAAGGCTGGAGAGGAAACAACAAAACCTCTCAAAATCCATCCTAAATTCAACAGTCCGTAATTGTACCAAAACAAATATAAGGGGAGTATATTCTACCCCTGTCTTCGGCCTCATGAGAGACTTTTGCTCCCTTGTCACGGAGTGTCTCTCCTGAAAGGATATTGTATCCGATGCCTTTAAGAGGAAAGCTAGAGGGTTCACACAACTAGGATGCCCTTTCTCAATGGTTAATTCAAGCAAGGGGCTTATCTAGCTCTTTGTCTAATCGAATGAAGGCATTTGATGCCTGTCTATATTCAAATTGATTTCCTCTTACAAAATAACAAGTGCAAATGACTGCTCAACATGGATTGATTGATACCGCACCCCAGAGGCCACCGGCTGAAGATCCCAGTCTTTGCGGACGGCACGGTGCAGTCCCAGTTGGGAGACAGGGGAACAGAGGAGCCTGCTCAACTCTCTCCCGCAGGAAGACATGGAGCCTCTTTGTGCTTCCAGACCTGTTGCTGAGACCCAAACTGACCCTGTGCTGATCGGGCTTCCTGTTCTCTTGCGTCCATTGCCCCCGAGCTCCCTCTTCTCCTCTCGCTCCTTTCTTGACCTTTGCCCCCCTTTCTTATTTTCTCCTCTCGGCTTCTTCTTTTCCCTTCAAGTTTTCTATTGTTGTCAGGACATAGTTTAATTTGCGCGTCCTTCATGGATAACAATGTTGAACATGTTTTCGTGGCTTATTTGCGATCCTTGTATTTTCTTTGTCCATCTTTTCATTTAGTTGTTTGCTTTCTTTCGGTGGAGTTTGAGGATTCTGTCTTTCTGTACAGATAGATAGATATAGATTTATGAATAGATGTCTAGATAGATATAGATATCTTGAGATATATATACGGGATATAACTTCATCGGCAAATATTTGATTTAAAAATATTATTTTCTCCCACTCTACGGTTTGTGTTTTCATTTCCTTAACGTTTTTCTTTTGGAGAACAGGAGTTTTAAATTTCAAGGAAGCAGGATTTATCCCTTTGTTATTTTATACTTTGTGCTTTTTGGTGTCTATCTGAAAATGCCTAACCTAGATCCCAGTGATTTTCTCCTATATTTCCTGATAGAAGTTTGTATTTAGGGGCACCTGGGTAGCTCTGTTGGCCAGCATCTTGATTTCAGCTCAGGTCACGATCTCATGGACACAAGACCGAGGCCCTCATCTGCGTCCGCGCTGACAGCGTGGAGTCTGCTTGGGATTCCCTCTCTCCCTCTCTCTGTGCCTCTCCCCAACTTGTGTGCTTGTGTGTGCACACACATGCTCGCTCTCTCTCTCTCTCAAAATAAATAAAATAAAACATTAAAAAACATGTTTTTATAGTTTTACATTTCACATTGTTCTTAATGATTTTGAGTTAATTTTTATGTATGGCACAAGGAATGGATAAAAGTTGATTTTTTTGCATGTGGATATCTAGTTTTTCCAGAACTATTTGTTGAAAAGACTACCTTTTCTCCATTGAACTGCCTTTGCGCCTGTGTGAAAAATCACTCCAGTCTGTACATGTAGGTCTATTTCTGGATTCTCTACTCTGTTTTACCAGTCTATTTGTCTATCTTTATGCCAACACCACACTGTCTTCATTGCTGTAGATTAAGACTTTAAAAACAGGTAGTGTTAGCTCTCCAACTCTTCTTCTTTTTCGAAGTCATTCTGGCTATTCTAAGTCCGGTGCGTTGTCGTGTGAATTGTAAGGCAGCTTTTCTCACACTCTGCGAAAAGCCTGCTGGGAGCTCAAGTGGGATCACATGAAATCCATAGATCAGTTTTTAGAAATTTGATATCCCAGGGATGCCTGGGTGGCTCAGCTGGTTAAGCATCCGACTTCAGCTCAGGTCATGGTCTCGAGGTTCATGAGTTCGAGCCTCATGTCGGGCTCTGTGCCGACAGCTCAGAGCCTGGAGCCTGCTTCGGATTCTGTGTCTACCTCTCTCTCTGCCCCGCCCCCAGCTCACGCTCTCTGTCTCTCAAAAATAAACAACAACAACAAAAATTGACATTTTAACAAAATTAAACCTTCTAACTCATGAATATGACATAGCTCCCTATGTATTTAGGTGTTCTTTTGTTTCTCTCAGTGGTGCTTTATAGTTACAGTGTTAGATTTATTCCTAAGATTTCGTATTTTGATGCTGTTGTGATATTTAAGATTTTGTGTTTCATATTATCTGTTGCTAATATATAGAAAGGTAATTGTTACGTATATTGATTTTATATTTTGCAGTCTGACCAGCCTCACTTATCAGTTCCAGTAGCTTCTGTAGATTCCACATAAATGATTATGCCATCTGCAAATAAAGGGTTTTGCTTTTTCTAATTCACGTACCTTTAATGTCTTTTTCTTGCTTGGTGTACTAAACAGAACTTCTAGTACAATGTGGAATAGAAACAATGAGGGTATACGTCTTGCTTTTGACTGGTCTTAGGAGGAAAGTAGTCTAGTACAATGTTGAATAGAAAATGATGAGGGTACACATCTTGGTTTTCATTGGTCTTAGGAGGACAGTAGTCTGTTACCATCAGTTATGTTAGCTGTAGGTTTTTGGTATATGCTCTTTACCAAATTGAGGAACGTCCCTTTTATTCCTCAATCTGCTCAGTGTCTCTGTCAAGAATGGATGTTGGCTTTTGGCAAATTGTTTTACTGCATATGTTAAATTCAGCATGCGGTACTCACTTTTTTTAAGAGGGTGAATTACATTGATTGATCTTCAAATATAAAATCAAGCTTGTATTTCTGAGACAAATCCCATTTGGTCATGATAGGCTATTCTTGTTATATATCATTGGATTCAATCCACTGGTGCTTCGGAAATAATGTCTATATTGATGCTCATGAGAGACTTCAGTCTGTATTTTTCTTCGCTATTTTTTAAATTAAAAAAAAAAAGCTTTTTTAAACATTTATTCACTTTTGAGAGACAGAGAGTGAGCAGGGGAGGGGCAGAGAGAGAGGGAGACAAGAATCTGAAGCAGGCTCCAGGCTCTGAGCTCCACGTAGGGCTTGAACCTCCAGACTGTGAGATCATGACCTGAGCCAAAGTCGATGCTTAACCAACTGAGCCACCCAGGTGCCCCTGTATCTTTCTTCTCTTATAATGCCTTTGTCTTTTAGTAGCAGGGTAATTCTGGTCATATAGATTTAGGTGAGAAATATTTTCTCTCCTACATTTCCTGAAGGAGGTTATGTATAATTGTTATTATTTCCTTCTTAAATGTTTGGTAAATTTCAGCAGTGAAGTCATCTGGGCCTGGCGTTTTCTTTTGGGGAGGTTTTAAACTGCAGGTTCAATTTCTTTTATAGATATAGGGTTATTAAACCTCGAATGAGACTTGGTAGTTTGTATCTTTCAAGGGATTTGTTTATTTCATCTCACCTGTCAGATTTTTTGACATCAAGCTCTTCATGGTATGTCCTTGTTATCTTTTTAATATCTGTAGTATCTAGAGTGATGTCATCTCTCTCATTCTTGATATTAATAATTTATGTCTTCTCTTTTTTGCCTGATCGGTCTGACTCGAGATTTACTTATTTTGTTTCTTTTCTCAAAGAACCAGCTTTTGGTTGTATTCATTATTTTCTCTTTTGCTTTTCTGTTTTCTATTTAATTGTTTGCTACTCGGATCTTTATGACTCCCTTTGTTCCATTAACTTTGTTAGCATTTGCTCTTTTTTTCCTACTTTCTTAGAACCTGAGGTCTTTGATTTGTAGTCTGCTTTCTTTTCTACTGTAGGCATTTTGTGCAATAAATTTCTCCTGAAATACTTCTTTCATGGCATCCCACAAATTTTGATATGTATCGTTTTTATTGTAATCAATTAGATTGAATCTGTAGATGGCTTTTGGTAGTAGTACTGCCATCTTAACAATATTAAGTCTTCCAGTGCGCGAGCGCAGGATGTCTCTCTACTTATTGATTTACATTTTTAGAGAGATTAAACACTTCTGAAGAGCATTTTATGTGAAGCAAATGCTTTAAAGTTTTTGCTTTCTAATACACAATGCGTTCTACAAATTCATGTAAGAAAATGTAGATACGTGAGTGCAGAAACAAAATTTCCTGTGGTCCCATAACGTATAGAAAGCCACTGTTAATCTTTTGGAATATGTATGTATCCAAAATATTTTCTGTGCCTTTACGCCACTAGACAGATGTTCCATTTAAAGAACTAGAGTCACTTCTAAATGCTGCTTGTATAACGTGAGCCACTGCTTAACAAAGATCCATTAATATATCTGTATATCAGTAAATACACATTTACACCATTATTGCCAGGAGCTGCAGTGTATTCCAAGTCACTGTCTCACCATGCTTCTATTTTATTCCACTTGTTCGCTTCCAAACAAAACTGATGAAAACATTTTTAAAATAGGTCTGACTTTATCTACTCATAATAGAGAACAGGACCCCAAATGCATTTGCATCTGGGAACCACAACTAGACACACACACGTTATCAAATGCACCACATAATTGTGTGCCTCTTTTCTGACATTTGGCCCCACTGTGCACAGGTTCAGAGCATCTTCCCAATTAGTATGACCTGAGCACAGCACCAAGTCTATGAAAAAAGGGATTCCAATGCCCTCCACCCCAGTGGAAAATAAGCAGATACAAAGCATAGATAATCCTACTATCATTCATTCAGTCTTGAAACACTTAGTATAGAGTAGTAATGTACAAGAATAAACACATACATGGCTTTTACTATTTGATTTTTTAAAAACCCTTTCTCTTAGTTCTTCCATGGGTCTGATTCCATTATTAACATTTGTGTGACCCCATTGCATAATTTTTAAAAGGGATATTTCCAATCCAGGTTAATATCATGGCGTTAATGTTTTTCCAAAGCACAGAAAATACAGAGGCTTACACACACAGCAATATAAGTTTAGTTGATCATTTAGAAGCCAATCAGTATAATTCACCACTTCAATAGAGTTAAAGAAACATTTATATGAACTTCTTAATAGATGCAGCAACATTACGTAACAAAATTCAGAACCCATTCATGAATTTAAAAAAAAAACCCACAACTCTGAAAACTGGGACTAGAAGAGAATTTCAGGAACTTGTAGGAGATTTATATGAAACCTCAGCTAAATCATATTCAGTGGGAAAAGACTGAATGCCTCCTCCTAAGATTAGGAGCAAGGCAAGGATGCCCACTCTTAACACTCTTGAACTTGAAGTTCTAACAAATATAACTAAGCAAGAGAAAACTTAAAAAAAAAATCCCGACTGGTAGTAAGAAATTAAACCATCTTTATTCATACAGAACATAACCATTTGCATAAAAAATCCCAACTAACCTACAGAAAAAAATTACAAAAGCACACTAATAAGTGAGTTAGCAAAGTCTCCATACAAGGTCGCTATACGAAAATCACTTGTAATTCTATATACTAGCAATGAAACACTGTGAATTTTAAAATAAATTTTAAAGTACCATTTGCTCTAACTTCAACAATGGCATACTTAGGAAGAAGTTTAACAAAATATGTGCAAGACTGGATGCTGTAACCAAAAGCATTGCCGAGAGAAATTGTAAAAGATTGAAATAAATGGACACATAGGAAGACTCAGTGTTGTCAAGAAGTCAGTTCTCCCGAGATTTATCTATAGATTTCACACAATCAATTAAAAAAAGTCCTAGAAGACTTGTTTTGTTATAAATTTACAAGCTGATATTCAAACTTATATAATGATCAAAGGATCTAGAATAGTCAAAACAATTTTAATAAAGAACAAAATGTGACGATTAACACTACCTGATTTGAAGATTTCTAGTAAATAAGAGAATAGACAGAATAGAGTCCAGAGACCCAGGCTTATATGATCAATTGATTTTTCACAAAGGTACCAATGTGATTCCATGGGGACAAGATTATCTTTTCAGCAAATGGAGCTGAAACAATTGGTCATCCAGATGCCAAAAAAAACAAAACAAAACAAAACAAAACAAAACAAAAAACCCAATGAGCCTCAAACTTTATTTCACACCATATGTAGAAACTAACACGAAATATATTATGACCTAAATGTCAGAGCTAAGATTATAGAAATCCTATAAGAAAACATAGGAGAAATTTTTTGTGACTTTGAATTAGGTAAATCATTCTTAGGACATAAAACCCAAACCATAAAAGGCTATAAATGGATACACTGAACTTCATCAAAACTAAAAACTGCTGTTCTGCCCAAGCCCGTAAAGAAAAGGCAAGGATTAATCACAGAGTGGGAGAAAATATTTGCAAAGTAGATATGGTAAAAGACTTGTATCCAGAACACATATAAAACTCTTAGAATCGATAGTTGGAAGACAACCTTAAAATTGAAAAATAGGTAAAATATTTGAATAGACACTTAACCAAAGAAGATACATGGACGATCAATAAGCGCAGAAAAAGAAGTTCAACTTCATTAGTCAATAGCGAAGTGCAAATGAAAACCACAGGGGGCTCCCACTACACACCTACTGCAGTGACTAATATCTACAACAAGACAAAATCTTGTCAGTGCTGGTGAGGGTGCACAATAGCTTCAACTCTCATACATCGTTGCTGGGACTGCAAAACAATAAGCCATTTAAAAAAGTAATTTGGGGGCACCTGGGCAGCTCAGTCAGTTAAGCATCTGATTTTGGCTCAGGTCATGATCTCACAGCTCGTGAGTTCGAGCCCCACATTGGGCTCAGTGCTGACAGCTCAGAGCCTGGAGCCTGCTTCAGATTCTGTGTCTCCCTCTCTCTCTGCCCCTTCCCTGCTCGCACTCTGTCTGTCTGTCTCTCTCTCAAAAATAAATAAACATTAAAAAATTTTTTTCAAAGTACTTTGGCACTTTCTCATTAAGTTAAGCATATAGCAATGACACACACACACACACACACACACACACACACACACACATCAATCCAACTTGTAGGTAGTCAAGAGAAATGAAAATATATTTCAAAACAAGTACCTGTATGCAAGCATTCACAGCAGCTTTATTCATAGAAACAAAAAATTTGGAACAAATCAAATGTGTCTGTTGAAAGGATGAATAATTTGTGGCATTGCTAGCCAGTGGAAAACTACCGAGCAATAAAAAGGAATGAACTACCAATACAACAAAAGAAAAAATATCAAAAGCTTGAGTAAAAGAACTCAGAAACAAAACACACCACGTTATGTGATTCCATTCATACGGTATTCTAGAAAAGGCAAAACTTTGGGACAGCAAGCAGATCAGTGTTTGTCAGGGGCTTAGGCTGCGAGGAGGGGACGGACCTCAAGGGAGCACAGACGAACTCTTTGGTGTGATGAAAAATATTCTGTATCTTGGTTGTGGTGGTAGTTATGTGATGCATGGCTGTGTATTTGTTTCTCAAAACTCAATGATCTGTATGCTGTAAAGGAATAAATTTTACTTTATGTAAATTATTCTTCAGACAAACTGGTTTAAAAGAACTGTAAAGCACATGACTTTGGTTTGGGATTCTGCTCTCCATTTCAGGCCTCTCCTGCCTATCTGTCCATTGTACCTGACTGTCTAAGGCTTATGTGGTGAGATTCCCAACATCGTGTTGACCAAGCCTATCCTATGAAGCGCTCTGAGCCTCTCTCTACCAGCCTCAGCATCAAAACTTACCTGCCTCGTGTCTCCTTCCCAGAGTCCACGGTTCTCAACTAGCTGTTCAGGTGGAGATTTGCACCCCTATTTATTTTTCAAAAAGGAGTCCCCTAGTTAGCCCCTCGTGGTAGCTGTTTCTTCCACATTAAGGGAGGTCAGTGGACTCTTCTGAAGAATACACATTCAGAGAAGATACTAGCTCTGATAGAGGCAAAGGAGTAAGTTGTGGGGTAGTTTCAGGACTCCTTTGAATGTATCATTCCCAAGACAATACTCGACGTGTATTTGCAGTTAAACATTAACGAATGGTCTCTGACTCCAGATGTGGAAGGTACACGTGAGGAACACCTGATATGGGCCGTGTGTGGTATTTGGTTTCGACTTGAAATATGAACAAGTTCTTGGCTTCAGTACATCATTTCACCTAATGATAACTGCAGCCTTTATGACTGTAAACTCCTGCCACAATGCTTCTTCTCTCTGAAATTCCCAACCATAACTTTGCTACCCCCACCTTTCTTTACCCACATTCTAAGGACCACTAGTAGCTTGGGTAGGAGCTAAAATTTCCATTTTAGGGGAGAGAACACCGACCTCCGTGTTAAAGGTTAAAGTACCTCTCTAGCAAATAACAAAACCTTTATTACAAAAATTCCAAAGCTCTAGCTTTTAAGTACACAATACAATGTATTATTAACTAGAAACACTATGCTGGAAGTATAGCCCTGGGACTTCCTCATCTTGTATAACTGAAACTTTGCACCCTTTGACCAATGGCAACTCATTTGCCCCTTCTCACAGCCCCTGACAACCACCATTTTACTGTCTGCTTCGAGGAGTTCGACTATTTTAGATAATTACTAGTATTATTATATTCTATACTTCAAACTTTGCTAAGAGAGTAAACCTTATGGTAAGTGTCCTTATCACTTAAATAAATCAATAAATAAGGTAGGAGGAAACCTCTGGAGGTGATGGACATGTTTATGGCATAGATTGTGGTGATGGTTTCATGGATGTATACTTATATCCAAACTTATCTAGTTGTATACATTGATATATGTAGCTTTTTGGCCATCGATTATATTTCAATAAAGTTTTGTGTTTTTTTTTTTAAAGCTCCAGCTATGGGGGCTCCTGGGTGGCTCAGTCAGTTGGGTATCCAACTCTTGGTTTCAGCTCGGGTCATGATCTCACAGTTCGTGGGTTCGAGTCTCGAGTTGGGTTCTACACCGACTGATGGTTCGGACCCTGCTTTGGATCTGCTCTCTCTGCCCCTCCCCCACTTGCACTGTCTCTCTCCCTCTCTCTCACTCTCTCTCTCTCTCAAAAAGTAAATAAATGTTTAAAAAGTGTAAAAAAATAAAAACCCCAGCTATAGCTTACTCATCCCAAACAACAGTGGACAATAAAAAGATGACCCTTTGGTTTCATTATCATTGGATTTGACCTGTGTGTTTTCAGGACTGTTCTGAGAGAAAGAAGAGTATTCCTGAATAAATTACTGGATTTCTCTGGGGTGCAAGGAAAAATCCTAAAGGGGAATATAACTATTTTCTCTCAGAAATTAAGATTTCCAGTAAGAGTGATTTCATGCTAAAAATACCAAATATAGTTATTTTCATTTAAAATTTAAAAAAATATGCACATATATAATATATACTATCTATATAATCTGTGTATATATATATGTGTGTACCTACATATATATTAGATTAGGATTAATTTACTAAAAAACAAAACTAAATCCAGGCTACTTAACATACCTTAACAATTCCAGCAGCATTAGGCCGTAACGTTCAGTGAACATAGCACAGAGGATATTTATGTCCCATTTTATTTGATGTCACCTCATCCTGTTTACATTATGCTTTGATGTATTCATAGGATATATATTACCTCCAAACATTCTTGTCAATAACATTTTCTAAAGAGAAGCCAACATTCTAGGAAATCACTATTGTACTTCAAGTTGCAAGAATGTTTTAATCTCTTATGACTGTTTGCCTCCAATCAGAAACTCTCATATCTTATCGAAGCAGACTCTGTGCAGATTCTTCTTATGCCATTGTTTAGCTTGCAGGATCTTCCAGCCATAAAAACTAAACTCCTTTTTTGGGACGAGTGAATAAACATGTATTTCTGCTTAACTTACTCAGCAGTTCTACAATTAGTCCAAACATATTCCAGTTATAATTGAACAACCTTACCAATTTTTCTTCAATTTGTAAATCTAGTATGAACAATTATAAATGTATCATATAAACTAATACATTATAAATTTAATATCTGTCAATTGTTTACTATGTGAAAAGCACTGTACTAGGTGCTAAGTTGGGTATTACAATGATGTATATGACATCATCCCTGGAATCAAAGACAGTAGTAGGAGAGAAAACATGTATGCAAATAACTGTAATAAAAGCCCTAGATTGTAGTTATGGCTCCAATAAAATACTACCGAAGTTAGAGAAGGGATCAGGAAATGCATAATGCAGGATGTGGCATTTGTGTGGGAGTGGCGACAGCATATTGAGGCTGAAATGGAGGTCATATAATGGTGAATAGATTGCAACCAGGCTAGAAATTTAGGCTGGTATCAGAATATGAAAAATCTTGGATACCACAATAAGGAATTTGGCACTTCAAGAAATCAGAATTTTGAAATAGATAAGATACTCAACCCCTCCTGCTGCCATTGGCCACTCTTCCTTATTCCCTGGAGACTTTGACTCACAGCATTCTCCATTCCAAGCCCTGCCATCATCATCCTTGGTGACTTCAAATGTCCACAATGGACAACCTCTCCGACACACTGGTCTCTCTATTCCTTAATCTTCTTCAACTCTCCACTTCAACTACCCACTTTCATGTCAACACTTTGGACATCGTCATTACCAAAAACTGTTTCATCTCTGAAATCTGAAATTCAGATTTGCCATTCTAGCGATGGCCACTCATTTCTCCAGTTCTTTCATTCTGTTGCTCTTATTGCACCTGTGTTTTGGTGGCATCGAAACCTCTATCAGTTTTCTCTCGTGACTTCCTTTCCTATGTAGCCTAGATCCTATTGTCCATAACTTTTATATTCTTAAGAATCCTCAACTACTTGACCCATAATTTTTTATTCACACCTCTTGGCAAAAATTCAACTTTTGGGTCAATCTATCTATTTGCTCTCTCTACATCTATATCAAGGTTGATGGGAAAAAAAACCTCTCCAAAATACAGAAGAATTACATGATACTTTCCCAGTATCAACTGGGGCATCCACACTATTCAACAGGCATGTATTTCACTGATCCACTGCTTTTCTCATTTCTATTCCAATCCTATGCTCTCATTTTCAGAATATGACCTCAGCTTCTGCTTTACAGAAAATCTAGAAGCCATCTCAAAGGAATTTTCTCAACTTCCTTGTATGCCAACTATAAACATCCCAGCCTCTACATTCAGTATATAGCTGGTACCTGAAGCCATAGGAAAGATTTACATAGTTCAATTGGTATTGTTTATATAGAACATTGATTTTCAATATTTGTAGTGTATCTGGGATACACTGAATTCCAATGTAGATTCTTGGGTGCTGTGAGATTCTAAAATAGTAAGTGGCAATGAAATTTACGTTTTTACTGAGCACTTAGGCTGTGATGACACATGACCCACTTGTGTTCCCAGATCCACACCTTGGAAAATAATGATGTACTGGGGTGCCTGAGTGGCTCAGTTGGTTGAGTGCCCAACTCTTGATTTCAGCTCACGTCATGATCTCACAGTTCATGAGTTTGAGTCTCACGTTGGGCTCTGCACTGACAGCGTGGAGCCTGCTTGGGATTCTCTCTCTTCCTATTTCTCTGTCCCTCCCCCACTCACTGTCTCTCAAAATAAATAAAACTTTAAAAATAATAATGTAAAGTGAGAATGGAAAAGGGCTAAGAGCAAAACTTGGGGCATATCACCCCTTAAGAGGAACCCATATGGGTTATCAAGAAGGGGAAGATAGAGAGGAAAACCAGGGGAATATTTTACCACAAAAACAGGGGGAGAAGAGGTAATTTCAAGTAGGCAGGTGAGATCAATAATATCAATTATCCCAGAGATGTCAAAAAATATAACAAAATAGGTCTATTGGATTTATACTAAAAGGTGGGGAAGATAGTTGTTGAGTTGGTAAGAAGGATTTCACTATGGGGGAAATGGTAGGCTGTTGTTGCTTATGGAAAGAAGTGTAGATAATGTTATGTATGCAGCGAATATAGACTTTTCAAGAAATGTAACTACAAAGGTGAAAACATTAGGGCAGCAGTTGGGAAGAGATTGTGATATTTTAGACTGAAGACTTTTGGAGGGCAGAGCCTGTGCTTGTGTTTATCCTTAGAACCCAGTCCAGTTCCACTAAGTGTTTGTTGAATGAAATAATTACTCTAATTGTATGTACATATGGTTCTCTCCACAATAACAATTTGATTTAAATAGTCCTCAAAGACTCTTAGTGGCAAAGTCTGAGGAGACAAACGGTTGGTGCTCCCTAACTGCTTAAGTTCATTAGTGATTGGGGGAGGAAGAAGAAGGAGGGTGTATTGTTTTCAATAACTGAGGGGCTAACTAGTGGGGCCCCTACTGCTTTTTTGTTCAGTTAATATTTGAGGCAGAAAATATGTGAGAGTAGGAAGAAATGAGTGTAAAAATGTGGCTGGGGCCAGATCAGACAGGGTTTTGAATTCCAGATAGGATATTTGTTATGCCATGCAATGAAAAGTGTCTGAGCAGAGAAGTGACAACATGCATAGGTGTTTAAGTGGATGTTTCAGGGGTACCTGGGTGGCTCAGTTGGTTAAGTGTCTGACTTCAGCTCAGGTTATGATCTCGTGGTTGGTGGGTTTGAGCCCCATGTTGGGCTCTGTGCTGCCAGCTCAGAGCCTGGAGCCTGCTTCAGAGTCTGTGTCTCCCTCTCTCTTTGTCCCTCTCCCACTCACACTCTGTCTGTGTGTCTCTCTCTCAGAAACTAAAATAAACATTACAAAAATTTAAGCGGCGATTTCAGACTTAATTATTTTAAAGCCTGTCTTTCTGGTATGAAACACACCCCCTTCACGAGATGTGGTGGAGTGGACTGTAATAATATTGTAATAACTTTATATTGTGACAGATGGTAACTGGACTTATGGAGGGGAGCATCGCATAATGTATACAAACATTGAATCGATATGTGGTACACATGAAACTAACATACTGTTATTATATGTCAATTATAATTCAGTAAAACAAAGCAGGTTAGTTTCATGTGTACCACATATCGATTCACGTTGTGAGGATTCGGGAAGCTCACGTTCGCAAAGTATTTGACACAGGTTAAGCACAAGATACGCGTTGGCCCTTATCGCTGTTGTTCTGGAGAATTATGGGGAAGTCCTGCTGGTGTTCTCTCTCTCCAGCCAGAAACAAAGCTTTTTTTTTCTCTCTCTCTCTCAGAGCTCTTCACGCTTGCGATACCCCACGTGAAGAATTGGGTATCATACGATACCCCACGTGAAGAATTGGGGTGAAGGCAGATAGAGAGTAATTGTTGCCAAAAGCTTGACTACTCCTGTGGTCACCTCACAAAGTGGGGTTTTGGTACGTCCATCCTAAGCCTTTTTTAGGTTTGTGTTTCAAGAAAGCTCATAGGAAACCCGGGCAACGTTGGCCACTGTTATCATTCCTACCCCAGCTGACACGGATATGCCCAAACTGAGAAAGCTTTATGCCATCTTGAGGAATGTTGTTGATTGTCGAATAAAAAACCACTCTCCTGTAGAGGGTCTGTGCACTCTGCAGCTGCGATCACGGGGCGAGAATCCCTAGTGCCTTGCTTCCATATTAGTGACAGAAAAGGAGGTTGGATCTATCCTTGCATTCAGTAGGGCTTTAAAGAGTCTGCTAGTTATCCATTGCCTGTCACCAAATTTTATGTAATTTTTCAAAGGATTGAGCTATAAAATGCCTTTTGGGGGCACACAGCACTTAACATGAGCATCTTGTTAACGATTTGTTTAGCTGATTGCCTTTAGCTAAGATGACATTACCCATCAGGCTTTGTTTCAAGCCCTTGGATATCAAATGGGAATTTTTAAGCAATTAGAACGGTGGCACCTCTTGCTTTTGAGATCCCCAAAGCAATAAATTGATGTTTAAACTATTTATAATTCAGTAGTGGCTGAGAGGACAATTTGCTGTGTATTTCTTGTAACACAACTACATCAAGTTTTTCCTTCAGAAATTCTTCAGTTGTGCTAAGATGGTTTCAACCATTTCCATTCCTGGCATGGATTTTAATACTCAAATATTACTTAATGAAAGAGTTGATAGATCTTTTATCATAAGTCCATTCTCAGTACCAACACATTAGAAACTGGGTTTCAAGATGTGACCTATAAAAACAAAACAAAACCCCTAACAGTGAGGGAATGAAGAAATATCAGAATAAGGTCTTTTATCTGGGATAGATTTTCTAACACACAGACCATTAGTTTCAAGAGCTGATACAGAAACTAGAACATAGAAATAATAGCAACTTTCTATTACTTTGTATTTATTAAGCTATGTTTTTCTCCTTTGCTTCTCCTTTTCCCCATTCTCAAAAATTCCTTGGGTATGAACTTTGCCAGGACAGCTATATAATTTGTGGGTCCCAGTACAAACTGAGAATGTGAGCTCTCTTGTGCAAAAACTATTAGTTTAAAGATGGCAACGGGAGAACATTAAACCAAGTGCAGGGCCCTTCCAAGCGTGAAGTCCTGTGTGACTGCACGAGTCCTGTTTCTAGCTTTATAGAATCCCGATATGGGAAGCTTTGCAGGTTAAATATCACCTTTGTGTTGAGTCACAGGTCCTTTTCTTAAGGTCTTTCATGCTCTATCTTTAAATAGAGCAATATACTTATTTTGGCATTGTAAGAATCCTCTATGCTTTCCTTCCTTTCAGATTTTGTCTTTGATCCTTGCTAAAATATCCTTTGGATGTGCATTAAACTTTGATGATAAAGCACCCACTCAGTGTTTGCTCTCACTGGGACTTGTCTTTTTCCTAGTTGCAAGGTTTGTGCTGACCAATTTGATATTGGAGTGCATATGTGGGGTTTTTTTTCCTGTTTGTTTTTGTAATCAAAAATATACACGACTTTTCTTTTGTTTACAATTCTGGGTTTTGAAACTTGAATCTTAGAGCTAGTTCTCTCACTTTTCACCTAGGGACTTCCTTTTTTAAAAGATTTTATTTTTAGGCAATCTCTACACCCGACGGAGGGCCTCGAACTTACAACCCCAAGATCAAGAGTCCCATGCTCCACCTACTGAGCTAACAAGGTGACCCACCTATGAACTTCCTTTTAATACTAACCCTATCTCCACATATAGCTTGATTTGTTCTGACTGTTACAGCTCAATGCTTTGACTTGATTTTTTTCATCAATTATTCAATAGTTGGATTGAGGATCTGCTAAACTTTTCATATAACAGATTGGTTTAGTTGCATATCTTTTCTAGGTTGTGTTCATTCTCTCATGAGGAGCTCTTGAAATTCATAGGTTTGTTCCACATAGGTATATTCATTAGGAGAAGACTCTGATTGCACTGCTTATCGAGAAATTACAAGTGTTCTTAATTTCCCTACTAATGGGTTTTCTTCAGTGACTTTTTTTTTTTAGAGATTTGTTTTAGAACATTATTACTTTTCTACCTATTACTTTTCTACTCCCTTGTTATCTCCACAAATACTACCCTATCACGTGTCTCAAGATCCCTGAAACTTTTTTTTATTAAGTCTCATTTATAGAAGTGCCTAGTACAAAGCTACGCATGTAGGGAGTTATCCGGGAAGATTTCTCTTAAGGTATCCTTAAAGTAGGCAATGATGCAGTCAAGATAGTCCTTTTGGGGGAACATTACTTACGAGAAGATCGGGTTTCTTGTTCTTCTTTGACTTCGTAGCAGAGAACCCAGACTTGGCCTTTGCTTCAAGTCTGAGACCAGACTCTGTAGGCAGGTGAGAGCGAATCATGCCTCTGAAGGAAAATCGTACTCGTTAGTGTTTCTGAGATGAACTCTATCGCTTTCAGTTCCTAGCACCACTTTTCTCCTTAGCCACAGAAGAAACTCTCACTCATAGTAGACTGGGGCTGCTGGTTACAAGTGGGGAATACAAAGCCAGGTCTGCAGATAAATCAGCCAGGGATTGGAGCTCCCTGTAAATATTATGTGGCCCTAATTAATTGCCGACCAAGCTGTGCAGCTCACTCGAGGTCTTTTGCTTCTTTGCTGGCTGTCAACTCAGCTCAGATTCTTCAAGGTTCACCATACTTTTGGAAAGCAAGCGGGTCACAACACGTCGTAGAGCAAGGCTGCTATTCTTCTAAACCTCAGTGTATATTTGGTAGAAGCCGTGCATTAGTGTCATATAATATCAAAGAAGCAAAGACTCTAAGTTGCCCTCCGAAGACGGTCTGCCCCCCACACCTCCTTGCTTTCCCCTGCCTGCTAAGCTCAGGGCTTGGGGTGAACATTTGGGTGGAGATTGATTACAGAAGACTTCCATCCATCTAACTGACAGCAAGAGGAGTCACTGAAGGTCAGGGAATTTCAAATAGGTATGGAAGATTCTGGGAACTGTTGACTGCTCCGATTTCAAGGCAAAGCTACTGGAAAATGTCTAATTCTTATGACACTAAGTGAGATGCGGCATTTATGGTTCTAGCTAATGCAATTTGTGGGATACGCAGTCGGAGAGGGCTCCCAAGCTTGGCTCAACAGCTGTTGCTGATCGTCCAGTGGAGCAGGGATATCTCCATGGTGATCTCCCTGTTTCAGCCAGCATAGGGATTCCCATAGGGTTTAATGGCCTGGCATAGTTCTAGCATATCCTTAATAAATAAAATACTGTATCACATAAGGGAAACTATGAAGCATCCTGTCAGAGAGAGGGTGAGGGTAGTGATTTTTGTTAGATTATGTCAGTAGGGGGTGGATAGTGAGAAGAGATTCAAATTGGAGGTTATTAAAACACCTCTATTCTCCGAAGTGTCTCCTTTTCCTCATTCTTCACTCATGTAAATGGCCAATGAACAACCTTCCCGGGGGTATGCAATTGATTGCACATTACAGATGATGAGAAGGATGCTATGTTGAGGGAGACAAATAGTAAAATAAGCAAATTTTATGGAGAGGCATTTTCTCATTTAACGTCCTGTTAGTTTGGGAACATTTAGGGGAGGGGGGAAATGACAAACATGTGACAATTTAGAGAACATCTGTAGCTGTATGGGTGAGTGTAGGCCAGGGATTTGATTATTTAAAACATAATGAGAAAGGTATTAAATATTTCTCTCCCTCCCTTACTCATGTTCTGTGCTGTATTTCCCAGATGAGGCAGCAAAGGTGGTACTGGTTTTGAGAAAGAGAGAGGCTCCAAAGTAAAAGGGCATCGTCGTCGGAAGCCCCTGCAAAAGGAACATGTCACTTGAGAGCAGAGGGGCAACCTATTGGCACATCTCAATGACAGTTTGAATACTTGTTGCCTTGAAAGTCACAGCAGCTTTGCACCAGAGAGCAAAGTGACCTGAATTGTATCTAGGATATATTATCCCACCGTTCTGAAAAAAAGAGTTATATAATATCTAAAGAACTTACAGATAATTTGTATTTTAAAATCTGTGCCACTTAAAAAAATAAAATTTGTGCTATTTGAGCACAAAACAAAGCATAACTTTAAGACCCTGTAGTTTAACAGGTCCCCACTGGTTCTACTGCTGTTTGGTGGTAGAACACTCAAATATTCAGAGTTGTTTTTGCTTGTTTGTTTCCTTTGGCTGTTAGTGGTGGGAGTGTGGGAGTGTGTGTGTGTGTGTGTGTGTGCGCGCGCGCGCGGGCGCGTGTGCACATGTGTGTGGCTTGTTTACTTGAGAGGGGAAATGAGTAGTTCTGAACAGTTAATCCTCTATCCCTTGATTTCAAAAAGAATAGCAAACACTATATGTGTTTATACAAATGGATTAAGCCTCAGATGAAAAGTACAAGTAAAAAAACATTGACAGTCTCTGTTCCCAATACCATAGAGGTGGAAGCCGCCCAAATGCTGATGGATGTATGTATGGGTAAACAAAATGTGGTATACACAATGGAATAGTATGCAGCCTTAAAAACGAGGGAGATCTCGTCACATGCTACAATATGCATGAACTTTGAGGACATTATGCTAAATAAAATTAGCCAGTCACAAAAAGACAAATACTGTGTGATTCTACTTATATCAAGTATCTAAAGTAGTCAAATTAATAGAAACAGAGAGTAGAATGGTGGCTGCCAGAGGCTGTGGGGAGGAGGAAAAGGGGACTTAGTGTTTAATGGGTACAGAGTTTCAGATGTGCAAGATGAGAATGTTCTGGAGACTTTTTTACAACCATGTGAATATACTTATCATTGTGGAACTGTATACTTAAAAATGGTTTGGTTAAGTGGATAAATGTTATGTTACACCTCCCCCTTTTTTTAAACCACAATTAAAAAAAAAAAAACATTGGCAGCCTCTCCAAACCCATCAAGCCATACAGGACTTCCTTTCCAAGCATGTGATAATTTTGAACTTTGGCATACATTTGTTCTGAGCCTCGAACAAATTGTTTTAAAATACACTCGAGACATCCTGTAAGTTATTACATGTATAAACTCCTTGTTGCAGTTTTTTCCTTGATATACACAGTTTTTCCATGGTTCCCCTTTCAACTATTGAATGCACAATGGATTTATTTCTTTGCTTTTCTATTCTGAACTTCGTTGTGTTGTGATCGCTGTGAAATAGGAAGTACCTGTGGGAAATGCAAATTTCCTGCTTTTCCCTACTTTAATCCCAGATAGGATACTTCTAGCTGCTATGCAGCACAATAATACTTCTGTATTCTGGGCACTTACATCTCCTAGGTAATCACCGAGCTATCATCCCCTCCCTGTTCATCCCCCTGCTGGTGCTTATTCAAACTCATGTCCACTTCCATTTTCTTTGTAAGAAGTCTCTGTAATCCATCTCTTATTTAATCATGCCATTGCACTCTTCAGAACTCTCTCTAATGTGTTCTGTCTTTTTGAACCGGAAGATCCTGAACAATTTATTTGCTATTTTATGGGTGGGAGTGGATTCTGTAAAAGTATCCTGAAATGCATTTCTGAGTGAGAGAATACTCTTTTGCATAAGGAAATGTTGGTGATTGTATAGTCCCGAGGACACTGGCCTTGTAGAGTATGAACATAAGAAAAGTTGTTATGCAGGGCACCTGGGTGGCTTAGTTGGTTAGGCACCTGACTTTGGCTCAGGTCATGATCTCGTGGTTCACGGGTTTGAGCCCCATGTCAGGCTCTGTGCTGACAGCTTAGAGCCTGGAGCCTGCTTCGGATTCTGTGTCTCCTTCTGTCTCTGCCCTTCCCCTGTTCATGCTCTGTCTCTCTCTGTCTCTCAAAAATAAATAAATGTTTAAAAAAAAGTTTTACTTTAAATTAAAAAAAGAAAAGTTGTCACTCTACATAATAACATTTTGAACTTTGGCTATCTGTTAAATGAGAAAATGCATGATGGCAAAAAAAAAAAAAAATAAAAGACACTAGTATAAATTCAGGAGCAATTGCTGTATCAGTCCCAACATCCGGATCTATTTGAAGAACAAGAGTGTACGTAAGTGAGAGATGTATTGTTGATTCAGTCTCCAGACAACAGTGACTGGGTGTGCAATGGTGGGCAGCTTCTCTAACACCGTCCCACCCATCACCCTCCAGGAGCCTTGTGATCTGAAGTTTAGGAGAACGGTTGTGTAGAGTAATTCCAGGTACATTTGACTTAGGTAACTAGGGAGAGAGGGTTATGTAACTTGTCGTGAAGACCTCCAGCCAAGGAGATTCCACAGGTTCAAACTTCCCATGGCACAAGAGAATGCGACAGCATAACCCCTCTGTTTTAGGCTCCGTGCCAACCTCAGACATCTGTGTCAGCCAAAGGCAGTAACTTGTGGGGGTGTTTCCTTTTTCCAGTCTGGCGGCTTCTCCCCTAATACGCACTGTCAGTTCAGGGATGGTCTAGGTGCCCCACCCTCATGTTGCAGAGGTGAATAGCCAGGAGCCAGTTACGGGGACAAGGATGTAGAGACACAAGGTGTCATCTCAAATGCTATTTATCATCATTTCACGTGTTCATCTTGGACAAACTGGTTAAACTCCCTGAGTTTCTATAACCTTTTTGGGTAAATGGAGGCAAGAGCAGTGACAGACTGCTGTGGGCTTAGCTAATTAAAATAATGGCTCTAGACTTATGTTTTCTAAAGGCTTCAAAGCTGGCAGAGAGCTGTCCTCCTCTTTAAAATCATTAATACAGTTATTAAAGAAATTGTGCTCAATGCTGACCCCTTGGTGATAGCTATACCCAGACTAGAACCAAAGTGTGTTGCTATTAACTATGCTCATAGTCTTTTATTTTTTGAGAGAGAGAGAAGAGAAGAGAAGAGAAGAGAAGAGAAGAGAATAAAAGAGAAGAGAAGAGCAGGGGAGGGGCAGAGGAAGAAGGAGAGAGAGAATCCCAAGCAGGTTCCACAACCAGCACAGAGCCCAACATGGGGCTCGATCCCATGACCCTGGGATTATGACCTGAGCCAAAATCAAGAGTAGGATTGCTTAACCAGATGAACCACCCAGGTGTCCCAACTATGCTTATAGTCTTTGAGGAACTTCAGAATTCACAGGGATTTTTTTTCAAGTATTTTGATTTAAAAAAAGTATTGTATTATGATGTGTGTGTATGTGTGTGTGTAATGGAATATTATTCTGCCATAAAAAGAATGAAATTTTGCAATTTGCATCTACATGGATGAAGCTAGATAATAATGCTACACGAAATAAGTCCGTCAGAGAAAGACAAACACCATAGAATTTCACTCATACGTGGAATTTAAGAGGCAAAACAAACGAACAGAGGTGAGAGAGAGAGAGAGAGAAACTATGAAACAGACTCTTAACTATAGAGAACAAAATGATGGTTACCAAAGGGGAGGTAGGGGGCACGGCTGAAATAGGTGATGGGGATTAAGAGGGCACTTACCATGATGAGCATTAAGTAAGGCATAGAATTGTTACATCACTACATTGTACACCTGAACCTAATATAACACTGTGTATGTTATCCCACTAAACTGAAATTAAAATTAAAAACTTAATAAAATTGTTAAAAAAGAAAATACGGGGTGTCTGGGTGGCTCAGCCAGTTAAGCGTCTGACTTCAGCTCAGGTCATGATCTCATGGTTTGTGAGTTCGAACCCCACATCGGGCTCTTTGCTGTCAGTGCTGAGTCTGCTTTGGATCCACTGTCTCCCTCTCTCTCTGCTCCTCCCCCCCCCCCAAAAAAAATAAATAAATAAACATTTTTAAATGTTGTTAAAAAAAGCAGATAACACTGGACAGAGCACATGGTATCTACTGTTGGCTGATTTTATGATCTTAGACAACACTCTTACCTTGTCTGGGCTTCAGTTTCTTCAGCTATAAAATGAGGTGATGGAGTGGCTACTTACAAACGTCCTTCGTAGCTCTGCTTTCTCAGATTCTGCGTGTTGGTCATATTGCAATCGATTGAGACTAATGGCATTATTTTAGAAAACATATGTTAAAAATACAGTTTGTGGTAAAAACTACACAACCATATTAGGCAGTAACTCTCCAAACAGCTACGTTAGACTTGGCATCTATAAACTAATGATTTGTAAGATAATAAATACTGGAAATTTGTAAACATCTGAGCCAAAATCCTGGTCTATGACATCATTATCCACCTAAAGGAACTAGGGAAACATGGAGAAATGGCTAATCCCAGGGCTAGGACAAGGAAGGTACAAGATGAGCCTAGGACATCTTGTCATGCCAGAAAGCAATGAAATGCTCAAAACATAATGGGGGCCTGTCACAAGGACACAGCTTGGAAGAGGTCCCACTGGCCAAATCTGGGATAATTTGAGCATCAAGACAATTCAGTAATAATGATAAACTATTGTGGGAGAAGTGGAAAATCATGAGGTCGTATGAATTATAAGTAACTAGGAAGAAGGCAAAGCTCTTGCCTTCAGACACATGCGGAATGTTGACTGGTAAGTGTGGAGGAGGTGCTGGAGTTGAAAAGTCAGTATTATGTAAATATCATAATAAAGGTTGGATACAATGAAAATCAGTGGACATTAAATCTAGGTGGAAATTTTGGTGAGGAGCAGGATATTTGCATGGAATTAAAGGGCGCCTGGGTGGCGCAGTCGGTTAAGCGTCCGACTTCAGCCAGGTCACGATCTCGCGGTCTGTGAGTTCAAGCCCCGCGTCAGGCTCTGGGCTGATGGCTTGGAGCCTGGAGCCTGTTTCCGATTCTGTGTCTCCCTCTCTCTCTGACCCTCCCCCGTTCATGCTCTGTCTCTCTCTGTCCCAAAAATAAATAAAAATAAATAAATAAATAAATAAATAAATAAAGTGTCTTCTTACATTGTGTACCTTCCATATGATGCCCTGAGAAAATTACAATGCCTACGTAGTACTCCAGCCTCGGATGCATAGCCTGAAGATAATCACGAATCAGACAAACCCCCGAAAATGGAACATTGAACTTGTCAATGTCATAAAAAATGAAGAAGACTGGTGGAACGTTCCAGCTTAAAAGAGGCTACAGAAACATCACAACTAAATGCAATACCTGATCCTAGACTAAATTATGTACTAGAGGCAGGAAAATGCTACAAAGGTTGTTGTTAGATAAACTGGAAAAAGTGCAGTATGGATACATGGATGGCAGAATAGATAAAAAATAGTATGTCTAGTATATCAGTGTAAATTTATGAAGTTGATAACACCCTACAGGACCATACGCTGAAGTATTTAGGGGTAAAGGAATGTGATGTATGTAACTTACCTTCAAGTGTTTCAGGAGAAGAGGGGATGGGGTGGAGAGAGAGAGAAAGCGACAGCAAGGTACATGATAAAGCAAGTGAAGTAAAATGTTAACAGGGGCTGAAGCCAGGGAAAGGTTATTATGCACATACACTTTACACTATCTTTTGCAACATTTCTGTATGTTTAAAACTGTTGCCAAATAATACGGTAAAAAACTTTAAGTAGTCAAAGATTTCTTGGATACGACCTCCAAAACACGATCCGTAAAAATATTAGGAAATTGGACTTCACCAAAGATAAAAACTTTTGCTTTTGAAAGAAACTGTGAAGAGAATGAAAAGACAAGCCGTAGGCTAGGAGAAAATCTTTGCAAACCACATGAAGGACTTGTATCCAAATAAAAGACCCAAATCTAGAATACAGAATGATTTACAAGGTAATAAATACTGGAAAGAATTTTAAATCTGAACCTGAATCTTGTTCTCTAACATAAAAGGCACTAAGGTGAGGCAGAGAATGGCAGAAAATACAGAACGATAGAAATACGGAAAAGAAATCTCAAAATGAAATAATGAAATCAAAAACCCAACAAAAATGGTAAAATTGTTTGAGCAGGTATCTCACCAAAGAAGATATACACATAGCAAATAAGCTGAAAAGATGACCAATCCCGTTGGGTGTTCGGGAAATGCAAATGAAAATCACAGTACGAGAGCACTTCACACCCACTAACATTGAAACGCTCGACCGTATCAAATGTTGGTGAGCATGTGGAAGAACCGGAACTCTTACAAACTGCTGGTGAGAATTTAAAATGGTACAATCACGTTGGAAAATGTTTTGACATTTATTAAAAAGTCAGACCTGAACTTATCATAGGATCCAGCTACTCCCAAAAGAAATGAAAGCGAATTTCCACATCAAGACCGGTGTGAGAATATTCTTAGCTTTATTTCTATAGCCAAGACTGGGATACTACTCAAATGTCCACCACCAGGTTAAAGGATAAACAAAGTGGGGCAGCAAAACACTCAGCAGTGAAAAGGAATGAATTGTTGATACAGGCAACAAGTTAGATAATTTCAAAATAATTATGCTGAGTGAAAGAAGCCAGACAAATACAAATACGTACAACATGATTCCATTTATATACAATTCTAGAAAACGCAAACTAATCGATGGAGACAGAAAGCAGAAGAGTAATTGCCTGGAGCAGGTGGACAGGGGATGGGCAGGAGGGAGGGATTAGAAAGGCACGGGAAGAAACTTTGGGTTGTGACTAATAATGAATATTATCTTGATTATGTTGATGATTTCATGGGCGTATGCATATGCCAAAACAGATCAAAGTGCATGCTTTAATTATGAACGGTTTATTGTGTGTCAGTGGTGTCTCAATAAAGTTGTCTGGGAAAGCGGCTAGCAGGGTGTTCGGTACACAGTTCGCGTTCACTGCACGTAGATTCTCAACAATTCTATGAACCCCCACCTTGTGCTCTTTACTCGGTAGGTAGCTGTGCCAGATAACACCAGTTTCCATTAAAGTTGTTTCTTTTTCCAGAAATTTAAAGACAAAAATTAAACCAATAAAACACACAAAAGCTAAGCATCCAAAAATTCTGTACACACAAAGGAGTGACAACCATTTTTTTAGATTTTAAGATAGATTGATAAGAGACTGATTCCTTCTCCTGTTCCGCTTCCTCTCTCCGTATCTCCTCCCTCTTCCTCCTTCTTCTAACAACTAGGCTTTGCAAAGATTTAGTAGAAATGATGGCCACAACTTTGGGATAAGATGTCCTAGGTCAATTAAAGACCAAAACAAAAACAAACATTCAGATTCCATCTGAAAACACCTGCAACTCAAAAATTCAGGGGAAGTACACAGCTACACGTCTTTTAACAACAACGAGAAATTGAAACGGGGCTAATTGTTTATTTCTTTTTCACAAAGATAGAGAGTCAAGGAGGCAGCAAATTGTTCTAGCCTTCTTGGGGGGGGGGGTGTATTCTCACATGCTCATTAGAAGTCCCATTCTCAGTTGAAGAATGGGATGGGGTTGGGTAGGATGGGTTTGAGGTAGGAGATCAGAGTGGGGTTCCCCTTCAAGTCTTGATGTGAAATGAAAATAATGTCCTTGCTCCCAGACTTGGAAATTTGCTTTAAATCACGTGCGTTTATGATGCTTGCATTAGGTTTTAGGCTAAATAAAATATTTGTTCCCTGCAAACATTGGCTCTCTTCTGAGTAGAAACTGACGTTATTACTGAGGGTTTCTGTCTGCACAGGTTCATCAGATACTGTCGAGAGGATCCAAAGATGGGTTATTGTCAACATTTATTCTAATTCCTTACATGGGTCACCAAAGTTGTCACAGTAATGCTCATTAACAATGATCAGCAGAATAAAGGCAAAGGACTAAAAGATGAATGAATGAGCAAAAATGGTAGAGACAAATATTAAACCCAAGATTAAACTTAATTCTGTCCAACCAGTGGGTCAAGTACCTATAGGCAGAATGATATAGGCCCATTGTGAAGATATTCACTAGAAGCTATGGTTTAAAATATTTTGGTGTGTTCAAGTAATTTAAAAGGCCTGAAAAACAAAATTAAAAACTAAGCTCTTTTATGGTTTATATGATTTCTCATAACAAAGAAAAGTTTTAAAATTTTCACGTAGCATGGATCAGTAAACCAGGCCTTTCTCTCAAAATTCCTGCAACTCTTGGGATATTGAGTGGAGTTAAGAGGGATTATTATGACAGGATGAAATCAGAGAGCCCTAAATGGGTACACAGTAGACCCATGGAAAGACTAGACTAAGCTGGCAATTTAAGGAATGACACCCTACGTGAGATGAAGTAGGCATTTACCAGATTTTGATGATCCTCAAGCAGGCAAGGTTGCTTCTGTGTTTAAGTAGGAACACTTAGAGTTTCGATTAATCATGGTAGGGCTCTGAAGCTATACTGAGTTGAAGACCAAGGTGAGTTTAAGGAGGCTGTTGCTTAGCCAAGGAAGAGAAACCAGTGCAATATTTGGAACTGGAAAAAAAAATACCATTTTTACCTATGTATTTTGTATCTTAAAATTCATGTTCATATTTGTATATTTATTTACCTTCTAAAGGAAATAGCCATATTGTTATTTTTTGTAGATGGTTTTAGAAAAACAAAGAGAGTGCCTGGGTGGTTCAGTTGGTTAAGTATCTGACTCTTGATTTCAGCTCAGGTCATGATCTCATGGTTCCTGAGTTGAAGGCCTCCATCAGACTCTGTACGGACAGTGTGGAGCCTGCTTGGGATTGTCTCTCTCCCTCCCTCTGCCCCTTCTCTGCTCACTCACGCTCTCTCTCTTTCTTTCTCTCAAAAATAAATAAATAAATATTTAAAAAAGAAAAACAAAAGGAGCAACATTTGATTGTATTGTATCTTTTAAAAAATTTTTTTAATGTTTATTTTTTTTTTTGAGGGACAGACAGAGTGCAAGCAGCGGAAGGGCAGACACACACACACACACACACACACAGAATCTGAAGCAGGCTTCAGGCTCTGAGCTGTCAGCACAGAGCCTGGTGCTGGGCTCCAACCCATGAACCACAAGAAAATGACCTGAGCCAAAGCCAGACACTTAATAGACTGAGAAACCCAGGCACCCTTCATTGCATCTTTTTTTTTTTTTAATGTTTATTTTAAGAGAGAGAAAGAGAGAGAGCACGAGTGGGGGAGGGGTAGAGAGAGAGGGAGAGAGAGAATCCCAGGCAAGCTCCACCCCATCAGCACAGAGCCTGACATGGGGCTTGACCTCACGAACTGTGAGATCATGACCTGAGCCAAAATCGAGAGTCACCCAACCGTCTGAGCTACCCAGGCACCCCTGATTGCCTTGCATCTTTCTAATTTGTTTCTCGATTCTGTAACCCTGGGGAGAGCTGAACATCTGCTCCACTGACAAGTGGCACTAATTGGGCAGTGACCTAAATGACAAGGGTGGTACCAAGGAGACGCTAAACCATCTCTAGACTGTTGAGTGTTCCATAAATGTCACCCGATCTAGCAAGGTCTTATCAGAATGAAGATTAGCAATTCACGGAATTCAGGCATGAAAAATACCTACTTAATCTTCACTGTGATTACACTGCATTTTAGTTCATTGTTGTATCATATTTCTCCGTGAGTGTCCAACTAGAAAAGAAAACAAGGCAAGCACATAAAGAAATGCTAATAGAAGAAAAGGTGTTAGCAAGTTAACTAGGCAATTTCTCTTCACTGTAACAAAACTTTGGAGCCCTGGCTAGTAAATTTAAAACACCTCCAAGATTCCAAAAGAAACAGCCAACACATTCTTTTTCACACATGCAAAGCCTTTCAGATCTTGTGAGAGAATAAAGGCTTGTTTTAAAACCCAATTTTGAAGTTTGAAAATAAAGGCAGAAATGCGACCTGATAATGCAGAAAAGAGAGTTTAAGTTTATTAGATTTTTTAAACTGCCAAAATGCTCATCAACTTTTCTTTTTTTTTAAGTTTTATTATTTATTTTGAGAGAAAGAAAGGGGTGGGGGGGGGGAGAGAGAGAGAGAGAGAGAGAGAGAGAGAGAATCCCAGGCAGGCCCCACCCTCAGCGCAGAACCTGATGCAGGGCTCGATCCCATGAGTGTGAGAACATGACCTGAGCTGAAATCAAGAGTTGGTTGCTTAACTGACTGAGCCACCCAGGTGCCCCTATCAACTTTTCAGAGGCCAGTGTCCACACACCAAGACACCGCAAGAATCAAAGAATCTCTCCACTATCTTCCCCAGCAGCCTACATCCCTGTCTTTTTACCTCACGCCTTTGGTACCATGCAAATATCCGTCTCTTTGTGTTTCACACCCAATATTTGTTCTAGTATCATTCTGTTCCCTCCTGCCTTCTTTGCCTACCTTCCATTAATTGCCTGTAACACAGAACGAAGTTTAGACAAAAGGTAATGTGCAAGCGTAGCGTAACCTTTTCGTTGAAAAACCAGATGAATAGAAAATTCTATATTTGTTCCTCTTGGGGAAGACAAAGATTGCTTTTTATTTATGCGACCTTGAATTTTTTTTTTTTCTCCTGTGCATCAAGGGTCGGAAGAAAAAGTTCCCCACCCTTGATTTATGCAGCCCGTGCTGGGCACTGACGAGGATAGCAGGATGAGGAACCAGCAGGAGTCCAGGAAAACTTCTGTTCAATTCCCTGTTGTGAAGGTTGTTTCTTTATTAAACTCCTGCCTTCAACGCACTTCCTGAGCAATGAAAGAAACATGTCCTTGCAATCGCTCTGCTGCCCCTGCCACGGAACAGAGTCGGTACTTCTCTTGGTGGGAGGGATTTGGCCCCTCCTGACTGCATAATGCTTTGGAGATATAGCAAGATAGAGCCTTTACATGTCAAAGGAAGAAAGAAAAAGAAAGAAAGAAAAAGAAAGAAAGAAAGAAAGAAAGAAAGAAAGAAAGAAAGAGGAAGGAAGGAAGAAAGGAAGGAAGGAAGGAAGAAAGGAAGAAAAGAGAAAGAAACAAGAAAAGAAAAAAAGAAGAAAGGAACAGAAAAAGAGAGAAAGAGAGAAAGAAAGAAGAAAGGAAAAGAAAAGAAGAAAAGAAAGGAGAAAGAAACAAGAAAAGAAAAAAAGAAGAAAAAAAGAGAAAGAAAGAAAGAAAGAGAGAGAGAAAAAAGAAAGAAAAAAAGAAAGAAGGGAAGAAAGAAAGAGACCAAGGAGCCTGGTGGGACTAGCCTTGAGATTTCCTATGCAGCGGCATCTGGGAGAGTTGCTAACCGTCCTGTTGTTTTCCTGGTCTCTCCACCTATAAGACTCTGGCTCCCCCACATCCTGTCGCTGTGTTGCCAACAGTTCCTCAGGCCCCGGGACACTGACGTTAACTGAAACACCATGCTCCATGTACTTGTTTAGGCTTTGAAGGAAATGTCACATGGGGCTTTGTAATCAGGAGATGCCCGGCTGATACCAATCATGTTCGAAAACAACATTCTAGATTTAATGTATTTCTTTCTACAGGTACCTGCCCTCACGCTCCCCCTGCACCCTGGCTTCCTTTCTCTCACAAGGTCTTATGCTAGGGGCTGGCTCACTACTCTTATTTATTTATTTATTTATTTATTTATTTTTAAATTTTTTTTAACGTTTATTTATTTTTGAGACAGAGAGAGACAGAGCATGAACAGGGGAGGGGCAGAGAAAGAGGGAGACACAGAATCTGAAACAGGCTCCAGGCTCTGAGCAGTCAGCACAGAGCCCGACACGGGGCTCGAACTCACGGACCGCGAGATCATGACCTGAGCCGAAGTCAGACGCTTAACTGACCGAGCCACCCAGGCACCCCTCACTACTCTTATTTAAATGAGTGTTCTTAGATTTATCTTATACTTGCTAAACTTAGAATTATAACCGACGCCCCATACTACCCTTTTCACATTCGTCATTATATGCTGGGAACAAAACAAAGAGAGTTATTATCAATTGGAAACCTAAGGTTTGAATCATTAGAGAGTCTTGAGGTTATACAAGATCTTATTTTGGTTGATGGGCAATGTTTTTTAAAGAGGCCTCAGAGCAACAACCATATAGGGCAGCCAAAGGCCTGTCTAAAATGGCCACGGGCTGAAAATGCTTTGGCTGTGTCTTCTGGTTTTTCATCCTCAACTCTGATTTGGGGGGTTTCCTCTTCAGTTTGTAACTGTGGCCTCTCCTAGTGACCTTGGGATATAGACCTTGGTTCCCTTTCCAAACCATCCTCTTAGACCACAGACAGCACCTACCTCCTGCCCATTTCTTTCTGGTACAGACCCCTCTGCTTCTGATGTTGACGTTGCCTGGGGGACCGTGGGGTCTCAGGCCAGAACCACCATTAAAAATGCATGTGGCCTAGACCTCACCTCCAGAGACTGTAATTTCATAGGTCTGTGTGGAGCTCACGCATTAGCAGCTTAACTCATCCTTCAGGTGATCCTGATAAAGTTAGACCTCACTTGAGAAACCATGGCCTCTTGACGCCAGATTCCCATTTCTCACCTGTTGCTCAGTTTCCCTATGACCTTTCCTTTTTTAATCCACTCTCTAAAAATAAGGACTCCTCAAGAATATAATTCACAGTCTCTAGGGTGGGCCTGGAAATCTGCCTTTTAAAACAATCCCTCAGGTAATTCTGATGCATGTTTTCTACAGACCACATCTTTACAAACGTTTTTGCAGGCGGAAGAGTATGATTACATTTGGATTTTGGGAGAACCACCCTGGTAGCAGTGTGGACAGTATAATACAGAGCCAAAGTCTGGGCTTTGTCACTTCTGGCGTGCACCCCCTCTCATTCACTGGTTTTGGTCCTTCCCTCCCCTTCCTGTAGGAATGAATTCTGAGGGGCTCTCTGCCTGCAGATTTTCTCTTGTCTGTGGATGAGGTAGCCAACTTAATGCCTTCAAATATTATTTGCATAAGGATGGTTCCAAAATTTCTACTGCTATCCTTTTTGCCATACTGTAGCCCCTCATTTCTGGGCGCCCCACCAGTACCTCAAATGCAGAACACCCTCAATTTGATTCCACATCTTTTCCCTAGAAGGCATTCATCATCCTGTTTCCTCTCTCTTCGAATGGCACTGCCCTTCCAAAATCATTTATCCCTCAACCTCCTTTTTCCTTCACATTCAAATCTTCTCAATTCTACCTTCCCCAAATCCCTGGTTTTGATTCCATTCTATTTGCAATTTTATTGTGCTATTTCATTCCTGTGTTTCAAGAACTTTCATGACTATTCACCTTCTTCATTCACTATACTTATCAGGCATTCAAGAGCTTCCTTTATTTGGCCCTATCTACTTATCCAACTACATCCTACTACTCTGCTTTATGACTTCTTAATGGTAACCCAATGAGATTACTCCTTCTCCCACACAAACCTTGTCGTATCCCGAGGAGATGCTTTTGCTTATATATTTTGCATGGATTATCCTTCTCTCCATTTCCAAGTCATCCTTCCACAGCCAGCTCCACAGACATCCAACTAAAACTTTCCCACCCAGGGAACTTGATCAATTCCTATTCTCTGCTATTTAACACTTTCAACCATAAGTTGTCTATGATTTACATATATGGCTTATATACCATGGAATACTTTGAGTTCCCTTAAGGAAAGTACTTGTGTCTGATTTTTCTTTCCTTTCTTTTAATTGTGGTAAAATGTACATACATGAAGCTTACCACGTTAACCATTAAAAAAATTTACTTGAGAGAGAGAGAGAGAGAGAGCGCGCACTAGTAGAGAAGGGGCAGAGGGAGAGAGAGAGAAAGAATCTTAAGCTGGCTCTATGCTCAGAGTGGAGCCTGACCTGGGGCTCGATTTCATGTCCCTGGGATCATGACTTGAGCTGAAATCAAGAGTTGGACACTTAACTGACTGAGCCACCCAGCGCCTCTATGTTAACTGTTTCTAAGTGTACAATTCAGTGGCATTTAGTACATTCACACAGTTGTGTAACCACCATCACCACTATCCATCTCCAGAATACTATCATCAACCCAGACTGAAACTCTGGACTCATTAAACACTAATTGCCTATTTTCTCCTCCCTCCAGCCCCTGGAAACCACCATTCTACTCTCTATGAATTTGACTGTTCTAAGCACTCATATAAGTGGAATTGTACAATCATTGTCATGATGTGTCTGATTTATTTCACCCAGAATAAGATCTGTGAGGTTTATCCATGTTGTAGCATAGGTGTATATATATATATATGTGTATATATATATATACATATATATATCATATACATATGCGTGTATACATATATACATATGATATGATATATATCACATTTTTTTATTCATTCATCAGTCAATGGGCTGGGTCTGATTTTTTAACTCCTATGCTTTCAGTACTTAACAGCAATGCCCGTGCCCAGTAGATACTTAATGTTTGTAAATTAGATGAGCAACCTTTCTCTAGGCCTTAGTTTATCTATGAAGTGAGTAGTATGGATTACAATACCTTTAAGGGATGTTCAGTCTCTGACATTTAGTAAAAAGGTATTTTGGCTAGGAAGACATTGGGACACAAATGCCTCTGGAGAGTAGAATTAGGAGATACCTTTCTTCTCCATATTTATTTAGATTAGACATTCACTTAAGTTGAAAATGAATTTATTGGAATGATATAAAGTAGCTCATGATATCAATGGAGAACAAAGCTTAAAAAAAACAACTAAACAGCTTCAGGGGTAGGAATCAGGAGCTACTCAATAGTTTTGTCAGGGTAAGCACACTGAAATAACAGTTTCAGCCATTTTCCTGCTGTTCAACTTTTCTTCTCAAGGTTAATATTCTTGGGAGAGTCCAATTGGCTTAGCTTGGGCTGTGTGCCCACTCATTGGGCAAAGTACGCCAGGATAGCAGGTCACGGGGGAAGAGGGAATTCTCCATAAGAAAATCAAGACGTTAGGTAGTCGAAATCTGACTACACCTTTTAATCACAGGGGCTGAAGAGCCCATTAAAGGAAAATAACTTAACCTTTGTCCACCTTCTGGGTGGTCTCATGGACTGGAATGACCCTGATTGAGGCCATATTGCAAGGAGAAATAAAACAGATTCCCAGAGAGATCTCAGAATGAAAGAATAAGGAATCTCTAATGTTCAAAAGGTCCCCAAAAGGTGCCTGCTTTTAGAAGAGAGGGATGATTGAAGATACTACTCTGACAGAATCTGTGTGCCCTAGGGGAGTGGAACTTTGCTGTGGGCAGCTTCTCTGATTGAAATCAATGATGAGGAAAATGTTCTCACTTTGCAAGAGTAGTGATGTGTATCTTAATCAGGATGTCCCATTGTACTTCAGCATCACCGTCATCCAGCATAGATTTCCAGCCCACCAATATCGAGGGGGAGGTAGAGATGATGGTGATTAAAACACAGTTCCAGTCTCAGAGGAGACCGTGATGGACCTATTTGGGGCCTGCATCTGTGGATCCTTTTTTAAAGTTTATTTATTTATTTTTGAGAGAAAGAGATAACCAGCGGGGGAGGGGCAGAGAGAGGGGGACAGAGGATCCGTAGCAGA
Organism: Panthera onca; assembly: GCF_046562875.1. Lineage (NCBI taxonomy): Eukaryota > Metazoa > Chordata > Mammalia > Carnivora > Felidae > Panthera > Panthera onca. Next base: position 19,934,056 of record NC_138357.1, on the reverse strand, counting down.
CTCTGCGCTAACAGCAGAGAGCTCGATGCAGGGCTCAAACTCACAAACCATGAGATCATGACCTGAGCCGCCACTGGACACTTAACCGACTGAGCCACCCAGGTGCCCCTGCACGTGTGGATTCTAAGCTCTGCCAATTGATGTGGTCACTAACAACCATGACTAATTTGTCATCAGCTGTCAGCATTCATGGGAATTCTCAGAAGAACCTGAGGTATTTGTCAAAGACTATATTGGATACATAGTCAAGTAAGTGGGATCTGCAGAGCTGGCAAGACTTTGATACTGATATAATCTCAGGACAATCTGGTTGGTGAAATCTGGGGAAAGCAGCCTATATTTCAGGGAATCTTTTGAATCTAGGAGGGTTGGGCATTGGGATAGACTCTGTTAACAGTTAAGATGTAGAGCAGAGTGAGCAAAGAAAACCATTGTTAGTCCATTCTCCCTGCTTCTAGGGTGATGGGACAAAACAAATAGCTGATAGGTAGGATTCATAACTTTCTCACCCAGCCTGAGAAGGATCTTGCCAATTTTTATGAGTTTCCCTGGCTATGAGTTTCTCATAACTCAGGTATGTCACATCCCTCTCTGTGATTTTCCTCTTTTATTTGTGTGTTTGATTTATTGTTTATCCCTCCACCCCCCACTGGAAGGTAAGCTCTAGAAAAACAGGAATTTTTGTTACTACTGTTCATTGCTCTATACTGCACAGCAAGGGCAGTGCGTGGCACACGGTAAGCACTCAATAAAAATTTGTTCTATGGAGGTATAAGTGAATATAGTGCACTCTTTGAACGTTCCAGCAACATTCAACAAAAATAATTCAAATATTTGATGGGCGGCCAAAGTATGTCCCACAAATTCAAAGTAGTGAGTTTTTGGGGTAGGGATACAATGAATGCTAAGGTATTATTTTATACCCATCTGACATTTGTGTGGTTCTTTTTTTCTTTTTTTCTTTTCTTTTTTTTTTTTTTTTTTTTGGTATCTCAGCAACTAATGCTTCATAAGAGTATCACATAATCTGGATTTCGGAGAACTAGGTCTTCTGAAGCATGAATCACCCTAAGCCTGACAAACTTTAATTAAATTTGTGTGTCTCTTGTTTCCACAAGGGCATTTTTTAGAACATTAACAGGAATTAGCCTTGCATTAAATTTCCTTGTACCCTCCACAGCATCTTACATAGTGTTATGCATAGAGAAATCAACAGCAAATAATTGTAGAATGAAGGAAGGAAGGAAGGAATTGAACCTACCCTAGCACCAGTTGAATTTTTATTATTATGCTAAAGAAATTGAAATAAATAGATAACCATGCATATGATCTAATAGTAGCCCTCATTTGCCCTGGTATTGAGGGCAAATAGAAAGTATTGAGGTTTTTGGCAGTATGAGTTATGTATTCTTCAAGTTTTTCCTTCCTTCCTTCCTTCCTTCCTTCCTCCCTCCCTCCCTCTCTCCTTTCTCTCTCTCTTTATTTCTTTCACTTTTTTTCCTAGAGAGAGGGTGGGGGAGAGGAACAGAGGACAGAGAGTGAGAGCGAGAGCGAGAGTGAGAGAGAGAGAGAGAGAGAGAGAGAGGATCTTAAGCAGGCTCCATGCTCAGTGTGGAGCCCAATGTGGGGCTCGATCCCACAACCCTGGGATCATGGTTTGAGGTGAAATCAAGAGTTGGATGCTCAACCCACCGAGCTACCCAGGCACCCCCATTTTTCTTTTAACGAAACCGATCTTCCAGGAGGTTTTTTTCTGTGTCTGGATAACTTATTTTTATTTTATTTTATTTTTTTAATTCCAATACAGTTGACATACAGTGTTAAATCAATTTTAGGTATAGAACATAGTGATTCAACAATTATATGTAGTACTCAATGTTCATCAAGATAAGCATTCTATTAATTTTCTCCACCTATTTCACCTATCCTGCCACCTATCTCCCTTCTGGTAACCATCCAGTTTGTTCTTTATAGTTAATAGTCCATTTCTTGGTCTCTCTCTCTCTCTCTCTGTTTCCTTTGCTCATTTGTTTTGTTTCTTAAATTCCACATATGAGTGAAATCATATGGTATTTGTCTTTCTCTGACTGGCTTATTTCACTTAGCATTGTCCTCTCTAGAGCCACACATATTGTTGGAAATGACAAGATTTCATTCTTTGGCTGAATAATATTCCATTTTGTGTGTGTGTGTGTGTGTGTGTGTGTGTGTGTGTGTGTGTATATACCCAGTAGTACCCAGTAGTACAATTACTGGATTGTAGGGTAGTTCTATTTTTTTAGGGTAGTGCTATTTGTGTGTTTGATTGTGTGTTTGAGGAACCTCCATATTGTTTTCCACAGTGGCTGCACCAGTTTGCAATCCTATCACAGGGTTCCTTTTTCTCCACATCCTCATGAACTCATGTTGTTTCTTGTGTTTTTGATTTTTGCCATTCTGACAAGTGTGAGGTGATATTTCATTGTGGGTTTGATTTGCAATTCTCTGATAATGAGTGATGTTGGGCATCTTTTCATGTGTCTGTTGGCTATCTGTATGTCTGCTTTGGAGAAATGTCTGTTCATGTCTTCTGTCCATTTTAATTGGATTATTTGTTTTTTTGGTATTGAGTTGTAGAAATTCTTTATATATTTTAGATACTAACCCTTTATTGGATATGTCATTTGCAAATATCTTCTCCCATTCAGGAGATTGTCTTTTAGTTATGTTGATTGTTTCTTTTTCTGCACAGAAGCATTTTATTTTGATGTAGTCCCAATACTTTATTTTTGCTTTTGCTTGTTATCTAGAAATATATTGCTATGGCTGATGTCAGAGAAATTAATGCCTGTGCTGTATTCTAGAATTTTTATGGCTTTAAGTCTCACATTTAGGTCCTTAATATATTTTGAGTTTATTTTTGTGTAAGGTGTAAGAAAATGGTCCAGTTTCACTCTTTTGCATGTAGTTGTCCAGTTTTCCTATCAACAGTTGTTGAACAGACTTTTTTCCCATTGCATATCATTGCTTACTTGACAAAGATGGTCAATTACTTGGTCAAAGATTAATTGACCATATAATCATGGGTTTGTTACTGGGCTTTCTATCCTGTTCCGTTGATGTATGTGTCTATTTTTGTGCCAGTATCATACTGTTTTGATTACTATAGCTTTGTAGTATAGTTTGAAATCTGGAATTGTGCTATCTCCAGCTTTGTTTTTCTGTTTCAAGGTTGCTTTGACTATTCTGGTTCTTTCATAGTTTCATACAAAATTTTCAGATTATTTGTTCTAGTTCTGAGAAAAATCCTGTTGGTATTTTGATTGGGATTGCATTAAATCTGTATATTGCTTTGGGTAGTATGGACATTTTAAAAATATTTGTTCTTCCAATCTTCCAGGACTTTTTGAAGGTGGTGCTGGTTTCCAGGATATTTTATTGGGAGAAAGTAGTTTGTAAACTCTACTGGATGTTATTCCTTTTAGAATTAAAAAAATCACAGGTATTATCTTAGAATACTCAATGATTAGTCATACAGAGAAAGACAGATACCATATGTTTTCACTCTTATGTGGATCCTGAGAAACTTTACAGAAGTCCATGGGGGAGGGGAAGAAAATAAAAGAGGTTAGAGAGGGAGAGAGCCAAAGCATAAGAGACTCTTAAAAACTGAGAACAAACTGAGGGTAGATGGAGAGTGGGAGGGAGGGGAGGGTGGGTGATGGGTATTGAGGAGGACACCTTTTGGGATGAACACTAGGTGTTGTATGGAAACCAATTTGACAATAAATTTCATGTTAAAAAATAAAAAAAAAAGAATACTCAATGATTTCATTAAGTCACTGGACCAGATACCTTAAGAAAAGAAAAAAAAAAAAGACAAGATCATACCTGTCACCAATAACATCAGAATTCTTTTTTAAAAATTTGTTCAATGTTTATTCATTTTTGAGAGAGAGAGAGCGGGGGTGGGGGCAGAGAGAAAGGGAGACACAGAATCTGAAGCAGGCTCCAGCTATGAGCTGTCAGCCCAGAGCCCGATGCAGGGCTCGAACTCACAGACTCCGAGATCATGACCTGAGCCAAATTTGGACACTTAACCAACTGAGCCACCCAGGTGCCCCAACATCAGAATTCTCTATATCAAGAACATCTGGTGCAAAGGGGGATGAGTCTAATAGGAAGATATTTGATGTAAGTGTCATTCTTAATTTGGGGAAAAAAAAAGAAAAAAGAAATAATTGAATTGGAATGGAAAGTCAAGCACCTGTTGTCCTAATGTTTTTTATGGAGAGACTGAGATAGAGATAGAGAAAAAGAGGAAGGAAAGGAGGGAAGGAGAGAGACAGAGAGAGACAGAGAGATGGCACATGACATGAACAAGGAAAATGATAACAATAATAGTTTTCAAAATTAATGTTAATGAAGAAACTGCCACATATTTGGTCTTAGATGGGTTTTGGTACTGAGAGTGGTTTTAGAGGAACAGAATATTAAGGATGAGTTTTCTGAATTCGTTCTGGGGTTTCTGGAATCCATTCTCTAACTGGTAGATTTAGAGATGCTAATGACTCTATTTCCAGTAGCAGAGAGAACACTGCCCATGGTGAGATCTGGAGATGGAGACATTCAAAATGTTGCCACTGGATACTCCTTATCAGCCACTTAGAAGAAGCACAGAGCTAGGTGACTGTGTATATAATACTTTTGAACAATTTGGGAAAACTGGAAAGTAAAATAATGCAGGTTAGTTGCTTCTAAGGTCCTTGGACAAAGTGGTGAAAGAAAAGGATGAGCTCAGGGATTTGAATTTCCAGCTCAAGTCCTGCATAAATGACCTACAAACATCAATGTGTGCCCTGAAGGAGACCTTCATCTCCCATGGCTGTAGGGCTGAAATGGCTGACAATCAAACGCAGAATTTCATCCTGCAACTGGCTGAATGACAGCACAAGGTGAACTCTCAATCTCTCAAGGTATCTACTGTTAATGTGAGGGCACTGATTGGGAAAGAATGGCCTCCTAAAAGTCAGGATGAGACTGTGTGGAAAGGCCTTGAAGCTGGGGACATTCGATCCCTTCGCTCTGACAAGTTTTTTTTTTTTTTTTTGCCAGTGGACTAATGGCCTAGGTCTCCCCACTCCCCAGCAGCAGTGGCCTCTCCATCCCCAGTGGTATGTGCCTTTCCACCTCCACCTCCATTACCTGAAGAAGTGGCCCCCTCTGAGGCATTGTAATGCCCGTCATGAATCGGGAGTTGCCGGGCTCACCAAGCTATACAATTGATGGTGCACAGCATTACTCCATCATCAAAGGGAAGTGGTATATATATGACTGGGCCTGAGCAGGATCTTGAAGGCACAGTTAAGTTACATGAAGAAGTGGCCCAAATGCCCATGGACCCCACTCCTGCTATGTCCTACTTTCCTTTTCCCGGCCTGCACCTAGGGTCTCCCGGGGAGTTCTCTCCAGTGAGTTGATAGAGGAAGAGAAGACTGGGGCCTGGTGTATAGATGGTTCTGCATGATAGGCAGACACCACCCAAAAGTGGGCAGCTGTAGTACCAAAGCCTCTCTCTGGGACCTTCCTGCAGGACACGGTAAATAGAAAGCCTCCCAGTGGGCAGCCCTCTGAGCAGTGTACTAGTTCGTTCACTTTGCTTAGTAAGAGAGGTGGCCAGATGTGCATACCTATTCATGGCTGTGTCTAATGGCTTGGCTGAACGGTCAGGGATTTGAAAGGAGCATGGTTGGAAAATTGGTGACAACGAAATTTGGGGAAGACGTATGTGGGTAGATCTATCTGGATGAACAAAACATGTGAAGATACTTGTGTCTCATGTGAATGCTCACCAAAGGCTGACTTCAGCAGAGGATTAGAAAAATCAAGTGGATACAGGTGAGCCTCTTTCCCTAGCCGTCCCTGTCATTGCCCAATGGGCTCTTGAACAAAATGGCCATTGTGGCTGGGATAGAGGTTATGCATGGACATAGCTGGCTTAAAGGTGGAGGGGGACACATTACAAGAAATTTTGGTGGCCTCTAGAAGCTGAGAGTGACTCCCGGCCAGCAGCCAACAAGGAAACAAGGACCTAACTCCTTGTGAGCACTTGGAAATGAACTCAGCCAACAACCTCAATGAGTCTGGAAACATGTTCTTCGTGGAACCTCCAGAAAGGAGCACAGATCAGCTGACACTTTGGTTTATGTCTTGTGAATCTTGAAGCAGAGAAATGAATTCAGCCCATCTGGACTTCTGATTTACATAAGTGTGAGATAATAGATAAATGTGGATTTAAGCTACAAAGTTGGTGGCAATGCATTGACACAGTAGCAGAAAACTAACACAGATTTGCAATCTGAAGGCTGAATAGACATCAGTCGGGTGGAGGATGGAGGCATGGGGGAGACAGGGTGGGCATAGGCCAATTGGGTAACATGCACAGTCCTGGGCAGGAGGAAGGTTGGAAAAGTTAGGACTGAAAGCAAACCAGTGCGAGTGGATCATGGGGAGAGGCAGATGACAGTGGGACATGAGGTTGCAGAGACAGGCGGAAGCCAGGTCATGGGGGGTTTTGTGAGCCAAGGTAAAAAGTTTGGCCTGTTTGCAAAAACAGTCATGATTCTCATATTTTCAGCCTCAAAACCCTTTTATGCTCTTAAAAATTATTGAGGACCCCCACCATGACCACCCGAGCTTTTGTTTTTATATCTATAGATACTTACTCTGTTAGAATTGAAAGCTGGAAAGTGTTTAAAAATATTTACTTACTAATTCATGTTGTAAAAATAGTAAAACCCCAGTACACATTCATATTTAACTAGCTATATTTTCTAAAACAAAACAAAAATAGTAAGAACAATGGCATTGTTTTACATCTCTCTTTAATGTCTGGCTAAGAAGAGGAAAGCTGGGCTCTCGATCCTCCTTCTGCATTCAGCGTTTTGTGCTCTGTTGTCTTGATGGAAGTATGTGAAGGAAATTTGGCTTCACAAAGAAATATACTTGGAAAAAGGAGAGGTATTTTAATAGCCATCCTATTCTTCTTGGATCCTACACCAAAAGTCAATGAGTGGGAGTTTCTAAAAAGTTAGCTGCAATGTGAAATATGAAACCATGTCCACAAAATTTTTACACTTATTTTAAAAATATCAATCTATCTTGCACTTTGAATAGGTCATTGACCCACGCATGATTTTCAACACCTTGCCTTGGTCGTTTGAAAGATATTGGTTCAGTGATATTGACATATATTATACATATATAATATAAACATTATATACAATGTAATATGTATAATATAATATATAATACATATTATTTATAAAATAAATATATAAAATATTTTATTTATAAATATATACATATATTGTATTTATTTATTTAATAATTTTATTTAATTTAAATGAATACATATGTATTTGATCTATTTAATAATTTAATAATTAATAATTTGATGACTAATTAACTGTAAATTTAATAATTTAATAATTTAATCTATTTAATGAAATATTTATTATGTATATATTTATACATGTATAAAATAAACATTAATATTTAAAAATAACATTCATTGATATCACTACCACTCTCATCAGAAAAGTCTATGCATTGGGAATCTTTCATGTTCACAGGTGTAGATGTAAGTTTTCCAAAATTCTGATTTCCACTTGAAAGCAGGATTTTTGTCATTGGCAAAAAATACTGTCTTTTTCTTGAAGTGACAAGCTTCCTTATTTCATTTAAAAAAAAATGTCTGCAATACCCATGCCTGAATAACCATAGTTTTCTGCCAATAGTTATTTTTTTAAGTTTACTTATTGATTCTGAGAGAGAAAGAGCATGGGAAGGGCAGAGAGAGAGAGGGAGAGAGAGAACCCCAAGCAGGCTCCATACTGTCAGGATGGATTCCAGTGTGGGGCTCGATCTCACAAACTGTGAGATAATGAGCTGAGCCGAAATCAAAAGCCAGACACTTTTTTTTTTTTTTTTTTAATTTTTTTTTTTTTTTAATTTTTTTTTTTTCAACGTTTTTTTATTTATTTTTGGGACAGAGAGAGACAGAGCATGAACGGGGGAGGGGCAGAGAGAGAGGGAGACACAGAATCGGAAACAGGCTCCAGGCTCCGAGCCGTCAGCACAGAGCCTGACGCGGGGCTCGAACTCACGGACCGCGAGATCGTGACCTGGCTGAAGTCGGACAAAAGCCAGACACTTAACTGACTGACCCACCCAGGCGCCCCAGTCTGCCAGTGGTTCTTCCATGTACAAATGATGTTCCATGGACAAGAGCAGCTAGGTCAGCACACAACTCAGGTGCTTTTCCTCAAGGCAACCCCCGTACTTCAGAACAGAAATGCATTATTCATAGCTTCCATTTTCTAACATTGAATATTAAAAAGATATGTACTCAGGGTCAATATTTAATAGAAATAACAATATTTACTGATTTATCGCAGGCACTATTACATGCAAATGGCTTTGTGTCTTAACCGTGAGCGTGTGGTGGTAAAGAATACAATTACTGTCTAGTTTGGTGCCACTGCCTTGATTTACACTTCTTTTAAAAAAACGTTTATTTCTTTTTGAGAGAGAGAGAGGGAGAGGGAGGGGCAGAGACAGGGGGACAGAGGATCCGAAGCGGGCTATGTCCTGACAGTAGAGAGCTGGATGTGGGGCTCGAACTCACGAACCGTGACATCGTGATTTGAGCCGAAGTCAGATGCTTAACGGACTGAGCCACCTAGGTGCCCCTGATTTACACTTCTGTTATTTTGCGCCATCAGTGAAAATGTCAACAAGTGAAAAAGGCTAATAATGCCTTAGTATTCCTATGAATATAGATTTGACCTAGTCAGTCCCTGAAAGGGTCTCAGGGACGCCCAGGGCTCCCACAACAACACTTTGGAAATTCCTGTTTACAAAATAAACATTGTCTATGATGGATTTTAAGCAAGGCAGAGACATCATTAGAATTGACTACAGAAGAAAATTGTCCAGGTCAACCCAAGCACAAAAGAGTACATATACCATATGGTATAGCAGTAGTACATAAATAGTACAATGGCATCAGATTCCCAGAACCCTCGATTTCAATTGGATGTGTGCTTGCCAAACACCGTGTGTTGTTTGTTTGGAAGCACTAAGATGTAAAAAAGAGATTTAACATTTAGTAGGGGTTTACGACCGAAAATGACCATAATGCAAGGTGAAGAAAGGCAAATTCTACTAGGAAAGGTACACAGTAATTTGTGTGTTCTGAAGAAAGGGAGAGCGCTATCACATCTAGCTAGAATTATCATCAAGTGGCTGTCCTTTGAGATGACCTCGAGGTGGGGAAACGGGCAACAGGTGGAGGAAGGTGGGTGTGGGGATTATAAGCGAAGGAGGAAGGATTCCATGGACATGTGGACGGAATAGCAGGAACCTGGGGGGTCGGTAGAGGGGAAGCAGTGGGCAGACAACTTGAAGGGAAATGAGGTCAGATTGTGGAGGCTCTTGAACTCTAGGCTAAGGGGCTGGCATTTAATTTGACTGGCAAAGAGAACTGTCATATTTTCTTCTTGTGTTGTGTTTTGTTTAATAGGCAGCAAGAGATGTGACTTTTGTATGCAAGGTATCTCAGGACTTGGCTGACATTCTTCATTGCCAGGCAAGGGCACAGTTAAAGGGTTGCAGATGTGGAGTGGTTTTGGAAGTATCAGCAAGTGAAGGAGAGGGTAAGGGTCTTTACCAGTGTCACTTAGAGTTGTCTGTAAATTAAGACAGGTAGCAACAGTTATTTAACGACAAGTTTCTTTGTTAAATGAGTGAATCCTGCCAATGCCTATTACCCTATATTCTTCTAGAACATTCTGGATGGAGTGAGAGTTTTCTGGCTTCCCTGGATGGTAGTTCTAGTGAAAGTCTTTGAAGTACGACTGAGATTGGAATCCCAGCTGTGCCATTCTGTGGCTATTAGAGATCTGACAAGCTACTTAAAATGTTTGAGTCTCAGTTGCTTCGTCTATGAAATGAATATAAAAGTACTGACTCTACACGGTGATTGTGAAATAATGCAGGAAAACATGGTTAGAATAGTGCCTGGCTCGTCTCGGGATACCCAGGTGGCTCAATTGGTTGAGTGTCCAACTCTTGATTTCGGCTCAGGTCATGATCCCAGAGTTGTGGGATTGAGCCCTGTGTCAGACTCTGTGCTAAGCATGGAACCTGCCTAGATTCTCTCTCTCTCTCTCTCTCTCTCTCTCTCTCTTTTTCTGTCTCCCTCCCATGCCCCCTCCTCCGCTTGTACTTTCCCTCTCTCTCTCTCTCTCTCTAAAAAAAAAAAATAGTGCCTGGCTCATGGCAATCGCTCAATAAATGCCAACCATTATCATTATCCCTGGTTGAAAGTTCTAGGTCTTATAAGACTGAAAAGCCTGTTGAAGTGCACTTTATTCGTTGGCAAAATATTAATTGTGCACTCACCATGGGAAAAATCATGTGCAGGTGACTAAGTCAAGGTGATACGATGCTGTTTGATAGAACTTAAGAAGAGGAAGAACGCTCTCATGTGTCTGAGCCGACTCTTCCCCTCCTGTGAGTCCATCCTTCTGAGTATGGTATACAATTTCATTGATACACACATTTTCTTCCCATCAGAGAAGAGACTCTGCAAGTCATTATAAAGGTCAGAGTTTATATATGTGTGCAATGGCTTGGGATATAAAATATATTTCTTACTGGAAAACCATGAAGAGATTTTGAAAGCTACTGAAGTAGACCGTGAGCTTCCTGAGGACCAGGACAATGTCTTTTTTTAGGGCCATAGCCCCAGTGTTGAGACCATTGCATAAATATATGTATGGACTCAACGAATGCTTGTCGACTATGAAAACAAAATAAAACAAGCATATTTTAAAAGTTTATATCACAGCTACATGTCAAGTCCAGAAACAAAGGGCAGGAGTTCAACAGGCCTGGGTTATAAATTCTGGCCATCTTCCTAGTTGATTCATTCTGTCAAGCTCTATAACCTAGCCGAAACCCAGGGTTTTTTAAATCTGTAAAACAGGAATAATAATACATGTCTAGTAGAGCAGTTGTGAAGACTAAGTAGGATAAAGCTGATGTGGCAGAGAAAACTGCTAAATGTGCCGGCCCATTCGGTCACCGACCATATTCGTGAATACTAAGAAATCAAGAAGCAAGGCAGTTTCCCGAGGGTCATAAAATCTAATTCAAATCCATTTTGCTTTCCATTTCTGCATATTAGGGACAGGTACATTTTGGCCTGATTTAGCTGGCAAATGGTTATATTTCTCCCTCTCCTCTGCAGATCCAGAGACACCCAGACTTTGCTAGAAACTTCACTGTACCGTGTTTGGCCTCACAAAATAGGCAATGTTCTCAATGTACTAGACAGGAGCAGATGTGAAAATAACATCTGACTCAAAGTCTATAGCCCAGAGTTCTTTCAGAGGGATTATTTTGTTGAAGGTCACTTATTCTGGAGTCACGAAACTGGTATTTTGATTTATCAGGAAGGATCTAATCAGAGCTTAATATGTAAATGTTCAATTTATAAAGTTAATGATCTAATATTATTTGTAACATCCTAGAATTGCTCTTTGCTTTGTGAATTAATTATGGATATTTCATACTGAAGTATCATGCAAATCAGGAAGTACAATATGGAGAAACTGACAAAGGAGTGGAGATAAGAGACATTCAATTTCTTTTGTAGCCCCGTTTGGTCCCTGGTTATTCCTCAAGCCTACCACCCACACTCTTTTCCACATAAAATAAACAATCGAGTGAATCAATCTTCTCCTTTTATTTTTGCTCATTTTAATAAAAACTGGAGGTCCTCAGACTCTTCTGTTAATGCGTAGTTCATTAAAAAAATTTTAATATCTTGCAATTAGCGGTGAAAAAAATTTTAAGATTTTTTTGAAGCGTTGGTTTTGTCAATTTAATATTACTGTCAAGATTCTATCTAAAAATCACTTCGTGGCTTTTCCTGAGTCAGTTGGACATATGCCTGGTGGCACCGGGTGCGGTCTATACTTTGTGCACTTTTAAAGCAAAAGGAGAGCCAAGCCTTTTGGGAATTTCCTTCACTTGCTTTGTCTGGGGCTGTCAAAGTCTGTAACAATCAAACAATCATATGTTCATGGATAGGGAAAATCGTGTGCTGCCCAGAATATCACATTTGGGCATGCTAGTACATGATCCATATCTGTGTGTGCCTGCTTCACTTAACATGCATGGCGAAACCTGCTCGTTCCTACCTATAGGCAGTTTCTGCGAAGAAATCAACTTTTGCCAGTGTGTCCATGAACTTAAACTATGGACTTTTAAAACTGAGAGAAACGTTAAACTCACATAAGCAACCTCTTCATTTTGCAGATGAAAAACAATGAGGCCCAGAGATGGGGTTTCCTTGCCCACGGACACAGAACAAGCTACAAAGAAGTAAAGCATCATCTCAGCTCGGTACTCATTCTTATATGTACGTTCAGAAAATGGGCCACATCACAACACAGTATTCAAAGTCAGTAAAGGACAAGAGTTTTATAACCAGTAGTATTCCACAGAAATAGTATCATCTTTTGGGGCACCTTGGTGACTCAGTCGGTTGAGCGTCCAACTTCGGCTCTGGTCATGCTCTCATGGCTCATGAGTTTGAGCCCAGCTTTGGACCTTCTGTCCCCTTCTTTCTCTGCCCCTCCCCTGTGCATTCTCTCTCTCTCAAAAATAAACAAACATTTTAAAAAAAGAAATATTATCATTAAATGGAAGTAAAAAGTAGTAGCATTGTTATGGGACATGTGGCAAGAAACAACCTCGAAAATGTCAATAAGAAACTTGACGAAAGAGGGAAAATGTCTCTGTGTCTCTGGAAGGTTTTTTTTTTTTTTTTTTTTTTACAAAAGCTGACCACTTTGGTTATTACTTCTCAGGCTCAGGTGAGTTTTCTGAATCAAATAGCATGTTAGACTACATTTTTCTAATTGGTCACTGCACATTGAGTTCTTAGTCTTATTTTTTTGATTACTAAGTAAAGAAAAAAAAGTAAACCTTGAAAGACAATACAGATTATTCGATGAAATGATTTGCAACTTCCTGATGACTATATTTCTATTGAGAAATATGATAAAGCCACATTGCTGGCGATTTTCCCAGGATGAGATTTCATGGCATTTGGGCACATCAGAAATTATACATTGAGATGTATATATATATATATATATATATATATATATATATAATCAGTTTAATTAAATGTAATATTCTGTAGTCGATGGTATGGTAGCCTATGGGCTGATGAAAAATCTTGAAATGATATTGCAAAAATATTGAAAAATCATTGCACACAGATTCTGACTGTACTATAATATTCACACCTCTGCCTGCAGACAGAACTTTTTTTTTAATTTTTTTTTAACGTTTATTTATTATTTTTGAGACAGAGAGAGACACAGCATGAACGGGGGAGGGGCAGAGAGAGAGGGAGACACAGAATCGGAAGCAAGCTCCAGGCTCTGAGCCATCAGCCCAGAGCCCGACACGGGGCTCGAACTCGCGGACCGCGAGATCGTGACCTGAGCCGAAGTCGGACGCTTAACCGACTGAGCCACCCAGGCGCCCCAAACAGAACTTTTATTTTTTTTTTTATTTTTTTTATTTTTTTTTAACGTTTATTTATTTTTGGGACAGAGAGAGACAGAGCATGAACGGGGGACGGGCAGAGAGAAAGGGAGACACAGAATCAGAAACAGGCTCCAGGCTCCGAGCCATCAGCCCAGAGCCCGATGCGGGGCTCGAACACACGGGCTGTGAGATCGTGACCTGAGCTGAAGTCGGATGCTTAACCGACTACGCCACCCAGGCGCCCCCCAAACAGAACTTTTAATAACGTGAAAGTGATTTGCCAAAACAATTTTAATGTGGGTGTGATCTAATCTAAACCTGAAATTATTTTACACAATAGGTTAGATTTCCATTTGTATGTATACCAATGTTAGAAGAGGAACCAAATATCAGACGTACAAATCAAATCACAAAGTTATTTTTTGTTTGGAATGGAAATTGCCGTTGGACTTATGCCCTTATGTAAGGGCTGAATTATAGTCCATACACATCAGAATGCTGGCATCTTTTTTAAAAAAATTAAATAACTGACCTTTTTATTTTCAGTGGCATACAGAGGAAGTGTAAGATGAAGGTGGAGGAAAAGGAAGAATGTTTTAATAAATAATCCTGGAACAAATGGTTAGTCATTAGGGGGACAATTAAGTTCAGTTCTATCTGATGTCTTAGAGTAAAATAAAGTCCACAGAATTTAAAGATTTAAATGTAAAAAAAAAACAACAAACCACTGAAAGTACTTGAAGAACATATAGGTAAGGATTTTTATAATCTTGTAGTGGAGAATGCTTTTCTAAAGATGATGTAAAAGGCAGAAACTATAAAAGATTGACAGGTGTGAATATATAAGAATGAAAAAAAATACATATAGTAAAAACCCCATAGTCGAGCTAAATGCCAAACTTGGGGAAAACTATCATCACATATAACAAAGGATTGTTAGATGTAATATACAAAGAGCTCTAACAAATAAACAACAAATGAATATTCCAATAAAAAGTAGGGAAACAATGTAGATGACAATTCAGAAAAGAAGATATAAATATTCAGTTTCATGAATGAAAAGACAATCCCGCCAGTAACTGAACACTTGGGGGAAAAAGTGAGGTGTTTTTTTTGTTTCTGGGCTTTTTTTTCTGTTTTTGTTTTTGGCTTATCAGCAACCTTAGTTTGTTTTTTATTATGAAACACTCATGTTTGGAAAGGGAGTGTATTATTTGGGTTCCACCGTCATAGATGTCATCATTGTCATTTTGTTTTCCATAAACAGCCAGTTATCAGATTCGCTGTCAAGCCTGTTGTTAGATGTTTGAAAAATTAAAGGCTGTGGTTTTTTGGTTTTTTTTTGACAAAACAACTTCTCGAACTCCTCTGAGTCCTGTGATATCGTGTAGCGCTGAGTAGGAGATATTTTCAATGTCTGGACCTTCATGTGGCATGCACTCTGCGTATCTATGGAATGATGTGCTCACTGGGGAATGGAGAGCTGGCACAGAATTGCGAAATTTCCCCCACTAGTAGTTGGACAGATTGACATTGATTGATAGTTCTACAATAATACTTGATACTTAAAGACAGTTGGGATGTAATCAGTCTCCTCACAAATCAGCAAACCCCATGAGGTGACACATAGAGCACACCAAATCTTCGTCATCTTAGTCTAGTTTTCTTCCTTTTAACCTTTTTTATAATTGAAAAAAAATTTTTAAATGTTTATTCATTTTTGAGAGAGAGACAGCGCAAGGTGGGGAGGGGCAGAGAGAGAGGGAGACAAAGAATTCGAAGCAGGCTCCAGGCTCTGAGCTGTCAGCATAGGGCCTGATGCAGGGTTCAAACCCACGAACCACGAGATCATGATCTGAGCTGAAGTCTGATGCTTAACTGACTGAGCCACCCATGCATCCCAATCCTTTGAACTTTTTATTGTTAGATTTTACAAATGTACAGAAGGTTTGAAAGTACCATGACTACCCATATCTACCATTTCGATTCAACAATCAAAACCACCATATTTTAAACATTTTGGAGGCTGTTTTTAAACAGCTTTCTAGATCTAAACACAAATATGGGTATGCAAGAATGAGATCATACTTTCCATGTTGTTCTGCAATATTTTTTAGAATTTTCATTTAAAATATAAATATCTTCTCAAGTTTCACTGAATATTCTTCCACAACCTCATGTCGAATGGCCCCTTAGTATCTGTTATATGGGTTGATGATCATTTTCATAACCAATTCTCCATAATTGCACATTGGTATTGTTTCCAATTTGTCAGTATAATAAAAGAAAAAAATCAATGAAATTCGTGTCTTTTTGCCTTTGGATGAAAACCTCCTGGTGTGGTTCTTGAACTGGGGATTAAGGTGTCAAAGGACGTGTGCATTTTACATTTTGCTTAGTCTACTATTGAGGAAAAATTGGTGGCAGACACTCCAAAAGTCTACTTGAGATTTGATGGCATCATTTAAATGCTACCATTGAGGAATTAGTAGTTTCTTGTAAATAAAATTTACAACTACCTGAAGCATACCTCTTTTGATACCAAATAATTTTTAGCTCTTTAGGCTAAAATACATCTTTAAAATGTATCGCATGTCCCTCTGATTTCTTGCAAAAACTATGCTCAATATAGTTTAATCCATATTACTTTTGTTGTGTAAAGATTCAAGTCATGGTGGTTTTTTTCTGGACTTCTGCTCCCACACTAAATGGCCGCAGATTCTCCTACATTCCTTGCATTTTCATGTCCTCATGTGTGGGATACAACAATCTCTCTTTCCTTCTCTCCTCTACCCCTCTTCTTACATTAATAATCTAATCTAATATTGCAAGAAGAATGGAAGGAAAAACAATAATCAAACTTATTAAGCCATAATTTGTATCCCATTCCTAGTCAATAGAATCTGACCTGAGGCAACTCACCATTTCTCAGAACCCTTTGCTATTGACTTCCTGGTTGACATCTGTGTAAAGTTGGTTGAGATTGGTAAGAATCTGACCTGAAGATTATCATTGTGTTTCTACCACAATGCAATTAGTTCTTATCAATATAATTATTTCAGTTAAGGCCAAGTTTACATAAAGCTTATGTTATTTATCTTAACTCAACTTTGTCCCTAAGCCTAGCCTCTCCAACAAAAGGAGGAAACTATCAGAGGCAGAAATGTCCACTCCTGAACAGAAGGTTTCATTAAACTATTCCTTTCTGGTAATTTTTCCTATTACATATTAAATGGCAAGCTCTACATTTCTATTATAAAGTGGCGGTTTTGTCGTGGAAATTAACTTATAAACAGTACTCAGGGCACATTTTATGGGAGAAAAAAGGATGTAAGGAATTATCTGAACTAGCAGCCTAACAGTTGCTCAAATTTGCTCACACTCAAGCATGAGCTGGGTCTACATAATCAAAGTGAAGTGGAGAATTAAGGTAATTTGAGATAATGCAGACCAGAAAAATCTACCCCAAACCTTTCACCTAATTGCATCAATTATCTAATTGAAGCAAACCATGGGGAATCGGGGCTTCAATTATTCTGATAATTGATTTAATTTTCATTTCATTTTGTGTATGAAAATACACCCACGTACACTCTACCTTGAAGCTTTCTATTTAGTGACAGGCTAATGCAGCCTTCATCACTTCAACTGACATCATTTGTCACTTGTCATTTCCTTGCACCAGCACATCCTGGCCATCAGACTTCATTGGCATGGCCATACTATAGCTCTAGGGGGAAGTTTCAACTTTCTACGACTTGCATTATGCAACTGGACATTGTCTTTTGGAAGTGAGGAGTGGAAAAGTCCTACATTACTGATATGGACTTGTTTATCAATTTTTATTCTATTTTTGTGTTTTACAACATGATTTCTTACTTTTCTGGTCTATCTGACATGTTGTTGGAAAACTTTAGTTGGAGATAAGAGGACCAGGGGAGATTTTCATTGCTCAGTTCTGCTAATTCAACATGAAAGTATTGATATACTGTGCTCATACAGAACTCAAAAGAGTCCAACACGACACCAAATATACAACTTCCCACATTAGCTAAGCCCTCTGAACTGGCTGTAGGGGCCCACTAGTTAGTCCCTTAGCTCTTGAAAGCAGAACATTCTCCTTCTGTTTTCTTGCCCAATCACTAGCAACCTTGAGCACTTACTTCAGAAGCATCAGCCATTTGCCTCCTCAGACTTCGCCACTAATGAGTACCTGAAGACTATTCAATCCCAACCAGTATCACAAACAGAAACAGAAAAGTGTAGAAAATTGTAGGAGTTACTCCATTCAACAAACATTTAGTGGCACTGATCTGGGCCCTGGAGATAAAAGATAAATATAGTCCCTGCCCTCCAAAAGGTTTCAGTGTAGTCAAGGACAGAGACAAGTAAACTGGCAGATTTCAATCCAAACTGAAAGTGTTCTGAGAGTGTAACTGATCACAGGATACTAAGTACACACACACACACACACACACACACACACACACACACGGTGGGGGGTTGGGGAGGGGCCCTGGGGGTTGGGAAAGACATTCCAGACATTCCAGGCCATGGAGTTCAGCTTTAGATTTAGGCCGATAGAACACCATTCATGAGTTATGAAAGGGGAAACGGAATTATGAGATCACTCTGGCTGTGTGTCAAAGAAATTGGTAGGGAGTGAAAAAGATGTCAAGAACAGCAATTACCAGGGCGCTTCAGTGGTTCGGGTAAGAAAGGATGCAGTGAAAGATAAAGATGAGTCAAGAAAGGTATTAGGAGTCAGAATCAGTAGGATTTAGTGATCAGTGAGATGTGGGTGGGGGGAAGGAGGAGAGGTGGGTCCCCAATAAAGACCCTTAGTTTCTAGCTGGGGCAACGAGGTGGGTGGTGGCACCATTCACGGAGCCAGGAAATACAGAACGAGGAGATGTGGGGTTGTTTTTTAAAAATATTGTTCAATAGAACATTGTTTATTAACAGAAAAACCTTTAATATGACCTTAGGCTAACACAATAGATGTCAATGAAGACTCATAAGAATCAGAGATTTTATCCTATATCAAACTTAACTAAAACTTTAAAGGATGCAGGTTATTTAAAGGATAGAGAGGCAAATATACTGGCAAAGCATAGACAACCCTCTAGTGTAAGTGAAGAATATTTCTTTAATAAAAATAATTGCTGACACTGATTTTTCCATTTCATAAATTCAGATTTTATTACCTCAGATTTTCTTAAATCAGGGTCCACTTCTAGTTATATCTACAGTTATTGTTTAAATACATGGGAGAGAGTCTTATTGATGCCATGTTTTTATTATTACTTTTAGGTAGATTTGCAGTAAAATGGTTGTTTAAACTAATTACTATAAATACTGTTTGCTAGTTATTAAGTAATCGAATATTCAACACTACATATACTTTTTTTCCCTGGAACATTTCTTTCTGTCACTTTTCTAAAAACATTTACAAATTTAGCCTATCATGACTGAACCCTTAAAAATGAGCTAGAACCAGGGCACCTGGGTGGCTCAGTCCACTGACTTCTGCTCAGGTCATGATCTCACGGTTGGTGAGTTCGAGCCGTGTGTGGAGCTCCATGCTGACAGCTCAGAGCCTGGAGCCTGTTTCGGATTCTGTGTCTCCCTCTCTGCCGCTCCCCTGCTCGCACTCTTGTCTCTCTGTCAAAAATAAATAAGCATTAAAAAAATTAGCTAGAACCCTCAGCATCTACAGGAAATCCAGCTTGCAATGTCGTTAGTATTTTTGGACTTGCAGATGGTCCCGCTGGCTAATGTTTAATAAAAGGTAGAACATGAATGTAGCTTTGTGAGAGCCATTCATGGTTGTGGGCAATCAGTGCACCTGCAAGCTGCCGGTCAGGATACCCTGACCACTCTTTGGCAGTCTTGTTTGGTGAGAGAACATTTATGGGGTCAAGTGGAGAGCAATCGGATGTGCCAGAACAAGGCAGGTTAATAAAATGCAGAACAACCAACTGGCTGTCGAAATCTGAAAGTTTGTTTTCAATTTGAGAAAACAAGGGGGCGGGGAGTGAGAAAGTGGGGGGCGGCTCCTTCATACAAAGGACAAGCACCGTACTGAACCCCTCACTACCCACCCCACTGTCATGCGACTTCTATGATCCCACATCACAACAATTTTATTCAAGTCCACTTCTGTGTATTGAACATCCAATACGGGCTGGGCCTAGAACAACAAGGGTGAATACTGCAGTTTCTGGCCTCTGGGAACTTATAGTTCAGTGTGGGTGACAAGCACATTAGTGGATAAGTACGCAACGATGTATTTAGGGCTCTGATACATGTGTGCACAAAGTGTTGTAGGTTGGGGTCAGAAAGTACAGGGACATAACTGCATCGGAAAGGGTGTGTACTTTGTCCAACAGAAAGTCCTTGAAGCTTTGTGAGCGGTGAAGTGACATGGTCAAAGGAGCGTAAAAGAAAATCTGGTAACTTTGTGTAGTAAGGACGAGGACATGGGAGAAATTACAGGCAAGAAAGTAATTAGGAGACCATTTGATTAATTCTGGAATATGACGACAAAGATTTGAATTCAAGTAGTCCTGGTGGTAAGGAAAATAAACGATGTCCATTAATTTAATGGACGAATTGAAATCAACATGGCCTGGTGGCTGAGTGGTCAGGAAGGGCAAAGCAGAGAATGGCTTTGTGTGTCTGTAACTGACAGTGTGGTGGAGCCATAACAGAAACGGAAGGCTTATTCGAGAGGGGCACAATTCGAAGGAGAGAGGCTATGCTGTGTTTTCAGCATGTGTGTTTTGAGTGGCAATTGAGCATCCAAGTGGAAATGGGCAGCACGTAGCTGGACACATAGGCTTAAGCACAGGAAGGAGGGCAGGTGCAAAGAGGGAGGATTGTAAGCATTCTACACCTAGGGGACAATTGAGACACAAAAAGCAACATGTTATATGAGTCCAGTTATATGAAAGGTCTAGAACAGACAAATCTCTAGGGCTTGGAAAGTAATCTAAAGTAGATTAGTGGTTGCCTAGGTTGGGGAGGGGCAGAGAATAGCTGCTCAATGGGATTTCCTTTTGGGGGTAATGAAAATATTCTGAAATCAGACTGTTGTACTAAAAACTGCATCGTATGCCTTAAACAAGTGAAGTTTATGGTATATAAATGATATGTCCATAAAAAAGCAAGTAGCATAAAAGTAAAACCTGAATTCAAAAGAGAAACAGACTCCTAAACCTCGACCTCCTCTCCTACTGTGAACACACGCAGGTGCACGCGCGCGCACGCACACACACACACACACACACACACACACCCATACATCCCTATGGTTTCAATTAGTGCAAGCCAGCGAAGGAAAGAGGAGAGTAAAATGTCCAGATAGAAAGGGGGGTGGCACACAAAGGAGCAGGAATCCCACAGAGCCCAGAGGGCAGTGCTTGCACAAAGGTGTCTTTGCAGGAGAACCTGGGTAGCTCGGTGGGTTAAGCATCTGACTCTTGGTTTTGGCTCAGGTCATGATCTCACAGTTCTTGGGATCGAGCCCTGAGTAGGGCACTTAGCTGACTGTGGAGCCTGCTTGGGATTCTCTCTCTCCCTCTCTCTATGCCCCTCCCCCACATGCACTGTCTCTGTCACTGTCAACATAAATAAATAAACTTAAGAAAAAAGAGAGAGAAAGGCTCCTTTGCAAAAGGTGGGAGGGAACAGGTGAGGCTGCTGGCTTCTGGAGGCACTGGGGATCAGGCAGACTGGCAGGGGCTGGTCGGGGGCGGGGGGGGAAGCAGAGATGAGGTGTTGACCAGAGAGGCACATGGCCAGGGCTAAGAGAATGGGAGTGCTGGGTAGGTAGAATAAGACCCTGGGGAAGGAGGCAGGGAAGGGAAAGGCGGCAAGCGCTCCTGAGAGGCAAGGGGAAGACAGCTAGCTAGCAGTCCCAGATCCCCAGCTGAGAGAAGTGGGCCAGAGATTGCAGAGGCAGACAGGTGAGCCCAGGGGAAACCACAATGGAAAGCATGACCCAGGACCGGGGAGGGTGGCTCCTGAATTTTGCACTGAGAATTTCTAGCAGAATTCCTAGCAGCCATCTCTGGGCTGGCTATAGTTGTTCTGGAGCGTGAGAGAAAAAAATAAATAAAAATACAATCAAGAACCTGATAATATAAGAAATTCTGTTGCAACACACGAAAGATTCTAAGGGTCTGAAAAATCTAGTTCAAACCGGTTCCCTTATCAGCTACAATAAGAGCTTGAGTAGTCACCACCCTTGGCTATGGGCACTTCTGCTTTAAAATATATTTCTTTCTGCCTAGGGATCATTTTAAGATAACATCATCCATAAGGGACATAGCCTTCTAGATAGTTGAGATTTCTGTAATTACAGATATAGACATAAAGCAACTAAATATATATAAATAGGGACAAAGGGCCTGATTAGTTGAATGCAGTAGTATGCTTTGGGTTTTCTATCTTGGTGGGAATTTGATACATTTTGCACTATTCCGGACTCTTTTTTCTACCCGGATTCTTCTTTCCCAAGGCATCTGGATGGCTAACCCCCATCCTTCTTTCAGGTCTTCGACCAAGCGTCACTTTCTCAGTAATGTCTACCCCTATCATCCTGTTCTGTAGTGCAACCTACCCAACACACCTTGCATTACCAATCCCCTAATCCTGCCCTATCCTTTGTGAAAATCTCCAGATCATTTATAATCTTCTAACATAATGTGTAATTTAGTTGTTTTCATGTGTATTGCTCATTGTCTCTCCTTCCCTATTAGAAGATGAGCTCCATGGGAGCAGGCATCTCTGCCATTTTTTGCTCCTTGATGTATTTCCAGCATCTTACATAGAGCTTGACATATAACAGATGCTCAATAAATATTAGTTGAGCAAATTAATGTATCAAGTTATAGAGCTGGTTTCGTGTACTTTTGACAGTTATGTGATGTTGACAAGCATCACGGCATTTTCTCCATCGTTTGGGAGTTCAAAATGTTGAAATTCCTCTTCCCTTTCCTTGACAACCGTCCCCATCCTACACCTGTAACTCCAAGCTCTTTGTTTGAAAACGGACATATCTGATTCTAGGTAGTGAGTAGAGAACTACATACAGATTAAATATCAAAAGAAAATGAACTCTCTGCTCTAGTACAGGAAATACAACCAAGGCTGGATAAAACCAGAAGATCAAGAATGATCGCACACAATAGTCTTAGATGTTTGAAGACGGGAATAAGGTGTTAGGATTCCTATCCTCAGATTAAGATACACTGACAGTTGAACAGGAAGACTTCTGTGTAATTAGTGAGAAGCTAGATGTAGTATCCTATGTGATCATCCTAGAAGAGTCTTCAAGAAAAGAAAGTGATGAATGTAGATATCTTACTGCTGTGGTTAGTAGAATGAACCTGATTCTGAATGACATAAGAAAATCTTCCTGGTAAAGAAAAGCATGGAAGACATTTCCTGTTGCTTCTTGGAATGAAGGCACCACTAGGAAGAGGTGATTTGGATTTGGGAAGCATTTCCATGGGCTTGTGAGGACGGCAGCTTTGAACTTGGGAAGCAGCTTAATGTAGTGGAAAGAACATGGGCCCTGGGGGTCAGATGAATCATTAAATTCTGGCTCTGCCACTTATGTTTCTACCTCGAAGACAGTCTGAGGAGGAGAAGGAAGAGTGGCTTTTAGTAACTTAGAGGAACACGGTTTCAGGGCTTATAACAATGGGGCTGGCCTAAAGGTGAATTCTTGTTTGGATAGGAAAAGAATGAGGTCTGTGCTAGGTGAGTGCAATGACTGATGTCAAAGTAAACTATTTCAAACCATTCTGATCATATCCAATGATGCTTGAGAGATCATAAACCAGTTCCATTACTGCTTGATAGAATCAGAGGGAGATGTTCAGTGGCATCAGAAAGGAGGTATAAGAGATGTTTTATCTAAGCATTATATGGTACACCTAGTAAAGAAGAGGGCCATTTTGAGACCATCTGCCTCCATTACCACTTGGAAATTGGGGTGTGGGAGAAAAAAAACAACCTTCTAAGAGCCTTGGGTGCGGCTAGAAGACTCAGTAGCTGTGAAGTTAGGTAGTTAAAAGTGTGGACTCTGGATTCGGGCACACCTGGGTTTCAGATGTTACTTGCTATAAGTGCTACCTTGAGTTAGTTAATTTCTAGGCTTTAGTTTCCCCAGCTGTAAAATGGGCTTAATGAAATGATGCATGTAAAGCACTTAGCGCAGGGCCAGGCACATACAAATGTGTTACATAAATATGCTTTGCTATTGGCTAAATACCAGCCACCAAAATTGTCATAAAAGAGCAATGAGCCCAAAAGTTGGCCCCATCGTTTCAATGATTAGTTTCTTTTTTTTTTTTTTAGTGTTTTTCCTTTTCATAATTTATTTTTTTTTTATTTTTTAATATATGAAATTTACTGTCAAATTGGTTTCCATACAACACCCAGTGCTCATCCCAAAAGGTGCCCTCCTCAATACCCATCACCCACCCTGCCCTCCCTCCCACCCCCCATCAACCCTCAGTTTGTTCTCAGTTTTTAACAGTCTCTAATGCTTTGGCTATCTCCCACTCTAACCTCTTTTTTTTTTTTTTTTTTTTCCCTTCCCCTCCCCCATGGGTTTCTGTTATGTTTCTCAGGATCCACATAAGAGTGAAACCATATGGTATCTGTCTTTCTCTGTATGGCTTATTTCACTTAGCATCACACTCTCCAGTTCCATCCATGTTGCTACAAAAGGCCATATTTCATTTTTTCTCATTGCCACGTAGTATTCCATTGTGTATATAAACCACAATTTCTTTATCCATTCATCAGTTGATGGACATTTAGGCTCTTTCCATAATTTGGCTATTGTTGAGAGTGCCGCTATAAACATTGGGGTACAGGTGCCCCTATGCATCAGTACTCCTGTATCCCTTGGATAAATTCCTAGCAGTGCTATTGCTGGGTCATAGGGTAGGTCTATTTTTAATTTTCTGAGGAACCTCCACACTGCTTTCCAGAGCGGCTGCACCAATTTGCATTCCCACCAACAGTGCAAGAGGGTTCCTGTTTCTCCACATCCTCTCCAGCATCTATAGTCTCCTGATTTCTTCATTTTGGCCACTCTGACTGGCGTGAGGTGATATCTGAGTGTGGTTTTGATTTGTATTTCCCTGATAAGGAGCGACGTTGAACATCTAGTTGTTATGGTCACAGATATGACAATATCAGAGTTTGGGGGTCCCACTAAAAAGTGTAGTCAAGTCAGACTGAAATGGAATGAAGTCAAAGCAATAGCAGTTAGGAGGGTTTGAAACTAATCATTGATTCAATGGGACCCCCAAACTCTGATATTGTCATATCTGTGGCCATAACAACTAGAAACATAGCAGATGACTTACCTGTCAAATGGGAAAAGCTAGTTTCTTCTTCCCTCTTCTCCAGGCAAATTCATATTAAGGGAAGAATATCCAGGGAATCATCAAATTTGCTCACACAAATGGTATCAAGAAAAAAATTAGCCTCAGTTAAGCCTACACAGCATATTCATCTACAGTCTCTTTAAATTCAAATAAACTTAGAAAAGAATGCTTAAAAAACATGGCTTAAAGAACTCATTGGCCGGAGCATCTGGGTGGCTCAGTTGGTTAAGTGTCTGACTCTTGATTTCGGCTCAGGTCATGAGCTCACATTTCACGAGTTTGAGCCTCTCTCTCTCTCTCTCTCTCTCTCTCTCAAAAAATAAAAAAAAAAAAAAGAAGTCATTAGCTAAAATGCTAAGCATGGTGTTAGTTACCACATGAGCCAGCAATTACAATTCTGGGTATACAGAAAAATGAAGATGTATGTCCACACAAAAACTTGTACACAAACATTCATAGCAGCACTATTCATAATAGACAAAAAGTTGTAACAACCCAAATGCCCATCAGCTAATGAATGGATAAACAAAATGTGGTATATCCATACAAGGGGCTATTATTCATCCATTAAAAGGAATAAAGAGCTGATATAATATGGATGAACCTTGAAGAAATTATGCTAAGTGAAAGAAGCTAGACACAAAAGGTCATGTATTATATGATTCCACTTATCTCAAACATTCAGAATAGGCAAATCTACAGGGACAAAAAGTAGATTGGTGGCTGCCAGGCGCTAAGTGGGGAAGAGGTTGGAAGGTTACTGCTTAATAGGTATGCGGTTTTTTATTGGAATGATACAAATGTGCTAAAATTAAATAGTGGTGATGATTGTACAAGTCAGTGAATATGTATAAAACTGAATGGTACGTTTTGACGGTGAACTATACTGTAGGTGTATAGTCTGGACGGTATTACATCTCAATAAAGCTGTTAACAACCCCCATTGGCACATTTAATGTTTATAATTGACGACCTTGGGATTTAGAATGTTTATTTTGTGCGTGAGCAGCTCCCTTCTCTACCACTGCTGCTAACCGTGTATGATAATGTAGCTAATGGAGCAAATGAAGGCAGAAAGGCTAATCATTGTTCTTGTACTTGTAGGCAATAAAAATAATCCCTTTGCCTTCTGCTCAAAGGGCTTTCAGAATAAGTTCCTTACTATTTGTCTTTAGCCAGGTTTATTAATTTCCTGCATATTCTCGAGTGCTAGCTCACCCCAAGTGAGCCCGTCTGCCCAGTTCATAATTATGTCTAGATCTATTGCCACAGCCTACCGTTACTTCTGCAATCAAGTATTAATGCCACGTTTCCTCCAGTTAGTTGAGGAATTTCAAATTGCTACTGATTAACCCTGGAACCATTCCCTAAATGGGTATAAATAAAGAGAATGTGCTTCAATGTTAGATGAGAAACTAGGAGACTGCATTATCTGTTCCAGGCAAGCCATCACCATTTCCAAGTTGGAGTTCAAATTTTTTTCTCCAAAAACTAGGTTTCAGAAAGGTATACCAGATCACAGTAGGACTGAGAACATATGAATACAATAAATACAATGTGAAAGGTTCACTTGTGGCTCCTTTAAATGTCAAATAAGACCATGGTCACTGAAAACTTTCTTCTTCCTTTTTATGACAAGAATACCTGTTGGTGTCACGTAGGACATGACTTAACAGTTCTCAAATCATTTATCAGCTGATAAATTATAAAAAGTAAATTATTACAGGAAGGGAAAGGAGCAAAAGCTAACATTTAAAAAACTAGCCTGTGAGTTTAAAGAGATCACATTTTGATACTTGGAGCTGTCCATTGGCCATGCCTTGCGTTCTGCATTAGATGATTAAGAGCAAAATCCTAACTTTAATTGAGCCCTTTTATAGGAGAGGGGTAGATTATACATTATTTCATACATTAGCCTGAACCAGAATACCTGCTTAAAAGCTCTATTATCTCCAGATAGATTCCAATAAAATTATTTCAAGAAAGATACTTTCTTTCTGAATTCCGAGATAAAGGCATGTTTTTAGCAGAGGGAACAGCAGCTTACTCCTTAACTCCACAAGTCAGGACTTGTCAGTCTACCACCATTATGCTACGACATTCACAGGCTAACACAGGCATGTGCCAAAGGATGAGACTTCATAGTCTGTAACTCATGTCACAGGAAATCTTCAGGATCTGGATAGAAACTCACATAGGTTCCAAGTATCTTAAGGACTACAATGCCTTTTAGGGATGCTCAAAATCAGATTTTTTAAACTTTTTTTTTTTAATTTAGAGAGAGAGCGCGAGCACCAGTAGGGGAGAGGGGCAGAGGGAGGGAGAGAGAGAGAATCTTAAGGAGCCTCCACATTCAGCACAGAGCCTGACGTGGGACTCAATTCCATGAGTCTGGGATCATGACCTGTGCCGATTTCAAGGATCGGATGCTCAACCAACTGAGCCACCCAGACACCCCACAAAATCAGATATTTTAAAAGATGCTTTGAACAAGCAGATAGTGGAAGGGTAAAGCAAGGGATCCCCATAAGCAAGTAATTCTCAGGTGTGTGGAGAGCAAAGTCCTCCCCCCCCCCCACAACCCTGCAAAATTTCATTTTTAAGTAATCTGTACACCCAGTGTGGGGCTTGAACTCACAACCCCAAGGTCAAGAGTCACATGCTCTACCCACGCAGCCAGCCAAGCACCCCAGAGCAAGGTCCTTCAAATAATTGTAATTGAGTCTGTCTCTTCCACTGGACTGTGGGCTCCTTGAGAGTAGTCTATTTCTGTTTAATTGCTGAATTCCTCAGTGTATAGCACATTTTAGGTGCTCTTTAGATTCTTATGGCCCTTAATGCGTTGGCAGAAAAGAAACTTGAGAAGGGCTAGGAGTCAGTGTACCTGTTCTGTGGGTGCCCTTGAGTAGTTCCCTTGCATCCCAAGGGGAAATAGGGGAGCGAGCCCTATTTCAGTGGTTCCCAGCCCTGACTGCACACCTAAAATCACCAGAAGAGCTTTAAAAATGCAGATGTCAGGGCCTCATCTCCAGAAAATCTCATGTAATTGGTTTGGGGTAGGACTGGCCACAGGTGTTTTTTATTAGTCCTTCTAGTGTGTGGCCAGGGCTGAGAACCACTGCCCTGTAGTAATATAGGAATTCAATCCACTGGTGGTTGTGAGTCATATATGTTAGTATGCTAGAGAGTCATCTTTTTGTTAAACATATGGCTTTCTTGGTCCTACCCCAAGAGATCCTGAATCACTGGGTTTGGCAAGATGCTTCAGCCAAGAATCCACATTCGTAATAAGCACATGATTCGGATGCAGTGGGTCCAAAGACCATGCCTCCAGAAACGGTACCATGGAGCCACTCCCTTTGTCCTCTGAAGGCACCTGGGTTAGCTTTGAGAATAGAAACCCAGCAAACAGCGTGACGTCTGTTCTTAAAACAAAATAGAACTGTTTCTATCCTCTTGCCATCAAACGCAAGAGTGTTCATTTCTCTGGTGAGTGGTTCTATGGTGCGGAATTTTCACCTGCTTGATCATTCATTAGCTCAAGACTTACCTGAAATGCAGGCTGGGAACAACCAGTTGTTCTTTCTGTGATGCCATTGGTCCTATTAAGGCAATTGTCTCAAACATTTTTGATCCAATGACATTAGACAAAACACAGTTGTTTCCTTTGCATCCAGCAGCCTTGCAAGGAAGTATGAAAGTCCAGTATTTTCATTTTGAAAAATGGGCAGTTTGAGGCAGAAACTGACCCTAAGGCAGGGCTGTATTAGATTGGGAAAAATCAAAGCCTTGATTTGATTTGTGTCAAAAGCACTTTAACATCTCTGACCTAATTTTTCCTTACTAATCCCCTTATGAAGCAAGGTGGGGCAGGTGTCATTCTCGTCCATCTTTGAAGCTTCAGGTTCCAGCTTAAGCAACCATTCCTTCGGGCTAAGTTTTGTCCTCTCCGTGGGTCTTTTCATGTGAAGATACTCTAGCAATAGGTTACATGGCATTGGATATTTTCAGCAGGTGGCTTTCTGTTTGCTAGGGGAGAAAACTGGCAAAGAGAGAGCATTGAAAACCAAATAAAAGGGAACCATTACCCAAAGGGGCAACCCCAAGAGAAGTGATTGTGGAAGAAGAATGTTCTAGATCAGTTTCATTTATTTCTCAAGTCACCTGGAGCAGGCCTTGGGACCCAAATGCAAATGAGGCAATTTGGGGACATTGCCATGTTTGCTGGAACTGTGTTCAAGGACACGTTCCTCATTGATAGCAAAAATATTGAGATTTGAGAGAAAATAAATTGCCTTGAAATTAAGATACCATCAACCTACCATCTCCTCTTTTAAAAATGTTGACCTTTGGGAATGTAAAGTCTTTCAATACTAAATCAGTCTGGATGATATTGAATTATGCCCTTAACATAGGGAAGAGGCCCTCTTATCTTCCTCTTTGGAAAAGGAAAGCTGTTCTCTATAACTACCCTCCTTTGTAAATCTGAAGAGTCATCTTTATTTTCCAGACTGTCTTCTCCTTATCACTGTGATTTGTATATTCCTTGAAAAGAGAGACGGAGAGAGACAGAGAGAGAGAGACAGGGGTCAGGATCTAGCCTTAGTAATATGAGATGGAGTTTGGATAGAACCAAACAGAAAAACCTAGACTCAGAGTCCAGAGCTCAAGGAATCTCTGGAGTCTGAGAAAGTCTAAATATGGGTGCTTCACTGTGGAATCTGACGTATGGGGGATGTTTACATGGAGATATGAGTTCACATGGCTAGTTCAAAGCAAACTACTGGGCAATATGTACTCTTCACAGAGGTCAAGGTAGAACCCAGGGGCCAGGGGTTCCATGCAGGGTAACTGGGAGGTCAAGATCAGAAGAGAATTGTCTTTATAGATGACAGGCTGTTCAGGCAGACGAATGCCTTACTGTGACCATCAGAGATAAGGTTATCAAGCTGTTCAAAGACAGTTGGGTATGTAATCACCTTAGCTGTTAGCTGCATGGATGTCAACAACTGGCACCTTAAACCTGAGACACAAATGACAGAAACATAGTTTGTGAGAAGTCGGGTCATAAGGGAAGAGCAGGATACCCCTGATTCAAGAGTCATCCAAAGGACAGCTGAAGACCTGGGGTCTTGGCCCTAGCTCTGCCATGAGCTCATAGTGTGGGACCTAGGCAATTCAGTCATATTTATCAAATGAAGGAGTCAAGATAGCTCAGTTCTAAACCGATATGGCACTCGTGTATTGCAGTGCTCTTAATAGTTTGTCACTTGCAGTATGGAAGTGTTCATGACACTGGAGGAAATATGTCCCGCACAGGATTGTCATCTAGTATGTGGGTGCCAGGGGGAAAGGTCGAAACTTATTTATGTGGGGCACTGTTTCTCAAAATGTAATATGCTTACGAGTCACCTAGGGATATTGTTAAAAGGCAGATCCAGATTCAGTAGGTCTGGGGTGGAGTCTGAGGTTCTGCATTTCCCACAAGCTCTCAGCTGATGCTGATGTTGTTTGGCCACGGGCCACACTATGAGTATCAAGTGGATGGTGGATCATGCCATCTGAAACTCTCTGATCCTTAAGTCTAATTACTCACTATCTTCCCGTCCCTCCTTCTCTCAACTCTAGGTCAGTATTGGCCCCAGATACCAGGCTTTGATGCACCTGTTGGTGGGTGGGGCCAAGTAGGTAAAATGTGGAACTAGGAGGACCGTTGCCCCAGTCCGACCCCAGTTGCCAGTCCAGTTGACGGTGTGCTGTATACAATACGCGTCAGCTGCCCTGACTCTGGGTTCCATGATCCTACTAGCTGTTGGCGTTGGTAGAGCTCCTTTGCCGCATCAAATTGGTGGACACGGTCGCCAGTGACATCCACTGGGGGAAATTCATGGCATTATAGGGTGAGATAGCCCATTTGCATCAGAGAAGCAGGCCCTTAAAAAACGAGAAAGAAACACTGTTGGGGAGAAAGGATGGTCAATCCACTTGGGAAAATTTTCCAAGACCCCTTGCATTAAAATATCCATCTCACTTTACCTTTATGATTTCATGAATAACCATTTTCTGTCTCAGACAGTGAGCTCTCCTTGTTTGATACTGTATGGCTGGGGCCAACCACAGCACACCATATAGGGTGGGTGTTCGGCAAATATTTGTTGAATGTATGACTGAACGAATGAACCAAGGAGTCAGAGCTTAAAGGAGTCTTCTGTGGGGGATTCAGCAGGAGGAGCAACAGACCAGCGGGAGGCAGAGAGCAGGGAAGCATGCACTCATTCAGGCTTCTGAAGTGCCCCTGCCCTTGCACTCTCCTTTGTTGTTCAGTAATACACAACAGGATGCACCTGCCCAGACATGGGGACTCTAGCTGGGTAGCTAGGAAAGCTGATACAAAGCCCCTGTTAATTAAAAAGCATTTGCAACTGGAATTGTCTTCTGGCCAACACAAAGTGCCCTGCCTCTTGATGGATTTAATGTCTACATGTATTGAGAATATACAACGAACAGTCTCAGAATCATCTCCGAATCCTGAAGCCAGCAAAGGAAGCAAGATGTATCCAAAGTCACCCTGCTGTTATTTATCACGTCAAAGCAAAATATTAATGAATGGCCAGATGGCCAAGGAAATCAAGTATGTTTCTCTATGGGTTTGTTAATGAAAGTAATGTTTAAGCTTTTCCGCCCTAATTTCCTCTGGTCTATTACTTGGTCCTACCTATCTCTGTTCTAGCCAAATAATAACACCAGTGCCCATGCTGGAACTTTCAGAATGATGTACTCAAACAATGTAAACCAAGCTTTGCAACCTCTAGGGAATTTTCCATTTTGAAAAAAGACACTAATTAAACCAGTGGAATGGATAGAAGAGACGATGAGGGAGGATGAAGCGGAGGTGGGAGGGACTTCTCACGGATTTTACCTGGATGTCGTGTAGGTAAGCCACCACACCTCTCTGCTATGCCTGTTTGCTAGGACCCCACTAGCCCCACTACTCAGATTTGCCATCAGGAGATAAAAACAATGTGTCATGGCCAATGGAAATCCAATCGTTCTACAGTTGCATTTTGAAATTTGCCTAGGAAAAATCTCTCCAGTCAAAATATTGAGACAGATGAGGGCTGGTGTCTGTTTGGCTTAAAGGAGGATTCTTTTGTGGCCTTCTGGAAGCACTGCATGACCTGACCCTCCACGCAGACAGACTGAGGTCCAAAAAGACCAGAGAAGCCGGCAAGTGTATTGTGAGCTTTTAATTGAGAGATCAGTGTGCTCCCCTGTGACCAAAGCCCGAACTGCAGCCACAGGAGAGGAGACCCAGACCGGTGGTTCTTCCTGCTGAAGCCTCACCGTAATTACTGTGTGGCTGCTTTGTTTTCCAGGGCAGAGGCTAAAGGGGAGGATATTTAGAAGAGCATCAGAGGAAAATCTAAATTCAGCTTCCAGCATTACTAATCTTCCCTGTTGAAAATTAGCAACTCTTTAGTAACACCCTTGATAGAGCACCATTAGGGTTTATGTGTGACAAAGAGTAGCTACTAATGGCCCTAATGATGAGTAAGTGGATTGTTCAGAATATTACTTATTTAATGAAAAGTAATGGCTGTCTCACTGCAGCGAGGAGAGAGATGCTAAGTGGCCTCTTCACATGTATGTCCCTTTTAGTGCTAGCCTTTGTCAGAGCCCACACACTTGAGAGACTCTAAACAAAAAAGACTCATCTTCACCTGGTAACAAGCACTATAGAACGCACCCAGAAATTGCTTTCGGTCCATTTTCCAAATGCTCCTTGGTGCTTCCAACCAATTGTCAACCTCTTTGTGGTTCTAAAGTTTGGAGACCATTGATCCAATGGAAATGGACCAGAGAGTAAGGAAGTCTGAGTTTTCCCCCCTCTGAATCAAATCTCCACTAATAGCAGGATGATGTCAATGATGGCATCTGTATCCTCATCTAGAAAACAAGAGGCTTGGGCTCAAGGGCCTTAAAGGCCTGTTCTTACAAGTTCGGTGTTCCATGTTCCCGAGCTTCATTCAGTTTGTAACTGGAAAGGTGATATTGCTAAAGCACACACTTGAAACATGAAATCAATTGATTGACTAATTGATTGGAGGCAAAAAAACACTTTAAAGGCTTGCTGGCTTCTGCATTGATTCAGCATGCCAGAGTGAGGGCGTAGCACCCTAATACTCTTCTTGCCCAAAAAGTATTTGAGAACTGCTACCTCTCCATTATCTCATTGGATTATTCGTGTCTTAATTCCACAACTTTCCCCAGTCTGGTGATATATGCACAAACGCATTTATCAAAGTACAACAGGAAGAATACTGAAATGGCTTTAAAGTCCCACAACAGGGAAATTATTAAGTAAATTATAATATGTCAGCTTGGTAGAATAGCAGGCAGCTGCTGAAAATGACAGACAAGAAGTTGTGTAACAACAGGAAGGGGTATTTATAAAACACTAGAAGCTTTCAAAAAGGAGAACACAGCATTGTAGATTTTCCATGATTATAACCATAAATTATGTAAGTATATAGATAAAGTTTGAAAGGGAATGCGGGGAAATGAAAATAATTATATTTAGTTGGCAGAGGTTGAAAACATTTTATTTTAAAATGTCCTTTACTGTGGTTATAACATTATTTTAACAATTTTTTGAAGAAAACCAAATTATAAGTGGATCCTATCTTAAAAACAGATTATAAGCCTGAGATTCTTCTGTAAGTCGGATGTCTGGCACACCAAAATATTATTCATAGTGGTTGTGGGGAGTCTTAGATGATTTCAAAATATGCTGCTGGAGTTAACCAAAATATAACTTAAAAACTATGAGTTTTCAGGGGCACCTGGGTGGTTCAGTCGGTTAAGCGTCTGACTTCGGCTCAGGTCACGATCTTACAGTTCGTGGGTTCAAGCCCCGCATCGGGCTCTGTGCTGACAGCTCAGAGCCTGGAGCCTGCTTCGGATTCTGTGTCTCCGTCTCTCTCTGCCCCTCCCCCACTCATGCTCTGTCTCTCTCTCAAAAATGAATAAACATTAAAAAAAAACACCATGAGTTTTCAGTTGAAAAAGTAGTATAAAACTACAACATTGCAATAAAATAGAAAGGAGACATTTTTACTTCTCTTGAATGCTGGTGGTACTTAAGAAAAAGCAGGTTCAATTAAAGGAAGATGATAAAGGTAGGCAGGTACTTCTGTTGACATTCTGAAGGAGTCTTTGGACAGTTTCAAGGATGTTAACAGCTTCAGGCACTGGTTCTTTGTATAATTTCATATCATAATTTATACATTTCTCTTTGATTCAAGTGCATCACTATCATTACGCTCATGCATGATGAGAGTCTTTTCTTCTTCCTTTTGACACATAAATGAGATGAGTATAGAGGGAGACAAAGAAAAAAAAAAGAAAAGAGAAAGAAAGTTTTGGGAAGTAAACTCAGAGCTGAGAAAGAAAGAAGCAACTAAAAGGTGGTTGAAGCAGATATAACCCAAAATTCAAGAAAGAGACTGAAATGAAATTATATAGATAAAGACAAGACCAAGTTTATTTCTGGTGATCTAGGAGAGCAGAATAACTATCTTGACTGATCCTCCTGCCTTAGACACACACGCACAGACACGAGCGGGCACACACACACACACACACACACACACACACAAACTAAAAATGTTAACTGAAATATTCTAAACATCATCAAAGTATCAAGGGAAAAGAGTTACTAGTTACCAAGCTAAAATGTGAGTGAAGGCTGGAACAGAGAAGTAGTGGGGCATTCTTTGTAATTCTGAACTAAAGACATTTACTGAACTTGGAGAATCTCAATATGAATTTTCATGGCGTCCTGAGGTGTGCTTGACAAAAGATTAAGCTCAGAGCCATCCAAGGTGGGGGATCTAATACTGATTATATAATTACAATGCCTTGTGGAGTCAAAAGAACAGAACTAAATATATATATATATATATATATATACACACATATATATGTATATATATGTATATATATACATATATATATGTGTGTATATATATATATACATATATATATGTATATATGTATATATATATATACATATATACATATATATACACACATATAGAGGGGCGCCTGGGTGGCTCAGTCGGTTAAGCATCCTACTTCGGCTCAGGTCGTGATCTCACGGTTTGTGAGTTTGAGCCCCACATCGGGCTCTGTTGCTGACAGCTTGGGACCTGGAGCCTGATTAGGATTCTGTGTCTCCCTCTCTCTCTCTGCCCTTCCCCTGCTCACACTCTTTTTCTCTCTCTCTCAAAAATAAATAAACATAAAAAGTAGAGAGAGAGCAAATATTTCTCCATCTCTCTATCAGAGGAAGAGGAAATGTAGTTATTATTACAAGGTCTAGTAATTGTCTGGGAGAGTAAGAAAATGATCAAAATATTTTTGGTAAGTTAAATCTGCACATAGCCACTTCAAAGATAACCATTAAAAGCATCAAATAGAGTCCATAACTTCTAAATTAGTAGAAGAGAAAATGCAACGATAAAATATATTTCATCTATCTAAAATAATGGAGAAAGAAACGCAGAACAGGTATATAAAAGAAACAGAAGAGCTGAGACCATTGGAAAGCACAAAACAATACGGTAGATAGAAATCCAAAGAGATCACTAATTATATCAAATGTAAGTGGGCTAAAAGCTCTAGCTAATAAGAAAGATGTTCAGGTTAGATTAGTAAAAAGATCAACTAAATGTTGTTTATAAGGGCCACATCAGAAAGATAGAGACAGACGGTTGAAAGTAAAATATGGAAAGTTATGCCATGAACATGCCAGCAAGATGAAATACGGTATAGCTAGCTTGGTATCTGGTAAAATAGACTTGAGGCACAAAGTATTTCTAAAGATGAAGAGGGTCACTTCGAAATAACAATAAGCTTAATTTGCAAGACTGATAGGACAGTTGTGAATTTGTATCTCCTAACCTCTCAAGAATATAAATGGCCTATAAAAAATAGAAAAATTCACAATAGTGGAAGGTTTTTAAGCACATCTCTCTCTCAGTAATACACGGAACAAGCAGACCAAAAATAATACAAAAGACTTAAATAACATGCATAA
This sequence comes from Panthera onca, assembly GCF_046562875.1. Taxonomy (NCBI): domain Eukaryota; kingdom Metazoa; phylum Chordata; class Mammalia; order Carnivora; family Felidae; genus Panthera; species Panthera onca. The sequence goes on along the minus strand of NC_138357.1, from coordinate 19,897,927 downwards.
CAAATCATATTAAGAGACGGGTTGAGATTGTAACACCCCCCAAATTATAAAATACACATTTTCCAAAGGATGCGTAGAACATTTATATAAAATTATACCTTCAACGTATGTTCAGTCTTCAAAACCACACAATTCACTTTATCTCATAGCGATGCAATAAAGCCAGAAGTCAATAACCAAAAGATAATTGGAAAATACATTTGAAAATTAAGAAACACGTTAAGGGGGCAAAACAACAGGTTATAACGAAAATGAGAAATTAATTTGAACTGAAGTGTAATGAAAGCTACAACGATAGACTACTAGATGTGCATGGGATTGGCAAGAAGGGAGTAGTCTTACAATGCTGACTGCTGGTGAGTGAGTCTGCGGAGCAGTAGGAACTCTCCTGCACTGATGGAAACCTAAATCGGTACATCAGCATAAAAAGGAAACAGTTACCTACTTGGACACAGCCCTGGGTCCCAGCGATTCCACTCCCGGGTATATACCCTGGAGACCTGTGCTCCTGTGTCCCAGGAGATGTGCACAGGAATGTTCTTAGCATTGTTGTTTGTAATAGCTCAAAACTGGAAGTAGCCCAACTGTTGTTAGCAATGACATCGGTGATGCTGCTGCTGAGAATAATAATGTGGGTGAAGAAATTGCGGCACATTTTAAAATGGAATGATGCACGGCAGTCAAAGTGAATGAACTACCCGTACGTGCAGCAACATGGGTCGGTCTCACAAATAGAAAGAGGGAACCATGTCATTCATAAATGCATACTGTATAATTCCATTTACGTAAAGTTTTTTTTTAAGGTGGGCACCCTAAACTTCAGAGATTCACGCCCAACGGGGACTAGTAGAAACTTAAGCAAGGGAATAATTGGCACAAAGCTAGCACAGTGGGTCCCCCTGTGAGGAGAGACTGTGATTGAAGCAGAGGGGGCTTCTGAAACATTGGCCCTATTCTGATGTTCTCACGGTTAGGAGATACAAATCTACAACTCTCTTTTTATTCTTGCGAATTAAGCTCATCGTGATTACGAAGTGACCTTCTTCGTCTTTAGAAATACTTTGTGCCTCAAAGTCTATTTTAACAGATACTAAGCTAGCTATACCATATTTCTTCTTGTTAGCATGTTCATGGCCTATCATTCCATATCTTAATTTCACCATTTCTGTCTCTATCTTTCTGATGTGGCTCTTATAAACAACATTTAGTTGATCGTTTTACTAATCTAACCTGAACATCTTTCTTATTAGCTAGAGCTTTTAGCCCACTTACATTTGATATAATTAATGATCTCTTCAGATTTCTATCTGCCATATTGTTTTGTGCTTTCCAGTGGTCTCAGCTCTTCTGTTTTTGTTTTTGTTTTTTTTTTTATACACCGGTTCCGTATTTCTTTCTCCGTTATTTTAGATGGATTAAATATATTTTATCATTCCATTTTAACTGGGGTGAAAGTTGCATGGGTGTTCTCTAGGATATCCTTTAAAATATGCTCATGTTTCACATGAACGTCTGCAAGTGTGATATGCTTCATAAAAATTAAATCTGGGGTGCCCGGGTGGCTCAGTTGATTAAGCGTCTGACTTCGGCTCAGGTCATGATCTCAGGTTTCGTGGGTTTGAGTCCCTCCTCGGGCTCTGTGCTGACAGCTTGGAGCCTGGAGCCTGCTTCCGATTCTGTGTTCCCCTCTCTTTTTGTCCCTCCCCCACTTGCACCCTCTCAAAAAAATGAATGCATGGTACAAAATTTTTAAAGAGGTAAATAAATTAATTTTTAAAAGCATCAAGAAAAGAAAGGGTCACTTCCTCTTTCACTTCGTTTTTCACTCATTCATCAAGGACTCACTGAACAAATACTGAGTTCTTACTACATGTCAGGTATTGTTCTAGAGAAAACACTGGCGATACAAAAAAGAAGACAAAATCTCTGTCTGAAACCTTTGCGTGGCCAATGGCGGAAAATCTAACTCAACCTGGCCACATACCTGAAAGGTACAGAGGCAGACTGAGTCTCAAATAGGTTTTGATCTAACGATTCAACCATGTCACCAAGGTTCTTTTTGTCCCTCTTTTCGATCCTCTGCAGTATCAGTTTTATCTTCTGGTTTTCCATGATGCCTTCTAGCAGGGTCAGATGGTTCCCTACTGGCTATAAACGGCTATAGCAGCCCCACGCCTCACATCTTCATACTCATGGAAGAGCAAACGTCCTGAGGTTTACCAGAATTGGATGAGCTGAAGCCGGGGTTATATTCCCATTTCTGAAACAATCAGAAGAACTTCAAGAGGGGGAGCAAATTAATGCGGCTGGGCCTGGAGTAGGTAATGAGTTCAACATATTCAGTCCAAGCGTGTGGCTGAAAATCATATTTGCACTGCTCCCCAAATCGTGAATCAGAAGCTGTTGCCAGCAGAATGGAAGTTAGAAAAGCAACTAAAATCGTTCTCTGTGGTCCCTGGATCATGGAGCACACATTCTTGGGACGGTGGAGGAATCGGAGAAGAAATAAGTAAACAAATAAGCAAGATAGACATGGTGATAAACGCTTTGATGGTCCCAGAATAGGATGTGGTCTCCAAGAAAACACAGATTTATATTTGTTTTGCTCTTTGCAATATCCCACCTGCCTAAGCCAGTGCCTAGCACACATCGGCCCAAAGTAAATGTTTGTTGAGTTGAACTGCATGGAATAATAAGGAAGGTAAAATGATAATCGTTGCTCTGTATCATGCCTCTCTGCTCCCAACCAACCGCTTTCCTTGGGTCCCTTGTCAGCGACATGCCTTGGCTTCTGCTCTCCTTCCCACCTGGGACCTACTCCTTCCCCCCCCCCCCCCCCCCCCGTGTGTCCAGGTCCTACACATCGTTCCAAACTTTGTCAAAATTCCGTCTTCTTCAGGTGCCTTCCATGACATACCTGCTGCTCTTTAACTTCCTCCTGACCATCCTCTGCTCCACCATGGCATTTATCAGCAATGTGCCTTTTAGCCCTAGGTTTTATTAGACTTGGTAATTTGCCAAATGTTCTTTTATAACATTAACTAACACAATTTTATCTTTACATGCCTTAAAATCCCGAACAGAGCATGGTCTATCTGTAGATAGGCATTGGTTGTTTTTTCCCTAGCTTAGCCATTTACTAGGTATATATGAACCTGGGTAAATGATTCGCTGCTCTGAGAGTCAATTTCCTGATCTGTAACATGGGGGTTGTACCTCCCTCGTGAGGCTGCTCTGAGTACTGAGGTTATGTATGCCACCCCCACATGGTAGGTACTTGATAAACAGGGGTGATGATGAAGAAGAAGGAGGACGGAGGGGAGGAGGAGGGGGAGGAGGAGGCAGGCGAGGAGGAGGAGAAGGAGAAGGAGAAAGCAGCTTTGATTTCGCCATCAGCAGGAAGGCACTCGCTGAAGCATGGCAAGCTAAGCGACCACACCGCTGAACTGAAGGAACGGAGAGGAAGGGAGCGGCAGGAGCCTAGCAGCCAGCGCCCGACACAGCCATCCCTTACAGCCCTGGCGCTCACGCTGAACTAACAAGCACCTAATTGACTCAAATGATGGTACGCGTGAGCCTCGGCGGGTGCTGGATGAGCTGCCGCCGGGGGCGGAGGCGCTGCTATTATGCTAATTCTTGTGCATCCCACGGGTCAGAAAAGAACAGATACTTCATCCGCCACGGGAGGAATGGCGGCAATTAAGGCAGTCACGATGCCATGAAGTGCTATTAACGACACAAATGAGGACTCTGTCTCTGGGTAAAATCACTCCGGTCTTTTGGGGGGAAAAATCCCTGCCTAAATAAATTGTTTACTTTTTCGCGGCCATGACTGCTCAATTAGATCATTCATGAGCATGGTGTCCCCAAATGTAAAGAGTGAAATGGACAGGCTTTCCTCTAATCCCTGCTTCTCTACCAGCTGGCTCGTTGGGCTTAGAGTACACCTGCTGCCTTCTCAGCTACAAACTTTCCAACCCCTCAGCCAAGTCCACCCCATCCAGCTCTGCTTTCCACTGCAGATGAGATTTGGGGCTAGGGAGGGTCACTATTGAGCAATCAGGTCAAGTGAGTTAGTGCCTGAGGTCCTGACCTGCATGTACGGCTGGCTGCAAAAACTTTCTCGAACGTGTTCCAGGTATGTTCATTCTAGTGGTTGAAATGAGACTGACCTGATTTAAAATTTCCCCGTTTATGAGTTTTGTGACTTTGAGCAAACACTTAACTTCTTTAGTGGAAAAAAATAAGATCTGCCTTATAAAGTAGTTATGAGAATCAAATATGATGAAGCATGCCTGGTGTTCGGCATGGTGCTTGGCACAAATTAAGTAAGTATCAATGAACGTTAGCTTTTATTATAATTATTGGCAGGGGCAGTGGTGATATCGAAAGCAATGGCTTTGACCAAAGAGCTGGAGGGACTGATTTTCTCGTCTGGGTAGGTCTGTAGCTGCTCAATCAGGCTGGCCTTTGAGGAGAATCGGCTAGCTTCAGAGACCACAAGGGAGCCGGTACACCTGCAATTTAAAAGAGAAAGTATTTTCTGTAAAGTCTCAGTTGTCAGTATCTGAGAGGTAGATTTAGTTCCTGGCAGCCCCGGGAGCTTAGCTGGACCGATAGTTGTGACCAGGTACAGGTGGATCAGCACCCAGAGTATTTCAGGATCGGCACGGGTCAGTATCCTGGTCCTATGGCTTAGTGGTAACTTGCAGGAAGATTACTCACACATACAGTAAGCCTCTGACCCCAGGCCTCATCTGCTCCCCTGTTAATCAGTTTGTCAGTCAGGTCCTGCAAGAAACAGATACCGAGACGGGAAATCCAATGTGCAAAGGTTTCATTAGAGGAAACACCTGTGAGAGAAAATGGGGGTGCAGAGCCGGAGAGGCTGGGAACAGCCTTGGATCACGATGTAAGTCTGACCCTGTGAAGCGAAGGAGAGAGGTCAGACCGGACAAAGGATCTCAGAGCACCGTAGCCGGGGCCCTTGGCCGGTTATGTTCTCTGTGGTTGGAAGTCTGCAATGCATATTATCACGGCTGCCACAATCGATGACAGGAAAAATATCTCAAAGACGAAATGATCAAATTTGCAGATGACACAGACGCAATGCTCGGAATCCTGTCCTCCACGGTTTTGAACATTTCCCTTTTCAGAGTGAGCCTGTTCACGAGCTCCCCACATGAACGTGCTAGGTTCTTGGGGCGCCTCTCTCTGTTCTTTCCATCATGACCCTTTGTGGTTATAGGCTCAGAATTACGTCATGACAGGTATAAGAGTTTATACTGTGGAGGAATACTTGCTGACGTGAAAAGAGAGTCAAGGTATATTTTTAATTTAAGAAAGACAGGTCACAAAACCTGTATTTATAGCATGATTTCCATTGTGTTCCAAGAATATCTATGCATAGGAAAAAATATAGAAAGACAGAAGCATAACAGTATTAATGGGGGTTATATATTTGGCTTTTACACTTTATTTGCGCGTCTCTGTGATTTTGATTTTTCCACAGCGAATGTGTTTTACTTCGAAGACATTCCCAATGCTTTGCGACTATCTTCCAAAGGCTGGGGTTCACCTCTGACTGGTTTGGCCTCTTTGTAAAGGATGCAATGACAAAGCAGGTTATCTCAAGACTTGTCACTGTTTTCAACCACCTTCTTGGCTTTTGGACTCTTTCCCTGCTGTGACCGTTGAGAACTTCTGACCCCCTGCATAGGTCACAACCCTCCTAGTGTCCAAACCTCCTACCTGACTTAACTTGAAGCTGCCATGGGATCATTTCCTGTTGGAACTATTAGCAGTCATAATATTGTTAATTAGATTGCCCCACTTCCTCTGAGTGCTTACTGTGTGCCGGGAACTATAATAATTATTTTAAATGTAGTGACTGAATTCATTTTCTCGATAAGTCTATGAGGGTGGTCCTATTATTATACATATTTTACAGACGAAGCAACGAGGCAACAGAGGTGGGTTAGGTGGGCCAACTCACACAGTCAGTGAGGATATTTGCCTACCTTTGCCTGGAGGATGGATCGCTGATGCTTCTTGGTCCTGCCTCCAAATGGCCAATTCCTACCAACTGCCACTGCCCCACACACAGGTGTGAGAGATGTATATGCACCTTTTTTCCAGGCAGGGCACCACATAAAGCATCCAGCTGTGACTTGGGACAAGTTATTAAATCCTCTGAGCCTCAGTTTCCCCATCTGTAAAGAGGACTGACATACTTTTGCAGAGTTCTTAAGAAGATTGAATCAAATAAGGTATGGGAGATGCCGAATGCCGGTTCCCAGTAGAGGGAGAATGCTCACTGAGAGGAAGGTAAAGAAGTAGGAATATTCACATTCAGTTAATGGAAAAGAGGGGACTCAAATATGAGCGCTTTTAAACATTCATTTTTTGAAAATGAAAAAAGAGAAAGATGATGTTCAGAATGAGTTTTCAGAGCCTCTAGAGTATGGGCATTTGAAAATTTAGTGGACGAACCATATGACTAACACCTTGACAGGAAATGTAGTGTCACTCAGGTCAGCCCAGGGTGCTATGGAAGCACAAAGAAGCTTCCATGAACGAGGAGACTAGGAGAAAGGGCCCAGGAAAACGCCATGGAAAAAGTGATGTTTACACTGAATTGTGAACAGTGGCTAGAACTGACCATGAAAAGGGGGTAGGGTATGCCTTGTAGAGGGAACGGCACGCCCAATGGCCCTGAGGCAAAAATGACGTGGCCAGCGTCATTGTCACACCTATCTTTAGGGCATCTGCTGTGTTGCAGGCCCTATAGGAGGTGCTTTCTATATATTATTTCAAATCCCCACACAACCCTGTAAAGTAGACATTATGCACATTCTCAAGATGAGCAAATTGAGCCTTTATACTTTAGATAGTCGTGTAAATGGCAAAGCTGGAACTGGGGAGCCCGGCATGCTGCCTCCAAAGCCCAGACTCATTCTGCTGCACTGAGGCTCTCTTTGAGACATAAAAAGACAAGCTGAGTTTGGGGAACCGTGGAATATTCCATGTGGCAGAGACATGTCGGGGGAGTAAGAGAAACTAGGCTGGAGGAATAAGCAGGGCCCAAGTCCCCCAGGGGTTTGAAGGCCATGCTCAGATATTCTGGCCTCATCCTGAGGGAACGGGCAGTTCCCAAGGCACTTCTGATGGTGGGGGTGGGTGACAAGCCCAGTTCTGTGTTAGAGAAAGATCTCTTTGGCCCAAGTGGGGACCGGATTAGAAGATCGAGATTGGATTAGGGAAGCCAGTTGGGAAGCTGGTAGCAGATCAGTGAAGAAGCCTGAGGAAAGGGGGCCTAAATCTGCGAAATACCTCCTGATTTGGTGAGTGAGTTTACTGGAAAAGTTTCAGAAGTCAGAGTCACTTGTCTCCGGAATCTTCACACAGTCTCTACTGCTTCCCATTGTCCTTCTTTCTATTTCCTTGCCCCTGTTCCTCAGTAAGATTCTAGATCCTCAAACCAGGGAGCTGTCTAGGGAGGAGATCATAAAGAAATAGAAAGCTATGGCCCCTTCATGTTTGGAAGCATGCTGCCACAAAGCTGTGGCAGGAAGGAAAGGGTCTGTTTACAAGATGACGGGGACAGGAGAGCGGTGGCAGCAAGCGGCCATTCTGCCAGTGCCACCAATGAGGCCGTGTGACCTTTCTAGCCAGGGATGGGGCACGCCTCTCAGCCACGCCCGGATAAATGACTCGGGTTCTTTCTGAGTCATGAGGAAGCCTTGGGTAGCACGGCGAACCCCTTCACTTTTATAGGAAGAATGTACGTTCCGGGTGGTGACCTGCCAGCACCTTGATTCCACATTAGCTACTCGAGTCCACCAAATGGCGCTGATAGGATGAGAAGAAGGGAAAGCTCACTGACAAGTATATTAATTACAACTCTGCTATTAACTTCCCGGACAGCCTCAAGCAGGTAGGTCGTTTCCCTTCTCCAGGCCTGGATTTTCTCACCCACATGTGAGGAGCACAGTAGAGGCAGGAAGGGTGTGGACTCTGTTGCCAGACTGCTTGGGTTCAAACACCACAGCAGCACTTACTAGCTGTGTGACCCCGGGCTAGTTATCCAATGTCCCCGTGTCTGAATTTCCCCATCTGTAAAATGGGGATGATGATTATAGGGTTGTGATAAAGACAAAATGATTTGATATCTGCAGAGGACTTAGGACAAGGCTGGGTTAGTTTTATCTAGTCAGTGAGGCACATGGACCAGATGTTCTCCAGTGTTTCTAGAGTCCTCTTTCCCTCTAACCTGAGTGTCTCCTTGACCATGGGTAGATCCTCACCATAGGCCACCCATACCACCTTAACTTAATTAAAGGGAGAATGCCTCCTCCATTACAGCCCATCCCCATCTTGCCCATGTGTGACGGGCTCGTTGTAGTCCACTCCTATGCAGAACTTTCTCTACATCCCCCACCCTAAAATTCTCTTATAATTATTAACTGCAATTATTTATGGTGTACATGCTAACATCTCTTTAATGTTGTCATGAATACAATTCTTGCTTTCTCCCCTCCACTCCACTGTTAGAGCTCTGAGGGCAGCATGGTTTTCTATTTCTTAGATGCCCACAGTAAGCCCATGAAGAGAACTGAATGTCAGCCTGATGTCAGAAGAACAGAGTTAAGCTTCTCTCTCAACCGTTTCTGAATGCAGTTCACCTTGTATGTTAGCAAAGGTGGTGGCAGTCTACATGGAGTGACCAGCCATTACCAAGAAGACCTCCTTGTCCAAAATATCTGCCTCACCAGGGCCAGGCACTCCACCGTCAGTAATCCATGTCTGCGTCTTAGGCTTTCCCCTTTCCGTAAGCCTTGTAAGCACATAAATACTCATGGGATCCTTGTAAGACAGAAATGGCGGCAGGATTCAGGATTGGATTACTTGGAATTGTGGAGGAGAAAAACGTGTACTGGGAAGGTGAGTGTTCCGGCCTCAATTCCTGCTGTCCTAACTCCCATGGAGAATTTTCGTGAATCACAACCTCTGTGTTTCTGTCTATACAAAGCAATTTTGTAATATATACTTCTCCATCTAAGATTCGGGCTTTAGCCATCTAAGATTCTGCAGAATCAAATAGTGATAATTCAGGCACACCTTCAGGCAACTATGGAAATATTTCTTGCTTGATACCCATTTCTCTTGCCCCGAGATTGCTGATTGGTAAAACCAGCTCGGAAATCCACTGTGACAACATTTACCAAAAACTTTAAGGAGGTTCACATTCTTTGATCCAGTAATTTCATTTCTGTGAAATCATTCGAAGTACAGCAGAGCTTCATGAACAAGGACTTTAAATACAGTTATGTTTATAATAATGAAAACAGAAATAGCCTAAATGCTAAATCATATGGAAAAGGCTAAATAAACTGTACATCCCATTCATTTGGGTTGATTCATTCATTGGATTACCAAGTAACCTTTAAAAATTAATACAGCAGGGACATTGTTTATGCTATAAAGATAACAATTTTTGAAGTATTCAAAAATTACATCTACAATATTCTTACACCATTTCAAAGAAACAAATCATTAAAAATTAGGAACGAAAGAAAGATCAAAAGGGAATGTATAACAAAATGTGGGATTCAGGTGTGAATTTTTTCCGAATTTTCTAATATAGGCATATAGTTTTTAATAATAGAAGTGACACTGTGTATTTAAAATACTGTATTTAACATAATTTGCCATAAATTGTAATATGGGTGCTGATTTCATGGACAATACAGTGTCAAAAAAAGCTCAGATCCTTAGATTACCTAACTACAATCCTGCTAAAGACCAGCCAACTCTGTGACTCCTTACCTGTATGACCTTGGGCAAGTCACTTAACTTCTCTGAACTCCCATTTACTCCAAGTATAAGATAGGGGCTAATTGTGTAAAACAGCTTAGCGCAAAGCCTGGTTCATAGTAAGCCCTCAATAACAGTTAGATATTATTGGTTGTAACAGTATTATTATGTTTTCCCCTCTAATTTTGATAGACGGCAAAGATGAGTACAGAAAACTTCCAGCAAGAGGTACTTATGGGTTTTTTGGGGGAGGTAGGGAGGGGGCTGGGTTATTTTTTTGGTTTTTGTTTGTGTTGTCTACAAAAATATAAAGACTGGCTGAAGGTATGCATGCATTCACAACATTACTTCTGTAATTTTTATGCTTTTTTTGCATTAATGAAAACAGAATCATAATTCAAAGGACAGGGAAATTTGAACAGCAAAGGCTAGAGAACAGGCTTCTATTATATCTTTATGTTAAAAAACTTAGTGTACTTATAGAGAAAAAGCATGAGGTTTATGTAACTGAGGATTAGTCATTTAAACTGTAGATGCCAAGCTCCACTGTAGGATTAGAAGGGGCTTTCTCAGTACTATTTCCAGGAGCTAACAATTGCAGTCCTTGGCATAAGTGGATTGTAACAAAATTACCTGTGTGAACACTTAGGAAGTAGATTTATTTCTTAATACCTTTCTCCTGCCCACAAAAGATTTGAAACAGCTACATTTAAAGATAAAATGGGGATTGTCAAAGCAAAGAACAGTAAGATCCTGCTAGCAACAGATGTATGGGGAAATATTACATATTGTACGACAAGAAGAGGAAATAGTGTGGTTCTTTGATCTTGTGGGAAGGTAGTTGAAAACACGACACTAAAGTAAAAGGACACTTGAATGTGCACACACACGCGCGCACACACACACACACACACACAATCACAGAAGGCAACATGGGCTATCTAAATCTGATAGGACTAAATCTGATAGGACTGATACTGAGCAATCTTAATTGATACTGAACATTAAAAAAGGTCTCTTAGGACATTTATTTTAAAGTGTTTAAAGAATCATCTCGATTCCTTGAAGAGCTACTATACCACATTGAGAACTTCTTGGAAGCCAGAGTTCCTGGAGGTCATAGGCATGAATGGTAAAATAAGCCTAATTTTCCTTAGAGGACAACATTAAAAAAATAGCTCCACAATAAAAATAAAAAGAAATGTAAGAACAGCACAGAATGATGAGTAACAGTCAACACTACATGATGAAGAAAAACATCCCGCTGACCCAATGTAATTTTTGCTGGTAACAGATGACAAGCCTAATGGATCTGGGGTAGCAAACAACATACTATGTATTGACCTCACAAAGGTTTTTGATTCTGCGCCCGGCCGTGACCTGCTCATTAACTAGCTTGAAAACTATGGTTCAGACCATATACAATTGGCACTGGAGGATAGTATCGACAGACTCGTTTTTGATAGTTCAATAAGAACAAGAGGCAGGGAAGCACACTGTGTTGGTTTCTCAAGGAACTGACCTGAGGCTGACGTTACTTAATATTTTCATCGATACTTCAGTGGGTAGAAGACCAAATATGCCTGTCAATGACAGGAAGACACAGTAATGAAGATTTTTAACCCAGAGATAAGAAATTCCATGATAGATGATAGGTGACAGCTGTTTTTACTCTCCACCTCCAAAAGCAAAAGAAAATAGATCTAGAAAGGTATATGAATGATGGGCAGAGAAAGACAAAACACTAGTCTTTGACAAATACGATCTTTGAGGATAAGACAAAAAGGAGGTCATAGAGAGTTAAGGTGGGAGAGCAAATAAATGAGGAGGATCTGAGAGAAGGAGTTATTTATAGGTACACAGATCGGGGAAGCTAGTGGAAAAGGCTGAAAAGTCATTTACAAATACAACTGCAGGTCAGAATCTGATGGTGATGTGTGGCTAGCAATCTGTGTGCCTGTTGGAAAAAAGCACGAGGCCACAAATAGCTAAATATGCTTGAGAAGTGTGTTTAAGGCAACCACTCGGCAAAGAAGGTAAAACAATCGGCCAGAATGGATATCATTCATCCTGGCAATTTTTCCTCGGAGGGTAAATAGTTAAGGAGTTGAATGTAGATGGAGCCTTGATGGATGCTACACGGTACCAGAGCATATAGGATACTCCAAAATCAAGAACATTAAACAAAATGCAGTATAAGAAGGCAAATGTTTTTAACAAATCAAAGCCATGATAGAAAGCCCCAGGTGGTCAAGAGGGAAGTGGGGGGCGATTCTATGGGTCTAGGAATGGATTACATCATTATCAGTCCCTGGGAAGAAGGAAGAGGAGGGAGAGCAAGACGTAGAGTTGGCTGAAGTGAGAACTCTCCAAAGCCCTGAAAAGCAAATTGGAATTCATTTTACAAAAAAAAAAAAAAAAAAAATCCTTCTACAAAAGTCCAAATCGAACCAGCTCACAAAACGCTAATGACAAGTAGTAAAAAGTGCACGATCGCATATAAGTGTGATTTGGAAGGCCCTAAAATATAAATGATACAAAAGGTAAAGAGGAAAACATACTTCAATTAGTTAAGGCAACAAAAGGAGGCTGAAGGAAAGGAAAACATGATTTTTCCAGCCATGCCATTTGCTCCTCACCCGATCGCTCACGTCATCCATTTGACAGCTACTGCCTCATGACGGCCGGGAAAAACTGGTAACGAAAGCGAATTCTGTGGGCCTGAAAAGAACAAAATTAAGGGGTATTAGGAGCACACAGTTGTTAAGCTCCATCTCATGTCGGTCTTAGCTTTTTGATTTGTTATTGAGGATTATTTGGGCACCTGTGAAGCTTTGAGAAGAGAAATTACAATTTTTGTAATCCGAGTAATATCTTTTAAGATAAATTTAGTTTTAAATTTCATAATGCGTTAATACCCGCTCATTATTAAGACTACAGAGAGGAGTACATAAAGCAAAATACGGTAGTGTTCCTTCACGTTGCCAATCTAAATCCCCCCCAGCTCTAATTAGCTAATTAGTATTGTCAGGTTGGGGTATGTCCTTCCAGATCTGTTTCTGTATATCTACACACACGCCCCCCACCGTCCCCAGACCCACACACTCCTGAAATACATAGACTAGAAATTGGCTCATGGTAGAACGTGTAGTCCTGTCCCATTCATGGTAGTGGGAATGTAGTTCCGAATACCCTGTAGTATTGATAGGCCAGCGTACTTAACCACCAGCCTAACTGGTAGAGAATTAGATTGTTTTCCTCCTTTTCTAGCATAAACAATACTGTGATGGCATCTTTATATACACAAATTTGAGCACTTATGGAGAGTATTTCTATAGTAGAGGAGCCATTATCCTAAAAGTGCAATTTCTTGGGCTACACTTGAGAAGTTTTGATAGAAGTTGCCAAATTGCCATCCAGAATTGCTGTCACAATTTGCTCTCAAGAGGATTTGACAGTATGTCTTTCCCAACACCATCCGCAACCGCGGATACTATCTCCTCCCCACCCCGCCCCCATTTGAGAGGCCAAAAAAACCCATAATGTTTTGTGTGGATTTGCATTTCCCCATTTCCGGTGAGATTGGGCCCCTTTTCATATATTAATTGGCCATTTATAGTTCTTCTGTAAATTGCTTGTTCAAAGACTTTTATTCATTTAGCTATTGGTTTATCTTTTCCTTATTGGCTTATATGAGTTTTAGGTACATTATGGATGTTAGCCCTTTGTCACGTATGGATAGCTATTTTCTTCCGGAGTGTCACTTGTCCTTTCCCTTTTGTAGCATCTTAAAACTAACTTTACATACCTTTTTTTTCTGAAGAAAACCAATAATTTTTTAAATTATGTCATTAAACTCAGTTTTATGTTTTAATTCAATAAAAGATGTAATTCATCTTTCTGGCCAGTGTATAAATTAAAGCCAAGCCAGGCGTCACCTGCTGAGTTGTGCATTCTTTCGTAAGGCACTTAAAGATAGTTTACCCTCACTTTCCTATCCTATCTTTTATGAAATTTTAGCCAGGCCCTGCAGGTCATATACCTACTCTTAGGAATCAAGCTTCTAATGGTACTATGAACCCACCTACCTCCATTAAGCCCCAAACAGATGAGACAGCAACGCTTACTTGAATTGAGACGCTTAAGCCAACTCAGACTGCTGCTATTTTACTGCCTGGTACAAGACTTAAGTGGCTTACACTGAGTGAATCTCATAATTCAGACCTCAAGAGAAAAGGTCATGGTTAGAGGGATAAAACTTCTACGTCCCATTGTACTCCACAGACCATCGAGCATGTCCAATGGCAACAGAATCTGTTCTATAAAAAGTGCCAATTTATGCCACAGTTTATTAGCTTGCTGTATGACTGACAAAGCAAAGAACTCATCATTAGCTGACAGATTTACAGACTGCATACCCAGTACCCATCGCTAGGATTTCAGAGCCAAGTCTGGCTGTAAATAGGATTTCTTCATTCTCAAACACTGTAGATAATATTTGGGAAAACATTCGAATTCCTTGGCTCCCTTCCACGTTCGCTATCTTCCCAATGCTTAGGCCCCATGTGAAAGAATAAGGAGCTGAATATTTGTAGGGCCTCCACTCTCTCCTCCCTGCTCTCCCCGCTCAGTGGGCACCATGCGCACAGTCACTGCACCATCTTGTGGCCATGCCTGTAAATTGCACATTCCCTGCCAGTAGGCAACTTGCCGAGATCTCTGCTGAAACCTTGCAAAAGGTCCATCACCACCCTGTCCTATCTTTTCCTTCTTGCCAGCCACCAAATTGGAAAGGAAAGGCCATGCAAAAGAGCCTTACCCTCTGTGTTTCCGTGTGTGTGTGTGTATGTGTGTGTGTGTGGGTGGGTGCGTGCACGCACATGCCCGCACACATGTCCTTCAAGGACTGCCTCAATGCCTCAACTAGCTGTAAAGATTCAATCAGAAATCCTGAGGGCACCTGGGTGGCTCAGTCGGTTAAGCGTCTGGCTCTTGGTTTCAGCTCAGGTCATAATCTCATGCTTTCGTGGGTTCAAACCCTGCCGTGTGGGCAGTGTGGAGCCTGCTTGGGATTCTCTCTCCCTCTCTGACCCTTCCCTGCTCACACTCTCTCAAATAAATGGATAAACTTAAAAAAAGTCCTTGAAAGCCAGATGAAGGGACTTCCAGAAGAAATTCTTCACAAAAGTACTGTTTCCTTCAATCACCGGTATCACCTATTCTGAATAGCAAGTCTATGTTTGATTTTCGAAGTTTCCCTATAATATTGTATACGCCCCGAAAGAACTATTAAAAGCTGCAGATAGCCAGACACATTTTGCTTCATCAGTAAAATAACCCAGTGAAGGGCCCTCATTAAAAACAACAGCAAGAAATAAATTAAAACCAGCTTAAACACTGTGGAAGGAAATCACCTTATTAGGTTGGTAAAACGATCTCTCTCTGGGGGAAGTGACAATGTGCTATATTTAAAGGAGTACCAATGTTTGGATCAAAGTACACGGGTGCTGAGTTAGTCAAACTGGCAACTCGGACACACTCCAACAGGGGTGTTGGAGACAGGCCATTGTTTACTGCTGTAAGGGAGTAAGGAGCATTTGATAGCTTATAGGATCCGAAGACTGAGGGCTAAGTCAAGGCTGTTGAGTTGGCTTTATAATGAGTCCACTTGCCTAGGCTGAACTACATTTCCTAGTATTCCCTTTCTTGCATGTTTTGGTTACAGTGGTCCACAAGAGAGGGTCTTGCGGGATTTTTGGAGGGCAAAAGGGGAGCAGAAACCATGGTGCGGCTCATACATCTTGTTGCTTATCTGCTGGCTCACTTTGTTGGTGTGAGGGTTCAGCTGGGCCTACGACGGCTCCATTTTCCTTGTGTCCTCCTTCAGCTTCTTCAACTTCTAGATCAGATATGTGTGTGCCTAGCTCTGTGACAAAGTGTCTTAACCTCTGCAGGACACTCATGACATCAAGATCAAAGCAACAAGTACTGAAATGGGTTTCAGTTCATCCTCTTAAGTTCCACGGTGTTCTTGTCCTCCCCCACTTTATTATACCCATCTTCCCTTCCGAACTGCTTGCCCCGTGGACTTCAAGCTTCAGCATCAGGCACAAAGGCAACTACCTTCCAGAGACAGCTTAACTACATCCCACAATTGTGTAATGCCAGATCCCTCAAAGAAATCTCTTTATGGACAGATGTACGTCCTTATGGGTCTGCGTGTCTGATTGAACCCGTGACTGATACAGGCACGTATAGATGGGCCACACACAAAGAAAACCTATGACACCACAAACTGCCCCTGAACTTAGTGAAGTTTTTCCAAGAATGTAATTCAATGAAGAAAACCCCAATAAATTTCCTCATTGGAAAAAATTTAATCTAAACATGCAGTGTCCATTATGAGTGTCCATTATGGGCAAGTCAATGATGGAAGACAGAAAATGTCTAAAAAGCCTGCTTTCCCCTAAAGAATATATTTACTGTTCAGTAAGGGAGATAAGGCAGGCATGCAAAAGATAAAATTCAAGGCAATATATAAGCCTTGCAAGAGAGGTTCAAAGTGTTGTCAGATTATTTTTCCCACCAAGGATCCAGTATCTAACAGTGTATACAAATGGCCACAAACATCTTAGTTTATCACCTCCAAGGATATGTCTCCTGCTCTCAATTTTTCCAAAGTGTATATAAACCAGATAAAACAACATCCTAAGTAGTCACATAAAAGGTTATTTATTGCTGGAATAGTGCTCTTACAGAAGAGTTGCCAGGTTGGGAGGCTCCCCAAGGCCAGGGGCCAGGGTGCTGTGTCATGTGCATTGGGGCCTGGTAAGTGGGTTGAGTGGATGGCCACGTCAGGGCACTCCCTGCTGTAAGCATGTGCTCTAATCCCAAGGACTACCAGCAAAAGGACTGATGTTAGACCCCTGGTAGTCAAAGGCTGCCTTAGAGGAAAATCCAAGACAGAGAATGTGGGGATCGGGGGTGATTCTTTCCATGACAAGTGACCCTTTGTGACGAAAGCCTTTGCAGCATAATTCATTTTAAATATTCACCAGTCACTGGTTCATTCATGCAACAAACATGTATTGAGTAACTAACATGTGCTTCCCCTCTCTCGACACCCTGCCACTTCTCATCCTCCACGTTGTTTTTGAAATGTCACCTCCCAGAATAGCCTTTGCTGTTCCACCCTAAATATTTCCTCCCTATCATTTTGCTCTATACATTTCCTTCATGGCACTCAGCATGGTTTGGCATTCTGGTTGACTGGTAAGATACTTGGATTAATGTCAGTCTCCAATAGTCGTAGATCATAAGCTCCACAAAAGCAGCTATCATATCTCTTTTATTCGTATCTAAATATCCAGTATGAGCACAGACCCTGGCATGTAGGAGGTTAGATACTCAGTAAATGTTTGTTAAATGAGTGACGGGGGGAGGTAATTAGGTAACTAAAAGAATAAGTGACAGCAATGACCTCAGACAGCCTAACTCATTACCGCCCAAAGATACGCCTGCCCTGATATCAAGTTTTGGAAAGTGTGTATAAATCAAAGAGGACAAGATCCTAAGCAGTCAGGTAAAGTGTGATTTACTGTTCCTGGCTGAGCTCTGGAATGGGGGTTGGCACAGAGGCTGAGGTGAGTGCAGGAGAGAGGTAACTAAATTCAGTCTGGAGAACTCCAGGAAAGACTCACTGGAAGTGGTAACATTGAGGCAGAGTCCGAAAGAAGAATAGGGCTTAACTCTGCGAAGGGGGTGCACTTATGTGGCTGCATTACTGGGTAGGGAGCATGCGGTGCTAACGGAGAAGGTAAGAATGAGCGGGGGGTAAGCAATAGCATCTAAGGCAAAGGGAACAGCATGTGCAAATGCCCAGCGGTGAAAGGATTGCTGACAGGAGAACTCAAATAACTCCTCTTGGCTGGGGCAGGGAGCTTGCGGGGCAAGTGTTGAGAGATGATACGGGCAGATCAGCAGGGGCTAGGTCACGAAAGGTTGTGAATGCCAGACTAAAGAATTTGGAATGACACTCGAAGACATTCACAGAGTGCGCTTTATTTACAAAGATACCATTTTGTTGGTTGTACACCAGGGATTACAATCAAATGCATGAAATAATACTAAAATGCAGTACTGGTAGAGAAGATACCATAGTTTTCAGATACAGAACTGGAACATATGGACCGACAATGGAACAGTAGAATAGGAATCATGATCATCGTGGAAAATGTAGAGCATTTGGCTGATGTGTGGTTTTCCTGTACTATATTCAACAGACAAGGGATTCTGAGTACAAAGCTGAGTACATCATGTGCATCTGCTGAATAGTAATTCGTAGTATTGTTGAGGATAAGTAGACGTTGTTCTTATCTATTAAAAAAAGGTATCTGCCAACTTTAGACAGGTATTACCAGTGAAGTGTCCGCTATGTGTAAAATACAACACTGGACCTCATGAGCAGAGAGTGGAAGAAAAATATGATGCCAAAAAAAAAAAAAAAATAGAAATCTCATTTCTGCAGGGATGGAAATACCTCCTTTTAGGACAGTGAATCCAATTACTGGGTAACTTATGAGAATACAATGAACGGGGCAGGGGAAGAATGTAAAACATCGCCAAGAGAAATGGTGCAGGTGTTTCATAAAAATTTACCTAATGAATAAAACATATCAGTTAAAAATAAGAATCAGTCGCTTCAGTTTTGGAAATGTTTACCTGTATTAATCCAATCACAACTGCAAAGCACCAGAACTCTGTTCTAAAATGCTTTGCATGTTTAACTCATTGAATCATTACCACAAATCTATGGAGTAAGTACTATTATGATTTCATTTTTTTTAGAAATGAGGGAAGCTAGGCTCGGAAAGACGAAGTCATTTACCCTGGGTCACACGGCTAATGAGGGCTTCAGCCCTCATGAACCCAGGGAGTGTGATTATTATAGTAGGAATCTCAGAAAAGATTCTGCATTAGGTTGAACGCCAACAGGCAATAGAACAGAGCACAATAAAAAAAAAAATAACGTGGAAGTTCTTAAAATTTCTTGTTTTTATTAAAACTTCAGGGTATTGCTGGACACGCCAGACCCAGACAGACCTGAGATGGAATCTCATCTCTGCCAGGAATTACCTGTGTGAGCCTAGGGAAGTCACTTGCCCTCTCTGGGCCTTAAAGTAAACCTGTAAAATGGTGGAAGGAGGACTGGAAATATGATATGGGTTTGCCTGGTGGCGGTAGATCTGAAACACGTTTTTAAAAATGCTTTCAGATTATTTCAAAAGGAATTTTGCTATTCCAGGCGCATCTTACCCATCAAGTATGGAAAGCACATGCTCGCTTCAACTTACGCAAGTGCGCCGTATGTGTAGATTGTGTAGAGTGATGGTCTTTAATAGGAAGCGCAATCTATGAGGTACAGAGGGCCCGGCTCAGATGCGAGACCAAACCCATTTTGTTGGACATTAGGAATATATTCTAATGCCGTAGAGTTGAATTGGGAATTATGCCCCTGAAAATCAAAGCGCAGAACTCTTGGTCCAAAGACCTGAGACCAAGGTCCAAGTTTGGCCGCTTCCATTTGTGAGGCCTAGAAGAATATTTATGGGTCTAGTAATACTGGGTTCAAGGGTGAGGGGATCTCAGGCTGCCTCTCCAAGGGCAAAGGGGCCAGGCAAAGTGGGCTGGGTATCTGTGGGTCCAGAACAATCCAAAGAACCAGAAGGAATCTAGTTGCTTTGTAACTATTCATAACTGGAAAAGAAACCATTGTTAATTAAATTTCAGAGAAGCCAGGGGCACCTGGCTGGCTCAGTCCATAGAGCACTTGACTCTTGATCTCAGGGTCATGGGTTCAAGCCCCATGTTGGGCATGGATCCTACTCAAATTTTAGAGAAGCCGGAAATGGCTTCCTGGCTCATCTGTATCGGGAGCTCAAGGCCCTCTATTCCCGGCTGCTGTCCTAGAGGAAGCTTCTGCTATAGAAGAGAACTCCATCTGGGATAGGGCAAAGGGCTTGCAGACAGACCTGGATGGGAAACCAAGACCTGCCGTTCAGTAGTTGTGTGCCTGGGGACACATCTCTCTCAACCTCAGTTTACTTCTCTGTATAATGGGGAACTACTAAAACGTGCTTGCCTGCGTTTTTGGAAAAATGAGAAGAAGCTTCTTCTCCAGATGATGTCTGGGAATTGCTTTTACAGAAACATTTACAGATGATATTGGGGAACTGCTTCAAAATATTACAGTTTGTAGGGAAAGTAAGCGAGGACATAGATTAAACAAGATTGGCCAGGAGCTGATAATTACTGAAGCCGAGTGATAGGGACACGGAGGGTTCATTACGCTGTTCTCTCTATTTGTGGAGAGGTTTGAACCTTCCCATAATGAAATGTTTTAAATAATGAATAAAGCAAAGAGATCGAGCTCCGGAGTTCCAACTAGGTTTGATTTGGGCTCCGGCCTCTAAGTACTGGGCACGTTAATTAAGCTCTCCTGAGCCTCAGCCTCCTCCTCTGTAAACTGTGGGAAGTAATTATTCCTGCCTCCCAGGGTAGCTGTGGAGATAAAATGAGGTTATGTGTATAAAGGATTTAGTAGAGCATCCTAATCTGGCCAGAGGTGTTGAGGTCTCCCACCTGGGTAAGAACTCGTTCTCCCTTAGTGGAGTGGAGCTGTTATAAACGTTCAGAAATTTCCATCCAAGAGCAGGACCAGCTAAGTAGCCTCCGGTTGAGCCGGGAGAGCCTTCCTCTGTGGAGCTTCTGTGAGCAGGAGGTGGTTGGAGATTAAAGACAGCTGGAGACAGGCAGCTCTACCCGGGGTTTCACTCACAGAGGTCCAGAACGGACTCTCGGGCCTGGGACGTGGGCTCAGCTGGGAATCTTTTTTATTTTTTTAAATTTTTTAAAGTAATCTCTATGCCCAGAGTGGGGCTCAAACTCATGACCCTGAGATGAAGAGTCGCATGTTCCACTGACCGAGCAGACCAGGCGACCCCGGAGATCATTTTCTTGATAACAGGCTTCTCTGACCTCCCCTCCCAGCTTCCTACTACACTGGGCCTAACTCACAGTAAAGTGCTCAATGCAGGTTAGTCAAATGAATGGACCAGAGTAAAAGAAATCAAGTTGCCAGAAGCCAGACACTGGGTCAGCAAGCTGAAGCTGGTTAAACAAATGCCTCCAGACTCAGGGCCGGCTTGCTTGCAGAGCCTGGGGCTGGCCTAGCCACAACGTGGGGCACAGTGCTTCAGGGCAGGGGAATCAAGTAGGGAATGAGAGAGCAGAGCTTCCGGCATGACGTGAACGACCTACTTGTCTTCGTGCCTCACAGAGGTACCACCAGCTTGAACTTGCGTCTATCTGGGGGTGGCTTCCTCTGCTCTGTCCAGACACATTCGGGGTGGAAACTCTCACTTGTTCAACTGGCTTGCTCTAATTGGTTGCTACTTGCTTTTGACCCCAGGCTTATTAGAGCTCATTAGGACTCTATTAACATGGCAATCAGCCTATGTGAGATGTTACGTATAGCCTTTTAGAGTCAGTGATACTTCAAAAACTCCTATTTGAATTCATTTGGGAAGTCTCGTGCCTGGGATGAGGAGTAAAGAGCTTTAGCCTGGAGCAAAGGTTCAAATTCAAGTAGGGTGGCGTTCAACGGGCGGGCGGGCGAGCGGTGAGGTGAGCATAGGAAGAGTTGAGGTGGGATTATGGAGAGTCTCTCGCATTTAGCTGAGTGTGGACTTGATCCGCAGATAGTGGTGGGTCCCCGCTACTTTCTGAGGAGGGCAGTGCAGTGATCAGACCTATGATTTAGGACAGTAGCTCTCGCATTTACCTAACCATATTCGATTCATCTTCGAATCATCTTAGAATCTCACCAAAAGGCAGAATTCCCTTGCTTTGCCCCTGAGATTCTGATTCGGCAACTTGGCAGAGTCTGGGCCAGGGAATCTGCACCCTTAAGCAAACACATCACAAACACTTTCTGAGACCACAGGTCCATGGTGAAGTTTTGAGACGCAGTTTCAGGAAGATGAGTGTGGCGGTCAAGAAACAAGCTGAGGACAGGAGAATAGGAAGACACCGCCACCATCCAGGTGTGCAGTATATGGAAATCTGACCTTGATACATCTATTTATCTGTACTAGTCGGTGCTGAGCGTCCTTACTTAAACTCCCTAGCAGTTCAGGGTTGCAAAGCCTAAATCTTGCTCTTCGATTAAATTCATGAAGTCTTTACCATATAACCCCAAGCACCTTGATCCTGTTCTAGCTAGTTTCAGGGACGCAAGCCCTCTCTGGGGTCTGAGAAAAAAACCACTCTTGCATTTGAATTAACCCATGAAAAAGCTGGTTAGGGTTGGCTCCAGCCGGCTGGTAGGGCCCCATTAAGTTATGGTATAGCCCTCTCTTTTAAGACTTGACCTTTCCGCTCGGGGCCTCCTAAGTCACGTGAAATCCAGGAGCGCATTTTCAAGTCACAAAAACTGTTAAACTTTTCTTAGGCCCAGTTAGGCATCATTGAATCGTACCTACATCAGTGAAGTCACAAGATTTAACCAGGCATAATGAGAATAGCATTTATGCAACTTAATGAGATTTGATGAGGATTATTGAACCTTGTCCTGCCCGAAGGCAACAAGATCAAAATTTAGCAATTCAAATGGGAATAGGAGCAAAGTATTCTTTTTCCTCTTCCTTTTTTAAAGAGAAGCCAGCTACCTTAATTTACAAGACTTGCGTGGGCCCTTCGTGACTGCTAATCTTATAAACTAGTATTGCTAACTTTTAATGGGTTTCCTCTCCCTCCTCCCTCCCAGGTGGCATATACGCATTTTAACAGGGTCTTCTGGACAGGCTGCTGTCACCCAGAGTAGACTTGGAGCGTGGGAATTCTAGGTGCCCACCTAGACCTGGGAGGGAGGCAGCTAGACTTCGGGGGGCCTCTCATATCTCATGCAAAGAGGCCCACGCTGCAGCAGTGCGGGGTGGAGAGGTGGGTGGGGAAAGAAGGGGGCTGGTGGTGAGTCATCCTTGCGTAACTAAGTGTAATGAAGTAGGTCCCACATGATCCAGGGACATCAGATAATTCATTTGCGTTGCTAGAGAGAGCGTCAGTGACTCACTTGGCCTTTTGTGGATTAGATCTTTCAGAATGCTCCTGTCGGGAGCTCCATTCAGAACTCAAAAGCAAACCTTAGGATGGTTCTTTATATATTTAATTATGTGACAATTGTGAGATATGTATTTTATATTTTTAGGAAAGTTTTAAAAATGAGTCACAATGGGACATACACTACTTTTTGCTTATTTTCTTGCCAGTATTTTCAATTCTTGATCTCAGAGTCGGTATTCAGCTATTAAAAACATGGGCATTCTCAGACATCTAGGCTTCATGCTAATGCCAATAGTCACGATAATGCTAATACTAGCCAACACATAGAAGGCTTATTCTGCGTCAGGCGCTGTCCTAATCGCTTTACAAATATCACCTCATTTGGTAACCACAACAGCCCTCTGAAGTGGGAGCTATTATTTGATCCATTTATAGAGCAGGAAACTGAGGCATAGAGAGATTAGGGACTTCCCCAAGGTCACAAAGCTAGTTAAGTGGTGGGGCTGGGATTCAAACCCAGGCAGCGTGGATCCGGAACCCATGCTGTCAACCTACAACACCGACAGCAATCGTTTTGGGTGCTTAGGGGTAACCATCCACCGTATTCCAGGTTTGGAGGGAAAAGCATGATACGCCGTTGAACTTAAAGAAAAGGGGGGGGGGGTAATTGAATAATGAGAATGTTGTGGTTTCATTTTTGTTATCAATATTATATGTGTGTGTGTGTGTGTGTGTGTGTGTGAGACAGAGAGAGAGAGAGAGAGAGAGAGACAGCCAGCCAGCCAGCCAGAGAGACAGAGACACATAAAGACAGAGAGATGGGGAGAGAGAGACATTAGATTTGAATGGTAATAAGACAAGGAGATCTGGAAGAAATCACATAATTACACTAGTTATTTTGAGCGAGTGAGAGTTGTGTAGGTAATTTCACTTTTTACTTTACATACCTTTATTGTTTTAATTCGTTACAAGGATGTGATTGAACACACATACTGAAGAACTAATTAAGCTTTTAACTATACTAACAGACTATTTGAGAGAATCCTGAGAGAAAAGATCAGAATCTTCTCTGTTCTTGGGCTTAATGCAGTGACTTTCATGTAATAGGTATTCAATAAGTGTTGTTTGCCATGTTGTGTTATTGGGCAGTGTGTCATTTTTATCACACCCCTCGATTCTCTCCGACCCTGGGCTCATTATAAACTCTGTCAGGATTTCACTATTTAGGACATTTCATTGTTCTTTAGCACAGGGGTTGCCCTGTTTTTTCTCTCAAGGGCAAGAAGAGACGTATTGCTGCGTCTGTCATGTGAGAGCGGCCAGAGGAGATATGGAAAGAAATGGGCGTGGCTGAGCTCCAATCAAATTTTATTTACAAAAGCAGGCGGCACGTGACATTTGGCCCCAGGTTCACAGTTTGGGGATGCCGGCTCTAGCCAGTCACAAGTGTCCCTGGCCCTGAAAAACAGCTGATTTACTTTGTCCTGAGGATACTTTTCTCCCGCAGTTCTGAGGGCTTTGCACACTTGTGAAGGTGTGATTGATGTATTATAAATTTACTTTGGGATTTTTCGGGTGTTGATGTGATTCCTTTGATGTTTAAACCTGTCAGGTCGCCTCATTCTTGCCGTTTGACAGATTAGGATTGTCTTATTCCACTGTCCCGCTGGATGACACTCGGGGTCCCCATACACTGCGTCTTGTCATGCTTTTTACAGAACGCCCAGTTTTTGTTCGTTTGCTTAGTGGAATCCCTAGTGAAGATGAGAGAGAGGGGACTCTTCCTTAGGACAGGGCAGGAGAGCCGTGGGCTGCACGGCAACCCCCCGCCCCCAGACCACTCTGTTGCTTTTCTGCATCTCAGACATGGGGAGACGGTGGAGATCTCAAGCCTGTCGTGTGATGCCTTCGTGCTTCTTTCCACCCCTCGCAGAAGGAAATCATCCGCCCAAGTGTGAAGGCTCTTTCAGACCTTCCACCCATTGCCTCCCCTCCTCCACAAACATAGTCCATTTAGACTTGGTTATAACTCCTATTGAGAATCCTCCGTCCTTAGGAACTGGGCCAACCAGTTTTTTCTTCATTATGGTTCCTCTCTGGGCAAACTCAATAGTCCATTTCTTTCTAAGCCAACCCTGATCTTGTGCCCTGAGGCATAGATGGTGCAGGGTTTTCCTTTTTCCCCACTTCAGTAAGAGTGCCCTGCTCTCCAAGAGCACCCTCCTCAAGGGAAAAGGGAAGCAACTTTTATTTCCTATTTCAAATTCTTGGCCTCTGTGTTCCTGTTCACAGTTCCACCCAAGGAACTTACACAATCAGGACGATCGGCCACCCGATGCTTGCTCAACAGATAGCCAATGGGCAAAATTTTCTAAGTATGAATAGTTTGCAAGCTAAATAGTTAAAGCCTCCAGATTTGTAGCTTCCTTCCCCTCTAATCCATGCAACTGATACCTAAATTCTCTTTGGAGAAGGGAAAGGGTAAATCTGTAAATGGTTCTGTAACCCGAACCATAAATTTGTTCTGAAAAATATGTACCTTGCACAAAATTAGATCATGTTATATTCATAACCTTAAAAACCAATACTTAACTGCTTACCTTTAACCTCTATCCTGCAGACATGGGATAGATAAGAAATAAAGGGCCCGTTTTTTTCCTTTTTGCATGCTTGAAAACATGCAAGTATCTAATAACATTTATGTGAAAACTCATACATGTTTCATTTGCATAAAGGGCTGAACGTGTGAGTCTCCCCAAATTCATATGTTGAAATCTTAACCCCACTCTGATGGTATCTAGAGGTGGGGGCCTTTGGGAGGTGATTGGGTCAGGAGAATGGAGCCCTCACGAATGGGATTAGTGCCCTTATAAGAAGAGGCCAGAGAACAAGCTAGCTACATTTTGCCATGTGAACCATACGGCAAGAAGTCAGCCATCAAATGGAAAGAGGGCCCTCCCCAGAACCTGACCATGCCCGCATCCTGATCTCAGACTTTCGGCCTCCAGAGCTGTGGGAAAATAAGGTTTTGTTGTTGACAAGCCACCCAGTTTATGGTATTTTGCTATCGTGGCCCACACTAAGAGACATAGCAAACCTTGTCTTTCCTGGACAACTTTGTCTTACTCAGAAGAGGAGACAGGGTGGACTTCCAGAAGGAAGCCCCCAAAGCTAAGGCCATTTTTAGTGTGATAGATTAGAATGGGTTATCTCACGTCCAACACCTAGTGGCCGAGAGGTAAAAAGGAAACTCCTTGAGAAAAGAGAATTCTGTCCATGGGGTCGCAAACTTGAAATCACGAAATTACTCAGAGTCTGTAATTTAAACTTTATTTCATATCTATTGTTAAATTACACAAAATCAGCAAATGGTCTGTAAAGCTACACCATTGGACAGATGTTTACAGTTGAAATCATGGGATTTATATGATAATGACAAAAATGTGTATTTATCACATCCCTTATATACAATAATCAGTATAGACAGAGAAAATGCACTTAATCTTCACAAGCCATGCACACCACAACAATATAACACAAAATGTTTTTTTTCTGTAACAAGCTTTTCCACTGGCTCTGGCTTCGCCCTGCTTTCCAGCAGTACCTATCAGTTTTAAGAGCAAACACTGTGTATCGAAACTAAACAAAATTGAAATAACCACAGTGATCTACAGGATCTTTATTTTAAAAACACAATGTACACAAAATAGCTTCACTCAAAAACACGTGGATTTCAAGGCGTGTCTGGGTTTTAAACAAATTCCTTTCGGTTTTTCAGTTCTCCAAATTCCCAGGACTGCAACACTGTCGGACAAAAGAAACTTTAGATACAGGGATACAAGCTCAGCGTCAAGCACGTTTATTTTTAAACCCAAATACTCAGCTTCTTGTCCGGCTCGTGGCCATAGTCTAACAGATGAAACTAGATCATGCAGATAAGCGGCAGATTGTACAAGATGTGACTTTATCATCGCACTTCTGAGCATGTCGCTCCTGAAAACATAAATGCCACTTCCAAGTGTCTTGCTGGATTCACAGCAGGGGGTGAGGGTAAGTCCTTACAAAAGCATCGCAAAACCCATAAAATGGAAACTTCCCAGAATCCTGATGCTTGCCAGCACAGTGGGGGACGTGCTCCTTCTTGCTCTGCTCGATTCATAACCGATACCTTAAAAGTATTTGTGCAGAGACTTAACAATATGAAATCACTCTCCTCAATGCATATGCTCCTGCTACTTAACCTCACTGCAGAGCACTCTTGCTGTTTGTTCTTTCTAAAAACAGAACCTAGTAGGGGGTTAGCCAAAGTATCGAGGTACAGCTTTTGGTGTTACTGCATAACTGGCTATCCTGATGCTTATTCTACCATTTCCCCCCTCTTGTAATTGTCTACAATCTGTCAACACGCACACACAAAAAGAACAAACGGGCTAGAAGTAGCCAGCCCAACTGGCAACGGTACCATAAAATTGTACAAAAAGTCAGTAACGATCCACTCACATTCCCGTTCATTTCTATCTGATCGAGAATAACTTCAGCAATATTTTTAGACACGTTATCCTGTTCAAGAGTTTCTTGATAAGGACCTCACTACACAGACATTGATAAGACAATTCTATAGAAAGAAAGTCCCGACTCGAATCCAGGATTATGTATCACAAGAAACTCAGCAACACGCCATTTATATGATGAAGAAGGATTCTATAAATGGGTTGTTTTGGAATGAGCACAACTCGGAGAAGCCTTAAAATGAATGAGAAGCAGAGCCAAAAGGATTCCAGAATTGTTGAAATTACAGTGCCCAGAAAGTGTCTGAAAATTAGATCTTTACACTGGTATTCCATTTGGGAGAAAAGGGTTTTTGTTTACTATGAGATACACCCTGTTTAAAACCTTTAGACAGTAGAAGGTAGAAAAAGTTGAAAATTCTAAACATCTCTTAAATAACAAGATACGAATCCTGTTCCGCTTGAAAAGCCAATATTTTTACATAAAACTACCCATGTTTCAGACAGAAAAATCTTCGTTTCTATTGTTTGCTAAGATTTACCATCAGTTCTTATTCCATTTAAATAGATTCCTTGGTAAAATCAGAAGAAACTAAAAGGTTTTGTGGTTAATTGTAGTTTTTTTTTTTTTCCTGTTTATATTCATGCCTACCCCTGGAAACAAATGTCTGTCTCCAAGATTGAGCTCTAACAGTGTATCATGAATAATTTGGAGTCTGTTTCTTAGCCACAAGTTGAATGGCCACATTTTATGTTTTCATTTTGTCTCTAATTTAAGCACTTCTTAAAATATAGAAACAGCAATTTCTGGCAAGTCTGGTTTGGTTTTTGGATTTTATAAATACTCCAACAAACCAAAAAGAGACAATTTAATTACATACTGAGAGTTGTTTTACCCACGCACAGTATAACATTTAATTGAAAGGCAACTGTAAAGGCAACATCTTAACTTTTCCTTTAACTTCCAAACTTAAGGAAGCAAGATGTGTTTGGAAACTCTCACATTTTAAGATCTGCCATACTCCTACTGGCGCTTTGGGACAAGTGCGCAAAGGCCATTGGGAGCCACTTAACGCCACTTCTCTACGCTGCCTATGTAGTCGTTGGTACCATTGCTGGTGTTGCCATCACTCTGCTCTTGGCCTGTGCTCTGCTTCTGGCTTTCACGGTTCTCCTTGTGGCTCGAATTCTGACTCGAATGCTGAGTCAGGTTCTGAATCAGATTCTGAGTCACATTCTGATTGGCATTCAGATTTGGGT
The DNA here is from genome assembly GCF_046562875.1 of Panthera onca. NCBI lineage: Eukaryota > Metazoa > Chordata > Mammalia > Carnivora > Felidae > Panthera > Panthera onca. The sequence continues at coordinate 19,869,221 of NC_138357.1, read as the reverse complement.
TCTGACTCGGATTCTGACTCGGATTCTGGCTCTGACCCTGACTCTGGAAATGGGTCTGAAGGAACCTCCCCTTCAGAAATTTGCGTTGTTCCTGACGCTTCTGCCTAGCTTCCTGATGCTCCTTCTGCCTCATAAACTGATACCTTTGCAAAAAGAGATCTTTGGCATAGCTGTACAATTCCATATCCAGAAAATTTAGTCCCTCAATCCGCTTTTGGATTTCCTCATTGATCTCAACACTAGAGGCCCTGGTGGTATTGTATTGGGTAAATGGTGAAATAAAGTTCATGTTGAAGGTTTTCTCAAACAGATACTGGGTCTTTCGCTGAAACTCAGTGAGGCCGAAGAACGCCATGTGCTTCAGATTCGATTTGGCACTTTCCAGGAGGACCTTGTTCCTCTGCTTCTCAGGCATGACAGACAGGTTGTAGCAGCCTACTAGGGTCAGGTCAGAGAGCATGCGCACTTGGCGGTTGTTGGCTAGATTATAGGGACAGTCCATGAACTCTTTTAGGGGGCAGCCAGACCAGTCATCGCCAGTGTAGCAGCTGGGCAGCTCTTCTGAGGTTGGGGGCCTTCCATCACAGACATGCAGGGATGCTTTCCATGTGGCCCCTCTCTGGACATGCCTCCACTCGCTCAAGTACCGGGACACTGGGTCTCGGAGGATGGTGATGTAGTGGAAGTTTCTACAGACAAAGCACAGAGAACAACAGTGAGAGGTGCGGGTGACATAGGTGGAGTCAGGGAGGTGCATGGCGGACGTGATGTTCACCGGTCAGTAAGGAAGGCAAAAAGGGAATGATGGTGATCTGGCGGCATTTGTCCCCGTGCACTGTGCTGTAGACCACTTGTCTGAGTCCTACTAGCCTGGCCAGGAAGCTAATTCTTTTGCCCGATTTGCTGGTACTGCAGCTAAAACAAGTAGGAAACGTTTAGGCCTAGGACATCATCCCTGTCATTCTTCACTCCCTCTGCCTGCTCCCCCTGTTTGGCTTGCCCCAATCAATGACAGAATCTTCCCAAAGACCTCATTTGCTAAGGAGGCAACCATTTTATTTCATACCCCCCACCCTTAAACCTGCATCAACTGATCACAAAATGGACACCAGTGGAAGCAAGTGATTTTTTTAATGTTTTATTTAGTTTTCAGAGAGACAGAGAGACAGAGAGACAGAGAGAGAGCACACAAGCAGGGAAGGAGCAAAGAGAGAGGGAGACACAGAATCCTAAGCAGGCTCCAGGCTCCAAGCTGTCAGCAGAGAGCCCGACGCGGGACTTGAACCCACGAACCACGAGATCATAACCTGAGCTGAAGGTTAACCGACGAAGCCACTCAGGTGCCCCACAAGTGATCTTATCGAAGCGATAATGGAGTTGATAAGTGAGCTGAAATTCTAATCTTTCTTACTAAATATACGAAAGCATTCCCCCAATATCCAGTCTAAACAGGATACCTTATTAAACAATAAAACCGCATTGAAAGGGTGCCAATATGATGCTTTGATTTTGGCTGTTGTCCTAACATCATGGCTCCTTCCTTACGGAAGTGGAACGTACAGGGAGGCAGAGCAGCCCAGGGCCTCCAGAAATAAACATTGCGGTTAGTCACCGACTGAAATAGACACGGTAGCTGCCAATGGCATATATGCAGGCTACTACCTCGGTTTCAGCCATTGCTGAAAACTTGCCCCACCCCTTGCTGCCAGCCCTCACCTCTTCCTCTGTGGCACCATAGGACAGCCACCCTCAGCTAGCACGTCCACACTTAACCTTTGTTAAAACGCTTTTGATACGGAATGGTGATTCCTTGTTTGTATTTCTGCTTAAACTATGTTTTCCAGAACAGGGGCTCTGGGCTGCTCTTCTAGAACTTCCAGGGAATTGGAGGGACAGAGCTGGGGACTGGGAAGGCCATGCCTTATCGTGGCCAAAGTCTCTGGGTGATCTTCTAAGCGCCTTGCAAGTATCACAGAAAGTGTCTTTTAAATTATTTTATATATTTTTCTGGAATAAATAAGCATGGGGGCCCAGGAGAAGCATCTGGGAGTGAAAATGGAAAGAGGCCTCGACTTTCTTCACCTACCTCATTGCTTTTCCTAGGACCTGACTTTGCTAGCACCACTAAAATTCATGTCTGTGAAGTCCCACTGCTTTACGGCCAGCAGCTTTTGTTGTCCCGCAGCCCTTACTAAGAAAGGTGACTCTTCCCACGGGCTTTCTCCTTCCGCCCTTTGTTCTGGCATTCATTCACTCCTTCAGCCAATACATATTTACTGAGCCTTTATGCTACGCTGGAGGCAACAGCTTAGCGGCAGTCTAATTATTTGGAAAAAACAGAAGCTTATGAAGTCCAGTGACACATTTGGATTAATCTTTGAACCAGCTTTACACGGCACACATTACAATGGGGGCTGCTGGGTATTTCAGACCCCCATAACAGAGTCACCTTCATGCTTAGCTGACAGTCCTCCTGCCCTGACTTTTTGTACTGGTTTAAGCCTACAGTGACATCTTCTGGTAAATCCGGGAGTGAACCCCCCCCCCCCCCCGCACACACCCTCCCCCCCCCCCCCCCCATGCAAGTCTGAGGCTCTTCGTCCTAAAAACACTTTCAGAACAGAGAGATCCCAACCACCGGGGTTAATGTCACAACCACGGTTTTGGAAGCAGCATCCTCACATAGGAAGAGAGAGGAGGCGCCACAGAAAGGCAGACACAGACATCCAGAGTCTCACCCTTTACGGATGTGTGTCTCCTTGTGCCCATATGAGATGAGGGCAGTCCAATGTGGGAAGCCTCAGTCTCTACACTGCAGGGATCGTCGTAGCCACAGAGAAATCAGATGAGCCCACATGCACCACACACACACACACAGACACACACGTGCACACACTGCCCTGGTGGTAACAGCTGTCTACGCTCAGAAGACAATAGCTCGGGAGATTCAGTGGTTTCCCAACAGCCGGCTTCTTCCAGGGAAAACAGGCCTGGGCTTCTGGACCGCGTCCCCTGGAGATACTTGGGGCTGCTTGAGAGCACGATCCCAGGGCTGAAAAGGCCGATCTGCTGAAGGGCTGGTCTCCGGGAATGGCCGGCAGCCTCCCGAGTGTGTTGGAGGTGGGAAGGCAGGTGAGGATAACACCTGGGAGCTTTGGTTGGACAAAGAATCCAGGAGGCTCATTACTCTGAGTGGAGAGCTGTCGGGGAAATACAGAGAAACAGTCTCCCCACCTAGGGCACCTGAGGATGTGACAGCCCAACCCACGGGGAACATGACTGGGGAGGCCAAGAGGCACAGAAACACGAGTGGCGGTCTTCTGCCGGTCACTTCCGTTCCAGCACCTCGCGTGGGCCTGGCGCTGGGACAGGCACCAGGGAGGCCGACAGCGCCGAGACCTGGCACGTCAATATCATGTGTCATTAATGGCTGGAGCGAGCAGAGGGCCAGAAAAACAAGAATTAGATGAGGCAAGAAGAGAGGAGTGGAGTGTGGACACACAAAGATGAGCAGGAGCACAAACTAGCCTGTTGTGTGCGGAGGAAGTGCCCCGAGACCCCCTGGCTGGGAATTCAGCGGGGAATGGCAGGGCTTGGCATATGGACAGGTAGCCACCCACCTGGCTGCGGAAGCCCTCGGGTCCCCCGAGAAAGGATTTAGGCTTCTGGAGATGCCAGAGAGGGCTTTAAAGGGGTTTAAGCAGGGGAACGACACGACGAGATCCGTGTTTTAGAAAGCTCGCCAGGCACAGAGTGTGGAGATGGAATTAGGGAGGCTAGCTGAGGCCACTGCACAAAACAAGACAAAAGAAGGAGGACACACTAGGGACATTTTTAGGGGGTAGAGTTAGCAAACCACGGTGTCAAAATGAACACAGGGGACAGGAAAAAGGAGGGTTAAGGACATCCCTGGGTTTTTGACGGCCGGCCTCCCGTGCCCTGGGGCATCCAACAAGAGAGCTGAATGGACAGGTACAGTGCTCCGACGGTGATGTGGCCTTAACATAAAGATGTGGCAGTGCCACCAAAAAGTACTAGTTTCAAACCGTGACAGGCTACTTAGGGATCGATTTTTAATTCCACACGTGTGGCTTCAACGCCTCGAAGACCGCATTTAAATACTCCCGAGGTACCTCGAGGTTTCTCTTCTTTATGCTAAATATGGTTTTCAACTACTCTGGACACTGCCTCAAGTTGCCCCCGTGTCCGCTTGTTTCTTCTGAATATGTTCCACTTGATCGGAATGCGCCCTCCAGGCACAGTCTGACGAGTGACACATCGGGACAGTCTGTCACCTCCCTCATTCTCCACACCACGTCTTCTAATGTCGCCTCACCGCCGACACACAGTCAACTAAACTCTTTCCTTTGTTGTTACACATACACCATTTTGAAATCCAATCTGCTTTATCCTGGACCTTGATCCTGGCCTTTACTTGTGGCCCTGTTTAATTTCTTCTTGTTGGAGTGGGTCTCAGCCTGTGAAAACACATCTGGATTCTGATCATACCCCCAATATCTTCACCCTATCTCCTTATTCCTTCTGGCAATGCCTGTATGCAGACATAGGTCAAAACAGGACACGATGCAGGCGACAGCAGATCTGTGGTAGCTGCTGGAAATCTCCCTTCACGTGGACGTTAACTGGAAGGGTGCCGCTGAATGGACCAATTTAATTTTAAATGACTGAGCCATTTAAAATGGCTCAGCCCCAGGAAAATCACACTCAGCCTGTTTCAGTTAGTGGTAATGGGACAGAAATATCTTGCGACGAAATGTGTCACTTAATTAAGATGAACAGGTATCACATCTTTAAATTGGAGTCAGGACGTCCCATCGGTCACCCAGGTGAATTTAATAACCACTCTTTGGTACGTCTGTGTGCCCGTGATGCCGTACAGAACAGGCCGAACAACATGAAAGGTTTGCCACCCTCTATGAGTCTAGGCCAGCTCTTTGCTGTCATTTCTCTACTGGGTCACTGCAGCAGGGTCCTGGCCCACCTCCCTGCCTCTGGTCTCACGCCTAGCCCACCCCCCACCCATATGGCACACGTCTGACCTGTCATTCCCTGAGACCTCTTAATCCCTGACACCTAACGCGTCAGATCCAAGCTCCTCCCACACAGCCTCGTGGGGGCTGGCAGCCACCTTTCTTTCTCTCCAGCCCTATTTCTATCAAGCTCCCTCTACACAAGCCTCTCTCAACCATCAGTGATTTTGCATCTCCCCGCCCCCCCCCCCCCCCCCCCCCCGCCGAGTCTGGCACATTTGGCAATCTCTGGAGACACTCTGGTTGTTGCAGCTTTTGGGGGGGGGGGCATGTGCTACTGGCATCTAGTGGATTGAGTCTAGGGATCCTGCTACACCTCCTACAGTGCAGACAAAAAGTTACCCCGTTCTCAATGTCGGTAGCTGAAAAATCCTGCTCTTTTCTGTATGCTCCAGGTATGGAAAAGTAGTTTCGTTTTCCAAATTGGTCCCAGGCAATGACCCGACAGGCCCCTTTCCTTTGGGGATGGAAGGCCCACTCTTTTGAATGGCCTGTGTATTTTTTTTAAGTTTATTTATTTACTTTTGAGAGGGAGAGAGCGAGAGAAAGAGAGAGAGAGAGCAAGCACACGGAAGTGGGGGAGGGGCGGAGAAAGAGGGAGAGGGAGAGAATCCAAAGCAGGCTCTGCACCGTCAGCACAGAGCCCGATGCAGGGCTCGAACCCACAAACTGCCACATCATGACCTGAGCTGAAGTTGGGACGCTTAACCCACTGAGTCACCCAGGCGCCCCTGGCCTGTGTATTAAGTTACCCGGAAAACGCCTTCAAAACTCAACTGTAGGGGCGCCTGGGTGGCTTGGTCGGTTAAGCATCCGACTTCGGCTCAGGTCACGATCTCGCAGTCTGTGAGTTCGAGCCCCGCGTCGGGCTCTGTGCTGACAGCTCGGAGCCTGGAGCCTGTTTCAGATTCTGTGTCTCCCTCTCTCTCTGCTCCTCCCCTGTTCATGCTCTGTCTCTCTCTGTCTCAAAAATAAATAAACGTTAAAAAAATTAAAAAAAAAAACAACTCAACTGTAAGCTTGCTTCCTCCGTGAAACCTTCCTCAACCTTCCTGGGAGAGCAGGGGTTGGGTATCATTCATCAGCGTCAGCTCCTCTGGGTCCGGCACAATGTTTAACATAAAAGAAGTGTTTAATAAAGGAGTGTCGAATGGATGCAGCAGAAGCAGCAGAGCTTAGGAAGAGCTAATAGGAAAGGCATCTTTTTCTTTGATAAGGAAAAGCCACTAGATGTCAGTATTAAATAACAGATATACCACTTTGTACCTGTGCTGGAACATGTTAAGGCCATCCAGTTACATTTAGCCGTTGTCCCTGACTTTGTGTGCCGCAGACCAATGTTACACAAAGCTGGAAAGTTAAAGGATGTTAAAAGTAAGTAAGTGGATAGAAACGGGTACCATTTTTTCATTTTTATTTGAACAGATTATCCTGCAATAAGGACCTGATTCTAAGTCACAGAATCCTAGACTTGGCCAGAGCAAGAAGGAACCTTTGAGATGGCAAATCATCTCAGTCACACACTTCACTTTAGAGGTGGGGAAATCGAGGCCCTGAGAGCAGCATGGGTTTGCCCACAAGATACAAGTTGCTGACAGGCCTTGGGAATCAGTGGAACTGCAAGTATTCCTGGGCTGAAGGCCGATATTCTTAGCAGATCCTGCTTCATGCCCGTCAGTTTCCCCGATGGCACGATAAACCAGGCCCGAGATAACCCTCACGAGGAGGAGATGTTTGCTGCTGAGAGAGGGCACGTCTTATACCAACTGCACAGCCAGGAGCTGGGGGGGGGCGCTTGGGCCTGCTGCTTACACATCAACACCCATCTAGACCATGAATCGGATATTGTTATTCTCATTGTGAGGATGAAGAAACTAAGAGAGAGGTGATTTGCCCCGGTGTCACGTAGCAAGTCAATCAGGGGTGCTCAGACCGAGCCCATTTCTCTCCAGAACCTGGGGTCTTCACATCCTAGTGCTGGGACCCAAACCCAGGGCTTCCGCTTCTGTCAACAAACTGACGTTGTGGCTCCAGAACCAGCAGCATCAGCACCACTTAGGATCTTATGAGAAATGCACATTCTTGAGCCCTGAATGCAGAAACTCAGGGGCTGGGACCTGGCAGTCTCGGTCTTTTTTTTTTTTCTTTTTTTAAGTTTATTTATTTATTTTGAGAGAGAGACAGAGAGAGACAGAGAGTGAGCAAGCGGGGGAGGGGCAGAGAGAGAGGGAGAGAGAGAATCCCAAGCTGACACGGGGCTTGAACCCACAAACTGTGAGGTCGTTGTCTAGGCCAAATCCAAGAGTCAGACACTTAACCGACTGAGTCACCCAGGGGTCCCATGGCAGGGTGTGTCTTAAAAAGCCCTCGAGGAAATTCTGGGGCACAAGCACGCCTGAGTCTGTGATCCACTATCTTAGGCATGTGTCTTCAGAGATTTCAAGTCAGAGATCCCAGGGGCTGCCCACAGTATGGGCAAGCCAAGTGGGTGCCCAAGAGCAAGCCTGAGACCCTCGCTGCACTCTGTGGACAAGCCTAAAGGATGCCCATTTCTGTCCTGGGAAATCCCAGGGAACTCTGCCCGAGCAAAGCTATGAGGCTCATGCCGTGAACATTTATTTCCCTTTTAGGCCTCTGGTTCATGAACGAGGGTCTTCTTGCACCACTCAACGGAAAAATAAATATCAAATCTATTTCTCTTATGGAAGAAGGCCAACAAAACTGTACAAGTTAAGGTCACAGGAGTGATCAATAAAAAGTTAATTTAAGAAAGGAAACAAATTCTTAGCCCAAATCAATAGGAGTGGACGTTTTATTATACCTGTAGCTTAATTTCATACTTTTTTTTTTTTTAAGTTCAGCCTTTGCACATCATGTTCCTGGAGTAATGACGAGTGGTAGCACAATGTGAGCCGTGGTTGGTGGCCCTCAGTACACTGTGCAAACAGTAGGAGTTATATATGACAATGAGTCATCGATGTTGAAGGTCTGATCTCCTTCCTCGGTTGATGATGCTGAAACCAACCGCATGGATCCTCCTACTGCATGTAAATGGCTCGGTCAAAGCGAGGGGAATGGCGTTCAGACAAAACAACATTAATATGTGAGCACAGAGTAAATCAAAGTGGAGTTAATTGAATCAAAGACACATAAGCCTCTGACGGGATTGGATCCCTCAAAACCCGGACTTGCCATTTTAACTGCTTTTCTTGGGTGACTCCTGCTGGCAGTCCCCAAAGAGGAGTTCCATAAACGCTGTGATCAGCAGTGGCAGTGAAAAAAGTGGGATTTCAAGAGGGGAGTACTTTGAACTATGTGGACGCTCATTTAAATGTGTCGTTTCTGGTACGTTTGTCGAGACCCTCCTGTGGCTCAGTCGTCATGCTTTTATCTGATTTTCTTCCCGACACTAGGGAGACCTAAGTGATCTGGACACTGAACGTCTGCCCTTTGCCCTTCAAATTGTAGCTGTGGGCTCATGACGAGGCCAGACCCTCCTGGACAACCCGTGGCAGGGAGGGAGCAAGACCCCCTTAGGAGCCCACTGATGGCTAAGACGACCACGTCTTCCACTGCTTCTTTGAATGGATTGAGTAGCGTCCTCAGCACCTGCTGGGTGTAATACCAACTTGGGAGAAATTGAAGGTCTCACCCACCAAACAATCTACTCAGTTCGCTTGCACAGGATTTCTTGTTTATTCTTCACACACCACCCAAAGGAGCAGGTCTATGTATGTAAAGGAATAGCTTAATTAACACCTCTATTAAATGATCTCTTTCCTTTGGCTAACTGAAGCCTCTTTTTAACATGTCTTCCTTGTGTTTATTATTATTTTTTTTTTTTGGTAAATCTCTTTTTTTTTTTCCCGCTCCCACGTTTCCTGCCTTCCAGAAGGGTCAGCCTGGCGAGGGGAGCTGGCCCGGTTTAGCCGAGCAGGACCTTCTGCCCTGTGGCCCCAGGCTAGGGCCAGGTCTTCAGCCACGTGTGTCTGTTGTGAGGGCACACTGGCCTGAGCACAAATGGGACTTCTATCAAACAGAAGGATGTTTTGCTAAGCCGTTCTTCTCCTCTTCCGTTCACAAAGCAGCAAGACGCTGTTTTCTGCTTTGTTGAAAAGGAAGAAAAGAAGATTTCTAATGTCTGTAAATTCAAACCCAACGTGAAATTCTTCGCGCGATAAGTCCTGGTGATATTTACTTCTTTTTAAGAGAAATCTAGCTCTCTTCCTTCCCAAAGCCCAGTAGGCTCCCAAGTACATAAATCTAAGGACTTCTGCAAATAGTGAGAAAAATGAGTTCTTTAACAGGATGTGAAATTCCGGGTTTTATGACCCGTGGTTACCAGCCTTCACCCAGGGTCCACTCACTGCGCCCTGAAATGTTTTGCATTCTGACGTTACTTTGTGAGTCTCGGCTCATTAATACTCAGTGTGTTGCTGAGGTGTCAGGAAGTTTCAGAGAAAAACTCGTTCAGCGTGTCACGCCCCATGAAGGGACGTGTGCTGCCCACGACACGTGAAGACCGGTGCTGCCACTGATTAACAAGCTCACGTGTCCTGCCTTCCCTGCCCGCCTGCTACTTCTCAGCTCCCTGTTTCTAAGTGGCATCCCTGTGTCGACTGTCATGGCCTGAGGGCCGCCATCCCAGGCAGCCGGCAAGAGGGGTCGGCTCTCTTCCTTCCTTCAGAAGGGTGGGCAGAGGTGGGCCAGGGCAAGCGTCAACCCCTGGACGACAGGAGGAGGCTGGGGAAATGTCTAAATGCGCCACTGAGACCGGCATGGTTACTGTCGTGCACCTCAGATGAGCACCTTCGGTATCTCTTGTCCTCAGGCTCTATTGTTCCTGACCTGCTTTTTTTGCTGGGAAGCACGTCCACTACAAAGCACAGGTCCGAGGTCTCAACCAGGAAGTCATAAAAATGGTACCATCATGAGGCGCCTGGGTGGCTCAGTCGGTTGAGCGTCTGACCTCAGCTCAGGTCATGATCTCACGGCTCGTGAGTTCAAGCCCCGCGTCAGGCTCTGTGCTGACGGCTCGGAGCCTGGAGCCTGCTTCGGATTCTGTGTCTCCCTCTCTCTCTCTCTCTCTCTCTCCCCCTCTGCTGCTCATGCTCTGTCTCTGTCTCAAAAATAAATCAACATTAAAAAAAATATAAGAAAACATGGTACCATCATGACGTTCAATTCAGGAACAGGCACGCACAAGTTGGCGATACGGTGTTCTTTTAGCCCTGGAGGTGGGGAGCTTGGCCTTGCATTGCAAGGCATATGCTTACTTGAGCCACAGTGAGTGTACCATCTCTGGGGGACTGAGAAGTTGCCACAAGGGAAGCTGTGAGAGCAGTAGCAAGGAAGCCATATGTATATGGGCTTCTGCTCTCAAAGAACTTAACATGTAGTTGGGGAGACAGAAGCACCATTCAGTGCGAGGGGGCGGGGGGGGGGGGGGAGAAGGGCAGAACACAGCGAGGCGCTAATTGTGTCATTCAGAGCCTGGGTGCAAAATGAGTCAGAGAGGACAGTTTATCGTACGTGATAGTCATCAAGGAAGGCTTTGTGTAGGAGGAGGCGGAGGAGGAGAAAGCTGACTGAGCCCTAAGGGAGCGAAAGAATTTAAGCAGGTGTGATGTGTGGAGGACTGGAGACGTTCTGACACGAGCAAGCAGCACAGCAGAGGGGATACTAATAAGTGCTCTGACTCAAAGGGGACCCGCAGTGTGCCAGGCCCTACGCTAGGTGATTTCTCGCGGCACCCCACCACACGGGTGCCAAGGCCTTCCTTCACCGCGGGCACAGTTTGTGGAATGATGAAGAGGGTCCGTCCATTCTAGCCACCTGTGACTGCTGAGCCTCTTGAAATGTGGCTAGCCCAAAAGTAGTGCTTTTAGTGTTTTCAAGCAGACTAAAGATTACCAGGACTGAGGGCAAGAGAAAATATCCCAGTAATGAATTAGTATTTATAGCGATTGCATTGTGGAAATGATCTATTTTTGATACATTGGGTCAATTAGGGTATATATTACATTTAATTTCACTGTATCTTTTCACTTGCGATGTGGCTACTAGAAGGTTTAACGTGACAAATGGGACGGACATTGTATTTCTGCTGGACAGTGTGACTCTATCCACAGCCAGACTGTCTGGGTTCAAATTCAAATTCAAATTCAAATTCCAGCTCTGCAATTAGTAGCTGTGTGGGCCTGGGCATATAACTTAACCTCTCTGTGCTCCCCTATTTCTCATGTATAGCCTGAGGGAAAACTGTAGGGTCTGAATGAAGATGAAAAGGAGGATGTCTAGCTAGCTATCTAGCTAGCGATCAAGTTGTTACTATTATTATCGTTGTTGCTGTTAGTATACAGGTAAGGGTATTCAGCTAAAAGATGTTATTTCACTATACAAAAATCACAGAGCTAGTTAGTGACTGTCTGGCAGGTCTGTGTGACTCCTGAGCCCAAACTCTTTTTTTTTTTTTTTTTAGAGAGAGAGAGAGAGAGAGAATGGGAGAGAGAGAGAGAGAGAGAGAGGGAGAGATCATGTGGGGGTGGGGGCAGGGGAAGAGAGAAAAGAGGGAATCCCAGCCAGGCTTCACACCCAGCACAGAGCCCAACGTGGGGCTTGATCTCACAACCATGAGATCATGACCCCAACTGAAATCAAGAGACAGACGCGTAACCGACTGAGCCATCCAGGCATCCCCTGAGCCCAAACTCTTGCCCACTGCCCTGGTTGATGCCCTCTTTGGTCTCTGCATCCTCACTGCCAGCGCGGTCCGAGTCTCCCGCCTGTGGGCTCTCCCTGGCTCTGACAACCTCACTTGGACCCGGGCACTGAGCTCAGCCTCCAGAGGCACAGGCAAGGGCACAACTGACCCGGCCAGAGCAGGAAGCGTAGAGTAGGAGGTAGTCGAATATGCCAGGATGGGAAAGGAGGTGCTGATTTCGTGGGGTCTGTGGGCCCCACGACTGCGCCTTAGGGAGGGAGCTGGGCGCATGAGAAGTGGGGGCCGGGGCTGCAGCTGGTGACCTTTCTACCGCCAGCTCCCTCGCCGTTCCCAGATTGTGAGAAATCCAGAGACACGTGGAATCGTTTCTTTAGGGGCCTCCACGAGGACAAGGACTCAAGTAACGGGGCTTTTTCACCGGGTAGACGGTCACTAAATATCATTTAGGGTCATTTTGAGCAGGCTGTAACCGGCTGCACTCGTTCGCCTGTGCCTGCCGTACACGTGCTGTCTGGGAGGCAGGCACCTCGAGTGTGCTTTGGAGAGATCGTTAGAGGAAAACTAGTCAAGATAAATGGCTGCTCTCAGCATTGTGCTATTTTCCAGAACAGCACAGGGGGAAAGTTTCCCCCTAAATGAAAGCTGCCCTTCTTGAGCCCTGGGTTGATTTTAATGAGCTCTAATATTGTTTTAAGGTGCCGAGAGAGATGAAGTACAAACCCTCGCTTTTGGGGGGGGGGGGGGGAAGCAAATCTCCTTAACCATTTCAACTGTAAAGAATCGCAGCCATTCAGAATTTCCAGGACTGGCAGGGACGTGCCTCCCTTCCCCTGGGAGCGTTTTTTTCTGCAGGTACTCAGGCTGCAAAAGGCACAATTATTGTGGAAATAAGTGTTCTCTACAGTACCAGGCATGGCCTTGTTTCTTTATAATGATAACATTGGGAATGGAAAAATAACTCGCCAACCCCAACCCCCCAACCTCTCTACCTGACAAAGAATCTGATGTGACTTTGGAGTGGCTCCAGGAAGGGGTCACGAAGACACCAAGATCCTGCCTGAGTAGAAGGAGTTATTTTGAAGGATATAGTTTGTTAGGTTGGTGCCTGTCATGGGTTTGTTTTCCGTGGTGGCGGCAAGAGACTTTGGACTGCTAGCTGTGTTTCTGCTTTCAGGCAAAAAGAGAATGTACCCCGGGGGGCCAGGGCTCCTGCAGGTTACAAGTGAGTATCACACTGGAATGTCTTGGGTCCTAGAGCAAGATATTTTTGTACCCATCCACAATGTGACAGAGTGGGAAGACTTAAAAGCTCGTGAAACCAAACAGCTGTATATGTTGTCATATATGAGTCATGGTCCCAGTTTGGTAAAAGTGTCAACGTCCCCCAACTTTTGACAGACTAGAAGCTCTGTTTTTGTTTTTGTTTTTTCTTAAATGGCACTTCGCAAGTGCCATCTCGTGCAAAATGGGGACCTATTTTTCTGAGAAGGAGTCAGGCCATCTTCTAGTCACGGTGGGAAGTTCACCGAGCAGGGAGCCTGAGTCCTCGGTCCCTGCCTCCACGGATAGGCTGAGCTCTGTGCTGCCCTCCACATGGACGAGGGCCATGTCCCACGTGTGTAAACCAGCCCACCCGCTGAGAGGCAAAGCCCCTGTAAAGGGAGCCACTGGAAGTCACGCACAGATGGAGGCAACAGACCCATATCTGGCACAGAATAGCGGGGCTTGGCAGGCCTCTTGGACAGGTCGCTTGGTCCAACTGTTTTACCATCGGGAACACCCAGGCCCAGAGATAAATGATACGGGCTCGTCTGGGGTCACCCGGCCGGTCTGTGGCAGAGTCGCGATCCAAAACCACGTGTCCGACTCCTTCCCCAGCTTTCAACATACCATGCTCAAGGTGACTGACAAACAGGAATCAGCTTCAGGAAAAGGCAGGCCCTCTGGCAGACGCTCAGTTACTTTCTACTGCAAGGTCTGAAAGCCACAAAGAAGGACTCAAAGTCAATGCTCAGACTAAGAGAGATGTCTGACTTGGGTTTGCCAACTTAAGGCAAATTCTTGAGGGTGGCACCACCCTCGGACCCTTCCGTTAATCATTCACTCTGTAGAAGTGACAGTGGGGAGTCCGAGTCACTTACACATCGCATGAGTCACGTACACAGCTTTCCCTCCTGGTTTGGCTTTTCTCTCCGGCACTGAGGTTAACTCTCTGAGATAGTGACTCACAGGAAGTTGGATTTAAGGCCACAGATGATTGCTCTAAATGATATTCCCCTTCCCATAGTGATTTTTTAGAAAGGTCATCTGAAGAGAATCACGGGTATCACTGAAAGCAGGAAGGAAGGAGGGGGGGCTGGTTAATAACAATCGGAAGTTTCAGGTGACATGACGAATGACTCACCGTTCTGATATTTTTAGTTCCTCACACAATCCCTTTAGGCATACGGGACAAAAACTAGAACTACCGTTTTCCAGATGAGGAACTTGAACTTCAAAGGAAGTGACTTCCTAGTCAACAGTGGGTCTACGACCAGAACCCAGGTCTCCGAACTCCCAATTTGGTGTTTTCTTCACTATTCTCTGCTGCCCGTTAAGCCCCCAGTGGATAGCTGAACAGTCCATTTCTCTTGTGTTCTCTTTTCAAGCAGGCTGTGTATTCCGTGCAGGTCAATCCTAGCTGGCATCTCTCGTCTGTCTCAGCACTGGGCCCAGCACCTTATGGGAACATGGGCTGGTGGGGTCAATTATGGAAGGTCTACTGTGAAGCCTCGGAATTGGCCAGGATGCTCCTTTTTTCCCTCTCCTACGTGCAGCTCCTCAGCCCCCAGTGTCGGCCTTCCCCAGCTGGGAGAGACTGTCACACACACACACACACACACACACACACACACACGAAGCCACTGAAGCATAGACAAGGCCCCTTCCCCTCAAACACTTCCCTGCCGAACCCTGAAATCGCACTTTTTGGTTTCGTCCCACTTTTGTCCTTCTCCAGCCCCCGTCCTGCACCTCCCCTTCCTCTAGCCTTTCCCTGCCAGACCCTCTCTGCTTCGACTGCTCCAAATCTTAGATCCAGAAAGAAAGTGCTTAGAGAAACTCCTTCTCATCAAGGCGTCTGCCCCTTGGCATCAACCGGAAGGATGTCCATTTTAGAGAGGCATCCCGAGGAGCCATGCCACGTCCTCTCTAGCAGGGCTAGCGGTAAGGGGAGGGAGGCCCTCCTGAAACCCTATCTGGTAAGGTGACTGGCCACAGGGTGCAGGGGAAAGTCACGATCAGGATGCCTGATCCTTTCTGTTCGAAGAAAGCACAGGTATTTGAAATGAGGCCATTTGGGGGGGGGGTGCGCCTGGGTGGCTCAGTCACTGAAGCGACCGGCTCTTGGTTTTGGCTCAGGTCATGATCTCACGGCTCGTGGGTTCGATCCCCATGTCAGGCTCCGTGCTGACAGCGGAGAGCCTGATTGGATTCTCTCTCTGTCCCCCTCTGTCTCTGCCCCTCCTCCTGCTCAATCTCTCTCTCTTTCTCTCTCAAAATACATAAATAGGCTTAAAAACATGAGGCCATTTGGCGACAGTTTTGATCAAACTTCTTCTCCTTTTCGGAGTCATGAATCAGTCAGGAACACACCAAGTTAGAACAAGATTTGATTTCCCTAAAGCTATTTTTGAAATCCTGTTGTTCCCCTACCCCAGCCCTTTCCATTTAACGTTTCACGAGTCACGGTGTTACGAGGAGGAACGTGTGCACCAGAACACATCGACCTTCACCTTCTGCATGCCGGGAAGAATGTGTTGACAGTTGAAACATGGGCAGATACCTCTTGGAGACGCGAGTGTTGCCGCATCTTCAGTGTAAAAGCATAGTTGAGGCCACAAGTGAGTCACCTTTGAGGTTCTCAAATAATGTGAAATATTTCTATTTCTCAGCTCATTTTCAAGGATTAAAGAGCTATTATGCCAAACCGTTTTGAAGGCATAACACCCTCTTTGTCCTCTTCTAAAAAAGTTCTCCACGGCAAAGATTTTTTACCAAGGCACATTTTCTCCTTCTCTCGTTAGAGCCTCGCAGCAGGCCAGCCCATTGCACAGATGCAGATATTAGTGCGCAGAGGTGAAAGGTCACCCAGCCGGTAAGTGATCAAGTTACATATGTCTGAAACTCCCGTCTAGACATCCGGACTCGTTTTGTTACCTTGTGCCACTCTGCTCATTTATTCGAGAGTGAAAGGAATGTTGCCTTCTGCAGCATCCTACCAGGCGTGCAACCGGGGCCAGCCTTGCGGGGTGGCAAGATTTCCAGGGGTGCTGGGGAGCACACCCTCTCCTTCTCACAGTTGGCCAGGAAACCACAATGTACAGTTCACTCCTTTGGCTTAAGGATCTGCCCTCTCTGTGTGTGGCGGGGAGCAGGGGCTAAGGCTAGAGGGTCATAAGCCATTAAGGTATTTAGCAGTCATTTAGGTGGGGCAGGGTTCGATAATCAGGTCCTGCATTGAGAAGGCGGGAGGGCTGTGCAGAGCACGTATAGAGACAGGCACCGAGCTCTGAGGAAGGAGAAGGAGGCTAAGAACAAAAACTGAGGACACCGAGGGCAAACTTGGCTGCCTTATAATTTTGCTGGGGCTGAGGACCTGTCAGGAATTGCTGGTTTAAAAGTAAATGGGAAGCAAAAATAGAAAGGGTAAAGCACAGGCTTTGCAGAGAAAATTAGCAGACTGCTTTTCAGTTGAATAATGTCCACGCTTTACAGCTAAGTTACTGGTCCAGTCGTATCTTCCATCGTATCGCCGCCCCCTCCCGCACCCTGACCCCACACTCGACACACCAAAGTCCTGTCCCTGTGCCTCACGCCGTTGCCTATGCTGCCCCCACCAGGCACCCCCATCACCTGTCCTCGCTCCCTGTCTCTTCAGATAGGGCTGGAGGGCTGTCTTCTCCAGGCTCCCTTCCTCCTGATGCCCACAGCCGACGCGGCCATGCTTTCCTCTGACCCTCCAACAAGGGTTATGTGGACTCTCCGGGGACCCTGTTCATCTGACGTTGTAAGGTAAGGTATTCCTGTCTAAGTGTTCTCTTCCCTCCAAGGCTGTGGCCACCGCGGGAAGAGGGCAGGGCTAAGTCTTGAGAAACAGCCAGCCATTGATAAATGCCTTGTAGTTAAGAGCTCCGTCTCTGGAGTCAGAGAGTTCTGGAAGCCAGCCCCAGATTATATAACCCTGTGCAAATCACTTAAGCACTCTAAGTCTGGGTTTCCTCATCTGTAAGCACCCATTTCACAGTGTTGTGATTTCTCAGCGAGATGCTCCATGCAGAGTACTTAGCACAGCACGGGACACCTGGGTATGCATCCCACAATTACTTGATCTTAATATTATTTTTCTCTTACTGAAATGTGCAATCCTCTTCGGCTCCCTTTACCAATAACCCCACAGAGCCATTATCCCGGAAGCAAAGGGAGTCATGTTAGGAGGGTTTGTTAAATGCCACGACGCACACTGTATTTACTGTGACATCTACCCCATCAAGATGCAGGCGAAGACACTAACTGGTTTCAACTTGAAGCCGATATTTCTGTGGCCCACACGCTGAATGCTGCTGAAGCCTCCGTCCCCTGAGCCGTGGTTCGTAGAGACGGAATAGCGGCAGTTTTTCATTTTCCAGAGTCCACTCACCCTTCCAAGAATCTCAATGCCTCATTGATTCATAATACAGTGCATAAAGATTTCATTTTTCCTGCCCACAGTGATACATTATGGAGGCAATCTGTTTTGCCACTGAAAAGTTTGCTTAGTAGAAAAATTTGGAGTTTTGACATTCAGGAAATTACAGTCATCTGTAAAACACGATTGATATGCCAAGGCTAACATTTTCATTGCACTTACAGAGCCAGAATAACTATGATAAAATATGTGTTACCCCACACACATTTTGAGATCTTTTAAGGAAACATTCGTTCCTTCTGAGAACCCCTCCCGAGGCTCCAGGACTGTAATGGCTGTGCCAGTTAGCTGTTTGCCATTCACAAGGAAACCTCCATTGACCAGACCAAGTCTCTGGTTCTAAGACAAACCAATGGCCCGAGCCTTCTGATTTCGTCTCGGGTTGGAGGCTGGAGCTGTGTTTTCGCGTGCCACCAGGTTAAAGACACGAGAAAGAATCGAGAAAAATGAGGTAAAAAAAAAATCCACCTCCTTTGTGGAATCATCAGCCAGCCACAAAAGGCAGAGGCAAATAATAGGCAGAGCTACAAGTTGAAGACTTAGAACAGAGAAATCCAAGCGTCCTATACCTGCTTACATTTTAAATTTGCTCTCCATATTTTTGCGCGAAAGCATTTCTTTCTTCCTTTCTAGGTACGCTTTTCAGTGTTAAATGGCCTAGGAAGACCAAGTCTCTGGAGCTATCCACCTTTAAAAACTCATTGCAGGGGCGCCTGGGTGGCTCAGTCGGTTAAGCGTCCGACTTCGGCTCAGGTCATGATCTCCCTGTCCGTGGGTTTGAGCCCCGCGTCGGGCTCTGTGCTGACGGCTCCGAGCCTGGAGCCTGCTTCAGATTCTGTGTCTCCCTCTCTCTCTCTGCCCCTCCCCTGTTCATGCCCTGTCTCTGTCTCAAAAATAAAAAATAAACAGTAAAAAACAATTTTTTTAATAAATAAAAAAACTGATTGCATTTATCATTCTGAAATCAAATGTTGGAATCAACTGAGCTGAGGGGCGTGGATGATCTTTATGACCATAGTGAGGGAGCTGTCCATCCAGTCAGGTTTGGCTAGGTTACGGGCAGTTTCTGGTTGGTCCTTATCTATTGAGACCCAGGAGCAGTACACATTCAAACTGTGTGGTTCTGGGGGGGAAGGGGACAGGTGCCACTGCCCTTGATATTGGGAATGGCTTAGAGCGGTTCCCTAGCCAAGCTTGGGTCAGTTTCTTTAGGTGTTCAGAAAAACATTTTGCACAAAACGTGTAAGTCGGACCCATGGATCGAGCTCCCATACTCAATTACCGCAAGGGCACACTGACCCTTTACTCTGTAACAGGCACGAGTCTAAGCAATTAACATGTGGTACTTCATTTAACTATTATCACCACTTATGAGGCAGATGATAGTAATACCACCCTCTTTCTATGGATGAAGAAACTGAGGCACAGAAAAGTTGGGCTACTCTCCCAAAGGTAGTAAGAGGTAGAGCTGGGATTCAAACCTCTAACACAAGGCTATAGAATGCCTTATGTAGATGGTTGTTGTGTTTTTGTTTTTGTTTTTTGAGAGGCCCTCTCTTTCTGGTCAGACATGTGGCCTGGATTCTTCATGGGTCCCCTTACCTGTGGCAGGAAGGCTTTCTTGTCCTCTTGAAGCTCTTGACAAAACTTGTTTTTAATATTTACAAAGCACTCTCTTCTTGTCCCCACCCCTGCCTGAAGCTTCCTGCACCGAACTTCTTATCTTCATTCATTTCCTAACAGTGGTTGAACAGATGCTAGAGGGGCAAGGCTAAGGTCAAGGGTGGGGGGAGGCAGAGAGATGGGTGCCAAAGACAGTTTGGCAAAGAGCCTGCCTACTTAGGAGCATTTGGCCCCTCTGGCAGGGGAATCCGAAGGAAAGGTGATTTCTCAAATGGGTGTTGAGGATCCATCTGTCCCCCCACCCCCCAGGCTTAACCTTTATGGGTACCCATATTAGGGGTTCCTGGGTCCCATTGCTCCCCTCTAGGCCTTATTTAAGCTGATAAGGCAACTGACTGAGGGAGATTGAGAGATAGGGGAGCAAATGGAACTCCTCAGAAAAACAGAATCAGGGAAGTAGAAGTCTTGAGAGGTAGAGAAGATGGAGGGGAAGAAAGGGAAGCCAAGGGGCAGTAAGGACAAGAAAGGATAAAGGGAGAGCAAAAAGCACAGAGGGGGGACACCATAGAATAAAAAGGAAGAGGTGACGTCAGGGGTGTCAGGGATGAAGGGCTGTCAGAGGTGATGTCTCCTATCCTCTCACAGCCGTCCTCCACCATTTGGGCACCACTGAGAGTCTGTTACGTTGCATGGGGCTCCATCCAAATGACCTTGCTCTTTTCCTTCTCCGAGCCCCAAGTGCACTCAGAGTCAGCACATGACCTTTTCCCCTGAATTTTTACACATGTGATTTTTTTGGAAGGTCTGGAACTAGGCTGTATGCTCTTTAGGGTTTGGGGCCCGCTCTTACAGCACGGTTTCCGTCTCCAAATCTCTATCATTACAGGAAATCCTCTGTGCGTTAAGGTAACTGACATATTAAGCTTCCTACAATCACTAGCTCATATTTATTAGCACGTGCTTTATTAGAAGGTAAATAAATATCCTTCCAGGTATGGGATACACAGGGAAATTTTCCACGGGAGAAAGGGCACTGTTTGGGGACTGCAGATACTGAGGGGGGGACCCCAAAGATACCCAGGGAAGAACAGAGTAAGTGCCCCAACACCGCACTCACCTAATGATTCCCCCAAGGTTTCCCTGTTGTATAAATCAAGAGATCCCAGATATATTCATGTCCTTATATAATAATTCTTGTCTGTTTATATGATACACACACACTCAACTTTAAGAAACAGTGCTTCAATACTCCTAGGCATGAGTAAGAAAGCCTTTTGGAAGTCACTTCAAATTCTTTTTGGAAGTAGGCGGCATAGGGGAAAAAAGAGTGGCGCAAGAATAGAAAGCCTTTCCCCCTTTGTTTATCTTCATGATGTCTTACAAATTGATTTAGAGGGCTCTATTACTCTGTGACTCACACATTTGGCTTGCAGAAGGTTTTGAAATCCAGAATCCATAAAAGGGACCTAACATATTGTGAACAAATTGCAGGGGCGCTCCCACCCAGAGGGCGATCCCAGTGATCGCTGCCAGACTTGCCTGCCTGCCGATCCCACCCGAAGACTCGAGGGTGCTGCTAGGGCTATTCAAGTGCCCCCTTCCTCCAGAGTGAGACAAGTGACTGTCACCCCCAAGGGGCTACTTTCAGGTAAGACTCTCCAAGCCTCTGTGAGTTGCTGAGAGCGGGAAGGCTTTGGAGGACAGGCGGAAGACAGGCATCCATAGTGCCCTGATCCCGGTGAATCAGTGGAGCTTTTCTTTTCAGTGCCTCTTGCTCCAAACCCACAAGAAGTGTGCCCATTTCTCTTGCAGCCATGGGTGTTCAGGACCTCAAGAAAGCAAGACCTTTGGAGGGCTCTCTTAGGCACAAGCCAGGGGGCTGCTCCAACGCGCCTCCCCTAGGAGCTTCCAAGCTATTCTTTCCATCCCAGCCCCCTCCACAGAGTCTCCAGCTTCATAGATTCAATCCCTTACGCACTTGGCAATTTTCTTCATTCGGGTCCCTAGATAGTTTCTTTCACACCTCCCCTCATTGTTCTGTTTCCTCCATCTCCTGGGTGATCGATGACCCAATAGGCATTTACATTCACAAAGCAATTGCATTTACATAAGATAACTCTTATCTACAGCCCAAGGAGGCACAAGTAAAATACATATATAATAGAGAGAACGCCTATTCATCACCCACATTTACAGTGCCTTCGAACAGGATAGACTGTTCTAGGAACTGGTGTATGAGGGGAGAGAGCCCTGTAAAATTTATCACTAACGGTAATCAATGAGTTCCAACTAATGCACTCCACACCTCAAGGTGAAAATATACCCCAAGCATGGGGAAAACATATTTGCTCCTTAAGTTTGCTGAGTTTCATTTGAGCTTTCATTGATTTCATTTAATACAGGATTATATAATCAGAAAGTCAGTAGCAACTGAAAATACCAAGCCTAGTCTTCACCCATCAAGGCATTTTGGTAATATCTAGTAATGGCAGGAGACTCTCATTTAATTGAATTGGAGATGCGACATGTATTAGCTTACAGAAACTTAATCAGTGTGATCAAATTAAAACGGGCCACTCAGACATACTATCCTGATTAAGGCACTTGTAAACACTCCACAATTATCAGAGATTTGTGGTGTTAATGATTTAAACTCGGGTTTGGTTTTTTTTTTCTTCCTCTGGGGATTCGGTCTTGGAAGGTTTTTTTTTTGTTTGTTTTTTGTTTTTTTACTAGACAATTGGAAAACTCCATCCTTTATTTTGAAAAATGTTGTAATAGTATTATTGACATTAATTCTCAAAGAATGCAGAGTAGAAAATAGCATGTGTTGGTGATTTTTTTTTTCTTTTAACATTCATTGCTTTCTCTTTGGGATTAGGATCATTAATCTCGAAGCTTTAGCTCTGAGGAGTGGTAATGAAGTTTGGCAATGGTGAAGTGACCATTTTTAAATGTATTAGGAGAAAACTCCACTTTTCTGCTTTGTGCAAAGCGGCTCTGGGTTTCCCCGAAAGAGGTTTGCTTATGGCCCTATTTGAAAACCACTTTGGTTGAACTGGCCTGTTGTCCTCGGTAGAAGACTACAGAATTAAGCCATTTCGTTTAAATGTGTTCTTAATAGACCATTATAAACAGTAGCTTGGGAGATGTGAATTACCCCCCCCCCCACCACTTTAAAACTCATCTTCCCAGGTCACCACCCTTAAAATGCTGTGGTAGTGAATTACCTGGGAAGGATCTCTTGTTTCCATTATTTGTGTGGATAGCGGTGATGGGGAGTTGCCCAGCTATTTGTTTCTACTTTAGTCAGCAAAACCTGTCCCTTCATTGAACAGCACAGAAAATGGAGCTTCAGAGGGTGATTTTTTTCAAGGTGGCAGAGTCAGTGGGGATCAGATCTGAGGCTAGACCCCCAGTCTTTCCACCCTCTGTGTTTTATTCTCCACTGCTGCTTGTCAAATCTACCTCAGTCTCGATTAGGACAAATTCCAAGTCATTGGAATCTGCCTTAAAAAGAGGATATACTATTCACTAAGAGACTCAGTTAAGGAACTTAAAGACTACTGTGCGGTGAGGGGGAGAGGAAGATCAAGAGGAGGAAGGGGATCACGTGCTGAGATGGGGGGTTGGGATCTGACTTCCAACAGGCCTGGCAGTATCTGCTATGGCTAGATGGTTAGAAATAAGATGGTTCTGACATTGACCACAGGCACCATCAGGCACAATTTCCCAGACACTAGGTTTGGAAAGTCAGGGACCAGTAGTGGGTTAAAATAAAGAGGCTTGTGGGGTTAAGGGCATCCCTGAAGTGGTTCCTGAGCCTGTCTGTAATATCATGGGCTGGGGGGTGGGGGATGTGCAATGAGCCCTATGCTCAGTTTAATACCCCAATCCCCAACACAACTGCTCTTTGTTTAAAATAAGCCCGATGATCTTTAAGGTTCAAGGAGCAGAATTTATTTTTTATCTATTCATTTAAAACACTAGGCTAGGGTGCCTGGGTGCCTCAGTTGGTTAAGTGTCCGACTCTTGGTTTTGGCTCAGGTCATGATCTCATGGTGATGCTTGGGACTCTCTCCCTCTCTGTCTCCTTCTGCCCCTCCCCCACTCATGCGCACTCTGTCTCTCTCAAAATAAATAAAATTTAAAAACATTTAAAAACTGGGCTCCGTCATTTTAACACTTTCACATATTGAGTTACAGTGCACTCCCTTTCTCCTCTTGCAATTCCATGAAACAGACGAATAGGTGGTCTTTCCTGGGGCGTGTTGAAGACACTTTATTCCATTTACTATGAACACTTTACAGAAGTGTCTCATAGCAATGCATATACTGAGAGCCCATGACGTACTCTGGGATGCTCTATGGAAGATAAAAGAATTACCCCCACTCTTCCTTAGGGAGACACAGGGATAAGTTAGCAGGAGAGATCAGCCAACAGGGAAAGTTAACAATAAGAATGAGGGCTGCTGTTTCCAGAACTTTCTCTTTCATTGCCCAGCATCCACAGTGCTCCAGCCACGTGTCCAGTTGCACCTTCCTTGGATTCTACTTACCTGTGTACGTGAGCATCTTCTCTACTAGAAAATAAAGTGCTTAAAAGCAGTAACTGAATTTGTGCCTGTTCCAGCCCCACCCTCTCCCCTCCTCTCACGTGTACCTCTCTACTCCCACCCTACCCCTGCGTCTGGAACTGTGCCCATCACATACCAGGCATACAATAAACATTTGCTGACTGACCTAATGAACACGTATTAGTGCCTGGTTAAATGCTAAATGGATACAGTTCAAGAAAAGGCAAGGATGCTCTCAGGCTGCATCAGGAGAGGCACAAAGGAAGGAGTGGCAGATTAATTGTTTTGCAAGATGAGGCATAACAATAATGTCATTTAATGAGCGGCAATATGGACCAGAAGATTTGCACAAGTGACCTCACTGAATCTCTAGTAGGGGGGTGGGGTCCAATTATTGCCCCCATTTTCCAGATGAGGAAACAGGCTTGAAGAAATTAAGTAACTTGTCCAAGGTGCGAGAGCTCAGATATAAACCCGTATCTATCTAATTCAAAAGACGGAGCTCTTGCCAATAAACTAGGATTGAGACAGGTGGAGTTGAAGGACAGAGGTCACTGGAGACTGACACAATAGTATAAACTAAAGGAGACAAGTATAACTTGAGGGGAGGGTTGGGGCTGATGGTGACACAGTACAGTGGTGATAGGGTTGAACTGGTCAGTGAACGTAAGGCACCAGAGAGAGAGCTTAAAAATTATAACAAAGTTGTGTATAGGATTATATAAAATACGTACAATGAAGAAATATCAGGAAACCCATGGGCCTTCTAATGGCATTCAAATGAACGACACAGACTTTGGCCTGAACATCCCTCCTGACTATTTTTTCAGAGACAGGATGCCTTACGCAACTAAAATAATTTTCTCCCCAAGCTAATGGTCCTTTCTTTTTCAACAGGTTTCATTACGCCTAGCACAGAGGCCAGTTTAAGGAAATGGGGTGGAAATAGTGTGTGTTCATTTAGTCTCCAGAGCAAGAGCCACTGGGGGAACATCACTCAAAACCTGCACACTATTTTCCATCGGAGTATTTCAGGTTTGGCCTGGGTTTGAGCTGCAGTCTCAGGGGACAGGCACCTGTCAGCCTGGTTCCTTTTCATCTGTTCAGAGCAATTTGGACCCACGGGGGAAAAGATTTCTTTTTTTTCTTTACTTCTCCTTCTTCTCCCCCATCCCCTTCCTCCTTCTCTTCCTCTTCCTCTTCTTTTTTGTTTTTAAGAGCTTGGAGAATTGAGAAAGGGGGCTGGCAGACTGCCCAACAGTCAGAGCTTCCCTGCCTGTCCTTGGGGAGCCGGGCCGTGGTGGCTAAAGGCTGCTGCTCTCCGACGCTACGCACCCTGAGTATTCTCCAGCGGACTTTATATCAGTGCTTATCAAACTCATTCTGAGCAGGGCTCTATACAATGCAATCCGGTCAGACCTCAATATATATAACAGATTACAATGGAGTCACTCAGAAAGAGGTGGAGAGGAGGCCTGGAGTCCCCTTATTTACCACGTTAGGCTCCCCATTACCCCCACTTTCAGCAGACTCTGAGGTCTTTCTTCAGAGCATAGGTGGAAACACCACTGGTCTACACAGAAGATGGGCACGGTAAGTACACTGCAATGGCTCTATGAGTGCGTGTAGCTTCTTTAGACCTCTGTTAGCCTTTGTTTCATCCGTTAGAAGCCAAAATAGGAATGCCGGGCAGGCAGGTTCTCCCCCAAGAGGCATTTGCAGGACGGGAAGTCGGGTGCTCCTGTGCCAGCACATGCCTTGTAGGCATTGTGGGCATTTGGAAACGAATGATACCACCGACTTCCATATCACAAGAAAGAAGAAAAAACAAACAGCCATCCATAATACCGTGCATTTCCTTCTTGCCAGCAGGTGGGTGAAAGAGACCCAGATACTCAGGTAAAGGAACCCACAGTCTCCAAACGTAACATGTGCACAAAGACAAAGCTGGATATGTCTAAGTAGTCCCTAAAATAGAAATGCTAAAGGAGAGTGGAGAAATGACTATTAGGGGGAACCACTGCAGACCTGGGGTAAAGGGGGTAAACTTTCTCAGGGGAAGACATGAACCTGTCCACTTGCCTTATGTGGAGTCATACTTTTTCTCCAAATTCCTGAAAAGCACCGGAAAGTGTATGTGTAACTAGTTATTTTCTGCAAGGCCTTTAGAGACATGCTATTGCTTGTTTTCACACCCTCTTGGCAATGCTGGGCAAAATGACAAGGATTATCTGCACTTCACAGAAGGAAGAGGAGTGGTCCAGGGAGAGTCGTGCGGGTGGGGAGTGGCAGCATACTATTTTCTGACAAAGATCACAGCTGAAGCAGGTGCCCTGGTGCTAACGTGAAGGCACAAAACACAAGTTTCCACAGTCATGAATAGGGGAAATAGAGGCAAACATGCAGAGGCTGGACAGAGCATCCCATTAAAGCCTGGGGAGCACACCTCTCCTCCCCAGCGATGATGAGACAGACACTGCTGGCGAGCGAGGCAAAGCCAGCACTCCTACCTCCGTCCATTTATGATCTGTGATGCCTCCAAAGCAAAACTCTTTATGTTCCAAGGCTTGGAGAATCACCACCCTGGCTCAGCTCCACAATCCAGCCACAGTAAGAGATTGTTTCTGCTGAGGTGTCTGGGCATCCACCCTGTAAGGAACCTTCCAAATTGGGTATGATCCATGCCATCTAAGCACGTGATCAGTTACTGAACCAAGGTCATGGGGGTGGTTCCCAGATTAAACGAGAAAATGCATGCATTTAAAGCACTTAAAATGGTGGTGCGTAGCAAGCACTCAATAAATGGTGCTGATTGTTTTCAAATTCCTGGCCCTTGTTACCGTTGGGAGTCTTTACGACTTTTGTCGGGGATGCATTCTGTCAGTTCTTTACCTGCACGTAAAGTATGTTTTGACGGTTTCTGTTGTGTTTTGTTTTTTCGGTCAGGTTCCTAAAATTATTTGACTCTAAATTCAGAGTAGCCTGCTCTTGAGCTCTATGGAGTAGGGAAAATAATATAGGATTTAGAGAAAAATGGGCCCTGGTTTCGATCGTGGCTCTGCTGCTTACTATCTATGTTGTTTTGGGCAAAATATGTCATTTCTCTCAGCCTTAGTTTTCTCATCTGTAAGCCGGAGACATAATTTCTGCCTCATAGGGTTGTTGGTAAAATTACATGAGGTCATGGGTGAGAACACTCTTAGTGCACTATAAAATACTATACAAGTAACGATACTTTTATTATTAGGAATTTCAGGCTTACTCAGACTTGCTTCCCTCCCCCCTCATATGTATCCCCCAGTTCAATCGGAGCTTTGCAGACAGTGATGGACAAACATACATCAGGTCTGCCAGACCACACAGGACTAGCCAATTGATCATTTTGACTAAATTATCCAGTCAATTCAAACAGCTAGCTTTTTCAATTATCCCTATCTCCTGCCATGTTCAGCCCCACTGCAGTGACTCAAACAGTAGCTTGTGATATCACATAAACATATCCTCTGAGCAACGTGATGTTCCTCTTGGACCGTGTTCACTACCCATGATCTTTCCAGGGATGCTAGGCACTGTGACTGATAATTTGTGCTTCAAAGGCATGTGACATCTTAATCATCCAGTACAAATGTTACTTCAAGTAAGCACCAACAGATGGTGGTCTGAATTTTACAGCATCACCAGCATTTTTCCAGACAAAATTTATAGTTTCATCATCACCGAGCTGAGTTCTGTCTGCCTCATTTTTCTTTTTCATTTAATCTTTAGTAAGCAACCGTCCTGAAAACCCAAATATGTCGTATAATGAAGTCATAACCACTGACCAATGATGGAATTTTATTTCTGTCCTCCCCGCTCATTACACAACACACACAGTAATGAAATTGTCAGAGCCAAGTGCTGGTGGCGGGGTTCCAGGCAAGATCATCCTTATCTTCAAGTTGCAATACTACAGAGAAGGTGAGATTTCGCCACACTTCGTAACCCCACAGAACCTTCTACCTACTCAGTACTGTTCCCTTTGACTAAGGCCTCCAGCAGCAGGACCAGCCTTCCAATCTTTGTGAACCTAGGTTTACCTCAGTCTTTAAGTACAAAGGCCATCTCCAGAAAGGATGGACAAACTTGGCCTCATGGGGCAAGTGCAGACATGCTCAGAGTCTTGGCCCCATCACCTATCAACTACATGACCTAGAACAATCCAATGTCATCTCAGATTTCCGTGTCAATAAAAAGAGCTAGTAATAACCTTTGTTTTATAGGCCTATGGTAATGATTGAACATGTTATGAAAAGCACCTTGCAAAGCGTCTGAAACATAGAGGGCACTCAATAACTGGTAGGCAATAAAAACATTATTACATGTTTGCAATATGTGAGGAATGGTTCTACTTCCTTTACATGTATTACTTTAAATAAATGAAATCTTTCCTCAAATGTCATCTTTAAGGAAGGTCTTCCCTTTATTTAAATTTATGCATTTCCTGTATGCACCACTCCCTGTCCCCCTGCCATGCTCCTTTCCCCACTTAGGACTTACTCCCTTTTAAAATATTGTATATTTTATTTATTTGTTTAATAACAGTATTCTTCCACCAGAATGGGCATAAAGGCAGGGAATTTTGTTTGTACTGGTATTTGCTGTATCCTCAGAGCCTAGGTACCTGGTACCTAGTAAGTACTCAACAAAACGTTTGAATGAATGGAGAATTTAATCCTCAAAAAAATCCTATGAAGTAGGCACTGTTAGTATCCTCTTTTACAAGTGAAGAAACTGATACACAGAGAAATTAACTTGCCCATGGAAGTGTTGGGATTTTAAAGCAGCAACTGGGCTCCAGAGTGTGCGATTGTAACCATTGTACTACACTCTTGCTCTTCAAGAACTCATGAAGGGGGAGAGGGGGCAGAGGGGAGAGAAGAGAGAGGGGAGAGAGAAAGAAAGTACAGATGAGAGAATGAGAATAATGGGAAGAGTGTATGAGATCCTATGAACTTTAGGGTTTATTTTTCATTTTGTTTTTTGCTTTTTGTTCTGTACCTCCTCTCCATGAATAGCATCTACTCTTTTTTCTGATGCAATTTTTGTGCAGTGCTGTGGGAAACTAGCTTTGGCCATGTGATAAAGGCAGGGATTAATCATTTGTCCCCAAAATAGCATCTTTAGAGAATACTACCATTGTTCAACTATCTCTCCATTGTTAAATGAAAGTCTTTTTTACAAAGTTGAATTGATGGAGATTATTTACACAACAAAAAAATCATACCTATTCAACACTGCACTAGAGGTTCTAGCCAGTGCAATAAGGCAAGAAAAAAAATGGCATCCATATTGGAAAAGAATAAAACTGTATTTATTTACAGATGCCATAACCATATATGTTGAAAATTCAGAAGAATCTCCAAAAACCTCCTGGAACTAATAAGTGAGCATATTAGCAAGTTAACAGGACATAGGATTAATACATATAATCCTATAATACAACAAAAATCAGCTGTATTTTTATATATGAAAAATGAACAATTAGAAATTGAAAAAAAAATACTCACTGTAGTTTTGATTTGCATTTCCCTAATGATTAGAGATGTTGGGCATCTTTTCATGTGCCTGATGGCCATTGAGTATCTTCTTTGGAAAAATGCCTATTCAGATCATCTGCCCCTTTATTAGTTGGATTGCTTTTTGTAGTTGAGTTGTATGAATTCTTTATATATTTTGAATATTAACCCTTTATCAGATGGATAATTTGCAACTATCTTCTCCACTCAGTAAGCTGCTTGTTTCCTTCACCGTGCAGAATCTTTTCAATTTGATGTAGTCCCAATTTGTTTATTTTTGCACTTGTTTCAATTGCCTTTAGAGTCAGATCCAAAAAAGAGTCACAAAAAGCAATGTCAAGAAGCTTACTGCCTATGTTTCCTTCTAGGAGTTTTGTGGTTTCTAGTTTCACATTCAAGTCTTTAATCCATTTTGAATTAATTTTTGTGTACGGTGTAAGATAGTGGTCTGGTTTCATTCTTCTGCAGGTGGCTGTCCAGTTTTCCCAGCACCATTGGCGGAAGAAACTATGCTTTTCCCATATGTATATTCTTGCCTTTTTTGTTGTAAATTAATTGGCCATATATGCACAGATTTATATCTAGGCTCTCTGTTCCACTGATCTGTTTTTATGCCAGTACTATACTGCTTTGATTACCATAGTTCTGTAATACAGTTTGAGATCAGGGACTGTGATGCCTCCTGCTTTATTATTCTTTCTCAAAGTTGTTTTGGTTATTTGGGATCTTTTGTGGTTCCATACAAATTTAAGGATTGTTTGTTCTATCTCTGTGAAATGTTTAGAAGCATTCCTTCCTCTTCAATTTTTTTGGAAGAGTTTGAGAATAAGGTTTAAGCTTTCTTGAATGTTTGGTGTAATTCACCAGTGAAACCACCTGGTCCTACAGTCTCATTCTCTTTGCTAGTAATAAATCTGCTTTCTTCATGACTCAGTCTTGGAATATTGTATATTTCTAGGAATTTATCCATTTCTTCTATGTTGTCCAATTTGTTGGCACATAACTGTTCATAGTAGTCTTTTATGATCCTTTGTATTTTTTTAGTATCAGTTGTAACTTCTCTTTCATTGCTGATTTTATTTATTTGAGCCCTCTCCCTTTCTTCTTATGACTCTAGCTAAAGATTTATTAATTTTGTTTATCTTTTCAAGAGCCAGCTTTCAGTTTCATTGATCTTTCCTATTGTCTTTTTAGTATCTATTTCATTTATTTCCACTCAGGTCTTTATTATTTCCTTCCTTCTACTAAACCTGTGCTTTGTTCCTCTTTTTCTAGTTCCATTAGATTGTTTACTTGAGATTTTTCATGTTTCTTGATGTAGGCCTGTATTTCTATGGACTTCCCTCTTAGAACAGCTTTTGCTGCATCCCATTGATTTTGGTATGTTGCATTTTCATTTGTCTCGGGGTTTTTTAGTTTCTCCTTTGACTGATCCATTGGTTGTTTAGTACCATGTTTAATCTCTACACATTTGTGATTTTTCTAGTTTTCTTTTTGTGACTGATTTCCAGATTTATACCATTGTGGTCTGGAAAGATATTTGATATAATTTTAATCTTCTTGAACTTATTGAGACTTGTTTTATCACTTAACATATGTTCTATCCAGGAGAATGTTTCATGTGTACTTGAGAAGAATGTGTATTCTGCTGCTTTGGGCTGGAATGTTCTGTATATACCTTTTAAGTTCATCTGGTCTAATGTGTCTTATGTGTCCTTTAAGGTTGATGTTTCTTTATTGATTTTCCGTCTGGATGATCTAGCCATTGATACAAGTCGGGTGTTAAAGTCCTCTACTATTGTTGCATTGCTGTTGATTTCTCCCTTTAGGTTGGTTAATACTTGCTTTATATTTTTAAGTTCTCTTATTTTGGGTGCATAAATATTTACAACTGTTATATCTTCTTGCTGGATTGACCCATTTATCATTATGCCATGCCCATCTTTGTCTTTTATTACATTTTTTTGAAGTCTATTTTGTCTAAGTATAGCTACCCCAGATTTCTTTTGGTTTCCATTTGAATGAAACATCTTTCTCTATCCCTTCACTTCATTCTATGTGTGCTCTTCTATCTGAAGTAGGCAGCATGTAGATAGGTCTTGTTTTTTTTTTTAATTCATTCAGCTACTCTATGTCTTTTGAGTAAAGAATTTAGTCCATTTACATTTAATGTACTTATAGATAGGCATGTACTTATTGCCATTTTGTTAATTGTTTACTGGCTGTTTTGTAGTTCCTTTCTGTTCCTTTCTTCTTCTCTTCTTCTCCTTCCTTGTAGTTGATGCCTTTCTTTAGTGTTATGTTTAGATTTCATTCTCATTATATTTTGTGTATCTACTATAGGTTTTTGCTTTGTGGTTACCATGAAGCTTACATATATCAGCCTGTATATCTAGCAAAATAGACTGATGGCAAGTTAAATTTGAACACATTCTAAGACTTTACCTTTTTACTCCCCTCATACACATGTGACACAATGATGTCACATTTTACATCTTTTATTTTATCTGTCCCTTAATTAATTGTTGTAGTTTAGTTATTTTTACTAGTTTTGTCTTTTAGCCTTCATCTGGCTTTATAAGTAACTAGTCTACTACCTTTAATACATATTTGCCTTTGCCAGATACATTTTTATTTCTGTATGTTTTCTTATTACTAATTAGTGCCTTTCTTTTCAACTTAAAGAGGTCTTTTTACATTTCTTGTAAGTTTGATTTAGTGGTAGTGAACTCCTTTAGTTTTTGTTTATTTATTTATTTATTTATTTATTTATTTATTTTGGTCTGGAAAACTATTTCTCTCCTTCAATGGTGAATGATAGTCTTGCCAGGCATTCTTGGCTGGAGGTCTTTTGCTTTTGCCTCTTTGAATATATTATGCCACTTGTTTCTGGCCTGCAAAGTTTCTGCTGAAAAATCAGCTTACAGTCTTATGGGGGGGGGGGGGTCCTTGTACATAACAGGTTCTTTTTCTCTTGCTACTTTTAAGATTCTCTTTTTATGTTTAACTTTTGACATTTTAATTATAAAGTGTCTTGGTGTGGCTGTCTTGGGCTTCATCTTATTTGGAGCTCTCTAAGCTTCCTGGATCTGGATGTTTGTTTCTGTCCCCAAGTTAGGGAGGTTTTCAACCATTATTTCTTCAAATAAGTTTTCTGTCCCTTTCTTTCTCTTTTCCTTCTGGGACCCCTATTATGTGAATATTGTTCCACTTGATGTTGTCTCATAGGTCTCGTAAGCTATCTTCATTTTTTTAAATTCTTTTTTCTTATTGTGGCCCTGTTTGAGTGACTTCTACTCCCATGTCTTCCAGGTCACTGATCTTTTCTCCTATTTCATTTAGTCTGCTATTGAGTCCCTCTAGTATACTTTTCCTTTCAATTATTGTATTCTTCAGCTCTGTGACTTCTGTCTGGTGATTTATCATATTTTCTATCTCTCTGTTGAAGTTTCTGTGTTCATCCATTCTTCTAAGACCGGTGAAAATCTTTATAACCATTACTTTGAGCTCTTTATTAAGTAAGTTACTTTTCTCCCTTTCATTAGTTTTTTTCCCCCTGAGGTTTTATCTTCTTTCATTTGGAACATATTCCTCTGTTTCCTCATTTTGTTGGACTCTGTGCTTGTCCTATGTATTAAGCAAAACACCATTTTCTCCCAGTCTTGAAAAAGTGGTCATAGTAAAATAAGGAATGGGTCTCAGTATGCTGTCTGCAGTCCCCTGGAAGCCTAGAAGTGCAAGCCCCCTGGCCACCAGAGCCAGGTGTTCAAGGAGCATCCCCTATATGGACTGCAGGCACTTACTGGGTTTGGCTGGGCTACAGGGGAGCATCTGACTGTGGCAAGCCCACCCAACAGGTTTGGTGAGGCAGGGCCATGGGGCACAATGGTCCAGGGCATGCAGCACTAGCAAGGTAGAAGGAAAGTGCAGATATGGCACCTTCAAGTGACTCCATCCCCAGAGAGAGTTCCAACACATCCTTGTACCTTCAACAGACACTCTAAAATTAGCCAGTAAACTCCTTCACGCATGGTCCAGGCATTTTTCAACCTGCTGCTTTTGCCATGGGTTTCCAGGCAACTGTGTCTGTACCCAAGCCCTTTAAGAGCAGGCTGTTTTCCTCTCCATCCTTTTGGGTCTCCTGGATATAAGCCCTGTTGGTTTTCAAAGCCAGATGTTTTGGGAGCTTGTCTCTCTGGTGCAGGTCCTAAGGGTTACATTTGCCAGATATGGGGTTTGAACCCCTCCCTCCTGAGGGATGCACTTGGTTTTTGTGAGATCCCACCTGTTTGTGGGTTGCCATGCCAGGGGTGGGGTTTTTGGTGAGACCAGGTCTCTGTCTCACCTACTCATCTCATTTTGGCCTTTTAATCCTTTGTTGTGAAGGAGCTATTCAGCTTGTTTTCAGGTCTTTTTCAAATGATTTTTCTATATGTAGCTATAGATTTGGTGTGTCCATGGGAGGAGGAGAACTCATGGGTTTCCTACACTGCCATCTTAAACCACCTCTCCCAATGCTTGATATATAAATTCAATACAATCGTTTCCAAAATTCCAGCAGGCTTTATTTCTTTTCCTATAAATTTGTAGGCTGATTCTAAAATTCATATGAAAATGCAAAGGACCCAGAATATCCAAAACCACTTTGGAAAGGAGGAATGAAGTTGGAGAACTCACATAATCTGATTTCAAGACTTATCATAAAGCTAGAGTAATCAAAACAATATGGAATTGGCATAAGGATAAACATCAATGAGTTGAGAATCTAGAAGTACACCCATATATATAACTGATTTTCAATAAACATGCCAAAGTAGGTCAATGGAAAAGATATTCTTCTAGTGAAATGGTACTGGAATGACTGGATATCCATGTGCAAAACAAAACTTAACTCAAATTGAATAATTGCCCTAAAAGTAACACCTAAAACTATACAAAACCTCTAGAAGGAAACAGATGCAAACCTTTGCAACTTTGGGTTAGGCAAAGATTTCTTAGATGTGATACCAAAAGCATAATCCAGAAAAGAAAAAAATGATAAATTGAATTTCATCAAATTAAAAAGTTCTACTCTACACCTAAATTCTTCTACACTCCTTATTTTTAGCCCCTGTTGGATTCATAATAATAATTTGGATAACACATCAGTTTTGTCCCATGTTCCCACACTTTCTTAGCCCTGGAAACCATAGTTGGCCATATTTAATAGGTTAGTCTTCTGAAAAACACAGATATGGCCTGGAGGCATCAGAAGATGACATTTATTTAGCCTTTGTAATTCCGTCAGCTCAGAAAGAGCTGGTTTGAGGACTAACAATATTGGAGTGAAAAGTCAGATGTACCACTGACGGATGGATGGACAGACAGATAGGAGGAGGGAGGAGGAAAGAAAGGAGGGCAGAAAAAAGAAAGCCAGAGACAGATTTATTACTTGGAGGAAAATGGGGAGTCCTGTTTAACATCACTCTTCCTTGCTTTCCTAGGCTTTCTTGAGTGGGACAGCAGGAATGGGATTCTAGCCAGCACCTGGGAACTGGACATAACTCTGAGCTGTGCCAGAGGAATGCAAGTGAAAGTTTTCAACCATGTGTGTTTCAGAGGAAAAAGAAAAGTTATCAAGGATCTGTGTTCTAGAGAGCAACATGTTGGCTCCATGATTTTGTATGGCAGGTAAGAAGGGGAGAAAGATGGCTCCTGCTTTCCAAAGCTCCATTAGCAGACTCCTCCTTCTTGATTAAGCTGTAGAACCATGACCAGTATGGACAGTCAGATCGGGGGGTCCTTTGTTATGTTAGTAATTATACTCTTCATCTTAACCATCACAGAGATGCATGTACCTGCTAGAAAATGTTTCCATGGCTGATCTATTTCTTCCTGGATCTATCACTTTCTTGACTAACCTAATCTACAAGAATTATTTATGTGATGCCAGCGGTGCTGGGGCTTCTGTTTTCACATTTCCCAAGCTGGCAAGGCAGATAACCAGGTAAGCTGCAGCACCCAGAACTCTCATTTGGCCAGAATCATACTGGCCAGGTCACTGTGTTCCCAGCTGCAATAGGTTGGCAGCTGAAGCGAGCATAATCACTAGGTGACATTATTAGGCACTTGTCATCTGCCAGGTACTGGGAGACACTTACTTAGATTATGACATTTCATCGTCACAATGGCCCAATGAGATAGGTACAAAGTTAATCAGTGGTAGAGCCAGGATTCAAATCCAGGTCTATTTGATTCCAAGGCTGATGTCTTTTCAAATACACACAAGGCTGCATGATTAATTTATTTAAAGACAGCTTTGAACAGCCCTGTGCTGCAGCTGTTAGCTACAGGTTAAACCTCAAAGTATGTCCAGATGATGTGTTATTTACCCTTTGTTATTGAAAGTCTTTTTCAAGTGTCCTAGGCTACTTTCCTGCCCTATTAATGAATGTGCTTTCTGGAACAGATTTGACTTTTTTGTTATGACCAAACATCTCACACTATCCTGGATGGAGAATATTGGAGGAAAAGGCAATTAGGCTACAAATGAACTGATTCTTGGGCACATTCTACTAAAAGACATTTTTAGGAATGCATTCTGACATCAGTTTGTGTTTTTGTCATTTGTCTTTTTCTACAGAGGAGCAATTGCAGAGAGAGACAGAAACCGGGACAGAGAGAGGTATCAATCAGCTTAATGCTTTGTGATTTTAGACTTAGTCTAAGTCACAAGCCTTTGTGATACTACACTTAGTCTTATTGCTAAACTAAGGCACTACTGACATCATCATCACATAAAACTACAGTGATTATTTGACAAGTTGATACTTGACCATCTGATTGTTATGTTCATATAGCACACAACATTTTGAAGTCAATGTGCACACACACACACACACACACACTTTAATATACAGATGCAAAACGGGGTTTTAGGAATAGTCACAGACTACGGTCTTAAAAAATGCATGGCTCTCTAGGGGCGCCTGGGTGGCTCGGTCAGTTGAGCGTCCGACTTCGGCTCAGGTCATGATCTCACGGTCCGTGGGTTCGAGCCCCGCGTCGGGCTCTGTGCTGACAGCTCAGAGCCTGGAGCCTGTTTCAGATTCTGTGTCTCCCTCTCTCTCTGCCCCTCCCCTGTTCATGCTCTCTCTCTGTCTCAAAAATAAATAAATGTTAAAAAAAGTGCATGGCTCTCAATGAGAGGAAATGACATAATCATGAGCTCACAGTGTTCAGGATTTGGACTCCAGGGACGGACATATAAACTGCTGAATCTGAACACGTAACAGGACCGTGCTGAGTCCATACAGACCAAGCAAGACCTCACCTCTTCTTTCTAATGCAGCAAAGTTTTTCATTTGGCTCCTACCAACCAAAACCAAAGGAAGGTTGGTGTGTTTAGTTTATTTGTGAAGCTATATGCTCCTATCTGCTCTCATCTAGCGACTGCTGAATAAACAGGTCTGCTCATTATGGGACAGTTTTGGCAAAGACCAGTTGGAGTCAGTCTTTCTGTGGCATCTGCTACTGGGGTAGGCTCCGGCCAGATTTGTAAAGTGAGCAAAGTTGACTTGGTCCTCCTATTCCTTTCTGTACTCCTTTTTCTCCATTTTAACATCCCTCCATCGTTGGCTTACTTTTTTTTTTTTTTAAGTTTATTTATTTATTTTGAGAGAGACAGAGACAGTGCAAGCAGGGAAAGGGCAGAGAGAGAAAGAAAGAGAATCCCAAGCAGGCTCTGCGCTGTCAGCAGGGAGTCTGATCATGGAGTCCGATGCGGGGCTTGAACTCCCAGACTGTGAAATCACCACCTGAGCTGAAACCAAGAGTCGGACACTTAACCAACTCGGTGACCCAGGCACTCCCTTGGCTTAATTGATTTAAGCTAACATTTACGGTACTTAATTCAACATTTATGGCATTGTTTGCCAAGCGCTGTGCTTGGGTTCTCTGCCCTGGTCCTTTAATATTCATGGCCTCCACTAGTATTTGAAAATTGAACTTGGTCCTTGCCATTCCACAGCCTGAGCCTACGTGGCAAACATTTCAGGCTGAGAGGGTGATTAACTTCCATCATTGTCTGCAACTGCCTGCGAACTAATTTTTAAATTGATGCCTCTGAATGTTACACACACACACACACACACACACACACACACACCCTAACCTTGGTTGGCTCATTTGAGGGAGAATAGCTGTAGTGATCTACAAGTTCACTTTATTGTTTCCTTGATGAAGTGGTGTTAAAGGCTCGAGATCATTCAATAATAATGTTGAGAATGGGTGACATCCAAACACAACCAGAATGATGTTAGTTTAGAGAAAAAGGAAAGTGTTTGAAAAGTGCATGCTATTTCTTTTTATCATCAGTACTGCTACATTTTTTAAAAAAGTGTAATGATTCTAATTTTTCCCCAAAGTCCCCATGTTCACAGTGGCTGAGCCCGCCCACACAGGTTTCATGGTACATGAAGGGCACAGAACCCAGCTGGACATCCTGAGACCAGGCTCCAAGCCTCCTTTAGTGTGATTAGCTGAAGTCCCTGGCTATCTGGGAGAAGAACTGTAGCACACTTTGTAGTAGAAAGAGCATGGGACAAATATTAGAAGACCGGGATTCCAGGCTTACCTCTGCTACTAACTAGATACATGTCTCTAGGAAAGCGGCTGAACCCTTCTTGAGTCTTAGTGTCCTTATCTGTTCAGCAAAAGAGTCAGTCTCCTTAAAACATGTTCTGATGCAAAATGAAAATTCGTAACGTCTCCTTGCCGCTGCCCTGTATGCTCAGCCTTGACCGTTTAAGTACTTGCTAGGAACAACCCAATAGGTCAACACATGGGTTAACTCTGGCATGATGGGTTCAACAGAACAACAGATTCACTTTACCAAAGGGAACCAAACGTGGGGTTAAATGTAGCCTGGCTAGTCATGGGTCAACCTCTGCGAAACCTACGCTTCCTGACGTCAGAAGTATGGCTCTGCACTGATTTTTCTTCTGCCTTGTCAACTTGGCTCACGATTGGCATAGAAGAAACTGCATGCTTCTCCCTGAAAGTCACTGCCAGGGTAGTCTGGCTCTGCTGCTCAGATATATCCCATTCCATCTGTTCCTCTCTGAGACAGGGGGCTGGCTACCCAGCTTCAGATCCAGGGAATGAAACAGAGCAAGCAGAACCGACACAACTTTCAAGCTGTAGGTTTCTTAAGCTACTCTGCATGCTTCACTGCATCTGAGCTGGTCTCAAATGGACTGAAGTCCCCCCAAAAGGGCAGAAATGGCCATTTGGTTTTAGCTTTGACCTAATTCACAGCTCCAACTTATTCTTATCAGCGTGAGGGGATTCTGTCCACCTTAGTGACTACTATGCATTTTGCTCTTCTTTTTTTTTTTAATTAAAAACATTTTTTAAAATGTTTTATTTATTTTCGAGAGACAGTATGAGTTGGGCAGGGGCAGAGAGAGAGGGAGATAGAATCCACAAAGCAGACTTCAGGCTCTGAGCCATCAGCACAGAGCCCGACGAGGGGCTCGAACCCGTGAACCACGAGATCATGACCTGAGCCGAAGTCGGAAGCCCCACCGACTGAGCCACCCAGGCGCCCCTGCATTTTGCTCTTCTGACCTAGCCTTGCTACCTAAGGAGTAAGTGGAGAAAATGAAAGGGTTCAGAAGCCTTCTGAGAAGCCTTCATTGATATCCTCACGTGACGTCTTTCCCACTTCAACCCTGGCACTGGCTGGGGGTGACCATTTGTGCTCCAACAGCACCTTGTGACTGCTTTGCTGTAAATACCATCTTGTCATCCTGTGTCCCCTCTCCTCTCTCTACAAGGAGACTGTGAGTTCCTTGAAAGTACATACTGTGTCTCGTATTTGACCACGGAGGCCCCAGGGTTTAGCACAATGGCACAAAGTAAATGCTTGATGCTTTTCCATTATTGTGTTAAAGTAGGCTTTTGACAAAACTGTCCACGTGGAGACCCTATGGAAGCACACAATATCCTCTCCAATTTCCTTATGTATGAAATGGAAATAATAATAATACCGCCTATCTCGTAAGCTGTTTGCGGGTAGGAATTAATGAGACAAAATTGCTAAATGCTTGGTACAGAGGTTGGCTCAGAGAGCACTCCCTCGACGCATATTAGCTACTAGTTTTTGTAGCCACAAATTTCGTTTCTTCAAAAAACAGGAGACCTAAATTCTTTTCAGAGAAGAGAAAGACATTCCTTCTGCCTTACAGCCTGTTTTTGGCCTCAAAATAGCATAGAAACTTAAACACGGCTCCATAGTTCACTCCCATTAGGGCAAGAAACATGAGAAAGTCAGCAGAACAGCCCCCTGGATGGCCGCTGTTGTGACAGCGCACCGTGGAAAAGCCCTGAGGTGCAGAAATCGACCTACCCACACCTCACACCGCCACACGCTCCCAAACCAAGGAAACGCATGGGAAGTTAGCCTCTCTGCACTACAACCCATGTGCCTAACAGTGATAGACACTGTTGTAGACAGTATGGAAAGTGGCCCCGATAGTCTCACCATATTGAGACTGCTCGTGTTAACAAAACACATCCTGAGGAGAAGATGTGCAGAGGAAAAAAGTTTAAAAACCTCCTGAAAGCTTATGGGATATAACGAACAGAAAGGGACTCGGCACGCACACCCACGAGGAGGATACTGGATACTAGATATCTTTTTTTCGTTGTAATTAATAATCAACAAAAATAATCAAGAACTAAAAGGAACTATCTCAATCTGTGAGTCACGTACAAAGCAAATAAAAGGCACCTAGCTTAAGATGTGCAAAGAGGGAGGGCCTCATCGTGGCAGAAGCTTGGGATGTGTCCAAATACAGAAAGCGTGATATAGGATCACATTGTCTACTTAAGAATGTATTTATGCGGACCTCCTACGGTTCACAAGCTGGGCATGGTATTAGGTATGCATTCTCTGTGTCATCTTAACTCAGTTCGACCAATGCTCCTTTCGTGGCTCATACTGAGATTCTTCACTCAAAAGGTAAGAGACTAGGCTCCTGCAAAGCCAAAAGGAACAAAATGGTGCCCCTTTCAAAGTGCAACAGCCATCACAAGCATCCATTACAATACATCAGGGTCTAACAAATGCAGCTTGGGCCCTGCAGTTGTCAGCGTGACAGGTGCGCACAAGGTGTGCGGACGTGGCCCGCCATTTCTGCAAGCACGGCGCTAAAAACGATTCTCCAATGCCATACCTGTTCACTGAGAGTGCACGCTGACGATGAATTGGGACTAATTTGGAAACATTCATCTGCTTGGGACTGTGTGCACCAATTCCCTTCCTTCATGATTTATACAGCGTTTTGATTGTGCTGTTTGGCGATAAATAACTGAAACGAGTTATAAGTGCTGGGAGATTTAGCCTTCGACACTGCTTTTTATATTCTCCAAGATAGCCCACATTCAACTTTCTATGCAAACCTGAAATGGTATTCAGGAGGAGAAGAAAGGGGGAAAAAGGCAGCCAGTAGATCTTTCACTTGGGGAATTGAATATAATATCATATTCAAAGTGCAGCATTTATGGGCCAACACTGAATACATAAAATATATGACCATTACAAATTCACCTTTCATGGCGAAGCCATGCTCTTGTGCTGACATATCTTATGGCTAGATTACAGCTTTTAGCACGATGAAGGCATCTTTCATCTTCTCCTAGATGCAGCCTGGGTACTCCTTCTGGGCTCTATTTCTGTCTGGCACAATGCCCTATACCACTGAGAGACGTAGCCTACAGAGAACCCAAGGCATTCAGCAAAGGGCCGCACCACTGCCAAGGGGAAGCACCTAACGGGAGGTATGTCATCATCATGGGATCACATTGTTTCAGACTGCCATGCTCTGCTGAATCCAATTGGCTGAACCAGCCAATGTTGTTTTCTGGAATTAACCCAAAGAGGTCAGTCTAATATCACAAATATTCAGCCAATACAAGTTTCGGCAATGCCACAAAGACAGCTTCATGTAGGACATGGTACATGCTGGTTACTAGGAACAGAATATACACGCCATAAAAATCAGTGATATGGTTACAATGTCAATGTATTTAAACTAGGACATTCATGGAATGGCTTTCCAGATTTTTCTACCTCAACCCTAAACCTTCATGTGTGGATCAAAGACAGATTTTCGTGGATTTTGCAACTCGTAAAATGATTAATCAGGGCTGTTGCTGCTTCTTTCTTCAATTTATGAAACACATAGTCCAAATCTTGCAGTGCTTGAAGTCCTTGGCCTTCACACTCAGCCTGACTTTCCCCACCCTCTCCTCCCGCTTCTTTATAGTCCTCCATATACCCAATACTCTTGACACATTCTTTACTCATTTAAATTCCCCAGTGACCAGCCCAGTGTGAGGCACATGGAAGGCATTCCACAAATCTTTGTTGAATGAATATGAATGAACGACAAAATGAGGACAGCGCAAGGCTTTGTGATGGTTTTTTTGGATGCACAGGGACACTTTTCACTTACTTCCCACTCTTAGATGCGTTCCGGGCCTTTGTGGATGATGGAGAGTTGGCGCCTGGATTAGTGTTTGGAGAACCCCGTCTATCCTTACTATACCCACAGAAAGAATAGAAAAATATATACAACAGTGACCGCAGAGACAAAAAGCAATTAGTCATTTCATTTAAACACTTTCAAGTATCCCCTCTCTCTCTCTCTCTCTCTCTCTCTCTCTCTCCTGTCAAAATAAAGCATGATCTTATCCAGTGGTGCCCTTCAAAGGTAAAGAGAGTGGAACCCACTGGTCAAGTTCAAAGAAAGCTATCCTTTTGGCATTCAAAGCTTGAGCTGGTGGATTCCATTAATGATAGCACCATAGCCCAGGCCCCAAGGGAGGCTCCAGTAAAAAACTGTGGAAAAATAACTAGTCTTTGACATAAAATCCTTTATTTCCAGTCTCTGGAGTGTCTGTATTACAAGTTCAGTTCTGAAGCTGCTGACTTTTAGTGAAGTATGTGGATGCCAAATGACTTTTAAAAGTCTTTGGGAGATACTATCAGATGAATTAATAATTTTCACTCATAATGTTAACATGGGAAGGCCGTGAATTCAGATATTCTTTCAGGAGAAGCACCACCTGCTTCATGAGTAATTGAATTTAAATCTCCACCTTCAATAACTCCACAGCTTATGTCAAACCTTGGAAACAATTACGAAATAAATCACTAGGAAGGTCTGCTTAATCTCATCAGGTTAATAAACGCAGACAAATTAATCACTTGAAGGTAAACAAAAAGGAATAATTGATTGGAGTCTTCTTGATTACTTTATTCTATTTTCTTTATCAAACTATTTTTACCATTATCTTCAGTTCAGCCGTTCTGCCTTGAAATTATTACTTTACTTCGTCTTCAGATTTCCATGGAAACCAATTCAAAGCCTTTTCTCTCCACTTGATGATGTGCGGAATTATTTATCCTGATTTCATCAGAAAGATTTTTTTTTTGTTAGTCAGATCTACGTCAGCATAACCTTTTATGAGAAGTGAAGGTAAAAAAGAAAAATGCACATCTCGGCGTTCAAGGAGGATAATCGAGCCTTCCAAAGGCACAGAATATTGTCTCAGAGGATGTCAAAGACCTTTCCAGATGCTTCTGAATCTTTTAAGTACCTCAGGGACCTACAAGTACTTATATGTGGGGTAGGGTGAGGGTCAGAAAAGATATTCTGCCCTACACCCATCAGCTTTAAATGGCTACATGGATGTGACTGGGCCCAGAGTTAATCACAGGTTTCGGGTGACTGCAAAGGTCACGTATGTGGGCACAGACAAGGGCTAATCAGACAACAAAAGCCCCAACAGGTAGGATTCAGTGTCCAGTAGGTCCAAAAAACAGTTCTTGGGAGTGTGAGACATCAAGGTGAGCTCCTCTCCTCCTGCTGGAGGGGGCAGACATTCTAGAGAGGGTGAGCACACATTCTATCCTGGAGGAGGTTTCTTTGTGCTGCTCACAGGCTCACCGGAATGCGGCTACATTCTGAGTGGGGTCTGCCGACTCCGCTGTGCCCTTGAGTATCTATAATGACGTCCTAACAAAGAACTCCTTAGCTGCACCTGGGACCATACCGGCTACCTTCCTCATCCAGAGGCAAGCCCAGAAACTAAGAGAGAATACCAAACAATTGGGCAAATTCAGAAGAACTCAAAACTGTCTCTTCCAGCAGGTCGGCGCGGTCTGATGCAAAGAATGTATGTAATAGGCTACGCGTTGTGAAATTCAAGCAGGGCTCAGTTTTCC
The DNA here is from genome assembly GCF_046562875.1 of Panthera onca. Taxonomy (NCBI): domain Eukaryota; kingdom Metazoa; phylum Chordata; class Mammalia; order Carnivora; family Felidae; genus Panthera; species Panthera onca. The sequence goes on along the minus strand of NC_138357.1, from coordinate 19,825,691 downwards.
TCACTTCTACATCCTGGTCACTGGCCGCCAGCCTTCTTCCTCCTAGCCCCTCACTGAAACAGGAGCCAGTGGGAAATTTCACTGGCAGCATTCCGAAACAGGGGATTTTTTGATCTTGTAAGCTAAGGGGCTCAGACTAGGTGGTCATTTAACACTCCGAGTCATCAAGTTCAGGCATCCACGATCTTTTCAATACAAGAGCACCCATTATCACTGCTAAATTCCCATGTTTGTGCCTTGGGTATGAAAGTCCTTTATAATCTCCGTGACAAGCGACCCCGTTGAAGCTCGATGCAAGGCACCGACAGGACTTCAGGGAAAGCTGGTGGCTGGCACTGACAGCCTTCTTATTGTTAACTGCCGCTCTAGATGGGAGCGGTCTTGGAGCAGTACCCCTTGAAGAGATAGGAATAAGGACCCCTGTGACCTACTGCCACATCCTGTAAGTGAAGATCCAAAGGGAATAAAACCAAAAACTTACTCAGAGAAAAATCACACACAGAAGGTATGGCACCAAGACTCGGGGGTAAAAGTCACCAAATAACTCAAAATGTGTGTTCCGGGCAACGAGCAGATCCATTCACAGTGGTAAAGTGTATCTGAAAGTGCAGTAGGGACTAAGCAGAATTTGTGGCGGGCTTGGATCTCAGGAGTTTGTTTTGTAGATATACTAAGGACTGTTGTATAGAAAGGCTTGGTGGACATGGAGGGAAAAGAGTCATCGGTCTGCCCCCAAATTCCAGGCTCAGTACCCAAGTCTGGACAAGATGCTGTAATTCTGAAACCTTAAGACTGAAGGATCCGGAGTTTTCCAGAAGTGCCCCATGAGAGAGAAAGAGAAAATCCTGCAGCTGCAGACTGGGAGCCTCGGAGATCTGGAAAAACACAGGTCAAGGGCCCCAAGATTAAGACGCTGCAAAGAACGCTGGCCACTGGAACATCCAGCCATCCCAGGGACTTACAGGAACAAACCCTCTCCGCTTTTAGGATGCACAGATGATCATTTGGGGCATATGAGATGGAGGAGGGCTGCAAGGAAGCTGAGCTAGTTTCCAACCCGCAGATCTGAAACAGACCTACTCCTGTTGTCATTATTTTATCTCTAGACCACTTGTCAGACCTCTTCACTTTGCTCTCCTCTTTGAGTTGCAATCTTTTTTTTTTTTTTTTAAACGTTTATTTATTTTTGAGACAGAGAGAGACAGAGCATGAACGGGGCAGGGGCAGAGAGAGAGACACAGAATCGGAAGCAGGCTCCAGGCTCTGAGCCGTCAGCCCAGAGCCCGATGCGGGGCTCGAACTCACGGACCGTGAGATCGTGACCTGAGCTGAAGTCGGATGCTCAACCGACTGAGCCACCCAGGCGCCCCTTGAGTTGCAATCTTAAAGGCTGTGGCCTGAAATCCCTGAGAGTATGAGTCCAGGCTTCTTCCACTCCTTCTCAGGAGCTATCCTCTTATGAGAAGATCCCTTCCTCCCTCCCTCACACCCAGCGCTATCAAAGGCCTATGAAAACTATTCCAGGTGAGCTCCTGATAGGAAAAGTTAATGAGAGCCAGCACTCCTTCTGTCTGCCTGGCCAGCTGTCGGTCTCCATCTATCAAGCAAGCCATTTCCACAGGCTCCACAAATGTCTCCAACACCAGAAATGTGAAAAAAAAATCTTCAGTATTATGCACATTGTATTCAGGTGGGAAAACTCTGACTAACCCAACTCTCCAGCATTTTCAAAGTGTTTCTGATTGAATAATTTGATGCTGAAATGGCATCCAGTGTACTTAACCCAAAATGGCAATCAGATCCACTCCAATCTGGATTTTTCTCTTAGATCAGAGAGGTACTTGAGGGAGAAGAACCTAGCAGTCTCAAACGCACTCCACTCACTTTCTTGATGGGTGGAATACAGAAACTTCTGCATTTCCTATAGTACTTTGTAGGCTCCTTTTGGAATGAATTCATCTCAGACCCGTGAAAAATAGTTGTGCTGTTCTAACTACAATTCAGCACTGAAATTTAAAAAATTAATTTTCAGGGTCTTAGGAAATTGAAACTGTGTTTCAGAAGAGTCAGGCTACATGTCTTTTGTTTGGCACGTAGCATATGCTTACATTTTATTGTGTATCTGTCTCTCCAACTAGCTCTTAAGAGGGCACTCAAAGTATCTGTTGAACAAATGAACAAAAGTCGCCTTTGGGCTCAGTAGAAAGGAGTGCCGTGATCGATTATCAATGTCTGGCACTGGTTTGTAAGAGAGGAAGTGGTGGCACATGTCACATATTTTCCATTTCCATTCCTAAAGAAGAATGGTCTGGGAGAACTGTATTCTAGTTGGACTCTGGTCTAGTTAGACTTGGACTGATGGTTGATCATCACGTGGACCACAAAGACATGTGAGCTTGGAAAGGATTCTCCAGCAAGCTTGCTTGGGTGATTGGGTGAATAAGGAGAACCCTACTGCATTTGTATATATAGCTCTTAATGTTTTCCAGTGTGTGTTATTGTAAGCAGTAACTGAGATGAAACCCAAGCTATTGTTGAGGGGTTATTTCAAGTCTGTGTGGGGAAATGGTAGCTACTCTTTGCTCCCTAGAGATGACCCTAGGCTCCTTAAAGCTCACAGGATGAAGAAATGCACTTAAAATATATAGATTGTACCAGGGATAGAAGCTCATCGGATCTGCTTCCCCAACAGGTGCTTGAGTTCCCTCTACTGCATACCCACCAAGTGGTTGTCTTTTGAAAGGCTTTGAAATCATGATTGCTTCCCCATGATTGCTTCCCCATGAAAATCTGCTTTTCTATTTTCTAAGAGGCTCACATTTCCGAAGTATTTTTGCCCTTGTTCTGTTACTGAGCAAGACAGCTCTTTAAATATTGATTTCCTTTAATTAGAGCTGATGAGTCTTCTTTATTTCATTTTTCTATCTTTCTAGGTTATGTCCTGAGTGGTTTACTTTCTTTGCTCCAAACTTTTTTCATTTTCTTCTACCGAGAATGTCTAAATTAGTGTCCCTACCCCTTTAAGGGTCCCATTCCTATTATCTATAATTCTGTTAATCATCAGGCAAAGAGAGTTCAGGTCACTAACCTGTGCGTTCAGTTACCTTCCTTCCCTAGTTTTCTTTGCTTAAGTGTGGATAATGACAGGTTTTTAGGGAAGAGAAAAGCTCATCTTTATTGCTAGGAAGTTCAGTGTTAACTACGATCTCTAAGAAGCAGCCTCATCTGTTCAAAGCACTTATTCAAAATATCTCAACTTCTAATCCTGACCGCCAGCAAGGCATATAACTTTTTGCTGTCTCAGGATTCTCATCTATAAGGCAGAGGGAATTAAACTGATCAGGTAAACCATTCACACAAACACTCACAATTACTTTGTAATTGCAGAGCTTTTGGAAAAGGCAGCGGGACACTCATGTTATCTTGCCCTCTCCCCTTCCATTAACTTTCCACTCTCACAACTCACCCCAGGGGCATCAGGGACTAGAGCGATACGCTTATTGATTATTGTTGCTATTTTGCCCTTCTCACCTCTTGGCACCTGCTGTTTCTGTCCAGGAAAGCCAGTCACAACCCTGAATGCCTCACTGGGATCAAGAAAGAACATGAATATTATTTTCTCAATTAAACTGGCTATTCACCTGCATCTTTCCCAAGAGCTTGGACCTGGGTGACAGACTATTGGAGGCCGCTGGAACTTGCCTTACAGCTGTTACATCGGAAAATCTTAGCTCTTGGTACTGCAAGGTTTGGGGTGATGGACTCCTGAAATATGATGGGAGCCTGGACCGTGACGGTAGTGATGGGGGTGGAAAGGAGGAAACCAGGCGTGGCATATCAAAAGAAATGACAGAACTTGGGGACTGACTACATCTAGGGAATGAGAATAAAGTCTACATGAAAGGTCTGGAAGTTGAATGGCTGAGAAAGCCAAGGTTCCAGTGAAAGAGACAGATTGGTTGGGAAGGGAATCCGGACGAGAGAAGATGATAGATTCCGTTTGGGGCATACTGAGTCAGGGTGCTGATGTGTCGACAGTGTCCAGCAAGCAATTAGAGAAATGGCACGGTAGCTGAAGAAGAAAGACAGGGGTAGATGTACAGTCATTGCTCCGAAATGGAAGTCAAAACTGTGAGTATAAGCATCAAGGGCTGATGGGACAGCGATCCGTTGTGATTGACAGGTGGATGTTTCGTGTGACGGACAGCCCCTGCCATCGTCTGCTTATGTCCGCCTCAGTTTACGGGGATTTACGTGTGTGTTACAAAGTCTTACCTCCCAGGGGCCCAAAGAAAACAGCCTGAGCCGGTTGACTTAGTTAGGTAGAGTTCAATGCTAAGGTTAACGTGGGAAAAGGCAGACCCTGACCCTTGTGGGCGCCAGTGATCTTCCTCATCCCATGAGGAAGCCTGCTTCTCCCCATCCTCCTCACCCAACCAGATTGCTTATGTGATAAGGTAAGCTGGGCACCAAGAGGTGAGGTGAGTGACAATCCTTATCAACCCATTCCCAAGACGAAAACACCTCACAAAGGACATTCCGTGCTGCTGACAGATGAGGAAAACTGTGCTTGAAACCTTGGTTTCACTTGCAGCTCACATCTTTTCCTTTTGGCTCCCCTTTGCCAAGGACTAACCGAAAGTTGGGGATATACCTCTGATAGTGCTAAAATCTATTCCTATTTTTCACCACGACTCCCTTTCCCATTCTCAGTCTCTGCACCGTGGCTCACTAACTGGCGCCCTCAACCACCCTCTCTTAGCATCCTGGGTGGAGGCCTGTCTGCGAGCAAATTAAGGGTTTTGCCCTTGAAGAACCAAAGTATCCCAGACTTCCTAAGTGGAGTTGAGTTCATGAGGGCAATATTTAGGGGACTCTGACCATTACCTTTCCCAAAGTGGGGTAATCTTTCGCCTTTAGTCCTGGGTCTGTAATCCACCCGCTGAATCACTTAGCTTCTCTGGGTCTCAGTTTCCTTGTCCGACAGTCTGACTTCTTAAGGCCATCCCATGATTTTGAAAATTATAAAACGTTAAACAATTTATTCACTCCAAGAACATCTCCTGGGTGCCCTTCATCGTGTTGGGCCGTGGGGATACGATGATGACCGTGACAAGGTTCCCGCCCTCACGTGGCCCAAGCTAGTGGAGAAGGTGAGTATGTTAACAGATACATGACCCGAAGTCGGAGAAGTCGAGTGTGGAAAAGGTGCTAGGGAAATAAATCGGGGAGTGACTGCCTATGTCTGGGAGAATCGGGGAAGGTAGATGTACAGCTGAGTTACCGTTAGGAAAATTATGATTTTCAGTCTGTGCTAAAGATGCATAAATCAGAAAAGAAACTTTGGGTTATGAGAATTTTCACAAAATGGACTGAACTTATGCCTATCCTTACTATCCGACGGTGGCTCTTAGACTTCATCCTACATCAGGAATCACCTGGAGAACTTGTAAAAGGTAGCCGGCTGGGCCCCACCCCCAGAGTGCCCGCTTCAGCAGCTCTAGGCTGGAGCCTGAGAATTTACACTTCCAACAAGTTCCCGGGCGAGGCTGCCGGTCTGTGCAGCACACTCTGGGGACCACTCTCGAAAGACGCGAGAGACAGCCACACTTAGTGGCAAGGGAGAGAGAACAGTCGGCCGCATGCGTTGTCCCTGCTTTCCAGACAACGCAATTAGAATCTGCTTGAATCAAGTGCCCCCATCTACTGCTCCTGAGCCGGGAAAGAGGAGGACACAAAAGGGCCGCCGACATCCTTCTCTGGAGAAGCTTCCCCTTCCCGAGGAAGCGGCGATTACCGTAGACACTACAGAGTGGAGCCCAATGGCAGGTCAGACAAAAATTGGACCTGACGGCGTCCATTGAGCTTGAAGTTCTATTTACTGAAAATGATCTGGCATCATTAAAAATTCACAACTGGAGCCTACTTGCTGAACATCAGACATCAGGGAGTCCCCAGAGAAGGCCCGAAAAGTCTCAGCGAACTTTTTAGGAAAAGCCAAAGAGGCCAACTGCGGTGGCAGGAATTTGTACACAGGAAGAAAAAAACAGAAAGAAAGAAAGAAAGCCAGTGAGCTCATTTATTGGGAAGTGAGATTCTGACTTCATACTGCAGAGTGATACGAACCAAGGGTGTTGGCGGGGGGAGGGACCGATCATGTATTCATTTCCTTTTCTCTCGTGAATAATCACTTTGCTTTTACTTCCCGCTAAGTACGTTCTGATGGGTTTTCAGGAATGTCCATTCTGCCTGCACATTATATGTCAAATTCTTTGAGGATACAAACAAATTGTATTCATATATGTTCACAAAGTTTCTTATAACATCTGTCATATACAAGGTTTTCAATACCTGTTGCCCAACAACCATCCTGGTCAATTTGGCTTCTAACATGTTTGCTGAATTGAACTGACTAACACATGTCTATTTAGAGGTTCAGTAGCAGTCATGTGGCTTTGGGTTGTTTGTTTGTTTGTTTGTTTGTTCAATTGACTCATGACAGACCGCACTGCATGCCTAAAAACATGACAGTCGGTCACAGTGCCATTTCTGAGCTCCAGTGCCCACCGATATGAGACTGAAGTAGGGTCAAAGCAGTGGGAATCAGCAACTTTGGAGAAAGGTGTTGCCAAACTAAAGAGGGCGACTGTGAAGTTGTGGAAAGAGCATGGGCATGGGAATCAGGCAGGGCTGAGCTCATTTTCTGTCTCTGTAATAGCCAGAGGATCTTGGACAAGTTGGGCCATTGAGGCAGCGTTGGTCCTGACTAACCAAGGCCTCACATATTAACGCTGGGGCTACGGGGTTCCAATTTTCTAGCTACATGTCAGCGTCCAAAGGCAGGAGCATTCCAAGGTATTCCTGGGGCTGAACTTGGCATCTTACGTGCTTTCTAAGCAAGTGAATATATTCAAGATGTAAAAGTGCAGCTGTGTCCTTAGAAAGCAAGTAGAAGGGCCATGTCAACAATGGTGTTGATCATGCTTTCTGGGGTAGTCAAGAAAGAAAAGTTCTCTCAACTGTGCTCCGTTGTATCTCTTACTAGTACTGAGCCTGTAAACCAAAGGTTCTTACACTTTTCTCTTCGTTTATATTTAGAGGGGCAGTTAAAAGTTTGAAAATATTTTTATTTTTAAACTGCTCAAGCATCAGTCATTCAGATAGTTGTTTGAGTGCATGCTACTCCAAAGTCGGGTCTCTGTTGCAAACGTTAACCATTCTATGATGTGTAGACACCACTAGTTTTCTTTTCTGAATAAAACCCAATAGTCGGAATTTTTCTGTTAAGATTTGGAAAACTGAGCCATATTTTACTGTGTATGTTTGTGGAAGATTAAAACTCTGACAATTCATGGAAACAAAATATATCCTGTTTGTGTATCACCCACTAATCACTGTTAAATGCTAAGCCTTGTATAATTTATATGCATATCCTTCTTCCCATGAATCTGAGTTTTTAGTAACAGTCCTGTCTAACCCAAGACAGTTAGCTGAGGCTCTATTAAATATACCTCACCCCAGTCAAGGGAAAGACTCAGAAACAGGGAGTTTCGAAGAGCACTTCGAGAGAGTAAAGTAAGGTCCTGAGAAAAGAAGGGATGTATCCAATGGAAGTACCCAAGGATGTAACATGAAGTTAATGCCAGAACTTGGCTGGCACCTAGCAGACAGGGCCAGAGCCCCCACAGACTACAGAAGACAGAAAGGCTTTGGGCCAAAGACGAAGTAACATGAATAAGTTGTGGCTCCAACTGCCAAAATAAATACTACAAGAAAGGTGGTCGGCCCTTTTTTTTGTTGGGGGAGAGTATGAAGGAGATGCCAGGTTCATTTTGGGTTATGTTGAGTTTTGTGTGCTGGTGAGACCCCCAGGCTACGGATCTGGTTGACACTTGGAATACATGGATGTAGAGCTTAGCTGGATATAGATGATCTTAGCTGGAGAACGAACGGTCTCCAGAGATGTGGGAGTCTTCAGTATAGTAGTGGTAGGTGAAAACCTCAGCGGAGAAGAGATTACGCAGGAAGAGTGTGTTGAATGAGAAGAGCAGAGCCTGGGAAGAAGATTGAGGACAAGCTAGAGTGGCCAAAGTGGGCTCGTGCAAGCCGAAGAAGACACTGGACCTAGGGGCACGAGTGTTACAATCATAAGAGACTCATTTGCTGATTCTAAGACATTTGTTTGCCTCGGGTTTCCAACTGCTACATGTTGCTTTCCCCTAGTGCACTTTTCGGATGACTTGTGGTGTTTCATCAGTCACGCTGTCCTTTCTAATGCCAGGAGTATTTGATAGAGAGCAAACCTTCTTGATCACATGCAACCTGTTTTCGTCAATTCCTGGAAAAAATGATCCGAAGTATGCTGAAGGAAGAAGCATCTTGTACCAAACAAATCCCTAATTATAGGCTTTAGATACACATTTTTTTTCAGTCTGGCCTTATTTGTTGCCACAAAAATCAATAAAAGAAGAAATCATTTTGGTGTCTGAACTAGATAAAGCAACTGTCCTCAAGTTTATGCAAATACACCTCCCAAAGAAACAATTAGTTATCATCTCCCAAAGAAGCAATTAGTCTGCTTTTCATTACTGTTCCTGTTATTTGCTTCTGCTATTATGTACAAAATCAGAAATGGGACCTATTGTTCTCTTCTTAGCTTCAAAACTTCAAGAAAATCTTGGCTCTGTAATAATCAGAATGTGGGTCAGCCATATGCCAACTTCACTTGTTTTGCACTTGGGAAGGCCAAGGCTTCCTGAGAGTCATGGTATCGTCTCTGCCACCTCTTTGTACGGTAGCCTCTGTGCTTTGAAATAACTGCTCTCTGGTTCTCCCTAGCTACTAAACTATCAACTTCTTATATAATAAATTCTTTAAACCTGTATGAACCAGGTGTCCATACATTTCTCTATAGCAAACGCTGAAACCACAGTGCGAGATCTCACTGGCAGGGAGCACCTCTTGGCTTAGGGGAAATGGAGAAACGGAGGAGTAGAGAGGTATAAAACTACAGTGATAAAAACATGAAAGGAAGAAGCGAAACTTAGTACTGTGAAAGCCTAAATTAAGTAAAGAATAAAGTCCTCGTGGAAAATGTCCTCATCAGTGTCAGGGAGTAGGTCCTGTGGGAAGAGCCTGCACTGTTCCTTATGTCCCTCAACCTTTGTGAGAAAATGGCTGCCTTCACTCTTGTTATTGACACTGTCTTTGAAGGGATGCCATGAATGTTAAGCCATATTAAACCATTTCCAGATCCCCCTCAATGGGGGATATATGGGACAGGAACCCCCAGTGATGAGTTGTAAAACGTGACTCTATGTGACCTAAGCAGATGATGTAAGCTGTGAAGGGCTAGAACCTTCACTGAGGCTCAAGAATGTCATCTTGGCAAGTTAATCATCATGCCCCTGTGAAGAAGACCGGTTCTTCAGACTGCAACTGGAAAGGGAGGGTCCTGGCGATTGCACAGAAGATTCCAACCAGGGAAAGCAGAGTTGACCCTTAAAGGGAAACAAGACAGCATTTACCTAATGGAAAGCCGGTATTTGGAAGAAAGGCACCCAGCTAGCTGCCTAAAAGGGATATAAACAATCATTTGTGGCTTAGGGGCAAAAGAAGTGTGCATTTTGAAAAACTGTTCAATGCTTCTCCTTGGATTCTTAGAATTACGGGTTTTGCGACCTGTCTACTCTAGGCTAATTATGTTTTCCTTCTTTTGTTTTCAGTGTGGTTACCGAAAGTTACTTTTGACATTCTCGGCTTGTCTAGGGCTCGTGGAAGGGCAGTTCAGCATCAGAGTTCCAGAAACTCAAGAAGGAGATGAAGGGAGGGAGGGAGAGTGAGACCCTCTTACTCTCACAAAGTTCTGTTATTGTTTTCTTCGACTTCTTCTTAGGAGCTTTTGCTCTACTCATCCCTGGCAAGCCTGGGTAGGAGTTTTGTTTAAATGAAGGGGCGTGTCCTTTACTGCTTGCTTTCCAGGATGTCAAAACTCAGCCAGAGCTTGTCGAGGCACATTTTCCAACTGCCCATGGCTCTACAGAAAGGTTATTCATGGCCTATGTGATACCACGGACTATAGGAAGCCAACTACTTGGAGGCCCGGGCCCTGACCAGTTTTGGTTTCTGGGCACAGTACAGAGTCTTTGTTTCCTGGAGAACACCTCCTCTGGAACAGGCTATCGCCTTCAAAAACTGAGCAGACAGAGCAGAGTGAATTTTTAATTCTGTCAAGTGACAGCCATAAACTGAAAGTCAAGTAAGGCACCAACTAAAACAATCCTAGTACTGGTAATTGCCACGGGTCAGCAAACCCCATGCTGGAAGGTTCTGTTTTTGTTTTTTTTAATGTTTATTTATTTTTGAGACAGAGAGAGACACAGCATGAACGGGGGAGGGTCAGAGATAGAGGGGACACAGAATCCGAAGCAGGCTCCAGGCTCTGAGCTGTCAGCACAGAGCCCGACGCGGGGCTCGAACTCACGGACCGTGAGATCATGACGTGAGCCGAAGTCGGAAGCTCAACCGACTGAGCCACCCAGGCGCCCCTGGAAGGTTCTGGTTTATGAGGAAATTTCCTTCTTGGCAGTTTTATACAGCTGGCTCCAGAGATAAGGAAAACAACAACAACAGCAAAAGGAAGGTGCACGCTGCTCTATGCCCCTCACCCACTTTTTCTATTTGGAGGCATATAGAAATTAGGATTAAAGGTTTATATGGGGGAAAGCATCAAATCCAGTGTGAAAATGGAGGCTGTGCCTAACAGAAACAGAGTTCATTCCAGGGAGCACAGAGTCAGAGCTCGGGGCATGGGCCAAGAAGAATGCAGGCTGGTGTTCAACCATCACACGTGAGGCCATGGCAAAATTTTTCGTAATTTATGACCCACTGCTACCTCAAGTTCCAGCTGGCTTATCGTAAAGGACATCTACAATACGACCGTGGTGAAAAACCAAGATCCATAAAAATACTTCAAAAAGAGAGGGACTCATTCTCAGACAGAAGGAGGGTTCCCAAAATTCAGTGCTAGATTAGTTCCAAGTTTCCTAGCAACCAAGGCCATAAGGGACACATGCTGGGTAACAGCCTTCTCAACTTGTGATCAAAGGAAAGGGTATCGTTTTGTCAGCATAGTCAGACTTATTCCTGGTGCCAAGTCTAAGCACAAATTTTTCTGGACGTCCAGAAGCATTTTCCACAGGATGGTATCTTATATAGGCTTTTTAAAAAGTCAGCTTGAATGGAGTATAGTTTCCATACAGTAAAGCTCACCCCTGTTTAGCAGCTGAGGACACCACATTAGCAGGAAAGCCAGAGGCAGCAACCTGGAGGCAACCCAGGTAATGTGGTGTAGGTGCAGCCTTCCTGGTGATCCAAGCTGATACCAGGGAAAAGGGTGGAAAACTTAAGAGACATGCATTTAGACACGGGCCTTGGACCAATGGTTCTCTAGACCACCCAGTCACTGGACAGCAGAAACGCTTGCTCCCAGTGAATTGTCTTGTGTCAGTGGGCGTGGGGCTTTCCGTGACTCTCCTTCCCTAGCACGCCTCATCTGCCTGGATCTTGCCCCATTATCAGCAGTTGTATCTGCTGTTGACATTCTTTGGGGAGGTAGGGAGACTTGGCCAAAGGCTGCAAAGAAGCACTTCTCCTGATTTCCCTTGAGCCTCTTTCTAATTGTTTGTTCAGGATTCCTGGGGCATTGCTCTCTTGTCAAAGTCTATCGCCAGATATCATCATCTGCTCCTTCTTTTGCAGTACCCCTTCTAGGTCTCCCGTCAGTTCCTCAAGGGCAGGGCACTGGCTCATCACCTGAACTGCAAGACCAATGATGTGATGCTCTCTGCAGGCTCGGAGACCACTTTTTTCTTTCTGGCCCATAGGAAACAGATATCTTTCCCCCATGGCATGTTCACTTGTAATCAGAGAGGACACAAAAAAGGCACCAGAGCAAACAAAAAGCCTCCCTCTTTCAAGACCTTAACAAATGAAAACCCACATCAATTAATTCTTTAGTTCTTTAATTGTTCCTGGATTAAACGTCCTGCGGTGAGTTTTCATTCCAGCCCAGATTGTCACAAGCTCAATGATTCACCTAGGGAATTCTGACATCACAATTTGGCCCTGCTTGTCTACGGAGTCAAAAGGAGTAACTCATTACCAAGGAAGAGGTATTAATTAGATTTCTGTAAAAGAACCAGGATCAGGGGTATTGGCAAATGAGGAGTCAGTCAGTGTAGGCGGTGTGACAAAGTCTCGGAACAGATTGTTAGCAAGCCAAGCAGGGCCTGTATTATACCCAATGCATGCCGGTCCTCCTAAAGTTGTCACCTGAAGAGGCTGTAAACAGATTCCAAGGATGCTGCTGGCATTCACATTTCCTGAGTTCTTCCTTCCCTAGGAACTCTGTCCACAGACAGTTATGAAATACATGAGAAAGCTCATTCGTGGCTGTGTAGTCACGCCTCACTTTTGGCCCCAACCACAGGACCCCACTTGATCACCCAATTAGGAGCGCGTAATTACCTTCTGATGACATGTAGACTGACCCCCAGAACCTAATCCACCTCCAAAGAACAAAGATGTCTCCTCACTAAGCAGAGACAACAGAACGTGCTACAGCTGGTGACCGTGCTTGACTATGATGAAGAAATCGGCACCATTTTTCCATATATTCACTCCGCTACGTTTCTTAAAAATAAATCTGTTCCCTTCTTTTATTCACTATAGTGCCTTGGCGTCATTCTCCTTTTGATTAGAAATGATGCATAAGGAAATAGATCCATACGTCAGTGCCTTCAAAGGTCCATTAAACATAATGTTATTTAAAAGCACATTAACCATCCTAACCAGCGTCAGACAACAACCAGGAGAGTTCAGGAGTTTGAAGACGAATAGAGTAGAGTTTTCGGATGCCAGATGAGAATGTAAATCACAACTCTCACTAATTAAAACTTTGGCCCTTTGATTGCTCCTGGATTAAGTTCACCGGGGTGATTTTTCATCCCTGCCTGGGTTGACACAAGCCCAATAATTCACTCTGGCATTCTGACATCACTTGTTTGGCTCTGCTTGTCTATGGAGCCAAGAGAAGTATCTCATTAGGGAGTGAGAGGTATTCATTAGACCTTTGTAAATAGCGGCCGTGAATGATGCTAGCCCCTGATTTCATCCAGATCGTTGAGAGGAGCACCGGGTGGAGAGCTGGAGAACTGAAGTTCTCATTCCAAGCCATCGTACCAGCCCCTCAATTGATTCATATGCCTCAGTTCCCCTACATGAAAAGCAGGGTAAAACAAGGCAGTCTCACTACCTGGTTTCGCAGAATAATGATGGCGGTAAATGGGAAATGACAGATTATGACAATTCAATTATTTTGTAATTAATAGGTAATGATGATTCTGGTCTTACACTCATTATAACAGCCTAGGCCTTACCGTACAAGTTCACCACCGCTCTAATCTACTATTGTTTCTACAACAACTCACTTACCACCTGCTACGGGCCACGCTCTAAGTGATACAAAAATACTTATTATGTACTCCCTACTCTCAAGGAAATTACTGAGTTGTAATATTAAATTCTAGGACCCTCAAATGAGCCCTCTTCCTTGCGCCTTGCCGGTCAGTCGTGGTATGTTTAGGAGCATTAAAGGAATAATCAATTCACAATAATGTGGTTTTCTGCATCCATTATATGCCAGAAGAAGTCACGTGTCATACCCACTGTTTTCGGGATCCCTCCTTCTCTGCCAGCCTCGGGCTTCGTGGCCCTGCTGCCTGGATGCTCCCTTTCCGCCTGTCATCTCTCCTGCAGGTTATCTGGACTAGGCGTTGAGGACAGGTCTCTCGGGGGAACTCAGCACTAAGGGAGAGTAGGAGAGGTTTGAATGGACACTTAGACTTACTACTTTCTCCTGAAAAGAAGCAGGATGATGAAAAGGGAGAGCCAGGCAGCCGGGCTCATTTGGATGCGTAAGTTCTGCTATGTTTGTTAGAGCAAGCCTCATTACCTTATAGTGTTGCTTGGTTTAATGAAGGCCTTTGCTGAATAAACAATCGTACCTGGAGGCAATATGAACACTCCAGGCCCATGAAGGACACTCTTCTTTTGGGGGAGGCGGGAATCAATGCAGTGTGATGGCTGAGAGATCAATACTTCTCTGAATGAATTTCATCCTAAGTGACACTCCTTTGGGATGAGGAACGGCTGACTGGAAATCATTCAAGGTTATCAACTAAACAACGGTACCTAGAGTATTCAGGTGAAACGTGTGCAATTTAAACTGTTGGTCATACAAAGGACCACAGCGAAGGCTGCAGTGTTTGTAATGTGCCCAAATGGAAGACACCAGCCAGCCTTTCTGATAATCCTCATATGAATCTTCAGTCTAGCAACCAATCCATCAGCAGAGAGCTCTGTTTTGATTTCAGAGAAGCCTCCTGAAACACAAATTGAATCTGGCTCTGATGACGTCAGCAGAGCATACACACCAAGGGATGTGGTGGGGAAACCTTTCTGCTTGACTTCACACGCGCCTGAAGCAAGAGAACTGTAGAAACCCATGAAAAATGGCAAGAGCTCCAAAATAAAATGTAATTGGAAATGTAAGGTCATAATTGCACGAAACTATTGATTAGAAATACAAGAAACGAGTGGGGGAAATGCCAGAGTACAGTACTCATTACAGAAATGGAGTTTAAAACTGAGGGTTGATGGGGGGTGGGAGGGAGGGCAGGGTGGGTGATGGGTAGTGAGGAGGGCACCTTTTGGGATGAGCACTGGGTGTTGTATGGAAACCAATTTGACAGTAAATTTCATATATTAAAAAAAAAAAAAAAAAAAAAAAAAGAAATGGAGTTTAAAGAGGCAGTGGTGGGAACGCAAAGCCGAAAGGCCTCTGACCCTCTTTAGCTGGGTGGGAGAAGACACCACTTTCTCTTAGATCTAAGCTGCCGCTAATACAGGTGCTCAGGAAAGAGGCAGAAAGGAGAAAACTGCCTTAACTACATGGGCTTAAATGACAGCTGGTCAATGCAAAAATATGTCTTTTGACTGCATGAGAAATGATTAGTAGGCCGAATGTCCCAATGTGAAAAAGGTGCCTTTCTGACCTTCCAGGGCTGGTCCTCAGCCCCTTCATTGATCTGAGCCTGTGTTCCAAGCCAGGATCAACCCTCCTCCACCCTTAGTGATGAGATCCAGAATAGAGCCTTAGGTGAGCATCGAAATTCCTGCTTGAATTTCATTACTATAAAAATGCCCTTGGAAAGTCTGGCTCTGTATGGCATTTTGGGGAAAGGTACCACAGTGAGTAGATGAGTAATGAGCCAGAAGTTGGTACGAGCAAATAACGGCCTGTCTCCACAGCCTGCCCAACAGGCTTAAGCTACAGCTAATCAATACAAAATGTGTCCTCAAACAGCCTGCAGACCCCAAATTGCTTGCTGCTGGTTATATGAAGCAGGTCATTACAAAGGGCAAATGATAAAATTTCCTGTTAACCTCATTTGGAATTATCAGGAAACTTAATATTACATTTTCGAAAATTCAAACATCTGATATACCTCTACAGCATACAATTTATCATTAGACTGTGAGCCTAGGATTCCATTTTTCTAATTTGATTCTAAAATATGGTGATTAAGAGTGCAAGTCATTGAATTAAGTTGTATTGAGCCAGAATATCCCAGTGTCTCAACTCCCCTCTGGTTAAGAGCTGGGGCTCAGAGGAAGTTATTTAACTCTTTCAGACCATGAAGCTACTTCTGTTTAAAGCAGGAGGTGAAACTCTGTACGCAAAGGGCCAGAAAGTAAGTATTTTCGATTTGCAGACTCGACCGTTGCAGCACAAAAGCAGCCACAGGCAACATGTAAATAAATGCGTGGCCGTGTTCCGACGAAACTTTCTTTACAGACGCTGAAATTTGAGTTTCACATAATTTTGAAGCGTCACAAAATACGGTTCGTAATTTTTTTCAGCCATTCGAAATAAAAACCATTCCTAACTCACAGGCCATGCAAAAACATGCAATGAACTGGATTTGTCCCCGGGGCTATAATTTGCTGACTCTGATGTAAAACCCCAGATCAGCAACTTCCCGAAGAAATGGGAAGAGTGTTCAGTTTCCCAAGACACTAACTTGCAAGCAGCAAGCTCTGAGAGATTCAGGTGCTTTATTGTTCAGGTATCGGCTGTTTGTTTACACGAGTGAATGCATGAGTTTGGAAAAAAAGAGACACGACTTGTGTTAGTTCCAGTCTCAAACAAAGGTTTCTCCTCTGTCTCTTCCCTTCTCCCTTTCTCAACCTCTCGCCTTCACGTTCTCTATTTCTTTCTTCCATTTTGTCCAGGGACCACGGTTTCTTCTCACGGTGTTCTGAGAATTTAAGAGAAGTATCTGGAAATCCATTAACAGCATTTATTCCTGACCTAGAATCTCCCACCACCTTGTCTCCTAGGACGAGTCACCGTGCCTCCAATCCATCCCAATTTTGAGGTAACTTCACGTCACACACGGGCTGTTTTAATTTTTATTCACAAATCTTTTTGGGAATGACGAAAACATCAATGAAAACCTTCCCCAGTCCTCCTTAAAAAAAAAAAAAATAAAAAGGAATTTAAACTCTTCAGAAAATGGATCCCAGTCTACAACACACTATCATTTAAAATGCTACCAGCGGGGCTCCTGGGTGGCTCAGTCGGTTAAGCATCCGACTTCGGCTCAGGTCATGATCTCACAGTCCGTGAGTTCGAGCCCCGCGTCGGGCTCTGTGCTGACAGCTCGGAGCCTGGAGCCTGTTTCCGATTCTGTGTCTCCCTCTCTCTCTGCCCCTCCCCTGTTCATGCTCTGTCTCTCTCTGTCTCAAAAATAAATAAACGTTAAAAAAAAAATTTTAAAATGCTACCAGCAAGGCCACCGAGAACACTAGCAGTGATACTCAAGAGGTCATGGTACAAAGCCTTGTCCAAACTGTAAAGTACTCTGCAAGTGTTAGCTCTAATCAGTGGAATTGTTATGCCAACTTGTCAAAGTGAGTTTTTGGGAAAGAGCCAGTGTTAGGACCTCCTGGGCTGCTGGAGTTGTTCCCAAGGGGCAGATGAAGGCCTGCTCTCATCTAGTGAAGCAAACCCCGGGTTACAGACCGGACCATGGCTCGGTTTCCGCTGACGACTAGCCGAGGACAACGGGTAAGTCGTCTAACTTCCGAGTCCTCATTTTGTAAAATGGGAGGGTTTGCTAAGATCCTTAAAGACCCTTCCACATTCCGACTCCTAAGTGTTTTGAGTCGGAAATGACGACAAAAGAGAAAAGTGAAGCTTGGTACCTCTTGAGGCCCGGGTTAGAAACGACGGGAGGAACACCTCAAGCTGTTCCCGTCTCGTTGTCTCCAGGCATTATGAAGACAGAATTAAGCAGCAGTTGAAATTTTCCTGCACAGCGTCACCCGCCGTCATTGTCTGCTTGCGGCCAGTCTTTCCAAAGTGAAATCCGGATCTTAACTTACACTTCGCAATAACTTATCACATGTCTGTTAGGTTAAGCACAGTGCAGTCCCAGACAAGAAAATGTCAATAAGCCCTAAGGTTGTTTTTACGGAAATACGTATCTCTACGGGCAGTGGTATCGGATTGCCTTTGGCCTAGAATAAAACCCTCCAGGACAAAAACGACTTCCCACAAATCATTCGAACGGCAACAGTCTCTGAGGATTGTCTCTTTAACTGTTCTTCATCTTGAACTCCAGGCATTTTCTCCTCCGTTCTGTTAAAAGTCATCTTCTTCCCCTTCACTGAACGAATGTTAATAAGTTGCGTGTTGTTTTTTGCGTTTTTTTTTTTAACGGTTCCACTCTCCCCGGGTGACTTGCCTCAGTCTGACAAGGTTCAACATGAGTGATCCACATGTGAGGGGGAAAAGGGGCATTGCGGCTGGCGGGCATGGCCCTCTGACTCATGCGCGGCTCAAAAGCACTGGCCAATACCCATGGGAGGTAACAAACAGGGAAAGCATCTGTTTTCAGGTTTGTTACATGGGCTGGGGGGGAGGCAGGGGAAGCTGGTTGTTTATAGAACAATTTATGGTTACAATTTCAAGGGCTGATTACTTGATTTCTTAATCCAGCTCCTAATCACAGATCAAACACGGGTTCCAATAATGAAGTAATTTTAAGCATGATTACAAACAGTCTCCTACCGAGGGCTTTCGCCTTGGAACGAGGGGCTCCCATCCCTTGCTCAGTGTTATGTTCCCTTCCCTGCTAATAGCTGTCTCGGTGCGGTCAGTGGGGCGATGGGAGTATGTAATGGCTATCGTGGCGTCGGTCCGTTCCCTCCCACCTTCCACATCTGTGCCGGTATTATCTTCGGACACAACAGCCATCTCACCCCTCCCTGCTTGCGCACCTTAGATGGCTTCGGGCCGCCTACCAAATCAGATCTGCAGCTCAGCATGGTGTCCGAGACCCTTCATGATGAAAGCCAGCCTCACGCATTCGCTAAACGTCACGGCACTGCCCTTCCCAGATCCTCTGTGCTTGTCCTTGCTTCCGGGCCCTTAGAAAGCTGGGCCTTTCCTCTGTTTGGGCCGTGTTTCTCGCACCTTCTCCTCCCAGCAAACTCCTGCTTCTCTTTGAAAACCTACACTTGTTACCTTTTCTGTTGTGTCGTCTTCTCCACAGCCCCAGGCAAAACCCATCTTTTCCTCTTGGCTCCACTTCGTTCAGCTCTGATTTTATCACATTGAATCATAAGATCCGTCCACATGTTTAGCTTTATTTCCACTTTTGCGGACCGTGGGCTTTGTGTGGGTATGCGGAGCGTGTTTCATCTCTGCATTTCCCCCGTCTCTTTTACATCCAGGCCAAGCGGCCCTCAGCAAATGTTTGCTGAATGAATCCGGATGGTATATAACTGTTTAGTATGCGTTCGCTATACAGCAGAGGGAGTCACAGAAAAATCCTCTTCTGCAGAAGCATGAAACGACCTTCAAAGGGTGGCAGAGGAACTACCTCTCTTTGGCCACACTCGTGACACTGTCTTTCCTCCCCTTACAGGCACGAAGACTTCTCAGCCACTGACCTAGAGGGCTCTGTAAGCCCACGCTGCAGGAGAGACCATGCAGAATTCTCAGACAGCAAAGGAGAGCCCGCTCTAGGAACAAAGGGTTTCGGGGAAGGCCAACCTTCTTTAAGTGGTGTTTAGGGAAGGATCTCAGAGGTCAGAGCCTGAAAGAGGGAGGACTGTGTTAGAAGAAAAGCCATTCCCATGCCTGTTTTGAACATTAGCACCACTGCTAAATAAAGGAGGGGAGATAAAGGAAATGAAGGTTGGACCCAATTTATATGTTTGGGAGAATCCACATTAAGTAATTTTTTGAACCACCAGCCGAGCGTTAGTTAACTCTGTAAACACTCCTGTCGTCATTGAGATTTTGTTCAACCCCAAGAATTGCTTATGAATTGAAATAACCCTTCCAGTGCCTCTAAAAGGGGAATTTTCAAAAGGAAGTGAGCGAGTAAATAGTTAAAAAAAAAACAACAACAACAACCATGAGGCAGCTGTCCCAACGTTTTCAGCAATGTAATGTAATGTGTTTTCATATAACCAACTGTTTAAAAATAAGACTTGTGCCCTCACTCCACACATGCTCACTGGAAACCAACTGGGTGCCAGGCACTGTGCCTGATGCTGGAGACACAAAGGTGAATGAGACGGCAGCACGGAACTCAGGAAGCACACAGGCTAATAAGGGACGCAGATGGTTAGAGAACAACCTGTCTCCTCTTCCAGGACCGGACACAGCCGTCCTCTTAAAGATCAGCAGCGGTTGCCTGCTGGCCAAGTCCAGTGACCTCTTTTTAAGAATCGCACTTCTTGGCAATCTTAGTGCCGTGACATTTGAGGAAAGACCTGATTTAATTTAAGGAGCGAGCCCTGCCAATATCTAGGGGAAGAGCTTTCCAGGCCAAGAGAGGAGCAAAGACCCTGAGGTGGCAGCTGGTCTGGTATACATAAAGGAAAGCGAGGAGATCAGTGTGATTGGAGAGGAAGGGGCGCAGAGCAGAGGAATAAAATACGAGGTCTGACCAGGAACAGGGGCCAGACTGTGCAAGGCCTTGCAGGCCTTGGGGGAGGCGTCCATCTTGGATCCTTCGTGAGATGGGCACCACACCAGAGTTTGGAACAGAGGAGTGACACGATCTGAATTAGCATTTTTGAAGGATCATCAGCTTGCTTATTGGGAGGAGAGCAGCCTGTAGTGAACCAGGCGGTGGAAGCAGGGGAACCAGCCAGGAGCCTTTTTCAGCAGCCCAGGTGGTCAGATCCCAGCTGGGTCAGGAAGGCGGAGTAGACAGAATTTGCTAACGGATTAGGTGTGGCCTGGGAGAGAAAAAGAAACGTGGAAGATCCTCTGAGCATTTTGACCCGAGCAACTGGAAGCCCAGAGGTGGCATTTACTGAGATGGGAAAGACCGAGAGAGGGACGAGTCCTTGGGAAAAGTCAGGAGTTTGTTTTGCAGCAGGTGAACTACCAGATACCGGTTAAGCTTCCCAGTGGCGGTGTGGTGTGGGATGTTGGTCATGCGAATCTGGAGCCCAGGGAAGAGCTGAGGGCTGGAGATGTACATGGAAGCCGAGGCTGTCCCCTTTTAGCATCCCCGTCAAGCAGGCTCCACATGACTCAGCCGACGCCATCGCCCAGATGGTAGAAGAGCAAACTGGTCTGCAGCTGGCCTGGCCTCTTCACCATCTTCCTCACACACCATGCTCACCCCGGCCTTTCCTCTCAGGACTCACTTGGCCCGCAAAAGTGGCGGTTCTAGTCATGGCAAAAGCAGGTTAGCAAAACGCTACACGGATGGGTCCGATACAGATTGTTATCCTGATAAGCTTGCACCGAGGAAGTATATTTTTGATGGAGTTGCTTTTCTTCTAACATATGCTAGGATCAGAATGTGAAAATGGGGAAAAGTACAAAATGGTGTCCTAGATGCCACAGAAACTTCTTAGCATCAACATCAAATTCACCTGGAGGGGGACCTACTATCTGGCCACGTACCCTCAAGCTGAATTCTTGGGCTATTATTGTCGGGGCAGAGGGCCAATTGTAAGCAAAGCAAGAGAATCACAGTGTTTTGTTTCTTGCAGAAACTCATGAAAGGCAGGAGGGGGAGGCGGGGAGACCAGATACTAAAACCCGCCTGAAGCCTCACCTCTTAGCTGCAATCAGTCTGTCTGCTGGGTACATTGTTAGCTCCTCACTAAAGTCATTTGCTGGCTGGAAGCCTGACAAGTACTAATTATTCTCATCAGTTCCCTGACCCTGCAAGTAAAATTCACAAAAGTTTAAAAGTGGTACAATTTGGAAGCCTGGGGAACACAGTGTGCTCAAAATCATCCACAGAGCTTTAGAAACACAGACAGGTATCCAGACAGAACGCTGGGCCAGCAAACGCATGGCAGGCTATTTGAGTTTCTTCACCCTCGAGCCACTTTCCACCCCTCCCTCTGATGGAAGGTTCCAAGCCGAGGTAATGGTCCCGTGTACAAAGCCTGACATCTGACTTCTCCTTCCATTTGGTCATCAGAGGTCATTTACGGATCCTCAAAAGCTACTTGTGGGAGCCTAGGAAAGAAAAAGATGGCCAATCCAGCCAGAAAATGACTCAGTGGTGGCCCCCAGAAAGCTGGGCCAGCGCCACGTTAAGGAAAGTTGCCAATTCCTCAGATCACCATGGCAATATCAAAAGGGATGACAGGATTTTGTGGCTCCGGCTGGTGTTCTTTGTGACTCACGGTCCACTGGCCCACCATAAGTTTCGGTCTTCTCCTAGTTTTCAGCTAGCCAGTGCATGTATGCAGCCAGTCGGTCTGTTTGCATGCCTGCCTACGTACATTTCCTGCCTACCCACCTGCCTGCCCTTTAGCACCCGAGGGTAGAACTAGAGAGTTGGTAAGTTCTACAGAGTCATCTTCTAGCACACCCCCTCCTTGGCGAGATGGAGAAACGAAGGCCCAGGGAGAAGTGACTTAACTGAGGCCTCACAGTGAATTTCACAGCACAGGTGAAATGTGACCCCAGGTTGGCTGCTTTTCAGTTCTCGGTCTCTGTCCATCTCTGGCTCAGCCTCTTGCTGCTTCACTGGTCTTTCTTTCTTTAGCTCTACATTTCTGCTCCTCTCTCAGGCTCTGTCTCTTGCACCTACACACAAGTTTTGGGAAATCTTAGTTTGGCACGTGTCCTACTTTTGCACCATCTTCTCACAACTGGTCACGTCCTCATAACATAAAGACTTCGCTCCTGTTGTTACTTTACCGCATTGTCTCCGCTCCAAGCTTCAGTCATGTTTTGTAATATCCCCTTTTGCTCAAAAGGTCGAACCAAGCACCTTTATTATTCCACAGATGTTGCTTTCACCTGTGGGGTTATTACAACTAGGAAATATCTCAAGGCTAGTTTATTAAATTAATTTTCATGATACCTCTTCTACCCCCAAGTTGACCCTGACCTTAGAGTAGTTGAAATACTGCACATATTTTCCCATGGCAAATTGAGAATCCGCTTTTAATTTGATCCATACTTTCCAATGTAACTTGCTGATGGTCAGAAAGAAAGAAGGAAAGAAAGAAAGAAAGAAAGAAAGAAAGAAAGAAAGAATATGGCTTGCTTTCTCACCCCCAACTTAGAAAACAACCCTATAATCTATTGCATATTATATACAAAAGAGTTTTCAACTTGAAAAGTCACAAAGAGAGAGTGAACACTCTCCAGAGGTTTTACAAATCCTGCAGAATGTGACATGCCACTTTTTGTTTTCTTTGAATTTATACGAGAAGGGAAATGAGCATATCAGGTGTGATGGATATTCTTTCCAGTTTGTTGTCTGTTTCAGATTATAAGCTCCCAGAAGACAGGGCTAGTTTAAGCCTCTGCTCAGGGCCTATTTACTGCCTTAAGTAAACAGAACTACAGGCAATGAATCTGTGATTTTGGCTGCAGTTGCTGCTAGAAATGGAGCTGGTGTTGCAAAAAGAAAAAAAAAAAAGAAAGAAAATCAAGGCTGGCTCCTCACAACAAGTCAGCTGAGGGTTATTCTGACCCAGTGTGGTTCCGCATTCCGAGAGAAACTCTAGAATATTCCTTCTAAAACCTACTTGTTTGGAAGCTAGATTGCACCACTCTATCTGCCTTTACAAATTGGCAAACAGATTTAATATGTATGCATGTGGATGATGCCAAGGCTGCAACGAGATCTATTTGAGGCAAAGAAAATGAGGATACCTGCTCCATCACTTGCTATAGCAACTCATAGAATAGCTCCCTCAGCAGCTCCTGACCCAACAACCTCCATCTAGTGCAGACTCTTTGAGGAACCAACTGTGTACCTTTACATTAGCATGTACCATATTCCATCCCGTTTCCTTGTCTCCCCAGTTCAACTGTGAGTACCACAAAGGCAGGATCTCTCTCTGATTCACCTCTGTATCCCCAGTGCCCGGCGCGATGTCTGGCAGGGAAGTTGCTCGAGTAAATACCCAATGAGCAGATCAGTCCTTCTCAAAGCAGGGGACTAAAATCACCCCAAAGATGCAATTAAAGGGCAATCATTGGCTTCTTCCCATTTTACAAAACCACCTTTACTAGCTCTCCTTTACCGGGGACATAATCGACATTTCTGGAACATGCTGGGATCACTAAAGGGAAGCGGTAGAAAGCACTGAGCACGGGGAGAAGCACACAAAGGGTTTTCAGTTTCCCTATCATGGCTTCCATTGTCCATTCACCTCCATCTTAACAGTGCTGCTTAGAAACGTTTTCTCTTTTCCTACACTCAAACTGTTGTATCTCATCAAAATGCTGTATCAGCATTCTATAGGTTTCTTTGATTCAAAATAGCATACATGAAATTTCACACTTTTTGGACTAATAAAACGAAGGGACCAAATTATAAGCTGTCATCATCAAATCCCACCTGTTATAGCTGTATTACGTAGCTTGGGATATCTCTGAATGTTTATGTCCCACCCCCGATCCTGTGATAATCTTACCAACATAAGAGTTAAAGTACATTTGCCAGTGATGACAAGGAGTGCCCAGATTTAAAGAGAGTCAGGGAAATAGAGACAGTGCCACTGGTAGCTACAGATGCCTAAATGTACACCGAAGGACACATCCATTGTTTTGATCTTTTCACCGCATTTAAAAACACAGATGTGCTGGGGCGCCTGGGTGGCTCAGTCGGTTAAGCGTCCGACTTCGGCTCAGGTCATGATCTCACGGTGTATGGGTTTGAGCCCTGCGTCGGGCTCTGCGCTAACAGCTCAGAGCCTGGACCGTGCTTCGGATTCTGTGTCTCCCTCTTTCTCTGCTCCTCCCCCACTCACGCTCTGTTTCTCGCTCTCTCAAAAATAAGTAAACATTAACAAAAAACTAAAAAAACCCACAAAAGTGCTCATCACTACTCAGCATAGAATATATTTCATTGGCACTCGAAAATATTGTACTACATACGTGTACCCTCATTTGGGGCCCAAAGCTTTATCGATCCCATATCGTTTTTGATGTTTCCAAAAATCATATACACCCACAAAGGATAAAATTTGTCCCCACCGAGTTTATTCCAAAGGCTACACATTCTTCACCTAGCAGTCTGCAAATTTCTCTCATAACATCTATCACATATGGACATGCTTTTTTGTTTTGGATGGTCTATACCCGCCACTAGACCGTAAGTGCTCCGAATCCTTAGCACCAAGGATAGTGCTGGGTCATCGTAGATGCTCAATAATACATCTGTAGTGATTGCATTAGTTAATTAATAGTAAATCTTCAACCACAGCACAAGATAATCACTCAAGTTGGAGTTTCCCTCCTGGGATCCCCAAATCTACTGAAGGCCATCTCACCTGTTTTCTTCAGTCTCAATATGATTCAGTGCCAGCCAACCCATGATTGCAGGCTATGAAAAACTGTGAACGAGAGTACCTATTGTCAAGGTCTGAAATACCTCTTCCACGAGAAGGGGGACTCTGAGATCTTGTGGAGGGGGACACCAGAGATCCTGTGAGTTTAGAGTGCTGTGGGACAGAGGGTTGAAATAGAGGACCCCCCCCCCCCCCCCAGCTAGTCTGCTTTCACTTTGCACTCAGATTAGAAATGCAGTGCTCAGGTGCTCACATTAAACTATAGTTCATGTGTACAGAATTTCAAACCAGGCTCAGGAGTATTATTTTATTTATAAATATTTTACTAGCATTGTGAAAGAGACACTGAAGGCGCTCATATAAAAAGGAACCAATGAAGCTTGGGGAACTTTCCTGGTGGATGGCTTAACATTAGATTTTATGATCACGGACGGTGAAATCACATGGTGCTTCGACTATGTAACACTGTATCATTTTCAGAGGCTCTTCATCAAACAGCTCCCATCCTCCAATCCTCTTTAATTTTCTCATAAAAGATACCAGCATTCACAATTATCAGTAATTAATTTTTTGAGGCTCTCTTAGTTGATTTCACCCTTATGAATTTCAGAAAATCCTCTGTGTTTCCTATGCAACCAGAAAGTAACTCTCACTAATTAGTCAAGAAAGGCTGTTTGTGCAGATGAGGATCACAGTGACCCCTCTCCTCTGCATGGGTTCAGAAAGTAGGCTATCATCCGAAAGGTGCCTGTGAGTCAGAAAATGGCTCCTGCCTAGAGCATCGCATAATGTTCATTTCTTCCCTGTAGCTTTTATTCTTTTGCATGCAAACAAGCTGCAACGGGCTTAAGAGACTCTTTATTTTGCCTCATGCATCATCTCTGACATTGTCAAATCAGTTCATCTGAAAAAAATGGGGGGAAGGCTACGCACCGGCTCTTCATAAAGTCTTCTGTGCATTTACATTTTAATATAGAAACAATCAGTAAAGGCCATTTAAAGGCCCATTTATGTCAGTTTGGGAGGACGCTGACATTCCACGACTGTACTTGAGCAGCCTTCTTTTAGAGCTCCTGACAAATGAACAAGAGCTCCCAGAGAAGAGAAGGTAAACTGTGCCCTGTGGCGAGCAGAAATCAAGTCGGAAATTGTAGAAGCCGTGAGAAGAAAGACCAATGTGTTGCCAAATGCCGTTCACACATGGTTTCTAGCATACCCACGGCCAAACGTATGAAAGTTTGAAAAGTTTTCAAACCACATAAGGCCTTGATGAAGTCCCTTATAATTCCAGTGTCTGGCTGATGAGGCAATTCTGAGCGTCTGGAAAATCAATGGAGCAAATTGGACGGTAAGCCAATGTAAGCGAAGGGACAGGAAGCCCCATGGTGCCACGGCGACAGTCATTTTTTTTCCTAGTGCAATTTTAGGATTTCAAAGAAGGGCCATTTGCCAAGTAGGAAATATTTCCACTCTGGAAGGGGAACAGAAATAATCTGGTAATTTCTAACTTGTGAAATAGTGTTCTCCATTTTACGTGCTCGTAAGATCTCCTGTGATATATAGCTGTACCACAAATGCCCTGGAAAAGACAGTGAGACCAGACTAATGGAAGATATTGCAGATGAAAAAAAAATCTAGAATAGTGAAATAGAAAGATAAGGCAGAGGCAACAAATATACCTGGAAAAGGATGCAAAGAACTGAGAACCTAAAATAAAAGATTTACATCTTCTGATGGAGAATGAGCTTCAGCAGCGATCAAGAAGGAGCGTTAAAGTGATGACGCATACATTCCACTGTGGATCCCCAGCCTACAGCCACAACCTCCCTTTCTTCATTTACTTCAAGCGAAGCTTCGGTTTTAGGCTCCATTTGTAATCCAGCCACTCTCTCCTCTATGTGACCTTATACTATCAGCTGACCCCAAACCTTCCGAAGCAAAATGTGCTTTACCTATCGCTAAGGGGTTTTGCTCACCTTCATTGATAAAACTCCTCGGGAATAATGGATTACAAGTGCTGCGAACAGAACGAGTACCAAGGATTAAACAGCAGAAGCCAGCCAGCAAGCAACAGACAGCAGTTGGCAAAGGCAGTTACCAATCAAGGGACCAGACAGGATGCGATTGACCTGGTTCTTGTCTCGAGTCTGCCGCTAACTAACCGTGTGTACTTAGGGAAGTCATTGTCTCGGTGGGCATCTGTTTTCTCAGCCGCACAGTATTATTGCCTTTTAAATTTGAGCCATGAAGGAACTCCCTGTGCTGCTGTCTTCCTCACCTGTTTTCATAAGCCCCTTTCTTCTAGGTCCAAATCTTCTGGCTGGAAGTTACACGGGTGCTTCCTGAAGTTTCCCAACCCTCTTGGATCATCTTCTCTTTCACACTCCCTTGCTACAAAATCATGGCCAGCTTTTCTCTGGAGTTTAAAATTTTTTTTAATGTTTTTATTTATTTTTGAGAGAGAGAGAGTGAGTGGGAGAGGGGCAGAGAGAGAGAGAGGGAGACACAGAATATGAAGCAGGCTCCAGGCTCTGAGCTGTCAGCACACAGCCCGAGGTGGGTCTCAAACTCATGAGCCGTGAGATCATGACCTGAGCCAAAGTTGGACGCTCAACTGACTGAGCTACCCAGGCACCCCTCTCCGGATTTTTAAAAGATGGTATTCATAAAATGGAGTTGTGTTTAGAACACGGCCAAGAGTCTGAATACTAAGTGAAAGAGAGTGACAACATAGAAGGGAGTTCCAAGGATACTTCGGATGTTGGTGACTTTCTATCTGTTCCACCTTCTCCAAACCCACCCTTCCTGCTTCCCCATCTTCTCCCACAAAGTGTGGGGTAGCCAATGGAGGAAAGGTGTGGGGAAGTTAGGGAAGGCAAGGCTTCTTCTAATTCATACCTCAGTCTCTAACTTCAGCAAGGTGCTGAGGGAGATGGCCCAATGATGGCTGGAACCACCCTGAGTGGCCTTCTCAGAGCAAAGGTGATCTTCTCGGCACCTAACTCACTTGTGGATAACACCTGTGTCGTGTCATTTTGAAGCCAACTTAGAATGCCTTCCTTCGTGTTAGTGATATTTGGTTCTTTTTGAAGATTTCCTATGGGTAAGCTGAAAAGACTGAACTTTCAGATAGTCACATATAAGAAGCTGCCAGTTGCATCTCTGGTGTTGAATTGCTGCCCTAGCTGGCAGAGGTTAAAACAAGAAGCAACGTTTTAACTTCTTGTGACATTTACAAGAATTGTAAAGCTGGCTTTTGCCGGAAAACTTATGCTTAATCTAAGCAATTCTGATTATACTAGAAAATGTTCCTATGTATCCACTTTACAAAACGAAACAGAATGTTGGAAAGAAATCTTGGCCTACGTCTCTGAAAACAACTAATGGTACCACTTTAGAGCTAGAAAGAACCATAGGGATCACCTACTTTGAACGCCGGTCTTACAGATGAAAAAAACAGACTCAGAGAGAAGAAGTGATCTATTTAAGGTCATACAGCTCATCTGTAGTGGTGAAGACTGGCACTCGGGTGTTCCATCAGTCTCGGCTCTTCCCTCTACAGGAGTGGACGAAGGCAAATGCCACCACAACTACTAACTTTCGAAGCTTATGTTTCTCTTTCAACAGGTAGTTTGCCTTGAGTGAACAAGTACAATATCCCTGAGGGATCAGTAAGTCCAATGACATCGTGTGAACCTGCCAAATTCTAATGCTGACGAGGACAAGAAAAGTATGGAACAGAAGTTTAATAAGAGGGTATATTGGGTTTTATTATAGGACTAGATAAGGGAAGGTGGTCCCAATGACAGAGCAGCCAGAAGCAGCAAAATTAGAACTGGTACCAAATCTACTACAAAATAGAGGAAACCAAAGCCCCTGGACAAAGTGTTAGTGAAGTCTGTACAAAACCGGCACACAAGCAAAGAGCAAAATTCACCCTGTTCACTCCCCACCCATCCTTCAACCATTGGTATATTTTCTTCACGGTGCTTACCCTTCTCTGAGGTGAGCTTGCTCATTTACTTGTATACTCGTTTATTTTCAGTTTCCCTCCAATGTAGGTGCACACACCCCTTAAGAAATACGAGAACAGGGACACTGTCCATCTTACTGTCCCCAGTGCCTGGAACAGTGCCTGAAACATGTAAGTGCTCAGTAGATGCATACAGAATGAGTAAATCTGATCAAGGTAAAAGAAGTCAGACTATGGTTGATGCAAACCATGAGAACAAAGACATCTAAGACTATGAATTCAAGTATGGTTTTATTATTCTTACTTTCAACCACAAGAGAAGTATATCAATGCCTCTAACTAATTTAGGGCAAAAAATAAACCCCGGTCAATACGTGCAGTGTTATTATGAGAGCTTTTGTGCCATGAGAGTCCCGAAGGAGATGCTGGCATAATGAAAGGCAGCGGTGCCATCTACATCCCCATAGCAGGAGCTCTGGGGCATCAAAGTAGGTTTTCAGGATTACAATGCCATGAGGGATCTTTGGGAACCACGAATGATCATGAAGGGGACTTTGAAATTGACCACTGGGACCAAGAACACTTGGATTCAGACTTGCAAATAAAGGGCCATGCTAAATTTCCAAAGAGGAGGCTGGCGTACCCCCACGAAGGCAAAGAGCTCACCCGATGCCAGAGACCATGACAATTTGGAGGACAAGATGGCCTCTGAAGACCCCATAGGGCAGTCACTCAACTGGAGGGATGGTACTTAATTCTGGGAATGGGGTCGCCCTTCTTCAAAAGGAATACTGTTCCCTGTGTTAAAGCTATAGGCTGGGTCAGTAGCTGCTGTAAGAATAGCTCATTTACAAAGATGTCTCCTACAAAGAATCACAAACAATACTATATGCATTAACCAGGACTTGTCTATCCCTCTGCTCTAATTAAGTTTTAGAGTTAGATATAATCATTCTTACTCTGGCCTGAAACTCTGAAAGCTGACTGGAAATGTAAAATCCCAAAGTAATTCAATATTTGCTAAATTTAAAGGAAGTAATCAATTTCTAATTTGAATTTATACACATTCCTTTCCTGCTTTAACGCTGTCCTATTTCCCTTAAGTTCCTCTTTGGTCATTAAGATTATCTGCAAGGTTATACTCATTGCCCAGTTTGTCACATGCTGCGGGTATTTCTAGACCAAATGAGACTCTCGACGTACTCGAATATAACTAAAGAAAAATGCATGAGGCACTTAAGGACAGGTCCTTTATATGTTCTATATTCACAGCCCCATTGGTCCACAGAGAGTATGGGGTATTCATCTACTAGGTATTCACCAAATGTTTACAGAATGAATCAAAGAAAAAAAAATTGATCTACCCTCTGACAGAATTATTTTCAAACATTCAAAAATCTCAGGCACGTCTGACCCAGCATGTGTGTATGTATCTATGCACGCATGTGCTCACAAGACTCCCCATATTCTCGTCCTTCTGGTTGAATATGTCATCCTTCCTCTTGGCATGCATGTTTGTATGACAAAACACCGAAGCAAGATTGACCATAAAGATTTTCCCTAGAAAGATACTTTTAATTAACATTTCCCTCAAACATGCCCCCCTTCCAACATCTCAAAATTGAACTCAGTTTTCATTAGGGAAGCTGTCCCCTTATCCCTAGAAAACACATACCTTTTAAAGTCTGAACTGCCTACTTACATCTTCAAGTTCATAATAACATAAATTCACAGTTTACTTGTCATGCTTTCCCTGGAAAATTCATTTTGAACCACTTTCCTAACCTAGACCACTTTTACTTCTGCTTAGGCTAATGTCCAACACTTCTTCCTTGTTTTCAACTCTTAATACTTCTTGAAGCTAGATCCCCACCCCACCCCCCGTCTGTATTCTTGAGGCAGGATGACAAAAGCCAGACTACACTTCAGCCTCCTAGGATATCCTGCCCTGGAGATGCTCAGCAGGCAATTGGAAATTGGAGTTAGCCCGGAGCTCCGGAATGAGTTAAGGATTGGAGAGGTCAATTTGGGAATCATTAGTGTAGAGGTGAAAGGTGAAGCTATGTGAGGAGATGAAGTTACCCAGAATGAGAACACAGAAAGAGAAGAGAAGCAGATCAATGACAGGCTTGGGAATTGCTCCATTTAAAGGCCGAGGGGGAGGGAGAGGCTGTGTGTGTATGTGCGTGTGTGCGTGTGTGTGCGCGTGCGCGCGTTTAAAGGAGATCGCAACAAAGGAAACTTACAAAGTGTTGAGAAGAAGACAGGAGGTGAACCAAGATAAATTAGGAATGCTTTCAAGCAAAAGACGATGTGCAAAAGCAACAGAACCTCCAAGACTTCAGGAAGACTGAGGCCAGAGAAGAGGCCATTGGATTTTGAGTCACCGTGGTCACAAGTAACCTTTAGGAAAGCAGTCTTCCAATGTCATTCTTGTGGACTCTGTGTGCCCACAGGCGGACGTGTATAGGTGTATATGCACGTACCCCCAACTACCCTAAGATTAACTATTAG
Source organism: Panthera onca (assembly GCF_046562875.1). NCBI lineage: Eukaryota > Metazoa > Chordata > Mammalia > Carnivora > Felidae > Panthera > Panthera onca. The sequence continues at coordinate 19,794,274 of NC_138357.1, read as the reverse complement.
TACCGAATAAGACTGTCCTGGGTGTGCCAGATAACAGCAGTAAGAGCCGCTACCACTCACTGGTGGTTTATAAAGTGCCAGGAACAAGGCTAAACACGTGATATGCCTGGTCTCAGTTTAATTTTTGCAACAGATCTATCAAGTGGCTACATTTTACATGTGAGGCAACTGAAAGCCTCCAGAGGTTAAATAAATCACTCAGGGTCACACTGCACGAGAGTGGCAGCACCAGAATCAGACCCGAGGACAGACGGACTCTCAGAGCACTGAAGTAACACTTCCACTGTGCTGATGTGAGCTGGGTAATCTGCGCACGAGGGTGAAAGAGCTGATATTGGTTGACCGTTTCCTACTGCCAAGTGCTTTGCACAGGACATCTCCTTTACCACACACACCGTCAACATCATGGCTATGTTTCGGGCAACCTTATGAAGGCGTATTTTTAAAAATATCTGACTCTGCTTCCTAGAAAATAAGTTGAGGCTATATGATTCTAAAACATCTCGTTATAATTCAAATGTATTTGCTGTAATAGCTCCCAATGGTTTGAAATTTTTCAAAAAAGTGTGGCATCATTGATTTGGTGGTGGTTGCTGACATTCAAATTATTGACAATCAAACTCATTTGAAAAGTGAGGGAATTTGACGGGGTGATCTAAAGGCCTCCTCCAGCCTTGACTTCCTGTGATTCTCCTATGCATGTCTAATGCCAATCATTGTAAAGGTATGGAATCATGAGTGGAATGTAAATGCAGCAGCAGAACTGGCTGGTGTGCCAGCACCCTTTTATTCCTTAAATTCATAGAGGCCTATTGTTAGCAATATAATAACAAATAGTCTTTGGTTGTCCGAGCCACTGATTGCTAACTTAAACGGAAACTTGGAAACTCCATCACCAAATGATACACTGAAAATCCAGCCAAGTCATTTGCTTAAGCCACTGCAGACCTTATAACATGGCTGGCTATAGGAAAGAGAGAGAGAGAGAGAGTGACACTCTGGCAATTAATGTTTTTGCTGTCTATAGAAAAACAAATGAGGTTCTGGTCTGAAACAATTAGTATCAGTGTTAATTGTGCCTGTGCATAACAATAATACAAGGCATTTGGGCTGGCTTCCACTGATTGTTCCCTTCTTTTTCTGGATTACAGAATCCATTCAGACAACTAAATAATAGCGAGCATTTATGCAAATTGTTAATTATGAGGCAGAGCTCATCATAATCTTGTATATTTCTAAAACTGCATGTGCGGGAGGGGGATTACCAAATGAATTGTTGCTTTATTATTTTACTAGTGGTTGAAAAATATGTTAGCCTTGCAAATAGTTTTCATACGTCATTCAGCCCAGAAGCACCAGAAATGTCCCCAGTGACATCTACCAAAGCTGCTTCTCCTCCATCGCTCCGTCTGTACCTCTCTCCCTTTCTCACAAACTCAGAGCAGGTATAAATTGCTCTGATAATAACTGATCAGCACCATAATAAAAACAGAGCATTCACTTTGTTACCTAGCAAAACCGGTATAGATACATGGTTCGCTCATGTAGTAAATTTTAAAGCAAAACTAAAACAACATTCTCAACATTTCCCCCATAAGAGCAATGGCTGGGATACTAGTCTGTATGTTACTGACCGTTATTTTAATGGTCCTCCACTCTTTCATTTTACAGATGAGGAAATCAAGGCTCACAGCAGAGATGGGACTTAGGCAAAGTCACCCCACCAGTAGTGGCAGAATCTAATGCCCTTGCCACCATGATACATCCAGGCTATAATCTTTAAACGCCCTCCCATACTAATGTTATGTGAAGAGGGGGTCTATGGGTGTCTATACAATTTATCCCAACCAATTATAAGCTGCCTATGGAATTAAAGACCGAATTTACTATTCTCATCTGTCAAGCAAATCCACTGAGGCCCTCATGGGAATATGGAAGTCCAGCTCCCGAAAGCGAGCTGGGCACTTAAGAAATGGCCCATCTATTCTGTTTGAATGAGAATCTACCCCAGTGGAGGAATCTCGAGGCTACCTTTGCTCCTTAACCTGTTTGGTCAGAGGGCATAGGATGGAATTCAGGTGGATAGGAAGAGAAAGCAAAAACACTGGTAAATATTTCTGGTGCCAATAAGCCTACGACAGTCCAAACACAGGCAACCGGAGCACACATTTACAAGATAGCTTATGATTCCCACCAGCCTCTTCAGCACTCATGGCGATATGATGGTACTGCACAGGTGCTGTCCTGGAGCATTCTCGATAACCCACCCTCCCCCCCAGTTAGAAACTTTCCACGTTTGATTAGATTCGCTCTGCTGCAGAGTCCCTGTCATAAAGGCCCCTCGCCTGTGGGATTATTCTACCTTGCAAGTCCATACATTTACACACTTTAAACACCCTGATATTTTCAAATAATTGATTTCCCTTCAATGAAATGCTGACCTAGTTGTTCCCTAAACCACCACCAGCCCAGCCACAGGCAGGCGTGCCTGAAGCACCGTGAAAACCACTCTGTGGACGGTGGGGCGTTCTTAACAAAACACTCTACTGTGTCGTCCTATTTCAGCAAAAAGAGAAAGGAGCTAATGACCAACTGTCCAACTGTCTAGGGTGCTGGCCCTGAACATTCATCCCACTTCTGCGCTAGGTCAGCTTTCGGACCCGAGACGACATGCCTGGGTAGTTTCAGCTGTTTTAAACAACAACAAAAAAAAAGAGCCCTGGAAAGAATTTGTCCAAGCCCAAACCTAACTATTCATCGTATTGAAATCAAAGGAAGCAGCGACTGCAGAGTCTGTTCGTTCTAGCTTACTCGGGGTCAGTTGAACTAGAAATACATTGTCACTTACCTTGCTGCATCTAGAATCTGAAAAATCCTCCACCTGTTAAAGGAACAGTAAAACCAGGTGCTAGCAAGAGCGTGGTAAGAGAGGAGTTAAAACAACAAAAGTGTTCCAGTTTGCTTTGACAGTGTAGTTTTCCAGCTTCCCAAACCGCAAGGAAACAGCTCATGGATGGCTCCTCCACTTTGCTCCCCGTTCGTTCCTCTCAAGGAGTGGGGGATCATAAATCAGGGGGCTCAACCGGGGCAGGGCAGCATGAGAGCCTGACCTCTGGAGGGCTATGGGCTGAGAATGATAGATCTACCACCGGGTCATGTTCATTCCACGCCCCCTCACAAAAATGATGGCAATCTAAGCAAAACACAAAAAGTCAATAAACCAAAAACCAAACCAAAGCAAATGTTATGGCATCACTAAAATGGAAACACCTGACTGAAGAGACCCATGAGGAACTTACAGGGATTTTTTTCATATTATCAGGACTATAGGCAACACAAATAACAAAAGGAAAAGAAAAGAACGATTAGCCTTTGCCGATGCTCTTCCAACAGATGAAAATGCAAAGCACGGACCAAGTGATACCTAAATCATCACTCTAGACCCTTCCACCCAAACGCAAGACATCCCCCAAAGTAAGCAATGTTTCTCCATGCAAAACAAACAAACAAAATGCTTAGCTGTTTTCTTAATATATGTCTTAAGAGTCACAAAACACTAATTCCACTACATGAATTTCTGATGTTAGCAGGGAATTTTGCGCACAGGTCATTTGCTAATCTGAGGGTTCAAGGGGAACTCAATTAGCTTTTCGCTGTGAATTAAGCCAGAACAAGGGATATTACAATGTAACAACACATTTGTGTCCAAAAACAAGTTATACAGCCTGTACACTTTCTTGGGAGAAGTGCTTCTTCACATGGAATGTCTGGAGGCTTTAGAAGTGAGTTAACAGAAACTTTGAATTGCAGGACTAGGAGCAGAGCCTTTGCATCATCATTTGGGAAGCAATATAAGACACTTCTCGTGGGTTCCCGGTGTGGCTAAGCCCCCCTTCCCCGGTTCTGTGAGTTGTTAAGACCGCTGGAGAAGCTAACATTATGGGAAACAAAAGTGATGTACTTGGTGAGCTTGACAAAAGCTCTGTTAAACAAGACACCCCCGTTAGCTGACTTACCATCCAAGGCCCGATGTGCTCGTCTTCCATTCCAGTCGCAAGAAAGAGGCAATCTAGAGTGTTCTGACCTACCCCATGACTTAGCTTCCCTACACAGTTAAGGGAGGCTAGGACCTCTTCCACTGAACTCAGCCTCATGAACAAAAAACAACACGACTTTGGGTGAAAAATTAAAAGAAAAGCAACCAACAATAAGGAAACATAAAGCTGTATGTTGATTCTTAGTACTAGAAAATTCTAAAGTCAAATAGGTAGCACATTCCCAAACCATCATTTTCTATTCTGCTGCACTAATAGAAATCCTCAAATACTAGAAGTATGTACAGAATTGATTTATCTGGGGACTGGACCAAATTTACCATCAATCAGGGGGACTATTATCTCTTGAGATTAAAAAAAATTTTCTACATAAATTTCCCAACTGCCTATGAAAGTTTGCCTGGTGACTGCACTGAGAAGACTTTTGGGAGTTCATTGCCTTACCTGGGAATCCAGATTGCCAGAGATGGAATATTCAATGGTAATCCAGGAAGATGTTACAGGTGCATCAATCAAAAGGGAGGGCAGTCATCAGAAGTGAATCAAAGGCCATGGAAGGAATATGTAAAAAAAGAAAAAAGGGAAAACATACTGATTAGAAAAAGTGAATTAACTTTATGAACCCATTTTACATTCACACACACACACACACACACACACACACTTTGGGAAGGTTCTCAAATGGAATCTTTTAAAAGGAGTCTTTAATCAAAGGAAAAGTAATGGTACAACGTGACAGAGGTGCTAAATATCACTATAGTGGCAATCATATTACAATACATATAAATGTATTAAATTAACACATTGTACACATCGAATTTATACAATGCTGTATGTCAAATGCATTTAATAAAAAATCATCCCACCAAACGTTTAATATTTACTATGTGATAGGCATTATTGCTAGGTATTGAGGACACAGCAGTGAATAGAACAGACACAAAATCCCTGTCTTCGTGTAATTTACAACCTCGTGGAAGATTTTTTTGAGCCAAGTTCTTGGAGAAGACTTCCACAGAAACATACTGTGTGTTATTAGTCCTAGAAAAGAAGTTTTCCTCGTTTTATTTATGTCTTGATTTATGTATTGACAACATAGCCAACGGCATTGGATTCAACAACTGTACTAGAAAGAATTGCCTTTTTGATTGGAGAAGACGTTGTTTGCATTCACGAATTCTCCTTGTGCGAAGCGCCATCAAAAGGCTGTGAGACAGACTTCATTTCGGCTGGGCCATTTGCTGTCCACAGAACCCCACGTGCATGCGCTTTGCAATGCTGTAAAAACAAGAAGTGCCTCAATGGCAGCTTTGTAATATTGCAGTGTCATAGAGCTCTTGTCACTGGATGCTCTAGTGTTCTGTAACAGCTAGCACTGGTGACACTCTGAGATCACACTCCTCACCCCTCAGCAAGTCCCGTCCTGGGAAAGCAGCAACAGTTGGCAGATAAAAGGAGCTGTGGTCTTTATGCCCGAGACCCAGACACTGGATGGAGAAGCATCTAGAGTAACCATCCTCTGGGCTGGGGTTTGAGAAGATGTGACTAAATCTTCCTCAAGTGACAGCTACTGAGTAAATGTCAAATTAGCAGGGAAAGAAGAGGCGAAAATGAAGGTAATACACGGATATCATTGGAAAGATGGGGCAGGCTTGGGGGCCCTAAAACTCCAGACGGTGATTCATGCTAACCAGAAACCTCCCATGATAACACCTACTCCCCGGGATTTATATTCTCAGGGCAGTTGCTTCGGGCCTCAGAAACACACACACGTACAAAAAGCTGCTATCGAATCACTTTGATATTAAGGATCCAAATTAAGACCTAGAAAAGCTGCAATGATGTAAATATGGGAGAGCCCTTGCCTGAAAGTCAGGATCCCTGGTTTCTAAATCCTGGTTTTACCAATGACTCATTTGATCTTGGGCAAATACTCCTATAATTCTCTAGGAGTTTGGCCTTTTGCGTTGGGGCCAAGTTAGTTAAGAGTACAGCAATCTCTAGTCACTTTCTCAGTACAACACGCCATTAGGAGTTCAGAGAGCCCAGAGCCCAATATTCTGAGCTTATGTGTCAATGAGAATATAGCCCAAACAATAATAGCCGAGCTCAAATGCAGCTGATCCTCTTTCTTTCCGGGAAAACTGCTTTGTTTATTTGAAATACACAACGGCTGGTTCTTTAGGATGGAAAAGTTATGCGAGGAAACTTAAATGGAAATCTAACCGATGCACAATCGATGCCCCCCATCCCGCCCCCCCCCCCCCCACCATTTCTCTTTCTCCTCATGCAGCTTCTTCATCGGCCGGGAGCCTGGGCTGTTGGTGATTACTGTCAATCAGCAGAAAGATCCACACGCTCCCAGATAAAGGCCGCAAAGATGCTCAGATTTCTCAAAGGATGGTTTTAAAAAACCCACACCAACATCGCTCTGGTCTGATTTCAGATCTGCGGCGGATAATACGCCCCGTGGGAACCAATTACCTATCATTACTCCAGAGCTGCCAAGCAAACGGCCCATTCGGCCTCTCTGGTTTCTAACACCGGATTGGTTTCCTCACCCTCTTGCCAACTTCCACGCCCCCAGTTGGAGTTGTGGTGCCCTTGACTTCCCACCTTGTTCCCACTTAGGATGCCCCTCCAACTTCATCCTGGTCTGATCTGGCATACCATCGCTCAATTACCCACCACCTCCTTTTGTGCCTCAGGCCACTTCGTCATGTAGTCTTTGAAGGCCAACTTCAGTATCTCCTAGTGAAAAAAGCTTATTCTGCATGCTAAATCGGGTCCCCTAAATGCGCAGGGGTCCCATGCCCAGAAAGTCCCAGGCGAAGAATTCCTGCTCAAACTGGTGGGGGGAAATGGAGAAGCCAGAGGAAAGGCCTGAATGCTTCTTAAGGCCCTAGGCAAAAGCTCCCTGTCTTCTTTATTGGTCTTAAAATGCTTGGCGTCAGCCTTCTGCTCACGCACAAGCCTGAGAGGTAGTGTGGGGCCATGGAATAAACCCAGGCGTCTAGTTCTGGTTCTAGTCTGGGCTCTTTCATTTACTACCTGCATGACTCTGCCAAGGTGCCTTAAGCTCTCAGCCTTGACTCCTTCATCTACAAAATGGGGACAAGTATAGTGCCCACGCCAGTAATGACATTCAGCATACTGAACACACGACATGGCTTGGGCACTGGCCAATCAGAGCAGAAAGCACCTAAAAGCAACTTGTGTAGAAAGGCCAATGTGTGTGTCACAGGGCTACTCTGAGGACTAGAGGAGACCATACGTACGGACACACTACAGCAGAACACCAGGTCCAGAGACAGGACTCACTCACTCTTTATGCACGATTATTTTTATCCAGGGAAGAGACGAGTAAATAAATTGTGCAGAAGTATAGTGAGTTTATGGCAGGCCGCGGTCAGGGATTGCAGTCCCCTGTCACTAAGCCATCTTGTTACCTTGGGAACAGAAACGGCGTTTCAAAGCCAGTGCTCAAAGACACCGCATTTATTGACACGGGGGAGGAGTGTTCCCCAACACCCACGTTCCACTGTTTGGCTACTCTGCATTCCTCCTTGTTCCATGCCCAGCCTGCCAGAAGCTGTACGTATTCCACGAGAGGGAGCTCCTCATGGTCTGCCAGAGGGTACTGGCATCCAGAACACCCTTTCCAACTTTTATTGTTAGGGGTATTCGTTCTGCCCTTGAAAGTCAGCCTTTGGCACAACCAGGAGGTTTCCTGAGTTTGTCTTGACTGCTCCTTCCACAGCGTCCCCTTCCCCCAAGATACTAAACCTGGCTTCCAGACCCATCTTCCTGGCCTATTTTCTCTGCCAGTTGACAAGGGATTCAATCCTGCCCTTGCCTTTGGGCAACAGTATTAAGAATACTGGGTCTTCTAGACCCACAGAAATGACCTTCTGATGGTTCAGTCTCCAGTCTTATGACATTTAGAGAGGACACATTTTTGATAAGGATTTGTCCCTTCCATTTATACCACCGAAATACAATATATATATAATATATGACACAGAGCTATTCTAGCTATGTCAAAAACTCTTTGGTTAATAGCTGCTGATTTCTTATTCCCTGGAGTCGGTGTGCGTAGGGAAAGATGCACACAGCACAAGGTTAGAAAGATGCCTGGACTAAACGTCAAAAGACTGAGGTCCCCAAGACAACTCTGCTGTGTGACCCTGGGCAAGCCCATCCTCCCGTGGGGCAGATGGCTCTCGGTTTCCCTCTCTACACAGTGAAGGTGTTGGATTGGGTGTGTTCCCAAAGGCTCCTTGTTCATTACAACATTTTAAGACTTTATAAGGAATTTGACTCAGTTGGGAACATTTCTCCGAAGTAGAGCCTGGGTTCTTACAAACGGAGGCCTAGGGAGAAATACTCTTGAGTTGCTCTGAGAAATTCTGGGACCAAAGGCAGAGTGGACGAGTTTGTCTTCAGTGGCCCTTCCTCCCATTAGATCGCCAGACCTACCCCTGGCTTCTCAGGAAACTGCATGAGGCAGGCCAGAGAGATTCTGGTCAGTGCCCAGTGTGGAAGACGTGAGTCACCTAATTAGGGTGTAATAAGCCAATTTGGGGGGACGGCTAGAGACGGCTTAAATGTGGTAACTCTCTGAGGTTATATTTGGACTGGGCACTAAACCTAAAAAAAAAAAAAAAGTAACTAACATGCATATATCAGCCCCTTGGGCTGGCAAATCCTTCGAGTATAAATCACCTTCTATCCCAAGGTTAGATTTAGATCTCAAGTGGCTGATAAACAAATGAAATTGAAACTTCTTTTCTGCAATCATCAACCAGAGACACCGAGTCACTGAGAGATGTTTTTTGGTGATCTTTAGGGACCATTAGTGTTGCTGGGGAAGGGACTCATCACAGATCACAGAACACAGCTGTGGCAGAGCTAAGACCAGGACCCAAGTCTATGGGTCCTTTCCCCAGGTGGGGGGACACACACTACCCACCCCGCCTCCATCCGAGAACTGCCTGGGGGCAGCCGGCAAACAGGCGCCTGCCCCTGGAGACACAACCACACAACCCTGAGCACATCTCAAAGAGCAATGGCTGCAAAAAAATGGGAAAACAGCCATAAAACCCCTCAAGGATGTTAACTTCTTGTTCAGTAGCTGCTCAATTGTAAACACATTTTCCTAAGCTTCTCTCTCACGTTCTGTTTTCTGCCTAAACAGGCTTCTACCACATCACTTGGCAACAGTCGGGGATCCTTATGTTCTCCCCGTTTGAGAAATAATGCCTAATACCTGAGTCTTGTATTGCCAAAAACACCGACCACATTGGGGAAACAAAGTGGATCTGATGAGGAAGACTGCTCCACAATGCTTTTCAAATAGTGTTTTCTCATCTGTTGGCGAGCCAGTCAATTTTCTGTTAGGACGTCTTCTCTAAACTGTCTGTTGTCTGCAGTTAGTTACTGGGCCGGCCCCCTCACATCACCCCCACCTCCGCCCACCGGTTTGTAGTAAAATTCTCCCATTTTGGCATCATAAGAGTGCCCTCTAGTGCTGATCTAATTAAGAATGTGGAGACCGAGGGATTCCTGTTTTGGCGAGAAATGGGTGTAACTCTGGTTTGTCCTTGGCTATGTCTCGATATATTCTTTCTGAAAGAATCTTTAAAGCACCTACTTGACAATTTCGTCTTTCAAAAAGCAGTGAAAGGGGTATTTTGCCACCGCGCAAACAAAGCAAAATAAAACAAAAAAATAAAAACAAAAACAAAAAAAGGAGGGCCATCAAAGAAAGTCTGGCTTCTTCTTCCTCCTGCAAAGCATTCCTACTCATGATGTGGGGGCACTGGGTGAATTATAGACTAAGGCACAGAGACACAGGCCGACTCCATCAACTCAAAGTTGACGGCGATTTTCGACTACCTTTTAGAGTTCCTCAGAGGCAAACACCTGCATTTGTATGGAAGGTTCCAGCCACGCATTTCCTCAATTTGATCATACATATACTTCTTCCTTGAAGGAAAGACGGACCTTGTGCATCCACTCTCGAAAGAGTTCCTTGTCGAGATTTCGGGGGTATAACAGAGCTTGCTTTCTGTTAATAAGGGCCTGAAAAAGTCTCACTTATAATATAAATATAAATGTGTGTGTGTTGCTTATTTTCTCTCATTCTGTTTCCATATTTTAGAGTTTGGGGTCTAGAAGGTCCACCACGAATGCTATTTCAGCGCTGGCTCAACTCAGCCGGGAGGATTTCCAGTATCCCCCTTACGTTAAGCTCCACTAGGGGCTGCTGCTCCGTTGCACCCCCACGTATCTTACGCCGACACAGAACAAGCAGGGTGAGCTGCGAATGCGAGCTGTAACTGCTGTGCTCGCATTTTAACAAGTTTGAAACACACAGCACGAAAAAGTCCCTACCACGTACTGACCTAGCCAGTCCTAAACTAAACGTCGAGATCATTCTCAGGAAATACTCAGCCAAGTCACTGACAGGATCAGACAGTACAGACACACAGAATGGTATATTCTGGATCATTCTGGACCAACATGCCAGCCACGCTAGGCAAGGAGCTTCCGTGTCTGCTGAAGTCAAAGTATGGCAGGAGCCACTGGATTTGGTCGGAAACTTCCGTCAAGCCAGCCCCAGTGAAGTGGCAGGTCCGTGAAGGGGAGATGTGATGGAGTGGACGGCACGCGGGCTCGGGAGCCGACAGAACCGTTTCAATCCCAGCTCCTCCACTGTCCTTCGATCGCTTCAAACCTACAGGCTCATTTTTCTCAACAAAACTGTGATCTCCTTGTGATCTCCAGTAATACCTAAGAGAGGACCCAAACCAGGGGCTCAATGAAACCTGCCGAATGTAACGTAACCCACAATTTTGGTGAAAAGCGCCCCCCTCGTTATCCAGATGCTCCTAAAGATCTAGGTGTCTGGGATCAAGCAAATGAAACATCTGTGCAACGGACTTCATTGTTGAAAACGTGCACCAAGTAGGCGAAGTCAGTCAGAGAAAGACAAACACCATATGATTTCACCCATAGGTGGAATTTAAGAAACAAAACAAATGAGCTAAGGGGAAAAGGAGAGAGAGAGAGAGAGAGAGAGAGAGAGAGAGAAACAGACTCTTAACTACAGAGAACCAAATGATGGTTACAAGAGGGGAGGCGTGTAGGGGAATGGGTGAAGTAAGTGACAGAGATTAAGGAGTGTATTTGTTGTGATGAGCACGGAGTGTCGTATCGAAGGGCTGAATCGTTATACTGTACACGTGAAACGAATAGAACACCGTATGTTAGCTAACTGAAATGAAAATGAAAAACGAAAGTAAGCACAGCTTTTAACCCGCTGTTAATGGATACGTTGCTTTTTGAAAACTTGTGAGCCACTCAACACTTTCGTGGGCTTTGGACGTGTTTCAAGGTGATGGTGTAGAACCACGGTTAGGGCAGACCCTTTGTTTTCAAGAGGAAACAGATCTCCTGTGATTGCAGGATTCTCAGTTTGATGTCTCACCCGCAGTTTCAAAAACCAGGTGCCAGAAAGACCCTGTGCGCTTCTGCCCCAAAGAATACGAGATACAGACAAGTTTGCCAAATCATCGGGACGGGTACCAAGGGGCTCTTTTCTAAATTATTGGAAATTATTCCTCAGTGGCCAACGATAACAATCATGCTATTAGCTAACATTTAATGAGTGCTTACTATATGCCAGACACCATGCACTTTGCAGGAATTATCTCATTTTATCCTGAACGAAAGTCCGCACTCACTGCAGAGATACTGGAGCCTCAGAGGGGCTCGCACAGCTAACAACTCAAATCCAGAGTTGTAGGACGCCAGCACCCCGGCTCATTAGCTACTAAAATGTACTTGGCATCCTTCTCATTTTACAGGTGATTCAGGTGAGGCCCAGGGAATAATTTGCTCGGGGTCGCACGGCTAGTGAGTGAGGGCGCTGAGGTGGGAATGTCCAACATGCCCTACCCCTGTACCTTGTGCCCTCCCCCATGCGCTGTGTGCTACGCCTCCTCCGGACACTGATGAGGGGAGAGCGACCGCATCCAAGCTCTCTGTGCCAACAGCGCTTGCGCTGTGAGCCGGCTGCACAAGTTACCGGGCAGGCCTGGAAACTGCCCTGAAGTGATTCCTTGCGCGCCTCTCTTTAAGCTTCTCATGGGACCGTTTTTCATTTTGAATTCCGGGATAAACTTGCAGGCTATGACTGCCAAGCACTTGAATACACAAGGAAGAGAGGTAATAGCTCATTTGAAGATGAGACCCCGGTGTAAATCTTCACCATGGCCGTGCTGCTCCCCTACGACATAAATCAGGTAGCAGTGGGTGGGCTAGGGGCCCGCAGGGAAAAGGAAGTTGGCAAACAGATCAGGCCTCTCTCTCTAGAGCAGAAGTGAGGGCTGTTTCTTGCTCTTATACCTGTATTTTTTTATCTATAGGATGTGTGATTGAATTAAATGGAGACAGAATCCAGAAAGTCCATGATAACCAAGGGGGGAAATAAAAACAGGAAGAAGCTATGCTACATGCCTCATTCCAAGCAGGCTCACGTAATTACGGTAGTAAGAGGAGAATTGTTGCCTTGGGAGAGAACTGTGTTCGCTGAACGACGGAGTCCATCCTCAAGCATGGTGGGCCAGGCCGCTCAACAATTTGACCTTGACATAGCTTAAAAGCCTGTCAGAGCTGGAAGGTACCCTTAGAGAACATCAAACCCAACCTCTGCATTTTATAGGCCCTGAGAGACAAGGGACTTACCCAAGGTCGCACGGTTCACGCCACCATGGCTATGCTGCTCCCCTAGGACATCAAGCAGGTGGCAAGGGGTGGGCTAGAGGGATGGGAGTAAACAGGCCAGTTGGGAACCGGCAGCAGGAGATCCGGGCATGAGGACTGGCCTTTGTTGTTTAATGAGAACAATAGTTTTGTGAGATGATCTTTCCTATCTTCTTGTACAGGTGAGGAAACTGAGCCTCAGAGACAGGAAGCCACTTGCCACGGGTCCTGCAGTTAGACAATGGGACTTGGTTGATCTGAATCCAAAGCCTGTGTGCTTTTCACCTCAACTATGTTTTGGCCCCCTCCTTTCTCTGTTGGCCACATGCCAAAGAGAAAGGGGGTCCCTCCAACTTCCAAGTGAGTCGTCATGTGCTCATTTTTTTGCCATTGTAAGTCAAATCGGGTGAGCGCACATCTGCAAACCCACGTCCAACAAAATTTTGTCCAGCACCTGGTTCTTGGCTTCCCAGGAGCACCTTTAGACTGTCCTTGGCCTTGGAACCTGAGGCACACAGGGAGCCATCAGAATAGCCTATCAATTTCCTCATAACAGCAGACAGCTTTGTAACTGCTACACACACACACACACACACACACACACACACACACACATGAACTGGTGGTGCCACCTCAGGCTGCTGAGGCTCCCTGCCCGGGATCTAAGGAGCCACTGACCATGGCATCCAAGCTGTCAGTTAAGTGGGATGATGCTGTAGGAGTTTCTTGGTGCCTAAAGGCAAGGGGGACAGTGAAGTCTGTACGTGGCACGAGGCATTTCACATCTCCACACACAACTCCCCTCAGCCCCACTATGGGAACCCTGTAGCAGCATATTGATGTCTCTTCCTTCAAGTAGGCTGATCGGCACTGAAGTAGTAGGGCTAGTCCCCAGGAGTAGGAGGAAGAATCTGGAACTGTTTGTTTGAAGCTGGGCTTGCTGAATTGCTAATTGTCCAAATGGCACATCAATTAGGCTGCTTGCTCATTCCTCCTGATCAAAATGGGGGTGGGGAGGCGGGCAGTGTCTATCCTATAGGCAGTGGAGAAATCACCAGGCAGCCAGGTTTGTGTAAACTGAATCCTGGTTTCCCGCTGACAGACGTTCTGATCAATCTCTAACTCCCAACAGTTGGTGGTTGCCCTTCACACTCTGGCTTTTGGCTACTCTGCCCTCAGCCCCTCATCAGGTACGTAATGATCTGGAAACCCACATGAGTTGCTGCTGTAAGGGAAGCCCAATGTAAAAGAATCTTTCTCTGGAGAAGCCCTCTGAATATATCAGGAAAGTTATTTCAGATCTCAGATAGAGATTTCTCCCCAAACAAGAGCACATCTGTCTTCAATTCGAATTTTATTCTTCACTCCTCCAACATATATCTCAATTTTTAACAGCTTTGTTGAGATGCAATTCACATACCACACAACCTACTTAAAGTGCACAAATCAGTGGTTGTTAGTAGAGTCACAGATCTGTACTGTCATCACCACAATTTGAGAACATTTTCATCATCTCGAAACGAAAGCCAGTATCCTTTGGCTGTCACCGCCATATATCCCTATCCCTTCCAGGCCCTGCCCATCACTGATCTACTTTATCTCTACGGATTTTCCCATTTTGGACCTTTCAAGTAAATGAAATCATTTCACACGTTGTCTTTTATGTTGGTCTCTTTGACTTAGCGTCACGTTTTCCAGGTTCCTCTATGTTGTAGCATACGTCAGTACTGCATTCCTTCTCATGGCCAAAGAGTATTCCATTGCATGGATATCCAAAGTTCAAAAAAAAAAAAAAAAACAAATAAGGTGCCTCTAAACAATTTCATCCCCACACACTGGACAAGTCTACAGACCTGTCCTGAGCACCTGCTATGGTGGGTCTATAACTAGCATCACTGGGGTACATGGAGAGGAATAAGAAGATGAAGCAAACACATCCAGTTGGTCCAACAACAAACATCTACTGAATGTCTCTGGTGTGCCAAGAAGGTGCTAAGGCACTTGGAATACAAGGACGAGCAAGACATGGTCTCTGCCTTCTATGAGCAAACAGCGGGGACAGCCGTGTGGAAGACCATGCATCAGACACAGCAGCTCCACAGGACTCATAAGTTATGGTAAGCCCATTTTCCACTCGGGAGGAGTTCACAGCCCAGGATTGGGTTCCTGATCCCACAAACGTTCAGGAGTGAAGCCAGCCCAAGAGAGGGCAGCAGCCAGGGATCCAGGTGGGTTTTTTTTTGTTTGTTTTGCATTTTTTTATTGGCACGAAATTCACAAAACATAAAATTAACCGTTTTAAAGTATGCAAGTCAGTGGAAATTGGTACAGTCACATGTTCTGCAACCACCACCTGTATGTAGTTCCAAAACACTTTCATCACCTTAAAAGGAAACCCATACCCATTAAGTGGTCACACTTTCTTCCCCACTTCCCTCAGCTCTGGCAACCACCAACCTGCTTTTTGTCTCTCTGGGTTGGCCTATGTGGATAATTCACATGAGTGGAATCACGCCATACACGGCACTTTTAGTCTGGCTTTTTCACCTACACAACGTTCTGGAGGTCCATCCCTATTGTACCATACGCCAATACTTCAAACCTTTTTATGGCTGAACAATAGCCCATTGTGTGAAGACATCACATTTTGTCCATCCGTTCATCGGCTGATGAGTATCTGTGTTGAGTCTACTTTTCCATTATCATGATTAATGTTGCTATGAACATTCATTTACAAGTGTTTGTGTGCACATATGTTTTCATTTTTCTCAGGTATGTGTATATATAAGCCGAAGAGGGGAACTGCTGGATCATCTAGTAACTATATGCTTAACTTTTTGAGGGACTGCCAAAACGTTTTCCATAGCAGCTGCACCATTTTACGTTCCCACCGGCAAATGACAAGGGTTCCAATTTCGCCCAGAGATTCAGTTTTATTTCTTATTCCGGAGGCGAGTTCCATTAAACCGGAGACACCCAATTAGCCCAAATGATTGACCCTAATGTTGGGCATTTGGGGCTGGGCCTCTTAATTAACGCTTAGGCTGGTGGGAGAAACAAAGCAAATGAGGACGGAGGGAACCACAACCCCCCACCCCCAGCTCTGGGAGTACCTCTGCGCGCGCTCACAGCCTAAAGGGAAAGTGGGCAGGTTGGCAGGATGGCTGTGGAACTGTCTTCTGACCCACATCAGTGGGACTTACAGCATCTTGCCCAGCAGAGAAGTGGGCGGAGAACGTTCTCAGCTATAAGCCAAGCCCTGCAAGACTCAGGAGATGATTTTATGAAAGAAATGACACGAAATCAATAATGATTCTGGCAGTAAGGGAAAGAACAGCACAGCCTTCTCTATTAGACAAGAAATTGGAAGAGGTGTCGATGGCTTGTGAGGGCACTTAGATCCTGTGATATTTGGCACTGGCTCCTGTCCCCTGGAATAAAGATCAGACATAAATCTGGGAAATAAATAATGATGATGAATGCCTAGCTCTGAAGATGACAACACATAAGTATATCACTGAAACTTGCCCTTAGGGCCTGTCTCTCTCCCCCAGCGGATCAGACATCTCGGCCAACAGTGAATCCACTTCTCCTCCAGCCTGCATCACACTCCCTGGGCAGGTCAGCTCCATGCCGAGGTGGCATTAAATCTTTCAAGCCATATGATGCCATTTTCCTGAGCTGAGATGGCATACTACTGCCTGGGAAGAGCAGAGGCATGATCCCAAAGCCCCCCCCCCCCCCACCTCAAAGTCTGGGGGGTTGTATTCTCAGGGAAGAGGAAGCCAAGGGAAAGGATCTCAATGACCCCCATCAACTCCCAAATCCTTGGGTCTTCAGTAACCCAACATTTAGGTGGTGGGTTTCAAACACTTAGAAACAGAACCCTCTTTTCAAACAAAACCCTCCAATACCTCCATCACCTAAAACACAGAAAAACTGAGTTGCTCTGTTTGAAGAGGGGATGAGATGAAGGCAGAGGGGAAAAGAGCAGAGCAGCCATGTATTGCTCCACAGGGTGGGCACTGCACAAGCCCAGGAACATCATTCATGCAGAGCAGCAGTTCTCAAAAGTGTGGCATGAGGACACTGGCGGTCCCCAAGACCCACCCCCAGAGGTCCCCCAGGCCCTCCCTTTCCAAATATGTTTGTGTGAAGCCGGATCTTCTTCACATACTTCAGCCAAAATATCATATTAAAACGGCTCGAATGCAGAATCTGATATGAGAATCCATCTGTCTTCTATGAAGCCAGGCATCAAAAAGATTTACAAAATATAAAACATTGCCACTAATTTTTTTTTTTGCTTTGGAAATCAGTTAATTTTCATTAAAAAAAAGTTAGTCATGTTACTAGGTAATAGGTGTATTCTTGTCACTTTCCATAAGTATATACATGGTTTGGCGATTTTCCCAGTTTTAAATTCAAATACAGTAAAAATAGGTATATCCTATATAAATAAAAGCTCTTTGGGGGGGGGGTCCCAAAATTGCCCCAAAGAGCGATTTTTAAGAGCATAAAGGAGTCCCAATAATCGAAAAGTTTGGGGCCCACTGCCCTAGAATACAGTGTGAATAGGAGCCGTGCAAAGCCCTGAGGCCCTAAGGGGTGCTTTACACGGTCTGAGATCTGCCTGCTCGCCTCCTCCCACACCTTCCTTGCCTCTGAGGCAGCTCTTGGGACACCGCGTCGGGACCCTGAGTCCAACCGATCGGCCCAGCCCCCTCAGCTTGGAGAACAGGATGCTAGGGAAGGCAGGGTTATGGATTTGTACGTCAAGAACGGCCGAGCTACGCTTTGTCGAGCTCTCTGTGCTAGGCACTTTCGGAAATTCGGGTGGAGCCACCCTCCACCTGAGGTGCCTGCCTCATTTCCACGTTGCAAGCACATGTGGTCTGTAAGGCTCCACGTTTGAAAAACAGGCAACAGCCTGCCTTCCCTCCTCCACCATACTCACCTCTGAATCGAGCCAGCCCCAGCCTCCTGGGTACAAAGAATTCAAGCTGGCACCAGCTTCCTCAGCGCATCTTGATAAGCAGCATGCAACCCACCGGAGACGGGATTTTTGAAAAGCCAGGAATCAAGTCATTTAATCAGGTTCCTGTACAGTTCAAGAAAGACCCACGTGGCAACGACCGAGAGGTTAAGAGCAGCGTCTCGGCGCCTTGTCGTGTGGTGACTCCGCAGAGTGTGCCTTTGTGCCTCTTCCCCTCCTGCCCGGTGCAAACTTCCCCTCCTTTGAAAAGACTCTACTGGGAAGGAGTGAGCCGAATACACCATTGGGCTAATCCCCGTAGAAGGACCTGAGGAGGACCAAAAACATTTGGGCTCTCATCGCCCAAAATGGCAGAGCTGCGAGGGCCCGTGGAGCTTGGGGTGCACAGCAGAATCCCCTGGGAAGCTATTTAAAACACGCAGGACCACAGTGCCCTGCCCCAAGGGAAATCCTAGTCAGTCACGGATGAATCACGAGTGCATACGGCTGGTGGGGAACCAATGAGGACCAAAATCTCTCACTTAGCAGACGGAGAAACTGAGAGACAGAGAGAGAAAGAGCTTTGCCCAGAACACAGAGTTCAGGAAACAGCTGGGATGAGAATCTAGATATCTTGACCCCTAGTCTAGTACTTTTCCCACAATCCCAGGCTATATTCAATCCAAGGGGAAAACTAGTGTGTGTATGTGGGGGGGGGGGGGGCGGGTAAAGGGGTGTTGAGGAGTATTTAGAAATCACCAAGCCATTTTTATTTGATTCATGCTTTTCATTTCGCATTCTCTCCCTCTTCTTCCAACTTGATCACTGGATCCAAGCCTCTCACTTTATAGATGAGGGACCTGAGGGCCAGAGTGGAGAACAGTCTGATTCTGCCCTGGGTCAAATTTAGGACCCGTATCTCTGTGCTTTCTGGCCTGTGTTCCTCCCACGACATTTTGGCCCCTAAGTCCCATCCTAAGAGAAATACAATATTATAGATTGTATTTCATTCTATTTCCTCCTATAGAGGGGCAAACTTTGTTAGAAGCCAACACACTCCCTGGCTCTACAGCACCAGCCTGCCCTGGGAGCTGCTCTGACTGCTGATTTACAGTCCAAGCTCATATTTCAGGGCTGCCCTGGAATTATTGGGAAAGCCAGTTCTGCTAATATAGACAGATGACAGCAAAACTAAAGGGTAGTATTGCATGCAGTAAATTATTTGCATAGGTGGGACTTCTCTTTTAATTTTACTATTTTAAGATTACAAATTGTTTTCTGGCCTTTATGTATAATTAAATATAGATGTTCTCGGAGCTTAATGTCAGTTTAAATTTCAGCCCTTGGAAAGAAATTTGTTTGCATGTTCAATGGACAAACCATTTCTTATCGGTTTCAAGACCTGGGCTCATGCATCATGAATCACGGTTGCCTTTATCAGAGCTATAAAGGTCAGGCAAAGTGGGCTTGCAACTCCAGTTGAGTCATTCTCTAAAACAGAAAAATCGAGCCTTTGGTTCTCTGTCTTAAGTACACAAATGTCTTCATTTATTTAGGTATATGAATGATTCACCTGTGCCCTCTCCACACACAAAAGCCAGGTAAATAGTGTTGATTGTGCCATTACAGACTGAATCACTAGAGAAAGTTGAACAATTCTCTTTACTCTCTGGGCCTCAGTTTCCTCATATGTATTGGATATCTCTTCTACTGTCAGCTCTAGACATTGAAAGGCGATCCCTGGAGGTGATTTTGAATGACACTGCTTTGGCTTAGAAAGCAGTTCGTAAGATTTTAAGCCCTTTAGGTGAAGCAATCAGCAGGGAAATGAGACCCATGGGTTCCTTGGCAACCTCCTCCCTCTGGCTTTCCTCCCTCTGTCCTCTCCCTTTCCCCCTCATCCAGACAGATGGCAGCTATTCCAGCTCCTTTCTCAGTAGTTCCAAGATGATCTCCACTCCTTTAGACACACCTGTAGTTCCAGAAATCTATTCTCCCAATGCATTCGCCAGCTTCTTAGGGTTCCTCTAGTACATCTGCACATATAACTAGGGCTCATAAAGGGAATACTGCTCATTGACAATACGTGACCTAGATATTTTATTTAATTAAAAATAAGAGCAGGTTGTTAAATAGGCTATGTAAGATGGTGCCAGTACCCCCCACCCCCACAAGTAAACCAATCAGCACACACTTTCTCATATGGCAGGTGTCTAGACTAACTAGGGTCTCTGTTTCACTTCCCCATCAAAGTTAACAAAGGAGAATTCTGGAAGTTATCCTATAAGTACTTACTAATGGGTTCTCTGTTTTATCTTTCTTTGTTCTAATCCAAGGTATTAACATCTATAGAAACTCTCTCTTTCAGAATGTGTTGAAACTCTGGTTCAATCTGCCTGAATCCTTATAACTACATGCACATACCCCATACTAACATTCCAATATGGGGATTCTGAACCAGAAAACACAATGAATGAGAAATGTTCAGGGTCCAAAACCTTCCTTACCTTCATAGTTGGATCTTCCTACCTCTACTTTAACTCTTCAACTAGTGTTTGGTTTTATAATTAATTGTTGGACACACCTGTCTTCCCAACTCAGCTATAAGTTCCTTGAAAACAAATGGTTTCTTTTTCATCTTGTATCCCTTAAATTGCTCTAATGGTAAAAGGTCCCCAAACAAACAAAACTCTAGTTAGAAATGAATTCCTTAAATGGTTAAGATAATAAGACTCAGAGCAGGAACAGAGTTTTGCTTCTAAACGTTCCATATTAGAAAGACTAGATAAGATTTAACAGAGTGTGAAAGCTTCTAGGAGAATGTCAGCAGTGGCTCTGGAACAGGGGTAACAGACTCAAGCCAATACTAAGTGCTTACTGATATATATTTCACTTAAATATCTTTCATGTAATTCTAACAATATCTTAAGGTATTATTATTTTCATTTCATAGATGAGGCATAGAGAGATTAAACTATTTACCCAAGGTCAACCTGTGCTTTAGGGTAGTAAGTATGTCAAAAAAGTAAAAAACTTAGCATAATACCCTCCATTTCTATCCACATTGCTGCAAATGAAATAATTTCAGTCTTTCTCATTGCCAAGTAGTATTCCATTGTATATATAAACCACATCTTCTTTATCCAGTCATCAGTCGATGGACATTTAGGCTCTTTCCATAATTTGGCTACTGTTGAAAACACTGCTATAAACATTGGGGTACAAGTGCCCCTATGCATCAGCACTCCTGTATCCCTTGGGTAAATTCCTAGTAGTGCTATTGCTGGGTCATAAGGTAGTTCTATTTTTAATTTTTTAAGGAACCTCTACATTGTCTTCCAGAGTGGCTGCACCACTTTGCATTCCCACCAACAGTGCAAGAGGGTTCCCATTTCTCCACATTCGCCAGCATCTACAGTTTCCTGATTTGTTCATTTTAGCCACTCTGACCAGTGTGAGGTGATATCTCAGTGTGGTTTTGATTTGTATTTCCCTGATGATGAGTGACACTGACCATCGTTTCAAGTGTCTGTTGACCATCTCGAGGTCTTCTTTGGAAAAGTGTCTATTCATGTCTTATGCCCAGTTCTTCACTGGATTATTTGTTTTTTGGGTGTTGAGTTTGATAAGTTCTTTATATATTTTGGATACTAGCCCTTTATCAGATATGTCATTTGCAAATATCTTCTCTCATTCCGTTGGCTGTCTTTTAATTTTGTTGATTGTTTCCTTTGCATGCAGAAGCTCTTTATCTTGACGAGGTCCCAATAGTTCATTTTTGCTTTTAATTTCCTTGCCTTTGGAGATGTGTCAAGTAAGAAATTGCGGCTGAGGTCAAAGAGGTTGTTGCCTGCTTTCTCCTCTAGGGTTTTGATGGTTTCCTGTCTCACATTTAGGTCTTTCATCCATTTTGAGTTTATTTTTGTGTATGGTGTAAGAAAATGGTCTAGTTTCATTCTTCTGCATGTTGCTGTCCAGTTTTCCCAGCACCATTTGCTAAAGAGACTGTCTTTTTTCCACTGGATACTCTTTCCTGCTTTGTCAAAGATTGTTGTCCATACATTTATGGGTCCAATTCTGGGTTCTCTATTCTATTTCACTGGTCTATGTGTCTGTTTTTGTGCCAGTACCATACTGTTTTGATGATTACAGCTTTGTAGTAGAGGCTAAACTCTGGGATTGTGATGCCTCCCGCTTTGGTTTTCTTCATTACTTTGCCTATTTAGGGTCTTTTGTGGTTCCATACAAATCTTAGGATTGTTTGTTCTATCTTTGAGAAGAATGCCAGTGCACTTTGATTGGGATTGCACTGAATGTGTAGATTGCTTTGGGGAGTATTGACATTTTAACAATATTCATTCTTCCAATCCATGAACATGGAATGTTTTTCCATTTTTGTGTGTGTCTTCTTCAACTTCCTTCATAAGTTTTCTATAGTTTTCAGCATACAGATTTTTTAGATCTTTGGTTAGGTTTATCCTTAGGTATTTTATGGTTCTTGGTGCAATTGTAGATGGGATAAGTCTCTTTATTTCTCTTTCTGTTGCTTCACGATTGGTGTATAAAAATGCAATCGATTTCTATACATTGATTTTGTACTCTGTGACTTTGCTGAATTCATGTATCAGTTCTAGCAGTCTTTTGGTGGAGTCTTTCGGGTTTTCCATGTAGAGTATCATGTTGTATGTAAGGCAATTTGACAATAAATTATATTTTAAAAAAGCATAGGACTAAGAATCTTTAGACCTGAGTTCTAGTCTCAGCCTTACTACTGACCCTCTAACTCCGAGATGATGAAAACTCCATACTAGGTAACCCCTAAGGTTACTGCCTTATAATCAAGCCTCAGAAGAATCAAGAAAACCTACCAATTGCTTAGATATGCAGCTGGCAGCGAGATAGGTGGTGATGGAATAGTCCAAGAAGATACAGAGGTTTCTATCTTGAAAAAGAGTGGCACTTCATTAACAAAAAGAAAGGGTATGATGATGAGTTTGGTTTTAGATTGGCGGTATTGGAAGGTTGGTATCACATGCCCATAGGAATGACCATGCGAACTTTGAACCGGAACTCGGGACACCGGCCTGGGCTGGAGAAACTAAGGTTTCCCTCAAAGCAGCTGATGATCAATGAGATCTGGAAATGAATGTAGGCAGAAAGACAAAAGGTGGAGAACTGAGGCTCTGAGAAATCCCAGTTAGAGGTATAGACAAGGAAAATCTACAAAGGAACAACAACAGAGTATAAAACAGCACCATGTCAATCAAGTCAAGAGAAGATAGGATTTAAAAATGGAAGGTGATGTGGGGTGCTCGCAGGTGGTGAAAAGCAGCTGAAAGACAAGTCACTCCCTCTTTTGAAGCCTCATGGCCCTTTCCCCTTTCGGAAGACATCTCTTTCCCCACATGGGCTCCCAAGATAAGGGTGAAGCTCCACTTTTCCTTGGATGCCCTGGATGTAGTAAACACTCAGTGTTCTTCCAGTGGATGGAGTGACACTGCACTGACTAGTTTGACCACATTCCTATGGACTGTCTCCTCACAAGCAAAGGCAAAAGGCTGCCTGAAAAGCATAGGGACAGGAGCAAAAGCAACTGCAAATCAAAGTACAATCTGTATGAAGGAATATGCCATGTTGGCCCTTCCAACCAAACCCGGATGCCATCATTAGCTATGTCTTCTATAAATGACAACAGAAAGAACAGTGACAGAAAGACCTTGAAAGATACAGTATGTAGGAAGAGATCAGCTCTACTGGGTATATTGTTTCCAGAGAGAACATTGGTGGGGAGATGGTGTGGGGTGGTGGAAATGAGGAGAGGCCTGAGTAAAGACGAGAACAATAAAAAGTAACTAAATAAAAGGGCAATTTCATTATCATTTCAATTTGGGAAACCAAATTGTATTGTTTTCTTGATTCTTCAAATACACTTGAAAGATGTAAATACAAGAACAAAATATAATGAGATCTTGCCAGTGTCTTGAATCAGCTGTCAACTGAGCCACTCCTCGTACACAGCTGTCATTCGGTGCTTCAGTTTCCCAGAAGGGAGGACTGTGCATGCCCCAAATGGTCATTGTCACGCTTGAAAGGGGTTGGCCTCAAGGCAGCAGAAGTAAGGCAGGCTAGGAGGTGGGCTCCATAAGTAAGACATTTGTTAGGGGACCTCTTGGGCAAGAGGCCAAAGCAGAGGTCAAGACCATGTAAAGACTCCAGGAAGTTCCGAAACAAAGGGTAACATAGCAAGTGGTAGAATCCAGTCTGCGACAAGGAATTCAGGCAGTTAATCATGCATTCGGGGCCAGGCAGGTTGAAAAGGTCTGAGCACACAAGCTCGTGGTTTCTTCCTCCGTTGACGGCATTCTATGGAAGTCCAAATGGAATTTGGGTATGGCTGGGCTTGGGCCTGAGGACACGGCAGAGAAGGAGCAGTCAGAGCCAGACAGTGAGGGTCCCGTGGGTTTTCCTGCTATCCAGGATTGAACACCACTCACCATCTCCCTGAAAAGAAGGCTTTGAAGCATTTCAACTATGCTCCGATCAACCACACACCATATTAAACGTCACATATGATCTCAGTTTCCCTTCTTTGAAATGGGAAAGGCGTGGGAATTAGATGAGAAGGCAATTGACGGTATCTGACTCCACATCTGACCTATTCAATCCCCAGACAGAATTATAACCCCATTAATACGAGGTCTGATATGCAGTCTCCTAAGTGGGATACGTTGCATCACGTTTCACCACGGGAATGAAAACACACACGTGTAGCTTCTATGAGCTTATTTGCACACCTTTTCTTATTCTTTAGGTTAAACATCCTTTGAGCAATCTCGATTCTAGTTTGCTCAGCCTATAAATTAATTAAATAGGAAGAGTGTTTGCAATAGTCTTAAATAAGATAGCTGACTGTATTCCTAACGACACGCAGTGGGTTGCAGGGTCCCCCAGCACAGGTGGTGGGCAATAGTGCAGATTCCAGCACGTTCACTGAAAACCACCTCCCTTCTCACAGTACTGATTGTGTTGCACGTTCTTACGCATACACGGTGTCCGGCCCAGCGCCAGCCGCCAAGCAGGCACGCCGTTGATATTGCTGAGTGAGAGAATGAATAAATGAATATATAAATGAAGGAATGATTAAGCAAACCTAAGATAGAACACTGGTATCAGGTGATGGGTCTGAGTATCTTAGGTAAATACAAGACTCCTTCTTGCCCTTCTTGAAAATAAAAGCAGGGGCACCTGGGTGGCTCAGTCAGTTAAGTGTCTTGACTCTGGATTTCTGCTCAGGTCATGACCTCGTGGTCACGGGATCAAGCCCCGCGTGGGGCTCCATGCTGAGCGTGCGGCCTTCTTGATCTCTCTCCCTCTCTCTCTCTGCCCCTTCCCCTCTCACTCTTTCTCTCGCTAAATAGATAAATAAACCTCTTTCTCTCGCTAAATAAATAAATAAGCCTAAATTTAAAAAATTAAAAAAAATTAGAAAGGAAAAACAGAAGACTCTGAAAAAAGCAGTAAGGACCCATATGCTCAGATTGGTGGGGGGCAAAGAACACAGGAAGGGTTGCGTTTAAGAATATGAAAAGGAGACTAGACTCTTGAAATGCAGTTTGGACCAAATGAGGACAAACCTAAATCCACGGAGTGAATAGCTGAGCTGGAAGGTACCACAGAGCTCATCTGACTTGACCCTCTCCTTTTACAGATGGGAACACTGAATACCCCAGAATGGAGGTGCCACTTGGCAAAGGTCAAAGAGCTAGACTCTGAGGGCGGCCAAGCAGAAGAATCAGACTGAGGATAACCTGGGCTCCAGGAAGCCGAACAAACTGAGCAACATAGTGGAGAAAATGGCTCCAAAGCCAATCTCTCGATCCATGTCTGGGCCTCAGAGTTCCTTCTCCGCAAGTCACTTGGCCCCTTACATATCCTGACATCTGCTAGAAAACTCTTGCTGGCGCTTTCAAGAGGAGACATGCGTTGCTGTCATGACAACTTGTTGAGCAGAGCTGGGCTCATGGGGAGTGAGACAACAGCTAGCAGCTGGGTCTTCTCATCTGCGTGTTCGCCCTCCCTGTGGCTCCCAGCTCCTTCCACCTTTAGCAACATGGTGGGCGAGACGGTCAAGAACTACGGCACAGGCTCGACCCTCCAAGACTATCTTCCATAACAAATTCAGCCTAAACACCACTTTGACTAACTCTCTGACTCAATCAGCCAATTGTTTCTCCGAATCATTCCAGTGAATCCCTGAGGTCAATTCTGGGAAAACGGTCAAACCAGGGGAAGGGGCAGGCACAGCTGTTTGGGAATTTCTCTGGCTGGAACGTGCCCTGTCCCCTGAGGGTAGAGTGAAGACCCCAGACCTGGGCCAGGGAAGTGCCAGCTGTGGCAGCCAGCGGATTAGGCACGGGAGGCCTGCTGGAGCCTCCTGCTGAGTCCCGAGACGGGAGTTCCTGGAAGCAGGCCCCTTTGCACCAGGCAAGATGCCAGCAGGGCCTCAGTGTTGGCTCCCATGGCCAGTGCCTGTCCTGTTCTCAAAGCCACTGAGCTAGGTCTGTTCTGACCTGACCCGGCTGCATCAGCGAGTTAGCTCTCCTGGAGGCCTCATTGTACACTGAGGACCGCATCTATACTGGCTTTTCCAGCTTGCTCTCCTCTCCTCGTATGTTTCTCTTGCCTCCCCGGCCAGAGTGGTGACTCCACCGTGTCTTGCTCACCCTTCCTTGCAGCCCCTGGGATGGGACGGCACCCATCTGTGTACACGGAGTCACCTAAAATGGACTGAATACCGGCGTGCTTTCCCAAGTCACAGACACCCTCCCAAGGTCAAAGAAAGTCGTCTTCCTGCCTGTTGCTTTCTCTTGACGTTGACACATCCAGACGGCTCTGTGACCAGACCTTGCGGTGGAAGTGTAAAAATGCTTGACCAGGGCAGGATGCAGGGCTGTGGGGAAACGATGCAACCAGCCTCCCGACAGCAATAAGGGGACCTCCGCATTCTGATCTCAACGGTTAATCTACTGTGTCCCATCTCTTAAGGAACAGAACGAAAAGCAGTAACTGCTGTGACACTGAAGCAGTATTGCAAAAACGATTTTGTAGAGCAAATAACTATCTTATACTGGCTGTGTTATGCCTTATTGAACAACTAGCAGTTTATGAAAACAACGTTTCACAAATATGGTCTCAGGTTCCTGAGTGGAGACTGCCAGGATGGCCACAAGGGCGCGTCACTGGTTTCCCCAACCTCTCTGTGTGCTCGTGCCACGTGTGCCCTACTCTGGGAGCACGCAGCCCACACCCAAACACATTTTGCAGGGCCCAAGAGACTATATATGAGGCAGCATGGGGGAAGGGTTTGAGTTCTAGCAAGGCCCACGCAAACTCAACCAAAGGAGACACTTGTATGAAATGCGACGCTGGGTACCGTGGAGGGATGGACCAGGCCTGATGGCAGTCAGGACACCTGGCTTTCCGTCTTGTCCCTGCTACTGACCAGTGATGCAACAAGTCACTTTATCAGGGGGAGTCCCTGCAACTCAGGATGCTCATGTGGAAAATGCAGATGATCGCACTCGCGGCCCCTCCCCGCCACCTCCCCGGGTTGTGAGATAAAATGGTAACTTTGAAAGCTTCCTGGACCCTAAATCACTAGATGCACAGAAGGAATTATCACCAGTGTTATACTCTGAAGTGTGACAGAGGCAGTGACCTGAGTTCCTCAAGCACATTGTTTAAGGAGAGGCTGTTCACTATGTGTACCAGGAAGCCACTGAGGGGGTGTTGGTGTCATTGGTGGGGTTGACACTGGACGCACTCCAAGGTCCTTTTGAGCTCGAACTCTGTAAGCTGGGAATGTACAGGCTTCTCATGAGCTTCTTGTGGTGACCATGAGTTTGAGTTGAATGACCATTCCCCAAACTTTGTGTTTTTTAAATATCTACCGGATTTCTTTCTAATTATAAAATCAGTACGTAGCCTTCGAAGAAAACTCAGATAATATAGAAAAGTACACAGAAGGAAAAAGAAATCATCAGTAATCCTCAGTCTTAGAGATGACTGCTGCTTCTATGGTGTATTTACATCCAGCCATTTTTTCTGTGCATTTTTTTTCTTTTTCAAAATTGAGATATTTTACAAAATGGGGATATGGTTGATTTTGCATCATGAGAGGATTTTTAAAAAAATATTATACCTAATAAGCATTTTTGCATAACCTACAGTCCTTAAATATTCCTTAAGAACGTGGTTTTTGATAAATAGCTAAGTAATATTCTGGTCTGTGATTCAATTCACAAAAGTATCAAGAGTAACGCTTTAAGAAATATCCTGATGTATAAATATTTGTTATCTGATTGTTTCTTTTGGTGAAATTCCTAGTAGCAAAGCTATAGAGCCAATGCATATAAATGTTTTTAATTCCTCTGATCACATTGCCAGCATGTTCTCCAGAAAGGCTGTGAGTAATTTATGACTCCTCTGCAACCCTGGAAAGTTTTATTTTAACATTTCTCATCCAATTTTATGTAAAAAATAATTTCCATTGTTAGATTTAATTTACAATTCATTGACCACTGGGAAAGTTGATTTTTTGCCTTTTGATTATCAGCTATTTATACATAATCCATTGTGAATTGTCTTTTGTATTAGCCTCTTGTAGAACCTACAATTCACACTGCTCTGCAGATGTAATCATTTCTGAGTCATCAATACCAAGGAACAGGGGTGTTTTGAATGAGCCCAACCCCATCAGAAGCTCCTAGAGCTTCTCTGCTTGCAAACTACTTACGATGGGGGGGGGGGGGTTACTGAATAAAGGGGGTGTGTACTGAAATCCACCAGTGATTTGTGTTTCCCTGCATTTGTTTCTCCTGCTCTGCTTCTTGTATAAGAGCTAATGAGTAGCAAAATTGACAAAAGACTAAGGAAAAAAAAAGAAGGAGAAAGGGCATGGATAATCCCTTAACTAGGATTGAGAAATGGATGGTGTCTGCCTTTAGAAAGGGGGAAAAAGAAATACAGGACTTTTTTTTTTTTTTTTTAAGTCATGCAGTTCCCAGGATGCACCACTTGATGGCAATCCTCCATTGGTTAGGCAAAAAGGTAAGCGTTCCCAAGGCTAGGGAAACTGAGGAAGCCGCTGTTGAAAGCAAGAGACAGGCACATCAAGGTGGCTAACAGTTAAATACAAGTGGCCTTTGGACACCACGGGGAACTTGGATCACTGGTGCACAAGGGGATGAAAAGCAAGGACTATGTATTATAGACAAGGAGACTTTGTGGACATTAGCTAAGGAGGATGGAGGGGATGCATTTCTTTCTACTTCTTTTCTTCCCTCTTTCCCTCTGCTCTATTTTAAGTATTGTTTGATTTACTTCCTTGTGTCTGAAAAGGCAAAATGATCTGCTTTGGGCTTGTAACTGTCAGTAAGCACTGTGTGCTTCTCGGGGGCTGCAGGGGGCGGATGCTGCACGGTAAAGACTCAGGCTGTGCTGGTAAGACTATTGACTAAAGCAGGGAACTACAATTTCTTGGAGCAGAATACGGAAATCGAATTCACAAGGCCCTTTAAGAATTGTTCTAACCCCAAAGGGCAGCATATTATAGGAGAAAGGGCACAGCTTTGGAAGCACTCAGCCCTCTGGTTCATTTCAGCGTGGATGCTTCCAGGTATGCGAGTTGAGCAGGTGACCACACCCCTCTGAGCCTCCATGTCTTCCTGTATAAAAAGGAAGATAACCGTACCTACCTCACAGCATATAAGAAAGACTATTACAGTTATGAAGATGATGACGATGTCCTAGTTCGACCCAAGATGCAAAAATCAGTACATATAATAGTCATTAGGAGCCTCAGATTTGGACCCAACAGACCTAGATCCTCATATGGGCCCACAAGTAGCTGTGTGTTACCTTCACTAAGTCCTCCGTCCTCTCTGTAAAAGAGGACAGTAGTACCTATTCCATCGGGTGTTAGAAGTATTGAAAGAAAACCTACATAAGGTACACAACACAGTGCCTGACATACAGTACCCAGTCAGTCCTTAATAGGCGCTATCCGTAGTGGTAGTAATAGTATAATATAAAGGTTTTCATCGGTCAAGAGAGCACAGTCAAGAGGAAGGACTCGCACACCCAGTGCGGAGATGGAATGGTCTTGTGTGGTCAGCCAGTGCCCGGCACCATGCAGATCTAAGCAAGAGTGGGCACGTGCAGGAGCTAGCGCAGGACCCAACCCTGACATGGAGTCTGCTATTTCCAACCATGTGCCATTAGCTACAGTGTGCTTTGTTTTGTTTTGTTTTCAAAGGCTGAAGGTTGAGACGTAAGTTTGCCCATATATTCAGCTGTTTCTCTTGAAGTCACTCGAATAGTCAAATATCCAATCTAAGGGGAAGCTTTGAGGCCGGACTCCCCTGGAAACTGAGACCCAGTCACAGGCAATGGCTTGCCCAAGGCACAGAAAGTCAGTTGCATTGTAAGAAATGGGTTCCAGAATCCACAGCTATCAAGAGGGGCTCTTCTCACGGCAAGGCACCATATGGCTGGTCCTTTTACAGAACTCATTACATAAAGGCCAAACGAGGATTCTCCCAAATTTGGGTGAGCCATTGTTGCATATCTTCATTTAGTTTCAAAGTAACCAGCCAAAATTTGCTCCAATGGCAGGTGCAAACATGGGTTTCGTCTGTGCTTCTGTTCATTCAAAGCTGGACTCTCGTTTTTTTATGCACCAGTTGAAGGAAACAATTACATGGTTAATCCAAATGTCACGCACGGACATCTGGTTTTCCATGACACTAAATAATTCTCCGAATTTTATGAAGGCTGGGTCAATATTTGAAATCACACACATATCTCACATTCCTGAACACTGAAAAGACTCAGGGATACAAGGCAAGCCCTCTGGAGTCCTGTCTAGACACAACGGTAACATTTCAGGTAAATGCCACCAGATGTACACCGATGCCTGTCTGAGGGTGTAGATCCAGGTTTAGGTGGAAGCTGGGGAAGACCTGGCTTCCCAGCAGTCCCTACAATAGGACCTTGGAGCTAGTGCTGACAAGAAGTTCAGCATCAGCACCGGGATGCATGGGGTACTGTCACCAGAAGGCCAGGCTCCGGGGCATTTTAGTTCTCGGGTCCATTTTGTACCCACACTCCCTGTGGGTGAAAGTGACAAGCTGCAGCATGACTGAAGGAAAGGGGCTGGAATGGCAAGGAGGAAGAGGGCGTGGCCTGCTGAGGTGTGGCTGAAGACCCAGGGCTATTTCTTAGCAAGTACCAGGATGATGACGGTGATTGATAACCACAGTAACCATCATTTATTGGCCACTTCTATACCAGGCACAGCACGCGATGCTTACATGATCTCGCTCTTCAGCTATAACACAGGGTGAAGGGAGTGGCCCCCACCGGCAGATTTTAACCTGACTTGTTCAAACCACGTAGCCAGGAGGCGGTGGAGCCAGAATTCAAACCCAGGCCATCTGGCACCAAAGCTTGTGCCTTAGCCACTGCGCTCGTTACGGCATTATTTCTCGTTCAGAATCATCAGGACTTCCGGCCAAGAGGAAACGTTGGGGTAACGAGCTGCATAGCGCCAGCGATTTGAAGCACTGCAGTACGATGAGGGAGAAGATTCAGCCATTCTCATGGTGCCTCAGGGCCCTTGATGACGCTAGTCAAACCTGGTTCCGATGGCTTGAGCCAACCAGGCTCCAGTAATTGCTAAACAGATGCTTTCAGCATCAGCTGGTTGTCTGGCTTCCCAGGCTACAGTGCTGTGGTTCAGCCTTCCTGAGTGACTCCACCAGCTCAGTCAATCAAATAGCCTTTCCGTCCGACACTTGGTTGGCTGGATCGTTTTTGCACTCCCTGACCTGTTTGACTGCACGGAATACACTGACGGGCTGCCTCAGGGTGATGTCAACACAGCGCCCCCCCGCCCCCCCCCCCCCACCAATAGCTCTCTCTCTGTAAGCCCCAAACCTCAAAAGCCCCAAAGCCAAAGATCTGTTTCCACCATGTGCCCAGCATACTTTCAGATCAAAGAAATGCATGAATGGAGGGCAGGCAACAAACATAAACTCACCCGCAGTTTAAAATCACTTAAAATTTGCCATAAAACTGCTTTTGCCGTACTATTCTGAACGTACTTTGGAAATCGTTTTTAAGTGCATGTGAAACTCCGTAATCTGCGAGGAAGAACCAGATGCTCGGACTAACCCGTGGAGTCAAAGACAAAACCATCAGTGCCCAGCGGCCTTATAAGGCATAATGAGAAGAGAATTGCCTCAGCCAGATACTTTTACCTTTACCCACGTTTGATGTCGAGTCAGACAAAACTCAGACTGAGTCAAAGCGCCAGGCAAGGGCAGAGTTAGCATCTCTCTCACAATCTGTAGTATCTCAAACCTTCACAGAGTTGGGGGAAATGCTGAGAGTCCCAACTTAGAGGATGACCTCTTTTTAGAACCCTCTAGAAAGTAACTGAGACTCAGGAGTGAACACATTATCACTTTCTACTTAGGCAGGTGGTTTTCAAATCTGGCTGCACACTAGAATCATCTGGAGAGTCTTTTAAGAACTGATGCCCAGGCCTGACCTTCGAGATTCCAATGTAAATGGTCTGTGTAGGGCCTGAGTAGCATTTTTGTCCTCTAGCTCTGGTATCAGTTTTTATTATTTCTTATCTAGAATCTTAGATTAACTTTCGATTTTTTGTAAAAGGCTTTGAAGTGCAGTAAGTGTTAAGAATGACAGACATAGATGAGTAAGAATTTGAAAGCAAGCTACTTGTCTCCTGGGACCTATCATCAGCTGTCCCTCCTCCTACAGCTTTGCTACGGTGCAAAAAGGAGACGTTTTGCTCACTTCCCTGAAGTAAATGAGTCTAAGGCAAGAACACCGCCTCCAGTGACCCAGGATCCCGCAGGTACACGGCTTTTAGGAAGCGGAATACCCTTAAACGCAAACCTGTGGGGCTCACTAGGAGGTCAGAGAACCAATATGTCATTTAGTTCAAAGAGGAGCTGTATTCTGACCTAAAGCTCTGGCTTCCTCATTACCAACCCACCCCTGCCCTGCCCCCCACCTCTGCCTTGGAAGATGCCTCTCTCGCCTGTAACGTTCCACGAAGGACAGAAGAATTGGGCCATGTGAACCACCCCTGTCCGTTTTCTGGAATCTACGATTATAGGCACCCAAAAGAAACGCACCGTAGGATTGTACCGGGGTGCCCCCTGGCAGACGCACCATCACAGAGAAGGCTATTCACGATTTGAGCCAGCAGAGTCCCAGGAAGCGCTATGGCCAACAAGTAACAAAGAGCTCATTTGGATTTCCTTTTTCTCCCCCTGGAGTGGCTGCTTTTCTAAGCCAGAGGAGGAAACAAGAGTCACCCTTTGTAACCATGGGCAGCTAAGTCCTTGGTCGTTCAAGAAACATTGACTGTCTACTCTGGGCCAGATCCTGTGCTATGCATTGGAGACACGGACAGGACGCGGTCCCCGTCTTCGAGAATCTCACAGTTCAGCGAGGGAGACGGTTATGTAAACAATGACATACTGTGTAATAAGGGCTAGGGTGGGGAGATCCTGTTCAGCTCCGTCTTGGAAATCGGGAAATGCTTCCTGGAGGAGGTGAGACCTAAACTGAGAAGACCCCCTCCTCCCACGATGCAAGTCTGAGGACAAAACTTGTGGCCAAGGAGGGCTTGGATCAATAATAAGCCTTTGTCCACCTGAATCGCCTCTGTAACTGAGGAAGTGTATTGATTGTCTACTTACAATGCATATGAAATAGGCAGCAATCTCCCTGCTAGGGAAATGTGACTGGAAAGAACTGAGGCCAGTTACCCGGAGGGCGGGGAGCGGCAAGAAGGGCTGCTCCTCTTCTCCACACCCCTCCCTATCGGCAGCAATTCCAGCATCTGGCCGGCCCCTCCAGGAGAAGAATCTGATGCTCTTGCCCAGGCTCTTGAGAGGGACTGTGGGACCGGACTGAGAGAACCCTGACTTCTCCTCCTGGCTCTGCCTCCATGAGCCGTGTGACCATAAACAACTCCCTTTCCCTCTCTGGACACAGGCTTTCCCATTCGCGCAAGGAGGGGGTTGGGCTCAGTGCTTTTCTCCATGGCCTTTCCCAGTCTTTGCGTGTTTAGATTCTTGGCTCGTCCAACGTAGGCAGACACGGGGCAAAAACAACAACCCAGCCGGTCAGCACAGTGGCCTCTGCCATCCCATCGTGGGTGCTGGGGCCCCCGGAGGATGCTGGTCCTCGAGTCTCCACACCCCCCAAGTTGGGGGTTGACGTTCTGCTTCCCACTAGGGTAAGGAAACAGCCGGCCTATGAGGTGTGGAAAATAAAGCCACGTGAAAGGCATGCCATCAGTGACCACGGTCCTACACGATTTTCTCTCGTTTAAAAAAATAGGAGAGAAAAGATGGACATTGTTTCAAAATAAAGCTGCTGCTTCTCTGCCACAATGCACGGGCCAGTCAGCATGCCTGTGAATCAGACATCAAATATTTTCTTTCTTCCCCAACATAGCCCCCCCCCCCCCCCCCCCCCCCGCTGTGGGATAGCAAGAATAGCATTAAGGGAGACTACCCTATAACAGCTAAGGTGAGGTTCCAAGCTGCCAATCAGAAAAGAAGCGATTCCAAATCCTATAGCCATTACTGTCTACCTCTTTTCTTTTGAAGGACCCTTTGATTTCTTTCTTTCTTTTCATCTCCTTTGGCTTTTCAACCCGACCCCGAACACTTCGGTGATACTCAGGAATTCGTTAGGAGTTAGCCTCTTGTTAAGCCTCACTCAGGAAAGGAAAGGACCGCCGGTAATGAGACCAAAATAAATCTTCTCAGATTTAACTCCTCTCTCCCACAAAGCTGCCGTCCTTGGCTGCCACACTGTTGCCACTATTTAAAGGAAGGCGGCTACATACCAACCTTCGGCGCCCAAGGAGAAGCCGTGCGCAGTTACACACACTTGACTCTCTATAAATGCTGACCAGGAAGGGGCTGCAGCCTCATAGATCACAGTTGGGATGAACCTTTCGACAGCTAGATGCCCTTTATTTAGTCCATTCCCTAGAAAACCACCATCCATGGGAGGCCTCTCATCTCTTACCTAAGGTTCCCCAAATATATCAAATGGGAGCATGCCTTTCCCGACACACTTCTCCCTGCTTGGAATAGCTTTCCCATCTGACCCAGCTCAGATATCACCTCCTCTGAGCAGCCTTTCCTGACCCTCTGCCCTCCCAAGCAGAAGTCATGCTTCCTTCCTTTGGGTTCTCATTGCACACTTTGTTCTTGCCGCTATCATGGTACTTATTACATTAGAGCCAGTTGGTGACCTGCCTGTCACTCCTGGGAGACTGTGAGCTTCTTGAGGACAGGGGCTACAGCTGATGTTGGGATATGTAACTTTGAGCTCAGCCCATAAAGTTTCAGAACTCGGGGTGCCTGGGCGGCTCAGTCGGTTAAGCGTCCGAATTCGACTCACGTCGTGATCTCACGGTTCATGGGTTTGAGCCCCAAGTTGGGCTCGCCGCTGTCAGCGCAGAGGCCGCTTCGGATGCTCTGTCTCCCTCTCTCTCTGCCCCTCCCCCACTCATGCTCGCGCGCGCGCTCTCTCTCTCTGTCTCAAAAATAAATAAACATTAAAAAAAAGTCTTAGAACGTGCAGAGTGGTAAACGCAGACTTCAGCAGTGAAGTCATAAGGCAGTCCTTTACAGCTATAAAGTCCTATGCCTCTGAAAATGAAATGTGGACCCACAGACACACCTGATCTTAGGGCTTGGGATGGTACATATTCTGGCCACACGAGACTACTGGATAGGAGATACGGGACAGAAAGAACTATTCCCTTAAGGAAACTCGCCAGATGGTTTGCAATCAGGCTCAAGCACTAGTTAAGGTGGACCGACACAGGGCGTCTGTGCTGGGCAGGAAGCTGACCAACAGCTACGAGCCGCGGGGGCCAGTTTTGAATCGGGCGATTCTTTACAGTCACTGCAGCCTGGCGGGGGGAGGGCCACTAGCTACAGTCGCTTGGCTGTAAATAAAATATCCCCTGGAACGAAGCATTTTAATTTGAAGTGATTCTATCAGGAGCAGCTGACAAACCTTTCAAGGAAACTGGCAGTGTGAAGGGGAACCTCTATACTAATAGGAAAGGGGCTTTGAAAAGAGCTAATGAAGTTTTAGCACGCAGCCCTGAACACGAGCTAGGCGCATCCGGATACTGGTCAGTGTGTTTCAGAAACAAAGCAAATGAAGCCGGCCGGGGGCTTTAGGAGTCCACACGTCCCAGCTCCCTTCTTGAAGTTTCCTGTGAAACCTCAGGAGCCAACAGCCTCCTACACGCCAGCCTCCCACAACAATCTGTGGGGACGGGGCCTTATCTCCAGACCGGACGTGGTCCAATCTGGGCCTGTGT
Organism: Panthera onca; assembly: GCF_046562875.1. Lineage (NCBI taxonomy): Eukaryota > Metazoa > Chordata > Mammalia > Carnivora > Felidae > Panthera > Panthera onca. The sequence goes on along the minus strand of NC_138357.1, from coordinate 19,758,018 downwards.
CCTTGTAACACCTTCCTCCAATTCCAGTGCCTGGAACACTCCCATGAGCCTCCTAGGTTCTGAAGCGATGTTGACTGACTTGAGTTTTTGGAGGAGGTGTTTTATTTTTCAGAAATAAAGACGCCACTCACCCGAAAGAGCCAAGGGAAGTCTGCAGGCCACCTCGCCTGGTCAGTATCAAACCAACAGGAAACAGGGTAAGGAGTGAGCAACTAAACCAAAAGCCACAAAATCTATTTTTAGGACTACAACAGTATGTGGGTTGTACATAGTGCTCCTAGCTTTGGTTTTTTCTACAGGCATCTGTTTGGGGTTTCTTTGGCTCGGGTACTTTATTTCCGTGGTGCGATGGGCCGAGGGTCTGAGAACTGGGTAGGATAACTGGGATGCACATGCGCAGTTCCCCAAACAGGCATACCATTGTCTGCAGAAGGAAAAGGGGCTCTCAAAATGCTGTGATTTAAGAAGAACCCAGGAAAATTGCCCCGTCCCCAAATTCCCACCCCCCGAGCACCGCCAACCTGCAGCTGGTACCTAAAATTATACTATTAACACATCAAGCCTTTGGCTTTAAGTATTTATCCATGCGTTTGAAGGCTGAATGCATATCTCTCGAATTTTTACTCAGGAAGCCAGAGACTATACAATAAGCCACAAACACCAGGTTGCATGATCTTTTGCCACTCAGCTCCCAGAGAGCATGGCACCCAGCTCTACACAGGCTGTGGAAGGCGGGTCAACTTGGGTCAACCGGCGTATGAGGTCCACGACACAGACGCTAATCTAAAAGTGGAAAGAAGTCGGGGCACCTGGGTGGCTCAGTCTGTCGAGTGTCCGACTTCGGCTCAGGTCACGATCTTGTGGTCCGTGAGTTCGAGCCCCGCGTCGGGCTCTGTGCCGACAGCTCAGAGCCTGGAGCCGCTTCAGATTCTGTGTCTCTCTCTCTCTCTCTCTGACCCTCCCCCATTCATGCTCTGTCTCTCTCTGTCTCAAAAATAAATAAACATTAAAAAAATAAAATAAAAGTGGAAAGAAGAGAAATCACAGGTTCACGGGTCCTTGTAGAGCAAACCATATGGAACATTCACAGGCCAAGGGTTTGTTCTGGAAATGCTCTTCGTGGTTTCTTGATTCACAGTCTACTCATCCACAGCTCAGCCCAACCTCTGGGTACACAAAGGAAGATCCGGGGAGCGGCCAGTTGCCATTCTGGATCCATCCCATCCCCAAATAACCCTCAGGAGCGCTGTGCCCCACAAGGGCAGGGGCTGCTTCCTGTGGCAACCGATGCTTCTAACCCCCACTTTTCAATGAGGTCATCTAAACTTCAGCTGCACGGTCCAAAAAAAAAAAAAAAAAAAAAAAAACAATGGAAAGAGTTACGATTGTTATTAAGATGAAAGTCCATCAGCACCCTCTCAGGACTGCACCTGGAAAGGGAGGGCAGGATGCTGCCGGTTCTCAGGGTTGCCCCTGGCTCCCAGGGACCTGGGTGCAAAGCCCAGACAGGGTCATCACACATTCCAAAAGCAAAATAATACAATATGCAGCCTGACCGGGCAGGGGAGAAAGGAGGGGCAAGCCACCCCCTCCCACGTTGCCCTCCTCTGTAATCCCTTCTTGACCAAGGAGCCCACCCTCCTGCTCACAGGCCCGGAAAAGGAAGGATACGAAACCGTGTTCCTACGGGATACCACCTTAGAATGCCATTATTTTCCCTACAGTCCCTTCCAGGATTCTCCCAAGAGCAAGATTTTGCTCCTCGGCTCTTTCTCATTTATTGATCAGCAAGAAGGAAACATCCCTGTGAAACTGGCAGGCCTCCCGTGACATATCGCCAGAGTAACTCCTGGGTCGGTGCGCTAGAGGAAGTGCCCCCTACCTCAGCCCCAAGCGACAGAGTTGGGTCACGGTGGCCACCCTCCATTAAGCACCTCTCCCGTGCCAGGCACCGGCTCAGTGTGTGAATGAGCCCCTTCGATCTCTCGGCAAGTCTACAAGTGTCGCCATTTTCCAAAGAAACAGGTTCCGCTGGGCTAGGTGACTTACCCAGATCACACAGTTAAGAAATCCTTGAGCTGGGATCCAAACGCAAGGCTGTCTGAAACCAGAGCCAGTGTTCTTCTACGTGAAACCGGATGGAGCGTCTGGCATCCACTTTCTAGCACTTCCCCCGCTAACCCCCAAGTGGCAGAGCTGTTAAAGAACAGACACCAGATTCGGCCCCTTATTCCAATGGCAACCACACTGCCTGGCTTTGAAGGATCTTCTTACAGAGACACCCGTCACAGATGAGATGGTACACTGCGTTAGTGTCCGAGCCACTCACTCCCGGATCCCGATTCCCCTCAAAACAAATCTTTCCACCAAGTCAAGTCAGCTCAACATTGTGCTTTCATTGATGCAGTTTCACCTGAGGGAATAAAGTGAAAGCAGTGTCTCTACCCAGCTCTCTGCCACTTGGCTGGAAGCCTCTCCACCCCTAGGAACTGGGGGGGGGGGGGGGAGGGGGGCGGAAGTGTGGGGAGAGGTCTATACCTAAGACATTATGTCTTAAATGGAGACGTGTCCCCTCTTATCGTACCGATGTGCAAAGAAGGAGAAGAGGAAAGAGTAACAGGAAGGACGAAACCTTCTAGGGCAAAGGTCCAGGCTTCCCGAGCTCTATCTGAGGGGCAGAGCCAGACGGCAAAGACGGGCTATGCCCTTTGCGAGCACGGCTTTCTTTCGTGGGAATAAAGCAGCCGCAGGAAAAGCTCTGGCTAGCTGGGCACAGAATGGCCACCCTTGTTGGACCACACGCTGTTTCTGTGGCTTACTCTTCCAACCGCCGCCTGTCGTCTTCACCGGGCTGTATGGCTGCAGCTGTCGGAAGTGCACGCTAAGCTTTTTCTAAAGCCAGTCCTCGTCAGAAGCCAAGGAGTAGAATTCAGCTTACTCTAAGGAGAAGCTTCTGGAGGGAAGAGTACTATGGTTTTATTTATATACAAGAAGAGAGAAGGCAGGCCAAGAGGGCGGTGTGCACGGTTCGGACTCCAGAAGCCTAACTCCAGCAATTTGTTCTGCACTGGAGAGCTGGGCAGGGCTGGGGGGAGGCGAGGGAGGCGCTCACCTCGGGAGTACCATTTAAGGGGGCACCAAAACACTCAGTCGTCAAGACACTTTTTAAAATAAGTGTTTGCATTTTCGAATAGTTTCAGATTTACAGAAAAAAACCGTGATGAGTACAGAAAGCTCCCACACGTTCCACACTCAGTTTCCCCATTATTAACATCTTAGATTAGTAAGGGACCTTGGTCACAGCTAACGAGCTAATATTGATAGGCCATTATTAACTGAAGCCTATACTTCATTTAGATTGCCCTTAGTGTTGACTTTTTTCCATTGCAGGATCCCACATTACATTTAGTTGTCAGCCGTGCATCCCCGTAGGCTCCTGTTGGCTGTGACAGTTTCTCAAACCCGCCCAGTGTTCGATGACCTTGACAATTTTGAAGGGTACTAGCCAGGCATTTTTGTAGGATACTCCTTCGTATGACTTTTCCTGATTTTTTTTCTCATGCTTAGACTGGGGCTATGGATGAATGGGAGGAGGACCACAGAGGTCAAATGCCATTCTTATCACATCATAGCAAGGGGACATGCCATCGACATGATTTATGACTACTGGGTTTGGTCTGGATCACCTGGCCGAGGTAATATTTGCTAAGTTCCCGCACAGTAAGGTTGTTTTCCTTCGTCTTTCCACACTGTACTCTTTGGGAGGAAGTCAGTATTTACCACTCATACCTAAGGAGGACGGAATTAGGCTCCGACTCCTTAAGGGCAGGGAATCTACACAAATTATTTGAAATTTCCCTGCATGGCAGACTTGTCTTTTCTCACCCATTTACTTAATCACTTATTTGTGTCGATAGGGACTCGGATAATTATATTATACTTTTGGGTTATACTCCAATGCCACTTTATTTGTTTCTCAAATTTTTCCCTCTTTGCCCATTGATAGCTCTTTCAGCTGGCTCCTGTGCCACACCGTCATCAATGTTTCGTGTTTGGTTTTTGGTTTTTTTTTGTTTTTTTTTTTTGCACTTCTTTGCTTTCTGGCACTACAAGGTGCTCCGGACTTGTCTTGTATATTTCTGCCCCAGATCTAGGATCAGCCATTTCTCCAAAGAGCCCTGGTTGCTTTCACTGGGGAACAGTATTAGCAACCAAGCTGTGGGTGCCAGTTGGATAACTAATGTTGTAATGCAATATAAAAAAAAAAATCAAATCACCCAACTCTGGCCTGCAGGCTGTCTGGTTGTTTTGATAAATAAAGTTTCACTGCAACCAGGGCTGGCAGTGAGGTGCAGCAAGGGAGGCAGGGGTGTCCAAATGCAGAGTTGGAGATCGTCTTTATTTAAAACTTGGACATGTGGTTCCTCATGGAGTTCTCTGCATTAATTTTGAGTCTTTCCAACATGTCATTAAAATATTCTTTGTTTTGATTACTGAGGTTTTTAGCAACCCCTTCAGTTTTGTGCCCGAGGTGAGCGTCCCCCCACATCTCATCTTAGTCCAAGCCCTGTTAGCAAGCAAGCGGGCCAAAGGCCAGTGCCCCCGCTGAACTTGTGACTGCTTCTTAAGGGTGCAGCTTACGGCCTACATCTGGCCGGCCACCAGGATCTCCAGAGGAGCTGTGTATTAAAACTACAGATTTCCAGACCTCACTGCAGCCCTCCCAAATCGTACTTTCTGGGAGACGGTTCAGGAACCTGCTATTTTAACAACGAGTCTGTGACAATCATCCAGGCCGACACCGGTTCTAATGTTTGGGAACCATCAAGTTGAGCCATCTAACACAGGTCGGTGGCTATGTTATGGGAAGGTGATGGGATAAAAGCATACTCCAAAATTATCACGCTCACCTTTGTGTTTAATGATGACATGTGTTTTAGAATTTCAAATAGTATTAATGCAGCAGCGAGGGAGCGTACGTGGGCCTCCGGTTGGGATGTGGGGCTTTAAAGTGCTTGTGCAATATTGATCCTGAGCACATACGTCTGGGCGTCCCGAAAGTTCCATGTTGGGTTCCTGGAAGCTGGACTGAGTCTGGGCCCTGAGCATCTCCTCTTCCAAGTGGAGGGGAATGGCTGCTCACTTTGGGCTTTCCCTTCCTCAGCCCACAAGTATTTGTCAAAGTCTCTTGCTGACCCATGTGTCCCTTGAGCGCTCACTCCTCCCTCCCACTTCCTTTGCCCCTCGATCCGTGAATCCTGCCCCTCTTGTTCTCTTTGCTCTGGCAGGCACTCTTTTCTCAAGGTTGTTCACACTCCTGGGTGTGCCCCTGCCTGGGCTTTCTCTACCCCTCTTGTCTGGTTCTCTGCCTCTCCCACGTGCTCATGCTGTCTTGCTCCCACGCATGCCTGTGACGTGGCTTCCTTTCTCACTCTCTTATACCCTCTAATTGCTCCCCTCCCCTCCCCTCCCCTCCCCTCCACGTTGCTCTCCCTCCCTTACACTCTCGCTCTGCCATTCCCCTATTTGGCTTGTGTACCTGCGTGTCTCTCTTTAGAGCCAAAGAGTCAGTTCCCTAAACCCACAAGGTTCCCCAGAGCAGAAAAAATTAGAACAGCTCCATAGGGGAAAACAAGAAAGGGTTTTTGTGTTTGTTTGTTTTTTTTTTTTCCATCCACCACAGGAAAAATACCACTGGGTCCAAGGCTCTCACTAGTGAGCTCAGAAAAGTCTTAAAACCCTTGGGGCAAAAGGTGCTGTTCAGGATATAGATGCGAAATCTAGCATTGTCCGTTATAGACAAAGGAGGCAGCCTCATTAGAAGCAATCAAAATGACCAAAGGGGAAAACCACTTCACAAGGAGTGTCCCCCGGGAAGCTCTAACAGCTGGGGCTGCATGAGACTAATTGTGGAACTCACCCTTAGGAGCAGGAAGCTGAGGCTGAGGGCGGAAGATGTTTAACTCACCTCAAACGTGTTAGTAGCAAAAGAACTTCCCCCAGGAGAAAGCCAGAGTCTCCGAGAAGCAACCGGCAGAGAGGAGAGACCTCAGCAGAGTTGCACAGCTGCTAGAGGATTTCAGAAAGCAGCCTCAAGGATGGAGCTACTGGATAAGCCTTTCATTTCTAGCACCAAGACATCAGGACAGGCTGGGAGGCTCACTTAATTACCTCTGGAAACCTCTCTCTCCGCCACTCGCTGCCAGGGACTAGAGGAGCATGGTTTGTGGCACTTAGGCAGATGCTGGGTGGGCTGTGGGTGTGGAGAGACTGCAGAATGGGGTGGGGACATCCTGGAAAGCAAGATGGGGAGGAAGGGGAGGGATCCCCAGGTAGAGGCTGGCCTACTGTGTGTGTGTGAGTGTGTGTGTGTGTGTGTGTGTGCGCGCTCATGTGCAGCCCTCCTCCCTTCACCCCTCCATAAGTGAAAAGTTAACTAAAGACCCAGTTTCAGGAAGGGGAGATTTAGGCGATGCTTCGGTGTTTTTATGATACTTCTACAAGTCTTCTTGAGACAAATACATGCCAGGGGCCAAAATAAGACTTGGGCTGTTCAGAAACTTTCCCCTTTGTTTGGAATATTTGCCTTTTAAGAGAGATTTAACCAGTATGTTCGTGGCTCATTTATAGGAATCTATCTAACTGCAGTGACATAAAAAAAAATCATTCAATTTCCAAAATGCAGTCTGATTTATATTAAGCTCTTTCCTCCAGGAACAGAAAGGACTGATTCAGCGGGAGTCACTAAATCTCCTGCCCTGTGAACAGGAGGCAAAATTCATTCTTCCCCAAATGAACAAACAGGACAAAACAAAATACCCTTGAGCATGAAACCTTCAGAAATTTCTATTTATTCAAACCCAGAGATGGGTCTTCAAGAACACTTTTTGACTTTAATCTCATGGATGCAGTTGAAGCTAAGAATGTCAAAACTAGTCCTACAATTTCACTTAATACATTTTCAATCAAAAATAATGGCCATCTACTTAAAACTCTTAGTAAAGCGGGAGCTGCGTACACACGAACAGAACAGAGTGTGAAGTCCTACTTCGGGGTCACTACTCCTCAGTGTAACTTCTTGATACAACTTTAGTGAATAATCAGAGTATTCCGATCCCACCTCCCTCCACAGGACTCCTGAGAGCAGTGCTTCTCTAAGTTCAGTTCAAAGACCAACTGTATCAGAGTCACGTGGAGGTGCTCGCTCAAGAGTAGTTTCTCTGGTCCCACCATCATTCTGATTCTGGAGGAGTAGAGCCCAGGAATCAGAATTTTGAACGGATGCCCCGAGTTACTCTAATGCAAAGGGAAGTGTGAGGATCGCAGACGTCAAACAGAGACCCCACAGAGAAAGCACATTCAAATTACAGACATCTCTTAGGTGTCTACTTCTAGAATTAATATGCAAGGTTGCCAAAATGTGTCAGTCTTCCCTATTCCATTTTTTTGTCTTATACACCATGGCAAAGTTGCTTAAGGCAGGGACGTGGTTTCTTAGGAAGAAGTTGCTTTTATAAAAGACAATACAAGTGTCCTTCCACAGATGAATGGGAAAAGAAAATGCAGGAGATATATATATATATATCTATATATAGATATATATATCTATATATAGATATATATAGATATATAGATATATAGATATAGATACAGATATAGATATATACATATATCACACACACATATATATACATGTGCATATATACATACATACATACATATATACCCATCCCCCACACATGCATATACACACTGGAATACTAGTCAGTCATAAAAAATAAGGAAATCCTGCCCTTCGCAACAACAACACGGATGGACCTTGAGGGCATTATGCTAAGTGAAATAAGTCTGACAGAGAAAGACAAATACTGTGTGATCTCACTTACAATGTAATCTTAAAAAAATAAAAAAGAACGCCTAGAAACGGAGATGAGATTCGTGGTTGTCAGAGGTGGGGGCTGGGGAGTGGGGGGAATGAAGTGAAGGGGGTCAAAAAGTAAAAACTCCCAGTTAGAAGACTGAATAAGTTCTGGGGACGTAATGTACAGCACGACGACTATACTTGAACAATACCGTATTGTATATCTGTAAGTTGCTAGGAGAGTAGATCTTGAAAGTAAGTTCTCATCACAACAAAAATGATTGTAACCATGCAAGGTGACAGATGTTAACTTATTGGGGTGATCACTTCACGATATGTACAGATGTCACATCGTTATGTTGTGCACCTTAAATTGTTTTCAATGTTTATTTATTTTTGAGAGAGAGGGAGAGAGAGAATGAGTGGGGGAGGGGCAGAGACAGAGAGGGAGGATCCAAAGTGGGATTCAGCGGGACTTGAACTCAAGAACTGTGAGATCATGACCTGAGCGCAAGTTGGACGCTTAACCAACTGAGCCACCCAGGGGCCCCTACGCCTTAAATTTATACAACGTTATCTTTCAAGTTTTGCAGAAACTGTGAAAAGCACAGCAACCAAAGGGACCGGCCTGGAAGTCCTGAACCCCGCAGCGGGCACGAAACCTGCCTCAGGGAGGACTGTGCCAAAAGCCTGCTGAAGTCAGGGCGCTCTCCCTTGGCTGCCACGGCCCCACAAGGCGAACAGGCCAACACACAGGGTCTTCGCGTACACTCGCCACATCCAAGAGCATTTTTGCCAGTGTGCCTCCTTAAACGTCTGTCCCTCTCCCCACTTCTTGAGGACCGGAGCTTCGCTCCTTCCTTGTCTGCAGCTGACTCCGGCACACACAGCCCGGTGCAGGAAGCCCCTGCACCGTCCCACTGAAGAGAGCAGGCCCCAGGCTGCACCCAGTGCTGACATACTAGGCCTCCCCGCCCGGGGTGGTGTGAGGAAATCGGCAGCTGCAGAAACAACCAGAAACTTCAAAGGGTCGCATTTGCCCCGAGGGTTATCTGGAACAGAACTCCTTCCTCTTCTGGAATGTGGCAGGATAGGAAGGAAATGCGAAGAGGCTGACCTGCTCACCCTCGTTCCCGGGCTTTCCCGTAATTTGTTTACAGGGGGTTTCGAAAATCTCCCCCTCCCTTCAGTCAGTGGTGAGGCCCTTTTCTCCTTCAGTCACTGAAGAAAATAACGTGAACTACAACAGACAAGCATCACAGGGACGGTTTCTATGTTGGCCTCAGTGCGAATACATCTCTTCTGATTTTTCACTCTGTTCTCTGAGGAGTCAGTCCTGCAGTATCACAGTGTATTTCTCCTATTCGGGAATGCATTTTTGATGGACTTTTGGAAAACTCTCATAATCTAAAATTCACCTTCCTGAACGCCCTGGATTTCTATACTGACTTGAAATCTGAAAGAAACAGATTTAAAAGCAGATAGTTTAGCTGGCAGGGGTGGGATTGGGAGTGGGGAGCGATTGCTTCATGGGTATGGGGTTTCCTTTTGGGGTGATGCGAGTGCTTTGAACTACACGGCGCTGATAATTTCACAAAATTGTGAGCCTACTAAATGCTACTGAATAGTACAATTTAAAATGGTGAATTGGATGTTATGTAGATTTCACCTCAATAAAAACAGCAAATAATCTGGTAATGGAGAAGCTCGTTCGGAGTCCCGAGCAGCAGAGTAACAGAACCAACACGATATGAAATCTTCCCGTCAAGATCACAGCCAAGATCACAATGTCCAGTGACAACAGCCCACGTTTATTGATTACCACAGGCTGGGCATTCTGCTCAATGACCTGCCGTATTTTACCAAATCTTCACACGGCAATCCTCCGAGGTAGGTTCTGTGAGGAAACTGAGGCTCAGAGAAGTTAAGTGATATGTTCAAGGTCACGCAGCTAAAGAGGAAAGACGTGGCTTCGACTCGTGGCCATCTGACTCCAGTGCGCACGCTCTCTGGAGGAACATGTGACCTGAAGGTTTTGCACACAGGAGGAAGAGTATTCTCTCTACCCATAAAAGCTCAATTCCTTTTTTTAAATTTCTTTTAACGAGCCTTCAGCACGGAGCCCGACGTGGGGCTCGAACCAACAAACCATGAGATCATGACCTGAGCTGAGGTCGGACGCTTTAACCCACTGGGCCACCCAGGTGCCCCAATTTCTTTTTTTTTTAATTGACATATAGCTGACATACAATGTTACATTCATTTCAGGCGTACAACATGGTGATTCCACAACTCTATAGGCTATGCTGTGCTCCCTGAAGTGTGGATACCACATGTCCCTATAGAGTGCTATTGCAGTGCCATTGACTATGTTCCCTATAACGCTCAGGTTCTTTAAATGAAAACCAAAGTGTGCGGGTGAGCACCTGGAAATGGCACACACCACACAAGGCAGTGGGGTGGGGGTGGGGTGAGGAATGGAGTATGTATTCTTTTTTAATTTTTTTTTAACGTTTATTTATTTTCGAGACATGGAGAGACAGAGCATGAACAGGGGAGGGTCAGAGACAGGGAGACACAGAATCTGAAACAGGCTCCAGGCTCTGAGCTGTCAGCACAGATCCCGACGTGGGGCTCGAACTCACGGACCGCGAGATCGTGACCTGAGCTGAAGTCGGATGCCCAACTGACTGAGCCACCCAGGCGCCCTAGAGTATGTATTCTAAGTGAAGAAAAGTTTTAGAAAGGAAAGCGTGTGTGTGTGTGTGTGTGTGTGTGTGCGCGCGTGCGTGTGTGTGTGTGTGTGTGTAGAGAGCCTGAGTGTGGGAGAGAATGACAACTGTTTTGAGTCGACGGAGGGGGAAGGGTTAGTAAATGTCCACCTTCTCACTCTGCTCTCAACACAGAGAACTCACTCGCTCTTAAAGCCTGGACATCCCTCACTTCTAAGGGTGTTTGAGGGAAAAGGCAAGTTGAGGCCCAGGCCAAAAGCAGCAGCTTTTTAACAAAACGTAAGCGATAGAATAAAGTAATAAAACTTGGATAACAAACCAGACCTGCAATTATTCCATTCGGGGTGGTGTGGTTCATATTCAATTCAGCTTAACTAAAATAAAAAGAGAACACTGTTTCTTGGAATAAGACAAGAGGGGGGAAAACCAACTTTCTAGCTAAGAATCTTTCATGTTATACAAGCAATGGGGGTGGGGGGGAACCTTTGCCTCTGCTTTGGAGCTTCGAAGCCTGCAGGGCCCAGGCTAATTGACCCTGGAAACGGTCAGAAAGATGCAGGAAAAGAAACAAAATTACCCTTTACCTGTCTGAGCACAATTCACTAAATTAAAGCACTCCACAGGGAAAGTACATCTGTTCTCCCTGGTGCAGCGCCGTCTGCAAACTTCCAGAGTGAAAAGAAGTTGTGGTTCTTTGGGACTGAAAGGGCCCTGGGAAATAAATGCCCGGAAGTCAATAGGCCTGCCGCTGCTGTGGGAGGGGACAGGCTGCCAATGGAATCCCACTGAGAGAGAAACCCCAGGAGCCTGCCCTGCAGGGGTGAGCGGCACCAGAGCATTCTGGGAAGCCAATCCTGGAAGTGGGCATGGAGTTCTTTGACCCCGAAAGTGTGGATCCCAGGCTCTGCCATTTCTCAGGCCAATCATCGTCCACCAGCGTCTCTACCTCCCTGTGGGCAGAGGCAGATAATGGAGTGCCTGTTCTGGCTCATGCTGCTGCTTTACAAAGGGAGTTTTTCTGTAATTGGTCCATGTGAGGAGACTTATTGCATCTTCTGAACCGTTAGGTCCCGAATGGCAATACCGAAGCACAATGGCTACAGTCGCTGCCTTTGGAGACAGTATATTCATAGCTACTTCCTGCAGAATGACAGGGAAGACAGAAATGGCAAAGCGATGTGTTCACTGGACTTAATGAAAGGTGGGGCTGAATCTTCTGCAAGAACTCCACTAAAGATACCGCTCCTTATATTACACATGAGTCCACAGTGGTAATTCTACCCCACCTCAATTTCCCGGTCTGTACAGTGGGGGGTAATTATCCATATGTCATGGGGATATCGGTGAAGACTGAATGGAATAATGAATGCGAAGTGCTTAACACAGTGGCTGGCACATGGTGAGCTCTCCAGGAATATTAACTATTCTCGATATAAAATGATAATTTATCACTATTATTCACATTTTAAACTAGCTTGTCTCTTCTAAAGAACAGGCATAACTCTATCAGAGGAGTGCTGTATCATCCATCACGTTCCATTTACGGTCTTTGCTTGAATTCGGAGCCACACTGAATGTCAAGTTCACTGATCATTCTAACGCTACTGGATCTTGAGCTCCTTGAGGACAAGGGCTAGGTTTTACTCAGCCCTGTATTGTTACTTGCAGTCCCAGGACTAGTTCACAGTGCTTATGAAATGTCTGAGATGACTTCCATCCCAAGTTCTTGATGGAAAATGACTTCTGCCTCTTCTCTTCTGCCTTTCTTTGACAGGGTCTCAGTTCTCTTTCAAAAATTCAAATTACTTAATAGACAGTTTTTGTAATTTTTTAATGTTTATTATTTATTTATTTATTTATTCATTCATTCATTCATTCATTCATTTAGAGAGAACGAACCAGGAAGGAACAGAGAGAGGGGGAGACATATAATCGGAAGCAGGCTCCAGGCTCTGAGCTGTCAGCACAGAGCCGTAGGCGAGACTTGAACTCACGAACCATGAGATCATGACCTGAGCCGAAGTCAGATGCTTAACCGACTGAGTCACCCAGGGGCCCCTTAAGAGACAGGTTTTTTTTAAAATTTTTTTTAATGTTTATTTATTCTTGAGACAGAGACAGAGCGTGAACAGGGGAGGGACAGAGAGAGAGGGAGACACAGAATCTGAAACAGGCTCCAGGTTCTGAGCTGTCAGCACAGAGCCTGACGCGGGGCTCGAACCCACGAACTGTGAGATCGTGACCTGAGCCGAAGTCAGACGCTTACCCGACTGAACCACCCAAGTGCCCCTTAAGAGACAGTTTTTATTGGAAGCCCCCTCGGGTCCACATTAGAAGTAAGCAGGGAATAAATAATACTATCTCAGATATTTCTCTGCAACAGCCCTACACATCTCACCTAAAAGGGAGAGTGGTGCAGGTCCAAAGGGGTTGGCAGTGTTCCTGAGGGTCCAGAGGGAAAGCACCGTGGAGGTCAGTGAGGGGGGCCTGAGTGGCAGAGGCCATAAAGGACCCAGAAATGGGCCTGTGGACATACTGGTCTATACTGGCATCATGTCAGCTCCTGTTGGCTCTTTCCAGAAGACTGGTGTAGCACAGCATTTCTTTCCCCTTGGGCCCCTGTTGCGAACATAACCCAGGAAGTAAACAGAAAAGTTTCTGACCTTAAAGTTCTTGACCTTTTCAGAAAGGGCAGGGGACACGGAGTTGCCCACAGCATAGCATCATGGTTAAGAACACGAAGTCGGACTGACCGGGTCTGTGTCTGAGCTCTGTCACTCATTATCCTGTAACTCTGAGCAAGTTTCTTAGCCACTCCGAACCTCCTTTTCCTCCTCTGTAAAATGAGGATTACAATAGTAACATTGTCCTAAGTAGCTGTGAACCTTCTTTAAGAATTATGGAAAGCTGCTATAATTAACGGGCCTGCAGGCATCGGCCCTAGGCTTGGATAGTGAACAGCTCAGAAAGAAAGACCCCTGCACCAGGAGCTGTGTGTTCAAATCTTGACACGTGGGTTGTGTGGCCAAGAGTCAGAGATGAAAGGGCACGGCTAATTCCTCCTCTGTAACAAGGTAAAAGCCCAGCTTCTATCTATTTCCCATGATTACAGTTTTAAGAATAGAATGAGCTAATGCGTGCGGAAGTACTTTGTGAAATGTAAGCATTCCGTGCATACGTAAGTGGCAGTCTCACTGGGCATTCCCAGGGAGAGGGAAACATATTTAGCTCATGAATACTTCAGTTTTAATGCTTCTGGGGCTCTTCAGCTATCATGTTGGCGCGTGGAGAAGCAGCACCGAGTTGGACCGCAGATGTCCTCTCTGCTCTCTGATCTTTCCAGGTCCCATCCTGCAGAAGCTTTTAGATGAGCCTGCCGCTTTTAAAGGTTCTTGCCACAAGCCATCAGTTTAGGGATCATCTTGCAGCTGTGACACATCTAATCTTGCTCACCGTGAACCATGCTAGGGCCACGACAGTGTGACTGAGGGTTTGGAGCTGACTGTCACAACTAATGGTTCAGCCCACCAGACTTGGAAGCTGCCTGTGTCACCCCCTGTCCACTTGGCAGATGAAGTGCTATACAGAGTTGTCATCCATCACCAAATAGAAAACGATCTCTCCTGATAGAGATAAAACAATCAATACGTTTGGATTTCAGAGAGAATATGTTTTCTTCGAACAGGTCTTAATCGGCGTATGCTGCGCCAGATAGCACGTTGGGGATGGAATGTGAGCTGTGCGGGAACCAATGTCACCAGTCACCAAAACAGATTTAATAGGGGCAACATATTTCCAAATATATCCTCGCTTCCCGTCTCCTTTTAGACTCTGTGACACAATTCTTCAGCGTGGTTACCTGACTCCCTGGACCGCCAGCATTTCAACGTTAGGAAAGCATGGATTTCCCCCAAAAAGGGATAGCACAATGCTATTTGTGGTAGAATCTCCTGCATTCAGAGCTAAAGAGGACGTAGAGATCTTCCAACCCAGTTTGCTCCTCTTATAAAAGGAACTGAAGTCATAAGAGTGAAGTGACATGCCCAAGGTCACACAGCCTGTCAGTGGCAGAGCTGGAGTTTAAACCCAAGAAATTCTGACCATTTTGGAATCGGACATAATGCAGGAAACCAGCAATTAAAGGCACTGAAACAACCATTGACTTCCTCGTAAACACTGTAAAACTCGTAAACACTGTAAAAGAACACGCTCTCTGCTTCTTATTCTGGATGATTGCTAAGATCTCTTCAGTGATGGCAGTCCAAGAGTTTATGATGTGGCATTTGCACTCCATCTCTCAGATACCAAATCCCTGTTCTATGAAATATAGGATCTGGAGGCACACGTTGTCTATTAACCCTGAAACAGCCGGTTGAAAAGGAGAAAATCCAACTGACGTCCTGTTTCATGTGCCCTGAAGGAAACCATCCCTCATTGAATTCTCTATCAAGTGCCCATGCAGAAATTCCCCACAATCCAAGCTGCCTCCCCTACCCACCACGGGAGGGCCTTTTCCTTCCTTCAAAAACCAAAGGTGCGATTTCAGGAAATGTCTCCCATCTACGATTTCCAAAAACAACAGTACTGGTAGGGGTGGTTTTAGTGGTGTTCCTGCCAATTCCACTCCCTGTGGGTATTTCCTCCAATCCTACTGCAGAAGAAACAAGCCAGAGAAGACCTCCACATCTCCTAATTTTATTCTGCCAGCCCTGACTTGCTCGGGCCTAGAAGAGGAAAGAGGTTCTGGTCTGGTCTATTTCTGTTCAGGATGCTCACACATCAAGAACTTCAGGTCGACACAGAAAATGAGTTTTTGAGAACTACTGAGTACTAAGCACCGTGCAGGAGCTGTGGCTGCACAAAGTAGGAATGCAGATACTGTATAGCCACCACAGCTCCTCTGTCTTAAAGGAACTTGCAGGCCGGGGAGGGAGAGATGTAAACTTCTTACTAGAATTTTCTGCAGAACACAATATCTTCGATGGGAGACACAAGAGGGACAGGTATAAAAGGAACAATGTTTCCAGTTGGGAGGAATTTGGAAACACCTCGAGGACAATAGAGTGTCATCACTAAGCTTTAAAGGGTGATTAAATTTATTTGCAGATGCAGGGACAATCTTCCTTTACAACTAGTTACCTTTTATTAAGCAGCAACCCACATCCTAGATTTTAAAATAATACTAGTTAAGGGAGCCTGGGTGCCTCAGTCAGTTGAGCGTCTGACTTCGGCTCAGGTCATGATCTCATGGCTTGTGAGTTCGAGCCCTCGTAAGGCTCAGTGCTGACAGCTCAGAGCCTGGAGCCTATTTGGATTCTATGTCTCCCTCTCTCTCTCTCCCCTTCTCCTGCTTTCTCTCTCTCTCAAAAATAAATAAACATTAAAAAAATTAAATGTTAAAATAATACTAGCTAACATTTCTCAAGTGCTGTGGGCTCAGCACTATACTGAGCGTTTCACATTATCACATGTAACCATCATAGCAAATTCATATGGCTGGCAGGGACTGTCATTCTCTGTTTTTTAAGGTTTATTTATCTATTTTAGAGATAGAGAGACCATGAGCAGGGGAGAGGTAGAGAGAGAGGGAGAGAGAGTCCCAAGCAGGCTTCCACGTTCAGCATGGAGCCTGACGTGGGGCTCGATCCCACAAACCATGGGATCGTGACCTGAGCCAAATTCAAGAGTTGAACACTTAACCGACTGAGTCACCAGGTGACCCTGTTATTCTCTTTTTAAAATCGAGGAGACCAAAGACCCAGGGACTTCCAGCTAGCCAGTGGCACAGCCTGGAGTTAGCCTCACTCTAGAGTTTCCTAACAACATGCTTTGCATACTCTGGGAATGACTTGGGGAACTTGTTAAAAGCACAGATCCTGAGCTCCAACCCAGACCCAGGGACCCAAATCCCTTCACGTAGGGCCCAGGAATCTGTATTTTAAACACGATTCCCCAGGTGAAACAAACGCAAATGAAGTTTGCAAACCACTGCGATATAGCACCTGTTTGTACGCAGAGAGCTGGGAGAGAAGAACCGAAAACATCAACAGCAGACGCTATTATTGGCCAATGAATTGTTTCATCATTAATTTACTAAGTCATTTGGATTTTACCCTGATATGCTTGATGTCATGTCTAAGAAAGGCAGCGCTAAAAGGCCGCCCATCTGGAACTTGAGGGGAAAAAAGAGTGATAAATGGATGGCAGCCACTAGAAAGGAAAGCAGATCGGGTTGCAGAGGCAGTGGCTCTGGAAGACAGTGTCAGGAAGTGGAATGCGGGGCCCTCGGCAGTCTAATCCTGGCCCCGCCACTAAGTAGGCCATTTGACCCAGAGAAAAATTCAGCTTTTCTAGGGCTCACTCCCCTCTTGGAAAAGAACAGTATGTAGTATATGCAACCCAAGAAACTAGAGCAGTGTAGCAATCAAATAATAGTGACATTGACAATGTGTCAATAAACATTATAGCAATGACGTCCTAGGATTAGAGGCCAATCACCTAGAGATCTTATCTGATTCAGTAGACTGGGCTGGGGCCTTGGATCCTGCATTTCTCCCAAGGTCTCACATGATGTCCATGTGGTTGGTCAATGGACCACACTTTGAGTAGCAAGGGTCTAGCCCATTCTATCATGAATACATAGATCTTAATGGGCTCTAAGGAACTCCTCTTGGTCCATACTGGCTGGAAAATGAGCAGTTCTAAGCCAGAGAACATTCTGTGGTGATGTGGTGGCCATGTACATGTCACCAATTTTCACATAAATTTCGTACCAGGAAACGCATTCAATTCTAATATGATACCGCATATTATGAAGTCTTGCTTCCATGCCTTACAAGATACCTTTAAGGGGCACCTGTCATGTTCCAGTGGTGGGCTGAAGTACTTTCACATGGATTACCGTATTTCATTCTCTCAATACCACTACGCGGTACATAACTGTTTGTTAACCATTTTATAACTGACAGCAATGAGGCCCTGAGAAGTTAAGTAACTTGCCCAGGGTCCCACAACTGGAAAATGACAGAGCCAGGACTGGAACTCAAATCTGTCTGACCTCAATGGACTGATTACCAAGGCCGTCTAGTGCAGTCGATGCAAGATCAGCAGGTTCTAGGCACCCGGGGACTGAGAATATGGCCTCCCTCAAAGAGAGTGCCAATGGAGCCAACTGCTCCAGCAGGCTTCAAGATGGCCGAGAACTTGTACCCTCAAGGAGCAATGCTGGCACTGTGGTAGCACCGGCCACTTCTCCCAAGTGCCCTCTAATGAGCCTCCATGCCAGGTGTGGTGCTCTGTGCTGCTTTGCATACTTAATCTCATGTAATCTTCACTGTTCCCCTTTTATTCCCACTTTTTATACGATGACACCGAACCACAGAGAGGTTAAGGACCTTACCCGAGATGCCACACCTAATAAGCAGTAGAGCTTGGATTCAAAAGCACTCCTGCCTGAACACACAGCCTTTTCTTAAAACCGTAATGTTGTGGCGTTTCCACTTAACTTAGCAGACCCAGCCAGACTCTCTTAGAGATGAAACATCTTCCTCTTTATCCAGAGGGCTTTGGTAATGACCTAAGGCATCCATGCCTGCAGTGGGTTCCACTGGGTCGACCCTCAAGGTGAGTGTCACCTAGTTGGTAAAAGAGATGCCACATACTTCATTACGCCCACCATACCTGCGGAGCCTAAACTGTAGTTTGAGGACATAAATAATTATAAAGATATAAAGAACATGTACTGGTAAGTTCTATAAGGAAAACAGAAGCAAATCAAATCCTTACTATCCCAATCTTCACAAACATCTTGGGAAGCAAGTATTATTAGCCCCATGCGACAGATGAAGAAAATGAAGACCAGGACATCACGAGCCCAACAGCTGAGCTATGTATACCTAGGATTCTGTCACCAAGGTTGGAACTTCTTCCACTGCAGTTTACTGACCATCCAGAATAAGGCACAGCACCTTTGCTTCCTTACCATGCTCAACCTTCAATTTCTCTCACTTTCATTAGGCTTGTCCGTTGGTGTGATACGGTTTTTGTGGACCTTTATTCTAGAACATTCTAAGTTTTCTTTCTCAGAAGAAATGTGTGCACACATAAATCCACGCCATGGGCTTCTTCTAAGCACTCCTTAATATTTTACTTTTCATCAAAATTCTAGGCATAAGCAACATTCAAATGCGGTTCTTTTATGTGATGTGATTAAAAGTCCTGAATAGTGTCTGTATGAATCATCAAGCCTTGTGAAAGCTTTTCTATAATAGCATTCCCCCTTTGAATAATGTGCTGATCCATTGATTAAATCAGTTCCAAAGGTTGAATCAGTGAGGTAAAATTGGCAGGCAGGAAGGTATTACCAGACACTAATTCTCCTTCCTCGGGGTAACCTCTATAAATGTGTAGCAATAGAATAGCTTTGCAATCTTCGGGGAAGTCTTTGGTGCTGAAATGAAACCCATCAGGCAAAGAATACCTTTTCCCAGCCGCGAATTACCCTGTGCTTTATGAGCAACAGGTAAACAAGTAACTTTTGAAAGCAGGAAGACAATAATATTTTCCACTCGGCAAAGGTTTTATTTCACAAAGGCCTGCAGCTTTAGCAGTTTAGAAGAACGGTTAATTTGTCCTCATTCTTCTGAAACCTGGGGGCATTGAATGTGTGGGCTTCAGGAAGGGAGAAGTCAGCACACATCATTGAAATAGACCAGCTTCCACCCTGTAACAGGACAGTGGCTCAGGGGCAAAAGCGTGCTCATCAATTGCATTCTGGAGATATCTACTGCAGCTTCTCCAGCCACTGACTTCTTCTGCCAGGCACTTAGAGCTCTTGAATGCCGTCTCTAATTTCAAACAACAGAAGCTAGTCTTTAGTGATGGCACAAGAGATAAATACCATCCACTCCTGAAAAGCTTTGGGCTTGGTAGACAGTTCCAGGCAAGCAACAGGCACACCCTCAAAACTCCACAGAGACAGAATGCACTCTGGGTGCCCTGAACAAGTGAGTGCAAAGAGGAGAGCGGTGATCAACAGCTGAGTGGACCAGAACTTGCAATGGCTCTGCGCAGCTGACCTTCCTAAGTCTCGGCGTCCTGGGACTTAGGCAGCCAAACCCATCTTCAGCGCTATGTGCCAAGACTCACCTTTCCTGTTGCTCTTTTATGACTGGTGTAGCTCGTGTAGGATATGTTTTCTTGGTCTTCCCCAAAAGGGTTATCAATATCATCGCTATCTTGACGTTGGCGGAGTACTAAGTGTTTTGCATTTATTATTTCATTTAATCCCCACAAAATCCTTGGAAGCAGGCAAAATCACCACACAGCAATGGTAGTTATCATGCCCTGAGAGCTGCCACGTTATGGGCCAGGCACTTGACACACATCATCTCATTTCCTTCTTACTACAACACTGTTATTAACCCCGTTTTGCAGACCAGGACACTGAATATTGGAGACATGATGTACCTTCCCCAAGATCGCTGCTAATATAAGTAGCAGGATGAGAACTGAAACCTTGGTCATTTAGATTCCAGGGCCCACACCTTCCCCTGCTGCTGGATTTTAACCTTTTGAGGGCAAGAACTGTGTCCAGTTCCTCTCTTTTTCACTCCCAGCACCTAACAGGCTCTGACACATAATAGACGATCCATAAACTTTTGGATTGCCTCTCTTTAGGTCAACACTTAGCTCACCCTTAGCTCTGTAAAGATAATTCATAAACTTACATAAATAAACGACCCACACCATTGTTTATCCTTAGCTCCAGACCACAATGCCGCTACACTGCGAGAGCTCTCCTAAGTGGCGTTCAATTCTCCTAAGCTAACTGGCTTCCCCCTAAGTCACTCTGACTCTCCTTGCAAGCAAAGGAATGGACTGATAAGTCTTTCATTTTCTCGAGTCTGCCATTTCATAATTCCCTTCGACCGCATTGGAGAAATACTCACTGCTGGTAGATGCTTCAATTGGCAGAGATTTTCTGAAAGGCAGTTTGGCTAACGTAACAAAAGCCGTAAAAGTGTGTATACCTTTCGACATCATGGTCAAAAGTGTGTTCATTTCTAATAGCAAAACATCTGAAAATATCTTAAATGACCAACAATAAGGAAATGGTAAATTCTGGTAGAACTATTACGCAGCCATTAAAAACATTATTTACATAGAACACCTAATAAGAACACCTAATAAGAACACCTAATAAGAACACTAGTAAGTGGCCAGAGTGTGATGTTTAGTGAGTTAGATGGTCCTGGAGTTTAGAGTTTAGGAGGGGAGACAGATATTAGACCAACAAGTATAAACCTAATAATTATAAAGAAAATTAGGAGCACGTGTATGTATAGTGTGTATCCTAACACAGCTCATGGTGTATAGTAGGTATTCAGGAAATATTTGTTGAGGAAAACAAAGAATGAATGAATGAATGCAAGCAAACAAAGAGTGTAGGACAGTAAGTCGAAATGGAGCTGTCTGGGTCATGAGACTGCAGGTGACTTTTATTTTTTTTATATTTTCTGGGCTTTTAAATTTATTTTTGAACGTATTATTTGTAATATCTGAAACGTATCTTCCTGAAGAGATATTACCTATAAAGGAGGAGGAGGAGGAGCCAAATCTGTTAGTGTGAAGAGAAAACGGGAGTGAGGAATGTAAGAACCCTCTGGAGAACCTGGGGGTATTTTTCAGATCAGAGGTTTTTTCCATAGAGTGACAAGAAGCAGCTGTTGAAACTCCTTCTTTGTCCTCTGCATGTAACTTTAGAAAGAAAGACAACTTTCAGTTCTTCAGTTAGTCCCAAAAGAAAAAAATGGGAAGCAGATCACAAAAATGGCCTTCTTGTCCCTCGTTCAATGAAGGATCAGATCTTACGGTCTAAGTTGGTTGCTTGGGCTTGGGCCCCATGGAACCCCATGGAACACTGGAAGCTTCTGGCATGGAAAACCGGCAAAGCCTTGGGGAAAATACTGTCACCAAATCATCTTTGAAGTAGCTTTTACAATGAGACTTCAAGATATTTTATTTGCCTAAAAATAAAGTATGGGATGAGTTCACAGTTTGTAATTTATGAGAGCCTTTGGCATATATTTGACATCTTCATTTTTATCTCCTCTTTGATGTGACGTATAAATTGATTTTCTTTTTCCACTATCATTGTTCCTGGATTTGTACAACAGAACCCTTTATTTTCAGAAAAGCGATTAGCATGAAATGTGACTTATGGCGTCCTAAACTATGCGTTCTATAAATGGTAAATGGTTGTAATTACTATAAGATGAAAGTCATATATTGGATACATTCTTGTAATTATTATAAAGAAATGGCATGGTCATGGTCTCAAATCAAATTAAAGAGGCATAAAATTCAATTTCATTTTCTCAAGATCTGTGTAAAAGTTGAGCACATACAAAATGTGCTTTCAAATGTAACACACTGGCACAGAAGCAGTCTCTGCACAGACATTGCGAAATGACATATTTCTAGAATTTACCATGCTATATTGAGACCCAGTGTGTGTTTTCTTATGACCACCATACTCTGAATCCGAAAAGTGCTAAAATCTGGCTCAGCAGATCCCCGATCTCTCTTTTTCATTTCCTCCATAAGGAAATACAACACCACCACCTCAGAAAGATGCAAGAAAGAAAATATAGCCCTGGCAAGGACATTTCCAATGCAAAGGAATAACAGTTTAAGCCTTTCACACTTGTATCCCATAAGTATATTTATACCATACACTTATAATTCAAAAGTCAACATTAAATTAACCCACTAGGGTGGCTCTACTAAAAAAGAAAGGCAATAACAAGTACTGGCAAAAATGTAGAGCAGTTGGAACCCTTGAGCATTGCTGGTGGGAATGTAAAATGTTTTCCATGTGCACGCAATATGGAAAACAGTCTAACAGCTCCTCAAAAAGTTACACATAAATCACCATATGACCCAGCAACTCCACTCCTAGATATATACCCAAGAGAAACGAAAGCACATGTCCACCCAAAGACCTATGCGCGAACATTCACAGCAGCACTATTCATAATAGCCAAAAAGGGGAAACAACTCAAATATCCATCAAAGGATGAAAGGAAAAAGAAGATGTGGTATATTCATACAGTGGAGTATTATTCAGCCATAAAAAGAAATAAAGGTCTGATACATGCTCTAACGTGGATGAACTTTGAAAACATTTAGCTAAACAAAAAAAATGAGACATAAAAGACCACGTATTGTATGATTCTAGTTCTATGCAACGTTCAGCATAGGCAAATTTATAGTAAGATAGAAAACAGATCAGTGGCTGCCAGGGGCTGGGGGAGGAGGAAATGGGGAGTGCCTGCCAATGGGTACAGCGTTTCTTTTGGGGGTGTTAAAATGTTCTGGAATGGGTGGTGATTGTGGCACAACTCTGTGACTATACTAAAAGCCACTCAGTTGTGTGGTTTCGAGGGATGAATTATATGTTATGTGAAATGCATCTCAATAAAGCTGTTATTTTTAAAAACGATATTAACTGGACAAGCTGAAAATAAGGATGATTATTCAAATAACATCCATATCAAAAGTTGAAAATTCATTAGCTCAACAGCACATTATTCAAAGGGGAAAATGTTGAGGGTCTAATGTGTGCCAGGCCCTATTCTTGGAACTGAGTGTGACAGCATCCCTGCCCTGATGCAGGGGACATTCTAATGACCTAGCTTTACACATTCTGGCAGATGGGTGTGACTTCAGGTTTGGAGGAACTCCCAAGGGGAAGGTTTGGGGGGTTGAGAGAAGAGCTCTTGAGCCTCCTTGTTCACTTACAAAACGGTGCTATTTTCTCTCTTCTGTTCTCCACCCCATACATTTATTTTTAGCACCAAGTGCAAATAGTCCTGTTTCAAGAAAAATAGCTCCTCCAGACAGTGGCTCAGAACGGCTGTGAAACTAAATTCCAGCCACCGGTGCAAGGACACCTTATCTGTTTGGGGAAAGCCACAGAATGAGTCACAAAAGACCCGGACAATTGAGCTTGTGGTCGGTTTAAAGCGCCCTCAACGAACTGATCAGCATGGGCCATAGGTACAGGAATCACCACAACTCATTTTACTTAAACATGGGTTATAGATCTCTCTAGAACTGCTCCTGCATAAAAGGAGTTTCTCCCACAAAGTACCATTTTCTTCGTGGTCCATTTCTGCTCTATGGACTACACAGTGAGTAGTCTTTCAAGGCCCTACCTTCGGAGTCAGGGGCGTCCTGTCCATCCAGCCTCTCAATATACCGCTTCCCTGCCCCGTCCGACCAGAGCCTCCAGCCATTCTCCATAGACACCGTGCTAGTTCTCTTCTTACGTGACTCAGAATGCCCACACCTTTCTCGCCATGTTACTTCTGAAGGCCCAGCAGAAGTTTGACCTCCTCCAGGAAACTTTCCATACCTTTCCAGCCCATACTGGGCTTGGTCTGGGCCACATGGGACTACTCAATGATCCCAGCTCAGTGGTTGGCTCCTTGAGGGCAAGGATCGCCTGTTGGCACTTTTCCTCTACCTCCCTTAGCACAGCAGAAGGCATGGAACAGATTCCGGGCCAGCACTGATTCTGCAAGCTTCTTCTACCTCAGATATATGGGAGGGCCACTGGCGATCTCCTTTCTAAGCGAAATTACTAAGAAGATTTCTTTATGGGGCTCAATCAAAGAAAGTGGAGTATGGTGTCTTCTTTCCTAAGTAAACAGACCTTGAATGAACCTGAGACCTTCACTGAGGCACTATCCGCTCAAGGCACATCATTCCATCATTTAAATGACAGGCTGGCTGAGCTCAGATTCATGGTACCAAACCACGAGGCTTCATACTGTTCTCATGCCAGTTTCCATTTTAACTTCTCTCTTTTAATAACTTTGAGGTTAAGGGGCATTAAGGAATCTACTCCTGAAATCATTGTTTCACTATATGCTAACTAATTTGGATGTAAATTTTAAAAAATAAAAAATAAAATAAAATAAAATAAAATAACTTTGAGGTTAGTTGTGATAGAAATCATCTCTATCATCTCTTGGCTAATAAAGCAAGTGAATTTTTTTCTGTCAGCTCACACATGCTTCAGTGATACCAGCTATAGTCCGGGGCTCTCCCATTTTCATTGATCACAGGTCCTAAAGTAAAGAGTCTTGGGATTTTCTTGCTACCCCAAACTTTCATATATTCACTTTTCACTGCTCATTACATATAAATGGGCTGCCAGACTAACCCCAGAGTTATTAAATTGTAAAGGCACACAGGATGGGCTTTACTTTTTTATTTTATTTTATTTATTCTCAACTTAGTTAACATACAGTGTAGTCTTGGCTTCAGGAGTAGATTCTACTGATTCATCACTTACATACAACACCCGGTGCTCATCCCAACAAGTGCCCTCCTTAATGCCCATCACCCATTTTCCCCACTCCCATCAACCCTCAGTTTGTTCTCTGTATTTAAGAGTCTCTTTTGGTTTGCCTCCCTTTCGGTTTTTATCTTAGTTTTCCTTCCCTCTCCCTATGATCATCTGTTAAGTTTCTCAAATTTCACATTATGAGTGAAATCATATGGTTCACATGATGGGCTTTTATGAACACCCTACGTGCCAGGAAGTTGTTAACCTCATCAACGTGAATGTTAGACATTTTTGACAGAAATAAAATACAAAAGACCAAGTTTTTTTCAGGTGTGCCTTACAATGGTGTGATCACAATGGTATGCTCAATAGATTTGGACATACAAAAAATGTGTTTTCCTATTATTAGAGGAAAGACAGGGTAGACAAAATTGAGAAAATTTTCGAAGAGGAGACAGGCGCAACATAGCTGGAAAGAGAACAGTTGGAAGGCACATTGCTGAAAAGACAACTGTCTGAAGAATATGGATTTTAGCCCCAGGAGCTAATCCAAAAGATCTAGCAAAGTATATTAATGCGAAGAACCAGACAATTACTTTCGAAGACATCTGCAGCATCTACATCTTCTGATCTCCAGAACTCGGGCAAAGAAGGAAAAGAAAAACAAATCTGCAGAGCCCATCCTACGATGTCAGTGATCTGATGTCTAGTGCGCACGCAACTAAGAGATGCCATTAGGTATTAGCCGCATTAGGAGTCTGTGCTGTCAATTTCAACCTGCTCTGCCCTCGATCTTTGTAAAAGACAGGCCTGCTCCTGTCCATCCTCCCTCCAACCCATCCCACAAACTTCAGCCAGAGTCAGACGCATCCTGTCACTCTGCTGCTCAGAAATCTAGCGGCTCCCACCCGTCAGCCAACCCGCCTCATCAGCCTAATCTTCCACAACCTGCTCATTCCTCCATCCAAGCCACGCAGTGTATTCACCGGGCCCTCCCCCAAAACCCACCAAGTGTGATGCCATGTGTGCACTTTTCTCCACCTGAAATGACCTCTCTGCTTATGAAAACCCCACCCAACTTTCCCTAAGGTCCAGTTCAAGTGACCACTCCAGCCCATTCACTCCAGTGAACGCGTCCCTCTCTTCTATATCCTCATTTGACAGTCGCATACTTATTTTGCAGGACAAACCACTTAGCACCCACGGTTTTCAAAGGTAGGTGCTTTTGCATCCCAGGGGAAATGGGGCAATGACTATGTATGAAGACATTTTGTTTAGCATAACTGGAGAGGGCTGCTGCTGGCATCTCGTGGGTTGAGGCCAGGGATGCTGCAAAGCATCCTACAATGTGGACATCCCACAATGTCCACAGGACAACCTCGCACAACAAAGAATCATCCCACCCGGAATGTCAGTAGCGCCAAGGTGGAGAAACCCCAATTTACACACATGTAGTATTGTCTACACCACTGGATTGGAAGCTCTCCGGGCAGGAACATTGTCATTCAGCATCTAGCACAATTCTGAGTATCTATAATAGCATTCTTTGACAAATGCATGTTGATTATATGTCACTGTCTATCTGGATGAGTAAAGAGAAGAAAAATTCACCTAAAATGATGGGTTCGTGGGGTGCCTGGGTGGCTCAGTCGGTTGAGCGTCCGACTTCGGCTCAGGTCATGATCTCACAGTCCGTGGGTTTGAGCCCCGCATCGGGGTCTGTGCTGACCGCTTGCTCAGAGCCTGGAGCCTGCTTCGGATTCCGTGTCTCCTTCTCTCTCTGCCCCTCCCCCGCTCACGCTTTGTCTCACTCTGCTTCTCAAAAATAAATAAACGTAAGAAAAAATTAAAATGATGGGTTTGGTTTTATCCTACTCTTATCTAATGACGTTTAAATATCACTTTTAAAGAATGTTATTTTAGACTAATGTTTAGTGTCCTTTCTTAAGCCCTTTCTGAGTTGGACGGCTCTTAGTAAGGAAATGGGGAGACAAGTAGTTAATGGGACTTGTCTAAAATTGTCAATTATGATAAACTAGAGAGAATAGAAGTCTCAATCTTTCATTTTCCACTCAGTTGTGGCTGAGCAGATTACAGACAATTAATTCACCCATTTGACAGACATCTATGAATTCCTATTGTATAGCAAGCACTGGGCTAGGCTCAGTTCTCAAGTTTTGGTGTGATGCATTCATTGCTAGAAGCCATGTCATTGCCATCGCTTACATTTTCCCATGGAAGCCAGACTGCAATCTTGACCGGAGGTTAAGCATTAAGTATATCACAGATATGACTATGCATGTAACATAAAGGCGATCATAACCAAATCATAAGGTAGTCCTTATAATAAATTCACATAGAACACTGTTCCTCAAGTTCTTTAAATAAACAATGTCCTCTGCAAACAGTGATGTATGTATTCAACATGCCAAATGCAACTCCATTGAATTATAAAGTCAACTCAAACATAATACGTCAGATGGAGAAATGGGTATCAAATATTGGGTTGAACAATAAATGTAATTACCTCCTATGAACTTGGAAGGACTTGGGGAGTGGTGTACAAAGCTAAATTTAAAGTCCTCGATCTTTTTAAAAAGTTGTCTTAAGGACGCGGGAGTTGACCTTCTCTTGCTCTCCAGAACCTTCTTGACACTTGACAGCTATCAGGATGTTTCACGCTTCCAGAAAACATACATAAAATCTTCCATATATGGAAGATTAGGCTGGTGAGGTGGGTTGGCTGGTGTGAATGCTAAGATGTTGGATGGGCACCACTAGGTTTTTGAGCAGCAGAGCAACAGGGTGCACCTGACTCTGTCATTTGTAGAACAAGCTGGAGGAAGGATGGACAGGATCAGGGCTGTAACGCCCTTCAATCCCTGCTTTTACAAAGAGAGAGGGTAAAATCAACATGTAAGGTAGCGGTCATCAGCACTACTTTTTTTTTTTTCATAAACTACATCAAAACATTTTCCAAAAAACATCACAGAAATAGGGATAAGATAGTATCCTAGAGCGGAAAGAGGAATGCAGAGAGAATTGCTGTGCGGGTGGGGAACTCAGCAGCCACCACGTGGCCCAGCAGCATAGGGCAAAGTAGAAGAGCACAGGAACTTCCAGCAGGGAAAGGAGGAAGAGGAAAAACCTGCCAGAGTTCGGGTTGAGATCAGCATTGTGGGTAGCTGGGCAGTGGCTGTGATTCTGCCTCAGTTCGATCCATTCTGAAAACAAGAGTCTCCATCCTTTGAAACCTGCTTCACACCTCATTGATGATACTTTACATCCTTTCCCCAAACCCACAAGGACGATCCAGTAAATGAAGCTGCTCTAAAGCAGATTAAATGTGCAGGCTGCATCTTAGCAGTTAAACCCCATCTAATCTAAGAATTAGTGAAAACTCATAATTTTCACTAGATATAAATATACATTACAAGAATCTCAAGGAAAATGTCTGAAAGAAGACAGTGGAACTGTCAGATACTGATATCTTAGAGGATAGTTTTTAATTGGACCAAAACCTCTATAGTCTTTTAAAAAGCTCATTAAGTTCTGAGCCACAAAATAAACTTGAAAGAAAAGAAGGCAAAGCTTCTTTTAATTAATGGACGTAAAGGCAATATTTGCAGAAGTCGATCTGCAGAAGATTCATTTGGGGTTGTTTCAACAAGCTCTCTGATCATCCACCCTGGTCCCTCCCCATCTCCCCCCGCCCCCGCCACATCCAGCAGACACAATGGTGATGACAATGACTGTTATTTCCTAAGGCTTTACCAGGTCCCTGGTCTGTTCTGAGTGCTTTACATGGATAAATTCCTTTACTCCACCTAATAACCTTATGAGTTAGGTACTCTTACTATCTCCAGGCTATGGATGATGAAACTGAGGCTCAGGGAGGTAGTGGGTAGCCAC
Source organism: Panthera onca (assembly GCF_046562875.1). Classification (NCBI taxonomy): domain Eukaryota; kingdom Metazoa; phylum Chordata; class Mammalia; order Carnivora; family Felidae; genus Panthera; species Panthera onca. The sequence continues at coordinate 19,729,154 of NC_138357.1, read as the reverse complement.
CTTCTCCCACTTGTGGAAGAAGGAGTGGATGCAGCTACCCTTATACGGGAGGCATTACAAACCATCACGCACTTGCAAAGGTTGGCTACATAGAGTACACGCCGAGCCCAACCCTGATTTGCACCAGAGCCAAGATTTATCGATCTGTTCCAGCCTCCACATGGCCCGCCCCTTTCCCAACGAGAGCTCTTGTGCCTGACTGCCTTTAAAATGGAGCCTCTTTTTGCCCCTTGAGAACTGTGACCATCATCCATTTGGAGAAGGGATTCCTCTTTGGTTCGCTGAGAAGTGTGTCGTTTTCATAGTCCGCATAATTTCTGGGCCCAAACTCTCCTTTAACACCAAATTGTCCCGTTTCCCTTCATCTTGCCTGAAAACAGTCTCTGATGTCAGCCCACGACAGCTACCATTTATAGAATACTTACCACATGCCAGGCACCTTGCATACACCCTATCACTGAAACCTTACGACCGCAAGGTGGGCCCTACTCTTCTTCCTATCTCGCAGGTGAGAAAACGGAGGTTTGGCTAGAGTAAGTGATTTGCCCCAAGTAACACAGTAAGGATGCACTTCAGACAGGATTAGGGCCTGGTGCTGTTAAACCAACACTGACAGGCCATTCCACTTTGCTGAAACTTCATGTCCTCATCTGCAACACGGAGGAAAAAAAAGAGTTCCAACCTCATGGGATTGTTGTAGGGATGAAATAAGGTAGTGCTTGCAAAAGCTCAGCACAGTGCTTGCATAAAAGGGGCTCTCCATAATGGATATTTTCCTTTCTTTGTTGAGGGGTAGGCTTCATGGGGTGGGCCGCTACTCCCAGGCCTCCAGCCCCAAGACGACTGGAGAGAGATCCAGGCTAAGTAGCTGCAGGGAGGCCTTGAACTCTCTCGGGAGCATGGGCTCAGGTGGCTTTGAGTTTCATTGCTGCACCATGGTGTTATTATCCACCTTATACCTATAATCAAACCAATCACTACGCTGTCTAGGAGAGGCAGCACACCGTGGTGCCTGTCACGTAGCTGAACTCATTAGCAAGTACACGGCCTTTAGATGTGCTCTAGACCATACCTAGTTACAAGGTCTCGTACATATGCTGTTTTTCCAAAAATGAGGAAGGATGGGGTTGTTTTCCTATTGGGTCAGGAGACATGGATGATGTTAAAATCAATAGATACAGAAAATAACCCAATTGGTTTGAAACATTCAAAGCTACTAAAAAATGGAATAATTTCAGTATGTTCTAAATGTAACATTCAAGATGTATACAAACATTAGAAGTAAAAAAGAGAGGCGGCTAATTCTCCCTTGGAGAGAATCAGAGGAAACTCCATAGAAGACAGCTAAGTCTTCAGTTATGAGCCGAAGGTAAGTAAAGGGAGGGAGGGGAGGAGAATGGCTTTTCAGGGAAAAGAAAAGCACAAAAGCACAAAGGTGTGTAAGAAAGAAGTATTCTCAATAATGATGAGAGCAGTGAGAGTTTAAGGGGGGGGTGGTTGGACAGGTGAGCAAAGGTCAGATGAAGAAGAGCCGTATAAGCCACGCCAAGGAGCAGAACATACAGATTGTAGTTTCAAAGGTGTTCTACAGGTGGTTGTTGGCAGGCCCTATACTGAAAAATGTGAATGTGGGGAGGAAGGGTGATTCCATGATGAAATCCATTTGGGATGCTGAAATATGCAAACTTAAACATGGGTTTAACTGGAAGACTTCTCAAGACACTCAACATGAACCTCAAAGAGAAGAAGAGTATAGGATACAGGCTTTCCCAAAGCTACTTGAACACAGTCCCATTTTTCACAGAGCATCCTGTAAAACCAGGGTGCAATGGAGTGTACTTTGGGAAATGTGGGTTCACCCACTGGTTCAATAGTTTGAATAGGGCCTTGAAAGATCTGTCAACAGCATGGAAATAGACTTGGGCGGTGAGGTAGAGTCAGAGAGATATATTATGAAGTTCTTGACATACTCTAAGAGATGTTCAAGTAAAGAAGGAGTCATTGGCATGGAGAGAAGAGAGGTCATCTTTGAGAAATATCCATGAAGTAGAATGCATAGAACTTGAAGGACTGATTTAGAAGAGTGGGTGAGGGAAAAGATACGCAGAGCATATCTTTTTGGCAGAGCATGTGGAAGGCAATATCACTATTAAAGCATGATAAGGAACACAGAGAGAAATGCAGAATTGGGGTGGAGTGGTGGTTAGTTCTGGATTCCTTTTTTGAGTGCTTGAAATTTGAGATATCTTTCAGGTATCTTACATGAAAAGCATCCAGCAGGCAGTTGGATGGGTGGGTCTGAAGTTCAAGAGAAAGTTCAGGGCTGCAGAGGTAGATTTGGGAGCTGTCGACATATAGATGGTATGTCCATGGGAACAAATGAGATTGCCAAATTGAAAAGAGCGATCAGCATTAGTGCGGAATGCTATGAAGGCAGGCTGGTTATGGGTTGATTACAGTTAGGTTTGACAATCTGGGTATCAATGACCTAGGGGAAGATAGTTCCATCAGCGATGTTGGCAAAGAAGCCGAGGAACCAAGGAAGAATGGAAGGTAAGACTCTGGAGAGGACAACTCTAGGAAACATTCATTAAAAATAATCTGAAGAACCAGAAGGTGTTTATCTTAAAAAGAAGACGTGGGTGAGGAGGATCGTGACAGGTGACACAAAAGAGGCAAATGAGTTATTTTGTGTTTCCCCAAAAGAGACCAACTTCAAGTACATGTTAGACTGACCTGGTTCTTGTCCAGTTTGCATGAACTCAGGTAAATCACGTCAGTGATCTGAGCCTCGGTTTCTGAATCCACAAGACAATAATCATAGGCACCTCATGGGGTACTGTGACGGTTAAATTAGTTACTAAGGTAGCAGTTGGGTGAATGCATGTATCCCATTGCTTGGCACATATTAGGTGCCTGAAAAGGGTCCCATCTTGCTGTCTAAATCAGAGCTAATGACATAATGCCGATAGCACTTTGCAAACTCACGATCTTGACATAGACGCGTATGGTGGGTGGGGAGCATGTCTGTAAACCTCTCTTGAAATTTTCTCTCGGTCAGGAAACTAAAACCTGCACAGACGTGTGCGGTCCGAGGCCCCCGACCTCGTTTGCTAACGTCACTCCTCGCCACGTGAAGCAGCCAGAGACACTCTTCCCTGTGTCTCCTCCCCCGCTCCCCCAAACCTGGCCCTGGGGTCCCTGGCGGAGCACCGCGCCTCTACAGGGGCTTCCGCTCACTTGGGTGTGCACTGGGCCTCCCGAGGGGACTCCCAGGGAGCCGCCCAGCCAGGGCATTTCAGTCTGGGACTGCTGATCTCCAGGAAAGCCCCCCTCAGGCCCCACCAGCTCTGCCTTCAGAAATCCTCTCCGGGAAGGCTGGCCAGGGAGAGCAGAAGAAGCCCTGTGCGGATGCAAAGGATCCTGGGAATGAAGCCTTGAATGGAAGGAAGATGAGGTTTTCTTTTCTTGGGGCCTCCTAAATGCCCCCTCTCCACAGACTTTTTCCACACTGGGAAGTTACAAAGCCGGGTAATTTATCTTAAGGTGTCGAGAAAGCAGGGTTACCAAAAATGGTCTTTGGGAAAGCTGGAAATATTAGCTGGAAACAGAGGCACAAAATGGAGGCAATCCAAACCCCTGATCAAAGGTTCCGACAAAATCTGGCACATGTATTCTCAGCATTGAGGCCACCATACACACTTCTCACGCTTGTCACAATAAAGAATGGAACTCTACTACTAAACTATAAGAGGGTAAGTGAAGCAGAGAAGGAAAATGTCCCCAAAATTCAATGAGACCCTCTAAGTCAGTGGTTCTACACATCAACTGTGCATTCAGATCACCTGGGGAGCTTTTAAAATCACAAATGCCCAGACACCCCCCACCCAGACCAAATGAATCAGAAACTTAGAAGATGGAGCTTGAGCCTCAGTACTTTTGAAAAGCTCCCCGGGTGACTCAGATGTGCATCTAGAGCTGCGAACACTGCCCCAGTGTATGTAAAGCACCCAAGCACAGAGTCTAGGCAGGACACAATGCACGTGGGAGAAACGAGAGTGCCCTTTCTCCATTCCCTCAGCAGGCACAAACCACGCCACTGAAGGAAACATTTGCTTGGGCTGGCATCACAGCAAGAAACGATCCCACAAAATCCTCTCGTTGGCAACACTGTTAGACCTTGAGGGCATTATGCTCACTGAGCTAAGTCAGACAGAGAAACACAAATACTCGCTGACATGATCTCACTTACATGTGAGATCGCTCACTTATGATCTCACTTACATGTGGAATCAAAAAAAAAGCAAAATTCCTAGAAACAGAGAGTGGAATGATGGTGGCCAGGGGCTGGGATTGGGGGCAATGGCGACACGTTGGTCAAAGGGTACAAACTTCCAGTTACAGGATGAATGAGTTCTGGGGCTCTAATGTATGCATAGCAAGGTGGCTATAGGTAGCAATACTGGATTGTACTGCACACTGGAAAGTTGCTAAGAGAGATCTTAATTGTTCTCACCACACACACACACACACACACACACACACACACCCTGCAATTGTGCACAGTTATAGATGTGTTAACTAACCTTATTGTACAAATAATTCCACACTATGTATGTGTATTAAATCATCATGTTGAACTTAAACTTACACTATGTTATATGCCAATTATATCTCAACAAAGCTGGGGGAAAAAAAGAAACAATCACATAGACTACCAAACAAGGTCCTAAAGCAATGACCACATGGCATTTGAACTCTTGACATAATCGACTCAGCCACCCACCAGGCACCAGACACCCCCTTAGGAAGGCTCTCCAGTACCAGTCCTTTTCCACCCCACTCCGCCTCCTCCCTGGTTCAGTTCAGAAAAATAAACATCGTTGTCCACAGCTAAGCCACTCCAGACTGCAGGCCACAGTTGTTATAGCCACCTGCTAAAACATTTATTTGTTAGCACTCTCTTAGCCTTTCAATACTTGATATAAACCTTCTCATTCAGTTACACTTTTCAATTTTAAGCTGCATTCGAGTCTTCTCAATTTAATTGAGGCAGAAGAAGATGATTAAAGGTTCTATCAAAATCCAGTGTGACCGTGTAGCTTTCTACATAACTCCCAGAGAGCCCTCGCACGGCAACTCCATCCCACAAGACTTCAGGCTGATGCTGAGACCCAAATGTGGCCCTCGGAAGTGTTCGGAAGACAGAAGTATGGGGAATCGAAGCATGAAATTGCTTTGAAATGATCAAGCAAAGATGTGTTTTTCTCCCCAATCCAATCCTCTCTGGAAATCCTGACAGCAGGTTTACTCGGCACCCTTGAAATCTACTCTGTAGCATTGTTTTCATACCCCCGTCTCCTGTTCAGCACATCACCCTATAACGAAGCCCATTTACCTTTAAATAACTTACAAAGAGACGTATTAACATTGTTGGACCTGGAGGATGGCTTCTGATGTGAGTGCTTAATTGAACTGAAGGGTAAAAGTACCTTCTGTCAGCTCTGAAACACTCACTGTTCAAATGGCCACGCCGTGACGGAGGGCAAAATTCTGGGCAGCCCAGCCCCAGGGGTAGGTTGGATTCACTACCTTCCCGAGGTAGAACCACTCGAAAACAGAGAGGGAGAGTGAAGAATTTGTTTTCATACTTGCAGTTACCGTGGGGTTATGTTATTTGTCCCATTTATGCCCAAGTGAGGCAGCACCACAGAGTTCCCGTTAGCCCCGAAGAAAGGACAGCGCGCTGGGAGCCAGAAGACCCGGGCTCCATTCTTGGACCTGCACCCAAACATCTCTGATTCTGAGAAGTGCAGACCAGTGATTATGCCCAAGGTCTGTGGCACAACGTATGAGCTGTGTGACCATAGGCAAGTCACTGAACCTCTCTGTGCCTCAGTCGGTCCCTCATCTGTCAGATGGGAATGATAATGGTTTCTACCTCACATGCTTTGTTCTGAGGATTAAGTGAGTTAACACAAACACTTAGAACAGTAATTGGTATGTGGGCATTGCTTTGTAAAGTTTAGCTATCAATACTGGTTTTGGCTATAAAATGGAAGATGTACTAAATGACTCCTAAGCCTCCTTCCAACTCAGTGACTGTGTTTTGCTTATCTGTCATCTAGAACCTCTGTCAGATGTTGAAGTAGAAACAGCAGCATAAGTTGAGTATGTCCTGGGTCAGTCTGCTTGCTTTTCCAGTAAAATCCCGGATTTGTGGCATAATTGGGGAACGAGTCTCTCCAGTTAGCCACGTTTGCCAGATTACAAAGGGTTAGGACTTCAGTCTTTCTCAGGAGCTGCCAGCTGTCCCCCATCCGCCCCCAGCTTGCTGATTCCCTCCCTTCTGTCCTGCCATCCTCACAGCTGCACCTTCGATCCTTATCATTCTCTTCTTCACTTTCTCTGCTTCCTGTCTTTCCTTCTGGTACCTTCTTACTCCCTTTGCCTTCCCTTCTTGGAGTCACATATTGCCTGGGCTTGGACCCTCTCCCCAGCTTTGCTCCTCCCTAGCTCCTCCTCACTTTCAAGCCCCAGCTTAAACGTGCACTTAATTCTTTCCTTTCATGCACTTATCACCACTGAAATGATGTACTCAGAAGTATTTTTGAATGAATAGATGGTATTTATCCATCTGTTCGTTTGTTCATTCCTTCCTTCCTTCATTCATTCAATCCATCCTTCCAATCATCCAAAGTATTCTTTTCTTTTTGGTCATAAAACCAATTACAGGACATTTTAAACAATCCTTGGAGTCAGTATTTGGCTCTTTTTCATGCTATTTACTGAATCGTTCTTTGCAACCAAAAATGAATTAAGAAAATTAATACATCATGGGGCACCTGGGCAGCTCAGTCAGTTAAGGATCCGACTCTTGATTTCAGCTCAGGTCATGATCCCAGGGTCGTGGGATAGAGCCCTGAGTCAGGTTCCACAATGAGTGTGGAGCCTGCTTGGGATTCTCTTTCTCTGCCCCTCCCCTGCTCATGCTCTTTTTCTCAAAATAAATAAACACACTTAAAAAAAAGAAAATAGATACATATCTCTAAAAATATCCCTTCTTTCGGTACCTGAGACCTCTGAACAAGTGGCTGAGAATAAACTTCATAATGTATACTGATTTTTTTTAACATTTTACTTAAATAATTTTTAAAACCCTCTTCGAAGAAAATGTTAAGATATGTTCAGGTCCAGGTGCGCCTGAGTGGCTCAGTTGGTTGGGTGTCCGACTTCAGCTCAGGTTATGAACTCACAGTTTGTGGGTTCGAGCCCCATGTCGGGCTCTGTGCTGACAGCTCAGAGCCTGGAGCCTGCCTCGGATTCTGTCTCCCTCTGTCTCTGCTCCACCCCCATCACACTCTGTCTCTCTCTCTCTCTCTCTCTCTCTCTCTCAAAAATAAATAAACATTAAAAAAAATTTTTTAGGGGCACCTGGGTGGCTCAGTTGGTTGGGTGTCCGACTTTAGCTCAGGTCATGGTCTTGCCGTCTGTGGGTTCATGCCCCGCGTCAGGCCCTGTGCTGACAGCTCGGAGCCTGGAGCCTGCTTGGGATTCTGTGTCTCCCTCTCTCTCTGCCCCTCCCCCCACTCATGCTCTGTCTCTCTCACTCTCAAAAATGAACAAATGTTAAAAAATTTTTTTTTTAATTTAAAAAGGTATGTTCAAGTCCAAAGACACACAATGGTGACTATCGCTTCTCATTATCTAAATATTTTTGGTAATATATTCAGGGAACTACCTCAGGAAACGTTGCTGTTGTTGTTGTTTTAAGGATTCATGCCATAAGTTTATTTACAAACATAGAGTGTGATGATCTCAAGAGTTTGATCCATTTTTGAAAGAGATTGCACCTCTTAAAAATGCTCCTTTGCACATCTGTTGAATGGATTAATTAAAACATCCTTATTTCTTAAGCAGTTGGTGTCTTACTATTAAAAAAGGTGTAGCTGGGGCACCTGGGAGGCTTAGTCGGTTAAGCGTCAGACTCTTGATTTCGGCTCAGGTCATGATCTTGCAATTTGTGGGTTCAAGCCCCACGTTGGGCTCTGCCACTCTCTCTCTCTCTCTCTCTCTCTCTCTCTTTCTCAAAAATAAATAAAAATTAAAAAAAATTTAAAGGTGCAGCAAGTCCAGATCCAAACTACGCAGTCATCATCATCAGTCACTACCACTTGTTTTCCACCGAAAAATGGCATATTCTTCCCCGGGCCCTCCTTATAGTGGCTCCTACAGACCACAGTGGTTGTGGATCTCTGGACGCTCTGTCGCAACATGGTGCTGTCAGAAATTCTGCGAAAGGCACAGAGATCTAAGACGGAAGAGATCAGGAAAATGTTATAAGAAGACCAATGTCTATTTTAACCAAAGCTTTGATTATCACCATCGTTTTAAATACCTGATACCACAGTCAATCTTTACTAAACAAATATTTTTAGTTGAATTGAGGACATACTGGCTTCCTAGCATGGGCCTTCAGCACCCCCTTCACAATTTCAACTGCAGTATAATCTTCCTAGAAATATGTGTTCGTCGATGAGGTTTCAACAGAAGGTACTTCTATCCATCAACGATGGTTAGAAATCACCATCATGTTTACAAGAAGAATATTTCCTTTTTCAAGCATCCAAATGATATTTCCTCACTTTGGACTGGTTCCCTTTAAAGTCAGAAACTGGAAGCAGCTTGGGGATTGAACAGACAAGTTTTTCTTTTCCTTTCTTCATGTAAGCAGGAAAAGGAACTAATGAGTGGAGTGCACAGCTCGATTTTCAAGTCTGTCATGCTAAACGAGGGTTAAAAAATCTACCCCCTTTTGTTCGTGGAGGTTACAATTTCCTAGATGAATCATAAACAATTTTTTGTTGAAGCTTTCGTTGATAGAATCACTGCACTCTTGTGGAAGAAAATACCCAGACTATTTCGATCTCGCAAGGAGGTAACCTGATTTGGGCTTTGCAAGGCCCTGGGAAGACAGAAGGATGGGAATAATCAGGTGGCGATCTTGACAGTAGAGCACCTCCCCCCAGTGGGAGCAGAGGTTATGTGTAGACACCATTTGACACTGAAAGTCTCTGTCTCTCCTCTTCCACCATGACATCAATTCTCACCCGTGGAGTTCTTTGTTCTGGGTAACAGAACTCACGCCGGGGAAGCAGCAAGCTGGGCTGAGAGGAACCTGGAGGTCCTACAATCGGGCAACAGGGCTAGGAATCCAGTCTGGGACTAGGATCTATTACTCTAGTCCAAGCTTCTGAATTGGGAGTGCACATCAAAATCATTTGAGAGAAACGTTTTTGGTGACAGCTTTATGGAGATATGATATCATCCATATAACCATACATTCGAGGTGAACAACTCCATGGTTTCGGTGTATTGACCTCGCTTTGCAACCATTGCCACAATCAACTTCAGAACATTTTCAACACCCCAAAAAGAAACTGCATATTCTTTAGCTAATCATCTCTCAATCTCCCTCCTTCCCCCATCACGTGGCAACCGCTGATCTGCTTTCTGCCTCTATGAATTTACCTATTCTAGGCATTTCGTACAAGTGGAATCATATAATACGTGGCCTTTTATGTCTGCCTTCTTTTCCTTAGCACATCTTCAAGGCTCATCCATGTTGTAGCATGTATCAGTATTTCATTCTTTTTTACCGCTGAATAAGATGCCATTGTATGGATGTACCTCGTGTTGTTTATCCATTCATCAGCTGATGGACATTTGGGTTGTTTCCACCTTTGGACTGACATTTGCTTTTAAGGTATAGATACTGCCTTCTCAATAAGGACCCCAAATCACATCCACAACAACTCTGGGGGCATACCTTGGAATGTTTTCTAGAAACAGCTAATTTTAGATGCCAGGCCCTATGCTACATGCTGGGCTTACAGGCAAGAATCCTACATGGCCCCTGCCTTCAGAAAGAGGATTCAGAGAGACAGTCTGAGATTGAAACTGTGTGTGTGTGTGTGTGTGTGTGTGTGTGTGTGTGTGTGTGTGTGAGAGAGAGAGAGAGAGAGAGAGATTCCTTCTATACTGGTCCCGATCTTCCTTCTTTCATCTCTGTTGGTCTGTTAAGAAATTGATCAGAAGTTGATATTTGATGGGAGAAGGCTTTAGCCTAAATATTTATATAGGAACATTTGGCTTGACTTCTATCTTGGCCTTCTTACATTCTATGATGTACCATACCCTAAAGCATGGAATACAGAGGTTAAATCAAGCACCTTTAGAGTCAGGGGGAAAATGTTTGATGCTTGACAATTAAACATTTCTCAGAGCAAGTAGCTATGTTGCCAACAATGTGCCAGGGAAGGAGCCTGAGAGAAAGTTAACAAAAAGCAACCTAAATCCCATTTTGTTCATGTTAAGTTATTCCTTTTTGGAATTTCAACTACTTAATTATAATCCCGGAATTGTGTTTGATTCATTCTTGACAAGACCATATGTGCCCGTGTTGCCAGATTCTAGTAAAATAGATATTCCGTGCCATGTTTCAACACTCTGCCATTTGTAAAATTAGCAATTTCAAGGAAGCAAAAGGCTACTTGCCATTTTGCTGGATCAGCACCTCATTTGATCTGCTTGCATATGCTGTGAGTAGAAGTAAAGAACGCACGATTTTGTCTCTAGATAAATAAATTTGAATGCAAAATAGATGCATAGCTGTGTCTTGAGAGGCAAGGTTCATTTACATCTCAAACTAGCTCTCAGATCAGAAATGTGGCGCTTGGGTTTCCTTCTGTTCTGGAAATGTGCTTTTTTTTTTTAAAGTTTATTTATTTATTTTTGAGAAAGAGAGAGAGAAAGGGCCTGCATGTGCACACGGGCAGGGTGGGGGGTAGAGAGAGAGTCCCAACAGGCTCCCTGCTGTCAGCCCAACATGGGGCTCGATGTGGGGCTTGAACTCCTGAACCATGAGATCAGGACTTGAGCTGAAATCAAGAGTCAGATGCTCAACCGACTGAGCTGCCCAAGCACCCCTGGAAATGTGCTTTAAAGACAAGGAAGCTTGCCCATCAAGGGAGGAGGACAGCATCCACTGCCTCTCCTTTAAAGGACAATGTCAGTTATGTGACTACCCTTTCTTAAGTTTCTCATAATCCCTTATATTTATGTGGAGCTTTTAGGCTTTTGAAATACACTGACACGTATCTCCTCATTGAATCTTTACAATGATTTCAGGAACACTTAATGGGAAAGGATGATGATGTTCACTGCAAAGATGCAAAAGCTACCGTTATGGGACTCGTCCGCAGTCACACTCCTCATAGATGGTAAAGCTGGCCTTGACGTCCCATCTTTTGACCCTTAGCACAGGGTCTTTTCCACCGGCCCTGACGGAAGTCTCCGTTTGTTATTCCCTAAACACCCGCAGGTGGTGGACTTCACAGGGGCCAAAGGGAAAGAAAGTGAAACTGGGAGAAAAGTCCATCTGTCTTCAGTTTCTTCCCCTCCCCTTTCTAGCTGGGACGATCTTGTCCCTCCACCGCTCTGAGGGTGGGAGGGAGGGGATGCTGATGATGCCTTTCCACAGGTGTCTCAAAGCCATCCCTTCCAGTCTTCTTCCCTGTCCTTGACTCCACTCCTGGCGGCTGAAGCAATGTGAACTGACCGAACACTCCTTGGGAGAGAGCCCCATGAGTCCCCATTCCCAGGGCTGCTCAGGCAGATCCCCCTGGCTGCACAGGAACCACAGCGGATGTGCTCCAAGCCCTTCCCTGGGAAAAGCTGTGATCCTTTGTCTAATTTACAAGTGCCTCTCCTTTCTTGCTGAACTTCCACACACTACAGAGCAAGGGTCTTGAAGTCAGAGAGACCTGGAATCGAGTCTCAGCTCTGGGACTTCCTAGCCATGCCACCTTGATCTACTTCAAATGTCTGAGTTTTGATTTTCTCATCTGTAACATGGGGATGGTAACGTCTACCTCACAGGATCCTTGTGAGAAGGACGTGAGATAATGTAAATAAAGCCATTAATGTGGTGCCTGGCATATAGCACCTACTGACCACTGGAAGGTATTATTTTAAATAAACTCACAAAGCTTAATAATATTTCTTAAGCATGTTCAGGGAGGATGGGGGGCAGACTTGGGTCAAGAGTGAGGTACAGTACTGAGAATGCTCTCCAAGTTTCCCATCTGCTAGGCAGATATTGACTGCCAATGGACCTGCAAATCCCATCTAACTTGTTTCTGTTCTCCTTATAAAAGCTCATTAACGGTAAATATTTCCCATCCTACCTACGGAATTTCTCCTACCACCTGGATACCATTTCCCCCCCTTATAATTTTTTTAATGTTAATTTATTTTTGAGAGAGAGAGGGAGACAGAGTGAGAGCAGGGGACTGGCAGCGAGGGAGGGAAACACAGAACCCGAAGCAGGCTCCAGGCTCCGAGCTGTCGGCACAGAGCCCAACACGGGGCTCGAAACCACGGACCAGGAGATCAAGGCCTGAGCCGAAGTCAGACGTTCAACCAACTGAGCTATCCAGGCGCCCCTCCCCCTTTTTAATTCCTGCTCTCCTTAATGGCACCATGACTTGGTCTAAGGTTTGCTCGAAGTACCCACCATATGTTTTCAGTAAAAGGGAAACCGTGTCCTGATTGTGCTGAAAGCGGCAATCACACATGGGTTGGTAAATTTAATGGGGAGCGTCTTCAGAAGACATTGCACGAAATGCGACGCTCAAGTTTGAACAGCAGTGTGGCTTTGACATAAACAAAGGTCCATTCATGAAATAAGCCTTAACTGAGACATCTTCCTCTGAGGCATCCAGCAGATGGTCACGACTAAAGTCAATAGGCTTCCCATGGCAAGCAGAGCACTGGCAACCGCCTTGGACCATTTGTTCCACCTATGGCAATAGGGCTACCGACGCGGGTCCAGCCCACAAAGCAAAAGCAACAGTCCTATTCGGGTCCCTGAAAGGGACAAGAGATACAAGGACTCTTTGGGGTCAATTACCTCCATATTTTCAGTGGGGAGTGAGTCGGTGCCACACTTTCTTATTCTTTTTCAGGCTACGTTAAGGAACGGAAAGCTTCCTGCCGCCCCCAAGTGCCAAAATCACAGAAAGAAAAGGAAAATAAAGGGCAGAGGTGGGAGGGGTGCATTTGGAAATAAACCGCGTTACGTTCTTTGAGCCAGAAAACTTTAGGATTCCCTGAGTAGCCCACCTGCTTGCCCTTAAACAGTAGATTCTGGCAAGGTAAACGCATCCCGACCGAAGGAGGGTATGGGCTGAATAAAAGGAATAAAAGTAACTCCAATTCCGAGAAGCCTGTGGTCTACCAATGCTAAAAAGACACAAAGATTCAATTCGTCTGTCATGTCCTCTCTCCTTGATTGCCATGGCACTTGGTGGATGGAAAAAAGTATGTTAACCTCGAAGCAAAGTCATGTGGATGGAAGCCGCAGTACCGAGCCCCTTCTATTTTCCAAGTCAGATGAAAGTTGAAGCCTTCACGCCGCCTAACTGCAGATCGATTACCTTACCACCCTGTAACCCGTGCTTGCCAGGAACACCATCCCCGTTAGGATTCTGGGCTCCTTCCCCTGTCTGAAACTCGACAAGGAGAATGGAGTCCCATTTAATCTCTAACCGTGTAAAAGTCCAGCCATCATTTGTGAGACTCTTGAGTGAAAACAGGAGCGTCTTCTTTCTCTCCTGTATGTGGTAGGGTGTAAACACGCGTGCGCACCTAGGACCACACGTGTGTGTGCATCAGGAGAGGGAGGGGGTGGGGAGAAAGAGGCAAATCCTCATTCACGCCTCTGAAAGGCTGATCCCGGCACGGCATTCTGGTTGGCCTTCTAGAGGAAAGGCCCAGGAAGGGAGGAGGCCAGAAGGGACAAGTGGGACAAGTGGAGAATGGAAGCCCCATTCACTTTTTTTTTTTAAGTTTATTTATTTATTTTGAGGGAGAGCGCGCGCGCAAGTGTGGGAGGATGAGAGAGAGGGGAGAGTGGGAATCCCAAGCGGGCTCTGCACTGATGACGTGGAGCCCAATGCAGGGCTCAAACCCACGAACTGAGAGATCATGACCTGAGCCGAAGTCAGATGCTCCACCGACTGAGCCACCCAGGCACTCCAAGGCCCCACTCACTTTTAAAGTAATCCCTACTTTAGAGGGAGGGGAGAGGAGGGCTGCTTTTCCCTTCAGTTCGTCCCCTTCATTCACAAGGCTACACGCACCCGGGAAGGCACCGCCCAGGCACATAGAAGGAAGGAAGCAAAAGCGGTGCCCAGCGCAACGCTGCGTTATGGAACTTCACAACGATGCGGCATTATCACAGAAGTCCGGGGCTTTAGCAACTTGAAAGGAAATGATGCGATTGAGACTGAAAGGGCCCCTGGGTGGCTCAGCCAGTGAAGCGTCCGACTCTCGATTCGGCTCGTTCGGGTCATCATTTCACGGCCTGTGCGTTCGAGCCCCGCATCTGGCTCTGCGTTCCTTGCACAGAGCCTGCTTGGGATTCTCTCTCTCCATCTCTCTCTCCGCTCCTGCCCGTCGCATGCTGTCTCTCTCCCTCTCTCTAAATAAATAAACATGAAAAAAGTCTTTATAAAGACTGAGATTGAGATTCTCATCTACCCCCCCATCGTCCTGACCAGGAAACCGAGGTCCGGAGGGAAACAGGAACCTCCTCGGGTCACTCGGCAGAATAGCTGGCAGGGACCCTCTCTTCCTACTTGCAAGTAAGTGTTTCCTATGTCATGCTGCTTCTCTGCGGGTAACGATTGTGAGCATTTTGCTTTTCTTTGTATTTTTTAAGGTGCAGTTGTTTGGTTGTTACGGATTCAGGCTTGGTGGCACACTGATGTTTTCCAGTATTGTCCTATCCGTGCTACTTTATAAAAGTACCCCACGAAGCATGTCAAAACATAGGGATTTTAAAGGGAAAATGGTTCGGTAAATCTCTACAGAACACATCGTTTGAGTTAGCATAAGAAAAAATGGATTCTGTTAAAATAAAATCACTTTGGAAGACAAACGTTTGGCATGAGGCCGTTGTCAAGTCCAAGGTGGATAGGTTCCAGATCTTCCAACAGGGGTGCCACTGTCCAGTCACAATGTCCCAAGCACCCACACTCCCAAAGCACTCAGGGAACAGGTAGCACTTGTCCAAGGATGCTGTAATTACCTGTTTACCTCTTTTCTCCCCCAGCTGACTGTGTTTGATCTCCTCAAGGGTGACAATCCCTTCATCTTTGTGCCCTCAGCACCCCAGCAAGGGGCCTGACTCAGAGTAAGGGTTCAGTAAATGTTTGTTAAATAAATTATTAGAGTAGCATCATTCCATTTTACAAAGCTCTTGCAAAGCCATCTGCCCAGGCACTGGATGACGAGCAAGTTATGGACTTGAGCCCAGGGACTTTTTGACTCTTTTTAGTAGCCCATTGGAAAAGTAAGGCACTACCTTGGGTCTCTGTGGTACATGGTGAAGTCTAAAAATCTTTAAGGTGAAGATCAGGAGTGCCTGGCTGGCTCAGTCAGTAGAGCATGTGACTCTTGATCTTGGGGTCACGTGTTTGAGACCCATGTTGGGCACAGAGATTACTTAAAAAAAAAAAAAAGATGAAGATCAGCACTGTTAGTAAGCAGTGAGTTTGCAGGCCTTAAAAGTCGCTTCAGAGAAACTAGCGGTTAGGGTTTGGGAAAGTCACCAATGTTTCTGAAAATGTTTATCTGACTGGAAATATTTCTAATTAGACACTAGTTATAGAAGTGGGGTGCTGTGGAGTAGGAGAGTGCAGTCCCATTAAGCCCTTAAACACAGGTCTCTGGGCCACTTTATTCCACCCCAAATATTTTCAGAGCTCATCTCCATGTGAAGCATTGTGCCCTCTTCCGCTCTTGAGCTGTGACTCTCCTTCGGCCACTGACTGGTTCTGGGACCAGGGTGTATGCCCGGGCAACCTCTCTGTGCGCCTCCCTTCCTCCATCTGTGATGTGACGATAGTATCACTATGCATATGGGACCGTGAAAGTGATTAAATGAGAGAATAGGTGTGAGAGGCCTGGTGTATTTCAGAAATTCTTGATAAATCTATCTACACGATTGCCCTACTTCTCTTGTGAAGACCTTAAAGGATACACTGATCTCCTCACTTGCTGGCAAACATTGAAAGGAAAAGGCACGGTAAGATGAAAGTACGGTGTGAGAGAGAACCAATTCTCAAGAGTCCAGAAGATGCCAGAACAGCGCTCCAGAGCATCTCCCTGCCACCATCCCCTCTGCTGACTGCAGCCCCACATGCTTGCCCCAACCGTCCCCCCCCCCCCACCTGCCTTGTGGTGCTGGAGAATTCCATCATACCATGGTCTGCAACATGGCTCCAGATGGACTACACAGCCTGTCTCACCACCTGAAGCATCCCAATGCCACAGACAGAAAGGCTACAAGAACTGGGTTGCTTTCTGAATGTTGTTCCTGCCTCCTGAATCCGGTGTTGCAAGGGACAAACCCAGCAGTCTCTGCCACCGGAGCCTGGCTCACGCCTCCCATAGAAGTGAAGCCACTGGAAAGACAACCCATGGTTACAAATGTTCTCCTACAGACCCGCTCAGCCCCATCTGCAACTTCCTCTTTCTACCTCCTTTGCGTCGTGCTGGATTCATGTTATATTCTCTGATTAGTTTCACTGCCTTGAAGATTGAATATTGATTACGAGATAAAGAATGGAAAGGAATGTTAACATTTTTGATTTCAAAAGAGGACTTGTTAGAATTGTCCTCTGATGGATCACGCGGTTAACTGCCGACAGCGCGAACCCCCAGATCAGCAGGATTTCGGTGCCAAATGGCTGCTGTCTGTTCCCTTCCACTCTTTGCTCAACGTTGGATCAGAGCTTGAGATGTCCTTCTCTCAGGTCCCTTGCATGCTGCAGACCTCCACCTTCCTGGGGAACTTCTGCTGCCCGCGCTCGAGTGCAAAGCATTTGGTAAGCTCTTTAGCACTGTAGTCGGAAGGAAAACATTCAACGTGTGCATCCTCAAAGGATAAAAACAAAGGATAGCTCTGGAATGCTCCATGGAACCGCCTCGGCAAGTGAGGAATCCAACTCTTTTTTGAACTGATACCTAAGGGATCCAATTAAACATGTGTCTTTTGTTTCTATTGATAACAAAAATGGTACATCAGAGAAATAACAGGATGAGATGTTTTTCCTCTCTAGGGTAAATATTAATGCAAAACTGTAAGGTAGATGGTGGAGCTTTTATAGAGGCTTAAACGGTTTATAGATTTTAATTGCGACCTGTTTTCAATGAATACAATTAAACATTGTTTGTAATACAAAATACCGCGCCTAACACGTAATTAGAGAACTCTATTCTTTAATGGGGGCGTGTGTGGAAGGCTGGAGATGTCTATGAATAAAGCCACACATGGTCCCAAAAAATGATCGTGATGCTGTACGCCTAGCGGAACACTAATCAAATGAGGGGAAGACCAAAACCCCAGACATGTAAAAACAATGACAGTCGTTTATGTCCTCCGCTTACCGCTATTGCCTAAAGACCAGGCAGCGCAATGATGGCGACATAGCTCAAGAAGTTTGTGTCACGCTGCCTCTGGAGTTGCCTTTGATCTGAAGGGAAGACCAGACGCATCTTGTCTCTGTCCTCCCAGCCTGTGCTCCTGCAACAAGGCTGCCTGCCTTCTCATTAGCCACACAGATGAGGAGGAGGCTGGAAAGTAGTAACACTTCCCTGGGAAAACAAACCTTCATTCCAAAATAAACTTTGAGATTCAAAAAGCAGCGCGGGCCAGCTGTTCCCTCTCTAAGAAGACTCGTTGCTTAACTAATATCTCCAAGGACAGTCATAAGAAGTGAAAATTCACTCCGATGCTCCCAGGCCAAGGGAACCGAGGGGCAGCAGGAACGCACCTTCACCTCTGCGCCCGGTGTTCTGTGCACAAAACACTAAACTGAGCCACTGTAACGTTTCCAGTCTCCGAGACCTAAGGAAGAGAGGCATCGGATCCACTGTGCAATGACAATGACCCGAAGTAGGACCGGAGAGGGCCCGGCCAGGGAGGGGAGATCAATCGGAGATGAGAAGGGGGCTCACACACTCTCCTGTCCCTCTAGTCAACATGCCATGTTTGAGATCTCCCTAGAGGATACGACCGCACTAAGAAACCTAATCCTCCCCTCACTGAGTCCTTCCCCAGGAATATGGTCCTGCGGCCTTGTGCACCAGAGCTGCTTGACTCCAGCCGTGAGAAGGAAGCCGGGTGAAAAGGACGGATTTAGAGGAAGCCAGGGCAGGCCCATGGCCAGCCCTGCCCAGTTATGGTCGTTCTGTCCTGCTCCTAGGAGGCCCCAGGCTCTCTCTGCTTGGTTAGCTATGCCGTCAGTTTCTCTCCTCAGTCTTCCCTTCACTGGTCCCGACAAGCTAGAACTTCCTCTTAGGTTTTCCGGGTCTCCCAGCAAATTGTTCCCTTTTACCTGCCGTCCTGGTTTCCTGTTCCAGCTCCGGGTCTCCACCTCTGCCAAGTCTGCAGGATACCGCCTAAAGGATGACCCCTCCAAGAAAAACATCCCACAGAAGCTCACAAACACGGTGCAAGCAAATGGAATAAGAAGTCAGGCAGTTTTGCCTTAGAATTTCAAGAATTCCTTAGACTTACCAGCTGGTGTCTTGGATAAGTGAATCCCTGAGCCCCACTCTCCCCGTCTGGAACATGTGTATAAAAATAGGAATCCGCTGGGGCGCCTGGGTGGCTCGGTCGGTTAAGTGTCCGACTTCGGCTCAGGTCACGATCTCACGATCCGTGAGTTCGAGCCCCGCTTCAGGCTCTGTGCTGACAGCTCAGAGCCTGGAGCCTGTTTCAGATTCTGTGTCTCCCTCTCTCTCTGCCCCTCCCCTGTTCATGCTCTGTCTCTCTCTGTCTCAAAAATAAATAAACGTTAAAAAAAATTTAAAAAAATAGGAATCCGCCATAAAACTACCAGTGGTATTAAATGAGATAATGTTTGTAAACACTTTGACAGTGCATGGCACATAGTAAGCACTCAGAAAACGGTAGCTTTTCTTAATCGGGAGGCATGACTTTTAATACATGCTTCCCTGTACCAAGAGACAACCTAAGAGCAGAGGGTTCTTGCTGGCCAACTATACAACCGCCATGGCAGAGCATAAAATTCCTGGCCGTTATTTTTATTATTAAGTCAAAACTATATTGATAATTTATATATGAAAATCAATGGCAAACTAAAATAATTGGCTTTATTTACACCTTTGAGCCTATGCCTGTTATAAAAGTGTGACTTCAGTGAATCAACATGGCCAAGGGACTCTTGATATATGGTTTTCTTACTCAGGCTTCTTCCCTGAGCTTGGGAGGCTGAGCGGTTCTGCGGGCATTACCAACATTCCAGCGCAGGGACAGAATCACGATTGCCCCCATGTCGACCATGTCCACTCCCACCGCCCACTGCTTAGAACCCTGCACTGAGCAGGCACACAGATCCCTGAAAACTGACCGCCACCCACCTGGTCCAAAGGAAACACACGCACCAGGGGCTGGAGGTCCAAGAGCTCTTCTTGGCCTCATCCTGGGCGAAAAGGCCCACGAGCCATTATCCTACATGGTGTTGACATCTCTAGCTGTGCCCGCTGCTGGTCTCCTGCTTAAACCATTCATGAGAGAGTCGTCAGCTTTGTTATTCTACTGGGGTGGGAGTTTGGGCATTCAAATTGATTCCTCCTTATTGTTTAAAAAACTTTGTAATTGAATATAGTTTGCATACAATGTTACACTAGTCTCAGGCGTACAACATACTGATTGAACATCTCTATACATGATGTTGTGCTCCCCACAGATGTAGCTGTCATCTGTCCCCATACAACGCTATTACAATACCACTGACTATATTCCCAATGCTGTACCTTTCATCCCTGTGACCTATTCATTCCGTAACTGGAAGCCTGGATCTCCCACTCCTCTTCAGCCCTTTTGCCCATCCCCCCTCCTCTGGCAACCATCACTTTGTTCTCTGTATTTATAGGTCTGATTCTGTTTTTGGTTTGTCTATTTATTCATTTGTTTTGTTTTTGAGGTTACGTATATGAGTGAAATCATATAGTACTTGTCTTTCACTGTCTGACTTATCTCACTTGGCATTATACCCTGTAGGTCCATCCATGTTGTTGCAAATTGCAAGATTTCATGCTTCTTTAAGGTTGAGCGATATTCCAGTGTGTGTGTGTGTGTGTGTGTGTGTGTGTGTGTGTGTGTCCCTTATCCATTTGTCTATTAATGGACATTTAGGTTGATTTCATATTTGACTATTGCTATTATAACTAATGCTGCAATAAACATAGGTGTGCACATATCTTTTCAAATTAGTGTTTTTGTTTTCTCTGGGTAAACACCCAGTCATGGAATTACTGGATCATATGGTATTTCTATTCCTAATTTTTGGAGGAACCTCCATACTGTTTTCCACAGTGGCTGTACCAGAAATGGATTCCTCTGTAAAGTAGCCTGTTGAGAAGCCACATTTCCATCCCGTATCCAAGCCTCATCAAAATGGAAGTCCACCAGCACAGTGTATAAAGAGGAAGTTCTGGTGTATACATAGCTACCGATTGTGACGGTCCACAGATGCTCAGTGTGCCTCCCAGGGCAACAAAAAAGGAAGGAGGGTTAAAGGGCAAAAGGAGCCAGGCCCAGTCCTATAAAACCTCAGGCTGTAAATTAAGACTGCTTAATGGATTATATATCTGATGAACTTGGGAGTGCCAGTTCTAGACACATGTGACCGCCTTGCAGCATGGCCTGTTGTTGGCTACACACAGAAGCATGGGGTACATCAGGAGAAAATCGAATGTTAGAAAGTACATCTCCCTTAACACCAGTCCTGTAAGTATCAAAGCCCGAAGTGCAGGAAGGAAGAGGTGGAGACGAGTAGGAGGTTCTGAGATCTTCTCAGAAAGATCTAGTCCAATATTTCCTCTCATTGTCGCCCTGCCTTCCTCCTTCTCCTTGTGGCAGGCCATTCTCTCACCCAACCCACCCCCACACACGTACCTGCAGCTTTACGGCCCGGGATCCCTCCCTGACAAAGACCCCCCTATTGGTATGTCCGCAAAGCTCAGCTAAACACACATCTTTCACCTGGGAAAACCAGGCTTCCAGATCTTGCCCACCCCTTCCCCAGCCCCATGTATACCTCATCCCTACTGAAAAAGCATTTCATTAAGGCCACAGGCCAGGCACAGGATAGACCCGAGTACCAGAACCTCAGTGTTTCTAGCCCCTGAACTGGAAACATTTCTACTCCCACCCCCATAATTCAAAACTGGGCATGATGTTTATGTGTCTCTATAATTGCACATTTCGTAAAGCATATGAAATTTAATATCTTCCAGATATTCAAATCTAGTCCCAATACACAGACACCCATTAAAGGCCACCTTGGTTGAACAGACTGAATGGACTAGGGCTTGTTCATTATACAATATTTTGCCTTCAAACAGGATATTGTATCTACATCAGCAGAGCAATATTAATATGAATATCATCCCTGTAGATCTCAAAGGCTCCTTCCACCCTGGATATTCTAAGATTTTCCATTTCTCTACCGAAATTGCCTTTTTGGGGAGAACAGGGTATTAAGGCGCTATTTGCTGAGATGAGACTTTGCCTGAGAATTACGGTACACCTAATAAGAGCAATTCAATCCATTTTACAAAGAGAAACTAATCATCCATTTTCGCCTCCTTGCAGAGGAGGTTCTGATGGAAGAAAGAAAAACAAGAGAACGTGTAAATGCATTACCCAATGGTGCCACTACTTTAAAATTCTTCCTGATCCCTCAGTGAGACAAAGTGAACTCTTAGTTTAAAATGCCACACTGACACCCCTGGGTGGCTCAGTCGGTGAAGCGTCCAACTCTTGATTTCGGCTCAGGTCATGATCCCAGGGTCACGGGATCGAGCCCTGCATCGGGTTCTGCACTGAGTGAGGAGCTGCTTGGGATTCTCTCTCTCCCTCCCTCCCTCTCTCTCTCTCTCTCTCTCTCTCTCTCCCTCCCTCTGCCAATCTCTCTTTCACTCTCTCTAAGTTAAAAAAAAATAAAAATAAAATAAAATGCCACAAAAGCCTCATCTCATTTGTCCTACATGAACCTATGGAATTTCTTCCCTTGTTAATCACTCTGCACACACAAACGCACAGAGTTATTCCCAAACTGTCCATCCCTCTGATGTTTCAGACAGCCAGCTAGATGTTCCGGAGCGCGGACTGGCAAGTCGTAAACATGTAAGCTTTCCAGGCCATATGATCACTGTTGCAAGTGCTGAACTCTGCTGTTGTAGAGCAAAAGCAGCCACAGACAACATGCAACTGAACGAGCATGGTTGTGTTCCGACAACACGTGATTTAGGGGCACCGACATATGAACTTCATGTAATTTCCCCGCGTCACGAACAGTACTCTTTTTAAAATTTGTCTCGTTTAAAAATGTGAGAATCATTCTTAGCTCACAGGCAAGCTGGATTTGGCCTTTCGGCCATGGTTTGCTGCCCCTGCCCTCGAGGACTGATATGTACTAACATCCTGTCCTATTTGTAATTGAGAAAGTCAAGGAAATAACAATAGCTATGATGACATCTGAGTCCAAGGATTATGCACAGCTATTTAAACAGAGTCTCTTATTAAATCCTCACAACTAACCTACGAGGTTGGGACTACTGTCGTCCCCATTTTACAACTGGGGACACAGACACAGGAAAGGTGAAAGGACTTCCCCAAGGCTATGTAGCTGCTAAGCAGTAGAGCGCAGATTGGAACCACATCTGACTGACTCCACAGCCCATGCTCCTTACTACCGCCACAGGTTTTATAGAATGGGGACCGCCGGCTCCACACCAAGTAACTTCCCCAAGAGTATGACCTCCCGTCCCAGGAAGAGGCAAATACAATGGCTGCAAACGAAAACGCTGTCAAGTACGTGAACTAGTGGGCCTGAGGCAGCCATGATTCAATTAAAGCCTAAGGAGTTGAAATTTGATTTTCCATGAGTGTTCCGTGAGCATTTAGAATGCCTGATTCTTTTGACAGCTGGCTGAGATACAATAATCAAGGCAGTCTAAAGAGAAAAGGTGCCGGCTGGGCACAGTTGAGCGGAGATGAGTTCCAGCAGGTACGGGATGGGGAAGCAGGAGTGGACAGTGGAGGGGCTCATGCTTTCGCAGACTCGCTTCTCTCTTTAGTCCGTTTCTGTAGCTCTTTACTGAGCTCATGTCAGAGCAGGCAAAATTGCTGAAGGTGGCAAAATTGAAAATGTTAACACCTGAAAAGACACGAAATGATTCAAGAAACGGCTGATGGATTCTTTGCTGTGAGGAGCAAGCACACTGGGAATAGAAGCATGATTTGGGCTGAAATCCAGGCAGTGCAAAAGGACGCTATGAAAGTGACTCAAGACAGAGCGTTCTGGGCATCAGAGCAAAACAGCACTGGCGCTAAAAGGCTCATGGGAAGGTAATGTCGTGGCAGAGAGCGCCTTTGCTTACGCTCCCTCGAGAAGGCTGGAAGAAAGTCAGCCTCAGCGTCTGGCCATTTGCTCCCAGAGGGAAGGTTCCCGAATCCTCTTATGCAACCACACTTGAAACTCCCTAGCCTACAAGACACTTCAAGCTTGGCTGGCTTGGTGCGTTCACTTTTAGTACAGAAGAATCCCTGCAGCCCTTCTGGAAATCTTACCCTTGTGGCAGAGAACGGTTTTCCCTAAATCCTTGTCTCGGGAGATCAGGCAGGAGAATTGAAATCACTACCTGAATAAGACACAGGATGAACGAAAGTAAGAGAAATATACAAAAAAGGAGATGTTCCACACAAACCCCCAACTCCTCCCTGAAAACTCCTTTTCACATTTCCAAATGTCGCTCTCCACACTTAAATAAACATGCCTTTCTTCCAGAGAGGGAAAAAAGTGCCCAATTTGTTTTGATATTTTTAAATGTGCCTGTGATATAAGTGGTGCCTGTAATGGGCCCGTGTACCTGCGAAGGCATTACTCAGCCACTCTGCTCCCCAGGGTGCACTGCTCCACTTTCTCCTAAATTCCTGCGCTAGGAAAGCCTACACTGTCAAAGACACCGAGGCCAGAAAGCCTTCTGGAAGCAAATGATACTTTACAGCTCAGACCTCCAGGACCCCATGGTTGCTTTGGGGGTTAAGAGCCAACTCCTATCCCCTAGAATAAGGAAACTGACGATATAGTGTTCATTTAAATCTGGCCGCCCAGGGAAAAAACCCATAAAATACAAACAAGAGGAAGCTGAAGCTAAATAGCTAAGAGATGCTAAAGGACCGGCCCCAATTCCATATGAACAGAGCTGGCCCGGTGGCCGTCCTCAGATCAGCGTGCTGGACCACAGTCTACCCTCTACCGTCGCTGCAGGTAGTGGCAGTTACGGCTACTCGAGGATTTCACAAAAGTGCAAAGTACGGTTTCTCACGTATCAAAGGCAGGAAGTGGAAGGTGGGACCCAGGCATCCGATTTTAAACAAACCCTATAGGTGATTCTCATTCAGATGTCTCAAGGGCCACACTGTAAGGAACACTCTTCACCCTACTCAATCAAAACATCCGAGGGCGGATCCAAGAAATCTGCAGACATTCCTTCAACAAGTATGTTTTCAGCCCTGACCATGTGGCAGGCACTGTGGTTGGAGGAAGGGAGCCAAAGATACCGTGGTTCCCACCTTCCCGAGTTTGCACATGACCTGCATGGGTACAGCCATCTTAAAGTATATCTCTAATTCCACGTTTTGACTAAGGGTCTGAAGAACAAAAACTTCACACAACTGGCTAAATAAATGGAGTTTCTTCTTACGGTTTCCTTTCTTTCCTGTTCATGTTCTCCTTGCTTGGATTACTATTCTAAGAAAGGTCTCGTCCAAGCAACAGTCTCAACTTTATGATCCTATCACATGCCCCATAAACCACCTCGACGCTTCATTTCCATTATATGAGCTTCTCTGGGACAGAAATACATATTATAACGAGCAACACAAAACAAACCAACAATGTCTTCCTGACCTCCATTGAAAAATAATACCTTATCAGCTTTAATCCAGCTGCATTGTTCTTTGCAAAAAGTAAATGATTATATGAGATTGTCTGAAACACAGATAGAGCTTTAGTTAAGCCTCTGCCGTCAAGAGACCAAGCAGCCCGAATCATAAGTTGGAACTAAGGAAAGGGTATTTGCTCCCCAACTTGCAACCCCGTTTTCTGAACCTTTTATGATTGCCGTGCCAATCCTGGTACAAAGAGACACCAGACTAAGATTTGTGAAAATGTTGTCCATGGATCACCTACGCAAGAATCATTCTGGGATGCTTGTGAAATATGCAAGTTCCCAGGCTTTACTTAAGCATTCGGTAATAGATTAACTGCATTAGTGTCCACAATTAACGGCCTCTCTATAGCCTTGCCCTTTGCCCTGTAACTTTGGAGACCCCTCCCACTCGGAATGTGACTAGGCCACGGGACTTGCTTTGGACAATGGGATATTAACAAATGGGAAGCAAGCAGAGAGTTGCTCTTACACGACTGACTTGCTTGCTTAGACTAGTCACGATCATAAAGACAAGCTTGGGCTTATGTTCTCAAGAATGAGAGACCACAAGTCATCCCAGCTGAGATCATACTAGAAAAGCCAACCCTTAGCTGACCCACTAGCTGACTGCAACTGAGTCCAGCTATGGTCAGCCAAACCTGGCCCAGATCAGCAGGACCGTCTAGCCAACTTTCCCACCAGCAGTGCACAAGGGTTCCAATTTCTCCACATCCTCACCAACACTTGCTATTTTCAAGTTTTGGGGGGCTTGATTTGTTTTGGGGGGGTTACTATCCTAATGGGTGGGAAAAGTGGTTTTGATTTGCATTTCCCTAATAATGATGTTGAGCATCTTTTCATGTGCTTATTGGTGGTCAGTATATCTTTTCTGGGAGAAGAATCTATTCAAGCCCTTTGCCCATTTTTAATAGAGTTGTTTGTTGTTGTTTCCATAGGATATTATATGGTACAAGTGGAGCAAGGTTTATTAGACTAGAAGATAATTCTAAATTAAACAGGTCACTAAGCACGAATGCCTCACACTCTGCTGAAAAGAAGCTCTACTTGATCTGTGCTCTGTGCATTCTTTCCTCTTAATCCCATCTCGGAGGAGGGGCTCAAGTCCACAGCTAACCTTCTATCTGTGGACTGGCTTCCGTTCTCTCTCGCTTCCTCCAAGATCTTTATCACTTATCCTCCAGTTTCTCCCCATTTATTAGCTGCCTCTTTACTGACTCATTTCTCTCAAAATATGTGCTCAACCTTCCCCATCTTAAAGATAATTTCCTAGGATCTGTTTTTTCCTCAAGATGCTGCCATCACCCTACACACAATGTCTCCAGATAACCACCTCACATTCAGTTTTCAAACCACCGCCACATATTTCCACCCCAGATAGTCTACTTGACCTGCTTCCTAGTCCTCAATAACCTCCTCAATTGCTAAATGGAAGGCACATTTCTCAGTCTATCTGACTTGGCCATTCGGTAGCACTTGATAATGCCAACCACTTCTTCCTTATTGAAATTCACTTCTGCCATGATTCTGGTGATCTCTCTCGCTCACTCTCGGTCGTCTTCAACTGCCTCCTCTTGGCTTTGGTTGTTTGCTGCATTCCTTCTGCCCAGAATACACATGTAGCTATTTCCCAGGGTTCTGTCCTTGTTCTGCCTCATGCTTCAGACCCATCTATCTACCTGCTTACCGGACATTTACACTGGAAAGACTCTGAGAAAGCTGAACTGCAACAAAACTGAACTTACTTTCCTTCCTTCTCTAAGTCCGTGCCTCTTCCCAGGCTTCCTACCTTATTGAAGAGCAGCAGTGGAATCCACCATACCACACAGGATGGAAGACAGTGGCGTCATTGTCGACTCTCCTTCACCCTTGGCCTGACCACATCAGATTGGTCATACGTCCTGGTGAGCCAGCCTCTCACATCTGCCTCCTCCTCTCCATTACAATGGCCCTAGTCCATGTTCTCCTTGCTTTTACCTATTGCAAAAGCTTCACAATTGATTATGTTTGGCCTCTGATCTCTCCTCCTTTTAAGTAATCCTCTACGTTACCGCCAGAGAAAGCAAATACATAAATGAATAAGCTGAGTAAATAAACTACAATGAAAACCCGTTTCCTCCATGTTCAAAAACCCTCAAAGCTCCCATCTTCCCTAACGTCCAACTGATATGCAAGTCTGAGGGTTGATGTGGAAAGAGCCCGGGCATCAGTGTCAGAGAGCAATCTCAGTTTGAGCCTGGACTCTGCCGCTTGCTAGGTGTGATATTGACCAGTTTATTCCACTTCTTTGCACCTGCTTCCTCAGGATGATTGTGAGAATCAAATGAGTTACCTTATACATATTCAGTCCTCAGCACTTTACAGAGCCTGGCATATAGTAGGTGCACATAAATAGCAATTTTCTTCCCTTTTCCTACCAAGTACATTCCAATCTATATTTGCAGGCTTGCCTCCTAGGAAGTCTCCTGAACTATGCTCTGGACACATACAACATTCAGCCTTTCCCCAACCACAACAAATACTTTCTTTCCTCTGCTTCTGCTACCACCCTAGCCTGGAATGACTTCTGTCATCCCTTTCAGCCTGATTTCAAAACCCAAATCAAACGCCGCTGCCTTCATGAAGTCTCTTCAATACCCTCGGCTCTTCTGTATACTTCATTTGGGGCGGTTCCTGTTGCTTGCCTTGACGTATAGCTACTTATCTGTTCACCTGTCGTTATCTATTCACTTGACTGTGAACTTCTTAAGTGCACAGACTTTCTTAAACATATTTTTATACCTAGCACCCAACACTCAAAAACACTTAGAACAAACTGTTATTTTAACGTTGGAACAAAATGAATAGATACTATGTATGAGGACAGTCAGGATTTAAAACCTGAAGAACAAATATGTAAATCATATTTTAGAGTCTAATGAAATACGTGTTTTCATATTCAGGAACTAAGTAATAAAATAATAACAACAGCCACTTGTATAGTGCCTATTCTCTTGTAAACACCATTCTAAGTATTTTACATGCATTAACTCATCTCATCTGCACAACAGACCCAGAAGGTAGGTACAATTATTATTTCAATTCAATGAAAGAGGAAGCCGAGGCTCAGAGAGATTAAATAACTTGCCTGAGGTTACACAACTTATAAAAAAATAGAGCTGAGAGCCAAAGCCAGGTAGTCTGGCTCTAGAATCCATGCTCCTAAACTAATGCTCCAAAATTTTATATTGGGATTAACGTTGCCACATGCTAAGATGACAGAATATATGGATCTTAATCTTGGCTCTGTTAATTGTAGGTCTTGGGGTAAATCACTTCTCTCTGAGCCTCAGTCTCCCCATGTGTCAAATGAGATTATATCCAGTGATCTGCTTGGTCCCTCTCAGCATCAACATTCCATGACAGTCTAATAGGTATGCTTTATCAGTTTCATGTCTCTTTCAATAGCTTGTGAACCCCTCCAAGGCAGGTCCTGTGTTTCAGTTGAATTTGAATCCCCTACAGTGGTTGCCTAGCACTGAGGGAGATGAGGACGTTGGAGAGTGATGGATAAAGGATACAAGGGTTCTTTCTGGGGCGATGAAAATGTTCTAAAACTTCCCATAAGATGGCTGCCAAACTCTGCAAATACACCAAAGACCACTGAGTTGTACATCTTAAGTGGGTGAATTATGTTATTTTGATTACATGTCGATAAAGCTGCTACCAACAAAAAAAGAACTAGAACCGTATTCCTAGAGTCCAGCATATAATGTCGCTCAACAAATGTTTTTTGAGTACTAAGAGTCGTCCTATATGGCTTTCAACCTCCAGATTCTAAGACTATTGACGGAATGACACGTATGCACTTACCAGTTCTTTGCGTGAGAACTGGCACCTTCTACAAGTGTGTTCTACTTGGCAGTTTAAATAAGCCCCTTGCCAGCTTCCTTTCTTCTTGTCATAGACGTATCAAATTTGTTCTTCACACAACTATTACCTTTTGGATTAACAGCAGCTCAATTACAGAGGTTTAACTATATTTCTGATCGTAGTGTTCGCTGTTATTTGAACCAATTGAGTAGGGAGTCCTTGTCAACACTGTTTTCCACCTCAGAGGACATAAATGAAGCCTATTAGTTACTGGGAAAATAGTCTGCAGTTTGTGTAAGAATCTCTACTGGACAGCAGTTTTCTTAAAATATTTGCTGGCTTATAATTAGCTCATGTATCTGATTAATTTCAGAGGAAAACTACTTCAGCTTGCAAGCCAAATGTTAGGCCTCCGTAGTTGAGAAAACCCAACTCCAAAGCTAGTAACTTTGGAGTTTGTTGCTAACAAAGAGTAATGAAGCTTCCAGGCCCTAGGAAGTCCAGCCACCAGCTGGGTTCTGTACCTCAGTACAAAGAGGTCCGTCAGGCTGGGGGGGCAGGCAACAGAAGCAGCATGGACTCCGGGCTTTAATCGGTAGTGATCCGAGAATAAAACGGAAAGTAAAAGAAGATCACAGCGGGCCGAATTAGAGGAACAGTGGAGGCCACCACGTTAAAACTTGTTCTGATATTGAAGAGTGCTTTATTCTAGAAACTCAGCTACAGTCAAACTTGTATTAGGGCAGTTGAACAGGCTTTGTGTCATCGTCCATCCTCCCCTCAATGGAGCCGACATGCCAGATAGAGACCCAGATTTGACTCAACGCCAGCAGGATTGGGGTGGCTTCTGTTCGCTCGCTTGCAAATAAGAGGAGAGATCGTGCGTAGCAAGCAGGACACGGAATACCACATAGATTCACGGGACCTGCAAAGTCACCTAGCCCAAACTTGGGAGGTAGCTTACAACCACTTTTGAACAATCTAGTCAGCCTCCTGGAGGAAGAATGGGCTTGGGACCAGGGTAACAGCCGTCCAGGGAGCCCTGATTACAAGGAAAGGGCATAGGCTTTGCCACGCCACCCATCTCGAAAAACCGACGTGATCTTTTGTCCACGTAGGTTCTCTGCATTCATCCGGTCAAGATTTGTGGAGTTCCTGCCACAGGCCTCAGACCTTTGAGCACGATTCCTAAGCCAAAATCTACATGGAGTCGGCAGTACGCAAATCAACTCAATTCAACAAACACCACTAAGATCCCCTACGTGCCAGGCATGGTGCCGGCAGGCATGCAAATGAATAAAAAGGAACGTGCAGTCAAAAGAGGTTAACAGCAAAGATTCAGGAGCCACAGTGCTTGACTTCAAATCGGATCCGTGCTGTCACTTACTAGCTTCATAACCCTGAGCAAGTTACCTTAGTCTCAGTCTCTCTCTCTGTGAAATGGGCACGATAACCACACCTACCTCCTATGGCTGTGGTGAGAAGGAAATGAGTTTGCTTATATTCGTGTCCATAAAGCACTGTCTGCCTGGCACACAGCAAGTGCTGCATGTACCTTAGGTATATATGGAAGTCATTAACCATCTGTATGGCATGAACTTCTTTAAGAAGCTAATGAAAACTGATCCACTACCCCCAAATACATACACACATATACATATGCATCTAATTGTAAGGGCCTCATGGATTCCCCAAGGTCCCAGAGACTGAGGTGAAGAACATCTGATTTCATGGGAGAAACTCCCTAAAAGTTAGTAATCTCAATACTCTTGTGACTCCCACCCCCAGTATGAAGAATTGTATTGGGATTACAAACCCTTTTGGCTTTCTCAAGAGACGAAGCAGAGTAGTGGTTAAGAACGCGGGCTGTAGAGGAGGGGCACTCTGGGCTCCGAGCTTGATTCCAGCACTCACGTGACTAGAGGCAGGTTGCTTAAGTTTTCTGATCCCCAATTTCCTCCTCTGCAAAACAGAGTATCCACAGTATCTACCCCAGGGGATCGCTGGGAGAGATAATACATGCAATACCTTGGCATGCGCCTGGTAAACGCTCCATAATAGTTGCTATTACTAATAATATCCATTAGGGATAGGCAATAATTCTCACCAAAGCAAAGAATGATGGTCAGGAATGGTTCTGCATCAGGATTAAAACGAGCACCTGAGTGTCTTTTCTTTTGAAAATTACAAGCTAAAGTTTCCCTCTTACAACTAAATGTCTATTCATCTATAATGGGAACGTGTGCAAA
Source organism: Panthera onca (assembly GCF_046562875.1). NCBI lineage: Eukaryota > Metazoa > Chordata > Mammalia > Carnivora > Felidae > Panthera > Panthera onca. The sequence goes on along the minus strand of NC_138357.1, from coordinate 19,697,937 downwards.
ACTCAGTCAGGGCGTGCTGTGGAAGATGCTGGTGTCCGGTGACTTTCTCAATAAATCAAAGACAATCTATTTTCTGTATTAGCAGAGCTAATGCAACATGCCAAGAGGAATAGGTAGGTGTGACCAATTGGGTGTTTCTTTCCGTACCACCAGACCCTTGAATGTCTCACCACATCCTTTGTCATCCAAATCAGCAGTGAAAAGCACTGTCAGCCAGTCCCCATCGCATTCAGCAGATAGGTTGCTTAATTAAATATGCTACTGAATGGGCTATAGAATTCTATTGCTTATTCTGACAGGTGAAAGACAGAAGGGACCATTTCCTGGGTTTTTATTTAAGATGCATTTTCAACGTATCCTCCACAAAGAGTGTCCCGGGCTGCATTAATTTTGGGAAGATTTTTTTTTCCTAAACCCAACTTTACACAGAATAAGCCAGTTGATGAAAACAAGCCTAAAGTCAGTCATGCTCCCATTGTCCCCACACTGAGAACCAATGTGTAAGGGGGGGATTAGGCCACGAGGACCGATTTAGACAACCATGCAGAGAGACGTTGGGAAACTGCTTCTCTTTCCGCCCCTGTCAGTGCACATGCCTTTTGGACTAGGAGCGGGGAAGCATTCTTCAGTACCAACTGGGAGCGTGGCATCTGTATACAGTAACAAGTTCTATACACACTGAACTTCAAGGTTCACTGAATATTATTAAATGACTTGCTTCACCCGGAATTCACCCGGCTTTTTAAAAAAAACTCTTAACGTTCATTTATTCTTCAGAGGGGGAGACAGAGCATGAGTGAGAGAGGGGCAGAGAGAGGGAGACACAGAATCCGAAGCAGGTTCCAGGCTCCGAGCTGTCAGCACAGAGCCCGACGCGGGGCTCGAACCCACAAGCCACGAGATCATGACTTGAGCCGAAGTCGGACGCTTAACCAACTGAGCCATCCGGGCGCCCCGGAGTTCATCCGGCTTTGAAAACACAATGCTGCCACCAAACACACAGAACACAAAGCGATACAACAGTCCGATGAAAAGTATAGCGGGCCTGGCTGTGCCGGGTTGGCAGAACCCTGAGCTGGGAGCTCACGAGGGCCAGCAGTAGCGTCATTTGCAACACCATAGATACAGCTAGAGAATATAACACTGAGTGAAATCAGTCAATTAGAGAAAGACCAATACCATATGATCTCACTCATGTGTGGAATTTAAGCAATAAAACAAATGAGCAAAGGAAAAAGAAAGAGAGACAAACCAAGAAACAGGCTCTTGACTCTAGAGGATAAACTGATGGTTACCAGAGGGGAGGTTGGGGAGGGATGTGGGCATTCGGGGGTGGAGATCAAGGAGTATACTTATTATGGTGACAATAAAATAGAATGATAAAAAAAAAAATAAGTGAAAGTCAAAAGTAGTTTTTTCTGACTCTAATGAAATCAGAGTTCCTGCTTCCCATTCTCATTCTTTGTAAGTAAGAGGAGGCATGTGAGTGGCTCCGCACCCAGACCCTCCAACCCCTCAGGAGCTCAGTTCTGAGTCCAACACTGCGGCTAGAGAAAGCCTAAATGGGAAATCTAAAACAGTCATGTTCCAACGAATATCCCAGCTAACAGTTAAAAAGCACATGCTATGGGCCAAGCAATCTTCTAGCAATGATGGTACAACTCATTTAATCTTCATAAGAGCCCGAGGACATGGGTACTGTTACTGGGTATTTTACAGACAAGGCAACTAACTGAGCCCGAAAGAGTTTGAGGGACTTGCCCAGGGTCACAAAGTGAATAAGTGACAAAGACCACAATACCAAGAGTTCAGCTCCAGAGTCTGTACGTTGATGACATGGTATCTCAGAAAAGTGGGCTGTGTCCAGTAGGCCAGAGTGACTTCTGTCTCCCTTCTCCCCACTCGTCCAGAGTTACCTCCACCTCCATCCCCGCCCGTGGTCTTAGAGAGGACCATGTACAAGCACTTCACGCTCGGGCTAAAAGGAAGGGATCCTGGCAGTTCCCCAAGCTCTGCCTGGGCTCCCGATATGTGCTATATCACTTGCAAATATATCCAGATTATTACCCCAATACTTCTCCTGAACCGTCCTAATGAAATATGAGTGGATATTAACTAAGCTGTAAAATCCATAAAACTGCTGCTTTACAAGAGACATTTACTTATGAATCAGCAGTTGGGTTAATTCATTATTTAGTAGGCTTGTTATTTATAGCATATTACGGCTTGGTAAATTATTTATATGTGCTTGTTTCTGTGCATGATTTTCCCTCAAGAGAGGGAAAATGTTTATCAACCACACACAGGGAGGCTGTTTCAGTCAGAGGCCTGTTGTTAAAATAGCTTGGGCCAGTTTCTCTGTCTTCCTTCCTGCTCCGGACTTCTCTGAAAGGTCCAAGGGCTGACAGCGCTGTAACCAAATCAGGCAGTCAGCCATCGCAAGGGAGCCAACAGTCACTGGACGGTAGCATTTCCCAGTACATATGGGTTATGAAATAAAGGTTCTGTAGGCTAATCCGTTTGGTTACCACTAGGTTAGAGTCAAAGTTTCAAAGCTGCAAGACTTCTAAAAGCCTTTAACGCAATAACGTTTCTCTTAAATTTCCAAGCGCAGTGCACGCGATAAATTATCTGACTAGAGTCCTTTTTATGCACAAAACTCATGGAACTGAAACCCACTTTAGAAACCTTCGTGTAAGAAGTGTTCCTCGCGCTTAAAGAGAACTCACACCGGGTAAATGGTGGGGCCGGGGGGCGGGGGGCGGGCAGTGCCTGAACTCTGCCATCAGCCCAGAGCCCGATGCGGGGCTCGAACTCACGGACCGCGAGATCGTGACCTGAGCTGAAGTCGGACGCCCAACCGACTGAGCCACCCAGGCGCCCTAGAGTATGTATTCTAAGTGAAGAAAAGTTTTAGAAAGGAAAGCGTGTGTGCGTGTGCGTGTGCGCGCGTGTGTGTGTGTAGAGAGCCTGAGTGTGGGAGAGAATGACATATGTGTCACACATAAGCAATCGAGCCCGGTTACACCTAAGATCTGCACCACAACATTCAACACACGCTTGTATCGCTTTTGCCTGTTAATTGCTTTGCGTTTTCCTTCTGCTCCCTAAACGGACTATGCTTCACTGTGGCAGCAACTTCCTCTGCCTCTTCTGGTCCCCTCCTCACGCTGCCTAAGCGCACGACCGACACCAGGTCTGCGCAGACCTGAGGATAAGCAGCAACTATTAAGCAGCAGTAATAGCAACCAGCTATTTCGGGCCTCAGCTGTGTGGGCTGTTATTTCTTCCAGAGAAAGTAGAAATGCAGACAGCATATTACGGGGCGAAGAAGTCCATAAAGTTAAATGGTGGCAGAGGTCAGAAGAAAAAAGGTAAAGAAATTAAAGGTGGTGGGACCTTTGGGGCCAGGCTTCGAGGACCTAGCTACCCCACGCCGTGAACACTTTGTCAGGTAAGGAAGGCAGCTGGTACGCCTGCCAGAAAGCCTGGCTTCCACTCCGTGGTCATTTGAGATTTTTTTTAACTCTCATTTTTTTTTTTTTTTTAACTCTGTGGTTTGTTCTCCAACTGGAATCGCGTTCGGCATAAGGTTTTCATTGAAAAAGTCAATGCTTTTCTTTTAAATGTGAGTTTTCAACATCTGCTGCATTCATAAGCACGATTTTATTCCATTCAGCAGGGCCAACATCTTTCCCATTTGAAGGACATCTGATTTTATCAAAATTCATAAGACTATAGAGTCCACTTACCAGAAACTCATTTGATAGCAATCGTTGCTGAAATCTGTCTCTCAATTCAGGGATACCTATCACCTATGATAAAGTTTTTCAATTGTTAAAGAACCACAGACTGCTAAAACAGTTACTCAGAGTAATTGAAATACACTTCCTAATCTGAATACGTTGCTTTCTGCCGAGGCCCTTAGAAAACGTTAGCGTAGCTCTCTGTCTGGGTAGAAGGGACTCTGGCGTGGGCCCCAGCTCTGCTACTTCCAAAACCGTGTGAGCAAGTCCCTTCCTCTCTGGGCCTCAGTTTCCTCCTTCTATCAGATCAGAGCATTGAACTACACGGTCTCTGAGATCCCAATATTCTAGGATGACCTTGAATCATTGAGAGAGAAAGGAGGAAAGCAGCTAATAGGACACTGGGCTGTTTAATGTGTTTAATGACATCAGTCAACAACACCGGCATCATGCCAACCAGGCCCGGCAGAATCTCTTCAGAAGAAACAAACTGCAAGGAATCTTTGGTCTAGAGCTTCTCCGCCGTATGTTGAGGTGGCACCCCAGCACCTCTGTCGTACCTCTGTCAACAGAGGCGGGGTCCTCCCACGACACAGAGCACACATATCACTGCCCCCAACGTTCTCAGGAATGTAACTACTAATGGTTAAGGTGAATGCTTTGGGCTCAGATAGATTTAGATTCAAATCCATCAATCTCTCTAGAGATTCAGCTTTCTCATTTGTAAGATTCAGTGACATAATACATATAAAGCACTTAGTAGAGGAATTGACCTCTAAACACTCAAATGCTAGCTGCTTTCATTATTTTCACCACGTTATTAACTGAAGCAGCTTAGCCGTCTTCCCATACATTTCTTCTCTCATACATAATACAGCCCAAAGAAATCTCATCTCTCTTTCTACAATTCTCTTTATGTGAACTCTCAGTTATAGCCAAGCTAATCTGCTCACTGTCTTTGCAATGCTTCTGATACTTAACCAACCCTATACCTTTGCTTGAGCTATACCCGCTGCCTGAACGGTTTGTCCTCCATGAAATATCCCTGACCACTTCAATGAGCAAAAATTACTTTTCCCCCAAAACACACAGTCCTCTACTACCTAAATCACTTGCTTGAGAATTCATCACAAAACTGCCTTGTGGGAGCACCTGGGTGGCTCAGTCAGTTAAGTGTCGGACTCTTGACTTCAGCTCAGGTCACGATCTCACGGTTTGTGAGATCGAGTCCCACGTCAGGCTCTGTGCTGCCAGTGCAGAGCCTGATTGGGATTCTTTCTCGTCCTCTTTCTCTGCCTCTCCCCTGCTTGCACAAGTGCTCCCTCTCGGTCAACATAAATACATAAACATGAAAAAAAATTTTTTAAACTGCCTTGCGGTTGGCCACGTAGATTATAACCAGAATGGCTTTGCTTTTCACACGTGACTACTGTGATGGATGGCACGGACTGGACTACAGTCCATTGGCTCCCCCTCCGGTGCCTAGCACAGAGCAAGGGGTCCAATAATTCCGCTGGGTTTTTTTATTTGCCTGTGGACGAACTTAGCTCCGTCTTCAGCAGAAAGGTTCCACTAGAAGTTTCTTTGGACTTTTGCTGTCCAATATGGTAGCCAGTAGCCACATATTCATGGCTACTGAGCACTTGAAATGTGGCCAGTCCAAACGAGATGTGCTGTAAGTATAAATTGCACACTGGACTCCCAAGGCTTAATACAAGGAAAAAAAAAAAAGAACATAAAGTACCTTTTGTAGTACTTAGATGCTGAAATAACATTTTAAATATATTAGGTTAAATAAAATACAGTATTAAAATTAATTTCACATTTTTTACATTTCTAAAAGTTAATATATATACATATTTTACATATATAATATATACTAATATATATATATAAGTATATGTATATTTTTTAATTAAACTCTTCACCCAATGTGTGGCTCAAGTCGCATGCTTTACTGACTGAGCCAACCAGGCACCCCTCTTTTTACATTTTTTAATGTGACTGCTAGAAAATTTTAAATTATATACGTGGCACACATTATATTTCTATTATATAGCACTGCCGGGGCCTTCTGAAAGTATAAAGCATGCGAACACAATGATAATTGGACACACTAATGATTTTGCCACTGTTCTTTTCAGAGAACACCTATAACAACCTGCTGGTGTTTGAATTTCGTGTCTATTCTGATCTAGCGCTATAGGTGTGAACTGTTCACGAGTCCTTGGACGATGGGAGCTCCCGATGCGTATGCCAGATGGGGACCCGTCTGCAGAGTACTTGGTAAAGGTACGCACTACGGTCAGGCCATCTCTCTCCTGCTTGCAATGTTTTTGTTATTAATTAAGAAGCTTAAAAGCTCCCTGGTGAAATACTAAAATAAAATACGGTCAAGTGGTTTATTCACGCAAGTGGAGAGGGTGGCAAAGGAGCAAACTGACGGATTAGTGTTGAATAATGATATTGATCTTAAGGAGTCGCCGGGGGAACGAAGGAGCTTCATTGATCAGAAATCACTGAGGAGCTCTCGGTACATTCACAAAGACCATTTGTATCTTCGTGCCAACAGTGGCTACGAAAGCAGCCTTCCAAATCCAAACTTCGTCTTTGTCACTGCCCTATTCAAGCCTAGGAAGTGAATGCTGTGTGCATGCAACTTCTATAGGTGCTGTGAGGACTTCAAAAGACATCAGATAGAGTTCCAACACCCACGGATCGTACGCTCATGGGCTCCCTGTGGCCCACAGCGTCAGGGAAGGCTTCGCAGGGAAGTCAAGGCTGGAGCTGACCCTTCAGGGCATGGCACATTAGATAAGAGATGTTTTGTCATGGCACAAGATATTACAGCAAAGAACAGGAAGGTTGAGAGGGAGAAGGAAAACAGAAGGATGTGCATCTTGGGACTATCTATGGCAGGAAAAGAGGGAGTGGCAAAAAAGAAATGTGGCTGTGAGACTTTGGATGTGTTTCAACTTCCTCATCAACAAAGGAGGATGATATCCTCACTATCTTATCGTGAATCTTAAATGAGTTACTGCATATGAAATCACCTAACACTGTACTTGGTCTATTGGAGACACTCCATCACTGTTAATTCCCTCTCTTATCTTTCATGTTGGGCTTAGATCTCTTGATGTCTGACCCAGATACCTTGATTTATACCTGCAACCACTGCTAAGCCCTAAATTCTAGCCCATGATGTTCCTAACCTTGATGTCGATCTCTCTCTTGTTACTAGAGAGAATTTCGGGTGTTTGTTAACCCACAAAGAGCCAGTCCACCTCAGTAAGGATGCACGTAGCTGAATAAAGTTCCCATGGAAAATGAAGAGCCATGATTTTCATCAAAACCAGCAGCAAAATGACCAATTAGTCCTCAACCAGCAAGTGTTCTCTCTCTGAACCCACGTTGCGAACTGGACTGATGCACACAAACACACCATTTCCTCAGCCAATCCAACTCACCCTAGGAGACTCCATTTTAAATCCACTTCCCAGGGGTTTCAGTACTAAGTGCAATTCTGCCTTGGCAGAGTATTGCAAGATCTGCAAAGCAAGCACTTCACATGTTCTCTGTTTTAACTCATCTATAGAAAACAGACAGCCAGGAGCATTTGGGGGGAGGGACTGTTTCTCTTAAAGTCAGCATCACTCCTGCTTTATTTCTGTCACGCACCTTCTTCATCACCCTTACCTGCTACCTCATGTGGCTCAGAACAGATGGCAGTGGTCGTGTTCGTTCTTGGGGCGGGGGGGGGGGGGGAATATATTATGTACAGTCACAAAGTGATACTAAGACAACCTAGGCACAAAAGAAGCTAGCTTCAGTACAAGCAACTGGGTAAAATGCTCGGGCCTGCCAACGTGAGATGGCAGAGGTCTGGGTGATGCCAAGGACAAGGAGATCTTCCCTCAGAGATCACCTGTTAAATCACTTCAGATGAAAGAAATTTTCAGAAATCGCTAAAAATTGAGGGACTTTTAGAAATAACGTTTCCCTCAAAGAGGGGGTGTAGGTACTAACTGGGGCAGGAGGGACCCTTCTGGGGTTGATGGAAATATCGTATATGTCTCAGTCGATACCTTGATGTGGGTAGTAATTACGCAAATGTACGTATGTAAAAATCCACCAAGCTGACACGCCGAAGATTTGTGCACTTGACTGTATGTAGGTTATAACTTATTTAAAAAGGATTTTTAAAATTGTTAAATGTACCCATGTACAGGCCCGCAGGAAGACTCAGGCCTCGCTGCTGCCAGCCATGTCAACTGGCATAGCCCTTCCAGAAAGCAATTTGCCCCCGTGTAGCAGGAGCCTTAAAATAGATTCACAACCTTTGACGCAGTAATCCCATTTCCGGGTGTCTCTCCTAAGGAAATAATCTGAAACATGAGAAAAACTATGTGCAGGATGATGGTTAAACAGATAACTGAATAGAAAATGTCCTTGCTTGTGAGTAACTACACTACGCTATGTGAGTATCAGGTTAAAAAAGCAGGATACAGGGGTGCCTGGGTGGCTCAGTCGGTTAAGTGTCCAACTCTTGATTTCGGCTCAGGTCATGATCTCACTTCTTGTGAATTTGAACCCTCGGCTGGGCTCTGCGCTGACAGTGCGGAGCCTTCTTGGGATTCTCTCTCTCTCCTCTCTCTCTCTCTGCCCCTCCCCCACTCATGCACTCTTTCTTAAAATAAATAAATAAACTTTAAAAAGTAAAAATCAAAAATCAAAACTCAGGATCTAAAACCTTGTTTATATATCATAACTTGCCCTGACAGAAGAAACACAGAGAATAAAAGAAAAGGACAAACACCCCCCAACTATATCGATGTTTATTTCGTGATAATGGAAAGGCAGGTGATTTATGAGTCTCTGTCCTAAGGTTGTCTTCGAATCACTTTGTGTCTGCACAACATATTTACTGTGTTTTCCATGAAATGTAATTATATTATTTTCTCAAAAAAATCAAGGGATAGGGAACCTAGGGCTCTCTCGATGGTTCTGCTGTTAACAATGGCACCAAGCCAGAGAGATGGAACATTAGCTTAACAAAATGATACTTCTCAAGGTAAGACCACACCCTACCTGGATTCTCTTACATTAGTACCATGCTTTAAATATTTTCCACAGCACTTTCACATACATAAATACATCAAAATTAGAGACAGAGGCAATGATAGAAATGCAAATGTAAACAAGCTTCTGGATTTCTCAGATCACATAAGCCTCACTAGGGCAGATAGAAGACCAGGGACCCAGTGACTAAAACGGGGGTAATGAGCACAAACTTAAAGCTTCAGACGACCAGCTTTGTCCTTCAGATCCTGCATTTCCTAGGAAATTTTGATCTGGCCTTGATTTATTCTGCTAGGTGAGTGATCCAGAGGCAAGCAAGTGGAAACTCACATTTTTTCACTTCCTATAATAAAAGCAAGCACTTTCAAGTGCTTTTCATCATCCCCTGCTACTTCTTGCATTTCAAACCAAGGTTTTGAAATCCCTGTCACTCCTCAGAACTTCTCAAGATTTTCTCCATTCTACCTGCATGAAGTTTGAGGACGATTTCACTTTTCCCTCGAGGCTTTCCATTAGCTAAAGCCATTAGAAAGAGCCTAAAACCCTGTCTTTATGAGGCCTCCTTCAAAGTGGGCTGTCACTGGGGTTGATAGTCCAGTTACAAGATTGAAGACTTGGACTCTGTAAAGAACTTTGCTCTTGAGAAGTCATTAGTCTCTTCAACAAATGGTGTTGGGAAAACTGGGCAGCCACACGCAAAAGAATGAAACCAGACAACTTTCTTACACCCTACACAAAAAAATAAATTCAAAGTGGATTAAAGACCTAAACGTGAGACCTGAAACCATAAAAGCCCTAGAAGAGAACACGGGCAGCAACCTCTTTGACATCGGCCGTCGTGATTTTTTTCTAGAAGGAGCTCCTGAGACAAGGGAAACAAGAGCAAAAATAAACTATTGGAACCCCATCAAAATAAAAAGCTTCTGCACAGTGAAGGACACAATCAACGAAACTAAGAGGCAACCTACAGAATGGGAGATGATATTTGCAAATGACACATCCCATGAAGGGTTAGTATCCAAAATGTATAAAGAACTTGTACAACTGGGGGTGCTTGTGTGGCTCAGTCAGTTCAGCGTCTGATTCTTGATTTCAGCTCAGGTCATGATCCCAGGGTTGTGGGAGCAAACCCTGTGTCGGGTTCCATGCTGAGCATGAAGCTGCTTAGGATTCTCTCTTCTCTCCCTCTTCCCTTCTCCGCACCTCTCTAAAAGAAAAAAAGAAAGGACTCGTACAACTCAACACCCCCAAAACAAATAAACCAGTTTTAAAATGGGCAGAAGACATAAACAGACATTTCTCCAAAGAAGACATCCAGATGGCCAGCAGAAACACGAAAACATGTTCATCATCACTCACCATCAGGGAAATGCAAATCGAAACTACCATGAGATATCACCTCATACCTGTCAGAATGGCCAAAATCAAAAAAGACAAGAAACAACAAGCGTTGGCAAGGATGTGGAGAAAAAGGGACCCTTTTGCATTGTCGGTGGCAATACAAACTGGTGCAGCCACTGTGGAAAACAGTATGGAGGTTCCTCAAAAAGTTAAAAAATAGAACTACCCTACAATCCGGCAGTTGTAGTACTGGGTATTTACCCAAAAAATACAAAAACACTAATTCACAGGATACATGCACCCTGATGTTTACAGCAGCATTATTTATAATAGCCTAAGTATGGAAGTTGTATATATATGTATATATGTATGTATATATGTATATATATATACATATATATATACATATATACATACATATATACATATATAGACACATATATGCATACATATATAGACATACATATATAGACACATATATACATACATATATAGACATACATATATATATACATATATATATACACATAGATACAGATATAGATATATAGATATAGGTTGCTTCCATATACATATATATACACATATGTATACATATATATGCATATATATGTATACATATACATATACATATATATATACACATATATATGCACACACACCAGGAAACTAATATACACAGGAAACTACTATAACACTGTATGTTAACTAACCAGAATTAAAATTAAAAAAACAAAAACCAGAAGTCACCAGTGAGGTCCCCAGGCCCAAGATCCTACACCCAATACAGAAATTCCCAGGGTATTTTGCCTCCAGTGAATATATAAATTCCATTAATCCGCTTGCATTTTTCTAAGACTGTGCATGGCAAATGGTTATGTGTGCAGAATACACATAATCATATACACATACACATATACACACATATATGCATATAATCAATAAAAGGTAGTGGGGGGGAAGAGGAGGACGCTGGAGGTTATATTGTTTTATTTTAAAGATTTTTAGGAAGAACAAGTATCAAGAAATTGTCTCAGGATCTTCATTTTCCCAGAACTTTTCTTCCTTTTAGGTTTCTGAAACCGAACTATAAACCCTGTGACCAATGTATAATTTCAGTACACTGGGTTAAGGGCCAAATCATAAACATGAGGAGAAAGAGATTTTCCAGAATCTGACAAAAAGAGGCAAGGAAACAATTCTGAGATACTGTGATGTAATGATATAGAGGCAGACAAAATGCCACAAACTGACTTTGTTAAAAGCAAGACACTTAGCTAACCCGGACATCAGTCTCCTGATCTGTAAAATGAGAGGTTCCGACAAAAGAACCTTTCAGTTTCCAGAGTCTCTGGTACAAAATGAGAGCCTAATAGGGGATTCAAGAGAAAGGCTCCACTTGTGAAGACAACCTTCTGGCTCCTCCTTAGTAAGGCCCAGCCACTAAGACATTCCAGAGCACACAGCCCTTGTCCAACGACGTTCTGGACACTGCCCCGCAGTTCTCAGAACGGAGAGACTTCGGAAATGGTTCCCATCTACTAAAATGTAGCCAACAGCTGTACTTGAGGGCTGGGAGGAACGCACACGTTCTGTTCCAGGGGCAAACAAAGAGGTCAGGCCTGTCTTAGGCAGAAGCCACCCAAGGCAACAATGCTTCTCTTCACATGAGCTTTCCCACCTGTCAACAGATGCTTAAAGCAACAGGATGAATATGGAACAGCTGAGTTGGACACCAAAGTAGAGCGAGGCAGCTGTTCCTTGCCTTTGAGTATAAAAAGCACGGCAGTAATGTTGAAAAGGGTCTGCTGGTGTATAAATACGATCGCTTCGCACATTCTCTTCTCTCCACGCATCTTAGGACTCGAGTTATTTAATGGAAGGAACTGTAAAACAACCAAAAATATTATGTATGGGAGGCCGAAGAAGACAAAAGTATAGGAGACGAAGGATGATCCTGTGCTACCGCAGGGAGGGCAGGACTAGCCAGGGAATCGCTGCCCTTTGGAATCATACTTCAGTGGAAAGACTAGATCTTATCAAACTGTTCAGAAAAAGTTCATCTGCCTTGAGGACTAATCAGCTAAAGATCACTTCTCTGAATGGTTAAATAAAGGCTAATAGGATCGTTGCTTAAATTCATAAAATGGATTTAAGATCATGACATGTAAATTTGGGAGGCATTATGATTACGAAGGGGATCAGACTATGCCACCCCAAAATGCGTACTTTGCTATAAGGATTATATTGAGCTGAAGACAACTGAGAAACCGTACACACAGAAGGAACTCTCTCTCTGCCCTCCCCGTTTCTGCCTAAAAGCAGGGCATAAATTTCCCGGTGCAAAGGTGTTCTGTCTCCACACTCCTGTGCCAGGAGGGGAGACAAGGATTATCACTGGAGACAGAAAGTCGGCACTGAGATGGGTCTGCACAACAGACCTTACCAAAACAACTTTCTTTTCCTTAGTTTCCCCCATATATTTACCTGCCCACAATCTACCACCTCTACATGTCCAACCCCCTTTTCCTTTGCCTCGTCACTTCTCCACAAATATATCACCCGCTGTTAAAATGGCATATAAGCCCCTGGGTTTAATTTCTTTCGGGTCTTTATTTCTTTTCTGTGAAGGCCTCCAGGCACATAAAAAATAAAATATGAGCGTCGAATAAAATCTGTATGCCTTTGCTCCTGTTAGTCTAGCTTCTGTCAGTCTAATTTGCAGGCCCCAGGAACCGAACCTAAGAGAGTAAAGGAAAAAAAACTGTTTTCTTCACCTACAATTACAGAGAGAACTTCTATTTTATATTCTAAAACCTCTAAAAGCTTTAAATCTAAACCACGATAGGCACCAATTCTGCAAAAAATTAAGGTTATATTTGTCACTGATTTCCACTGTTTCCAACACGTATGTCTTGTGTTTTATATCCACCGTTATGTTTGACAATTTTAGTAAAAGCTAAAATACTGGGGCTCCTGGGTGGCTCAGTCGGTTAAGAGTCCGAATTCAGCTCAGGTCACGATCTCGCAGTTCCTGAGTTCCAGCTTCACGTCAGGCTCTGTGCTGACAGCTCAGAGCATGGAGCCTGCTTCTGATTCTGTGTCTCCCTCTCTCTCTGCCCCTTCCCTACTTGTGCTCTGTCTTTCTCTCTCTAAAAAATAAATAAACATTTTTAAACATCTAAAATATTAATGAAAAGTCTGAGTATTGACATTTAAACCACAGTACACAAGGCCATACAGTTTGTGCTACATTTTCATTTAGTGTAAAAATAATTTTCATCCCTTATATTTTATCTTTATGTTTTCAATTCTGTGAGCTGAAAAAGTTGAATTAATTCACTTTTATTTATTTTCGCTTTAAATAGTTGTTCCATTATAAAATGGTGAAGTGAATATGTGATCACTATGGAAAATATAAGAAAATACAGAAAAAGAAAACAGCCGCAATTCACCACCAAATTACATCTGATAGCCTCCTGGGAAATATCTTTCCATTCTATGTTTCGATGTATAAGGTTTGCTGTTGTTGTTTTCGTTAACAGCTTCAGCGAGATCTAATTCGCATTAACATACAACTCACCCGTTTAAAGTGTACCATTCAGAAGTCACAGAGATAAAAGGTACAGCATAGGGAATATAATCAATGGCATTGTAATAACGATGCATGGTGACAGATGGTGGCTACACTTGTGAGCATCACAGAACGTATAGACTTGTCGAGTCACCATGTCGTGGGGGTGCCTGGGTGGCTCAGTCAGCTAAGCGTCCAACTCTTGATCCCGGCTCAGGTCATGATCTCAGAGTTCGTGAGTTTGAGCCCTGCATCAGGCTCTGTGCTGGAGCTTCCTTGGGATTCTGTCTCCCCTTCTCTCCGCCCCTCCCCCACCTGTGCACATGCTCTCTCTCTCTGTCTCTCTCTCTCTCTCTCAAAATAAGTAAGTAAACTTTAAAAAATTCACTATGTTGTACACCCGAAACTAATGTGTCAACTATACTTCAATAAAAATAAAGAGTTGTTCTATAAAGCCTACACAAAATAGAGGTTTATTATGTTTATTATGTTAAACATTTGAACTATAGTTAATATGCTCTTTGGAATAAACAATATTAAATATCTAAAATAAATAATTCATTGATTTCAAAGTAAAATGTACCATTCAATGCTCTTTAGTATATTCACAGATACGTGTAACCCTCACCACAATCAAGACTAAAACATTTGCATCATGTCCAAAAGAAACCCTGTACCTTTTAGCCATCATCGCCCCATCCTGAGCAACCACTAACCTACTTTCTGTCTCTGTAGATTTGCCTGTTGTTGTGTTGATTTAAGTTTCTAATTATACTATATATTTGTATTTTTTTTCAGTTCACATTATAACATGTACACTTCATAATGTTAATTACCAAGTTTTCTTTTAAAAATAATGATTACATAATAGTCCATCAAGTAGATTTATGATAATATATTCAAATACTTGTTATTGGAAATTTAGATGCTTTCCACTTCTCTTTGTTCTGATCAGTTTAAACCGCCCCGGTCCTTGCACAAAAACAATTGGTGAGAGATTCGTTCCTATGAATTCAAGTCCCAGCCTGTGACAGTAGGGCAACGCCAGCCTTCCTGCCAGCCTCTATTTCTCCCTCTCTCTAGGGTTTACTGCTCAGCTAGAATTCTGCCCTTGGAACCCTTGGCATGAGTGGTTAACCTTGTCAAGGGGAAATTAGGTCTCGAAAGCGCCCCATGTGACAAGCTGTCAGATGCCGGATGCCTGGTGTCCTGTTATCGTCCTGATCTGATCACTATCACACACAGAATACCATTCCTCCATTCCCCTCTGCAATCCGATGCCCTCGGGCTGCAGCCAGAAGCACGGGGCTATCAGGAAACCTGTAAGAATCTAGTCCCCACTCAGGAAGGAAGTAGGCAAGAGGCTTCCAGGAGCATTCACCGGAAAGGAAGCTGCACATTCCACCCTCTCTGAATACGAAAACCAATGGGACAAAACCCAGCAAATCTGGAGGGAGCATGAGTTTTCAGGTCGCCATCATGCGCAGTAATCCAAAACTGATAATGACCGCCGTTGGGGACAAAACAAATACCAACTACAGGAAACACTCATTGAGCAGTTACATGCTTTTATATGCACTATCTCATTTAATCCTCACAACACAAACTTGAAGGTACATATTTCTATTATCTATCCCCACTGAGCAGTTAAGGAACTCAAGGCTCCCATGCTCAGTCATCTGTCCAAGGTCACACAGCCTACTGTGTCCCTTCTCCCCAGCCCACCTCCCAAAAAGTGGCAGAGGCAGAATTCAAATCCAGGTCTTCCCCATCCCAAAGTTGGAGCCCTCTGATTCATTTAAATGCTACCTAGTTGCTGCCAAACAGAAGGAAAAAAGCACTATCACATATTTATTAGAACACCTACTATGTCCCAAGCCCTGGGTACCATACTTCCTTATACACGAACACTCAAAACACCTCTGTGACTTCAAGCGATCCCCTTCTACAGTTGAACAAACCAAGACTTTTGAGAGCTTAACAGATTTGTCTGAGATCTCATAGCTACCTGCGATGAAATTCCTGATTCCAAGTAAAAAAAAACTTACCGCTAAACCCAAGTTTCAAGAAAAATGCCTTTGCGTTAGGTCACTGATAAAGTCGGGGCTCGTGGTCACAACATTATTTGAAGACCCGAGTCTCAGGAAATTGTTCTTTGGCCACGGTGATGGAAAGCAGGTTAAACCTGCCTCAGGGGGCACTAAGTGTTGAATACTTAGTTTCCAAATGTAAGATAAACTCAATGGAAATGATATCATTTTCTTCACGATTTGAGAACTGCACATCACGTAAATGTGCACTTTGTCAAAGCTTTGCAGTTCACCTTTACACTTAACAGACCTCTCGGGAAGCAGAAAAATATGACAATTATGCAAATAGCAGTGTTGAGCCAATTATATGGAAAAGTGGGTGTACTTAAAAGACAAAAAAAATTTGCCAAAATGTAAGTGTCCCTTCTTAACAATGGAGAGCTTAAATTCAAAGACATTTTTGGCAAACATGAGGGTATAGGTGGCTCTTGCTCTCCCTCTAGGTGTTATTAGCTCCCGAGGGCTCCTCGTCCTTTGTTTTCTGCTTTTAATAGCCCAAGCGCCTTTTAATGGTATTTTAAGTGAGTCGCTAAAATGTTCAGAATTCATTTCCCCCGCGTTGAGCTCCACAGAGATGATTTTCAGCGAGCAAATAAAAATAAGCATTTAAAAGATTTCTTTGCTCGTCAAATGGTGAAGAAATCCATTCCTTTTAGCCCGCTCCATGCTTGAAAAGGTTAGTGTGGCCTTTGGAAAATACCAGGTTGTGCATTCCGCACACTGTTAATGATTCCCGGGATGCGCTGACACTTGCAAGTACATCTTAACCTTTTTCAAATGGGGCCTCCATTGTCTTACCTTAATAAGCAGTTTGTTCACCTTATGTCTTACAAAGGCCACCACGGTGGAAAATACAGAAGAGATGTAAAGCTGCGCGGATGCACGACGGAACAGGAGGAGGAGGGCGGAGCACGGATTACAGGAAACCCAGCCTGCAGACAGAGCCCGCCCGGTCTCGGCCCGGCTCGCTAATGACAGCTGCTCGCTTGAGCGATACTCGACGACTGCTCCTCAGCTCCATGTCTTCCTGGAAGTCCTCATCTAATTGTAACGGTGTGAATTTAATTCTTGTGCATCCGCGTGTCTCGTGGTAGCCACCAAGCCCCGGGCTCGCCAAGCGGCCCCTGCGGTTGAGAGAACCAGACCGATGAGATATTCGCTGTTTTCAATGCCTCGCGCCGTCTAGTAGGGAATTCTAGATCTCATCGATCCCTACCCATTCTTCGGCACAGCTCCAGGGTCCCCTGTGTAGGGTCGGCTGTCCCTTCCCCCAGATCCCCGTGGCGCTTCATTTCTTCCAGCAGCTTGAAACGTTTATTGAGCATCAACCACCCGCGACGCCGCTGCGCTGGGCTCCGGTGGTGACCAAGGTCGAGCCACACGGTCCCTGTCCTCCGTGGGCTCAAGACCAGGTTGGTTGCACTTCCGTGGAGTTTTTGTGACGTTACAACAGCGGATGCAGAGATCTTTTCTCTTTGTAGATTCCAATTTGTCCCGAACCATGACTGCTTCTCCAGGGTCCTGGCAACACAGTACTTGGAGGTTGCTGGAGGAGGGGGCATGTGTCCACAAGGGAGAAGATGGAAAGAGAATTGAGGAAGACGATTTTGGAAGAAAAGGACATTTCGGTGCTTCCCTGGTGTCTCTACCTCCGAGGCAGAGAAATTCTCCTTTCCAGCCTCCCTCGCCTCCACACGGATTTGACATAGTTTATAATAGATGGCCACCTGCGAGTCCGTCGTGCTCAGTGGCTGGTGATCTGCTTGAAGGCACCCCCTTTCCTGCACCCCCTCTAGCAGCTAGCACGTTGCGTGGCACATCCTACGCCCTCCCTGTTCCTTGCCACATGAAGAAAAAATAAGAGCAAGTGAGTGGGGCTGGTTAGTGGCGAGTCTTGATAAGACTGACGAAGCGGAACTTGGTTGTGCATCACTTTCTTCATGAGATAAGTCAGGAGAAATAAAGCCTCTGAAAGGAAATGTATATTCATTGGTGTTTTCTATAGAATTAAAAATGCTAGCTCTCACAGTCTAAAGCAAGATATTAAAAACTCTATTGGACAATCTGTTTGTGGGAAATGAGGAGCCATTTAGGATTCATCAGAGCAAAGAGGTTTACTTGAGCCTTGAGGTGGAGAGAAATGGTATTATAAATCCATTTTAAAAAGAAAAGCCAAAAACGCCTAGAAAGCATTTTGCAGTACAAGAGAAAAGCAATTTACTTGTTACTGCTTCAATTTCTTAAATCATCTGGCTTCATAGATCAACACTAACTCTCTTTAAATCTACCAAATGAAATTCCATCCAATGACTCATTACCCAGGGCGAGCTGCAAATTGTGATTTGTGATTCCAGTAGTTCCTCCAGGAAATGCGGGAAAAAGGATTGTCCAGGAAAACAACAAAGCACTGTACGTGTGTAAATAGATGCTGTTCACACACCTTCCTGATTCTGCTCCATTACGTCCAGAATTGGGAAGGCGAATCCAAAATGGCCCCATGACTTCTCGGACAGGTGTTTCTCACTGAATATTGACTCCTGGCCACTGTGTGGCCACAGAATGCAGGAAAGTTAGCAGAATGCAGAAAGTCTGGCTTCACTGTCCTTGCGTTCCAGGCAGTATCCCTGAATCCCTAACTCAAACGGGGACCATTTACAGCAGTTTCATCTGGAACAGTCTTTGTTGATCCCTTCATTCACACTTCTCTCCTATACCCAGGCGAACCATCCTTTACAGAGTAGCATTTGGGAAAAGAAAACCCCAAAACTCAGATATACTCTGTCATTCACACGGGTCTACACTATTCTAGAACTGTGACTGCAAGTGTCCAATGGGGAGTCCAGAGAGTTCTTGGCTTGACCCCATTTCCCAGAATCATCCTCTCATCTTGAAAACTGTTTGCCATACTCTGTGTGTTATTTGGTCCAGTCCTATCTTATAAGAATGTATTGTTTAACGGATGGCTTTACTGCCAACAATTAACATGAGTATGCAAATAGACATAACATCCATGTTTTTTCTCCTCACCAAAAAAACTGGGTTCTTTATGGCCCTGGCACACTTGTAGTCATCAAGTGGCTATTTGGTCTAATGTAGCGTATTTTGACTATCACAAGTTCTTTATCCATCTTACCCTTCTGTGATCACTTGTGCCCCCCCCCCCACCTCACTAGATTCTAGAAAGCCTACAGCCAAGCTTCACAACACACTCTTCCTCTCTCTCCCTATACAGGTCTCCCCTGCCCTCCCCACTCTTTTCCTACCAGGGAGAGTCATCGGTTCTGTTCTCAAAAATGTCACTCATCCAATGAGATCCGAAGAACTGTCTCCTGGTTTCTGTGTATCCGAAAGCATGTAGGTCATTAGCGACATATTTCAGTTTTGCCAGATGGTGTTTGCAGACAAGGGAGCTATGGGATCCCCTGAGTGATAGGCCTGGATTAAAGGGGTAGTCTAAGGGGGCTTTGGCTCCTGTGACTTAGAATTATAAATTATAATATGTGAACTGAAATTAGACTCCACTTGGCAACACTGAATTTAATACCTGATCATTTTAACTTGGAGCTTATTTTTTCCCCACTAAGTGAAGACTTACAGAAATTCCAAAATCACATATATTACTTTCAAAAGAATGCAAAAGGGTTGTGGTTTTTTTTTTTTTTTTTTGAATCAAACTTAAGCGTAGAAAAAGTGATTCCGGATTTCTAACCCATTAGCTGAAAAATGCAGTTGTAGGTGATAAGTTAAGGGTAAAAAGCCTCCCACCTCCTGCCACTATTAAATCTGTTGCCTACAGTAAGCAAGAATTGTTCAAAAAA
This sequence comes from Panthera onca, assembly GCF_046562875.1. NCBI lineage: Eukaryota > Metazoa > Chordata > Mammalia > Carnivora > Felidae > Panthera > Panthera onca. The sequence continues at coordinate 19,678,289 of NC_138357.1, read as the reverse complement.
ACAATGTTCTGGAACTGGACTAGGAAGATAAAAAATAGACCTCCGCAGAAGTGTGATATCCTCCTTTTTTAATGCTGTGATTTCTTTCTCTTTTTTCTTTAAGTTTATTTATTTTGAGAGAGAGAGAGAGAGCAGAGGAGGGGCAGAGAGAGAGAATCCCAAGGCTCCAAGCTGTCGGTGAGAGCCCAATGCGGGGCTCAAACTCACAAACCGTGAAACCATGAAGTGAGCTGAAGTCAGGGCAGGTGCCCCAGTGTGATATTAAAAAAAAAGGTGCAGTTAGGGCACCTGGGCGGCTTAGTCGGTTAAGCGTCTGACTCTTGATTTCAGTTCAGATCATGATCTCACAGTTCATGAGTTCAAGCCCCACGTTGGGCTCTGTGCTGACCACACAGCACAGACCCTGCTTGAGATTCTCTCTCCCTCTCTCTCTGTCCATCCTCTGCTCACACCCTCTTTCAAAACAAATAAATAAACTCTACAAAAAGAAGAAGAAGAAGAAGAAGAAGAAGAAGAAGAAGAAGAAGAAAAGAGCCTCTGTAGGGCTAATGAGAGCAGCTGAATAGCTGTGAACTGGGTCTGATCCCCTTGCTCCTGAGTGTGAAACAAGTCTTAGTTCTTTGTTTTGTTGTGTTTTAAGATTTTTTTAAGGGAATCTCTACACCCAACATGGGGCTCGAACTCACAACCCCGCGATCAAGAGTCACATGCTCTTCTGACTGAGCCAGCCAGGCTCCCCAAGTCTCTCTCAGTTCTTATCCACGTTATGGCCACAAAGATCCAATTGGTTTAATGGTTGGATTTAGTCGGGTGTTGGGCAGGGAGGGGGAGTCAGAATAATGAGGTAGATAATGCAGGTTACCAAAAGCCCAGATGTTTTGAAATGACATAGACTTTGTGGCTCCTTCCTTCCCTTCCTGTTCCATCTCTTCCTTTTGTTTCTCTGTCTTTCTCTCAAAAAAAGTGCCCAACACATTTTGTATTAATATTATTGGAATTTGTTGTGCTTGTACATTGTAAGGCCACTGTCAGGATTGAATGCAATTGTGACGTGAAAATGCCTAGTGCAGCACCTGACACATTTGGGGGTACTCAGGAAATACCATTTTCACTCTCCTTTTCTCCTTCCCTTGCCTTGCCACCTCTCCGCCCTCCCCCCATCTTCCCCCTCTCCCCCATCTTCCTACTTCACTCTTTCTGTAACCATTGTGCCCTTATCTGGCTATGACTGGGATCTGAAACCGATTCTAATAGATACATGCAGGCACCAGAATGCATAAATATTGGGAGTTAGCCTTAAATCTAGCTGTATGCCCCCTGTTCTTAATAATAAAATGGCTATGCTGAACACTGTATTATTTCTCTCATATATAATGTAAACCATGTTTGTTTTTTATGAACTTCACAGGGATGGTTCATAAAAATCCCAAAGCAATTATAAAACTGCAGTGGGTCAGTAGAAAGGGATAGGCTTACAGAGCTTCAATTTTTTTTAAGTGCAACAAAGTTGCTCTTAGGTCCTAGTTATAAATGATGTGAAAACCCTAACCGGGGAAATCAAATTGCATGATCTCACATAGTCACCAGATTTCATACTTTGAAAGAAATTCAGTCCCTAAGTTATTTTTACAAGAAATAATGAGCTAGTACTCTGATGTAGAGCCATGGTAGAAACTTGTGATTTACCAGCTTTCAGACAGTTCCAAAGAAGCTTGTTAGATTTATTGCTCATTTCTCCAAAGGTCTCCAATGAGACCACTCTTCTTATCTAGAGTTTGCTTTTTTTATTTCCCTGAATCAAGAAAGTATCTATAATCAGCATAAATATTGTTTGGTTGTTCCATACTTGGGATATTCTGCAAATACTTCTCCAGCAACCCCTCTTTGGAAGACCCTTTGCATCTTGTGGATATTCTTAATGGGTGTCGCACTGGGCAGCAGAGGGACCCTTGACCTTCCTGTACGAAGCAATCACGGGCATGATAGTGATTATGGAGTTCAAGTGCATGGAGGCGTTGCTAGCAATGAAGCTCACTATCAGGACTTGACAAGGAACCTTCTTGCTGCCAATGAACGTCTCAATAAAACAAAAGAGCAAACCGAAGCTAATTCCACCAGTGGGCATTCACTCAAAGAAAACAAAAATACTACTTCAAAAAATATACACACCTCTATGTTTCTGGCAGCATTATTTACAAAAGCCAAGATATGGAAGCAAACTAACTGCTTATCAATAGATGAATGGATAAAGGAGATGTGAGATGTACATATAATGGAATAGTATATGTGTATACGATGGAATATTACTCAGCCATCAAAAAGAATGCGACCTTGCCATTTGTGGCAATGTGGCTGGAACTAGAGGGCATTATGCTAAGTCAGATGGAGAAAGACAAATATATGATTTCACTTGTAACAATAAACAATAAAATAATAATAAAACAGTAGAAACAAATGAAAATAAATACAAGGAAGAAACAGATGGGGGCGCCTAGGTGACTCAGTCAGTTAAGCGTCCGACTTCGGCTCAGGTCATGATCTCGCGGTCTGTGGGTTCGAGCCCCGCGTCGGGCTCTGGGCTGATGGCTCGGAGCCTGGAGCCTGCTTCCGATTCTGTGTCTCCCTCTCTCTCTGCCCCTCCCCCGTTCATGCTCTGTCCCTCTGTCTCAAAAATAAATAAAACGTTAAAGATAAATAAATAAATAAATAAATAAATAAGTAAGTAAGTAAAAGAAGAAACTGATGGTTGCCAGAGGGGAGGAGGGGAGGGAAAAGGTTTTTTTAAAACAAGAGCAAACTGAAGGGGCACTGGCTGCAACACCTACTTGGTGATTAATCTGCCACATGAAACGAGAGCCCCTACACAGATGATTCTCAGAAGCAGGCTCACATTTTTGTTTATTTTTTTTAAGTTCATTTATTTATTTTGAGAGAGAGAGAGAAGGGGGACGAGGCAGAGAGAGAGAGAGAGAGAGAGAGTGAGGGAGGGAGAGAGAGAGAGAATCCCAAGCAGGCTCTGCACGGTCAGCCAAGAGCTGGATGTGCGAGATCATGACCGGAGCCCAAATCAAGAGTTGGATGTTTAACCGGCTGAGCCCCCAGGCGCCCCAGAAGCAGGCTCACGTTTAACTTGATTCTCAAACAGCCCACCGAAAAGTGAAAAAGGCAAGCAACCATGTGTCAGGTTTTATTAAGACAAAAACCGCTTTACTGGGTTCCCCCCCCCCCCCACAAAGCACAGTTTTTAAAAACAACATCAGCCCACTCTTTTTATAATCTATAGGTCCTATCAGATCAGGTGACACCTTCTGTCTAGGGTTTTCACAAGAACAGGCCGATGACACCGAGGGCCGCACGGATACCCCCATCAGGTGAAGAAGAAAGGAAGGATGAACTGCTGGCAGCTCTTGGAGGCTTGGAAGATTGCAGACGAAAGACGCGGAGTCGGACGCCGGCTCCCAAACACAGACGATTAAAGGCTGCGAAAACTCAACCCGATGCACTTAGAGGTTTGGTCTATACGAAGGGGCAAAACCACAAACACCTGAGAAATTCTGGTCCCCACATCAACCAGTTTTGACTGAACACATCATCCCAACCTACTGCTCCCCGGACTCGGTGGCCAGACATTCCGTGCAGGGCCGGAAGCCACAGCCCAGGCTGGCCGACGACGTCCCCTGACAAGGTCGCCCGGCTCTCCGTGGGGACCACGTTGGCTCGGTTCGGGTTTCGTAGCAATTACCTGCAGCCTGACTTCGGCACATTCATTTCTCACGCCGCGGTTTTATTTATTGACTTGCCGTGTTCTGCAGATTGGTCCCTAATCACCAAACAGCTTGCAAGCAAATACCTTTAAATATGTTAAGTCTACCTCCTAATACCAAAGCAGTGTGCAGCTGCGACGACTTTTCATTACCGCCTCTAATTAAATGTTTTTGCTAAACTCTCAGAAAAAAAAAAAAAAAAAAAAAAAAAAAAAAAAAAAAAAAGGTTTTCCTGCTGATTTCCCGGCAACCCCCACGAGAGCGGGACGGACAGAAAACAGTGCTTCGAGGCTGGCCCACTCTCCGCCCTCTCTCCCTCCCACCCCCGTGCTGGTTAGGATGCCTCCGTGAACGAAGACCGCAGCCTCCCTGCGCAAACACGCAGAGAACACCCTCATTGGTAATCGGCGCCTCCAACGGGGACAGCCCCTGCAGGATTCGGGTCCGGGCGCCTCTATCCCCGAGGGTCCTGTCACACCCGAGATGATTCAACACGCCCCGTCCTTACCCGCAATTCACTATAGAATTGGGGCCAGAGGGAGATCTCCGGCTCCGTTCCGAGGGCGTGGATCTATAGGTAATGATCCAACAGCAGTGCGCGTGCAAGACAATAACATAAAGAAACCATTCTGTTCCACCAAGGAGGGGAGTCACCACACACTGGCACAAGGACCCTCTGCCTTACACTCACAGCTATTTGTACACACGTGGCACACAGCGGGCCTCGTGGCTCCTTTCCAGGCCAGGCAGACCCTGATGGCAGTCGCCACCTCTGACGCCTGTAGACCGCGGGTATCTCCACCTCCCGCTTGGCTCACATTGCTTTCCCCATTGCATAAATGGCAAGCGACGGTTTTCTACCACAAATAAATGTCTCCGTAATGATTATATCCCCGACTGCTACCTGAACTGCTGCTTACCACTACCTTCCCACGTGTTGCAAATTAAAATGTTCAAAGTCCCTTCAAAAACAAATAACCGATCATATAATAATTAAGTCACTTATGTATTCTCATGGCCGAACATTCTTACTAAACACTGTACCACTCACACGGCTTTTAGTGTTTGCTCTGAAAATGTCGGCATTTCTTCAGTGTTTTGCAAAGCAACAAGGCTGGTAAAGGTAAAACGAGGGCTTTTCTTCCTAATTCCTGAAAGGAGGCTCAGTCATCTACATACAGGTGCACAACTGCCCCAATCTGGGCATCAACAGGATGCGTTTTTCTTTTTTAATCTAAGAGCGGGTATAGGGGCGCCTGGGTGGCTCAGTCGGTTAAGCGTCTGACTTTGGCTCAGGTCGTGATCTCGCCATCTGTGGGTTCGAGCCCCGCGTCCGGCTCTGTGCTGACAGCTGAGCCTGGAGCCTGCTTGGGATTCCGTGTCTCCCTCTGTCTCTGCCCCTCCCCCGCTCACACTCTGTCTCTCTCTCTCAAAAATAAAATAGAAACATAAAAAAAAAATTTAAGACAGCGGGTGTAAACAGACGCATAAACTAAACCTACAAACAGGTTGAAGAACCTGCTGGCAAATCAACAGCTCCTCAAGAATCAGTACGAAGTGGCTGTCACAGAAACGAATGAATTAGGCATTAATAGAAATATATTAGCTAGAACAATGGGGTGACGGTGGTATCGATCTGTGCTGGTCAGAACACCCACGGAATGCTATCTTCACATTTAGCTGCCATGACCTTACAAGGGACAGTGATAAGTGGACAAAACCAACCAACATGGGGAGGGGCCTGGAAGCCACAGGATATATGACAAACATTTGGAAAGGTTCTTTTGCCTGGGAGAGACACCCTGAGGAAGGCATACAAACTTCTTATATTCAAAGGACTCCAGCACGGAAGAGGAGGGGAAATTATTTTCAGTTACTTTAGAGGGCAGAGATGGAACCAATGAAGTGAATTTGGGGAAGTTACACAAAGATAAAGTGGCACTCAGTGTGAGGAAGAAGTTCCTCACAATCCCAGCAGAGCAGGCTCGTGGAATTGTAAATTTGCCATTCCTGAAAGGTTTAAATGAGCTTGTTCAACCACTGTATATCGGGGTCCCTGTGCAGAGTTCACGTCTTCTAGAGACGTGGTTTTTCATCTTTTTTTGCGGGGGGAGAGTGTCCTGGATTCCTCCTAGAAAATAATGAGAGCTCTGAATTCTCTCTCCAGAAAAAGGTATAGACACCTAGCTTTTTCAGGAAACCCAGGGACTAACCAGGTTAAGAACCCCTGCACTAGAAGGGCCCAAGGCCTCTTCTATCCTGGACATTGTATGATCTGCCTGTACCCCGGGTTTTCGTCTCCAGGTACAATAATGGTATTTCTCATCGAACCGAGTACAGAAATTTTGAACCCAAAGACTGGATCAAAGGGTCTGCCTTCTTCGGCCAATAATTCCCTTTCTCTTCCTCTCTCATTTCTCTTAGCACCACTAGTGGCTTCCTCTCCACTTCCAAACGGGGCACTCAGCCAGGGGAGCTGTCACAGGGGGAGCACCGATTCCCCAACCAACCACTCTTTACTCCCCTGGCCCCTCTCGATGCTACACGGACTCCAAAAGTGGAATCAACACCCACCTGCCTAATGCAGATATAACAGAAACATGCCCTTGACAACAGTGGTGGAACACTACAGAGAGATATTTGTAGGATGTCTCCATCACTGATTAATTCAAAGGGTACAAATTATGTACGTGAAGAAATCTCCAGGGCGTTCTCTCAATTAACGTCAATTTAGATCAATTCAATAAGCTGAAATTTAACAGGCATCTACTATGCGCTGAGCACTGTCTTTGAATGCTGAGAATACCAAGGAAAATAAACTACAGTCTTTGCACGTAAATGAACTATAAAAGTAGAATGTTCTGGGTACTATAATAGTCTCTCTAGGGTTTAAACCTAGTTCCTGGGGGGGAAATAAATATAAATTATACAGAATAAATATAAATTATACAGTGTGTATATATATATATATATATATATACACACACATAATTATAATACGTATAATTTTATATGTGTATAATTGTGTATTTTATACACATAGAGATAAACATAAATACAGTTAAAGATATATGGAGACCGATTTAAAGGATGAGTTTCAATCACTGATTAATCTAATCCTGAGAATAAAAATTATATAAAGAAATCTCAAGGGCATTCTCTCAACTAAAAGTCAATTTAGGAGTGCCTGGCTGGCTCAGTTCGTAGGGCATGCCACTCTTAATCTCAGGGACATGAGTTCAAGCCCCACATTGGGTGTGGAGCCTACTTAAAATTGTAAAAATTTAAAATTTTAAAAAGTCACTTCAGTTTAATTCAAAAATTATATATATATATATATATATATATATATATATATATATATATGTAAAACAGGGAGTTGATATTTCAAATTTCCAATTTCTCTATGTATATGAGACAGCCAACTAGCCATAAGCCAAGAAAAGAACAACATAACTTAGCATCAGGTTAATTGCAAAGAAACTGAGATAGAAGCCTCCTAAAATTTCACATCTAGAAACAGCTCTAGGAAAGGTCCCCACACTTACTGGCTGGCACACCAGAAGTGTACAAGAATTCTGTAGAATGAATGTGACTAATCGACCAACCCTGAGATCTACTCAGAAGAAGGAGTCAATCCTTTAAAGTGCCTTGGATATCAAAAGTTACTGTACAACCCTCTATTAAGAGGCTATTAAGTCTGCATATAAAGAATCCAGAAACGCCCAGCCCAGCAACTTCACTGAGCTTCTTGAAATATTCCTTCCAACTCCAAGACCGTGACTTTATATATAGAAGTGGATATCTTATTTAGCAGTTTCAAAACTCTCCACAGTGCTTTCCTTGAGTCCACATTCGGATACCAAGAGACTCCTATTAAAGACGTTATTCCTAAGAAGTTTGTTTTCTCAGCCCCCAACAGATTAAGAGACACAAAATGAAGAGTTCTTTACAAAAACGATGCTCTAGACCAGGCCTTGGCAAGCTTCTCCTGTAAAGGTCCAGATGATAAATATTTTTAGGTTTTGTGGGCCATACAATCTCTACTCCAACTACTCTGTCTTTATTTCAGGAAAGCAGCACAAGCAACACCTAAATAAACAGATGTGGCTTGTGTTCAATAATCCTTTTATATATGGACACTGAAATCTGAATTTAATACAATTTTTACATGACACAAAACAGTCTTCTTTCAACTTTTTTCATCCAGATAAAAATGTAAAATCCATTCTTAGCTTATGTATCATAGGAAGAAAGGAAACAGGACGCTAACCTCTGCTCTACCACTTAGGGACCAAAATGGCACATCTCGTCCTTGGAAGCAAAACATTTCCACTATCTGTTCGTTTCACTCAAGTGGAAGATCGCATTCTCTAGAGATACCCGATAAAGAAGACTTCAGAACGGCCTTCGTAGGATTCTTGTGCCAAGCTCGTCTCACGTCACTCGTTCGAGGGATATAATATAATTGAAAGCTGAAACGAGAGTCTGATGATCCTGATTAGCTGTGGAGACAATTTGGTCATTAAGCCAGCAACTGGAGCATTGCTCGGCCTGATGCAGAAATCGGGATAGAGGCAAGAAAGTTGTCTCAACAGAGACAGCAGGAGATGGCCACCGTTACCAGTGATTCTCCATCTCTGTCTAGGAACAGTGCTTGGAGGGGGTGCATTTTGCCCAGCAACCACCAAGTTATCCCGGTCCCCCCATTCCCCAGGCTCCGTGGACGTCAATACTTTTCTCTCTGCTGATGTGGCATTTGGAGATGCCGTTCGCAGAGCAGTGGTGTTTCGCTAATTTCTCTCTTGCTAATATGATTGAACAGGGTTGGCTACAAATGCCATTGTAGGTCACACCAGTTCTCTGCTAGGGAGATCTGAGAGTACCCAAAAAAGTTTAAAAAAATAATAAAAAAAATAAAAGACAAAAGAGAGGGAGACTAAGCACAGCACTTCCCAATGATTACAGCCCACGTGTACAGGGCCGCCCACGGAAGCCCATGTCAGTACAGGAAACCAATCTGTATTAGGTAACAGGGAAAGTCTCTGAATTTGGTAATTATGGTCCATCAGAAAGAAGCAAGGGACGCTCATGCGTGAAGCTGGAGGCACTAAGGATTTGCTGGCTGACTGTGTGTCAATCTGGCCAGGACAAAGAGATCTCGACATGCTATAGTGATGCGATTTCCAACCAGATGAAATTACATAGGAATAAATTTAAGGTCCTGTCTCGGGTCAGCAGAACTTACCTTCCCAAGCGCACGCAGTAAAGGAATTTGGAAGAAACATGGCCACGTGTGGGGTCTTGGGCTGCATTGTTGAATCAAAGTAGAGTATAAAGAGGAAGGTGATGATCAATACAAGTGAGACCATATCTGAATATTGTTCAGAGCATATGGAAGAACTAGAGCTTATTTCTGTCCGAAGGACCGAAAGAGAGAGAAAAAATCAAAAACATGTCATTGGAGGAGTGGCTGTGTGACCCCCTCGTCCCACCCCATTTTCTGATTCAGGTGAACCAGTCACACTCTGCCTGGCAGGGAAAGGAACACCCTCCTCCTGTTACCCCGAAGGCACCCTTTCATTCGCCTCTGCTTCTTCTCTACTTCATTAGAAGGCACGTCAATGGAAAGGACTCGAACCAGACTAGAAAGAGTGGGAGTGGGGTGTCACACAAAGCTTTGACAGCCTGGCATTCTGCAGAACAATTAGACATCTTTTGTGGAGTTCCAAGAAGCCCCACCAGCACCGACGGATGGGAACAACTGGCAAGAAAATTTCAACTCGATATATGGAATGGCTTCTGAGACCCTTGCCTCTGAGAGCATCACGCGTAGGCAAGGATGACAACTTGGTTGTAGAAGCAGCTGGGGCATCAGATGGGGGTGGGGGGCGGAGTAGATGACCTGTGAGCTCCCCAGCCCCAAGATTCCAGCAACTATGCAAATGGAATGCCGACAACACTGTGTTCCTTCCAGAGCAGGCTAAGAAGGCAGCACACTAAGCCATTCCTGCTGAAGATACCCAGGAGTGTGTTCCACATGGGATCACAGAGATCACCCATTCCCACTGTACCTTTGGAAGAATTATGGTCTATCTAATAATCAAACAACAAAGCACTAATGAGCAGGGCTTCTAGTCGTCCTCCCTCAGCACTGCCCCCAGACCTGAAGATGTGGCCCTCCAGGGCAGCCGGGATGGAAGCGAGCCGGTCACAGGACACTGTTTGGCATCAGCACATGCCCAACACCTACTCAAATGGAAACACGAACAAAATCGTTTTCCAGATCCTTCCTGCTCAAAGGAATAGTGTCCTTTAGAATTCCTGGCTCTCTCCCACAGGGCAGTGCCTTCTACTTTCCTGGCACTTGGCCTCAACGGCTCTCAACATACATTCATCTGGTTGTCACAGGGCCATTTTCATAGATGTGTGCCATGGACTCTTGGGATTGCGACTGGGAAGTCTCTTCACTCCCCAAGCATCGCTAAGATGTCCAGAATGTACAGTTTGTAATCATTCGGCAGGGACTCTCAAGAAAATTCTATGCAGATCCCAAGAGCATCCTGACCGAAACCTATAGCTGAAAGCCAACAGCATTCTGGTAGGAAACCTAAAAGTGGTGGGAGCACGGAGGTTTCCAACTCTGGAAACAGCACCCTCCTTAAACACCAACATTCCAGCACCTGCAAAGGTGAGTCACAAGCAAATGGACAGACAGGCCAACTGTGATTAGATAGATGGACACAGACTCCTCCCTTCTTTCGAAAGAACACAGATGAGTGGAGCTGAACTGCACTCTCTTAAATGTGTCCAGGTTCCCTTAGAGCATATCTGAAAAGGAGAAAAAGAGAAATCTCCTTGTCCTTGAGCTAGTCAGGCAAAGAAAAAAAAAAAAAAGCGTGGGCATGGGCAGGTAGACTCTTAGTAACCAGATAAAATTCAGATGCATTGGATTGGAGACGTCTTCTTTTTCCTTCTTCATTAAAGGCTGACGAATCTCAGCAAAGCACTGAAACAAAAAGCCAAGCAAGATAAAGATCTCCTTTCAGTGTCCGCTTTTCTCTCTGTTACAATTTGTAATAAACCCCTTCTGATGATGTTCGATTGCAGAAATAATTTGTGCTTTTATTCCTTTACGCAACGCGGCATATTAACTCCCTGGTTCTCCCCCTGACAATGCAAAGACACAGTCAAAAACCTAGATGCAAGGAGCAGAAGGCATTCCAGCTACACGCACTGTACTGCATGGCTTCCAAGGAGCCAGACAAAGAACTGTACATGGAAAAAATCGAGTGGGGAGGTTGCCAGCCAAACACAACTGTCTTTTCAAATCAAAATCATTATCATCACAGAGGCCTACATGAGATCACAGGGGTCATGCTAACAATATCAGACAATCATTCCTACCTGTGGGAACCGTGCTGCGCTGCAAATATTAACACTGAAAAGACAATACCTGGCAGGATTCACCCTCAGCGGAACCCAAGTATTCAATAAGGTAAAATCTCTGGAAAAGGCGGAGATGTTTCAACGGGGCACACTGACTTTATAAATCACTCACTTGGTGACACCACGAATATCAGCAGATCTGCTTTATCTAATACACAAACCATAAGTTTTGATACAATTGTATGTATTGTACCTACCGCCCGTCATCCAAGGACACTTTATTATCTATTAAATGAACTTGGTGTACAAAACTACCTATCGTAAATCAGAAAACTTTTACACCGACACTGCAGAAGCTAGAAACTAGTGGTGTTAAACCATGTAAACATTATAAGGCTACAAACCATCTGTCTTCCCATTTGCAGAGACGTATAAAGCAGTGAGTTGCTTTAGGAATCATGTAGTTCAATTCCCTTATTTTGCAGAAAAAGATCTCAAAATCCAGAGAAGTGATTTGACTTGACCAAGGTCACAGAGCGTGAAAAACAAGTCAGAACCCAGATCAACCACCTGTCACCAGCAAGCTCTCGCCACACACACACAATGACTCCTCACATTCTACATCAAGATGGGTTGATTTTTGACATCCTGGAAACCAAATGTCACATTTCACTGGGATTTTGTGTTTGGGGAAAAGTATGGTGTACGTTTTTTATAATATTCTCTAAAAACCTTATTATAAACATAGTCTGCAAGAAAAATGTTCATTTTCTTTGAGTCCATTTTTTAAGTTTATTTTTATTTATTTTTAGAAAGAGAGAGCACGGGAGGGGCAGAAAGAGAGGGACAGAGAGAGAATCACAACCAGGCTCCGCAGTGTCAGCCCAGAGCCTGACGTGGGGCTCGAACTCATGAACGATGAGGTCAGGACCTGAACTGAAATCAAGAGTCAGACGCTTAACCGACTGAGCCACCCAGGTGCCCCAGAGTCCATTTTCTAACCAGTGCATTATCATGTAAAAAATGCCAAGCTCTGGGGAGCCAATTTTCCCCACTCTTTATTCTCCTTGAAGTTTAACCCTGAACCAGAACGGTTCTCTGGCCACCAGATGAAGCTGCCCACATAGTTTTGCATTCTCTCTTTCTCTAAGAAGCAAAGAATCAGGAACAATCATGGCAGACAGACAATGTGACATGCCAGTTCCAGTCGGGCAATCTGAGTTCCAGTTTGTGTGGCTTCTGGGGACCTCAATTTCTGCATCTCTAAAATGAGAGGAGCACCTATCAATCAGTTACTCAGCGTTCTGCGACCTCGTATTCCTAATTTGGTTTACCTACACCACTGCCACGTGGGGAGAAAGAAAGGGTTGGGGGAGGATGTGTTAAAGGGGATAAGAGCTCAGGTGGGAAATCTACACATACAAATGCATGGACATAATTTACTTTAAATATAAAGGCTGAAGTCCAGATACAAAATGGCTAGGCTTCTACATCCACGTACATACACTTCCACACTGTCCACACCGGCATGCAGTACAGCCTGATGTATTCTCTCCTGAGCTAAGTAGAAGGATCCTGGCTTGGTTTTAGGTGCATAGCTGCTTCTCAGGCACTGCATGCTCAAAAGCAGTTTATTTTTCACTTTCTTTAAGCCTGTGCGAAGGATCCTTGCTCTGCTGCTTGCCTAACGTTCTCTGCCATCTATTGTCCACGTCAAACTCCACAGTATGAGGTCGATATTTGGTAAAATTAAGAACCATGGATCTATGTAGAGATTAGTACAAGAGCTACAAAATCTATGTTAAAAATATAATATATATATATATTTTTTAAACAGATCACATCACTGATCCATAGAGTGTTTCTGCATAGCTGTCAGGGAAGGCTAGGTTGAAAAGAGACAGCAGAAAAAATACTTTCCTATCAATTTTTGGTGTCAATAATTACCTGTTTATCATGCAGAGGTGAGGATAAGGGGGATGGGGAAGAGAGTGTTCCTGGTGGTTTTAAAACCCAAAGCAATCAGGGAGCAAAAAGACATCCGTTATTGGCTACCTGTGATAGAATAAACTTCTCTTAGTTGTCATGCTATCACTCAACGTCCATCTATTCCAGAACCTTGAGAGGCATATTTCTCGATGAGCACATCTTTGGTAGCAACACAAGGCCCTGCTATAGCACTTCAGAGGGCTTTCTGTTAGGTCATGTTTATCAGGGAATCCAGTTCCGGCCAGCGTCAGACATACCTAGGCTTCGCGTTCATAGATGCAATTGACAAGCAATACAAAAATGTGAATGGAAAACAATAAGAGACTCTCCCAAACGTTAAGCAAATTCTAGCTTTAATGGCTTGCGTAAATGTACTTCTATGCTATAAAAAAAAAGAATACAATACTCTTAACCATATCCAGCGTGTGCAATTCCCTGATGTTCCTAGGAAATAAACAGCTCTCCTTTCTACAGAGACACTCCTCCCAATGTACCCTTAAAAAAATTAAATGTTAGGAAGATCAAGGTCTCTGGCATCAGAAAGGCTTAGGTTCAAGCCACTTAGGTAAGTGTGGGAAAGTCACTGAACCTCTCAACCTCAGGGTTGTTGTGAGAATTAAATTAAACAATGCCTGGGAAATATCTACATATAGCAAGAACTTAAATGACATTACTGCCCTCCTGTTGGAGGGTACTAACGTGGGCGATGGAAACAATATCCACAAAGAGACAATTCATAAATTGGTGTCACAAATCTATATCATGCATTTTCAACAAGGGCAGGATCACCCACAAGGGGAAGAAAACTGGTTCTCAGAGAGGATGAAAAACAATCTTAGATATTACAGTGGTTTGTGGCCTTCCACGGTCTGTTCCTACCCCACCAACGCCCCAAATCTTATTTTTTAGTATTTTGTTTCTATCGTTAGCAATCAGGTAAAATGAATTTAACTTCCTCCTTACAGGAATGATCATGAAAAAAGGTTGAGAAACACTGATCTGTGTCCTTCACGTTGTTGAAAACATATACTCTTAGACTATTTCTTTTTTCTTTTTCTTTTTCTTTTTAAGTAAGCTCCATACCCTGCACTGAGCCCAATGCGGGGCTTGAACTTACAACTGTGAGATCAAGAGTCAGACGCTTAACCGCCTGAGCCATCCAGGCATCCCCACTCTTAGAAATTTTCATTCTATTTCCCTGCACTAGCACCCCATCAAAACCGCAGTGGTAAGCAGCAAGGGTTAGGAGTAACCAGAGGGGCATTAACATTATGTATAATAACATCTGTTGTATAAACATGTGACATTTCTGCTTTTAACAGAATAATAAATTCCATTTCTTAGGGTCTACCTTTATAAATTTTTGTATGTCCTTTATCCCACCTTCTGATTCCCCTATTTTTAATCCATTTCAGAGAGACAATAACAACACACTATTTTCCTTTTCAATCAGGATTTGAGATAAGTGGTACTATATCAAAACAGTCTTGGAGCAGATGCAGATTAAATATGAAGCTTCATTCTTGCCTATTTGCATTGCTATCCACCCACAGAAATTCATCAAGTTTCCAAGGGTGACCTCCCAGATATAAATCCACCCAGCTATCTCTAATGAATCTGTGTGTGTCAAAGACTTCTCCTATTTTGTCATCAACTAATGAGCCCGGGGACCCATCCCAGTATAGGATTCGGATTATGGCCCTGTAGTTACCTAGAGCCATTCTATAAAATCGATAAATGGATGCCACCGTCAGTTCAGTCCCTTAAGTGTCAGGGTTCTTATTAAAGTGGGAGAAGGGGTTCCGAATGGGAGGCCCACGGGCAGCTGATAGCCCCAGGCTCCGCCGCCTGTCCAAGAACTTTCCTGCAATCCTGGAAACACTAGGCAACTTCAACTCAAGATTTATTCGGTATTTCATTTGTAGCCAGCCGCTGATAATGTGTAGTCCTGGGGGACAGCATGAGCACGGATAATTGAAATCCACAATCCTCCAACACACCATAACCAAGAATGTCAGCCCTTCCCTCATTTAACTATTTCACTTGCAAAGCCATAAAATAAAAATTAAAACTGTTTCCATCCACCTGTCCCCCTCAAATCCTGCACAGACACCGTATCTGGAACTTCCAAAGGTAAAAAGGTAGGCATGCAGGCAGCAGGAAGCCAAATGAGGCAAAATATTCCCCAATAAAAACAATCAGACTGTGAATAAGAGTTACTATTACCCAGAAACACCAAGTCTTGCAGAAACACCAAGGATTTTAAAATGTTACAATGTGATTGTAAGTGAATTGCGTCCTGGGGGTTAAAGTAGTGTGAGCCTTGAGCAGGGACTCTGGGGACCCTGACCCAGGAGCTCAAGAACCACTTAGGGGCTTAAGGTACATGCAATGCACAAACAAAACCCACAAACCACATTACCGTCCTCCCCACTTGGAAAGCGGACCAGCAGCCTGGTCTAACAGCATCTTGGAATCCGTGCAATTCCCACAGCTTCCTTGCCATTGCTAGTCACAACACTACTCTTTGCTGAGATTTTTTTTTTAAAGATTGCCATCTTCATGGTCTTACAACATCCATCTTTTCATAGATGGGTATCTTGTTTGAGGAGGCTCAGACCTAATTACTTCTCATCTGTCTGAAAGGATTTTGGTACTAACCTATTCATGTCAGTGTGAGTGAAAGAGCAAAAAGTAACTGCTGTGGCCAAGTGCTGTGAAAAAAGAAAACTGTGCGTCTAGTCCCACTTTCTGTCTCTGACAAGTGGATTCTTGAGAAAGTGTCTGTATTTCAAAGTCTTCACCTAGGAAATTGAGATAATAATCCCGGCCCCATTAGGCAGAGTAAAATGAGATAGGTATAAAAGCATTTTAAAAGCATAAACCATTATAGATGTGTAACTTATTTCTAGACCCATGACTCTAAGTGTTTGGGTCCCCCCCCCCATTCATATGTTGAAACTTAGCCCCCAAAGTGAGGGTATTTGCAGGTGGGGCCTTTAGGAGATGATTAGGGCATGAGGGTAGAGCTCTCATGAACAGGGGTTTTTATAAGTGCCCTTATAAAAAGGACCCCAGAAACGGCCCCCTCTTCTGCCATGTGAAAAGATGGTGAGTAGACAGCCATCTAAAAAGTAGGCTTTCATCAAAACTGAATCTGCCGGGACTTTAATCTTGGACTTCTCAGCCTCCAGAACTGGGAGAAACAAGCGTCTGTTGCTTAAAAGCCACGCAGGCTGTGGTATTTCCATCATAGCTGCCTGAAGACTAACACAAAGACGTAATGAATTTGTGGTCCCTTCTAATTTATAATGGGACAACCATAAACAAAAATAATTTTAATGGACACAGGGAAACCTCCATTTTTAAAAACTACAGCAAGATTTTCTTTTATAGTACAAAACCCTTTAAAATATCCACCTACAAGTACTCACTATGAAAAAAATAACATTGTTTTGTCATGCCCTTTATCAACCTTCACCATCTATTCTGGACTCAACTGACTAAAATTAACAGCTAAAATTATTTTCATTTGTTCTAACACAGGTGAACAGATTTTCAAATCAGTCAACCTCACCTATGCTCTCCCTCATGCCTGCTAGCTGAGAAATAAGCTGATCATTCTTTCTGGACTTTTAATAATTTCCAAAATGCTAGAGTAAATGCCATCTTTAGACTTCCCTTGGTTAGTTCAAGAAATGCCACACCTAATGTACTTTGCCTTCTCATTCAAATGTATTTGAACTGAGTTTTAAAATGCCCGTGTGGAGAAAGGGGGTAGTTCAAAATGGCAGCATAAGAAGACCCTGAACTCACCTCCTCCCATGGACACACCAAATCTACAGCTAATTATAGAACAATTCTCTCTGAAGAAGACAAGAAAACTAGCGGAACAGCTCCTCCACAACAAAGGATAAAAAGGCCACACTGAGACAGCTACGTGAGGCAGAGACAGTCTCACCAAAACCCCACCCCCAGTACAGTGACCCCAAGCAGGAAGAGTCTCTTAAACACAGAGAAGATCCCTGAAGCGTGAAGGGTTCGAACCCACAACAGGAAACCCCAACCTTGGGACCTGCGCTGGAGAAAAGAGCCCCCAAGCATCTGGCTTTGAAAACCAAGGCTTACATCCAGCAGACTCAAAGCATTGTAGAAACTAAGATTCCACTCTTAAAGGAATCACTCACGGATTTACTCTCCACAAAAGCAGCAGGTTGAAAAGTAAGTACATAGACTACATGTGAAGGCAATTCACTGGCTAACTGTAAAGCTTCTGCTAGAGGGGAAGGGGTCTATTGGAACTCTTTTCTGGAATGGAAGCACTGGAGGCCATTTTTCTACTCTTCTACCTTGCCATCACTCGCACAGAAGAGAGCCATTTTGTACTCTCCCTCTACCTTGTTAGAGTCACATGCTCTGCCCCAGCACTGACCCAGGGACCCACCTCACTAAATCCAGCAACCAACCAAGTTTGGTCCAATGCTCCCCCTGGCCCCAACAATGTTAGTGGATGCACACGGTCCACACAGGATGCCCTTTCAATGCCTTGCTCTTGTGGCCAGAGGCACTTGTATTTCTGAGCCCCATAGGATGGAAACAATTGGAGAGAATTCTTAGCACACTACCACCCCCAGGAGACTGCGCAAACAGCAGACAGAAACACACTCTTAGTCTTCCTATAACCACCCCTTCAAGACTGGGAGAAACAGCTGTTTCACCTAATACATAGAAACAAACACAGATAGTGAAGCAACATGAAGAAATAGAGGAATATGTTCAAAATAAAACAACAAGATAAAAGCCCAGTAAAAAACCTTAATGAAATGGAGATAAGTCAAAGAGTTCAAAATAATGAACTACAAAGAGTCCAAAATAATGGTCATAAAGATGATCACAGAGAAGAATGGATGTACCCAGAAAGAACTTCAACAAAGGGACAGAAAATATAAGACAACCCCAAACAAAAGTCACAGAGCTGAAGAACATAATAACTGAACTGAAAAATATACTAGAAGGGTTCAATAACAAAACAGATGAAACAGAAGACTGGATTAATGGCCTAGAGGACAAGGGAGTGGAACTAACCCACAGAGAATGCAAATTGGTGCAGCCACTCTGGAAAACAGTGTGGAGGCTCTGCAAAAAATTAAAAATAGACCTACCCTATGACCCAGCAATAGCACTGCTAGGAATTTACCCAAGGGATACAGGAGTACTGATGCATAGGGGCACTTGTACCCCAATGTTTATAGCAGCACTCTCAACAATAGCCAAATGATGGAAAGAGCCGAAATGTCCATCAACTGACGAATGGATAAAGAAATTGTGGTTTATATACACAATGGAGTACTACGTGGCAGTGAGAAAGAATGAAATATGGCCTTTTGTAGCAACGTGGATGAACTGGAGAGTGTGATGCTAAGTGAAATAAGTCATACAGAGAAAGACAGATACCATATGTTTTCACTCTTATGTAGATCCTGAGAAACTTAACAGAAACCCATGGGGGAGGGGAAGGAAAAAAAAAAAAGGAGGTTAGAGTGGGAGAGAGCCAAAGCATAAGAGACTCTTAAAAACTGAGAACAAACTGAGGGTTGATGGGGGGTGGGAGGCAGGGGAGGGTGGGTGATGGGTAGTGAGGAGGGCACCTTTTGGGATGAGCACTGGGTGTTGTATGGAAACCAATTTGGCAATAAATTTCATATATTGAAAATAAAATAAAATAAAATAAAATAAAAAGAAAGAAAGAAAGAAAGAAAAACTAACTTCAATTACCCCCCCCCCAAAAAAAAGGAACTAACCCACAGAGAACATCAAAAAGAAAGAAAAAAGAATTATAAAAAAACAAAGATACCTTAAGAGATCTATAGGATAACATTAAGTGGAACAACAGTTGTTTAATAGGGGAGCCAGGGGAAAAGTAACAGAGAAAGAGACAGAAAGCTTATTTGATAACATAATGGCTGAAAATTCCCTAACCTGAGTAAGGAAAAGCAACCAGGTCCAAAAAGGCTAGAGAGTTCCAAATAACATGAACCAAAAAAAAAAAAAAATCCTCAGCAAGACACATTATAATTAAAATATCACACGTTAAGGATAAAAAGACAATCTTCAAAGCAACAAGGAAAAAAAAACAACTTATGTACAAGTAACTCCCTCCCATAAGACTATCAGCAGATTTTTCAGCAGAAATCATGCAGACCAGAAGTAAGTGGCACAATATATTCAACATACTGAAAGCGGAACTTCCAACCAAGAATACTCTACCTGGCAACATTACCATTCAGATTCGAAGCACAAAAAAAGAGTTTTCCAAAGAAGCAAAAACTAAAGGAGTTCACCAGCACTAAAAGGGCTTTACAAGAAATGTTACAGGGACTCCTTTAAGCTGAAGAGAAAGGGCACTAATTAGTAATAAGGAAACATATGAAAATAAAACATCTCGTTGGTAAAGGTAAGCAGCAGAGTTGGTGGGCTAATCCTTTATAAAAATGAAGTGTAATAGACAAAAGTAGTAAAAATAACGATGACAAAAATTAGTTAAGAGATCTACAAAATGAAAAGACATAAAATGTGATACCAAAAACACAGAACTTGAGAAGGAGTAAGAATACAGTCTTAGCATGCACCCCAATGTTTATAGCAGCACTATCAACAATAGCCAAAGTATGGAAAGAGCCCAAATGTCCATCGATGGATGAATGGATAAAGAAGATGTGTTATATACATACAATGGAGTATTACTCGGCAATCAAAAAGAATGAAATCTTGCCATTTGCAACTACGTGGATGGAACTGGAGGGTATTATGCTAAGTGAAATTAGTCAGTCAGAGAAAGATAAAATCATATGACTTCACTCATATGAGGACTTTAAGAGACAAAACAGATGAACGTAAGGGAAGGGAAACAAAAATAATATAAAAACAGGGAGGGGGACAAAACAGAAGAGACTCATAAATATGGAGAACAGAGGGTTACTGGAGGAGGTGTGGGAGGGGGGATGGGCTAAATGGGTAAGGGGCACTAAGGAATCTACTCCTGAAATCATTGTTGCACTAGATGCTAACTAATTTGGATGTAAGTTTAAAAAAAATAAAAAAATTAACATTAAAAAATAAAAAATAATAAAATGTGAGCCCAGAAAAAAAAGAATGAAGTCTTAAAATGCATTCAAAAGTACAATGCTAACAACTTAAAACAAACTGGCATATACATAGGCTGATATATGTAAGCCTCATGGTAACGACAAAGCAAAAACCTGTAGCAGACACACAAAAAATAATGTGAATAAAATTTAAATATAACACCAAAGAAAGGTATCAAACCACAACAGAAAGGAGCCAGAGAAGCAAGAAACGGAGAGGAACTACAAAAAAGCAAGAAAACAATTAACAAAATGGCAATGAATATATACCTATCATTGCTTTAAATGTAAATGAAATAAATTCTCTAAATGTAAATGAACTAAATTCTCCAATCAAAAGACATAAAGTGGCTGACTGGATGGAAAAACAAGACCCATCTATACGCGGTCTACAAGACAGTCACCTCAGATAGAAAGACACACACAGACTAAAAGTGAAAAGATAGAAAAACATGTCATGCAAATGGAAACCAAAAGAAAGCTGGGATAGCTATACTTCTATCAGTAAAACAGATTTTAAAACAAATACTATAATAAAAGGCAAAGATGGGCATGGCATAATGATAAAGTGGTCAATCCAACAAGAAGATATAACAGTTGTAAATATTTATGCACCCAAATAGAAGCACCTAAGTATATAAAGCAAAGATTAACAGACTTGAAAGGAGAAATCAACAGCAATACAATAATAGCAGGGAACTTTAACACCCCACTTGCACTAAAGGAAAGATCATCCAGACAGATAATCAATAAAGAAACATCAGGCTTAAAGGACACATAGGACACATTAGACTAGATGGACTCAATAGATATATGCAGAACATTCCACCCAAATGCAGCAGGATACACATTCTTTTCAAGTGCACTTGGAACATTCTCCAAGATAGATCATGTGTTAAGGCACAAAACAAGTCTCAATACATTTAAGAAGACTGAAATCACGGACACCTGGGTGACTCAGTTAAGCATCCAACTCTTGATTTTGGCTCAGGTCATGATCTCGATCAAGCCCTGAGTCAGGCTCCACATTGAGTGTGGAGCCTGCTTGGGATTCTCTCTCTCTCCCTCTCTCTGCCCCTCCCCAGTTTGTTCTCTCTCCCTCTCTCTCTCTTTCTCTCTCTCTCTCCCTCCCTCTCTTTCTCAAAATAAATAAATAAACATTAAAAACAAGACTGAAATCATATCGAACATCTTTTCAGACCACAATGATATGAAACTGGAAACTGATCACAAAAAAAAAAAACTGGGGGGCGCCTGGGTGGCGCAGTCGGTTAAGCGTCCGACTTCAGCCAGGTCACGATCTCGCGGTCCGTGAGTTCGAGCCCCGCGTCAGGCTCTGGGCTGATGGCTCGGAGCCTGGAGCCTGTTTCCGATTCTGTGTCTCCCTCTCTCTCTGCCCCTCCCCCGTTCATGCTCTGTCTCTCTCTGTCCCAAAAATAAATAAAAAACGTTGAAAAAAAAAAAAAAAAAAAAAAAACTGGAAAAAAATCACAAAGATGTGGAGATTAAATAACATGCTGCTAAATAACCAAATGATCAACATAAAAATCAGAGGATAAATTTTAAAATATCTTAAGACAAATGAAAATGAAAATACAACATACAAAAATCTATGGGATGCAGCAAGTGCAGTTCTAAGAATGAAATTCAAAGCATTATAACCCTATCTCAGGAAACGAGAAAAATCTCAAATAAACAACATACCTTTACATCTAAAGGAACTAGAAAAAGAGGAACAGACATGCTAGCCATGACAATTAAACAACAAAAAGAAATAAAAGGGCATCCAAATTCATAAGGAAGAAGTAACACTTTCATTATTTGCAAGTGACATACTATACATAGAAAACCCGAAAGACCACCAAAAAACTCCTGGAAATGATCAATGAATTCAGTAAAGCCACAGAATAGAAAACCAACATTCAGGAATTCTGTTGCATTTCTATACGCTAATAACGAAGCAGCAGAGGGGCACCTGGGTGGCTCAGTCGGTTAAGCGTCTGACTCTTGATCTTGGCTCAAGCCCCTCACTGGGTTCTGCACTGATGGTGTGGAGCCTGCTTGGGATTCTGTCTCTCCTTCTCTCTGCCCCTCACCTGCTTGTTCTCTCTCTCTCTCTCTTTCAAAATAAATAAACTTTAAAAAAACGGTAAATAAAAAAATAATTAAGCAGCAGAAATAGAAATTAAGAAAATAATCCCATTTACAATTGCACCAAAAGTAGTAAGATACTTTGGAATAAACCTAACCAAAGAGGTAAAAGACCTGTACTCTGAAAACTATAAAACATTGGTGAAAGAAATTGAAGACCACACAAAGAAATGGAAAGACAGTCCATGCTCATGGGTTGGAAGAATAAATATTATTGAAATGTCTATACTACCCAAAGTAATCTACGCATTTAATGCAATCCCTATCAAAATATCAACAGCATTTTTTTTCACAGAACTAGAACAAATAATCCTAAAATTTATATGGAACCACAAAAGACCCTGAATAGCCAAAACAATTTAGAAAAAGAAAAGCAAAGCTGGAGGTATCACAATTCCAGACTTCAAGTTACATTACAAAGCTGTAATAATCAAAACAGTATGGTATTGGGACCAAAACAGACACACAGATCAATGGAACAGAATAGAAAACCCAGAAATAAACCACCAATTATATGGTCAATTAATCTTTGGCAAAGCAGGGAAGAATATCCAATGGGAAAAAGATAGTCCCTACAATAAATGGTGTTGGGAAACTGGACAGCAACATGCAAAAGAATGAAGCTGGACACTTTCACCATACACAAAAATAAATTCAAAATGGATTGAAGACTTAAATGTGAGACCTGAAACCATAAAAAAAAAAATCCTACAAAAGAGCACAGGCAGTAATTTCTCTGACATTGGCGTTAACAACATTTTTCTAGATATATCTCCTGAGGCAAGGGTAATACAAGTAAAATTAAACTATTGGGACTACATCAAAATAAAAAGCTTCTGCACAGCAAAGGAAACAATCAACAAATCTAAAAAACAACCCACTAAATGGGAGAAGATATTTACAAATGACACATCCAATAAAGGTTTAGTATTCAAAATATATAAAGAAGCCAAAAAGCAAACAATCCAATTAAAAATGGGCAGACAACATGAACAGAATTTCTCCAAAGAAGACATCCAGGGGCGCCTGGGTGGCTCAGTCTGTTGAGCGTCTGACGTTGGCTCAGGTCATGATCTCATGGCGTGTGAGTTCGAACCCCGCATCAGGCTCTGTGTTGACAGCTCAGACCCTGGACCCTGCTTCAGATTCTGTGTCTTCCTGTCTCTCTCTCTCTCTTCCCCTCTCCCACTCGCTCTGTCTCTCTCTCAAAAATAAATGAAAACATTAAAAAAATTTAAAAGAAGACATCCAGATGGCCAACAGACACATGAAAGGGTTCTCAACATCACTCATCATTAGGGAAATGCAGATCAAAATTACAATGAGATATCACCTCATACCTGTCAGAATGGCAAAATTACAACCACAAGAAGCAACAAGTATTCGCAAGGATATGGAGAAAAAGAAACCCTCTTGCGCTGTTGGTGGGAATGCAAACTGGTGCAGCCACCATGGAAAACAGTACAGAGGTTCCTCCAAAAGTTAAAAATAGAACTACTTTACGATCCAGGAATCGCACTACTGGGTATTTACCCAAAAAATACACGAGTACTACTTCAAAGGGATGCACATATATCCTATGCTTATAGCAGCATTATTTATAATAGCCAAATCATGGAAGCAGCCCAAGTGTCTATAGACAGAAGAATGGATAAAGAAGATGTGGTATATATACAAAATAGAATATCATTCAGCCATAAAAAGAATGAAATTTTTCCATTTGCAACAACATGGATGGAGCTAGATTATAATGCTAAGTGAAATAATTCAGTCAGAGAAAGACAAACACCATATGATTTCACTCATATGTGGAATTTAAGAAACAAACAAAATGAACAAAGGGGAAGAAAGCGACAAACCAAGAAACAGATGCTGAGCTATAGAGAACGAACTGAGGGTTATGGGAGGGGGCAGGAATGGGTAAAATAGTCCATGAGGATTAAGGAGTGCACTTGTCGTGATGAGCACTGGGTGATGTTTGGAACTGTTGAATCACTGTATTGTACACCTGTACTCATATAACACTGTATGTTAACTATACATACAGTATATTAAAATACAGTACATTAAAATACACATACAGTATATGAAAATAACATAAAAGAAGCAAAGCAAGCCCCATGTTAATAAAAGGAAGGAAACAATAAAGATGAGACTGGAAAGACATGAAAATAGAGACTAAAAAGACAATTAAAAAGATCAGTGAAACTAACAGCTGGTTCTTTTAAAAGATAAACAAAATTAACAAACCTTTAGCTAGACACACTAAAAAAAGGAAAAGTGCTCAAATAAATAAAATCAGAAATGAAAGAAGAGAAATTACAACTGATAAGAAAGAAATAAAGAGGATCATAACATTCTACTATGAATAATTATACACCAACAAATTAGACAATCTAGAAGAAATGGATAAATTCCTAGAGACAGACAATCTTCCAAGACTGAATCATAGAGAAAAGGATAATCTGAAGACAGCAATTACTAGCAAGGAGACTGAATCAGTAATCAAAAACCTCTAAACAAACAAAAATCCAGGACCAGACAGCTTCACTGATGAATTCTGCTAAACATTCAAAGATTTTTAACACTTATCTTTCCAAAAAATTGAAGAGCAGGTAATGCTTCTAAACTGATTTTGATATGGCCAGTATAACTCTGATAACCAAAACCAGACAAGGATAGCACAAAAACATTACAGACCAATATCCCTAATGAACATAGATATAAAAATAATCAACAAAATGTTAGCAAACTGAATTCAACAATACATTAAGAAGAGCATACATCATAGTCAAGTGGGATCTATTCCAAGGATGGAAGGATAGTTCAATGTCTGCAAATCAATCAACATGATGCACCGCATTAGCAAAATGAAGGCTAAACATCATGCAATCATCTCAATAGATACAAAAAAGCAGCTGACAAAATTCAACATCCATTCAAAATAAAAACTCTCAACAAGGTGGGTATAAAGGTAACACACATCAACATAATAAAGGCCACATATGACAAACCCACAGTAATTATTATACTCAATGGTGAAAAGCTGAAAACTTTCCCTCTAAGATCAGGAACAAGACAAAGATGTCCACTCTCACCACTTATTCAACATACTACTGGGAGTCCTAGCAAGAACAATTGGGCAAAAAAAATAAATAAAGGGCTTCCAATTTGGAAAGGAAGAAGTAAAACTCGCACTGTTTTTAGACAACATGATTCCTACATGAAAAACGCTAAAGACTCCACACACACACAAGACTGTTAGAACTAATAAATGAATTCAGCAAAGTTGCAGGATGCAAAATCAATATGCAAAAATCAGTTGTGATTTTATACACAACAACAAACTATGAGAAAGAGAAATTAAGAAAACATTCCCATTTACAATTGTATCAAGAAGAATAAAACACCTAGGAATAAATTTAACCAAGAAGTGAAAGTCCCGTACACTGAAAACTACAAGGCACTGATGAGAGAAATTGAAGAAGACACAAATTAATAGAAATATATTCCATGCTCATGGATTAGAAGAATTAATATTGTTAAAATGCCCATATTACTCAAAGCAATCTATAGATTCAATATAGTTTCTATCAAAATTCTAATGGCATTTTTCACAGAAATAGAACAGTCCTTAAGTTTGTATAGAACCACAAAAGATCCGGAATAGCTAAAGCAATCTTGAGAAAGAAGAACAAAGCTGAAGGCCTCACACTTTCTTATTTCAAACTACAATACCAAGCCATACCAATCAAAACAGTATGGTACTGGCCTGATACCAAATACATATGTCAATGAAACAGAATAAAGAGCCCAGACATAAACCTATGTATATACAGCCAATTAATTTACGACAAAGGAGGTAAGATTGTACAATAAGGAAGAAAACAGTCTCTTCAATAAATGGTGATGGGAAAACGGGACAGCCACGGGCAAAAGAATGAAGCTCGACCACTCTCTTCCACTATATGCAAAAATTAACTCAAAATGGATTGAAGACTTGACTATGAGACCAGAAACCATACAACTCTTAGAAGAAAACAAGCAGTAGCTCCTTGATATCCTCTTGGAGATATTTTTTTGGATCTGACTCCAAAGGCAATAGAGGCAACAAACTACTACAAAGCCTCTGAGCAGTGAGGGAAAAAACCAGCAGAGAAATGAAAAGTCAACCTGCTAAATGGGAGAAGATATTTGCAAATCATATATCCAATAAAGGGTTAATATTTTTAAAAATGTAAAACTCATACAACTCAATAAAAAAATCATCCAGTTTAAAAATGGGCAAAGGATCTGAATGACCATTTCCCAGAGAACACATACAGATGGCCAACAACCACATGAAAAAATGCTCAGCACCACTAATCATCAGTGAAATGAAAATGAAAACCGTAATGAGATATCATCTCACATCTGTCAAAATGGCTATTATGAAAAAGACAAATAACAAGTGTTGGTGAGGACATGGAAAAAGGGAACCCTCGTGTACTGTTGGTGGGTATGTTAACTGGTGTAGCCATTGTGGAAAACAGTATGGAGGTTCCTCAAAAGAACTAAAAATAGAACTACCCTGTGACCCAGTAATTGCACTACTAGGTATTTATCCAGAGGAATCAAAACCACTAATTTGAAAAGATATGTACACCCCTATGTTCACTGCAGCAATAGTAGCCATATGGAATGGAAACAACTAAAGTGTCCATCACTGGATGCACGGATAAAGATCGTGTGTGCGCACACACACACACACACACACACACACACACTAAAACCTTGGTTTGCGAGGATAATTCATTCCAGAAACATGCTTGGAATCTGAAGCTCTTGTAGACCAAAGGGAATTTCCCCATAAGAAATAATGGAAACTCAGATGATTTGTTCCACAACCCCAAAATATTCATATAAAAATGATTACAACACTGTCATATAATACAAAATAATAAAATACAAAATATAAAGAAAAATGAATAAATTAATGTGCACTTACCTTTGAAAACCTTCGTGGCTGGTGTAAGGGAGACAAGAGAGAAGGGTTAGGCGACTTTCACTATCACTAACAGAATTATCGCTATCGGCTCAATGGAATTTTTCTCTTTTTGTGCAACTTTAACAAGGAACCTATCCAATAACACTTGCTTTTGCTTCCTTTTGAGGATTTAGCAGAAATATGACATTATTACATTGACAATCACCCACAATCCCGCAGCGAGAGAAAGAGAGAGAGAAAGAGAAAGAGAGAGAGAAGAACCATTGGCTCAGTTGTGATCATGTGACGTTCGGCATCATGCCCTACTCGTACTGCAAGACATCACTTGTTTATCAAGTTAAACTTTATTAGAAATGTTTGCTCATCTTGCAGAACACTCACAGAACAAGTTACTCACAATCCAAGGTTTTACTGTATATATGCACACACACATACACACATACATACATACATACATACACACATAGACACACACACACAGAGTGGAATACTACTCAGGGACAAAAAGTAATGAAATCTTGTCATTTATGACAATACGGTTGGACCCTGAAGGTAGTAGGCTAAGTGAAGTAAGTCAAAGACCAAGACCATATGATTTCACTTGTATGTGGAATCTCAAAAACCAAACGAATGAACAACAAAACAAACCTCACGGATACAGAGAACAGATTGGTGGTTACCAGAGGGGAAAGGGGTTGTGGAATGGGAGAAGGTGTCAAGAGGTATAAACTTCCATTCATTAAATAAGTATGTCATGGAGATGTAAGGTACAGCACAGTGACTACAGTCAAGAATACTGTGTTGTCCATTATGGAACTTTATACTCGGGCCCTGCAGGACTCACATTGATTGTGGCTCTACAACATCCTATATGCCAAGCATCACGCTGGTGTTTTATAGATTGGTGCCCTCTCATTCCCACGACAAGCCTGCAAGGTAGGCATTATGCCTATTTCACAATGATGACACTTGAGACTCAAAGAAATTAAATGACTTAGTATTTAATTTCCTTAATTGCTTAAGGAGCCGGATGGTAAGTTTCATGAGAAGCCATGTCGGTGTTATTCACCAACATATCCCCAGTGCCTAATATAGTACCTGGAAAATAGTAGGCGTGCCATAAATATTTGTTTACTGACTGATGAAATGAAATGGCACTATGAGCAAAACGGCTATATCAACACACAAAATCCAACAGGGCTGGGGGACTGGAGCAGTAGAACAGCTGATTTGTTAAAATAATAAAAATGATAAGCAGTTCCCAGATATCACTAACTAGAAATTTGTGAAGTCGTTGGACTGGCTTCAACTCTTTGCCCAGGCACTGCAAACCAACACGGCCCAAATCTTGAGACCCATACCAGTTTCCAAATAGAACTCGCTTGAGACAGTTTAAAGTGACTTTTACTGTTCCTTGCTTATGGAGAGAAGTGACTTTCTGAAGTAAAGCATTTCGGTTCCATTCCAGGTAACTAGGATGTGGTTCCCTGAGTTAGTTGGTCAGTGCTTTCCTTATGTCTAATCATCATGCTCACAGCATCTTGGAAACAACCACCAAAGGCAGGCCATTATTAGAGTTCTGATGTAAATTCAAATTTGACATGTGTGAAATTATGGATCGAAAATAGAACCTTCATCTCCCTAGACCAACCCCATTTAATAATTAAACCTGTATTAGTACCCATTCCTAAAAGAAAGCATTTAGTTGCCTTACTTAGGTAATACGTTGCTATCAATCATACCTTGGGATCTTGAAAGTGAAACTTACAGAACACGTGAACGATCACTGGACTGAAAAAACTATACAAATCATGCAGGATTACATTTATCACATTTCCTTAAGATTTTTAAAAATTAATCACATTTTTTGAACAGTTGTATTTTTCTTACGATAAAGACCAAATCAAACGCTACTGCCACCAAAGAGGTTTCCTGAGAGGTAATTACTATTAGCGAATATTACTCCAGGAAAGTAACCACAATCCTGCTGGTAGCCAGGCAAAAAGATCTAACAACATTAAACAAAGCTATTGTGGGAAACTCATTATAAAAGAAAAACGATATCCCCAAAATAAACACTCAAGCTGCGTCAAATCAGATACCAAATTATTTGGAAATGAAATTATGTTTGAGAGGATATTTACTATAAGCAGTCAAGATTTAAACAAATAAAATTATAGGAGAAAAAAGACCCAATTTTCTCCTGAGGATTTATCATGGTTAAATAGGCAATCTCCTCCAGCTGGAGGATCAAGGCTGTAACTCGGGGAGCTGCTCTCAGGACAGAGGACTGAAGGATATAAATACAAGAAGGTGGATGCTGTAATGAGAGAAAATCTAAAGCACTACTTAAAAAACTGAATAAAAGCTGATTGTGATCTGGGTACTCAAGGCAGAAATAAAACAGCCACTGTCTTTGAGCGAAAACAAATCCGTAACAGAAAAAAAAAAAAAGAATGATCAGGCAAATGTGGCAGAAACACCCAAAGACGAGCCATTAAAAAAAAAATCCATCTTCGGGGCACCTGGGTGGCCCAGTCGGTTAAGCGTCTGACTCTTGGTTTGGGCTCAGGTATGATCTCACAGTTAATGAGTTCGAGCCCCACGTCGGGCTCTGCACTGACAGTGTGGAGCCGGCTTCGGATTCTCTCTCTACCTGTCTCTCTGTCCCCCCACTTCTCCCTCCCCAAATAAATAAATAAACATGGTTTTTGTTGTTGTTGTTAAAAGGCATCTTTGTTATTCTCCTTACACTACTCAATATTTTGAATGTAAGGAAAGAGACATGATCAAGAAAGCACTTGCAGGTGGAGACGATAGTTGAAAGAAACAAGAGGAAAGAAAGCTGGCAATATTTGTGAAAATTTCACAGGCGGACACACTCAACTCCCAGACGGAGAAGTGATTTGGCTGAAGCCATACACAGCTGGTAAAAGGCAGATCTGGACAAGAATAGCAAGCTGCATGAAGGCAGGGACTTTGTACTGTTTTGTTCATTAGAAAGAAGATCGAAACATAGTACATGCTCAAAAACTATCTGTTGAAGGACCGTTGGGGGCGGGGGGGTGGGGGTGGTGGGTGGGAAGAAAAGAAGGAAGAATCAATTCAGTTCAATTCAAAAAGTATGATGTAAGATACCCTGCTCAGAATTACAGGAGAGGACACGGTGCGGCACCTGGCGCCAGAAGCTTCCAGTCAATTTGGGGTAAATACGATGTACACGTGAAAGGGGTGACTAAACTACAAATGTCATACGCTGAGAGCCAAACGAGTGGTGTGGATGTCAGCCCTGCAGGGAGGCCGATGAAGAGAGACTCAGCCATGAGCTGCTGCGCTCAGGGAAGCCTTGGTCACAGAACAAGAAGCACTAGGCGCCACTAAAGGCAGGGCACTAACACGACCGGCCTTCCAAGCCCGCTGACTACCTAGCACAACGGAGTCTCTTCAGAGTTTCCAAGGTGCATTCGGTTTGCACGATCTCTGAAAAGAAGAGAGAAGACACATTCTCGGAAACGAGAATTCATTCAACCCAGGGCTGTACGTGACGGCACCTATCCGTCTCCAGAAGGTGGGAGTCTCAGTGCAGATGTTTGTTGCCTTTGTGATGAGAAGATGCAAGATGGCCACAGACAAGTGAAAAAAATTGTGGGGTGGTGCAGCAGAATCAAAGCACAAGCGAGAAATGTGGAGATGATGGAGAAAAGGCAAGCCCTTCCCCTAGTGCACAGGCGAGCCATCCTCTCCCTTGCTCTGTAACAACGACTTGGAGAGAAGCCACAACACGCTCCCTGGGGATGGCAAAGGCTGCCCCTAGTGCACATGATGCCTTTATGTACAAGACTGAAAGATGCCTTCTCCAAGCACTCCTTTCTCCAGGATGACATGGCCCCATTCCGGGCACAGGGCTTGGTGAGCGAAGCACGGGCTGCATTTTAGCTCCCGCTCGTTTCCTCTGCCAGGTGCTTTTGCGCAATGCCCAAATTGTGCACCCAAATATGCCAACCTTGGAAAAACCCATTCTGTCTGTGACCTGCTATATCAGAGGGTACTTCCCTTAACAGAGTCTAAATCCGTCTCCCACTGGGATTGGTAGTGTTCTTTCCGGCCAGGTGGGAAATATCTAAGTCCTCTGCTCAGTGACGGCCCTTCAAACACATACTGCTTTTGTGCCCCTCCTCCATGGTGTGTAGCTATCTCCTTGGAAAGAAAATCAAGCCAGTCCCAAAGGCACAGCAAAACCACAGTGCCACCGAAAGCACGGCTATAACAGAGCGGTCATAAAGGGACTGGAAATACCAGGAAGAATTCTGTGCAGACAAGGATCGGGACAAATTTATCAACACTCTAAAGGAAGCAGTCAAAACATGAAACGTGGCAAAAAGGAGACGTCGCCAAATATGCAAGATAAATGCACTCGAAAGAGCCCCAGAGTATGAACTAAAAGGAAATGGAGAAGAACCGAAGGAATGCTGAGAGGAAAGAAGACGAAAGTGTAGTGAAATTATAAAGAATTCCAGAGATGTGGGCTACAGGATGGGGACCAGAACTGCTCAGGAAAAGAAGAAAAGAAAAGGCGGTGGCGGGGGGGGGGGGGGGGGGGGGCGGCGGTGCCTGGGTGGCTCAGTCAGTTAAGCTTCTGACTCTTGATTTTGGCTCAGGTCAGGATATCAGGGTTTCTGAGTTTGAGCCCCTTGTCAGGCTCTGCACTGACAGGGCGGAGCCTGCTGGGGATTCTTTCTCTCTCTCCCTCTCTGTCTCTCCCTCTCTCTCTCTCAAAATAAATAAATAAACATTTTTAAAAAGGCAGGTGGAGAGAAGGAGGAAGGAGGTAAAGAAAGAAAGAAGGGAGGTGGGGGAGAGAAACATAGTTTACATCCATATGCAGGTCTGGTTGTCTGATTTGGGTGTTAGAATTCACCAGTGAATGTGACTCTAGAGAAATCAAACTCAATGCCTTCTTATTAATTCTGCATTTATCATATTCAAAAAACAGTAGCTCTGTCTGAAGCACGCGCGTGCGTGCGTGCGTGCGTGTGTGTGTGTGTGTGTGTGTGTTGGGGGGTGGGGGCAGGTAACTTGTTGATTTTTTCCCCCAAGGGAAATCCACATAGAACGTAGTCTGCAAAATCTGGCTTGAATGCTGTTCTTGGGAATGGGCATGTCTGAGCGTATGAGGGGCATATTGTCAGTCAGTAGTTATCTGTTTTAGAGTGCTTCAGCTGGGCTTTTCCCAAGTCTACTGCATGTGGCTTTTCTTCTGGTATTTCATGTTCATAATATGCAGTTTCATTTGCCACAGCACATTTGACCAGATGGCCTCCTCTCTCATTCCCACTACCTCCACCGAATCTGCCTGGTCTTTGTACATCCTTTCTCCTGCCAACCATCACAGAATAAATCTCTTCGAATAAACCAGTACTTTCTTCTGATCGCTTGCCGCTCATCTAAATGCGGAGCAGGCGTCTGAAGGCAAAGGGGGAAAAGGGCACGGCCTCCAACAGGCAACAATGCCCCATGAACAGAATTTGTTTCTGTGACGGCTTGCTTGTGCTTTCATTTCTATTTCTTTATTTATTGCAAACTGGCATATAGGTAAAGAAAAAGAAAAAGAAATCACCCCTTGGGGCTCCTGGGTGGCTCGGCTGGGTAAGCGTCTGACTCTTGATTTCGACTCAGGTCAGGATCTCACAGTTGTGAGACTGAGCCCCACCTCTCTCTTCGCCTCCCTCGCTCATGCTTTCTCTCAAAATAAATACATCAAGTTTAACAAATGAATCCTTCACAATCCTGTGATCTTAATATACCAACCTGAGCTTCCTTGCTACAGGCCCACATGCATATCTTTGAACACGGTTGAAAGATGAGCCCAGATACGAATCTGCATCCTACTGTTTTCCATTCGCTATTATGAACATTTTCCATGTTGCTACACAGTAGTCAAGTAGTCCAAGGAGTATGTGTATCCCCACAAATGACTGGATATTTTCTGTTGCTTCCCTTTCTTTCCTTATTAGGGCTAATGCTATAAATTTAAATATCCGCATATTCAATATGTAGCCTTTTTTTCCCACTTTAAAGATATGGTGGTAGAAGGAGGCAAATTTCATCAAACTTGCCTTCTAAATCAGAGTAATTTTAGCTGCCATAAGCAACATATGAATATACCAGCTTCACTACTTGTCTCCAACACAAAGAAATACTATTTTCTTAAATTTTGGTAATTCAAAAGGTATGAGATGCTGTCTTGTCATCCTCTATGTTGTACGCCTTTGAAAAGCTCCATTTCAACTACGCCCCATAGTTTATTCACTAGTTGTATCCCCTCATATGTGAATTGTCTGCTCAAGTTTTCCATTAACTTACCCGGGTGTCTTAATACAAATATCCTCCAATCTGTTTTCCTTTTCATTCTAAGTATTTTTTTGTTGTTCGTAAGTTTTTATTTCCTTTTTTACGCTTACTCATTTATTTTAGTAGTCTCTACACCCAACATGGGGCTCAAACTCGCGACCCCAAGATCAAGAGTCACATGCTCTTTTCGCTGAGCCAGCCAGGCACCCCCATAAGTCTTTATTTCTTAAGTAATCAAAATCCATATATTTTTTCCTTTATGATTTCTTCAGTTCAGAACTTACCACATAACAGATGGTTTCTCAAATGAATTTTCTTCCGCTAGTTTTTTTTCTGTGATTTGATTTTTAAAATAAGTTTATTCTTTAATAATTGAATCATATGCCATTTGAAATCGATTTTCATATAATATATCAGATTAGGGGCTTATGTATTTTTATTTGGTAACCAGTTTTCCCCAAGCCATAAGTTAAATAGCGCTTCCTTCCCTCATTTTTTTGTGATGTCCAGTTCATCACATATTCAATTCATATATATGAATATAAATAGAACACACAATCATCTGTTTTCATTTTTTCTTTTTTCTATATTTTTTTCAGTTTTACTGAGGTATAATTGACAAATAAAATTGTAAGATATTTAAACTGCACACCATGATCTGATATACATACGCATCATGAAAATATTCCTCCCATCTAGTTAATTAATGCATCCATCATCTCACAGATTTATCTCTCTTTTTGGGGGGGGTGAGAACATTTAAATTCTATTCACTTAGCAAATTTCAATTTTACAATGCAGTGTTATCTTCTTTTATATCTATATACCATTTTTTTCTGTTCCATTAGCCATACTATTTTGGGACCAGGGTCACACTGCTTTAATGACTGTTGTCCTTTATTGTGTATTTATCAGCTTTCTTTCTTTGCGTGGTTAATTGCAAGTGCACTGGAGGTGTTTCTTCACAAATTTCACTACAACGAGAGCAGGCACAGTCTAAGAAATGGCCATAGGATGGTAAGATAAGGACATTGGCTTCAGAATCAAATCCCTGCTCTGCCATTTGCTAGCTCTGTGACCTTGAGAAAATTATTTAGCCTCTTTGATCCATAGCTTCTTTATATGTAAAACGAGAATAATAAAAGTACTTGTACCTCATATCCACATCATCCAATACTATACCTACTGGCCATATTGGCTGTTTACATCTTAATTAATCGCAATCAAACAGAATTAAGCCATCAGCTCCTTAGTTACAATAGAAACATTTCAAGCGCTCACTATTCACATGTGCTAGTGGCTGTTGGAGTTAAATAGTGCTGGCGTTGTAGAACATTTCCATCATCTTAGAAATTTCTATGGGACAGATCTGCATAGGGTCGATGTAATGACTAAACAACACACCTCACGGAAAGCACTTACCACACAACCAGGTACACAGTCAACACTCTATGGTAACCACAGTCATAGTAGTAAAGGTGTGAAACACAAATGCTTTCAAATGAATGTTCAAGTATCTACGACCGGTAAAGCGGGAAGGGTCTTCATCAAGAAGTTATATTCTCACCTCGTAGTAAGAGACCCTTTATAAATCAGTGGCCGAGGAAGCAGAAGAAATAGATCAGTCTCATCAAGGTGGACAAACATGGTCCCAGTCCTGTATTACAACCCCAAAGGTGCTCTGATTCTTCAGAGCTGAGATTTGGCACCTCAGCAAAAATAATCTCTACCACAGAAGAAATATTTCAACTCTGTTCTCCATGGAGCACTCACTAGTCTAGAACTTGGGTGTCCTGAGGGGCATCCCCGCTAAAGGATTCATCTTAGGGTCTGAGCAATCAGTGCCAACTGTCAGCGTAATTAGTAAATGAACGAAACGGCACTTCCTAATTCTATACCAGTGTCTTATACATTTGCTTAGAATCATTCACCCAAAGTTTGATAAGCTCTCGGTGAACCTAACAATCCTGAAGTGATCGGTAGCGTGAAGATGCCTACCTTGCCAACCAATGTGTTTAATCTCTGGCTACTGTCTTCGCTCGCCTCCCAACACCTGTCTAGGGGGCACCGCTCACCACAATTGGCTGGTATATGCTAAAGACATGACCACATTCCAATATCGCCCTGGGCACAAAACCTGCAACTCCTGAGTGGAGGTGGGAGAGACTGTCAAACGACCTACATCAGTATTCCTTTATTGGTGCAGACAACCAAGAGCTGGTTGTAGCCCTTGGTTTATCTCCGAGACCTACTTACTTTTTCGTATTAGATTTTGGAAGTCAACTTTCAATAAATTTCCACTTGCTTAAACCACTTTATGTGGAAGACATTCCAAAGAATAATCTGTCTTCTATGAGCTTTTAAAAACTTTAGGATGATAAAGCTGGTGAGAGACCTAGTGGGGACTGAGACCCCTCGTCTTACAGATCAGGACAAGGAGTAGGAAGAGAGGGGAAGTGACTTACCCAAGGTCACAGCTTAGTGGCAGAGTCACTAGAACCCAGGTGCACTCATTCTCAGTGGAGTGCTCCTGAAACAAATCAAGTGCCTCGGTAGTATTTTACACACATACTAATATGTCTTGTAATTTAACAGAATCCCTCAATATGTTCATATAAACTCTGTAGGTTAGCCTATTATCTAATGAATTTAATGTTCACAACCCAACATGTTCCCTGAGAACTCAGCTGCCATCGACTGAATGTTTGTGTCCTCCCCCACCAAATTCGTATGTTGATATCATAATCCCCAATGTGAGGGTATTTAGCAGCGGGGTTTTTGATAGGTGATTTGGTTATGAAAGAGATTAGCATCCTTTTAAGAGGGACCCCAGAGAGCTTGGCCATCCCTTCTGCCCTGTGGGGTCTCAGGAAGAAGACAGCTGGCTAGGAACCAGGAAGTGGGTTCTCACCAGACACCTAAGGGCTGGTACTTTGATTTCACACTTTCCAGTTTCCAGAACTGTAAAAAAGGATTATCTGTTGTTTATAAGCTACCCAATCTATAGTATTCTGTTATAGCAGCCTGAAAAGACTAAGACAGAAGCTGACTCCCTGTCCTTTTGGGATACTAAGAAACTACCAAGATTGTTGTGCTTTTGAAGGTAGGGGGAAAAATAAATCAATGTGAGACCGGTCCAGAATTATATTACACAAAGAGGCTTTATACCAGGATACTTTAAACAATAAAAGGAAAGATAGCCATGAAACAATCAATAAAACGCCCTCTTTCTGGACGGGCTAATCAAAGCTCTGCAGAAGTGCACAACTTCCTTCCTAGAGTCCTCAGGAGTAAAGGTGATGCACCGCGGAGTCCCAAGGCTGAGCCATGTGAACATCAAGCCATCTTCCGACTCAGCTCATCAACTCCTGCAATCTCCCAAATTGCATTAAGGCCAATTAAACTTTTCAGGGATTAAAAAAAAAACCAAAGTTAGAAAGAAAGGGGAAGCTTTGGCATCAGCGAGCGCCGAGACAGACATAACATGGAAATTCTGTGACTGGTCCTCAGTGACGAGTCTATGTAAGATCCCAATTCCTCTCTTCTGCTAGTCTTGCTGCTATTGCAAAACCACAGGATCTGAGCGGGCTGCTCCAGAGATCACTCTTTCTGCTGCACTTCTGATATAAGCTTGCCACTCTTTCTATCCCCACTCATCCCCTTAAATTTCTCCCAGGGAGGACAGGAGACAGTTACTCTGTGAGTGACAATGACAGCTCCTGGGTCCTCATTCATGCATCTAAATATTCTGTTATTCCAGACTTCTCATTCCCAACAATTTCCCCTTGCCATCAGACCTCTGGTTATGAAAAGATATTAAATTAGAAATAGGAGCCTCGGGGCGCCTGGGTGGCGCAGTCGGTTAAGCGTCCGACTTCAGCCAGGTCACGATCTCGCGGTCCGTGAGTTCGAGCCCCGCGTCAGGCTCTGGGTTGATGGCTCGGAGCCTGGAGCCTGTTTCCGATTCTGTGTCTCCCTCTCTCTCTGACCCTCCCCTGTTCATGCTCTGTCTCTCTCTGTCCCAAAAATAAATAAAAAACGTTGAAAAAAAATAAAACAAAAAAAAAAAAAAAAAAAAGAAATAGGAGCCTCAGTGGCAAACTTCATTAAACTGCATTTGCCTGAAGCGTCCATCCATACTTATGGACACTATATGCCCAGCATACACTTGATTTCAAGACGCGTTTGTTGAATGAAGAAGAAAGTGAGAGAATGAATGAATGGCTCTAATGACATGGGCAGACATCAGTTAAACAAACATATGAACTGGCTGAGAAGAGAAGTGTCAATCTACTTAATAACCAAGAACAAGAATTTGGTTCAGGACTTAGAGAAAGAACAGATATGGATCCAGGGTGAAATAGTGAGCGACCCCCAATTCAGGCTCCTGCAAGATGAATCCAAAGCTTCAGTGTCCTAACAGCAGACAAATTGTTCCCCCAAGTGATGAGACATCATCTTTATGCATTTGACAGCTTTCTACAGCTCCCTCCTACTTCCTGAGAATAGCCCTACACACCAAATTTCAAAGCAGCCAGAGGCTTTGTGCACTGCTCTCTGCCAGGTTTATCAATAACCTTGAAGCTGCAGAATTGCCCTAGATCCGAGAGGGCACTTCCCCGGCATTCTTGCTCTGGCCTTGGGAATTCTCTGTGTGTACTTTGAGACAAACAAGTAATCCATAAAAACTGGCAAGAGGAATTTATCCTAGAGCTGCCCCCGCAAAAAGGAAGAATTTGAATCGATAAGCAGCACCATCAATGCAACTTTATTTCCATTTTGAAACACCCTCTTTAGGGCAGAAGAGAAGCTAAAGCAAGCGGTCATGGTAAAAAAAAAAAAACCTCCATACAAACAGCCCAGTTTTGCCAGATCACAGCAAAACTTGGAGGCACTGGCGGGAAAGAAGGCTCAGACCAAATACTTCTCCCCAGGGCTACCAAAGAGAGGACAACGCTCCCTTCAAGAGTCCTAGGAGCCCCACCTGTGCTTCTACCCCCTCAAACCGGCTATGTGAGCATGGAAAACCCAAATCCCAGAGCAGTCTTGGGCCAGCACAATATCCGGGCCAAGGCGACTGCCAAAGGCCTCCCTGGACTTGGCTGGCTGTTCCACCGCGTGGGAGAGGCTCTCCCACACCCCCTCTTTCCAGAAGGGAAACCCATGGCAGAATATGGACAGCAGAGAGTGGGGAATGTTCTTTCTCTGTGCCTCTGCTGCCTCAGACAGGGCCACAGATCACAGAGCAGAAGTCCAAGGGTCGAAGGAAATGAGATCCACTTCCTAGAGACAAGAAAGCTGTCGGCTACTCTCTACCAAGAAGGCCGACTCACTAGCGAAGCAATGAAACTGCCACAGCCTGGGGCAGGAGGCAGGTAGTTGGGGTAGGAGCTTGGGCTGGAGAATAT
Organism: Panthera onca; assembly: GCF_046562875.1. Lineage (NCBI taxonomy): Eukaryota > Metazoa > Chordata > Mammalia > Carnivora > Felidae > Panthera > Panthera onca. Next base: position 19,639,105 of record NC_138357.1, on the reverse strand, counting down.
GGTCTCCGCCGGTGGCACGTATTGCCAACTTGTCAGTAATAGTGCAACTACAAGGTGCTGGGGGCACCTGGCTGGTTCAGTCCTTAGAGCACGTGACTCTTGATCTACACGCATTGGGTGTAGAAGTTACTTTAAAATAAATCTTTAAATAAGAAATTATATAAAGTGTTAACGCGTCCCTGGGAAGAGTAGATACTGGGGGAGAAGTTAAATTGACTTTAAACATGGAGTTCACTGTAATGCTCCCTTCGGTTCAAGGTTCAAGTTCAGCATTTAAAGGGTTTGAGGGCCCTGAGTTCCAGCTCAACACTCTGGAGATGGAGCCCTGGTATCTCCGTGCCCAGCCCTGCTGGAGAGGCATTAAGCAGTCCCAAAGTCCCCCATCTGCAAAGGCTAGCAGGCTGGCGTGAGAAAAAAGTCAGGAACCAGCCAGCTGTTTCCTTTCTCTCCCTCCATCTGTGTCAGCAGCACCCAAGATGTCTGAGCATTTTGTTATGGGCTAGGGAACTGGTTAGCTTGCAATTAGCAACAGACCTTTCTGGAAAGCTCCTCCTGGGGGGGCCCTTGATGAATGGCAGAGGAGACCTCGCATGAATTCATTTCATTTAGCTGATAGAAATGGGAGGCGGTGGGGGGGGGGGTGGTTAACACATCTGTAGAATGACACGCTTAAGGCCAAAGTCTACAGTCCAAGGCTTGGATGAGAAGTGGATGTTTTATTTTAAAATCCAGCACACTTTTAAGATCACAAAACTTTTTCGGGGGGGGGGGTGGCGGCGGGAGCGAGGAGATATTTGGTTTTACACCAACATTCTGTTCTCTGTTAGCCCACAAAAATACTGCCTTGGGGTATCCAAAAGGATGTGAAGTGAAAATCCAAAGATAGAGTCATTAAAAGAAAAAACTCAACTTCTTTGGAAAAGATGCTATAACTGAAAGTTTTGCCAGTTGGTCATTTCAATGCAGAGGATTTAAAAACAACCACAGTCCTACAAGGAGGGGCCCCAGTAATGAGAAAATCCTGAAATACCTCCTTTCCAAAATGCAGGTCTATAATCACGTCCTGAGACAAATATGGGCTTGCTTAGGTAATCCTCTGAGCACCCCCAGCCCCTTTGTGGTGAAAATATCAAGGGACAAAGGGGACTGGCGGATGGGTTATTTATGTGAGAATGCAGGGCCTAATCCCTTGCCGCCCTAGGCAAACTTCATTAACCTCTGGGATACGGTCCCCATTTACTGAACAACTGAGACCCATCCAGAGTTCCGCAAGCATCAGGTGCTAAATTAATTGGAATCTGGTGGAATCTGGATCTCCTGACTTTCCTTTCTCCCTTCAATAGTTCTTTGAGGGGCAGAGCTTGAAATGAGGCTATTTGTGATCTGGAGACAGAATAACAGCTTATTTTCAAGTAATCCGCACGATGGTGGGGAGGGGTGTTTACACTTAGGATGGCCTTTCCTGGTGAGTTTTCGTTGGGAGGCTTAGATTGCGTTTGGTCCCAGGAAAGAAGAATCAGCCGTGGGGTAGAGAGGTTCTGGGAAGAATGTGTGGGTGGGGAAAAGACGGATAGAGAGAAGGAGGATGTCAGGTGCGGGTGCGGGTGGGGCGCGTAGTCCTGAAGGAACACCTACTCCTTTAAGGTAGGAGGGAGGTGACAGACAGCTTGAGGGGGCAGAGGAGTGAGTGGCTGCTAAGGAAATCAGCTCAGTTCCAGCCCACAGAAGGGGCCTGAGAGCGCCTTGATTTTAACCTTTGGTTTACCCTGGCAAAGGAAAATCGCACTCCTTTGCTGGCATTGCTGTTTGCATACCGATAACACCTTCCAGTGGGAAATTCAAAGGAGAAAACACTTTTCTTAGTTTTCTTCTCAAAATCCAAGGTGGAATTACGTGCCAGTAAATATGATATTTCCTCCACATCAAGGACATGCATTCTAAAAGAATAATATTCTGCCTGTTTTACTGGCTGCCATTCAAAGACCTGGAAACATTTACTAGCAAATGTAATTACTTTGCATTTTACAGCTGAGGAGCTGGGAGCTAGCAAGGCTAAAAAAAAATTTTTTTTTTAATTTTTTAAGTTGTCTAATCCAAGACACAAGCAGTCTGTCTTCCGTATACATTCGCCAAGGTCTAGGAAAGCCCCACATGGGGACAGTCAACAGAGGACAATTCATACCCAGGCAACATTTGTTAAATGTTAAACGTCCTGTTTGCTAAGCACTTCCACGTACGTTATCTTACTTAAGCCTCACAATAACCAATGAGGAAAGTGGGTAGTAATATCTCCATTTTACAGATGGAGAAAAATGAGGCTCTAAACATGGCAATTCACTACATGTGTTTGCACTCACCGTTTCTAAAATGTCTACCCAGATATTCGCTTTTTTAATCCTCAGAGTGCCTTTTCAAAGTATGTACCTCAGGTATTGTTAATATTTGTAATGTGTAAAATAAGGAGACCAAGCTCCGAAACATGAAGTAAATGAAGGTCTCACTGCCAATTGGTAGCAGGTCGGGGGCTTCGATTAGGTCCTCCGACTCTAACCTTTCCGTTCTGGCTTTTGATCAGAACCTATTTCACCCAGGCCACTTGAGTCAACGAGTGCTCCCTAAAAGGTTCAACTCAATATAACAAAGAAGGTTGTTCATGCAACAAACGCACTCAACAGGCCCCGCGCAAGACACGATGGGGGATTAGGTCCAAACTGCTTGTCTCAAGTATCTGCCACTGTAATGGCAACACTGTTCTAGAAGCACCCTGAACTCTGCAAGCCACACCTTGACAAGAGGGTAAGAGAGGCGTTGACAAAGCCTCGTGGTACCAATAGTGACAAAGCCATCAATTCCAGGTGTGGAAGGAGGGAAGGCTGGAGAGGCTTCTTGGAGGAGGTGGCCTCGAAATCGAGTAGGAGATGGAACTGATTGACAATCCAAGACAAGAGAATCATAGAAGTAAGAATATTTAAAAAGAAGATGGGGGAGGGAACAGTCACTTGGGAGTAGGATATAAAACCCTTTCTAGCAAGACACATTCCTCTAAGTAATAAGCAGTTGTGAAATTACTGCTGCTACCAAGGCTGTAGCAATTGGTTCGGCTCATATTCAATGTGAACTTTAAAATGAAGAGACATTCTCTGCTGCACAAAGAATGTATTTGCTTTTTTTGAATACTCGAAGATGGTGAATAATAGCAAATGCCAATGAAATGCTCTTAAATGGTCCTAGAAAGCAAAATAGAACCTCAAAGATTGCACAAAATATTAATTTAAAGAAAATAAGATCATTTGGAATATAAATCAAGGATAATAAACCCATTGCATTGTCAAAATCTGAAACATTTTCAATAAGGTACCACATCCTAGACACCACATACAATCAGACAATTTTCTTGGCTATTACAACTTCACTACAGAGCACCACAAAATGCTTCCCTGGCACCCTGAACCAGTCCCAATCCTGAAATAAAAACCAGAAAATCAGTAATGATGCCTGGGAAAGCAATATTTGAAAACCCCATTTCCAAGATGAAGAATGTCATAAAAAGAAATTAAATAAACTTCACCAAAGCCAGCAATGCCCCAGATGCTTCAAGCTCCCCAAACGGACTGCTTGACAAAACACAATACAAATCAGGGGAATTACTAATTATAAGCATTTAAGGAAAATTAACTTCTATATTTAATTAGCAAATTGGAATGTAAAACCCAGTTTCAAGGGCCGTCAGCCTCTTCTCCCTAAGCAGAACAGTGAGTTCTTTGGTCCCAGCTTAAACCACATGTAAAGTGGCCAATGGTGCAAGGGCTCACCTCTTGAGGAATGCCTCCTGGTAACTAGAGTCCCGCTAAGTAAGGCAAGCTGAGGTTTGCAATGCCCCCCTCCCGCTGCGTAATAGCCGCCCCATGAAGAAATCCTGTGCACCATAAAGAAGAATGCCTGTTCGTTCTAAAGAGCAACACATTTTCAGACCACGGTATGTATAGCAAGTGTGGCCGTCTCTCAACTCCTGGAAACATATTGTTTGGGTCCTATTTGAAATTCTATCACATTCCGGTAAGTACAACAGGAAACTGACACCCTCCCAGGACTTGATTGAAAACCTACACCATTCAACCACAAAGAGGTGGTTAAAACAAAGGGAGCACAGGATTTCCCTCCAGGAGGCTTAACCAGAGCTGTCATGGTTGAAATCAGAGGAATTTGAATTTTGGGGGGCTAGCAGGAACATGAAAGATCAGCTTTGGAGTTAGCTCAACCTTCAGTTTTTTCTTATGCATTACACATCAACTGAACACCTTGGAGCAAACCTCTCCTCTGGGCATTGGAAATACAAATTGAAGACTCAGACTTATTGGGGTGATCATTTCTCGATAGGGACGCCTCGGTGGCCCCGTCAGTTAAGCGTCTGACTCTTGATCTCAGCTCAGGTCATGATCCCACACTTGGTGAGTTCGAGCCCTGCCTCCGGCTCTGGGCTGACAGCATAGAGCCTGCTTGGGATTCTTCCCAGCCCTCTCTCTCCCTCTCTCTCTCCCTCTCTCTGCCCCTCCCCCGCTTGCAAGCACGCATTCTTTCTCACTCTCTCTCGTAAAATACATACGTGAAATTAGAAAAAGCCAAACAAAAAGATAAAAAAGACTCTGTGCTGTGGCAGGCTCACACTCACGGGGAAACAGTCCACAAAGCAGCAAAAGGACCTACAGGGCCATGAAGCTTTTTCCATCATTTGGAAGGTGAGCAACTACAATGCTCACTGCTGCCCCCTTGGCACTTCCCCAGTTCCTGTTCTTGCATATTAGAACACAACACTCCACGCGGTACACGAGCTAGGCTTCAGGGGCCACTTTAATCCAACCCTGGACCTAAATACATGAGCCCCTCTTCAGAAAGAGTGCCAAGTGGTTGGTGGCCAGCTTCTGCTGGAACACTCCAGGTGCGAGCCAAAACTCCTCCAGGATTTGCCGCTACATCACGGATGTTAACAAAATGTGTATTCACTGGTATATGTCTTTCTCTCAAGCACACTTTCATGCCTTCCTTTTCCCTTCCCCATCCTTCGCCTCCCTCGACCCCCAAATCAAAACAAATGCGGCAAAGAAGTTTAGAGAGAAGAGTCTCATCTGAGAAGACATGCTGTAAATTTAGTAGGGAGTCAATTTCACCAACTTTTTGAATGCTCGAATCCGTGGCGGGAGTGGGAAGCAGTTTACAGTGGGGAGGGGCTTCTGTACTGAGTCAAAGGAAAGGGCATGACGACCACCAAGTCCTGAGGGTACCAAGAGCAGATTCAGTGGGGCCGGAGGGAGAAAGAGATGGGTGTAGTCAGTGATGAATGTGGTCAGAGGCTGACGTCTTCAGAGCGGAGCCACTTACACAAAGTATACAATCAAATGTTTCTACCGCACGGTAACTAACAGTTACCAGTACTGGACTGTATACTTGAAAGCTCCTTAGAGAGTAGCTCTTCTTTTTTAAGTTTATTTATTTATTTTGAGAGAGAGACAGAGACAGAGAGCACGGGGTAGGCGCAGAGAGAGAGGGAGAAAGAGAAAATCCCAAACAGGCTCCGTGCTGTCAGTGCAGAGCCTGATGCGGGGCTTGAACCCATGAACCGCAAGATCATGACCTGAGCTGAAGTCAAGAGTCGGACGCTTAACTGACTGAGACGCCCAGGCGCCCTGAAAGTAGCTCTTAAACGTCCTCACCACGAAAAAAAAAAAAAAAAGTAATTATGAGAGGTGTCGGATGTGTTAACTTACCTTACTGTGGTCATCATTTCATCATATATACGTGTATCAGATCACCGCACTGCGTATGCTTTCAGCTTACGCAATGCTATATGTCAATTATTATATCTCAATAAAGCTGGTAAAAATAAAAATAAACAATAAGAAAGCTCAAATGTGTGACCGTGCTAGTAACGCATATGTGAGTGGAGGAGTGTGGAGCAGAAATGCGTATCATCAAAGCGAGTGTGGAGACAGTGAGGCATGAGAACAGTCATCAGTGTGGAAGGAAGTAGGCGATGGGTGGAAAGAAACACTATGATCAGTAACATAAAGGCTTTTCATTTCTCCCCCACTAACAGAGTTCAGGTTCATAAGCAACAATAACTCCTCATACCACACGCACCTGTTAAAGAGGACGTTACCTTTGGCCTAGAGAATAACAGCTAGTGCCTAGTGAGAACTTACTATGTGCCAGGCATCGGGTTGTGTGCGTTACAGTGATTATTTCATTTAATCCTTCCAACAACCTTATGGTCAGTACTATCAATATTACTATTATTTCTCTCGTGTCGCAGGAAGAAGAAACTGAGACTTGGAAGGACAGTACCACGTCCAAAGTCACACAGCTATTAAATGGAAGAATTACATTTGAATGCATGCAGTCTGACTCTAGGGCCATACTGCCCAACTTTCAGCTTCATGAAAAAATACAGAAATATAAAAACGGAGGGACATTGATTTAAATGTAGGCTTCCACAGCCATTATCAGGACCAGAGTCGTTTCCAGGTTGAACCATGAGAACGGCTTAGTGCGCTTAAAGTACCCCGAGCTCATAGGTATGTAATGTATTTATGACTTCTGATTTTTTAATTCTGTAATTACCTCCTCATCAGTAATAATCAAATATTGATCAAGCTCATTTTGTGGTTACCGGTGTTGAAAGTGCAGCGACCCTGGGTAAGTACTGATGAGCGCCACCTCCACCATGCTGCTGGGTGAGGCTGTTACACATACAGCTCTAATGACAATCACAAGAGCGAGGGAGGGAAGTTGAAGGTCACTGGCTTCGAAAGCCAGGGAAATCGGGGAGTACTTCTGCCTGGGCTCTGGCCGGCAGTCATCGGGAAAGTTATCTAAAGGGTCTAGTGCATTTATTTTTACCTAATTATAGCTATCAACTGGCGTTTTCAAAGGGCTTCAATTATGTAGGCAGCAGCCTGGGAACTCACAGCATCTGATACAAATAAATTGCATACATTACTATGTACGCTTCTTGGTCAAGGCTTCGGTAATAGGGAAATTCCAGAACCATTTGCAGGTGTACGATTCCTGTTGGAGCAGTCGTTCTTAACCTACTTGAGGTCACACGTCTAAGAAGAATGTGATGAATAGTTCCAGATTCTTTGCTCAGAAAAGGCACCTATATACGTACATGAGTGATTTTATATATAACCTTGGACAAGGGGAGTGTAAAAACTTCCTGAAGCGCATTCAAAGGCCCCTGCTTAGAATGTTACCAATGTCAGGCTGAAGTCAGTGAGGAGGGCAGGAATGTTAATAACCTGATGCATTCCCTCACCTAATTTTTTACAAAAATTTTGTTAACTGAAAGAACAAAACGTTGTGTCAATACAACTTAGCATCGCATTCAATATGGTCTTTAAAAGCAAAACAACATCTTATCTTGTAAAATCACTTCAACGATATTTTTGTTTAAAATGCCCCATCAGGTTATAATATTCTTGATCTCCCTTGTATTTCTGATAGTGGACACACTGGCTAATTAAAATGTGGTCCATGGATCACCAGCACTGGCATCACCTGAAAACTTGGTAGACACACAGAACTCCAGGTCTCATCCCAGAAGTAATGGCTCCAGGTCTGCATTTTACAAGATTCCCAGGCGATGTATATACACATTACATTTGAGAAGCATTGATGTACACAGTAGAAGCATCAGGGCAGAAAGAGTCAGTGAGATGTAGTGCCATGAGGACCTAGGCTCTGAGACCAAGCTCTACTACTGGCTAGCACATGACCTTGGTCAAATCCTTCTACCACTCTGAGGATTCTTCCTCAACTGTGCCCATACGTCAAAGGGCTTTCGTGCCTGGCTTAATCACCTGACAGATAGCACCTAATGTTCTCACAGTTAAGATTTTTATTACATCTTAACAAATGTCCTGTATCAGTGTTTACGAAACTAAACAGCCCTGTGGAGGTAAACAGGAGGAAATGAGAGGGAGCTGTGTGCAACTGATCTCAGTGGGATGAGTGGACTAGATGGCTCAAAGGGCTTATGCATGCAAAATTAGGGGTCTTGTGGCTCTACTGACCATCACTCAGATGTGTGCCTCCGGGAATCCAGGGAGGACTGAAGCGAAGGTCAGGCTATACGCTCAAATGCCAGATGGTTAGCATTGTCCATGAAGCCCGGTAGAGTTCTTCCTAGGCTGGGAGACACCCAGACACTGGGTGGCAGTAGGTAAGGAGGAGGGGGCATCGCACCAAGATGGTCTGACCGAAGCCAAGGAAGACAAGAAGGAAGATGGTGTTGAGGCCTATCGAATGCCGGGAAAACGGGTGTCCACCGACTATAGACATACAGGTTTCTGTGTTTCCCCATTACACAGCCCTGAAACTAATTTCCAAATGGCAAAAGACAGGGCCAGGTCCAGAATCCAAGCCCGTAGTCTCCCGATCCAATGCTCTTTCCACTTCATTGAAGGAGTTTCATTCCGAGCTCACCAATGACCGAGGCCCCTTATGTAATGTGCTGGGGCTTCCCATAGCACAGGGCTGTTCAAATTCACCTCGGTCCCCCCAGCAGGTCAACACTGGGGTGTTTCTGAGGGAACCACAGGTAACACTTGTGCGGTCCATTCTGAGACTATGGCGACACAACACAGTCACAAGAGCTTTCAAATCACAAGAAAAAATAGACCTATTTTTGTAATAGAAAAGATTACTAGGAAAGCCACGTACTTCATCTTCAAAGATGATACAGTTTCCAAAGGGATAATAGAAGAGGCTGAAGGGGAGGAAATCCAGTTTAATGTGAGAAGCAGATTACTGCCACAAACACTAAGTGAATGTGTATTTTTGAAATTTCACTTCAAGGGTTAGATCAAAACACCTCTTCCTTCTTCTTGTCGCTCAGTTCAAATTTAGCACAGAAAGCATGCCACCAAGAATGTAGCAATTGCATTATTTTATTTTAAGGTGTCTTCATTAATCTGACCATGTAGAGAGAAGAAATTCTTATGTTATTAAACACGATGGCTCCTCGTTTTTCTAGCCTCATTGGAGAAAACAGCACTCCATTGTGATTAACTAAAGGTATTTCTCAATGAACTAAAATGATTTTTTTAATGTTTATTTATTTTTGACGGAGAGAGAGACAGAGCACGAGCAGGGGAGGGGCAGAGAGAGAGGGAGACACAGAATCCGAAGCAGGCTCCAGACTCTGAGCTGTCAGCACAGAGCCCGATGCAGGGCTCGAACTCACAGACCGCGAGATCATGACCTGAGCCGAAGTCAGATGCTTAACCGACTGAACCACCCAGGCACCCCTAAAATGATTTTTTAAATTATAAGTACTTCCATGGAAATCATTCCAAAATGTCATAGGCTCCTCTCACTTCTTTAATTTATAATGTATATAATGATATATATATATATATATATATATATAGTATAATAATCACAATTTTGCTTGTTCATTCATGTGTGTGTGTGTGTGTGTGTGTGTGTACACATTATATATGTATATGCACACACACTTTATTCAGTGCTTTATAGGTGACAGGCATTTGATGAGGACTTTATATACATTTCATCTCAGGGTTTTTTAGGAATATCTGTTACTGCTCTAGCTTAGGATAATGTGATGCTCAATGTGATCGACATGGAAACAACCCTCTGGAAGCTGGCCATGCTTGTTAGATTCACCTGCTTCCTCTTTCTGCTATCAACTGTCCCTTCTGCTTATTGACATTGGACTGTGGTTCCCAATCTGTTGCTCTAGGTCTTACCAACGAACCGAGAGTGAATCTGCATGCCTACAGTGCATGAGCTTGATGGAAACTATTTACACAACTCGGATGTCTCTTTTACTTCTATAGGAGCATCATTCTAATGTTGTCATCTGGAAGATGCCAAGAGTAAATAAAGGGAAGAATAACAAACATTAAGAATGGGAAGATTGGAGCGCCTGTGTGGCTCAGCCGGTTGAGCGACTGCCTCTTGATTTCGGTTCAAGTCATGATCCCAGGGTTGTGAGATTGAGCCCTGCATCAGGTTCCATGCTGAGCATAGAGTCTGCTTAAGATTGTTTCTCTCCTCTGCCCCTCTCTCACTCATTCACATGCACTCTCTCTCTCTCAAAAAAAAAGAAAATAATAAAATAAGAATGGAATGATTGATTGCCTTGAAGGAAAAGGATAATGTTAAATTCAATGTTTGCTCATATTAGGAACTCAATGAATATTTTATGTTAGGAATTTGGAGCAAGTTATAATATAAATATAGGGGTGCTACATCATAAACTAGAGAGTCAATGTACCACATGAGAAAGTCAGATGGACATTTAACCAAATCCGAAGCAAGTGCTGATAATGCAAGCATCAGAAGGATTTCTGCAGGATATGGTCCGTCAGAAAAGGTAACATCAAAGAACTAAGTCGTGAGCTTTGAAGGTGTATAAGATTTAAACACAGAAATAAGCAATGTCTAAGCCGGAGACAATAAGGAACTCTACCACTTAATGCAGAAGGAAACAACATGATAAAACTATAAAATGAAACTCAATCAGAACACGGAACATTTTAGAGATTGAGAGGTATCTGTTGTTTAGTAACATACAGGCTTTTCCTGTACCAAGGGTAGCCTAAAATAGATATTGTGGGGAAAGGTACAGAGAGTGCCAGATGATGCAGAAATTATTGTAGAAGAACAGGAAATCCCTAGCTTTTTAACAGCTCGGATGCAGATTATGAAGGCAAAAGCATAGGGTATAGAATCCAAAAAGCCCGGGTCCTAGCTCAGTCAATTACTAACTGCATAACCTTTAAGTACATTAATTAAACCTTTCTGTATCTGAGTTTCCTCATCTATAAAATGGTAATAGTGATAATACAATGCAAGGATTTGGTGAAGGAGAATATATAAAGTACTTAGCACAGTGCAAGGCACATAATAAACACTACATGAACGGTAGCTCTTATTTACAAAGATAATTGATATGACCTGGGTCTCTAAACATGCAGAAAGAATAAGGGATGGCAGCACCAGGAGTAGGGAACATAGAAGAAAATGAGGAAGAGAGGGCTCTCAATCCATGTGGATGTTCACCACCTCCCTGTACCCTCTGTCATTTGCAACCTTGGTGACAGATGAATTTCAACTCTTACCATTTTGGACCTGGAGTCATAGGATTCATTGTATAGTCTCACATGAGTCACTTCTGCTGCTAACATCATGTTAACCATGGTGTTAGTTTGAGTGACCTAGTGCTCTAAATGGATTTACATCTTCCCAACAGTTTAGAAAACAAAATGTTCTATCTACTATTAGGCCCCCAAAAGATACCCTTTTATACATATTCTCTTTATTGACTTAGGGAAAATATATATAAACTGCTCTTTATTTTAATAAGCTGCTTGAAGGACTAAACAATGTAAATCCAATCTGACATCTCTAATACGTATTAGCAAGTTCTGCTTCCAACCATGATGGTGTAAAAGAATCAAATTTAACAACTAAAAAACTAGACAAAATATATGAAAGAAGATGGTTTATAGACAGTGAACAACAGGCAATGCAGGACTCTGATCCATGACAGAAGGAGGACAAATAAGGCAAACACTACAACTGCCTAGCTGACTGCCCAGAGAGGGTTCCTACACAGCAGTGCAAGGAGGGGGAATACAAACAGAGCCCAGTGGTTTCTGTGTGTTGAAGACACAGAGATCAGAGTATTAGAAGGCCAAACACAGAGGCCAAAGCAGTTAAAACTTGTGGGGAGGAAAGTACCAAAGAGGAGAGAGCTACACAGGAGAAAGCTCTAGAGGTCCTTAGAAGGATCCCTGCATGTCTTTAGCTGAGTATTGATCTCATGTATTGGGAGGAAATTACCCAAGACCGAGGAAAAGAATTACTAAAAAATAAAGTAAGAACAATCCCCAGAAGCTCACAAAGGGACAGAAGCAGAGTGGAAAGACCTTGTAATACATGGGGAATTAATTAGCACCCTCATAAGTATACTGACTCAGTAATGGGATAAAATTAGCCCTAGGCTAAAAGCTGTAGTGATACTACCCTAACAAAGCATAAAGCAAGCTTCAAAAGGATCCAACTGATTCCGGTTAGCTGCATCCCATTTCAAAGTTCAACAATACTCAAAAGGATACAATAAAATCTAGCACCCAACAATATAAAATTCACAATATCAAACATCCAATGAAAAATTATCAGACATGTAAAGAATCAGTAAGATAGGGTACCTTGCACAGTCAGTTAAGCATCCAACTCTTGGTTTCGGCTTTGGTCATGATCTCACAGTTAGTGAGTTCGAGCCCAGCATTGGGCTCTGCACCAACAGCACAGAGCCTGCTTGAGATTCTCTCTTTCCCATTCTCTCTGCCCTTCTCTCTCTCTCTCTCTCAAAATAAATATATAAACTAAAAAAAAAAAAAAGAATCGGTAAAATACTACTTTTAAATAAGGAGAAAATAACAACAGAAACAGATTCAGAGATTACACAAGTTGTATAATTAGCATATAAAGACATTTAAAGAGCCATTATAAATATATTTTATTTGATAAGAATACCAGAGAAAAGATTGAGCATGTTAAGTATAAACATGAAAGATACAAAAAAGGCCAAAATTAAACATCTAGAGTTGAAAACTGTAATATCTGAAATGAAAAATCCACGGGTTGGGATTACTCATGTACTAGACATTGCACAAGAAAAGATGAGTGAACTTGAAGACAGAGCAATATAAACTATCCAAAATGAAACTAACAGAGAAAAAAGTGTGAAGAAACCAAAGCATCAGTTATTTGTGGGAAAATACGAGGGGGTCTAATGACGTACCAGAAGGTTTGAAGAAATAAGGGCCAAAAGTTTTGAAATTTTTATGAAAACAATAAATGCGTAAGTTTAAATCATAAAAAAGAAAAAGTTTTTTCAAAGGAACAAAGAATGGCAGCAGACTCCTTATTAAGAGCTATGCAAACATACAACAACAAAGTGACATCTTTAAAGTAGTGAAAGAAAAAGCTAAAATCTTCTAATTCTATTCCCAGAAAAAAAAGTCTTTCAAAAATAAGCTCAACATTTTTCAATGAGGTGAAACCAAGGAGTAACCTTAGAAAATTCATTGTCATAAGTCAAGCTGTTTTCAGATCAGTTACTGCTGCAGAGAAATACTACTGATTTTTATAAGTTGATATTTAATCAGGTAACATTGCTGTATTTTCTAATTACAGTAAAAACCTTGGGTTAGAAATATAATTTGTCCCAGAAACATGCTTGTAATCCAAGGCGCTTGTATATCAAAGCAAATGTCCCCATAAGAAATAATGGAAAGTTAGATGATTCATTCCACAACCCAAAACTATTCATATAAAAATGATTACAATACTGTAATATAATACGAAATAATAAAGAAAATACAAAATATAAAGAAAAGTAACCTACACTTACCCTTGAAAACCTTTGTAGCTGGTGTGAAAGAGAAAAGAGAGAGGAGGGTTATTGTGTAGGACAACTTTCATTATCACTAATGAATGTTGACTACAGTACAGTATTAATAAACTTTTGTCATATACTGTATTTAATGTAACTGGCAATAAGGCAGCAGAGGAAAGTGTCTACATCTACAGGCAGCCTGACCTAGAATGAAGCAAAGCATTCCTAAGCTTACTCTTGTATGGAAACGCAAAGGACTGTCCATAAGTGCTTTGAAGTGACAAAAAATACACTAATGCCAGCTGTGGGCACCTTCCAACATTCTGAAAAATCATTGACTTCTCCCAAACACCACAGCCTGAGACCTAGTATCTGAGCATGGGAGACGATCACCCACAATCCCGCAGTGAGAGAGAGAGAACTATTGACTCAGTTGTGATCACGTGATGTTCGGTGTCACATACTACTCATATTGTAAGACATCGCTCATTTATCAAGTTAAAACTTATTAGAAATGCTTTCTCATCTTGCAGAACACTCGCAGAACAAGTCACTAGCATCCAAGGTTTTACTATAGCTTTTGTTGTTTTTCTGCATGTTACTTTTTTTTTCTGTTGAAGATCATATTAACTGCAAATAATGATAGCTTTATTTCTTTAAATCCTTAAACTTCTTACTTCTTGTTGTTTCCCTGAGGGATAATTCACTGTCAGAATTCCATCATTGTAAGAAATAATAAAATTCTTTCAACAGAAAGGAAATGATACCAGATGGAATACTGGAGATATGAAAAGGAATAAAGAGCACTGGAATTGATAAATATGTATGTAAACATCAAATATTTGTTTATGATTTTAAAAAATCTCTTTCAAAAATAACTGTTGAGAGCAAAAATAATAACATCATATTGAATGCTGTATAATTCATGTACAAAAAAATCATGAAAAAAAGCACAGAGGCTGAGAAGGGGGAAATTAATACACACTTTCGTAATGTGTCATAGTACATGTGAAATGCTACAATATTATTTCAAGGTAGAATGTTAAAAGCTACAGAGGTATTGTGATAGACTGCCTCTAAGATGCCTTCTGTTATCTGTCTTTGTGTAATCCCCTCCTTCTAAGCGTGGGATGGATCTAGTGACTCACTTCCAACAAAAAGAACAGAGTAAAAATGCTGGGATGTCACTTCCAACATTATGGTGCAAATATGGTTCTGGCTTCTCTCTTGTTCACCCTCTCTCGTTATCTCTCACTTATTCTGATCAAAGCAGCTGCCAAGCGGTAAAATGCCATATATCAAGGTCCGCTGGGCAAGGAACTGAGAGTGACTTCTGACCAACAGTCAGCGAGGATCTGCGGCCCCCAGGCCAACAGACCACAAGGAGATGAGTCTTGATAACAACCACATGTGTGAGCTTGGAAGCCTATCCTCCCTCAGTTGAGCCTTCAGATGAGGTGACTACAGCCTCAGCTGGTTTGTGATCTTGTGAGAGACTTTGAGCCAGAGGACTCAAGTCAGGCCTAAATGTGTAACTCACATAAACTGTGAGGTAAGTATTTGTTGTTTTAGTTACCACGTTTGTGGTTAATTTTGTTATGCAGCAACACATAACTAGTATTGTTATAAAGTCTACACTCAAGAATAACCCTAAGGAAAACCACAAAATAAGGAGTATAACTAATGAGCCCATAAGAAATAAAATGGAATCTGAAAAATAATCAATTATTCCAAAATAAAATGGAATCTTAGAAATAATCAATTATTCCAAAGGATGGCAAGAACAGAGTTGACAAGAACCAAACATGTATTGAGTATCACCCATATTAAAGAAATGGGGTCAAGGGGCACCTGGGTGGCTCAGTCAGTTGGGCGTCCGACTTCGGCTCAGGTCACGATCTCGCGGTCCGTGAGTTTGAGCCCCGCGTCGGGCTCTGTGCTGACAGCTCAGAGCCTGGAGCCTGTTTCAGATTCTGTGTCTCCCTCTCTCTCTGACCTTCCCCCATTCATGCTCTGTCTTTCTCTGTCTCAAAAATGAATAAACGTTAAAAAAAAATTTTAAAAAATGGGGTCAAGTGCTAAAAAGCATATGGAGTCCCTGCCTGACCTTAAGAAATTTTATATTCTCAGTTAAGGACAGGAACTCAGGAAAGTCCACAGACAAAAACAATCCTAGGTATGGTACCCAGATACCCTATGCTTTGATGGTTTAAGGGCAAAACAATCTCTCACGTATGGGGGAAACCAATGGAAGAGATGTGAGAAGTGCCTAGAAGATGGCTAAATTTTCAGCAAGCAGAAATGTGGAAGAGAGACAAAATATTCCAAGCAAAGAGTACACAGAATCACAGATACAGTTTAGGAATCTGGAGGAACATGTTAAGGGAAAGAGTCGGGGGAGGGAAAGCCAAAAATTTTACAAAAGACCTGGAATACTGCTTTTAACAGATCTAGGAAAGAGACAGTTGTATAAAGGAGTGCGGGGCTACAAGACCAAATTCTGCAGAAGGAGCAAGGAGAGCAAAGACTGAAAAAAACACACTGGAATTTACTGAGGCACAGGCAGAGCTTACTCCAGGGATAGTATCTATTTGCACACTTCCCTACGATGAGACCAGTGGCAGACATCACTCATTGACAGAAGCACTGAAACTGTACATAGCCTTAGATTCCTTCTCAACACAGTGCTTCAGGAAGCTAGTACAAAAATTGGCACAGGAGATGAAATGTGTTTGTCACCTGTGGCCTAATAATTTAAGAAGTCTGGTCTGTAGGGAATGAAGATGTAAAGTGCTAATTTTGTCTTCCAACATGGAGGCTTATTATATGTAGACCGAAGCACAAGGACAGTCCACCTCTAACTGGAAAGCCTACAGTCTTTCCAAAATCATGAATCCTCTAGAGGGATAAAATGGAGGCTTTAAGAAAGAAGGCTGCAACTTCCGCAGTAGCAGGACTACCTAAATCCACCCTGGTACTCAAACGGTGAAAGAAAAGAAAGAAGAAAGAAAGAAAGAAAGAAAGAAAGAAAGAAAGAAAGAAAGAAAGAAAGGAAGGAAGGAAGAGAAAGAAAGAAAGAAAGAAAGAAAGAAAGAAAGAAAGAAAGAAAGAAACTAACCTCCTCTACCTAATAGCACCTAGGAAAAATCTTCATCTAATATTATACTTAATGGTGGAAGACTGAATGCTTTCTCCATAAGATCAGAAACAAGACAAGGATGTCTGTGCTAGCCACTTTTATTCAACATTGTACTGGAAGTTTTAGGCAGGGCAATTAGGCAAGACAGTGAAATAAAAGAAATCTTCCTTGGAAAGGGAGAAGTAAAACTATCTCTATTTGCAAATAACACAATCTTGCATATAGAAAATCCTATGGAATACACTAAAAATCTATTAGAATAAACTAACAAGTTAGGGAATGTTGCAAGATACAAGATCAATATACAAAAATAAATCGTATTTCTATACAGTAGCAATGAACACACTGAAAATGAAATTAAGAAAGCCATTCCATTTATAATAGCATAACTAAAAACAAAGTACATAAGAATAAATCTAATAAAAGCAGTACAACGTATACACTCTGAAAATTAAAGTAAATTGTAGAAAGAAATTATGAGGACCAAAATAAATGAGAAGGCATCCCATGTTCATGAATCAGAAGACTTGATACAGTTAGAATGACAGTACTCTCCAAATTGATCTACAGATTCAATGGAATATCTATTAAAATACCAGATTTCTTTGCATAAATAGACAAGCTGATCCTGAAATTCACACAGAAATAGAAGAGACCCAGAATTTCTGATACAATCATGAAAAAAGAACAAAATTGGAGGACTCACATTTCCCTGTTTCAAAACATTAATCAATACAGTGTGATAGTGGCATAAGAATGAACATAGAGATCAGTGGAACAAAACTGAGAGTCCAGAAATAAGCCCTCACATTTATGATCAATTGATTTTTAACAAGGGTGCTAAGCCACTGGAGAAACAATTCAGCGGGAAAATAACAGCCTTTTTTTTTTTTTAACACCATTGCAATTTCTATTACATAGGATTTATGACAAGTATTTTACAGTACAAAAAGATGACTTTCTGTTTGCATACTAATATTTCAAAACCTACAATACATACTTTCTTAGAAGATAAACTCAAAGTATTTTTTAACCACAATTCTGCTTCTTGGCTTAAAAACATTACCGCGTATTTTATGTCATAGTAATTGATATGCTCATTTTACCCACATGTACAAACTAAAGATTATAAAACAAGCAACTCATGTGACTGCGATCCAGATGTAGCTACAGGACACTGGTCATAGCCCTGAAGCCTTCAGGTGCCTCCAGTAAGTAATGTCCGTTGCACACCCAGAGGTGGCCACGTCTTAACTCTTGTGATCATTACCTCCTTGACTCTTGCTATAGATTTACCATCTACCATAGTCTAGTTTTCCCTGTTTATGAACTGTATATGGAAATGGAATCATACTTTCTATACTCTTTTGTGATTTTCCTCCCTCAGTCAATATTGTGCACGTCAGCCTCATGTGTACCTGAAGCTTGCTCATTTCACTGTTGTTTAGCATTCCATTGTATGACTATACCACAAGTTTTCCATGGTCCTATTGATAAACATTTCCAGTTTTTACTATTACAAACCATGCTGCTATGAATTGCTTTGTTGTACATCTCACAGGGCAATAGCTAAGATCTATAGTTAACATGTCATTGCTGGGTCATAGGGTATGCATATTTTGAATTTTATTAGACAATGTCAAACCATTTTCCAACCTACTTCTACCGCCTTATACAGAACCGGGTAAGACCATTCCCACAGTACTGAGTCTGGGTGTATCAGACATTTTTATTTTTGTTAATTTTATCGTATAACGGTATCTCACTGTGGTTTTAATTGGCATTTCCAATCACTAGTGAGGCTGAATAATTTTGTTTATTGGTCACTTCATTTTCTCTTTTTGTACAGTATTTAGTGGTCTTTCACATATTCTTTCTTTTTCATTTTCTTTTTTTCCCAGATGTTGTTCTCTATGTATTCTGGATATTCATCACTATATCATGTTTTTGCAAATATTGTCTTCCAATTCATGACTAATCTTGTTATTACTCTCGTGGTATCTTCTGATGAACAAAGTTACTTCAGTGAAGTTGAATATAAAACACACAATGGAATACTACGTGCCAATGAGAAAAAATGAAATATGGCCTTTTGTAGCAACGTGGATGGAACTGGAGAGTGTTATGCTAAGTGAAATAAGTCATACAGAGAAGGAAAGATTCCATATGTTTTCACTCCTATGTGGATCCTGATAAACTTAACAGAAGACCACGGGGGAGGGGAAGAAAAAAAATGGTTAGAGAGGAAGGGAGCCAAAACATAAGAGACTCCTAAAAACTGAGAACAAACTGAGGGTTTATGGGGGGTGGGAGGGAGGGGTGGGTGGGTGATGGGTATTGAGGGCACCTGTTGGGATGAGCACTGGGTGTTGTATGGAAACCAATTTGACAATAAATTTCATTTTAAAAAAATCTCCTTTACAGCCAGCACTTTTTAAATGGCTTAACAAGGGTTTTTCTACCTTAAGGTCACAGAGACACTCTCCTGTATTATCTTCGAAGGGTATTTTCGATTTGCTTTTCATATATAGGTTTTTAATAAATCCAGAAGTAATTTTCTTGTTTGTACGTTACGGTAGTAATCTGAGAAACGTTTTTTCCCATATAGATATCCAATGGTCCTACTACCTTTACTGAAAAGTCTATCCATTCACCACTGGTGTGCAATGCCTCCTCTAGGGAATGTCAGAATGCACGTATTTCTGTATCTATTTCTCAGATTCTGTTCCACTACTCTTAACTACCCCAGCATTAAGACACAGCCTTATTTATTACTGCTTGACATCTGAAGGAGCAAGTTCGTGCATTTTATTATTATTCAAAAATATCTTGTCTCTTTTTTACTCTTTCCATTCCTCTGCAAGTTTAAAAATCACCTTAACGAGTCCCACAAAAATAAATGGGATTTTGATTGCAATTACATTGGATCTGTGGATCAATTTGGAGAAAAGTACCAGTTTTATAATACCAAGTCACCTAATCCACATATGAATGTCTCTCTCCCTTTAGGTAGGTCATCTTAATGTTTCTCGATAGAATTTTACAAACTTCAGCGAGGTCTTGCACAGTTTTTGTTACTTTTCTTAAGCATTTAATGTTTTTGATGCCATGCCAAATAGCATCTTTTCCAAATTTTATTGTTTATATGTATAAATGGAAATGATTTTATACTAACTTTATATCCAACAACTTTTGCTTAACATTTATGAATTCTAAACATTTATTTGAAAATTCTTACGGATTTTCTATTTGTACAGTCATCTTTGTTTTGTTTCTTTTTGATTCTTGTATCTTTTTATTTTTCTTGCTTTACGGTGCTGCCTAGGATTTCCAAAAAGTTACTAAATAAGAGTTGAATGTAGATAGCCTTGTTTTGTCACTTTCTGAAATCTCCTGTAATAATTCCGTAAGTTTAGCAGCCAAATCAAGGCATCAAAATTCTGGGGCAACAGGCAGAGCTGTGACATACCCATGCCATTCTTCACTAGATACTGAGTCTTCCACTTTATCCATGATGTGATCTGTTAACTCTCCACCACCTAACTGCGACAGTGAAATACTCTGCTAAGGAATTCCCTAAGTTTCTATAACTGGATTCAAGCTAAAGTTTTTGAAGCAGAACAGGTCATCGCAGGTCAAGACCTGGAGAGGAGTTATTATGCTTCCATCACCAAGCCAGCTCACCTGGACTCCACATCTCCTCTGGTGGAAGTCTCTAGAGTGAGGCTGTTGCAGGGTGGTGTAAGGAACTGCCAACAGTAAGAGCCTTTTCAGGAAATGGTGCTGGGTCAAGTCAATATCCACATACAGAAGAATGAGCTTGGACTCCTACCTCACACCATATGCAAAAATGAACTCAAAATGAATCAAAGACCTAAACAGAAAAGCTAAAACTACAAAACTCTTAGAAGAAAACATAGGTATAAATCTTTGTGGCCTTGGATAGGCAATGGCTTCTTGGATATGACACCAAAACCACAAGCAACACAAGAAAAAACAGATACACCAGATATCATCAAAATTAAAATTGTTGTGCTTCAAAGGACACCATTAAGAAAGTTAAAAGACAACTCACAGAATGGGAAAAAAGTTTTGCAAATTCTACGACTGAGAAGAGACTTGTATCTAGAATATATAAAGAACTATTACAACTTGCTACTAAAGAGTCAAACAATCCAATTAAAAACGAACAAAGATTCTGAACGACATTTCTCCAAAGAAAATATAAAATGGCCAAAAAGCAGATGAAAAGATGATGCATACAATTAGCCGTTAGGAAACGCACGTCGGAATTAGTATGACATACCACTTCACACCCGCTAGAATGGCTATGATGAAAAAGACCGAAAATAACAAGTGTTGGCAAGGTTGTTGAGAAACTGGAACCCTCACCCGTTGCTGGTGGAAACATAAAATAGTGCAGCCACGTTGCAGAAAAGCTTGGCAATTCTGCAAAGGATTACACATAAGGTTACACATATGACCCAGCAATTCCACTTCAAGGTGTATACCCAAGAGAATTGGAGGCATAAAGTTGTACACAAACGTTCATAGCAACGTTATTCACAACAGTCGAAAAGCAGCAACAACCCAAATGTCCATCAACTAAGGGAGAGATAAATAATATGTGGTACATCCATACAACAGAGTATTAGTCAGCAAAAATGAACCAAGAAATTAGTCACAAAGGACCACATATTGTATTGTCCCCTCTACATTAAATGGCCATAATGTGCAAATCTTTAGAGACAGAAAGTAGATTGATTAGTGGCTGACAAGGCTGTGAAGTAGGGAAGACTGGAGGTGAAGGGTAAAGTTTGTGGGCTTTCTTTGGAGCATAATAAAAATATTCTGAAATTATAGACTTGTCAGATCACTGTATTGTACGCCTGAAACTAATGAAACATTATGTACTGACTATACTTCAATTTCTAAAACTTCTAAAATGGACTGTGGTTTTGGATGCACAACTTTGCAAATACACTAAAAATTATCGAACTGTGCCCTTTAAGTGGATCAATCTTATGGTATGTTAATTATGTATCAAAACATGGGTTTTTTTTTTAAAGGAGAATTAGGAGAGGTGTTGAGAGTCCTATCGAAGTAGCTGAGTTGTACGTGAGTTGTCTGTGCTCCTGCTTCTTAAAATTAGAAACCAGAGAGACGTTTCTAAGCCAGGCCCATGGAAGAACCCCACTGGAATCCCAGGTTTGGGATTAGGCACTTGCAAAGCCTGCACTGGGCTGGACCCCAAACAGCATGGAGCCAGTCCCCAGGCTGTCGTTTCTGATTAGAGACAACAAGTCTCCTGAAAACCTGAGGTTTTAAAGCCAGGTTAACGTATAAATGTGATTTTCTGCCTTAGCAAATCCTGCTCTAATTAAGTGAAATACTTTTAAATGATTATCAAAATAGGGCTACTACTGAGTGGTCTGAAAACATGAAAATGTCAGGGTTTTGATGCCCAAAGTGAGCCGTACAGGCTCTTGTTTCCTGAATCCAGGCTGAGAGGTCTTTCAACTGTCAACTCTTCATTGATTTGACTTATCTCACGGCCCAGTGGCTACACACTGGTGTATCTCTCACAGCTAGAGTGGAATTAGCAATGCAAGACCATATAGTAAAGCTAAATGCAAAGAGGTCAGCCAACACAGTGCCTCTACTGGGAATCATTGATTTAAACCTCCTTTTTTTAAACAGAACTGAAGCTCAGGTAAATTTTTTGCTAACTACACTGATGACAAGAGAATGCTTTCCTGAAGCTGGGTAGGGGGAAAGAGCACTCGTTGTGAAGTCATTCCACAAACCATAACAAATCGAGAGCTGTGGTTTAATATATAACCCAGATGGTCAGTTTTGTAAGGATTTTAAGTTTGCAGTATCTTCCCTTTTTTGTCTCGGGCATTATATTTCACTGGGCAATAGTTCACATCCTGGTTTCCCACCAGGCACTTTTTAAAGGCAAAAATGCAGATTACTTCATCTTGTGGTTTAGTCCTGGTACATGGAGCATTGCAGCAGCAGCAACGATTTCTGGTAACCACCTCTGGCATGTAGTAAGATCCTTAGGGAGGT
The DNA here is from genome assembly GCF_046562875.1 of Panthera onca. Lineage (NCBI taxonomy): Eukaryota > Metazoa > Chordata > Mammalia > Carnivora > Felidae > Panthera > Panthera onca. The sequence goes on along the minus strand of NC_138357.1, from coordinate 19,616,462 downwards.
CGTATTTCATGCAGCATAATTTTACTACCACCAAGAAGAGTCATCACTTAAATAGCTACTGAGGTGGTAGTAAATGAGGACATCAGAAACCCCCCACCCATCCCACCCAAACACCATTCTTAGCGGAGAGAAGACCACGACGTGAACGAGACTTCCCTGTATGTTCACATGCACTCCACCATTCACCATCCTGGGATCCCAAAAGCCTTCCAATTTGGACCAATGCCTTATAAAAGGAGAATGTTATTCTTTTCTAACTCTTGCAAAAACTGGTTGCTATGAATCTTGACTGTCACCAGCACTTCTTGGAATTTCAGTTAGGAATAAACTACAGATCCAAACAAATCTGAGGATCCTATTTTAGTAAAACACTTTCTGCTTTGTTGCTGGGGCAAGTAATCTCCGAACCAATTCTTGTTCAACAGTTTTGCGTGGCCAACATTGAATAGCAAAGAATGCAACCTTGAAAAGCATCACCATGGCAAAAGAAAAGGAGGCGGAAATAAGAAACCTAGATTTGGGCTCCATTATATCTTTTCTCAGTAGGCAATGCGCAAGGCAACTTACTGCACTCTTTCAAGGGCACACTTTACTTTGAATCACTATCAAGGAACATCCTGGTCATCCATACTATGAAGAATTTGGATTTGGTGAATGCCTTCATAAATCCTGTCCAAGAAAGTACAATTGTGTTAGAAAGGAGAAGGATGGACATGTTATGCATATCACACAGAAAGCGGAGAAGTACAACTTGCAGAGTCAAAGGCCAGTCAGTTCCAGGGCAGGAAGTAAAATCCTGGCCTGTGTCGCTTTGTTCCGGGGCCGAGCCCACACAAGGATGGTTTTAGGTTTCCAGCAGCAGTGGTTCCTTGCCTTTGATCCATGTGCCTCTGTAAATACAAGCCTCTGATGGACGCAGGAAAAAAATACTTCTAGGAATCCTATAGCATGACGTGTATTAAAAGTCTTAGAGGGGAAATATTTGCCAGTATTTTCCCAGTGACCTGGTCCTACAGGCTCTTAAAGGGCCATTCTTAAGTAATTTCCTTCCCACTGCTCCTGGCCCCTTGTTATACTCTAACGATTCATATTGTTCTTACCAAATGTTCAACAGCTAAACAGACAAGTTTTAAGGGGATTGCATTTCGTGAGCTTCTAGTGCAAACTCTTGTATTAGATATACCAGCAAAGTAACACCTGCCCATTGGGTCTGCCAAAGCATTACCTCCAAAAAAGGGCTTAAGCAAAGACCTTGTCATCATTCCTTGAGGTGAATTAACAACCTCAGCCGTCTTTGCAACTGCGATTCCCTCAGCCTGAGCTACTTCCGGCTTGTCCGTGACTAGTTCCTTCCCATGTTCTCTGGGATTTCAGCTCAAATGTAATCTCTGTAGAGTAGCCTTTCCCGAGCAGGCCTTCCCCCTCCCACAACAAAACCCTCTTTCACATAGTCTTGTGGTCATGCCCATAGGCAATAAATGAGACAGACCCTAGCTTCTGCCACTCACTGGTGTGACCATGGCCAAGTCACTTAATTCTGTCTCCTGGCTGTAACTAATCTGGTGGGTGACATGGGACAAGTCACTTCCCCTCATGGAGCCTCTGTTTCATCATCCGTTCACCGAAGGGATTGGACTCAATGAAGTCTATGGGCCCTCCCTGCTCCGAGAGTGGCTTATTCCACATCTATACAGCTGCATTTTCATCCCTCTATCCCCAATTCACAGCTGCCCTGATGCTAGGCCCAGGTTAGGATTTCTGGTGGCACATGAACTATCCCTTCCCTCTCCCACACCACTCCATTCAACTCAATAAAATGCATTGTTTAATAAACGCAGGCCGTGGCACCCCACCGGGCACGATGCTGGAAAGGTGTTTATTTTACAACCAACAAAGGGGTCAGGGTCATCTGTGGTTTGTGACTTGGAATTTAACTCTCTAAAATGGCACTAACATTTCTCTTGGAACCTCCTTGCCAAATCCAAATGTTCCCCTCTGTGCTCTTCCATTTGATGAACACTGTCCCTTCCATTGACCCCTTATGGAAACTCCCAGTCCGTGGCTTTTCCTCCTGCCTCTGTGCCCCGCCTTTCCTGGTGAACTGCTAGTCCCCGCTACCCTTAGAGAGCATCCTCCAAAATTCAGTCCTCCATATAGAGTCAACTTATGAGTCCCAACCCTATGCCAGGCCCTGCATGAAAATGTGCAGATACAACAGTTCAAACAACCTACTGGTCCCTGATGCAGGACCGAGAGACAGGTTATACATAAAAAGCCTGTTCCACCAAATCAAACATGATTACACACCATCCTGGCAAATGGTGGCTGATTAACTATCTCCTCTCTCTCTCTGCCTCTACCCTTCCTTCAGGCACTTCACATTGGCTCCTCTGAAGCGCTGTCCTTTTACCCATTCTTTTAAACCTTGGCTTAAGTCACCATGGAATTGTTCCAGTTGAATTCAAGAAAACGCATTAACTAAACATCTTATCTTATACCAAGTGCGAATTTTTTGCTTCAATAACAAAAACAGACCTTTAAGTTGACCCCCACTCTGCTCTCCCAAAGGGGGAGAAAGATGATTAAGGTGCCATCACATTGCTAACGTTTACTTCCATGGGAGAGTGTGCCTTCTGTATGATATCATCACTTTAACAACCCACATGCAAATGCTTAAATTGACCAGACAGTTACGGAGGAATCCACTGACAATTACTACCCTGATAACCTTCCGAGCCAGGCGAAGCTGGGCCTTCATCTGACAAGCATCAAATCGTGTAATGCACTTCTGGTTCTGAAGCCAGTCTATGTTCAGAACCGAGGGAAACCACGGTCTGTAAGATTTCAAACTGACCACCAAATGTTATCTAGGGTGGTAAATGTTTGCAGGGTGGTTTACTTACGATTGTGTGTTTGGCTTCCCCCCCCCCCCCTTAAACTAAGTGAAATCAACAACATAGAGTTTTGTCGATGGCAGCTTTCTCCTCATCCACAGCAGAGAAACTCACAGGAGTGGCGTTTTTCCGGACAGCCAACTCACCAACATTGGCCTTGGCCCAAGGCCAGCACTGAGAAGGTTCAACTTCGCGGTGTGACCAAATCTTTGTCTTCTGAACTTCAGTGGACATCCAAGGGGCCTGCAGAGTTGGGCCTGCACCCCCAAACACAGTGCTGGCACTTCCTCCACTCCCAAAAGAGACCAAACAAGTGGGTGGGGTTTTTCTTCTTTCCCGTTACATTTTTTTTTTAGCGTTAACCCATAAACATTTCTATGCCAGCTTCAAAAATGATCAACTTAACGAAAAATAACAACGTCTCGTCCAATTTTTACAAAGAAAGATGTACTTGAAAAGAGAAAACTACAGCAGACCAAGAAGCGGCCAAGTGAAATGAGTCCTTGAGGCTCTCCTGTATCCAGTCTGAACCGGAGACAGATTACCCAAAGCAACAGCTAATCCTCACATTAGCCATTGGACCGTTGTCAGACTTGGCCTTTGGGGCCAGCCTCAGCTCCTCCCTGGCTTGATGCTCCCACTGCTAATGCAGAAAGCACTGTCATTGGCCATCAGCCCACTGGTGAACCTCAGCTATCTCTGTTACTATAAACACCGAGGCTCGGTATAAGGTAGTCCTCAGGGCTCAGCCTATGGCAACAGCTTACAGGTGAAATCACCTAGTGACTTGATGTTTCTGGGACACCAGTGATTCATTTTCCCTATGTAGATGAGCTGCATTCAGCAGTGAAATGATGTCCCTGCAAGATGAAATATGGCTGTGGACAAGAAGCACTATGACAAGGCGAAGAGAACTTGATTAGCACTCAACAGGCCAGAGTTCCAGTCCCAGCCCTGCCGGTAACTAACTATATGTCCTTCTCTTCTCTGGACCTCTGCAGGAGCAGCAGGCTGAATTAGGCCAATTTTCAAACTTTGTAAGAGCAGAAATCTGTCACATGAAACCATATCTGGGAGCCCAACATAGGAAGCAGAGCAAAGAAACAACGCTTTTCCAATCGTGTAAACTTCCACTCTTCAGAAAAAATTACATCTTCTTCATCTTTTTTTAAATTTTTTTTAACATTTATTTATTTTTGAGACAGAGAGAGACAGAGCATGAACGGGGGAGGGTCAGAGAGAGGGAGACACAGAATCTGAAACAGGCTCCAGGCTCTGAGCTGTCAGCCCAGAGCCCAACGCGGGGCTCGAACTCACGGACCACGAGATCATGACCTGAGCTGAAGTCGGCCGCTTAACCGACTGAGCCACCCAGGTGCCCCTACATCTTCTTCATCTTAAGATGGACTGTATTTAGTCATAGTTCACATTTAAACTAGGGTGGGTCTGGGGTGTCTGCGTGGCTCAGTTGGTTAAGCATCCCACTGTTGATTTCTGCTCAGGTCATGATCCCAGGGTCATAGAATAGAGCCCTGCATCAGGTTCTGCGTGGAGTATGGAGTCTGCTTAAGATTCTCTCTCTCCTTCTCCCTCTGCTCCTCCCCCCACCCCCCATGCTCTTGTGCACTCTATAAATAAATAAATAAATAAATAAATGGGTGGGTGGATGGGTCTTAGAATGATGGTGTACATTCTTTTCAGATTCCCAAAGTCCCAATACTAAATTGACACACAATACAACTAATGGCATCTCGGCATCAAAGACAGATGATGCTTTGGAGATCCCCCAGCCTTCATGTCCCTTCTCCAAACAGCTGGAATCTGGGGAACATAGTGTGGAAAACTACTAGACCAGAATGTTTCTAAGGGACATCGGAAATCTGACATTCTGTGGTTTGAATACCACGTGTAACTATTAGAAATGGTGGCAAGGTCCAAGCGTACGTATCCAGTGAGTGGCCATTTTGGAAGATGTTTCCTTTGTGCCTAAGAACACCAGTTCTAAAGGCAATTCTCAAGGACGGGGTTCTCAAAAGGTTAACGCCACCTCTACATAGTCGAGGGGTGTCCTCATGCCGTGTCCTCCCAAGGTGACTTCTCCAAAGGCATGCGCACCTCTTATTTTGAGCCCTCACTGATTACGTGGAGCCACCTGTCCCTGTAGGAGAGAATATTTATTTCGGCGTTAAGGTAAGAAAAGTTTTAACAGAGTCCTGGGCCTGGCTGGCCCTGGGCAAATGGGGAAGCCCTTCACTGTGTGCAAAGTACTTTTACGTCCATGACCTCCTCTGATGCCTCACCACAAGCCCAAGAGGTAGGGAGGGCAGGCACTGTCCTGTCCTCATTTTTGAAGAAAACCAAAGATCAAACAGGTGAACCAAACTGCCCAAAGCTGCCTAGCTAGCAAATGGCAGTCAGGATTTGAACTGCTTCGTCGGGACTCCAAGTCCACATCATTTGCTATTGTACCTGCCTGCTCACAGACCTTACAACGTGAAATCCCAAAGCAATCCCAGCTCTGCCTGGGATCAGGTTCATTTTAGCTGAGAGGCGCCATGTGGTCGTAATTTACATGCCACTCTCTCTCCCAGGAGTGGAAGGCTTAATTTCTTAGGTCTGTATCTCCCCTTTGAAATCGTCAGGAGCTCTGAAGATTGTCCGGACTGTCTATTCCAGAAGGGCCAGATGACAGACACATAGACAGCCCTGGCAGCTCGATTCAGTGGAGGCACAATGGTGGCATGCACTCTGAGAGGCAGACTTACCAGAGGTGGATGAAAGGTTAGAACACTTGGTGCTGAGAGCCGGTGAGCTTTTTAAACAGGCCACAAACAGCCATAATTTTCCAGGTCGGAGGCATTTCCCCCCGACTCTCTGAAGAAAGCCTTCAGCAGTGCAATTCAATCAAAGCCCATCTGCTACCTCCTGGGAATCTGGTCAGGTGAGACATGGTGTCTCCTCCTGGGTGGTCTTCAGTGAGGCCCCGCTGGCTGCCCACCGCTTGCTGACAGCCACCTCTGTTCAACGGTCCCTCTTCTGGATGCAAATGACAAGGGACCTCAGAACAAACGACCCGCTGAAGGCAAAAAAGTGTTGCTACCTAGTCCAATCACACTTTTAGATTGACCCTGAGCCCATGATGCTCCTTTATGCAGTCAGTCCTTGACATTTATGCTAACAGAGAGGAACAACGTCAAGCACTGTCCAGACAAGGATGTAATGAGGCATAATTCATACTGGGAGGTGGACCATGTCGGCTGTTGCTTTACAAAATCAGCTTCCTAATTATGTCTTCTTTACGGGGTCATGGAAATAACTTGCTTTTCCTGGTTTCGCAGTGGCAGGGAGTCCTTCCAGATGTGTATAACAGGGAAGGGACGCCTCTGGCCAACCCCCCCCCAGAGTTCACAGCTAGCAGACTAGACCCCTGCAGGACATATGTATGACCAAAGGTCACCATGTAAAGGCAGGCCAATCTCTTAAGGCAAGTGGCTAGAATATTCGTTTCACCCTCCAGGTACGACCATAGTTAGTGTCATAATAGAGAAGACAAGATGAGATGTGTTTTTCAAATTTGTTACACCACAGTCATATAAACTCTACGCTAAATGAGTCCATTTCCATGATAAAACTTTTCATAGCAGGACGTCTAAGAACACAGAGATCAGCAGCGCTGAGTTCTAAAAGCCTAAGCAGCACCCTCTGAAGTTTTTTCCTGAAATACAATACAGGTTTCAGGTTAGTTATTTCTTAAGCCTTACAGGAGCTGAGAAATGAAAGAAAATGTGAAACGGCTGAAAAGGGGGATTTTGTGAGGCTTCCCCCTCCCACCCTCTTGTCCCCAACCCTCCGGTAATGCACAAGAAGGTACCGTTTTTACAACTTTGATCTTCCATTAGCAAATTCCTTCAAGTCAAATGCACTTCACTCCCTCCTCACTCTCGAGTTTTTCTAAGCAGAACCGGACGCCCAGGCTACAAAGCAGCCATCACGGGCATGATTGCACAGTGTCTGGGAGGCACTTCGTGGGCAAATTTCTGTCCTCAGAAGCACTTCTTCTCATTGAACAGACTAGAAGCTGCCTGAACGCATTTGCAAACCTGATTGACCCTTTAAGATCTCCTTGGATTGATCTTCCCAGTACTTCTCCCTAGAGAAAGCCAGCTGTAAGCAGTAGTCAGCGTACAGAAAACCCTGGAAAGATGAACAAAGAACAACCCCTGCGATGAGTTGCTAAATTAAAGGAGGAAGAAAACAAGCCCTACCAAATGTCAACGGAGCTCAGCATTCTCCCCTAAATGCGGCCACACTCCAGAGGTGGCAGCAGTAGGGGGCAGGGAGGGGGCAGAGGGGTGGCTCTGTCTGAAGACTGGAAAGTGGCACGGGGCTAAGAATTCCTGAAACACATTCCTCCCCTCCCCTGATCCGTCCACCAAAAACATTGTGCTGAAGCTTTTGCTTTATCCTATATAGAAGGCTACAAGAATGAACATGATCAGAAATGTATTCGAGAAATATCGTACTGGTTATGATGTGTATAGAGAATGGCGTGGAGGGGATGCAGCCAGGGAGATTAAATGAAAGCTATTGCCACAGCCCCCCCCCCCCAAAAAAAAAAATGAAGGCTTCAGCTAAAGTGTTGGCAACAGGAAAAAAAATGAGTGGTCAGAGTTGGGACAGAAGAGATAGGGTCAAGAAGCCTCGATGATGGACTAAATTTTGGAGGTGAGGCAGAGATCAGGGTCTAAATCCTTACTACTACCTGAGGTGTGGTATACAGACCAATCACATCAGCATCACTTGGGAGCTTGTTAAAAATGCAGAATCTTAGGCCTACCCTAAACCTACTGAATCAGAATATACATTTTAGCAAGATCCCCAGGTGACTCATGCACAGTAAAGTTTGAGAATGTCATTTTAGAGAATGTTCAGGTTCCTTGCAAAGCTGGCTATGGTGCCACCCTGAGAAAGACAAAACTGGGTTTAGCTTTTGCATGTTGGATTCATGATGCTTGAAAGCTATTTTGCTTTTTCAACAAACATTGACTGACTACTATGGACAATGGCTCTGGGAAGACAGACATGAAAGACAATTCCTGGCCTTAGAGAACTCACATGTGGTAAAAACAAAAATTTTTTAAAGGCAAATATATTATAGCACGATGAGTACCGGGTCTGAGGTATTCACAGACTACAAGTTTGGTACATTATTCAAAAAACGGTTCACCCTACATTCATCCTGGGGTCAAGAGCTAGCCAGGATCCCACCTGGGGAAGCTCAGGTTGAACGGGGAAGCCCTCCCTTCAAGTTACTCGGCCAATGAGCAGCCCACATCATCCTTCAGCCAGACGTGTCAATCACTTAGGACCTTAGGGCTTCTTTCCTTCAAATCGTGTAGTTGGGGTGGTAGCGTAGCCGAGTGGTATAAGGCGCTGGGTTTAGGCTCCAGTCATTTCTCTGGCATGAGCTGAAATCCCACCGCTGCCACACCCTTCACGGCCTCAACTTGTATGGTTGAGTGTTTTATGGAATAAATAATTCGGCTCAGATGCTGACGAGCAATCATTTCTAGTGACTGCCTTACGGGTCAAAGGTTTGAAAGGAGTGAAGTCAGAAAGCTGTAGACATCACGCAGCAGCAATTTTAACAATTAAATACTCTTTCAAAAAGTTAGTAGGCAGATTTGGAGAGTACCACCGTGGCTCGGCTAAAAAGGCGTTTCTCCAACCACGGGTACTCACTAATGCTGGGTGCCTCCGTTTATCACACGCCTCCAAATTCAATTCATTACCAACAAGTGAGAAAAGGCCATCCAAGCCACTCGGCCATGGACCGTATCGAAATCAGACCAGCATTTCAATGGCTCCCTGCTCAGGGCAGAGTAATACTTCCCTTTGTGCTTTAACACCATTTTTTACATCTGTTTACTGAGGCCAATGACCCCCGTTATTTGGTCTACATATTTTGCTCCCCTAGTGATTCATTTCTTGGCAATATATTGATGCCTACAAAACCACAGACCACTTTATTTGAGAACAAGGTATTTCTCAGTAGACCTCAAAGGGGTTTTAAGGCATAGATCTGATTATCGGTCTGCATTTTCACAAGTTCAGTGATAGTAAGTATTCATTTTCACTTGGGCATTACGGAGACTGAAGCAGAGAACGCTTTGGGGGCTTTGTCCAGAGTCAATGTGCTGAGCTGGGAAATGAACCTGGGAACTCTTACTCCCAGGGATGGTGCCACCTACCACAGACCCTCCCCCTATGTAACAGCACTGGTAAATAGAGGACTCAGATGTGCAATAAGAAAAGAAATCTCTAGGCACCAGGAAATGTCCACAGAGCTCCATAAAATTTTTGCAGTGCCTGGATTTCTGCAAAAACAAATGTAATTTCCCCCTCCAGCATCCAACAGTGCTTTGAATATCTTGCAAAGATGACAAGACTTCTTACGATAACTACTCCCCAGTTAAAATTCAGCACTGGGTCAAGCATTGTTCTTGAGCTGTCCCACATCATCAGAGGCAAGCTAAAATACCCAAAATCCCTCAGCTATGGCACATTAGCTGAACTTCGTCTTTTCCCAACATATCTAGCTCAAGTTGGAAACCAAGAATATTTATGGGACATAATGAAAGCACTGATAATCACAAGCTATGACAAATATATACAAAATTCAGATAATATCAATGTTTGGGGGCCATTAAAACATTTCAAGGGGCGCCTGAGTGGCTCAGTTGGTTAAGCATCCAACTCTTGATTTTGACTCAAGTCATGATCTCACGGCTTGTGGGTTCGAGCCCCACATGGGGCTCTGCACCTGCCTGCGGGATTTTCTCTCTCGTTCACTCTCAAAATAATAATTTTAAAAAATGTGAAGCTAAAGCAAAGAGCAACAATAGCCTCGAAATCATAGGAGTTGCCACATTTTAGGTTTTACAGATGATTAATACTTAAGCAGCAATTTATTCTTTATACAGCCCTTTCACTTACCTTACAACATTTGTGCCTCCGAATAATTCCGTGAGGTAGCATCCCCATTTTACAAATCAGGAAATGGAGATCAGACCTACGTGAAGTGATTTACCCAAAATCTGACCGGCAGTACGCGAAAGAGCCATCAGGTCTGTGTGACTCCAAATCCTAAAGTAAAGATGAAATCGCTGATCTCATGGTAAGTGTTCTTATCACACACATATACACGGAAACTTTCGAAGGTGATGGACACATCTATTACCTTATTGTGGTGATGATTACACAGGTGTATGCCTTGTCCAAACTCATCAAATTGTATACATTAAATATGTGCAGTTTCTTGTATATCAACTACACTTCAATAAAACTATTTGTGTGTGTTTTTTTTAAGTGAAACAGCCAATTCTAAATTCCCGAGAACACCTCTATTAGTAATTTGGCCAGTTATAGACAATGCTCACAATGGTAACTTTTTTTTGCCCTAGAACTGTTACTCTCCTTTCTCCATGAACAATTGTGACCTAGGGAAATTGCAACTTTTAAAAAGCAGTATAGGGGCGCCTGGGTGGCTCAGTCGGTTGGGCGTCCTACTTAGGCTCAGGTCATGATCTCACGGTTCGTGGGTTCGAGCCCCGCATCAGGCTCTGTGCTGACAGCTCAGAGCCTGGAGCCTGCTTCAGATTCTGTGTCTCCCTCTCTCTCTGACCCTCCCCCGTTCATGCTCTGTCTCTCTCTGTCTCAAAAATAAATAAACATTTAAAAAATTTTTTTAAAAAAGCAGTATAGAGGAAAGAGAGAACGAATAAATAATAAATAAAAAAGTATTTACTTTTCGGGGTACACACTTCATGGCAAGAGCGCGTGTTTGCTCCCCGGTGCTCTTGGGCTTGGCACATGCGATGGGGAAGAGTGGGCATCCGAAGGCCATGCCCGACAGGCGCTCCAGAATCCCTCACTTGGGGCCCTGCTGCTGGGCTGAGACAAGTAAGGCCTCTGCACCATTCTTCATGGTTTCCCCTTATCGGCCCATTTGGACGTGTAGCATCCCATTCAGTCACGAAAAAACTCTTCCCATACTTCCTATTATTATTTAGGTCCAGTTTCTTTTTTTTTAATGTTTATTCATTTTTGAGAGAGAGAGAGAGAGAGAGACAGAGCATGAGTGGGGAAGAGGCAGAGAGACAGGGAGACACAATCCGAAGCAGGCTCCAGGCTCTGAGCTGTCGGCACAGAGCCCAACGCAGGGCTTGAACTCAGGAACCTTGAGATCATGACCTGAGCCGAAGTCGGACGCTCAACCAACTGAGCCACCCAGGCGCCCCTATTTAGGTCGAGTTTCTGATTTTACCCTCAGCAGCTACTGAGGATGACTTGCACTGCAAATAAATGTACCTTTTACATAATTCGGGATTGTTCTAAATGGGATAATGAGATAAGCGTCTCATGACTGCCAGTCTGTGTCTGCAGTCCTGAGCTCCCGACCCACAGATCCACCACCTGTGGGCATCTCGACATGGTGGTGCCACCCACCATCTCCTCGTATTCCGTGTATGTGAAGCTTGCCTCACCACCCCCACCCCCCGCCCCCGTGGCTCTGCCCACGACAGTGTGGCCTCCAGTCTGCCCCAGCAGGACATCTTGGGGGAAAAGTGTCACTCTCTCACTCTCACTCCCCACCATTCACACCTTTCAGTCCCACATTCTTTCCATCCTTCCTCCCGAATACCTCCTGAAACCATTCACCTTTCCAGCGCCACCCCCCCCCAAGCTGGGTCACCACCCCCTCTGCCCTAGACTTCCACAGCCTTCTAACTGAGTTCCCTGCTATGCTCTCAGCCCCTCTCCTGCCCCTTCCACACACAGCAGCCAAGGCGACTGTTTAAACCACAAGTCAAGGAGGCAAACCATAAGAGACTCTTAAATACTGAGAACAAACTGAGGGTTGATGGGGGGATGGGAGGGAGGGGAGGGGGGGTGACGGGCATCGAGGAGGGCACCTGATGGGAGGAGCACTGGGTGTTGTATGGAAACCACTTTGACAATAAATTTCATACAAAAAAAAAAAGATCTTTTTTCTAAAATTAAAAGAAATGAAAAATAAAGAAACCACAAATCAGGTCACGTGCCTCCTCCCAATGCCCTCTGACTGCTCTCAGGATAAAGTTCCAAATATGATCCACACCCTACAAGGCTCCACGTGCGCTGGCTTCTAGCTAATTCTGAGGTCACAGATCTCACCCCAGCCCCTAAGTACAAGCCCTACACGCTCTTGCGGCTATGCCTTTACTTGTGCTGCTTCCTCAGGCCTTCCCCTGTTCCTTGCCTGGCTGTGAATCCCTGGGGACCCAGCTCAGGTGTCCCCTCCATCAGCAGAGCCCTTAACAGACCCTTCTCTCCATCCTCACAACAACCTGTGCTCAGTTTTCCCAGTTACTCAGTTAATGGAGAAAGATTCCATCTAATCAAAATAGGCCACATTACCGGTTCTACATCTTAGTGTCAAGCTCATTGACGAGCAGTTTTTTGTTTCTGTTCACACTAAGCTTGTGGCAGCAGACAGAAATTTCCAGATCACGTGTCATCCCCAACTCTCCAAAACCAAATGCCTACATAGGAAAAGGAGAGATGGATGCAACCAAAATAAGAAAAGGCGGGGGCATGTTTAACAAAAAAATATTTGGACTTCAAGAATGTGATCCCTGGAAATGAAGAAAATAGGGCCACTACAAGTCTTGATGTACAGAGAAGTTGACTTAGTAAAGTTGACTAGTAATGTTGACTTAGTAAAGTAAAGTAAAGGGGGATCACTGCACTTAAGTCAGGTGTGGGCAGCACACAGCCTCAGTGGTTTCAATGGCGAACTCAGATCATTCACGCAAACAGAAGTAGGTGAACTATATTTACTTCCAGTTCTGGACAGGATGGAGTATACACATTTCTCTCTATTCCTCCAACTAATTGTAAATATGCATAGATGCACTAAAATAAGCATTAGAAGGCACTGAAAGGTAGAGAGAAAGATATATTACGTGCCCATCAATGGGAAGAAAGCATAAGTGGCTATATTAACGTTCGATAAAATAGACTTTGGAAGAAAGAAAATAACCAAAACCAAAGGGCGGAACTTACATAATGAAAAAAGGGTCAGTTGACCGAGAATACATAGCAAGTCCAAATCTGTCTTTACCAAATAACAGAGCTACAACATATATAAAGCCAAAACTGATGGAACTGAACAGAGAAACAGACAAGTCTAGAATTATGGTTGGGGACTCTAACACCTCTCTCTCAACAACTGAGAGAAAAACTAGACAAAAAATCAACAAGGATATACAATATCTCCACAATACCTTCTACCAACAGGACCTAATCAACACTGACCCAACAGCAAGATCTAATGACCTCCACCCAACAACAGTAGAATTCCTCTCAAGTGCACTTCTAAATTATTCATGTTTAAAGACAATAATGTACTGCTGGGTTTCTAACTTATATAGATGTAAATTTTATAATGGTAACAGCACAAAAAAGGAAAGAAGGAATAGATTAAGAGAAACATTTCTAGATCTAACTATAATGTATTATAAATATGAAGTCAATTCTGAAAAGTTCCAATGTGTAGATTAAGCCCTGGAGCATACACTAAAAAAGTAACAAGTTACAGTGAAAAATCATTAAAGCGATTAAAATGTTATACTGGTGGGGGGTGGGGGGGTTGCCGCCTGAGTGGCTCAGTCGGTTAAAGCCTCTGACTTCCGCTCAGGTTATGATCTCGCGGTTCATGAGTTCAGGCCTGCATTGGACTCTGTGCTGACAGCTCGGAGACTGGAGCCTGCTTTGGATTCTGTGTCTCCCTGCCTCTCTGCCCCTCCCCTGCTCATGCTCTGTCTCTCTCTGCATCAAAAATAAATAAATAGAAACATTAAAAAAATTTTTTTTAAAAACAAGGCCCAACTATATGTTGTTCACAAGAAATACGCATTACATTCAAAGGTAGAAACAATCTGAACAAAAAAGGAGAAAAAGACATATATCATGGAAACAGGAACCATAAGAAATACGGAATGACCACACTCGTATCACAGAAAACTGACTTTAATAAATGTTACTAGACATAAAGAAGGAATTTTTATAATGATTAAAGGAAAAATGCATCAGAAAGACACAACATTCATAAATATACATGCAGTTAACAACAGAGCCTAAAAACACATGAAGCAAAAGCTGAAAGAATTAAAAGAGAAATAGAAAATTCAGTAATAATAGTTGGAGACTTCAATGCCTCAATTTCAGTAATGGCTACAACAACTAGAAAAACACCAACAAGGAAACAGAAGTCTTGAGCAATATAATAAACCAAGTCTTAGCTGACGTCTCTAGAACATTCCACCAAGCCAATACAGTCTTCTGAAATGCACATAGACCAATCTCTAGTACAGACCATATGTCAGGCCATACAACACTTTTCAATATATTTTAAAAGACTCAGTCACACAGTGTGTGTTCTCTGACCACAGCGGAATAAAATTATAAATCATTTAAACAGGATTTCTGGGAAATTCATAAATAATGTGGGAATCAAACAATGCACTCCTAAATAAACAATGGTCCAAAGAAGAAAGCACAAGGGAAATTAGAAAATCTTAGAGATAAATTAAAATAAAACAAAACATACCAAAACTTACAGGATGCAACCAAAGCAGTTTTTAGAGAATATTTTATAGCTGCAAATGTAAAAAAAGAGAGAGAAAGAGAGAGAGAGATCTCAATCAATAATTTAATTTTCCACCACAAGACACTGGAAAAGAAAAAGCACGCTAAACCCAAAGCAAGCAGAAGAAAAGAAATATTATAGATTGCAGTGGGAATTGAGAGTTGGAAGGAACAGAGAAAATCAATGAAGCCAGAAGTTGGTTCTTTGAAAAGATCAACAAAACTGACAAATCTTAACCTAGACTGACCAAGAAAATAAAAGACTCAATTGCTAAAATCAAGAACGAAAGAGGGGGCATTAAAATCATCCTTTAAAACTATAATGAGGAGTGCCTGACTGGATCAGTTGGTAGAGCACGCAACTCTTGATCTCAGGGTTGTGAGTTCGAGCCCCACGTTGGGTGTAGAGATTACGTAAAAATAAAATATCTTTTTTGATGGACATTTGGGCTCTTTCCATAATTTAGCTATTGTTGAAAGCACTACTATAAACATTGTGGTACATGTGCCCCTATGAATCAGCACTCCTGTATCCCCTGGATAAATTCCTAGTGGTGTTATTGCTGGGTCGTAGGGTAGTTCTATTCTTAATTTTTGAGGAACCTCCACAGTGTTTTCCAGGGCAGCTGCACCAGTTTGCATTCCCACCAACAGTGCAAGAGGGTTCCGGTTTCTCCACATCCTCCACAGCATCTGTAGTTTCCTGATGGGGGGTGAGGGAGGGGGAAAAATGGGTGATGAGCATTGAGGAGGGCACTTGTTGAGATGAGCACTGGGTGTTATATGTAAGCGATGAACCACGGGAATCTACCCCAAAAAACAAGAGCACACTTTACACACTATATGTTAGCCAATTTGACAATAAATTATATAAATAAATAAATAAATAAATAAATAAATAAATAAATAAGTAATTTTTTAAATGGCTGTATATATGAACAAAATAGAATCCACAAATAAACCCATACACTTATGGTCAACTGATTTTCAGCAAAGGTACCAAGGCAATTCAATAAAGAAAAAAGTCTTTTCAACAAACAATGGTGGGAAAATTGATAATCTCATAGAGAAGAATGAAGTCAGACCCCCTTACAACATGCACAAAAAATAACTCAAAACAGCTCATGGAGCTTATCTGAAGAAATAAAGCTATAAAACTCTTAGAAGAAAATATAAGAGTAAATCTCTGTGGTCTTAGGTGAGGCATAGCCTTCATAAGGGACAAAACAAAGAACAGTTAAGTTGGACTTCATGAAAATTTAAAACTTTTGTGCTTCAATGAGCATCATGAAGAGGCTAAGGAGATGACTCCCTGAGAGAGGAAAATACCTGCAATCTGATGGGAGACTTGAATCTAGACTCTATAAAGAGCACCTAACTCAGTGGCACCTGCCGGGCTCAGTCAGAGGAGTGTGTAACTCTTGATCGGGGTCTTGATTTCAAGTCCCATGTGAGGTAAAGAGATTACTTAAATAAAACTTTTTTTTTTGTAAAGGATACCTAGCTGAATACCAAGGAAAAAAAAAATTAAAAATGGCAACGGATCTGAATAGACATTTCCCCAAATAATACATCCGAATGGGCAATACGCACACAAAAAGATGCTCAACATCATAACCTGTCAAGAAAATGCAAATCAAAACCACAATAAGGTGCCCTTTCACACCCATGAAATAGCTGGGGTGAGGGAAGAATGGACAGCGACTGATAATGGATGAAATTTGCTAGTGGCAGTCATAGCACAACTTTATGAATATATTAAAAGCCACTGAACTGCATGCTTTAAAAGGGTGAATATGATGATGCATGAACTAGGAACTGTATCAAAATAAGGAAATAATTTTAAAATGTATCAGATTTAAAAGTAGAAGTTAAAATTATAAAACCTTTAGAAAAAAACTCAAGAGAAAGTCTTCAAGATCTAGGGCTAGGCAAAGAGTCCTCAAACCTGACACCAAATCATGATCCATAAAGGGGAAAACTGATACACTGAACCTCATCAAAATCAGAAATTTTGCTCTGTCAAATACCACGTGAAGATGAAAGGCAGCCAACGGACATAGAGAAAATATGTGCAAACAATGTATCTGACAAAATACTAATATACAGAATATAAAAGTGACACTAAAAACTCAACAGTTAAAGACGAAACAATCCTATCAGAAAATGGGCAAATGGCATGAACAGACATTGCACCAACGCCCAGATGGCAAGTCAGAATGCGAAAGAACGCTGAGCATCATCAGCCATCAGGGAAAGGTAAATTAAAACCACAATGAGATGTTACTGCACACCTATCAGAATGGCTAAAATAAAAAACAGTGAAAACACCCAATGCTGTAAAGGATAGGGAGAAATTGGGATGCAGCCACGCGTTGCTGCTGGGAATGTGAAATGATATATGGCCGTTTCAGAAAAACAGTTTGGTGGTTTCTCATAAAACTAAACACGTAATTACAAAATGACCCAGCAATTGCATTCTTGAGCATTTATCCTAGAGAAATGAACACTGATCATCCCACAGAAGTCTATACACTAATGTTCATAGCAGCTTTATTCATAATAGCCAAAAACTAGAATCAGTCCAGGTGTCCTTCAACAGATCAGTGGTTAAACAAAGTATGGTTCATACTAACCAAGGAAGAATCTTCAGCAATAAAAAAATACAAACTATTGGTACAAGCAAGATTGGATGAATCTCGAGTGAATTATGCTGAGTCATCAGAGCCACCCCAAACTAGCTCTCACCCCAATCCAGCTGGACCATGGTGTCCCAGAATTCCACACTGACAGCCACCAGTGGCCCCAAGACCTAAGTGGTGCTATTGCCTGTCTCTAGGGCCCTAAAGAAGATGTGGGTACAGCTGATTGTTCCCAGAGCTAAACCCGGGGGGTGGGGCTAAGTCATTCAGGGGCAATCTGTCATTTTCTTATGGCAATAATTGGGGCGCCTGGTGGCTCAGTCGGTTACGCGTCCAACTCTTGATTTTGGCTCGGGTAGTGATCTCGTGGTTTGTGGTTTCGGGCCCCGTGTCAGGCTGTGTGTGTGATGGCAGTGCGGGGCCTGCTTGGGATTCTGTCCCTCTCTCTCCGCTCCCTCTGTCTCTCGGGGTAGGTAAATAAACAAAAAACATTAAAAAATAATTATGGCAATAATTTATGTTTTGCCCCCAATAGCGTTTCTCTTTCTCACACCCAGTTTTAGCTTCTGACATTTCAGTTGGAACTCCTACCATTTCTTGAATATTTCGACTTGCTTGAAGTTATGGGAGAACATTTCTTTTCTTCCTTCTAGGTTTCTTGTGCAAAGCCAAACTCCGAGCCCAAGAGCCAAAGGATATAGCTGTGCATCCCTCGGGCTTTGTGGCACTCAGATCTCTCCATCTTAGCAGGCTCGCTACATACAAGAGCTCCCCTACAATAACCAGAAAGAGCTACATCCCGGGGTCAGACCCCAGCAAACCAGAAGAGCTGGATTTTCGTGGTCCCTGGTCTGTCTGCTGTCATCACGGAAGCAAGACCTCTATGACATTCTCTAGAGAAGATATTCCCAGCCAAAGGTCACAGCCTGAGACCCCACACCCTCCCTAGATACTAGAACCATAGACTTCCCACAAGGAATAATCACCATGCTTGAAAAGGAAAACAAAAAAGGACATTCAATGGGGGGCATCGCAAACTTGCCCATTCCAATGCAACCGTATTTTTTAAAAGGCGAGACTGTCCGTGTAACTGCTCACTTCTGTGCTTGCAGCCTTTAACTTGGCATTCTGCTGAACTCTGGAAAATCATGAGCCATTTTCTTAGAAGCGGGGTAGATGAGGTGCCTGCAACACAGGACTCCCTCCTTGAGCTGAGCTGAGCTCACTGGGCTTCACTGAACAGTCTAGCTACGCCATAGACATACCTTCAGCCTCCCCCGTATCAAAAGCACACCCCCTTCTCGTACAGGAGAAAGTGCTGGAAACCCAAGTGTGATTTCAGTCTCATCCTAATGGATCTCGTGACATCCAGGTCTCTGAGGCCCTCGGTATAATTTTTCAAGGCCATCTGGAATAAATAGAAGTCTCGCTCAAAGCTGCACGTATGCAAATCTCCTCACTTTAAATGGATTCTGTCCTTAAGTGCATACACCAAAAAGCATGGAAGCAATTGGATTAGAAAAGCAAGGTTTTTTTTTTTTTAACCCCCCTCTAATTGGCATTAAGTCACCAAACATTGTCAAACACATATCACTTGCTTAATTACTTTGTGTGCACATGTGTATATCTTTATAACTTCATAAACATATAAATGAGAGGGAGATATGCAGATTTAACGTACACCCATATGGTGATAAATACAAATGCTGCCAGAAGATTGTAAAATGCTATACTAATGCTGAAATGATATCTTTTTTATCTTTTGATTTGCTTCCAAGTCACAAAGAACAAAGTGAGAGTGGTGGATGCTAGGCATGGATCCTTAACCTTCAAGGAGAAATAACGCACAGGCCATTTTGTTCAATAACGCAAAACTATTTTTAAAAATACCTTGCTTCAGGTCCACAGTCACATATTAGAGTAATTGTCTTTCAGTAATCTTATGGTGTGTTTATGCATAAAATCACTTCTACATGTCCATTAAAATTGGTACTGAAGTGAGTTTTCATAAAAGCCTACTACGCATCATTCACCCCAAAATGCTTCATTCCAACATTGCTTTCATGAGTTGGAGTTGGCCTATTTCACTCCTAGAACACACTGCACGACCCTCAGCAAAACCAATCACAAAAACACTAAGTATTTCTGCATCTAGTGTATCTGGCTAATAGGCTCTATCTTTCGACCTTCAGGATGTCGTGCCAGTTAATGTTCCACTTCGGAAAGTCTCGGCTGTAAGTTATCTGCTGAGGTGGCCATCACTCCAAGGTCACCCTGGCCTCTGGTTACACTGGGCATCTTTTTACCATCCTTCAATGCCGTCAACCTAATTTCTTGGCCGCCCGAATTCATGTCTGCCAGGCTGGTAGGCCCAGGCTAATTCACATGTTCTCTTTTCCAAAGCAGCCTCTTCTGAAAGAGACAGAATGGTCACTCCTATCTTCATGATGAGCCCCCGGGATAAGAGCAGGCTTAAGGATTCCTCACTTGGTTTTGAGAGAAAGTATCTTCATTTCACTGGCTTTCATGTTTCAAGACCATGTGAATTGATCTGGCAGAACTCATTCACACTACCCTCCAAAGGCTGTGTCTACACAGGCCAGACACAGGGCAAAAAGTGATGGTCATTTATAGAAACAGGCCACAGTCAGAGCGGTGCAAGTGACTTTGCTAATGAGGCAACTGCCAACATTCCCGAAGGGCTAAGATGCTTTGGCCTCTTACAAATCTTATCAAGTGTGTGCACCATATTTTAAGTCCGCATGGGGCATAAATTAAAATACAGTTAAGGTCCTCATTTTCCTTACCTGAAAATAATCTTTCCTCTAGCATAACTCCTTTCTTTGTTTACTTCCCCTAAAACTGCATTCTTCTCTGTAAATCAGTGTCAAACGCACTTGCAATATCTTGGATATCTACTTATACTTTCTTTATTGTTGGAGATCTAAGTCTTCATTTAAGAAGGGGCATAAAGAGCTGCAGAATTCACCTTTTAAGAGTAATTCTGATTAAACTTTCTAGAAGATGTTTTGAAAAGATATCAGATAACAAGTCTCGATTTTACTTAGCTCGTACAACAGACATGGCCAAAAAGTGGGTAGAGGCTTCTGGAGATTTGTCTCAAAGTTTTGTGGCCATTAAAACATATGAGACAAGCCAAGTGGCCTAATTCTTTTTAAACTGTCAGCTCCTATATTGACTGGCTGGGTAGATTTGGGCCCAATTTTCTGTTTTTTCATCTTTAAATGGATTTTTAAAACATCTACCTTAGAGGGTTGTTTTAGGATTAAATGAGAAAAATACACGTTATGCCCCTGGCATAGGGCCTGTCTTAATAGGTACCCCAAAACATCAATAGGTCTCCAGGGAAAATCAGGCCAACCTACCTGGGTCAAACCATCACTTTCCAGCACTTCTCTTTGCCAGTCTTGGAGTTCTACACTCTTGCATGTGAATTAAGAAACCTGATGTGGTCAGTGAAGAATTGGCAACCCTTCCAAATATATCAAGCTACTAGTTCCTTCTCATGCACTCAGAGTCTCATCCCTTGTTCCTGCCTAACTGATTACAACAGCCAATGACTAAGCACTGCCTGGTCAGATAGTATGGTCTGTAAGATATTTACTCACTGAAGTTTTTCCAGACTAACTTTACAGCTTAGTATATGGTCTATTTTTACAACTGTTCCATATGTGCTTGAGAAGAATGTGCATTTTTTTAATTGGGTGCAGGTCCATTACACTGAGCTTGTTAACCAAATCTCTGTATCTTTACCCATTTTTTTTTGTCCGTTTCATCTGTCGATTTCTGAAAGAGATCAGCAGACTTTACAACATCTCCCGAGTGCCCTGTCAGTTTGTGCTTTATATATTTTAAAACAAGGTATCAAGTGCATACAAGTTTAGGATTGCTATCCGGAAAATGGAACTTTCTGCCGTTATTCAGTGATCCCGTATATCCGCAATAAAGGTTTTCATTTAGGGTATTCATCTGATATCACCTGAACTACTTCAGCTTTCTTCTGGTTGGTATTGGCAGAGTGCATCTATTCCAATCCCACCTGTATCCTTATGTTTTAGCTTTGTCTTTTATGCACAGCACGTGGCTGGAGTTCATATTCTCATCCAATGTGATAATCTAGGTCTTTCAACTGGTGAGTTTAGTCAACTTCTATTTATTACATTAACTGAGAAGCTGGCTGCCAAGATCAAAGGACTTTTTTGAAGTATCTCTGAGTTAGTTTCCTGTCTATAACCTGGTCACCCTAGTCAATTTCTAAACCCTCTTTGCGGCATTCACTCTCCTGTAGGAAGCTAGCAAAAGTCCAATGATATCCATCAGTGAATCGGAGCTGATACTATACTGAAGACTTGTCTTTATTAGTATAGTTATGGGAGAAAGTCAATTAATGCAAGGAATGTAAATCAATGCATTACACATTTCAATTGCCCTATATTCCTTCAGAAAAGTGCATGGAAGTGATTCATTAGAACTAAACTCTTCACAAGAAACAGACCAATTCTCTTAGGCTCACTAGGGCATCTCTGCTGGTAAAATTTAAAAAGCAATCAAACTGAATAAGAAGTCCTTTTTGCAGACATTTACATCGGGGAAGAACATGATTCTTGACAATTCAGAGTAAATGAAGTGCAAATTATTCTCTTATAATATATCCCAGAATTGAAGCTTAAATGGTGACTAAAAAAGAATCCACAGTTTAATCAGAAAAATATATTTATTGGTAATTCCCATGAGCTCCTTTTTGATACATTTATATCATAGGATAACAAGTTCATAACTATTGCTAAGTTATAAATATGGAATTTATGCAGAATTTGCATGTATTGAATTTTATTTTGAATTTGCAAGTGTGCCTACATTTGAATATTTATAATATTCCAGAAAAAGCACAGTAGAATGTGCAAGACAGATTTATTTAGTGTAATGCTCTGAAATGTGTCAAAGTCTTCAACACTGTTCTCAGAGGCAAAATGGCAGAAATAACAAATGGGATGCAATAAGACCAACGGAATAATCTGTGAAGTCCAATACCCAGTGAAACTAGAAATGCTCTTTTGCCAATAAATATTTTACTCAAGTTGGACAAATATTTCTGCAAGCTTACAAAGGCATTGTATGAGAAGACGTATACCATCAATTGGATTCTTCATTATGCTTTAATGGAAAAGAGAACATTCCCACCCCTACCTTTTTTTTTTCTAAACTCAGTGACTAAATATCTTCTTTTATTTGTCTCCAAATGTCGATATCGGCTTTTCAGCTGTGAAGCACATTCTTTACACTGTCAAAATAGCTGGTACCTAGAATGGAGTTTCGGTGGAGTTTCAACAGTTTAAGATTATGTACCTCACTGTATATAGTAGCCCCTCAGATACCCGCAGCAGCTGAGGAATGAAGTGGTCTAATCAACTTAATTCAGAATTCCTAAATTTCACTTCTAAGTATATTAGTTAATTTGTAAGTAATTTAATTTCTATTCAACTGGGGGCAATGCTCTTATGAAGGAAAACTGCTCTGCGAGCAGGCTGTCCCAGCAAAGAGGACTCCCTTCCTTTCTTGGATGAGGACAACATGAGCACTAACTGACCGAAGCTCTCAGTTGTGGATGTTTGGAACGAGAGCCCTTCACCAGCCCCAGGACTGGACTCTTTGAGCCAGACCATTAGCTCTGGCATCAGCTGACCTGGAAAGAGGCTCATGAAGATTCAGAGTCTAGGTTATCTTGGGTGGCTCTGGCTGAGCCGAACAAGTCTTATTATTTCCAGTTGTGTACCACTATTAATTTCCTGTTCCATTTCACTTTTATTTTTTTAACGTTTATTTACTTATTTTGAGAGAGGGAGAAAGAGACCAAACAGGGAAGGGGAAGAAAGATGGGGAAGGAGAGAGAAAGAGAATCCCAAGCAAGCCCCATGCTCAACATGGAGCCTTGCGCAAGGCTCGATCCCCAACCCTGGGATCATGACCTGAGCCAAAATCAAGAGTCAGACACTTAACCGACTGAGCCACCCAGGCGCCCTTCCATTTAACTTTTAAACAGAGAAACAACAAGAGCAATCCATTCAAATATCTCTATACTGTACTGAGTGTAAGAGTTCCATGGTGTCTTTAGCATATGATAACAGCCACTCATCAAAAAAAAATCAACTGAGCGGATTCCTCACCTCTGCCTTCCAGTCTGAGAGTTTATTTAGCTGAAACTGCTTTCCTCATTAAGAACTCCCCGGATATCAAGAGGCTAATGAAATAGCCAGCCACGATCTTCAGGAGCCAAAAGGTTGACATGAGTATAATTTACCACAGCCGAAATAAAACACCATTTTTAAAATTGTTAATGTTTACTTTTATTATAAAAGTAATGCATACTCATAAAGGAAGCGCAAAACCTTCAGAGAAGCAGAGTAAGAATAAGTCACTAATGGATCTACTAATATCCTGGTATTTTTCTTTCAATCTTTGTCTTTTACGCTCAGATTCAGAGGGATGGGAAGATGTTTTGTCTCTCTCTCTCTCTCTCTCCCACTCTCTCTCCCTCCCTCTCCCGCTCTCCACCCCTTCTCTCTAACATAGCTGTAGTTAAATGGGTCCATAATTGTCTATCTCTTGTTCCCTTAGCTTTAAATCACTAGCAATTTTCCATACTCTATGAAAGGACATTTAAATGATTTTGTAATAATCCTCCGAGTGGATGCACTGAGATTCCTTGAGCCATTCTCCTCTATGTGGATGTCCAGATTTTTCCAATCTGTTGCACTTATAAAGAACTCCAGTGTACCATTATATCACGTTATACTTCCCCCGCCCGCGGTATTTCTCAACAATTTTAAGTCATTAAGTGTTGGTTTCATATCTGTCTTTCCCTCTCCACGCACATCTGCCCGGTTCCTGACAGTGCCCCCCACACATAGCACAGTGATAGGGGGACTCTCAGTAAATATTTATTGAATTAAAAAGTGAATAAGTAAATAAGTGAGTGAATGAATGAAAACTGTGGGCAGGACTACGGCTCTCAGTAAAATCCCAGGAAAGAAATTATAGGTCAAACAAATAAATATTTTTAACGTTCTCTGTTTATATGATCTAACTTATTTCCAATAGAATCATTCAAATTCACACGCCCACTTACAACGTGTGAGAATTAGGATATTTACCACACCCTTGTGGGACTAAACAGTGTTTCCAAGTCTGTCAACTAGTTGTGGTTCCCGTGCTGTAAATTGTCTGGTCATATTCTTTGTTTTTCTAATCAGTTCGTAGGAGTCCTTTATACAGAAAAGATGTCATCTTTTTGTCAGTTTTATTTGTTGTGCATATTTTCATCAGTCTGACATATGCCTTTCCATTTTGGATACTTTTTGACAGATGAACAGTTCTCGTTTTTATGTAATCATAACTGTCTATCTTTTCCTCTATTCAAGCATCCTTCTCCTTGGCTGAGAGCCCCACATGTGAATTGCAGCTATCATTTAAATAATAACGCCAATTGTGAAATCAGATTAACTGGGTTCACAGACTCCCACATACACAACTAAGCCCTAATCTGCCCCATAGTGGTTTGCCCTTCCCTATAAGCTCTGGCCACTAGACATCTAGGCCACATAGACCAGTCACAGCTCTTCGGTATAGCGCCCTCCAACCCAAACTAGATGCCCTCCTCGAGCTCTGCGATTTGACCCCTGGTGCTACCTCCACTCCAGACATCGAGAAGATGCATCCAGCTGGACTCCACCCTTCATGTCCTTTTGTGTTTTTTACATTCCTTCCACCCAAGTGCTTCTCCTCGTCACCGGGGTTCAACTTCCTCACTACCATTCCAGGACGTCAACAATGAGGCCTCCCCCACCCACCTCCTTCACCCTTCCCCGACCGTGACCTTCTCGGTTCTGGCCAGCCCTGGCTAGGTGAGGCTGCCGAACCTCATGATGCCAGAAGGATGCCATGCCCACCCACAATGCCTCTTTTCTTCTAAATACAACCCACTCATTCCCAGACGCCTTCCTGAATACATCTCTCCTGTTTCGGGCCTGTTCCTCATTACTCAGGAAGGAATGGGCCTGAGAAAGCGTCTTGGTTAAACCTCCCATTCTACGGGGGTGGGGGGGGGGGTGGACCTGCTCCAAATGACAAGCCCTCCCCCACCCCACCCCCAACTCTGACCTGTCTGTACTACACAGTTCTGCACTTTACCCTCTAATCTTTACGGACTTGGGGCTAAAGATGGTGGCCTTGGCTTTTCAGCCTTTGTCTTGGCTCTAATTTCCCCCAACTGCTAGCACTGTGCAGAGGTCATGATACTTCACAGTTTGCTGATTAGACATCAACTTTCACATAAACGGATGGACTTTTCTCCACGTTTTGCTATATTCCTGCGAAGGTGTGCCATTTTAAAGACATTCCAGATATTCAAATCGTTTCCAAACAAAATCCCCCTCCTTTATTAAATGTCTAAACTCCCAAATTATTTCGTTCTATTGTAAGCTCTGCGACAGCAAGAATGACGTGCCTTCCCTGGAAGATAATGGGCAGTTTCACAAAATTTTGCGTAATGAATAACGATGGAAAAGATGACTAATCGTTCGTGTCACCTCCCACTACCGAAGTTGACGACAGGTATCTGTAAAAGGCAAAGCGCTAACATTCTTCTTGCCACACGGCACCACTGATCGAAAATTACGGTTAAGAAATGCTCACCCCGAAGAGCCCTTTTTTTTTTAGCCTGAGGAGGGAAGAGTTTTGTCGGGACTCCGACAACATGACTGCCGTCCACGCCACGACACGTGTGATACCGAGCTTCTCCCCTTCTCCTGCGAAGGAGGTGGGAGGCTCTGACAGGTCTTTTCAAAGGCAGCTGAAGAAATGCATGCTCGCCCCCTCGCCCCATACCTGGCACCCGAAGGCCCCGCGTGTCATCCCGCCTCACCGCAGGATCCAGAACGGGAAGGAGTGGGAGCCTGGGCACGTGAGGCATGAGTAGGCACAGGCACCACGGAGTTCTTGCTAAGACGCGGCTCTTTCCAAACAGAGCCACCTTTTTGAAGGAAACGGAAAGCGAAAGAAAGCTTTTCTCCCTGTAAGTGCCTCTCAGTCTTCTCCTGTCAGTGATGCCCTACTGGATTTTAGATGACAGTTCATTACTCTTCCGTACAGCCCCTGCAAGATTCAGAGACACTTAGAAGTCGAGGATGCAAGAGGAAAATCGCGATCGGATTCTTTGACTTGCACCAGCCACAGCGTCTGATCTGTGCCCCTGCACCCTCCCGCCGCCCCGTGTGTGCCAGCCGCCACGGTACCTGGCAGAGAAAAATGAGGCCATCGCACGTTCCCTGTGCCCAGTTCTGAATTCCTCCCACAGACTAAGTGGTGCACTGGAGTTGGCTACAGACAGAGGGGATTTGGCCTGAGAAGAGCCTGCAGAATTCGGGAGTCTTAACAGCTGGGAAGCAAGAATGCTCTGGTGCATTTTCAAAAAAAAAGGTCTTAGAAATTCTAGAATGAGCGGGACCCTTCTCTGACCCCAAACAACATATTGGCAGACAGATGCATGAAATGCAATTTCTAGTCGTTTCTTTTTGTTTCTTTTTTTCTTTTTGAGAACTATTATTCTCAATAAACAACTTGAGCCTTTTGCCAGCCACGCATTCTCTTTGTCCTCGCCAGGCAGCGTGCTCACAGCCGTTCCCATATCACGCAAGCACCCTGCCATCCGCCGAGGCAGGGAAGCACAGCACAAGTAGCAGTGGGAGTGGGATTCAGGGTCCCGGCCCGCGGGCACGATGGCCCCTCCCCCCTCCCCACCCCCTTAATGTGGATAGATGGTTGCGAGTCAGAAAGTGGCCCTCGTTGCTGCTGAGCTAAAAGCCTCAGGGAGCTACAAATCTGTTCTCCTCCCAACGGGTGCGGCGACCCTGCTCCAATCACTCGTCCAAACTCACACATGTAACGTTACCGAAAACGGCGATGATGTCGGTGACAATGGTATCGGTTACCATCTACCCAGCGTTCACTCCATGGGCGTGACTAACATGAAGTCCCTCACCGTGTTTGCGCCAATCCCCTGCTCATCAAGACACGGCCAACAGAGCAGGCAGAATTGGAAGAAGATTCCCACTGTGCCACTAAAGAGCTCCATGACCTTGGGAAAGTCCTTCACCCGCTTTGGCTTCACGCTCATCTGACAAACGGGGATACTTTTGCCCACTCTGCCCCCTTCCCAAAGACACTGCAAGTTTACAGTGACATGCCAGAGATTAAGGGATGTGAAAGGTCCATCAGAGTGCGACGCACTCTCCATACGTGAGGCTTGGACAGGCCCCGGTCCAAGGTCACACAGCTGGTTCGTGGCGGGCCTGAAGCTGAAGCCCAGGTGTCGGGACTCCCAGGCCAAACAGACAGAGCTGCTGTTCTCCTCAGTTCAGGGGAGCACAGAGACCAGCAGCTGGCACAGAAGAGCACTCCACACAGGAAGTCCTCATGGCTGACTCTCATCTCCTGAGACCAGCTCTTCACCCCCACGCATCACTGCTGCCCGTGTCTAAATTTTCATCACACACACACAGACACACACACACACACACACACACACACACACACACTCTCACTCACACACTCACGCATACCTTCCCTCTTGGAGATTATCAGAACTCACTGAACTGGTCCTGAAGGCAGGGATGTACCAACACCTTGGGAAATGCTGGAACCCTCGAGCTATCCCTATTCTTTAAGATGAAGATTTCTGGAAGTGGGTAGGAATCAGTGAAGTAAAAAGGTGCCCTTGGGGTAGCAGTGTGTTTCTCTAACAAATTTTATTTAATTTGTGCAAATATTGTGAGAGCCAATAACTCTCTTTAAAAAGTGGTTCCTCTTTAATTAGACTAGATGGCACTGTGGTATCACCCTTTCTACGACCAAGAAAATCTCATTTCATTCAGATAATTTTGCTTCGATTTGGGACAATCCCAGAGGGTGAACCCTCCCCTTGAGGGGTCTGGTTATCTTACGGAAAACTTCTGAAGGAAAATTTCTGAAGGGATCTGCCAGAGGACAGTGGCTACCAAAAAAAAGATATAATCCGGACCACATCTGAAAGGTGCGCTTAGAGATCATGTCACACCCTGACCTACATGTCCAAAAGGATTTCAAA
The DNA here is from genome assembly GCF_046562875.1 of Panthera onca. Classification (NCBI taxonomy): domain Eukaryota; kingdom Metazoa; phylum Chordata; class Mammalia; order Carnivora; family Felidae; genus Panthera; species Panthera onca. The sequence goes on along the minus strand of NC_138357.1, from coordinate 19,588,074 downwards.
AGGCACATGTGCCCCGTGGAGCTCTAGACAGAACCATGGCTTCCATAGTGGCCAAGACCTCATTTCTACTTCTCAGGATATAGTCATGGCTGTGGGATTCTATTTTTGCTCTAAAGAGCTTTTTTTTTTTTTTTTTTTTAAATATCACCACCCCTCACTACACCTACAAGCTCCACCAGCAAGTGAGATTATTTTCGATATTGCCAAATTGTTTGGGATCTTCTTGAACACCAGAATCCTATGGTGGCAATGACTTACACAACTCCCACAATGGACTGAGGTGGCAACCTTCCTGGAACCAAGGTTTGCTTAGGATTGAAAAAAAAAAAAACAAAACAAAACAAAACAAAACAAAACAAAATCTGTTAGGCCTGTTAAGGCAGTGAAAGTTCAACGGATTCTTCCAGAATCCCAGCATTCAAGAAACGACACTGTAGCCTGAGGAAAGGGAGAATGAAGCGGGGTGAGGTCTCTTCAAAATTCAATGGTGACCAGAAAGTCAGAGGGCTCCATTTGCCTGCATCTAGAAAAAAGAAACTGCACTGGCTGTTGCATTGCAAGAGTGTCTGCAAAGCACCTACTTGGAGTACCCTGCTTGGGGGGTTGGGGAGGCAGGAGTGGGAGCTGGGAGCCTCCCAGGTACACAGCTAATGTAAACAGCAGCCTGGAGTGCCCCCCCCCCACCCGTGATGCCTGATGGGGAGGCAGAGAGCACAGCCTTGTCCCCACCTGCCCAAAGACCCCATCCAGGGCCCCCCTGGCAACTAGACTCACCCAGTCCAGTCCCTGGGCTCCCTGCCCCAGCCCAGATCTGTTTTGGGGACAGTGGCAGAATGCGACCCCTGGCCAGAGCAACTCCAGCCCAACCTGCCCTTCTTCCTCTCCCGCTTTTATGGCACTCCATGACCTCCAGCAACTGGGCATCGCGGCTGGATGGAGGAAAATGCCCTAGCTTCAAAAGCAATTGGCTACAGACTTCATAAATCACCTTTTTCCGCATCAGACCCGGTTCCCAGCACGTGGGCTGCCGGCCCCCCACGCTGGGGCTCGGGATCTGTACATCTGGAGGGGTTCTTCAAGACTGAACCCCACGTGGGGTCAGGGAAGAGTCCCAGCTCGCCCTTCGGCACGCACGGTGCCCCCTCACTCTCAAAGCGCTGCGGGTGCCTCCAGTGCAGCCAGTAGCGAGGGGCGCAACCTGGGTACCACCAGCCCTCCCCGGTGTCCCCGGACAGCGGCAGAGGGTCACCCAATCGCCCGGGAAGAGCAGAGCCAGAGGAGACAAAGGAGGAGAGTGGCCGAAGTCAAGCAAAAAGAGAAAAACCAGAAAGAGTAAAAGAGAAAGAACGAGCAGCAAAGTGAGGAAGAGGGAAAGTGCAAGAGCCAGGGCCAGGAGCCGACGAGATCAGGAGCAAGAGAAAGAAGGGCAAATAGAGGAAGTGAGAGAAGCAGTGGGGGAGAATGCGGAGCGGGAAAAGGACGAGAGGGCAGAAAGGAGGCTTTGGGACCGGGGCGCAGAGAAAAGAAGAGAAAGAAGAGGAGGCACTCAGGGACGCCACACACAGAGACCGGTTCTTCCCGCCGCTCCGGTGCGGAGTCCGCGTGCGGTACCCTGTCCCGGCGGCGGCCGAGGGGCGCTCGTTAGGGGCCTCCCGGCCGCTCACCCCGCACGCCCTCCGGGCCCCGGAGCAGGCCAACCCGCCCACAGACCGACTAGCCGTCCCGAGCCGCAGCGGGCGGGCTTTCTGCGGCCGCCACGGCGCCGCGAGCGTGCGCGCCAAGGAGTCTGGCGCCCGCCCAGCCCGGCGCACCCGCCCGGCCCCCGAGGTGCGCACAGGGGCGCCGGCAGCGGTCAGCAGCGCGTCCCCGCCCTCCGCCCGCCGGGGCCCACGTCGGCTCCCGCGCTCCAGTGGCCTGCTCCGCCGCGGCCGCGCACTCACCTGGACGGTCGCAGTCTGGCGTCGCGCTTGCCGTCCACCACGGCGGGCACGCAGCTGGTGAGCTCGGTCCAGTCGGCGTGCAGCCCGCAGCTCCAGCCCGTGGAGAACCTGGAGAAGAGCCAGGTCTCCCGCTTACCCGGCCGGTGGCAAGTGCATTTCTTCTGCCCCACGCGGCACTCGCAAGGCTGCTCCAGCTGGATGTTGCGCACCAGGTGGCGGCCGAAAGTGGTGCCCCCGGTCTTCTGAATGTGCAGGAACACGATCAGGTCATCGCCCTTGATGTCGAAGTCTACCTTGCGCAGGAGGTCGCCGCGGCTGAAATTGTAACGGGGCACGAACCTGGCGGAGCTCTCATCCTCCGAGCGGTACGGGTCCGGCATCGGGGAGCTGAACGCCTGCAGGCGGAGGAGCTGGCATTCTGTGCCGGGGCACACGTACTGGAGGACGATCACGGCAAATAGGAAGAGCATCACCAAAGCCAGCAGCAGCTTGTTGGATTTCTCATCCATGTTCCCGACGCTGGGGGAAACCCAAGCTCGTTACGTCAGTCCCGCAGCTCAGCCCGCGCTCGCCGTGCGCCCGCACCGCCTCCTCCCCCCCGGCGCCGCCGTTGCGCCCCTTTCCCCCTCCCCTCCACACCGAGTACTCCACGGCGGCGGCGGCGGCGGCGGCGGCGCCCTTCCCCGCTTCCTTCCTTCCCGGCAGGCTCAGCGCTGTGGCTCCTGCCGCACACCCCCCTCCCCCCGACTCCTTCCCGCTGGCCGCCTGCCCTCTCCCCCCGCCGGAGCTCTCCGGAGCCGTGTCGCGGGGTCTCGTACCCGCGGGACGCCGCTCGCCTCGGTCGCCCCACTCCCCAACTCCCACCCCCGGGCCGAGCCCCCGCACGTCTCGCTCCGCTCACGGTGGCTCCCATCCCCATCCCGCTTCGCCCACAGGACTCTCCCCGGTGCCTGTGCCCCCAGTCCCCTGGGCGCGCACGCCGCCGCCTCCCCGCCCGCCCGACTCGCGGGGCTCCCTCGCCGCGCGCCCCGAAGCCCCGCACTGGCCCGCGCCCGCTCGCCCACCTTGGCGGCCGCCTCGAGCGAGCCCCGCGCCCGGCGTTCGGGGTTCCCCCGGGGGGACGAGTCCGCCGGCGGCCCGACTCGCGAGCGGAGACGCTGCGCAGCCGGTGCCCGCGGAACGGCGGGGAAGGAGCCGCAGCGTGACCGAACGCGCGCCGCGCCCCTCCGGAGCCCCCCAGCCCGGCCGCCGCCGGCCGGCTGGAACTTTGCTCCCTGCCCTCCCCTCGCGGCTGCCTTCCCTCCCCGCGCGGCTCCCGCGCGCCCCGAGCCGGGCGCGCGAGTCCCGCTTTCGCCTAAAACGTACCTGGCTAGGGGGCCGAAAATCTTGGAGAAGATCGCGCCGAGCACGTGCTTCAGCGAGTGGCCCAGGGCGGCCAGGCCCCGAGTGAGCAGGGCCCGGCAGAGGGAGCCCAGGTCCCAGCGTCTCCTGAGGTCGTGCATCCGCCTGCGGCGGCTTCGGGGCAGCAGCGCGAAGAGAGAGGTGCGCGCGGCTCCCGCCAGGGAGGAAGACGCCTTTGGGGGCTCGTCCAGGAGCGGCTGGGAGTTGAAGCCGCGAGACACACCCCTAGGAGGGCCCGCGAGGACTGAGGCGGCGACTGATCCGGGCCGGCTCGCTGCCAATTCGGCCTCTACTCTGGAATGCCGGCGGGGACAGGTGGTGCGGGCGGGCGCTCTTCGCTCCGGTTGCAGCGGCGGCCCGAGCGCCCGGGCTGCACACGCAGGCAGTGCCATTCCCCCCTTCAGGCAACTCAGGGTACTAAGGATCAGCAGCGAGCTTGAATTTATGTAATAATGCCTCACGCCTAAGAGCTCAAGCCACTTCACGAGCAGAGGACCTGGGTTTTCTCCTATCTTGGGGAACGGAGGTCACTCCAGTGAGCGCATCACTCCACTTTGGCTGGTAATTTCAACCGCCCCTAAAATAGCAAAGGCGCAAATTGGACCTTTTCCCTCTCTCTTTGCCAATTTCCATTCTCCAGCGGAAGCGGGGGCATTTTCTGAAAAGGTAAGTCAGCATGAAGGAAAAGCATGACCAAAAAAAAAAAAAAAAAAAAAAAAACAAAAAAAAACAAAAAACCGTTACAGGATGGGAATCTGAGCGTTTGCAGAGCAGAGACTCACCCTTACTCCTCTTTTCTTGCCGAACCCCCGGCATCCAGCCCCGTGCCTACAGGAAGGCTTCATTCCTATGAGGTTTATTGAAGGAAAGGTACATGGCTCAATCCTACATCAGAGTGGGGCCGTCTAATCCAAGGCAATGTGATAAATGAGGAAACTGAGGCCCAGAGAGGGAAAGACACTTGCCCAAGGTCACACAGCAGAGCCTCAGGGTTTGGAGCCAAAAAACCAGGCACTATCCAGCCCATTTCCTGACACTGACACCACCTCCTCTAATAAATAAGTACAGACCATTCCCCAAACCCTGGTGTTCAAAGGTTCTTTTTGGCCGCAAGGACCGCAAATGTAAGGATTCGCAAGGAAAGAGGAGATGTCCTTTCAGGACAAGGTCCCCAGGAACTCAGGACTCAGACTGTTCCTATCTGATTGATCAGGTACATCAGAAACTGATGTTTCTGTGATCAAATGCCCACTCTGTCTAGTCCCACTGCTGAAGGGACCTGGGAGGCAGCAGTGTTTCGGAGCGTCGCTGTCGGGGCTGAGGTAGGGGGGATAGTGAGGTGAGTATGGGAATAGGGTCAAGTCCCACCAGGGACAGGCTCTCCCAGTATCTCTGTCAGAATATCTGATCCCTCTGTGCAGCAGCAAAACAGCAAGCACTGGTCTGAGAATTATCACTTCCTTGCTGGGCAGCCCTGAGATAATCACTTGCCCCTCCTAAGCCTCAGTTTCTGCTTCTGTAAAATCAGACTAATTCCTCCTTTTTAACCATCTGGGTAACTGTGAGGATGACCTTTGGGGCAATTTTACCTGCTGTGTTTACCTGCTGCTCTAAGCTCGGATGTGCCCACGGAATCACAGGCCAATTAAGGAAAGGGTCCTTCTCAGACTATCTCAGAGCTGTGCCCCCTACCCATGCCCACCCCCGTACTTCCCCAGTCCTGGCTGGACTTCCATGTGCCCCCAAACCTACTGGGGACAGTGAGGGACCCTTTGCCCGGCTCCAGGCATGAGGGATTTGGGGGGGAATCTTGCATTTCAGGCATCCTACCTGTCCCAGGGCTCCAGGGGGACACGCTGACTTGTATACGGAGCCAGATGCAGCAGCTTACAAGGTAGACATCTTGGCTTCCCAAGAGCTCCCCTGCTGCCCCCGCTCAGGCTTGTGGGACATGCCTGCTCCCCCTGAGGATGGGTGTGGACTTGAGCCCCGGGGGAGTGCGAAACCCCGGGAGTGGCCCAGGAGCTTGGCTTGCTGGCTGTCCCTTCCTTCTCCTTGGCCACCTACAACAGTCAGCCTCTTTAGTCCAGCAGGTGGCTCTCCTCGTGATGCCATATGATGAACCCTCTGCCATCGCACTATTATAATGGCATTCTTTGGATCCCCAGGAAAACAATTCTGAAATGGATGGGTCACACATTCATGCCTCCAGCAACTAATTGGAGTTTCTGGGATTGGAACAGGGTAAAGTGCCTTGGGTAGAGATGCGGGGAGGGCAGGTAACCGGTCACAGGGAGGGGGGAGTGGAATCAGGATTTACTCTTTCAGATCATGCAAAGGAACACACGCACACATGCGTGTGCACACATACACGCACACACTTACAGTCTGACTCTCAGAGAAAGAGGCAGGCAGATGGGTAGTCGCAGAACAAAAGAAGGGCCAGTTTGGGGCTATAAAGCCCAGTTTCTGAGATCCAGTATGAATGCATACAACAGCTTCCTGGAGGATATTTGCATTTACAAGCCTTTCCTCCACCCACCTCATGCTGTAAGAAAAAGAAATCAGTCTCTCTGGTGGATTTCACACATCAGGGCTCCTAGAAGTGGAAGGAAGTGTCTTTGAGGGGAGCAGGGGGCCCCACAAATCTCAGAGGGCCCTTCCTGGGGTGAAGAGGCGGTGTCTGAGCCATGTTCCGCTGAGGCCAGGCCTGGCCTCGGCAGGAAGTTCCAAGACCTCTCGCAGTCCAGGGCTGGACCCACCTCCCAGGAGCCGGTTCCTCTCAGGAACTGAATAACAAAGATCCTTATATTGCTCCGCTGGAAGCAGCCCTATTTTGGAGCTGGGGAGGGGGAAGGGGGAAAGACCTGGCTGCCTTATCAGGTCTTTGGTTTTGCATCTCCTTATTTCTTAGACCAGCCTGAGTTTCTACGTGTGTGCATATATTTGGGATTCAATACTTGGAAGGTGCGGAGGACTCTGCAGTCTGAGCAGGGCTTCTGTTTGTCTCCGCAGCGTGCTTGGCTTTTCATCATTTTTCCAGAACCATCCTTCCACGGTTTCCACAAAACTCTGATGATTCTGAGAGCATAAAGGTCAGCCCGGCTTGCATACTAAGCAGGACACTTCCAGACATGCGTTTGGTGGCTGGAGTTGGTGAGGGCAGCGGGGATAGTTAGAAGAACATCGGCCCCGGGAGTCCAGAGGTCTGGGTTCTTGTCTCAACTCGGCCACTAACGAGTGAGGAAGCCACTTGCTGTCTCTCAGACTCAGCTCCCTGGTTGTAAGAAGGCAAAGTTGATGTGGTGATTCAAAGGCACTTTTCGGACTCTGAATTCTAAGGCACGTGATTTCTTGTCTTCCTCAAGGGCCAAAGTGCTTCCAAACCCTCAGCGCCTCATCTCAAGGGAAAGCCATAGGCCTGGTCCTTGATGATGTGAGTCTGTGACGCTCACATTGTTAGGTCCCACCAGGCAATCAGCAGCTGGACTTATTCCGGGCCTCTGTTATAGGGGTGACAGCAGGGTCCCCTGTTCAAATTAGAACAGAAATAGTGAAAATGTAATGTCAAAGAAAGTGCTGGCACTCTTTTTTTTTTTTTTTTTTTTTTAATTTTTTTTTTTTAATGTTTTTTATTTATTTTTGAGACAGAGAGAGACAGAGCATGAACGGGGGAGGGGCAGAGAGAGAGGGAGACACAGAATCGGAAGCAGGCTCCAGGCTCTGAGCCATCAGCCCAGAGCCCAACGCGGGGCTCGAACTCACGGACCGCGAGATCGTGACCTGAGCCGAAGTCGGACTCTTAACCGACTGAGCCACCCAGGCGCCCCCTGGCACTCTTGATAGAAAGCATAAAACACTAAGGAAATCTAAGGAAATGCACTTCCCCTTATCCTGAGCGTTCTCTTCTGCCCTGTCTTTCCAGCTGTCTCTCGTTTTTTAAAAAACGTTCATACCCTCAATAATAGGCGATTTTTGTCACAAAGATTGAAGGCATGCAAACTATGAAGTCAGTTCGTTTCACTCCAAAACTTGAGTGAGCAGTAGTACTTAATGAAAGTGCCGTTCTGGAGGGCGCCTGGGTGGCTCAGTGGGTTGAGCGTCCGACTGCGGCTCGGGTCAGGATCTGAAGGTTTGTGAGTTCGAGCCCGGCATCGGGCTCTGTGCTGACAGCTCGGAGCCTGGAGCCTGCTTCGGATTCTGTGTCTCCCTCTCTCTCTGCCCCTCCTCTGCTTGTGCTCGGTCTCTCTCTCAAAAATAAATAAATGTTAAAAAAAAAAAAAAAAGAAAGTGCTGTTCTGAAATTTAGCTCTAATATTATAAACAGGTTGGGTGTGTTGGATACATCACTGTCAACATCCAGCCAATTTCCCCCGACAAAACACTGCGTTTTGTTTATTAGCCTTACAGACCACGGGGCTCGAGGAATGAAAGAAGAGGAGAATGTGCCATGTAGGCATTCGGGGTGCGACGTGAATGCATGCCGCAGAGGCGAGATGAGCCCTGGCCGGGGGTCATAGTGGACGTGGAACGTGCAGACCAACAACTGCCCATGTCCTGAGGAGGGATCTCCACTATTTCACTAACTGGTAGATTCCCCCTTCTCGCTGCTGGGACAGTCGGTCGTACAGGCAGGGCCTTTACAGCTATGGAATCCAGGGCTTGGCAGCCACAGGTGACAGGCTCAACTCACCTCCTCAGACACTCACCTTCTTTGCGCCTCAGTTTGCACTCATAAAATAGCCTGACCGGGTACCTTCAGAATGCTGCTTAAGAGGAATGCAATCTCAAAAGACTTTTGTTGTTGTTGTTGTTGTTGTTGTTGTTGTTGTTTAACAAGGAAAGAACAGAGGTTTGGAGAGGATATCACCCTGGGATTTAATCAGGCCCTCAGTTTTCTCATCCAGGAAAATGGGACCAGTGACAGCCACCTCACTGGATTGTCATCGACTGAGAGCACGGGGTCTAGTTTTAGGAAAAGTAGATCTTCAGGAAATGTTCCTTTCCCTTTCCTTTTTAATTCTGAGTATCTGTGGTCTGAGCTCTTATGTTTTCCACAATAGAAACATACATATATTTAATGGCTGGCCATGGGGGCAGGTGATAGGCCTAATTGTGACCCAGGCTGGTTTTGCCACCCCATCCCATTTATTTATATGCTCCTTTTTTCTTACCCTACCTCTCTGTACGTCTTCAGTGCTCTCCTGGCCTGTATCCCATGGAGGAGGAAAACCTCTGATCCATTTAATCATACTGAAGATTAAAACATGGACTCAAGACCCCTAACAGGAGACACTCACAAGGAAGAGGAAGACAGCCCTAATGAATGATCCCTCCAGTGAGATGCCATGAACTACATAGTAAGGGATACTATGTACAGTCCACCCTCGAACGCCATGAGGGTTAGAGGCGCTGACCTCATGCAGAGTCAAAAATCCACAAATAACATTTAACTTGCCCCAAACTTGACTACTAAAAGCCTACTGTCGACCAGAAGCCTCACCAATAACATAAACACTTGATTAACACATATGTTGTATGTTATATGTATTTTTTTTTAAAGATTTTTATTTTTTTAAGTAATCTCTACACCCAACTCGGGGCTTCAACTCACAACCCCAAGACCAAGAGTCACATGCTCCTCCGACTGAGCTAGCCAGGCACCCGTCATATGCGTTACACTGTATTCGTACAACAAATTAAGCAAGACAAAAGAAAATGTCATTCAGAAAGTCATACGGAAGAGAAAATATATTTACTGTACTGTACTGTAAAAAATTTGCCGGGGCACCTGGGTGGCTCAGTCGGTTGAGTGACCAACTCTTGATTTTGGCTCAGGTCATGATCTCATGGTTTCATGAGTTCGAGCCCCCACATCAGGCTCCGTGCTAATAGCGTGGAGCCTTCTTGGGATTCTCTTTCTCTCCGCCCCCCCTGCCTCTCTCTCTTTCTCTCTCAAAATAAGTAAGTAAATAAATAAATAAGTAAATAAGTAAATAAATAAATAAATAAATAAAAACTTTTTTCCAATGTGCATGTAAGTGGACTGGCACAGTTCAAACCCATGTTGCTCTAGGGCCAGCTGTCTAACAGGGCGGGGAGAGATGCTTGGGATGCTGAGGTGGAGAGGAGAAGCGGGTTGTACTCGCTTTGTTCCACTCTACACTACTGACACCAGTGTTTAGCTCCCTGCCCTTCAAAACTTAACGGTGGATCTGGCCAGAGCAGTTTGGATGTGATCAGCTGGTCGAACCACAGCAGTCAGCTTGAAAACCAAGTCAGTTTTGGGTTCACCCTGCAGGTGGCAGAGGGGGGCAAGGGCATCCACCCCCGGAACCCTGGGCTGTCAGCACCAGGTAACGGTGGCAGAGTAGGAAAGATGCCGAGCTGGGTGCAAAGAGAACAATGTCTGTCTGAGTCCCAGTTCTGCCGCTAGCTCGCTGTGTGACCTGGCGCTACTTGCTTGATGTCTCTGGGATTTTAGTTGCTGACCTTGGTAAGATGAGAGGCTGCACTCAATGACCCTGGAGGCCCATCCAGCCGGAGCTTTCTGTGATCCAAGCTGTGCTAGCTCATGAGAAGTGCTGGGGAGGGACCCCGCCCTCTAGCCTTCTTGTTGGCACAAATGCACTACCAGAGATGATCCCGAAGCTAGTAGCTGAGTCGAAAAAAGCAGGACATAAGGGCGCCTAGGTGGCTCAGTCGGGTAGACGTCTGACTCTTGGTTTCGGCTCAGGTCATGATCTCATGGTTTTGTGAGTTCGAGTCCCACATCGGGCTCTGTGCTGGTGGTATCGAGCCTGCTTGGGATTCTCTCTCTCTCCCTCTTTCTCTGCCCCTCCCCAACTCACACTGTCTCTGTCTCTCTCAAAAATAAATAAACTTTAAAAAAAAAGCAGGACTTAAATGAGAGGCAAACTTCTTTAGATGGAAAGGGTGAGACAGAAAGGTGCAAGTAAGCTTTCTGGGCTTCTACTGACTAGGAAGATAAAGTCAAAACCGAAAGATCGGGGGACAGTGTCAAAACTGACTTCAGGTGACACAAAAGCCCTAGGTAGGTTTTAATAATGATCATTTAAAAAGCAAGAATAGCATTGTCTGACCCTCAGTCTCCCACTTGTTTTTGTACTCTGGGGTCTTGGTAAGAGAAGCACAGGCCCATTGCTGAGCTCCTGGCTGATCCCCTTGGGAGTTTTGAAGAATAAAATAAAGAGCTAAAAATTATATCTCAGACCGACGTGAAGGATTTGGAGGAAGCTAGCCTCGAGGCCAATGTTGCTCCCAGGAAGGGCATTTCTTTGTCATTCAAACAGCTTTGACAGGGAATAACCCAGGAAAAAAGAAAATTAGTTTAGAGAAATCATACATGTCACAGACTAAATGAAAATTAATTTTTAATAAGAGAGAGCCAGACTAGAGGCTACAGAAGCCCTGAGACTGGGCTCGATAACGAAATCTGGAAAAGGCCTTGCTTTGTACGCACATATTTTCAAAATCTACGTTTCACCAAATAGCGTCAAAATGCAGAAAGCTACACTAGAGCAGCCTGGGGAGGAGGCAGGACCTCGGTAAAACACACTTTGCACATTCATCTCCACTGAAGAAAGCCGCCTTTATGGCTGTCATCTTATAGAAACTTTAGCTGAGGCAGAAGGGCAACGTGCAAATCCCCAATGAAAAGAGACAAAATGTGGTCGGTATGGCCGAATGAAGAGTTAGAAACAGAACGGGGTGGTTGAGAGGAGGGCAACACGTTGTCAAGGATGCTAGCTCCGGCGCTGTGCACAGTGATCAGGGATGGCCATGGCAACGTCTCCTGGAGGTTGACCCCCAAATGCCTAGCAACCAGTGCAAAGAACGGCTCCCATACTGAACACCTAGTATGTGTCAGGCACTTGACCAAACACTTTGCAGACCCTCCCTCAAGTAACACTCCCAGCAACCCAGCGAGGTAGTTACTTCGGCAGTATGGTTTTTTTTTTCCTTTAACATTTATTTATTATTGAGAGAGAGACACGGAGCATGAGCAGGGGAGGGATAAAGAGAGGGGGAGACACAGAATCTGAAACAGGTTCCAGGCTCCGAGCTGTCAACACAGAGCCCGACACGGGGCTCGAACTCACAGACCACGAGATCATGACCTGAGCCGAAGTCGGTCACTTAACCGACTGAGCCACCCAGGCGCCCCTTCTGGGGTACGTATTTTACCGGTAGGCAAACCGGGGTTCGGAGTTACAGCCACACAGCTAGGAAGTCATAGAGCTGGGACTCGAACCCAAATCTGTCTAACCTCACAGGCTGTGATAGTGCCGTGCACTGATGATCCTCAGCCAGCTCCGGGAGATCCGGGCATGAGCAAGAGAGTAGGAGACATCCTGTCCCAAAATGAATTTCAAGAGACTCAGAGGATCCTCATCCTAGGCAGGAGAGCTGGGCAGAGAAAGGTTGTGGCACGTATGCCTGTCTGCACATGCGTGTGTGCACCTGCACGTCCTCTGAGGGCACTGAGGGAGACTGAGGGCGAGCGCCCAGAGCCTGAACGTTTTCAGTAAAGGGGAAGCAGAGGTGGAGATACTGCTGACTGGGCAACTCAATACATCCACAACCTTGGGATTTCACCCACATCATCTGATGTTATTTTTTGGAAATGTCGTAAGCAACTTTGTCTACTCCACTAAGGAATAACTTTCTGGAAGGCTGGAACCTCGGCTGCTTCTTCTTCTTCTTCTTCTTCTTCTTCTTCTTCTTTTTTAAATTCCCATAGTGTTCAATAACAATCATATTTGGTCTAAGGCTTCTCAGTTTACCAAATAACTTTCACAGACCCTGCCTGGACCTTCCCAACAACTCGGCGAGGCAGCTGTCATTGCCGTCACTTTATATATGACGAAATGGAGTCTCTCAGAGCTGAAGGGACTCGGCCAAGGGCACACAGCTTGCGTGGAGTTGCCTCTGCCGACGACTCCCTTAATTCCCCCCTCCCCCCGCCAGCACCCATGCCAACATGGGGCGATGGCAACACCTCACAAAGGATCTGGCCCAGGGTAGGTGCTCAAGAGATACGAGCTTTCCCCTTACCGGACAATTTATGACCCAAAATGGTGCTGTCTACCCACCGATTATATCCCACCAGGTACCCCAGTGTCTCCGACAGACATATCGTCCACGTTCTCAGAGAACGGGCCATCAGAGCACGGTACAGTCTGTGTCAACATCCACAACCCTGTTGGAGAACAAACAGGTGATTTTTTAGTCCAAGTCGGTAAGCTGCTTTTTGCAGGGAGAAGAGAGAGCAGGATAGACACAGCTCAAGTAAAATAAAAGACACGGCATTTCAGCCTAAACGTTTCTGTAGTTCCACGATCCTGCCAACGGTGTGGTGGCAAGTCGAGGCAGAAACTGACATTTGGCGTTCCAGAGTCTTCTGGAAGAGAACCAGACAATGAATTACCAAATGAACAGTTTCTGGTCCTCTGGTGGAGGACAAATCTTCGGCCAGCTGAGATGCCAGGATGCTGTGGCAAACTAAGAACGAGGACAGCAAGAGCAATTATTTGCCAGGACGGTGCAAGTGCAGAATGCAGGACAAGACCGTTTTTTTGTTGTTGTTGTTGTTTGCAATCTGGAAATACGGCTAGATGTGATTTATCATCTATTCATATGCTCACACCATGACATCCTAGACGGAGACATTTTATGTTGCATCTCAACTGAAAGTCTTTTTTTAATTTTTTAATGTTTATTTATTTTGAGAGAGAGAGAGAGAGAGAGAGAGAGAGAGAGAGAGAGAGCGTGAATGGGGGAGGGGCAGGTAGAGAAAAAGACACAGAATCCAAAGCAGGTTCCAGTTTCCGAGCTGTCAGCGCACAGCCCAACGTGGGGCGAGAACCCATGAACTGTGAGATCATGACCTGAGCAGAAGTCGGATGCTTAACTGACTGAGCCACCCAGGCGTCCCTAAAAAATTCTTTCTTCTACAGTAAATTTGTCAAAAACTCATTAAGCTGATACAGCCAAATTTCATCAACCGATGAGGGAGAATTACTAAGATATAAAAAAATTCACCATGAAGACGTTATTTTATTCTCCATATTCTCCCAACCTCTTTTGTGCTCTATCATACACTAGAGTTTGCAGTCTAATCCTCATGGAAGAACTGAAGGTAGAACATTCAGGCTGAATTGTGCACACACCAACCCCCTTCGTACCTCCAAACCAGATCTAAGATGAGAAGGCGGAGGTCCCTCTTAGGAATGTTTACGGACTCTTCTTCATGTAAAGTAATATAAGAACTCCCCAAAGGCCAAAGCACCAGAGTGCTCCGAGCAGGTCTTTTTCCTTCCATCCCCTTCCCCGGAAGTCAGCTTTGAAGACTCCCGGTCAGGTGTCGGGCTCCCTCTCTCCTGTATTCAGTGAGTTCCCAGTCGAGTCCAGGCTCGGAATCAGCTGCCTCCATTTTAAGTCTTTTGCAATTCGATGGATGGCTTGGCCCTTATGCCTTGAGGATTGGAATCTTCTGTGCAGGAATTGGATTTCACTTTCTATGTATACAGTGCTTGCATCGAGGTTATTAGTATAGTCTATACACGGGGATCATATTGACAGCAAGCTGGAATCCACATAATAAAGTCTGTGGCTTGGAGCGAGGCTGAGCCAAGCCCCCAGGAAGACACTGAATCACCCTAAGCAGGCAGCCACCCTTGGGGAACTTTGAGAAGTGTCCAAGCCAACTCTGGGACACAGCATCTTCCTTTCTCTGTCAACCCCTGTCTCCTAGACTGCCCACCCATGCCTGAAAGTGCCCTGCACCATCTCTGGGAGAGGAAGGTAACCCAAGGAACACTCGTTTTCACCAAGGTGTGAGGAACTTAGAGGATTCCCCTCCCCAAAGCTCAGTTTAAAATGAATGAATGAATCACAATACATTGACTTCTATCAGCCTGACAATCAATAAGACCATTGGAGAAGCAGGCACTGTCTTGGAAAGAGCGTGCTCCCTGCGGTCAGACTGAGATTGGGATCTCAGCTCTGCTCCTTCCTAGCTGTGTGGACTGAGACAAGTACTTAGCCTTCCAGAGCGTCAGTTTTTCCCTCTGTATGATGGGAATGATACTAATGAACTATCTTGTAAAACATGCATGAGAAAGGAGAGAGATAATGTATGTAAAGCACATTTTCCAGGACCTGGCAGAGAAGATGTATCCAAGAGATGGCAGCCATTGTCATTGAACAAGGCAAGACAGATGGCTGGGTTCTTCTTAGGGTCCTTCAAACCCTGAGTGACTGTCTACATGCACCCCAGACAAGAATTACTCTGCTCAAATAAGTCATTGGAGCTACTATTTCTTCCACCTTCATGTTTTTAATTACCCAAATAATTCATGACGGGAAACTCTTTATAAAAGTTGTTCAGGGGCGCCTAGGTGGCTCAGTCAGTTCAGCGTCCAACTTTGACTCAGGCCATGATCTCATGGTTCATGTGTTCGACCCCCACATCAGGATCTGTGCTGACAGCTCAGAACCTGGAGACTGCTTCAGATTCTGTGTCTCCCTCTCTCTCTCCCCTCCTCCACTTGCTCTCTTTCTCTCTCAAAAATAAATAAACATTAAAAGCAATTTTTTTAAGTTGTTCAAAGGGGTGCCTAGGTGGCTCAGTTGGTTAAGCATCTGACCTCGGCTAAGGTCACGGTCTCACAGTTCAAACCCCACATTGGGCTCTCTGCTGTCAGCACAGAGCCCACTTCGTTGGGATCCTCTGTCTCCCTCGCTCTCTGCCCCTACCCCACTAGTGCATGCACACACTCTCTTCCAAAAATAAATCAACTTAAAAACAAAATTGTTCAAATATCATAGAAGACCCCAAAATTCTCTTGACCCCCACACAATCCCATTCCCTTCCCCTGGGGTGATTACTGTTTTCAGCTTGTTTTGTAGCTTGGGGGGCTTTTTGGTAAGCAAGTTCACATATGAATATGCATATAAAAATACATAGTGTTATTTTGTGTGGGGCTGAAAAAACGAAATATTTGTTTTGTATGCTTTAATATTTTATTGGCGTGCATACGGAAATACGCAAAACGAAAAGTGAACACAAGCTAAGTGTACAGCTGGATGAATGTTCGCAAACTGAACATACACGCAAGCAGCACTTGTATCACGAAACATTAACATTACCCCAAATGTGCCTCTCTTGTGCCCCTTTCCAGTCAAGAAGCTCCCAACAGTGGCCGTAATTTTGACTTATCGACATAGATTACTTGTGCCTGCTTTTGTACTTGATGTAAATCGAATCACCCAGTGCATTTGCTTTATATTGCTGTGTAACAAATTACCACAGTCTCTGTGGCTTGAAGCAACGCAGATTTATCATCTCACAGTTTCTGTAGATCAAAAGTCCAGGCACAATGCGTGCTGCTGGGCTCTGTTCTCAGAGCCTTAAAGGCCTCAAACTGAGGTGTCAGCTAGGCTTGGGGTCTCATGGGGGGCTCAGGCTCCTCTTCTGAACTCGCTGATTGTTGACAGAACCCATTACCCTGTAGCTGTGGGACTGAGGCCCCTGTTTTCTTACTCACTGGTTGACCAGGAGTCTTTCTCCGTGACTAGAGGCCACTCACGCTCCTTGCCATGAGGGCTCCTTCACCTTAAAGCCAGCAACAGAGAACTTCTCTCAGGTCAGGCTCCCTCGTGCTTCTCTGCTGTGACTTCCTGTTCTGCAAGCAGGCCGGAGAAAATGCTCTGCTTTTAAGGAACTCGTTGGATTAGGTCAGGCCTACCCACATAACCTATCTTAAGGCTCGCTGATTTGGGAGTTTAATTAAATATGCAAAATTTCTTTGCAATATTACCTAGATTCGTGTTTGACTGAATAACCAGGAAAGGTATGTGTACCAGGCTCCAGGAATCGCGGAGGGCTATTTTAGGATTCTGCCTACCACATGCAGTGTTTACTCCTTCATGTCTAGCTTCTTTCACTGAACATTATGTTTGTGAGATTCGTCCATATTGAGGGACAGGTCTTTTGGGGAACATATGTACATATAGGAAATAAACATCGTTTTGTTATGAGGAGATAAGATTTTGGAGTTCTTTGTTGCCACAAAATAACCCAGCCTATCCTGACACAGAAATCTGAAAGTGCAATTGCTCAGACCAAGGGCAACAAATACTGCCATATTGTTCTCCACTGAGGCAATCCCATGAATATCACAGGAGAGTACCTTGCTGGCCACATCATTACCAACACATATTGTGATGTAAGTTTGTGTGCATATATGAATTTTAGCCAACCTGGGCTTTATTAAGGACACATATAAGATAAGGATTTTACCCTGCCTAAGGATCTAAGATAACATGCCTAACCCCACTGTCCGCTTGAACTGCTAACATTACCACCAAGCACTGGGGATGTCCCTTACTGTGCTCTATTTTTTCGTGGCTCTTATCACTTCCAAATATTCCGTGTATTAATTGATGATGAATTTATGATGGTTATTGTTTGCTTTCTATCTGCACCCACTAGGATATAAACTTCTACATGGCAGGGGTCATTGGTAGTGTATTGGTGTATCCCAAAGGCCTAGAAGAGTGCCTGTCACATAGCAGGCATTAAAAAATATTGGCCAAGTGAGGAACAACTGGGTGACTCAGTCGGTTGAGCGTCCGACTCTTGATTTTCACTCAGATCATGATCTCATGGTCATGAGATCGAGCCTCATGTCAGGCCCTGCAGAGCATGCCTAAGATTCTGTCTCCCTCTCTCTCTGCCCCCTCCCCTACTAGCACGTGCTCTCTTTCTCTAAAAAAATAAATAACTAAAAATTTTTAAAAATATTTGCCAAGCGAACAAATAGATGTTAACCCAAGATATAAACTTTAAATATTATTATTAGTTATAATAAATTATTTTTACAGTTATAGTGATCATATTTTCTAAATCAAACAATTGGAACACTTCAAAAAAAGTGTTTTCTGAAGTTAAATGTGAGAAAAGATTTAATTATGCATTTATATCCATTGAAACTCCCATACCTCACTTTTTATTTTACTTTACATGGTTGTATTAGACTTTTTAAAGAATACCCTAAATTCTTTCTGGATATGCCTATAAAATTGACGACTGAAAAAATTCTCCGAAAGTTGAGAAAAATGAGAAAAAGGCTCTCCTCGTCGAGCATTGTACCATACCAAAACATCAAATTCTGTTCTGAAATATCTTTCTTTCTCACCACAACTAATGAATGTGCTGCTCCTCTTTCAAGATTGGAGTCAGGAGGCGCCTGGGTGGCTCAGTCGGCTAAACATTGGACTCTTGGTCTGGGCTCAGGTCATGAGCTCGTGGTTTGTGGGTTTGAGCCCCGTGTGGGGCTCTGTGCTGAGTGTGGAGCCTGCTTGGGATTTTGTCTCTCCTTTCTCTCTGTCCCTCCCCGGCTTGTGCACTTGTTCTCTCTCTCTCTCAAAATAAATAAATAACCTTATAAAAAAAAAAAAAAGACTGTAGTCAGTTCGGGTCTCGAGCAGAGCTGTCAAAGGGAACTTTCCACAACAGTGGAAGTATTCTTTATCTGTGTTCTCTGATACCATGGCCACTAGCTACCTGTGGCTACTGAGCACTTGAAATGTGGCCAGAATGAATGAGGAATTAATTTTTAATCCAACTTAATTGCAAGTCATTTTTATTCAATTTATTTTTAAATTAAATTTAAATGCCCACGCGTGGCTGATGGCTGCCATACTGGACAGGAAAGCTCTACAGGAAAGAGAAGGAAGAGTGGAATCCATTTTTGATCCTTCGGTTGTGACAGCTAAAGGGATCCTGAGACTCATAGGTGGGAGAAGAAGGTGCCAGGTTTGGTCCTTTTCTTCCCTTCCCCCAAGTGATGAAGAAGGAACAGAGCGCTCTTACCCTCTCTCTTCAGGTAGGGAAGCTTGAGGTGGGGGACAGAAGGACTCATGCTCTTTGGGTCATTGGGTTATAACCCTGACTTGCTCTTTCACGAGGTCACTGGCTTAGGCTGTGTCTACATGGGCCCACTCACTGAAGCTGGAACTCTGAATGTGAAGTGGGAATTGTGGAGTCATGGATTTCACAGCTACACGGTTTCCCTGCTTCTACTGTGCCTTGTGCAGCTCACCCTGGGGGCATGTGCAGAGAGGCATTCAATCTACCTGCTGGAGGACTGGACATTTCAGAGGAGGTGGTAATTACTGAAGCAGGTAATGGATCATAAGGAAGTAAAGTCTAGATAGGTTATCCAATAAAGAAAATAACCAGACCCGGGGTTTCAAAAGAGCAAAGAAAAAGAATATTACCTACTTCGGGTTACTTCTTGGAGCAGAGAATATCTGGCTCTACTGTGCTGTTATGAAATTAATTTGAAGTTGAGGAACTATAATATATTACAGCTATCAGTCTCTCTGGACGGTTTTACAATCAACATGTAGGATATGAAAAAAGAAAGATGCCAATAACATATTAATGTGATATTCGGTGTTCAATCTTCTTTATGCAGCAGAATATTACAGCTGAGCAAAAAATGATCAAAAAGTTCGTTCTCTTTTATACAAAGAAACAGAAGAAGATAACTTGAACTTTAAATTATCCCATTTGTCACTTTCCATTGATTGAGTCTTGCTCATTAAGATAAATTCCAAGCCAGACTATCATTTTTATCTTTTGATCTCTCCAGTACGTATGCCCCCCAGCTGCCTTGATTTCTTTCTTTCCTTCATTTTTCCTTTCACTTTTTTTTTCTTTTCCATGTTGGCAGCTGTCAAGGAGGAATGGGACACTCTATCCAATGGGTTCTCCCTTCCTATTTGAGTTCATCTGGAAATATATGTACCTGTAGCTCAACACCTGACGTCCACCTGCAGATGTACCCAAGCAGAGTCAGGCATCCCCCCTGTCTACCTTTTGCTTGTCATGTTGGTATAAGAAGTGTGCGTGGGGCACCTGGCTGGCTTAGTCAGAAGAGCATGCAACTCTTGATCTGAGGGTCATGAGTTCAAGCCCCATTCTGGGTGTAGAGAGCACTAAAAAAATAAACTAAAAAAAAAAACAAAACAAAACCATAAATTGTGCCATAAAAAAAGGTGTGTGCCTTCTCTTGAACAGAAGAGAACCCAAACTCAGTTCTACCACAAACTGGCTATGGGTTCTTGGGGAAGTTGTTGACCCAGATTCTCAGCTTCCATGTCTGTCGGAAGGGAGATACTAATGAGGAGGACAGGAGGGCCGAGTGAGCTTGCTTTATATCTTTTGGCTGGTTCTCACTATCTTCTGACTTAGTTTCCCTTCTCTCCCAGCATGCCCTGGCTCTGCTCAGTAAGTTATTTCAGCCCTCTCCAAGGACTAATGCTGAGATGACATGGCCATTCCTCATAACTGGCAGATAGCAGATGCTCAATGAACATGAGTTCATCCATCCCTCCCCTCTATTCTCAGCAAAGCAGCTAATGCTGGATGTTAAACAGCAGCCCCTTGTGCCTCCCCCACCCTTGGTTTCCAGGGATAAAGTGAAGAGACAGCCAGAAGTACTCATGATTCCAACATGAGTGATAACCCAGGTTCAGATGGATCCCATGAAAAGTGGAAAGTCAGAAGTTTATGTTCAGTTGCCTCACCCCACCTGCCACCCCCACACTCCTGTGGATCTATACTTCCCTACTGCCCCTACTCATGGGCTCAGTGCCTTCCTTTTCCCATTGCTTCCCATTCACCCTCCAAACACCCACCCTCAGATCCTTCATTCACACTACAGTGTGGGTGAGTGGTAATCCTCCTCGCTCCACGTCCATTTGCACGCGGATCAGAATCTTCCGTTAAAACGGATTGTTCTCTGAGTCTAAAATCTTAGGCATTGAGCAGTGGGAGAATATCCTCCATTTCAAAGGAATGTTCAAAGGAACTCTTTTCTGGAGTCCTGGAAATAAAGCGTGTAATTACATGCCCACGGGGGTGAGCCAACACCACAGTGCGTTCTTGAACCACAGCTCAGCCAACTATTTTCCCAGTGGAGATTGCCCAAGTAATTACCCACAAGAAAGAAATCCTCCTAAGTCCCTGTCAGTTTGAACAAGTGGGGGCAGCAGAGAGCATTTTGCCAAAGCCGCAGGAGCACAATCAGCAGCGTGTTCAGATAAAATGCTGCAGTTTGAAGAGAGGTTTGTGAAAAGGCAGGTTGGAAATGGGAGCAAGGGTGATCACAAGGGAGCGAACAGAACCGGGGGGATAGGTCTAGCCTTGAACAGACAGCTTTGGTGCTGGGGGCAAAGAACCATGAGGAGGTCTGGAGCTCCAAATAAAGTCTCTAGGTAGGAAGCAAATGATTCTTCAAGAGACCGGAGCAGCCCTCCCCAACCTTTTGTGGGTTAGGAAAGTGCCCAGGTTTCAAAATCCGATGAAACCCAATGGATTTCTCTGGAGAAAAGTCAACAGAGACACAAATTTTGCGGTCAAACCCAAGGAGTTTTCGGCTCTCACCCCAAACCCATTCATGGGCTCCTGGTCCCAAATTAATCTAGGTTCTCAGAGATAGTAAAAATGGGGCCATTTGGTCATTCAGGTTTCTTGTCCTCTTGGATGTGTAGACCTGGGACTGCCTTCTCACTCAAGAAGGGGCCTGGGCCTGTCTTCAGAATGATTTGTGTTTGTATTGGTTCTAGACCATTCCAAAGTAGCGGTGGGCTCTGGAGTTTATGAAGGATTCACGAATAAGATTTGGAGGTTCCCTTGCTACTCTACCTCCATCCACTGGCTAACATATTAAGATATTCATAAGGGATAAGGGCTTTGCATCCCTTACCTAAATATGGTCTCAAAACAATAAACAGTTCCCCCTTCTTATCCCCATTTTATAAACAACAAAACTGGGGTTAAACCACTTGCCAGTTTCCCAGAGCCAGTCAGTTACAGAGCTGGGATGGGCATCCAGCATACTCTGAGCCTGAAGTCTGGGTAGTCAACACTGTCTATGCTGATTATCAGATCCGGCTCAGGCTTCAGAGCTTTCAGAACAACATTTAAATGTTCTTCTATGTAGGAACACTGTTCAGAAAGTCAGTTTCAAGTCTTTGCTTTTCTAATGGGTAGTGAAGATCCCAGTCACTGGGATCCTTGTCCAACATTTGGTTAGGCAGGTAACACACTCGCTTGGAGATGAGTGGGACCTGTGAGGCCTACTTTGCCTATACCCTTAGTTCACATGCTGGTTCTTTAAACACACAATCCCCAGATAACCACACGGGTTTGTGAATGCGAAAACATTGATGCTCCAGAAATCCGTAGAACTTGTTGAATTTTGTAGAGGTAGGTTGCTTTCTTCTTTTTTATTGTTATATTCTCTTAGATTTTTAGTTGATAAAGTGGATTTGTTAAAAGAAGGAATATGATTAAGAGGGAAAAAAAAGCAGAGCCCCCAGTAGTGTGGGCAACTTCCTCTCCACTTAATGACAGAGATTTGGATCTATTAGATTATGTGAAAAGGTAGCAACAAAACATGGGTTGAAAACCTTCTGTAGTAGTTGGCCTGTTAAAAATAAATTAATTTCCTTAAATAATTATTTAAAAGGGGCGCCTGGGTGGCTCAGTTGGTTAAGCGTCTGACTTTGGCTCAGGTCATGATCTTGAGGTTTGTGAGTTCAAGCCCCGTGTTGGTCTCTGTGCTGACAGCTCAGAGGCTGGATCCTGCTTGGGATTCTGTGTCTCCCTCTCTCTGCCCCTTTCCTCTCTCTCTCTTTCTCTCTCTCTCTGTCTTTCTCAAAACTAATTAAACATTAAAAATTTTTAATTAATAATTACTTAAAAATATGTTTGTTAACATTTTATTTTATTTTATCTGTTAAAGTTTATTTTTGAGAAAGAGAGAGGGATAGAGAGAGCACAAGCAGGGAAGGGACAGAGAGAGAGAGAGAGAGAGAGAGAGAGAGAGGGAGAGAGAGAAATCCCAAGCAGGCTCCATACTCAGCACAGAGCCCAACACGGGGCTCGATCCCAAGACCATGAGATGATATCAAGAGTCTGAGCTGATATCAAGAGTCGGACACTTAACCAACTGAACCACCCAGGCCCTGCTCTTTTTTTTATTTTAGAGAGAAAGAGTGTGCAAATGGAGGGAGGGGAAGAGGGAGAGAGAGAGAATCTTTTTTTTTTTTAATTTTTTTAATGATTATTTATTTTGAGGGAGAGAGAGACAGAGTGCAAGCGGTGGAAGGGCAGAGAGAGATGGAGACACAGAATCCGAAGCAGGCTCCAGGCTCCGCGCCATCAGCTTAGAGCCCGGCACAGGGCTTGAACCCACAAACCGCGAGATCATGACCCGAACCGAAGCTGGACACCCAAGCAACCGACTGAGCCACCCAGGCGCCCCGAGACAGAGAGAATCTTAAGCAGGCTCCACATTCATCGTGGAGACTGACATGGGGCTCAGTCCCGTGGACCCTGGGATCGTGGCCTGAGGCAAAATCAAGAGTTGGACATTTAACTGACTGAGTCACCCAGGCACCCCTGTTAACTTACTTTTTTGAACAACCCCACAGAACATAAACAGATATGATCACAAATAGCAGGCATTTTACAGAATAAGGAAGTCAGACACTGCATCATATAAATCACAGATTCCTGTGGGTTAATTTAACTTGTATTCATACAAAAAAAATCACCTAGCTTCCCTATTGTTCAAACTGCTGTCATCTTAGATATATGGGCTTTTCGCCGGCTTTATAAATAAGTTGGATCAAAGCATCCTACAATAAAATGAAAAATAATTAAAAATGATGTGTTTCTCAACTTCCCTTCAATGTCATGGCATTATGGGTGATATCCATGAAATATTCAATGTGCTGGGGTTTGCTCTACTTCCCACATTTGTAAAAGACTTTTATTTACTTCTTACAGCTACCTAGAATAAAAGAGTGCCCAGTCACCCACTCTGATGCTTTAGCTCTCACATATACTTTCCCCAGAAAAAAAAGAAGTTTTTAATTGACATGATTCTCCCACATGCTTCCACAGAATATGGCGGGTTTCCAGCGACAGTCTCTGATCTGCCATGCGGTATGGGCAGCACTACCTGTCCAGGGCAGTTGCTTCCTGCAAAACAGCACAGTCCTGAATAAGAGGGAGAGGAAGAGGAAGTGAAGTAGGAAGGGGAAAGAAGAGGGGGAAGAGGAGAGAAGGAAGAAGCAGAGGAAGAAGATAGAAGGGAGAAAAGAAGGAGGAGGGAGAGGAGGGGTATAGGTGAAAATTCTTGGGAGCAGCCCTGATACTGAACTTTGAATGAACTGAGTTGAGACGCAGAAGCAAATGAGTAATTAATTACCCCAAAGTGGTTTCATTTTCAACCAGAAGACAGTGAATCACCTTAAAGGGGCGATTCCCTTCCTCCGTCCACGGAAATGGATGGCTCACAAGCAGGTTGAGATCGGTCATAGAGGAAGAAAGAAGGTTACATGTCTGTACATATGAATTAAATGAAATCACAATTCTGCTAGAAGGTGCCAATCCCCACAAAATTTCCAAGTGGCATCAAAATGCTTGCGTGTCCTTTGGGGAGTTTCTCTTAATCTATAGCTGACTCCACAGAACAGTAATTTCACAATAAGTTATGAGCTATAACATAGAAGGAAGTGTGCCATGGTGAAATAAATGTACTAAAAGCGAATTAAATAAAACAAATAAGTACTTGCAACTGCAAGACTTCTTAAAATCTTTAGTGTTGATTGGCACCGCACAAATCTCATAGGAGGATATAGCACGTTATGAAGTGTTCTCCAACATACATGACAGGGAGTGTGTGGTTCACAAAATGCTTATTAAGGAATTTATTTACTTCTTAAGCCATTTCTACCCCCAACGTGGGACTCAAACTCACAACCCCAAGATCAAGAGTTGCATACTCTTCCGACTGAGCCAGCCAGGTGCCTCAATACCTGTTAATATCTCATTGATCTAGTGTTCCCCGAAAGAGTTTGGGAAATATGGTTCAATAATTTCAGGTGCTTTCCATGGTATCTGGGCCGAGGACACAGAAAAGAAAAGATGGGGGTCCCTAAAGGATGGGCAGATGAACCACAAAGACAAACTTACGCCCTCCTTCTTAAGTTAACCTTGACTAGCCCTGCGCTGGTCATGGTCAGAACTACTTCTTGGTTTCCCTGAGCGTAGTGGACAAACCTCTGGGCCCCACATAAGTACAGCTTCTTTCCAAGCTTCTTCTGCAGGTCTAGCTATGAACAGGGATTATTCTGGTCCACCCAACTTCTGGACCAAATGCAGACAGTGAACAGCTGGGGTCTTCCAAACCACCAAGGGACCCCAGTTATGTACATGATGTCCAAAGACTGTAGCCTGAATTTGTCATAGCTGCTAGGCATTTCACCAAGAATCGGTGACCAAAAAGACAAGGGGAGGGGGAGACGCAGAGCCAATGAAAATGGCAAAGAATGGATTTGTCAGCTCTGCAGTTAAGAGACTTGGTTGTTGGCATTTTCATTTTATTTTTACCGAAAGAATGATGCCAAGGTTCAAGAATTCCAACGGGGTTCTAGATGTTGGCTGAGACATCACAAACAGAAGAATCCTACTACTTCACATGTCTATGACCTTAACTTACCCACAGATTATCTGGAAAGTGACGTTTACTCCAAAGCCATTTTATTGTGCCTTTTCATGAATGTGGAATGTCATGCTTTCCTGGAACAGCTACGTTTCTGTCAAAATTCCAAAAAACAGGAAGTTTGGTAATGGAGCGTTAGCTTAGTGAAATGTAATCTCCCTGCCCTACTTCTGAAGCTCTCTGCTGTTTTCCCATGTAATTGTCTTTGACGTTTAATTGAAAGCACCATGTTTTTTCCTAAGCAACTCATTTGAGCCCTTGGTGGTCACTTAAGACCCACTTCATTGCCATCTGGTGCTCATCTGAAGCCAAGATTATGTAGTAAATACATGGTTCAGTTCTGTCTACTGTAGTAAATGCACGGTTCAGTTCTGCCTACTGCAGTCACCCATTGATCTTGTGGTTCTTGGAGAAGTGGTATCTTATTCACATTTTCAAGTCCTACGTTATAATGAAGGTTCTTTGGCTTCTCATGGTTTCATAGCTGTGAAATCAATTATGACTTCGGTGGCAATGACAATGTACTGTATTTGTGAGAAGAAAATTGAAAAATTATTACCTGGTGGATGAGAAATTATTTTGACATTTAAAAACAGAAAATGCTTCTCTACATCTCTCCTAAATGATGTCTGAAGTTGACATTAGCATTCATTCCATTGTAGGAGCCATTGTGTACTAATTCTTAATAGCAGTAAAACCTATTACAAAGGAGAATAATATGCCTTCAAAAGGTTTTATTCCAGCTTCCTAGCTCTAGGCCTATCATATCAACTTTATAATAATTAACTTATTTTGCCGAAGGCCTGCTGTAAGAGTCTTGAGGAAGAAGTACTGGGGCGCCTAGAACTAAAGCAGAAATGGACAGGGCATGAGGCCTCAGTCCAAAGGTTCACATTCATTCAGCAAAGGCTTAAAGGGAGAGGTTAAAGGTTGAAAAGTAGCAGGGTTGTTTTTTGTTGTTGTTGTGGTTCGTTTGTTTTTTATTTTTGTTTTTGTTTTGTAATGAGATCCAAAGGCAATTTCAAAAAAGAGAGAAACGAAATGTCAGGCTTAAGTTTGGGGCAACCTTAACAAAATTATAATCTGCCTGGCTGTGATGAGAACAGAGGAAAATGTTATTCTACCTTGGTTTCCCCACAGTGGTTGGATTTGGAAGGCTGAAGACAAAGGGCTTCAAAATATCTATGGATGGAAGTGAGTACATGTGTAGAAGCCACCTCTCTGTGGAAAAGACCTGGGTAGGGGCGCCTGGGTGGCTCAGTCGGTTAAGCGTCCGACTTCAGCTCAGATCATGAGGTTAAGCGTCTGACTTCGGCTCAGGTCATGATCTCGCCGTTCATGAATTTGAGCCCTGTGTCGGGCTCTGTGCTGACAGCTCAGAGCCTGGAGCCTGCTTCGGATTCTTTGACTCCCTCTCTCTCTCTCTCTGTCCCTCCCTTGCTCGTGTACTCTCTCTCTCTCTCTCTCTCTCTCTCAAAAATAAATTAACATTAAAATATTAAAAAAAAAAAAAAAAAGAATAGACCTGGGTAGGAGAACCATATCCCATTAGGTCAGTCAGAAGACAGAGTGGTCCATGCTCACTGAGCTCACCAGTGTGTGTCTGTGCCAGCTCTGGACAGCTCTGTGGGTTGCTAAGATGTTCTCTTGCTCTGGGTCACCTTGCCAAGCTCAAACCGGCGTGCTGAGGGGGCGCCTGGATGGCTCAGTTGGTTAAGCATTCAGCTCCTGATTTCAGCTCAGGTCATGATCTCACAGTTTGTGAGTTCGTGCCCCACATCAGGCTCTGTGCTGATAGCATGGAGCCCGCATGGTATTCTCTCTCTCTCTCTCTCTCTCTCTCTGCCCCTCCCCCACTTGCCCTCTCTATCTCTCTCAACATAAATAAAAATAAACTTAAAAAAAGAAAAGAAAAGGAGATGCTGAGCATTGCAGGTGATGGAAATCATCCGAACAAAGGAAAGGGACTATGAAAGAGTGTGCTCTGGCAATACTAAGAGATGTTCAGTGAGGCAAAGTATGTGAGCCAAAGGATCCTCTAGGTGGTCTGGGACCATATTTTAAAGAGCATCCCATGCCACATTGAGTTTGGATATGATTTTGGAGAAAGATAAACGCCAGAGCAGTGAGAACAGTCTATAAATGGGGAAAGATTTGCAAGACTTCCTTCTTCCTCTTCTTTCCCTGGAGATTCCAATTTATCAGTACAGACTTAGCTCAAGCACCACCACCGTATAATCTCTGTGAGACCTTCTGTCCAATCCCACCATTGTACACACACATGCACTTGTGTGTGTGTGTGTGCATGCACGTACACACACACACACACACACACACACACACACACCAGCTAATACTTCATTTCACCCTGTAATTGCCATTATCCTGACACTTAGCACAATACACTGAACAAACTCATGTACGTGTCTGTTTCCTCAACTAAAACATGCCATCGGGTCAATGTGTTTTGTTCATCTCTGTACAGCACCTGGCACATAGTAGGAATTCGATATATGATTTTGGATGAAAGAAATTTGCTATCCTCTTCTCTTCAAGCTCAGAGTTTGATCCTGCTTCTGTGAAGAGGGTGTAGTGTTAAGATTTTCCTCTTTAACACGTTGGGAGGGTATCACACACGTTGCTCACAACCAGTGATTTCTATTCAACTGAGGTTTGCGCAACACCTACTAAGGGGTAGTTATATTTATTATTTGTTTACAGTACATTACAGATAGTGTTTTGGTATTCAAAATCCACTGTACTTTTGACTTATTTAGTTCTAAAAGAGAAGTAAGGAGATGTTTTTTTCCTCTTTAAGTAATGGACATGACAAGCCAACAAAAATACATTGAAAGACATGTGTATTCAATTTTCATTTGTCTTAGATCAAAATTAGATGTTTCTCCTCCGTTATCTCATAAACATTTATGAAAAGATTTATGAAAGAAGATTTATGAAAGAAACTGAAGCGAGTGTCATTAAAACTGATTACCGTAGTGAAGAGTGACATACACGTGGGGATGCAATCGTGATTATGATGTTAGGAAAAGTAATCTAATGATCAGTGGAATAATGTAATTTTGCATGGTGTTGGTAAAAGACTAAGAGCAGAAGCCTTTGGTGAATTTGCACCTGGGGATCTGAAGTGGACCCCGAATCATGACCAAGAGGACGTTTGTCTTTGACTTCACCCAGTGACACAGGCCCCCAGGTGGACAGGGTCCTCGGGGCCGCCCCAGCCACTAAGCGGCCACATTGCCCAGAACTTGGTGACCACTGAGCCCACCTGCATTATTCAGAAGCTGGGAGAAAGAAGGGAGCACTCAACAGGAAGGAGAAGGAACGTTCTCCCAGGGAGGAACAGCTCCTTTTGGCACACGTTTCCCCCAATGCTCTTAGCCCCCACTGGGGTAACCACTTGCTGCTTCCTGTGCTCCGTGTGCCCTGCTTGCTCCGGGGCTGGCCGCCTCAGTGATCCTCCTCCTTCTTGCACAGCACTGCTCTCTCACTCACCAGTGGATGCCCCAATTCTCAAAGCTTCTCCACCTCAAAAAATCCTCTAACCAGGGCGCCTGGGTGGCTCAGACAGTTGAGCATCTGACTCTGGATTTTGGTTCATCAGATCGAGCCCCACATCGGGCTCTGCAATGTTCTCTCTCTCTCTCTCTCTCTCGCTCACTCTCGCTCTATGTCTCAAAAAGAAAAATCCTCTAACTGCCGCAGTCCTTACATTCCCCACCAAACCGATGGGAGATGCACCCTGTCCTGGCTCCCACTACTTCCTCACCGTACCCTGACCCCTAACTCCTGAGTCTGCATCCGATCCCACCCATCACAGCCCTGCTACTGGCCTGCGCTCAAATGACATAAGCGGCCATCTCAGTAGTAAATGCCACTGCCTCTTCTCCCTTCTCCAATACATCTGGAGAAGCATCTGAAGACTTCATGAAATTCTCTCCCCACTTAGGATCCTTGATATTGACCTCTGCTGGCCTCTGATGACTCTCTAACCAATCCCTCCTCCATATCTTGCTGCCTGCATGTGGGCATCTTCAAGACTGTCCTCACTTCTCCCATCCTCCCCATCCAGATGTCTACTTTTCCCATGACGCAGATGACCACCTCTCTGGGGCTGACTCTCCCATCGATGACTCCAGCCCTCCATGCTGCTCCTTCTTACCCACCCCCACCCCGCTCCCACTGGCACACAGACAAAATTCCCCCTTCACCATCTGGCCTCTGCCCTGGTGGCATCATGTAACGTGAGGCATTTCACCACGACAGTCCAAAATTAGAATATCAGACCGAACCAGGCTCAACCTTCAGCTTTGCCACAAACTTTCTGTCTCACCTCTGACAAGTTTCTGGAGCCATTTGAGCCTTACTCTCCCCATCTGTAGAATCAAAGATATTAACTCATCCTTGCCTCATGAGGTCATTGTGAGAATTAGAAGAATTTGTGTAAATCTCCTGGCCCCTAATCTTTACTCCTCAAATTTTAGTTGTTATTATTAACATACTCAGTAAATGTTGATTGAATGAAGGAATAAACTGTGGGGATGCTTCAGGCAGCATAGCAGGAAGGTGGGAAGGGGCCGTGAGGTTTGCAGACCTTCGAGCCCCATCACCTCCTGCACCATGGAATGCAGGCGCCTCTTCCAGGTAAGCCAATGCAACACGGTGAAGGTGACTACATTTTGCAAAATATTGCTTTTTAAAAAATATTTGCTGCTACAGAAAACATGTAAGTAACAGTTGTCTTTCAGCTCAAGTCGTTTATCCACGTTAGCCTCGTGTATACAGACCCCATTGTGAGGTTATTCCAGTTTTTGCTGATTACTTAAATGGAATACAATTATCCTTGGTGAAAATCGCACAAATGGAATGTGCTATCAGAGAAGAAAACCTCCGTTTGATTTTCCTGAAATCAAAGCATCCTCTCCTCCCCAACCTAGCCAGGTTATCTTCCAAGATAAAACAGCCTTTTTCTGTGAGGTAACTTTCTCACCAAATCAAGCAGTCATCTCCCTAAAGTATTTTCCCCCCAGTGTGGGAGGAATCAGCACTTTGATTAGCGATTTCTCTTTGCTTCATTGACCTCTCTGGTTTGTTCTTACCTGAGCTTAGTTCTTAAACAACCTTTTTATTTTGCAATGGTTGTGCATTTACAGAGAAGTTAGAGAGTCCCCATATAGCTGTCGTCCAGTTTCCCCTGATGTTAAAGTCTTACATAACGATGGTATGTTTGTCAAAACTAAGAAATTAACATTGGCAAATTGTTATGAATTAAACTACAGACTTTGTTCAGATTTCCATGGTTTTTCCACGGATGTCTTTTGTTCTACTCCAGGATCCAATTCAAGATACTATATTGCATTTAGTCATCGTGTCATTTTAATAAATACTCAATTGATATTGAGTAATGCCATATAATTATGGTCAAAAACTTGTCTGCCCCATAGCAGTATATAAAACCTATGAAGTGCCAAGTGGGGTAGGGAAAGCTGGCCAAAATGGACTTGAGGCCAGTCAACCAAATACGACAAATTAGTTAGGAAAATTTGTTCCAGATAGTGTCAAAGTGAAATGTGAAAATACTTTGTTTCTTCCTCCTCCCCAAGAACTTTCTCTAGTTTTGTCTCTCCCGTGAGGCTGTCCTCCTGATTGCACCTTTACATTCATGGGTTGAATTTTGCAGTGACCTCATTTATCATCAAATTGGAAGAAACAAACAAACAAAACAAGAAGAACAAGTTGTGTTCATCTTCACTGGAAACACAACTGTGCGACCTTGAGTGAGTCCGTTTAACCTTTCTTGGCCTCACTTTCCCCGTCTACACAATTTGTGATTTGTCAATGGCTGCCAAGCGCTGGCCAGTGGATCTGTTGCATCAGAATCACCTAGAAAGCTTGGTGTTATGCTGATTTGCAGATCCTATCCCATTTGTGAATATCTGGGCGGTTGGGTCTGGGGATCCGTATTTTTGCACACACACACACACGCACACACACACACACACACCCTTGGTGATGTGGATGCACAGCAGGGTCTGGGACACACTGGGTTAAACTAGCCACATACTTTCTTGGGTTCAGAGGCAAAAGTGCACTAGGAAGTGCCCTGTCACCGGAGGCCAAGAAAAGAGATTAATCTAGGGGCACCTGGGTGGCTTAGTTGGTTAACCATCAGACTCTTGATTTCTCAAAATTTGTGAGATCCAGGTCTATGTCGTGATTCATGCTGACAGCACAGAAACTGCTTGGGATTCTCTCTCTCCCTCTTTCTCTGCCACTGCCTCACTCATGCACAAGTGCTCTCTCTCTCTCTCTCTCTCCCTCTCAACATAAGCATTTTAAAAAAAGGGATTAGCCTAGCTGTGGAAGCAGGTCGGGTTCTTCCTGGGCCCCCCAAGACCATCTTATTAAGAGACAATTCCCTACTTCCTGGGCTTCTGTTGAGTTCTACCTGGGCGTACAGTGGGGAAATGCACATACATAGTCCAGAATGCTTTCTGTGCATTCTATTTAAAGCAATCTTGGGGAAAGTAGCTAAAGAAAATAAGTAATATAGATGAACGTTTGACAAAGACATTGCAATTTTAGTAAATGATGACTTATCTTTGTTATTGTTGAAATTTCTGCACTGATTACTTTTCATCCCTCTCACTTGGAAGTCCAGAAACATGGGAATGAAATTAGCTCACATGATACAGCAAATTAGTGCACTTGCTTTACGTGCCTTGTGTCTTTTAAGAAATCCTCTTAAACATACCCTAACAGCCAAAACAGAATACGAAAATATTAGTAAGTTGATTTTGTCTGTGATGGCTACAACTTTCTCCATTTAGTTCATAGGACCTCAGAACTGAAATAAGCCTAGAGATCATGCAATAAAAATGGATTATACATCAAATAATTCTGTTAAATTGGGGAAACTGGAAAAAGTCAAAATGCAGACAAAGGGTAATGGCACGTGACATTGTGAGTAAATTGATAACTAGTCAATTCGTGTCACAATGTTTTGAGACACCCATTATTTCTACATTTTACCGATGAAGAAGTTTAGGCCGAAGTACACACACAGCTAGTAGGTGAGACAAGAATTCAACCCAGGGCTAGGACCTCCCCTGCCATGTTCCGGAGATGCTCACGGTAGCCTTATTTCTGACAAGAATGGATTGGAAATAGCAGAGAAGTACTTACATGATCTATTGTATATCTACTCAGTGTATGTGGTCATTAACATGGACAAACACCTTTATATCCTGCAGATAGGAGAATAAATTGATACAACAAATCCTGAAAGCATCTTAGCAATATGCATAAAGTGTCTTTTCAAAGTTCATACTCTTTGGCCCAGTAATCCACAGTCTTGGATCTTATTCTAAGGTAATAATCAGAAACTTGGCAAAAGGTTTATTTGAAAAAGTACTTGTTGAAATAGCACTTTAACATTTAAAAAAAAAACTAGAAGGATGGGGCGCCTGGGTGGCTCAGTCGGTTAAGCGTCCGACTTCAGCTCAGGTCACAATCTCACACTCCGTGAGTTCGAGCCCCGCGTCGGGCTCTGGGCCGATGGCTCAGAGCCTGGAGCCTGCTTCTGATTCTATGTTTCCCTCTCTCTGCCCCTCCCCCGTTCATGCTCTGTCTCTCTCTGTCTCAAAAATAAATAAACGTTTAAAAAAATTAATAAAAAAAAACTAGAAGGAAACTAAACATTCAAAATTAGATGAGTTAAATAAGTGACGTTTCTTTATATACCATCGTGTCACATGAGCATTAAAAATGGTGTTTTAGGGGCGCCTGGGTGGCGCAGTTGGTTAAGCGTCCGACTTCAGCCAGGTCACGATCTTGCGGTTCGTGAGTTCGAGCCCCGCGTCAGGCTCTGGGCTGATGGCTCGGAGCCTGGAGCCTGTTTCCGATTCTGTGTTTCTCTCTCTCTCTGCCCCTCCCCCGTTCATGCTCTGTCTCTCTCTGTCCCAAAAATAAATTAAAAAAAAAAAAAATTTAAAAATAAATTAAAAAAAAATAAATAAATAAAAATGGTGTTTTAAAGATATACAAAGCTATTTATAATATTGTAGATGAAAAAAGCCTGATCAAAATATTGTGTATATATTATGATCTCAATTTTGTTGAAAGAAAATATTTGCCTATGTAAAGAAATGTAAAACTGAAAGGAAATATATCAAAATATTTTAAAGTATCTTAAAAATTTTTAAAAAGCATTCAAATCATTCTCTCTGCATGGTGAAATTAGAGTCCATTCTTTATTATCTTCTTTGTGCCTTTCTGAATTTCGAATTCACTTTAGTTAGAAATGAACAACTTTTATAATCAGAAAGAATACAATGTTATTTTTAGAAGAAATGAAAAAGTCAGATTACAAAAATAAATACATAATATACAGAATGCTATGATGTATTGAGTGAAAACACAGAAAAATTGCATACACAGCGGAGTTATGAAAATACATACATAAATAATTGTAATTCTGCAAAGGAAGGACAAGAAAACATAGCAAAATATTTAAAGTATTTGGGTTGGATGGCAAAAATAAAGTGGATTTCTTCTACCCCTTTTTATTTTCAAAAATCCCATTAATTAACAGGATTTTAAAAATTATGTTCAAAAATTCCTCCATCTTTCCCCCACCCCAATAAATCCCATGACAACCTAGGGTGCTATGTGGGTTAAGAGCACACAAGCTCTATAGTTACATACACGTGCACTCCAATCTTGGCCCTGAAATTTACTAGCTCTGTGTCCTTAGGCAATCAGCTTAACGTCTCTGAGAAATAGCATAACACCTAGCTCCTCAGATTATTGAGAACAGGAAAGGAGATGACAGATGCTAATTGCTTGTCATATGACCTGTTGGAGTCACTACAAGGGCTTTCTGGCCATTAGGGTAGGGAACATGATGTGTTTGGAGTTTTTACAGTATCTTCAGCTTCACTCTCGGGCTTGCTCACTTCCCCAGGCCTCAGAAAGGTGAGGGTAAAGTCGGCAGGCCTTCTGGATCCTATGTGTAGCATGAGGAAAATCCCCAACAGTGGACAGGAGGACCTGGAGGAAAATGTGTTCTTTCAGTCCTGCTAATAATCTAACTCACACTGGGTGTCTCTGTAGTTGGTAGATCTCCTGCCAGGGAATTTCCACTTTGGTCAGCATGCTCAACCTCTAGTAAACTTCAACTCAAAGATGTGTTTGTTTGATTCTTTCTTTGTTTTATCAATGTCTGTTCCTCTTTTGTATAAGTGTGCTTTTAAGGAATAAGGATGGGTGCTCAAACAGGCCATGGAGAAAGACACACACAGACACACACAGGGATGCACTACAGTATCTTCCTGCCGGCCTTCCCCACTGTCTGATGATCCATAATTAAATTCAGTCCTTTGGGTCAACTTCACCCTCTCCCAAAATGGAGTATTTACTCCTACTCAATCACACAAAGGCCATTACTTTGTTAGGGACTTCCTCTAATCAGATACCTGGGAACAAGGTCTAGGGTAAAGTGAATTTTGAAACTAAAAGAAAATTTCAAAATGGAGGACATTTGACTCAGTGTGGCCTAAGTGTAGAGTCAAAGGCAGGGAGGTGAGGAACTCAAGGGGGTTCCCCAGCTCCATGGTGAAAAAGAGCAGCTACCCTGGCATTCATTGCTTTCAGTTCTAAAGTGGCCCAAAGGTTCAGGCCTTCATTACTTGCTGAAACCATCACCTTATTTTTAGAATCACTAGAAACTAGTCGTTCAAGGACTGGGTCAGTCACACATGAACCCCAATTCAGAATCCACATGGTCGCTGCGGAACCTCAAAGAATATTACTTGAGATGATATCTTCTACCAATAGGTGGTATAGTGGTTAAGTAAAATACTACCAGTATTGAAGAGCATAGTGGCGGGCACCAAAAAAATGTCCTCAATAAACGGGAACAATTATTTCTCTACCCCTTGAGGTCATTCTTGTTCCTAAAGATTTCTCTAGTTCCAACTAGAAAACGAAGACACAAACCTCTCCCTGATCTGTGGAAGTAGTGGCAATTCCTTTCTCAGTGTGCCCCAGGCTTTCCAAACCATAGTTACCTTAACTCACATAGCTCTCTCATTCCAAGTCAGGCCAAAGGAAGACACCATACACTTGGCCACCTTCCCCCATCTGCTGGGGATAGGTGGAGTAGGACATTGCAAGCTTCATCTGAACTGTGACAAAGATTCATTGCCAGACTCTTGTTATAAGCTGGTTCAGAAGGTGTTCATAGCAGTCCCCTAAATGTCACTGGGCATCTGCTCACCCAACCCCTCAGTCCCTTGGAAACTGCTTGCCACCCAGAACGTCATTTCTGAGACTCTCTGGGGAGAGGGACACACACTATGGGGACAATGTACTGTTTGAGGTGAGAGTGAGCGTAGGTGGGTAAGTGTGGCTCGCAGCCCAGTGGACAACCCATTCCTTAAGACAGAGAGGGTAATGATGGGGATTGTTTATAAATATAGTTCCAGCTGCCACGGGAGACCCGGAGCACTCTGCATGCTAAGGAGCTCTGCGGGCAGGACAGGAGACGTTACAGCTTGGGTCCCTCTCAACTGAACGGCAAGAACAGAGCTGACACCTGCAGCCCAAGATCCTTATGAGATCCCAGGGAGAGACCTGTGCCCCCCTGCCCAGCGGGACACATCTTCCTTCAGAACAGACTGCCACAATCTTGCTCTGCCTTCCCGTCAGTGGAGATTTTAATGACGACAATGATAAGGCTATTTGACGAATGTTTAAATCACGGCAAGCTCTAGAGAGGACCCGTGCTTTTAGTTCATTGGAACTTTTATACAAGTGGTGGGAAACGTATTGATATTTTCAAGAGACAGCGCACAAATAGTCTTCACTGGCATGCTTCTCTGGACTCTGCCCTTGCTAAGACTCTATAAGACCAGGTGGTGTGGTATAACAAACACTTCTGCCTCAAGGGACCAGCATTTCACTACACGCTTGACCAGGTGTTCACCGTGTGCCAATGGTTGCTTCCAGTCCACATTCCCACAACTTCTGAGCTGATCTGCAGTGCCACGTGGCTCCGCCATTCCTCTAGCAGGGGTAGAAAATGCCCCTCCCACCGCCACAATCTCCAAATACGTTATTTGTGGCCTTCATGAAGTGACCACTTCTCATAGGGAGGTATTAGATTACCTACTCACTTTTTTACCTTAACAGAAAAGATAACTTCATTCCTGGCGTGGAGACCCCACACCTTGCCACAAAATCTCTGTCCTCAATGCCTCCGTCCATATAACTCAGAGCTCTGCCCTGGAACATCAGGTGATGTACTTGGCAGAAGCACAGGTTTCCTTGATCATGCTTGTATTCATTGTGAATAATAAAAATCTACAAGCAGGACCTTTATAACAACAACAAAAATCATTGGAAAAACATAAACATTTTATAAAATATAAAAAAAACAACAAACACGTGTCACAAGCACAGAAACAAGGGTAGTTCAGGAAAATGCAGTAGGAGGCCTTCTAACAGTATTCTCTGTAATAAAAGATCACTAATGAGACTTAGAAGGCTATCACTCAGGCTTGTGGTCTAGTTCCAAATTCCAAAATTAAAATAACAAATGCTAGGAATGGTCCAACCAAGGTGGGTAAGTGACAAATATGAAACCAAATAGCTGTGGCCAGGGACTCAGTGATACAGAAAACTGAAGGCAAGGAAGGGTTCAGAGAAAGATGTCTTCTGGAGAGACCAGTCAGCCTGAGACGACTGTCTTCCACCCTGTAGGATGCAAATACAGTATGTACATATTTTGACATCTCCCTATATGTAACATGCTTTGTGTAAGCACAAGTGCACATATTATAAGCAATGAAAACAACCCAGTGTCCAAGCCAAGGCCAAATCCAATGACACCGCACACAAAGGACTGATGTTATGAGGCTTCCTTGAGTTGACATCATCTAGGTGAAATTCATGCCTTCTGTAGAACTTCTGTGATTCTTTGAGATTCAAAAACCTATGGACTAGAGGTGCCTGGCTGGCTCAGTCAGTATAACATGTGACTCTTGATCTTGGGGTCATGAGTTCAAGTCCCACACTGGGTGTACAGATTACTTAAAAAAAAACCCTATGGGGTAAAGGTTAACCTTAAATACCACCAATGCAAAATATTACATACCAACTGGAGGGTCAAGGGAAAAACAATTATGTAGAAGCTATAAGTAGCATTTCCCATTTCCTCTAGTAGAAACTTTCTTCCCCTTGAGTTCTACAATCCAAAAATATTTGAGGGGAGCACTCATCTGAAATCACCAGAGGTTCAATTTTCACCTTCAGTCCCAGGTTCCAAAATCAATCTATTCTGGGCCCTAGAGGAGAAGCACAGGTGTCTGGTTCCTGGCTAAAACCATACTCTAGGGGTGCCTCAGTGGCTCAGTCGGTTGAGCATCCACCTCTTGATTTCAGTTCAGGTCATTATACCAGAGTCATGGGATCGAGCCCTGCATCTGGCTCTGCACTGAGCATGGAACCTGCTTAAGATTCTCTCTCTCTCTCTCTCTCTCTCTCTCTCTCTCTCTCTCTCTCTCTCTCCTTATGCACCTCTCCCCCACTCACATGCTCTCTCTTTCTCTCTCTCTCTGAAATATAAATAAATAAATAAAAATAAAACCATATTCTACATTCTGTAGCTCAGCACCCTGACTGTACACCCTGCAGTCTCCAAGATGATACTAGAGTGGCGTCTACAACAGGCCTTTCAGCATTCTGTAAAGCCAGTTGTATCTGACTGTTGATGTGAATTGAGAAAATTGGTGAATCTCATGGATGTTAGGTCACAGCAGTTCTTTGGTCAAGTTGGTGAGAAGCAGTTGAGGTCTTCCCAACATTTCAAGTTGATAAGAAGTGAATATGAATGTGAAGGAAGAGGCAAGAGAAGTTCAGAAATCCAACCCAAATCCAAAGTATTAGATGACTTGCCTGGTAGCAGTCACTAATTCTTATACTGTGATATTGGAGTAAGCACAATGAACTCAGGGGGCAAACCCAAAACCAGACGCGTCTAGAGAAGATCATTTCAATTGCCATTATATGTCGCATACATGTGTATATGTCACATTCAGGAAAAGTCACTAAATGACCCCCACATCAGTCATCCTACAACCTATTAAAGGCTTCAGTGATGTTTGAATGAGCTATAAACCAATAAACACACAAGTACAACGCATCCTGACCAGTAGTAACCCATAAAATTACCCCTAAATTATCCCATCAGCCGAGTCAAGGCTTGAGGTAAATTTGAAGCAATTCATGAGTAGATAAGAGTGCATAGAAAAAAAAATTGCACATCAGAATCATAGGGGATCCCGCTCGAAATCTTTTCCTTTTAACAATTGACACAAGCACCCTGAACCGGGCTTGGGAATGTAGAGATATCCAGGCACCCCCCCACTGATAGCCCTCCAGCATGGGCAGCCTGACAAACAAGAGAACTGGCCTCCTCCAAGACAGAACAACACAGTAAAGAGTGGACCAACACCCAACACCATAACTGTTACACTACACACTTAATTGTTTTTAAGTTTTTGTTTATTTATTCTGAGAAAGAGAGCCAGCACATGCATGTGAGAGCAGAGGGAGGGGCAGAGAGAGAGGGACACAGAGAATCCCAAGCAGACTCCCAATGTGGGGCTCAAGCTCACAAACTGAGATCATGACCTGAGCTGAAATCAAGAGTCGGACGCTTAACCGACTGTGCCACCCAGGTGCCTCACACTACACACTTTAGATGCAAGACCTGTGCTTGCATTTAAGAGGCAAAAAGAGCTCCCATGGCTTCTACTGGACCTCCCTGTCATGGTGGCCTTTGTTGCATGGGTCCCGAAGCCAGGGTGAATTTTGACAAATGCTTAATATGCACTCATTTGTTTGTTTCTATTATGCCTTAGTGAACTATATTAGTGAACTATAAATTATAATAAATATGAAAAATATTTGGAGGAACTGCAAACTTCTTCCAGGTAAGTGATTCTAAATGTGCTTTAGGTCCTATATTTTTTTTTTACAGCTTGATATATGTGAAAAGAACTTCAATCCAGAAATATCTGCAAGTACCAACAATTGCACCTATTGTATAGAATTCCAGAATAAGAGCCCAAGATCCAGAAACTGCTTATTCAATTTCTATATCCCTCAATACCATCAATTCTAGGAACTGTGTGTAATATCCTCTTCTTTTCACAAGAAAGAAAGGAGAGGAGAGGAGAGGAGAGGAGAGGAGAAGGAAGGAATTTTTTAAAACCCACAAAAAGTGCTGATGCATAGGGGCACATGTACCCCAATGTTTATAGCAGCCCTTTCAACAATAGCCAAATTATGGAAAGAGCCCAAATGTCCATCTACTGATGAATGGATAAAGATGTGGTTTATGTATACAATGGAATACTACTTGGCAATGAGAAAGAATGAAACCCTGCCATTTGCAACAACGTGGATGAAACTGGAGGGTGTTATGCTAAGTGAAATAAGTCAGTCAGAGAAAGACAGATATCATATGTCTTCACTCATATGTGGAGCTTGAGAAACTTAACAGAAGACCATGGGGGAAGGGAAGGAGAAAAAAATAGTTTCAGAGAGGGAGGAAGGCAAACCAAAAGAGACTCTTAAATACAGAGAACAAATTGAGGGTTGATGGGGGGAGGGGGAGAGGGGAGGGGAAAATGGGCGATGGGCATTGAGGAGGGCACTTGTTGGGATGAGCACTGGTGTTGTATGTAAGCGATGAATCACGGGAGTCTACCCCAAAGCCAAGATCGTACTGTATACTCTGTATATTAGCTATCTTGGCAATAAATTATATTTAAAAATTTTTAATAAAAAAATAAAACCCCACAAAAAATAGAAGTGACAATTTTGTATCCTCCTTCAATAAACTCATTTTAAGTTGTGTGCATGTGTCTACATTCTGTGCATGGATTAAATACAGTATGCCAATTTCAAGAATTTTACACCTCATGCTCTGCAAACTCTCAGTACAGAGAATATAAAAAACTTAAAAAATTAAAGCCGTCAATTTAAAGCAAAATTACCAGTATAGATTTTTCTACATAGAAAGTGAGACTATCAAAGACATACAAGTTAAAAAATGTATCAAATTTGAACAATTTATATTTTGAATTTCATACTCTCTCCAGCAAAATGATTCTTTATCTTAAAGATTTTGTTTTTAAGTAATCTCTACACTCAGTGTGGGGCTCAAACTTACAATCCTGAGATCAAGAATCACGTGCTCCAGCGACTGAGCCAGCCAGACATCCAAAAATGATTCTTTAATTAGACTAGATGGCAAAAACTTCAGTTGAGTTCAAAAGAAAGAAAACAAGAACATGAACTGTTTTGTAACTCATTTTCAATATTTTAGATGTTGTCAAAGTTTAGAATTTTTCTTTTTTCTTCTTCTTTTTAAAGTTGTTTTTATTTTGAGAGAGCAGAGAAGGAGCAGAGAGAGAGAGAGACAGACAGACAGAGAGAGAGAGAGAGAGAGAGAGAGAGAGAATCCTCAGCAGGCCCCACACTGTCAGTGTGGAGCCCAATGCAGGACTCAAACCTATGAACCTGTGAGATCATGACCTGAGCTGAAACCAAGAGTTGGACACCTAACCGACTGAGCCACCCAGGCACCCCCAAAGTTTAGAATTTTTCAATAGTTTTAAATATTAAAGATCTTCAATATAGCCAAGTTGATTTCCAAGGAGTGCTAGTATGATTCCCGATGCTTATACAAAGTCACATTATCTCAAACTAAAGAAAGTGGAAAGTGTCCTAAAAATGACTTGTACTATTATATTGCTATATTCTTTTCCAGACTGTTTTCTACAATACTAGCTTTGTATTAAAATGGGATCATAGTATGCTAGCTGTTCTACAACTTCCTGTTTTCATTTGACATTCCTTAAACATTTTTGTGTAACTTGAGATACAGATTTGCCTGAGTCTTAGCTGCAGTGTGGTTTTCCATTTCCCAGCTGTCCTGAAATGTATTGCACTGTACCTGTCAAAGCACGGCTGCCAGAAGCTAGGGCCCAGGAAGTGTCAATCTCTGCTCTTCACACAACCCAGCAAGTTTGGCATTTTAGAAGCTAAGCAATTTCTAATGTTGAAGGCAATCAAAGTGTTCTAACAGTCTTTGGAAACATCTTTCAACCTCACCCCAGTCCCTGGTTGTCACCTTCTCTTTCTGACCCTTCAGATATTGTTGAAACCTGAATTATTATCTTCCTATCATCCACTCCTCCATTCTTCTTTTCCCATAAATCTCAATTATTCTCTTACCCTTAAGTGCTTTACTGTACACACCAAATACCCTGAATTGAAAGAGACATGGCCAATTTATTTTTTAGAAAAAGCATCAGAATCTCTTCCTCTCCTCCACAGTTAGGAGGGAGGATGCTTCTTCCCAACGCCAGTGCCTTCCATCTCTCTATGAAGAGAGGAGGTTGGTAAGCACTTAACAAATGTACTTAAGATTGCAAAAAAAATGCCACCAACTGCACGATTTTAACACACCTAGACAATACTCCATTCACCTTATTTATTCAAAGCAATCCGATAAATATTTTACTGTACATACCTGAGCCAGCCAGGTGCCTCTAAAACTCGCTGCCCTACCCACAACTCACACAGATTCCTGTTGTTCTGACTTGGCTATCTATCAATCCCAGAGTTTAATGATCTGAGTTCTATATCTTGAACATGTCCCTTCATATTTTTATCATAGATGTGCTATCTGCCTGACTTCCGATGTGAATTTCTGGCCTAGTCAGTGTAAATGGGCTTATTGTCATCTCCACACACAGAGCAGATAGGCCACGGTGCAGGTAACAACACCAAGTCCCCATGGCCCACCCTGGAACAGCTTGCCCTGGAGAGATGCTTTCTTTGAAGGATAACTAGGAAGCCATTGATTGTGTACAAAATAGTGTTTTAGTGCCATCTGATAACCCATCTGTCTCTACTTTGAAGAGTTCACAGTTGAGTGAAATCAAACTATAAAGTGTAAGTACAGCTGTAGTTATAATACAGATAAAAATGTATCTACTTAGTATTTTCTCTATTCTCTTAGATATGTCTGCCTAATCCTCACCTCAACGATTACTAATGGTCAAAAGACACTGTGAAGTCCCTCCCTTCACTGGGATTTTCTAGTTTTATCAATTATCTTTGAGAAAGGTAGTTACTATGCTTCATACTTCTAGAAAAGTTCTCACTAGGAAAGACCTGCAGGTGATTTCATTTTCAGTGAATATACATCCTTTTCTTTCCTTGCTTCAATGAAGCTGTGCTGGCAATAAAACCACTACGTTCATGAACTGGTTGCAAAGCCACAGACAGCCGGCTCTTGAACCCAGGCAGCTAATTAGCGTTCCATGGAACCCAGCTTGTACCTGGACAAGAGTTGGGTTGCTAGATGGGAAATAGGGAATCACTGCAAAACACGAAAAAGCCTGGAATACAACTGTTGTTAGGACACTTGGTCTAAGATCGGCATATAAATGTCTGGGGCAGAAAATAGGTCCACAAATGGGAATGAGCTACTGGGAAAACAGGTTCCAGTGCCATCTTCTGAGATAAGATCCTCTGCCTGCTTTCTGGAAATAAACCATATATGTCACTAGCTGGCCTGTTAACAATACCTATTGCCTTTTGGAATAGAGAAAAAAGTCTCAATGCTTTGAAGAAACACTAGAATCAGTCTATTGCCTTTTAAGTAGGCTCCATGCCCAATGTGAAGCTTGAACCCATGACCCTGAGATCAAGAGTCACATGCTCTTCTGACTGAGCCAGCCAGGTGCCCCACACTAGAGTCAGTCTAGATCAACACCCTTATTTGACACATAACAAAACAAACCTGTCTAAGCTAGTGCTCTTTCTCAGTAAAACTCTGCCTCTCAAAAAAAATCATATGGCTCATGTAATCCATGGTGTCATTAGAAAGCAGTATCAGTTTGGGGTGCCTGGGTGGCTCAGTCGGTTAAGCATCCGACTTCGGGCCAGGTCATGATCTTGTGGTCCATGAGTTTGCGCCCTATGACGGGCTCTGTGGCGACAGCTCGGAGCCTGCTTCGGATTCTGTGTCTCCCTCTCTCTCTGCTCCTCCCCCACTCATGCTCTGTCTCTGTGTCACAAAAATAAATAATAAACATTCAAAAAATTTTTAAAAGAAAGCAATATCAATTCAAAAGCTTTTCTTTTTAGATATGACCTCTTCTGGAAGCAAATCTTTTATTTTCTGAAACTAAATAGCACTAACTTACATTTAACTCAGACTGAATCACCAGAGAATTCATATTTGCATATGCATAATGTATATACGATGTCAATACATTTCTATCTTCCTGTCTTTGTCTTAACTCGATGTTTGGTTTTGGCTGTACTTCTCTGTAAGCACCAATTAGCAGGAAAGGCTGGGCTGATGGAAGGAATACACCATGTACTACAGCAGTCTGGAGCCATGGCAACCTAGGTCTGTTGAGAAGGCACCTCACTCCATACCAAGCACAAAGAGGCTCTAAATAAAATTATATTTCCTTTTCATGATCACCTTAGCAGCCATGGCAGACAAAGGCCCCTCCTCTCATACTGTGTTACCAAAGCAAACCTTATCTAAAGACTTTTATTCTAGAAATTCTTCTGGAGGAGAATGGGATCAAGTATCCGCATAAGTAGCTTAAGACAAAGAGAAAGGATGCTGCACCACAGCAAGTGACCCTTCCAAGCATGCATGCTGCAAAAGTGAGCTCGCGGTTCCAGGTTTGTAAATAGGGTGGTGTACTCCAAACCACAAAAGCCGTGATAGACTCTAACTGCAGTACAAGCAAAACAGCATCAAGGGTACATGGGCATCTGTGAACTGGCCTGAGCGCGGAAGCCCCCGGTAAACGACGTGTTTGCAGAAATAAGAACCCTCTGTTGAGTGGCAATTAGAGTGTAATCTCCTGCCCTCACTGCCCTCATTCTGAATTCCCACAGCCGCAGTCCCAGAGAGCACCGTACACACAGGGAAATGGAATTATTTCCCAGTCCCTGGCGGGGGGCGGGAGGGAGGCGCTGTGTCTCCCATCCCCGAGGGCAAGCTAGGCTGACCATTTTGAAAGCTCAGTGTTTGTATGTCAGCAGGTACCTATATTCATTTCAGCTTTGTGAAGCCTTTATGAACACCCGTTAGTCATATTTCAGCCACAATATGGGAGATAAGACAGCCAGGAGATCTCATAGGTAGGTTGTGAGGAATAACTAATGAAAAAGCACTTTGCAAAACATGAAGTATGATCCTAACGCTCAATAGTATAAGATATTTTACTTGACCATTAGCCTACTTTATCACAAGCTGCCTGGAAGGAAGG
This sequence comes from Panthera onca, assembly GCF_046562875.1. NCBI lineage: Eukaryota > Metazoa > Chordata > Mammalia > Carnivora > Felidae > Panthera > Panthera onca. The sequence goes on along the minus strand of NC_138357.1, from coordinate 19,543,722 downwards.
CAAATGCTAGACGTCGTCAGCAGAGCCTCCAGTTATGGATTAGGTCATAGAGAACAAAGTCACTTTGGTCAGAACTGTCTCATTTCACGTGAAACCAGGTCATTAAATTTTTCCAGAAGACACCAGTTCTTGAGGTCCCATGACCCCCATTTAATGTTCAAAACTAAACTTTGTAATAAGGTAAAAGCTGATTTAATCCATTCATTTCTTCTGGAAAAACACCACTAACAATGTATTGATTTCTTTTTTCTTCATAAAGAAGGCAACATTACCAGATACTCGAGCCTAGGATAGTCTAATAAAGAGGCAGAACAGAGTTGGAATTACAAATAAGGGCCTCATACTTGCAATTCATTTTGTAATCCTGAAGCTCAGAAACTAACACCATTTTGAAACACTGGTATACAGCAGATAACAGAGACTAAACTATGCATATGAGGCTCACACGATAGAAAAACCAAATAAACAGGAAATGACACAAGCCTGGAGTTTCTGAAAAACAACCAAACCTTCTTGAAAATCTAAAGATACAATGTGACTAAGATAAGCATTCTTTGTCCTTAGGGAATTTATAATCAAGACGAGATGACAAATAACTATGATATGCAGGACAAAGCCTTCTGTAAAATCTTAAAGGAAGAACCTGTCACCATTCTTCTCTCTGCCCCTCTCCCCACCCTACCCCCACAAAGAAGGAAAGCATCTCTGCCTTAAGTAGCTACTCCCCGTAAATTGCATATTCAATGAAAGTCATTCACCAAGGTTCCTATTTCTTCTTTTCAAAAAGCAAGCTCCCCTACATATTCACATATGCTCAAATGAAACATTACAATGTCTGAAATTTGCCCTAAAATAATTTCATGGTGCTAGGAAGGGGGAAGAGACAGAAATCAAACCTGATTGACCATGGGTTGAGATTTATTGTATATAGATTATGGGAACCTGAAGTTTCTTTGTACTACTTGTCAACTTCTGAGTGTTTGAAATTTCCATGATAAGTTTATGAACTGCAATCTGCCTTGTAGAGCTACATTAAATGCTGACCATCATGAACAATAAGTGCTTTCTCACACTTGCTTTTCTCTGGAGGCATGGCTCATCAGACTCATCACCACCTGGCAGGGACTGCAGATGTCAGCATCTAAACACATTTGATTCCTGACAGGAGACCTCAGGCCACAGATCCCATAAAGTGTTATGAAAGCATCTGGACGTGAGTAATGCAGGCGCCTCTAGCCGCTCTGTGATGATGTCTACAGAGACTTCCATCCCCAGTCACAAACGTAAAACAAAATCATCTTTTGCAACTAACACCATCAAGTGGAAGCGGGCATCAGACGAAATAAAGATACACACGTTCCATGGAACCAATTTGAGACCACCACTGTGTCAAGAAGAAACAGAGTAAAAGCAAGCACTGCCCATTTCATGCTTTAACTCATTATTTGTACTGACTCTGAATCTTGCTAATATCGGGAGTCAGATAACCACGAACAGATCTGGGGCTGATTTCTCCCCCTAAATCCAAACCCATCCGACTCTTCTCTTGCTTTTTTCTACTACAGATGTTGAAAATCTAAACACACCTTTGCCAGGACATCTTGCAGCTCTTGGTGGCCATGTGAAAAATGTATTGTCTGAATGTGCAGCACCTGGGTTGAAAGGAGAAACCCATCAGACCAATATGCTAAGGAAGACAAACTGAAAAATCCTCAACAATATCTGCATGAGACAGATATGTTTACATTATTGTTTAGTTGGGTTTTTCGTTACATGCAGCCAAATACACTCTTACCTGGTTCAGGAAGAGAATCAATGTCTCTCCAAGCAGAGGAGAACCCAAAAGGGACATGCGTGCCTGGAAATGTTTAACAACCGGTGCTCTCAAAAGGCAAAGAGAAAAGACCTGATTTGTAGTATTTGCCAATTTCTGTGGAGTACACACACCCACCATGGCCAAGATGAAGCTACCGATGGATGTCATTAACTGTGGAGTTGGGAAGATGCACATAGACACCTCCTACCAGTACAAACCTGCTCCAGCCCACCAATGAACATGTCCTTTCTAGACTTCCCAGGAAGCCAGGCTCAATGAGATTGCTTAGAAACTGTCTATAAGCCCACAGAGAAATGGTATTGAAAGGGGCTGAGTGGCTCAGGGAAAGGGGATGAGGAGGAGGGAAATGGGAAAAGCCAAGTGGAAAACATTAATTTTGACTACTAGCTTTCTTCAGGGAATAAGAGCTTTGGAAGTCAACAACTTGGGAAGGAAATGTTTTGTGCTATTTGGTTATTGTACTTGACTCTTACATGTGTAAACATTATGAGAACCCTAAACAAAATGCAGGCACATCCGTGTTAAACCCTGGTTTAACAAGAGTCTACATGGTATTTTCACATAGGTTATCTCGTTTAATCTCCACAATCATCTAGGGATAAAGAAATTATTTTTATGTGTATTTTACAGATTAGGAAACTGAGGCACAGACATTAAGTAGCCTGTTCAAGGTAAGGCAGCTTCAGAATTTACCCCTTATGGCAATAACAATCTGTAATAACTTTTCTCATGACAATCCCCAACCAATGGGGGGCAGAGTCACAGACACAGAAAAGATTTCTCTTAGTGGCGGTTGGACCCCGACTTCTGAATGGAATGGTCAGTGTGGTGGTTTGTAATTAATACAAACACAGTAGCTTGTGTGTGTGTGTGTGTGTGTGTGTGTGTGTGTGTGTGTGTGATGGTATGGAAATCATGTCCCTAACACAGAGAAGAACAAAACCCACAGGGATGGCATATGAAAAACATTATAGGTTCTTATACATATTCCTCAGACTTTGTCATTTTCAGGTTTCTGAATAACAGCTCAGATCCCCCGCACTTCAGCAGGGGAAAAGAAAATTAGAAGCTTCTGAAAGAGGAAAATGAACATCTTGTAGAAAAGATAATCATTTTCAAAATGGTCATAATTATTGCTAAAGGAGCGTCTCTGTTTAGCAAACTTTTCATTTCCTACTTGTATTTCTCTCTGCTAAACGCTAGGCTCTCCTTGAGAATTATTCATGTAATCCCAAATGGGGAAAAATAATTATGGCCATCAGAGTATATCTAAGTGGCCAGTATGACGAAGTGAAAAATGCCTTATACTTACCAGACTCCACAATGGTTTCAGAATCCAACCCCATCTCTTCACCACAAGACCCCAAATGCCACCAGTGAGAGGGGACAGGAGCTTTCGTAGGTAAGAATTCACCTCCACTGTGCAATGGCTATTATCTCAACACTTGAGGGGTAACCAGCCTACTGAGAAAAAGGAAAGTTTCCATATCCTATAAGGGAAGGTTAAGAGGAGGGAGAGAGAGAGGTAAGAGAGGAAAAGGCAATTAGAACAAGGCAGTACCAGGAAAGGCAGTTTTGGGGACAATTCCAAATGAAGGGTGCAAATACATGCACAAGGTGAAGGCAGACATAAAGTGAGCTGTGAAAGATGGGAGGGATTATCCAAATCAAAAATGGCCTGTTATGTAATGGTGCCCATGAACCAGGCTGTTCCATACAGAGGGGCTGTGGAACAATGGGCTTGCACGTTTAAGCAAAGTGGAAACTGATCTGCCTCAAAACCATACAGAGGCTTATGGGAACTGAGAACAATTCTAGGGCCTTAGGCCCTCTGGGTAGACCCTGATAAAAGGATACCAGTCATGCACAAGAATATTCATGGCGTCCTAGAGGACCTACTGATGGCCAGAGACATCTTGGAAGCTGCTTGTTCCCACCATGCCTGTGGCCCGGTAGCGGCAATAAAAACTAAGATATAGAAAGTATTTGTTGTATCAGGTACTTTCATTACCTCCAGCTATTCTTTCCTAATGCAAATCAGTCAACCTTCTCGTCACCAAAAAGACTGGAAGCAAATGTGAGTGGCAGGTTAGTGTAAAAATTCCCGAAGTTTTTCTTTCTTCCATAGAAACTTAAAGCCTTAGGTTTGCAGATGAGTTATCCAAATTGCCTTTCTGGATCATCCATGACTGTAGAATGAATGTATAAGTTGTTTTAAAATGTTTAAGTAGAGGGGCACCTGGGTGGCTCAGTCGGTTAAGCATCTGACTTTAGCTCAGGTCATGATGTCTAAGTTCATGAGTTCGAGCCCTGCGTCAGGCTCTGTGCTGACAGCTCAGAGCCTGGAGCCTGCTTCGGATTCTGTGTCTCCCGTTCTCTCTGCCCCTCCCCCACTCACACTCTGTCTCTCTCAAAAGATAAATAAACATTAAAATTTTTTAAATTTTTAAGTGGAGCAAGTATTCTGTGGGTAGGAAAAGGAGAGATTGAGAATTGTAGGCAAGAATCTGAAGAGACCTATTTACTTTCAAGTATTTGGAAAATATGTTGCTCAAAACATACAATTATTAAGCTCTTAATGTTACAGGTGGATACAGGGGTGGAGAGTATTTCCCTTGAGCTGTGTTCCCATGGTCACAAAACCGAAGCTCAAAAATTTACTATAGCTCAATGGTCACACAGGATTGTAATCCAAAGAAGCAGAGGCCTGATGATACTGAAGTGAGGAATCCATGCCAGTTATCAATGTATTGTCTCATAGCTGCAAATTCATCTGTCAATGCATGCTCTGAGGTAATGGACAGAATTCATTTAAACATTTGTCCTTTACAGTGAGCACAATGTTGAGCTTCGCCAGTAGAGGGCGCTGGAGAGACATTACAGGAGAAAAGGGGCTCTTGGCTGTTTCTGGTAGTTGCACCGTGGGTGGGAGGTGTGGTTGTGAGGAAGTTTGGGGAAGAGGTGAATAACCAACTCTGAATAAGTGCCCAAAGTGAAGATGTCAGCTGGACAAAATGATGCAGTCTGTGGATGTCAATCAGCTTCTTTCCCCGGCCACCTGATGGCTCGCTCACCGAGCTTATGAACCAAGTTGCCGTGGTGGCAGGCATGGAGGCTGGGCATGGGCAAAACATTGTCTTCTTCTCCTGAAGGCTGACCTGGCCACAGCCACTGCTGAGTGTGTAACCTGCTGACGATGGAGATCAACTCTGAGCCCCGGATACGGCACCGTTCCTCAGCAGGCCCAGCCAGCCACCTGTTGGTGGATTGATTACATTGGACCTCTTCCACCACAGAGGGAGCAAATATGTGTCCCCACTGAAATAGGTATATATTCTGGGTCTGTGTGTGTCTTTCCTGCTCATAATGCTTCTGCCAGCACCACCATCCATGGACCCACAGAACGTCTTATCTAGAGCATCATGGCAATCCACACAGCCTTGCATCTGATCAGGGAACTCATCTCATAGAAAAGAATTGCACCAGTGGCCTCATATCCCTGAGAATAACTGGGCTTATAACATCTTCCATTACCCACCAGCAGCTGGCCTAATGGAAGGGCTGACCGAAGACTTCATCGCAGTGCCAATTGAGAGAAAAAAATCCCTTGCTAGGATGGAATTCAATCTCACAAAATACAGTTATGCTTTAAATCACAGACCACAGTGTGGTGCCATGTCCACCGTGCCCACAATACATGGGTCCAGGAATCCAGAGAGTGGGCAAGAGTGGGAGAGGCTTCTTTCACTATTACATGTAATAACATACTTCCTGAACTCTTGCTTTCCATTCCAGGAATTTTGAGCTCCACTGATTTGGAGATACTAGTTCCCAAGGGAGGAATGCTTTCACCTGAGGTCACACACATGTCTCCACTGAACTGGAGGTTGAGAGTGCCACCTGGACATTTTGGTCTTCTGGTGCCACTGAACACAAGAAGGGTTAGTCTACTAACTGGGGTGATTTATCCCCATTACCAAGGAGAAATCAGTTTACTGCTACACACTGGAGGCAAAGAAGACTTCGTGTCAGAAAAAAAAATTCTGGACCTAGGTAAGGAGATATTTTATTCGAGGGGATTACTGCAATAGGAGGAAGGGACTGTAGCCATAGAGAGAATCTTCCAACCATAGGATCTGCAAGTGTCTCAAAGGTCGGGTGGAAAGGGGTTTTCTTCTACAGGAAAGAATGAATAAGGCTAGAAAGAACTGGATGTGGGAGAATGGGATGTGCATGTGACATATAATTGTATGAACAATCATCGAATGCCTTTCTCGGTGGTCAGGTGATTTTCGGGAGGGGTTGTTAAGGAAGGCCTGCTCTGCATTCTGGTGCTTGCTCAGGCTGAGAATGAGTCAATGTTCAGGGACCTGTGGGGATGGGGAGAAGCTGGATTAAAATTTGGTCACGTCTAAAGTTAGCTGGTGCTGTGATGTTCAGATTGATCAAAGGGAGCAAACAGTTCAGTTCAACCGATGAGACCATGAATGGGAACTTGGAAGGTCTGTGTCTGGTCTTGTCATAGGTAAACAAGGGGGTCATGCACAAGTCTTACCTAAGTCATGCCAGGAGGAGAGATTCTTCATGATAAGCCATTTCCTGAAACAAAGAAGAGTGGGGGGATTTCTTTCTTTTCTTTTCCTCCCAGCTTTACTGAGTTGACATAATAACATTGTGTAAGTTTAAGGTGTGCAACGTGTTGATTTGATACAGGTACATATTACAAAATGATTACTACAGGAGCATTAGTTAACCTCTACTGTCACATAATTATCATTTCATTTCTGTGGTGAGAACAGTTTAAATCTCCTCTCTTAGCAACTTTCCAGTACATAATACAGCGTTATTAGCTGTAATCACCATGCTGTGTGTTAGATTCCCAGAATTTGTTCATCTTATAATTGGAAGCTTACACACTTTGACCAATGTTTCCCCCACCCACCACCAGCCCTTGGTACCCACCACCTCTCCAAGTTTTTCTCCCTTTTCTACTTTTAAGGATCATTGTGATTATATTGGGCCTATTCAGATAATCCGGGGTAATCTCCCATTTTAAGGTCAGATGATTTAGCAACCTTGCCATGTACTATAACATGCTCACGGGTTCTGGGAATTAGCATGTGACATCTTTGAGGGGGGCATTTATTCCACTGGCTACACTCAGGCTATCATGCCCGTTGGGAATTGGGATGAGTTTCACTCATTCAAAAAAAAGGTAAGTCTTTTGGTGGGGACACAATATTGTCATTTTTGGAATGCGAGAAGGTGTTTATCTTGATGGTTGGATGATGGGTGCATATGTGACAGTAGGGGGTTGTTCCTCCATGTTTTATGTCTGTAGTCACCTCTATCCTGGGCAATACTGCCCAATTGCTAATCATTCTCCTGCTAAATGTTGTTCAGCTGGAACGGTATCATTTATTCAATGACCAGCTTCTCGGGTCCACGGTGTTGGCTCTTGTGGGGATAGACCGTGAGTGGAATTCAGCATTGCTGTGAAAGAGTAATCAGTGTAGATGACCACAATGTGTTGTTTCAAAATTTCACACGACCTCGATGCACATGTCCTCATCTGAGAACCTGTTGACATACATAATGAGACCATGATACAATCTGTAGAGGTCGTTGGACATGTGGTAAGGAATGTGGTAATACAAAGAGAGAATTCCCAGCGGGGAAAGAGTGGATCTGTGCTCATTTCCTTCACATCAGTTACCTGCCATAAAGATGATGATGCCAGGGCAGGGAAGGAAGTATGTCCTAGCTGGGTAGGAAAGTACAGAGTTACATGTATATTCAACAATGGCTTTTTAGTTTGAATTAGTTTCTAAAAGATATATAGCAAAGGAAAGATTTCCCAAGACTTAGCTTAAATATTTATGCTGCAGAATATTTTGTGGTTTGAGGATAAGTTGGTACAGATTCACAAACAAACCAGAGATGAAAAACATTATATTAATTTTTGAAGAATTTCGCAAAGGTATGAGTGAACTATAAAATCTCTTACCGTGTTCTCAACATGGACCTGGATGCCACCTTTATGTATTCACGTTGGATTTGTTTCACTAGGATGCCATTTTGCAACGTGTGTGTGTGGGCTGTCACTTGCTCCCCTTCCAGACATTCATGATTAAGTTCTCTTTAGCATAAGTAACAGTCTCCCTGGATACAAGAGACCAGTAATCAGTATATCCTTTCACATTAATTAAATGCAAGTGAGAAATCTACGATGCTCAGCCAGCTCATTAGTGATCACATAGCTTGGGTAAGGGTTTGGTCATTGCTCTTGATGGCCTACTTCATCTTTAGGGGATGGAGTTTTAGATTCTGCTTTAGTGCCACTGTGTGTTGTAATAGAAGAATAAAGAATTCCAAATGTTATGCCATCGCTAGACCCATCCCCTCACTTGAAATGTCCCCTTTTCCACACGTCTGAATTCTTTGCAACTTTCCAGGCTCACCTCTGTTGCCATGTCTGTTCTTTACACTTTCTCTAATCAACCCAGACCACAGCAATTCCTCTTCTCTGAAATTTTATCCCTTTCCATGTCTAGTTGCTCCCTTTGGCACTGTATGGTTTGATCAGTTATATTTCCTTATATACATCATAGACTCAAAGGATTATTAGTTGACTGAGTTGATTGATTACAGTCTAGTCTAGGCTGGTAGCACTGGGAATGAATGAAGAGACAGATGATTGATTGGATATATAGTGGTTGAGGAAGAGGGTGGAGCTAGAGTTGATGCTATTATTTCAAGGTTGGAAGCCCCCATCCACCTTTTGTCTTCTACTATAGATGCACTTGATTAATGCTTGCTGAAGTTAGTTGAATTCACTTCAGCCGGAACATTTTCTCTATCTTTTGGTATTTATCCAAAGTCTCAGTAAAATGTTCTTCATGCCATTCTTCCATGTTTGGGCGTGGCTTTCTCAGGTATCACAGGGCATGGTATCTATACACGTCTGCCACCAACATGCTCCCTATTCTCCACAGGTATAGCCTCTGTGGGTAAATTGTGTTCATAACCACACCCTCCTTTACTCATATCTCCTGCCCTACAACACCTCTCAATGCCCCGACTTCCTCTCTCCCTCCTCCTGTCGCTGTGTTCATTTCTGCCCTTGGCTAAAAGTTGGTAGAGAAAAGCATCTGACCCTATGAACCCTGGAGTATTTTCTCTATGCAGGGCTTTTTTCCTTTACCCATAAGAATGTCCCCAAATGATGTCTTCCTAATGAGGAATTTCAAGCACTAGCAGAACGATAACCTACAGAAGAGTAAGCTTTCTCATTAAAAGGTAAGACAGTAAATATTTTAGGCTTTCCAGGACTTTTCACAGCTACTAGACCAGGCTACTATAGTTATAGAATATGTAAATGAATCTTTCATATGTAAATGTATATGTTAGTATTCCAATAATATTTACAAAAAAAAAAAAAAAAAAAAAAAGATCGCAAGCCATAGCCCATAAACCATAGTTTCCTGAATTCTGGCTTACAGGCTTATTTTTGGCATTCCTTATGTTTCTTAAATAATAGCACAAAAGCAGTGGCCGTTTGCCTTTATCTATCCATCTACCTACCTACCTACCTACCTACTTTGCATTTCTGGGGTAGGAAACTTTGTGATGTGTGGAAAAGGCAAAGCTGTATGCATTTCCATTGAGAACCCTGGTTGTGAATGTTACAGGTGCTATCATTGCAGACAGAACTGCAGAGGCACCTTCCAGAGACCCCAGGGGTTGGTGACTCACAGAAGCAGAATTAGAGATGGGGAAATTAGGAGTGTCTGTCAGATGCAAATACTCTATTCTTGGAAATTTGCTTAATTTTATGCAGCAAGTTTTATGCTGCAAAAGTGGTTAAAACAATGATACTTTTTGCAATGATGAAACTCAAGAGACAGCTGCGTTAGAGTTTTATTAAGTGGCTTAAGGAACAATTTCCTTAGGCAGTGGGTTTTTGGTTTTTTATTTTAAGTAAACTCTATGCTCAACTGGAGGCCAGAACTTACAACCACCGAGATCGAGAGTCACAGGCTCCACTGACTGAGCCAGCCAGGCGCCCCTTGTGGTTTTTTGTTCTTAAGCCTGTCCAATTGAATTTTTATATCTAATTGTGGTTTTTTGTTCTTAAGCCTGTCCAATTGAATTTTTATTTCTAATGATCTTTTATCTTATAATGATTTAGGATTATAACACAAAATATAGTATACTTTAACAAAACTGACTTTTTTGTTCATGCTTTTCCTCAGGTACACCAAGTCTGTGGACTCACATAACACGTGTAACTTTTGGTTTTATGTATCAACTTGTGTGAGTTGTGGGCCGTAGCCCCGTTATTTAATCAAACAGCAAACTAGGTGTTGCTGTGAAGGTATCTTGGAGACATGGCTAGCATTTATGATCAATTACCCTTGATAATGCAGGTGGACCCCATCCAATCAGTTGAAGGCTATAAGAGCAAATCTGTTTGCCAAAGAAGAAATTGTGCCTCAAGATTACAGCAGTTTCCAGTCTGCCAGCATGCCCTATGGATTTCAGACTCCAGACTGCAACACTGACGCCTGCCTGAGCTTCCAAGTGGCCAGCGTCCATACAGATTCAGAATTAGTAATACATTAAGTTTAAAACAGAAGTATGAAACTTTCAGATTTTTTAAAAATTGTATTTATTTTTTGAGAGAGAGAGTGTGAGCAGGAGAGGAGCAAGGAGAGAGGGAGACAGAGGATCCGAAGCAGGTTCTGCGCTGACAGCAGCGAGCCTGATGCGAGGCTCAAACCCACAAAACGTGAGATCATGACCTGAGCCAAAGTCAGATGCTCAACTGACTGAACCACCCAGGTGCCCCCAGATTTTTTGTTTTGAGCAGAGTACCTGGTTAACTCTTGATGCAGGTGAATCTCAGGACAGTGGCAGATTCTAGGAGGAGGGGGTCAGCATCAGGTCAGGGCTGGGGCTAGAACTCCACCTTGCAGACAGGGAAGGCCTTGTCCTGCACGGACCTGGTGCTGTTGCAGCCCAGCATTGTGACACCCAGCACCTGGCGCCAGATGTGAGTCTCCTTGTACCACTTTTGCATTGCCACTGAATCAAAGTGGCGACCAGGGTTGCCTAGAGGTCACTGTCTCACTGTTGCTTGCCAGACACAGAAACTTTCACTGGGGGAAATAATCCACTCTGCTAGGCTACAGAAACCTACTTTGCTAAGAATTCTCTTGTGAAATATTTTTACTAAGTGGGGTCAATGTAGAGGGCAGAAATATAACCAGGTTGGTAAAGGGTGAATGTAGACACTAGAGAGTGCTCTTCTCGCCCAAGGTCCCTGGTCATTGACACATGTGAATCTGTCTGAATTGAAATCCCCCCATAAAACCATCTATCAGTTGTTATTGTTATGCACACAGCAGATGGAGCATTAAAAGAAGAGGTGCTTTCTTGATATATTAGCCTCCTCTTCCCAGAAGTTGCACCAGCAACCAGAGTATTATGGTTCTCTATTCAGCCTTCTTTGCACCAAAAAGCAACACTAAATAAAATCAAAACAGAGAATCTCACATTAAGGTCTTGGGTTTTATTGAAATGGTAGAGCTAGAGTATCTGACCACTCAGCCTCTGTATGAGTCTGCATCTAATCAAAATATAGAAACTAGTTATTTAAAGAGTTTAATATAAATAATTATTAACCTATGATGAGTTAACTGTAGGATATAAGAAAAACTGCTATTGTATCCTAGGGCTGAGGGACAGTATCCAAGAAAGGGCAGATTTTGGAAAGGGACCGGATCTCCAGGGCTAGGGTTCAGATCTCGTTGATGCAATTGCGGCCCACTGCATGGCAGATAAGTTTGCTGGTTAGCCTGAGCCAGACATGGTCCACAGTCATTGGGCAAGCAGAAAGCAATCATCCGGAGTACGGTGGAATAGTCAGGACACAGACAAGCCTCAGGCACTTCCTGGACGCAAGAGCACGCAGAGTGAGTGGGGTCCCCAGTGGTAACCCTTCCGGCACCAGTAGGGCTACAGCCAACAGCCAGGTGTGCAGTCATGCAGAAGGACTAAGGATGCTGGTGTGGCAGGAGACCTGGGGTTTGTGGATTCCTGTCAAGAGGGCTGGATGTCAGAAGGGCCATGGAGTACAAACCCGGGAAGGGCATAAGATCAAAGGGAATCAGGGCATGGGTGCAGGCCAGAGCACTAGAATTCATGGTGTCCAGGTTGAGATGGCATCGGGAAAGTCATCACCAGATCAGTTTGGAGCTTTGAGGTCATGAGGGGACCACACATTCTGGTTCTGGGGCTGGTTTAGTGCACCATCAGATATACCCAAAATCACAGCTCACATTGCTAACCCACCTCAACAACTGGCAACAGCAAGGGAGCCCCTTCCCCTTGCAATGTACCTCACACACCCTCTACTAAAAAGCTCAACATTTTTTCAGTATAAGATGCCTTAAAGGCATTCTGTCCATTACTGCAGAGCATGTGCTGAAGGACAAATTTGGGGCTAAGAGGCAGGATGTTGATAAGTGGCACAGCCCATCCCTTTGGGTTACCCAGCTTCCATATGCACCCCTTTACATACGTTTGACCTCTTAATAGCAGCAAAACACTGGCATTTCCACCTTCTAGAGATACCAGTCCTCCTATATGTTTTCACTGTTCTCCCAAATTAGACAACTCAGAGCCCCCAAGTCATCGGTACCCATCATGGGCTTCATTCATTATTCCTCAAAGTCAGGAACCCATCAAATATTCTATTACCTAAACTGTAAAGTTTATCTCCAGTAACTTGGGCATAAAATAGATGAAGCAGGATAAAGAAAAAGGGAATGGTGAGTATAGACAAACAGACACACACATATAATAAAGAAAATGTGCAAAGCCACTGTAGCCCTTGTTTATGTAATTGGTCTCAAGGTGTTAGTTCCTCAGTTACCAAGTTTCCCTCGGCCTCAGCCAAAACCTTAGGTGCTTTGGGTTCTTTACCTGGTGGAGTGACCAAAAGCATTTCCCAAGTGTTTGAGTCCTAAATCAGTCCGCTTCTTTTGTTGCTGTGACAAAATAGTTTTCCGCTAACTTTACTATTAGTAGGAAGAGTAAAGGTCCCACAAAGATGTTCATATCCTGACTCCTGGAAGCAGTCAATCTATTATTACAAAACAAGTGGAAATTAAGGTTGCTAATCAGCTGACCTTAAGGTAGGGGATTGTCCTCGATTATCTGGTCGTGCCTAGTCTCACCATAACTCTTAAAAGTGGAAGAGGAAGGCAGTGGAGGGAAGAGTCAGAGATGGCAGTATGGGGATTCAGCCTCACATCGCTGGCACATCACTGGCTGAAGCCATGAGTCAAAGAATGTGGGGAAGCCCCCAGCAGCTGGGAAAGACGAGGAAACAGACTGTCCCTTCAGAGCATCCAGAAGGACTGTAGCCCTGTCAGCATCTTGATTTGAGCCCAGTGATACCCATCTTGGGCTCCTGACCTCCAGAACCGTAAGATAACAAGGTCGTGTTGTTGTACGCCATTAGGTTTGTGGTAATTTGTTCCAGGAGCAATAGAAAACTAATACACTGTCAAAGAAAGTTTTTGTATCCATTGATTACTTAGAAATCTGATGTGTAAATTAGAGAATTAATTAAAATCCATTAATAAATAACAGCCACTGAGTCACTTAAGAATTATTTTAATCTTTTATTTAAATAACAGTGTAACACACAGATGGTATGCAGCTGCTCACTGTGCACCTCAAATTTTTTCTCACAGGGCGATGAAGGGTTCCACCCAAGCCATCTGTCTAGGAGGATAGACCCTCCCCATCCTGGATATCCCAACCATCTTCTTCACCTTTTAGTTTAGCCTGCATTTTGGAAGTGCTCCATGCTGAAGAGCAGCATATTCAGGATTATAATACTCTATACTTCACACCAGACATTTCTAAATCTCAAAGCTACTGGCATCTTCATTCTCCTTTCAAAACAAATTAACTTTTCTCTCACTCTACCAAAACTCCTGCTTTGATGCCTATGTAACTGAGCTCACGCTTAACTATTCTAGAGAGGTCAAAAGCCTGGAATTGTGAGACCGAACTGTCCCTCCCCTCCTCTAAAGGGAACTCCAGCCTTATCCTTCAACCACCACAGCTGCTGAAGTACTACACAACTTGAATAAACAAACTGCCTCCACCTACCTTGCAATCTCCAAGTCTCATTCAGACCTCCTTCTAGATGCACTGTGCTGTGAGCAATAGAATTCCCCAACTTTCGAATCTGGTTTTCCCCTTAAAGGGCATTTTCTAACTTCCCCACACCACTACACTCCAACTCACCTCTTTAAAGGCCTCTGGGATTTAAAGTACCAACGAGCTGTTGGATTAATACAGCCATACCGAGCCCACCCCCTAGAAACAAGGAGGGACGCCCATGTTGGTAAAGGTGGAACCAAAAATTCAGTCCCTTCGTGTGATGTGAGAAAGCCCTTTAGTGTAAGTAATTTCTTCCTAACAAAGGTACAAGGTGTTACTGTACCTGCCTCAAAGGCACCTCAAATAGTTTTAAGTTTTATAACGTTATACAAAATCAGTGACAAGTAACACTTTCAAATCCTACAGGTCCACTCTAAAGTGTGCATTGTGTGTTTATTCCTTGAAGGAATAAGGTCACCATTGCTATAAGATATGGAGGAATAAAAGAAATCTGGCATTAGTCTTATAATATTGAATGCAGAGGATTGTTCAAGGCTTCAGATAAAGTTCTGGCAAATCAATGTTCCTTTGAGGCAAATCAAGTGCCTCTTGGAGAAGACTAAAATGACACCAAGAACAGCTGGCTAGCAAATAGGAAAAGTGGGTCAATTTCTTGAGGGCAAATAAACTCTCCATCCTTAAGCTTGAGAGTATATAACCCTTTTGATACTGAGCAAAAGGAGGAGTCTAGCAAACAATTTGGAGACTTGACCTGGTGTTATAGTCTCATTTGCATATGCCCAAGATGATTCATAAATTACCAGATTCATTTACTATTTATTGACAGGACCATAGCAACTATTTTTTTTTATTGCCAAAACCTCAGCAATTGTTTTTTTGTTTTGTTTTGTTTTTGTTTTGTGTTTTTTTGTGTGTGTTTTTTTGTTTTGTTTTGTTTTTGGTCAGGACTCCAGAAACTTTTTTTTTTAAGTCAAATCACTGAGTATGATCGGCAGAAGAGTGATTTCTCTGTGTGTGTTTTTTGTTTTTAATAAGTTTCTGAAGGAAAGGCATATGTGAATATAAGAAACAAAAACTGTAATCAAACTCCTTTAGAAATGTAACCAAATATACAACAGCAAAATCCACCAAGATACCTAACACACTACTGTAGTTCTCTAAATTTCTCAAGCATCTGATGGAATCTCCATCAAATTGCTGTTCCCTACCCCCAACAACCCTGACACCCCCCATCAGAGTTGCTGAACTAGCAGTTATGTGGTGGTAGAGAACAGTAGTCCTCTAAATTTCTCAAGCATCTGATGGAATCTCCATCAAATTGCTGTTCCCTACCCCAAACAACCCTGACACCCCCCATCAGAGTTGCTGAACTAGCAGTTATATGGTGGTAGAGAACAATAGTTCTCTAAATTTCTCAAGCATCTGATGGAATCTCCATCAAATTGCTGTTCCCTACCCCCAACAACCCTGACACCCCCCATCAGAGTTGCTGAACTAGCAGTTATGTGGTGGTAGAGAACAGTAGTCCTCTAAATTTCTCAAGCATCTGATGCAATCTCCATCAAATTGCTGTTCCCTACCCCAAACAACCCTGACACCCCCCATCAGAGTTGCTGAACTAGCAGTTATATGGTGGTAGAGAACAATAGTTCTCTAAATTTCTCAAGCATCTGATGGAATCTCCATCAAATTGCTGTTACCTACCCCCAAGAACCCGGACACCCCCCATCAGAGTTGCTGAACTAGCAGTTATGTGGTGGTAGAGAACAGTAGTTCTCTAAATTTCTCAAGCATCTGATGGAATCTCCATCAAATTGCTGTTCCCTACCCCCAACAACCCTGACACCCCCCATCAGACTTGCTGAATTAGCATTTATGTGGTGGGACCCAAGAATTTGCATTTCTCAAAAGTTTCTCCATGATCCTGATGTTGCTGATTTAAAGACTGCACTTAAAATCCACTGCACCAGAATATGGAGAACACAATTCTAGTCTAATAGAAAGGAATACTTATCAGCTGAACTGTGGGATTGACCTATCTGTATTAGGGTTAGAATAGAGATTTTCCCCCAAGTGTTTCTGCTTAAATTCTGACCCTGGATGCCATCTGCCTCTTCATCTTTGGCTAGAGTGGAGTTTTCCTTCCATAGAGGAAGTGGTAACCAATGAGGTAGTCAAGCAGATGTGTGCAACCAGGAGCCTGTTCCACTTACTTCTCCTGAGGGGTCTTCCCTGCCTTTGTGTTACGAGACTGGAAGTTCTCTTCCCTTTTCAACAGCTCTTCAAAAATATCATTGTGCATGTAAAAGAAGATGTACCCGGTGCAAAGCCTAGCCTCCTGCATGAGATCTTCTTCGATACTCAATACCTGTAGATCATTGTAAGTGAACCACACTTGCCTCTCAAAGTCATAGGCATCGCTGATATAATGGCCTGAATTTGGGGTCTTCCCAAGATGGCTGACAACACCAATGAGCCGATAGGAATCGAGATCACTCATCTTACCGCTTCTTTTTGGTTTTGTGGCTTCAGTTTCTGACTTCTCCTTATTTAAACATTCTTTTTTTCCAGGGTTTTTATTGGAACCCAGTGCCCCTAGGGAATTTGCTTTGGCCTCCTGGAGACGTAATTCTGCAGGTTTTCTGAGGTTCTTTGCATACCAGTGGGTACGTGTCTTCAAGAGGGTTCCAAGCAGTGCCTGCTGCAGGGCTTGTTCATAGATTTTCATCCATTCATCCTGCTGGGTCTGTTTAGTCAGTTTTTGGAATTCTTTTGGAATTCCGTTTTTTTCACGTTTATAAGTATCTTCAGTAGTCTCAGTGCCACTCTTGAAATCTACAAGCGTATTAGTTGTCTCATATTTCTTTTGTTTTAGATTTTCAAACATTTCTTGAAGATAAACTTCGGCAAGACACCTGTCTGGACCACTGGTGGGTTTACCTTCATCTTTCTGGATCTGAGAAAGGGACGTTGCTTCAAGATCCATCATCAAGCCAGCAGCTAATAGCTCTTTTTCAGTGACTGCTCCATTTCCTAAGTTTACTAATTCAGACTCAGTTACATTCAGTTTAGGACATTTTCCCAGGTCTTCTTTCTGTTCTCCATTTGATCCTTCACAGAGAATCTGGCATTTTTGTGGTTCAGACTCTTTGTCTGGTCCAATGTGTGGAATCAGAGAATCATTGGATGCTGAGGTTGGCTTTGTTGAAGGTGTTGATAGAAAGAAGTTTCCAAATTTTATGCTGTGAAAGACTTTTAGGATTTGGAAATCCCTAGTAAGCACATTCTTGCTCACAGGAGGAGGTGGCTTGGTAGTTTCATTGCAATGAGATGATATATCTAAATGTGTGGAAATAACGACTTCCTGGTCATCCTTCCTTAGCGACCAAAACTCGTCAAAGGTATAACGTTTCAGATGAACAATAAGAACCCTGGGTAGCCTACTAAATTTGTGCACTGCAACAGAACTCTTATGCTTACATTTCCCACATTTATACTCAAGCTCTTCGGCTCCGAAGAAGAGATCAAAAGCAGACTGAATAGACAAAGGAAGTGATTTCGTTCCTTGTGGAAGGTTGATGGAGAGATAATTATTCACTTCGGTCTTGAGAACAACATGACCACAGGCTTGACAAGTAATAGAGCGCAGCAACTCAAACTCAAAATTACTGATGACGGGACAAATGAGCACTTCAGTGGCAGCACTTCCAGGAAAGATCTGTTGAGCTGGATTCTCCTCTTCAGATTCAATTTTAGCCTTCCATATGGTGTTTAATTTCCCCATGCTCTCTTTCATCTGATCTAAACAGTGACCTAAAAACTCATGAGCATCATTTTGTACGTTGTCAGAGAAAATCTCTGCAACTGATGATATGGTTTTTTTAAGGTTCACAAGTAACCTCTCCTTGATTTTTATGTTATAAATATCTTTCAAAACAAACAGCTGTGCTAAACATATGCTAAGAGCATCAAGGGGAATTTTACCCCATGGGGAATCCTTACTGAATAAATCATCAGCAAATGACGGAATCGAAAATAAGGACTGTAAAATTGCGTTCATGTAACAGGTGTTTCCCAAATTGGGGAGGCCTTGCAAGAGTTTCTCTGGGTACAAGTCAAGGGTCATCTTGAGTCTGTCCCACTCTGGCTTATCTGCACTATACTTTGCTTCCAACAGAAATGTCAAATATATTTTCTCACAAAGCACCTGAAGAACACTAACACCCTGAAGGTAAGGGTTTCCAGTAGAATCGGTCTTGAATAAGTGTTCAAATGCTAATTTCTTCTTATTTTTTAACCTCAATTTTTTCTTCCTATTGTGGCTTACATACCTCAAGGAATCTGTCTTGGATTTCTTATCTCTTACAGAGCTATTCTTTTGCAGGAATTTCCCACCCATCCCTGAACCAGATGATAACATTCTTTTTTTCTTCTCCTGTCCATTTTCTGGTAAATCATTGCAAGTAAGTGTTGATGACTTTGATGCACACAAAGGCTTCTGCTGAAGGTCAGCTGTTCCATGTCCTTCTCCTGTCTCTGAAGATCCACTACTTGACTTATTACATATTTCGTGAGATGAACTTTTGTTGATTTCCTTCTGTGTTGTTGTGCTGGCAAAGATCCCTCCATCCTTAACAGGTTTCATGGATGGTTGATTATTTTGATGGAATCCATCCAAGAACATCTTCAACTCTTCAGCATCTGCAGAAGATAATCCTTCAATAAACAAGAAGCTATTATTTTGGAAAGTTAAATGCAGGTGATTTTGTTTTCCTCCATAGGATCTAAGTACCACATTTTTAATATTATTAGTTAGTTGAAAAGTTGTATATTCTCCAGTGCTGAAATAGACCAGCAGTCTAATATTCTTCTTTCTTTCCACTTTTCCAATGTATGCTTCTTTGGGCTTAGACATCCCCATATTCCTGCTCCATATATGGACAAAACCGTGTGCCATTAGTGTAGCCATACTTTACAAATAAAATACAGTATCTTTAATTATTGACAATCTTGAAGTTCCAATTTGTTTTGCAAGCTCACTTCTGAAGACAACACCAAAGCAATGATTCTTTAGTTCTCTATAAGGATGGCCCTATTTCTAGTGTTGGTTTTATACTAGAGCCTCTTCAGGTTCTGGATGTCCAGCTATTTATTTACCATGAGGGAAGAATCTTGATTTCCACGGCAAGGCAGTTACTGGAAAAAAAATCAAGAAAAATCATTTAAGCTATCAGAGAAAATGCTTGGATAGAACTCAAATTCTACTCCCATACACTAAATCTTTACACTACAATACTAGATTCCATTCTGATTAATTTCCCCACTTAAACTGAAATCATTAAACACTTGGAAGACTTTCAGTAAATAGCTGAAGAGCATAATGAACAGTGTCTCAAGTGTATGCATATAATGTGCTAATCCTCCTGTCATAGAATGACCCCACAGGGCAACCATAATAAGTGACTAAGAGAGTGGAGGCACTAGGTGGCCTTCAAACCAATAATAGATGAATAGCTCTTAATGTCCAGAAATCTAGAGGACTTCATACACAGGCCACTAAATGTAAGTCAATCTACCTCTTTCCAAATCCAGTTATGCTCCTTTCTTTCACATGGCATAATGTGAAGTCCACACATTATATCCCATGTGGGAGGGTCTAACCTATCACTGCTTAAAGCAAATATGTCCAGCCCCAACAAGCCAAGATGACCTGGTATACTCTAAGCAATCCTGATTCTTCTGGTAAGTGTGGGGTAATTGAAAATTCAAAGCCATGCTGAACAAGAACATAAAAAATTCATTACAATTTTGAAAGGTGGTTAAAACAGTGACTGAGACCAAGTTCAAGACTGTGTTTACTATGCTTTACTATTGAACAAACAAATGCAGGTAGTATAAACAATTTACAAGAAACAGGATATGATGAATGGAAAGTTTCCCATTGGCTCCCCATTGGCTCCAGTGTTGGTTTCACTGTTATTTTGGAGGTATGCCTCAAGTTTCAAGGTTGGTATAATCCATACAGAGTGAAGAATGCCCCAGGCTAAAAAAGTTAAGAAACCAATAGTCTGGTGCCCTTTTGGCCATTATACCAAGGGTAAAACCAAGTCAGCATTAAGGGTCTGTTATTAACACACATAAATTTCTTACTAAGTCCCAATTAACATTTTTTACTTCTATTTCTTAATGCGTCATCATATGGCCTAGAGAAAAAGTGGAAATGCTCAACATGGGTGAATTATGCACTAAACAACACCATCTTCTGGGTCATTAGTCCTGTTTTCCTCATACCTGCAATTATGTTCATATTCCCTGCCTAAAGTGGAATCACTAGTAGATTCTCTAGGTCAGCTGCGCTGAGGAGAACTGTCATGAGACCTTGCAGTATAACTGGGTCGCCAATACAGGCAATGGAAAAATCACATGCAACAACTTCTAGTAGGCTTTCAGTCTTATATGCTCTTTTCCACAAAATACTATCTGAACACCTTTAGGACTTATCTAGCCATCCATGGACAAATACAAGGCATTTTCATCCAGGGTTAAATATAGGACCTGGACAAGTGATTGTGAGATCTGTTTGTGTTCCAGACTACATGGAAATTAAGACTGTAAAGTAACCATTTTTATAATCACAGTCTTAACACTGTCCTTCTGATTGGCTAGAATTGCTTCCACACTCTCCTCCAATTAATCACCTTTTGCAACTGACATGAAATGCCTGCCATGCATTTCACACAAGCTAAATTGGTTTAATTTTTGAAATAATCCCATTTCTCTACTCCCCAGGTGCCTTGCCTACTACTAAACCACAAATGAGATAGGTATTTCAACAAATTAAGTGTACCAAGTTTACCTGACTCAGGTCATTTTTGGCTTGAGAACTTCACAGCCATCCATTTTGAACTTCAGTCCAAGAACTCCCCAAACAAGTTCTGAGGTTTTGCAAACACATCACTCATGAAAGCATCTTAGCTCCTTTTAATTAGTTTCACAGAGTTATGAATCTATAACCCCAATTCTTTACATATTAACACTTCTAAGCACATACTGTCTGCTTTGCAACAAGCCAAATATCCCTGGAGATTCTGCTCAGTACTCTGTAGGGTCCCTAACATCACCCTAGCAGAAGGTAAGTAAAAGGCGGCAGTCGGACAGCAAATCACTGATGTAAGGAAAGAGACGTTCCCATTGGGTTGTGAGGAACAACACCAGGACGGTGCACAAAGATCTCCACAACCTCCATGGAAGAAGCTACAGTAGAACCGAAAACTTAACCTACCACCAAGTGCTCTAAAATAAGACAGGAAAATGTCAATTAAAAAAGCCCCACTATGGATAATTCTGCTGGTCATCCTGTATCAACTACAAACGGTCAAAAAATACAGCCAAATGTCCCAGCTTTCCAAAAATGTCTCGAACATCCTATGTAAACATTCACTAAGCTTATGAGCTTGTGTTCAAGGCAAGGACAAATTCTTGAGTACTAAGTGAAGAACCATTCCCCCAAACCCTAAATGTTCTAAGATGGCATTAAAATGGACTTCAGATATAGTGCCGCTAACAACCAAGACATCATCTGTTGGTAATGAACACTGCTCTCTAAAACTGAATGGATCCTCCTAATCAGTATATGCCCACTGGTATTGACCACAGCATAAAATATGCTAAAAAAAATACAAGGTTTAGTGATTCTCCTGACAAATATTTTCCATTAGGCCAAGTCGAGACCTTAGGTTATGAGGTATCAGAGATCAGTGTGCTTTTCCTCCCACCCCCACCTGCTTCTTCCATGCTTAGCCCTCCACAATACACACTAGTGACTCCAAAGAAGTTCTATTAGTAACTAACATTCGACTAACACCACAATCAACACTCTACAGTATTGGGCTCACTGACAAAAGTTAAGTCTAAAAATTTCCTGCCCATTGTATGTAGGCTAGAGAGGTTCCTACAGCTAGCTTTGACCACGGGGTCCACATAATGTGAGCTAGGTCCCTGTAACTCGAAACCAGTGAGGAAGGATCAGATGTACTTAATCACTCAAAATTAAAAATTTCTGAATTAACTCTATAGGAAACCAATCCAAATTAATGAATAGGTTAGGTTAGCACTTAGCACTACAGATATTTGCATCAGAAAGCATGTGTCCAAAATTAATGGGAAGCTATGTTTTCTCCTACATAGTTAAATACTCTTCCTGAATCTTATCGATGTTATTTACTTGCTCAGTATACACTGTTGTTATGGATAATACTAAAGGAAACTTTTGCTTGGTCCCTATCCAAATTATCAAAAACTCAAAATTGGTGGAGCATAAGTTAATGAGATTCTTGTTTTATCAATTCTTTATCTATCAACCTCTGTTCAGTGGAGATTGCACCTATCCATACACAAAAGTGCATACGCATCCAAGTGAGAGAATGATCGTATTTATCACAGTGGAAATGGGACCATAAAAACATTCAAGCACAGCAGCAGACTCAAGTTGTCTGGATTATTTATAGTTCACTATCCTACTGTAGATGCTAAGTAAGAGTTTAAACTATCTCCTCTCCACAAAAAGAAAGAAAGAAAGAAAGAAAGAAAGAAAGAAAGAAAGAAAGAAAGAAAGAGAAAGAAAGACAAAGTTTTCATTGTTCCTAGTTCAACCACTTGAGAGAACCTACAATCCCAGAACGACTTCCAGGCTGCATTCAAAAGTTTTGCAATCCCAGCTGATCTGTATTTATCAAAAACTGTTGTCTGTTCTAAGGGTAGCTGAGATAATATAAAACCCTGATGGCATTTCAACCCTCTAACTTCAAGAGCACAGTTAAGAGACATGTATTTCCAAACTGGTGTGTCCCTGCATCATTCCTTCTTCCTAGTTCAACGTGCTTATGTTTCATTCCAGGAGACTAAAGGAGACTTCATTGAGCCCCCTGAGCATGGAAAGTAAAGATTAGGAGCCATCTTGCTGACATGCAGCTAAAGAGTCTAACCACCACTCATTTTCCTGGCTAGCACATCTTAAGTTTCAATCCTTTTCTTGATTCTGCCTTGTCAGTCAAAGGCTTTTAGGGCTTCTTTGATTGCTTATTTTTAGAAGATTTTCACTAAAATGTATCCATTTTCTAAGACTCTACTGAAGAGCACTATGTGACTATTCTATGTGGACTAAACTAGGCTTCAGCAGTATTGATACTCCAACACCATTCAAAAGTTATGAAGCCGAAGTGTTTTTCTCTTGTTTTATCCACAAACTCAGTCCATTCAACTTGTTTGGTCACCTACTAGCACAACACACCAGACTAGCTGATCTCAAAGCACAGATAGAAAATTCATAAAGCTGCTCTGTTCTGGTCAGATTTGGAGGCATGACCTATGGTGTCAAGAAGTTGACCATAAGGTTAAAAAACTCCTGGTACAAACGTGTGCTTCCTTGTTAATTCACTAATTCACTTTACATTGATCTTCTTGCTCACTGAGTATTTGCTGAGCATCTGCTCTACACTGCAGATTGTGATTTACTGAGTGTGTTCCCAGTGCTGTGTATTGTGGCCAGTGCTCTCAGGGACACAAAGGATGTGAGTATTCACTGTACCTAAGCAATATGGACTGTAAATGTCATCATTGTGTAAACATCACAGTTGAAAAGGGCCTTGCTTCCAATGGGGAAAAGGACCTGGGAAAATATCCTTCCACTGCCATTTTCTAGAGCTTGACACAAAGTCAGGGTGGGAGCATTGTTTAGTAAAAGAGAGGATCTTCTGGAGTGAGATTTCCCAAGCCCCGCCTCAAAGAAATTGGCCCTTGGGAAAAATGCCTGCAAGCCCAAGGAACCCAGAAGCCCAGTTAATAATTTTGTATTAAGAAAACTTTATGAGGACTTGTGAGGCTTTTGGAGTATTTATTCTCTATATCATGTATTTGTATTTACTACCATTCATACTTTCATTATTTCAAGAGCAAGAAAAACTTGAAAGCCAATGAGAACGCACCCTTCAAATATGAATACGCATTTCTCATTCCCAAAGCATTCATTACAAACGGAGAAAATTTGGAGGTATTACAAGCTGGAGGCAGAAGAATAAACCCTAGAAGGCCCTTTGGGCTCATGACTGCAAGAAAGTTACATCTCTATTGTCAGATCTTTTCCACTGACATCTTATTATATACTTGTAATCATCTATATAAACTCAAGTATGTGTTTATTTCACTGAATAGGTGGAGGTCAAGGTGCAGACGGTGGTTTGGCACAGGTGGTAAGTTTTAAATAGCACTGCATTTCACAACTTTTTACATCTGAAAACATGTGGAGTGAAAGAACAAAGCCATACCTAGCACATGGTGAGAAATCCTGCTCAGTTACCCTAGCAAGCCTCACTGGAAAGAAATGAAGGACCCATGAGGTAGTGTGCTAGTCTCTGTGTGCAGTAAATAGAAAAGACAGAGCCAGATAATTACCATGGAGGTTTCCAATAATTTCTGGGTATCTCTGATAATCCCAAGCAAGAGCTCTAAAAAGCCAAACAACTTCAACTCACATTTATTTTAAACTCAACATAGCTTAGTGACCTTGGATAAGCCAATTCCACTATCAGGGCCCATTCAACTAACTGGAAAGTGATCATCTAAGATTCCTTTGAGGACTCCATTCTATGAGACTATGATTCTAAGTAGGATATACTTAATCATCACATTGGATTTCCCAAGAATGATGTGCATCAAATCTGGGCTTGGAAACTACGGTCACCATACAAAAAATACTGTATGGGGAGTAGGTGAATATGTTGGTTTTGGCAAATGGGAAGAGGGGATTCTCAAAACCCAACTGGCATTCATCCATCCATTCAATCCTTAAATATGTATGGCATACTAGCAAGCACTATGTTAAGCTCTAGGTATGGAAGAATGAAAAGGAGGAAAATACCCATGGTCTCATAAAAGACTTCCTCTAGCAGGAAGACAGAAAATGTGCACACCAGAAATACATACTCTAGCAGATGGTTGTAACTGGTAAAGAAAACATAAAGTTAGGGGGACCAGGGTGTGCCAGTGGTGATAGGGATGTGCTTACTGCCTTCTATAGAGTGGCCTGGGAAGGCCTGACTAAAGACGATGACATTATGTAGCAGGGTCTTGAAGGAATTGAGCGGGCAGACAGATAGATGCAGGATGCTCCAGGCAGGAGGAAGAGTAAGTTAAAAGGCCCTCACGTGGGAGTGTCCTTGGCATGTTAGAAACAGAGAGCAGACCAGTGTGGTTGGAGAACAGTTAAGAGATTTGAAGAGAAAGAAGGTGTGCAAGTTTTGTAAAAGAGCAGGAGAGCGAATGGACCAGAACCCTTGCAAAAGCAGCACAAAGGGCCAACTTACGGCTAGTGGTCACAAATTTACACTGAGACCGATCAGCAGATTTGTGGTTTTCTCCGGCTATATTTAGCAGCCCAGCTGCCATGGTGCAGATGCGTAATAGGCAGAACCTTATATTTAACTTTCCTTGCGATTCTGCCATTCATAAATAACCACGTAAAAGAAGTAAGGGAGCCAAAGGTGTAGAGAAGGGAGTAATTACAAATATGGCCCAGAGAGCGTAAATAGAGACAGAAAACAGAAAAATAGAAAGGCCTAATATCATGAAATATTGCAGGGTGGGGCAAATGCATTAGGGGGCCAGGAGTTCAGCTCTCATTTCAGTAGCTGTAATCCTGCCCCCTGCTTCTAAGCAGCTGTCAACTGCTTGTAGACTTCCTTCTTCTATTCTCCTCCTGCCTTCCTTTCTGTTCTGTTTATTCCCAACCTGGCCCCAAAGTGGGAAGTAACTAATGGGTAAGTGGGGGGAGTTGCGTGTTAGGGGTATGTGGACAGGGTTAGAGGCATGCACAATCAGACTGGGGGGGGGGTAGGGGGAAGGGCACCCATCCCCTCTCTTTTTCACCCTCCCAAGTCTGGGTTAAAGGTCAACACATCAAGAACGTGTTGCCTCTAGAGAGTTAGCAATTAAATCCTGTCATTATGTTTGGTCCCAGCTTCAGTGCGCATGGCTTTTCAAAATGATTGGATCAGGGCAGACTCTGCTTCTTTCTCTCGTTTAAAGGTGCATTTCTGCACTCAGCAAATGTCCGAGTCATTGTAAAGCAGAGAAATGCCATTATTTTGCCTCTTGACATATACTGCACATAAATCTCTCCATAGGAGGCCCTGACCAAAATGGGAAGAATTCTCCAGACTAGCAAATTGTTCCCATGAACTATTTAGGCTTTGAACCTTTTCTGAGAGACAGCTCTGGCAGAGCATATTTTTTTTTGTTTGTTTTCCATTCTTTTAGAATGATTATGTCAGTGCTATTAATAAGACATAGTTGATTAGGAAAACAGAATGCAGATTATTTTCCGTAAGTTAAATATGATTTCATCAAGAAAGTGTGGTCTCTCATGAGAAAGTGCATGCTTGTTACATTGAAATTATGATAAATGAGGCTTTCTGGAAATTAATTCCTTTTCTCCTACTGCAACCCTCCTAGTATTTTGTATCCTTTCTGCGAAGTACTGCATTCACTTGATTATTCACTTATTAGCCAAAATATTTGTTGATACCTAGTCAACTATGGCCAAGATCCAAAGATGAAGCAATAAAATATCCTTGACTTCAGATCCATTGGGAGACAAATATATAAAAAATGGCAGCACAAGGGGAAGCGTATTAAGTAAGATAAGAAGAGTCAGTGTTACCGAAGGGTCCTTGTGTTTTCTGCCACCTCAGAGGCTTGTAGCATTTTCTCTCTGCCTGGAATTCCCTCATAATTGTCTTGCCTTTTTGTCTCAGTTCTACCCTTCCTTTTAAGACCCTGTCTGAGTCTCACTTCGTTCAGAAGATTTCCAGGCCTGATTTTTTCCTACCTCAGAATTCACAAAGCATTCACTCTTTGTAAGACTCATCACTTAGCCTGTGCTACCTTGTGCTGCTGCTTCTGTGACCTGATCACAAAGTTAACAGGCAGCAGGGAACAGTGAGTTTGTTCTCAATCTGTGTGGAGTGAAACTTTCCTTTGCCAAGGGGACTCATAAAGTTGGACAAGTAGGAGTCCTTTAAGGATTGGGCCCCCAAAATTCTAACTTTCCTCAAGACAACAGTGTCCAAAGTTTTAAACTAAGGACTGACTGTGCAAGAAGGGGTGAAATGAAATTAGATGGAACTGTTACCTGAACAGCAAGTTGACCTGGACATGAAGAGCAGGTTAAGGCAGACAGGATACTGCACAGGTAAAGACTACTATCTATCTATCTATCTATCTATCACGTTTAAAATACATACACACAGGGGCACCTGTTGGCTCAGTTGGTGGAGTACGTGACTCTCGATCTCAGGGTCGTGAATCTGAGCCCCACATTGGACACAGAGATTACTTTTTAAAAAAGGGGAAAAAAAGAATAAAAAAATAAAATGCATACACACCTTAAGGAGTGCACTTGTTGTGATGAGCACCAGGTGATGTATGGAAGTGGTGAATCACTATATCGTACAGCTGAAACTCATATTACACTGTATGTTAACTGGAATTTAAATAAAAATTTAAGATAAAAATAAAATGCACACACACATTTTAATGAAGCAATTCTATTAAAGTTTTGTCCTATAGATATAACTGCAAAACTGTGGAAACCTTTTTAACAATCAGGACCTTTTACTTATATAATTTTAAAAACAATCTATAAGGGGCACCTGGGTGACTCAGTCGGTAAGCATCCAACTTGGGCTCAGGTCATGATCTCGCATTTCACAGGCTCAAGCCCCACATAGGGCTCTGTGCTGACAGCTCAGAGCCTGGAGCCTGCTTCGGATTCTGGGTCTCCCTCGCTCTCTGCCCCTACCCCACTCGCTTGCTCTCTCTGTCTCTCAAAAATAAACATTAAAAAAAGTTTTAAAAACAATCTATAAAATGAAACCTTTTCTTCTTGTCTTGCTATATTGGCAAAGGTGCAAAATCAGTACCAAGAACCACATTATACAAGAATTGCTATGCATGTGAAGAATTTCAATAATCATCAAAGCTAATTTGAACTAAGGAAATGCATTAATAGGGAGCACTGTGGCATTTCCCCCTACCCTTGCATCCGAGTCAAGTTTGTGGTGGGGCCTAAGATTGGGGAGTTGTTTCCAACAGAGACATGTGATTGCATCTCACACCCTTGGCTGCATTCTTACTGAGAAACCAAAATGTTAAAGTCCAGGCTCACATATGAGGGTGTGAGACACCTGGGAAAACTTGGCATGTTTCCCCTGGAGGTGGTGGGGGCCAAAGAAACCGGTGCCTGACTCAAACTGAAAGCACATGACACAGGATGAAGTGGCCCCCATGACAGGGCAAGAGGAGGCAACAGTGGAATCAAGTTCCACTCCCTCTATTTGGAGAGGAAATGGTACAAGATTTGATGTACTAAGTGGAATACAACAACACTACAACCTCATGAGGAAAATTATCCCAAAGGAAGTGTTTGTCAGAAAAATGTGACCCTGCAAGAAAGAGGCTACTGGATACACTGTAGGAGGGTAGGAAATAAGGGAGAATCACAAAAAGATTAGCTCTATCCCCTGGTACTTTCCTGTATAGCAATGTTACCATCCCCCCAAAAGCTTTGAGGAGATACTTTTAAAACTAATGAAGAGGCTTCTGCTGCTGTGGCTTCATCAGAGGTGTTTCTGGCCTCACACGACACAAGGGGGAGCTACAGCATTTTCCATTCCAAGGTAAGGAGGACAGTGATTCTAAGCATCTTCAGCTCACTTAAGGATACATGTGACACAATAAAGCCTAGAAAGAGCTGTGAGGGAATTTGACACAGCCACTTCTGCAGGAAAAATGAACTTGAAAATGCATTAAATGCCATAAGTGCTGGAATGAAAATCCCTCACAATGCCTTCAAAACACAATCTGTCTTATCTGAAAGATTAGTTCCCTCAACAGGAGAAATACAAAGTGGACTGAATTCGTTCCTTATTTTTTTTAACTTATTCTGATATATCCTTAAGAGTGGATTCCCAAAACCCAAGTCATACCTGTAACCCCTAAAAAAGTGATTCTCCTTCATCCCCCTACTTAAGTTCTTCCTCATTCTGTATACCAGAATTGTTTCCTCCTTGTTGCCTTAAAAAAAAAGTGTGTGTGTGTGTGTGTGTGTGAAAGAAAGAGAGAGAGAGAGAGAGAAGAGAGGGAAAGAAAGAGAGAAACTGATAGAGAGCTGTCCAAAATAAAAAAAAAGTAGTGCTTCCAGTCATCTGGAGCCACACAGCTCCAGCTTCTGGGGACCCTACCCCACTGTCTGACAAAAACAGACTCTGCAATCAGCTTGGTCATCTTGGAAGGAAAAGGAGCTCACAGTGCACAAATAAGAAAATGAGCAGCTGCTCTGGACTTGTACCCTCGAACAGTCTCTAAGAATTCAACAAACCACATCACCCTTCCCTCATTTCCCTACTGATGTGGTGCTAATGGAGGCCATCCTCAAAGTAAAGAAAGCAGAGAGCTAAGCAGCTTTGCTCCATGTTCTGAGCTATATTTATAAAAAAAGCGTAGACAAGGAATCATGCCACCTAGCTTCAGAGAGCCCAGGACCTTCAAAAATAGGGTGCCGAACCTCATCCAATGACTATGCTTCCATTTTCTCCCCAACAGAACTATGGCAAAATGGGAAAGTCTTTACTTCCACTGGATGAACTGTTTTTTTTTTTTCAGTTTTTATTTTAATTCCAGTTTAACATACAGTGTTTTATTAGTTTCGGGTGGGTGATATAGTGATTTAACACTTCCGTACATCAGCTGGTGCTCATCAAGTGCACTCCCTGCTTCCCCATCACCTATTGAACCCATCCCCCTGACCCCTTCCCCTCTGGTAACCATCAGTTTGTTCTCTACAGTTAAGAGTCTGTTTCTTGGTTTGTCTCTCTTTTTCTCTTTGCTCATTTGTTTTGTCTCTTAAATTCCACATATGAGTGAAATCATAGGGTATTTGTCGTTCTCTGGCTGACTTATTTTGCTTAGCATTAGACTCTGTAGCTCTATCCACATCACTGCAAAGGACAAGATTTCATTCTTTTTTATAGCTGAATAGTATTCCGTTATATATACATGTATCACCTCTTCTTTATCCATTCATCTATTGATTACTGATAGACACTTGGGTTACTTCCATAATTTGGCTATTGTAAATAATGCAAATAATTCTGCTATAAACTTAGGGGTGCGTGTATCCCTTTGAATTAGTGTTCTTGTATTCTTTAGGTAAGTACCCAATAGTGCAATTGCTGAATCATAGGGGAGTTCTGTTTTTAACTTTTTGAGGAACCTCCATACTGTATTCCAGTGGCTGCACCAGTTTGCATTCCCACCAACAATGCAGGAGTGTCCCTTTTTCTCCTCATCCTCGCCAACACCTATACATGCTCTGAATGAACTCTTACAGAAGAAAAGAAGCCATGAGTAGCCAAGCAGCAGTAGCCTTTAGCGTGAAAGACCTCTCTGAACTTATAACCGATGATCAGTGCTTAGCTCAAATGTTACTGCCCTCCATGAATTTGTCCAACATTCTCTCAACCTAATAGTATCCTTCTTCCCTCAATTCTTGCTTCTTATCTCTGTGAACTTTAAAATATATAAGCACCTGGAGTGTCGCAGGAGACGTGTATTCCTCCAGTATGTAGGCATTGAGAACCAAAATCGTGTACCCCACACAGATTACTGTCTACATTAACAAGGGTCTACTATTCCACTATTTTCATCAATAAGACTGTACTATTTTAAAAGAATCTTGTGCAGGAAGATATAAGTTGCAAATAGCTTCACTGTTCATTCCAGCAACTCTTCAATAGAAAACATCAACTCACAGTTTATGCCCTAAGACTTTCTGAACCTCTTGCATCCAAATCCGTTTTGCCATGCCCACCTATACCCAACCCTCCTCAAGTCCCCCACTCCCATCAGGACAGACTTCCAAGTCTCAATATCCAAGCCTTTCCCTTCTTCTAAAATATAATTAAACTCGGTGAACATGAAATTCTCCATTACAGTGGTGAGCAATAAACTCAGCTGGTTTTTTCTTGACAAGTTGTTCTGGTGATATCTGGGGGCAGGTATTCAACATGCCCATTTGACAAATGTTAAGTCAAGCAATTAATTCACGGGGTGAAACAATGGGTTGGATTTGGCAGGCATAGGGCAATTGTTAAAAGAGCTCTTATTTTGGGGCTGACTTAGAAGTCACTGAAAGGGGTCTGAATCTGATTGGTGTTTATGTCCCTATTTTAATAATTGTACTTTTATAGAGTTTTACTTTTCCATGCATTTGACTAGATACATGAGAGCACACGTAACAGAGTCTACCTACCCTAGTACAGTGGCTAATACCTCAGTGGAGCAGTTGCTTTCTTTTCTTTAGAGTATACTTATTTCAGCTCAATGAGGAAAACACCTCTGGAATTTGGGGAACCACCTAGGCTTATTTCTCTGAGGAGATGCTGCATAACTGTGCAGGTGTTTGCTAGACGTGTCATTCACCACACAAGGTACCGAGACCGAACGAAGGAAAGAAAAATAAATTTGTGACAGCAGACCAATCAATAATACATTGATTTGCTCAGTGCTTCCTTACAAAGGTCAGCATTCATGAGACTTTCCTCTAGAACTTGAAATTTTTTCATTGAAAGAAACCATGAGTTGCATTGGGCGTTTTCTACTACAGTTGTTTTCAGCAATTTCCAGTGTATTTTTTCAATCTGTGCTGAGAGGTAGCATCTTTAACAATTTCCAAACACTGAGGGGAAGGGATATTTCCCATACAGAATCAGAAAATTTGTCCCACAAAAAAAGTGTCCAAGCTCATTTCCAAATGAGGAAAATAAACCTATATAGATAAATAACCTGCTCAAGAACACAAATTCCCTAATGTTCTTAAAATATCAGTAATATATGCTGTTGAAACACACATCCTCCTTACTAAGACCTAAACCCAGATTCACCACTGATCACCTGTGTGGTATTTTTCCAAGACACAAGAGATTTCCACTTATGTCTTCTGGGTATGTAAAAACAAAGCACGTATCTAGAAGGAGAACCACTATCTTCTCAACCTAGAGATGCTTATGATGGTTACTTACTTCCTGGCTGAAGGTGTGAAAAACATGCACAGAGACTGAAGGGACCAGGGAAATGAGTTATGGGAAAAGCTGCATTTCTCCGGTATGAAAAAAAAAAAAAAATGAGGCTAACACACTCAAGAACACCAGGTATTTCCTTGCTAACGCACTAGAGTGGGCTGCTGCCAAGTATCTGATTTTCAGCGTGTGGTTTTCTGATTACAAAAAGGGAGTTTGAAACGAAGGTCTGTTACCAGAGAGAGATGTGTACTCTTCTCAGATGCCAACTTTCAACTCTGGCTACAGCCACAAGGCGATTAATGATGGCTTATTGAGGCAGTACAGGCAAACCAACTTAATTTACATTAAGAAATCAAGAAAGCAATAAAGCAGATAATGTGCTCTTATATACTTGTTATCAGTTGCATAGTTTTCATCTACTATTTCCGGAATATCCCAGTAAATGATGACCTCCCCCCACCAAAAAAAAAAATGAAATGTATGGCTACTCTTAATTACTTCTAATATTCCCTATTTTTCTAACTAATGGCTTTTCTTTTGTCCCCCTCTATCACCCAAGACTATTTACACATGCTTGAAACCAGGTGTTTCCATCTCTTTGTAGCTATTACATAGAATCTAGGTGATACCAACCTGTCTCCTCTTTGTTACTCTTACAACATCTTGGCTTCTGGACTTTTCTCCTCCAGCCCATCTCCAGGCTGAGGATCTAAAAAGCTTTGTAAAGGATATGCAACATTTTGCGCCTCTAGCTATTCTTCATTCACTCATTTAAGCCTCAGAAGCTCCCGATTTTACCATATGGTTTCTTAAAGGGGCAATGCCTTGCAGCTACCACAGAAAGTAAAACAGAATGAAATCTTTTACAATTCTTACCTACTCTCAACTGACTTCTTTAAGGTCATTTAGACCCTTGCTATATTGTAATGTTAAGTGGCTAAATGCATTACAAAGGAAAACACCACAGGATATCCATGTTGGCATTTTCAGCTTCTCACTTACACTATAGCATAAAAGAACGACAAAATATAGATATAATTGTTTGAAAACAAGAAGCAATATTAAGAAAAAATACAAATGTATACAAAGCCAGGCTATCTACTTAAAAGAATAATAATCTGAACATTAGAAACCCAAGTACCTGGTCCCTACTTCACCTCTGACCAACTCTGAAAACCAGGAACTAACCCTGTTCCTTCACTGACTCTATTTCACCTAGCACAGCACTGTGCAAATAGAGCTTTCTGCGGAGATGGAAATGTACTGTATCTGTGCTGTCTACTATGGTAGCCACCAGCCACATGTAGCTATCAAATACCTGAATGTGGCTAATGAAACTGAGGTCTTGGATTTTTCACTGTATTTAATTTTAATAGCTAAAGTGGCTATAGCTATAATTAGCTACCATACTGGACACAGATCTATAAAATCAGGTCATTGTAAACATAGCTTAATACCTTGCCAGTTATGGGAATTCTGTGATATATTACTTCCACATGGCAAATGTTGTTAAGTTGGCTGACCCAACCCTCATCCACAACATTTCCCTTTCCAATCCCTCTCCCGGAGTGTCGAGGACATTTTACATAGCTGTCAACAGATAGCAGCAAGAGTCTACTGAGTCTGTGTACCTGATAAAAAAAGAGAATGGCTGGAAAGACCAGTTTTGCCACTCAACATTCACTCCTTCCCTTTTCACAAACTGAATACAAATATGACAGCTAGAATAAGGAAGACTTCCTATCTCATAGGACACCAGTATGAAGATAAACACTGCAATAAAGAAGCCTTACTAGTTCCAGTAAACAACAAGTATGAAGATGAAATATAACCAGAATTGAATAGTGAAAAGATCTCTTAAAAACATGGTTCCTTGAAGATGTCATTGAGCCACTGCAATAACTATCATATTTATTTTAAGTAACTGTAGTTGTTTTGTTACTTGCAGTTGAAAGCCCATGACTACTGGTTATGGAATACCATGAGGTTTAAGTCCAAAGGCTGGGAAAAGAAAAGTAATTTTATTTTTTTAATTTTTATTTGTATTTAGTTTTTTAAGTAAGCTCTATGCCCTATGTGGGGCTCGAACTCACAACACTGAGATCAAGAGTCACATACCCTGAGTGAGCCAACCAGGTGCCCCCAAGAAAAGTAATTTTAGGAATTGGAAAGCTAACCAGTTCAGGATGGCAGAATGAAATGGAATACCCTAAAAGCATCGATTCTTAATGATCTGGAGCTGCTACACAAAGAGTGAATTTACCACCAACACGCTTGCTGTGATGGGACTCTGTAGTTGTGGTTGCATGCAATAAAACTTTTTGTTACATGAAAACATGACTGATAGTTTTTTGGGTTTTGGCTTTTTTATTTATTTTCAGAGAGAGAGAGCATGTGCGCACACAGGGGAGGGGCAGATAGAGAGGGAGAGAATCCCAAACAGGCTCCGTGCTGTCAGTGCAGAGTCCTATATGGGGTTTGATCCCACCAACTGAGAGATCATGACTTAAGCCCAAATCAAGAGCTGGACACTCAACCAACTGAGCCACCCAGGTGCTGATATTTAGTTTCAATCATTAATTCCATACTCAAGTTTCGAAGAAGCCTTAAGTAGAAATTTTGACAGCTCAAGATATACTTGTTACATAAAAAAATAATTAAAATAATTAAATTCCTACTTATTTAAGCCACTAAAGTCACTTCCAGTGAATGGTTTCCTAATAATCTGTTTAAGCATTTCACATTTGTGTCTGCTTTTAGTATGAAATACATGGGATTCTGACCAGTGGTGGGGTGATAAAAAATATAGAGATGAAATCGTAGAAACAAATGATCGGCATCAACCAGGGTAAGGCAGTGGCGAAGCATAAAGCATGCTGCAAGAGCAGTTAATATCCCCTTTGGATGGATAGCTTGGTGCTACAAGTCATTAGGATGTGGAATTTAGTGAGTCCAAATTATGGTCCCAGAGACGGAAGGTGAAAAAGTGTTTTATGATGGTAGAGAGCGAGTTCAAGCGAGACTGAAGTAGATAATTGGTTATACATTTAGGCAGCTCAAGAGGCACACCTAGCTGGGAATGCAGATGACATTCAGATCGCAAGTGGCATCTGATGCCCTATGTATGACCAACTGAACGTAGAGGGTTTAAGTTTTTATAGGGTTTCAGAACCACTCGAAGAGCTGACTTAAAAATGCAGAAAAGGGAGTGAATGTGTCTGTGACTAACAAAAGGTGAAAAAATATAAAATTTGATTTTTATTCTTGCTAAAGACTTCACAAAATGAATTTCACAACTGGGGAAAGAAGTCCCTCCACTCCACAGATGTCACTGGAAACATCAACTTGATTTTCTTTTGGTTATTTTCAGCTGGAAAGACAGTGTGTTTGTGATTCCAGCCAGGGGTTTGTTTCCACAAAGATTCCCAGGAAAAGGAGGGAGACTGGCATGCACATTTCAATGATGGTGTGAGTGCTGAGCAGACTAGGAAGAGAATGCCATGGACAACTGCTGACTCTGTCATTCATGGTAACCCATTGCCTCTCTCCACCAAGGTCCGTGAAGGTGATGTGCATAAGCCATGTGGGGACAATTGGATCCCTTGAGTCTAAGCTTTTGTTGTTGCACTGTAGACAAGGGGGAAGCACTGGTAACTGTCTCCTCTTGCCACATGGAGAAGGCCCTTCTGTGTCTGGAAACAGCCAAGACTCAGTGAACAAGAGAAGGCAATGCTGAGAGGTAGAATGAAAAAGAATACTAGATGTGAAACTAAGGACTACCACAGGATTTCTTGGGAACATGCCATAAGTTTCCTTTCTTGCTTAAAAGCTACTTTGAATTGCTTTTCTTTCTGACACGTTCAGAAAGTATCAGAAAGTATTTGGTTCAGAATGTATAGTCATTATACGAAGCCTAGGACAGGGGTATGTTAAAACAGGATATTTAACCACGAATATAATCTGAGCTCATGTCTTCTTTAAAATATGCATAGAAAAAATGTAGAAAGCTAGTATTTTCTACTGCTGATATAAAACAGATTCATATTTGAGACAAGCTAAAAGTAAGCAGGAATTAATCTTTTAATGTGCAAATTCAATGAGCCGGTCAATGCTATTTCCTAGATTTAAGTAAATCCCAACTCCTCATGCCAGTGGGTCACACAGCAGGAACCTCTCCGGTAAGTACACAGACTTAAGGACTTTTGGTGCTGTGAGACATAAAAGATCCTCAGCCTCACAGCCAAGATCAGAGAAGGACATTCAGGTCGTAGAGATTTTAAGTGTCTGAGTCCAGTCTAGAGTCCAAAGATCCTACCTAAGTACCTACCTAAGTACAGTGTCTTCCTTTCCAGTCTTTTCATCAAATGAAATGAGGGGGCGCACTCTGGGGATGAGAAGTAGCACAAAGGGTCAAAGCACAACGAGTCATGTTAGGTTGGAGGAGAGAGTTGGGGTAATAAGGATATTCATTATTTTGGTAACTAAACTCTCCTGGATAAACTCCAAGAACTTCTGCCTTATCTTGATTTCTATTTTCTAGTGCACGGAGTTAGAGTCTGTTCCAGGGGTTACACTTCCTACATGCAGGCAAGAGGTTAACAGCCTTCTAGAGATTCAAAAGAAGTGACTCATTCAGAGTACTCTAGACAGCATTTAATTCTTAAGCTATGGATGGAGGCGACCGGGTGGGAGTGTCATTGGTCACACAGCTCCAATTAATTTTTTTCCCACCTCCCTCTTTCCACTCACTTTACATTTTCCCTCCTGAGTTTTAATGACGCAAACAGCACCAAGGCACCATCATCTTCCATACCTAAACTGAAGTGGATTCACATAATAGTTTTACAGCACTAGGCATTCAAGTCACAATTGCTGTCTGGTTTGCCTAGCTCTGTCTTAATGGCCGACAGAAAATTCTCTCAGAGACCTTTATAGAAAAGCAGAGAACTTCTTAACATAATAATAGCATCTTAACAATTCACTGGAATGCATTATGGGCTTAGCTGGTTTTCAGATTCTGTTCCTTCCCAAGCTTCTGATGCACTTTTTTCTTCTCACTGCCCATAATGAACCTCATTCTCTTAATTTATCAGTCATTCAAAATCTGAGTGACTTGAAAATTGAAGACCATCCACTTAGATAAATTATTTGGTGTAATAATGCTTAATGACACAACCTAAATAGCCTTACCCTTGATAATCCTAGTCCACCACTCTCCCATCCAATCTAACCCACAGAATAACTGTTTCTTAGGTACTGTCATTGAACTGCAATGTTGACAATAAAATTACAGGTGTTATTTATCAGCTAAATCATCTGTTATAGTCCTAGCAGACAATCACAAGGATGGCTGCTGCTTATACACAGATGGCTGAGACTTCAGTTTCAAAGATCGTCCCGAAGTACAGTAGCTAGTTAGGGAGCTCCTTAAAAGAATGACAGAGACATGCTCATGAATACTTGAAATGAAAACAACAAAAAAAAGCCAAAAGTTTCAATGACTGATTGCACAGCCAAGTTTGCATGTGGTATAGGAAAAATATTGCTTTCACTGAGTTTTTAAGAGAAGTGATGTGTAGCAGTTGGCGAGGTTGGGGTAAAAGGATGTAATTAATTACACACAGCGCTAGTTTCTTGATTGAATGGGGGTACCCCAGATCTCAGAACATTGCCAGACACAGCAATGGCCCTTGTAGTGGAAGTCATTACATCAGGTGTCAGGCAATGTAAATCACAAGCAAAGAACACAACCCCCCCAACAAACCTAGATGAGAGTCGGCCAAGGAATTGAACTATTACATGAAATGACTTTATGCTATTAAAACACAAAGACACAAGCCAAATTGCCTTTTAAACAACTGTAAACAGCAAACTTCCACACAGAGAATTTCTTTATCCGTGCTTTACATGTAGGCAATACTCTGGCTATTGCCCCACTGATCCTCCATAGGGAGAAGGATAGAGGATGTCTTAGCCAGAGCTGCCATAACAAATACCATCAACTGGATATATTAAAAAGCCAAAATTTCTTTACTCACAGTTCTAGAAGCAGAGCTTGGCTTCTAGAGAGAGCAATCTTCCTGGCTTGCAGATGGCTGCCTTCCCACCATGTTCTCATATGGCCTTTCCTTGGTACATGCACATGGAAAAAGCTCTCTGCCTCCCTCTTCTTAAAAGGCCATCAATTCTATCTGATTATTACCCTTATGACTTCATTTAAACTTAGTTACCTCCTAAAAAGCTCTATCTCCAAATGGTCATATTGGGGGAGACACAATTCAGTCCACACCAGAGATAACGCTCTTTGGGTCTGTAAGTATGATTGTTTTTTTTCCAAGGAGACCTGTTCTCTCCACGTGGGAATAATCTACAGCATCTAATTAAGCAAAAGGGAGGTATAATCAGCATCCTGCAGATATCTATCAAAGACATTGTCCATTCGCAACAGTAATGAGTAAGTACTTAGCAGCATTTGGTAGCAATCTTTGAAAACATTGTACCTAGAATGAATCTTGGCAATAGCATTAGAGGGGCCATCAAAATGTGGACACATGAGCTCTCCTTCCCAAATATCTGAGCACTCCTATTTTCTACCTCTTCTCTGTCACAATCCCTTGCTGCCAATAGGGAAGGTGTGGTGACAGTTGATTTGGGCCTTTTCCCCCCTCCTGCCTGAACCTCTTCACATCCTTCCCCTTTACTACTTTCTGACCCTTATGAATTTATTTTCCGAAAACAAGAGTTAGAGGTTCCTAGAAGAGCCAATTAAGGAATTTCTCTTTGTTAGGAGCTAGACTAGCAACCCAGTGACTCAGAGGCAAAGATTTGGGACAGGAACGGCAGCATTTGAAATTGCATATAATCATAAGGTTTGCCTCAGGTGAACCATTCGTAAGGTAAATGTAAAAAGTCATTCATAAGTGATTTTCTTTTTTGCACTTGGGATGTGCTGACAGGACCCTGGCTTAGGCAGCTTAAAAACAATAGATATGCACTGTTATTATTAACTGCTAATATGACTGTCATCGTTACATTCAATCTTGTTGCCTTTTACTGACCACTAATAATAATACTAATAAATAATATTTATTATTATTAATAATAAATAATATTTATTATTATTAATAATAATCATTATTATTATATTGCCTTAAGAGAAAATAAAAAGCAATTCAGTCTCAACCTTGAAAAATTTTGCCTCAATTGAGGTGAACACCCATATTAAATCAACAGTGTTCCTGAGATGAGTAAGTGACAATTAAATGTGGCCCCCAAATGCAGCCACAAGCTTGGCTAAGCCACACTTTGGCATCTTTGTCCTACTATCCACTGCAGCCACAGCAGACTGGAAACTGACTCCTAAACTCCCAGGACTTTTGTAAGTTGATCAACTGCACAGGAACACACAGCCTTCAGCAAACTCCCAATCGTTATTCATTTTTAAATTGTATTTTGAATAGACTTCATTTTAGAAAGTTTTAGATTTAATGTCATTGGATCAGCAGTGATACTCTTCTTTCATTTCAGAAATCAGTGATTTGTGTTTTCTCTCTCTTTTATAAAAGTAAGCTCTAAGCCCAACATGGGACTTGAACTCATAAGCCCAAGATCAAGAGTCGCCTGTTCCACTGACTGAGCCAGCCAGACGCCCCTGTGTCTTCTCTTTTTTTACTTTCATTACCCTGGCTAGAGATTTATCAATTTTATTGTTCTTTTCAAAGAGTTTCCTTGATCTTTTCTATTATTTTCCTGTTTTTAATTTCGCTTATTTCTCCTCTAATTTTTACTGTTTATTTCTTTTCTTATGTTTGCTTGAGGCTCAAATTGTTCTTTCTCTAGTTTCCTAAGGTTAAGCTTGAATTAATTGCCTTTAAATCTTTCTAATATATGCATCGAATGCTCTAAATTTTCCTTCAAGCACCGCTTTTGCTGCATCCCCACAAATTTTGATAAACTTTTTTGTTTAGCTCCAGATATTTTTTTAAATTCCTTCTGAGACTTCTTTGATCTATGTGTTATTTAGAAATATGTTGATTCATTTTGAAATATTTGGGGCCTTTCTAGCTATTTTTCTGTTACTGATTTTTAGTTTAATCTTACTGTGGTCCAAGCACATACTTTATGATTTCTATTCTTTTAAATTTGTTTAGGTGGTGTTTTTCATGGTCCAGAACATGAACTATGTTGGCGAATGTTCTACGTGAGTTTAAGAATATGTACTCTGCTGTTGTTTAATCTATAAATGTCAATTAGATCAAATTGACTGATGGTATTTTTCAGGTCAACTATACCTTTACTGATTTTCTGCCTGCTTGATCTATCAATTAATGGAAGACGAGCACTGAAGCCGCCAACTCTAATAGTGTATTTGTCTATTTCTCCCTGAAGTTCTATCAGCTTTGCCTTACATATTTTGACAAACTGTTGTTAGATGCAAGCACGTTAAGGATTGTTATGTCTTCTTGGAGA
This sequence comes from Panthera onca, assembly GCF_046562875.1. Lineage (NCBI taxonomy): Eukaryota > Metazoa > Chordata > Mammalia > Carnivora > Felidae > Panthera > Panthera onca. The sequence goes on along the minus strand of NC_138357.1, from coordinate 19,503,078 downwards.
ATTGATTCCTTTTTATCATTATATAAGATTCCCTTTTATCCCTGGTAATTTTCCTTGTTCTTAAGTCTACTTTGTCTGAAAAGAACACAGCTACTCCAGCTTGTTTTTATTTAGTAATAGCATCTTTCTCCATCCCTTTACTTAGGAACTACCTGAATATTTATATTTAAAGTGGGTTTTTCATAGACAACATATAGTTGGGTCTTACTTTTCCATCCATTCCAAAGATCTGCTTTTTAATTTATGTATTTACACCATTTACACTTAAAGCAGTTACTGATATAAGTGGATTAAAATCTACTATGTTAGTAATGATTTTTATCCCCTGCTCTTATTTTTTCCTTCCCCTCTCTTTGTGCCTTCTCTGATTTTAACTGAGCATTTTATACAATTCCATTTAATCTCTTCTTTTAGCATATCAACAATAATTTAAAAACAAATTTACTGATTCCCCCAGAGTTTACAATATATATTCACAATCTAATTTCATCTTCAGGGCACCTGGGTGGCTCAGTTGGTTAAGCGTCTGACTTTGGCTCAGGTCATGATCTCGTGCTTTGTGAGTTCGAGCCTTGTGTCAGGCTCTGAGCTGTCAGTTCAGAGCCTGGATCCTGCTTTGGATTCTGTGTCTTCCTCCCCTTGTTTCTCCCCTGTTCGCGCTTTGTTTCTCTTTCTCAAAAATAAAATAAACATTTAAAAAATCTAATTTCATCTTCTAATGACACCATACTGCTTCACGGGTAGTGCTGACACTTTATAACAGATATTCCTAATTCCAAACTCTCATCCTTTACAGTATTGCTGTCAATAGCTCATTTATCCAAATTCTGTAATCACCCATTATTCCATTACTATTATCAGAAGTTACTTATTAATTAATAATATTTAAGTTAAAAGGTTTTATCTTCATTTATTCCTGCTCCAATACTCTTCCCTTTTAACGTAGATCTGATTTTCTACTTAAATCATTTTCATTCTCCCTGAAGACTTTCTTTTAATATTCTTTGTGGGGTAGGCCAACTAGCAATATGAGACTAAAAACTTCAGAAACTCCTCAGACTTCTACAAGTTGAGTCTCTCTCAAGCATTGCACTGTGGCAGGAGATACCATAACACATCTAGGAGTTAAGGGCATCTGCTCTAGTATGTAAGTGTTGAATCACTAAATTGTATACCTGAAACTAATATGACACTGTATGTTAACTAACTAGAACTCAAAGAAAAAATAAAAAAAAAATAAAAAAGAGCATCTGCTCCAGAATCCAAAGTGCTCTGGCTTTAATCCAAGCTCCACTGGTAATCAAGAACTGAACTGCTTTAAAACCCACTATCTTTATCTCACATTTATGCAGTGAGAATCACTGCTCTTCTCCCAGAGAGCTGTCTGAATTTAATGCTATGTACACTGTGGCTGGACCATAGTAAGTACTCAACAAATACCAATTGTTATTGTTTTGGGTGCCACTATTCACAGAACCAAGATCTGGGGACAAAGGTGACAATGAAAAAAAATTACATTCCAAGCATCCAAACAGATTTGGATGTTCTGCAACCAGGAAGGTTGCAGTACAGAAACAGTCCACTAAGTTAGTTCCTGTAACTTCTGTCCCGCTAAAGCAAGGACCTGGAACTGCCACTCGTTTGAGTGCCATCAAGCCGCAAGAGCCAAGATTGCTCCACAAAAGAGTCCAGGACCTAGCTAAGGACTTCTCTCAACAGAAACACATGGCACATTTGCTTGCTTGACCCCCACTCCTCCTCTTCCTTATAAGCACTGATGACAATCTCCAAGAGATCGTGAAAAAGCAAAGAATGATGATACAAGACAGGAGATACAAGAAAGAGGCCTTTAGAAGTACACGAGTCCTAATAATTCCTAAAACTCCACCATTCTGCTCTGTGAAAATGCATCCTGTTGAGCTGATTAGTGTAAGAACACAAAAGAATGACAACAGGCCATGGCCAATTCCTTCCTTGTGACCCAGCATTTCCCAGTTCCGAGATGTTGACTGTCGTAATGACAGAAAGGGGTATCAATCAAAATGGAATTCAATCTTGCAGTGAAATGGAGATTTAGTGCATGAGAGGTTTGAGGTTTTATGCAAGCACTTCTCTAAGAGCTTGAATCACTCTGCTGCTGTGGCAAGAGACAGTATGACCCACAGAAGCCCTAATAATGCCTAACATTCTATTGTTCTGCTCTGTGTTGAAATGCAGTCTGTTCAGCAGATTAGCATAAAAGCACAAAAATATGACAGGAGTCCAGATATTGGTCTTGCCTTAAAATCAGACAAAAATTAAAAAAAAATTATTCACTATAACATGAAGATTGTACTTAAATGTTGTTTTCCTAATTCTAACGATCTAATAATTTACTTTTTTCTTCATGGATTATAAGAATCTTCTTATAGTTGCTTTGAGTGCTTATCACACTGCTCTTGTGGTTAGAGTAAAAATTAGTGATTTTTTGTAAAGTTGCATCAATTCATGGAAAACACACTAATAAATTTACTGGGGTAATCTTAAAGACAAACCATGTCCAACCATATACAAGAAAGTTTATCTTACCATTGGTAGGATGGTTTAACATCCAGCTTCAAAACAGTAAAAATACACAATTATGGTGGTTTTCTAAATATGAAGTACAACAAAAAGTTTGCTCTCTTATTAACTTTGACATGTGTTAAAAGGAAACTATAGAATGAATCTGTGAACTAATTGGAGTTGACGGTTGTTCAGTTCTTAAGATATTGTTCTGGAATGCCTTCTCTGCTTCTTAAATCCAGATATACAGAGGCACATTCTTTGAGAGTCTTTCATGAATGCTCCAATGAGACAGAATGAACAAGTAATGTGTGTTGAGGGTCTTATTTCCTTCAGTCACTTGTAAGTATGAAAGACACAACCCCATTCGTCACTTCCAAAATTACAATCTGTGTATGCTTTCACAGGTTGTGAAGTGAGGAATGGCATGTGAAACTTTTGCCCTAATAAAAGCAGTTTAAATGAACAATGAATGGAAAAGAAGATAACGGAAACACTTCTTCAAAGAAACAGTGCCCTCTAGCTCCAAATTCTAAGATCAAAAGCCTCACCTTTAATCTTACAGTCTTGCTTTGGCATCTCAAGATACTTTAAGGGTTAAAAAAAGAAAAAAGATAAACCTTTCTTCATTTACGAACTGCCTGTACCCACTGACAATATGGACCCTCTGCTTGAAAGCGGAAAAATTTGGTTAATTACCAGGCAGTAGGAACTGGTAGGGCTAAGTGGGCCAACAATCTTGCAGCAAGTGGGAGGCTGGATGAGCCCATCATCTGGAAAGTTTCCACTTAGCACAAAACATATTATTGTAGGAAAATTATCATCAAGAATTTCTGTGACATAAGTAATGCTATATATTTCAAGGAGTAAAGTTAAGTTCAAAGCTTAAATTAAGTGACTTGTTGACATATATATTAAAGCAAAACTATTTGGAATATCAAGGCGGTATTTTGAGGGTATTCTGACAATTAAGAATGAACTAATTAGCAACTCATATGAATGTAGTACTTACTATAGATTTTTAAATTTACATTTTTCTGGATATGGAGACTCCTACACAAGTAACCTCCCTCCTTCCTTCACTTGTTACTTGAGAAGTTTTTAAATGGCTCATTTAATGCATGACCTTATACTATTTTTGTTTACCCAGATTCAAAAGTAAAAGGTATGGTATTGTGAAAGGCAACCTTCTTGATGTTTTGTTAAATAGGGAAGTTTTTAATTGATGACTTATGTTGCATAATGACATTCCAAAGGAAAGAGAGTGTAAATTTCCATGAGAAATTAAGGGGGATGACAGGAAGGAAAGGAAGATTGTTTTTTTTACTTACTAGAGAACACTTCTGAAGATTAAAAATAATGACATCTATGTCTACTATCACCAGAGTTGCAGTCACCATTGTAAATAAGAAGCTTAACAGGGTCCATCAAGAAAAGGACACAAGGAGTACCTGGCTGGCTCAGTCAGTAGAGTATGCGGTTCTTGATGTCAAGGTCATGAGTTCAAGCCCCGCATTGGGTGTGGAGCCTACTTAACTAAAAATACATACATACGTACATACGTACATATATACATACATATATACATACATACATAAGAATAAGACTCAGGAAAGACCAAGGGAATGAGCAGTACAAGGTCTACTGTGGCCTCACAAAGGGTGTCCAATGAATCATGATTTTCACAATATTGAGAATGCATTCCCAGAACATACAGCAAAAAGTCAAAGAGACAGATATAAAAAGAAATATAAATGCCACAGAAGATTGGTCCAGAAGACCCAATATCAACCTAATGAAAGATCCAAACAGGTGGAAGAAATGGAAAATAACCAATTCTGGCCCCATGCTTTTGAGCCTAGAATTGTATACCAAGTATCAATCAAAAGATTTTCAAGTAATTAACAGTTCAGAAACTCTGCCTTATGCATACCTTTCTTGGGAGCTTACTTAATAATTTACTCCAACAAAATAAAGTTATTATACAAAAGAGTGCTTTCAACAACCTTGACAATGGAAAACAAAAGCATGTCTGACAAAATGCAGAATGTAAAAGGGAGGGGAATGAAAGGAGGGGCAGAAGTGCAAAATAAATGTCCCAGTCAACTATGGAGTCCTGAAGCAACAAAAGATGGACACTGAAGTACAGTGGCCAAAGTTGCAGAGGTAACTAGTAGAGAAATGAATAGTCTTGTAAATTCCAGGGAACAAGACAAGAAAGAAGATGAGGGTAGGACAACTGAGCTATTAGAACAGAAGACAGTAGACAATTTCCTAAGATTGAATTCTAAATAATGGCTATTAAGTATAGTGTATGTAGATAGGGAAATAGAACAACTAAAAACAGACAAAAACAACTAAAAACAGGGAGGGCAAGTAGAGAAACATGGGACTGAAGGCTCTAGATCTACATCACAAACCCATCCCTGTGTCTGAAAGCATTTCTATATTTTACTCCCCAAACTGTTTTTAATTCAAATAAAAAGGAGTCAGGTCAACTTTTCTGGTAGCTGTCCTCTTCTCCAGTGTGCTATGCCTAGCCACCTACTTGTTATGAATCTGGACACCGTGGGCTGTCCCTCTTTATGCCTAAGGACTCCAGGAAACTTACTCATCACACCTGCTGGCCTTTCTCACAGGTCTTTAGGACATGGTGTTGGCAGCACTCAGTGTGTCAAGAGTGTCTGTTGCTCTTCTAATAAAATTCTTCCCCTTATAACATTTAATTACTCTAATTTTCCACTTGATTTTATGTGTTTAATGTGAGTTATATAAATTTCTCTTATGAATGGTACAATGTGGATAGTCTGATTTATCTTCCAGACATATTAAAACCAGCTAATTTTCTCTTCTCAGAAAATTATGAGTGTTTGGGTGTCATTTGATGATTATTGGCTGACAAACTGAAGCTCCAGGGTCAGTATAAAGATATTTTCAATTTAATAAGTTGACTCTGTCATTTTTCCATGTTGATGAATTTCGACTTGTTTGGAAAAAATCTCCCAGAATTAATGAACCTATTTGGACATCCTGATACATGCTTGAAGCCTCAGTTATACAAACCTTGAATGTAAAATTAAATCATATTGGATAAAAACTAAAACAAACACCCATCCCAACATGAATATTTGAAGGCTTCAAATGAATATTTGAAGGCTGAATAAATACAGACACAAGCAGCCTAGAGACAAGTTTACTAAGAGCTTTTGAACGGTTTTTCAGTACGGTCTGTAAGAACATAAACATTTTAAGTATAATTTACTTGAAAAGGTTTGTGTGAAACCACTCATTGCTTCCTCACATGAGGTATCATCTCCCCAACCTCTTCCAAGTCCAAAGCAGTAACCTTGTCCATTAAATACTTAGCCGAAAAGGATTCAATTAAAAAAAAAGTTTAAAAGCAACCCAACAATAAAACAACCATGCAGTTGCCGAAAAAGATTAATGACATGAGAATTATTTATTCGAATATCAAATGCCACATATGCAGACACAGATGGTGCTGTTGTCCCTCATATAAGTGAGACAATTTCCTTACCTAACTGTCTGGACTTCAAATGGCCTAACAGGAGCCTTTGTTACCTTTGTTTTTTGCTTTTGCCTGGTTCTGGTCACTGGCTTACTTTGTTGGATGCCTGGACTGCACATTGCCTTATGTGCGTAGAGCAAGGCTGAGTAAATAAGGCACTACAAGGGGCTTCAGGAATCACCCCATTAGAAAGTTCTAGTTTTATTTAATAAAAAACTTGGACTTGGGGAGATAAAGGGATGGTCCAAAGGTCACGTGGCTGGGTCAGGAGGGAATTGATACCGGATACGTTCTTGCATCCAGCAAGGCCCAGAGTACATGGTAGGCAACCGGATATCTTCTGATCAAATAAGGAAATAATTGCTTAGATAAAAATAACAGAAATTCTTAGTCTGGGTAATATGTTGGACTCCTGAGGTGGTTCTTGAACCCCTAAAAAAATTATAAAAGTCTGTGGACATGTGCAAAAGCCTATTTCTTTGAAGAGATGATATAAGATATCAACAGGTTATCAAACGGATCAGTGACCAAAAAAATTAAGAGCCACTATTTTGAAGAAATAAAAGGCGTTCCTACAAATAGAATTCTTGGCCTTACAGATGGTATGGGCTACCACGTGGTCACCCTGCTGTCTATGTGCACACAGGTTCTCAGACACTGGATGGGGATTAGCATTCTCCACAAACAAGCACATTATCACAGCTCCTCTAACTTGCCATGCAGCTAAAGAGGAGGAAACATTTCTCGGTACCCTTTAAGATTCTTTTGGCTGATCTAAGAATTAATTGACATGAAACAGATTAAGAGGAAAAAATCATATTTAATTACACACCTACAGGTCTCCATAAGAATATGAGGCCCATAGGTAGGCAGTCAGGAAACTGAGGCTTATATGCCATCCAGAGCTAAGAAAAAGAGCACAGGAGGGGTGCCTGGGTGGCTCAGTCGGTTGGGCATCCGACTTCAGCTCAGGTCATGATCTCACAGTTTGTGGGTTAGAGCCTCACGTCTGGCTCTGTGCTGACAGCTCAGAGCCTGGATCCTGCTTTGGATTCTGTGTCTCCCTCTCTCTCTGCCCCTCCCCTGCTCACACTCTGTCTCTGTCTCTCTCAAGAATAAATAAACATTTAAAAAGATTAAAAAAAAGAGCACAGGGGTCTTGAAGGGAAGGATAATTCACAAGAAGATGAAAAAGAGTAAATGGTAAACAAATGTTTTCTGGGCCATCCCAAAACCATGGGACTCAGAGAGGAATGTTAACAAACAGACTTTGCTAAGTTCTCCTCTGTCTACACAGCTAGTTCATATTATACTGTAGTTATTTAGGGTGATAGCTCTCTTCCTGGAGCAGGTCCTTTAACTAAATTCTTTTATGCAGTTAAGGGGAAAGGCAAAGGGGAAAGGCTCTTCCTGAGCCTTCTGCTTCTTAAAAATAATCAGCCTAAAATAATCCACATGCCAAAGAGACACATTTTGGGGTGGCAAATTGTACCCCCATACACAGCCATTACAAACACATACTTTCACATATATAGAACCTCTGTGAAGTCCTTGTCTACTTCTGTCCTTCCATATCACAAGGGTTAGGTATGACAGTGCATTGTGTAAATGGCACATGAAGAAAAACTTATTACAATTTAAAGCAATAGCATCATGAAGTTGAACATAATACTCTATCATTTCAAATCGTGTGACAAATGAATAATGACTACCATAAACAGGAATGTAAGCTTTCCTCTTTGGCAACAAGAATTTTGGTCCTTACTGGCTCTAAGAAAAATCCAAAGCCCTTTAAGTGTCATTTGCAGACGGCTTCTATCCAATCTACCACCAATTTAGCCTTTCACCGAATAATATACTCATAAGCTGGGAGAGACCTTATAGGTCATCTGGGCTAACCTCCCACCCTCTTCAGGAGACCGTTTCACACCATTCTTGACAGCCTGTGAACACAGATTGGCTTGAACTAGAAAATCAGTCCGAATGACAAACAGCGAACTTGGTCGCGACTGTTTTCACACCATCTTATGAAATGATTCAGAATATAGTTTTCTGAAAAATGTACTACGAGCACTTATATTGTTGATTTGCATAGGATTCTTTTGAAACCAGGCTGAGTAATTCAAATGCAAAGACTGTCAAAGAAAGTGCAGTTAAGGGAGGGTGGTATTTTACTGTAAGCAGTATGGTAATCAGTGTACAACAACATTCAAACTAATTGTAGGTTTTAGTGGGAAAGCTGAGATGGGAAACGGTTTCTAAATAGCAAACTGGTAGTCCAGCCACAGAGTTAGCACTGGCGTTGTACTTCACTATCATTGCTCATTTGAATATATACTCTAAATAGTGAATTATTAAATGTCCCCAGTTTATTAATATAATAGAATTCAATACTTGTTTGCAAGTTAATGAAGGAAGGAATAACGGCTGTCCCATCTTGTTTTGTGGGATCTAAAAAAAATAGATAATATACTTTTCTCCCAGGGCATCTAATGGTTCTATTTATTTATTTCCTATCTTGCCCAGTGATTTCCCCAACTTCACAGAATACATGTGCCTAAGAAAGATACTCCCTTGTGTCTATGCCTTCTAGTAACAATTTTGAGTGCTGATTTAAAGCATTAGATCCAGATCCAGACCTCAATCATAGCATTTACTACTTTCTACCTTCTAATTACATGCTTATGAAGGAATTAGAAGCATGTAAATTATAAAGGATGCTTATTACATGCTAAGGAACTCCTGGAAGGCTAAATTCCTATGGGATTCAACTATATACACTACATCACTATGCCCTTTCCATCCTTAATACCTCAAACCTAAGCCTAATCTAACTGTAGACACAGGCATATAAGGAATCGCTATAAAACTTTGGATTCTGGAAGGATGGCAAAGCCTTCCTACTGGCTGAATGTCACATGCACTACATACCAGTTGGTCTAAACAATAAAAAACTAACCACCTGATTACATGACATTTCTTCCTAAATACGGATGCAGTTATCAAACAAGGGTGTGGCCACAGCATAGTGACACAGATTCTTGTCCTCTCTCTGTTCTTGTGACTGCAGATAAATCATTTAAGTTCACTACTATTCCATCCCTCCATTTGGAAAAGAGGATAATCTACTGCCTTTAACTATAAACTCCTTGGAAACATGAGTTTTGAGGTCTTCAGAGAGATAAGGCACACAGGAAAAAGGAAATAACACAAAACATGGGATAGGACTGCAGTGTCAGTTCAGTCACAGTCTGTGTTGTCACTGTCTGGCTAAGTTGCCATTTCTTCACTTATACGGTAGAAAGTAAGCTCCACGGGCCCACCTGTCTCTGACAGTGTGAGAATAAGGACTAAACATTAGGGAAGAGTACTGAGTAGACCCTGAATGCAGCCCTAACTGATCTTAGGAGGAGTTCAATATGAATAAGAACATAAATGGTCCTGTGTGTTCATTTTCCAGTATTGGATGCAATGCCTCTTCTTTACATGAATACACCTCCTTAACTTTTAGGCACCCTGTACCTTTTTCATTTCTAGAGTGCACTGGAAAAGTTAGGGTTAACTTTAGTTGAACATTCTGTTGAGGGATTGATCGTGCATACGCATACGCATACACACACACACACACACACACACACACACACACACACACCCCTCTCTCTGAGAAAATCTCCTTTGAGAAAGAAGCTTGTTTAAAGTAGCTGATTTCGTACTCAAGAAAGTAACTAATATGTGGCATAGAACACCCTTTCCATTTCTTTTTTCTTGAAGATTTTTTAAAGTAATCTCTACACCCAATGCAGGGCTCAAACTCACAACCCTGAGATCAAGATTGCATGCTCCACTGACCGAGATGGCCAGGGGCTCCACAGCCTTTCCATTTCTGACCTTGCAAAATAATCAATGTTACAACTATGTGTGCATATATGCACAAACATCTGTTTGATAGACTTGAGCAACACTAAAATGCTCTGATCAGGTATCTTTCTGACCAATTCCTCCGGGGAAGAGTGCAAAGTTTAATGCAAAATTCAGCCCGAACTCTTAACACAAAGAGTTGTTTCTAAACAACTCTGGAGATTTATAGGCTGAATATAGAACTATTCCCTCTTCTTTTACTTGTCCAAATGCAAAGAAATTAATTTTCTGGTCATAATTTCAGTACTTCTGGGACACTATCAGAACAGAAATAAAAACAAAACATCATTATACTGTCAGGTCCTATAGCTGAGTGTGACTAACAGCTGTAGTGTCACAGACGTAATAATCCAATAAAGCCTGTGTACTCAGGGCCAAGTAACACCAACGCTGGGAAAAGGTAAGTCTGGTGGCAGAAGCAGATTTCAATTAGCAATTCAGCTTTAAAGATCAAAGGTCTACCTGTGCCCTCCTACTTTTATCCCCTTACTTCACACATTTCTTCTCTTCTTTTGAGTACTCTTTCCCTCTTCTCTGTGGATTCTTACTTTTGTTCTGTCATTGAAAAGCTAAAACAAGTTGCATCCCACCATTAAGATTTTCTAAGACTTCTCGGGGTGCCTGGGTGACTCAGTTGGTTGAGTGTCTGACTCTTGACTTCAGCTCAGGTCATGATCTCATGGTTCATGGGTTCAAGCTCCATGTTCAGGCTCCATGCTGATGGTGTGGAACCTGCTTGGGATTCTCTCTCTCCTCTCTCTCTCAAAATAAAACAAACATAAACAAAAAAAGTTTTAAAAAAAGATTTTCTAACACTTCTCTATCTAAAGTGCAATGTTTCTTTCCCCTCAATTACGACATGGATTAAGTGAATTTAATTTAGTTTGCCTCTCTAACTAGGCAAAGGATCATTTTTATTGCCATGAGTTTTTATATCCCCTTCAATGTCTAGCTTGGTCCTGAGTTTATTTCAAGTATGTGATGCATTCTTTGCATCTTCAGCAAATCTATTTTCTTCACTAGTTTTTATCTCCCAAATGAAATAGGAAAATTACTATGAAGCCTCTGAGGACCCTTCCAGTTCTCCTATTTCATAATAGTCCACACTGATAGTCCAATGGTCAAATTACACACTGCAGTGATACTAGAGAGACTCAGGGATCAGCAGACCAGGATGGCTAAGACCAGCATTTCACTCAGAGGAAATAGCAAGAGCAAAAACCATGAGACAATAAAGCATTTGTCTTGTGTATGAAACAAAAAAAAAGAGGCCCAGAGTCATGGGAAAGGGTAGGAATCAGAAAAGAAATTATATCAAAAGTTTGACACAGTTCACCAGCACAAAACAGCCCTGCAATGAACAGTTGCTACCTTTCAAGCACAGTTGTTCTATCCACCACCTCACACCTACAGGAGAGAGAGAAATGAGAAAATCCCATAGTGGAAGGGAATTTTTTTAAAAATCATAATAGGCAATCAAGACTATTTGAGTACCTTTACTTACATTATTCCTTTCTTTTGAGTTGTGTTAATCTATTGAATTATCTGTGAAATCAGAACCAAGGTAGACTAAGTCAAGGACTATTTACATTGCCCAGGTCTGAGAGTTTCAGATAAACATGTGCAAGAACATAAATACAGCCACACAGAAAGGCAGAAAGGCAGGAATTTATCAACTCAGTGGATTAACATAGGCTATCAGAAGCCCTAATTAGTAACTTCTAGGTGGAGATTCAAGGAGAGTGGGGCACTCAGAGAACATGGAAACTCTTTGACCCTTCCGTATACCCTTGGCCTATGCATTGCTTCCATCTGGCTGTTCCTGAGTTCTATACTTTTATATATAATAAAGTAGTAAACTAGCTTAAAATTTTTCCAATGCCAAAAATTTCCATGCATTGAGGAACCAAATTAACACTATTTGTGTTACTATATTATTAAATGCAGTTTATTTGGTTCATACAACCTCCAAAAATCAGTGTTTTGGTGCTCTATCTACAAGAGAGCATTAAACAAGATGATACTTGTAGTCCTTCTAGCAGGAAAATAGGGTGAATTGATAATTCTACTCATTTCCTTCTTACACAATGGTGACAGTCTCATACAAAGGCTACCTCCTCAAGTTCACAAGGTTTCATAATGAAGACAGTATTCATGACTGCTGGGTTTTTGAAGTAACTACAGGACTAAGTCAGGCTTCGTAGTAAGCAGTTTCAAAGATGGCCCTCAAGGATCCTCACTGCCTGGTATTCACAACCTTGTGTAATCCCCTTCGCTTGAGAGTGGTCACTTAGTGACTAGCTTTTAGCAAGGAGGACACAGCAGAAGTAATGGGATGCCACTTCTGACACTGGGTTTACCAAAAGACCGTGGCTTCCATCTTTGGCATGTTCTTTGGCTGTCACTCACTCTGAGGGAAACCAGCTGCCATTTTGTGAGCTGCCCTATGGATAGACCCAAGTAGCAAGAAATTGACATCTCCAGCCAGCAGTTTTTGAGGATCTGAAGCCAGCCAACAACGACATGAGTAATCCTGAAAACGGATCTTCCTCCAGTTGAGCCTTGGAGACAAAACAGTTCTAGCCAACAACTTGATAACAGCTTTGTGAAAGACCCTGACCCAGATCCATCCAGATAAACCTTACTTATACTGCTCACCCACAGAAACTTTAAATAACATTTTGTTTTAAGCCACTAGAGTTTGAAATAATTTCTTATCCATCCCTCTCCAGATAGATAGATTGATAGAGACAGAGATTTACTATAGACAGGCATCCATTTGGAACAATAATCAATACTAAACACTGGGAACAGCTTCCTGTAGCCATTTCCCCCTCCACTCCAAACACTCAAGAACTTGTCAAAGTTAATAAACTAATATACAAGCTCTAGGTTACTAAGAAGCTATAATATATGCCAAAGGACAAAGCTCTTTCCTCTATGTCCATTTATTTTCTACAATGTCAGACCTGTCCCTGTCAGAACTCTTAGTAAGAAATCACACAATTAAAAGATTAATCCAATAATACTGATTTGATGTTTATGTAGCCTAAAGATAATAAACTCTGTAGTAACTATCTTGGGAGAACCAAATTCTAACTTTTTTTTAATGTTTACTATTTTTGAGAGAGAGGGCAGGGGAGCATGCGTGCGAACAGGGGAGGGGCAGAGAGAGAGGGAGACAGAGGATCTGAAACAGGCTCTGTGCGGAGAGGCAGATGCGGGGCTCAAACTCACGAACCATAAGATCATGACCTGAGCCAAAGTCAAACACTTAACCAACTGAGCCACCCAGGTGCTCTCCAAATTTTACCTTTTGGTCCAATGTCAACATAATCTTCTTATGATATTGTACCTATATCAGTATATGTGTAAAGCAACCTATTCTCCAGTTTATGGCCAATGAGTTTTTAAAAAACAGTTTATGTATACCATGTAACTGGAGTTAACTCGTGAGCCAGCGTTAAGGCCATAATGGAAGCTAGAAAGAAAAGACCTACGACGATAGATTTCGCTTTCAGATAAAGAAGGCAGAAGGCTGCCTTGAGTTTGCCAGGAGAGTTTTTGTTTCACCCAGAATGCTGGCGTATATCTGCCTTCAATAATTTTATCTAGTTTTGAAGGATTAACCTGAATTAAAACCTCCTAAATTTGCCCTTCATTATCATTCGTAATTGGTTGTTTTCTAGAAGAGTAGATGAAAATCGTATAGTGGTTACACACTTGACTTTTTCAAGCGAGGCTGGGGACAGGCATGGAAGTAGGGCTAAATGGCATTTCAGAAGCTTAGTATTTTGAATAAAGATTCCCTTTCCTACCAAATTTAAAAAGAAAAAATATTGCATTTAGGTTAAAAAGTGTAAGAATCAAAAGCAAGTTAAACTCACTTTATCAATACCACCACCATCATTTATGTAGTACTTACCATTTAAAAAGTGCTTTTGTATACTGAGAACTAAAAGCATCTACCCCCTCACATTGAACTGCCTACATTAACATGATTTTTTTTACTCTGTCTTATCAAACATCGTTTCACTATTCTGTATTCATCAACATGACTTTACTATTCCAGGTAACTCTCGCTCATGAAGAAAAACATAGCAAATAACTCTGTTGCTTATTCCAGAAGCTCCCAGAAAAAAATTCAGATGAACAGCAAACAGGTTTTCAAGCAGATGGGATTAAAACCAAAGCCCAGGGGCGCCTGGGTGGCTCAGTCGGTTAAGCGTCTGACTTCAGCTCAGGTCTTGATCTCATGGTCCGTGAGTTTGAGCCCCACGTCGGGCTCTGGGCTGATGGCTCAGAGCCTGGAGCCTGCTTCCTATTCTGTGTCTCCCTCTCTCTCTGCCCCTCCCCCGTTCATGCTCTGTCTCTCTCTGTCTCAAAAATAAATAAACGTTAAAAATAAATAAATAAATAAATAAATAAATAAATAAATAAATAAAAATAAAAAAAAAAACAAACCAAAGCCCTTGTCTCAAAAGCTTCCCCTTGTTGGGCCCACCAATCCTACACTATTATATCATGATACTTAACCAATCCTAACCAAGTTTTCATACTCAAATAGCCACCTTCATTCAGATTCCCAAACTTCACAATTATCCCCATTTTGCCTTTCCCCCTTGACATGCTACTAAGGCTCTACCAAGGTAGTGCTCTTCCTTACCAGAGTAAGGACAGACTCAGCTTTGCCTTAGCAACAAGTTATCTTGGTGGTATTCCTGGGGACCCAACTTTCAAGAATGCTTTTAACTTCTGCCCTCATAACAGCCCCTTTAAGAAGCTGGGGCAAATCTTATCATCTACATCTTATACTTACTTAGGGAAATGTAAGTTCAGAGAAGTTAACTAATCTGCCAAATCAAAGAACATGAGCAGTAGAATGAAAACACCAGAGTAAGTTCAATGTAAGAGATCTTAGTATTAAGTACGAGATCTTAGAAGTCAGCTTGTGCAGACAGGGGAATATTAGATCTTGAAGACCAGGAGGGACAAACAAAATGAGAAAAGGACATACATCCAGGTCTACATTCTCTTCAAGAGTGTATTCTATATTAGGAAAGATGTTTAAGTTGTAAAAGATCACATGAGTGACCAGGATCCAAGAACCTGAGAACTGATGAAAGACAAGAACTCAGTAGCCAGAGTGGACCCAAGAGACAGAAAATGATTAAGCAACACAAAGTGTGTAATAATAGCAATTAGGAAACTATCTCTTAAAGATCAAGACAAAAAAAATCTGGATGGATTAGAAGAAAAATCCAGCAATATCAATATAAAATACTAACAGACTTACTGCATGATTTTCCAGTGACAGTTACTGTAAGTGAGTTGGCATATAGGAACTGCAAGTTTCCCTAAAGGCACATGGCAGAGAAATTTATGGAATTAGGAAAGGCACACCAAAGATGAAACATGATAGAGTATAGCCAAGCAAGACAAGGACTGAGAAAACCAAACCTTGGAGTGGATTTCAGATAGCCTGATGGCGTTCATGGAAAAGAGACAGGATTTAGTTGAAGAATGGATGCTTTCTGACAGACACAAAACACATCAGTTTCAGAAGTGTCATTACAGTGAGAACGTGTTAAGAAAACAAAGGTCTGAGCCAAAAAACAAGGAGAGTCGGAGGGAAAAAAAAGAGGCACTGAAACCCAGCACACAGAATTGCCCAAAATAAGAAAGAAAAAGAAATGGACCAAGGTAAGGAGTTAAAACTTAGAAATTTAGCTGAACCCTCGTGAAAATCACAACGCGGGACCCCAAGTGAGGAATGAACTGCTGCAGGCAGCAACCACAACTGCACTTTAAAGTACAGCAGGAAAGATGTGCAATATAGAAAAGCTGAGGAAAAACACATTGGAGCAACCTCACCCTCAAAAAGTGGCTCATGTGCAAAAGCCTGTCCCAGATAACCCAACTCTCTAAACAAATGAGAAGTTGAGAGGCCACCTATCCCCAGAGCCATTTTTCATCCCAGAGCCATTTTTCACAGGCCCAAGAAAAATCCACAAGAGGCAGAGACCACGAAGCCTACAGCAACTCAGAAGTACAGAATTCACAGGGAAAATGGTAAATAAATTTCACCAATTTCTCAGCTTTGCCAAAGGGCAGTACTCTCTCCTGTACTCAAAATGTGCGTTGGTATCTGCTTCTTCTTTACACATATTTGGAGCACTGTCTTGAGGACCCTTAAATCTCTATAATTCTTAGATACTCTTCCCACATTACTGCAGATCTGAGTAGACAATCCAATTCCAAACTACTCATTTTCCAATGAGCTTAAGGTGCTTGGGAAGAAATGAATCAAATATATAAACTAATTCTGAAAATTGAAAGGTTCTTAGATAATGGTCTCCTGACAAATGGGCTGATCGTGAATTGTTGAGTACTTCCCAGCTCACACGCTTTCCCCTCACTCCTTTCCACACTGCCTCGAGTGGCCAGTTTTCTTCCAGCCTTCAGTGCACTCCTGAAGTATATTTATATACCTAAGACTTTCAGCTATCATTTTTCCAGGTTGAGAAACTACCACCAAGAAATTAGTATTTAGAATACTTACAGCGGAGCCCAAATATCAGTCAGCATTTTGGTGAATACAATAGATTTTCAGGACTAAAAGGAGCCAGTCTCAGACTCCAGATGACAAAGAGATGATGAACACTACTTACCATCCTTACCTCATGTATCAAGGGCAATCAGTCTTTCTGTCACTTTAATAACAGACCAAGAAAGGGGATAATATTAAGAGCATGGAGCCACCAGCCAATTGCCCACATATTTAAAAAAGGGACCATAGATGCACTATGTATTTAAATGAAGCATGTAAAGCAACTGATGCCTCTCAAACTCAGCACCTTCAAGGATACTAAAATCTAAAGTGTCTCTTACAAATATCTTTGCCCAGTAAAAATCATCTTCGGGTATTACTCATTATCAATTGAAGGAAGCCACAAGGCAAAAGGTGGGAAGACACATGGAAGTTTTTTAAAACATCGGATGACAAGAGTGCTATGCATTTCTTTTGAATGTCCATGTTCTGAAATGGAAACCTATAGGGATAAGCGGTGTTTGCAGACCGTGGTGGTTTTCCCTCAGGGTACGTGTCTATCTCCTTCCATACTTGCTGGCTACATCTTGGGCCATGGTAATGTAACTCCCAGTTCTGTGATATCCCTTTGGCTGCTTGTCCAGTGAGGAGATATTAAAGCATGGGGGGTGGGGGGGAAGGGAGCAGTAGACACTCCCCTGAACACACAATTCCCGTGATACCTTTCACAACAAAAGCCCTTGTCCTTCTAACTTGCTGCTTTGTCCTCATCCTCGGGAGCAGCTCTATCGGGTGCCGTTGTTCCTAGCCCTCCCAGATGCCCATGCTGTAGGCTCCTGGAAGGTGAGAGACCATTTCCTATTTGTTAATCCCCTCTCCTGGTCCCCCTTCTGAGGATTTATCCTCTGTAATTCTCCTCCCTTTAGATAGACAAGCACAAAGACATCCACAGAGTGGCCACTGCACCCCATCTTCAATTTTCTTTTAGAGCTCTTATGTTTTTCTGAGCAGTTGTTAGCACCAGTTATTTCTACCATTGCACGATCACATGGTGCTGCTTCAGGATAAACACGGTGAACAGGAAATGGAATGGTGGTAGGTTGGGGGAACTACTGATTTTGTGAGTAAACCTCATGGAGTCATTTTATCTTACAAGATGTCATACTGGTATAAGTTTGATAGAAATAAAAACAAAACACAAACTTCTATTTCCTGACTGGTCTGTGCACTTAGTGAGTAGCTAGCTAAACTCTACTTGGAGGAGCCCTGCACAGAGACACTGTAAGGAATGCATGTTGGCCCCACAGTTGGACAGTGACCAAGGAACAGTCCTTTCTGATTCATGAGAACACCATGAAAAATATGAATTCCTGCAAATTCCTGCATGTGAGGAGTAGAGTTTATCATGAAATGAGAAGAGTCAATGTACTGTTAAGAGAACCCCTCATTTTAATGAAACATTATATCTCTCAATTCTGCCAAGAAATGACAGAACAAAATAGCAGGAAGGGGAGAGATGCTTTTCAGGAGAAGGGTAGTCTTTATGTTATTAAGATGCACCAAGTTACCTTCCACTCTGGGTATATATATATAATGAATCCAGGCAAAACACTGACAAGCAGCATTTGGAAATTAGGCAAAATTGATTCCTAGACTCAAGCAAAAGTTCAAGGTGAAGGGGAGAAGGCAAGGAGCAGACTCAAATGGAAAAGAAGTCATTACTAGCTCCTCTGGAATACCAATAAACCTCAGTTTTGTGAAAACATTTTTTTTATGGAATTTCATAAACATCGCCCTGTGGTCCCTTGGCATTTCAACCTAACTACATGTGCAAGTGGAGGGCGTATTTATAGAATAGCCAAAAATTAGAAAGGCTGACAATAGGCAACTGGAGAGTGTTTTTGCTTAATAAAAGAATGAAAATTTTCACTGGTTGAAGTACTCAGTGGGGGGGGGGGGGAGGGGGGGAGGGTGACTTTGTTTTGGTCAAAAGTCCAAGGAAACAGATAGGTTTGGGGGTTTCCTGATGGCTGGGTGCCAGCCATGCCTTTCACTGATAACCAGTTCTCTGCATAGATATTTAAATTAAACAAGCCCTCTCACAGCCAAGGCTTCTAACTGGTTCTAATTAACACTTATGCCAGCTGTGAAAATCTTCGCCTGCAGCCATTTTGTTTGTTTTGTGAATCAAAACAATATATTATTAAAAATGCTTCTCTTCTGTGACTCCTATATATTCTCACTTCCACAAGGATCCGGACAGAGATATAAGCACTTATCAGCCCAGGTGGAAACCGTGAAACTAGATCTGTTGAGATCAAATTTAGAGAAATTACTCTCTGAGCAGCAGGCTGCACATGCCTCTTTGTACACCATGGACAATCCTTTTTTTTTCTTCGTTCTCTTCCCACCACACTTCCAGTTGGCCTCTCTTGCCACTAGTGACGTCTTTCCCCAGACATTAATCACTGGATCATCAGCTAAACAAAGATGCGAGCAAGAAGGGCAGAACCTCCACTCTGGACTCTGGCAGAAGCTCACAGGTCTGCTCTTTGGGGATCTAGCAGTCACGAGGCTCTCCCGAGGCACCCATGATTATCCAGAGTCCTTTTACTGTATTCTACAAGACTGACCTGGAGATTCTGCTTGGTCCAGCTACAGTGTGGTAACCTCATCAGCTCCTTCTGGACCTTGGACAGGATTGCTTAAATTGTGTACCTACACATAGACATGTAGCAATGCCTCCTGTCCCTCTTGACACTTCCCCTAAGACCTAAGGTCCTTAACTAGGAGGCAGTTTGTTCCTAGAACCAAGTCTAGCCAGTGAGAATGTAAATATCAACAACACAGAGAAAGCCTCTTGCTCACTTGTGTTTATAGTCCCATGGGCCGGACCTATAATCAGTCCGCATCAAGCCACGCAAATGAACTACAACTCTCCCTATGAGGATCATGGTCTTCTCACCATCCCTACATATGCTGTTATTGAAGTAGAGGAGCAATACACCTGCAGCAATCATACAACTTTTTAAATGTCACACTGTACAATGCTTTGTGGAGCATTAGGCTTAACAAAAACTAGAATAAAAAAAATTCACTGAATCATGTACACACGCTTCCTAAGTGTGTACATAATATTTGGAAACAAAATGGGAGTCAAATATCTGAATGAGAAAACACAGATTTCTTACCAAAATCCAATGACAAGACTCTCCATCATAACCAGTATGGGTATTTTCACAGAAAGACTGGTTGGCACAAACACCAAAATGTTGGCAGTGCTTGTAACTCTATGTAATTGGATCGTCAGTGATTTTTAAATTCTTTCAGTTCTGTGTAAGATCTGACTCATTGGAGTGGAGAGTGTACAGTTCTTCCTAAATCTGCATTCTGTGACGTCATATTTGTAGCTTAAAATTGGCCATGATGGGATATTTTTCACCTCCGAAATTGGAAAGTGCTGTATATCAGAGTGTTTTCTCTTCTTTTAGAGAGCCAGTTGTTAAACATTTACTAGCATACCACTTTTTGTAGTCTTTAGACCTTCTCTGCATTATAATTACAATTTGAAGTTATTTTTAAAGGAAATAAAATGTGAGTATATTAACCTTTGTGTACATGGTGCTTTTTCATCAAGTGCTAAGAAAATTGATTTTTCCTACATAAAAGACCCATAATCCACATAGACTTGCCATTAAATTTCCAATCTGTCTCCAATATACATATAAGTATGAAAACACATTTAACCTAAGCATGAGTTTGAGGCAGAAAAATCAAACCAAGAATTTATAGCCCATTAAAATTCAAAATAATTAGCAACCATTCACAAGTAGGCCCCAGATGAGTAGAAGGGCAAAAGACTGAACTTGTTAGGATTCAAGAAGCCAGGCTCCACCTTAAGTTTTGAATAGAGTCCCTTTCACTTCTCCTAGGTTCCTAAATTCTGGGGATAATCCATCCAAATGGACATTAACCTTTTTGGATTTCTCTGCCTTGTGACCACTTTTTAAATGCCAAAGCTTAGTGAAATTACCCACTAAACCATTCATTTAGGCCTTCTCCACACCTCCCCCACTCCCATGAAAAGACTCAAGATGACTGAAATCTGCAGTGGGTACAAATGTGTATGGAATGGGGATGAGGTGGCAGAGTTATAATAAAGTTTCATACCTTTTTTGGACAACCATGTAAGCTAAGGTCACCATCATGTTGCTTAGTGAGGGAACTTGGTTGGCGCTGCGCCACTAAGTGGTTTTGGGTAAAGCTTTTTCTAAATACTTCAGGCCTTAGTTTTTCACTTAATGGGAAATAATAATGACCCAGGGTCCAGGGCTTTAAAGAAATTTCATCAATTACAGGGATAAATCAAAAGGCTTTGAAATGTCAACGAGCTATGCAACAGCTAGACACTTTAGTTTCCAATCAAAAAGAAATGTGGATTAAAAAAAATGTTTGTTCATATTTGAGAAAGAGAGCATGAGTGGGAGAGGGGTGATAGGGACAGAGGATCCAAAGTGTGCTCTGAGCTGATAGCAGCGAGCCCAAAGTGGGGCTCGAACTCACGGGCCATAAGATTGTGATCTGAGCCAAATTTGGATGCTTAACCGACTGAGCCACCCAGGTGTCCCAGAAATGTGGATTTTTATCTTGAATGGGTGAACTCTAGGTTCCATAATCTTACCAAAATATAACTTGTGCTAATATAAAAGTAGCGGAACCAGAGTTATCTTTTGAGACTAAAAGTTAACAGTCTCTTTGAGATCATCTTAGGATAGTGCATATTTATATTGAGCATTTTGTCCCATCTTTCACACTGTCAAGGTTTTCACCTAATCTTAAAAGAACTAATCACAGCCCAGGAGGGACTCGTTATGGGGGAGGAATGAGAGGAGAACTTTCTAGGACTTTCAGTTAACAGGTACCCTCCAGCCTGCACAGCTTGACAAATTCTAGGATGTCATTCCGGGTGCTGAGCCAGGTCAGCCTCGGTGTAAGGTGTTCAAATTGGCCAGAAAAGAACCCGGCTCAGCACAAGGAAAATCTCAGGTCCCTGGGCCACCTCTTGCTTCAAAGCAAGATCACAGAGGTATAATTTCCAGAGACAAGCCAGTGTAACCTATGAAGGATGCGCTGTGGCTGAGAAAGCAAAGAAGATAATTAAAGGAAGGGGGCAGAAAGGGGGCTACCCCAAGCAGTACAATGTCCTGTTCAGATATATACATTTAGGAAATGGGGGCCTAATTCATTGAGTACCTCCTGTGTGGTTGGCGCATTACAAAAAGTGTCACACTTAATTCTCACAACATCCCTGATGGCAAAGTATGACTGCTGTTTTGCAGATAAGGAAACTGAGGCTCAAAGAGTTAGCTAGGACTAAGAATAGTTATTGATGGAGGCAGGTTTGAACAGAGGTCTGACTGACCCCAATAGGCAAGCTAGAAAGCACCAAGCCTCAGAGATGCATAATGCAGGCATTTACTCTACAGATGGTAGGAATAAGTACCATTCCTAAGACTTACTGTTCCAGGACTGCAGGGGAAGGTCACATTCCAAAACATATGCCAAAGTGAGCAACACCTCTTAAAGTGTAAACTTTGGTCAGAAGATGCCCCCACTCTGAGGTTTGGTGTTCCCACGTTCTGGAAGTTTCAACCCCAAATGAATATGAAATCTCATCACTCACCAGAAAAAAAATCCTGACCCACTTACTGCATACCTTGCCAGAAAATTGACAGTTAGCAAAAGTGAAATCAAGTTCAGACACAGAACCTCTACATGTTTTGAAGAAGCACAGTGGGTAACAATCTTGGGGAAACAGCACCAAATAAGGGGAACACTTACCAATCAAGCCTTGTGGTTTGGCCACTATATTGATAGAAACTGTGACCTGGACAGGAACAAAACAGAGGATTATACAGGAGCATTAAATGTAACCCAATCAACATTAGCACTTTTTGTCATGATCAATTCACCCAAGTCCATTCATCCCACTGCACATCTTTGTGTAATGTGACAGGAAAGACAGGGGTCAAGGAGCCTTAGCATGCAAATCTCAAACCTCATCCGTCCACAGCTTCCAGTACCTGAATTCACTGAAAAATTTTTAACAGTGACACAACGTGTTGAAATAATATGTTAGAAGTCAGCTGAGCTGACAGACTATTGCCTCAGAGTGACAATGAGCAGAGTGTCTCTCAGACTCAGAGACAAGAGGCTTACTGTGTATGAAACATGCCATGTGGGGCATGTGGTTCCATCGACGTCTGCAAACCAATAAAATGGCCAACAGTGTATCGAAGAGTAAAGATTTAGACGAGAATTGACCTCTATTACTTTAATTGCCGGCCTATGCCTTCAGGATCCGTACCAAATAAACCTCACAGGGAGGGTTGGCTGGCCGACTACCATTCCCTGCCCCCGACTTGGTCCATAGGTCTCATCTTTCCCTCTTTCTCATAGATAGAGGTTGGCTTTAAAATTATAGTCAGATCCATGTTCTCATACCTGTTGAAACAAAGCTAAGCACCCCACTTGGCTTGGACTTCCAAACTTTGTTTTCTACAATCTAGTTCGTTCCTTCCTTCTGGTGTGTTATTGGATCTGAAAAAAGAATAAAAAGAAAGACTAAAACTCTGGTGTTAAAAAGTCAAAGTGAAGTTTCTTTAAAATCACAACAGTCTAATTATGCCAAACTCTAACAGTAGCAACCACAGTGTAGAGAACACAAATATGTGTGGGAGAAAAGATGGTCCTGCCTAATAAAGGGTCGTGGTCTCTACCGTGGAGTTAGGCAGCAGTGCCCAGGAGTGACCCTGCCACCGTGCCTACCTTTTAAAGACGTGGGGATAACATTTCAACACCATCTTTAATGATGACACGAGGACAGCAGAGGGGGGCCACTCTCTGCCCAATACCCCTCAGCTCATGCTACACAGAGATGCACTTATTCATCTGGCTGGTTCTGACTATGGGTTCTGTTTCCACTTTCTTCACATTACAGGCCCACAGACTGATCAATACTGGACTTTTCTATCACAGGTCCTGAAGGAGGTGATGAATCTGCAAGGAGATCTGCCTGTGGGCAGAGAGTTACTTAACTTGGAAACTCAGGTGGGTGGCTGGGACAACTATACTCTTTCACTTATCCAGAGGAACTTCTGAAAATGGCTGGAGAGGTTAGGATACCCAATCATAAAGAATTAAAGACAATGTAAAACAGCACCTACACTCATCCTGTGGTTACAAGATAAGACTACTGCTTCAGATTTTCGATTGTCCCTTCAAAATGATCCAGTTAGTCTGCTTTAATCAAACATCACGGGGGCATTATGAAATGTTAGACTGATAGACAGCATCCCTTAATTCCTTTAGGGGTGGGTCTCAAATGAATCAGTTTATTCTATTCAATACCTTGGGTAATAAAACCCTTGGCAGGGCTGTTCACCAGGTTACACAACAGCACTTCATGGTGTATTAGTGTCAGTAGTTGGTAATGCAGTAACTTAGAAAATCATGGACATCAGAATTAAGCTAGTATCATTTAGAGTAATTTCATGAATAATTTCAACCATTAAGCAGCAGCGTTACCGTCTGACACTGAGCACAGCAAGTAACAATGGAAGAAATCTGACAGTTACTAATATTGGCTTTTGTGGACGTGGTCTTTAGAAAATGTCCCCTCCCCCTCTGGGATTCTCTGAGAAAGGTGGATACAATAAAATGCCTTCAAACTCCACACCTGGACCTAAATCCCACAGTTGGAAATTGTTCAAGGGTTAGGGCTCTGCTTCAAACAGTAGTATTTGTGAAGCTAGTTAATGTCCCCATTCCCCAAACCTTGGTTCCTCATAGCAACAAAAGCAGAGGCAGCCTTCAATCCTACCAACAATCGATCTTTCTGGTTTCTCAATATAGTCCAGGAAGATAATATTTGGAGAACAACAACGTTCCAGCAATAAAGGTATCAATAAGTCATTTACATAATAAACAATATGCACAATTCAAGTCAAAATTAAGGATGAACCAGACAAATTCAACCAGCACCACTTTACCTCAGGCAACAATCAGGTCCCTCTTGGCGGTTAGGGTTCTCAGATCTTTGAGAGAGACCAGAGTTTTCCTTTCATTTAGTTAATACACATTACATTTCACAAAATAGAAGCATGGATATAAAAAAGCCATCTCTGTCCATTTCAAAAGCCTGCACTTGCCATTTAAAGGTTTAACCCAGCTTACTGCAGAGTTAGGCACGCGTGGGCTAGAGGCGGGGCCAGCACGCGCCAGCAGGAGGCGGAGCCTTGTATTCCCGCCAGTTTCGGTGCTAACTTGCTACTAAACAATGTTGTTTGTTCGTAACTGGAGACCATAGAAATCTGGCTTTTCTGTGGAAAAACACTCGGGAAAGAGGAGCTAGGGGTAAAATTGTACATTCCCATTATGTTAAATACACAATTCTACTGTAAAGTAAGATTCAGAACTACGCAACATGATTTCCAATGGCTGTTCACTTCCAGAAACACAGCAGTCTCGACGTTCCTTTCCAAATTTATACACTGAAATATCTCACATTTGTCAAAGGAAATGCATGCAAAAGACTAGCAGAAATGAATTCAATAACGTGCTATTAAACATCCAATTTTTACAGAAAACAAAATCGCAAACAGCATTTCGTGGTGGCCAGTGACCGGCACTCTGGGGCATCCGTTGTCCTAAAATACACTCTCGGCCACGCAGATTGTGAAAGTGGTGTGCATTTTCACACCGAAAATACCACAACACCTTCCTTCCCTTAGAAAACTCTTTACCTTATTTGCGAATTAAAGATAACACCCAACCAACTCTTTTACACAAAGCTTACGAAAAGGACCAAGAGCTGCTTTTAATGTAATAAAATGATACTAGACCTACAATTTCTCTGTAAAACCAAGTGCCAAACTGTGTTAAATGACCGCCCGGACAAGACCCTCCACTGCATTCACTGTCGTGAAACTTACAGGACTGAGCCAGAGGGTTAAATTCTGCACTTGTAAATTCGGAGCACCTCAAAAAAAAAAAAAAAAAAATATATATATATATACACATATATATATACACACACATATATATGCGTATATATATTTATATATTTTATATATTTTTTATTATATATATTTAATATATATACTTTATATATTATATATTTTTATTTTATATATTTAATATATATTTTATATATATTTATACATATATTTATATATATATTTTTTTAAGAATTCATGAAGTGAGAACAAAACCAGGATCCAAACCAAATAAATCTATACCAAATCCGCAAGTATATTACCAACTAAAAGGCACTCGATCTGACCCTTAATTCCCCCACTTCCCATAAGAGACCTGCGGAGCCCCTGATACCAAAATTTAACAGAACGCAACGAGGCTGAAGGAGCAACTGTTCTCCAAAATTAAACGTGGAAGGACACCCAGTATGGGCTGACCGGAGGCTCACGAGCACCCACAGGGTCTGGAAAACACCCGGTGCAAACAAGACCAAACTTGGAAAGCGAGGTGCGGGAAGAAGGGCCAGGCCCGCTCTCGGTTCAGTATCACGATAGCAAAATGCAAACCGGCGTTAAGGTTCCCGAAGGCTCTTGGCGTTTAAGGCCGTTAAGGCGGTCAAAGAACAAGTCCTGAGGTGAATCGGGTCGTCAATTTGCTCACGTTCAAGTCGACGACACCGCGGGACTTTCTGTTTCTTTTTAAATTAAGCTAGCGTACGACACGAACGATTCCGAAATTTCACCGCACGAACGATATTTAAGGGGGGGGACCCCCCCCCCCCCGCCAAATGACCCTGGAAGGAAGCCGCCGCCCCCCCCCCCCACCTGCCCTAATCCCACGCACGATCCCTCAGCGTGTGAAATTTCTCGTCAGGCGGAAAATAACCGAGACAAAGGGACTAGGGCCACGAATCAAACAAATTCACACAGGCAATAAGCACCCCAAAATGCAAAACAGGAGGCAAAACCAGCTCCCAGGCAGCGACGTACGAGGCTGTCCCGCGCCCGCTCAGGCGGCAGCGCCATCTCCTCATTTTTAAGTTTCAAACACCATAGGGAACCTTGACGCCACACAGAAGAGGGGACCAAGACAAACATCACAGGGCACAATACTGTGCCCAAATTCACCTACGGGACCCACCCTGTCACAGGCCTAAAGCCCGCTAGACTATTAAAATAAATTCTTTTTTTTTTTTTTTTTTTTTTTTTTTTTTTTTTTTAATTTTTTTTCAACGTTTTTTATTTATTTTTGGGACAGAGAGAGACAGAGCATGAACGGGGGAGGGACAGAGAGAGAGGGAGACACAGAATCCGAAACAGGCTCCAGGCTCTGAGCCATCAGCCCAGAGCCCGACGCGGGGCTCGAACTCACGGACCGCGAGATCGTGACCTGGCTGAAGTCGGACGCCCAACCGACTGCGCCACCCAGGCGCCCCAAAATAAATTCTTAATTAGCAAGACATAGTACCACATTTCATACCCCCACCTATAAAAGGTGTACTACAAATAGGCCACTAGCGTGACAATTCAGAATTAAATCAATCTTACGTTCTTCCGATTCTGTGTGGGACCAGCCGCCACGTTCCCTCGCCCCTGAGGAGAAGGACCAACACCAGCCGCACTGAGGAGAAGGACCAACACCAGCCACACCACACGACCCGAGGCAAAATGGGCACCGTAGCAACCCGTTGGGCCCCTTTTATAGCCAGCCTATGGCTCCGCCCCCAAAGGTCCTGATTGGTTAGTGTGGGAATGATTGACGGGGATGCTATCCACTCACTCTTCTCGATCTGTGGAAAACCTCTATGTTCCAGATGTCAGCTCCTTATTGGTGGGAAGGATTCTTGCTTGGCATTGTTTGTGTTTGAGTCAGGGTTGCGAGAATTCCAAGTACGGAATGAAGTAGCCACTTCAAATTCAAACCAGACTCTCTGATTGGTCCCAGTGTGAATTCAAACAATGCCTCAACCATTTTTTTTTTTTTCAGATTTTCGTGTCACTGCTTCCTTCTGGAAAGTTCTCTCCACCATTTTTGGTCTTGGGATCGAACTCGAACCAGATACTTGATTGGCCGTGGCAGGGAATTCAACCCCTACAGCAAGTATATTTGGGAGTGCTCACTTGGATATCACGTTTACTAAAATTGGGAAAGAGACATAGGGGTGATACCAGGGATCTATGTGGAGTAAAAAGTGAGCCCAAACAGCTGCCCAGCTCACAAATGCACATACGCATCAGGGGTATTAAGTGGGGAGTTGTCGAGTCATTGAACAGCAGATACACAGAATAGGCAACTCCGTAACTGTGCATGGGCGGTTAGGAGAGCATTCACAGAACAGGGAGGATGCGTGTAGGAGCGAGAGAGGCCTGAGGAATGGGATCGTGAAAAGAACTAGGAAATAGCCAGACTAGACTTTGAATTCCTAGCCCTCTAGCGCCAATGTCCATAGTTCAAGCCACTTGTACGAGACTAATCACACCTTTTGTGCGGTTGCCTCTTCCTGGAATGTCCTTTCCCCCCAATGCCCACCCCTCAGGGCCAGCTCAGATGCAGCCTCCTGCATGAAGCCTTCCTGATCCTACTCCCACAGGCAATAGGCTCTCTTCTGCTCTTGTGGGGTGGGGAATATGGGAAAACAGCAGAGCCAGGGTGCAGGGGAATTTTGGGGGCTCTGGAATCAGTCAGCACTGGGCCGGCCCCAAGGCTTGTACCTGGAAGTCTGCACTTGTGTTGTGGTTGTAGAAATTCTGGAGAGTTCAAGGTAAACAATAAAGCAACCCATAGCTGTCTCCTGATTGGACAGAGCAGTTTAAATGAAAACTACAAGTTGAAAGTAAACTTGATGAAGAAAGTAATAGGCAACAGCTACTGGGATTAGTCAAAACTAGGAAATCAACCTACATGGTAACCATATTTCAGGCTGAACAGGAAAATACTACCAAGACAGGACACTGGCAAGGTGGAGCGAGTGAGACAAGGAAACCAGGCAAGTGCACACCTGTGGTTAGGGGGTATGAAGGGGATGGTATGCTTTGCAATTTTGGTTCTTTCTACCTGAGTCTTCAGAGGCCTCCAAGTGAAGAAAACCTAGAAAAAGTGAAATCCTCATCCCTTGGAGGCCCAAATTACATGATGAAAAGTGGTTGGCCAAAGTGTGGTTCCTAAACTGCCAGAATCCGTATCAGTAGGGGAGCTGCTTTTTTGTTGTTATTGAAGTGGGATTCACATAACATAAAATTGACATTTTAAAGTGAACAGTTCAGTGGCATTTAGTACACTCACAATGTTGCGCAACCCCCATCTCTGTGTAGTTCCAAAACATCTTCATCAGCCCCAAGGAAAGCCAGTACCTGTTAAGCAATGGCTCCCCATTTCCCCTGCCCCCAGCCCCTGGCAACCACCAATCTGCTTTCTGTCTGCATGGATTTGCCTGTTCTAGACATTTTGTATAAATGAGATCACACAACACGTGACCTTTTATGTCTGGCTCCTTTGACTTAGCTTACTGTTTTTGAAGTTCATCTACGTTGTAGTCATTAGCACATATTCTTAATTATTGGTTTATGCTTCTAAATCAGATAGGAAAAAAAATAAAGCTACAAACAAAAAGAGTACATGTATACTTTCTTTGATCTCTTTACTGATGCTTTTATTTCTCATGTGAATTCAAGTTATTGCCTGATATCTTTTAATTTTAGCATAAAGAACTGCCTTTGTATTTCTTGTAGAGCAGGTTTGCTAGCAACAAATTCTTTGTTTTTGTTTATCTGGGAATGTCTTAATTTCTCCTCCGTTTTTTGTTCTTCTTTGTTGTAGTGGAGGAAGCATAACTTAAATTTAACACTTTAGCCATTTAAAAGCATACAATTCAGTGGCATTAAGTACATTCATAATGTTGTGCAACCATCACCACTATTGAGTTCCAAACTTTTTTTTTTATCATCACATACAAAAACTCGGTACCTATTAAGCAATCACTCTCCATTGTATGTTACTGAAATTTAGTTGGTATTAATCAGAACTATATTGTTATAAGCTAAGAGGTTAATTGTAATCTCCAGGGCAACCACTAAGAAAGTAACTAAAAAAATATGTGGTAAAAGAAGTGAAAAGGATTTAAATGATGTATACTAGAAGATGTCTATTTCATACAAAAGAAAACACAATGGAGGAATAGAAGAACAAAAAGGCGGAAAGGCATATAGAAAGTAAATACAAAATGAAAAATATATATCCTAACTTACAAATAATTAAGGTATTTGTAAGTGGATTAAACATTGCAATAAAAAGGCAAATATGGGCAAAACAGATTTTAAAATGACCTGACTAGGGGCGCCTGGGTGGCTCAGTTGCTTAAGCGTCCAGCTTCGGCTTAGGTCATGATCTCACGGTTTGTGAGTTCAAGCCCTGCAATAGGCTTTCTGCTGTCAGCACTGAGCCTGCTTCAGAGCTTCTGCCCCCCCCCCGCCCCTCCCTCACTCTCTCTTTGTCTCTCAAAAATAAATAAGCATGTTTAAAAAGAAAAAATATAAGGAGTTCTTCTAAAAATAAAAAGGAAAAAGAAAAAAAATTATTACAAGAAATGAATTTAAAAATCTGTAGGATACAAAAATCAACTGCATTTCTATAAGCTAGCAAAAAATAATCTAAAAATGAAAGACGAAAATTCCATTGAAAGTAGCATTTAAAAAGAGTAAAATACTGGGGTGCCTGGGTGGCTCAGTCGGTTAAGTGTCTGAATTCGGCTCGGGTCATGATCTTTTGGTTCATGAGTTCAAGCCCCGCATTGGACTCTGTGCTGACAGCTCAGAGCCTGGAACCTGCTTCGGATTCTGTGTCTCTCTCTCTCTCTCTCTCTCTCTGCCCCATCCTCACTCTGTCTGTCTCTCTCTCTCTCTCAAAAATAAACATTAAGAAATTTAAAAAAAGAATAAAATACCTAGGAACAAATTTAACAAAAAGTAAGATACTTGTATAGTGAAAGCTGTAGTACATTTTTGAAGTAATCTCTATACCCAACATGGGGCTCAAACTCATGACCTTAAGGTCAAAAGTCATATGCTCTACTGACTGAGCCAGCCAGGTGCCCCTGTAATATATTTTTGAAGGAAATTAAAGATGGTCTAAATAAATGGAAACACATTCCATGTTCATGGATTGGAAAACTTAATATTTTTAATCCCCAAATTGATCTACAGATTCAATGCAATCACTATCAAATTCCCAGTGATTATCAAATTCCCAAGCTATTTTTTCCCTCACAAACTGACAAGCTGTTCCAAAATATCTATGCAAATGCAAGGTACCCAAAACAGTCAATATATTCTTCAAAAAGAACAGCAAAGTTAGAGGACTGACACTTCCTGATTTCAAAACTTAATGAAAATCTACAGTAACCTAGACTATGTGGTACTGACAAAAATATAGACATATAGAGTAATGGAATGGAATGGAGAGTACATAAATAAATCCGTATAACCATGGTCAATTGATTTTTGGTAAAAGAGCCAAGACCATTCAAGGATGAAAGAGTAGTCTCTTCAACAAATGATACTGGAATAACTGCATACCCACATTCAAAGTAATAAATTTGTACTCTTATTTCACATCATATACAACAATTAAATCAATATAGATCAATAACCTGAAAGTAAGAGCTAAAATGATAAAATTCTTAGAAGAAAACATAGGTGTAAATCTTTATGACCTTGGATTAACAATGGTTTCTGAGTTACGAAACCTGAAGCACAAGCCTACGAACCAGATAAACTGGACTTTATCAAAATTAAAAACTTTTCTGTTTCGAGAAAGACAGATACCATATGGTTTCACTCTTATGTGGATCCTGAGAAACTTAACATAAACCCATGGGGGAGGGGAAGGAAAAAAAAAAAAAGAGGTTAGAGTGGGAGAGAGCCAAAGCATAAGAGACTGTTAAAAACTGAGAACAAACTGAGGGTTGATGGGGGGTGGGAGGGAGGGGAGGGTGGGTGATGGGTATTGAGGAGGGCACCTTTTGGGATGAGCACTGGGTGTTGTATGGAAACCAATTTGACAATAAATTTCATATATTAAAAAAAAAAAAACTCTTCTGTTTCAAAAGACACTATCAAGAAAATGGAAAGATATCCCAGAGAGTGGGAGAAAGCATTTGCAAATCATATAACATGACATTGCATATCATATTTTTGATAAACAAATTGATCCAGAATATATAAACAACTCTTGCAACTCAATGATAAAAAGAGAAATAACCAAATAAAAATGGGCAAGGGAGACATTTCCTCAAAGGATATATACAAATGGCCAAAAAGCACATAAACAGATGTTCAACACCATTAGTCATTAGGAGGATGTAAATCAAAACCACAATGAGGTACCATTTCATACTCACTAGGATGCCTAGAATCATAAAGGTGTATATATTATATATAACATATTAATATACATAACATAACATATATTATATTATGATATATTATATATATTATATAATATATATAATGGAATATTACTTGGTAATCAAAAAGAATGAAATCTTGCCATTTGCAACAATGTGGATGGAACTAGAGTCTATTATGCTAAGCGAAGTAATTCAGTCAGAGAAAGATAAGTATCATATGATTTCACTCATATATGGAATTTAAGAAACAAAACAGATGAACATAGGGGAAGGAAAGCAAAACTAAGATAAAAACAGAGAGGGAGGCAAACCAAAAGAGACTCTTAAATAACAGAGAACAAACTGAGGATTGCTGGAGGGGAGATGGGTGAGGGGGATGGGCTAAATGGGTGATGGGCACTGAGGAGGGCACTTGTTGGGATGAGCACTGGGTATTGTATGTAAGTGATGAGTCACTAAATTCTACTCCTGAAACCATCATTATACTTTATGTTAAGTAACTTGGATTTAAGTAAAAATTTAAAAAAATTTTAAAAAGACATGGAAACTAGTGTTCAATGAGGTTGTGGAGAAATTAGAAACCTCATACATTGCTGGGGGGAATGTAAAATGGCAGAGCTGAATTGGTAAATTTTATGTTTTGTGAAGTTTGCCCTAATAAATGAATAAATATAATACACACACACACACGCACACACACACACACACACACACACACACACACACACACACTTTCCATTATGTTCCTGAGAATAAGCTTAGTGATCTCAAGATGAGAGATCCCTATTTGTTCTTGTCTTTTAATAGAAGGCAGGTAAGAGTTGATCTGCAAGTTCTGGCTCAACCCAGAAGCAGGTATCTCAGTGGCCATGCTTCACCAATTCTGTGCTTTCTGAACATTCATTAATTTTTGCTGTCAACCTAGTGGCCTTGACCTATGTCCTCTTGTACTACCTCGACAGGGTTTCGATCCATAGCCTATTGCTAACCAGCTTAGTGTCTTTGGCTTGATTAACTCTTTGAAGGCAGAAGGGAAGAGACACATTCAGAGCAGTCTGTGTCTTCAGTGATTTTAAAAAGAATATAAATGTCCTTTTTAACTGTGTCTATACCTCTAATCTGTACAGTCCCTGGGACACACACACACAAAAAGAACACAATAAATGTCTATCAAATAAAATAACTTAATCTACACAAAAGCCCAATGATTTGGATATCTTTACTTCTATATTACCGATGAGGTCTTCTGGTTTCTTCATTGGTAAATGCAAATTTATTAATACTCACCTCACTGCATTTTGTTGCGTCTGTTCATTATATCCATCATAAGAGACAGTATAATATTGTAGAAAGAGCGTTGGTTTTGTATCAGTAAGTTATGAGTTGGTGGGTCAGCTGAACTATATACCGTGAACATGGGCAAATGGCCTCTGAATTTCAGTTTCCTCAGCTGTTAAATTAAATGTTATGTATAATGCTAAATTATAAATTACATTACATATAATGAAGCATTATATATTATATGTAATATAATATAGATTATATCATTTTATATATATATATATAATTTTTTTTTTACACTTCAGCAAGTGGCTATTGCTTTTTTGGGCTTCTTGCTCATTCTCTCTCTCACTTTTTTTTTTTAATTTTTTTTTTAAATGTTAGCATTTATTTATTTTTTTAACGTTTTATTTATTTTTGAGACAGGGAGAGACAGAGCATGAACAGGGGAGGGTCAGAGAGAGGGAGACACAGAATCCGAAACCGGCTCCAGGCTCTGAGCTGTCAGCACAGAGCCCGATGCGGGGCTCGAACTCACAGACCGCGAGATCATGACCTGAGCCCAAGCCGGCCGCTTAACCCACTGAGCAACCCAGGCACCCCATCTCTCTCTCACTTCTAAACAATGTATTGTCCAGGGCTCAAGCCTTGCGACTCTTCTCTATCTACTCTTATCCATGTATTGATATCATGGCTTCAATACTATATATAAAAATATATTTACATATATAACATGTGCATATGTATATGTGTACATATATTCATATACATGCATATAAACACTTAACAACCTAACAGTACCTAACACATAGTGACTAGTTGAAAAATTGTATCCGTTCTTTTAAAAAATTTTTTTTAATGTTTATTTATTTTTGAGAGACAGAGACAGAGCACGGGTGGGGAAGGAGCAAAGAGAGGGAGACACAGAATCTGAAGCAGGCTCCAGGCTCTGAGCTGTCAGCACACAGCCCAACACAGGGCTCGAACTCACAAACCGTGAGATCATGACCTGAGCCGAAGTCCGAAGCTTAACTGACTGAGCCACCCAGGTGCCCCTGTATCCATTCTTAACTAAATGATAGTTATAATTACAGATAAAGCATCTGGCTCAAAAACAGGTGCCAGAAAGTTCCTTCCCTCCTTTCCTGGTCTTAATTTGGTTCCCATGCACTTATAGTTTCCTTCTACCAGCATGTACCCCCGAATTTCTTTTTCTCTGGAACACCCTCTGTTCCCTCTCACTCTCATCTAATCCTTGCAACCTTGGCCTTCCTAATAAATACACTCTATCAAGCATGCACTTCTCTGCATCAGCCTTCTGGGTTATTTGACACTGGGCACAAATCATGGTCCATGATCAGCCCTTTGCTGCCCTCACCTGGCCTATTCCAGTGTCTGTTACAGTTGACAGATGACCGCTGGTCGGCAGAGACTCAGCTCTGACCTAGTTCTGACAAGGAGTTCACAGCAATAACTCCCCAGGGAATTCGGGCTAACGCATCCTTTTCTCTGGGAGATAGGGCTGAAGAGGCCATGGCCAGCTCCATCTGATATCTCCAAAAGAGAAAATTCGGTGACTTCAAAACGTCTGTTTCAGAATTGTTCAGGACTACTCATGGCTAGGTCAGCACTATGTGGAAAGAAAGCAAAAATCATATGGAACCCCCAGGCCACATATGTTTGCCTTTCTTAGCTCAGTTCATTTCTAGACCTGAACACTGGGACCCATCTATGCTGTCTCTATTTCTGAACATCGAAGCGCTCTTCCCAATTTAAAACCACGTGCTACTCTAGAGGAGGAGGTGGGCAGGGGGAGCTCCTCCCCGCTTACTTCACTGTGTGTTCCAGAAGACGCCAGCTTGGACTTGTCAAGAGAAGTTCCATTTTCTTGGGAGGCAGAAGGCCTGAACCATCTCCCTCAACAACTGTCAAAACAACAAGTGTACATTGGGTGGGGCATGGGAGAAATGGGTGAAGGGGGTCAACAAGTAAAGAGGAAAAAAAAGAACACCAATTTCTCATACGTGAAGATCCCCAGCAATCCATCGCAGAGCTTCTCAAGTGGGCAAAAATAAATTTTCCTATTTGTTTGTTGATGAAGCAAATATTTTTATAGTGATAAAAATGGAAAGGTAGTTGTTTGGCGGGAGGCGGGGGTAGTTAGACTATCCACTAAGTATCTACTCAAAAAAAAGTGTATGTGTGTTTGTGTGTGTTGAGTGAAGGTGGGGGAGGTGACTGGAAAAAGACAATATTGTTCCCCAAACCAGACAATAAGGACAAAATAGAAAACTGAAGATAGAGCCGATCTCTGAATATTGATTTAAAAACCCTAAATCTTTAGCAAATAGAATCTGTCTTCACATGAATTAATACATTGACATAATGTAACCAAGTGGAATTTTCCCTAGGAAGTAAAACACTATTCAATATTAAATTAATATTTATATTATATTAATATTTGTATTGTATTGGCTAGTTTGTATTATATTATGTTAATTTATATTATATTAATGTTTGATATCTTAATAAATCAAAAGAATAAAGACTCAGCATGTGGTTATTTCAATAAACAGGTGAATGAATAAGTTTATCTATACTGATTTCTTTGAAAATAAAACATGAATATTTAAAATATGAAAGAGATTAATACTTTCTTTTTTTAATGTTTATTTTTTAAGAGAGACAGAGAGTGAGAGAGAGACAGAGAAAGTGGGGGAGAGGCAGAGAGAGAGGGAGACACAGAATCCAAAGCAGGCTCCAAGCTCTGAGCTGTCAGCACAGAGCCCGACGCAGGGCTCCCACGAACCGCGAGATCATGACCTGAGCCGAAGACAGAAGCTTAACCAACTGAGCCACCCAGGCGCCCCGAGGTGGATACTTTCTTAACCCCCTGTCAAACAGAACATTTCTAATTTTGAAACAATAGATTTCCACTGAAATCAAGAACAAGGCAAACAGTGTGTTGACTATTATTTCATGTTGTTCTGGAAGTATGAGCATTTAGAGGAGAGAAGAAAATAAGATATATAAAAGAGAAAAGAAGAAAACTTATTATCAACACAGAAAATAGCTATATACCATTAAATCTCAGAGAAATGACTTAAGCTAGAAGATAATTTATAAAGTAATTGGTTAGAATTGTTAATAAAAATTCAATAACACTCACACTACATTAATATGTTTATTTATTTATTTTATTTATTTATTTTTAATATGAAATTTACTGTCAAATTGGTTTCCATACAACACCCAGTGCTCATCCCAAAAGGTGCCCTCCTCACTACCCATCACCCACCCTCCCCTCCCTCCCACCCCCCATCAACCCTCAGTTTTGTTCTCAGTTTTTAAGAGTCTCTTATGCTTTGGCTCTCTCCCTCTCTAACCTCTCTTTTTTTTTCTTCGCATCCCCCATGGTCTTCTGTTAAGTTTCTCAGGATCCACATAAGAGTGAAAACATATGGTACCTGTCTTTCTCTGTATGACTTATTTCACTTAGCATAACACTCTCCAGTTCCATCCACGTTGCTACAAAAGGCCATATTTCATTCTTTCTTATTGCCACGTAGTGATTAATATAAGTTAAATGGAAAAACATATCTCATTTGTAAAAGTAATAATAAAAATTAATTTCCTAGAAATAACAAGATATGGACAAGACCTTATGAATGAAACAAAATTGTAAAACTCTACCGATATTCATAAAAGAGGATTCTAATAAGTGAAAAGGCATACTTTATTCTTTATGAGAAGATATAAATAGTTTTACAAAATCAATTATATTAATCAAAATATTCAATGTAATCTCAACAAATATTAACATAATATTTCACTTTGGAACCTGAATATATTATTCCAAAATTTACCTGGAAAATAAGCATGAGGAATCTGCCAGAACAATTTTGAAAAAAGAAATGAGAGTGTCCTAGCACCTTTGGATACTAAAAGGCATCAGAAGAATATAGCAATACTACACTGTATGCTAACTTGAAATTTGATTTATTATTTTTTAAATATTTTTTAATGTTTATTTACTTTTGAGAGAGAGAGAGAGTGCAGAAGAGGAGCAGAGAGAGAGGGAGACACAGAATCCAAAGCAGGCTCGAGGCTCTGAGCTGTCAGCACAGAGCCCGACATGGGGCTCAAACTCACGAACTGTGAGATCATGACCTGAGCCAAAGTTGGACGCCCAA
The DNA here is from genome assembly GCF_046562875.1 of Panthera onca. Taxonomy (NCBI): domain Eukaryota; kingdom Metazoa; phylum Chordata; class Mammalia; order Carnivora; family Felidae; genus Panthera; species Panthera onca. The sequence goes on along the minus strand of NC_138357.1, from coordinate 19,465,624 downwards.
CCGACTGAACCACCCAGGCGCCCCTAAATTTTAAAAAAGACATTACAAATAGACAGCTGTGCAAATAAGCAAAGTGCGAAATTCAAGAGGGCAGAAAATAAAAAGAAGCAAGGATTCCAGTATTCACCAATTCAGTGTTTATGGTGACCTTGGAGAATTTAACTACCACATATAATGAGAACTACTGTGTTTAGTACCCATTTTTTAAAAGATGAGGTACAGAAGAAATTATCTTAGGTTTTGCATGCTGAAATACTTGAGCATTCTCAACAGCTATATTTATCTTACATTCATCTTACTAAATGTGATTAGTTCTGCGAAAAAAAGAATATAGCAATAAAAACTATGTGTTACTTACCAAGAATATACTAACAAATTAATGGAACATGATAAAAATTCTCCAAGTAGGCCCAAATGTACTTTGAACAAAATGTACTGTTAGATAGTTTGAAATGTGAGGAAGGAAGCTGGTTGATTAAACAGATTTCCTGGGACGACAGGCTAGCTAGCCATTTGGCTGAATAAAGGGATGAAATCCATATCTTATTTTTCACACCAAACAAAAAGAAAGAAGGAAGGAAAAAAGAAAACAAAAATTAAATTCAAAAAAGAACAAGTGTAAATTGAGATTGTCATTCGTGGGCAATTTCTCAGCAGACACTGACATCTCATCTTGTGACCTTGAAACATCTTAACATCATAAGATCTCAATGAATTAGTGATTACAAAGCTTCTGAGGGAAATCATAGCTGACTAGAGCATTGAGATTCAGACTCTGACCTTTTTTTAAGTAAGAACTAAGCCGGCCTTTACATACTGATATGTGGTATCTGGAAAACAAACTTTTGTCTTTTTAATTAATTGACTAGAAATCTCTTTTATAATCCTCTGTTATAAAGAGGAAACGGAAGCACCAACAGGTAATCTTCCTCTCTGATGTCACCATTCTTTTTTTTTTTTAATTTTTTTAATGTTTATTTATTTCTGACAGACAGAGTGAGAGAGAGAGACAGAGACAGAGCATGAGCAGCGGAGGGGCAGAGACGGAGGGAGACACAGAATCTGAAGCAGGCTCCAGGCTCTGAGCATGGAGCCCAACGCGGGGCTCGAACTCACAGACCGCGAGATCACGACCTGAGCTGAAGTAGGACGCTCAACCGACTGAGCCACCCAGGCGCCCCATGATGTCACCATTCTTTTATTTACCTCAGCTCTTGACACTGAGAGGAAATTTTTATATGTTGCTTCCCCCAAGTTTGCATCTATTTGAACATTCCCACCCATTCGCTCTGGGGGGTGGGGGGAGAGGACTAGCTATGTACTGAAGAGTGTGTGCAAGGATGCCATGAGCCTTTGGTTTGCGTTCCAGCTGTGCACCTGTCAGCCCTATGACTTTGACCTCAGTTTCCCCATGTACACATTTAAAGAGTTGAACTAGATCATTTCTAAGCTTCCTTTGAGTTGAGGCATTCAATACAAAGAATCAGTCGCTTCCTTTCTTTCATTTCCCTTATGTTAGAGGGTCTTTGCTAGAGCATCAGTTAGATGTACCAAGAGATTCTAGCCATAAATACTTTTGTCCATTCATAAGTGTTAACATCCAAACAGCTGCAAATAACTATACTTTTTAGGACTCCTTGCTGGTTCCCGATTCTCTTGCTTGGAGGGCACAGGGCTCAGACCTTGTGTCTTTCCATCCACCTTTTACCCCTGTAGTGATCTCATCTGTTTTCATAGTTTAAAAGCCATCTGTGCAATGACGACTCCATAATAGATCTCCCCAGGCCAGATCTCTCTGCGTCAGAGATACCCAACCGCCTACTAGACATCTCTTCTTGAAAGTCTGATAGGTGCCTCATACTTGATATGTCCCAAAAGAACCTCCTCCTCTTTTTCCCAAAACTGACTCCTTCACCAGTCTGCCCATCTTAGTACACCCAATACTTACAGTTGCTCAGACCAAAACTTTGGAGTCATCCCCGAATGCTCTTTCTCTCACGCCCTCCACCCAATTTGTTGGCAAACCGTGTGGTTCTTATGTACAAAATACACGCAGAATGCCATCCCTTCTCACCTCACCCACTGCCACCACCTTGGTCCAAAACACCATCAACTGGTCCCTAGATTATTGCAGTCACTTCTTTATTAGTCTCCCTGCTACTGATTTTACCACCTTGTAGTCAATTCTCAACAGGCAAACAGCTAAATTGTCAGATTCTATCACCCCTAGGCTTGCATCATCTAAACGTTTTCCCTCACTCATCTAAAAAACAAAGGCCTGCACCCTTGCCCATTATCTTTGTAACTCGCCTCCTATTCTTCCCCTCTCTCACTCCATTACAGACAGAGGACGTCCTCAAACACACCCAAGCATATTCCTGCCTGAGGGCCTTTACATTTGTTATTCTCCCTCCCAGGAAAGCTCCTTTCCGGGTATCCACAAAGCTTATTGGCTCCCTCACATCCTTCAGGTCTTTGTTCAAATGCCATCTTATTATTAGGCATTCCTCAACAACCCTGTTGAAACTTACACACATCTCTGGCCATACGCCTTTCCTCCTTTTTCATTTATCTTTATATAGCACATTTTACCCTCCTACACACCATGTACTTTACTTCTTTATTTGTTTATTGCCTGCCTCTCCTCTTTAGCATGTGAGTTCCATGAAGACAAGGATTCTGGTCTGTTTTTCCAGTGCTAAGAAGAGGGTGCCTAGCACATAATAGCTACCCAATAACTATTTGTTGAATGAATAAATGAACTGTCCCCATTGACCAGATGCCTCAGAGGTTCCCATCCTTGTTAGAGAATGATAAAATGGCTTTATAGAGTGAATTAGACTGAACAATAAGTATAAAATACCGCGTAGATGCACAAACGATTATTTCATTATCTGGCCAATGTACAAGAGACACATACAAATTGTTCTAATCACACAGTGGTGGAAAAATAATGAACAATGAGTTCTTGAATAAGTGTAGGAAGAAAATAATGGATTGTAGTTTAAATGAATTTGGGATGCAACGGCCTGCATCACAGACCTGCTTTATCTACACTTTGAGAACTGTCATTTGGGGAAAATGTCCTTTAGAGAGAAAGAAGTAGCCCAGAGAGACAAGCCAAAGTGAAGAAACAGTCCAACCTAGGGCTTGTACCAAGCAGGGTCAGTATTTAAATGCCTTTTCACTGTGAATCCTTTACTTTCCAGTATAATACTCTATTTATTTGCAACATTGAATCAAGTGAGCATTTGCTCCTTTGCCTTGAAAGCAAATTTACTCTTATTCAGAATTTGTTAACAGCAATTGAAAACTCTGGCTACCTCTGATCAGGTACCTTCCCGATACAAATATAATGAACTGAACAATAAGGCATGATTAGGATTGTGTTTTCCAAGAGAAGGTTCTTATTTAGGGTAGATCTACAACATACTATTTCCATTTCCTTTTGTGCATCTTAGTTGCTGGATGCAGAATTAGAGGTTTAGGTGGCTAGATGCTATAGCTAAGGAGAAGCCCCCTTACCTAGGTCATCACAGAGTTCAGTGCCAAATGATGATCTCAGCTTCAACATACTGTGGAACATCTTTACCTTAATTGTTCAAGATACTGGCTTGCATTTGCACAATTGTAGATTCAAGACAATAAGACCTTGGACTGAGGACTCCCATAATGGTGGAGCCATTAATGGCTCCATAATGGTGGAACCAAGAAATATTTGGTCTTACTGCAGTATATTAAAGTTTCAGGGTTTTCGCACTAAAAAAGTAGTTGAGCCCTGAGAGAAGAAGAACCTGTCTGGCATTAGCAGGCAATGCCTGGCACCAGTTGAAGGCGATACATAAACAGGAAATAACATTGTGATGCAAAAATAAAGAAAATAAATCATGGCATCCAAAGTCATTGCAAAAAACATACCTTGTCCCCCAGCAGGTCTCTGTGCCCCTAGATGAATGTCACATGGGAACTCAATCATTGCCACTTCATATCAGCAACAGGCTTTTTTCTTGATAGTTGACAATTTGAAACACAATTAGGAACCAGATATATGTCCTTCACACTGATCACTATGCATATCTGTTTAAAACATTACAGTAAAATAGTAAAAAAAAAAAAATCATTTCTATAGATGTGAAGAACAGGTCTATGCACTCCTAATACAGAAGTGCCATTAATTTTTCTAGGAGGCTGTCTTCTCAAATCTGTTACAAGGTAATATGATATGTTTCCTTCTCCCTGTGTTTTTAATCACTGAAAGATGCTTTCAGGTAAATAGCATACACCATCATTACAAAATGTTCTAGCCTCAGTTACTTATTGCTGTATAACAAACAACAAATTTCATAGCTTAAAACAACATCAATTTGTTATTTCTTATGGGGATTGTTTGGATGGTTCTGCTACTTCCTGGGGGGTGTTTGCTGGGTCTCTGGGATGGCTGGAAGGTCCAAAATGGCCTTATTCACAAAGCTGACAATTGGTGCTGGATCCCAGCTAAGAGCTCAGCTGAAGCTATCGGTTGGGGACCTTGATGTTCCTCTGTGCGAGCCTCCCTGTGAGCCTTCTTGGGCTATCTCACAATATGATGGCTGGGTTCCAACAGGAAGAATCCAGAAGCTAAAAGAAGGCAGAAGCTAAAGATCTCTCAAGTTGCAGTTGTTACTCTTGCTACATTCTGTTGGTCAAAACAGGTCACGGGGCTTGTCCAAATTTGTCTGTTAAGAGGAGGAATGGTGGGGCACCTGGGTGGCTCAGTCACTTAAGCGTCCAACTTCAGCTCAGGTCATGATCTCACAGTTCGTGGGTTCAAGTCCTGCCTTGGGCTCCTTGCTGACACTTCGAAGCCTGGAGCCTGCTTTGGATTCTGTGTCTCCCTCTCTCTCTCTGCCCCTCCCCTGCTCACATTCTGTCTCTCTCTCTCTCTCCCTCTCTCTGTGTGTGTGTGTGTGTGTGTGTGTGTGTGTGTGTGTCTCAAAAATAAATAAACTTTAAAAAGAAAAGAGGAGGAATGGTAAGACCATAGTGCAAAATGGGCACGTGGGATGGGAAATGATGTTACAGCCAGCTTTGGAAACATATTCTACCACAGTCAAGAAATGTATCATTTTCCCCCCTTTGCTGCTTTCCTTCTCATTTTCCTCACATATTGGATTTTGAATCAGATCACATAGATGTACCAGACTAGACTGTGCTAAATACACAGGATGTTCTGATCTTAATTTATAAACTATGCCAGTGTAGTTCAATCAAGGGGAACAGGACCAGGCAATAGCCATCTGAGGATTTTAAGGAAATCAAGAGAGAAATTGGAGTGATGTTTGCCACAATGCATAGTCTGTGATTCTGGAAGGTTATTATGCAAAAAGGAGTTCAAGTTTTCTGAAGTGTCTCAGTACCAGGTACCATTCTGAATATTTTCCATTCATTAGCTTCTTTAATTTTCACAACACTCTGAGGTCTGTCTTATTGTCTTCATTCCTCAGTTGGAGAAATATAGGTCCAGAAAGATTAGGTGAACATGCCCAATGATCACAGCTATTCAGTCAGTGGACAGGGGCTTAAAGTTCAGTTATGTCCGACTCCAAAATCCCTATGTCCACTATACTCTTGCTATGCAAAGAGTGGCCCCGCAGAACCCTTATCCCATTAGGAGAGATGGCACCTGAGGGTGGTCAGGGAGGGGGTTCCCTGAAGTGCGAGGCCTAGAGTAGGGGTCTTAGTTGCTAAGATATGGAAGGGAAGCATGGATTTAGAGGTCTACAAGGAAAGGGAGGAATAGCAGCTGGGATTATATAGGTTGCAGAACGCAAAGCCGGCGGGCAAAATTCGGAAAAGCTATAATGAGCTGGTAATGAAATGTAACCTGATTGAGGAGGACAGCGTGGTTTCTCTGAGAAGTCAGGCCAGACACAACTATCCAAATTCTTTTAGGGAATGAAAGAAGATACAGTCAATTCATTCATGTGTGCCTACTCTGAGAACTCAGAGCTTTCCAGAAGCGTGCTCCTAAAATGAGAAGTAACAAACCCAGAGAAAACCCATACTTAGCTATGTGGCAGCCAGAGGCCCCTGTGGCCACTGCTCCAGAGGAGCTAGAAAAGCTGGTATCAGAAGTTCGTTCAAGGTCCACATCCTTCAAGAAGGTGGGTAGCAAAACCTCATGGAGCTACAAAGTGAAAGTTATCCGTGTGTGATAGGAGCCTTCACTTTTCAAGGAGGCACATTTGATTTTGAACCTTGGTCTGAAACATACGACCTGTGTGAAGTCCCGTAACCTGTCTGAGGCTCAATTTCCATATCAATAAATGAAGAATAACGATGCTTACATTTCAGTGTAGTCAAGTAAAACGAAAGAGAAAAATCTACATCATAAGACCTAGCAGGCAGTGAATAGATAATTATTAGTTTATTCATTTTATACTTACATAATGCTTACTATGCAGGTACTATTCTAAACACTTTACAAATATTAACTCACTCAATCCTCATAACAATCCCATGGGTATAGACATTATAATTACCTTTGCAGTACAGATGAGAAAACCGAGGCACAGAGAGGTTGAGTAACTTGCCCATGGTCACACAGCCAGTGAATGTGAGCATCCAGACTTGAACCCAGATAGTCTAGCTTGGCAGTCCACATTCCTAAACGTTATGTTACTTAACCACCCTGCTAGGTTGGAATTTCTGAATTGTCTATCATTAAAATCTTCTAATGATTCATCTGAAAAGAAGGACTTTCCATTGCACTTTATTTTAAACCTTTGCAAGTTATTTTGATGCGAAAAGAAAATGCAGACGGCATGCTTGTCGACACTGCACCAAGTTACATGGACTCCCAGGAAAAATTTGCCCAGGGGCCATCGCTAACTCAGTGGAAATGGGGCCCCAGAGCCCACTTTCCGCTCCCCCACACCACACCCCAGAGTGTTGTCTGAAAGCACCGTCAGCCTACACGTCCCTTTTTGTGTCTGCAGGCTGGGTCAAGGAGGTTGACAGAGTTTTCATTCTCTCCAAGGTGATCATTAAGGACATAAATTTTTATTTCTCCCCATTAAATTGTTGACTCTGTTCCATAAAAGCTAAAATGTAGTCTCCAAGTGTGGAACAAAGTAGGCAGCTTGCCATGATTCTGACTTTCCATTTAATTTAGATGGAAAGGGGTTGAGAGATCACAATGCGTGATTTAGCCCTGTATCTTTCCCTGCACCGGAAACCACCACTTCACAGGAAAGCAATAAAAAATCAGAATATACCTTGCTCTTTGATATAGGATTATACCTGGTAGAGAAATAAAGGAATGACTTATAGAGCAAAGTGGCAGGACTAAGCCAGTCCAGTTCAGGCCTAATAAGGATTTACTTCGACTCAGTCTGTTCTGTCAGGGAGTTGATAATTTAATGAATAAGAAACTGTCACTCTTGGGTATGTTCAGCTTCACTGCCTTTTTCACCCAACTCCCTCCCACCATCCACACCAGCATGACCCCTACCTACTTGTCTTTCTACTTGGGAATTCCAAACATGGAAGGGGCATTGTTCAGCCAAGGCGGATAAAGAAAGGACCTAAGGGAGACGGGTGCCTGCCTGTCACTGCCTGGGGCAGGGAGGGAGGAGGGATTCCACGTTGAGTCTTCTAATTCCCTGTTACAACTTTTCAGTATTCTCTCTCCCAATGCTCCTTGCTGGCTATGCGGAGCTTTGGTTCTGCCAATGTGCCTTTCATGCTCTGGGGAGATGGCGGGTTTGAGAAAGAGCTGCAATTATTGTCTGGTCTCTCCCTTTCCCTCCTTTATTGCTTAAACCTCAGATGGGAACCTTGAGAGAAAAGGAAATTCTAAATACGACCTGCCATGCCTTGAAAATGCTTCCTCTCCTTCACTCCCTCATCTGCCTGTGTCTTTTAGAAACACAGTACTGTGCGAAAATTGACAGAAGGAAACCCCATTTAAAAATGGAGTCTGGAGGGGTGCCTGGGCGGCACAGTCAGTTAAGCGTCTGACCTCGGCTCAGGTCATGATCTCACGGTTTGCGAGTTCAAGCCCCGCAACGGGCTCAGTGCTGACAGCTCAGAGCCTGGAGCCTGCTTCGGATTCTGTGTCTCCCTCTCTCTCTGTCCCTCCCCTGCTCACTCACTCGCGTGCTCTCTCTCTCTTTCTGTCTCTGTCTCTGTCTCTGTCTCTCTCTCTCTCAAAAATAAATAAACATTAAAATAAAGTCTGGAGACCAGAAGGGGGAACTCTCACACCCTACCACTTGTCATCAATTGCAGACCCAACAGGAAGAGAGGTACCCCGCAAGTCTTACCACTTAGCTACTGCAAAGCTACCACAGCTAGAAGAAGAAAGATTTTCCTCCTGCCCTGGCAACAGTCCAGCCAATGAGAGACAATCAGAACTCAGCTGATGAAAAGCCAGTTTATACTTCCAGCTTCCAGTTTATGCGAATGGACTTCTTGCTTACAACAGCCCTCCCACCTCCCACCTTTCCTCTATAAAGAAGACTTCCTCTGTACCTTGTTCTCCAGTCTTACCTGTGCTTTTGCAATAACTTGCTTGTCCCAAATTGCAATTCTCTGCTATTCCCAAACACACCCATTTTTGCTGGTGAAATAACTGTACATTTTATTTCTAAGGTTAACAGCTGCCTCATCCATATAATGGAGAAAATAACAGGACCCACCCCATAATGTTGTTGTGAGAATCTAAAACATATAAATCATTTAGAACCATATCTGGCACAAGTAAATACTATGCAGGCATTCGCTATTACTATTTCATGAAGAAATTTGGGATGATAAAGGTGGAAAAAATAGGACGATCTAGAATTTCAGACTTGTAAAGATGAAAAGGACCTTAGAGATCAGCTGGCTCATGCCCTCATTTTACAGATACAGAAACTGAGACCCAGGCAAATGAAACTCTGGATTCCCATGTTAAAACTCTTTCTATAATGCTCTACCTCAATTGATTTTGTTACTAAACTGGTCTAGCTCTCATTTATTTGTCCCTTCAGCCAGCAAATAATAAACCGAGCAATTAGTAAAGTGTTTTCCTAGTGTACAACTCGGGGAAGTTGTGCAATATGGTAGCCCGAAATCTAGATGGTGAGATATTGTGCTCCCTATTACCCCCCTTCCTGGTGTTCACACCATTGTGTGATCTCCTCCTCTCAAGTGTTGCCAGGACCTGTGACTACTTCTAACCAATAGAATACAGCAAAGGTGACACAATGTGTGTGATTATGTACCCAGGATTACATTATATAAGCTATTAATGCCCATGTTTTTGTTTTTTATTTTTTTTATTATTTTTTTTAACGTTTATTTATTTTTGAGACAGAGAGAGACAGAGCATGAACAGGGGAGGGGCAGAGAGAGAGGGAGACACAGAATCTGAAACAGGCTCCAGGCTCCGAGCTGTCAGCACAGAGCCCGACGTGGGGCTCGAACCCACGGACCGCGAGATCATGACCTGAGCCAAAGTCGGACGCTTAACCGACCAAGCCACCCAGGCTCCCCATAATGCCCATGTTTTTAAAAGAGGTGCTCTCCCTTGCTGGCTTTGAAGAAGAAAGCTGTGGTGTTGTTAGCTGCCCTATGGAAAAGGAGCCGAGGGTCACCTCTGGCTGACAACCAACAACAAATTGAGGCCCTCAGTCTGGCAGCCTACAAGGAACTGAATCCTGTCAACAACCACAGGAGCTTAGAGGTAAATCCTTTCTCAGTAAAACCTCAGGTAAAACAGAAGTCCCCGCTAACAACATGATTACAGTCTTGTGAGACGTTAAGCAGAGGACCAAGCTAAGCTGTGGCCAGACTCCTGGCTCACAGAAAATGTGAGATAACGTGTGTGTGTTCCTTTAAGCTGCTGTGTTTGTGCTAATGCTGTTATGTGGCAATAGATAACCAGTATAGATTTAAAGATGAATAAAACAATGGTTTCTGATTGCAAAAATGTCACAGTCAAGTGGGAAGACAAAAATCTCCTCATATGGCAGTGTGAATAAAGAAATGAAGCATAGGGTATGGGCAAGAACAAGGCAGTTGGTGAAATGCAGGTGGACACAGCCTGAAATGAAGCTGGAGACAAGAAGGATAGATATGGGGGGGTCATGACAATAGGCTTTGGGATTGGGGAGATCTGGGTTCAAATTTCAACTCTGTTACTTCCTAGTGTTGTGACATCGGGCAAGGAGATTAAGGATTCTAGGGCTTAGTTTCCCCATCCGCAAAACAGCAGTGATGCTCATATTCACTTCTTAGGCTTGTTATGAAGTTAAAACAAAATGCTGCTCATAAAGCAGTTAGTACGTGCTCAATACAAATGTGAGCTGTGGGTAGAGGTCAAAACATGGACGTCCTGGTAAGACAGATCGAGGAACTTTATCCTGTAGACAATCGGGATTTAGGGATGGGAGTGATGTCAGGTCTGTGCTACAGCAACATTTATCTGGGGCTACTGTGAGAAAAGATTCAAAGGGTATGAGAGCAATGACAGAAAAAGCAATTCGGAGACTGTTATAGTGGTCCAGGGGAAGGCTGAGAAACCGTTGAGCTGGTAGGATGGGCCTCATAAATGGCTAAGTAGGTATGTTATGTTCTTGATTGGAATGGTGACAATTAACCAAGGCACAAACATATCCTTTCTGCTACCTGTACATACCCCCCATCAGGGGACAGTCAGTAGGGCCACTCGATCATTTGGTATTAAAACACATGGTGGTCTCCCAGCCCTCTCTGTAATCCAGTGAGAACCTTATCGTTTTGGCTATTTTCCTTCTAATGTGCAATTTCAAGAAAGCATATGAAGACACTCATTTGTCCACAAGAGTACTCAGATTGCCCTCTTCAGAGTTGTAGGGTGATTATTCATTTATGAAAATACAAACAGACGCAACCCACGGTAAATGACTCATTATGATGGCATTCGAGTCAGGGACAACGTGCTGTACTTACAACTCACTCAGGTCTTCAGGCCAAGAATCCTAGTACGGAGGGTATGAATCTCCTTGCCACCAGGTTGCTCAGTAAACAAAACCTCATCTCCCACAGGGCCCCTGACAGGGCTGCAGATTGGTGTTTCTTCACGCATCAAGGCTAGAGCTTTGTGACAGCCCAGCTCATTAGCACACAGCGCTGATAGAGTCTAACACCGCAACAGAACAAAAAGTTGCCAAGGTTGCCAAGCTTTTCTCGTGTACTTTCTGTCCACCATCTTCTCTATTGCCTCCTCTTTCTTTATCTTCACCTCTACTTTGAGTATCCACTTCCATCGATCTTAAATTCAGCGTTTCCACGTTCTTCAGAATCACGCTACTAGGGAGAGGAATGCTGTAACTAAATTAACTCGCGTTAAGGGGCCGAAGACTTTGTGTTTTGCTCCTTCCGGTGCAAAAAGCAGCTAAGTGTTCCAAGACTTAAATGATAAGACTAGCAGATCTCCAGGGAAGGTTGAATCTTCATCCCCAGGAGGTCTGGTATGGAGATGTTGGGATCCTGATTAGGAAGGGACCCTAAGACTTGGGCTGGTGAATGTGAGTTGATGCACTCAGAACATCTTGACTCTCCAGAGTCCTCTGACCCTTCTAGGCCTGCAGAAGTACCCCCACTTCTCCCTGTGAAAAGCTCATGCCCCCCAACCCTGGCTTACAGACAATAAAAAGGGCTCTGTCTTGTAAGAAAACATGCATTACTGAAGTGCCCTCCCCCCCCCCCCCAGAAGCATGGTAAATTACAATTCTCTGGGTGAATGGCAGAGATCACTGCCACCCTTAGACACCCAAATGATGTAGGGGTAGTTGTTGCCATCATGTCCCCATGTAATTCACCACACTCGACACTACAAAACCCAGACAGACCCTAATATTGAATATTATTAAATTAATACTAATATTTAAGATTACCAGAGACAGTTCCCTTTCACATGGAACTAACAAGACAATAAAATGTGTTTATGATCTTGCCCCCAGGCTCTATTAACTTTCCAGCCCTCGGTCTCATTATAGTCCAAAGAGATCTGAACATTCCTCAGAACATCACACCAGTCTGCTCTAGTGATGACATCATGTTAATTGGACCAGATAAGCAAGAAGTAGCAAGCACATTAGAGGCCCTGGTAAAACACAGGGGAATCCAGAGGGCAAGAGAAAAACACAAAGAAGATTCAGAGAACATGCAACTTCAATTAATTTTTTATATGCCCAGTGGTTTGTGGCATGCCGGAGTATCCCCTCCAAAGTAAAGGACAGTTTTGGGGGGGGGTACCTGCTGCCACTAAGGAGGAAGCACAACACCTGGGCAACCTATCTCCCTCCAGTGGGTACAGTGGGAGAAGGCAGGAACAGAGGGAAAAAGGGGAAGGAGAGAAGAGAACTGGACAGGGCAACAAGAGGGCCATAGAAACGACAGAAGGAGAGAGAAAGGAGGGAAAAAGAGAGAATCAAGACAAAAAGGAAAGAGAATGAAATGAGACAAACCAAACGACAACAAAAATGACACCACAAAAATGGAGGAAAAATCATATGGGGAGCAAAAAAGGAAAGGGAAAAACAAATTTTAAAAAAGGCATCAGGGGCACCTGGGGGCTCAGTCGGTTAAGCGTCTGACTCTTGGTTTCGGCTCAGGCCATGATCTCACGGCTTGTGGGTTCAAGCCCTGTGTCGGGCTCTGTGCTGCCAGTGCGGAGCTTGCTTGGGATTCTCTCTCTCTTCCTCTCTGTCTGCCCCTTGCCTGCTCGTGCTCTGTCTATCTCTCTCAAAAGTAAATAAGTAAACATGGGGAAAAAAATTAAAGGCAAAAGGGGGTAAATTGAAGAAAAGGAGAGACAGAAGTGATTGCTGTTCCCAGGTTGGGGTTCAAGATCCACTGGAGGAAAGGAGTAGTATTTTAAATCATTTTAAAGCCTGGGTGGCTCAGTCAGTTGAGCTTCAGACTCTTGATTTTGGCTCAGGTCATGATCTCACAGTTTCGTGACTCGAAACCCCATGACAGCGCGGAGCCTGTTTGAGATTCTCCCTCTCTCTCTGCCCCTCCCTTGCTCACACTCCCTGTCTCTCTCAAAAATAAATAAACTTAAAAGAACCAATATCATGATGAGAAAAAAAACAAAGACTCGACTCGTATTCAACATTATTTACCACATTTTCCCCTAGATGTGGACCTACGCCTCTTTCAGGCAAATAATTGAAAAGCAGAAATAGAAGAAACCTCCATTCCCTCCTCCAGAGCAAAACACATTAAGGAGAAGAGAGCGGTGTGGAGAGACGCTTTAAGTGCACACGAGGAGAGAAGGGGGGAAAGGCTATTCGTGGCGTCATATGCCACTGTTGGAAATCAGAACACTTTGGCCAGATTTGGGGGAATTTCTATGCACGCCTTTTTCCCGAATTTTCTCTTTTTTTTTTTAAATTTTTTTTAACGTTTATTTATTTTTGAGACAGAGAGAGACAGAGCATGAACGGGGGAGGGGCAGAGAGAGAGGGAGACACAGAATCTGAAACAGGCCCCGGGCTCTGAGCTGTCAGCACAGAGCCCGACGCGGGGCTCGAACTCACAGACTGTGAGATCGTGACCCGAGCTGAAATCGGACGCTCAACCGACGGAGCCACCCAGGTGCCCCACTTTCCTGAATTTTCTGAAAGCCAGGTCTTCAGAAGGCAGGCGGGGGAGCTGTCTGCCAGGCCACTCCCGATCCAGACACAGAGCTGGACAGAGTGCATATACTTTAAGGAGCTACCCCCATCAACACAATTAGCACATTGGAAGAAGCCCATCTCCTGATGTTCTTACTAACACAATGAGAGCACACTGGAGGAGTCTTTAAAACAAAACTAACCCTAAGGCTCATACAAAAACATAAGCTTTAGAGTACAGCTTTGTTTTTATTTATTTTTAGCACTTTGTAAAATTTAATTGTAGTAAAAACCATATGGCATAGAATTTACCACCTTAACCATTTCAAGTATTCAGCTGAGTAACGTTAAGTATATTCACATTGTTGTGCAACAGATCTCCAGAATTTTTCATCTTCCAACTGAAACTCAATACCCTGTTTCCCCTTCCCCTCGGTCTCTGGAAACCACCATTCTCTATGAGTTTGACTACTTTAGATACCTCCTGTAAAAGGAATCATGCAGCATTATCCCACATAATAGGATTTCTTTCTTTTTTTTTTTTTAACGTTTCTTTATTTATCTTTGAGAGAAACAGAGAGCACAAATAAGGAGAGGCGGAGAGCGAGACAGGGAGACACAGAATCCAAAGCAGGCTGCAGGCTCTGAGCTGTCAGCACCAGACCCTGAGGCGGGTCTCGAACCCGTGAGCCATGAGATCATGACCTGAGCCAAAGTCGGACGCTCAACCGACTGAGCCACCCAGGCACCCTGGATTTCCCTTTTTTTAAAGCTGAATAATACACTTGGGTTGTTGCTTCACCTCTTGGCTCTTGTGAATAGTGCTACAATGAACATGGGTGTGCAAATGTCTCTGAGACCGTGCTTTCAATTCTATTCGATATATACTCAGAAATGGGATTGCTGGATCATATGGAAATTCTATTTTTAATGTTTTTAAGGAGTCTTCACGTTGTTTTTAATGGTGGCTATACCATTTGATGTGCCCATGACAGTCACCGTGTAGTTCTATGAAATGAAAACAAGCACTGGAAGAAAGTGTGCAGGTGGTCAGGGATAAACGTAGCCACAGTGAGCTTGCCGGGGTTCTCCAAAAAGTTTCTTTGTTAACAATTGCTAGCAGGGGAGCACTCAGTCAGCAAACCAAGGGCACACAAAATCCCAAGGAGGAGGTCACCTGGTATTTACACAACCATTAGTGCTTTTGATCCGTTTTCCCTAAGCACAGACCCTGGGAATTAAAGAAACCACATAAAACAAGACGTTTTAATAAAAGCCCATTATAGGGGGCTTCTGGGGACAAAAGTTCTCATTTTGGCATTGTTCCGTATGCTACAGAGAACAAGAAGAAATCAAAATCTGCTTTTAAAACCACTGGCATATTCTTTTAATGTTTATGAGAGGCAGAGAGAGTGCGGGGGTGGGGGGGAGGTGGGGAGGGGCAGAGAGAGAGAGGGAGACACAGAATCCAAAGCAGGCTCCAGGCTCTGAGCTGTCAGCACAGAGCCCGATGCGGGGCTCGTCCTCACGAACCACGAGATCATGACCTGAGCCAAAGTCGGATGGCCAACTGACTGAGCCACCCAGGCACCCCTGGTATATTCTAATATACATTTCTAAACTCCTTGCCAGCCAGAAAAGTAGTTTAAAGTATTTCTCTCCTGTTGATGGCAGAGACAAATTCCAGACAGAATTTGTACTCTAGCTATGTTGCTGCTGCTTCTGCTGCAGCTGCTGCTACTTCAGCCCCTTTAATATTCCCAGGCATGGATTTGGCCTTGTGTGTTGGTATTTTCTCTGCACGCTTCCAAAGCCCACAGAGAACGGCGAATAACTCTCTGAAGCCAGCCCTGTGCTGTTTTGCAGGGTGTCACAGCCTGAGGACTCATTGCTTCCAGTAGGCTACTGGAGCCACATGGGCAGTAGCGATAAACCGCAAAGAAAACTTGTCTGAACACTTCTCCCGCCACAACTCACTCCCCTGTCCCAAAGGTAAGGAGAGTAAGTAGGTGTGGATAGTATCGCCTGGCTGCCTGCAAGGTAAATACACACTGGAAATCCAGGCCCAGGCAACAATGTCGGCCGGAGGGGAAGAGAAGGAGGGAGAAAAGGAAGGAGGGAGACAGTGGCAGGCGAAGACAGACAGACAGGAGTGGAGAGAAACAGCCTCCAATTTGGAGAGTTTTTGAGAAGAAAACCATCCAATTCTCCAAAGACCCTTGGAAGCCAGGGAAAGGGATGCTGGTCCTGTCTGGGGACAGATGTGCAATGCCCCATTGTCCCTCTTTTCTTTGACATCTGTCACAGTCGTGACCCTTACCTGGTTTCTATGAATAAATGATAGCAGGAAAATTAGCATTTTGCTTCTATTCTGTTTCTCTTCCTTCCCCAGCACAGGTATTGCTTAGGTACAATGAATCTCATTAAAGCCTCCTGCGAACCAGGTGACATTATCCCCTGCTAAATTGAAATAATGAGTGCTATGAAAAATTTGAAGGGCAAGCGTGCTCCATATTATCAAGTTATTTGTTTCATGAGTATAGATGTCACTAATTGTTTCCAGCAGCTTTGCTGTTTGTTTCCAATAACCCCAGACAGCGGTGACAAAGGCCACTCTGGTTTTCTCTCCTTTTCCACCTGGTAATTCTCTACTATGGCTGTGGGATTTTCCTGTCTAGAAATCTTGCTTTGAGAATTCCCACCCAGGGAATCTTAAAAGTTCTTTAAAAGGGTGTTTCTCCATATAGTGTTTTGGTTTTTCCTTTATGTGAGGATACTTACAAAGGGCAGGTTTACGTGGCACCTGGGTGGCTCGGTCAGTCAAGCGTCTGCCTCTTGATTTCGGCTCAGGTCAGGATCTCACGGTTCATGGGTTTGAGCCCCGCATCGGGCTCTGTGCTGATAGTGTGGAGCCTGCCTGGGATTCTCTGTCTCTCCCTCTCTCTCTGCTGGTCACCCCCCTCAAAATAAATAAACGTAAAAAAAAAAAAGGGAAGGAAGGAAGGGCAGGTTTGGGCATTTCAAATAGTTGGATTCTGCTACTCCTACTTCTTTCATGAAAGAATAAGACACACATAGAAAGAGAAAAGAGAGAGAGAGAGAGAGACAGAGAGGGAAACTGATTGTCAATGTCTGAAGCCTTACTATTGGAGGTAAAGAGAGAAGGGTGAAATGTAAGGTTCAAGAGTGAAAATCACTTCCCTAATTCTTTCCACAGGGAGAAGCCTGGCACTGAGAGTGTCTAGGACACGGAGAAGTATATATTGGTGGGGGTGGGGTGGCAGTGGGATATGGGGGGCGTTTGGGTAAGGACACGAGGAAAGGGACAGTGAGAGAGAAATCTGACAGAGAAACATTTTGACTCTTTCTACAAAAGCAGGCCATGAAGGGCTTTACAGTGGTGGTGCCGGCCATGAACAAGGTGGGCATCTTCGAGAAGGAAGAGCCTGGGGTCGGCAGTTTTGACGTGCCAGGGAGCTTTGAGGGGGATCGACAAGTTGCCTTGGTAGACTACTGGGTGCCCTGCCACCACCCAGGTCCTCCAAATAGCCCCCCTGGCCGGCAGAGGGCTGTAGCTACATCATCATGGCTTTGTCTCGCGTGTGGCACAACGTGTGCGCTAACGTATTCCATCCTCGCAACTACTCCATGAGGTAAGTCCTGTTATTACCTCATTAAAAAATGCAGAGGGGCGCCTGAGTGGCTCAGTCGGTTGAGCGTCCAACTTCGGTTCAGGTCATGATCTCGCGGTTCGTGAGTTCGAGCCCCGCGTCGGGCCCTGTGCTGACGGCTCGGAGCCCGGAGGCCGCTTCGGATTCTGTGTCTCCCTCTCTCCCTCTGCCCCTCCCCTGCTGGCGCCCTGTCTGTGTCTCTCAAAAATGAATAAACGTTAAACCAGAATTTTTAATGCACAAACTGAAGCTCAGAGGTCAAATAAAGTCTTCCGAGGATGCACAGCTGATACCAGCCGGAGTCAGGTGAAGGCCCTGGCCTGGTTCATTCTGAGACTAGCGGATGTTGGCTACTTCATCCAACTTCAGTCAACTTGAGCTACTGCTGCTCAAACACTCAAATGTAACTTCAGCGACTGTTTCTCCCCCTTTCTCATTTTTATTAGAAGGTGCCTGAAAGGTTTTAGAAAGCTGTTCAACAGAGCACCGGCAGCGCAGTATAGATGAGACCTGGGTGGTTTTTCCCACTCGGTGTTATAAACTAAGTGCCCACTCCGTTCTGGACTTTGGTTTCCTTGACTGTCAAATGAGGGGCTGGAGACGATCTCTAAGAAGACCTCTGGCTCTCTGAGGCAGACAATTCACGGTTACTTGAATGGTGGGAAAACAGAAACGACTCGACCGGTCTTAGACCCATCTCCACGATTCACGATTATGGCACAACCTGCCGCATCCATGAGCTCTGGACACAGACACCATCTAACCACTGGCCCCCGTCCTCCTCATGTGGCCCAGGGCAGCAGAACAACAGAGCTCCTGTCACCACTTTCCCCTGTCGGGTAACTTCTCTAGAAGATAAAAGGAGGAACCAAAGCTAAAGATATGCTGGCATCGAGCCAGAGGAGGCCAAAGCTTGATAACAGAAAAGACTGAAACAGAGTGGAGATGAGACTGGGGTGAGTGAGGCACGCCCCTCGGGCACAGAATTCGAGGGGACGACAAAACCCCACGAGTCAAGATAAGTGCTCTTTGGATGCAATATTGCTGAAATAACAATATTCACGCAAAAGAACATCGTGAACAAAATATCAAAATGCTAACTGAATATAGGATCCGACCTTGCAAGACTGACCTTCGTTTACTTCTCGTTCTGGCCGTCTTGAAACCTGGTCCAGCCCACACTGGGATAAGCTGACACACACGTGATTTTGTATTTGGAAGACGTGCTTTCTATGGGCATTTGGACAAAAGATGATTTCCTTTCATCTGTGCTGGCAATTACATTTTGTTTTACTATGCCTACTGCATCTAGATGCAAAGTGTATACATATCCTTTACACATATCTATTACATGTACACACGCACAATCATTGGCTGTTTGAAATAAGATTGTGCAAATCAGCTGTTCACTTGCACTTCTGACATTGAACTTTTTGTCGCTGTTACCTGAACTTTTAAAAAAATTTCGAGGTAAATCTGTCCACTTTTGTTTTCCCCATTCCATAATCTATGCTAGAGTTTGGACCCAAACTCTCAGCGGTGAATTTTCTGTAACAGTGCTGTAGTCTATGTGAAATTGCTTCCCACAGAAAGTGGGAATGTAACATTATTAACTCTGGATACTGAATTGTACTGTTTTTCTAGCTTTTTTTTTTAATTTTTTTTTTTAACGTTTATTTATTTTTGAGACAGAGAGAGACAAAGCATGAATGGGGGAGGGTCAGAGAGAGGGAGATACAGAATCTGAAACAGGTTCCAGGCTCTGAGCTGTCAGCACAGAGCCTGACGCAGGGCTCGAACTCACGGATCGCGAGATCATGACCTGAGCCGAAGTTGGCCGCTTAACCGACTGAGCCACCCAGGCGCCCCTAGTTTTTTTTTTTTTTTTTTTTTTTTAACAATATTGCCTGTCACTGATTTATAACAGCTTTATTGAGACCTAGTGGACATGCCATAGAATTCATCCATTTAAAGTCTACATTTCAGTGTTTTTTAGCATATTACCAAATTGTGAAACAATCATCACTTTAATTTTAAGACATTTCCATCACCCTCAAAACAAACCTTTTACCTATAAGCAGTCATTCCTCATCTCCCTTTCCACCCAGGAACTGACAAGCACTAGGTTACTTTGTAACTGTAATATTTGCCTGCGCTGGAAATTTACATATAAACGGAATCATGTAATATGCAGTCTTTTCTGACTAGCTTCTTTTACTTAACATAATGTTTTCAAGGTTCATCCATATTGTAGATGGATCAGTACTCTTCCTTTTTATGGCCAAATAATAATCCATAGTGTACATGTACCACATTTTGATGATCCATTTATCAGCTGATGGGCATTTAGATAGCTTCTATTTTTTTTTTTCCTTTTGGCTATTAGGTGTAATGCTGTTGTGAAACCTTTGTGTACAAGCTGTGTGTTTATGTTTGCAGTTCTCTTGTGCATATACTGAGGGCAGGGGCTGCTAGGTCATATGGTAGCTACATGTTTCATTTTTGAGGAGCTGCCAGACTACTTTCTAAAGGGGCTGCAGAATTATACAATCCCAGGAGCAAAGTAGAAGGGTTCTACTTTCTCCACATCCGTGTCGGCATTTGTTTTTGTCTGTTTCTGATGTTAACCATCCTGCTGGGTGTGAAGTGGTATCTCCTTGTGGCTTGGATTTGCATTTCCATAATGATTAATCATGTTGAGTGTCTTTTCATGTGATTTGTTGGTCATTTGTATAGTCGGTTTTTTTGTGTTTGTTATTTATTTTTAAGAGACAGAGAGACAGGGGAGGGGCAGAGAGAGAGGGAGACGCAGAATCTGAAGCAGCCTCCAGGTTCTAAGCTGTCAGCACAGAGCCCGACGTGGGGCTCGAACCCACGAACCTTGAGGTCATGACCTGAGCCAAAGCCGGACGCTTAACCGACTGAACCACCCAGGCGCCCCATGTTGGTCACTTGTATATCTTCCTTGGAGAAATGTCTATTCAGATACAGTTTTTAAAAGCACTTTTAAGTATACGATTCAGTGGCGTTGAGCATATTCACATTGCAACTATCACCACCTTCCTTCTCAAGAACATTTTTTTTTATCCTTCCAAACTGGAACTCTGTGTTCAACAAACAATAACTCATTTCCCATGCCCCCAACTTTTGGCAACTATAATTCCATATAATTTCTGTCTCTATGGATTTGACTACTCTAGGTATCTCGTATAAGTGGAGTCATACAGTTTTTGACCTTTTGAGACTGGTTTATTTCATTTAGCAGGATGTCTTCAAGGTTCATCCATGTGGCAACAAGTGTCAGATACCCTTCTTTACACCCACTAATGCACCTCACTCCAGGCCTTTTCCTTGACAGCAGGGGTTTCTCAACGTTGGCGCCATTGACATCTGGGGCTGGCTGATTATTTTGTTGTTGTTTTGTTTCCTGGGTTTTTTTTTTTTGTTGTTGTTATATGTACATTTTTATTTTTATTTATTTTATTATATTTTATTAAGTTTTTTTATTTTAATTACAGTATATAGTTAACATACAGTGTTAGTTTCAGGTGTACAATATAGTCATTCAACCCCTCCATACTTCACCCAGTGCTCACCACAACAAGTGCACTCCTTAATCCTCATCAGCTATTTCATCCATCTCCCGACCTACCTCCCCTCTGGTAACCATCAGTGTTTTCCCTATAGTTAAAAGTCTGTTTCTTGGTTTGCCTCTCTCTGTTTTTTCCCTATGCTCATTTGCTTTGTTTCTTAAATTCCACGTATGAGTGAAACCATATTGGTATTTGTCTTTCTCTGACTTAATTTGCTTAGCATAATACTTTCTAGCTCCATCCATGTCATTGCAAATGTTAAGATTTCATTATTTTTTATGACTGAATAGTACGCCATTATATATATCTTACTTCTTCTCTTTAAATTAAAAAAAAATTTAAGTAAGCTCTATACCCCAATGGGACTTGAACTCATGACCCCGTGATTAAGAGTTGCATGCTCTACTGACTGAGCCAGCCAGGCAACCCTATACCACACCTTCTTTATCCGTTTAACGATCGATGGACACTTGGGCTGCTTCCACAATTTGGCTATTGTAAATAATGTTCCAATAAAATAGGGGTGCATGTCACCCTTTGAATTAGTGTTTTTGTATTTTTGGGGTCAACACCCAATAGTGTGATTGCTAGATCATATACTTTTAATTTTTTGAGAAATTCCATACTATTTTGTAGTTTTGATTTGCATTTCCCTGATGATGAGTGATATTGAGCATCTTTTCTTGTGCCTGTTGGCCATCTGAATGTCTTCTTTGGAAAAATGTCTGTTCATGTCTTCTGCCCATTTTTTATTTGGGTGATTTGTTTTTTTGGTATTGAGTTGTATCACTTCTTTATATATTTTTGATACTAACCTTTTATCAGATATGTCATCTGCAAATATCATCTGCAAATATCTTCTCCAATTCAGTAGGTTGCCTTTTAGTTTTGTTGATTGTTTCCTTTGCTGTGCAGAAGGTTTTTCCAGTTTTATTAACATACAATATTGTATAAGTTTAAGGTGGGCAACACAATGACTTGATCTAATACATATTATGAAATAATCACCACAGTAAGTTTGGTTAATATCCATCATCTTGGGGCACCCGGGTGGCTCAGTCAATTAGGCGTCCGACTCGATATTGGCTCAGGTTGCCGTCTCCGGTTGTGGGATCAAGCCTTGCATTGAGACCTGTGCCAAGCCCTACACTGGGCTCTGGGAGCCTGCTTGGGATTCTCTCTCCCTCTTTCTCTGCCCCTCCTCCGCTTGCTCTCATGCTCTCTCTCTCTCTCTCAAAATAAATAAACTTAAAAAAAAATCCATTGTTTCACACAGTTGCAATTTTGTCCTTGTGATGAGAACTTTTATGATCTACTCTCTTAGCAACTTTTAAACATACAATATAGTATTATTAATACGATATGGTATTAACCAACATGCCATACATTGCATCCCCAAGAACTTATTAATCTTATTATGTAAAGATTTTATTTTTAAGTAATCTCTACACCCAACATGAGACCCAAACCCACAAACCTGAGATCAAGAGTCACACAATCCACCAACCGAGCCAGCCAACCACCCCTAACTTATTAATCTTATACCTCAAAGTCTGTACCTTTTGACCACTTTCACTCAAGTTCCCCCACCCCCTTATGACTCCCCATACCCACCTCTGGCAATCACAAATCTGATCTCTGGGTCTATGATTATTATTATTTTTTTTCAGATTCCACATATAAATAAGATCACATAGCATTTGTCTTTCTCTGTTTGACTTATTTCACTTAGCATAATGCCCTCAAGGTTGATCCATGTTTCTACAAATGGCAAGATTTCCTTCTTTCTTATGGCTGAGTAATATTCCACTGCATATATATACCATGTCTTCTTTGTCTATATGTCAGTGGTCATTTAGGTTATTTCCATGTCTTGGCTATTGCAAATAATGCTGCAGTGAAGAGGCTGGCTACTTCTTGTTGTGGGTGCTGTCCTCTGCATTGTAGGATGTCTGGCAGTACCTCTGGCCTATACCCTGATATATGCTAGTAGCATTGACCCAACTGTGATAACCAAACATCAGTGAAAATATTGTCAAAATCCCTGAAATGGAAAATCAGCTTAGGTAACAACCATTCCCCGAGAGTCTAGCAAAGTAGGACTGAAAACAGGACCGGTCCTCAAGAAAATTGTAATTTGCAGTGGCTTGAATGCCAAAAGCCTCAAGACTTAGAGGATTGATACTCTGAGCTGAAATTCCAGGTTCCAGGTGGCCTTGAAGCATAGCAACTATATATGCTCCCTTTCCCCTCAAAGTTCTCATTTCTCATCATTTTATTCCTCTGGTGATAATGATGTGTTAAACATATTAAAAAAATGTCTATTTCTATTGTATGTCTAGTTCTCTTATTTTAACACAATCATGAGTTAGAAAAATGATCCCTTAATACTGGAGTGGTGATTCGAAGGGGCACACGCGCCCCAATGTTTATGGCAGCACTATCAACGATAGCCAAAGTACGGAAAGAGCCCAAATGTCCATCTACTGATGAATGAATAAAGAAGATATATGTATATATATATATATCTATATCTATATATCTATATCTATATCTATCTATCTATATATATATATATATACACACATATATATATATATACATATAAAATGGAATATTACTTGGAGATCAAAAACAATGAAATCTGGCCATTTGCAACAACATGGATGGAACTAGAGTGTATTATGCTAAGCAAAATAAGTCAGTCAGAGAAAGACAAATATCATGTGATTTCATTCATATATGGAATCTAAGATACAAAACAGACAAACATAAGGAAGGGAAGCAAAAATAGGATAAAACAAAGAGGGAGACAAACCATAAGGCTCTTAAATACAGAGAACAAACTGAGGGTTGAAGGGAGTGGGGGGGTAAGGGAGCGGGGAAAATTGCCGATGGCCATTAAGGAGGGCACTTGTTGGGATGAGCACTGGGTGTTATATGTAAATGATGAATCACTAAATTTTATTCCTGAAATCATTATTACACTATACGTTAACTAACTTGGTTTTAAATTTAAAACATTTTAAAAATTTAAAAAAGAAAAATGATCCCTTGGCAGACCACAGGCCCTGATTCTTGTTTGGAAATAAGTCATCTTAGGTTTCAATATCTTTTCTAAGCCCCAAGATGCTTTAACCTCAGGTATGACAGACCATCTTGGAGAGAGAGCACCTTATCAGGACCCCTTTAAGGACATCATACAGGTGGTGAGTGCCCACTGGGACCTTTTTATTGATCTACTTTGATTCCTTTCTATGCTCAGTTTGTCATGATGCCCAACCAGTCCTTCTACCCTCTTCTGAAATGCTCAATTCTCTTCCTCAATTAGATAGATTATATCACTTCCTTCTTTCATTCAATTCATTCATTAGACATATAGTCACGGAGGGCCTACTGTGTGTCAGGCACTAGGCTAAATACTATTCATACAATGGTAAAAAAGACAAACTTATTCCCTGACCTTATAAAACTGTTGTTCTATTGATGCAATTGAGAGAAATTGATAAACCCCAATAATACAATTACAAAGTGAGATAAGTACTTGAAAGAAGAAAAGCAGGAATTTTAAATAGAGAATAACAGGACAGGCTGGTAGGAAAACCTCTCAGAAAAGATGATAATTAAGCTGATAACTGAAAGATGAGAAGGCCCAAACATGGGAAGGGTGAAGAAAGAAGAGTTCCAGAAAAAGAGACCGGCATGCTCTCGGGCCTGGGGGTGACCCTTTGCAGTTGGTTGCAAAGATGGCCACAATCTTTCTTTTCTCCCTCTGCCAAGACCCTTTGCGATGTGACTTTAGCTCATCCCACCAAGAGGTAGAATCTGTTTTTCTACCCCTTGAATCCAGGCTGCACTTGTGCCTTGCTTTGGCCAATAGAATACGGCAGAAATGAGAGTGTGTCAGTTCAGAGCCCAGGCCTCAAGGGATACTGCACACCTTCTCTTTCTCTTGGAACCTACCCAGTTGCCATGTGACCATTCCAGATGAAATTGCTGGAGGACGAGAGACCATAGAACAGAAATGACATTCCAACAGAGGTAAGCCATCTTAAAGCAAGCAGCCTGCAGCTGACCCAACAGGTGAGCACAGTTCTAAAGACAAAATCCAGCCAAGACCAGGTGAAGCACTGAGTTCTGCCCAAATGGCCAATCCAGGGAATTTTGAGCTAAAATGTTTTGTCACTTAGTTACGCAGCAAAAGATAATCAGGAAACCCTTTAATGAAAACAGAATCCTTACTAGGGTAAACCTTCACTTACCCTTCTCCAAACCTCAAAACACTCTGTGCTTTTAGACTCACCGGACGATCAAGTTTGTCTGTAAGAACACACACCAATCATTTATAAACCTGGCCCTTTCAAAGACCACCTGGCAAAGTTGTTCGCCCAGTTTCACACTGAAGGGCTTGATTAGAATGAACTGGAGCAGAGTGGCATCACCATAAGCAAGTACAGTAAGGCAGAAAAGAACTCAGATAAAAGACTCACTTCAGTAACACGTTGGGAAGGGGACGTGCTCAAGACAATTCAAAACTTTAAAATCTCATTATAGAGAGATGCTCCCAGAGATGGGCTTGTTTCTGCAAAAAGAGTTATCTTTTCCTCCCAAAGCTAAGTTTATTTCTCAGAATTCAGACAACTATAGTAAGAGAAAACCAGGGAAATCCAAAACTACAGACTTAAAAAAAGAGGGGCATTTGACCATGTGGCTTTCAGCAAGGTAATATGTCATAGAGGGCACGTTCACCTGTGATCATCAGTGGATTCAATTTAATAACTCCCTTTGGGAACACTGTATACCTAAAAACCACAACAGAAAGCCAGAGCAGGTCCCATTTGTTGAACAGACCTCAGCAAATCCCAGGCCAACGAATCAAGCCTTTCACATCCCTGGAACACAACCACTAACAAGCCGGCCTGCCTAGCCCATCGTAGTAAAGCAAGGCCAGGCTAAATACTATGGCTGAAACATCAGCAAATTTCCTGGCAAGAGAGTTCAATTGCAGCCAGACCTTTTTCAACCCTCAGGAGGTTACTCAACCAAAGTTCTCTAGAAGATTTTTACCCGGGACAGGTGGTTCTGGAAGTGTGGTCCCCAGACCAGCAGTACCAGCATTAACTGGAAAAAGTGTTAGAAATGCAAATTTGGGGGGCGCCTGGGTGGCGCAGTCGGTTAAGCGTCCGACTTCAGCCAGGTCACGATCTCGCGGTCTGTGAGTTCGAGCCCCGCGTCAGGCTCTGGGCTGATGGCTCGGAGCCTGGAGCCTGTTTCCGATTCTGTGTCTCCCTCTCTCTCTGCCCCTCCCCCGTTCATGCTCTGTCTCTCTCTGTCCCAAAAATAAATAAAAAAGGTTGAAAAAAAAAAAAAAAGAAATGCAAATTTGGGGACCCTTTCCAAGACATACTAAATTGGAAACTGCAAGTGGGGCCCGGCCATCTGTAGTCTAAGAAGCCCTCCAGGTGATTTTGATGCGGGGTCAAGTTTGAGAACCTCTGTTGTAGGTGGTTGTGATTGGCCCCATCCCTGGAGTAGAGCTCTAAGTCTTAAATGGTCAGTTAGAGCAAGCCTAGCATTCCTTAGAGGGAGCAGCGTTCTCCTCATTTCCCTGAAAAGTCTTCATTTGGTACCTATGTCTGAAAGTTGAACCATAGCCTTAGGAAACCTTTTTCCAGCAACATCGACAGTTTCTAGTTAATTATCTCTGAGTAACACAGTTACCAGATGCATCAACAAGAGATCATGGGGGGCGCCTGGGTGGCTCAGTCGGTTAAGCGGCCGACTTCGGCTCAGGTCATGATCTCGCGGTCCGTGAGTTCGAGCCCCGCGTCAGGCTCTGGGCTGACAGCTCAGAGCCTGGAGCCTGTTTCAGATTCTGTGTCTCCCTCTCTCTGACCCTCCCCTGTTCATGCTCTGTCTCTCTCTGTCTCAAAAATAAATAAATGTTAAAAAAAATTAAAAAAAAAAAAAAAAACAAAAAAACAAGAGATCATAGGATCTTAGTTTCTCAGCGTCAGAAGAGATCTCAAAGATCATGTCATGCATTGCTTCTTGAACTTTAACGTGCATCGAATCATCTGGTAATCTTTTTAAAATTCAGATTCTGTTTCAACAGAGAAGAAGGAGGCCTGAGATTCTGAGTTCCTTAAAAGCTTCCAGGTGATACCAATGCTGTTGCTGCATAGAACACACTTTGGGTTCTTAGACTACAGTCCAACCCCTATATGATGCTCAAACCCCCCACCCAGTAATTCCCAAATGTGGCTTTGCCTCAGAATCACCTGAAGAACTTTCAAGCCCAGGCTGCTAATTTCTACCCCAAACCTGAATCAGAGTCTCTTGTACTGAAGCTTATATGTCTAGAGGTTTTGAAAGTTCTTCAGGTGATGCTGGTACAGCCAGATATTTAACTCTTTGATTTGGCATTTGTGAGTTGCTGGCCTATATTATATGCCCACCATGTCACATGGTCTTGCAGACTCTGCTTAAGCCATTCTAGGGGAAGGGGCAATACTCTTGAGAGGCCTGAACGCGTTTGCAGACAAGAACTAATAGCTCTTAAGTATAGGTCTGTGCTCCATTTTGAGTTAATTTTTGTGTATGGTGTAAGGTAGGGGTCCAACTTCATTCATTTGTGTGTCAGTTTTCAGGGTTTTTTAGCACTATTTGTTGAAAACACAATCTTACCCATTGAAAGGTCTTGGCATTGTTGTCAAACAAAATTTGATCATATATCCAATGGCTTATCCAAAGGGCTTATTCCTGGGTGTTGTTTGTTTTAGTAATCCCTACACCACCGATGTGGGGCTCAAACTCATGACTCAAGATCAATAGTCGCATGGTCTACCAACTGAGCCAGCCAACTGCCCCGGGCTGTCTATTCAATTCCATTGATCTATATGCCTGTCGTTATGCCAGCACCACACCATTTTCATTACCATAGCTGTATAGTAAGTTTTCAATTTAGAAAGTGAGTCCTCCAAATTCATTCTTTTTTTTTTTTTTTCAAGTTTTTTTTTTTTTTTTTTTTGGCTACTCAGGGTTCTTTGAGATTCCATATGAATTTTAGGATGGATTTTTTTTCTGTTCCTGCAAAATATGTTGTTGGGATTTTGATAGAGACTGTATTGAATCTGTACATTATTTTAGGTTGTATGGACCCTTTGAAAGCATTAAGCCTTCCAATCCGTGAATAGGATGTCTTCCCATTTACTTGTGTCTTCTATAATTTTTTCAGTAATATTTTTTAGTTTTCAGTGTAGAAGTGTTTTTCCTCTTTGTTTCCGTTTATTCCTATTTTATTCTTTTCAATGCTATTGTAAATGGAATTGTTTTCTTAATTTCCTTTTCAGATTGTTCATTGTATATAAATGCAACTGTTTTTTTGTATCCTGCAGCTTTGCTGAATTCTTTTATTGGTTCTAAGAGATTTTGTGGTATCTTTAAGGTCTACATATCAGATCATGTCATCTGTAACCAGAGATGGTTCCACTGCCTTTACAATTTAGATGCCTTTTATTTATTTTTCTTGTCTAATTCTACCAGTTAGAACTTCTGATACTACATCGAAAGAAGTGGCAAAAGGGAATATCCTTGTCTTGTTCCTGATCTTTGAGGAATAGCTTTCAGTCTTTGACCATCGACTATGATGTTAGCTGTGTGTTTTTCATATATGGATTTTATTATGTTGAACTATGCATTCATTTTCAGCTCCAGAATTTGTTTGGCTCTTTTTAATAATTTCTCTTTGTTGCTATTCTGTTGTTCATATATCATTTTCCTGATTTACTTTAGTTTTTTGTCCATATTTTCTTCTAGCTCTTTGACCATATTTAAGTCAGTTGATTTGACTTCTTTCTGTTAAGTCTGAGGACTGTTTTTTCAGTGCCAGTTTCTGCCACTTTATTTTCTTCCCTTGAATGGGTGGCATTTTCTTGTTTGTTTGTTTGTTTGTTTGTTTGTTTTTTGTATCCTTTATGATTTTTTTTTAATTGGGCATTTGGGGAAACAGCCACCTCCCAGTCTTTGCACATTGGCTCTGTGCTGAAGTCTTTTGCTATTTAGCTGGGTGTGCCCTGAGCCTTGGGATCAGCTCAAGGAGAAAGCTTAAGGTCTTCTCAGGTCTTTTCTTTTCTTCTTTTTTTTTAGTTTTTTTTTTTTTCTGTGTTTATTATTTTTGACAGAGAAACAGAGAGACAGAGACAGAGCACAGGTGGGGAAGGAGCAGGGTGGGGGACACAGAATCCAAAGCAGGCTCCAGGCTCTGAGCTGTCAGCTCAGAGCCCGATGCAGGGCTCAAACCCACAAACCATGAGATCATGACCTGAGCCAAAGTCAGACACTTAACTGACTGAGCTACCCAGGCGTCCCTTCTCAGATCTTTTCTAAGCATGCATCTTATGTGGGCTTGTGTCTGTTTTTGTTTTTTTTTTTATTCTTCTGTATATACAGATGCTTTTTTAATGTTTTATTTCTTTTTGAGAGAAAGGGGGGGTGAGAAAGGAGCAGGGGAGGGGTGGGGGGTGGATAGAGGATCCAAAGCAAGCTCTGTGCTGACAGCAGCAAGCCCTATGTGGGTCTTGAACTCATGAACTGTAAGATCATGACCTAGCTGAAGTCAGACACTCAACTGACGCCCCTAGTGCTGCTTTTTTAAATGTGTTAATTTCTTAAATAGTCTCACCCCAGGTTCTTTCTGGATCCTTAGCTGGTCTATTGTATGTCTGCACCCATAATATCTTGTCAAATGGTCTTAGTCTCCTTGCAGCTTTCCTAAGCCCCACCCACTGCTTCTCCTCACCTGAGATCTGAGTTGAGTGAAGCAGAGAGTAGTCCATCAGGCCCCAGACAGGTTCGAATGTTGCAAACAAAGTCTGCTCTGCTCCTTCGGGTTCTGGGGAAGGAATTGGGAACAGGGATGCCATTTTCTCCCCCACAAAACCATGCTGCACCAGGGAGGCGACTGCCAGAAGTTTTCCTACTGTTTTGAATGTAGATTTTTCTTGATTGGGCATTTACTTGGTTGCTGTAGACCTTTGACTGTTTCCCACAGCTACTATAAGATTATCTAGCCAGATTTTTTGGTTTTGGGGTTTCCACAGGGAACAAGACCTTGGAGCTTCCCATTCCATCATTTTGCTGAAGTTGCTCAAGGCCAAATTCTATACTACACAGTGTGTACTTGTTTCTTGGGTGCATGCTAGTGGTTTGTAAAATTTATTTCAATTCCTATGGTAAGTTCCTTGAAGATCATAATCATGTTTTTTGCATCTGGAGCTCTACCTCTTCTAATCAAGCCAGCACTTAACAAAGGGCCAGGCACACAATCAGTGTCTATATAATCTTGGAGAACAAATGGTCCCCTGCCTTTTTCAGAATTCACCAAGGTAAGGACCATTTGTCATCATTCATTCAATAAATATCCATTGACCACTTACTATTTGTATTAATTCAGGGTTCTTCAGAGAAACAGAAACCAATAGAAGATAGATAGATAGATAGATAGATAGACAGATAGATACTTATTATAGGAATTGACTCATGTGGTTATAGAGGCTGAGAAGTGCCCTGATCTGGTGTTTGCATGTGGAGAACCAGGAAAGCCATTGGTGTAGTTTAGTCCAAGTCCAAAGGCTTGAGAATTGGGGGACCAATGGTCTAAGTCTCAGCCTGAGTTCAAAAGCCTGAGAATCAGGAGTGTTGATGCTTGAGGGCAGGAGAAGTTGGATGTTTCTGCTCAAATAAAGAGAGTGAATTCACCCTTCCTCAGCCTTTTTATTCTATTCAGGCCCTCAGTGGATTGGATGACGCCCACCCACATTGGTGAGGGTAATCTTTACTTAGTCTACTGACTTAAATACTAATCTCTTCCATCGGTAGCCTCACAGACACATCCAAAAATATCATTTTACCAGTTATGTGGGCACCCCTTAGCCCAGTCAAGTTGACACATACAATTAACCATCACACTATCAGTCAGGCATTATACTAAGTGCTGGGAGTATGGTAGTGATCTAATAGGCAATATCCTTGCCCTCACAAACCTCAGTCTTTTTTGTCCTAATTGCTTTTAATTACGTACACATTGAAACCTCTCTTCCTTTAATTTCAGTAATTATGAACTTCAGAAAAAGGAATGGTGAACCTATTAATACTGCTTCCTGACATCATCCTTCAGTATTGGATTTAGATTTCACATGGTTTGGAGAGGGCCTTAAAAATCTGAACTCCAAAGGTGCCTGGGTGGCTCAGTCAGTTGAGTGTCTGACTTCGGCTCAGGTCATGATCTTGTTTGTGAGTTTGAGCCCCGCATTGGGCTTGCTGCTGTCACTCCGGATCCTCTGTCCCTCCACTCTCTCTGCCCCTCCCATCCTTGTACTCTCTCTCTCTCTCTCTCTCTCTCTCTCAAAAATAAATAAACATTTTTTAAATTGTGAATTCCAGGGGTGCCTGGCGGGCTCAGTCAGTAGAGCATGCAACTCTTGATCTCAGGGTTGTGAGTCTGAGTCCCACATTGGGAATGGAGCCTACTTAACCTACAAAAATAAATGTAAATCCCAGGCCAGATATTCCATGAAATTCAGGTTTATTTTTTCTCTTTGCCAAATGAAACAAAGTTGAGTTCAATTGAGTTGAATGGAAATATTTCGGTTCAGTTAGGAGTATGATGATCAAATAACCACAGGTATAGGACCTGATTATTAAGAACCAAAGTATTGGGGCACATGGGTCACTCAGTCAATTAAGTGTCCAAATTCGGCTCAGGTCATGATCTCGTGGTTCGTGTGTTCGAGCCCCACATGGAGCTCTCTGCTGTCAGCGTGGAGCCTGCTTCACATCCTCTGTCCCCCCTCTCTCTCTGCCCCTCCCTGCTCATGCACTCTCTCTCAAAAAATCAAAAACTTTTAAAAAAGGAAATAAATGTTTTTTTTAAAAGAATGAAAGTATTTATGATATAACCCAGGAAAAACCACGAGTCAAAGGAGAGTCAAGGACTGCAGCACTGATTTACTATGCTTGTCCACTATCTTTCCCTCCATAGCCTTGGTGACCTAATCTCTTGAATGAGGGTGTTGGACTTGATCAGTATTTTTTTAACTGTGTTTTGTAGTGACATATTGTCTCCAGGTTCCCCATCCCTACTGCAAACAAACTAACATATTCTGTTTCAAGAAAAGTTTCCATGGCTGTAAAAATTGAAAGCACTGAATTACATGATCTCAGTGGTCTCATCAAGCTCTGAAGATCTATGACTCTATAATTCATCATTATGACCTCTCACAAAAAATAAGGCAATACCCTCTCCAACTTCATTATTCTTAATTAATCTGTCAACAAGGAAATTTCATGGATACAATTCTATTGGTCTAAGTTCCTCATAGACCCTGTGGCGGATACCAACGCAGCTCAAGATGTGGTCTTGCACTTTGTACAATGCAGATCAACTGATCATTAAAAATCCCCCCAAGGTGGGTCATTTGTAGTTGTCCCTTCAGTGAGTCCTTTAAAATTGTTTCATAAGACCTAGAATCACAGGATCTCAGGGCTGGAAAGGACCTTTGGGACCTCCACAAAGATGTCATTAAAATCAACTTAAGTGTCTATTATTTGCCCTCCTTTTTAAAATGTTGTCTCCAGAGAACCCTGAACATTAAACTTGCACTGAAGCATGCTTCCTTGTTCAAGGGTTTTAAAAATATTCTAAATATATGGGGTTCTTGGCTTTGTGCCCAGGATCTTGTCTTTTAGGATAGAAGTTTAGGATAAATGACACTTCCAATTATAATTTCTCCCAGAGGAGTCCTCTCCAATTCACTTCAATAATAGAGTAGTTACCTGGGGCAAGCAGCCTGGGGTTTCATAGAAGGCTTTAGGAGCTGAAAACGTGCACAGCTGATAATTAAAGTCCTCGTCCACTTGATGTAAATCTTTCTCTGGCCTTTGTGAGATTTGCCTTTACAGGTAGAATCCTATTTTAACAAGCTTGATGAGACACCAAGATCACTGGTTTTATCCTAATCTCATAAGAAGGAAACCTACTATTGCACATAGGGAAAGAGCCAACTGGTTGTGGTTTTAATGTTTCTCACACGGGGCAAATGCTTGTTATTTTACTTTATTTGCAAAATGTACAGTGTGTAGGGGTGTTGGTGGGGTGGTATACCCATGAGGGCATGTTTTGTCGATTCCAAAGTGGAAGTATTTGAGAAAGAAGATGCAGACTTGTCTTTCTTCTGTACACCAGTACAGGAGGTCCTTGAAATTCTAAAATATCACTGTGATATGCAATTTCCCTCACCAACTGTGTTCTGCAAAAGAATCATTGCCTTCTTAGATTCCCTTCATTCCTGCTCACTTTCATTGCCGACGCTAGCAGTTGTCTTCCTTTTCAGGGCGTTTATTTTACGTGGTGGGGACATCTTGGATTTCCCTTTAAGATAGAGATCTTGGAGGAGGCGGGATGTGACAGAGTAACAATTGATGAAAGCCTGCTGTAGGCTAGACATTTTCCATAATTTTCATCTTCTCACACCAGTGATGTTATATTGGGCTCATTAATCCCATTTAAAAAATGTAAACTGAACCTCACTGATGTAATTAACTATTCCATTGTTTTTACTTTACTTATTGAAATGATGCGTTTCCATCACTCGGCCACAGGGAGGACACTGTATTGCCTCAACTAAGTTTTAACTACCAACTCCCCAAATAATAGAAAGAAGATGCAGGTGGGGGCATGTGGAAAAGGTCTAAGGTGGAGTTCAGAGATGCCAAAAAGAAACAAAGGAATATATCTTTGCATATCTGAGAAATCAGCTTTAAAAAAAGCATACCAGTGTGCCTGGGTGACCCAGTCAGTTAAGCGTCTGACTCTTTCAGCTCAGGTCATGGTCTCGTGGCTTCGTGGGTTTGAGCCCCGCATCAGGCTCTGTGTTGGCAGCGCAAAGCCTGCTTGGGATTCTCACTCTCTCCTCTATTTCTGCCCCTCCCCCACTTGTCCTGTCTCCGTCTCTCTCAAAATAAATAAATACGCTTAAAAAAAAAAAAGATAGAGATCTTGGATGTTCGGTCTGTGAATGCCCAAGGCACATTACATTTGAAAATATTTAAATGATTTTAGTAAGTTAGATTGATGCTTTGGGAAATTTTAGAAGAAAAAAAAAAACAACCCTGTTCTGGTGAAGGTAGTTGCTTTGAGAATTAGAGACACGTTAGCCAAGGCTTTGTGTATCAGAGCAATAAAGCCAACAGGTCTCAGCTTTAGTCAAGAGGTGATGTGGAGATGAGGGACGTAGCAGATATCGAAAGCAACCTTGTCAGAAATTATAGATGGTTTTGCTTCGTATCGGTTGAGTCTCGTCTTTTCCAAAGGGCCCAAACTAGAAATTTCTGATCTAAGTTTTAGCTCTGGGATCACAGCCTCTCTAAAACTCTACGCTACCCATCGTTCTTAGTGGTTTTAATATACACGGAGATGATCCATTCCACACTCTGGCCTCTTGCTCCTTGAACTCCTCTCCATCAATGATCTTGTCTCCATGCTGCCTTGGCCTCTCACCCCATAATCTCACTGCCACTACTGCCCCCACCCCAAACTCACTTTCAAGCCTCCCACTCTGGGAACCACCTCCTAACCAGCCAGCTCCCTTGTCTTAGAGCCCTAACTCCATCAACTACACAGTGCGCTTAAGTCTGATGATCTTCCCATCTTTTCACTGATCCTCAGCCCCTCAAATCTTTACTTCCTTCCTGGCATTCATTTCTGCAGTCCATCATTATAGTCATGCTCTTCTATACATCTTCAACTTTCTTGCCTCCGTTTGCCTCTTTTTTTCTCACCCGGCAGAACCCCAACCTGATCCAATATGTTGGAATGTTTCCAACAGCACTGGCCCTGCATCTGTGCGGCCCTTTATAGCTGGAGAAAAGCACCAACTTCTGCTGACTGCTCCCACTTTACCTCCAAGACCACAAAACCCCAGCGCTGCCTAGCATCGGGCTATCTTTCCCCAGGGCAGTTCTCTCCCACATACCTCAATGATGATTTCGTAACTTCTCTGTTCTCAAACCTACTACTCATCCTTACTGTTTTCACTGCCAGGTGATTGATTGACGATCACGCTTCCCCCTCCACCGAGAAAATAACAGCAGTCAGAAGAGAACTTCTACACTACCACCACCAAATCTGCAACATTGCCTATACCTGTACCGTGGTTCCTACTTTCTCTTCTGTTACTGTAGATGAGCGGTCTGTGCTCCTATGGAAGCCTGCTCCTGTGTGCCAGCATACTTGTATACTAGATCCCTTCCCATTTCCCCTATGCCACGTCAGTACGCCAGAAATTCTACTACCGGACTCATCATCTCTCCTTCTCCTTCTCCACTGCATTATTGCCATCAGTAGACAATCGTGCTATTGTTTCTCCCATCTAAAGGGCCAAATGATGATCGAGTGAAGGGTATATGGAGGAGGGGAGAGATGAGAAGCCAAAATATACTTTAAGAGGCCGCTGCACAATTCACATAGAAGATGATGTGGGTTGAATTAAGACAGTAGAAGGGAGATCTGAACAGAGAAGATGGATTCAGGAGACATTTCAGTGACTGAATAAATAGAGCTTTGGGCTCCATTATATGGGGATAGCAAGGGATTTAGAGGGAGAGGAAAAAAAGAGGGAGGATACTAAGATGACTCTTCTGGGCCAAGTAAAAATAGCAGTGTCATCAACTAAGAAATAGGGAAATTGAGTTGTGTTTGGGGCTTGTATTTGTTTGCTGGGGGTACATAATAAAGTACCACAGACTGGGGAGTTTAAACAGCAAAAACTAATTTCCTCACAGTTCTGGAAACTGCAAGTCTGAGATAGAGATGTCACCAGAGTTGGTTTCTTCTGAGGCCTCTCTCCTTGGCCTGTCAATGACCACCTTCTCTCTATGTCTTCTCATGGTTTTTCCTCTGTGCATGTCCTAATCTCTTTTTCCTATAAGGACACCAGCCATGTTGGATTAGGGCCCACCCTAATGACCTCAAGTTACCTAATTACCTCTGTAAAGATCCTATCTCCAAATATAGTCACATTATGGGATACTGGGACTTAGGACTTCAACATACGAATTTGGGGAGGACACAAATCCACCTGTAACAGAGCTGGTAGTAGTTGAGGTGTCTGTGGGGCGTTTGGTTGAGATATCTTCTAGTGGGGGACTAGGGCTGGAAATGAGTCTTCCTTATAATAGTGAGCAAGAGCTCCCAGAGAAAGATTGTGGAAGAAATGCAAAGAGCCAAGGATCGAACCTCTGGTAATGCTTGCATTTAAGTGACATTCAGAGATAAAGCACTAAGACATAGAACTTTTAACACTATTTCTTTCTTCTCTCCCCTACTACCACCCTAGCAAATTGCTGAATAGGGCTGCATTCCCAAATGGGTTTAGTTCTATTGAAAGAGCACATTCTGCAGCTAAACGAGGAACTCTCTAGGTGCCATTTGAACAGCACTGGCAGATTAATGTTCATGACCTACACATATATACGTAAACACATACCTGCTTACAATACCCTCACACCGTCACCAGAGGAGCCATGAAAGATGTGTGGCCTTCACTAATGGCAGGCCACCGACAAATGACCCTGCTTTTGTCTCCAGTGGGTCCACGGCAGGACTCAGAGAGCTGAAAAGTCCAGGGGCAGAAAACATTTCCACCCTCAGTATCATGTTCATTTCCATTTAATAAATATGTGTATGTTGCACTTTATAAGAATTTTCCCTGGACTGCCACTCAGTGGCCGCTTGGAGAAATACCCAGAAGGGAGCTGCCTGTTCTGGAAATTCTCTAGTATCTTTAGAGAGGGTCAAATGTGAATGTTTGAACTGCATTTTATTTTGTTTGTTTGTTTGTTTGTTTGTTTAAAGAAAAAGCATGCGGAAATCCATGACAGTGGTATTCACTGTTGAACAGTAACAGTCTTCAAGGATAGGATCTTGTCACTGTCCAACTCATTGACCTATGTATTTCAAAGTCTCGTCATGGGTATTTTTCCAGAAGTTCAGAAGGGGCTTCAAGGAGTCTTCTGCAAACGTTTTCTCCATCAAAGGCCCCAAGCACCCATTCCCTCTGAAGTCATTCCACTTGTGTCCTCTGTGCCATTTCCTTGGAGGAATGTTTCCATGACATGTCTCCCACTCTATCAACCCATCTGTAATCTTGGTATTTTCTAAATGTGGGGTGAAGGGGGCAGACAGAGCATTAGAATCAGGAGACATAATCAAGAGAAACACTGAGTTACAGCTTGAAATATTCTAAAATCATGAGTTTAAAGAAAACTTCTTTATTTTTTAACTTCATTTAGAGTTTTTTAAAGTAAGTTTTTAACTCATTGCAAAAAAAAAAAAAAGGAAATACACTTTATTGTTTACATTGGAAAATACTAATCCTTGTTTTATTGCAGGAGTTTCTTAAAAATCTGAGAGCCAGATTTACAACCAGCATCCATAATTTTATTGCTTCCAATGGCTTCTTGTCTCAGCGTAAAAGCCAGATATGTTACCAGATTTTACAAGGTTCTACGTGCCCTGACCTCCTGTTACCTCTCTGCTCTCATTTCCTGCTACCACCCCTCCCAGTCTGCTCCAGTCACACTGACTGGCCTACCTGGAACATTCTTCCCTCATAGCCTCATGACTTGTCCCTTTCCTCAAATGTTACCTTCTCAGCAAGGCCTTCCCTTACCACCTTATTCAGGCATGAGTGCCCCACCCCCATATCCCTTTCCTACATTTTCTCCAGAGAACTTAATACTTAATAATAAGTATTAGTATTTATGTTCTTCTTCATATATAATTTTTTGCTCATTTCTCCATTGGCTGTCTCCTTACCTAATAAAAGGTAAGACCTAGGAGGTCAGGAATTTTTGTCCGGTTTGTTAGAGTTGTATCCTCAGTGCCTAGAATAGGGCATAGCACATACTACATACTCAATAAATATTGAATGAGTGCCCCACGTTCATTGCAGTACCATTCACAATAGCCAAGACGTGGAAACAACCTAAGTGAGCATCACTGGATGAATGGATAAAGAAAATGTAGCATGCGTGTATGCGCGCACACACACACACACACACACACACACACAATGGAATACTATTCAGCCATGGAAATGAAGGAATTCTTCCATTTGTGATAACATAGACTTGAGGGCATTGTGCTAAGTAAAATAAGTCAGAGAAAGACAAATACTGTATGATTTCACTTAAATGTGAAATCTGAAAAAAAAAAAACTTGTAGAAACAAAGATCAGATTGATTGCCAAAGGCCGGGGGTGGGGAGTGGAAGAATTAGATGTAGATGGTCAATAGGTACAGACTTCCAATTATAAAATAAATAAGTTCTAGAGATGTAACATACAACATGATGACTGTAGTTAACAAAACCGTATTATATATTTGAAAGTTGCTAAGAGAGTAGATCTTAAAAGTTCTTGTCGTAAGGGAAAAATTGGTAACTATAT
This sequence comes from Panthera onca, assembly GCF_046562875.1. Taxonomy (NCBI): domain Eukaryota; kingdom Metazoa; phylum Chordata; class Mammalia; order Carnivora; family Felidae; genus Panthera; species Panthera onca. The sequence continues at coordinate 19,427,222 of NC_138357.1, read as the reverse complement.
AAGGTGATGAATGGTAACTATACTTATTGTGGTAATCATTTTGCAATATATCCAATATATCAAATATATACATATATACATGTATCAAATTATTATGTTGTACACCTTAAACTAATACCATGTTATAGCCAATTATATCTCAATAAAACTGGAAAAAAATTAAATATATTGAATGAATGAAGGAGTAAATGAACATGGATACAAATGAAGTTAGGAAAAATATGAACTTATTTTCTTTGTATAAGAACAATTTTCCTCTCTGGTTGCATTGACATGAAAAATTATCTGATCTCAGTAACCCAATGAATCCTTGCCATTCTTTGTTTAGTGAACTCCTATACAATCTTCAACATCAAATCTGTGACATCCTTCCTTACCACCTACTGTTCCAAGATCAGTTATTTTATCTGTGATCCTATAGTACGTGTATATGCCTTGGTTTAGCATTCATCACACTGTAATCCAATAAAAACAATAATAATAATACAATTGTAATAATCAGTAGTAGTAGTAGTGATTTACATGTGAGACTTTTCAGAATGGAAACTGCCTTATTGGGGCACCTGAGTGGCTCAGTCAGTTGAGCATTTGACTCTTGATTTCGGCTCAGGTCATGATATCATGGTTCATGGGTTCAAGCCCCGCATTGGGCTCTGGGCTGACACTGCGGAGCCTGCTTGGGATTCTCTCTCTCCCTCTCTCTCTCTGCCCCTACTCTGCTCATGCCCTCTCTCAATCTCTCTCTCTCTCTCTCTCTCAATAAATAAATAACCTTAAATAGAAAAAAAATGTCAATGAATTCCTTAAAAAAACAACAACAAAGAAACTGCCTTATTTATCTCTGTAGCCTCTAGGTCTAGTGCAATGCTTGGCACACATGAGGAGCTTAATAAATATTTGGTAAATGAATGAATGAGTGAATGAATCATTGAATAAATGAACTCATGAATCAGTAAGCAAATAAAAGGTGAAACCTTGTTAGTGCAAGGTTCCTATGCATGCTAAACTGAGCTTCCTAAAAATGCAAAGGACTATATACCACATTCGTTACTGCCTCTTCAGACTTGCAAAGACCAAGTTCCTGGGCCACCTGCTGTATTAGTTCATTACATCCTGTTATCAGTCAGAAGCGTGCATGAATTGTTTCTCCAGTATCAGGGATGGCTTATAAGCAGTAACTGGTAAGTTCAGCTGCTTAGACCATAGTTTAAAAGGAGGCCAAAGTCATGGCTTGGTTTTCACATTAAGCTACTTCACTTAATTCTGTAGTCTGCCCATAGAATGCATTTCTAACTTTAGCCAGGGAACTTGTAAGTGTGAACCAGTTGTTATAAAAGGCCATCATGGGGCGCCTGGCTGGCTCAGTAGGTAGAACCTGGGACTCTTGATCTTGGAGTTGTGAGTTTGAGCCCCATGTTGTGTATAGAGGTTACTTAAAAATAAAATCTTTAAAAAAAAAAAAAAGGCCATCACATAAAAACCTGGAAAACTTGGTGAAGCCTGTACATAAAATTATCTGTCCTGCTAACAGTCTGTTGGGACTTTCACCCTGGAACTGGACACCAGACCCTACTCATCAGGTCTCCTGGATCCCTGTAGGTACTAAGTATTTTTTTAAAAAGTTGCTTCAGGGTGCCTGGGTGGCTCAGTCGGTGGAGAATGTGACTCTCGATCTTGGAGTCATGAGTTCAAGCCCCACATTAGGCACAGAGCTTACTTAAAAAAAAAAAAGTTGCTTTGGATGACCGTGGGACCGAGCATCTTTGGAGCCACCCTCAACACAGGGGGCTCAGTGACTTCCACTGCTCTGAAGTGAAACGCTCAATTGCTGTGCACATCGTGTAGTCCCTGGCCACTGAGCAGTTTCTTTTGAACAAACCCATCAATGGCTTCTCCCATTCACTTGACCTGCCATGCAAATGATAGTCTTTCCCCTGGCTCTTTCAAGATGGTAGAGATGTTTGTGCCGCACTGGAATCCGTGACCGATATGAAGTGTACTATCCCAAGGTTGAATTTGGCTGAAACAGGTAGATCAGTCAAAAGGCACTGAATAGCCTTAAATGATCATATCCGGGGGACTAGTCTACCCTCAGCAAGAGAGTATCTACTTACACCTCACTGGGAGGGAAATGAACCCGGTACCCATTCCAACTGGCAAGGGACACAAAACAGATACCAAAAATGAAAAGCGCTCCCTCTTAAAGAGTACCGTGATGCCAGTAGCAGAATATGCCTGACAAGCTTCAGACGAACCAGCGGCAGCATGAATAAATAAAACGCTGTGGTAGTTTGCCAGCTTGTAACACGTCCATCTCACGGCACTTGAGGTCAGTGACGCTTGGTCAGACCACAAGGGCCAGGAAATTAGAATGACATGAATGCTTGGAGAGCAATACGACATAGATCCAGTTCCCTGTGGTATAAACGAAAAGGATCGAAGCAGAGGCAGCCAGCAGAATGTGGGCGTCTCAAAGATAAATGAACATCAAGCTCACTTAGAACCACAGTTCAAAAGAGCTCAGATTTGTTTCAAATCACATCTTCTATACTCGGCTGAGTAAATAATAACTGGAACCTGGAAACATCAGTGCCTAACCCAGGAGAGACTGGGCTCCCCTGTAACAATATATACTAATTAAATTCAACTTGCTGAGTTTTATTTCCAGTGTGACTTAATTCATATTGTGTCTTGTTATTGATTTGTGGCCAGAGTTAAGCAAAGCTCTCTTTACAGCTAGCATGTTCTGAAGTGCCACCCACAAATAGAAAAAGATGCAAATCCGATGCCTTCTAAAGTGCTGAGGTTCCGTGGTGGAATTCTCTACGGTCATTAAAGATGACAAGCCTGTGGACTCTGTTGATGTACGGAGATATGTATGCACAATAACGTCAAGTGAAACAGTGTATACACATTGATTACGGCGCTGCAGGAACCCAGTCTGTGCATCAGCCACGATCATAAGTGAGCCTGGAGTGACACAAATAGAATTGAATGTGCCTTAGGTTCTGAGTCTTTTTATTTGTTTGTCTTTTAGTAGAGCTGTTTAAGCTCACAATAAAAATAATGAAAGGGGTAAAAAAAAAAAACAGAAAAAAAACCAATAATGCCGTGGTTCCAAACCTGTGCAGTAGTGAGCCACAGATTGAAATCCAAGTCGATCAACTCCAGGAAGGGAGCAAACAGTAGAAGGATGACACAGTGACACGGCAAACAGAGGAACTTGCCTAGAAACACGGTACTGACACAGCAATGGCCTCAAGCGGAATGTTAACGATCCTGTAGATTAGCTGGACGCTTGCAAGCCGTGTGCATTCTGTTTGAACACGACTCCCTCCCCTAGAATGAGGGGATACTGTTTACTTTTCATATGCCTGTCCTTCCAGTCGCGTGTGGCAGATACCAATTTTTTCTAATAGACCCAAGGAGGAATTGTAATTGCTACCGAAGCATCAGGCCCAATCCCAAGGCCTTGACTTTTTCTCTGGAGAGGGAAACGGAGGCCCTGCCAGAGATCCAGGACTCCGGAGCAACCTGGAGGGCCAGATGCTGCAGCACAAGCAGCAACGATGGGAAGGCAGCCTACCCAGACTCCCTCACCTGGCTGGGGCGGGGGCAGGGGCTAGGAGGCTGTGGGGTCGCCACTCACGCCGCCGCCACGCGTCTGGCCTCTCTGCAGACACCTCGGTCAGTCATGTGGCCTTGCTTGTGTGGAAGCCACGCAGCACTTGCTCAACTGTTTTTGCTACTGCTCTCCCCACCTTTGCGCCTTAGTCAGAAGGGGGGAAGGAGAGGAAATGCAGTTCCCTAGCCTGGCTTGCAGCTGTAGCCTCCCCTAGTTCCACATTAGTGACAGCACCACATGGAACGCTAGCCTGTTTGTGTAAGTTGGTGTAGCAGTAAGTAAGGTTTGTGCGGTTTCTCCAGGGGCAGGACTCGCCAGGTTCTCTAAGCATTTTGGAGAATTTCAGAAAGATGTACGTTATTTCGTGTCAAATGTGCATACCCTTCCCCTCGTGTGTGGCTTAGATCACCTGTACCGTCATATTCTTCCCACGTTTCCTAATATGCCGAGGGTGCCGTGCTCTGCTTTAGCAAGAAGCGACTAAAACAGACACACCGATCATAAACAAGGGGCCGCTCAGCATCGATGTGCAGCAGGTGTTCAGCACAACGCCTCATATGTAACTATAAAATCACCCGCAGGAATTGATGTACATCATCTCGGAGCAGTGTTCGTAGCTTCGTAAACTTACAGGATCAATCAGAGGGACCAGTCTCCGAACGGTCGTCAGTGATGACACCCACAATGAGGGCGGGGACAGAATTGGGACTTCTGGCAGCTTTAGGGGGAAAAGGGAGGCCAATGTAACGTCTCTGCCAAGGCTATGTATTATGGCTTTATGCAACACTGTTCTTCAAAATAAAACTCCTCTCCTCTCCTCTGACTGATCAACGCAGCATACAAGTCCGTCCGGGGAGGTCCCCAATGAAGTGCCCAACGGTGCCACACTTGAGATCCCAGTGTTGCCACAATCACACGTTCAGCGAATGCGAGAGAGGGAGAGGGCCTCAGCCAAGGTCTTTATTTTATAGACTGTGAGTTCAGTGAGGGGTTGACCTGCACTAATCCAAAGACAGAAACAAAAACGGAAACGGAAACACAGCCACTTGTAATGAATGTTGATACACTGCTCGTTGAAGCCTCTGAACCAGGTGACAAAGTGATGGACCAAGTCCAAGGGAACAATGGCAGGCGAAATTGCCTGGAAGAATTATCTGGCTGGCATCAGAGAGCCAAGCTGTCAGGGAAGCCAATCCTGACATTTACTCTGGCACAGCTGCTGACTTCAAATTGAGAATCCTTTGTTCTGTTTTGCTGACACGGAGGCTAGCGCGGGGCCCTGAGGCAAATCTTTGCAAAAGATGGAGACTTCCAGCAGGAGACATCACACCATCAAAGCGCTCATCTAGGCGGTGTAGTATACGGGTGAATGTTTAATGAGCACTTACTATGTGCCAAGTGCCGGCAGAAAAGAGACGGCACCTTCAAAACAGGTAAATACGGAGAACGGGCTATTTACGAATGTATGAGCAGAGCTAGGGAAACAAACAAAGGACGAGGAAGCACCCCAGTGCTAGCATTAGCCGGGTGTCCTCGCCACCCCAGGCTGGGGGAACAAGTGAGCGGTGCCCAAAGGAAGCTGTGGCTGGCCGTGGGGAGAGGGATGCGGTCAGCCTGCAGCCATGAAGCAAGGAGGAAGCCAGGTAAGAAAATACACCGACCCACCCTCCTGATTTCTCGTCTCCTCCTAATGCCTCCAATGGGCCCAATCCAACCAGAAGCCAGGGGCATAGGAACCCACAGAGCAGTCCATTAAGATCTGCGTCCCGGTAACAGAGCAGGAGAGAGAAGGGGGGAGAATGGATTTGAAGGGGCATGCAGAGAATATCCAGCACACCCCCTTCTGACGAGTCAGCAAAATGAGGAAAAATAAGTGCTCAGGGAGGGGATGCCTGGGTGGCTCAGTGGGTTAAGCTTCCTACTCTTGATCTTGACTCAGGTCATGATCTGCCCATTCGTGGCTTCGAGCCCCACGTTGGGCTCCATGCTTCCAGTACGGAGCCTGCTTGGGATTCTCTGTCTCCTCTTTCTCTACCCCTCCCCGATTCATGCTTTCCCTGTCCCTCTCTCAGTCTCTCTCTCTCTCTCAAAATTAAATAAATAAACATTAAAAAAAAATAACTGCTCAGGGAGGCAGTGGTAGAGCAAAACATGGAACCCAGAGCTGTCTGACTCGAGAGTATATCCCCACCTACTCTTTCAGATCCTCTCTTTCTGGGCTCATCTACCCTTCCTGTCTCCTCTCCTTCCGGTTCTCTCTGTACACACTCCGTGTTGCTGCCAGTAGGACTGCGGGCTCTGGTACATTCCGCTTCCAGCTAAACTGCCATTCTTCCACGAAGTCTTCTTCTAGCTGAGGAGCGCCCTGCAGCTTCTCCCTCTCCCTCTCCCTCTCCCTGGAGAGCAGTGCCTCAACTCTCTAGTGGACCGTGAGCTCCTGCAGGGCAACGACTCCACCTTATTTGTATTTCTATCAGCCCCATGATCCAGCCCAGCGCTGGACAGACAGTAATGAATAAATGCTTGCTGCTTTGCTGGGATGAACTTGTCAAGACAAGGGAAACAGAAAAATCATCTCACCAAATGGAAACTAAAGTAGTTGGAAAACAAAAAAAAAAAACACTGAAAAATTTAGAGGTAGGTAAATCCAAGCTCACAACATTATTTTAGGCTTTAATATTTTATTTGTACCCCAAACAGGATTTATTATAGTTTTGCTTTTTTAGATTTTACTTTATTTATCTATTGATCTATTATTTATTCTTTTGAAGTAATCTCTGTGCCCAACATGGGGCTCTAACTTGCGACGCCGAGATCAAGAGTCACATGCTCTACTGAGTAAGCCAGCCAGGCGTCCCTGAATTAACTTTAATTTAACCTTCTGGATTTAAAACAAACACATCAATGATCTTTTCAAAGTCTACTTCTGGGGAAAAACATATTTAAAAACACATAAAACCATGTATATAGGGGACACACATTTTTTTTTCTTTTGCCTGAGGCTCCCACTTGGCTTGGAACAGCACTGTCAGAATCTGTCCCTAAATTTATTGATATTTTGTTTATTCTAGATGGTTTTGCATTAGTTTGGATATTTAAAATACTGCATTAAAACGTGAGGGTTTGGGGCGCCTGGCTGGCTCAGTCAATGGAGCGTGCGACTCTGCATTTTGGGGTTGTAGGTTCGAGCGCCACGTGGGGTGTAGAGATTACTTAAAAATAAATCTTAAAAAAACGTGAGTTTGGCATCCCCTTAAATTTTCTAGCAGATGCAAGCACCTCACTGGCCTCACCCTAGCCCAGCCTTGAGGCCAAGGCAGTAGCTGTGGGGCTGGAGGGGAAAGAACTCTAAAGGGCGAAGAAACAGTAGAGTCCAAAAAGTGATATTCTAGCCTCTTGTTCTTTCACTTCAGAAGCATTCAGTGAGACGTTTTCTAAGTCAATCAGGAGCCTGTTCCACGAGATCCGGAAAATTAAAGTTTCTCCCAAACATGGGAACCAATAATGAGAGCAAGATAATTCCATCCAGGGTCTCTTGCCTTCATTTCAGGCAAATGATTTCCATGTGGGGAAGCTTAAAACACAGCGTTGAACCAGTGACAGAAGATCTCTTTCCCGCTTCCTTCCTTATCCAATGGGTGCCTTCTAGGCTGAGCACATGGCTGGGAAACCAGGGGCCGCAGGCCCCAAAACAAATTGCACAGAGGAAGGTTTCAGCCCCCGGCCCCACCTGAAAACCCCACAGGTACCAAGTAAGTGATTTTCATTATGGTTACTTTATTTATTTATTTATTTAAAAATTTTTTAATGATTTTATTTATTTTTGAGAGAGCGTGAGTGGGGGAGGGGCAGAGAGTGAGGGAGACACAGAATCCGAAGCAGGCTCCAGGCTCTGAGCTGTCAGCACAGAGCCCGATGCAGGACTCGAACCCACGGACTGCGAGATCATGACCTGGGCCGCAGGCGGATGCTTAACAGAATAAGTCACCCAGGAGCCCCTTAAGAGACACTTTTTATTCTGGTTATTTTAAAATGTTCCTGGGGTGCTTGGCTGCTCAGTTGGAAGGCCATGCGACTAACGAACTCAATCTCGGGGTCGTGAGTTCAGGCCCCACGTGTAGAGATTACTTAAATAAAAGTTTAAAAAATTAATAAATAAAATGTTCTTAATGTGTCTAATTGAAAAAACACCACCAAAATGGAAGTAAAAGAAATCACAGTGTAAAGAATCTATCAGTACCTTATGAAAACATGGCTAATCACAGACACACACACACACACACACACACACACACAGATGTTCATCATAAAATTCCATGATGGGGCGCCTGGGTGGCTCAGTCAGTTGCGTGACCGACTTCGGCTCAGGTCATGATCTCACGGTCCGTGAGTTCAAGCCCCGCGTCGGGCTGTGTGCTGACAGCTCGGAGCCTGGAGCCTGCTTCGGATTCTGTGTCTCCCTCTCTCTCTGCCCTTCCCCTGCTCATGCTCCTTCTCTCTCTCCAAAATAAATAAACGTTATAAAAAATGATGACCGTGAGGACTAAGTAGCACCATGGACACTCGGGTTCAGTGAGGAAACACAGTAGAAGAAACTGCATATATGTTATTATTATAATTATTTAGAATTTGTTTCGGAAAACAGACTGGAAAGAAATAAACTGACCAAACGAACACTTATTGAGTGCCGATTGTATGCCAGGTGCAGAGATATATTTTAAACCTTCTCATCGGATCCTCACACCGACATTATGTGATCCCCATTTTACCGATGGGGAAAACGAAGATGTGACACTGTGATTTATAAGAAGAAATAGATATCTGGTCGTCCTCTGCCCAGTTTCTAGCATAGAGCTCCTGAAACCACTGGAATTTCTGAGGTGATGAAGGGGATAAAGGTGTCCTTTTTCACGTTAATGAGGTGACCGCCCCTGAGTATGGGGCCGGTTGCCAGCGGAACCAACCCCATTTTCACTTCCTGGTTTCCGAGGAGAGAAGGGACTGGAGGCTGAATCAATCACCAATGGCCAATGAGTTAATCAGTGACGCCTATGTAATGAGGCTGCCATAAAACCCCAGAAAGATGGGGTTCGGAGAGCTTCTGGGTTGGTGAACACACGGAGATTCGGGGAGATTGGCACTCAGGGAGGGCATGGAAGCTCTGGTCCCTTTCCCCACACCCTGCTCTACGCCTCTCTTCCTTCTAGCTGTTCCTGAGTCATATCCCTTCATGATAAACTGTGACTCTAGTCAAGAAAATGTGTTTTCTGAGTTCTGTGAGCCACTCTAGCAAATTAATGGAACCCGAGGAGGGGGCCTTTGGAACCTCCAGTCTATAGCTGATTGATCAGAAGCACAAGTGACAACCTGGGCTTGCGATTTCCTTCTGAAGTGGGGGGCTGGACGGCAGGCCTGTAGGACTGAGCCCTTAACCTGTGGAATCTGACGGTATTGCTGGGTAAATCATGTCAGAATTCAGGTGAGGTGTAGGACACTCAGCCGGTGTCGGTGAATTGAGTAGCGTGGGGGAAAACCCTTGCCTCCACGCATCAGAAATTGGGATCAGAACGCACTGAGAAGGTTCTGAAAGGCTAACAGACCTCATAAAGGTAGACCTGGGGATCCAAACACATTCAGTCTGACTTTAGAGCCCAGGCTTCAACTCAGTGCTCTTTTGCCCACTGATAACAATTCTTGTGTCGGGTGATAGGATTCCCCATGTCTCTTTACTTTTCCGGATTTTCCTCCTCATACTTATATTTTTGTAATTGGGGAAAAAAATTACTTTATTCATTCAAACCAAAATAAAGATTGCTGGGTAGAACTTCACAACAGGGAAGGAAGAAAAGAGGTCTGCCTGAGGGGCCAAGAGTTTGTGCGCGCAGAAACTTAAGTAAGCAGTGGTCACTGAAGCCTGGAGGGGTGGGGTGGAATCAGTGCCAACTACATGGTCTCATTGGAAGGTCATCAATATAGCAGTTTGCTTTCTAAGAACAAGTTTTAAAGTCAGACCTAGGGATGCCTGGGTGGCTCAGTCGGTTGAGCGTCCGATTTCGGCTCAGGTGATGATCTTCGGGCTCCACATCGGGCTCCACGCTGACAGCTCAGAGCCTGAAGCCTGCTTCAGACTCTGTGTCTCCCTCTTTCTCTGCCTCTCCCCCCACCTCTCAAAAATAAATAAACATCAAAATATTTTTAAGTCAGGTCTGGATTTCAACCAGGGTACAACCTCGTACCAGCTGTGTGACTTTAACCGAGTCCCTTGACTTCTCTGGGCCGATCTTCATCTGTGTCTCTCTCACAAGGTTGTCATAAGTATCTTAATAAGATAATACATGTAAAGATTTTAGATCAGATTCTGGCACAACATAAGTGCTCAGTAAATAGTAACAGTATTATTATTTCCAAGAAGAGTATTTCCTACCTATTCTGTGGAAACATAATGTGTTTCCACCATAAGAAATCCGTTTCTGGGGTGTCTGGGTGGCTCAGTCAGTTAAGCATCCCACTCTTGATCTCGGCTCAGGTCGTGATCCTGCGGTTCGTGAATTCAAGCCCTGAGCTGGGCTCTGTGCTTGAGGCCTGCTTGGGATTCTGTCTCCCCTTCTCTCAGACCCTCCCCTGCTTGTGCACTCTCTCTCTCACAAAAAGAAAAGAGAAGAAATCCATTCCTTTGGGCTAACGTTTGTCCTCTCCAGGTATTCTCTTTATCATCATCATCACCATCAAGCTTCAAAACCAACATGGTTGGTGAGCAATGGCCATGGAATAGTCTGGAGCAAGGGAGAACGATGACCCTGCTTTTTCATTCCCTGTGAAATAGAAAACGTTAAACGTAAAGAAAAGAGAGGCTTCTTCTACTTGAGGTTAGTGTGGGGCACAGAAAGCCTGAATATAAGAAAAAAATTGGCACCTTTTAGTTAGAGGAGACAGTAGGAAGATTCCAGACCTTCCCTTTCATCTCAATACTTCTGGGAAAATAAAAGTAGGCCATAATATCCACAGGAGAGGTGCATACCCAACACATGAAATCCTGCAGGGGAGCCTGAGTAATAAACCAGGAGACTTTGTGCCTTCTCTCAAGTGAGGGCCATCTAACAGCAGAAAGCGATTAGTTACGTTACATGGTTAAGGTTGTGAACTTGGGAACGGATTGCCTACGTTTCAACCTCTCTGCCAGATACAGGCTGGAGGGTCTCGGGCAAGACATTTAATATCTGTGTCTCCATTTCCTCGTTTTTGAAATGAGAATGATAATAACAGTAACTACTTCATCTTGTGAGGATTCAATGAGTTAATAAGGTCTCAAGTGCCTAACATGATGCTCAGCACTTAGTAAGTGCTCAGTTAAAAGTAGCTTGTTAGCACTGTTAGCAAGGCACACCGATGCCCCGAAAGCATTTTTGTTTAGTCTGAGAAACAGAAGACATTTCATTCAACGACTTTTATTTTTTTAATGTTTTTTTAAATTTATTTTTGAGACAGAAAGAGACAGAAGATGATGTGGGGAGGGGCAGAGAGAGAGAGAGGGGGACACAGAATCTGAAGCAGGCTCCAGGCTCTGAGCTGTCAGCACAGAGCCTGACACAGGGCTCGAACTTGTGAACCACGAGATCATGACCTGGGCCGAAGCCAGATGTTTAACCAACTGGGCCACCCAGGTGCCCCTCAACTGCTTTTAGAATTAAGAGTTTAGGGGTGCCTGGGTGACTCAGTCAGTTGAGCGTCCGACTTTGGCTCACGTTATGATCTCACAGTTCATGACTTCGAGCCCCACGTCAGGCTCTGTGCTGACAGCTCAGAGCCTGGAGCCCGCTTCAGATCCTCTGCCTCCCTCTATCTCTGCCCCTCCTCCACTTGAGCTCTCTCTCAAAATTAAATCAACATTAAAAAATATATAAATAAACAAAATTAAGAGTTTATAAGTCATGGAAGTGAAAAGTATAGCATAGGGAATAAAAAATTAAAGTAAAATAAAATGAAGAATCGAAACCATGAATACTATTTACAAATGAGTAAAAGACTTTCTTCCATTTTCTGTTATGGACATATGAGGGGGAGGAGGCCAGGAAAGAGGGAGATGGGAAGCAGGGGATGATGGGAGAGGACAGATTGAGAGGTAAGGAAGAGAAAGGAGAAGAGGAGAAAGGGACAGAGGCAGAAGTGGAGACAGAGAGGATAAAACCAGTCCAGGGGGAAAGGAGAAGACAGGAGGGGAGCTGCGGGATGTACAGGTGTTGGGGCCTGAGCCGCCATTGCCTGCTGTTCTCTCAAATTCCAGCCTTCGGAGGAAGTTGTCATCACTCTTTGCAGTAACGTGGATTTTTTGACTCTTGGAAGCAGTTTTGCTGCCTTTTTGTCAAACCTCAATGTTTATTTCTGAAATATAAAATTTAATTTTGTTTATGGAAGGATGAGGGTTTTTTATCTGTCCATGGATGGAGGGATGGCTGGGGATTTAGTCATCTGCTTTGGAAGGGAAAGAGGTCAGCAAATTGACCACCTCCATCTGGAAGTCCATTGGCCATTGGGAAGCTTCCAGAATGACTCAGGGATGTTCTTTGAGGGTGCCTGATACAAATGCGTTCAGAAAGTTATGCTTGGAGCAGTGTGGCCCCTTGGTTCTTCTGCCTCTGGGAACAGAGGCAGAGGTGAGCTCCATAGGTCAAAAGTTCCTCCCATCTGCCTATGGGTCCCAAACCAGGACATTTCAAAACAACTGGCCACCCAGGGTTATGAAGGAGTTAGAGGCTTAGTGCTTGGTGCCTTGTCCCTGGTCGAGGTTTGGATCTGTGGTAGAGTAGGGGTAGGGTAGAGTGAAGTTGGATGGGCTGGGAGGGAGGGGTTGCTAGTCCCCCTCTAGGCTTGTTCTGGTAGGACAGAGGTGACCGGGACTTTGGGTCTTCATAAACTTCTTCCTAAGTCTGTGACAGTAGAGCTGCTGATCTAGCTCAGGGGCCGATAAACTCTTTCTGGAATAGGCCGGCCAGTAGGTTTGCAGACCCTTTCACGACGAATTGACTCCACTGTTTCAGTGCAAGAGTAGCCAGAGACAACACATAAAGGAAGGAGCAAGGCTGTGTTCCAATAACACTTCAGCTGTGGATACAGAAATGGTAATCGCACACAATTGTCACGTGCCACAAAATAGGATTCTTTTGATTTTCCAACCATTTAGAAAGGTAAAGATCGTTATTAGCTTGCAAAACAGTGTACAGACAAGGGCAGTGGGCCAGATTTGGCCTGTGTGCCACAGTTGGCTGGTCGCTATTCTACCTAAAGGATTCTAGTCTATACAGGATTGAATATCTGGGCTTAGAAAGGACTGAGGCACATTGGAGACTGAGGTTCCTGAAACCTCAGACCCCACTCCTATGTGAGGAAACTTTTCCTCTGGATCCATTTCGCTGTAAAAAGAGGAACCCCAATCCTTCATCAGACAACCTGAATTCCTCATTGCCTGACTCTGTCCGATGACCAAAGGGTTAGCACATTACTGTCAAAGAAATATCAATCTCGCCTTCTAATTCCAATTCCCAGCTCCATTTTTGGAGGTTAATGAATTTGGAGAACGAATAAGGTAAGTTCCATCAGCAGATAAATTAGGGACTCTTACACTAAGAAATAACTCATTGAACAGAACTGATGAAATTTGAACCAATTTAAAGAACTAACCAGAGCTGTAACAACTAACATGTTTAAAGATGCACGTAACTTTCCAATAAAACATGTGTGCTGTTTCAGCACAGATATCAGATGAACAGGGGTCCACCCCCCATCACATCCAGGGACCCTGAATTATGAGCCATGAACTAAGTCCAACCCTCTTATCTAATATAGGAAGCCCATTAAACAGAAATGACTTACATAAGGCCGCACACTTTGCCACGGGAGGAGGGAGCACACACTTGGACTAAGCTCCCAAAGAGAAAGGTCAAAGGTTACTATTCCTAGGCCCAGGGGCTGATGAAGGTGGGGAAGACTATGCTCCAGATGGGCAAGGAGTTCTCCCCAGATGCCAGAATTTCCACAAGGGATTGGGAGTAAGGGCAATATCATGTATAGTATAAAGTGGGCCACTAAAAACTACCAAAAAGTACATGCTATCGTTGTGGAAGCCCTATTAAGAGCACCTACTCTGAACCTTGAAAAGTATCAAGGGGGTCTTGTACACCCTGCCTGAAGTTCCCACAGTTACTCTACACTACAAGGTAGGTAAGGAAATTCCCATTTTACAGATGGGGAAATTGACTGAGTGGTACAAGCTGTTAATGCTGGTAGGGAAAGAACCCTTTGCCACTGCAGCAGCAACAGGAAGGGCAAGGTCCATTCAAGGTGTGACAGCCAACGACACACCCACAAGGCCTGGGAAATAGAAACCTCAGCTTCCTGGTGCCTGTGAATGAGCTCTTAGGGCCTGCTCAGGGATGCGGCTTGGGGAAGGTTTGGACTTCAGGGCTATTTTCATTCTCATTGGGACTATTACCCATGCCTCACCATACTCTACAACTCTACCTTGCCCCCTCCCTTCCTTCCACAAAGACCTAGAGCTGCAAAGGTTCAACTCCTAGTGCGTGATAGCCTCTGAAAGCATGCACGTTCAAACTGTATTCAACTATCAGTATGTTCCTTGTTCGTTATTTGGCCATCTGTGGAGACACACGTGTCTCACGTCTCTTTCCCTCATGGAAGCAGCATCCTGTCGTGACTAAAAGCACAGATCTGGAACCCAGGTCCTGGAGCCAAAGTCTCTGGGACTGAATCCCATTTCCATCACTCAGTGGTTATCTGACCTTGAGCAGGTCACTTAATCTCTCTGTGTTCTATGCCTTCATCTGCAAAATGGGGATACTCATGTACCTCTCAGGACTGTAAGGATTAAATGAGTTGTTTTGTATACAGCTCGCAGTGTGGGCTGTGGGAGGGAACTGCTATTGTTAGCAACGTTAAGGTCACATCCTGAGTTGTACTGAACCAGGAAAGCAGCCAAGAGCAGTACAAAGGCTGCTTGTAAGAGAGGGTGCGGAGGAGAAGGGAGGTGGGGGAGAGAACAAGGGCAGGGGGGAAAACAGAAAGGTCAGGGAGGAGAGGAAGAAAGACGAAAACAAGGTGGGGAGAAGGATCGACAGGGCCAGGGGAAGACCAGAAGTGAGGCAGAGAACCTGGCAGCAAACTAAACCCTGAAAGAACCTTCTAACCACTCACCATGGCAAACAAAGGTGGTTGCTCAATATTAGCCAGGCAAAATACCAACGGTGCCCATATTGCTTGAGTACCATGTCTCAGGCCCTGTGCTAGTGCCTCATGTGTGTTTGCTCTAACTGTATGAGAATTTTACCACAACCCTTTGGGCAAATGAGGAGTTATGCTTCAGGAGATCAGTTCAAAGGCCACCCATCCAGTAAGAGGCACAGAGAGCCCTAGATTCAGACTCAGGCCTGCCTAATTCTAAAGCACATACTCCAGACACACCCTGCACCTGTACCAGCTCTATGTGTTTGAAATCTGCTGGCACCAAATTATACTAAGAGATGCACTTACAATTCACGTAGAATAGTAGTCTAATAAAAATCATTAGCGTTCATAAAATGACTAAGTATACTACTCCTTGTTAGGGGATTTCTTAAGAAGACAATCAAGCTAGACTAATTTAAGTCACTGGCTGGCCCAGAATGCAAATCGGTTCAACTTCTTGGTGTCTTCTCAAAGAGCTTACTTGGCAGGTAAACCTACTGCATGCTGGGAATAAAAGAAGACTAGAAGGAAGATTTAAAGAGGGTTAATCTCTCCATTTTCAAGATGAGAAAATGAAGGCCCCAGAGGGCGCAAGGTGATGCAACCCAAAAGAGGAGAAGGCTGAGTCCCGAAGCTCAGTTTTCTGTCTGCCAGGCAAACACACTTTCTTTTTCTGCCCCAGTGGTTTTCTTTCCTCCACAGAGTCAGTTGGTCTGAGAGCAATTCCTTTTCCTGATTTGCCCAAATAAAAGACAAATGTTAACATGGAAGGAAATGTGCTTTCCCCCACCCTGATGCAGGTGTGCTTTCTAGCTGATGGGATTTGCTCCTGCATTTTTAATGAAGAAATTATGGAAGGAAAAAAAATACACATACGCTTAAAATTCAAGTAGCAGATTTAGGGAAAAGCAGAGATTCTCTGGAGGCCCTTCTCATGCTTTTTTGGAATGTTTAGCCCCTTGTTTTTCTCATGCCTTTCTCCCCTCTCCCCATTTCTCACTGTGAGGGGCCCCAGGTTTTCTCTTGGCTGCAAAGGCCTGGGCGGAGACTACCTTCCTGGAGCCGCTGTGTGTTTGGAAAAGTCTAGAAGGGCCCACTCTAAAACTAGGCTCCTCCCAGATGCAAGCCAGGCCAATAATTCACAGGGCTCAGGCTTCCCCTGGCTCTGGCCAGCTCTGGGGACACCAATCCAAAGTGATTCCCTAAATCCAAGCAAGATAATTGCCCCAACAAGCTTTAACAATGTATTTTAAAGATGCTCTTCAAATTTCTTCCTTTGTTTGGCTGGAAAGTCATATGTGAGCTCTTCCAAGTTAAACACCCATTGGAATAAAGTACTTCCTCACTTTTCTGTTCTGTTCTTGCTGCAGGGCGTCTCTTACACACAGTTTAATCACATTGCTGGGAACTACAATTATTTTGCATCTCCCAGAGGCTCTTGAGAGTCAGCTGTAAATAATGGCTCGCTCTCTTCACCAAACAAGAAGGCAATTGATTCACACGATTGCCTGAAGACGAGGCCTGGGAACCCCTGTTTGGTTCCACGGGGATGCACTTAAGGGGCTGGCGGAGGGGATGGAAAACTCCCTGATGGAAGCTGGAATGGTATTTTCAAGCCATATGGTTTTTCAGGCTGAGTCCTAATTTTAATTTGTCTTTGAATACATTTAGTTCTTGCTTGAAGATTCTCTTCTCACAATGCTTCTTCTTCTTCTTCTTCTTCTTCTTCTTCTTCTTTTCCTTTTCTTATCAGTAGGAGGGTGTTTCCAGCCGCCTGGGGTCTCTGAGGGACAGTCTTCATCTCCAAGACCCAACAAATTGACAAATGATCCTGGGAGGCCTGCTAGCTGGGAGTTTACAAAATAGATTTAAAAAGAATGATCTTGGGTGACTTTTCTAAACACATTAATGTTAAACTTGACATTTGTTTAGCAGCCTCCCGGAGTCCATTAAAAGCCACCTTCTCCACTCGGCTCTCTCTGGTTCTGGGCCTGGGAAAGGGAGATTAGGAGATTCTCCCCTCCGTTTGGATGCTCTTAATTCTCTGTGACTGCATTTAGAGTGTCGGCCTCTGATTGGTGCAGATTAACCACAAACAGGTGAGGCTTTGAGGGTTTTCCTGCTTGTCTGAATTCTGATCGAAGGCAAGGCAGACTATTTGGATTTCATTCAAACACAGCCTCAGCCCAAAGTATCATTGTGTACTCTGAGCAGAGCAGACAGAAAGAAAGGCTGGATGTTGTTGCCAGAATCTAGAGAGGTGCATTCTGGGGGGTAGGAGAAAGCCCAGGAAACACAGTCATGGGCTCAGAGTTCCCTCTTCCCGGAATAGCCATTCTTGGACTGTTCCTTGGGCTTCTCAAGACCAGGCCCCACCCTTCCAGGGATGCTGAGACCATCCCCACCTTGTCGTGAAATTCCTCCCTGAGAGTCAGGCCTAGTGGTGAGGCAATCTCTTCTGATTCCCCTGTCCTCTGAAAAAAGCCAATTCCCCTGAAAAAGATGCCACTTGAAAATGTCACCCATAAATTTTGGTTTTGGGTGTTTTTAAGTCGGCTCCACACCCAGTGTAGGGCTTGAACTCATGACCCTAAGATCAAGAGTCGCATGCCCTACTGACAGAGCCAGCCAAGTGCCCTTTAACCCCTAAATTTTGAATGAGGCCTTAGGTTTCTTTCCTAAGGTACTAGAGACACCTCAGAAGCATTCAACTCATAATGCTAAAAGGAGAAGGGACAGGAAAGAAGGGAAAGGGTCTTGGATGGGAACTGAAGGCAGAGGTGAAGAGAATAGCAAAGCTCAGCTCTATGTTCTTCATGATTTGGCCTCAGGCCCTCTGGCAGCCTAATGGCCCAAGAAGCTCTGAGCCTTAGAAACCAGGAGGGAAGCCACACAGGCCAGCTGCCTATGTTTCTCAGGAGCTAGGACAGAAAAGCGTCCCTCCCCCTAACAGTATCCCCATTTCCTTCCTTTCCTCCACCAGCTGCGAGTCAGGTAACAGTTTTTTCTTCTATACATGAAATAATATACATAAGTCAGTGGTTTCCTTGTGAACTCCACCCTTCCCCTTTGGAATTTGAACATTTGTCTTCCATTTCCTGGCACATTCCCCTCCTCATCAGCCAGCTCCTTCAAGGGGAACCCTTTTTCCCAAGAGCGAGGGGCTCCCTCTGTGCATAAGCAGCAGAGGGGCTGGAAAGGCAGGTCTGGCCTGTGAAGGGGCAGCTCCACTGCCCGGCGCCCAGCTAGACAGCCCCTTCCCACCGACCTCTGCCAGCACCATGGAGCACATTCCTGGACACAAGGCCCGCTGGGGGTCTTGAACCAACACTACCACAAAGAGTAACTCTTACAAAGGCTTCCGGGGCTCCTGCTGGGACCCAAGTCTCCAGAAACTGTAGCTTTTGCGGAGCAAGTGACGTGTGGAAGGGCATTCTAACAATGCCAAGGGGACCAGGTCCAAAATGGCTGGGGGAAAATGTGAATCAGGCAGGTAAAAGCTTTCTTTCTCTGCGTTCCCAACCCACCCTTCCTCCCAAAGCAACCAAAGCTTGCTTCTGAAAAGAAAGAAAAGGAAACAGGTCTGAGAAACTCATTCGTAGGGCGGAGCCAGTCGCTTAATGGGTAGCGGTACCAGGGCAATTTGTATTTGTATTGTCTTTCTTTTTCCCTACTTTATTTTCTGATTTCACCTCCAGTATAATTAACGTACAGTCTTATATTAGTTTCAGGTGTACAATATAGTAGTTCAACACTTCCAGACATCACCAGGTGCTCATCGTAACAAATGTCCTCCTTAAAGATGCCAGTGCTTAGCCCAAGGATGCTCAGACGAAGTTTCTGGCATCAGTGGAGAGGGGGCAGTATGTAGTGAGGGGGAGACTTTTCTGCTGCCTCTCAGAGCATACCGTGCAAGTGACTACCTCCCCGGACACCCAGGCCCGGCTCTAGCCTTTCATACATCTGCTTTTCAGCTCCCATGGTCATGCCTGAGCCACAGAAAAGGGCTGAAATTTCCCTCTGAGATGCCCTTCTTGAACCTCTTCCTTTGGGAACACACAATTATGGATCTCGCTGCAAAACCACAACACTGGATACTCATTCTCTGTCCCCAGAAAACGTTCCTCCTAACCCACAATTGGATTCCTCACTGAAAGCTATATTTTCTCTGGGAAGTGAAAGATGTTATGCCAGAGTTACTCTCTCAAAGTTTCTGAGAACAACAAAGCATTGTTTGGTGCCACCAGCATTCAGGCTTAGGACAATTATATAACGAAGCAGCAGCATTAAAAGGTTGTCTCTCATATAACTTATGTTGCATCATTGTTTCCAAATCTCTTAATCATCCAAAAAGCTATTACATCTAGGGATTACCAAGTTAATTGAAGGGGGAAAAATCCCGGATTTCAATCAAACTTCAATAGCACTAAACCACTTACCACACCTTTCATGATTTTTTTTGAGTTATGTAAAGGGTCACTGATTTTGCGGCCTTGTTTTAATAGTGGTGGTAGTGAAAGATGAGGAGAAGTTATTGACTCGTCTTCTACCAGCAATCCTAATGCCCAGGAAAGAGCTCTGGATTTAAGAGTCAGAAGATCTTGGTTCTAATCTTGCTACCTACAATATCAACTATTTCCACTTTGAGATGAAGGGCCTCATCGAGCTGTCCAAAGAAAATTAAAAAAAAATTAAAGGATACCTGAAAATCTTGCCCTGCATGTTCCGGAGAAGAAAAAAATCATGAGGGAAAAATCCATACAAAACTACATGAGTCGGAACTATCATCAACAAGGATCCAACCAAATTGATGTTTCTTTTGGAAAGGAATATATTTTAGGTTCTAGAAGAAATTAAGCAAGTTGTCAACACAGTCCAACAGGGTTGTTTCCGATTTTGATTTCATTGAATTCTCAAAGCAATCCTGTAATATATGTTTCCTATTTAATAGATGAGAAAATTGAGGTTGAGAGGGAATAGAGGACGTGGCCAAGGTCACGCACTTAGTGCATCCCTCTGGCACAGTATTCATAATAGGAACAATATATATGGGTTGAATTCTTTTCTAAAAAGGAGAGTGACAAAGGTGCCTGGCTGGCTCAGTCAGTGGAGTGTGCAACTCCTCATCTTGGGATCGTGGGTTCAAGTTCCACATTGGGCATAGAGCTTACTTTAAAAAAAAAAAAAAGGAGAGTGACAAAATGAGGTAAAAAATACATCTTATCTCCTGCAAGAGATGTATTTCTTTGTTTGTTTGTTTGTTTTATTTATTTTTTAAAGTAGATTCCAGGCCCAACTTGGGGCTTGAACTCAGGACCCTGAGATTGAGTCACGTGTTCTACTGCCTGAGCAAGCCAGGTGCCCCAAGAAATAGATTTTGAATAAAAATACATGAACTGATTCAAAGTTAAGAGCTGCTTTGAGATCTCTTACAGTTGATACAAATGCCAGTAAAACTGTGATTTCTAATCATTTAAGACAATATAGATATCACAGCAAAAGAATAGGAGATTAAATAAGAAAACCATGATAAGAAGTTAATAAAACCTGGGGCACCTGGCTGGCTCAGTCAGTACAGCATATGACTCTTGATCTCGGGTCATGAGTTTGAGCCTCCGGTTAGGTGTAGAGATTACTTTAAAAAACAAAATTTAAATTTGAAAAATTTAACAAAACCTAATATCCAGGGGCGCCTGGGTGGCTCAGTCGGTTAAGCGTCCGACTTCGGCTCAGGTCATGATCTCACAGTCCATGGGTTCGAGCCCCGCGTCGGGCTCTGTGCTGACAGCTCAGAGCCTGGAGCCTGTTTCAGATTCTGTGTCTCCTTCTCTCTGTGACCCTCCCCCGTTCATGCTCTGTCTCTCTCTGTCTCAAAAATAAATAAATGTTAAAAAATAATTTAAAAAAAACCCCTAATATCCAAATTTTTATGTCCCAAAGTACAAAGCAACAACATTTATTGAAAAATAAAACTGACAAAAGTATCAGAAGAGTCTAATTAAATTTAATTAGAGATCTTAATATTTGAGATAGGATGGTTCACAGTATATTAAGGTGATGGTGGTTCCCGTAATAAAAATAAACCCCAACATTTCAGTGACCTAACACATTAGAAGTTTCTCACTGACTTAAGAGTAGTATGTGGATGTTCCTGGTTGGTGGGCAGCTTTCTTGCCTGTAATAATTCAGAAACCAAATTGCTTCCATTCTGTGTTTCTACCATTGTCATAGAATCCCAGAGACCTCTGCTCGCAGCCATCAGAAGAGAGAGGAAAGAGAGAGTGGAAAAAACCCCACCACCTCTCAGAGGCCCCAGCCTAGAAGTGACACAGTCCATATCAGCTCACATTCCATTGGAGAGAATATGAGCACGCCTACATGCAATTTCATCCCTGGTTTTACAGCCACCTCCCAGGAACAATTCCACACTATGCAAGAGGGAACAGGATTGTTTTTGATGGACCAGCTGGCCACCTCTGTCACAGACAGGCAAAGAACAAACAAAGCGAAACATAGAAAAGAAGGTGGCACTTGTCCACAAGACCATTGCAAGGCTGAAGGCCAGATGCAACTAGGAGACACATTACCTAACGTGGCCTAAAGTTCAAGTAGACTCATAAGAGCAGCTAAAGTTGTCAGAGGGAAGAAAGAAGCATTCATTCATAAATTCCTAGGAATCAATGAAGGCACAAAAGAAGAGGACTGACAAAGTCAGTGGCTAGGAGAGTAAAAACAGGGTCGCCTGGGTGGCTCAGTCGGTTAAGCGGCCGACTTCGGCTCAGGTCATGATCTCACAGTCCGTGAGTTCGAGCCCCGCGTCGGGCTTTGTGCTGACCTCTCAGAGCCTGGAGCCTGTTTCAGATTCTGTGTCCCCCTCTCGCTGACCCTCCCCTGTTCATGCTCTGTTTCTCCCTGTCTCAAAAATAAATAAAAATGTTAAAAAAAAAAAAAAAGCAACCCCCCCAACCCGCTTCGGCACCAAAAAACAAAACAAAACAAACAAAAAACCCAAAACCAAAAACAGGACAAGGTTTCAAGTTTGAGTTAGATTAGTTCTTTTCCCGGTCTCTCTCTCTTTTTTTTTTAAAGGAAGGTATGTTCCAGGGATCTCCCTTAAATGGTGGAACCTGGTGAGGGAAGCAGGGGCTAGTATAACTTTTTGAAGGAGCCTCACAGGGCTGGACAGCACTAGCACATGGAGATCCCTTCGTGATCAAGCAATAGAAAACACTTTCTTTTTAGTTAGTACAGAAATGTCATGAAAACAGTCATATACAGAAAATGCAAGAGTTCCTTTTGGAAATATAAAACAAAATTCTACATAACACATTTAGCACATTCTCAGGCTACAATGAAATAACATTAAAAATATACTGCAAGAGTGGAACTAAATAATAAACAGCAATGTAGAATTTTTAGGACTCTCTTAGGTTACTTTCCAAGTCAAGGAGGAAATGCAATACAAAATGACAGAATGTTTTTAAATGAAAATATAAATAAAGAATTTCATAATATATGGAATGCTGCCAATTTAGTACTTAAAGGAGAACTCGCCACTATAAATGACTGTATTAATATGTAAGATAGGGTGAGAGAAACATGATGGGCTGAAGTCCTTTAAAAGGGAATAAAGCAACCACCCAAAATATAAACTAGAAAAGCCAAATAAAAAATAAGCTAAATGGGAAAGATAAAAAAGAAATATCTGGTAAACAAGCTAATAGCAGTTTCTTTGAAAAATTAGCAGAATTTTTGGCCAAATGATTTACAAGAAAGAAAATAACACAACATAATAAATCAGTGATGAGAAAAGCAATTTAACAACAAATAGGAGAGAAATCCAAAACACTTGAAGTTACACGCTCCTCCTTCTCTGTTTCTATAGCATCCCGTGTATATCTCTATCAAAACATGTATTGCACTATACTTTAATTATACAGTTATTTGTCTGTCTCCTTGTATTAGCCAGGCTCCCAGCAGGAAACAGATGGCGTGCTCCAAAAGACTTTACTGGAGACTAATAAAGGAACTATTTGCAATAATGCCACAAAGTTAAGGGAACTAACAAGGGATGCTGAAGCCCTCTAGGGCTAGCAACAGCAACAAGTCATACCACCCTTGCCCTAAGGGGCAAGGAGCAGGAATGATACTAAGGGATGTGAAAATTAAAAAGGGGGAACCTCACTAAAATGGTGTCAAGAGATTGGCAGGGGCAGCGCTGTCTCCCTACCACTCATAGTCAATTGCAGACCCAACAGAAAGGGAAGGACTTTGCACATAGATACTACTTTACCATCCCAGCAGAAGGAAGGCTTCCTCCTCCCCGGCAACAGGTAGCCAATGAGAGACAGTCACAGCTCAGCCAATGAGAAGCTGCCATACTTAGACCTCCCAGTTTACTCCAATGGACTTCTTGTTTACAACCTCCCTCCCAACTGCCCCCCTTCCTCTATAAAAGATCCTTCCTGTACTTTGTTCTCTAGACTTGCCTTTGCCATAGCTTGCTTGTTCCAGGTTGCACTTCTGTGTTATTCCCAAATAAACCTATCTTTTGCAGGCAAAATAAGTGGCCATTTTATTTTTTTTAAGATTAACAGGGTCCATGGCAAGAACTGGAGCTATGACGGTGGGGTTGCCTGACAAGAGCTGTGGCAATAGATGGAAGAATGAAGCCGCCACCAAAATACGGCCTAGAAGGCAGGAAGCCAGGGGAATAAGCATGTCAAATTCCCATACCTCCCAAAGACGGAATCCTACCTGAAGCCAGAGGGGAGGAGAGCCTTGGTGGTTGAGTCTGTAGAGGTCAGACTCCCGGGGCACAGAGCAGGGCAGAGAATGGACTGGGGTGGGATTAAGGGGGCCACAGAGAGTAACTAGCACATTCTACAATTGAACTCTGGTCCAATTGTATCTTGCTCAATTTGTGCCACCAGAACCTAGGGCAATGATTCAAAAGTATTTGTTGAATGAGCTAATGATTGAATTGGGTGAGTTATTATCATTCTCAGCTACATGCTAATGAAAGTAATAACTGAGCAGCTATGAATGAGGACCTACACAGTATATACAATACCAACTATGACACAGGAAAATTAGCATGAATAGAATATTCATAGAGGAAGCGACAGAAAAAGGAATATTCAAATAATATAGTCATTATCCCTCAATAAAGTTGATATTTAAAAATAAATATAAATAAAATAAAATAATGTAAAACCAGGCACCTGTATCTGATTGATTCACTGGAGAATTTTTCCAAGAAACAATTCTTCTATTAAACAATCAGTAAATTAAAGAGCAAAAATAACAGGAAAAGGTATACTATCAAACTTGTTTTATGAGACAAATATGGTTTTCACTTAAATACTCAAAAACAACAATATCAAGAAAAATTACAGGTGAATTTTGTGGACATGGATCCTAAAATTCTGAACAATACCATAACACGCACACACACACACACACACACACACACACAAAACAACAACACAAAACTGCCGTGAGCTAGGTACAAACATTTTATAACCTTAGAAGTACTTTCAGGGGGGCCTGGGTGGCTCAGTTGGTTAAGCATCCCACTCCCGATTTTGGCTCAGGTCGCGATCTCACAGTTCGTGAGTTTGAGCCCCAAAGTGGGCTCTGTGCTGACAACACGGAGCCTGCCGGGGACTCTCTCTCTCCTTCTCTCTCTGTCCCTCCCCTGCTCTTTCTCTCTGTCTCTTTCAAAATAAATAAATAAAGCGTTCAACATAAAATTTAAAAAGCACTTTTAACATAAAATATTACATTAATGGATAAAGTATAACATTATATCCACTTGTGCCTTTAAAAAATATGTGTCAACTGCCTGGTCTGTATGAGGCACTCTTCTAGGTGCTGGAGATATAATAGTGAAGGGGATAGGCAACAAGCCCAACTCTCGTGGAGCCTCTATTCTCGTGGGAGAGGGAAACCAGTGAGACAAAAACTAACCAGAAGAGTTTCATATGGTGACAAGTGCTCTGATGAAAATAAGACAGGGTGACATGATAGAGTGTGGCCAGAGGTGAGTGGGCACATTAGATAAGGTTATGAAGGAAGGCATCTCTGGGGCTGCTTGAGCGGAGGTTTGATATTCAAAAGACGGTGAGGAGACATTTCTCAAAATTCCAAACTTTCTTTGGTTAAACAAAATGAAAAGAAATGGAAGATTTTCTTTTTTATTATCCTGAAGTAAATTGTTTATTCTACAGATGACGCTTGGTATGAAAAGATAGTTGAAGATTCCCTTAAATAATGGTTTTTTTTTTTTTTATTGAAGTGTAGTTGACATACAAAAGATTAGTTTTCTTAACAGGATCGTTATACACACCTAAAACCAAGAGCCAGAGGCACTGAAGACGCTCTATTAAAAACCATAAATATGACAAGGATGTCTCTCTCATCAGTCTTAATTAACTTTGTAATAAAATAAGATTGAAGAAGAAAACGAAATGAGTCATAAGTATGTGGAAGTAAGAAATAAAAATATCACTCCTCTCAAATGACAGGATTGTATCAAGAAGTCCCAGGCATCAACACAAAATTCATTAAAAATTAAATACATACATTCAGCAAAGTAGTATAATATAAGATAAGTGACAAAAGTCAGCTCCATTCCTAATAAGAATGGCACCAAGCTAGACAATATAATGAAAAAAGGAGATTCACAATGACAGCAACATATTAAATACTTAGTCGTTTGCTTGATTTGGGAGGAAAAAAACAGATATATTGAAAGAAAATGGTGAAATACCAATGGGAGAAGTAAAGGAAAACATGAGTAAATTATGCTATTTACCAAGAAGAAATAATACTTGAGGGACCAAATATTGTAAAGATAGCTATATTTGCATATAAATTTAATGCCATACAGATGAAAGCCACCGAGAGAAGTTTTATAGACTTTGAC
Source organism: Panthera onca (assembly GCF_046562875.1). Taxonomy (NCBI): domain Eukaryota; kingdom Metazoa; phylum Chordata; class Mammalia; order Carnivora; family Felidae; genus Panthera; species Panthera onca. The sequence continues at coordinate 19,401,432 of NC_138357.1, read as the reverse complement.
AAGTTGTTCGAAGAATTCTTCTGAAAGAGCGCAATTATTGTACACTCATTCTTTACGATTTTAAAACAAATTATCAACACGTATACTTGGATTTTAAATGTTCAAGGAAATATCAATATTCAGGAATATAACTGATTATTTAGTAACTCAACATATGGCAAACCAGAAAGAATAATAGAAAAAGTAATCACTACTTAATTAATGGATTTCAGTATCGATAAAAGTAACTTAGAGGGGCTTCTGGGTGGCTCAGTCGGTTAAGCAGCCGACTTCGCTCAGGTCACGATCTCGCGGTCCGTGAGTTCGAGCCCCGCGTTGGGCTCTGTGCTGACAGCTCAGAGCCTGGAGCCTGTTTCAGATTCTGTGTCTCCCTCTCTCTGACCCTCCCCTGTTCATGCTCTCTCTCTGTCTCAAAAATAAATAAAAACGTTAAAAAAAATTTAAAAAAAAAAGTAACTTAGATCTATAGCTTGAATTAGAGAGTAAAATAAATCCGAGGTGATTCAAAGACTTAAATATAATAAAATTAAGAAGCAAATGAGCTAACTTTTTTTACCCAGCTGCAAAAGAGGGAAAATGACTTATCAGATAAACAGAGGCTATCATCACATTTTAATAGATATTTTTGCAATGACTTAAAATAAAACATAGTCAATGATACTTCAATTTATTTTTTTTTATTTAAAAAAAATTTTTTTAAACGTTTATTTATTTTTGAGACAGAGAGAGACAGAGCATGAACGGGGGAGGGTCACAGAGAGAGAGAGACACACACAGAATCTGAAACAGGCTCCAGGCTCTGAGCTGTCAGCACAGAGCCCGACGCGGGGCTCAAACTCACGGACCGCGAGATCATGACCTGAGCCGAAGTCGGACGCTTAACCGACCGAGCCACCCAGGCGCCCCAATGATACTTCAATTTAAATAAAAAATTTGAGAGCCCCAAGACCGAAACACAAATATGAAAACATCATCAGTAAGATTATACTATTAAAATACATTCAGAATTAAGAAAAAAATATGAAATCGACACCCAGATACTACTAGATAAGTGGCCAAAGGAGATGGGTAGCTCACACATGAGAACTACTTTACCGCATAGATAAATGGACAGTCACCCTAGCAATGACAGAGTAGAAATAAAAACAGATGTGAAGTGCTATTGTACACCTTATAACTAGAGTAGTAAAGATTAAAATGATAAAACCTAATGTTTGTGAAGCTATGGTGAGCTGGGTAGAGGTACACATAGCTAGTGGAACTAGAAATTAATTTGGATTTTCAGAAAAAGCAGTCTACCAGTATTTGACATAGTTTTGATCTATTAATCTTGCTCTGGAGAATATACTTTATAAAAATAACTTGGCTTGGGGCACCTGGGTGGTTCAGTCGGTTAAGCATCCAACTCTTGATTTTGGCTCAGGTCATGATCTCTTTATGGGATCAAGCCCCACATCGGGCTCTGCTCTGGTAGAGTAGAGCTGCTTGGGATTCTTTCTTTCACACTCTCTCTCTGCCCCTTCCCTCCTTGCATTTGCCTGCATGCTCTCTCTCAAAATAAATAAACACTTTTTAAAAAGAAATAACTAGGGTTATTCTATATATATTGGGCAGTAATATGTATAAAGATGATGATTGTTATTTATAATTTTGAAGAGGTGAAAACAACTCAAAAGATCCCCCCACATAGGGAAATAGCTAAGCGAAGTGTAATACAGCACCATGATGAACAGAATTTTTGCTATGCAAAATGACAAGTAGATGGGTGACTCTGGAAACATTCACCAAGCTGTACTTATATAATGTACATTTTTCTATGTATTATATTTGCTACACTTTGATAAAATTTTATTTTAAAATTGACAAACATATAAACTAGGTTAATATAACACATGGGAATATATATATGAGATGATGTTAAGTGAAAAAGCATGGCACATGCTGCTGGGCACTCACTGATTATAAATGTACAAATAAATATATGTGTAACACTTACAAGGACTGGAAGTGAATTGGGGTGGTAAGACATTTATATTGGTTTCCTTTTTAAAATAACAGCTTTATTGAGGAATAATTCGCATACTGTAAAGTTTACCCTTTTAAAGTCTACAATTCAGTGGCTTTTAGTTCACTCACAAGGTTGTAAAACCACAGCTACCATCTAATTTTAGAACTTCATCCCCTAGAAAAAAAACCTTGGAGTGCCTGGGTGGCTCAGTCATTAAGCGTCTAACTCTTGGTTTCAGCTCATGTCGTGATCTCATAGTTTGCGGGTTCAAGCTCCACATCGGGGCTCTGTGATAACAGAGCAGAGCCTGCTTGGGCTTTTCTCTCTCTCCTTCTCTCTCTGTCCCTCCCTCGCTCACTTGCATGCTTTCTCTCTCCTGTCTCTGAAAGAAAGAAAGAAAGAAAAAGAAAGAAAGAAAGAACAAAAGAAAGAAAGAAACCCATCCCCATTAGGCAGTGAGTCCTCAACTTCTAATCTACTTTCTGCATTTGTAGATTTGCCTATTCTGGATATTTCATATAAATGGAATAATACATTATATGATCTTTTTTTAAGATTTTATTTTATTTTTGGCCAGATGGCTTTCAACAGGAATTCTACCGAAGATTTAAGGAAGAGTTAACACCTATTCTCTTGAAGCTGTTCCAAAAACTAGAAACAGAAGGAAAACTTCCAAACTCTTTCTATGAAGCCAGCATTACCTTGATTCCAAAATGAGACAAAGACCCCACGAAAAAGGAGAACTATAGACCAATTTCCCTGATGAACATGGACACAATAATCCTCAACAAGATATTAGCCAACCGGATCCAACAATACATTAAAACAATTATTCACCACGACCAAGTGGGATTCATACCTGGGATGCAGGGCTGGTTCAATATCTACAAAACAATCAGTGTGATTCATCACATCAATAAAAGAAAGGACCAGAACCACACGATCCTCTCAATAGATGCAGATAAAGCATTTGACAAAATACAGCATCCTTTCTTGATAAAAAGCCTCAAGAAAGTAGGGATAGAAGGATCATACCTCAAGATCATAAGCCATATGTGAAAGATCCAACGCTAATCTCATCCTCAATGGGGAAAAACTGAGAGCTTTCCCCCTAAGGTCAGGAATAAGACAGGCATGTCCACTCTCGCCACTGTTATTCAACATAGTATTGGAAGCCTTAGCCTCAGCAATCAGACAACACAAAGAAGTAAAAGGCATCCAAATTGGCCAGGAGGAGGTCAAATTTTCACTCTTCACAAATGACATGATACTCTATATGGAAAACCCAAAAGATTCCACCAAAAACTGCTAGGACTGATCCATGAATTCAGCAAAGCTGCAGGATATAAAATCAATGCACAGAAATTGGTTGCATTCTTATACACCAATAATGAAGCAACAGAAAAAGAAATCAAGGAGTTGATCCCATTTACAATTGCACCAAAAATCATAAAACACCTAGGAATAAATCTAACCAAAGAGGTGAAAAATCTATATGCTGAAAACCATAGAAAGCTTATGAAAGAAATTGAAGAAGACACAGAAAAATGGAAAAATATTCTATGCTCCCGGTTAAGAAGACCAAATATTGTTAAAATGTCTATACTACCCAAAGCAATCTACATGTTCAATGCAATCCCTATCAAAATAACACCAGCATTCTTCACAGAGCTAGAACAAAGAATCCTAAAATTTGTACAGAACCAGAAAAGACCCCAAATAGCCAAAGCGATCTTGAAAAAGAAAACCAAAACAGGAGGCATCACAATCCCAGACTTCAAACTATACTACAAAGCTGTAATCATCAAGACAGTATGGTACTGGCACAAGAACAGACACAAAGATCCATGGAACAGAATAGAGAACCCAGAAATGGACCCACAAACGTATGGCCAACTCAACTTTGACAAAGCAGGAAAGAATATCCAATGGAATAGAGACAGTCTCTTCAGCAAGTGGTGCTGGGAAAACTGGACAGTGACATGCAGAAGAATGAACCTGGACCACTTTCTCACACCATACACAGAAATAAATTCAAAATGGATGAAAGACCTAAACGTAAGACAGGAAGCCATCAAAATCCTCAAGGAGAAAGCAGGCAAAAACCTCTTTGACCTTGGCCGCAGCAACTTCTTATTCAACACGTCTCCGGAGGCAAGGGAAATAAAAGCAAAAATGAACTGTTGAAACCTCATCAAAATAAAAAGCTTCTGCACAGCGAAGGAAACAATCAGCAAAACTAAAAGGTAACCGACAGAATGGGAGAAGATTTGCAAACGACAAATCAGATAAAGTGTTAGTATCTAAAATCTATAAAGAACTTATCAAACTCAACGCCCAAAAAACAAATAATCCAGTGAAGAAATGGGCAAAGACATAAATAGACACTTCTCCAAAGAAGACATCCAAATGGCCAACCGACACATGAAAAAATGCTCCACATCACTCATCATCAGGGAAATACAAATCAAAACCACAATGAGATATCGCCTCACACCTGTAAGAATGGCTAACATTCACAACTCAGGCAACAACAGATGTTGGCGAAGGTGCGGGGAAAGAGGAGCTCTTTTGCACTGCTGGTGGGAATGCAAACTGGTGCAGCCACTCTGGAAAACAGTATGGAGGTTTCTCAAAAAATTAAAAATAGAACTACCCTACGACCCAGCCATTGCACTACTAGGCATTTATCCAAGGGGTACAGGTGTGCTGTTTCGAAGGGACACATGCACCCCCATGTTTATAGCAGCACTATCAACAATAGCCAAAGTATGGAAAAAGCCCAAATGTCCATCGATGAATGAATGGATAAAGAAGATGTGGTTTATATATACAATGGACTATTACTCGGCAATCAAAAAGAATGAAATCTTGCCATTTGCAACTTCGTGGATGGGACTAGAGGGTATTATGCTAAGCGAAACTAGTCAGAGAAAGAAAAATATCATATGACTTCATTCATATGAGGACTTTAAGACACCAAGCAGATGAAGGGAAGGGAAGCAAAAATAATATAAAAACAGGGAGAGGGACAAAACAGAAGAGACTCATAAGTATGGAGAACAAACTGAGGGTTACTGGAGGGGTGGTGAGAGGGGGGTGGGCTAAATGGGTGAGGGGCACGAAGGAATCTATTCCTGAAATCATTGTTGCACTAGATGCTAACTAACTTGGATGTAAACTAAAAAAAATAAATTAAATTTAAAAAGATTTTATTTCATTCTTGAAAGAGGGAGAGTGTGAGCAAGGGAGGGTAGAGGGAGAGGGAGAGAGACAGAATCCCAAGTAGGCTTCACAGCCAGTGCAGAGCCAGAGGCAGGTCTGATCCCACGACCGTGATCCCGGGACTGTGATCCCACAACCCGTGAGATCACAGCCTGAGCCAAAATCAAGGGTCAGTCACTCAACCTACTGAGCCACCCAGGTGCCCCACGTGATCTTTTTTTTTTTTTTTTTTTAAGTCTAGTGAAGTGAAGCAGTGGAGTGGAGAAAGAACAAAGAAATCTGTAACTGACTGTGGTCAATGAATTGTAGGCACCACTGCACTCGGGCCAGCCTACATTGATCTTTTTGGACATGCTTCTTTACCTTACCATAATGTTTGCAAGGTTCTTCCAGGCTGTAACAGGTATTAATACTTCATTTCTTTTCATGGTTTAATAATATTCCATTATGAGGATATACCACATTTTGTTTATCCATTTACCAGTTGATGGACAATTGGGTTGTTTCCACTTTTTTTGTCGTTTAATTTGTATATATATCTTTACATTTTTCTCAATTTAATTGTTATAGTTGGCAATTAAACATTGTATATATTTAAGATGTGCAACGTATCTCACATAAATACACTGTGAACTATTCATTATAATGGAACTAATTAACACACCCATCCCATCTCATAGTTATTACTTTGTTGTGTGTGGTAAGAACACTCAAGATGTACCCCCTTAGCAATTTGCAAATACACAGTACATAATTCTTATCTATAGTCACATTGTTGTACATTAGATCTCCAGAACACATTCATTTTGCATAACTGAAACTTTGCACCCCTTAACCAACACCTCTCCAATTTCTTTTCCCCCCACCCCCTGGTACTCTTTGTACTCTTTGTTTCTATGAATTTGATATTTTTAGATTTCACATATAAGTAAGATCATCCAGTATTTGTTTTTCTGCATCTGGCTTATTTCACTTAGCATAATGTCCTCCAGGTTCATCCATATTGCCACAAATGACAAGATTTTCCTTGTGTAAGACTGAATAATATTCCACTGTATATATATATTTTTTCTTTATCCATTCATCTGTTAATGGATATTTAGATTGCTTCCATATCTTGGCTGCTGTGACTAGTGCTGCTGAACACGGGAGTATGGATAACTCTTTGAGATACTGATTTCATTTCCTTTAGAAATATTCCCAGAGGTGGGATTGCTGGATCATAAGGCAGTTCTGTTTTTAATTTTTTGAGGAAACTCCGCAATATTTTCTGTAATGGCTATGTGAATTTACATTCCCACAACAGTGCACAAGGGTTTCTTTTTCTCCACATCATCACCAACACCTGTTATCTTTCATCTTTCTGATCCTAGTAATTCTAATGGGTATGAAGTGATACCTCATTCTGGTTTTGATTTGTGTTTCCCTGATGATTAGTGAGGTTGAGCACCCTTTCACATATCTGTGAGCCATATGTATATCTCCTTTTGAGAAATGTCTGTTCAGGTCCTTGGCCATTTTTTAATTGGGTTATTTGGTGTTTCGCTATTGAGTTACATGAGTTCCTTATATTTTGTGGATCATTTCCACTTTATAGCTATTTTAAATAATGTCTCCATAAACATCCACCTATGAGTTTTTGTGTTAATGTTTTCACTTGTCTTGGGTACATACCTAGGGATAGAATTGCTGAGTCACATGATCTCTGTTTAATTGTTTGGGGAACTCATAGCCTATTTTTCAAAATGGCTGCACCATTTTACATTCCCACCAGCAATGTAGGGGGGTCCAATTTCTCCACATTTTTGCCAACATTTATTGTTGTTGTTGTTGTTGTTGTTGTTGTTGTTATCCTAGTAGGTATGAAGTGGTGTCTCATTGTGGTTTTGAGTTGCATTTCCCTAATGGTTAATGGTGTTGAGCATCTTCCCAAGTGCCTGTTGGTTATATGCGGGTCTTCATTGGGAAAAATGTCTATTCAGATCCTTTGCTCATGTATTAATTGGGTGGGTTGTCTTTTTATTTTTGCATTATAAGAGTTCTTTATATACTTTCGATGTTCAATCCTTAAAGGGACTTAACAATATTTTCTCCCATTCTGTGAGTTGTTATCTCACTTCCTTGATGGTGTCCTTTGCAGCATACAAGTTTTTTTTAATGTTTATTTTTGAGAGAGAGGGGGGTGGGGGGAGGGGCAGAGAGAGACAGAGACAGAATCTGAAGCAGGCTCCAGGCTCTGAGCTGTCAGCACAGAGACAGACGCCAGGCTCGAACTCACGAGCCTAGCCGTGAGATCATGACCTGAACAGAAGTTGGACGCTTAACTGACTGAGCCACCCAGGCGCCCCTGAAGCACACAAGTTTTTAATTTCGATGAAGTCCAATTTATCTACATTCGTTTCTTTTGATGCAGTTAAGTTCCAATTAAATGAATATGGGCTCTGCAAAACATCTAGAAAGGAATGGCTACTGGTGGGAACGGGGAACAGCAGACTAGACACTGCAGCCTGCATATTGCATGAGATGTTGTTTAGTTCTGGCCTAAGCCTGAGCTTCAAATGATCTTTTGCTCTCAAGATGGATCCTTGTGACTATTGCATCCATTTATTCAACAACTATGCCCTAGACACTACTATGAGTCAAGCATTTGCTAGGAGCTTGGGCTACAAAAATGAAAGTAAACAGTCCCTGCCCTCAAGGAGCTGACAAAGTAGGAGGGCAGTAAGTTGTGTAACTTCAGAATTGCAACACTAGGTATCATGATGAGAACCATGTAAGGAGTTTATGGAAGAGTTCAGATTATGGAGAGATCACACGTGGTTGGGAGTTTTCATAAATGTTACTTGGGCTGCAGGTATTTTAAACCACGGGGGAAAAACAACCACCACTAAATCAAGGAAACCATAGTCACTGAGCAAATAACAGTTAAAGGAAGGCTTAAATACGGCGCTGGGGGGTGGGTTTCCTAGATGCTCTATGTTCAAACAATGTAGGGTGTTTTGTTTTGGTCTTGTTTTTCCCCACCTGCAACAGTCTTCATTCTGATCTGTACATCTGAATTTGTGCCACTAAGTATATACCATTACACTCACTGCTGATGAAAGGCAGCCAAGTTTTTGAAATTTTTTTTCATTATATAGTTAAATTTACCACTGGTACCATCTGAATTCGTGTGTATAAAAGCTCTCCTCAGACGAGAACTAATGAATCTCTGCAGCTCGAGTATTCACTCAACAAACAACTACTGGGCTCTTACTATATCAAGCACTGGGGGAAGAGATAGGGCAGGGAAATAACCGTAAATGAGGCTGGCAGGCTTTCTGCCCCCTGAGACCTCCCAGTCTAGTGGAGGAGACAGAGACACAAATGCACAATTGTCATAAAGTATAAGGGAAATGCGGGGTGTGTGTCTGTGTGAGCGTCTAGAAGAAGCATTTAGCCTGGACTTGGGGTTGGTTTAGGACACTGGAGAATGGGATGTCCAAGCTGGGACCCGAAAAATGAATAGGAGTTATTCAGTTAAGGACAGGAGCTGGCAGGAAGAACTTTAGGCAGAAAGAAAAGTATGGATAAAAGAGAGACTATAAAGTCTTTGAGGAATGGAAAGATTAGGCAACCTGGGGTAGGGAAGGTGTGGTTGGGGAGCGAGACAAAGCTGGAATAGAAACAGATCACGAAGGCCTGGCAATGGGGTGTGTAACATGACTAATCTTCTATTTTAGATTCCATGGCAGCTGTGAGGAGCATGCACAAGAAGGGAGCAAGACAGGAGGCTGCGAAACCTTTTGAAATTGAGTTTCTATGGAATTCGAAGCAAGATGACAATACCTTTTGTTTTTTAGGTAAGCTTCATGCCCCACGCGGGGTTCCAACTCACGACCTCAAGATCAAGAATTGCATGCTGTACTGACTGAGCCAGCCAGGTGTCCCAAGATAACAGTACCTTAGAGAGGGCAGGGAAGGAAATACAGAGATGGGTAGCTTTGAGAGGTTATTTATGAGGTGGAATCAACAGGACAGGGTGATTAATTGGATACGGCGGGTGAGAAAGTATACTAGACTTCTCCAGAGAAACAGAACCAATAGTACACATACAGACATTTAAGAGGAGATTCGCCATAGGGATTAGCTGCTGTGACTCTGGAGGGGCCACGTGGAAGCTCTCGAAGCAGGAAATCTGGTGGTGTAATTCAGTCCGAGTCCCTACCAGGAGCTCCAATGCACGAGGGCAGGAGGGGATAGATGTCCCAGCTCAAGAAGTGAGAGAGAGAGACTTTGCTCTTCATCTGCCTTTTTGTCCCACTGGGGCCCTCAGTGGAGTAGGTAGTTACTGGCCACATTGTTCAGGGCAGATCTTCTACTCAGTCTACTGATTCAATTGCTAATCTCTTCCAGAAACACCCTGACAGACACATCCAGAAATAAAGTTTTACTAGCTCTCTGGGGGCATCCCTTAGCCCAGTCAAGCTGACACATAAAATTAACCACTTAGGGGGGCACCTGGGTGGCTCAGTTGGTTAAGCGGCCGACTTCGGCTCAGGTCATGATCTCGTGGTCCATGAGTTGGAGCCCCGCGTCGGGCTCTGTGCTGACAGCTCAGAGCCTGGAGCCTGTTTCGGATTCTGTGTCTCCCTCTCTCTCTGACCCTCCCCTGTTCATGCTCTGTCTCTGTCTCAAAAATAAATAAACGTTAAAAAAATTTTTTTAATTAAAAAAAAAATTAACCACTTAGGGCTGGGGGTGCGGAGGTGGGTGGGGGTTGAGGAGTGGGGAGTCTAGTTCAATGCCCACAAGGAGGCCTCCAGGGAACACTGGTCAAAGTGCTGGGGGCGGCACAAAGATTCTTATGACCTTGTCCCTGTCCTCAAGAAGCTGTCTATCAGAGCGCTTAGGTGGCTCAGTCAGTTAAGCATCTGACTTTTGATTTAGGTCATGATGATCTCACGGTTCCTGACCTCCAAGCCCCCTGCCGGCTCTTCGCTGACATCGCAGAGCCTGCTTGGGATTCTCACTCTCTCCTTCCGTCTGCCCCTCCCCCCTCTGCCTGCCCCTCCCCCGCTTGTGCGGGCGAAGTCGTCTATATATCAGGCAGAACTGCTCTATAAGGCGTCTTTGTGTAAATTAGAAAAGGTGCCTGGCTTCAGCCCCCATTTGTGCTCTCAGCCAGGCACCTTTATTCGGGGCACTACCCCAACAACTGCCTAGTAGCCCTGCTATCGGGGAAGCGCACGAACCACTGGAGTTCACCACCGGAGCCCGACAGGGCACGCAGAGTACAGAAGGAGCTCAGAAGAGAGGGAAGGAACCGGAAGCGGAGGTGAACTTGAACCTGGCTCTGCCAGCTGGGTGGGATTTTTCACAGGTGGAGATGGGGATGGGTGTACGGGAGTAATTGGAACACCCTAGGTGGAAGAGGGAATGAGAGCCAAAGGGTGGAGGCAAGAGAAACTGAAGCAGTTTGAAGGGATAAGGGTAGCTCCTCTGGCAGCAGCATAGACTACAGAAGTGGCTCTTTCCAGCTGCTCTTCAAAGCAGAAGTCGTGGGGGCAGAAAAGTTTTCCCTTCTGCCCTTCCAGAATCTTTGGCTGGTGTAAGAATTAAATTGGTACGAGACAGGTTGACAGGAGAAAAACAAAAGCTTAATAACGTGTATGTCGCCTGTGTACAAGGCAGAGACCCAGGAGATCTGAGTAAGTCTCCAAAATGGCTGAAGCCATTACCTGAACTAACACCTTCAGCTAAAGCCAAAAGAAGGTGTCGGGGTTGGGAGCCAGCTTTGGGAGGCAACTGGGAAAGGTACAGTAGACAAAGGCTGTTACGCAGAATTAAGTCACTTTCCTCCGAGGATAAGAGTTTCTAGAGATTTAGAGCCATCCCCCTCTTCCTGGTACAGCCAGGGAGACACTCGTACAAATAGAGATTTCTCTTATAAATGTAAATGTCCCATACAAACGGGTAACTTCGGCTGTGTTTTCTGAACTTCAACTGTGTCTGTTTCTTAAAAACAACCAGCTGAAAACAGTCAATATACCAAGAGGCATATTTTGGAGTGGTATATTTTGCTCCCCTTCAAACTCTTCTTAAAGCATGAGAACAGTTGGCTGGATGATCCCTATGCACAGACACACAAACACACACATACCTACATGCACACGTACTGAAATCCCCGTAGTAATTCTCCATTTTCTTCTTTGTAGGGGAGGAAACAGTCCTCTTTTTTCTTTCTAGGTTCTTTGGCTGGCTCAATAATTAAATTGCCGTAAAACAGATGAAAGGAAAACAATTTAATTATGTACACACAGGAACCCCACAAAGACGCGAGAGTCTCCCCAGCAGTTATGCGATGGTTTATGCACCACCTTGAGCTAAGGAGAAGGGAGCAGGGACCTGATTTCAAAGGGAAGGAAGATAATTCACAGGAAGATGGAACAGCAGCAAATGTCTCGTAAACAAATGTTTGCCATGCGAAGCAGAGAACTCTTCCTTAATGTAAAAAAAAAAGAAAAGTTATCTTTGATAGTAGCTCTCTTCTTGGTACAGGCTTCCTACCTATAAGGGGGGAGTGTAAAAGCTCTTCTTGAGTCTGCTTGACCTTAATCCACATGCCAAAGTGGCAAATTCTGGGGCAGCACGTATCGAACTCTATCTCCTTCTATTTTTTCCCTCTCAGTTTTTTCCCTCTCTGTTTTTTCCAGGAGAGTGCTTCTAGAAAATAACAAAAGGTTCACTTTGGCTGTTAGCCATCTAGCAATCCTTTAGGAAAGAGCAGTGTAGGATACAACTCTAAAGATCCCAGACATAGCCTTGACTGCCGGGCTGGGAAGTTGTGAACTTGGTAGGCAGTGGGGAGCCACTGGACTCCAGCGAGTAGAGAAATGCTACTCTCAGCTTGGTGTTTCAGGACAATTAATCTGCTGATGTTGTTTACAATGGTTCGAAGCGGCAACCTGGGCAGAAGACGGGGAGACCAAAATGTTTTCTTAAATTATTTAAGAACTTAATGTATTTCCACCAAAAAATCTAAGTTAGCTTTTAACGTGGAGGAAAAGTGACTGCCATACAGACCCGAGTCAGACCAAGGAAGTTACTTGTACTTCCTGTAGTATAGATGTGTTTGTTGATTAACATAAATGAGTCCGAGAGACTACCTGTCTTTCCAGTGATTTATTTTCTTTTGAAGAGACAACCAAAATAATTTTACTTTCCTCACCCATTATTTCTGGAACATCTACTATGTGCCAGTTGCTTTACGTACAGTGTCACATTAAATCCTCACAAAGTCTTCTCTTATTTTTCAGATGAAAACTAGGGCTCAGAGGATGCTCAGGTCCTTCCTCAACATCCCGCAGCTAATAAAGAGCAGAGCTGGGATTCAAACCCCAAACTATCTCACCCCAACGTCTGTGTTTGTCTTACTACAGCACCACAGCCACCCAGCCCAATTAATCAAAGGAGAGAGGAAAATTAAAAGTAATCAAGTCGAAGGGGACAGAATTTGCCACCCCAATTTATGTCCCTTTAGTGTAAGCATTATTTTGAGCTGATTATTTTTAAGGAACAACAGGCTCTGAAAACCAAATAGAAGTTACCCTTCTATAAGATACATTTACATTTATAACGGAAATCTCCATTTGTAAGGGTGTCCTTCTGGCTGTACCAGGAAGAGGAAGACGACCCTAAATCTCTAGAAACTGTCGTCGATGGAGAAGTCATGAACTTCAATCTGTGTAACAACCTCACCCTTGTTTTCTGTACTTTTCGCGGTCACCTCCCATAGCTGACTTCCCACCCCAGCATCTTCTTTTGTCTTTAGCTGGAGATATAATTTAAGGTGATGGCTTTAGCCATTTCAGAGAATTACTCCAATTTCCTGGGTCTCTCCCACGTGTACAGGACATATATATGTTATTAAAACTTTTTTCTCCTGTCAATCTGTCTTTTATTACAGGGGGGTCTCAGCCAACAACCTAGAAAAGTAGAGGGAAAATTATTTTTCCTGCCCCATAGGATGAAGCAGTTTATGTTGTTATGCTCAAAGCAGAAATTGATCTGCATGTCGCCATTGTATTTTTTTTTCTTTTCTGAACATAGCAGAAAAATGGTTTCTGCAACAGCTTAAAATCCCATGGTGCAAGGTACTGCGGCATCATTAGATCCACTCCTCTTGGACCAAACACAAAGCACCAACCTCGTGAGTGATTCCAACAGCAATGGAGATCACCAAGTGGGTTTAAAGATGTGAAGCATTTATTTAAGGAAGAATATACCAGATAGATACACAGATATTGTAGGGGTTCGGGGCAGACCCCTCCCCTGAACGCACCACTGTGCCTTGTGGATTATGTGGGGCGACCAGATCGATCAGGTGGAGGCCAGCAGCAAAAGAATTCACCTAAGGCAGAACAAAGGAGATAGAAGCTTATTGAATACACTGCAAGGGAGCAGCAGGGGGGACAGCAGAGGAGAATCTGTCTGCCCGGAGGCAGGGGTGGGGGGTGGGGGTATTGTTAAGTGGGGGGAGTCACTGGGTGTGAGAACATACGGAATTTCCTTTTTTGGTACCTATGCCTGGTTGTGGGTAGCCCATTGGTCAGCTAGAGCCAATGGATGTTTTGAGGTTGCTCGGCTAAGGAGCCTGTCTGTACTCAGCCCCTTGGCCACTGTGGGCCATTCTACCTTAGGTTTCCATTGCTCAAGACTGTTGCCTAAAAGAGGCCTCTACAGATTATTTTGAGCTAAAGGCAAATCGAGAGCCTGCCGGCCCAGAGAAACTTTTGCCCTCCCTTAACCACACAGAAGAATCTAAATTGAGGATCTTTGCCAGAATAAGTGTTCTTAACAGAGATACATTTTATCTGAGTGACCCATCTGTATGGCAGGCAAACATCTAATTACCAACATCTGCTCTTCTTATGGGCCTGTGAAGTGCATTGCTTCCCTCTGAAGTCCCAGACCCCTGCCCCTTCTCGTTAGTTCAGGATCACACATATACCTCATTTTGCCTGTCTTTGGAATTTCCATGACTGTGTGGATTCCCCATACGTCTGCCTCTTAAATTTGATTTTGTTGTTAATCTGTCTCATGTAAATTTGTTTCTTAGTCCAGCTAGAAGGACCTTTGAGGGGACAGGAATTCTTGCTCCGTGACAATATATAGTTTCTTCTCTGTGTGTGTGTGTGTGTGTGCGTGTGTGTGTGTTTATGTACTTTTCCTTTGCCCAGTAATCAAATCAACATTAGAACCCCTCTGTGCCTATCTATGCATCCACTTTTCCTTCCCATTCTCCAGATAAATCAGTTTGGTATTTCTACCACAGCTCATGGGCTAAAATAATTTGAAGAGTCTTTTGGGAGGATGAGGACAGGGGGAGAGACTTGAGAGTGCAAATAATAAAGAACACTCGAAACTTTCATTTCACTACCACACTTCCAAATTGGCTTTGATATCCTTCATTACTGCAGCAGAAGGAAAATGTGTCAGTCTTGAGAGTTCCCAATCAGTTGTCTCAATCTTAGAAACAATTTAAGCAAAGATTAGATGTGATGAAGTGCAAGTCTTTCCTAGGCCTTATCCTCTCTCCCTAAATAATGAACATAATTTTTTAAATGACAAACCAATATAATAATGGTAATCTAAGTAACAGTCTGCGGTCTTTTTCTTTTCAGAGCTGCTATAGCCCTTATAGAGAATCAGGTCCACCTATCTGAAAACTTACCATTTCCAGCATAGCATTGCTATTATTTAAAATGGTAACACCTCTTGGGGCTCCTGGGTGGCTCAGTCGGTTCAGTATCTGACTCTTGATTTTCGTTCAGGTTATGATCCCAGGGTCATGGGATCAAGCCCCGAGCCTGCTGAGCCTGGAGCCTGCTTAAGATTCTGTCACTTTCTCCCTCTGCCCCTCCCCCCCATCTCTCTCTAAAATAAAAAATATCTATGCCTAGAATAATAATAATAACACCCCTTTAGTTATATCTACTGTTTCTCAGTTCACAAAGCACATAAATTCCTAACACTTTGTGAGGTTTTAAATTCTTCTTCTTCCCATTTTAGGGTTGAGGAAGGAGAGGCTAAGAAAGATTAACTGACATACCAAAGATCACATAGCTAGTAAGCAGAACTGGTACTCAAGGCACAGTTTTCCAGGGGCACCCGGCTGGCTCAGTTGGTAGAGCATGGATGGGACTCTTGATTTTAGGGTCCTGAGTTCGAGACCCACGCTGGGCCTAGAGATTACTTAAGAAAAAAAAAAAAAGGCCTGTTTTTCTGGTTCGAAACTGAGTGCCTATGCCCTCAAAGCCCCAGATGCCTAGGAACATCTGCCTGCCCCATTCCTGCCCCCAACTACAATGCCTGTAATCCCCTGAGGGGCATCTCATGCTTCCTGGTATTTGCAAAAAGCACTGCACAGTCATCAAAGTCATTCCACTGTTAAAAATAAAAATATTTTGGGGGTGCCTGGGTGGCTCAGTCAGTTGGGCGTCCGACTTCAGCTCCAGTCATGATCTCACAGTTTGTGGGTTCGAGCCCCACGTCAGGCTCTGTGGTGATGGCTCAGAGCCTGGAGCCTGCTTCAGATTCTGTGTCTCCCTCTCACTGCCCCTCCCCTGCTCGTGCTCTGTCTCTCTCTGTCTCTCAAAAGTGAATGAACATGAAAAAAAAATGTTTTAATACAAATTAATTAAAATATTTTTAATTTTCTGTATATTACAATGTTTTGACATTTTAGAAAACGTTTCTGGCTGGAGAGAGACTGCCCCCTCCTAGAGTAGCCAGTTCTTAGAAATAGCAAAGGACCTAGCCAGGAGTATGCCTTCTGTATGCAAACTGACCAATCCAAAGCCACATCTCCTCTGTCAGGCCCCTACACCCCAGGAGACAATATTTTTCTGTCTTACTCATCCCAGGGCCAGGTGCCAGACAACCATGACCCCACCCCTATAGCCCAAAGCCCACAGACATCATTCAAATGACCTGTAACTTTTCACCCTGCCCCACCTTGTCTTTCCTGCAGAACCCCCAATAAAGGCCATGGCCTACACCTTCCCCCTGCTCCTGTCTTCTGCCTCCTGACCACTTGGTGTCTCCCTTGTGGCCCTTTGGGAGGAATATGTCTATTATCTCTAGCACCTGTAAGTATGGTAAATTTTGTTTTCCTGAGCCTCTCTCCTGCCTCCTCTTGTGGCTACAGCCAACTACCCATCTCCTTACCATTTCCAGCATAGAAAAGAACACAGAATACCCACAAATATTTCTTAAGCAACTGCTGTGTCCCAAACCATGTGCTGGGGACTGGGGCTACAATGGTGAACAAGTCACATATAGCTCCTGTACTCAAGTAATGTGTAATGTAATAGAGAAAAAGGCAAGCAAAAAACCTATTACTTAGCACGGTATCTTATACATGCTAATAATAGCAATTACCATTTTTTAAGAAGATTTTATTGATTGATTGATTGGTTGATGTTTATTGATTTCTGAGAAACAGAGTGCAAGCAGGGGAGGGGCAGAGAGAGGGGGAGACGCAGAATCCTAAGCAGGCTCCAGGCTCTGAGCCGTCAGCATGGGGCTCAAACCCACAAACTGTGAGATCATGACCTGAGCCGAAGTCAGATGCCCAACTGACTGAGCCACCCAGGTGCCCCTTACAGATTTTATTTTTAAGTAATCTCTACGCCCAATGTGGCGCTCAAGCTCACAACCCTGAGATCAAAAGTCACACGCTCCACTGACTGAGCCAGCCAGGCACCCCAGCACTTACCATTTGTTAAGCTATTACTGTCAGATACTAGACTAAGCATTATGTATTGCGTCAGTTAATACTGAAAACAAACCTATTAGGTGAGATCTATTATTGTTCCCATTTTACAGATGAGAAGACCGAGGCATGGAAAGGTAAAGTAACTTGCCCAAGGTGCCAGGATTTGAGGCTTGGTCTGTGTGACCCTTGCCCTCTGGTCATGCCAAGTCTAATAGCTGACCTTTTTTGTTGGTGAGAAATAAACCCTGTGTTGCTTATCTCAGGCTTGAGAGAGTCCCATGGTAAACGGGATTGTGCGACCAAAGCCTTACCCCATATTGCACCAAGGAGACAGCATTATTGAGGCTGTATTTGTCGTTACATCATCCCAACAACCTCAGAAAAATAAACACCTCCTTCTGTCTTCCACGTTTGCCTGTCAACAGCAACCCATCATCGACATTAAGACTTGGATTTAGATTAATGTCATCACATAAATTAAAAAGAAATACACTCAGAATCTGACTTTGGCCCCAGGAGAAAGACACTTTGAAAATGGAATGACTGTCACTCCTGAGTTCTCTTGTTCCAAATCCACAGCCTCATAAACACCAGCCAATATTTGACAGCAATGTGATTTCTGTGGCACATCACAATGAAATCGAGACCACTGAAACATGTGCAAAGAAAACAGTTCTCAGCTTACTTTCGTTACCCAGAGGCCAATTCTGAGTTGGCTAAGACAAAATGGACCACACAATATTTTCCATATTCGCTCCGTTTTAAAATGAATCTCACATTTTCCAGTGAAAATGGCAATTTGGAAGAAGTAAAAGTCATATTAAAGCCAGGGGAAAAGGCTAGATGTCTCTTTTACAATTTCCACTTATTTTCTAGTAAGAGATAAAATAATACTAAACAAAAATTGGAAACAAGAAATAAACTCTTACCCCTGATGCCACAGCCTGGATGCCCCTCTTTGTGTGTGTGCATAGGTCCCTTGTAACCCTGTCTGTATGTAATCATGTTCTCCATAATTGCATTTGCAGCAAACTTACAATGTGGTATTTTGCTTTTATCACTTGACATCATATAATACGTGTTTTGGGTATTGCTGCTTAGTCTTTTTTCTTTTTAATCATCATTTAAAGTTTTTCCATTGGTTGCATTAATATTCTATAGAGTAGTGGGACCTTAATTGATTTAACCATTCCCCTGTTGTTAAACCTGCAGGTTGTTTCCAATTGTCCAGTATTCTAAATAATAGACAAATGAACACCCTCGTGCATGTAGGGATTTTTCTCTGCACTTTTGGATCTTTCCTTGAGATAAATTCCCTGAAGTGGAGTTGCTGGGTCAAGTATGTGAAAAAACGTCAAAGCTATAGAAACAAGTGGATCGTTGTTGGGCATATCTCTTGCTCATCCTTCAAAGTCCAGCTCAGTTTCCCTCCTTCAACTCCTACCTGTAGTCTACACTTAGTGAATTACTCCCTCACTTGTGCAAGAAGTGTACCTTTTCTAGACCTCGGTCACAGCATTCACCGTGCAACGTTAGTCAACTTATTTAACTTCCCTGAGCCTCAGCCTCCTTGTCTGTAAAGTAGGGATAATTGCACCTAACTGACAGGGCTATTGCAAGGGTGAAATGAAATAATGTATATAAAGCCCTTAGCACTGACATAGTGCTAACAAAATGAAAACCATTATCATCACATCTTACTGCTATTTTGTAGTCACCTGACTACTTGACTGTGCACTTTTGAGGGGCGGGGTCATGTCTTGGTCCTCTCTGTGTCCTCAGCACATAGCACAGTGCCTGGCATATAACAAGCATTCAACTAAAACCTTCATTGAATAATATGAATACATGGACGCAGGCACAAATGAATACTCATTACAAAATTTACCACCGCCAGCACTGTTTAAAAATACTATTTTTTGTACTACCTGTACCAGCTTCGAGTATTTATGCTTGATATTTACAAAGAAAAGTAAATTTATTTTTCATCACGTCCAAACACATCCATTATGTTTCACTGATGTGAAAAATATACGCTATTTGGGAATAATAGTTTTCAGCTTTTATTCTGCTGAAAACGATTGGGGATGCTGTTTAGAATTACAGTAACCGCTAGCCACTTGTGGCTATTTAAATTTTATTTTTAATAAAAAAATAACAAGAATAAAATGAAATTTAAAATTAATTTCTTCAGCCTCACTAGCTATATTTCAAATGCTCAATAGTTACATGTGCCTAATGGCTACCATACTGGACAGTGCAAAATTTCTAGTAAGTAATGCTGGTGTATAATCCAAAAAGAATTTCCTGTCTAGTTTTGAAAGCATTTAATGATGAATTTTCAGTAAAACTTATTTGAAAAGTTATATTTGACTAATTTTGGACTAAATAGACTAATTTTAAAAGTCAGCTAATATCCCCTGAGCATTTACCAACCATGCAGTGAGAAAATATGGACGAGGAGCTTGAGAAGAGGTCAGGAGAAGTCAGAATGATATTAAAAAGAGCCCAAATGTCCATTGACTGATGAATGGATAAAGAATATGTGAGTTATATATATGTGTATATATATATGTATATATATATATGTATATAAATATGTATGTATATACACATACTTACATACACAATGGAATATTACTCAGCCATCAAAAGGATGAAATCTTGCCAATTGCAACGATGTGGCTGGAACTAGAGCGTATTATGCTAAGCAAAATAAGTCAGGCAGAGAAAGACAAATACCATATGATTTCACTCATATGTGGAATTTAAGAAACAGATGAACACAGAGGAAGGGTAGGAAAATAAAATAAGATAAAAACAGAGAGGGAGGAAAACCATAAGAGACTCTTAAGTATAGAGAACAAAGTGAGGGTTGCTGGAAGGGAGGTGGGTGGGGGGATGGGCTAAATGGGTGACGGGCATTAAGGAGGGCACTTGTTGGGATGAGCACTGCGTATTACGCGTAAGTAATGAATCACTGAATTATACTCCGGAAACCAATACTACACTACGTGTTAACTAACGTGAATTTAAATAAAATCTTGGGAGGGTGCCTGGGTGGCTCAGTTGTTTAAGTGTCCAACTCTTGATTTCAGCTCAGGTCGTGATCTCATGGCTCGTGAATTCGAGCCCCACATCGGGCTCCGCACTGATGGTGTGGAGCCTGTCTAGGATTCTCTCTCTCTCTCTCTCTCTCTTCCTCTCTCTCTCTCTCTGCACCTTGCTCACCCTCACTTGCATGTTGTCTCTCTCTCTTGCTTGCTCTCAAAATAAATAAATAAACTTTATAAATAAATAAATAAATAAATAAATAAAATCTTGGAGAGAAAAAAAATTTTGCCATACAGTGCCTCAAAGAGTTAAATCTAGAATTACCACACGACCTAGCAATTCCACTCCTAGATATATACCCCAAAGAATTGAAAACAGCTGCTCAAACAAATACAAGTACACACATATGCAAAAGCAGCACTACTTACCAGAGCGAAAAGGTGGAAATAGCCCAAAGGCCCAGGAATGAGTGACTGAATAAACACATTGTGGAATACCCAGATGATGAAATATTATTTGGCCACGAAAAGGAATGAGAGTGTTGATTCATGCGACCACTTGGATGCACTTTGGAGACATTACGCTGAGTGAAAGAAGCCAGACACCGAAGATTGCATATTGTATGATTCAATTTATATGAAATATCCAGGATGGGTAAATCAATAGAGAAAGAAGGAATATTGGTGGTTTCCAGTAACTGGGAAAGAGGGGAAGGAGTGGTTACTGCTTAATGGGTATAGGATTTCCTTTTGGGGTGATGAAAATGTTTTGTAACTGGATAAAGGTGGTGGCTATGCAACATCACAAATGCACCAAATGCCACTGAATTGTTCCCTTAAAACGGTTAATTTTATGCTATGTGAATTTCACCTCAATAAAAATAAAAATTGCGATAGATGTTCCACAAAGTGAATCATTGGCACACAGATAAACTGTGTTATTATTCCAACTACGAAATAGGCGGTGGTTTCTTTAGCTGTGGGGTTTTCTTTTAATTTTTTTAATCTTTATTTGTTTTTGAGAGAGAGAAAGCAAGGGAGCAACAGAGAGAGAAGGAGACCAAAGCAGGCTCCAGTCTCGGAGCTGTACGCACAGAGCCCGACGCAGGTGCTCAAACTCACGATCAGTGAGTTCATGACCTGAGCCGGAGTCAGACGCTCAACTGACTGAGCCACCGGGCGCCCCTCGTTAGCTGTGTTTTTGCAGAGCGAGATAGTTGCAGGCTATGGGAGGTGGTCCTTGGAGGGTATCTGGTCGACATCGGGTCTCTCTGGATGGTGTATTGAAGATGAGCACTCTCCAGAAAATACAGCCCGAGGTGTTACATTTGGTTCGGTTGAGCGTGGCCCATGGATTCAAAGAAACCCATCCTCCCCCTCTCTCTCTTGTCCTTTTCTTTCCCAACCCAATTCACTCCAGGCGTACCTTCTGTGAATTTTACAGAATGAACACAGTGTCCGGTATAAGTTTAGAGGAGTGGAAGCAATAACTGGAGGAGAAAAGAACGGAAATTTTACACCAGGGACTAGCTTTGGGCTATAAGCAGGGTAGAGTAGGTGATGAGGCTGAAATAAGTGGGGATGAAGACGTCTTTTCCCGCTCAGGATTCCTGTACCAATAGGGGTCCTTTAGAAGCAGCGCGTAGAAAGCAATATTTGGGTGTCCTGGGTCCTGGGTTTGATCTCTGTGCGAGCTGGGTAGCTTAATTTGGTTCCCCAAAGTTCATTAGTTGACGGTGCACTGCCCTGGTGCTCAAGCAGCCGGGAGGCTACTCCTGGCTCTGTTGGTGATTTACTGAGTGACTTTGACAAATTCTTTCCCTTCTATCGGCCTCAGTTTCCACACCCGTAAGAACATGGTGTAAATGACCTAGTTTCTAGGATAGGCTGAAAGCGCACCATATTTTCCATGAATTTGCAGAAGCTAAAACATTTCATCTTTTGCTCCAAGTAACCACCTACAAACATTTGAAAGGACCGAATTGCACATATGGTCATCCCAGACTCCTTCACAGAAGAAAACCTTTTATATGATTGGGATACTCCCCTAAAGCTCCTAGGGTG
The DNA here is from genome assembly GCF_046562875.1 of Panthera onca. Taxonomy (NCBI): domain Eukaryota; kingdom Metazoa; phylum Chordata; class Mammalia; order Carnivora; family Felidae; genus Panthera; species Panthera onca. The sequence continues at coordinate 19,379,321 of NC_138357.1, read as the reverse complement.
TCCTCCCTAAAGGACACGAATAAAGTCCTGCAAAATAATCCTATCTCCCTTAAAACCTAAATACATTACTTCATCAGTAGGCGTGAGTCTCCGTTGTTCTCCAAGCAGCGGCTCAATGTGTGCTGAGCCCCCCAGACTCTCCTGCTGCCCAGCCTCACCTGTGATCAACATTGTACTCACAGATGAAAGACACATCTCATCCTGCCAATTGGTAGAAAATGAGGAGCATCGTTCAGCTTGAAAACCAGAACCACTAATTTGAGAGAGAAAAAATAGTGCTGTGAAAACGACTTCCTCTAACTTTTGGACCAGAAGGGAAAAGAATGCCAGATGCCCATCTTCTCCCTGTGGGAAACAAGATGGCGACCACCCTGTGGAGACTTAACAGGGAGCTGGAAGGGCCAAAAAGCAGCTACGATTCTGGTAAAGTCCCAGCTGTCTGGCACTACAAGTAAATTATGGCAGTGTCAGGAAAATATCTATGCAAGAAACCTGCTTGTACTCTTTGTGAAGTATCCCTTTAGGTTATCTCCTTCATGTAGAGAAAAACAATTTGTGAACATACCTGCCTGTTTCAACTACATCTAGAGGAATTCTTTTAAAAAGTGTTCTGTCCACACTAGGGCCAGACCGTTCAAGGAGGACCTCGTGGGGGTTGAGATGCTCACAGCAGTAACAACTGAAGTGAGAAGCCCTCAAGGCAAAAAACCCAAGGGGGCTGAGTCAACCCACTGGGGCAGCCCACCTTTTCTTCTTCCTAGCAGATCTGCCTATGGTTTGTTCTGTTTGCCTAAAGCCCTAGAGAGGTCTGTGCTCGGCTTCAGTAAAAGCTCCCCCCCTCTCTTCCAGTGCCTTCTTTCCTCATCTAACTACAAAGTCCTTTTTGAAACCAAGGGAGTCCTGACTTTCCTAGATGGAGTCAGACTTCCACAGGTAAGTTCCATAAGTAACATCTCTCTCTCTCTCTCTCTTTCTGGGTGCAATCCCCACCTATGAACACAGCTCTATTTCTTTTAAAAACCCATCAGTATTTGCCTGCAAGTAATTCTTCACTAATTCAAGCCTTTCAGCTTTGTCCCCAGTTGAAGTTCTCTCTCCCTGCCCACCAACTCCCAACCCCCTGAACATATTCGCAGGCCTCACCACCATGTGAACCTGTAATCTTTTTATGCCACTATCCATATTGGTTTATAAAACAGAGGTATGCAAGACATCGGAAAGAAAAATGGCACCTGTCAAATACCAAACCCTATGAAATGCCTGCACAATTTCACTTTTCACCTAGTAAATATCCAATTATTTTCCAGAATAGCTCTTTCCAGAATTCAAATCTGTTTCCATTAATATTAAAAGTTTAGAGGTCTGGGAGAACAGGAAGGGGCTGATTAAAAGCAGACCGGGTTCATTATCTGGTTAATCACCATCCAGCATTTCCCACCCCCATTTACCACTCCCCCACCCCACCCCCCCACACAAAGTTCTGCTTCCGAAAAGGTCACACTAAAATTCTGCAAACAAAATCTTATCCTGCAACATATCCAAGAGTGGAGCTCTATTTTGGAGGGGTTGAGACTGGTATCGTTATAAAAGACATTGATTTCATACCATTCCACCCGGGAAAGAAAATATCTTCCAACGTATTGCCTACCATTGTACCGCACAGGGCGGATACTCAGTGTTTGTTAGAGCCAGGCTCTGTCTGAATTTAATAATGGAATACGTTGAGTTGGAAGTGCTCCTTGGAGATTCCTGGGTTATTTAGCAGATAGGGAAACTGAGCCCAAGCGAGGGAAGGGATTAAGACGCATATCACTGCGGGCAATGCTGGCATGTGGGAAAAGGGCCCGAAGAGGCCTATATTGAATGAATTGTAGTCATTTCTTCATCCTCCACATTTCCGTGGGCCATATGTTAATGGCTCATCTTTTATTGCTCCCCTGAGAACTGACTCAAAGGCAAAGCCAAAATGGGTATTTTAATGCAAAGCATATTGGGAGGCCAGAAGGCAAGAGGAGGTGTCTGTGGCTGCCTGGCTGCTCTTGGCTGCGAAGGCTTTGCTCCAGGCCTTAGGAGACGGCTCACGCAGACGCTCAAGATGCCAGTGCCGAAGGGAAGCTGGGCAAGAAGGCTGAACACTAGGGCAGCGCCCGCCCTTTCCTTGAGTCCAAGTCCAGCAAGCAGGGCAAGTGGAGTTGTGTGACATGATCCCAGGAGGTGCCAGGCAGCCTTCTCAGTGCCATGAGTTTCCTCAAAGTTCTTTTAGGGATTGAAAGACTTCCAAAGTGGGACTGCCACGGTAAGACCTGGGTTAACATTTTCTTTTAATGTGTATTTATTTTTGAGGGGGGAGGGAGGAGGGGTAGAGTGAGAGGGAGACACAGAATCTGAATAGGCTCCAGGCTCTGAGCTGTCAGCACAGAGCCCGAAGCAGGACTTGAACTCACAAGCCGTGAGATCATGACCTGAGCCGAAGTATGACGCTTAACCGACTGAGCCACCCGGGTGCCTCTTTTTTCTTTAAAAAAAAAATTTCTTTTTAACTTAGTTTAAAAAGAGGATAGGATTTATTTCTCAGCATGATTTTAAAAAAGGATAAAGACAGGACACGAAGGGAACCGGCTCAAAAATGAGTACCATCCAGCGGCTTCCCTATACACAGGTGACCTTGGTAGTGTCTTCCCTCCTCCTAGGACTAACAGAAGCCATCTCTTAGACCCCTCCTACATTACTGGTTAGAATGTAAAATGGTGGTTCTTCAAAAGGTTTAACATAGAGTTGCTACGTGAGCCAGCAGTTTGAATTTCAATTCAAGAGAATTGAAAGCAGAGACCTGAACAGATACTTGTACACCCGTGTTCACAGCAATTATTCGCAATAGCCAATAGGCAGAAGCAACCCACATGTCCATCGATAGATGAATGGATTCACAAAATGTGGTCTATCCATACAGTGGAATATCCATCCATACAGCACTGATACGTGCTACAGTGCGGATGAACCCTGAAAACACTATGCTGAGTGAAATCAGCCAGATACAAAAGGATAGATACTATATCATTCCACGTATATGAAATATCTAGCACAGGCAAATTTGATAAAGACAGGAAGTAGAATGGTGGTTGCCAAAGACTGGGGGGGGGGGAGGGTGAATGGGGAGTAACTTCTAATGGGTGTCCAGTCCTCTTCTGAGGTAATGGAAAAGTTCTAGAACTAGAAAGAGGTGATGGCTTCAAACATCATAAATGTACTCTGTGTCACTGAATCGTATTTTAAAATGGTTTAGGGGTGCCTGGGTGGCTCAGTTGGTTAGGTATCTGATTCTTGACTTTGGCTCAGGTCACGACCTCACAGTCTGTAAGTTCAATCCCCACATGGGGCTCTGTGCTGACAGTGCACAGTCCTGCTTGGTATTCTCTCTCCCTCTCTCTCTCTGCCCCTTCCCTGCTTGAGCTCTCTCCTCTCTCTCCTCTCTCTCTTTCTCTCTCTCTCTCAAAATAAATAAATAAACGTTAAAAAAAATTAATGGTTTAGAGGCGCCTGGGTGGCTCGGTCGGTTAAACATCCAACTCGATTTCGGCTCAGGTCATGATCTCGTGGTTAGTGGGTTTGAGCCCTACATCAGGGCTCATGCTGACAGTGTGGAGCCGGCTTGGGATTCTCTCTCTACTCTCTCCTGTCCCTCTCCTCGCTTGTGTGCACACGCTCTCTGTCTCTGTCTCAAAATAAATGAGTAGACCTAAAAAAAAAGAATTAAGAGAACTCTTTTTTAAAAACTTAAAAAATAAAATGGTTTAAACAGTGACTTTTATGTCAAATATATTTTACCACCAAAAAAAAAAAAAAAAGTAGAAATTTGAGTCGCAGGGGTCTGCAGACACAATCTAAGGCGGAGGTTCCCCACCCTGGCTGCACATGAGAATCGCCTACACAGCCTTTTAAAAGATCCGTGCCCAGGGATCCAACTCCAAAGATTCTGATTTCATAATCATTGTTATTTAAAAATGACAATGCCTTTCAAAATAACAAAGCCTTTAAAAACGTTCCACAGGTGACTGGTCAGGGTCCAACTCAGAGGTTTGGGCAGGTTCTAACATCGAGAGAAACCAGCCGAGGGCTGTCATGGCATGTGAAAAACGCACCTCCCTCTGCCCGCCGTCTCTCTCTCTTTTTCCTTTAATTTTAACAGACTGACCCATCCAGGCACCCCCCCCCCCGCCGCCCTTTTTTAATGTTTACTTAAAATTTAAACGCATCTTAATCACAAAATAAGACACCTGTAAACTATACGTAACATCAAATTTGCCACGTTAATTATTTTTAAGTGTACAGCCCAGAGACATCAGGTATGTTCACACGGTTGTGCAACAAAAACCATCATTCGTTCACAGAACGTTTTCCGTCTTGCAAAACTGAAACTGTGTACCCAGTCCCCCTTCCCGGTCCCTTCGGCCCCTGGCAATCATCATGCTACTTTCTGTCTCTACGAAATTCACCACTCTATGTCCCTCATATAAGTGGAATCATATGGTACGTGTCCTTTGGGACCAGTTTCTTTTAGGATATCTTCCAGGCTCATCCATGGTTTAGTGTATGTCAGAATTTTCTTCCTTTGTAAGGCAGGATAACAGTCCATTTTGCTTATCCATTCATCTGTTGATGGGCATTTTGGTTGCTTCCATGTTTGCCTAATAGAAGTTAAGTGGTATCTCATTGTTTATGGTCATTACCTGCCTGCCCTGTCTTATGGGTATCGCGGTCTTACTTTCACATGGGTTCCTCTAGTGTCCTCTCGAGGTTTTAACTGCAGACGGGCCAACCTATGGTTGGGAAGATGTTTCTTGGAGAGATTGTGCCCACAGCTCCTTGTGCTGGCCCCCACCGCCATACTTCTCCTGTCAATGAGCCAAGGTCTCCCCGCCTAGGCTCTGACCCAGTTTCTTCCCACCTCACCATGAATCCACGTAGGCTCCATCACTGTTCTCTCCTACTACTTTGAAAATAATCAAGCACACTCAGCTTGCTTGTAGGCAGCAGATGGTTGCTGGGTAGATACGCCCTGATTGTGAGCCAGGAGCCTCCAGCCACCCAACAGGGACTGACGAGAAGCAGATATGTTTGCTCCCGTCGGCCCACCTATCATTTCTTCCCAACCGTTGTTCCACAAGGAAAAGCCGGATCAGGGCTCCTGCAAGGATTTTCTCTTCATCTTCTGGTCAAACTTGCCACGGAGAAATCCAGTTTTCCTCTCTCTGTCCAAATACCTGCCCTAAGACTTCCTGGAGAGATGGCGTGGAGATGAAGAAAAGGAGTCAATAACATACAACATCATTTATTTGCACCTCTACACCTCTGCCCCCACCCACCAAGCGCGCTAATAACCGGGCCCTGCAGGTTCTCCTTGCTCAGGCTTGCTTCAAACCGGGCTTTGCGCTGACAACGGACAGGCCGACGTGGGGCTTGAACCCATGAACCTCGAGATCATGACCTGAGTTGAAGTCAGACACTTAACTGACTGAGCCATCCGGGTGCCCCCCCCCACCCTTTTCAAATGTTTATTTAAAATTTAAACACATTTTAATCAAAAAGTAAAATGCAGGTAAAAATTCTTTCAAATATTTTCATGTTTTCAAAATAGGCATTTTTCTCAAGTATTCAAAATTTTTAAAAAGGCAAAGTATAAATGGTAAATAATATTGAATTTTTTAATTAAATTAAATAATAATTAATAATAGTTAAATCATAATTAAATTATCTTACTAGAGCTGTCATTTGATTCAATCTTACTACATATGTTTATAAAAATAAAAGTATCTGCAACTCTAGTATTTAATGTCCATTGGAATCAGAGTGCCTGGGCGGCTCAGTCAGTTGGGCGTCCAACTTCAGCTCAGGTCATGATCCCACAGTTCGTGGGTTCAAGCCTCACATCAGGCTCTGTGTTAACAGCCTGGAGCCTAGAGCCTGCTTCAGATTCCATGTCTCCCCCTCTCTCTGTCCCTCCCCTGCTTACACTCTCTCTCTTTCTCTCTCAAAAATAAATAAACATTAAAAATATTAAAAAATAGTCTAATAATGTCCATTGGAATCATCCTATACACGTTGCACCTAGACCTACATGTTCACAAATTTAAGAGTGATGTGAATTATTTAATATTGCAAAATGCCTCTCAGCCACCAAGTGCAAGTGTTGTGAATTCAATGCTAATGTGTGAATCCCTTCAGAACCACAAGGTGAACCCAAGGAAGCAATTTTCTAGGGAAGAATCCATTGTGTTTATGCTATCAGATAATGAGGATTTTAGAAATTTATTTGTATTTTTTTAAGTTTATTTCTTTTGAGAGAGACGGTGTGAGCAAAGGAGGGGTGGGGGGGGGGCGGGAAGAGAGAGAAAATCCCAAGCAGGCTCCACACTGTCAGCCCAGAGCCTGATGTGGGGCTCAGACTCATGAATGGTGAGATCATGACCTGAGTCAAAATCAAGGGTCAGACGCTTAACTGACTGAGCCACCCAGGTGCCCCAATTCGTCTTTTTCTTTAACCTTAGCACTCAAATCCCTTCTGGCCTCCGAAGTAGTAGCCATCTCTGGACAGCTATACAACCCAGAAATCTTCATGATATCCAGACATGTTTTGTTGTTGCTATTGTTGTTGGATCAGGAAATAGACCAAGAAATGAAGAGTTTCCCTGGAATATGAGTAGAGTAATTCATAAGAATAGTTGTTTAGAATCATGGATACTGAGGTTACAGAAACATCCATGTGTTCTTATATTCATTCACTCATTCATTCACTCACTCATTCATTTGGCGTTTGAGATATGTCACGGCAGCATACTGGAACTGGCTTGTACCCGCTTGGGAAAACCCGTTGGGGACATCTCTTCCCAAATGTGGGTTTGGTGACATCAGCTGTGGTGGAACTAGTTACACCTCACCAAACACTGCAAACCAAGCCTTTATCTTGCCCACTGCACCCCCCCACCCCCCAGCACAGACATTTATGAAACATTTATCTGCGCGCCACTGGATAGACGGCGGCTTTAAAGTCTAAGGCAGAGGACAGAGGCCCTTCTTGCCCAGGTATCAGTGGAGGAGTGGCCTTATCAGGACCCGTCACATAATTTGTGGGGTTTATGCAAAATAAAAATGCGGAGTCCCTTACTCAAAAAATTCTCAAGGATTGTAAAGTGGTGATAAGCAGAGCATTAAAACTTGTGCTGGGCCTTTCTGAGTGCAAGGACCTGTAGGAGCCCTGGACCTCGTGAATGGCTTTTAAAGTTTTGGTCGATACTCACGCTGTCCCAAGAGATTCTGGTCCCTATGAGTTTGTTTTGATTAGGATATAAATAAAGCTTTCCAGCCCTTGCTCACACCTCCTATCTCAGCGGAGCCATTATTGAGGTGGGTGATCCAGGTGCAGGTGACTGGAAAGATCCAGGAGTCTGTCTCAGGGCTCAGGAAAATGCAAGTGCATCCGGTCCTTCTACAGAACAAAGCCACCTCAGATCACCTCCAGGAAGAAGGACTGAATTAAGAAAAGATATTTCCTGACCTCCCCCATAAAAAGGGAGGCGGCTTGGCCTGGTGGAACAGATGGGGGTCTTACAAGCAGACGGATGCCAAGTTCTTGCTCTGTGACTTGAGAAAAGTCACTGAATCTCCCCATGCCTTGGTGTCTTCATTTACAAAATGTTGAGCCTTGCAGGTGCTCCACAAATATCCACCCCTTCATTTGTATGAAAGAGATTGGCCATCACTTGCTTATCACTTTCACATCTCTTTTGTTTAATGCCTCCTATTCTATTAACAATTTCTCCTCAGAAGAACTTCAAGACCTCCCAGGAATCCACAGGATTCAAAGAGTATTGTCAAAATAAAACCCTCTTGGCCCTTCAGGGTACAGGAGACATAGCTGAAGCAGGGTCTGCTGGGAGTCTTACTCTCTGGTCCCCTTGGCTCAGGACTGTATATGCGGCATTGTCTGAATGAGATTTCTGAGCTCCCCTTGGGGGGATATCCAGCAGTATGGCCAGGGTCCCTGAGCCTTATCATCATTATCGTCTCAGCAAGTTTCTGGGATGGGGGTGAATTTGATGCTAAGGAAAATAGCTTCTTTTCTGCAGAAAGAGAGACAGGATGAGAGTAGTCTTCCAATATCTGAAGAGCCTTCCTGTGGAAGGAAGCACAAACTTGAACTTAGTGAGTCCAGAGGAAAGAATCAGCAGACAGAAGTCTCACAGACATGGCTTCCAGATTAATTTAAGAAAGATAGTGCTAGGGGTGCCTGGGTGGCTCAGTTGGTTAAGCATCCACCTCTTAATTACAGCTCAGGTCATCATCTCATGGTCCGTGAGTTTGAGCCCCACATTGGGCTCTGTACTCACAGTGTAGAGCCTGCTTGGGATTCTCTCTCTCCCTCTCTCTCTCTGCCCTTTCCCTGCTTGCTCTCTCTTTCTCTCTCTCTCTCTCTCTCTGTCTCTCAAAATAAATAAATAAACATTAAAAAGAAGAAAGTGCTAGGGGCACCTGGGTGGCTTAGTCGGTTTTGTGTTCAACTCTTGATTTTGGCTCAGGTCATGATCTCACAGTTCATGAGATCAAACCCTGCATTGGGCTCTGCACTGACAGCATGGAGCCTACATGGAATTCTCTCTCTCTCTCTCTCTCTCTCTCTCTCTCCCTCTCTCTTTCTGTCTCTCTCCACCCCTCCTGCACATGCACACGTGCTTTTTCTCTATTTCTCTCAAAAATAAATAAATAAAAACTAAAAAAAATAAAATAAAAAGACCATGCTAATGGCAAAAGTGGTTCGACAAAGAAAAGGGCTGCTCAGGCCATAGTCAACTCTATGGGCAGGTAGCATTCAAGCCGAGTTTGTTACAATGCTACTGAAAAGTTTATTGGCCAGATGGACGATTGGGATAGATGGTTTCTTTAAAGGTTTCTCCTATGGTTTCCTTCTAATGCCATAGGAATCTCTATGAATGCATGTGACACAATCAGATTTAAGTAGGCTCACTTTAGAAAAAATAAAAAAAAAATCTAGGGGTACCTGGCTGGCTCAGTTGGTAAAGCTGCAGCTCTTGATCTTAGGGTGGTGAGTTTGAGCCCCACTTTGTGTGTAGAGATTACTTAAATAAGTAAATAAATATTTTTTAAAAATCTGTTTACTGTGATAGCATGCCTTTTTTGGGTTACGTGGTTATCTTTCCCTCAGCAGCCTGAAAACATCTTGCACGTCTCTTTTCTATCATCCAACGTTGTAGTCAAGGCGTGATTCTCTACCTGATGGTGGAACAAAGGCCCCCAAAAGTTGTGACTTCCCAGAGGTCATCCTGAACTTGTAGGGGAATTTGAAGCAGAACGTAGGTTTCCTGACTCAGAGCCCGACTCCGGTGATAGCCCACACAATGCAAACACGCTCCACTGCTTTGGGACAGAAGAGGCTCGCTTGACCAATTTGCAAATCCTCTCACTGCGTTGAGATGAGTAGAAAACAGAATGTGAACTTTCCAAGTTCAAAGTCTATTTCCTACTGGGAAAATGAGACATCTGGTTCGTAGTTAAATAAGATGGATCCTAAGGGATCTTTGACAATGAGTTGCTTTTCTAAATCTGCCTTTTAGTAATTTAAACATACATGCCTCAGAAACATACGGATAAAATGTACAAAAAGCTGGTGATGCTGTTGGATTGGCAAGCAATGACAGAATCTTAGAATAATGGGGTAGCAAGGATTTCCAGAGGATGGATAGTCTGTTCTGTCTTCTCCTTTGCCTAGATATTTTGCTTCCATCAAGCAAGAAGTCTATAGTAGGGGTCTACAGATTTTCCAGCACCTGTTGCGTTGGGTGGCAGTTAAAAACCAGGCCAGAAATGAGTAGGTTTTCAGTGAGATAGTCCTATGATTCCGAAGAAGAAAATATCCTGTGTTCTGGGGACATGCAACTATGAGGAGCATCACTGGGCCAAAGCATTCACTGTGAATTCCACTGTCTTCTGCGAAATGGAGGAAACTTCCATTGTGCACACTGAGTATTACAGCATAGGGTTGGGGTGGGAAGGGCGAGTGTGGGAAATACATAAAACATATGGACAGGAGGAACTTGCCATTAATTGGCTTGATATTAATTGAATTCTGTGAATTGTCCATTTTTGCATTAGAGTTACCTGAAGCGATCACGTGCCTGCATTGGAGGCCTCGAAAGTTCAGGTTCAGTCTTAGTATCTACCCATCCATGTACGGGTGTGTGTCTGTGTGTCTGAGTGTATGTGTGTGTTCTTTGATCAGCTGGCAATGGATGTTTATAAACACAGCCCTTTACCAACCACGAGTTGTGGGTTTTGTAGCCACACTGTCAGACTTACCATTCGCTCACTTGGAAAGAGACTCGTGAAGACCCGAATCCAGAATGCCTCTGATGGCCCTGGCTGAGCAGAAGCAGGCTTGGGAAAAATCAGGTACTTTCTCCTACATTTCAAAGGGGCAGAAAGCAGACTGGCTTTGAGAACACAGGAGGAATGAAAGGAATTTCAATAAGAAAATTTGATTAGAAATGTAAGGAGCTACAGTTTTTTTCTGAAAAACAGAAAAGCAGTTGGAAATTCAGAACCCCAGATTTTAAAAGGCACTAGATATAAATGCAAATCTAAGGCATGTCCGTATCTTGTGATTCAAAGAATAAATACAGATCACTGGCTAAGTATATATTTTGCTTACATCTCTATAAGAGAAAACAAAAAAGAAATTAAAGAGCCTTAAGTGCTTGGAGGAAATTACAGTCTGTCTTCTAAGTCTAAAATTATTTCAAAATAAAAGAAATTTAAAGAATGATATAAATGTTCACCAAAATACATGAATAGGAAAAGCTCATAGCAACACTATTCATAACAGTCCCAAATTGAAAACAACCCAAATGTCTACCAGAGGCAAAACGGATAAATAAAATGTCATATTTTAAGAACATAAAATGCTACACAACAGTGAAAAGGAAAAAAAGACGACAGCTACACGACACAGCATGAATGGATTTCATAGACATAGCGTGGATTGGAAGAAACCAGACAAAGATACATATTGTATGATTGCATTTATATGAGCTTCAAAAAGAGGCAGAACTAATTTACTGCCACAGAGGTCAGAAGGGTGGTTACCTTTGGGCAGGGGATGTAGACTGGTGAGGGCCTGTGATTCGCCGGAATTGTAACAATTCACGGAGCTGTAAAGTGAAATTTGAGCACTTGGCTGCATGTTAATTGTACCTCGATGAACACAAAGTTAAACATTAAAAAAAGAAAAGGAATCAAAGGCATGGCATTCGAAATCTCCCTCTCTGGCTCTTCCTCTACCTGCCATTCCTCAGATCCATCATCTCTCACTGTATCCTTGTCTGTGTTCTGGGCTGCAGCCAGGAGAGCATTTATAATCCCACGACATTAGAGCGGGTTACCTACCTGTACGTCTGTTTCATCAAGTTGTAAGTTTCTGGAGGAGAGGGAGCACATTTGAATCATCTTATCCCCGGTACACGGCCCTCCTTTGGCCGCACTCCTCCCAGAAGCAGGAATCCTCTGGACCAAAGGAACATGCCCAGTGAGAGTTCATGCCCTTCCTTCTAGTCCATACCATAGATTCCCAGGGCCCAGGAGTTTCCTGCCTAGATGGCCTTGCGCCTGCTTTCAGGGCCTGTGCCGGCCTCTTTCCCCGGCCCATCCTTGTAAGGGCGGAACACAACACCAATGTGCCAAAACCTTGCACAGGGAGGGCCAGAGATGAGAAGGAAGAGAAGGAGGTCAGCAGGTCAGGCTGGGGACTGGGGGCCGACCACTGACCCATGTGCGCTGTCATGTTCAGCATGGAATGCTGCTGAATCCGAGGATTTCAAACTTGAACCTGAGCTTCCAGATCACTATGAAGTTATGCTATATTGATTTGCTGGAGGTAGGAAGACCGAACACTTTCCATTAAACGGTGTTAGCTTAATCTGTAAGTTGTAAGTCTTTAGACATATGGTAGGCGGGACTCCCTTTGTACGTTTGTCCTGGGCCCCACATATGTCAGGGGCAGGCTTGGCCAACTTCTAGTAGCGACTCGGTACATAATTAGCTGAATGACTATCACGGGCTGTGCTATTTTCATTTCAGATTTACATTTCTATCACTGAGTCTAGCTGTGATTGCAGTAGTAAGTCCTAGCCGCTTGCTCCAGAGCAATCCGTGTCACTAATACGGCATACCAAGGATGGCTAAAGTTTGGGTTAATCAATGCGACCTGCATAGTCTCATCGCCACCCCAAGACACGTACAAAATCCATGATAACAAAAGCTCTAGTGAATTCTCTGTCTGTCACCTTCAGGGATTGTTCTAGCCTGGAACTGCATTTCCCGTCCCTACTTAATGAGCCTTAATGAAATGAATTAGCACATGTAAAGTCTTTGCGAGTTGTTTTTTTTTTCCTTTACTTGCATACAAAGGCTTTAGACAGATGGTTTCTGACTACAGATCTTCCAGCCTTCTGCGCAAGGCAGGCCCTCCTGGGCTCCTGCTTGCTACTTCTAGGTGTGGGGCCTGTGGGGGAGGCTTACATTTTAATAGAGGTTTTAGACATGGTGAAAAGCATACACCCGCAGAAAGGAGAAGGGAAGCCATTTCCATAGAAGACCAACAGTGTGTGCAGACGCACCAGCAGAAGGCGCAGGTACGGGGTGAAGGGTGAGAACCAGAAGAGTTTGGTTAAAGCAGCAGCAGGTCTGTGAGGGCATCTGACTGGTTCACAGACATGTCCCCAGTACCTAGCCCAGTGCCGGGGACACAGGAGGTGCACGATAAATATGTACAGGATGAAAAAAAAAAGACACCGAATGAGTTGGTAAAGCGGGGAGTGCAGTTGTGGAAAAGAGACAGGCTGAGGTGTTTGCACTTGGTGCCGGAGGCAATAGGGAGCCACTGAAAGCTCTTGAAGAGAAGAGTGACTTGGTACATAAAGTGTCTCAGAAAGATGTACCTAACATAAAGGAAAGACTGGTGAAGACGAGAAAGTGAGGAGGAGGAGGAGGCCAGCGTGGCGGGTTTTAAGGAATCGCTCCGCTTTGCGCAGCGTGACGCGTCACGCCCGAGATTTTCATCACGTGCAATCTCCATGCCGGAGGAAAACGTGTGACTGTGAGTCTTTGTTCATTTTTCCACGTACTCGATTTTGCGTTAGCTCCCCATTGATGCGTGTGGATCTGGAGCCACGTGCCACATGCCACATAACAGGTTTTTCCTGACGGAGTGAGACATAGGCCTTAATGCTACGGGCAGCCAGGAGCGGCCCATCAAAGTAACCAAACTTGTTACGCAGAAAGACAGTTATGTCTCATTGCAAGGGACACAGTCTCCCCTGCGATCTGAATCACCCAATGCACTGAAGAGCCCAGTGTCTTTTGTATCAACCGCTGGATTTCTGAAGAAACCACGTTCCCATAGGACCAATTTGCAAACGCACAACAAATTCCAATAGGAATATTACATGAATGCCTTCGATTGCCAAGAGCTCCCTGCCCAATTTACCCAAGCTAATAGAATTGGCACACACGCCAGTGTTTGCACTGGAGCGTGCTCACTGCTCGATCAGATGAAGGAGATACAAACAGATGTGCACTCTGGCCGCTCAGTGAAACCCGCATACGGTCTAGCACGGACACAGTCACAGCACGATGGTCCCCAGACCTGGGGATCACGTTGTTACTAAGAGCAGCTACCTTTTACTAATGGACTTACTATATATGCCAGGCCCCAGGAGGTTTGTCAAACCTTCAAGCCTTCTCTAATTCCATCTTCGTAGACACTTTATGAGGCAGGGGCTGCAGCATACAATTTTACAGAAAAGGGGGAAAAGCTGTTACATAAATTAGAAAGATCAAGCTAAGACTCAGACCCCCCCAGTCTGACCAGCCACCAGAAGGACTGCTGCTTATTAGAACTTTAGCTAGAAGTTAGCTATAAGAACTTGGGCAATGGGGCCCCTGGCTGGCTCACTTGGAAGAGGGTGCAACTCTTGATCTTGGGGTCGTGAGTTCGAGCTCCACGTTGGGTGTAGAGATTACTAAAATAAGTAAATAAGTAAGTAGTAAATAAATACGTAAATAAATAAATAAATAAAGTTTTAAAAAACAACTTAGGGGTGTCCGGGTGGCTCAGTCAGTTGAGCATCCAACTTTGGCTCAGGTCATGATCTCCCGGTTCACAAGTTCCTCATCAGGCTCTGTGCTGTCACCGCGGAGCCCGCTTCAGATCCTCTTTCCGCCTCATTCTCTGCCCTTCCCCCACTCGCGCTCTCTCAAAAATAAATAAACACTAAAAAAAGAGACATCTTGGTTTAAAAAAAAAAAAAAGACTTGGGAAGTCACGTAGCCTCCCTGACCTTCAGTTTTCCCATCTACAAAAAGGGGATACAAAGGGTACCTGCTTTCCAGAGTTTCTGGAAAGATCAGATTAGCAGACAGCCTGGTGCCATGTAAGGAATTCGATAAATGGCATCTATTATATTAATATGTTATTAATATGACCAAACTCTCCACCCCCAGGCTTTATGACTTCTATCTTCAGTAGTCATTGATAGATTCTGGCTTCCTTGTCCAGCTTGGGTAGCTAAAATCCAATGCGCACGAATACTAACAGTACTAATACAGATGAGGTACACACACACACACACACACACACACACACACATACCCCCGCCACTCTTTGGACTTCATTATCCTGGGCGCCATCTTGAGAACTTGGATTTCCAAAAGTATCTTCTAAGGAAAAGAACTAGGATGGAAACTAAAGGAATGGTATGAGTTAACATAAGAACAAAAGTAAGACTCCTGTCCATTCTCAGTATGCTGTTATAATTAAAAGCAAAGATCCAGCCTAGTCCAACAGACTAGAATGCAGTGTTCTTTGCGGAAAAGTGGCCAAAGCTGAGCTAACCAGACACAGCCACTGTACCCACTCAGCTTGGAGGCCTGCAAGAGAAACAACTTCATCGAGCCACCCAAAACCATTTGGCCTAGGTATTTCTGGGTCTTTCTAGATATTTTTCTGCTCAAACGTGAAAAAGATGCCTTAGTCACCTCTGCATTCAAAGCCTATTCAAGCTGGAAAAGGCCATCCATCTTCTTATGGCAATTTGGAGTCATTTATAGAAACTGGAAGCAAATTAGGATTGAGGTCAATTGTTACCTTAGGCCCGGGTTCTTGGGAAACTGGGGATACTATTCTCTTGCAGGTTAGAGTTCACATATTACATGGGGTGCATAAACCCTTAAGATTTTAAAGGATGGAAGTGTTAGAAAGGTTATGACAGCTCAAGACCATGAGTCATAATGGCAGAGAGGGCGGGGCTGGCTAGCATGACTGATTTAGCATCCATTTTTCTCAGGAGTGATCATCTCAAAGGGTTGCCATTTTGTACCCTTATTCCTTCTCCCTCCCTCTCTACCTTTACATGTACTTCAAGGCCCGACCTTCTACTTCCAGGAAGCCTCTCTGGACGAACTGTTATAGTCTTCATTATCTGAACAACGTATCTAAGATTTATCATCATTTGCTGCATTGTGCTGTTTCTGCTACAATAGTCTAGGGCTGATATTATCGCTAATCACTATTTCATTAGCTGTTCACGTATGTATGTCTTCTCACCCCATTTAGCCCTTAAAGACTGGGATTTCATAGTTCTAAAATATTATAATTTATTGCAAATGTTTCCAAAAAGGCTTCAAGATCAATGGACGTATTGTCTTAGAATTATTTGTGTCTTTCACAGAAATTAGCATAGTTATACCTAAAGAAAGTCGTAAATGCTTGTTGAGTGGAGGAATGAATAAAAGGATGAGTCATTGACCCATAAAAACCCAATACATTAATTTGGGTCCTTAGCCTTCTAGTGAGAACCAAAGTAAGTCTTCCCTCACTTCCCTGGGTACTCTAGGCCAACTGCATACACGCAAAGGCAGGTGTCACCCAAAGGTCCACGGCACAGGAAAGGAGCAGCGTACCAGGGACTAGAGAATCCACAAGAATCATCAGGCTTCACAACTGGCTCTCTCTAGGACTTCTAGTATTCAGGACTTTGAAATAAACATAAAGATATTGACAGTTGTGTGTCCCTTTAAGCAAACACTGCGTTTATCCAACTAATAGGCCTCCTTGCTGTTCCTCAGACACATGAAACCTCAGGGGCTTTGAACTTGTTCTTCCCTCTTTCCAGAAAGCCCTTTCATTTAATATCCCTGTGACTCATCCTCTTGTGCTTTCAGGTCTCTGCTCAGATGGACTTCTTGGTGACAGTCCTTCCCTGACCACTCAACGCCCTTCACCGAAAAGTCACCCACTCTGCTTGAGTTTTGCCTTAGCCCTTGCTGCCACTTGACTTAATTGTACATTTATCCATTTGTTTATGGACTTTCTCTCTCTCTCTTAGAAGGTAAGCTCCATGTGGGCAGAGGGTGGCACTTCGTCTTGTTTGCCATGCTTCCAGCAATTAGCACGATCCCTGGCATGCTATAGGTGCTCAGTAAATATTTGTAGAATGGATGAATGGAGTGAGAACTTAGTTACAAGAAGTGTGGACCCTTGGAGTCCTCAAAACTGCTCTCTAAGTGCATTTAAAGGATTCAAAATTCTTTTTGTAATTCTTATTCACAGAGTAATGCCAACTTTTATTCATCTTCTATTGTAAAAATTCAATAGCAGAAGCTATAATACAGTGAGTTAATATGTTAAGACTTTGTCCTAAGCCTGATGCAAAGAATTTTAGACATGGCATTTTATTGAATCCCTACAACAACCCTATAAGGGAGTACTTTTCACATCCATGCACTCTAAGCAGAATGGGGGAAGGAGGTTGTGCAGCCACTGAAGACCAGATACACAGAATGGGCAACTACGTAACTGTGCATCGCCCATTAGGAGAGCATTTGGGTGTAGGGGGAGAGAGGCCTGAAGGATGGGATCATAAAAAGAACCAGGATGGAGCACTTGGGTGGCTCAGTTAGATAAGCATTTGACTCTTGATTTCGGCTCAGGTCATGACCTCACAGTCATGGGATCAAAACCTGTGTCAGGCTCCGTGCTCAGCTTAGGATTCTATCTCCCCCTTAACCTGTGCCCCTCCCCTGCTCACGCACCTGCGCTTTCTCTGTCTCTATCTCAAAAATCCAAACCAAAACAAAGCAAAACCCTAAAAAACAAACAAACAAAAAACCCAAGAATAACTAGGAAATGGCCAGACTGGACTTTGAATTCTTAGCCCTCTAGCGCCAATGTCCACAAGTTTAGGAGACTATTTGTAGGAGACTAATCACACCTTTTGTGTGGTTGCCTCTTCCTGGAATGTCCTTTCCGTCCAGTGCCCACCCCTCAGGGCCCAGCTCAAATGCAGCCTCCTGCATGAAGCCTCCCCTTCCTACTCCCACAGGCAATAGGTTCTCTCTCGTTGCTCTGGTAGGGAATACGGGAAAACAGCAGAGCCGGGGTGCAGGAGAGTGTTGGGGGCTCGGGCATCAGGGAGCACTGGGCTGGACCTGGTGGGAAGACCACAAGTCTGCACTTGTGTTGAGGTTGCAGAAATTCTGGAAAGTTCAAGGTAAACAGCAAAGTAAGCCATTCCTGTCTCCTGATTGGTCGGAGGAAACCAAATGCAAACTACAAGTGGAAAACAAACTTGATAAGCAAAGTAACACAGTAGCCAACAGGTTGGATCCCAGCAGCAGCTTCAAACAATACAGGACTACCCTTGCCAGTTTTTCGCATATCATTGCCTCCTTCTAGAAAATTCTTTCCTTCCATCTCTGCCTGTGGAAATCCTGCCCCACCCATCAAGGCCCAGACATGTGCTCTCTGAAGCCTTCCCTAATTTCACGCTCCCCCACCCCCAGCAGGGTGACCAGTAGAAGCATAACTATAGAATGGGGGATGAGGGGAGGGCACACTGTCCTTAAGTGGCAGAGGTGGGATTGAGAACCCTAGTTTAATGGCAGCATCCATGCTCTTTCCCATGTAACAATTTGCTTATTAACCTGACATGAGAGGCTATACACTCCAGCGCCAAATGAGCTGAGTGTGTGGAAGGAGCAGTAAAGTACGCGGAACGGCCACCTACTCATTCACTTAATCAGAGGAGCATCCTCGGCCTTGATAAACATCAGCCCCACCACAGCCCTGATTACCTTCATTACTGTCATCCTACTGACTATCCTCGAATTTGCTGTAGCCTTAATTCAAGCCACTGTGTTCACCTGACTAGTGAGCCTTTTATCTACGTGATAACACGTAATGACCCACCGAACCCACACACAGCACATACTAACCTCTCGCTCCCGCCACTCGCGTGTGCCCTCTCAGCCCTCCTTGTAACATCCTGTTTAGTAATATGATTCCCCTTTAATTCAACGCGTCTTCTATCCTCAGGGGTAACAGCTAATGTTTTAACTATATATCAGTGATGATGGGACATGATATGAGAAAGTATATTCCAAGTCCGTCATATTGTTGTGTGTTGTCCAAAAGGGGCTCTGATATGGAAAAACCCTCTTTATCATTTCAGAAATCTTCCTTTGTACCAGCTTTTTCCGGGCTACTGTTCATGTCGAGCCCCAACACCTGAACTAGGTGGTTGCTGACCAACCACCGGCATTAATCCTCTAAATCCTAACACCTATCTAACTGAGCACAGGCAACTAGGAGATCCCCTTGGGATCTCTTTCTCGTGGCTACACTCCTCTCCACTCCATCCCTTTGCCCTTACCTTATAGTAACTCAGTGGCAGCAACGCTCAGATTTTTCTCCTGGAGGCCAGCAGAACATAAGGTTGGGCAAGAAAACAATGCTGTAGGGGCTGTACGGGAAGAGGTGCTTGGGACAGACCTGGATACAGCTCAGGAGGCTTATTTAGGAATCCTCGGTCTATCCTACCATTTAAGGGGTGTGCTGTAGGCGGATCCTCTGTTAACCTTCGAAATAAAAGAGCCAGTTATTTTACCAGCAAAAGGAGTTTATTGGGTGAAGAGAGGGATTGCAATTTGGGACGTGCAAGCTATGGCAACCACAGGCAAGTCCAGAGAACAAAGGAGAGGAACATTGCTTCGTAGAGAAGAAAGAAAGCTGGGAGGGGCTGCTTTGAGTGAAAGTCTATGGGAGAAAAGCAAGAGCTCGGGACGTTGATGGTTTCTCATTGGCTGAGTGGGTTGCCTCTCATTGGTTCGGTTCTTGCTGAGCTAGGAGAAAATCTTCCTTTCTCCTGCCAGGGAAGTAAAGGGAACTTCTTCCTGTCCAGGAACGTGAAGTAAGCTGTGACGGAAAGTTCCTATAGGAGAGCTTCCCTTCAGGGCTTCCCAAATCTATTCTAAATAAGGTTTCCCTTTATTAACTTTCACATTTCGTACTCTGGCTTTCTAAGAGACTGACTTCTTAACTCCAAATCTGGGTTCCCTTTCCAGCACCTACTAGACTAAAGCCAACCCTCTTCCCCAGTTTGTGTTCTATCCACCTCTACCCTCCACTCTGTGACTCAGCCCCCCTTCGATCTATTGTCTCAGTTCTTCTGGAGATGACAAGGTGAAGTGTCTGAATTTACCAGCCTGATTATCCCCATATACAATAATCTCCCACATAGGCACTGGTAGAAGAGGGAGATGTATGAGAGGAGAGGACTATTATGAAATTAAACAATTAAAAGAGCATGGGAAACATGCAAACTCCAGGATGGAATTCTTGTGTGTGTGTGTGTGTGTGTGTGTGTGTGTGTGTGTGTGTGTTTCCTAAGTAAACTACACACAACGTGGAGCTCAAACTCAGGACCCTGAGATCAAGAGTTGCATACTCTTCTGAGTAAGCCAGCCAGGAGCCCCCAGGGTGGAATTCTTTAGCCAGGGTTCCCAACATGTGGTCCATGGATCACCAGCGTGTGAATCACCTAGGGAATCTTTTTTTTTTTTTTTAATGTTTATTTATTTTTGAGAGAGAGAACACCCGCGCGACTGGGGGATGAGAAAAGAAAGAGGGGGAGAGAGGATCCAAAGCAGGCTCTGCACTGAGATCCGGGAGCCTGATGTGGGGCTCGAACTCACCAACCATGAAGTCATGGCCTGAGGCAAAGTCTGTTGCACAACCGACTCAGTCACCCAGGTGTCCCTGGGAACTTTTTAAGAATGCAGAATCTCAGGCCCCAAAGCCAAACCTACTGAATCTGCATTTTAACAATCTCCCAGTTGATTGCAGTATGCATCAAAGTTAGCGACCCAGTGCCTTTGTCAGCCTTAACTGGTTAAAGCAGTGGTTCTCAGCCTGAGATACGTATCAGAATCGCCTAGGGAGCTCAGAAAAATACTAGCTCCTGGGTCTCACCCAGCAACTGTAATTCAGTTGGTCTGGGGTAGGCCTGGACATTCAGGAGTTTCAAAAGCTTCCCGGCTGTACAGCCATAGTCGTGAACCATTGGCTTAGAACAAACCCACGCCGTCCCCCTTGAAAACAGCTACTCTACTCAAGGTTGTATGTGTGTATTGAAATACTTATGTACACGTATTATTTATATATACACATTATAGAAATCATATTTAATATATAACATTAATGACACTTAACATATATAATTATCTACTTAAAAATACGTTAAATATGATTAATTGCAAATATAAATATGTTTCGTAAATGTCCAGCTCCCTACTGGGCCTGACGTGCAGAGCAACATCTCGGAGTAGAGCCGGAATTCTGTTGGGCGTGGCACAGGCTCCCTCTGGAGCATGGCAGTGCCCCCCCTTAGCGCCGTGGCGTTTGTCATTGGTAGCATCCAAGCTCTGTCCCCTCTGCTGGGCTCATTTCAGGCTCCCTTAAGATCTGGGGATCCTTGTAAGGGTGAAGATCCAAAGAGCTGACTTTTTTTCCTATTCCCTGCCCCCCTCCAAAGAAAGAAGATTTGCCTGAAGTAGCTCAAGTTCACGATTTCTAGCTTCACAAAAGGCTCCAGGCCCATTTATGTGTCTTAGCTGTGACTGATGAATAGCCATCCATCCTCCTGTGACTCGAGTTGCTGCTTGTTGTCATAGTAGGTAAGCAATTGTATAAATTACCTTTCATCCAAGTCACCAAATGCGTTTGCCAAAATGATTTCTTCCAGAATTGTAAAAGTGGAAATAGAGTGCACAGAGAGAAATTGAGTTTGCTCCAAGGGGCTATGAATGCACCATTAAGGAAGCCTTGAAAAGAGATTAGCAATCCATCTGGTGTGTTTGCACATGATTTAGTGCCATTTTGGGGCATTTCTGAAGCAATGACAGTCACGGTGGGGAAGAAGAGGAGGAGGTTCCACTAGCTATTAAGACCATATACTAAGAGGCTGTGGTTTTTAGGGCACGAAGCTGGGCCGCAGTCCGCCAGCTCTGACCTCAGCTCAGTGAGAATTGTAAAACCTCCAAAGTTTAATAAAAATCGATGCTTGGATTCCAATGCCAAGAGATTCGTTAAGACATTGTTATAAGCTTCAGGCCAAGTTCTCTGAACAAGATGACTCTCCGTATCCTCTGATCTCTCTCTCTCTTTCCCCCACCCATACACGGACACGCACACACATACACACCCTCACCGAAGAAAACTGACCAATACATGAACCTGTACCTTTTGATACATCATTTTCCCAGCCAGACTGTGAATGACCTTGGTTAAATATGGACATCTTAGTTGAATCACCACCAAAAACTACCACACTCTTTAGTGGTCTTTAAAAACTAATGTATAAATATAATCAGAACATTGTGTAAGAATCATGTTGTAACATAGTCACTTAAATTTTCTATCAAATATTTCTTCCTTAGCAGGCAATATATCTTCTTCTGTGGCATCCGGCTTTACTGTTATTAGAAAAATTGTACTCCTGCAATATACCTGTAAATAAGATGGCTTACAGGTTCATCTACCTGGGAGGGAAGTCAGAAAGTTTGCCTATCTCTACCTCCAGTGCTCACCCTTATTCCAAAAGCTGAAATCTTGGCCTCTGGAGCTATTTTCTGAAGTGATTATGCACAGTAGATGAAAGCAAGTGTTCATAATGAAAATGTTGATTTCCTGGCAGGAACACAACCTGAATGAAACAAGAAGATAAGGCCACAGAGATCTGCCACTCCGCTAAGGAACGTGGAGCGTAGTCAGTTGGTTCTTGATCCAGAGTTCACCTGCCTTATCTTCTTTTTAAAAAAATTATTTTGAGAGAGAGAAAGAGCATGGGTGAGAGAGAGAGAGAGAGAGAGAGAGAGAGAGAATCCCAAGCAGGCTCCCCACTGTCAGCACAGAGCCCTACTGCAGGGCTTGATCTCACGACCATGAGATCATGACTTAAGCCAAAATCAAGAGTCAGTCACTTAACCGACTGAGCCACCCAGGTGCCCCTAATTTTCTTCTTTGATCGGAATTGGAAAAACATCATCGGGTTTGAGTATGTAAAGTCCATGAGGGAAGGAAGTTTGTTCACTCGTTAGCTCCATTATATAGATAAGTGTCTTACACATAGTAAGCACTCAATAAATACTTCATGTTATTTTTGTTTTCCTTTTTTACTAAAATAGAATTGCAACACAACATTCTGTCACTTTAAGGTATACAGTGCAATGATTTCACCATCTGTCACCATGCACGTTTACAACATTATTTTTTCTTACAATGAGAACTTCTAAGATTTACTTTGTTAGCAACTTCTGAATTTCCAATACAATATTATTGACTAAATTTCTCATGTTGTACATCGCATCCCCATGACTTCTTATTTTATAACTGGAAGTTCATACCTCTTGATCCCCCTCACCTATATTACCCACCCCCTAACCCACCTCCCATCTGGCAACCACCAATCTGTTCCCTGTATCTGTGAGTTTTGTTTTGTCGGCTCACTTGCTTTATTGTTTAGATTCCGGATATAAGTAAAATCATATGGTATTTGTCTTTCTCTGTCTGACTTACTTCACTTAGCATAATACTTTCCAGGACCATGCATGTTGTTACAAATGGCAAAATTTCATTTTTTATAGCTGAGTAGTATTCCACTGAGTGTGTGTGTGTGTGTGTGTGTGTATCACATCTTCTTTATCCACTCATCCATCTATGGACATTTAGGTTGTTTCCATATCTTGACTATTACAAATATGACTGCAATGAACATAAGGGTGCAGATATCTTTTTGAATTAGTGATTTTGTTTTCTTTGGATCAATACCCAGAAGCGGAATTGCTAGATTAATTTTAAATTGTTTAAGGAACCTCCATTCTGTTTTCCATAGTAGCTGTGGCAATTTACATTCGCACAAAAAGTGTATGAGTATATGAGGATTCCCTTTTCTCTACATCCTCACACTTCTTTCTTCTCTTTTTGATACTAGCCATCCGACAGGTGTGAGGTGATATCTCACTGTTGTTTCGATTTGCCTTTCCCTGATGATGAGTGATGTTGAGCATCTTTTCATGTGTCTGTTGGTCTTCTAGATGTCTTCTTTGGGAAAATGTCTATTTCGATCCTCTGCCCCTTTTTTAATTAAATTGTTTGGTGTTGAGTTGTATGAATTCTTTAGATATTTCGCATAGCAACCCCTTGTTGGATATATGATTTACATGGGGCGGGGGGGGCGGATAGCACACCCACTGGGACTAGCAGGGTAGAGAGAGAATGCAAAAAATTGCACCTGCTAGTGTCTCCTTCTTGGAAAGAGTCCCAACCGGCTCTTCCCCTTCCTGCAGATGCTTAAGAATAACAAATGCGGGCGCCTGGGTGACTCAGTCGGTTAAATGTCCAACTCTTGATTTCGGTTCAGGTCATGATCTCACATTTCATGAGATCAAGCCCTGCATTGGGCTCTGCGCTGACAGTGCAGAGCTTGTTTTTGGATTCTCTTTCTCTCCCTCTCTCTGCCCCTCCCTGCTCCCTCATGCATGCGCATATGAGCTCTCTCTCTCTCTCTCTCTCTCTCTCAATAAATCCATAAACAAAAAAAAGGAAAAATAGGGGCACCTGGGTGGCTCAGTCAGTGGGCATCCGACTTCAGCTCAGGTCATGATCTCGCGGTTCCTGGGTTCGAGCCCCGCATCGGGCTCTGTGCTGACAGCTCAGAGCCTGGAGCCTGCTTCAGATTCCGTGTCTCCCTCTCTCTCTGCTCCTCCCCCACTCACACTCTGTCTCTCTCTCAAAAATAAATATTTTTAAAAAAAGGAAAAATAACAAATGAATTGCCTCCACTTGTGGTCTAGGTGCTTTCAAACCGCAGCTTCTGTGCTGGGTCCCAGGGCAAGTGAGTCTGTGCGCAAGCTCTTGGAGAGGGGAGCCTCAATTCTCTGCAGCCCTCTTAAATGGCCTCTTCCTTGTTGTTATCAGTTGGAAAGCAATTATGAATGTCAAATCCAGGTGATGGCTGTAAGCATATGCTCAGCTCTTCCTAAAGCCAGTGGAGAAAGAAATAAGACTCCTCCAACCCTACCCTGTGTTTCCTGGTCTTGGCCTCACTTCCTTCTCTACCTCTGCTACAAATCCAGGTTGTATGACCACAGGGGATTTTAGTTAAAGTCCCCACATGCCTGTCCTGAGCTGACCCACACGATGAGGCACTGTCTAGTACAGGAAATTTGCCGGGAGAGCAGACGATGGAGAAAAAGGACGGTCTGTATCCTAAGGGCACTTGCAGCCTTGGAGGGTACTGTGCGTCTAGCCTTACAGAAGGGCAACCTTCTGTATATTTAAGTCATTCTAGAAGCTGGAAAAGATTCCCTTCTCAGAACACTGCCTGGCAAGAACGACCTAATCATTAATTGACCGGAAATGAATGACCAGCACAAAAGCATGGGAATCGTTTAGAACATGAGTTCTAGAAACTAAAAACTCTATGGTAAAGGTAGCGAAGCAATAACAGAAGAACAAATTTCGTGTCCCATGATCCCAAATTTTTTTCATTTTTGCGTTTTTCCCACCAACCACCCTGATCTACATTCATACTGTAAAGACATCCATGTATGATGTTTTAAAATAATTATGTCTTTTTAGTATATATTCACAATAGCAACATTACTGTAGATAAGCAAAATGAAAATTTAAATTGTTTATAATCCTACCGGTCAGACATAACCACTCTTAACATTTTGGTGCATACTTCTTAATTAAAACAACTACAGACACACACACACACACACACATCCATACAGACCCTAAACATCCTATTTAAGAAACTGCTTTTTTGACTTACTAATAGATAGTGAACATATTTCCATATCAATAAATACATCCCTTGAAAGAGACACCATTGTTCCTGTGAGGTGAAGAAACTGAGGGAAGCTCTCAGAGGCCTTTAAATTATTCTAGAAAGCAGACGGGCCCCAAATTGAAGATAAGACCATCTGGCTTTCCAGCCCACTCTTGTTCTCTGACAGACTAGTTTGGGAGTTGAGCTGTGGCGGTTGTGATGTAATTAGAAATGGGCTGGAGCAGGGTGGGTGGGGACGGCAAGACCAAGAAAGAGTCTCAACTTGTGTGATGTAATGAATCCCATGAGCTAAAGGGCATTGGAGAGATCCCTATTGTCTGGAGTAGACAAGGAAAGTTTCATAGGAAGCTAGAATCTGAGTTGGATCTTGAAAGACAAGCAAGGAAGGCATCATCGGGTGGGGAGGTGGGGAGCAACAAGGGCAAAGGTTTGGTGATAGAAATTTAACATTCAATGAACTTGGCCCAGTAAGGACACCAGTCTTAAGGGAGGAAAGAGTTAGCTCCGGCAAGGCGTGAGGCTGCCCGTATGACTGCCTGCGTGCACGATCCTGCACGGTGTCAACGAGCGTCACTCATTCTCTGACAATATTCGGGAAGCCAAGATATGTAGAACATTCTGTTTCCATATGGTTAGTTAGTTATGAATTCCAGAACTTGGAAACCTTGCAACCTTTGGAAAGAACCAGACTACATATTAAGGGATTAAAGTTTGAAATGTCATTTTCCATTTCTGTCCAAATGAGGTTGAGAAATTTTTGGATGAAAAAAGAATTAAGCTTTCCATGACTGGTTTCTTGCACGGTATCTGAATGATTTGGATCACAGGTTGACTTGGTGGCCACCACTAAATGCTGAGACACAGATCAGCTCTGATCATGTAAGACTTTCAGCATCAAAGACAGATCCTGATGCAGAGTGGCCGGAGTTGGGTTTCAGGGTTGAGCATGATACCTAAATCTCTGCCTTTGATTATCTCTGATAATTCCATTTCTTTAAAAGGAAGTCTTCCTCCAGTTTCATCTATCATTTGTGTCCGACCCACCCCTGAAAAGTGACTTCCTTTTAACTATCCTATTTGATGGACGAGACATGTAAAACTGGGCTGCATCTTTGGATACAAACCAGTTTCCCAATTCTGTGTGTAAGTACAGACTGCTTCAGTGCATTTTTGGCTAGTTCACACACACACACACACACACCACACACACACACAAAACTGCTTTAGTTACGCTTTTTACTTTTCAACCAATTATTTTGATGACAAGTAGATCCAGCCTACAGATAAACAATAATACTTGTATTTGGTCCACTTCAATTACCCAACAGTAGAGAATGGTTCAAAGGTCATCAACGAGAGATTGGGTTTGGTTTTAAAGTTCTCTTTGAAATCACAGCAAACACAGTGTTGCAATAGGCCCCAATCTATAATGTTTGGCTTGAACGTCAGTGAGAAGCTCTTGGGAAAACAGGATGCAATAGAGTCTTCAGAGAAGACTCTGGAAATTGGCACTTCCCCAGTTTCTTCTTAGCATCCGACTTCTGTCGCTGATCAGAGTTGGCACTTCTTTGTAGAGAAGATAGAAAGAATGTGGACCCGGGAGCACTCAGGCCTGCTAAGGAGGGTAGAGTGATCGGTCTGAGAGGTTCGCAAGGTGTCCCAAGTTGAGGATTACTTTGGCCAAGTGGCTTGGATCGCTGTTAATCCACGCTGTCTTAAGATGTGTGGTAATGAGTCATCTGCTGGAATGTGATTAATCCTGTTTTGTAGGAGTGGACAGCACAAAGATTCCACCCAGGCCTCATATAACACGCTGGCCCTGCAGCTCAACATACTCTTTCTGTAGTAATTCTTAGCTAAAGTATTCTACCGAGTTCAAATAATTATTAAGCCCAGTTCTTAAAGAAGACTGGGCATGCCACCTTCCAAGCTCAATCTTAGAGACCATATACCAACTGCCTCCGACTGAAATCTTTGTTTTATATGAGCAATACTCTCAGACTTGGCTTTCCTTATCAAATCAATTAGTGTGGTCCTATAATACAGGAGTCAGAAGATCTGAAATTGAATTCTGATACTCAGTAGCTATGTGACCCTGAGCAAGTCATTTCTCTCTTTTTTCAATGTTTATTTTTGACAGACAGCGTGAGTGGGGGAGAAGTAGAGAGAGGGGGAGACAGAGGATCCAAAGTGGGCTCCCCACTGACAGCGGTGAGCCCTATGCGGGGCCGGAACCCATGAACTGCGAGATCATGACCTGAGCTGAAGTCGGACGCTCAACCGACTGAGCCACCCAAGTGCCCCTACCCTGAGCAAGTCATTTCAATTCTAGGGGCCTCCATTTTCTCATCCACAAAGTAGATATCTATATATCTGCTCTGCATATCCAGCAACACTGCTCTGAGTATCAAATAATATACATAGAAGTACTTTGAAAATCATATATTATAACAAGTACAAGAGATTATTGTAATTATTTCGGTTTTGTAGGGTATGTTGTGGTTCTGTTGGTGATGAAACCTGAATAAAACTTTCTAATACAGAAATAACATTTTTTAAAAGAAAAGCAAGCATTTGGTATACTGTGAAGATTTGGAAATTTGCACAGGAAGTTTGAGCACTACATTGGGATCTATACCCCCAAAATTTGATTTGAGATAAGCCATTAACAGAGAGACACTTTAACTTTAGGAGCTTCCAAATGCCCATCCTGGCAGATGGGCCCCATCTGTCAGTGACAGTGGGACCCTTGAAGCGTTGCCAAGAGCCTATCATCCAGATGTTCTGTGCATCTGCTCCATGTTTAGAAAACTCCTAAACTTTCCAGAAACCACCTAAGACACTTTAAGATGTTATTTACTGAAGGCAGTGGCCCAGGAAGCAAACCCAAATCAAAGGGAGAAGTATGCCTTTTGTGCTGACGCTCTAGAGCAAGGATTGGCAAATCCTCCGAAGAGAGTCAGACATAACACATTCTTGTTCTGTGCGCACAGGGGCGAGAGGAACTGAGGGAGCACAGGTCTGGAGGTAGGCAAGGGTCACTGGAAGGAGCCGCATCACGATATCCCACGTACACGACCACTTCAAGATCCCTTTGAGCTGGATAAGTACCTCTCCTTTAAGATGCAATTAATCTCTGGGAAGATAAGAGTCTATCAGCCACTCACATCTTAGTATAAATGTCTTTAGTTAATCCTCAGTCCTGCTCTCCTATCTGAGATCTGTTACAATGTGACAATGAAAATTTTTATGAAGATAAGAAGTACCTTTAGAGCTTTTGAGAATCCTTTTAGAGTGCTTTGGGGAAGGGTAGCTCTGAACAGATAGAGGGGGCATAATACATTTTCTGTGGGTAAGATAAAGAAGGGACACTAAAAACCCAGATCACAGTATAGATCAAAACGTACAGAATGAAAGGCAAAAACCCAGGATAGGTAGGATGTCAGCTGTCCTTGTAGTCCAGTGGAAATAACACAAGCCTGACGTTTGGGGCGTGCAAGCTGTGGGTGGCCATGGCAACCCCGGAGAAATGATGTTGAAACTGAGGATGAATCTGGCTTCAAGGAGAATGGAGTGGCGGGGGAGCCGGGAACATTCCGCACACGCTGGCACCCAGTCACTCACGGGGTTACCTAGGTGGTAATCTCAGCCACTAGAGCCCTGGAAGGCTCTTCATTTAGTCCGAGCCACAGACACAGCACAGAGTTGGGACAGTCAGACCTCGCGCTCACGGGGCCATGGCTGACCTTCCATCCCCACAGGCTCGCTTCATCCTGTGACCGGGCCGGCACGAGGGCCCTGGATTTGTCTGTATGCAGAGCAAGCTCATCACGGGAAATGAAGTCTTCGTGTGAACGTCAATGTTTCTTTTTAAGTAAGTAGGAAAAGAGTGAACGCTAAGCAAGAGTCCCCACGGATGGCTATCATTTTGAGCAAATTCAACTGGTCCTAGTCCACATTTGTGCATCAAGACAATAAGATGAATTAGTGGATGGCAGAGGGGTGGTTGGATCCATCGATAGGTGACAAAACGTACTCTTGCGTTTGCAAACCTGATCCTTTAGGAGGTGGTAGTTTTTATAGAAAAAGATTTACCTGATTAATTTCTTAAACAAGGCCATCCCTTGGGGCACCTGGGTGGCTCAGTCGGTTAAGCGTCCGACTTCAGCTCAGGTCACGATCTCACACTCCGTGAGTTCGAGCCCCGCGTCGGGCTCTGGGCTGATGGCTCAGAACCTGGAGCCTGCTTCCGATTCTGTGTCTCCCTCTCTCTCTGCCCCTCCCCCACTCATGCTCTGTCTCTCTCTGTCTCAGAAATAAATAAACATTAAAAAAAATTTTTTTAAACAAGGCCATCCCTTCTGAGGAGGGCAGTACACTAATGAAGTGGGTATAATCCTTGCTGAAAGTGTTAGCCGACTCTTCATTCCCAGGGAGAGAGGAAACATGAAAAACAGACATGTCCAAAGCTGCATACAAAATACAACCAGATTATAATGCTTTTGTAAAGAAATGTTTTAATGCTTATTTATTTTTGAGAGAGAGAGTCAGACAGAGGGTGAACGGGGGAGGGGCAGAGAGAGGGAGACACAGAATCTGAAGCAGGCTCCAGGCTCTGAGCGCAGAGCGTGACACGTGACTCGAACTCACGAACTGCAAGATCATGACCTGAGCTGAAGAAGGACACTTAATCGACTGAGCCACCCACAGACGCCCAGATTATAATGCTTTTTAATACAATGTCCCAAAAACCCTCAAGAAGGAAAATATTCCTTCAGTTTGAAATGCCTGTTAAATTCTGCATGTGTGTGTGTGTGTGTGTGTGTGTGTTTAGTTCACTTACATAGAAATTAACAAGATGTATTTAACAAAAAGTGGACAGATACAAATCTGCACTTTAAAGTGGGCTGGGGGGGCGCCTGGGTAGCTCAGTCGGTGGAGCATCTAATTCCTGATTTCAGCTCAGGTCATGATCCCGGGGTCATGGGATCAAGCCCGGCATCGGGCTCCTGCACCGAGCGTGAAGCCTTCTTAGCATTCTCTCTCTCCCTCTGCCTATCTCCCCCCATTCACATTCTCTCTCTCTAAAACAAATAAAATGAAAAAAAAAATAGCGGGTTGAAAAGAGATTTTGCGTGCAGAATTTCCTTTATGAGAGAACGAGAGGGAGAGACTTTCAAAATGCAGAAATTTAGGGAGACACCTTCTAAACGTAGGACGGTCGTTTTGGTTCACGCTACCGGAATCAGGCCGCATCATTGGACCATCAGGCTTTGCTGCTTCTGCTCAGACTCAGAAGACATGAGACGTGCCATCTGGATTCTCCCTCTCCTGCTTGGAAAAATGATACTGTGGCATGGCCCGGCCTACAAAGTGCCTTCGCATCTGATCTGCTTCTCCATACGACCCTTTTATAATTCCCGTTGCACAGATGGGGACTCAGAGGTTCAGTGAGCATGCGAGAGGTCACAGAGCTGGGTCGAGGGTGGAGCTGAGCCACAGACTCCCACTGGCGGGCACCTGACTGCTGTCTCTATGAAGACCAGACCTGACAGTCTTGGTCGTCCACCCCAGGTCCTCTGACTCTAGCCTGCCGTCTGGCTGGCAAGGGCGAGCCCGTGGCGTGGCTACACGGCTGTGAACAGTGTGTGTTTTGCGACTTTCAAGTGCCAGAAGGCCAGAAGAATGTCTCGGTGTGATGGAGCTTTGCTTTTCCCTGCGGGATTTGCTAAGCAAAGGAGAGGAGATGGTAGTCGGCAGTGATACAGCTGTTGAACTATGTAGTTAGGACACCTGCCCCATGTGTTCGCACTCGGCATTGTGGGGAGGAGACGCCCCTTTCAGCCCTGAGCACAAGGAAATGAACATGGCGGGAATGTCAAAATGGCCGGGAAAATTCTGCCTTTTCATCCAAAGGGATGTGTGGAGGAGAGTGATCAGAGTCTGCTTTGTCCCCCCACCCCCACCCCACCCCCATCCCCCTGCTCCCTTGGCTGATTTCATAAAGGAAAAGAGGGAGGAGAAAAGTCTGTCCGGATTGCTCAAATGAAAAACACGTCCACATTGACAGAAATAGACTGTTTTCTATTAAGGAATCTGGTCATGGTAACAATTATATTTTTGAATTTATCGTCATGTTTATAAAACGATACTCAAGAAAAGATTATACGAGGAGATTTTGTGAACAAATTCCTTCAGCCCAGTTCTCCTTGGGAATGTGTCAATAAGCAGCAGCCACCCTCTTGCTGATGGGTGTTTTTTTTTTCTGTTGAACTTCGACAGGGAGATTTTTACGATTGCTGCAAACTGAAGGAGAGGCTCAGCCTCTGTTTTCCAATTTGTGATATTAGTGTTTTCTATTTATCAAGTTCTCCATGCCACCTAGTGTTTATCTGAAGAAATACCAGATTCTTAGGAAGTATCCCCAGTCCTGTGTAAGATTTCACATGCATGTTGCAGCTCAGTTACACATAGGTCCATAGACGTGCTATGTGTGACATCCCAACTGGATGAAGAGTTTCCAATAATCTTCATAACTTCACAATTCAACATTAATAAAATGACTACTTTCTTCTCCCTAAAGAAAACATTGTTGTTGTTGTTGTTTTTCTTCTGTAGGAGACACTGACATCAAAGAATCCTAGGACGGTCACAGTGGAAGAGACTTTCTAGACCTTTAGTCTACGCCCAACCCACTGTTGTACCAGAAAACCCTTGTCCACAATACAGTGTCAAACAATAACTTCTCTGGAACTCCAGCTTTGCTCTTGATTTTTTTTTCTTTTGAAGTATCTAAGCTGCATGGCAAGAAACCCAGGAGGGGCCCCAAAACCATTCAGAATCTCTGTGTTTGCCTCTGTATGTGCAGAGAAAACGAGCACCAGGAGACAGTGGGCAGAGAAAGGCCAAGAAACAAAGGGCCTGCTTTAGATCTGGCAGATGCTGGCCCAGCAGAATTCAGGTCTTGTGGCTCACAGAGTTCTAGCTGGAAGGGCTTGATCAAATTCCTCCTCCTTCTTCCTATCCCCGTCCAAAACCAATAAACGCTAACAAACGATGCCCATGATGTTGGCAACAGCAAAGCTGTCCTTTTCAAAATCTGCGTTCTATCATTTGCCTTCAATGATTACCAAGGCCTTCTAAATGCTACCAAAAGCTGAGTGACGACGGGAGGGGTGTGGGGGCGGGACACAGAACTATAGGAATAAGACCAGGTTTCCAAAGGGGCCCTGGCGATTCTGCAGAGGCCCTTCTCTGGGTTTACAGAAAGTAGTGGTTGTCATAATTCTGGCAAACACATGTCCTGTGTTTTATACAACAGCCCTGATTTAAAATATTTCCCCTTGCCGTTCACGTAAGCACGCTCAGCCTGGTCACGTTGCGGGTCCTGATTTTTTCTTGGAGGGGTTTGCTTGGAAATACGCTCACCATCTCTTTAGGGCTGAAGTCTCATAAAGTACAGTACTGTTCCTGCCATCCTTTGGCAAACTTACTCATAATTGTCACTTCCCGCAGGGGCCCGACGGGCCACGGGTTGCTGATGGGGTCAGGGCTTGGGAAGTCGGCTGGAGGCATAAAGACTTGGCGACTTTGATTTACACATTTGGAGTCTGTAAAGCACATTCACTCTGGGCTAGTAAACATGAGGTGGATCTTAATTTGGTTTGGGGGTTTCTCCCCCTGTGTTTGCCGACTTGGGCAGTCTACAAATCTTACTGCAGCACACAAAATACCATTAGCACGACCTTGTTAAAATCCATCCTTCTTAAGAAGCATTAAGAAGCATCCATCCTTCTTAAAATCCAGTGAGACAGGGAGCCAATGGTCAGAAGTGTCTCCAGGCAAGTCCCCGGAGGATATCACCAGGAAGTGAGAGCTACGTTTGGCGAACTCCACAGGCTCTGGATTGCTTGTCGGTGCTGCAGAGAAAAACCAACATTCCTGTTGACCACACAGCATATTCAATGTCCTTAATTGGAAGTTTGTCACCGTAACTTGGAGCCCTTGGTCGCTGCCTAATCTTCAGTTTTGCTGGAGGTGCTAAAAATGGGAGGTTTTAGGCCAGCTCAAGGGGAAGAGGTGCTCGCAAAGTTTTGGGGAAAGCCAAAGAAAGAGAGAGGGGAAAAGGATGAATGGCAGAGGCACCAGAAGTGGAGGGGCGGGGGGCAGAGGAAGGACACACGGGCCACCAGAGCAATAGGTCAGAAATGACAGACATTCTCCGACTAAAGCCTCAGGGGCAGGATGGGCCCAGGCGAGATGGGGAAGGAGGCCAGTGCAGCCAGGCCTTCAAGCCACACCCCCATCAAATCTCCCCAGCCCCATCTGAGGAAGAAGATAAACGAGTCTGCTTTTACTTTAAATATTTTCATTTCTTGGAGCCACATCCCCACCACCTGTGTCTCTCTTTCTCTCCTTGTGAATCTTTTTCTTGCCCTTTCTCCCCCGCTGTCATATCATCCGCGTACCTCCCCACACACCTTCCGATCCATGCGGGTTCCAGTCGCCACTCTCTTATTACCCTGGGATGGGGTGGGCCCGGGCCCTTGACCCCCTCAGCTGCTTCTTGAGACTACAGGCATACCTCGTTTTATTGCACTTCACTTCATTGGCCTTCACAGAACTGTGTTTTTTACACACTGAAGGCTGGTGGTGCCCCAGCGTCGAGCAAGTCTATAGATGCCATTTTTCCAACAGCATCCGCTCACTTCGTGTTTCTGTGTCACATTTCGGTCATTCTTGCAGTATTTCAAACGTTTTCATTATTGTTGTTATATTTGTAACGGCCATCGGTAATCGGTGACCTTTGATGTTACTATGGTGATTATTTTGGGGTGCCATGAACCATGCCCATATAAGATGGCAACCTTTATTGACAAATGTTGTATGTGTTCTCACTGCTCCAACGAGCAGCCATTCACCGGTCTCTCTCCCGGTCTCTCTCCCTCTCCTCGGGCCTCCCTGTTCCCTGACACGAGGATATTGACAGTAAGCCAATTAATAACCCTACGATGGCCTCTAAGTGTTCAAGTGAAAGGGAGAGTCACATGTCTCACACTTTAAATCAAAAGCTGGAAATGATTAAACTCAGTGAGAAAGAGAAGGCCAAGGCTGCGACAGGCCTAAAGATAGACCTCTTGTACCAGACAGCCAGAGAATGAATGCAAAGGAAAAGTTCTCGAAGGAAATTTAAAGTGTTGCTTCAGTAAACCCACGAATGATAAGAAAGCAAAACAGCCTGACTGGTGATATGGAGAAGGTTTTAGTGGTCTAGGTTGAAGATCACACCAGCCACCACATTCCCTTAAGCCACAGCCTAATCCAGGACAAAGTCCAAACTGTCTTCAACTCCTTGAGAGCTGAGAGAGGTGAGGAAGCTGTAGAAGAAAAGTTGGAAGCTGGCAGGGGTTGGTTCATGACGTTTAAGGAAAGTAGCCATTTCCCTAACATAGACGTGTAAGGTAAAGCAGCACGTTATCCAAAAGATCTAGCTACAGTCATGAATGAAGGAGGCTACGCTAGCCAACAGATTTTCTATGTAGACAAAATAACCTTATTTGGGGAGAAGATGCCGTCTAGGACTTTTATAGCTACACGGGAGAAGTCAATGCTTGGCTTCAAAGCTTCCAAGGACGGGCTGATTCTCTTATTAGCGGCTCATACAGCGGATGACTTTCAGTTGAAGCCAATGCTCGTTTACCATTTCAAACATCCTAGGGCCCTTAAGAGTTATGCTAAATCTACTCTGTCTGTGCTCTATAAACGGAACAACGAAGCCTGGATAACATCACATCTGTTTACAAGCAGCATGGTTTACCGAACATTTTAAGCCCACTGTTGAGAACTATTACTATTCAATTTCTTTCAAAATGTTACTGCTCACTGACAATGTACCTGGTCACCCAAGAGCTCTGATGGGGATAGACAGTGAGATTCATATTGTTTTCCTGCTTGCTAACACAATATCCACTCTGCAGCCCATGGATCAAGGAGTAATTTCAACTCTTAAGTCTTATTTAAGAAATACATTTTGGAAACACCTGTGTAGCTCAATCGGTTGACCATCCAACTCTTGATTTTGGCTCAGATCATGATCCCAGGGTTATGGGATCAAGCCCCACATTAGACTCTGCGCTGAGTGTGGAGCTTGCTTGAGATTCTCTCTCCCTCTCTCTCTGCCCCTCTCCCCTGCTTGTGTGTGTGTGCACTCTCTCTCTCTCTTAAAAAAAAAAAAACATTTTGTAAAGCTATAGTTGCCATAGATAGTGATTCCTCTGATGGATGTGGGCAAAGTAAATGGAAAACCTTCTGGAAAGGATTCGCCATTCTAGATGCCATTAAGAACATTCGTGATTCATGGGAAGAGGTCAAAACATCAACATTAAAAGTTTGGAAGAAACAGATTCCAACCCTCATGGATCACTTTGAGGGGTTCAAAACTTCAGTGGAGGAAGTCACTACAGATGTGGTCGAAACGGCAAAAGGGAACCAGAATTAGAAATGGAACCGGAAGATGGGACTGAATTGCACCGATTCCAGATAAAACTTGAACAGATGAGAAGTTGCTTCTGATGGATGAACAAAGAAAGTGGTTTCTTGAGCTGGAAACTACTGGTGGCGATGCTGTGACGATTGTTGAAATGACAACAAAGGATTTAAAATATTACATAAACTTAGTTGATAAGACAGCAGCAGGGTTTGAGAGAGTGGACTCCAATTTTGAAAGTTCTACCGCGGGTAAAATGCTACCAGCCAGCACTGCAGGCTACAGAGAAATCATTTGTGAAAGGAGGGAGTCACTGATGCAGCAAACTTCATTGCTGTCTTATTCTGAGACACTGCCAGGTACCCCAACCTTCAGCGACCACCACCCCGATCAGTCAGCAGCCCTCCACCTTGAGGCAAGACCCTCCACCAGCAAAAAGATTATGACCCGCCAGAAGCTCAGATGACGGTTAGCATTGCTTAGCAACAGATTATTTTTAAATCAAGGTGTGTACACTGTTATTTTAGACATAATGCTATCCGCATACTTAATAGACTACAGAATGGTGTGAGCATAATTTTTCTACGCACTTGGGAAACTGAAAAATTCATTCGGCTCACTTTATTGTGATGGTCTGGAACTGAACTCTCATTATATCCAAGGTATGCCTGGACCCACCTCCCTCCCCTTGGCCTCACCTTTCCTGTGGCCACCATGCCTCAGACTGCAAGCCCTCCCCTAAAGAAAGCTTACTCTGGTGAGTGCAGGTGGCTGTGGCAGGACCCAGTCTTTTCAGCCACAGTGTTGTCGGTGGGGGGCTTGGGGTCCGGGCCTCCCACTTCGGCAGGCACAAGGTTTGCAGCTCCACACCCCGGGGTTTTTGGCACCCCCTCCTCCATTTCACAGTGGAGACTCCGTGGCCTGTTTGGAATGCAGGTCCCCCTGAGGGCCCCCACCATTGGCTGCCTACTCTAGATTAAGTGACATCAAAATAAAAAGCAGAATATTCCAAACTGTTATTCTTTAAAAAAAAAAAAAATACTGTGGAGTGCCTGGGTGGCTCAGTCAGTTCAGCGTCTGACTCTTGATTTCAATTCAGGTCATGATCCCAGGGTCCTGGAATCGAGCCCCACATCGGGGTCCATGCCAAGCATAGAGCCTGCTTAAGATTCTGTCTCTCCCTCTGCCCCTCTCCTGGCTTGCTCTCTCTCTCTCTCTCTCCAACAGAAAAAAGTTTTTAATTACCACAATAAATAAATAAATAGATAGATAGATAGATAAATAATTACTGCAAAGAGGGGCACCAGGGTGGCTCAGCTGGTTAAGCGTCTCGTCTGACTTCCACTCAGGTCATGATCTCACAGTTCGTGAGTTCGAGCCCCGTATAGGACTCTGTGCAGACAGCTCGGACCCTGGAGTCTGCTTTGGATTCTGTGTCTCCGCCTCTCTGTCTCTCCCCCACTTACACTCTGGTTCTCTCTCTCTCTCAAAACTAAACATTAAGGGATGCCTGAGGGTCTCAGTCAGTTAAGCCTCCAACTCTGGCTCAGGCCATGATGTCACAGTTTATGAGTTGGAGCCCGGCGTCGGGCTCTGTGCCAACAGCTCGGAGCCCGGAGCCTGCATTGGACTCTGTGTCTCCCTCTCTCTCTGCCCCTCCCCTATTTGCGCTCTCTCAAAAATAAATAAATGTAAACAAAATTAAAAATAAAAAGTAAACATTAAAAAAAACCCAGTAATTGCTGCAAAGATTAAAAACCAGCTTCCCAAACTTCCCCTCCCTGCACTTAACTTCTTTGCCCGGGGTGAGACACGTAGGCCCCTTTAATTTCTCTCCTCCATTGCATTAACAACACAGTTTAATTTAATGTTACTAGAGATTCATCTGGAGTGCAGAGAACGAGATCCAACTCCACAGCCATCTCTTATGACTACCAAACATTTGGGAAAACTTCCTTGAGAGTAGATTTTCACACCATTGGGAGCAAGCTAGTCCCGAACTGGAAAAACGTGAGCTGTCCCAAACGTTTGCCACCAGCGTCACTGACCTATCCTGTGGGGTTCTGCCTGGAACGACACCTGGTTCTCCAGAGTCAGAAACAAAGGAAAGGGGGCAATAAGATGAGAGGCTCTCTTGGCCCCCGCGTCCAACTGACCGCTAGCACAGTCCCTAAAGGGTAGAGAAATGTCATCGAATAGGGCCCCGGCTCTACGGCCTGTATTAACAATGGCGTCCAAGTACTGTCTCCCGCTGGAGGGGAGTGGGGCAGGGCAGGGCAGAGCGTTGGGGGCAAGTCCCCAACAGCTGCACTTTGCAACTGGGGAATAAAGCACCAAGTCTTTGATCTTTTCTTCTTGTCCCTTCGTGTTTAATCTTGGGTTTTTAATTTCCTTTTTCACCGTATATTTGACCAAGCCAACTACTCCAGGATCTAGCAAATGTTGTAAATAATGTACTACATTTCCTCCTCCAAACCCAAGAGGCTTGGACCTATTCGACCTCTGGTTTTCATGAAATTACCACGGGCCCCGGGGGACTATCTATGTTTTCAAAAGTCATCTGATCATGGAATCTCAAGCTGAAAAGAGCAGTTCAAATCATCTAGCCCAGCGTCATCATGTTATTGGTGAGGAAGCTGCCGTCCAGAGAGGTTGGGAGGTATATGAAACGTCACAGGCTGAGAGCCAGGACTCCCAGCTCCCATATCATGGTTTTGTTTTGGTTTGTTTTTAAGTAAGCCTTACCCCAACGTGGGGCTCAAACTCATGACTCTGAGATCAAGAGTCAGGTGCTCCACTGACTCAGCCAGCCGGGCGCCCCTATTCCAGGTTTTTGAGTGACACCGTACTTCAAGTATGGTTTGAATCCATGCCTGATTATGGGGGAATATGTTTAACAGGCCACAGTCATGCAATGAGCTTTCAGAGAAAATATATATCTTCCATTTGGGATCCAAACAGAAACATCAGAACTCCCCATCAGGTTAGTGATTCGTGAAAACCCAGCCAAATCCCCACGGGCCCTGTTCCACAAGACCTCAGCAAGTGAGAGGTTTCATCTCTGGCCAAAAGTTGCTAGTGTCACACTCCTAGGGGTAAAACCCCAGGATATTCTCTGGGCTGGCCACTCAGTCCACAGCCACTTCTGTCTACACAGAGCCAAAATGGCGACAGTGTCGCTAAGAATGGTGTCTCTGGCTCTGCCATCAGCTGTCTCCATGGCTCCCGTAGCTTTCCTGCTTCCTGCCAGGGCTACTCCTATCTGTGTCCCTCTTAGTGAGGGAGGAAATGGAGGCTTAATAGGGGCTTTCTCACTCTTTGTCAGCCTTGGATAAAAAGAGGGAGCTGACACCATGATCTCCAGTGGTGGCCCTGTTCTGGGAAGGTCTGATGCCACCCAGCTACTCCTCATTTTTTCCTGTACTCTTCAACTCATCCCTTTTTCTCAAGTTTAACCTTCCCTGCAGGTACACATCCTATAATTGTCTCTGGCAGGTGGTGGTGTGCAGGTGACTTTATCTACACTAAGCTGGTGGAAACAAATCTCTTAAACCTTCCCCTTAGGAGAAGGCCATCTGCTTGTGAACTTCAAAGCTGAAAATTACCCGGTAGCAAAAATCTTGGTCTCCAAAATTGACTCATATAGCTCCTTCTTGAGTTAGAACAGCATCTAACCTTGGGAGATCTGGTCTTACCCATCCCATGACCTATCCTTGGCAGACTGTTAACTCTCTATAGAGACCTATAAGCTACACAGGGCTATATACATTATGGAATGATAAATATATGTTCCTACAATACAAACCAACTCACTGCTATTTATTCATTCTGTCAGTATTTTCTTTATGTATTCATTCATTCATTCATTCATTCAGCAAACATTTACATGTCACAGGGATGGCTCCTTGAAGCCTTCCCTGACCAACTCAAGAACCCTTCAACATCCAGGCCTGTCATCACATGACTCTTTTCTTTTCAATCATAGCATTTACCATAATAAGAAATTAACTTACAAAGTGGGTTGCTGTATTTCTCTTGCAACTACACTGTAGGCTCTTTGAGAGCAGAGGTATTGCTCGTCTTGTTCACAGGTATATCCGAGCACCTATGTTTCCCCCACTGATACCTAGTGGTTGGCACAGTGCCTGAGATGTAGGAGACAATTAAATACCAATTGAAGACCATGTAGCCACTTGAAAGAATGGGGAGGACTCAATATGCACCACAATGAAAAGCTCTCCGAGCCAGACCGTCACACGAAAAACAAAACAAAACAAAACAAAATAAAACAAATCTGCCTGGTCTGATATCATTTAAATTTTAAGAAAACATTCTTTTTCTAATATATAATTTATTGTCAAGTTAGCTAATATACAGTGTGTACATGTGCTCTTGGTTTTGGGGGTAGATTCCCGTGATTCATCGCTTCCATACAACACCCAGTGCTCAATCCCCACAAGTGCCCTCCTCAATGCCCATCGTCCATTCCCCCCCCCCCCACGCCCCCATCAACTCTAAGTTTGTTCTCTGTATTTAAGAGTCTCTTATGGCTTGTCTCCCTCTCCACTTGAAACTATTTTTTCCCCTTCCCTTCCCCCATGGTCTTCTGTTAAGTTGCTCAAGTTCCACATATGAGTGAAAACATATGATATCTGTCTTTCTCTGACAGACTTATTTCACTTAGCATAATACCCTCCAGTTCCATCCACGTTGTTTCAAATGCCAGGATTTCATTCTTTCTCATTGCCAAGTAGTATTCCATTGTATATATAAGCCACATCTTCTTTATCCATTCATCAGTCGATGGACATTTGGGCTCTTTCCGTAATTTGGCTATTGTTGAAAGTGGTGCTATAAACATTGGGGTACATGTGCCCCTATGAATCAGCACTCCTCTATCCTTTGGATAAATTCCTAGTAGCGCTATTGCTGGGTCATAGGGTAGTTCTATTTTTAACTTTTTGAGGACCCTCCACACTGTTTTCCAGAGTGGCTGCACCAGTTTGCATTCCCCCCAACAGTGCAAGAGGGTTCCCATTTCTCCATATCCTTACCAACATCTGTTGTTTCCTGAGTTGTTAATTTTAGCCGCTCTGACCCGTGTGAGATGGTATCTCAATGTGGTTTTGATTTGTATTTCCCTGATGATGAGTGACGTTGAGCATCTTTTCATGTGTCTGTTGGCCATCTGGATGTCTTCTTTGGAAACGTGCCTATTCATGTCTTCTGCCCATTTCTTCACTGGATTATTTGTTTTGTGGGTGTTCAGTTTGGTAAGTTCTTTATAGATTTTGGATACTAACCCTTTATCTGATAGGTCATTTGCAAGTATCTTTTCCCATTCTGTCAGTTACCTTTTAGTTTTGTTGATTGTTTCCTTTGCAGTGCAGAAGCTTTTTATCTTGATGAGGTCCCAATAGTTCATTTTTGCTTTTATTTCCCTTGCTTCAGAGACATGTTGAGCATGAAATTGCTGTGGCTGAGCTCAAAGAGGTTGTTGCCTGTGTTCTCCTCTGGAGTTTTGATGGTTTCCTGTGTCACGTTTAGGTCTTCCATCCATTTTGAGTTTATTTTTGTGTATGGTGTAAGAAAGTGGTCCACTTTCATTCTTCTGCATGTTGCTGTCCAGTTCTCCCGGCGCCATTTGCTAAAGAGACTGTCTTTATTCCATTGGATACTCTTTCCTGCTTTGTCAAAGATTAGTTGGACATACATTTGTAGGTCCAATTCTGGGTTCTCTATTCTATTCCATTGGTCTATGTGTCCGTTCTTGTGCCAGTACCATACTGTCTTGATGATGACAGCTTTGTAGTAGAGGCTAAAGTCCAGGATTGTGATGCCTCCTGCCTTTTTTTTTTTTTTAACATAACTTCGGCTATTCAGGGTCTTTTGTGGTTCCATACAAATTTTAGGATTGTATGTTCTAGCTTTCAGAAGAATGTCAGTGCAATTTTGATTGGGATTGCATTGAATGTGTAGATTGTTTTGGGTAATAATGACATTTTAACAATATTTGTTTTTCCAGTCAATGAGCATGGAATGTTTTCCCATTTATTTGTGTCTTCTGCAATTTCCTTCATAAGTTTTCTATAGTTTTCAGCATACAGATCTTTTACATCTTTGGTTAGGTTTATTGCTAGGTATTTTATGGTACTTGGTGCAATTGTAAATGGGATCAAGATCTTGATTTCTCTTTCTGTTGCTTCATTATTGATGTATAGAAACGCAACTGATTTGTGTACATTGATTTTGTATCCTGTGAGTTGCTGAATTCATGTATCACTTCTAACAGCTTTTTGGTGGAGTCTTCAGGTTCTCCATGTAGAGAATCATGTCATCTGCGAAAAGTGAAAGTTTGACTTCTTCCTTAGCAATTTGGATGCCTTTCATTTCATTTTGTTGTCTGATTGCTGAGGCTATGACTTCCAACAACATGGTAAACAACAGTAGTGAGAGTGGACATCTTTGCCATGTTTCTGATCTCAGGGGGAAAGCTCTCAGTTTTCCCCCATTGAAGATGATATTAGCTGTGGGCTTTTCATATATGGCTTTTATGATGCTGAGGAATGTTCCTTCTATCCTGACTTTCTTGAGGGTTTTTATTCAGAAAGGATGCTGTATTTTGTCAAATGTTTTTTCTGCATCTATTGACAGGATCATATTGTTCTTAGCCTTTCTTCTATTAATGTGATTGATTTGCAAGCATTGAACCAGCCCTGCAGCCCAGGAAAGGCACCCACTTGATTGTGAATAATTCTTTTCATATACTGTTGAATTTGATTTGCTAGTATCTTGTTGAGAATGTTTGCATCCATGTTTATCAAATCTTTGATGGCCTGTAATTCTCCTACTTAGTGGGGTCTCTGTCTAGTTTGGGAATCAAGGTAATGCTGGCTTCATAAAATGAATCCAGAAGCTTTCCTTCCATTTGTATTTTTTGGAACAGGTTGAGAGGGATAGGTATTAACTGTGCTTTAAATGGTAGAATTCCCTTGGGAAGCCATCTGGCCCAGGACTCTTTATTGTTGGGAGGTTTCTGATAACTGATTCAATTTCTTCACTGGTTATAGGTCTGTTCAAATTTTCTATTTCTTCCCGTTTGAGTTTTGATAGTGTGTGAGTGTCTAGGAATTTGTCCATTTCCTCCAGGTTGTCCAGTTTGTTGGCATACAATTTTTCATAATATTCTCTGCTAATTCTTTGTATATCTGTGGTGTTGGCTGTGATCTTTCCCCTTTCACTTGTGATTTTATCTATTTGGGTCCTCTCTCTCTTTTCTTTTTGAGAAGTCTAGCTAGGGGGTTATCAATTTTGTTTTTTCTTTCAAAAAACCAGCTTTTAGATTCATTTATCTGTTGTACTGGTTTTTTTTGGATTCTGTATTGTTTATTTCTCCTCTTATCTTTATTATTTCTCTTATTCTGCTGGCTTTGTTTTTTGTTTTGTTTTGTTTTTTGGGTTTTTTGTGTGTTTTGTTGTGTTTTTTTAAATTCTATTATTTTTTTTTTTTTTTTTTTTTTTTGCTGTTCTGCTTCTAGCTCTTTTAGGTGTGCTGTTAGATTTTGTATTTGGGATTTTTCTTGTTTCTTGAGATGATAGGCCTGGATTGCAATGTATTTTCCTCTTATGACTACCTTTGCTGTATCCCAAAGGGTTTGGACTGTCATGTTTTCATTTTCATTTGATTCCATATATTTTTTTAATTTCTTCTTTAACTGCCTGGTTCACCCAGTCATTCTTTAGTAGGATGTTCTTTAGCATCAATGTATTTGGAGGCTTTCCAAACTTTTTCTTGTGGTTGATTTCAACTTTCATAACGTTGTGATCAGAAAATATGCATGGAATGATCCCAATTCATTTATATTTATTGAGGGCTGTTTTGTGACCCAGTATGTGATCTATCTTGGAGAATGTTCCACATGAACTTGAAAAGAATGTGTATTCTGCTGCTTTTGGATAAGAAGTTCTGAATATATCTGTCAAGTCCATCTGGGCCAGAGTATCATTCAAGGTCATTGTTTCTTTATTGATTTTCTGCCTAGATGATTTATCTGTCCATTGTTGTAAGTGGAGTATTAAAGTCCCCTGCAATTACAGTATTCTTATCAATAAGATTGCTTATGTTTGAAATTAATTGATCTTTGTGTGCTTGCAAGTTGGGAGCATAAGCATCCATAATTGTTAGCTCTTCTTGATGGATACACCCTGTAATTATAATATAATGCCCTTCTTCATCTTTTGTTACAGCCTTTAATTTAAAGTCTAGTTTGTCTGGTATAAGTATGGTTACTCCAGCTTTCTTTTGACTTCCAGTACCATGATCGATGGGTCTCCATCCCCTCACTTCCAATCTGAAGGTGTCCTCAGGCCTAAAATGAGTCTCTAGTAGATAGCATATAGATGGATCTTGTTTTGTTTTTTTTTTTTTTTTTATCCATTTTGATACCCTATGTCTTTTGATTGGTGCGTTTTAGTCCATTTACATTCAGAGTGATTATTGAAAGATATGGATTTAGTGTCATTGTGTTATCTGTGGGTTTCATGTTTGTGGTGATGTCTCTGGTCCTTTGTAGTCTTTGCAGCATTCCATTCACAGAGTCCCCCTTAGGATCTCTTGCAGGGTTGGTTTAGTGGTCATGTACTGCTTCAGCTTTTGTTTGTCTGGGAAAGCCTTTATGTCTCCTTCCATCCTAAATGACAGCCTTGCTGGATAAAAGATTCTTGGCTGCATATTTTTCCTATTCAGCACATTGAATATTTCCTGCCACTCCCTTCTGGCCTGCCAAGTTTCAGTGGATAAGTCTGCCACTACCCTTGTGTGTCTACCCTTGTAGGTTAAGGCCCATGGGTCCCTAGCTGCTTTCAGAATTCTCTCTTTACCTTTGTATTTTGCCGGTTTCACTGGGATATACCACGGAGAAGATATATTCTTATTAAATCTGAAGGGAGTTCTCTGTGCCTCCTGGATTTGGATGTCCGTTTCCTTCCCCAGATTAGGGAAGTTCTCAGCTATGATTTGTTCAAGTAAACCTTCTTCCTTTCTCTCTTCTTCTTCTGGAACTCCTATGGTATGGATATTATTCCGTTTCATTGAAGCACTTAGTTCTCTAATTCTCCCCTCATGGTCTAGTATTTTCTTACCTCTCTTTTTCTTGGCTTTATCCTTTCTATTTCACTTATTCTCCCCTCTGTCTCCTCCATCCTTGCTG
Organism: Panthera onca; assembly: GCF_046562875.1. Taxonomy (NCBI): domain Eukaryota; kingdom Metazoa; phylum Chordata; class Mammalia; order Carnivora; family Felidae; genus Panthera; species Panthera onca. The sequence continues at coordinate 19,334,367 of NC_138357.1, read as the reverse complement.
TCACTGCATCTAGTTTATTTTTCACCTCTTTTACAACATTTCTTAATTCATCGTGACTATTTCTTAGTTCCTTGATCTCTGCAACAGTAGATTCTCTCCTGTCTTCTATGCTTTTTTCAAGCCCGGCAATTAATCTTATGACTATTATTCTCAATTATATTGTTTATATCTGTTTTGAGCAATTCTCACTGTCATTTCTTCCTGGAATTTCTTTTGAGGAGAATGCTTCCATTTTATCATATTGGCTAGTTTGCTGACCCTTATGTGTTTTAATGGCTTGTTATGAGTCCTGCACCTATGAGCACTACTATATTAAAAAGGGGTCATACACTGTCCAGGGCCTGGTCCTTCAGGGGATGTTTTCAGAGTGTGTTTCATGCTCTCTGTTGTGACTCTGGTTGCTTTATCTCCCTACTCATAGTGGTGGTTTGGACCTTCCACCAGGTGTGCTTTGATTTGTTCATTGAAGTATCCCCATGGCCCACCACGTTGTCCCCATAGGCCCCCGAAGATGTTTCTGTTACTCTGTAGCCCGGATTCCTGGAATTCCAAGCCTTCTGGCCTCCATACTGCTGTGTTTGAGGGATGAGGGAACTTCGGGTCCCCCTACTTCTCCGTCATGTTGACTCTCATTCTTAAGACAACATTCTAAGGGTGCCTCTGTGGCTCAGTCTGTTCGGTGTCTGGCTCTTGGTCTCGGCTCAGGTCATGGTCTTGCAGTTCATGGGGTCCAGCCCCGCATCAGGCTCTGTGCTGACAGTGCAGAGCCTGCTTGGGATTCTCTTTCTCTCTCTCTCTCTCTGCCCCTCCCGCACTCTTTTCCTCTCAAAATAAATAAGTGAATATTTTTTAAAAAGAAAAAATTCTAAACAAAACTATAGATTTCTGTACATGTATACACCTCTGTAAGTGCATGAAGAAGATCTGGGTACAAAGGAGGGAACATTTGTAAACTCATTCTCTGAGGTCAGCATTACCCTGATACTAAAGTCAGACAAAGACACTACAAAAACCCTGCAAACCAATATCCCTGATGCATTTTGATGCAAAATTCCTCGACAAAATACTAACTGAATTCAACAGCACGTGAAAAAGATTATACACTATGGCCAGACCAGGTTGATACTTAGAATGCAAGAATAGTTCAGCATATGAAAAACAATCGACATAATACACCACATTCACAGAATGAAGGACCAAAAATCTGCAAGATCATCTGAGTTGAAGCAGAAAAAGCATTTGACAAAATTCAACACCCTTTCATGATAAAAACAATAATCTAGGAACAGAAGGAAATGACCTCAGTATAATAAAGGCTATAGCTAACATCATATTCAGCTGTGAAAGACTGAACGCTTTTCCTCTAAGATATGGTTAAAGGCAAAGATGCCTACTCTTTCCACTTCTGTTCAACATAGTACTGGAAGTCCTAGCTAGAGCAATTAGGCAAGAAAAAGAAATAAAAGGCCTCCAAATTAGAAAGAGGTAAAATCGTTTGTTCACAAATCACATGATCTTATATGTAAAAAAAGTCCTAAAGATTCCACATTAAATAATTGTTAAAACTAATAAGCAATTTCTGCAAAGTTGCAAGAAACAAACTTAACACATAAAAGTCAATTGCATTTCGATAAACTAAACATGACCAATCTGAAAATGAAATTAAGAAGACAATCTCATTTGCATCAAAAAGAATAAAATACTTAGGAATCATTTATTACAAATAAATGGATGACATCCTATGTATATGGATTGGAAGACACAATGTTCAAATGTCCACCCAAAGGGATCTACAGATCCAGTACAATCCTTACCAAAATGCCAATGACATTTTTTATAGAAATAGAAAAAAAAAAAAAAGGTAAAATTCATATGGAATCTCAAGGGACCTCAAATAACCAAAATAGTCTTGAAAAAATAAAGAACGGGGGTGCCTGGGTGGCTCAGTCGGTTGAACTTCCAGCTGCAGCTCAGGTCATGATCTCGTGGTTCATGAGTTCGAGCCCCGCGTCGGGCTCTGTGCTGACGGCTCGGAGCTTGGAGCTACTTTGGATTCTGTGTCTCCCTCTCTCTCTGCCCCCTCCCGCTTGTGATCTGTCTCTGTCTCTGTCTCTCAAAAATGAATAAACGTTAAAAAAATTTTAAAGAACGAAAACTCTAAAAGCCCAGAAGAAAGCATAGAGGAAATGGTTCAGCACATTGGATTGGGTAATGATTGTTCGGATATGATGCCAAAAGCACAGGCAACAAAAGCAAAAATAGATAAATGGGACACCAAATTTAAAAACTTTTGTGCATCCAAGGAAATAATCAACAGAATGAAAAACGGCCTATGCCGTGGGAGAAAATATTTGCAAATCATATTTCTGATACAACTCAACAACAAAATAAGCAAATTAAAAATAAGCAAAGGACTTCAACACACAATTCTCTAAAGAAGATACGCAAATCGCCAACAAGCATATGAAAAGATGCTCAACATCAGTAATCATTAAGAAACACAAATCAAAACTGCAATGAGACATCACCTCGCACTCATTAGGATGGGCACTATCAAAAAAAACAGAAAACAAGTGTTGGCAAGGATGCAGAGAAATCAGAACCGTCGTGCGTTGTCGGTGGGAATGCAAAATGGTGCAGCTGCTATGGAAAACAGTACACAGTTCCTCAAAAAATTAAAAATAGAATTATCATAGGATCCAATAACCCCACTTCTGGGTAGATACACAAAAGAATTTATATGCAGGATTTCAAAGAGTTATTTGTACACCCGTGTTCATTGCTGCATTATTCACAATAGCCAAGAAATGGAAACAGCTCCAAAGTCCACTGATGGATGAACGGATAAGCCAATGTGGTATATCCATACAATGGAATATTATTCAATTTTAAAAAGGAATGAAATTTTCACGCGTGCTACAACAGGGATTCCCTTGAAGTCATTATGCTAAGTGAACTAAGCCAATCACAAAAGGGTAGATACTGTATGACCAGATTTATGAGGTACATAGAGTAGTGAAAGTCAGAGACAGAGAGTAGAAAGGTGGTTGCCAAGGGTGGGAGAGGTGGGAGATAGTGCTTGATGGGCATAGAGTTTCAGTTTTGCAAGAACAACATGTTCTAGGGATCCGCTGTACAACAATGTAAATATACTTACTGAACTATATACAGTTGACCCTTGAACATCACAGGTTTGAACTGTAAACGATAAACACAAGTTTAAACTCTAAAGGTCTGCTTGTATGCGAATATTTTCCCATAAATATGGTACAGTACTGTAAATGTAGTTTTCTCTTCCTTATGATTTTCTTAACATTTTCTTTTCTCTAGCTTACTTTATTGTAATACAGTATATAATATACACAGCATATGAAATATGTGTTAATCGACTGCTTATGCTATCTGTAAGGTTTCCAGTGAACAGTAGGCTATTAGTAAAGTTTTGGGAGATTCAAAAATTATATGCAGATTTTTGACTTCACGGAAGGTCAGTGCTCCTAACCCCTGTATTGTTCAAATCAATTGTACTTAAAGTGATTAAGATGGTAAATTTTATGTCATGTCCTTATAACCACAATTAAAAATAAAATTTAAATTTAAAACAAAACAGAAGGATTTGGATGGATATGGAGGGAAAAAGGAATACGGGAATGAAGAAGAAATACCGTTTTACCTCTATTTTTGCTATAATGAAACTGTTTTCAGGTATTATATAATTAAAATATTTGTTAAAAGCTAAGTGCCCATCGACAGATGAATGGATAAAGAAGATGTGGTATATATGCAGAATGAAATATTACTCGCCATAAAAATAATGAAGTCTTGCCATTTGCAACAACATGGATGGATCTGGAAGGTATTATGCTAAGTGAAATATGTCAGACAGAGAAAGACAAAATGTGGTTTCACTTATATGTGGAATCTTAAAAAACAAAACGAAACAGGGGCGCCTGGGTGGCTCAGTTGGTTAAACGTCCGACTTTGGCTCAGGTCATGATCTCGCGGTTTGTGAGTTCGAGCCCCACATCAGGCTCCGTGCTGACGGCTCGGAGCCTGGAGCCTGTTTCGGATTCTGTGTCTCCCTCTCTCTCTGCCCCTCCCCCGCTCACGCCCTGTCTTTCTCTCAAAAATAAAATCATTAAAAAATTTTAAAAGGAAAAGGAAACAGAAGCAGACTCATAGATACAGAGAACAAACTGGTGGTTACTGGGGGTGGGGAGGGTAACATAGATGAAGGGAATTAAGAGGTCCAGATTTCCAGTTATAAAATGAATGAGGCACAGGGATGAAAAGTACAGCATAGACAATACAGTCAGAAATATTGTCACTACTTTGTATGGTGACGGGTGGTAACTAGACTTATCGTGGGGATCGTTTTGTAATGTATAAAAATATCCAATCACCATGATGTACCCTGGAAACTCGTAAGATACGGTATGTCAATACAAGCCAAGGCTTTGGGGCACCTGGGTGGTTCAGTCATCCAAGTTTGGCTCACGTTCAAAACCTTCTACTGCCTTTCTACAGGCTCAGCTGCAATATATTCGAAACAATATATTCAAACGCCCTGAGCTCAAAGCCACGAAATAGGAGGCGGGAAGAAGTCTTTGAAAGACCCTTCTGAAGATAGTTGATGAGATAACTGAACTAAATGTCAAGGAATGCTAAAGCCCTCAGGCTTATTATACGTACACAAAGTGATCTAAAGCAGAGGTGGGCTGGGCCAGACCCCAAGAGCTTGTTCCAAGGTTATTTTCATACAGTCATCAGGTTCAGCCTAACAAAACGATTACATATAAGTCCTTGGAGGGGCCGCTGAATGATGAAGAATGATTTTTAACCAGCATGTTATTTTTTTATGTCAAGTATACATCAGCCGTGCGGGGGAGGGGGTGGTGTTGAGACTTTTGTTCTCTTTAATTCGCCCAGGCGTTTGGGTATACACCATTAATGTGCTCCACCAACCATTCATTCATAGCTAGAGCAAAAGGAGCTTTAACCTGACCCCTGTCTCAAAGCCAAACGGACGGGGTTTAAATTCGAGAGTCCAGCGTCCCGTCAAGATATTTATCTAGTCAACTCTTTGCTACCTTCGCTAAGGAGAGGAGAAGCATTCACACGGAATACTGAAAGTGCTTTCGGGGGTATGACCAAGGAATCTTTCTTTTCGGCATTACATTTGCCTTTCTTGTTCTGTTTTCTTTAGGTGGAACAAGAAAACCATATTGCACTCCCGGAGTCCCTCAGGGGCTAGTGTCACAGATGAGAATAGCTGGGGTCCAAGGCCAGCATCGCCGGGGGGGGGGGGGGGGGCCTGTCATAACGACGATTGCTCACAGGCACCCCGTGCGCTCCTGGCTGTCTCCCACGTCTCTGGGGCTGGCAAAGGAACAACAGCGCAAGGTTGTTTCCAAGAACAAAGTTGTCAGAGACTCTGAAGTCACGGTAGCTCTACTTTAGTCTGGAGATCTACCCCAGTCGTTCCAGACCCCCGGGAGCCAACCCAAGCAGAGCATCTTCATTCAGGAAGCATACGACATTGTTGTTAAAAACACGGTCCTTGAAGCCAGTCGGCCTGGGTCGCAGCTCTGCGACCTTGTGGCCTTGGACAAGTCACTTAAGTTCTCTGTGCCACATCTGTAAAATGGGCATAATGATAGTTGTGAGGAGTAAGCGAGCTCACATATACAAAGTGCTTAGGTTAATCTTAAAGCTCTCAATGTACGTTAGTTCTTTATTAGTTCCTCCTTCCATCCGGTCAGCTTAGCCCATCCAGACCTCCCCGAGGGCCTTGTGGAGGCTTCAAGTTTCCGGAGGCTTTGCAGCCATGGGCACACTTGTCACATGGTGTTGTGTTGTTTATCGGCCTTCCACGTTGGATTGGGAGCATCTTGAGAATGGGGCCAGGTCTTATTCATGGTTATATCTCTAGCAGCTGGCAAAGTCCCTGGCCAGAAAGAAAAATAGAAAGAAAGAGAAAAACAATAGTACCTCAGTTAATGTCTTTGAATTAAGCTCTTTCGAGGTTCCCTTAATTCTCAAATTCCTAATTCAGATCTCAGCAGTAGCCCAGTCAGGTGCCCCACGTGGCTTATTTCTGAGGTCAGTGACAACATGTCTCACTGTCAGAAACTTCCATAAGTGGCAGGGGACAGTCATGGAGAGTACCACTATTGTCCCATATGATGCCTCCAGCAGAGTTTCACCAAGTGCCAGAGAGAAAACCTAAATAATTACAGCCAATGGACACCCATTCTTCTGTCGGTTACTTGAGAGATATGTGTTTTCAGGGAGCCTAGGCATGGCGGGTGAGCAATGCCCCCCAAAGATGCCCACATCCTAGTCCCCAGAATCTCTTACCTTCTATGGCAAAAGGGCCTCTTCAGAAGTGATTAAATTAAGGCTCTTGAGTTGGGGAGATTATCCCAGATTATCCTGGTGGATCTGATGTCATCACCAGGTCCCAATAAGTGGTAGGCGGGGGAGGGTGGCGGCTGATGGCTCAGTTGGTTAAGCATCTGACTCTTGACTTCAGCTCAGGTCATGATCTCCCGGTTTGTGAGTTCGAGTCCCACATCCGGCTTGCACAGAGCCTGCTTGGGATTCTTTCTCTCCCTCTCTGTCTCTCTCAATCTCTCTCAAAATAAGTGGATAAACGTTGGGGGGAAGAAAGGAAAATTCTGAAAAAAAAGAGGGAGGCAGGAGGGTCAGAGTCAGAGAAGCAGATATGGCCTTGGAAGCAGAGGTCAGAGAGAGATTTGAAAGTGCTGTGCTTGCGGCTTTGAAGGTGGAGGGAAGGACCGTTTACTAAGAAGACCTGCGGGCAGCCTCTAGAAGCTGGAAAAGGGAAGGAAACAGATTCTCTGGTGAAGCTTCCAGAGAGAATGCAGCCCTGTCTCTCCTATCCTCTTCCACAAACTCATCCGATGGTTCCTTATCACCTACAGGATAAAAGTTCAATTCCTCGGCATTGCACTCAAACCTCTGGCCCGAACTTGCCTTTCTGGACTCGCCTTTCACCGTTTCGAGCTTCCACACATGGAGCTTCCTCCTGTGCCTTTGTCTTGTTCTGTGTGGTCCTGTGCCCACCACCTTGTCGCTTAGGCTGATTCCGGGGAGGGGAGGGCTTCTTCCCTCCTTCCCTTCGCGCATCGAGCTGAGGCACTGGCTCCCCCAGTAGGTTACCAGTAACTCCCTGGAGCCCTTCCTCATTCCACCTCATTAGGTGTTCACGCATTTTGTCTATCACCCTAGAGCATCGACACAGTGAGGACAGTAGCAAAAAATGAATGCACTTATAATAAGGAAATAAGTACATTTATTATTTTTTTAAGGATGCAGTGGGGGGTTTGTTTTACTTATTTTGGACTGAGAGACAGAGAGAGAGAGAGAGAGAGAGAGAGAGAGAGAGCAGGAGCTGGGGAGGGGCAGAGAGAGAGGAGGACAGAGGATCTGAAGCGGGCTCCACGCTGACAGCAGTGAGCTCGAATTCATGCACCATGAGCTCATGGCTTGAGTCAAAATCAGAGGCTCAACCGACTGAGCCGCCCAGGTGCCCCAGAAAATAAGTTCATTTCTTGAAGATCTCTTCTCTTTCACTTCTCACCACCACCACCACCTCCCCTACACACACACACACACACACACACACACACAGCCATACATATAGTAGTCACTCAATAAACGCTGCAAGGAGGAATACGTATTAGGGTCAAACAGCACAGTGAGAGCACTGCAGGGGAACAGTCTGCATAGCTCTCAGACGCTCTTTCCATTCTGCTGAGGAGAAAAGGTGATAGGAACCAAAATTAGGAGTGCAGAGGGCCGGGGGTTCCAATCCACGTCCTGACACGTTTCCACTATGTGACTTCAGGCAAGGTACCCAACATCCCTGTGCTGCCTCTTCCTCATTTATAAAATGGGAAGGGTAATGACACCTTCCCTTGTAGGACTGTGGTTAGTCCGATGAGAAAAGTTCAAAGCCCTTAGAACGCTCTCTGGCAGGAAGGAGGCACCGTGTGGGCCAGCTTTTACTGGCAGGGTGATGGTGATGAGTGTGCCATTAACAGTATCTTTCCTCCCTAAGCCTTGTCAGCACGGGCCTGTCCCCTTCACCTCCTAGTGGCCTCAGTTTCCCATGTCACCAAAATGATAGCCCATACCACTCTGCTCATTTCCAGGGTTACACTTGATTTAAATGTACGGAAAAGCCATTTTATTGAAAAATGTTCAGAAACGCTGGAAAGCGTTAAGCAAATGTCACGCATTTTCAGTCCTAGTTATGATTTGATTCCACCAGGTGCCTCTCCCCGGCACCCACCCTCCCCCGCCACCAAAACGGGAATGCCTCAAGGTGATGAAAATTAATAATATCTCAACAGAAATAATACTTCTGTACATTATAGTAATTTCTAAATTTTTTCCTGACACTCTATATTACAGGGGACTGCTTCGTAGAAGAATACCCCTTTTGTGAACAGCCCGAGGGTTTCCGCTGTTATTTTTTAACATGAGATGTGACATCGGGCTCAACATTGAGACCGGGTGGGAACTTTGTCAAGTTCAACTCATCGCTGCAGCTACTTTGCTCTGTGTTTAATGAGCAGGCGTCCTCCTTTTGAGACGGGCCGAAGTGAACTTGGATCAGACCCTTAGTCCTGGAACAATGCATCCCACCTTTGTTGGAGCCCAAAGAGCTTTTCTGTGCAAAGGCCAGCGTGTCTTAACAAATGGCATTCCGCACATTTTCTCGGCCCCGGCTCCAGCCTCAGCGGGATTCCACTGCATTCTTGGCAGTCGGGCTCCTCTCCTCTGGCAGGGGGTCAGCCCGGGGCCACTGAGGTCAAGGAACCTCCACAGGCCGCCCCTGCCTGGAGGAGGCGGACAATGCAAGCCCCCGCCACAGCGCTTCCTGCTTCAGCAGCTTGGGCTCGAATGTGCACAACTGCCCCCGCGAGAGGGGCTCCCGGCCTGCCGAGGACCGGGCGGCCTCAGCCAGCACTGGAGCCAGCGAGGAAGCCGAGGGGGAGAGTCTCAATCTTAGTTCATGATTTGAAGGAGGGGAGCCCTGTGGGAAGGGGCCGGGAGGGTTACGCTTCCTTAGGAAGCCCTTGCCGGCAGCCCGTGCTGTGGGAGATGCACGAGGGCGCGTGACTGCCACCACGGTCCCGGTCACTGATCACCGCCGGGCCTCCGTGTAAGTGGATGAGGTCCATCAAAAGGCCTCCTGCAGGAAGGAAATGCTATGAGCTGTGATTATGTTTGGGGAGAGGGATTGTGGGTGAGTTTCCTTTTCTTCCTTATATTCACTCTACTTTCTCATTTAACAATGACGTGCATGCTAGCGTAAGAGCGCTTAACACCTCCACCCTTAAAGGCCACACTGCAGTCCTCGTGTGGAAGAGTTCCCACGGCCGAGGGTTGGGATAAGGGTCTGACTTCCGGAAGGCCCCTTTTAAAACGCGTGAGCGTGTGTGGAGTGAGTTGGGGTAGGGGAGTGGGTTTCATGCGCGAACCCATTGATTTCAGAGCAGGGGGTGCGGAAAGCAGAAGGCAGAGCATACGAGCAAACACGATTGTGTGGCACGCATGGGTGTCTCTTGGTCTGCCTGAGAACCGTCACACCGTGAAGGAAGAGAGAAGGGCTGGGAGAAGAATTCCAAGTTTTGTAGGGAAAGTTCAGGAAGGCAGCCCGGATACTGTAACCTCAGGGCCTGGCCTTATTTCCTCCTTTGGAAGATGAACAGGTGAGGCCAGCACTGTCCAGTCGAGTCGTGGAGCACCGGAAATGTGGCTGGTCTGGAGTGAGCTGTATGGTAAGTGTAACATACCCACTGGAAAAAAAAAAAAAAGAACGGGAGATATCTCATTAATAAGTCCAAAAATACTGATTACGTGTTGAAATGATAATATGTTGGTTATAGCAGGTTAAAGCACATATATCACTGAAACTAAGTTCCCCTGTTGTTGTTGTTTTTTCTTTTTACCGTGGCTACTAGAAGATTTAAATTGTGCCTCTGGCACGCATTGTATTTCTATTGGACGGCGCTGGGTTGCACAATCGTCTTGGAGCTTCTTAAATTTTCCCATTGAAATATCACCAAAAGCTCATACAAGTACCACTGAATGCGGGTGGGGGAGGCAGGCTCTGAGCATAATACGAAGTCGTCTGCTAAAAGCAGGGGGTGTCTTTGAAATCTCCTCTTTTCTGTTTTAAAATGGATATGTGCGTGTTTTAATATAAAAACGACAGGTCTAAAAGAAAGAAAAAGAGTTCTCTCCCTGCCTCCACTCACCAATCAATATCTTTCAGTAAGAAGACACAAAGTTTCGCCTGTCTTTCAAGCCCCACCGCACCCCAGCACACTGTGTTCGAGTCCTGGGGGTCCAGCGACCTCAGTTTGGGAAACACAGGTGGTGAGCTCTAAAAGGGCCCCTCCGTCTTTCAGTTTCTATAGGAAACTCCTGAGTTCCTAATTGCCACATGTCCCCTTTTGTTCTCAGGTTCTCACCTTTGCTCCCCACCCCTTAAAGTTCCCGAGGCCCCCGGGCGTAGATTGGGCCAAGTAGAAAGGACAGAGGCGGCCTTTCTCTATCTTTTGTAGCCCCCCAGAGCTATGCACACAGGTGCCCCACAAACACTCGTCATGTTGAATAGTTCAGTAACCAGAAAGGGGGCCCGGCTCCTGCTGCTGCCAGCAGTGTGAAAAGGTCTTTCAAACTGGTTCTGCTTTGAAAATTAACTAGGGAAGAAAGCCGCCTCCAATCCTCTGGGGGACGCGGACGGGGTCGAAACCAAATGACAAATAAGCAGACGAAGTAAGAAATCAATTAGGAACCAGCGCGATTCAGACCATCATGTGACGTTCCCTCACCAAGCTGGAAGGTAACCCTTCCGAAAGGTGCACCCCAATCGGTGGGGTGAGTCAGGACTGATCACTTGCTGGGCAAATTCCTCATTTTCTCTCTCCTAACCCTGTATGAGCTTTCCAGTGACCCTGGACGCTTCGTGTTGACGCCTTTTTTCCATTTTAACCTTCCCTTTTATTTTTAAAAAATTTTCTTAATGTTTATTTATTTTTGAGACAGAGAGAGACAGAGCATGAAGGGGAGAGGGTCAGAGAGAGAGGGAGACACAGAATCTGAAACAGGCTCCAGGTTCTGAGCAGTAACACAGAGCCTGACGTGGGGCTCGAACTCACGGACAGTGAGATCGTGACCTGAGCCGAAGTCGTTTGCACAACCGACTGAGCCACCCAGGCGCCCCTAACCTTCCCTTTTAGACTATCAATTCTGACTGCCCTTGACTCTCAAAGATGCCAACGGTGCCCGGTTCTGGGCCACTCATCATGCTGCAGCCTCTGTAACATTTGGTGTAGAGGGATCCATCCCACAACGCATTCTCGAACAGAACCCTTGGAAGTTATAAATATATATTTTTTCTGGGTGACCTGATGACTGGCTTTGAAATAAGCCTCTAGGTGGGGCGCAGCTAAACCACCATCACCAACAGGTCCTTCTTCCCTCAAGGGGTCTACTGAGAAATCACTGTGCCTCATCCCATTCCCAGCCCACGAACAAACAGGAGCTGGGAGCTGGTGCCTGGCTGGGGAACAGGGTGGGAGGCTTGCCGTTGTTTCCAGAAAGGGGAAAACCGGGACTGCTTGCCCTGTCTACGTCACAGGGCTTTGTGATCCTCCCTCTTCCTTGGGAATTCCTCTGATCTGAGACCCACAGAGCTGCTTCTGGGTACAGAGTCGGACCTACCTTGAAGCTCCGGTAAGGAAACCCCTGTAAGCATGCTCCATGAGTCAGAACAAACTCACTCAGCTGTTGAGCAGTTCTGGAAACTCTAAAGGTTCGCCCCGTGGTTTAATGAGCTCCTGTCCTGCCAGCTTACGGTGCCCCAGCAGGTAGGAGTTCCACATTCGCTCAGCTGGCTCCCTGGGGGGAAACAAACTGAAATGCCTCTGGGTCAGTGTGGTCCCTTTCCTGTTAACAGAAAGCAAACTTGAAATTCACAAGAAAACCCAAGTCCCATCAGTGCACAATAATTGGACAAAGGCAGTTGTCTTTCTTCTGCGGTCAAGCAGGATGTTTAATGGTGTAAGACAGGAAGCATCACAGTGTTCGTTGTCACTTGAATAATTCCCGTGGATCGATCTGTGCGTAAGCTTGGTCAGATTTCTTGAAAATGGAGTGCCTCCTCTCTAATCACAAGCCTAGGTGAACTGGAAAGAGTTTCTGCCAGCTACAGGACCAGCCCCTTCATTGCTTCTGTGAAGAAATGAAGCTCACAGAAAGAGCAATAATTTGCCTATCTCACAGCAAATTAGTGGCATGGGCGGGGCGAGAATCCAGTTCTCCTGGCTCAGCAAACCTTTTAGGTCACTTACTATGCGCCTCGTGTTTTTTCTAGGCACTGGAAGACAGCAGCAAATAAGGTAGATGTGGTCTCTGCTCTCACTCGAAGCTTCCCATCTATTTTTTTTTTTTTTTTTTTTTTTTTTTTTTTTTTTGCAGCATTGAAATGGAGCAGATACTAATTCCAATCAAGCCTGGCAGAGTATTTGGAGCCTGCTTTGGATTCTGTGTCTCCCTCGCTCTGTGCCCTTCCCCTGCTCATACTCTGTCTCTCTGCCTCTCAAAAAAATCTTAAAAAATATATATTAAAAGAATGTACCTGTTCCAGTCGGGATCAAACTCAAATTCATTAATTGTAATTAGTCAATACGTTTCTTAAGACTTTGAAAATCCGTAAGGTCCCCGTTTCCTCTCTCTCCCCTCTTCCCTCTTGTGATTGTCTGGTCTGCTTTCCCAGGTTGGATTTTACCAACTGCCAGATACTCCTTTGCTCCTAGATTTCCTGTCAATTGCAAGTTAGAATTAGAAGCTTGATCAGGTTCAGGTGTGATTATTTGAGCCGAGCTACTTCATAGACAGTGTTGTGCGGGTCACCAGGAAGCACACATTGTCTGCTTGTCACTCTTCCTATGAGGCTATCATGCAATTGGCAATCAATGCCTAAGACCCGCTGATGGATTAGTGGATGCAAACTGTTGACATCCCAACCCTGTCACTCTCTCTGCCTTTATTAGCTGCAATGCTTTCTATAAAATGAATCTTCCCCTCATGAAAATTTGGTTCCCCTCTGGGGTAGGGTTTATGCAGGGAGGGAAGATAAAGGCTTGATTCTTTCTCTTCACTTACCACTTTTGAAATGAGTTAGTTGCCTACCATCTTCACAAGGGATCAATGAGTTTATTGTCTTGTTCTTGTTTTGTTCTTTAAGCAACATCCTATTTCTCGGCATGGTCTCCCTTTTGGTCTCCTCCTGTGCGTCAGGCGCTGTTCTAGACCCTGGGACTACAATCGCGAGTGAGAGACGTGGGCTCTGCCCTGGTGCAGTTCACAGTCTAGGGCTGGCCGCACCACACACTCCCCACTAGACAGCTGCTTAAATAGGGCATATCTCGCCAGATGTTGACAAGTGACCGTCCATACACAGAGCTCACTAAATGATCCAGGAATTCCACGGTCACGGGGTTATCCTCAGGTCCTTCTCAGCATGCTCCCCTGCCCCTAACGCCTCACCTTTTGGAACATCCTCTCTCCCTGCTAATCTGCCCTTGATATTCATTTTAAGCAGATGCTATGGAAGAAATTATTAAACAAGAGGAATCTATACAGTGTCATTTCCTTCCCCTTCTGGATCTCCCAGGAATAACCCCTGTCACCGATCTGTCCCACTCAAGCAGCTAAAGTGTCGGGCTTTTCTAGAATGCTCCGGCCCTGGCGTCTGTGACAGTCCCCATCCCCGCAGCCTGTACCCCACCTATTGGGAATAGGGTGCTTCTGTGCATCTGTAGGGGAGCAGTTCTGCTGGGGGCCAAGGACCTAAAGTGCAGGTATAAGACCCTCAGCCACCCAAAAGCCACTGGCTTCCCGGCTGCCCATTGGACATTTGGGGGAGGAGCTGTTTCTCTCTCTGGTATGCCCTGCTTGGGTCCCAACACCATAGCTGATATGAAATAGGTTGGAGAGGTTGCTGACTGCCGTGAACAGGTGATCTTTTAATTATTTATTTTGGGCCCCATGCATGCTTAGAGCCTCACTGCAAGGTCAAAGCAACAGCCCACACAAAAGTTGGCTAAACATGTAAGAGATGGAAAATGTTGATGGTGGCAACTAAATATAGACGCACATATGGGTGGATTCCAGAAACTACAAGGCGGTGAACCTGACACTGAGCCCCAGCAAGATTCTGAACCACATTATCAAACAGGTGGCTTTTGCATATTTAGAAAAGAATGCGGAGCCCACACACGATCGGGCTTGAAAAGGTTAAAGAGGAAAACTCTGGGCAGCTCCAGGCAAAGGAACGATGTTTGATGATGGGAAGGAGCAGAAAGGGCCACGCCAGGCCAGCGGGGCTGTTTCTGTGACAACGTTGACCTGGAGGAGGTTTTAAATACAGGACGTCACGAAGAAAATGGGGAGTCTGGAGCATGACTGAACCTATGGCATGGATTATGTTTTGCAACAAATATATGTAAAAAATACAAACAACAACCTAGAATAGTTTACAGTATAAACCATAGTATATAGTATAAACGGATAGCGGGTTTCTGAAACTGACTATAACTCCTTCCTCCCTTACAAAACAGTGAAGTCCCCTCTCCAGATTTCTGGTCCAATAGGTACCCCTTTTTAACTTGCATACATTTTTAAAGTAAGCTGTATGCCCACCATGGGGCTTGAACTCTTGACCCTGAGACCAAGAGTCACACGTTCTACAGACTGAGCCAGCCAGGTGCCCCTAACTTGTATATTCTAAGTTCTGTTGATCTTCTGTGTGTTGTCTTCCACGATAGTCTCATCGGTAAAATGGTGAAGTGTGGGCTGGCTGATAACGTTTATCGACCTGGGAGTTGATTGATGGCCGTGTCAGGCTGGAGGGAAGAGTGGATACTCCAGAATCCCAGCCCTGTGTTGGCGAACATACTTTGTCAAGGAAAGATGCAAACAAAAAGAGTCTCTTGATCAAATTTGTTCGTGACTCCAAGCTGAGACTTGCCCAATTCTCTACACGTACATCCGCGCAAACTCCTACCCCAAACCCTTAACCTGAGACATTGGGATATCAAGAGCTGGAAGAATTAATTGACCCTACTCACATTCCTGCTCTGAGGTGCAGTCCCTGCTGGTTGCAGATCCCTCGCTCTTATCTGCTCGATCTCTCCTCCAAAGAAAGAGCGCACACTTCTATAGAGCCTCTGTTCTCCCTCCAGGTAAGCCCTGGGAGAAAACAAAAGCGGACAGGTATCCGTTTCATTCAAAGAGCCTGGGAAAATGAAATTCTGCGTAGGGATCATTTCATGTTAAAGCCGTACACACCGTTGTGCCTTTCGGTCTGAAGGAAGTCGGTGTAACCAAATACAATTTGGGCACAAATCTTAACATTCTTAACTGTAATTATTTGTCCAATCACAAGGCACTGCTCTCAGGAGATTCTTTAGGTCAGTCCTGTCATTGCCAAATCTATTACCGAGAAGGTAGGAGAAGGAGGACAAAGGGCACCTGAATGCAAAATGCTGGCTTCTCTGAAACGGCCTCAATTCCAGCTCAAGTGCCTTAGGTTTATACAATTTAGAAATTACATCCCCCCTCCTTTGTTTTAGAAGCGAATTTGATGGCTTTGATAAATCTCCTCGAAGCTTTGGCTGACTCAGCCCTCTTCAAAGAACATTCAAGCAGCTCCTTCACTTTACTTCCTTCACTTTACTTTACGAATACATGAACAATGCCCACCCAGGCCAAGGAGAATTGCCCACTGTTTGCTTGCAACCTCTTGCGAGGAAAGCGACAAAGTTTATGAATATATTGGATGGGACTCGCCAACTTTCCTTTTGTAACTTAGGTCATTTGGACTGGGAAAGCCCTTGGGTTGAGGATGCAGAAACACACATAGTCTCCTCCTTTGTATCTTCCCTCTGGAACTCCTTATTGAACAGGTGGTTATATTTTTATTCCCGTATCTTATCAGCACCTTATTTGCCATGGAATGAAGAAGGCGTTTGTTCCAACATTTTTGTAGATACTGATCAGTTACAAGGAAAGTTGTGCTTTAAAATACTCGGCCCAGAAAATACTTTCTAAGTCCAAGAAGATGAGGTTGGCCTCAAGTTAAATTCTAGCTTACAGTTGGGAAGGAAAAACCCAGTTTATCTTGTTCTGAAATCAGAAAACCTAATAAACTTGATAGATGCAAAACTTTATTTCCCTTTTCAGAGTCTCAGGAAAACTAAATGGAAATCCATGTACTGTGCCTGTACCTGATCCTCGTCTACCTTTTCTCTTTACTCTTTGTTTTTACACATAAGACGAATTTCTCCTGGATCCAGAAATGAGTGGCGAATGATATGGGGATTTCAACAAAGCATAAAGAAACCAGAAAAGGTCTCAAATGGTCTCTATTTAGTTCATTTCTTAGGTGACTTTGGCGAATTCATGCTAGAGAAGGCTGAGCCACAATATGTATTTTTTTTTTTTTTTTTTTTTTTTAGGTTTTGAGACAGTGAGAGCAGGGGAGGGGCAGAGAGAGCGAGAGGGCGGGAGAAAATCCCAAGCAAGCTCCCTGCTGTCAGCAGAGCTCAAACTCACAAACCATGAGATCCTGACCTGAGCCGAAATAGAAAACCAGACACTCAACCAACTGAGCCACCCAGATGCCCCCACAATGTGTATTTTTTTTCAATATATGAAATTTATTGTCAAATTGGTTTCCATACAACACCCAGTGCTCATCCCAACAGGTGCCCTCCTCAATACCCATCACCCACCCTCCCCTCCCTCCCACCCCCCATCAACCCTCAGTTTGTTCTCAGTTTTTAAGAGTCTCTTATGCTTTGGCTCTCTCCCCCTTTAACCTCTTTTTTTTTTTTCCTTCCCCTCCCCCATGGGTTTCTGTTAAGTTTCTCAGGATCCACATAAGAGTGAAACCATATGGTATCTGTCTTTCTCTGTATGGCTTATTTCACTTAGCATCACACTCTCCAGTTCCATCCACGTTGCTACAAAGGGCCATATTTCGTTCTTTCTCATTGCCATGTAGTACTCCATTGTGTATAGAAACCACAATTTCTTTATCCGTTCATCAGTGGATGGACATTTAGGCTCTTTCCATAATTTGGCTATTGTTGAGAGTGCTGCTATAAACATTGGGGTACAAGTGCCCCTATGTATCAGTACTCCTGTATCCCTTGGGTAAATTCCTAGCAGTGCTACTGCTGGGTCATAGGGTATTTTTTTTTTAATTTTTTAATGCTTTTTTATTCTTGAGAGAGAGAGACAGAATGTGAGCTGGGGAGGGGCAGAGATAGAAGGAGACACAGAATCCGAAGCAGGCTCCAGGCTCTGAGCTGTCAGCGCAGAGCCTGACGTGGGGCTCGAACCCACAGACCGCGAGATCATGACCTGAGCAGAAGTCGGCCGCCCAACCAACTGAGCCACCCAGGCGCCCCCACAATGTGTAGTTTTACACACACATATGTGCAGAGAGAAATCTTCCCAAAAGTTATACGAAGCACCTCTCACCCATTTTTCCTCCTTCTGCTCACACACAGCATGGCTACCTTCAGAGCTTCGGTCCTCCCTTAACAAGGAGGTGTCCTCCAGAAACCAGTTTGGGCAGGCTTCACGGGAGAGTCTCGAAAAATTCACGACAGTGATCAAAATCCCCTCCTCCTCAGTCCCTGATCAGGAACAGGACTCTTCAGTTGTTTACCAGGTGTCAGAGAACATGGCCGAAGAATGGTCCCCCGGGGAGACACTGAGGCACGCACCTTTATCGGATTCAAGTGAGAAAATCAAGTACAGCCCTCCAGAACAAAATGGAATTTGAGGCAATTACCCAACTAGCTCAGCAACAAAGTTAACCAGACCCATTCAGTTACAGGAGTGTTTAAGACCCCCAAATGGTCATAAACTAACCGGCCTCCAATCTCAGATCCCCTCAGGCTACACAGCTACCCAGCTTCAGGCTCAGAGCCACAGACTGCGGAGAGGCAGAAAGGCTGCAGGGCATGTTGATGGGAACCAGAAAGCCACACCAAGTGGGTCCCGATTTTTACAGGAAACAAAGTTCGGCACTACACAGTGGGACCTGAATTCTGAGAATTGCCTAGCTCATTGCAGTGCCCACCTGCAAATTCGTGAGGATTTGTACATGGCGATGATTCTGTATTCAGTGCAATTGCAGGAAGCATCTGACACCAGAACAATGTAAAATCTCGCAAGTAATTTTCCCAGTAATCCCATTCCTCCCAACAGATAGCTATTTGTGGCCCAACACACTGGAAAGTCTCATGGTAAATTCATTTTCTTCGTTGTATTCAAAGCCGTTTGAAATAAGCCACAATCAAAAGTTATGTCAACACTTAAGGGCTACTCTTGAGCCCCTGGCTTCTCTCTCCCAACTATGTAGAACTCAGTGTAATCCATTGAGGTGTCTTCAAATCACCGAAATTTACAGTAGGTAGAAACTTTAGATATCGTGTTCCAAACACCCAAGACTTACCTACCCTCCGTTGGCCAGTTGTAACCCATACACAATGATGAGTGGTTTTTTCTCTTTTTAAGAAATGATCAAATATTAAAAAATTATTAGGTCACCTTGGCTAGCAAAGGGTATTGTGGCTTATTGGGCATACAAATGAAATAAACGTTATGGGTAGCAGCACTTGGACAGATCACTTTCTTATTCTTGACTGCACTTGAAAGTGAACACACTACTGGGTAAAGATGAGACTACGGTTTGCAAAGAAAGGAATGCGTTATTTAAATAATAGCCAGCCCTCACGCTGACAGTGTGGAGCCTGCTTGGGACTCTCTCTCTCCCTGTCTCTCTGCCCCTCCCCTTCTCACTCTCTCTCAAAATAAATAAACATTTTAAAATAAATCATAACCAGCCCTCAGTTAAAACAACAACAACAACAATACTGTTTTATCTGATTGACATCTTTCTCCACGGAAGAAGAGTTGATGGAATGAACGAATCAATGTATCAAGGAATGCACAAATGAATCGGTTCTGCTTACAAAACATCTCATTGCACTGGAGCAACCTTCTGGAGAATAGTCTAAAAAGCCCTGCTCAGTACTGCTTGGCTGGTGGTTGCGTTACCTTCTACTGGAATCATATTTTGGACGTCTGATGTCTCCCATTAGCAGGTAAGCCCGGCCTTATCTCTCTCATATTGCCCACACGGCACCTGGCATAGAGGTGGGGCTCAACTCTCACAGGTGCTGTACCACTTTGCCCCCAGCAATCTCAGGGCACATGTATCGACCAAGAGGACAGAACTTCAGCTTTTTGCTGCCCATACAGGCAGCCCTCCTTTCTTTCCCCTCATTTCTCTTCCTGCTCTTCACCATTAGGCAAGTGCCGCCCCTCAACCACAGTTCCACATCCTTGGCGACTTTCAAGGAGCCCCCTTCAGAACAGAGGCTCAAGTAGGCCTTGTCCTTAGTGGAAATCCAAACCCACAGGAGGCTGAGACTTTGGAACCAGAAAAGCATATGGACCTCAGACAAACCATTTTAGAGCGTAGGCAAAAGCCCAAACACCACCTGTTTTCAATATGAGTGTCTCCATTACCAAACACACATTTTTACTTAGGCCTCAAATTAGGTCGAATGCGACACCAGCCTCCAATTCCCCACCAGCCCAGCCGTCCCCAGAGCAGGGATCCGCCTGTATAATCAGCTTGCCTAGGCCATGGTGGTCTGGCCGGCATCCACTCATGGTGCCCTCAACCCTGAGTGCTCCCTGCACATAGCCACCCGACAAGTCTGGCCACGTCACCAGACAGGGTCCGGCCGGTTATTAAAGCAGTGAACGGGACGAGCCACGCCTTCCCACCGGGAAACAGCTGAAAGTATAGACTAAATGGAAACCATCTTCCTTTTGGCCAGTCGTGACAAGATTCTGGAGACCTTCTTGGCGGTACGATCTCTTGAGGATGTGAAACAGTCCAGCGGCTGGGGTTTTTCAGAGCTAACGAGTGATTTGGGAAACTTGGAAGGAACCTCCCGAGCCCTGACCTTCCTGTCCACCCTTGCCTCAAATCCCTAAATGACGATGTCATTGCTTCAGCTGAACACTTTGCTCCCAGTCAAAATGCAGAGGCTCCAGGAGGGAAAGCGGGCCACCAGAGCCTCTGGGGTTTGGGGAGTGGGTGGTAGGAAAAGGCTGATATCTGAGAGGCTGAGGGCACCCGGGACAAAGCTTGCTTCCCTCACATTTTTTTCCTAGCGTTTCAGAATCTGTCGGTGAGAGATCTCACAGATGCCATCTCTGATTGGTCTGACCAAGCCAGCAGTGACTGCCACGGAAGTGCATCATGGAGGACAAGCGGACAGAGCCCAGCCTTTAAGGAAGCTGGATAAGAGCTCATGATGAAGCTTACCACCAAGCTGTTAGGACTTCCTGATGCATCCTCGAATCAGTCACTGTGTGTCTGTGACTTTTAACAAAAGAGCAGAACTCGCCCTCCCAACGAGTGCTGGCTCCTTCCAAGTGCAGAGGTTCCTTGGAAGGCTGTCCACTAGCTCCAGCCATATTGTCACACTCACATGACTTGAAGCACCGTTCACGGGACCTGACTTCCGAGCTGTTTCTGAGCCATGTGAGAAAATCCCTCTCCTTCTTTCATAACCACATCTCGTTTCTGAGCAAAATTATTGACCTTGAGGCTGAGCGAACCTCATGAGAACTTGGCTTTCTTGGCACTTGTCTTACATGCAAACGGATCTGGTTGGTGACGGAACCCTCTGGCCAATGCTCCGGATGTGGCCTTTACTAACTTCCGGCTATTAAAACAAAAACTTATATCCATCGTCAGTGGCAGGAGATATGCCCCAAAGTGGTGGGAACTCCAAGCGTGCTGCAGGCTGGGAAGGCATTCTCTAGTGGGTTCTGGAGCACCGGCTAACCTTTTGAGGAATCAGCCTACACAGGCACCGTTGGAAAAATGAGGGCACACTTGTTAAAGAAGAAAGGTCAGGGGTAACTATTGGGGAGTGGGAGCAGTTTTCTCAAGGTTGATTCCACAGGCTATGTCAAGCTCTCGGCCACTGCTAAAGAAGTATGAATCTGCATTAACTATATTTTAACAAAACCAAAACCAAAGCCAAAGCCATGTCTGGATTGGGAGGGGGGCGGGCGGGCCCAAAGAAGGGAGGAGAAGGAGGAGGGGAGAGGCTGCTTTGAGGATAGTGGCTTCAGAGTTGGTGGTGGGAAAAGGAAACATGAATCAGGAGGGTGGGGAAAAGCGGGGGCAGCAGTATAGATGGAATCATCCTTGAAATAAAAACTTTCTGCACTTCTGACCATGCAGGCATACTGAAGGGGACTCTTCCCTGCTGGAAATGGAAAAAAAAATATTTCCATAGCATCATACTGACATTTGAAGACAACCGACGAGAAATGCGGGACGCTGGTGAACCCAGGCAACTCCCTCTGGTCTGGTCAGGCAGGGGTGATCCATGTAGTCAGAGAAGAATAGAGTCACTGGGGCACAGACGGTCCCTTGGCGCTCCCTTGGACACTGCCTCTAATCCCCACCTGCTGAAACTCTTCAGTGAATGCTACCAAGCCCCTCCTCTGTCTTGGCCAAGGTGGAAGCTGTTGTTATTCCGCATTCATCCGGATTCGTGTGATCACACCGAATACACCATCCTACTCTCCTCGCGAGGTGACACCAAGGGAAATCATCCCCTCCTCCCGTGAGGACAACCAGGAGCTCAGCTAGGCCTCTCCAGTCGAAACGGGGAAGGAGCCACGTGGGTCCTACATACAACAACTACGTTTAAGGCTAGCACTGCAAGGCATTTCCTTAAAACATTTCCCCCCCAAATGTTAGTTATTAGGTTATGCCATGGGCTAATCTCTTGTTAAAATTTAAACCATTCAAACCAAAAATGGGTTTGAATTATGAAAAATATCTAAAGATCTGAACGCAGACAAGCCAAAATTTTCCCGGAGTTATTTGGTTGTTTATTTTCTAAAGTATCTCTTGGCAACATGTACGAATCTGCAAGGAAATTTTAGTTAGAAACGTCCGAAAACGTCCATTTCCAGTGGAAACACTGACAGCAACTTCAAAGGCTCTGCCACCTAATCACTAAGCAAACAGTCCACGTGCGTACACTTTGGAGTTGGCAGAAAACCTGTCCTAACATTTAGAGATGCCCGGAGATAGAACACTACCGGAGGTAGTGAGATCCCTGTCACTGGACGTGTCCAAGCAGTGCTCGGGCAACCACATGGCAGGACTATTGTAGAGGGCAATCAATCATCAAGGATTCAAGATTGGCCTGGCTGACCTCTAAGGGACTGTGGGAATTGGGTGGAGCTGGTGTATGTCTAGAAGGTGATAAATTGATCTCTATGTAGCTCTGCGTACATTCCGGAATCCCTGAATCTCAATGAAGTTTCCTATCCCCGCCGGAGCTGCTGATGGCTAAGGCACTGACGATGTAATGCTCCACTTCTCCATCCCGGCTGCAGCGAGGGTGCCCTATACTCCTACTCGTGTTTCCCTCTAGTAGTACGCAGGTGTAGCCAACCCAGTTATCTGCCTACCCAATAACCATTCCTCCCTCCTTGCTTGTGACTCAGCGCCTAATTTGCTCAGTGTCTATCCTCCTCCCTGAAGCCAGGTCTTTCAAATAGGACTAGCCTTGGGGCGCCTGGGTGGCTCAGTAGGTTAAGCCTCTGACTTCAGCTCAGGTCACGATCTCGCGGTCGCGAGTTCGAGCCCCGCGTCGGGCTCTGGGCTGACGGCTCAGAGCCTGGAGCCTGCTTCCGATTCTGTGTCTCCCTCTCTCTCTGCCCCTCCCCCGTTCATGCTCTGTCTCTCTCTGTCTCAAAAATAAATAAACATTAAAAAAAAAAATTTACAAATAGGACTAGCCTCCGCCCAGGGCTTGAATCTTGGTTAGACTTTATACTCAACAGCTTCGGACACGTGAGCCACTCTGGACAAGAGGGGAGGGAAGGTTTGCCGGAACAGGGTACCTTCGAGGAAAGGTTCTTGGCTCCTCGAGAGACTTGAGGGAAACAGTGTCTCATGGCTACCAACAGAAAGTGGTGTGTGAAGATGTATTATTACCATAACTGCTACAGCCATTTTTTCAGCTCTGTTGAGGTTTTCCAGCCATCTCTCAATCACGAGAGAAGGTATCCAACGTGCCACGGTGGGCAAATTGAAAGATGGAAAGAACCCGGATCCTTGATAACAACACTGAGAAATAACCATCCCTGCAGCTTTCCTTATGTGGTAGATTCTTGTCAGAGGAGATGATAAACCCCTTATTGTTTAAATCCTTTTGGGTTAGATTTATCCTTCCTTGTAACCAAGACCGTCTTAACTAATACCACTGTCTTTGATGGGATCTTGGCTTCTCAGCATGTTGCAGGGATGTGGCGAAACCACTCTTTTAATCCGTGTGCTCTGGGCCAGGAGGCCGCATGAAAGACGGACAAGGGAAGTACTCAGAATCATCCTCTCCCCCTACTAGTTCTCTAGAGTGATCCCCACTCCTTACTCAGGCTTCCCTTGTGGTGCTATCATGCTCAGCTAACTCCTTAATCCCTTATGAAATTAGACCTCTTGTGGGTCCGCCTCACTCCCTCCACACTTGCCTGGCCTTTTCTGGGGCCTGAGGTGTGGTGGATGGGCTCCGTTTGGGAATATTAAAGCCTGACCCGTCACTGTGGCAAGACGACTGCGGTCTCAGTTTACCTGATGCTTGTCTTCTATTGCTTTGGAGTTGCCTCTGACTGACTGCCCCACAGGGCTGTGTGCCCGTATCAAAGGCCAGGCTTAAAACTGCTTTGCCTGGGTCAGTAATTCTCGAGGCGTAGTCTCCGGACCAGCAGCGTCACCTGGAAAACTTGCAGAAATGCAAGCTGTTGGGCCCCATCCCAGATCTGCTGAATTAGAAGTTCTGGGGATGGGGCCTGGCTGTGTGTAGCAGATCAATCGCTCCGGGAGATACTGACGCACACTCGCGTCGGAGAACCACCGCCCTCGACCTCGGCCACTGCCATGACTGCTCACGGGGGTATAGGCATTTCCTAGGGCGCTGATGTGATTATATCACACTGCAAGGGTCCCATTTCGCTCTGCAGTTATACTTCCTTTGCCGTGACTGCTTGATCGTCTGTCCCCCTCTCTAGTGGCGAGCTCTGCCAGAATGGTCACCACGTCTATTTTGCTTCGCCATGGTATCCCCGGTGCCTGGAACGGTGCCCGGCATATGGTACGTACTCTGTCGACGTTCCTGGAATAGGAAGAAGGACCCCTGCGGGCCACATAAGTGATCGTTTGACATATATCGCTCCATACTAAATTCAGCAAATTCCTAAGGTCATATCTAGCGAAGACGTTCCAGTTGTGCAATGTTCTCTCTCTGAACTGGGTAAATTGACTTTCAGGTCTGCCCACCTTGAAGCAACGAGGACGCCTTCAAATGACTCCAGAACGTGACTTCTACTCAGCAAGCTGTCGTGCTGGAGAGCCGCGGAGATCGGCTATTGCTCATTCCTTTGTTCACTTTTCCCTGCAGCCTTGACGCTGCAGAACACTGAGCACCCCAGGGCCAGGATGAAAGGAAACACGAAAAAGGCCTAAGAGGCCCGGCAGGGCTTTTTGTTGGTGCCAGCCCAACGCCACTCACTCCCCGCCCTTCCGAGACCACATCGGATCCTTCGGGAGAGGACAGATGGGACTTGGCTACTGGGAGCCACTTCTGCATGGCTTTCTCCCTTCTCCCTGTCTGCTCTGGAGCTTTGCTATGTGACCAGGAGAGAAGAGCTGTAATTCACAAATGCGATGGCAACTCAGAGTCTGGCAGGAAATTGGGGACAGGGGGGTGGTGGCGTGTGGTGGGGGGAGGCACAATCTGGGGGATCGAGGGGCGCTCACCTGAGCGTCCTCCTGCCTGCCTCCTAGGAGGGAGGCTCAGTGCGTGGTTTCTCTCCCCTGGCTTCACCGGTGGAGAGGAGAAAAGAGGTGTGTTTTCAGGGTGTGGAGGACGGCGAATGGGTAAGGTAAAGGGACGATTGGGCGTTTCTCTTGTTTTCAACCTTTAAATCAGAATATGTCATTATTAGACACTTAGAATCTTCTCTTGTCGGGAAGAAGCAGGCTTCGCACTCCCATCTGCTCGTCTTCTATAAAACCCCAGCCATACTTTGATCCAAATGCGGCCTTCCTGCTACCACTTGGCAACGGCACGGCGGGTGTACAGGCCCACTCCATTCTACATGTGTGCAGTGTGTGGCCTACAGAGTGGGCGCCGAGAGCGCGGAAGGGGCCAGGGTCCATCTCAGAGTTCCGCAGCCGGGGCTCCTTCCTGCCCAGTCTCCAACCTGTGCCCGCTGCCGGAAGTGAGCTCAGCGGCCAGGCCTCAGGAATGCGGTCATCCAAGTGGTCACGGAGCCCGGCGGGCAAGGCCTTGTCAGACTGCCCCTGCCCTGGGCAAGGCCTCGTGATGGGGCAGCTCCTGGGGCCCTGGTCCCCTAGAAGGCCACTTCTTACCTTGGAACTCCATTGTGTTTTCCGGCTCCCAAAGTCCCGGTGTGTGCGTCTTCCCAGCATTTCCTCATAACCACCCTGTGCCACACACAGGGCACAGAGAGACCTCATTTAAGAGGAAAGCCCAGAAAGAAGCGAAGCAGCTGTGTTGTAGTTTTCAGACTGTGATCTAGGTCACCAAGGGGTAAGGTGACATAAGCTGCCTAGGATGGTCCCGCCCCTCTCACCCCCTCTTCAGAGGAGTCCCTCCTTAACCTGATATGTATTTGGCCCATTCATCCTGCAGGCTGGCTGCCTAATGCTTGAAGTTTCCCATCTCCCCTAAAATCCCAAGTCCCTGCAGGATGGCGTCTGGGGAACCAGACTCCGGGGATCCTTCCCCACGTTCCTCTCCAGAACCAAGAGGCCAGAGCAGAACAGAGTGGCCTGAGATGCCTGGCAACACTGGGATGTCTGCAGGGGTAGGGCTGTGCGGGTGGGCTGGAAGCAATGCTTGAAGAAACGGAGAAGACACACCCGCGTGGCTGGCCACAATCCAAGGACGTGACAGTGTGGGAGGCTTCGAGGACCCCTTCTAACGTATCTGAGTGCACTGTTAGCCTGGGCATCCAAGAAGTGCCCCTCGTGTGGAACTGGATTGTCTTTACCAGAAAGCTCCCAATCAAGACGGTCTGGGGGACGCTAGGGCATAGGAGGTGTGAGAGGCGCTGAGCCCCTTCTGGATGCACCGTAGAGTGCTCGGCACGGCCAAGCCCAAGGAAAACCCTGTAGGATCCGTGCCACATGCTTCTTAGTTCGTATGTATACACCCGGGTCAGCATGTCAAGGCCTGTGCAAGAATTTCCATCAGATCGTGCCCATTTGAATTTTAAATTGCCTTGCCTAGCTTTTGAGGGTTTCATACTCTGATCCCATTCTTCTCTAGTCCTGTACTAACAAATATTCACCTCCATTCATTATTATGTTTTTAAAATTTTATTTATTGAAGTAATCTCTACACCCGATGTGGGGCTTGAACCCATGACCCTGAGATCAAGAATCATATACTCTACCGACTGAGCCAACCAGGTGCCCCTTCAC
This sequence comes from Panthera onca, assembly GCF_046562875.1. Classification (NCBI taxonomy): domain Eukaryota; kingdom Metazoa; phylum Chordata; class Mammalia; order Carnivora; family Felidae; genus Panthera; species Panthera onca. The sequence continues at coordinate 19,307,684 of NC_138357.1, read as the reverse complement.
CTCCATTCTTTAGACACATTGCTTTTCCACCCCTTGATGACCCACATCTGTCCCGCACCTGTCCTCGGGCCAGTTAGTGCCACCTGTCAGCCCTTACTCCTTCAATTTCACAGCTGCCAGCATCTTACTGGGAGGCAACCCGCGGCACCCAAAGAGTACTAAGAACGGAGGATCGGTCCTGCCCACAAGTAGTTCACAGAATTCCCTGTCCTTCTTTTTAAGTCCAGCTAGAACCCTGCCCCTCCCAGGAAGCCACCCCTGCCACTGTGGTGTGCTGCTCTCGCTCGATCAGCAGGGCAGCTAAGAACTTCTGTAATTCACTGGCATGTTTCCCAAGTGACCTCTGTCTCCCCAGTGGAACTATGGGCTGAGAATGGGTCTCCCATTTATACCCTCCTTCATCTTCCCATGCAGAGACCAAGGCCAGCCATGTCGTAAATCATAATACTGCCAAGAGAACACTTATCATGACGAGCAGTGAGTAATGAATAGAATTGTTGAATTACTATTTGTACACCTGAAACTAACATAACACTGTACGTTACCTATACTGGAATTCAAACTAAAAAAAATTTTTTAGGGGCGCCTGGGTGGCTCAGTCGGTTAAGCGGCCGACTTCGGCTCAGGTCACGATCTCGCAGTTTGTGAGTTCAAGCCCCGCATCGGGCTCTGTGCTGACAGCTCAGAGCCTGGAGCCTGTTTCAGATTGTGTGTCTTCCTCTCTCTCTCTCTCTCTCAAAAATAAACATTAATATTTTTTTAAATAATTATAAATTTCAAAATAAATAAATAAATCATATGACTTCCTCAAATCCCATGTGGCTCTGGAAACCCACACACCCAGAGCCAAAGTGACTGTCATTAGCAATCTCTGCTAACCAAGGGCTGGCCTCTTCAGGTACTTCTTTGGAGTGTGTTTCAATATGACAGGGACCTGCAAATTTTTCGGACGTAAACTAGTTCTCCAAAAGGGAGCTGAGTAGACAAATTAGGCAACGCGGGGTACATAAGGGCCCATCCAGCCCTGATTGTGTGTGGGCCAATGGCCCAAGGGGCAGGTTGAAGAGTAATACCAATGTCTGATGGCTACCTCAGAGGATGCCTCCCTTACCACACCACCCTCACCCACCCCTGGAGTTCAGGGATTTTGTTCACATCAGCTGGTCACCATCAGCCTACAGCATCCATGGTTTAACCAATTTCGTAAGTCACTACTCGATTCCCCAGGTGTGTGTTACGTGGTCAGACCAGTGAGGCATCCCTTGCCTTTCTTTCATTTGGAGGTAGAGTCCACAGCCCCTGCTGGTCTCACAGGTTTCTCTCTGGACCTTGGATCAAGGCTGGGGTCAAACACGAGTCTGAGTACCGGTAGAGCAGGACCTTCCCAATTGTTTTCAGTATATACCACCCGATGGGCATGTGTTCAGAGGAACAGTCAACAAAAGCTCCCAGGTTCCCTCTCTGGGTAGGAAATGGCAAGTCAAACTCTCCTGTCCCTCAAGCACACGTTTTGTCTTAGGATGTGGTCTTTTCTAATGTTCACGAAGACCAGTCCAGGAGAAAAAAACCTGGTACTACACTCCTCTTCCACGGCAGTGCCTATGAACTTGGTTCTTTGTGTCCAACATCTGACCCATGTGTAATGTTTAAGGTGAAATCCTGTTGAGGGTTCTTGAAGATGCCCAGATTATAGTCACAGGGTTCTATTTATCCCAAGATGTATTTACCTCCTTGCAAAGTCTAGATGATTAGGCAGGTTATGAATTTTCCGTATGTAAACATGGTGTTTTTCTTAACAGACTGTGTTCGTGTAAATGTTCAGCAAGTTTACCCTTTCCAACGATGCCGCTGCCAGGGCCACCCCAAAGCCCTTCCACACAGGGTCACAGGAGGCTGTCCTGGAGAGGGCGGACAGAATCACTTAATGCCTGTTCTTCCAAAACCAGCACAAAGGCCACACGGTCCCTATGCACTATCAACTGAGCTCTTCCTGCTTCGAAGTTCACTGAGCAAGGAGCCACCACGTGAGGTTACAAAACCTTTTTATCAACATTTGTTTCCAAAAAGAAGGGAAAAGAAGAGAAGAGAAGAGAAAGGAAAGGAAAGAGAAAAGAAAAGAAAAGAAAAGAAAAGAAAAGAAAAGAAAAGAAAAGAAAGAAAAGAAAAGAAAAGAAAAGAAAAGAAAAGAAAAGAAAAGAAAAGAGAAAAGAAAAATACCGTACCGGTCCTGCAGAAGGCCAGGTTAAAGGTCATGGCCAGTACGGTTCTAATAGCGGCAAGCGTGACAAACGTGTCCCTTCCTGATGACTGACACAACAAAGTAAGGAGAAAGGAGTCACGGAGGGAAAACTAGCATTTGGGGAAAAAACAGAAACAAAACACCAGGCTCTGGTGGCCAACCAACCTCTGTTCCAAACCTGGTTCTTGCATCTCTTACTGTACGTCACCCTTGGAAAAGTAACCCGAGTCCTTACACACAGGTGCAAAATGGAGCGACTTCTACGTGTGGGACCATGGCTGCGCCTTGGCCTTCGTGCCCCGCGCACAGGTTTGTCCTGGCTCCCTGCTCAGTCGGGATGTTTACGGGTGCCCAAGCAGCCAGGAACTTTCTTTTCACAGCAAATACGTTCAAATAACTTTCGGCTGCTGCGGCCGGAGCTGGTTGCAAATTATTCCGCACCGAAACGAGCTTTTCATTGCATTTTACAAGCGAGGTGAGGGCGGGGGCACTCAAGACCTATAAAGGCACGTACAGTGAACGGGTTCAGATCCTGATGCCAGGGTTCAGAAAATGACTCACCGACCGGAGTTCCTTCTTTGTGGCTAACCCGGCACCAAGTGCCCAGCGTGGTGAGTCACCGAGAACAGTGGGCTACAGTCAGTTCTAGGTTATCAATGTCGGCGCAGAAAAGCAAGTCCCGGGCTGTGGTAAACCTAAGCAATTCTATCTGGAATGCATTTTATATGTGCACGCGTGTATTTTTTTCTTGGCCGGAGACTTACCTTCCTAATGATGTTCCCCTTAGGCTATCATTAAAGTTAGCCCGCGCTCCCCAAGCACACACCGCCGACAGCAGGGGGAAGGCAGCCGTAAGCGACGGGGGTAAGGTCGGCCTGGGACCAAGGGTTCGAAAAGACACAAACGTGCGCGGCAGTACGTACGTGTCTGTGTGCGCGCACAGGATTTCCAGCTGTGCCGCGGGAGAAACACGGTCCACGGAGTGGCAAGGAAGGTGCTGCAAAACTTCCCCAGCCACCGGAGAACAAAAGCGTAAAACCCTTCAGAAAAGCATCTTGGCCTTGAGCCTACCGGTCGCCTTTCATCAGCGCTCACCGGGTATGCCTGAGGCGCGGCGGCCTGTTCTTTCCAACAATCTGGTGCTTATTTTTTCAGGATGCCTCGCCGATGCTTAAGAAGCGTCCCAAGGAGAGTGAGATGTGCACTTACTGCCACGTGTGGACACTCCTGCTGCGAAACGGAGTCCCGTAGAGTCTACGGACCAATGCTCGAGTCTCTCCAAACGCTGATGGATAAAAGTTCAACTTCACACGAAGACTGAACCCTGACCATCGTTTGTGTATTCGAATGACTCCTTGGCAATCGGACAGACAACTTAAGGCTGACCGGGAAAACCCAGGTACGCGTTTCCGGAACGCTCTCCTCTCCATCTTTGCATGACGGCGGCCGCTGCTTCGAGGCCTCTGGGCTCGAGGAAACTTTTAAGAGCACGGAATCCTAGGGGCCCCTGGGTGGCTCAGCTGGTGAAGTGTTGGGACTCTTGGTTTCAGCTCAGGTCACGATCTCACAGTTCGTGGGTTCGAGCCTCACATCGGGCTCTGCGCTGGCGGTGCATGAGCCTGCCTGAGATTCTGTCTCTCCCTCTCCCTCTGCCCCACGCCTGCTCTCTCAAAAATAAACTTAAAAAATAAAAATAATTTTAAAAAGTACAGTATTCTAATAGAGTAGGAATCATTCCCAGGGTACATTTCCTTTGAACCATTCTCACACATTAACAGTGGTGTTCATGTGCGGTGTTCTAAGAGGATCTTCCCAATTGCTTTGGCCAGTCAGTACCTTCTTCACTGGTGACGATATGTTAACAAACTACCAGGAACGAACTTAACGTGAACAGACAGCATCCTAGTGATGCACTCCAGGATTGTAGCACTATCATGACTGTTCCTCGTTCAATTCGACATTTGTTTCTTGAAAAAAAAAAATCACGTAGATCCACCTGGGCCAAAATAGTCAAAATCCCAAATGGGGTACCACTGAGAAGCCATGCCTTTAGAATAGGAATCTGTATCTTTAGGGATCCCTCCTCTCAAAGGTAATTAACTAAAAAAAAATTAGGACACTATATGCTACCTTCCATGTAAAAAAGAAAAAACAACAACAAGGAGGGAAAAACCTCTATTCATACTTGCTTGCACATCACGAAACTTTGGGAGATATATTTATAAACCAACTAGTAAGTTTAGAGTCTGGGGGTAACTGGACAGATCGGATGGATGCTGGAACGGAAAGGAAACTTCCCCTGTATACCTTTATGTAGGTTTTGGTTTTTAAACCCTGTCAAGGTATTAATTACCTAATGAAAAGCTAAACTAGATAACTTAAATATTATAGGGATTTGCCTGACGGATGGCCTGGAATTCCTAGATTACCGTACGTTATCTCCCAGAGAGTTTTCACATCTGTAAGGACTTCCAGGAGAAAGTAACCGGAGGAGGTTAAAAATGGAAACTGAGCTTGTACAATAAAGTGTATCCCAGAATGCAGAGCTACGTCTCCCCCCCCCCCCCCCAAAACGAAGTGCTGAGTTGGAAAAAATGTTCCCAGTGCTTCTTTTTTCCTGGTTTCGAAAAAGGCAGGAAAGTTGTACTTGGTAGTTTGGCATTTGCTCGAGGGTGAGAAAGCACACGCAGGCCTCCTGGAGCAGATCCGGTTATGAACGTACTGTACCGTTCAGCTCTGCAAGTGGACACATTCTGCAGACGCAGAAGGCCAAGCCGGATTTTGTGTGGCATCACCTACATCTATTTTTATGCTGGTTCTAGAATCACAGGTGGCAAATTCTACTTCATGTGAACTGTTAGGTTTCTAACACCGAGGGAGGAAAGTTTTAACGTGCACATCGATTCTCTGTCCTTTGCCTTTTATCAAATAATAGGTGCTGATTACAGACTCTTTTCTGAAATGAAATGTACATCTAAGAGTCGTTAAAATGTTTTTTTCTTAAGGTACAAGAGTGGTGAAGTACTGGGAAAGAAAAAGAACTTCCAAATGACTTTGTAAAACACAAAGTCACATGCTATGAACGGAGACTCTGGAAAAGTCAGGTCTACTAACAAAGCTTTTATTCTACCTCATACTCTGAACTCTTAAGATTTTAAAATATTCAACTTGCCTTTATTCTTTTTTTGGGGGGGTGGGGGAAGAGTGGGGTGCAACGGTGAGCCTGCCAGCTGGTTAGAAGCCAAGAGTTATCCAGTCAGATCTGAATGGAAAAATCTATGATTTGTTTATTCCATAGTTCAAGTTCAAAAGCAAGAGACAATTTAAATAATAAAAGGGTAACAGGGAAAAATGCAAAGAAAGAAAACAAATCCGTCAGAGTCCAGAAGAACCTTCAAGAATATTTAATTCGGAAAATGTTATTGGTGTAGAGAACTTGACTGAAAGAAAACAGCTGGGCAGAGTTCAAGGTTTTAAATTAAAAACAATCTAACAAGGTCTACGGGGATAACTCTTTGAGCCACAGTTTGGAGACCAGATTCATTTCTACCAAGTAAAAGTAATAGCAGTCTAAGCTAAAAAGGAAATTCCTCACAACTGAGGTAGTTACTAAGTATCAGCACACTTTCCAAGTTCTCACAAGGCGGCTGAGCTATTTACAATCCATTTTCCTCATACATAAATGGAGCACCTTTTCAATTTTGTCTTCTGTGATTTGTTTTAAAAAAAAACACTTATACACACCAGCCAGAATATGCCTATTTTATTAACATCATGCTTTAATAAATAACTGGCTACTTCTAATAAAATTAAGCCTCTGTTTACAACAGCCCCCAATATTCCATTTGACCATTCTGCAGAATTTGGTGTAAAAAGTTGAATGAAATGTAGACCCTGAGCTATCAAGTAATTATGTTTCAATATAAAAATAGAGAATTACTCTTACAACTGAAGATTGAACAAGAACACAAACCACCTCTCTGTGGGTTTTAGCTTCTGTGGAATCGGTTGGGATCTTAATGGCTGTCTAGAGCAGGAAGAGACGTGCAGAATTTTCTTTCTGAAGACTTTCGGGAACTCCTTCTTAAAGTGATTTGTTACATTCTCATAGTTTTATGAGCCGTCGTTTGTGAGGATACAAGCAACGGGTTCCTAAGGGTCACCGCTAAGATACCGTCTTCTCAGATCTATCTCCTCTCTCCCATCCCCCTCCAAAAACAACATCACATGAAAAGATTCCGGACACGCAGATCACCCCTCCCCCCGCCCCCGGTGGACGTCTTGGCCGTTAGGGTGGCACAGCGCCGTGAACCACTGCCAGTCCTTTGTCTTTTTCATCAGAGAGGCCTGGGCAAGAAGACTCAAGCAGGACACCTTAGAAATCTTTTTTACACAAACTGGAATCCAAAACCAAATGCAAATGCACAGACACAGACTTTTTGAATGTTGACAGCTATCCCGTGAGCCCAGGCTGTACCCTGGTTCTGACTAGCCCCCAGACAGCTCCCTCCACTATATGGCTGGGTTTGAGATCCGGTACACCATAACAGGGGGGACCAAATGAGCTTATCGGTCACTTATTTCGGCCATCGGGGTACCAATTCAAAGCAGGTCGGCGTGGACGTGAAGACCAGCATACAGCGGCTTGCTAAACTCGCCTGGATAAAACACAAAAAGACAAAAACCCACCCCCGAGCTAGGTGTGAACATGTGGTAACGGGGACATCCTGAATGCCTTCTAGATTTCCAGGGAGAGTGTATTCAAAAGAAATCTTCTTCTAAATGGGCTACACTTTAAGTATAAACGGGTTTAAGGAAAGGACCGATCTGTGATCTTAGTTTGTGTAACTCAATTCAACCAAGATGGGGATAGTCTGCAGTCTCTTCCGGTCCCTGGCCATAAACGAGGCATAGCCTTCTTCTTGCACTGATACTCGAACACAGCGAACGAGTGTTTCAGAAGCCCCCTGTACGGCCTTCGCGATCTGCCCTAACTTAGTAAAAAACAAAATCACATCCACTCGTCTCCAGATAAGGCAACTAAAACAACAGGGATAAATGGAAATTTCACTGCTTGTTGGGCTTTTCCTTTTAATAAGATAACATGTACAGCTATTTAATATTTCAGAAATACGTACATGTTACATGCCAAGAAAGGACCCTGGTTTTCTTGTAAGAAACAAGGTGAGATCATAATTGAAGGAAAACAAAAAAAACCCCACAAACAAAAAGAAAAAAAAAACAACAACAAACAAACAAGAGTGATAAAATCACAAATGCACAACTAACTACAGTTCTGTACCTACACTGTTAGCCACGTTTAACAGGATTCCAGGGGAGCAGGAAGTGACTTGACATCCAAGTCCCTTTTCCCCGCAAAACTGAATGAAAACACAAAGTCAGCCTTTTTGAAACCAGTGGCCACATAGTAAAAACTGTACATCGTTGTCCATTCATTTAAAAAGCAAAGTCACTAGGATGGTATAAAAGTGATAACCGGTTGCCTCCTTAACTTTTTGACGGAAACTTTTTTTCTCGACAATCAAGAATTATCTCCACTCTCTCTGCATAACCAGGAACAAGATGCAGGAGACAGCGAGGAGGTAGGGCTGCGCCCCAACGCGGGTGCCGGTGCCGCCGGTTTTATCACTGGCGCTCTTCCCCGAGTGGTCAGTCGCGTTGTACTCCAACTCCGAAGGGCACTGCTGATACTCACAACCACTGCCGCTTCCCTCTCCGCTGCTCTCATCGCCTAGTGGTTAAAAAAACGGAACAGAGGTTTCATTCTGTTTGTTCTCGTCACAAGGCGCCCAAGGACGAGGTGTAAATCTCAAACCGCGACAGACGCTTACTGATATCAAAGAAGTCCACGTCATTCCCGTTGTACGCGTTCTTCATTTTGCTGGTCATGACCCGAAGGGCCATGATCTGACGAAGGATCAACATGTCCGTTTTGCTGGTGTCGACCTGGACCTCTGGGTTATTGCCCTGGTTGGCTAACCCGTTCCCCGTCACTGCGAACAGGTATCTGAAATGAGAAACGACCCTGTGAAGATGATCAGTAAAACAGAAGGTCGCCAAAGATCACCAGAGAATCCTGCTTGGAGTCTAGTTATTTCCACGGAGGGCGATGCCCCGGAAGTTCTTCCGCTTCTAAAGAGCTTGGATTTCTCCTTTTCCCGGGCAGGCATCTTGTTTCTCCAATTTGATGGGAACCTTTTTTGGAAAGCAATGGAGGTTGGTGGCTCAGAGTCAAGTGCCGATACGGAGGCTACGGAGCAAAGTTGCTAAGTGTCTAGGGGGAGGGACGCAAGACGTCACCCGAGAAGAGCACGAGACCTTTGGAGAACTGGTGCTTTAGGAGGCGAAGCTGGTGGGCAAAGACCCACAGGGAGGGGCCGAGTACCATAAAGACGAAACTACTGGAACGGCCTGAGCCCTGGCTGCAGCCCTCACGCGGGGTTGGAACTGCCGTCACAAACCTTGGGCCCAGTACTCTTTGTAAGTAGCCGGGTGCCTTCCCAATGCCTACGGGGTAAAGCCCATTCCTCAGAACGCCCAGAAGCCTTCCACGTCACTGCCACCTACTGTGAGATGCTCCAGGATGCCTCCCTCAACTGACAACAGACACGGCCCCCTCTGGAGCGCTCCCGGGGCTGACCTGCTCTTGCCTCTCCCGTTCCAGCAGCCATCCTCGTTGCCATTCCCAGCGGCCATCCTCTCGTCATTGCAAACGGTGCTGGGCAGAGAGGACCAGAACTTTTTGGCCTCTTTCAGCTTCTCCTTGACATCGGTAACCTAATGAGGTGGGGGGGGGGGGGGGGGGAAGCAAGCGCTCTGTAAAAAACTCACGGCCACCTAAACGTGTATCTTCTGATCATTTCTAAAGTAGCTCCAGAGTGCTATGTAATTCATTTTCAACTTGAGTCACAAGAGAGAAATGCAGATCAAATGTACACAGAAAAGAGCAAAATCACGCCCATGAACTAAGAGTCGAAATGCAAGCTCTGAACGAGTTGCCCGGATCCGCTGCCCACTCTACCTCTTTATTACAACCACCATCTGCCGCCTGCCAGCCTCCGTGCCCTGTAGATACAATGAGAAGACACCCTCTCTTCCCACCAGGCTTTTACACTCTGGCTCAAGCATCTAGAGCAACCCCTCTGTGAAAGTGAGTGCCTGTCATCGCGCTCCCTCCTCCTACTGTATGCACAGCCTGCTGCCACGTGCTCGTACTTTCCGACCGTCCCAGCGCTTACTACACACCCTCTTTGTCACTTAAGCCTGGGATGTCGGCTTCTCCCTCTTTGCTGGGGCTGAGAACGAGGATGAGTCTTACTGCGTCCCTATAACATGCACAGCGATGGGCGCACAGTACATGCATCACGTTTCCTAACTACGTACCGACTTTATGAGCTAGAAAATCAGAGGCAGATTTATTGACATCCGCATGCAAGTTGCTTGAGAAGTTTCACCTGAAAGACCCGCACTTGAAAGCCTTCCAACTAAAAATGCATTCGGAGCAAATGTTTTCAGTTCTTTGCCATTAAACGCGGCTGTTCCTGCCAAACTGCTCACCAGGCGGTCCAAACTAGTGCCGGCTGCTGTGGTTGGGCGTTCCTCAGGGTGATACGGTCTGAAGCGAGCGCTGAAGGCACCTTCAGAGATGGAACGGGAAATCCGGCCGGCCGGGAGGGGCTTGGGAGGTCCACATCCCTGGAAAACCTGCATTGAGGCAAGCACGAGTCACATTAGGGGAGTCGTGTCCCAAGCTGGAGCAGGGGAGGGGCTCTGCCCGTCCTTTCCAGTGTCCTGCCTTCATTACCTTCTGGGACACTTGCACACTGTTCTCTTGCATATTCATAATAGCATCGGAAATCTTCACATCGATGGGGTCCATGACCGATTCGATGTTGAAAGGGCCCTCGAGCCTCTCCGCCACCATCAGCATCGCGTCTAACATGACGTTTGGGGAAGAACAATACAGCATAAACAGTAAATCGTCAGTCTGGCCTTGGGTCATCAGTGTGGTTATTTTATTGTCTCTCGTTTCGGGGGGTGGGGGGTGGGAGGAGGCATGCATCATAATTCATGTTTTTCTTTTTTAAAAATGTTTATTTTTTTGAGAGACAGCATGAGCAGGGGAGGGGCAGAGAGGGGGACAGAGGATCTGAAGCGGGCTCTGTGCTGACAGGCTGAGGCCAGTGAGCCCGACGTGGGGCCGGAATTCACAAACTGCAAGATCATGACCTGAGCCGAAGTCAGTCGCTCAACAGACTGAGCCGCCCAGGCGCCCTTTACAGCTTTTTCTATTACACCGAACTGCTTTTAGTCACTATGCATTGCTAGCTCTCTAAAGTGTGAAGTGGCCAGGTGAATGCTCTATTCCACAGCAAGGAAACCCAATCAGGAATGTTCTATTATACTGATTATTCATTCCTTCGTGTGTCAGTGGCTATCACTGTAAGGCTGTCCGACTCAAAAACGCAAATCTGTTAAAATCCTGGCATATCCCTTTCTTGCTTTCATTTTTGAAATGAAACCCTTTCAGATCCCTGAGTGCACACCTGCAAAGTACAAATGACAGTGTTCCTAGGAATTCTAATGACTTTTCAAATAATGACATTTTGAAAAATGCAATTTTGTGTTAAGATAAACTTCCCATTTCAAACACAAGGGCCTCGAGTAGTAACGCAAAAAGATGTACCTCCTTTTTGTTCTGGTGAAAAGACAACACAAGGCCACAGCACACAGAAAGCCACGTGCTCACAGCGTGAGTCTTCACGGATCAGTCTGCGAGTTACTTTCACATTCTGGAGGAGTCTAGAAGGCTTCGGCACACACGGACTCTCTTAAAATACGCTGTACTTGTTTGTCTGCCGTATGCGCTCATTGGGATTATGAGGCTTGGTGTTTTCAGTGTCCTCTAATTTTCACCAAGAAATGTCAGGCAAATTGGATGTCCGAATGGGAAAAGGACACTCCTGACAAGCACTGGACTTTTCAACTTGTTCTCTCCCCTTTCCACTCTAGTGCCGAAAGCACGGCAGAAGGGTAGGTAGGCCCATGTTATCCACAGCCTTCAGGTAGGCCAAAGACAGCTCCTAGAAAGGAGGGCTAGTTTCCAGAAGATTATTATGTGCCCTTTTCAAAGAAGGCCGCAGGCCACCACGTGGATCTCCTACCTAAACTTTCCAGTGCAAAGGAGTTTTAGCATCAGCATATCAATGACACCAAATTTGGCCATCAACCTTTCACCTTGAACCTAGGACAAATACAACACACCATTTTAAGGCACGGGGATCATTGCTCTCAACTGCAATGGCGATGTCACAAACCACAAACAGATTTCCGTGAAATGCGCTTTTTTTTTTTTTTAAAGTAATAACAAATGAAGTTTCAGGTTGCATTGTGGTAAGCGCCAATAAAGTGACGCTTCCAACCTCTAAGCAAAGGCTGCCGGCATGAATATACCATTGTCCCAGAGGAGGAAAAATGCTTTTGATGTGCTAGCAAAAGGAGACTTTTGTAAACAAGTGGAGCACAACTTAAATGTGTTCATCATTGTCAAAGCATCAGGGCTGGCACGTACAGAAAGCACATTCTTCGCCGAAGAAGTCGCTTGCTCCAAATAAAAATATTATGAATAGACAGATAATAAACATCCAAAATGCAGAGCTTTAAACAAGAAAAAAAAAACCAGCGCGTTTTGAAACTACTTATTCCCCTAGTGGCGAGGAAAGGCCAGATCGCTAATGTGTTTGTGAAAGACTGAAAGGAAACATAAACCCGATTCTTCTGGCTGTTTGGCGTCTTTGTAAACTCCGGGAATGGAGGGAAGCCGGGCCTTTGTTGGGGCCGGTGCCATGGCGCTGGGCGCTGCGCGGCTGAAGAATGCGCGAGCTGCCTCCCACCCCCGGGGGAGTCACGGTCGGCTGTCAGGGAGGCTCTTCCGTAGGAGCCCTGATGTCGAAGCCCCAAGAGACATCCAAAGATGGTTGGTTTGGTGTTTTTTCTTCCGGCTGGTCTAGGCTGCCGGCCTCTTATTTGCGGGGTGTCTGACTGGTTCCTGCCTCCTGCCAGCAACCCTAAGACCCCAATACAAAATTCATGCTGGCAGCAACGTGTGACATGAATAAGGCTGGCTAGGAGTCAGATGACTGTTAACGCAGCTACAGTAGGTGATGGAAAACGAGGCGCAACCAAGCATCACTTATGCTTTTCCAGAAACTGGCTTTGTTTCGGTGGGGGGGGGGTGCAGGGGGGCGGCGGTGGGGGGTAGTATTTGGCTGACCTCTTGAACCAACCTCTTCCAAAACCAAGTCCAGGGCGCTTCAAACTGCTTGGATCCATCTGGATAAAGGCTGACCACACTGTAGATGCAACTCAGAAGGAAAAGGAGGACGTGGCGGCCAGAAGGCAGATGTGGAAAACCTATGCTTAGTGTCTCCAAGGGTCTAGACCAACTGCGGGACTTCAGTGCTCAGGTTATTTGGCACTGGGTCGGCCCCGCCCCATCAACAAAGTGTCCCCTTCGCGCTAGGCAAAGCGATTCCTTTCACACTGTGCCGCCAATGATCAGAAACCCACACCTTCGGCCTCATGACTGACTGGGGAGAACAAAAGGCAGTTTCCCCGACTTAACCCCAAGATCTGATTTAAAGAAGTGGGGGTGGGGGGAAGCCCTTGACCATTCATTAACTGCAGCCGTTTAAAGGGGAAAGCAAAATTCTTTGCAAAGAAAGGAAAAAAAAGAACTTATAGCTGAGGCATGTAAATTGGGAGTGAATTCCACAACCACAGAGCAAATTAAACCCTGGTGAAAATTCATACAAAAAGCACAGGGGATGAACAATGTCTATTATTCCCGGCCTTTTAGACAGAAAGAATAAAATACCCATTAAAAATTAGGTTTAGATACCATTATACACCTCATCCCTCCAAAAAAGGATCATTCCAAATAACTGAGGAAAATTGATTCAGAAATCCTATCGATTTCCACTTGGGTTTAATTTGGTTTCTTGAAAGGGAACAGATGTAATTTTTAAGACTCTCAACAAGAATAACAGCAGCACCTCAGCCTCACAGTACCTGGTTGAAAACATTAATTAAGCCAAGCCAGAGCACGGTTTTGATTTGATGTGGGCCCTTGGAAAAATATTTTGTTAAAAACGGGGGAATGTGTGTTTTAATGCCACGAGTTACAGTTTCTGCCAGACGTGTTCGAACAAAGGAATAGTGCAAGGGACACGCCCCCCTCTGCACCTTACTCCTAACGGATCCGGACACAAGTTGGCAAAACTGGGTGACCGTCACCGTACGTCGTTGGTACCGTATGGCGAATTCTACTCCTTTGCCCCGAGAACTAGTACGTGAGGTGTTATAAAGTAAAAAGGCTAACCAACATTACAAGAATGAAGTTAGCAAAATTGAACTGCAAATGTGGCATTCGGGTGTGGGGGTGAGGGTGGGATTAAAAAAAGAGAGAGAGAGAGCAAAAGCATCAACTTTAGATCTGGAAATGCCACGAGCTTTCCTTGCCATGGGAAACAGTCGAAAACAACGATCTCCCCCCTGGCTTCATTCTGGGCATGAGGCGCCATTTGTCCGCGTGTTGCCTTCGCTGGTCTTAGGCCTTCCCTTTCATGGGATTCGGCTTTTCTGCACGTAGATTTTTTTTCCTCAGGTCTTCTAGCTTTGAGCTATTTAGGCTACAATTGTGCCGAAGTGCTTAATATTCACGTCTTTTTTTTTCCCCTGTGTCAGTGTGCTCAAGAATCTGCTGGAGCCAATTTATTGATGCATTTTCAAACAGACTTAATATGGTAATTAGCTCTCATGCAGACTAGAAAGCATTCTCTCCCACTCCAATCCCCCCCCCCCAAAAGTGCCAGCAAATTGTATGCACTTAAGTTCTGCAATTACACAAATGTGACTGGGGGCTGGGGCAAGAAGCGAAGTTTGCTTTTGTGAGCTGTTAGTATGTGTATTCGGTGCCACTATCACAGGAACGTCCATACTGATGTTTTAAGACTAAGCTATGCATGAAAAGCACGTCAAGGGAGTCGATGACTGGACATTTAAATTAGCCTTCACTTGTCCTTTCCCACAGATGTCGATTAACCCTCTCGGAAATTGGGTCCTTCGCTTACATGGCGGTCTGGATGCCGGGCTTCAGGTGCACGTTCAGAGTGTTTACCTCTAAAATGACTAGATCAAGAGCCCCTCCGTCCCCACCAGAGCGGTCTACTTCTATCAAATCCTCTACAGAAACAGAACTCCTAAATTCTTACAACTGGATTGCACTTCAAATACCCAAGGGGTATCCGTCCAGTATGCAGAAGATTTGGTCACAGTGTGACAGGTGTAATGATTCAAAAGCTCAGCCAGTGGGGTGCCTGGGTGGCTCAGGGGGTGGATTTCGGCTCAGGACATGAGCTCATGGGTCGTGAGATCAAGCCTCGAGTTGGGCTCTATGCTGACGGCACGGAGCCTGCTTGGGATTCTCTCTCTCCCCCTTTCCCACTCAATTCTCTGTCTCTCTCTGTCTCTCAAAATAAATAAATAAGCATAAAAGAAAAAACAAAAAGCTCACTCAGTGATGGCTGTACTCCAGCATCTACATGGACACAAACCTATCGTGTTTAACGAAAACTGACCTTTAGGAGGAAAATGTCAAAAAATCCCATTCTCATTATTAAAACTTGCTACTCACCGTGTCTAATGTCTTCTACAAGTAAATGAACTTGTAGAACGGTATGAACTCTGAGTACAGTCAGAACCCTGGCAGACAATAAATACTGAACAGAACTTTCACAGATGACAATTACAACATTCCTTATGGCTGGCGTTGAGCTACCTCCAATGACACAAATACTTCCCTCGCTTACTCACCTATGAAATTGTTCCACTCAAAATCAAGATCCCCTTGGTGGGCCAAACAGCCTCTCATAATGTTTGAGCAGTAGTTGTAACATGGCTTCACGGTCACGAGCCCCTGGCAGTGGGAGCAGTAGACCATCCTCAACAAGGCATGGGTACACTGGGCAGTGGGGTTCACCTGGTTTGGGAGAAGAGAAAGACAATGGTGGGGCCAAGATAACACAGAAATTCCAAGTCCATCAAGCTGACCCTGAAGGTTGGGCCACAAATTCAACTTGAGGATGAGTTGTGACAGACCATGCTGAGCGGGCCCGGCCTGCTTCTTCTAGAGGAAGATTAGATAAAAGGAAGGAGGGAGGCTGGGAACAAGGGTGGAGGGAGGGAGCAACAGGGCTTAACCTTAAATCATCAAGGTGCATGGATTTCCCACCCTGTAGACTCCCATTCTTCCTCCCTCCCAGTCCTTCTCTGTCTTGCACACACTCACTCACTCTCATTTTCCATGGCTCAATTGTTTCAAAGTCCTCTTACAAGTAAATCTCCGGGATCGGCCACGAGACACAGCAGAGGTGACCTCCTCCTGCCCGCCATGCCTGGCCTGGGGTGGCCTCTGCCTTGCCAGACTGGGACCCAAGCGTATCTTCTTCTCAAACACACAGACCACAAGACTGTCCTTTGAACCTTAATCCCCCAATCAAGGTTTAGAAGGGTACCCAGTCTGTACTCCATTCTGTGCCAGTAGCTATGCAGAAGGGAAAAAACAACAAATACTCTACAGACGTGAATCTGAGTAAATGTAAACGTGGGGTGAGGCGGAGGCCTTCCGAGGCCCGGGAGCAGTACAACACAGTGTTCAGGGGGAAACCTGATGGAAGAGAGGAGGCTTCAGTTACATTTTGAAGAAAGGGTTGGATTTAACTGGCCAAATGAAGGGAGACCGTCCAAGCCGGGGAGAGGGAAATGAACACGGGCTGTAAGAGGGCGTACCGAGCGGGTGGGGCTGAGCAGGTGCGGGGACTAAGACTGAATGCCAAGGAAGGAGGGTGCGTGTGGCCAGGGCCTGAAGGCACATGAAGACCAGGCAGACACGGAGATTCCATGTGGCACGACACAGGAGGCGACTAAAGTTCACGACGAAGGGAAGTAGCAAGGATGAAAAACGGTACCCAGGTCAGACTGGGCTGGCCGTCCACTTAGTGTCTGCTTTATACTTATTGTTTTTAATTTATTTTCTTTAAAAATTTTTTAATGTTTGTTTGTTTTTGAGAGTGTGTGGGGGTGGGGCGCGGGGCAGAGGCAGAGAGAGAGGGAGACACAGAACTCGAACTCACCAACTGTGAGATCATGACCTGAGCCACTAAAGTCGGACGCCTAACCGACAACCACCCAGGCACCCCAACTTCTTTTTTTTTAATGTTTATTCATTTCTGAGAGAGAGAGAGAGAGAGAGAGAGTGAGAGAGAGAGAGAGAGAGAGAGAGAGGGTGTGTGTGAGTGGGGGAGGGGCAGAGAGAGGGAGACAGAGGATCTGAAGTGGGCTTTGCGCTGACAGCAGAGAACCGGATGTGGGGTTCGAACCCACAAACTGTGAGATCATGACGTGAGCCGAAGTCAGACGCTCAACTGACCGAGCCACCCGGGAGCCCCTCCTCTTTCTACTTCTATACGGTGATGCTGTCTGAGGCCCGCAAGAGCTGGTTCCACGGGCCATACGTTTTCATCGATGCTTAGAAAGCGTGGCGAGGCATCACTCGCTGGCAGCTGCCCAAAGGTTCCCGTCTTCCATTCTCTCTCTCCCCAGCCTCGGCTTTTCGGGGTCACTAGGAGAGGATTAGTGCATCCTTCTCGGTCTGCACACGTGAACTTTACACCAGCGCAGGGAGCACATGCTGGGACCCAGGGCAGTCCCAGGGTCTGGGACTGCCCAGACCCAGGGCAGTCTGGCCGCGCACTTCACCTCCTCCGCGTGACTTCGGATGCCGCTTATCAACAGTACCCTTAGGAACAGGAACCGGGGCAGAGGTCGGGGGGCGGGGGGGCTGGAACTAGCAGGAGAAAACCTTAACACCTTTGGGCTCCTACCTGATGTATACACACACACACCCTCTTATCTTCACCAGACCTCTAGCCTAAAAGGGGCGGGGCGGGAACATCCAAAAACAAGGTGGTACCCGTTTATGTTAAAGTCAACATTCCCTATAAAGAATTAGGACTTTTCCAAAGTCTTAACCAGGCCCATGTTAGTCCTTTTAATTATGTTTTAACGTCCAGCGTAATCTTGGCTCCCCAACCAGTCTGGATGACTAAAAGTTCATTCCTTTGAAAGTCACAGGCGGTTAACGCCTGTCCTCCCCACCCCCTCATTTTGTGGATGAGCAAACAGGCCTGGAGAGAGGAGGTGGCTGGACAATCCTGGCGTCACAGAAGTCAGAGCTGGAAGGGGCCTTAGAGATCACATAGTCAGGCTCTCACATTTAAGAGATAAGAAAACCAAAGCCAAGCAGATCAACTGACTTGCTGACAGTCACCCTGTACATCTGATTCTAGAACTGCACCTGATCAAACATTTCCCAGACGGATCGTGCTTCCCTGTCTTCTTACTACACACCAGACATGAAACTCTCAGCTGGGGCATCGGTTGCTTTCCTCTTTAATGATACTGCTAAAAGCCTGTACTTGAGAGACGTAAAGAGTCAGAATGTAAATCTCTACGAGAAATCACAGAATAGCCTATGGCGTTTGTTGAATATTATGCTTAAGAGTTAACAACGTTGGGGCGCCTGGGTGGCTCCATCGTGACCTCACAGTTCGTGGCATCGAGCCCTGAGTTGGGCTGCGCACTGAGCCTCGAGCCTGCTTAAGATTCTCTCTCTCTGCCCCTCCCCTGCTGGTGCCAGCTCTCTCCAAAAAAAAAAAAAAAAAAAAAAAAGAGGAAACAATGTCTCAGTACAAAAACACGTAGAAAGCTAAAGTGCCAACAAATAGTTACTGAGCACTTATCTCAGCGGTGGGGATTACTCTGGAATGTATTTGCGATAAGGTCGGGAGGCAGGTAGGAATCTGTGTTGGAATATGGAACTTGCTCTAGGAGGCACACAGACATTCCAAAATGGTATGGGCCTTTAGGAAATAAGCAAAATTGAAAAGCCCAAGAGTTATACTCGAGAAACAGTTTTTTCCAGAGAGACCTTTTTCTCCTTCTTTTTTTTTTTTTTTAAACTCTAGGACGTGGTCCGCTGTATTCTTAGTTCCACTGTAAGTCAGATCTGGGATGTAGTACATCTTGTAGTACAGTTCCCTAACACAGGGACACGTTGGCTCGAGTTTGAAAAACAGAAACTGAAGGAAATGACACAGTAGAGTTTTATTAAAGGAAGATTATGAAGCTGGGTTTGGCCGACTTTTTCCATTTCATTCTCTGGCTAAGCACTGGCTCATGCTCCACACAGGACTGGCGGTCTAACCACTAAAAACGATCACAAGGAACTGAGCTATAACATGCTCTGGAAATACTAAATACCAGGACCGAGGAGAGGTGGCAAAGTTCTAAGAAAACTGCGATGGGGAAGCACACGCACAACAGCCATGTTGGGGCAAATCGAATGGAATCTTTTGTCTCACAACCATTAGCCAGACCACCGTGAGGAACTTCACATGAAGGGAATTCAGACCCTGGGAAAACAAAACCCTTGTGTGAGAATGAGGCCCCGGTATAGAGGAGGGTTGTAACACAGTCAGGAGACGGAAAGAAACAGGGGTCCCCTGTAATGCTCATCCCCACCCCCAGAGGTAATAGCAACAATGTGACCACTCCCCAGGCCTTGGGTCCCCCTCTCACCGACCCAGCCAAGCTCAGGATGGTGAACCCAGAGTGCCAAGGAGCAGCTCTCCCTTTGGACTCTGGAGTACCCAGGGGAGAAACAAAATGGAGTAGATTCCTTAACGCCCCTCACCCATTTAGCTCATCCCCCCTCCCATAACCCCTCCAGTAACCCTGTTTGCTCTCCATATTTAAGAGTCTCTTATGTTTTGTCCCCCTCCCTGTTTTTATATTATTTTTGCTTCCCTTCCCTTGTGTTCATCTGTTCGGTGTCTTAAAGTCCTCATATGAGTGAAGTCATATGATATTTGTCTTTCTCTAATTTCGCTTAGCATAATACCCTCTAGTTCCATCCATATAGTTGCAAATGGCAAGATTTCATTCTTTTTGACTGCCGAGTAATACTCCATCATTGTTGCGCTATATGCTAACTAACTTGGATGTAAATTTTTTTTAAAAAAGAAACAAAATGGATACCTATCTTTTAGAATCCTCAAGAGCTTCATTCTGGGACTTTATTTATTTTCAACGGAAATTCAAGTTCATTCACATTCTACTCCCTCGTAACCCTCAAAATCAATGACTTGAGTCCCCAAATAACTTACTAAAGTAAGTACTTAGTAAAGTACATTTACGTTGAGACCCAAGTCCAAGTGGTAGATTGGGCCACATGCAGAGTGATAAAAGGGGTAAACTATACTCCAAGGGCTTCCTTTGATCCCTGTGTTCAGCACCAAGGGTCTGGGGAGCTCAGTCGGTTAAGTGTCCGACTTCAGCTCAGGTCATGATCTCACGTTTGTGGGCTTGAGCCCCACGTCGGGCTCTGTGCTGACAGCAAGGAGCCTGGAGCCTGCTTTGGATTTTGTGTCTCCCTCTCTCTCTGCCCCTCCCCTGCTTCCGCTGTCTCTGTCTCTCAAAAATGAATAAATGTTTAAAAATCAAAAAAAAAATGTTCAACACCATGGTTCCTTTGGGTTACAACTCTTGACCAACATTTGAGGTTTTCCTTTGGTTTAGAAGGGTCTGTTGAACTCTGATGCCAGTAATTTCAGAATCCTAGGGGCTGGGGTAGGAGTGGGAGTAGGGGTTATGATTACTTTGATAAAAGGCACGTTTTCTCAGACCTCTCTTAGAGGAGTTACTTCTCAAAATGGTATTTAGAAACAGAGAAGGGAAAATTATACATTCTTCCCTTTCCCCTTTGAACCACTAAGAGAATGGATCAATGGGCTCAGGAGAAAAAAGCTTATTTAGCATTTATGGTTTCATGATCATGAAGGTCCTGATGTCAAGGCTGAAGAGTAAAATATTCTGCTCTATGTCAGAATTACCTGTCTACTGATAGCTTTTATTGGATTTTATTAGTACGTAAGATACAGTTATAGAGTACTTACTAGGTGCCGGGCTCTGTTCTGAGTACTTTACGTGTCTATTAACTCATTCACGCCTCAAAATAATCGTATGAGAGGAGTATTATCATTTCATTTCACAGATGAGAAAGCCGAGGTCCAAAGAGTTGAAGGGATTCACACATGATCGTCCAGTAAACGGCCAAGATTTGCATGCAGGCATTTTTGGTTCTAGAATAGGTACTCTCAACTTCCTTGAGTATCGGAATGGCTTCTTTTGAGTAACAGAGAACAGTGAAGGAAACGTGAGGGCAGCACGTGAGGCTGGGCCTTCTCCACAGCTCCCCAGACCCAGCACAGGGTATCCACACACAGGGATGGGGAGGGATGTTTATCCACATGGATCAGTACTTGACTAGATCCTTGGATGAGAGGACATACTACTTAATAAACAAGGACTTATTCAGCCAATGCTATAACATCACAATGGTTTAAGATGCCACAGGGGCGAAGAAAAAAATATATATGCCACTCACCGGCCCCTGCTCACCAAGATTTCAACAGCTCAAGCAAACACTGCTGCACATGGAGAAAAAAAGAGCTACTTCAACAACAACTCCAGAAAACAATACACTTATTTTACCAAAGTTCTAACATTTTGAAAGAACTGTAGCTATGTGGCAGCGATGATCAACTTCTACTAGGAAGTGGGGCATCACATATGAAAAAGGTTTGACATTATTTATGTAAGAATGAGGTGGTGTGGGTGCCTGGGTGGCTCAGTCGGTTAAGAGTCTGACTTCAGCTCGGGTCATGATCTCACAAGTTTTTGAGTTCGAGCCCCGTGTCGGGCTCTCTGCTGTCAGCACAGAGCCCGCTTTGGATCCTCTGTGCCCCTCTGTCTCTGCCCCACCCCTGCTCCTTCTCACTCTCTCAAAAATAAATAAACTTGAAAAAAAAGAATGAGGTGCTTTGACTTGTTTACTTTGGCGGGGGGGGGGGGCAGCATGGTAGAAAAGGGACATCATCAGGACTCAACACTTCTATATGAACTCAAATCAAAATCTGAGTTAGTGACCCATGACAATATATTAATAGCCAATTTCCAAGTCTTAGAAAATCCTTCAAGACTGACCAAGGTCTTTCTAAAGGCTAAAGTGTCTTAGGATGTTAGGAGGCAGTCTGTGTTTCATGGTAAAAGTCAATGGGAGGGAGGAAGAACCCTCATTTCCCTTTCATAAGATACTCATTCCTGCCATCCTCAAGATATACATTTGACGCTGATATCCGCACACCATTTCTGCTATAAAAAGGCTTTGCAGAAAAGTCCCCTTCTCTGCAAAGACTTTTCTAATATAGATTGCGACTTTCTACTAAATAACCTCCATTTTCCAAGCACCACCTTAAAAACTACTGCAAGCAGCCTGACGAAAAGAAAAATGCTGGAGAGGAACTCTTCACGCAGCCTGGATTTCGTTTCAGTAATTCAGAGCGAGCCTTAAGCCACATTACACAGTGATGGCGGTCAACAAGCTGCACTGAAGTTAAAAACACATTTCCTTTTAGTTTATTCCAGTCCCTGACATACATTTGCTGCAACGTTTTTTGGGTCTGCAAAGCCAATAGTACTGAACAAACAAAAAAAGATCTAGATTTTATCGGTTGCTTGGTAACATAAGCACCCAATAAAAATAAGGGGAAAATCTTTCCCAAAATTATGGTTAAAAAAAAAGACAGGGAACCCAAACACGCTGTGAGACGTGACGAGTTTATTCAACAACTTCCTAGTTTTTGAATTCACTGAACACTCATGAAGAAAGGACGATGAGAGGCTCCCATTTCCTTGAGAACAGGATTTTAATTTTTTTTTTAACGTTTATTTATTTTTGAGACAGAGAGAGACAGAGCATGAATGGGGTAGGGGCAGAGAGACAGGGAGACACAGAATCAGAAGCAGGCTCCAGGCTCCGAGCCGTCAGCCCAGAGCCCGACGCGGGGCTCGAACTCGCGGACCACGAGATCGTGACCTGAGCTGAAGTCGGACGCTCAACCGACTGAGTCACCCAGGCGCCCGGAGAACAGGATTTTAAAGACGTAACAAAATACATGGAATTAACCAGGACCCACTCAGGAATATTTATAGACACACTGTAGGTAAGACTGAAGCATCAGTTGTATTGACCTGCTTACAGAGGGCTCTATTTTTGTCCTGAGAGTATGCCGCTCAGTTTCCTCAGTCCTTCACACTCCTCCCATCCCACTCCCTTCCCTATTAGCTCAAGTCCTACCTTCCTCTTTGCAATCCTACTGTTTATAAAGGTTGTGAGTGAAAACAAATATTAAGTGTTGAAAAAATGTCTACACCCTGCTTCTTAAAAGCTTTTTGTATAGGGGCACCGGGGTGGCTTATGTGGTTAAGCGTTTGACTCTTGATTTCAACTCAGGTCATGATCTCACGGTTTGTGGACTGGAGCCCTGCGTCGGGCTCTGCGCGGATAGCACAGAGCCTGCTTGGGATTCTCTGCCTCCGTCTCTGCCCCTACCCCCCCCCCTCCACGTGCTCACCCCCTCATGCGCGCGCTCTCTCTCTCGTGTGTATGCATGTGCGCTTTCAAAATAGATAAACTTTTTTTTAAAAAAAAAAGCTTTTTGTATAGATTTATAAAATTTACATTTATCGTGATTCGGGAAATGGCAGAATAATTTGGGCAGCACTCCTGTATGTGCTGGGGCACTGTGGACACAGAAAACTGAAGGGGGAGCAACGGAAATCGTTTCCAAGGCAGGACAATCATTTAGACATCACAATGTAAAGCACTGATTTCTAATTATAGCCCCTGTAGTTGGGGTGGGGGTGTAGACACAGTCCCATTATGTCAGTGTTAATTAAAACCATGAGAACGCAACTGTCTTTGGCATAGGAGCTATTAATTTTCATGGTGCATGCAACCACTTGTGCGTTCTTGAAAGGCCGCAACAGACTTCCCCCTTCCAGGCAAAACTGCTGCCGTGGCAGGTAAATACGAAACGCATCACGAACCATGACAAGTACGACGGAGTAAGGAATACGGAGATGTGTAACGCCAGAGTACTCTTGAGCCATTTGTTACTAATTAAGGGGACTCTTCCGATGTCGGGACTGTAAATCTCGGTGGAGTGAGCTGCGAGGCAAGTGTCCTTCAACTAAGAAGTGACTTTCTCCTGGAGTCAGTTAAGCCTGCTGGTGCTAATGGCCTTTAAAAGGTTTCAGTGATCATCAAATCATTGCTAAACGTGTAACTACAACTCTTGTGTTGCAAAAGTTAGCTGGAAAAACAGGGCATCCGCTTACAAACAGAAAGTGGGAACATGTTTGAGTTAGGTATACAGTAACTAGTCCCCAAGACCACAGTGCTTTTCCATATTTGACTTTGAAAGACACCTTTGTAGAGCGGGTGGGTAAGGTGGCGGGCCGGAATTAGGAAATATATCCCCCACTCTGAGAGGCCTTTCTTTTCCACGCCCAAGAATAATTAATTCTACCGGACACCAAAAGAAGGAATGTCTATTTCTTGGGTTGCTCGAGTTACACCTGCAGACTACCCTTTGACAGCAACTGGCAGTGGTGGGAGCCCATATGAAAAACCAGTGCTTGGGTCCCCAAACTGGTCAAGAAGCTTATCTTATTAACCAAATATAGGGGCTTTTTTCCAGCATGTTCAATTTGGAATAAGGTTTTGATAGATCATTTATTGTCTTCCCTATACCACTGTATATTAAAATTTTCTATTTCATAGTCATACTCTAGAAATTAGTGTAATAAATATTTTCTCAAATACCTAAGTATTCCTTGCAGGCTTCTAAGCAACAACATTACAGAGATGAGAGATTTTTTTTTACATATATTGTGTTCTAACTCCTTTAGAAACTGATTTGATGCCCGAGTGTCTTATTATTGTGTGATTTAAATAACATAACCCAACGTAGCTGAAGGGTTTGCTTTTAAGTTAGTCCTTAGCCTACAAGAAGCTCAGCAGGGAAGCACAACATTATTTAAAAAGTTTACGGGGCTCCCGGGTGGCTTAGTCGGTTAAGCATCCGACTTCGGCTCAGGTCATGATGTCGTGGTTCGTGGGTTCGAGCCCCGCATCGGGCTCTGTGCCAACAGCTCAGAGCCTGGAGCCTGCTTCAGGTTCTGTGTCTCCCTCCTTCTCTGCCCCTCCCCCACTTGTGCTCTGTCGCTCTCTCTCACTCTCTCTCTCAAAAATAAACAAACATTAAAAAAAAGATCTTAAAAAAAAGTTTCCAATTGCAAATA
Organism: Panthera onca; assembly: GCF_046562875.1. Taxonomy (NCBI): domain Eukaryota; kingdom Metazoa; phylum Chordata; class Mammalia; order Carnivora; family Felidae; genus Panthera; species Panthera onca. Next base: position 19,283,098 of record NC_138357.1, on the reverse strand, counting down.
CAAACTTTAAAGCAGACATGAAAGAGTATTTTCAACTAAACAAGTGGCAAGTGATGTTTACTCAAAGTAAATCAAGCCCTACAGCTTGTGTTCACTGTATTCTCCCAAAACTACGCAAATATCTCTTAGGCAGATACGAGAATACAGTGACTGTAGAATACACATTAACTCTGAAACAAATTTAGGGTTATATTTAGAAAGGAACGTTCTCCAACAACTTAACAGTACTAAGGTACCCAGGAAATCTCTTGCTTAAAAAAAATTTATACCAAAAGAAACATCAGAAACGGATCGTGACTCTTACTTTGAGTCACATGCTCCTTACGGCACAGGCTAAGGGCGTTTGGATCTTACATACAAAAGCCGATCTTGCTGATTTCCCACCATGAATTCTGAGAAGCAGGTCAAGAAGAATGGGACACCGGGAAACCACAACTGCTTCCTTGTCCCTACCCTGGGAAGTGGGCTGGTGTGGACAATGGCAAGCCTTCTGGCCCTCAACCTTCTCATCGGTAACGAAGGGTCTCAAAATCACTTCTTGTTTTATCTACAGCCTTTTACCCCAAGTGAGAGGTTCTGGAATCTCAGTTCTCTAGGGGGTCTCCGACTTAGCAAAGTTAGGCTAACCAGACTTGTGCTGGCCTGTCCCTTTACCCAAGAATCGAAAGGGGGATGGTTAATTTAAAAGCAACCACTTTTCAGACGCTTACAAAAAGGGCTTTCTACTCCTCGTCTTTCTCTTCAGCGCGAGTCTGCACACATGCACACACATACACAAGCAGGCACACACACTCATTCAAGTCACATAGCAGCGCCTGTCTGCCTATCCAGATTAGGGTGAAGCCAAGGACTTGCTGAAGAAGGGCAGGTGTGTGAGGTGAGCTAAAATGTAAATGACTCTGATCTGGAGTCACTGTGCCTTGTTTCGGGACTCTGACACGAGCACCTGCAGGATTCATAATGGATGCTGGGGTTGGCAGAAGTTCAGCAATCAGATTATTCCTTTAATTATAACCACTATCCCCCCACATGCACACATCCACCCTCCTATGCGTGAACAAATTGTTGCAATTTGTAAGGAAAATATCAGGAGAAAAAGGAGTGAACAGAAACATGCTGGAAAGAATTGTTTCCTGCAAATTTATGGCCTGGAGATGAGAGAGAACAAACAAAACTGAAATAACGAATGCAACCAATCAACGAATCCTCGTATCACCCAATCCTAGTACGAAATATCCCATAAGCATCTAATCTTTTACGGCACACAATTCATCAGAATCTTCTCTTTGCTGGGTTAACGCAAGTTTCGTCTCTAACTAGGGTAACCATGAATCCCGGTCCGCTAGGGACAATCCTATTGCTTATTTCAAATTAGTGGCACATGTGGTCTGGGTAGGAATAAGCACCTCTCGGTTTCGACGATAAGCATCCTGGTTTGGACGATAAATTGAATGGTCACTTGAACTCCAGATGAACTGGTAGACAATCAGATTGATATTCCAGTTGTGTTGCTGTTCAGTTTTTATTCTGACCTCTCCTTCAGTCCCCAAAACAACCAAATGGCGTAAGTAAAAGCTGCTGACCTTATGACTGCAATTTTTTTTAGCAAATGGACTACAATTTAGTTTTTTTCCTTTGGAGGCCGGAATGTAATGGCACCAAGATCAGTCCTCCAGAAGGTAATGTGCCCCAGGTTATTCTGTTCCTTCACTGGTATTAAGTCATGGAAGGGTAGAGGTGGAAAGGCCTTCAAGTTTCGTCTTTTTTTCGGGGGAAGGGGGAGTAAAGGAGCCATAGAACCATTTCTCCCTCAAAATCTGACTCAATACTCGACTTGGCAAAGGGGAAAGCAAAGCTTCTCCGGTGCAGCCAGGAGGTGAAGTCCCCGTGTCTCTCTTCCTCTCCTCAAGGAGGCCCCTGAGACACCTTCTTAAGGGGCTTCAAAGAACACAGTCCAATTCCTTCAATTTACAAATGAGGAAACTGTAATATATTCATTCTGTCTATTGGTACTCCCATAAACAAAGCCACAAGTCAAGAGCAGGTGGCCCACACTGATTGTCATAAAAAGCTCTGCCTTCTCAAGAGCATGGAGTACACCTTAAAACATAGAACAAGGAAACACGCAGTAATGGATGTTAAATACTGTTGCAGACTACAACCGGCAGGCCCAAACCCAGTCACTCAAAGCAACTGAATATGGAACCTGTCTGCTTCTTCCTCTGGAGGGAAAGTAGAATAGGAGGCAAAAAGAGTATGGCGATATTAAACTCAGTTTGAAAATGAAGGTTCCAAAGTGAACATACAATCTGCTTCTAAGAATAGCTACCAAGGAAACCACTGAAAAGAATGATGATGTTCCTCACAGCATTGGTTTCTAACTATACGGCGTACGCGGATCGGGCCAATGTGTGCGAGGGAAAAAGGCAAGAGAGAGAAGAGAGCAGAACAGAAGAAAACCGTTCTCGAGCCCGCGTATTTGTCTACCTCCCAAACTTCCTTTTAAAATGCAACAACAGGGGCACCTGGGTGGCTTGGTCGGTTAAGCGTCCGACTTCGGCTCAGGTCACGATCTCACGGTCCGTGAGTTCGAGCCCCGCGTCGGGCTCTGTGCTGACAGCTCAGAGCCTGGAGCCTGTTTCGGATTCTGTGTCTCCCTCTCTCTCTGCTCCTCCCCTGTTCATGCTCTGTCTCTCTCTGTCTCAAAAATAAATAAACGTTAAAAAAAAAAAATAAAAATAAAAAAAAAAAAATAAAAAAAATAAAATAAAATGCAACAACACAGGGGCACCCAGGTGGCTCAGCCGGTTAAGCATCAGACTCTCGATTTCGGCTTAGGTCATGATCTCAAGTTCGTGAGATTGAGCCCCACACAGGGCGCTGAGCTGACCGCGTGCAGCCTACTTGGGATATTCTCTCTCTCTCTCTGTGCCCCTCCTCTGCCCACGCTCTCTCTCTCAAAACAAATAAACATTAGATAGATAGATAGATAGATAGATAGATAAAATGAAACAACACACACAAAAAAACACAGGCTGCAGCCAGTGCTTACCACGGACACTTTGCTCACTACGTCCCTCGCAACTGCCAAGCCCTGAGCAAAAGTACGGGCTGCTACAAACGCGCGGGTGACCTGCAGCTTCAGCTTCCGAGGGACATCTCCAAAGGGCTTCAGCTGCTCCGTGTACTTGCTCACACATTCCAGGTACTCGTCTGTAAAGTGGTACTGGGAGTTCACCAGGCGGAACATCCGCTCCAGAAGGCGAGCCCAGAAGTCACTTAGCATCTCTTCCAGGTTGACGCTTCCCGCCACATAGTAGCGCTTCAGCTCTCCGAAGAGATCTTGAAATAGCTCAGAATTCTGCATGTATAAGCGGCCATATGTCTTCACGAACATGTCATTGAGGGATTTCTCTGCATTTTCCAGCAGTTCTTTGAAGAATTCTAAAAACCAAACAAAAAAAAAAAAAGAAGAAGAAAAAGAAAGAAAGGGTTTTCAGTAACTGAATAACGGAGGGCTCTTTGGGTCCATTTGAAGACTGAAAAAAAAAAATCAGAGAATTAAACTGGAAAACATGCTCACATAGGTGGATTTCTTTCGGGGGGATGTGGCATTGCCGGTCGTTTGTCAACGAAAGGAAACCTAGGTCACAAGTCACAAAGTCTCAGGGGGAGAAAAAGAATATTTTAGACCAAGAACTTCTCGGAAGTCAATATAAAACACACACACAGCCAGGCATTTCTCTCATTCAGTCCCAAGGTAAAGAAAGAACCAGATAAAAATGGGTACATGAAGTCTAAAACATGAGATCTGCCAGAACTTTCTTACCATAAGACTCTAAACCAAAGCCAATGATGCCTCCGAATTGAAACCTAACACCAGTGGACAGGTATTTTCAAAACATGTTGTTTTACTTGGACACATTTTTTTTTTTTCTTTTTCTCCTTACATCTACATGACATGTAAGAACGCTACCCAGGAAATGCTAGCGGACAAGAAACATATGAAACACCCTAAAAGCTAGCACTGAGATTTTCCGCAACTAAGTTCACAGGTGTTCCCTGGGACATTAGTACAAATTGGGGTATCCAAGCTGACCTTGGGTTCTTAAAGGATTCATATGGTAACATCATGAGATTCTTGGCGGGAAGTGGGGAGGAGAGAGAGGGAAATGTCTAACAGACTCAACCACAGATCTGGTATATTTATAGGACAACAGGGAAAACTAAAATAAATAAGAATTCCTGGTTATTTTGGATTTACTTTTTTGGCCTGAGTGTTAAAGATAGTAATCTCTTAAGTACACATGGCAAATTAGTTTCTCCTGAAGCTTTTCTTAGGCAGCTCAGAGAAGAGAAGAGCTAACGGTGCATCTGTATCAATAATTCTTCAAGAATCTATGGTTGGTATAAAAATAAACACTTCATGACATCAAGTTTATAAGCAGGAAATGTAATAAATACCGAAGCAAAATATAAGGACATCAATTAAGAAAGTGCCTCCAGGGGTGCCTGGGTGGCTCAGTTGGTTAAGCATCTGACTCTTGGTTTGGGTTCTGGTCATGCTCTCACAGTTTGTGAGTGCAGGCCCCACATCGGGCTCTGCTTGCTTGGGATATTCATTCATTCATTCATTCATTCATTCATATTCTGTCTCTCTCTCTCTCTCTCTCTCTCTCTCTCTCCACCCCCGCCCCGTGCTCCTCCCTGCCTCCCTCCCTCCCTCTCTCTCTCCCTCTCTCTCTCTCTCTCTCTCTCTGTGTCAAAAATAAATAAATAAACTTAACCAAAAAAAGTGCCTCCGACCAAACATGGAGCAGCAAAGAAAATATGGTGCCTCTTTCAAAGCCAGAAGAACATTAACAATCTTATCAAAATGCAATAGGGTGACAAAGCCATTATCTTCTCATAATGGGAAAGCATAATGGCAGGCAAATCATAGGCTGAAAGCTGTTTTCAAATAGTTTCTCAAAACCTGTACTGGAAACACAGAAGCCTTTTGGAGGGGATGTGTGCCTTTGCTTACTTCCAAGAGATTCCATACCTATGTCCCTAACTCGTCACCACGCATAGTTGCTTGATGCTTGAGGCTGAAGTCCACAGTCTTCTGCATTCCAGCTTTACAAACTATGTGTGTTTTGTTTGTGGGGGTAGTTTTGTACAGAGAACGGCTCTTTCCTTTTCCTTTGGTTGAGTTTTTCTTTCTACTACCATTTATCTTGTATTTTCTGGGCTTTCTTCAAGGAGAGAAAGGAAAATGGATTCTCTCTGAAGAGGTTTAAAAAAAAAAAAGGGGGGGGGTTGGGAGGCCAAGTCAACTCCTCACCTCCATTACAACTGCACAGTCTGGCATTTTTACCAACGTTCTCTCCCTGGAATTAGACCAGAAAGAATACAAGGAGATAGGGGAACTATATGAAAAGCATTATTCAAATCAGGTATCTGAGAGGCCTCTGATTCTCTCCAAAATCCTAAGTGATTCTCAAGTGTGGCCCCAAGACAGGCAAGCATCAACACCACATCACCAGGATACTTGTTGGAAATGCCAAGTTCTTGGGCCCCACCCTAAACCCACTCGATCCGAGGCCCTGGGGATGGAGCCCAACCATCTACAACTCTGCTTCCCCTAACATGTGAGAACCACTCACCTCTCAATAGGGATCAACACCAGCTCAGGGCTGTGCTAATATGAAGCATGTGGGTGAAGCGTTTTAATTAGAGGAAAAGGTCTTTCCAATGAATTGGGTTTTTAAAATTTTTTCTCTTGCATTCTCGGGTATGATTTATGATGTTTTCGGGGGGACAAATGTTCCTGTGTGGAAGTCTCTAGTAAGTGTGCAGAAGCAGGTAGCACTTTTCTAGAATTCAAAGCTGGGGAGTCTTGCGGTAAGAAGAGACCTTAGTACATGTCCGATGAGTTGCACACATAGCTCCCACATACTGGAAAAACAAAGCCTGGTCATTGAGATCAAAATGCAAGCCTTCGGTCAATCCAGTGCTATTAATATTTCACGATCCAAAAGAGAAGATTCCAAAGGTAACCACAGGACCTTCCTTAATATCGGATTTTTATTATAGTGCTCATAAAATTGGCACACGTCATTTAGCGTAGAAGTAGGATGTTGAAAATTATTTGACTTGTGCTTTGATGACTCACTTAATAAGTAACTCTGAATACTCGCATTTCTAGTGAATGGCATCCACAGGTTTTAAGGGTAGGGGCAGAGTGGCATTTCAAAGGTATTTTAATTTAAAACATCTATAAAATGTCAGAGTTCGTTGTTTAGGCTTCAAAGGGCTCCAGGTCAATGAAATGCTCAGACACTAACCATTTTATGGACAAAAATAAAAGTCTTAGAGTTTGTCATTCAGATCAAAAACCTATGGGTTGGTGTAGCTCTGTATAACACAGCTTTGGAGTATAAGAGAAATGATCTAATTAAGAGGAGAACCGATTTCAAACCGGCATGCCCTCTGTCTAACACCATCATGGACCTTACTTTGTTTCCCATGACTCAAATCCGGTCTAGAAAGGGTGTGTGTGTGTGTGTGTGTGTGTGTGTGTGTGTGTGTGTGTGTGTGAAGTACATGCGCTGTGTGTTATGTTAATTTAAACTTTAAGAGATTAGCTTGGCGCTACATACATATTAAATTCTAATTCCTTTGATTGTTCAGAAAATTCATTTCCTTTCCTTCACACTTTAAAGACTCTTTAGTGTGGCTATATAAGTTGCAAATATAAAGATCGTTTGAGGGGGCTATATATAGAAATTCTATAAAACTGATATAACAAGTTAAAATCTGATAATTTAATCCCTCCTAATGGCTATGCAATTTGACAAGTATTTACTGAGTGGCTATTAGGGGCTCAAATCAAAGCACACTGTTTCACCATGCATTTTAACCTTCTTGCCGAATCAGACTCCGATCAGCATTTCCAGAAAGACAAATTTCCTTCATCCAATTCACCTTCACTATACCGCCAACCCTCCACACGTGGTTTTACGTGCCCCAGAGATTTTTAAAGCATCTATAAAATCCTTAATCCTTCGTTTCATATAGCAAGTTTTAAAATATTCATCTCTTTCACCTATGGAAGTTAACAGAACAAAAGTGAAGGGATCCCAGGAACCCAAACTAATTTCTCTTTGGACTTCTTATGGTCCTGTTCGGTTGGACTATGTGGCCTATGCCATTTGCCTCGGACACCTTGCAAGGATGGCAGGCATAGTTTAAATTCTAAAATCCATACTAAGGGGCACCTGGGTGGCTCAGGCAGTTAAGTACCCAACTTTGGCTCGGGTCATGATCTCACGGTTCATGAGTTCAAGCCCCACATCAGGCTCTCTGCTCTCAGAGCCTGCTTCGGATCCTCTGCTCCCTCTCTCTGCCCCTCCCCCCCCCAAAAAATAAAAAAAAAAAACATTAAAAAATAAATAAAACAAGATCCATACTAATTACTAGGCACCTGGGTGGGTCAGTCGGTTAGCATCTGATTTCAGGTCAGGTCACGATCTCACTGTTTGTGAGTTTGAGCCCCAGGTTGGGCTCTGTACTGACAGTGTGGAGCCTGATTGGGATTTTTTCTCTCCCTCCCTCCCTCCCTCCCTCCCTCCCTCTCTCTCTCTCTCTCTCTCTCCCCCTTTCTGCCCCTCCCCCCCCCAAATAAATAAGCATTAAAATCCATACCAATCAGGTACAATATCAAAGCATAATAATTTGCTCTAAGGAGAAAAAAAGAGAAAACGGGAGAAAAAGCTTTTACATCTGCTACTCCTATCAAACTAGCAGCTTTCGTAGGTTGTTAACAGAATTCTTTCACATCCCCTCTCCCCCTTTCCTTCCTAGGACACTTCCTTCTACAATGAGGACTAGAACGTGAATTACACATTCAGGTCCCGGTCCATTAGCCATCAACAGCAACCTCATAAATGGTTGTAACGTTCATCTCCACTTTTCCCCATTATTCAGAAATCAGGATCAGGGTCAGAGCTTAACTGCTAAAGAAGAACCGCGTAGGCGTGAAGACACCTCGCAGTCATTCCTTCTTAATCATTGTGTCTGAAGCCAAGTGTAAGACACTTAGTGGCTCAGAGAGAATCAGCTAGAGCAGTGTAAACCAGAATTCCACAACGACCAGAAGCTTAGTTAACTGGCATTAGGTCTCCCCTGTGGCAACTGCTTGTTTTCATGAAAAATGCCGGGCAGGGAGTGTGTTTCAACTGATGCTACCAGTGGCTGAGAGACAGTCAGAGAGAAGACTGTGTATAAGCATTGAAAATAGGGTATCTGTGACTAGGGTTTATTTCTCCTTCAGCTTCCAGTTTGGAGGCTTAAGTGTTTACGTTCTAAGGACCAAGCTACTCCCAGGTCTCATGAAGGTGCACCTGACATGGGGGTGGAAATAAACACTGCAACATGCTATACATATCCAACCCGGCGTGACTCGGGGGAAAAGCATGGGACCTCTCATTGATGAGCTGTGGAATGGACAGAGGAGCTAACCTCTCTGATCTTCTGTTGCCTCATCCATCACATGAGGCGGTCACTACTCATCTCACATGGATGATGGCCAGCACGTAGGAGATGTTCAAGAAATGGACACTTTCTGTCAACTGTGCGGGGCTATTTTGTCACCTTTAGAGTGTCTTCCTGTCTACAATCACTTAAATCTTTCTTTTGAAGCTGGTTTTTATCTTTCCTGGCAGAGTCAAATAGTATCCAGCTCCGGGTACGTAAATGAAGCCAAAGCTGCTGGAGATGGATTAGGAAGACCCAAGGCCTTACACAACTGGGAACAATTTAGTCAAGGGAAATGCTTAATGGCTCTGGCTTCCAATGCCGTGAAACATCTCAGACATCTACGATGGTGGCAGCTGCCACTGAAACACAGCAAAGAGAGAAACCTCAACCCATCGAACAGGTTTTGTATTATATTAGGAGGGAGTATCACACACACCGCACGTAGATAAACACAGTTCAGGGCATTAGATTAAGCCAAGAACTGGGGAAAGGAAAATTAAGAAATAAGCGGCAGGTCGGTCCCCAAGCCTCCCCACGTATGTCTTTTGCACACCGCCTTCTTTTCCTGGAGTCTGCTCGGTACATTGAGCTGGGGGACTATAAGTATTTTCCAGCTCTAAAACGCGATTATCCTCAATGTCAGGAGTATCACTTTAACATGGGAAAAACTAGAATGGGAAGGCAACTTTTCCATATACGAGTTTCCTCCATAAATATCCTGTCTTTTAAAAGAACGAAAAAGAACATCATGTACAGCCACTTGTCTTGCATCAAATAAACATTCAAAATTCTTGAAACAGGTCAAAAGTCCCCCGCTTCTGCTGTTAAATGCCATTAGTTACTCCATTATAAACAATCGACTGGCCATTGATTAATGAGCTAGAAAACATTCTAGAACTAACCCATGACCTACAGAGACTGGAAGCCCTTTCTATTCAATCCGTTTGGCGTGGTGCTATAAATTACCACCTTGTATTTATATTATTATGAAGCTGCTTTTTACACAGATGGATTAATTTCCTCTTTACTGTAAAGACTGTATTTCACAGCCCTGGTATGGTGTGCAAACATTAAGTTATCACCTCGACGAAATTCCTGAGAAAAGCAGCCTGTGAGTGCTACAAATCATACCTTTCGCACTGTTAAGAAAACTCCGAGAGCTCTATTCACCCCCTCACCTGAGATCACGCATTAATAAAGAACGGTTAACATAAGCATCTATAAACGTCAGAGAAAACGGAAATTAAAAAAGCATCTTACGGACTGAAACCAAACTGAAACTTTGGTCTTTGACCATCTCCTCCTGTCTTGCGTTTTCAGTAGCCTCTGTATTTTAAGTTTTCAGCAGGGACTTTCCTCTATCCTGGCATAATCTTACACTCCAGAAGTGCCTGTGAGGGCATGGTGTACGAAAAGGACATATACATGGGGCACCTGGGTGGCTCACATCCAACTCTTGATTTTGGCTCAGGTCATGATCTCATGGTTTGTGAGTTCAAGCCCTGCATCAGGCTCTGCGCTGACAGCGCAGGGCCCGCTTGGGATTCTCCCTCCCTCCCTCCCTCCCCCCCCTCTCTCCCCCCATCTCTGCTCCTCCCTTGCCATCCTATCTCAAAATAAATAAACTTTAACCAAAGTTTTTTTAAATAAAAGGACATGTATTTGACTAACACTCATCAACCGGTGGCATCTCGATAGACCTCTCCTAGGTTGATGACAAGACAATTGCCAAGTGCAGCCCTTACTAGGGGCTGTGAACATATGAAAAGGTGCTAGGGATCCTGCCAAAGTAGGTTGATCTTCTTAATTAATGCATTTCGAACGCTAAAGCTCCTTATGTTGATCTCTCATGGCCCCTGTCTCATGCTACTGTAGCCAGAGACATGGGACAAATACTGTAAGGCCCCTTGTACTGGACCTCGTCCCATCCATACTAAGGGTCTACCCAACACTAGCCAGTTTCCTTTAACACCCATGTTTCTGCTCATTCAAGTGCCCAGAGAAGGCAGAGGGGATGCTGAAGCTACCCCAGGAGGGTAACTTCCATATACTAACCTCTATGTGGATCTACTGTATGGCCTCATATACAAACCTCATCATACAGTCTAGGTGCTCATGACCTAATATCAAGAGAAAAGTCAGGACAAAACGCAGCATAATCAGTTATGATGCCAATTTGCCTCTACCTGCACAAAACACGATGAGGTAGGGCCAACGTTGACTAGACACAATGAGTGTTAGGGACCTGGGGTAATTTTTTTCAACAGACACTGCTCAATTTTGAGCACCCAAATCATTCAGTGACATTTTATAGCCAGAAAAATACTATACCTTCTTGTATCCAAACATTACTTTATTTCCCTTTATTCTATTCATTTAACTTAATTGCTGGAAGTTTCCATGCATTTTTCTGCGGTCTACAAATGGTCTACAGTGAGCACTGATACTTCAGGAGAAAAAAAAAAAACATTTTCTTCAAACACCACCAAAGCACTTCTTGTATTTTTCATAAAAATAATTTTTTTTTCCTATCAAGTATCCCTTTCAAATTATTGCAATTTGAAAGGTATGGAGAGGTATGAAAAAAATATAAATAAATTACCCACAATCCCACCACTAAAAGAGAGCAACAATGGTTTATCAAATTACCTCTTTTTCCCCATGAAGATATGCATCACATGCTTGAGATCATACCGTATTTGTACCCTGTTCTCAGGTAACACCCTATGGTTAACGTTTCCTATGTGATTAAAGATTCTTCAGAAACATCACCTGTGGGGCACCTGGGTGGCTCAGTCGGTTAAGCATCCACCTTTGGCTCCGGTAATGATCGTGCAGTTCATGAGTTCAAGCCCCACATCCGGCTCTGTGCTCATGGCTCAGAGCCTGGAGCCTGCTTTGCATTCGGTTGTCGCTGTCTCTCTCTGCCCACCCCCCCACTCACGCTCGCATGTGCTCTCTTTCTCTCAAAAATAAATATTAAAATTTTTTTTAAAAAAAGAAACATCGCTTTGTAACAACTGCGTATACATGACACCGTACGGACAGGTCACAATCGTTATGGGACACTTAGACCGATTTCCTGTTTTTCATTATTATAGGTAATGCTGTGATGAACGCCCTTGTACATCAATCTGCACGCAGACCTTTCTGTCCCTGAGATAAATACCTACACGTGGAATTAGTAAATCAAAGGCTGGGAATGCATTCGAAACTTCTGACAGACTGACCTCCAGAAAAGGTGTGCCCACGTGGCACTCCACCTGAGTCACATGTCTGAGTCATATTTATTCCGGGAGTTTCGATGGCTTTGCTAGTTCTTTCAAGCGAAGGGGGGACGGAGACGGGAAGGGACAATAAACAAGAAAGGCCTGACGGGCTTGAGAATTCTCCCAGTCAATCAGTTGGGAGTCAGTGCTAGATCAAATACGCCCCTTTCTTTGCCCGGACAGACAGCCGCCCGCAAGAGGGTGGGCAGAGAGGAACAACAGCGTTCTAAACTCCCAGGCTCAGAGTGCAATGAACCAACAAAGTAGATAAAAGCAGTTCAGCTGAAGCTCTTCCATTTATTTACTTGCCTCCAAACAGATCAGCCGCTTCTTGCTGCTGCCGTGACTTCTAAAGAAGTCAAAGCTAACAGCAGAGGCCCCCCCCCCCTCCGGCGAAAGCGCCCGGGGCGGAGGGATCCTTGGAAGCTGCACAAGTATTTGCAACCCGCCCAGAGCGCCAATGCTCCGGCCACAATTGGTCACACTTCAGATAACAACTCAAAAGGCAGAAAACCTTTGTCAATACAGAAATGTGTGTGTTTTGTCTGAGCTCTTGATTTGATTACAGTAAGGCTGGCAGTGGCTCTTTTTCATCAAGTTTCACAGAGAGATTATAAAAGAGTTAGCAAAAATGCCGGGCATTTTAGTCTCCTTCGCATGGAAGGAAAAGAAGATAGAATCGTAAAGGAAAGGGGAGTGGGGCTTCCCAACGAAATCAAAGACCATTACTATTATGAGCTGGAAAAGAGCGCTACATTTGCAGGATGGCCAGAAGGCCTCGGGTCTTTCTCTGTAGTTTTGTGGCTGTGAAATGCTGTCCACTGCACTGTGGCAGAAGTTTGAAAAGGCAACACATTTCTTAAAAAGGCCTTAACGGATGAAATCTGAGGTGAGGATGAAAAAGCGACCCTAGGTTGTATGTACATTAGACATTTCTTTGACACATTATTTTGAGGATATTTAAGACTTTAAACAAATGTTACTATTTATTTGAGAGGGAGAGAGAGACAGAGAACGTGGGGGAGGGGCCAAGACAGAGGGAGACACAGCCTCCGAACCAGGCTCCAGGCTCTGAGCTGTCAGCACAGAACCCGATGCGGGGCTTGAAGCCACGGACAGCGAGACCATGACCTGAGCTGAAGTCGGAGGCTCAACCAACTGAGCCACCCAGGTGCCCAAGACTTTTTTTTTTTTTTAACCTAAAAACCTCCCAGGGGGCCTTTGGTTAAAGTCAATATGGATGTGCAAAGGAAAATAATAAAACCATGCAGCTGAAAAAATAAAGTCAGAGGTCATGGCAATTCCGGAAATTTCAGTTTGGCTAATGGCCATGAAGCTGGGTTGGACGTATCTGCCTTTTAAGGTGAGCGGCCGGCTTCCTCCCACCGAGGTCACCGCTTTCGTGGGCATGTGCACTCTAATGCCACCAACTCCCTGCACCTCCACGCTGGTTATCCGACTGGCCTAATGAAGTGGATGGCCAGTATGAAGTCTGGGAAATTTCCAGTCAGTGATTAAAACACAGATTTGGCTAAATCTGCAGAGTGCGACACGTCCTGCCTTTGTGAAATGATAGAAAACAAGGGGGCGTGAGGGCTTAAGGAAAGGGTGGCCACTTTGATTTGCACTTGGCCCATGCAGATAGATGGGACAGACAATTATTTCTTTTATGTGCGTTTTAAGCTAATTCAGAAAATTTCTACTATTATTCGAGTTAACAAGCTTCAGGCTCAAGGGAGGGTTTTCAAAGACCTGCGGAGAGTAGTGGAGTTAAGAAATCATAGCGGGAAAATAGAGGGTACCAGACAGGCGGCTAATTAACATCTTGTAAGACCTTTCACTAAAGCAGCTGGTCTAGTCACATGTTTAGAAGATGCACAGAATTTTTAGAATTGAAAGGGTCTTTAGAGAGCATCCAGCTCAACCCCCTCATTTTATGGATGGGAAAACTGAGACCCAGCAAATGTCAGAACCAGGCTGACAATTCAGTGTGCTGTCTCCCAAAGTTACTCCATTTGCTCCCTAAAATGATGAATCAACAGAGTTTTCGCGATGGGCTAGCATCAGACAACCTATCTCCTTAAGATTTCTTCAACATGCAAACCAAACCGTTTGATTCGGGAAGTTAGGCAAAAATACACTCGCATACTTGTTAACATCAGTTTTACTACGTGATTCAGAGATATACTGAACACGGCAGCTCTAATCTTCTTAATCTATTTGGGTTGTTTGAACCATGCTTCTTTTAAAAACAACTAGTCTCTCACAAAACGCGACATTTTGGGGTGGGCCTTTATGTTGTGGTCCCAAAACACGGATTACGCCCCACTCCTATTATTTCTATTCCTCTGCCTGGCAATTCTTTCAAAGCCCCCTGAACTGCGCATGTGATTAGCATATTCATGAGACAACCGATTCAGCTATGTTAATTAGCAGTTCTCCTTAAAAAAAAAAAAAAAAGAAAAAGAAAAAAAATCCCAGAACTCGCCAAGAGGGGGAGCAGCCAGCTCTGTCACTATCGCTTCCCGGCTCTGGGTGTCTGGATTTCTGGCACCGAACATCATAAGTTAAAGAGTGGACAGAGAAGATTACAGTGTGGAAAAATAAAGAGGTGGGACCTTAGACTCAGATGTGCAGGTTTAAAATGTGAGAAACCCGAGAATTCTGTGGGGGAGATGCGCTGCCTGAACGTGTACCTCTGTACCTCACTCGAGCCTGAGAACACATACCTGCACACAGTTGACAACTTAAAATAGGATTTACAGGGGGGCCTGGGTGGCTCGGTCTGTTAAGCGACCGACTCTTGATTTTGGCTCAGGTCATGTCACGGTCCTTGGGATCAAGCCCCATGTTGGGCTGTGCACTGACAGCGTGGTGCCTGCTTCAGATTTTCTCTCTCTCTCTCTCTCTCTCTCTCTCTCTCTCTCACACACACACACACACACACACTAAATTCTCTAAACTCTAAAAAATGAATTTACAGACTGTATAATCTCTTCAGATGGGCAAACAACAGAAAACTAAACGTGTAGAACAAAAAAAAAAAAAGCCTTTAGGGATGAGGGAACTGGCTTCGAAACACCACATTTGGCACCTGAACTCCGGAGCTTCTCAAGGCGGAATGATGGAAACTTGGGATAATGGGATGGTCTCTGGTTAATGAAGGCTAATCCCCTAAAAAGCCTACAAATCTTGTTTTTGTTGAAAAGTTTATAACAAGCAATTGTTCCTGTCTTAGAAAGAAGTGGGTATCTCATAAACAAGACTAAAGGTTTTAAGTTGCCTGTGCTCGGGGTCACCACTTTAATTTTGTTTATGTTTGTTTATTTTTCAGAGACAGAGGGAGAGAGAGAGCGGGGCAGGGGCAGAGAGAGAGAGAGGGAGGGAGGGAGGCACAGAATCCGAAGCAGGCTCCAGGCTCTGAGCGGTCAGCACAGGGCCCGATGTGGGGCTCGAACTCCTGAACCACGAGATCATGGCCTGAGCCGAAGTCGGACACTTAACCAACTGAGCCACCCAGGCGCCCCCAAATTTAATACCATAAGCTTGGAAATAGCAAAAGATGCTCCTTTGAAGTTGCTTGACCTTGTACGTTCCCATGTGTCCCTTTCCTATTTCCTCAGGACTCACCCTCAGCCTTCTTTATACCACCTTGCAGCCCCATCATGGTTCTCCAGCTGCCATCCTGCTGCTCGGTCCAACCTTCTCTCTTCCATTCACCCCAAGAACCTCGGGCTTGTCCTTTACAACGGCGTGGACAATTCTTTGAGCAAAGCACCCTGCCCTAGGATTTCTGAGCATCAAGACAACCTCTATACGATTTTACTCACCATCATCTTTAGGCCTGAGGAGTGTTAGCAGTTCCTAACGGCCATCCTTAAAAATCAGTCAACAAACACAGCACACCCACGTGAGGCTTACGGTTTCTTGGATAGCAGTGAACTGACGTTTTACCATAAAAAAGCATTTCATTATCTCAGAAAACCCAAATTAGAGGAAATAGGCAACATATCCCAGACCTGTTCTGATCGCCAGACCAAACACATTTCAACTACTATTCCCTCAAAAGAAATTTACTCTGTTCTCACTACCTTTATTGTCTATGCCATAGTTGAAGTTAGAAGAAACAAACTAGAGTTTCATAATCATTTTCATGACCAGTTTTGAAACTGATACAGTATTATTAAAACATTTATTGAATGTGAAACCTGGTAGGGAAGGGCAAGAGAAACGTTTCTCTGTAATTTTTTTTAATGTTTTTATTTATTTTTGAGACAGAGAGAGACAGAGCATGAGCAGGGGAGGGGCAGAGAGAGAGGGAGACACAGACTCTGAAGCAGGCTCCAGTCTCTGAGCTGTCAGCACAGAGCCCGACGCGGGGCTCTCGAACTCACAGACTGTGAGATCACGACCTGAGCTGAAGTCGGACACTTAACCGACTGAGCCACCCAGGCGCCCCTGTTTTCTTCTCTGTAATTTTTGAAAAAACTTCTATTAACACTTACTGGTGGTGTTTCTCTGTGTGGCTTCTTCAAAACTACACGTTGGAATCATATGAGTAATGCCACAAAACCATGAGGAGCGAGAAGGGGAAAGAATAGCTAAACCAGCAGGCCTGGAGGCGAGAGAGGTCACTAACGTCTGTGGCCTCATACCAGGAAGAGACAGGTCTAACAGGAAATGGGGCAACTTGGAGGTGGCGGAACTTGAAAACCGCTTTATCTCCAACTCCATCATGCTGCCAACAGGTTAGTCGTTTGTAAAGAGCAGGACTTTTTCCTTCTAAATGACATGATAAAACCCCAAGGGGTCATTTTTTTTTGGTATCAGCAGCTCAAGTTTTCAAAGATGGCTATCTGATTATCTTTCTAGGTATCGTCCTCAACGTTAAAGAAAATGCTTGGGTTACTGTGCTGAATGAGAAATGCCATAGTCAAGCAAATACCAGTCTTTCTAATAATTATAATAATAATTTATATAAAAATAAATATAATAATTATAATATAATATAAATAATTTGTATAATAATAATAATTAGACCACCAATATAGACAGAGGTGGTCTAATGATGTCTTTTGATATCAACACCCATCTCTGCGTGGTATTAGCATGTTGTTAAGTACTCTTTATAGTTACAACATGTGCGGTGAGTGGGGTACTGACTAATAAACAGGAAAGAGATATAAAAACATTTGTATCCAGGGGCACCTGGGTGGCTCAGTCAGTTAAGCGTCCGACTTCGGCTCAGGTCATGATCTCACGGTTTGTGAGTTCGAGCCCCGCGTCGGGCTCTGTGCTGACAGTTCGGAGCCTGGAGCCTGCTTTGGATCCTGTGTCTCCTTCGCTCCCTGCCCCTCCCTAACTTGTGCTCTCTCTGTCTCTCAAAAAATAAACAAATGTAAAAAAAAATTAAAAAAGAAAACATTTCTATCCATCCAGGAAAATGGAGGACATAAAATTAAGACTGAACCCAATTTTGCACAGCAACTGTTGGTAAAATGGGTACGAAAAATGGTATGCTATGTAGGGAAAACTTCAGTTCAACTACATTACAAATTAAATATGCTCTCATGGTCTAGCCTGAGAACCCAACACTTATTAAATCGGTTATAAGTTTCAAATAACAAATCTCGAAGCCAACATTTGAAATACAACCTGTTCTTTAGCTAGGGACTGCCTTATCAGCTATATAAATCTAATTTCATCCAACTTCTCACCATGGTAACAAGCCCTTTGCAGAAATACTCAAAGACATTTCACATCTCGAAAATTTGCCTTGTAGTTCTTCACCACACATAATGTCAAGAAAAGCACGCTTCAAAGGTACTATGTAATTAGAATGGCCTTTAAAACAGGCACAAAGACAACCATTCCTATGAAACTTAAACCTACTTCATAATAATCTTCAGACTGTGTACAGAGCACCAGAGAAAAGAATCCTGAGGGGTTTGGGATCCCACACTCCCTGGGTTTTAAAGTCTGTTATCGGTAGCGTTGCCTCCGATATGATTGAAGCGTCTCTCATTTGGACCCTATTGGCTAGTTGTTCACTATTAAAAGAAAGTGCGCCTATGAGTTTATGTTTGGCACAGGGGACCGAAATGGGTTTGGTCATGACTTTACGTGGACAGACCACACCAAAGTGCCAGCTGAGAGACGAGGCCCAGCTTAACAGCAATTATAAATATAGTAGCTACTTCTGGGTCATCGCTGCATGGAAACCCAAGAGCTGAGTTTTAATCCTATCTGTGTACCACAGGGCTTCTAGGAATTCTAGCGGTCTCGGAGGAATCCAGTTTGAAATCTAATTGGAAATCCAGCATCTGCAGAATCTCTCTGGTTATGGTAAGTTTTCAGACGCCTGCTTTTTATTAGGGAGGTTTTTTTGTTTTGGTTTTTTTTTAAAGTAACTTGCGTCAACGACGCTATTTTGCGCTCACCCAAGAAAATAAATGAAAGCCTTTCAATTAAACTACGCTAATCTCTTTTTTTGTCTCCTTGTGACCATATTTCCATAATGCCTACCATACCGATTCTAGAGCATCCAGAAGGGCGCTAGCAATGACACTGGAGGACTAACTCGCCCCTAGGACCCAACAAGGAGAGTGTCTTCGGAGAAGGCAGGGGAGCTCTGAAAAAGCAATTGGACAAACTGAACTGTCACCTCTAAAATGTGACTCGAATAAAAGGGAAAGACCAATCCAAGAGCAAAGCACGTTGATGCTTACTTGGACCAGACTTCCAAAACCTACCATCAAACTTCTTGTAACGGGAAGCAAAGATGGCTTGCAAACGATCGCACTGTTCGCTGACCACACTTTTGAAATCATCTTTACTTTGCAGGCTGTATTTCTCCTCCATCTCCTGAGAGCAGCAGGTATAACCCTGAGGACAGATCTTCAAATGATCACCTGGAAGATAAAACGGAAGACAATCAAGCTCCATTATCATTCATCAAGGCCAAGAGGGAAGAGTTTGGCTCAAGTGCACACTCTCTGCTTCGTTTCCACCTGTGAGGTTCCTGCAAAGGCCTAGGCATCATGTGTATCTGAAAAGTTTTACTAAACTAAAAACATAGCGGGGGGGGGGGGGGGGGTGGCGGGGGCTGGCTGGCTCAATGGGTAGAGCACGCGACTCTTGATCTCAGGGTTGAGTTCAAGCCCCACGTTGGGGGTAGAGTTTACTTAAAGAAAAAAAAAAAAAACTAAAAACATTCGTTCTGTTATGGGAAAGCGAAAATAATAAAGCCACCTACAAAAGACATATCAACCAAAGTCTTTTTTTTTTTATATATAAACTATTCAAGATTCTATGAGGCATAAGTTTTTCTAGCTTTTCTGAGTTTACATTCCAAGAGGGGGTACCTTAAGGAAGAATGATTTCTAAAATACATGACAGCCGAAAACTGAGCAAATAAACCAGCGGTAGTTATACTGAGGAGAAGCAAAGGGATAAGTGGATTTCAAGGGGTTGTCGACCAAGAGGAAATAATGCGAGTTCACACTGGATAATTTCAGGCTATGATAAGTCACAAAGGGTAATGGCAGGTGATCTTCAAACTTCAGGTTTTCTTGTCCGGCACCCTCTATGCAGTTGTTAGACACTGTGTGACCTTATGATACTGGGATGTGTAGCCACTCATCCCAATATAGACTAATGGCATCTGATAAATATAATCTTTATGTAGTGATATAGCCCTGAGAGTCAAGAGAAATGTCAAAGACGCCATCACTCCACAGCAGCTCAGACACACAGAGTATCTCCCTCCCCTATACCAACTAGGTTCTGCTTGTGGTTCGGACTGGACGGTGTGGAGGGCTTTTTTTTTATGTTTATTTATTTTATGAGAGAGGGAGAGAGCACACGCGCAGGCGAGGAGCAGAGAGAGATGGGGAGCGAGAGAATCCCAAGCAGGCTCTGCATCATCAGTGTGGAGCCCGAGGTAGGGACCGTTGTTAACTCTGAGATCACGACCTCAGTCAAAAATCAAGAGTTGGACGCTTAACTGAATGAGCCACCCAGGTACCCCTGGAGGGCTTTTTTTTTTTTTAAATAGACCCCAAAGTTCACCCACACCTTGTTCCTTCGGCCACAGAACAAAAATGTGCTTTGCAGAGACCATAGCTCTTCCTCCTAATGACCAAGAGATGCGGTGTCATTGAAAACTAAACCCAAACAGGTACCACCCCTGGAGTTGCTCCACAAATCGGTGTGACCGAATTTTTACAGAGGTTTACAAGGATTCACTGCCACTGTTCCTTCTGCTATTGCTGTCCATGTTCCATGTAAGATGAGGGGTCTGGGAAAAAAATCAAGATCTCAGGAACTCAGGAACTGAGTATATTGAAGACACGCGCACTTGTCAATGGTAAGTGTGTACAATAAATAAAGGGCCGTAGAATGATGAGCAGATCAAACAAGCAACGGGAAATGAACCGGACCGTGCGCTGGCCATTGCTGCTTCTTGGCTGCGTGTGCTTAGAAGTTAAGTCTTCACCTAAGACAGATGCCAATGTGGCCTCGGGGAGGTGGGGGATTTCAGATAAAATGGAGTTAAGGAACTTAATTTGACTAAACTAGGACTGTCAACTGCACGTATGCAAACAATTACATGATCATATATATTCCTGATCATTCTTCCTTCCTGGCAATTAACAAGCAGGGAGAATGTTACTGCCACACAAAAAGGGGTGTGCGGTATTAAAAGACTAATAGAGAAGGCGGAAGGGAAACAATCTTCAAACAGCTTCCTCATCCAGAAACTGCTAAAAGTTCCTTTTGGCATTTTTGAAACCCTTGGTCAACAGATAAATCTCACAAAAAATGTGTGTGTTGCGGGGGTGGGGGGGTTGTGTATAAGAGTTTAGAAGCTTAGATCTCATTAGTCGAAGAAGAAGGTTGCTAAGGCTCAGTTTTCTGCAAACACCTTTGTTACAACCAAAAACAAAACTCCCTCTTTGCTGGCTTAACAAGTTCACAGCAGGCCTTTGGTGCTGAGACACATAATTAACAGAGAGATACCCAGTGGTCTCCAGGTTTCAGGGTTGAGGATTTCCCCCCAATATAGTCCCAACGTGTGAAATAATATGAAGAACCCCAACTAGTACAGTACTTGCTGTGGTTGCATTAAATAATCCATCACACTTACACCCCACATGGAAAATTAATTGGAATGCTCAGAATGAGAACTTAAGACACGCAGGGCTATATAAATGAATTATAATAAGGGAGCAGCTACTCTTTAAGACTGTCACAGGCTAAAATTCATCACACGCTGGTTTTCGAATGCATGCAAAGAGTTCATTGGGGTATGCACTGCATTTCCGAGGCAAAACAATTCATGAGTTTGGAAAACAATCTATGTTCACCGGATCTTAACAGGGTTCACATATATAATAAACAAAGGGGCCACTTATTGGAGGCTATCAAAATAAGCTTCTAAGTCCAAGGAAAACTACTCCTTTTTCCCAGCCCCAATGCAAGCAGGCAGGCAAACACACACACACACACACACACACACACACACACACGCACACACACACACACACCCGAAGCCAGAAAATTCAAAGAGACAGCAGGAAAGAATAATTTTCTACATTTAGGAAGGTGCTAGACATTGAGGGGTTTCAACTGACCCACAGGAATTTTGCATTGAGGAGACACCTTTCAAAAACGGGTAACAGCAATGAAAGTTACCAGCAACCTAAAAGGCCCAGAGTGGCCCATGTACTCTGCCCATTTCACAGCCACCAGGGGCCCTCAGCAGGACTTTACGGAGACCTGTCTACAACAGAACACTGGAATACATATTTGTTCTGGCAATACCTAATAAGGAGTCCACTTTCATTTTAGAGAGGTCTTTCCAGGAAGACTTGGTCTAACAGTAAAAGGCTTGCCTTGTGTCAAGGATGACAACAGGATGGATACTTGGCTAATGCTCCTGCTGGCAAAGTGGTCTTGCCCTCTGTTGCAAAGCAGCCCCTCCAACAGGCCGCTTATTCTGTCGGCATTTCTAAACAGCATTGCTTGAAAATGTAACGTGACGTTCTCGCCCAAAGCCCTGCCTGAGACACACGCAGTCCAACCCATACCTGGTGAATTAAATCCCAAGCTCAGCGCCATGACCAGTTCCTGCTGATGAGAAGTACGAGGAGGAAAAGGTGGGGGCAGTCTGGGTGCATTTGAAAACGGAATCAGAGCTCGACATTCTGGTCAGAACTTGACCGATGCATTTGATTTTTAAAACCTGCATACTTCTGGGGGCGCCTGGTCAGCTTAGTCGGAAGAGCATGCGACTCTTGATCTCTGGGTCCTCAGTCTGGGCCCCATGTTGGGTGGGGAGATTGCTTAAATAAATACTTAAAAAAAAAAAAGTGCATATTTCTACTTTAAGTGCCCAAAATGGTTCCTATTAAAAACCAGAGCACACGTATTATTTCAGAGACGTTGTTTGTCTGAGACATTCCTAAAATGCTGTGTCTGGATGAGAAACGCCTTTTCTTTCTGGAGATCTCCTTTCTAAACCTGGTGATCCCTTTCTCATTTAAGAAAGACGGAGCAACGCTCTCCTTGGGCTGAGAGAGCTGAGCACAGGGACAACAGGATCCAGTATGGGGCAGGCAGACAGCCACTGCAGGGAGGGGGGAGTGCTGAGCACGTGCCTTTTTTTCAAAGGGCCCTGGGTATTTCTGATACATACAATTCCATAAGAATTTTTACTTGAGGGGCTCCTGAGTGGCCCAGTCGGTTCAACATCTGATTTCGGCTCAGGTCATGATCTTGCAGTTTGTGAGTTCGAGTCCTGTCAGTGCAGAGCCTGCTTTGGATCCTCTGTCTCCCTCCTCTCTACCCCTCCCCAGCTCATGCTCTCTCGCGCTCTCTCTCTCTCTCTGAAAAAGGGATAAACATCTTAAAAAAAGAATGCATTAAAAAAAGAATTATTACGTGAAAGGCTTAAGCAGTAGAACTACAGATGAGCTATGAATAGCTGTGAACCAGTTAGTTGTAGTTTCCTCTCTTTCCCTAACTCAGCTTCCTCCGTCCATGACCCTTGCTGCAGGTAGGGTTTTCTCCATGTATCTCTTCTGGTCCCTTAAAACTCCCCTGGCGGCTTTCGCTCCTTTCCTCTCCCCATACTGTTCTTTGTTGCTCTACCCCGTATCTTCTGACTGCGCAGAATATGAACCTGGAGAGGGTTTTTGTTATATTTGTTGTACTTGTTTCGTTTTCCCTGTTCTTCATTTAAAAAGCAGGTGAGTTGAATGCTTTATGCTTTTCTAAGGAAGCACCTAAATTAAGTTGCTTTTTGTACACGGCCCTTGATTAGCTTTTTTCTTTGTGGGTCAGTGGCCTTCTAAAGAAAACAGGTCCCCAGCCCTGTCCTTGGAGGCTCGGATGAGATTCAACGAAGCGTGCTTTTTAAAGCTTAACTCTATGTCATTAAAAACAAAACAAAACAAAAAAATCACTCAAAAGAGCCAAACGTTTTTCAATCACACCAGCTCTATGTAATTTCTCTTTAGTCTTGATATCAATGCCTTAGTTTTCGAAGCTGAACAAAGACAATCACAATAAATTACTGCTCAGTCCTGCCGAGCAAGTATTGGCTCCTTTTTGGAAGCGCTTCAAATCAACGGTTAAAGAAGTAGGCACTGCACGTGAGGCATCTAGCCCGTGCTTTAACGGGACTCTGTGGCGAACAATCTGTGGAAGTGTGCTTTCTCGTTTTCCCTCATCGACCTTCCCCTCACCAAAGGCTGGCTCTGATGTACAAACGGGGTGCAGCTCGTGTCAGTGGATTTCGGCTGCTCCTACCCACCTTCCCGTAGAAAATGTTACACGTGGCGGTTAGTTCTCAGGCCAGCTCTCTGCTTATTTACTATCAACTTGACTATTTTTAGCTATATCTTACAACCACTTTCTAGGTCTTTCTCAGAAAATGCCTTTTGAAGTCCAACTAGATGCCAAGAAAATGTCTCTCCAGTGCTCACATATCCGGGCGGAACGGTGATAAAGAATATCTGTAGTCACCGCTAAGGTGTTAGCTTTCTGCACCTGTAGGAGATAAAGTAAGTCTCTCGTAATTAGTCCCCCAGAGTTCGAAAAGGAGGGAACAGCAGCCAGAAACCTTTAAGGGACACAGTGGCAGAGAACCCAGGCCTGCCTACACCGGCATGATTTGTAGGGCAGACATCTTCTGCACCCCAATGGATTTTACCAATAAAACAACCAAATGCTCTCGGTAAATAATAGACACACAAATTGCACCCTAAGGGGAAGGGCTGGCTGCCTTGAGAAGAACAGACTGGAAGGCCCTTTGCAAACTGCAAATGTAAGAGACTAGATAATCTTACATTGGTCTTTCCTGCAGAAACCGAGTGTCTCGCTTGGGTTTTGATGAAAACTTAGCGCTTTACAAGTAGGGGTTTTTAGGAAGTGAATGTAAAAGGTTCCAAATATTTAACACTATTTGCACCTTTCATTCTGCAAGGCTAATGGCAGTCTAGGGATAAGAAGACTGATGTGGGGATTTCAGGAACTGGGTTTGAGTCTCAGCTGACATGATCCACTGTAGGCTCTTGGGAAGGCTCTTGAGCCTTAAAAAGCCCTTTGTAAACAAGGAAGCATTATGTCAATGTAAAAAGTGCCATGATCGCGGGACCTGGGTGGCTCAGTGGGTTGAGCATCTGACTTCTGCTCAGGTCATGATCTCGCAGTTCTTGAGTTTGAGCCCCACACTGGGCTCTCTGCTGTCAGCGTGGAGCCCACTTCGGAGCCTCCGTCCCCCTCTCTTTCTGCCCCTCCCCTGCTTGCGTTCTCTTTCAAAACTAAACTTTTTTTTTAAGTGCAACCATGAAACAGAAAGGAAGAACATCATTTATGCCCTGATAAGCCACCGAAGTTCTCCATGAAGAGACTTTTCTGACCACTTGTACTAGCTGAGGGACAGGGGCCAGGAGGGCAAGCACCCTGTCTCCTCTGGCTAGTTCAGGAAAATTTCTTATTCCAGCCTGGATTTTAGGGGAGTAAAGATGGCCAGAAAGGAGGTATTGAATGGCATGCATAAGTGACGGTTTAGTGATGACAACGAAGCACAGACCTCCTAAGGGCCATCAAAAGCCCTGGGAGCTAAAGGAGGCCTGATGATGAAATAAAATGTATCCCGGATGGGATCCCGGAAGAAAAGAAAACGATCCTGGGGGAGAACTAAGGAAATCACACAAAAACTTGCAGGTGAAGGTTTAGAGCAGTAGTGATTTTATTTTATTTTGTTTTATTTTATTTTTATTTATTAATTTTTAACATTTATTCATTTTTGAGAGAAAAAGAGCATGAGCAGGGAAGGGGCAGAGAGAGGGAGACACAGAATCTGAAACAGGCTCCAGGCTCTGAGCTGTCAGCACAGAGCCCGACGTCGGCCTCGAACTCACAAATTGTGAGATCCTGACCTAAGCCGAAGTCGGACGCTCAACCCACTGAGCCACCCAGGCGCCCCTATTTTATTATTTTTTTAACATTTATTATTATTTATTATTAAATAATATTAATATTATTATTAAATAATAATAATTATTTAGTTATTTATTTTTGAGAGACAGACAGAGACAGAGCACAAGTGGGGGCAGGGCAGAGAGAGCAGACACAGAATCCGAACCAGGCTCCAGGCTCTGAGCTGTCAGCACAGAGCCCGATGCGGGGCTCAAACTCACGAACCGTGAGATCATGACCTGAGCCGAAAGTCAGTCACCCAACTGACTGAGCCACCCAGGCGCCCCAGGCTTATAGCAGTATTATTCATAGTAACCAAATATCCATTGACGGGTGGACAAACAAAATGTGGTATATCCATATGATGGATCATTCAGCCATAAGAAGGAAAGGTATGTGTTACTGCATGGCTGAATCTAAAGAAAATAAAATTAAAAAATGAAATGAAATGAAATGAAATGAAATGAAATGAAATGAAATAAAATAAAATAAAATAAAATAAAATAAAACAAACGCTAAATGAAAGAGCCAGTCACCAACATCCACATACCGCAGGATCCCATTTATGTGAAATGTCCAGCATAGGCCAATTTACAGAGACAGAAAGTGGATTCGTGGTTGTCTAGAGGAATGGGGAAGTAAGGGGAGGTTACAGCTAAAAGGCAGGGGATTTCTTTCTGGGATGATGAAAGTGTTCTAAAATTGATTTTGGTGAAGAATCCACAATTTTGTGAGGGTATGAAAAGCCGTTGTACACTTTAAATGGGCGGATCATTTAGGATATGAACTATATCTCAGTAAAAGGGTTAGTTAAAAAAACTAAGGAAATCAGAAATCAGATAGGGACTACAGATAATAATACATCAACATTGGCTTATCAATTGTGACAATTTACCACCCTAATGTAAGATGTAAATTTCCTGTGCTACCACTATCCTCCCAACTTGTGTGAATCTGAAACTCTTCTAGGATAAACAAGTGTGTTGCTTCTTTTAAAAGCAAGCTTCAGTTCTCAAAGGGTGTGTATACGTATGGAGGGGCTTTCATCAGGTTTTTAAAAAATATATAAATACTTGGTATAACTTTACTAATGGGAGCTACATTAAGCTGTTATTTGCTCTAAGTAATTTTCCTAATCCCTCAATTGCTACTTTACTCTTTTTCTAATTTTGATTTGTCCCAAAAGTAAAAACAATTCCTTGCCATTGGTCTTAAGAGTTACCAAAACAGTTTCCACCTACTTTCTAGAGCTAAATTCACGTAGCCACAAAGTGAGCTAAAAAGCAGGTTGCTGGATAACCCCGGGGCCTCCACGCTACCTGAGAACCCCAGGAGGAATATGCAACGTTCTCCTTCTTGGGAACAAAGACAGAAAATCTCTAAAGGTTTTTTACTAATCCCAGGAGGGAGAGGGAACATATACATTAACCCAACCTCCCTTTGCGAAAAGGAATGGAACTACGGCATAGGATATGCAGTGCACATGGAAAGCCTTAAGTCACTTGACCTAAGCCTTAATAATAAAGCACATCAATTATAGTCATTATGCAGATGTGGGATTTGAGATCACCTACCAATCAGTAGGAGAAATGCAGCTAGTTAGTATTTTGCACACCCGTGCCGAAACACTGCTCTGGAGGGCTTAAGACTGCCAATTATTTTTAGGTCCACTAATCCTGCAAGGTAGGCCAGAGAAGGCCAATCAGAAACACAGACGTGTTGAAAATCAGTTGTATTAGGTCTTTCTAAGAATACCTTCCTGTGAGTGTAGTGGGAAGAGTTAGGGTCGCTGCTTTAAAGCTCCAGGCTTCATTCCCATGAGCTTGCAACAGCTTTCAAATCCACTCCAGAGAGAAATCAACAGGGTTTTCATTGCTCTTTAAATGATAAGCGAATTATGAACCAAAGTTTATGCCTGGCAACCTCAGAACCCGCTTTTAACTGCACCAAAGGTTTACTAAAGGAAGGCATATCAGCCAAAATGAGCGAGCGGCGTGAAACGCACACTCCGACCCGTGTCACCGTCACGTTAGAGCAGCCAGGGCACCTGCCTCTATTTTGCACATTTACAACCACTTTGTCCAAGGTCTAGGACCCAGCAGGAATACTACTGCTGGTGGGTATAACCCAAAACCCTTCAACAATTCGGAGGATCCAACAAAGAGTACCTAAGCAATCGGTGCAGATAAAGGTTCACAGGACTGTGGTGGAGACCTTTTGGGGGGTCGGCGAGGGGCAGGCTTCCCGGGCGTGTACCTGGGCAGCATCATTTCAGAGTTTCTCTCGAATCCCAATTTCTAATCTTCATTGGGCTCATAATTTAACCGAATGCCTGGAGATACGGGATTCCAAATGCCTACGTTATATATTCAGCTACAAGCAACAAAATAGCCTAGAGAGGAATACCGTCTATTGGCTGGGACACTTTTGTCTCTGGTGCCCAACAGTTACTTCTGGCACCTGTGAACTCATACCACGCATCACAAGCCTGGTTAGAGGCTTGTGGTAGAGGAAGACCCTGGTGGGGTCATCTCTAAGACAGCTCATCGGGCCAGGCTTGGAGGGCCACAGGGATTCTCAGGGTGGGGAGACGCTGGCCGCCAGCACCTTGCTTTTTCTCTGCACACACCTAGCGTGCACCAAGTCTTAAGGGTTCCCCTGTGAGCAGCCTCCGGCGGGCAGTCGCTTAAAACTAGAGAACAAGTGAATGAAGGAAAGTATCCTCAGGAAAACAGGGCGTGACTTTCCTTATTCTAAATAATCTCTGAACCAAAGCCACTTAGGTTTCACAGCAAGATCAGAAAGGGTGAGCGGTGAAGTCCCGAGTTTATCACAGGCGTAGAAGAAAATGCAGTTGGTGGGTGGGGAAGCTCACAGACACTTGCTCTAAGACAAACATCAATGCCTTTCACTTCAGATACATTTCATGGGTCGAGGGGGTCGTGAACGTTTTAAAAATTATCTTCGCTTTTTTCCTAATTGCTTTCAGCTGCGGTACCTAGGAACCCAAAACTCCTCCTGAACTTCTTTTTACTCTGTCTCGCAGGATACACCCAAAATTCCTCTCCAAAATACCGTGTGAGACGAGGTTTTCAGTAAATCTGCTTTCTAGGAAAAGCATACCCCAAGAACAACATACTCATTAATCATGAATCCTCCCAAAGATATTTTTTCCAAATGGCTATCTAGAAAGCATTTACACTAAGTGATAGCAAAGTCGGCTGCTTCACATAAAACAAATGATACTCTCACATCAGATTTCAAGCCACCCGAACCATTCTTTAAAACTCTAGCCAGGCATCAACGAAACGGCAAAGAGGAAAGAAACATTTGCATTTTCAATGTTTGTACTTAATGACGTCCCTTAAAATCCACTTCCACACGACTCTTGTTCAAGGTCTCAGTGAGTTACAGCTTACTCTAATACAGATCTGCATTGAAGGCCTCTTAATTAGAGTCCATTCCACGGAGACTAAGCTCCATGGACAGGAGCCACAGCTGAACAGGGGTTAATTTCTCTAACACGAGAGGAAAACTCCTGCACCTTAGCACAGGCATATGGAGAAGGGGCAGGGTCCCCCTGTGGCAAGGCTGAGTCTCTCCGACCCTCAAAACCAGCTCTTCTCCTCACCGTTATCAAGCCCCCTAACACCCGGGCCTGCCACCTTTGGGGCATACACCCTAGAACGGATTCCTTTTTAGTGGGCTCTCTGCTATTTAGAAAACTTTTGTTAACGGTCAAGTTTTCAACGTATACTTCCAGTTCTAGGTCATGTAATGGAGCTTGAAGTGGAATCTGTCTCGGCCCTAATTTTGCACAGAATGCCACTGTTCATGTCGCTATCCAGAGGATTATCTATCTGTACCCTTTGCTTCCTTCCTCGAAGTCAACTGGAACGAACAGTCCCACAATTCTGTGGTGATGCCAATTATTCCAAGGTTCTGGGGCTCGGCGAGCAAACTCACAAACAGCTTTTGGGAAGCAGATCACTTGCACTGGTTTCCCTTTGTCCACATACATCTTTAGTTGCTTGAAAAGCACAAGGTCAGTCACTCACCAAGCACAGAATTACTCTTATAGAAATGATGTTGCCTTTCCCAGAAGATGGAGTTTGCTGAAGTCTTCAGCGTTCCCACTCTTCATTACAGGTCCTCTCGGCTTACCATTATAGGTGACGTACCCCGCGTCTGATTGGGATTTATCCTGATGGCAATCTATTAGCTCCTTGGCACCACTTGATCCCCCAATCTCACCTTTCAGAATCTTTCCTTTACGATCAGACCAGCTGATTAATTACATTTGATTTCTTCATTAGGATTAGAAAATCCAGTGTATTGATCACTTGAACTAGTTACTTCGATCGGTCCACCTCAAGAGATCATCTGGGAAGAGAACGCTGCCCCCAAATTTTCCCCAAGCCTAAATCAAAGAACCGTTCACGTTACCTAAACTAACCTTGGACCTGATTCAGCAACACAAAAACACTAATGCAGTATTTACCAAGCGCGTCTTATGTGCCAGATGTCATCCATCAGTGCAGAAAATACAAAAGGCTTGGTCTCTACTCTCGAAAATTACAAGAGGCCCAGACACGGATTTTATTGTTGCTCTACACGCTTTTTCTTTCTCCCTCTTACTCTGTAATCTGAATTCCTCCAGCCTCTATCCCCTCAAATCTCCGAGGTCCTCTGATCTTCTCCTGGA
Organism: Panthera onca; assembly: GCF_046562875.1. NCBI lineage: Eukaryota > Metazoa > Chordata > Mammalia > Carnivora > Felidae > Panthera > Panthera onca. The sequence continues at coordinate 19,253,113 of NC_138357.1, read as the reverse complement.
ACAACTCGAGTTCAAAAGACAGGAGAGCTTCTCACATTGGGGCTTCAACAGATAGGCTTTTGGAGGTGCCTCTGGACAAACTGGGGGAAAGAGTCACACCCTCAAATATCATTTATGTGCTGCCAGATACACTGGGTTCACTTTTTGAGTCATCCAAAACTACGGAAGATATGAGCTTGGACTCAAAGCAGAATCTCGTAACGAAGGAGATAAGCAAACTCCTTGGGGACCTACTTCTGCTGCCTGTCTTGGTCAACAAAGCAAAATCCACAGAGCAAAAACGTCTCGCACAGATGCTTCTGAGTTAATCTGGCTTGACACATCGGGCCACTGAACATTCCCATTTATTTTAAAAACCTGCACCTCTCAGACGATGTCAGGGTTTTGATTTTTTAAAGTGTCGAACTCTGGGGGCACCTGGGTGGCTCAGTCGGTTGGGCGTCCGACTTCAGCTCAGGTCGCGATCTCACCGTTCGGGAGTTCGAGCCCCGCGTCGGTCTCTGCGCTGACAGAGCCCGGAGCCTGCTTCAGAGTCTGTGTCTCCCTCTCTCTCTGCCCCTCCCCTGCTCATGATCTCCCTCAAAAATAAACAAACACTGAAAAAACTAAATAAATAGAGTATTAAACTCCGGTCACTTGAGGATGAGCTGCCCTAAACTTATGTTGCAACAGACAATCACTCCCTGGCATGGCTCCATACCACTTTTTGCAACTGAGGTCCCAGGAGAGGAGTTTTTGTGCCTTCGAGTGACCGTAACGACAAGCCGCCAAGGAGTTGAGGTACTACAGAGCTCCTCTCTGCCCCACTAGGAATAATCCCTGTTTGTTCTGGGCTCAGAAACTCTGATAAAAAGGTGCTTGAAGCGAAATGTGAGGTGCCATGCCGACTGCGTTCCACGTTACTCTCATTCCTTAAGGATCACACGGAGGGAAAAGTAAAGGCAGATCCTGGGCGCTACACTGAAGTATTAATGGGACTATTTATTTATGACACGAAAAGATTTACTTCCTTGCGGAAGAAGATGGAAGAGTGACCGCTGCTTTGCCGGCAGGTGACAAGGGAAAGAAAGAAACCAGTCATTTGCTCTGCATTCAAGTCTCCACAGGCCCTATTCAATTTTCAATTCCTGACCATCCTCAGATACAGGCCTGCCAGATAAGAGGCCTCACTCAGAGTTACCCCGGGGCCACGTAGATGTGAATGTTCCAGAAAAAAAAACTAGCGCACTGGAGGCGGCCTGGACCTCATTACTGCAGAACTATCAGATAACCAAGAATGAAGGGCTGCCCGTTACCATTTTTGCTTTGGGTGGGGATGAAAGGAAAGAGGCCATTCTAGTTTGAGCCTCTAAGAAATGCAAGTTGCTGTCACAGGGCTGGCACTGGAGTCACCGTGGAAGGGTGCTGTCACAGGACCTAAGTAAGGGACGCAGCAGGGCTCTGGAAACCTGGCCGAGAGTCAAGCTTGAGACGTATGCGTCAGCTGGCTCTGGGCCAGAGCAACTCGCCAAGTGGGTGCCTGTTTCCTCATTTCAATATCCGACTTGCCTTCCACACATCTTTCGGACCATGGGTCAACTGCTCGCTTGTAAAGCAATTACTGTAGTCAAATCTCAGCTCCCGAGGAAGTTCCAATCACTCCTTCGGTCCCAGAATGTGACCCACCATCACGGCCACAGGAGTGAGAGAGAAAAACCGGAAGAGCATTGGGTGAGGAAGAAAGACCAGGAAGATAGCGCGGAACCCAAGGCTGAGTAGAGGCGATCTGGCGCGAGGGCCTCAGGCTCCGTTGGTAACTCTCAGCGGGCAGAGGGACGCGTTTTCCTCTCTCGTTTCCGTTACACGGAGCCTGCAGATGGCACACCATTACCACTGCAATTACTGGCTGCCATTATGAAAAGTCTTTGATGTGACAGCAAAAATTATTAAAATGGCCCTTCTTAGAAAAAGAAGGGCGATAAACGTAGCCTCCTTTGTAAAATCCTAGGACCAGTTTCATACCAGGACTTTGTGCCAGAAAAGAGGTTGTCCGTGTAATATACCTGTTTCCAGCTTCTCCCCTTCAAGATGTCTTCTCCCACGTGGAGAACAAATAATGGTATGTGGTTCATGATCTATCTTAAGAGTATACTGACAGGTACCTCAAAGGAAAATACAAAAGTAAACTTCTCCTCGTGGACACACGTGTATTTGCACAAGCTCCCAGTTTTTCCTCACCCCACAGTAACCAACAAGAGATCATTATCAGGGGCGCCTGGGTGGCTCCGTCGGTCGAGCGTCCAACTCTCGATTTCAGCTCAGGTCATGAGCTCACAGCCATGGGATCAAGCCCTGGATGGGGCTCTGTGCTGAGTGTGGAGCCTGCTTGGGATTCTCTTTCCCTCTGCCCCTGTCCCCCATCATGCTCGCTCGCTCTCTCTAACAAATAAACTTAAAGAACAGATCATTTTGAAAACGGCCACGTGGTGCCTGGCTGGCTCAGTGAAGCATATGATTCTCGATCTCGGAGTTGTGGGTTTGAGCCCCACGATGGGCTCAGCCCCACGGGAGGTGCCTGGGGGGCTCAGTCGGTTAAGCTTCCGACTCCGCTCGGGTCATGATCTCACAGTTCGCGAGTTCAAGCCCCGCGTCGGGCTCTGTGCTGACGGCTCGGAGCCTGGAGCTGCTTCGGATTCTGTGTCTCCCTCTCTCAAAGATAAGTAATAAACATTAAAATAAAAATAAATAAATAGATAAATAAATAAATAAAAACGGTCTTCGAGGATGAGAACAAATGATAACACACATTAAATGTCGGTCTTGGTTTAAAGAGAACATGTGGCAGTGCTGTACTTATCTGCTGGAATTAGTAAACTCTGTAATGTACTTAAATGGGTATCGGTAACCAGAAACATGAAAGAAAAGAGAAGAGCTCACTTTGTTCTCGGTCTCTCATAGGATCACAAACCGTGCAAGGTCACATTTTCTTTTCTTAATCCACCTAATCTTAGGTTTAAACTGAGTCGAGACAGCATAATCCCAAGTATATCCAATGTTACAGGGGCACATCCATGACCACAGCGCACGATTTTAAATCATATTCTGGAAATGAGCTTCAATGTGGGGGGAATGGGGCCATTTCGAAAGCTTAAGTGAGTAAATGTCCAGCATCATAAGCCCGTCTTTTTTTAATATATTTTTTTAATGTTTATTTCTGAGACAGAGAGAGACAGAGCATGAGCGGGGGAGGACCAGAGAGAGAGAGAGAGAGAGAGAGAGAGAGAGAGAGACACACACACACAGAACCCTAAGCAGGCTCCAGGCTCCGAGCTGTCAGCACAGAGCCCGACGCGGGGCTCAAACTCACAGACCGTGAGATCATGACCTGAGCCGAAGTCGGTCGCTCAACCGACTGAGCCACCCAGGCGCCCCATAAGCCCTTCTTTTTGCAAATGAGAGGCCTAAATTATAATGCCTCCGACCAGGCTAACAGGGAAAAATACTCTTGCTTTTGTTCATGGGTATTTCTAACATATGATCCCAGCCCAATATAAAGACACCAACTAACCTAACTCAAGTGTTTCCACTGTGACAAATTCAATCCTACAACAATGATACTACCACAATGAAATAAACTTGGAGAAGAACCACAGTTCAATCTCAAGTTTCATACACATGTTTGAGGAGGTGTTTGGCGGCACAAGCCTGGGCGTTCATTTGGCCTAATGACCAGGTAGGTATGGGTTAAGTGTGGGGCATATTCACAAAAAGGCATGCTTTCATTATCGCGAGATGAGCTTTCATGATTTCATGATCTGAGCAAACAGAAACACAAATCTGACAGCCCTGGGAGAGCAGACAGAAGCCAAGCTTCTTTTTCACTACACACCAAATGAAGAAAGTCACAACAAGGAGGCCACTGAACAAACAAAGGGAAAAGAAAAGCTTACCACACACATCACTTGCTCTGAGTCTTTGAGGCAGGCAGGCAGGCTCCATGTGACGAGGAAAGCGTAAGGACTTTTGAGTTCAACGGGCCTGAATTTGAACTCTGTGCAACTCTGGGTCAGTCTCTTCACTTCAGAAACGACTTCACCTTCTCGAAATGAGGGGCAAAACCAGAACCTACCTAACAGAATCACTGGAAGCATGAAATGTATATGGTGCTTCACAGAAGAGTAGCTACCATGATAAATACTGACATCGGAATATACTATACAGGGGGCACCTGGGTGGCTCCTGCTGGTTGAGCGTCCGACTTTGGCTCAGGTCATGATCTCAGTGTTCGTGAGTTCAAGCCTCACATGGGGCTCACTGCTGTTAGCACAGAGCCTGCTGCAGATCCTCTGTCCCCCTCTCTTCCTGCCCCTCCCCCACTCATCTCTCTCTCTCTCTCTCTCTCTCTCTCTCTCTCAATAATAAATAAAACATTAAAAAAAAAAAAGAAGAAGATACTATATATTCCTCAGAAGGGGATCAGCTGGAAACTTCCTTTAATCGATGGAAGGGTGTTGTTTGTTGGTTACTGTCACTACTGCTGCTACTCATCTCAGGTAGCAAAATAAAGGTTGAGTCGTATGAAGCTGCCATTGTTCTAGGTCAAAAGGATCAAATACCAGCAACGTTTATATAGCCCGTCCTAATTATTTTGAGGCATCAACTTTCTATCAACATCCAAATATTTCTACATACAAACAAAGATCGTTCGCGTTCTAGAACTGCTGCACTCGTGAATACAATTCGGAAGAGTGACATAAGATACTCCTATTTACTTACTTAAATATGCATCTTACTTTTTAAAAAAAATGTATGTGCCTGGAGTGTGCAGTATGTCGCTGCACTGCCCTGACAAAACGATCATTTCCTCCCTCGTGGCCAATCATTTTGCTGAGACAACACTGTGCTCTACCACAGAAAGGTGGATGATTCAGAAATTTAGAATGTCGAAGGATAAACATATGTCAAAGAAAAACCAAAAAAGAAAAGAAAAAAGGAGAGAAAAAAAAAAACCCAGCGAACCCACCCTGAGATGAAGGGAGTTTGTTCCCTGTCACATCAAAGGAAGGGAGAACAAAGATGGAAATGACAGCTCCCTGCGCAATTGTGATGCATTCAAGTGCTGATTTTTTTGATGTTTCTGATGAGAGTATATTGACCTCCGATCGTCTGTCACTTTAGCACCTGATCACCTCCTTATGATCTATTTCTTAAATATTTCTGTCAAATACATCTTCCCCTACTAGGTTTTAGACGGGTACCATAGATTTCCCTCCATTATCCCCTTACAATTATGCAGAAGATTCACAGACATGAATAAGAAAAAGAAAATTCACCAACATAACGCTTAACCTGCCAAGATGTGTAGGCAAGGTTTGGAGATGAAAAATGAGGGCTTCCTGAACAAGTGTTTCTAGAAGAGTGTGTGGGAGGAGTGTGCAGGGAGGGAGGGAGGGAGGGAGGGAGGGAGGAACAGGTGCTCCCTGGCCTTGGTCCTGAGTAGTATATAGGACTCAGGGCACCAAGTAACTGGTTAAACATGTAACGGTGATCACAGCACTATTAAATGCCACAGCGTGATAAGAGAGGAAAAGAAAAGTTCCAAACCCATTAAATGTGTTTTTCCTATTTTTGGCTAAGAAGCTATGGCAAAACCAGGCATTTGGAGGGAGAAAGAAAGAGTTTGAAAAGTAAACAACATGCAAGACGCCTGGAGACTGGTTTAAAAATAGACAGAAAAACAAACCTTACCTATTGTTACTTCAGAGTAAATGCTCCCAAGTACTTATGATTTCGAGAGGGCTGCAGAGAGAAGAGAACCTTTAGTGTGGATAAAAAGCAGACTGAAAAGAAGTGAAGGTATCTTTGATGAGATAAAGAGCTAGTCGAGACATAGAATAGAGAAAAGCCCATAAGGCACTGCAGGCTGGACACAAAATAACAACCAGGCAGGAGCAACTTGCGAGAGACTGCAAAGCCAACCGAGTAAGAGACTCTTTTCGTTCTATCAAAGGGAGGAAGCCATGTAGGGCATCCACGGGCCCACTTAATCGCAGTCACAGGACTGAAAAGGGAGATGGTTGATGGACTGAATGAACTCTTTGTCTTCTAAAGAGATTCGCATTCCCGAACCCGAATGCTGAACGGGGCAGGTCAGAGGTACTAGATCAAACAGCGGTAAACATGGTGGTCTGCATGCAATCAACAAACCAGGAATCGATAAACCACTGTGACCAGATGGTACCCACCAGCCAGTTGTGAAACTGTTTTGGCCAACATGTGTAGGCCATCTTTACAAACAGCGACTGGGCCCGAGAGACTGGTGCTTGTCAATGTGATTCCTATTCAGGGGAAGGGCTCCAGAAGGGACCCTGTGAAGTAGAAACCTGTAAGACTCATTTCCATATCAAGTGGGCTGGCGAACTTTACAATAAAGGTGGTATCGTGGCACGTTTACAAAAAGAAAGCCTATGAGGGAAGAGAAAATCAAATATTTTGGCAAAGGAGACAGATCATGTTCATCTAAGAAACCAGAGCTCACAGAAAAATACGCGGTTCAATAAAGGGGACCCCGAAGATCAAACGTATAGGCGTGCTAAAAACACAACAGAAAACATTACCCTGTATCTATGCAGCTTTGTACTGGCTTTGACTCTTCAAAGATACAAAGGAGATAAGCAAAATTCAGAAGTTAGATAAAAAGATGGGGGCAATTATTTAAGGGATGTGGGAGAGACAACAGAAAATAAAGGTTCAATGTGGAAAGATGGGAATGCTATTTCTTTCAATCAAGCATATGGAGAGGCTTTAAAAGTGTTCTTTTTATAGTCTCCTGATATACTGAATTTATTCGATAAGCAATCCTAGAAGTATAGCAATGGATCACTTACACATTGCTTCAACTTTTGGAACAACCCAATAAGCAAGGGAAGCCTTGGTCTAACAAAAAGAAAAAAAAGGGGGGGGGGGGATACGAAAAAAAAAACATTCAAAGTAAGTGAAATTTACTGTAAAATATTGGAGCCATCCTCTGAGACACATTTTGCACACAAATATCCCAGCTGCCTATTTAACCAACTCTGCTGTCTAATTTCTAGACAGTCAGTTCTGGCCTGGGTTAAAAAGGGCCCTGAGGACCGCATTAGCCCACCATTTCTTAAATGATTTTCACAATGATGACCCTGGGTCTGCCTTAATTGATTACGGTTTTTAATCTTCTGTTTCATAAGGCAAGGGAATAAATATTCCAGAAATATTTTCACCGAAATGTTTAGAACATTTTTCTAAGAACGTTGATATGTGAAAGGGTAATTATCTGGAAAAATCTCTTACTCAAAATATTTCCTTTTCAGATGAAGCAAGATAGCGAAGCTATTATTTTAAAGCCACAAGCGGTAAGGTCAACAGTCGGTACAGGACCCAACTCAAGAGCTTCACAAAAGTTCTACGTGTATTCAGAGAGCAGATCAACAGGGTGACTTATTAAGGAAAATTCGCTTGTTTTTGTATATATTTAGATACTTTGAATTTGTGTTCCAAAAAAGAACATTCATTTCCTTTCCACCTGACTGTGGTGTCCTTGCCAGAGACACAACTTGACCAGAGAACTGACCCATGGCGGCAAGGCTATTTTTCCTTTCAAAAGACATCCAGCAACAGATTCATGTTACCAAAAACGTTAATCCCAGAAGACTCAGAAGAGAGGACTTAAGTCAATATGAAAATAAGGTTGATTTCTTCGAATGGGCTTATTTAATTCTTCAAACATGTCCGTTCCCATTTGGGAAGAGAGCCTCTGCTCATTGCACTCCACGCCATTCTTTATTCCTCTCAAGACAGCTTGGGCTTAGTGAAGGAAAAAGATCCAAAATATCCAAGGAGCAAACAAACAGAAATAAGATGCTTACGTAAAGCCAACTCTCAAACCACGTGCCTTAGGACAAGTCACTGTGCACACCAGAAAAGCACCATTTCTGGTCTTTGTTAAGAGAATGTATGAAGTGTGGGGCGCCTGGGCGGCTCACTGGGTCGAGCGTACGACTTCGGCTCAGGTCATGATCTCGCAGTGAGTCTGAGCCCCGCACTGGGCTCTGCGCTGACATTTGGGATTCGTTCTCCCCCTCTCTCTGCCTGTCCCCGACTCGCGTGCGGGCACTCTCTCTTTCTCTGTCTCTGTCTCTCTCTCAAAAGTAAATAAACATTTAACTTAAAAAAAAAAAAAAACAAAAAACAAACTAGAATGTATTAAGCGCTCCAGGGAAATGAAACGTAACAAACCCTGTGTAACAACATGGAAGGCCAACATAAGAATGCTTTCTGGAAAACAAAATTGCAGAAGTTCTCTCGTTCCTTCTCCTTTCTATCAGAGTACCCAAATGCAAAAGTTACTCATCTCTCATGGCAAAGAAAAAGGGACAAGGCAGGATTCTGAGTAAGGAAAAGACTCCCACACAAATCAAATGCAATAATGGAAACAAAGACACTGGGGGGAAAAATCGGACAGAGAAAGGGCAGGGGCAAACGGTGGCTGGCTCTTTGTCATCCTGAAAATGCCAGCGTACCAAATATCACATGCCGGATCTGTACCCTACATAGAACACAGTACAAATGTTCTACATTCGAAGGAACAAAACGAAGAATGGTTCTACAATTTTAAATAGCCCTGGTCCGGAGACTGAACTTTGCTATAAGCCCCTCGTTGCTCCCAGTCTCTCGCAGGGCATTTTATAAATGAACATGTGTGTGGTCATAGATGGCACTCAGCGCTGATATTTGGGGATCATTTCTTTAGAACAATGGCCTCTTAACATTTCCTACTTCTTAGCAGGAACGGACGGACGCTAAAAGCGCCAGAGTGCTGCCTTGCTAAAGAAGGGATGAAAAGCTTACAATATTGCCAGCATTTCTGAGAGAAACAAACCTCCTCTGTGAGGGCTGTCCTGAAAACAGCCCTCTGTGATGGCTCACACAATCTTTATTTCATGAAAACCTACACAATGATGACTTTTCAGCAAAAGCTTGTCAACTCCTTCTTTCCTCTCGGGAGAGCCGAGCGGGTGCTGCTGTGGCCCCCAGACCCCCCCAAGCTCCTGCCACCGCCCAGCTGTCTCCCACTACAAAAAAACAGGTAAGTCAAGTCAGGATAGCCTGGGCGAAGGGCAGGAAGGGGGAGGCGATGATGTTCCTTTTGCTAAGACAAACGGTGATGACGGTTTGCTTTTCTGACGGAGAGCCGGGAAGGCCATGGCCGAGAGGTCAAGAGGTGCCTGGGTGAGCGTGGTCAACACTACCGGTTCAGTAATAGGAATCAACCATAGGAGCGCGCCCTCCTCCGGCGAGCAGAGAAATGATGTTTCTTTCCACACGCACAGCATCGCTACAGACTGAATGTTTCTGTCACTCCCACTTTGAGATGCTGAAACCTAACACGGGATGGTATTTGGAGGTGGTATAATTAGGTCACAAGGGTGGAGCCCCCATGAATGAGATTAGTGCCCTTATAAAAGGAACCCCAGGGGCCCTCACAGCGGACAATCAACAGGCACCTTAATCTTGGACTTCGCAGCCGCTGGGACCGTGTGAAGTAACACTTCCGTTGTTTAAGCCACACGGTCTCTGGAATTTTGTTATAGCGGCACAAATGGACTAGGACAAGCTAGCTTTTTTTCTCCCACTTCCCCAAATATCCTCAAGCCTTTTATTATAAACATATGCCACTTAGCCACTCCTCACCTCCCAACATTGCCCGCACTCTCTGGAGGATGGAAAACAGTGAAATGAGGCCACATGTTAAGCAAAGGCTATCAGAGTTTCCAACCACTGAGAACTGGAAGGAACCCATGACCTTGAGATCTGATTCCCTCAGTCTACGGAGGAGGAGATGAAGTTCCCTGCAAATGTGGGTGGAATTGTCCAAGGCGGCACAGTACTAAATCATTTGGGCTCCTGCCATCCAGTTTGGGATTTTTGTGTCCCTTATCAGTCAGGTGAACCCAGATATTAGCAGTTAGGGAAAAGCAAATGGGAAATTCACGAGTCCAACATGGTGCTAGACACATTGCTTGCCCCCACCCCCCGCCGCCAACTGGTTTTTAGTATCTTCCCCCAACTATTCTTTAATCAAGATGGAATTCACATACCATGCAATTCACGCATTTAAAGTGTACAGTTCATTCGGTTTTAGTTTATTTGCAGAGTTGTGCAATCACTACCATCTAACTCCAGAACTTTCTCCATTTATCAGTTGATGAACATTTAGGTTGTTTTCACCTTTTGCCAACTGTGAATAATACCCCTACCAACATACTTTAATTACGTTATTTGCCTTTTATTTTGATATTGGATATAGACATTGACAGGAAACCCTCCTGGCAACACTAAAATCTTCGTAATCTCCAAACTTACAGTTTTGTCTGTCTTTTTTTCTTTTTTCGTCTTTTTTTTTTCCTTTTCTTGTTTTGTTTTGCTCAAAGGGTTTCAAATTCTCTTAGGCATGTACATACCTAGGAGTGGAAATGCTGGGTCACGTAGGCCAAAAAGTCTACGCTGCACTTTTAGAGAATCTGCCACCCATAGACATTTTGGAGTTAAGTATTCCATCTGGACTGGCCTCAGACAGAAGCTTAACACAAGTTATTGGTCTCCACAAGCTGGCTGCTCTGGCCACCAGAAACAACAATGACATTTAAATTGGGAGTGATGACCAAAACAAAACAGACTCCAAAACATGGGTTTTAATCCCTCAAATAAGAAAACACACTTAAATTTAGTCACTACTTCCTGTTTTCATCCAAAAACTTAGACAAGGCATTCTGAACTTCAAATACACACGCACAATTGTAAAAGTAGCACGAAACAGTAAGAATCATATACACCACTTTTAATAACTCCCATATGAATTACATCTTTCAGAAATTGTGAAAGGAATACCTCACTGTCTGGATCAGAACACAACAAATGATCTCAAAGAGATCTAGAGATGAACACTGTTGAAAATCTAAGAATATCCACTGTTCCTAATGCAGCTAAAAACTGTGCTTTCTAGAGTAACTAAGATGTTTAAGACAGTCTCATTCTCCACTGATTAAGAGACCCTAGGGGCACCTGGGTGGCTCAGTCAGTTAAGTGTCCGACTTCAGCTCACGTCATGATCTCACGGTTCCTGGGTTCAAGCCCCATGTCAGGCTCTGTGCTGACAGCTCAGAACCTGGAGCTGCTTCGGATTCTGTGTCTCCCTCTCTCTGTCGCTCGCTCTCTCTCTCTCTCTCTCTCTCTCTCTCTCTCAAAAATAAACATTAGGGCGCCTGGGTGGCTCAGTCAGTTAAGCTTCTGACTTCGGCTCAGGTCATGATCTCACAGTGCGTGAGTTCGAGCCCCACATAAGGCTCTGTACTGACAGCCCAGAGCCTGGAGCCTGCATCAGATTCTGTGTCTCCCTCTCTGCCCCTCCCCTGCTCGCACGTGCTCTCGCTCTCTCTTAAAAATAAATTAAAAACATTTAAAAATAAACAAATAAACATTAAAAAAAATTTTTTTTTAAAAAAGAGACCCTACTAATGCAAATGTTATCAACTCATCTTAGGAAGACAGCTTGGGCAGGTAAAAGGTCATTCTTGTCAAAGATGGGGGCGGGCTGCAATGGATTGTTTATGGAGACTCACAGAGCTTGTTGATTTCTTTTCATTCTGAAAATTCTTCTTATTCATTACTCAGGCTGCTGGGCAGAGCATTTTCCCTGATCACAGCTGCAGAATTGTAGCCCTGAAGCCAAATAAGTCATTTTTTTTTTTTTTTTTTACAACTTCCCCAGTGTCTTGTCTCTTAATGTTTTATTCTATTTCAACTTTGGTTTTGGTGCCTGCCTGTGAGGCACACCCCCCCAAGCTTTCCAGCTAATTTTTTAAACTTCACCTTTTCATCCCAATATTTCATTAACCTTTCGCCACTCTCACGCGTCCTTGCTCTACCTATATTCCCATGAACCATCCTTTCTTTCTCTAGTCAATGAACATTTACTGGCTACCTCGTATGTGTCAGGCATGATGCCAAATGCGGAGGGTAAGAAATGAGCCTGGTCTCCGCCCTAAAGGAGCTCAGAGTCTAATACAGATTATTCCAGCAGCCCATTCCCTTCCCATTTCTTTCCACCCCAGTTAGGACAACATCTTACCAAAAGTATCTATTTAAGAGCCTATCTTGACTTTCTTGACTTTCCCTGTTCCCAGGAGACCCTCTGCCACTCCATGGATACCAGCACTGATAGGGCCATCTCTTCAGAACACGAGAATCTCAAGAATCTCCAACCTTATTTAATAAACCAAAGTTAGAATGATTTTACTTTCAAAGATCTTTAAAAAATCAGTCTGTAGGGGTTTTTTTTTTTTGGTAGAAAAAGGAAACAAGCCTGTTAAAACCTGCAAATATGCACTGTTTTCTGCATTACTCATCTTTCCTAAATAGTTGCAGCTGTTTTGCATGTTTTCTGCAAAAAGATGAAGCAACATCCTATACTGGATGTTAGGTTAGAGGGCACATGCTTTAGACAGTAAGATCAGAAATGGCAAATGGCTGGAGAGTGAAATGTTCATAAGCAATCCCTTGAGAGCTGTACAGAAAGGAGAGAACGCTGTAGCAGGACATTCATCAGTTCTCCAAGTGTTTACATGCTATCAGAGCAGCCTTCTCAAGTCCTTATCAGCTTCATGGATTTCAGGTCAAATACAATGAAGGCACGAATCAGGTATGCACAGAGAGATGATTATCATTACATAAAAGCTACACATGTGTTTTCAATGGTTCCGTTCAGTGGTTCCCATCCTGTGGGTCTTTGAGGTATTTTCAAAATATCTATAGGTCTGCCAAGTACGGTCTGCACACTGAATACTATCTCACTTATAGAACACACTATGGTTTTCTCAGACTACACAAGGTTGAGATCCAGTGCAGCCGGCACTCAGCGCTCCCGTGCAGGGAAAGAAATCAGGGGAAGAGAACATAGCCAGTTCACGAGAACGCTTCATATGTGCAGCAAATGGGATCGCCACAGATGACACCAAACCATATTCTGTTGGAGCCCAAAAGAGAGAGTAAGACCCTGCATGGTCTCATTTAAGGGGCAATGATGAAGAAGTCAGACACCGTGGTCCTCAAACCGACTGCCACAGAGTGGCTGGGTGACGTGGGGGCAAGTATGCCCTCGTCTGGATCTCAAAGACTTCATTCTGTACGATGACTTCTGTACTCCCATCTGGCTCGAACATTCATAGGACCTCTAAGATCTTATGTTCCCCGTGATTCTGTTTCCAGGGGCTCCCAGGGCCTCCTGTGGGGGGAAGAGCTGATGAACATCAGCCCCCCAGTGGAGCTCCTACACGGAGTGCCTCTCCAGTAACCAAGGGTTTATTTTATTCACTTGAACATCCTGAGCCACAGTACCTGGTTGAGTTTCTCTCAATAAATACTTGTTTTGGATGGATGTGAGGGCTGGAAAGGGCTTCAGAGCCAACAGATACAGACCAAACCTCTCATTTCTTAGTCACCGGAGGTCCTTAGAGATCCTTAGGGAGATCTTCTGATAATTTCTGACCCCTTCCGTAGTGAGTGTACTTTGTCTTCCCTAACCCTGCCTCTCCAAGTTCAATGGCAATTTCTACCTTCTGCATTTAGTAGCAGGCCAAATAGGGTAGCTGTATTTTAATAAATTATGAGGCGAAAGCTGTGTATACCTCTGCGGGGTGGTTCAGTTTATACATTCCAATCTATGAATGCCAAAAGCTGGGAACGGACAGAGTTTTCAGTCCATTACGTCTGCAGGGCTGGAGGCTTGCCAAGGCTAATGGGGGGACATTTCTAGAGATAATAAACGGGCCCCTTTGCAGACTTTTGCTTTGGAAGCCAATTTAAACTTAACACCACTGACAAACGGAATATGATTCCCATTCTATCAAAGGGTGGAGGACTAAAAAGCAGTAATGAACTAAAGCAAAACATTCTTCCCATGGCCACTGGCAGACTAACCTACCCGCAGTACAAGCCTGGCAGGATGGACATAAGGCTATAGGACCAATTTCATAAATTGTATCCGAGCACAGCATTTATTGTTTTGGGTCTCAGTTTCCCCTTTCAAACTGGATGCCCTATAGGCTACTTCGAATCTCTAGGATACTCTGGTCTTTCTTGATTTCATTTTCAATTAAAAGAATCCAGGAAAAAATAAAGTAGTGGGATTACATCAAGCGAAGAAGCTTTTTGCACAGCCAAGGAAACCATCAACAAAAGGAAAACCCAACCCACTGAACAGGAGAACAGATTTGCAAATGATATATCCGATATAGGGGGTTAAAATCCAAAATACAGAAGGACCTCATAAAACTGAGCACCCAAAGAAAACATAATAATTGATTAAAATAGTCAGGGGACCTGAACAGACATATTTTCAAAGAAGACATGCAGATTGCCAACAGACATGAAAAGATGCAAAACATCACTAATCATCGGTGAAATGCAAATCAAGACGACAATGAAGTATCACCTCACACCTGTCAGGATGGCTAGTATAAAAAAGGCAAGAAATAACAGGTGTTGGCAAGGATGTAAAGAGTAGGGAACCACTGTGTACTGTTGGAATTTAAATCGGTACAGCTACTGTGGCAAAAGTATGGAGGTTCCTTTAAAAATTAAAAAAAAAAATAGAAATACCGTGTAATCCAGTAATTCCAATACTGGGTATTTGGCCAAAGAAACTGAAAACAATGAATTGGAAAAGATATACGCACCCCAATGTTTACTGCAGCATTATTTACAATAGCCAAGATGTGGAAGCAACCTAAGTACCCATCACTAGATGAATGGATTAAGAAGCTGTGGTGTATACACACACACAATGGGGTATTATTCACCCGTAAAAAAAAAAAAAAAAAAGGAATGGAATCGTGCCAATTCACAATCATACGGATGGACCTAGAAGACACTGTACTAACTGAAATAAGTCAGACAGAGAAAGACAAATACCAAAGGATTTCTCTTAAATGTGGAACCTCAAGAACAAAGTAAACAAAGACAGGGTCAGAAGTCCAGAAGACAAACTGGTGGTTGTGGGAGGCATGGTGCAGCAGGGATGGGCAAAATAGGTGAAGGGGACTAAGAGGCACAAAGTTCCAGTTACAAAATAAACAAATGAGTCACTGGGATGAAAAGTCGAGGGAACATAGTCAATAATATTGTAATAATGTTGTCTGATGACAGATGGTAACTACACCTACTACGATGAGCACTGTGTAATGTATACATACGGTTGTAGATTCACTACGTCGCACGCCTGATACTAACACAGCACTGCATGTCAACTACACATCAATAGAAAGGAATGCAGGGGCAATCACTTGCAATTGATCGAGATAAAATCCTAAGGAATACGTGTGCTAAAATTTTTTTAATGTTTATTTTTTTTTATTTTGAGAGAAAGAGTGCAAGCAGGAGAAGGGCAGAGAGAGGGGGAGAGACAGAATCCCAAGCGGGCTCCATGCCATCAGCACAGAGCCTGATGCAGGGCTCAAACTCACGAACCGGGAGATCATGACCTGAGCCAAACTCGAGAGTCGAACGCTTAACCGACTGAGCCACCCAGGCGCCCCAGGAATAAGCGTTCTAAGAGCCACTGAAACCGAAAGTCAACAAGACTAATAATATAACCTGTTCACACTACCATAAAGGTCCACATTTGAAGTCCTCTACGTGAACCTCAAGGGCACAGGGCCCCATGGACAACATGCTGAGGTGGTCTCGAAACCTTCAGGTAATGAACCTGGACTTGAGGAGCTAAGGTGCCTTCGAAACCTGGAGATTCGCGTTTCCATCCTCGCTGCTTGTCCCCACTCTCCTCTCGATCATGGCCTCTCTGAACCAAGTTGCTTAAGAGGCACTTACCAACTGCCACAAGGTAATCCAGGTGTCTTCATGTGACATTTGCTGGTTAAGGACCTTAACTGTCTTAGCCTGCTGCTGCTGGATTAACTAAGTTTTCCTATAACTGGCAAGGGCTGGACTGGGACCCTATCCTGGCCCGACTTACAGCTTCACCACAGGGGCCTTCCACTCAAGGCTCCAGTTTAAAACACTGCCCTGCTGGGGCGTCTGGGTGGCTCAGTCGGTTAAGCGTCCGACTTCGGCTCAGGTCATGATCTCGCAGTTCGTAAGTTCAAGCCCCACGTCGGGCTCTGTGCTGACAGCTCAGAGCCTGGAGCCTGTTTCAGATTCTGTGTCTCCCTCTCTCTCTCTGACAGTCCCCCATTCATGCTCTCTCTCTGTCTCAAAAATAAATAAACGTTAAAAAAATTTTTTTTAGGGGCGCCTGGGTGGCTCAGTCGGTTGAGCGTCCGACTTCGGCTCAGGTCACGATCTCGCGGTCCGTGAGTTCGAGCCCCGCGTCGGGCTCTGGGCTGATGGCTCAGAGCCTGGAGCCTGCTTCCGATTCTGTGTCTCCCTCTCTCTCTGCCCCTTCCCCGTTCATGCTCTGTCTCTGTCTCAAAAATAAATAAAAAACATTAAAAAAAAATAAAAAAATAAAAAAATAAATTTTTAAACACTGCCCTGCTGCCCTTGCTGACACCTGTTATTGTCCTGGGAAGGGAACTGACCCACCCCAGTGCCCCCAGAGCTAGAAATAATTCTGCAGGCCTTCCCACCTCCCACTACACTTAGGGTATGCATTCTTGTCCAGGGACCCTCCACATCCTAACGCGCGTTCTGCCTGCTTGGGGCAAGGGCTGAAGCTGAAGACACTCAGAAAGTCCTCCACGACCTCCCCCATTTTAGCAAGAGAGACACAAGGTGAGCGAGGGACTTCATCTCTCAGAAGGAAGCAATTCACTTCTTTAACCCCAGAAGATTTCTGTATCCTTGTTAAGCTTCAGAAAGTAGAAAAGGGACCGAAGGCACGGAGGGATTAAGTGACTTATCCAAGGTCATCTAACACAGCACAGGAATCCGTCTCCTAGCTCCAAGCCCACTAAACCACACGCCACAATAATAAACACATAAATCTGATTCCAAAACACCTATTCCACACTATTTGGACATTTCTGTACAACTTGGGTATTATGGTGTTCCCTAGGCTGATGATATTTGATCACTGGGCACAAAACCATAATTCATACTTTGGCCTACAGTGCTGTAACCAATTTAAAAAAAAACAAAAAACAAAATACACAAATAAAACAGTAAAGAGCGCTTGTCTGCTACTCTTTCTTACTCCCTGGGAGGAGGTTCGTAGAGAATAAAAGATTCACTTTATCGGTCAAAAACAAAGACACTGGCAGGCCCTGGAGGAACGCAGTTGTGTATCCTGCATTCAACGTTCACACACAAGCTACATGGAGGGAGGCAGATATTTGCGAGCTGGTCCCCAAAACCCTCCCCGACTCTTACTGCATCCAGACGTGTAGCCAAGGTTATGAGAAGCGATCTTCATAATGATGGCCCACAGGTGCTATCAGTCAGGCTCGATTCTATTCTGTAAGATTCTTTCTATGCCATCGGTATATATGGCTTTCCTGCCTCTTTAAAAAGCACTCCCAATGAATCCAGAACCCGCTTGGCCAGGAGACTGACCTGGTGGAGCTTCGTTCCGCAACCTTAGGCTAACTCACCCCTAGCGAAGAACTGGAAAGTTCGCTTAGCCTTTTTTTGAAGGCAAACTTTTTGAAATCAGGTTTAATTACCAAGTTCTCTTCACGAATATACCATTTCCTGTCCTGAGGCTGACCATAAATTATAGCCCACCAGGACACATTTGACAGGGAAAGAAGACCCTATTAACAATCATGCAAGGGGGTGCCTGGGTGGCTCAGTCAGTTGAGCGAGCGACTTCAGCTCAGGTCGTGATCTCACGGTTTGGGAGTTCAAGCCCCACATCGGGCTCCGTGCTGACGGCTCAGAGCCTGGAGCCTGCTTCCGATTCTGGGTCTCCCTCTCTCTCTCTGCCCCTCCCCCACTCATGCTCTGTCTCTGTCTCAGAAATAAACATTAAAAAAATGTAAATAAAAAAACAAACAATCATGCAGGGACAACACGTGTGAACCTGAACTGTACAGGGCAAATCAGAACAAGAAGCCCTTCTCTCACCTATAATCTCTCAAGTAAAGTATCCTTTGCTTCTTTCAAATAAACAGGGTCAAAAAAAAAAAAAAACTACACAACTGTCCCACTCCATGCCATCTCTCTTCCAACTGTTAACCACCTCAAAAACAGTGCCGGAAACTAGTTGGACCTGCTTGGTTTTTTCTTGCCGGGGTATGAAGCCTTAATGTAATCACAATGATCTGGATGGCCAATGGAGGCCCTTCAATGAGGACACAGGTCTCCCTGAATGAGACACTCGGGAGACAGCAACGTGGCACGTTTTCCAGTACTCCAAACGTCCACGCGGACTACAGACTTCATTCCTTCTGTCCTCCACACCAAATTCTAAAAGGAGGTTTTCAATTCATAAAAGGACTGCTAATAAAATCTGTCATCTTTCAACATGTTTTATACTCCTTATCATCTGTAAGATTTTGTTCAATTACAGTTTCTCTAAGATTTTGAAGAGCACAGTAATTTTCTCATCTAAGGAAATATTGAGAAAATTACTTCAGTATAAAGTAACAGGATATTGGGCGAGCGACACATTTGTTTAGTACTCTGACGTGGCTTCTTGCATGCAGATCCCACCTTATACCACAGATGTATACATGGGCGATGCCAAGTTAGAGTGCGTTATGATATGCAAAACCAGGGAATTAATTTTATTCTGCTTGCCATCAAATGATTTCATAGAAAACCACATCCTTAATTCTCCCAAGAAGTAGGATGTACAATTAATTTAACCCTTATTATGTGCTCTATGTTTGCTTTCCATCCTGTTACTGCCTCCCTTCGTGCAATCAAGAGCTCCCGAAAAACTATTACGTCAATTACGTTTGCCTCCTCTGAGAAAGGTTATATGACCCTTTTATATACCCTGTGGGGCTTCTGACCCCAGTTCCTGGTTTTGTTATATTCCTGTTAGATTGTAGTCCTCACAGAACCACTGTCATTTCCATGAGATAATTCAAGTCTGTCTTAAGTGATATTGAACTTGTAACCGTTAGACAGTGTGAGCTAAGCGACGAAACCTAATACAATATTTAGGATGCGGTTGATTAAAAATGACATGAAACCCTAGTCAAGGCTGTCAAAATATTTTTCAAATGCTTCACTTGCACAGTGACTCAATCTCACCCGATTCCCTGGTTTGGCATACGGTAAGGTGCTGTAATTTAGGACATCTTCCACATATACACCTATGTATAAGGTAGGATCTGCACTTGGATATACAAACAAAATCAAGAAGCCACATCAAAGTATTAAAAAAAAATGTGTCGCTCGCCCAATATCCTATTACTTTATACTGAAGCAATTTTCTCAATATTTTCTTAGATGATAAAAGTACCACACTCAATCCACAGTACTATTCTCTTCAAAATGAATTTGAATTGAATTAAACACCCTAGTATTTACAAAGCTTTCTTCCCAGGATAAATCATTCTTTCTGCACAGGATATGAACATGTAAATGAGGATTCTCAAACAGCAAGTAACTAGTGAGACGTACAGCGCCAGGCATTTAATTATCCTAAGGGATTGGGGAAAGACAGAGGTTGAGAATTAGGGCTTAAATAAATCATTTTCATCAGAAAATTGTTTAGTGACCTATAAAACATTCAACCAAGGACTCTGGAGTCAAGGTCTCGCAGCCCAGCTGCGACTAATATTACTATTAACAACCCACCATTCAAGAGGGAGACCAAATAATTAACACTCAACTTGATAAAAAAAAAAAAAAAGGCCAAATTACTCCCATATGATTGCTTTTAAAATAAGCAAGGTATGTCAACTAGTTGATTACTTAGTTAAAAATGAAAGCTGACAAGGTAGATTGAGTGGAGGTGGGAGATCAGGTCTCTCAAGCCAGTACATATGAAAATCAAATTTCAAAGTCAAGTGTCTTCTTACCAAATGCTTTAAAACAAAAACAGAAGAGCTCCTCAAAACCCACCCACATCGCTCCAGAAATAAGCTTTTGCCCTGAGAACAGAGGCTATGTAATCTGAGGTTTTTGTTCACCTCCCCAGCCACAGCAGCAAAATCTGTCCCCCAAATTTTCTGGTAAAGTCATTCTGTTTTGTCTTTTACTGTTAACCCAAAACAAAACATGGTTGGAAGGGAGGGAGGAGTGAGCTGTTTTGCAAGAGGTGGTTAAGACTTCCGGGGTTGTTTTTATTTGTCGGAAAACGCAACTTTCTGGAGAACCACTTGAAATAAAGCAGCAAACAGCTAGACGTGGGGCATTGGGAAGTTCATTATCTTAGCTAACCTGCATCAATTGATAGCTCCTGGAAAGTTCCTCAGTTTTGTTGTCAGTTGGCGCTTATTTCTTCATACCTTCATTGTTCCAGGGGGACAGTTCCATCATCTCTGCTTTCTATCCTGGACCATGTTTCCGGGCTTATCCGAGAGATGCTCTCAAATGCTCCGGTTGTGATAAGCCCCCTTTCTCCTTGGATGTTCTTTGGCCTCCAGAAGCCACTTGCAGACTTAACTAATTTCCCTTCCAAGGACTGAATGACCACTAGCTCAATAACTATTTGAGGACCTAGGTCTACATTCAGAGAAATTCCACAGAACTGCTAACCAAAAGAGATGTTCTTTTAAGACTGTAGCTCTTGGGGGGTGGGGGGGAGTGGGGAGGAGAGACTCGAAGCAAAAAGGAAGTTTCAATTACTTTGTGAAGTGGAGCAGAAAAATTAAGTGAGATCCAAGCAAACTTTATTAGCAATCCTTAATGCTTTTGTTTCATGAGTTCTCTGAAACCTTTGCTGGAATGTTTGAAAAATTCATCACGCTCCGGCATCCCAATGTAGTTGCCGTGTCTGGATGTGTGTGGAAATCGGTCTTTAAAAGCAAGTTCCCATTCAGTGTTTCGTGAGCACGTTAGGAAATGAAGAGAAGTCCTAAGCTGCCTTCTTGTTCAAATACAAACGTAATTGGAAACTATGGCAAATTTAAAAACTGTTAATTAAAAGCCTACTTTAATTCTTGATTTTTAGGCCTAGACTAGCCTCACTAGCTCTTCTTCTCAGGGTCTTGACATAAGTGCAAATTGCCAAGATGCCCCCCGCCCACCCCCACCCCCCCCACATCCCTACCATTTCTTTTGCTTTACCCAAATCACGGTTCTCTCTGGGGAAAAGTCAGCAGCCTGCCCTGTCCCAATGCTGAGATACGCTCAGATTTTATCATCTCAAACTTATCAAATAAAAGCCTGCGGCCGTGACTTCTAAATATAAATAAAGCCATCTTTATACACAAAGCTTGTCCTTAATGGGTGTATCAATTCTTGGAGAGAAAAAAAAATATGCTTGAGTTGATTTCTCTTTTTCCAAATTGGTTAACATAAGGCACCTTTGGCCACTAGACCAGTTGCAATGTTTCTCACAGAGGGAGGCAATTAACTTAGCCAACAGAAACTGAGGCCCCAAGACAAGCAATTTGCTTTCCTGGACAGTCTGAAAGTCATTCTAAAATTGAGCCAAGGGGGCTGCAGGTGATTTCATAGAAATGACTGCTGCTCCTACCCTAAATGAGCACATTCGGTCCTTCATCGCTGAGCCCAAACACCAAACTTCCCCGCCCAGACCCAGGCTCCACAGCTTGAAAGAGGTTACATGGAACCCGAATTTTGCTTTTAAATTTCAGAAAGTCTTTTTGTGTTGTAATATATACCCAAGGGTATATATGTTAAGGGTAGTCATAAAATGCTGGTGTTCATTTTCTAGAAAGACCTCTCCTTTCCAGTCTAAAGTGTAACACTTAGAGTCCTCTCTCCAATCATCTACACCTACTTGTGACCAAGCCCACCCCCTGCAGACAATCAGCTTCAGGGCAGCTCCTGGCAAGCACAAGTCTGACACGTTCACAGAGAAAACACCAGAAAAATGCAGTTTCTGGCTCAGTAAGAACATCTCCTTACTCGCTGGATCAGAATTCTCCCCGTTTCTAACATTTTCTGAAAATTAGAAATCAAGACACAGGACGTAATGGGGAATGTACTTCTCTGACCCTCTCTTTTACAATCTACTTATAAAGCTCTCCCCTGAAGAAACCCAGATCCTAATTCCAGGCCAATGAGTTTATGATTACTTAAAGGTCACCGACCCCAAGATATGTGTCACTTGTTTTCCTAACATGCAGCTTTGTCTTCTGGACTGTCAAAAATGCTTTGCTAGGAAGTAACAGTGAAAGCCACTTTCAGAAAGGCTCGCTTCCTAGTCGTATCATAGCTAAAATGGGGCCGGAGGGTGGGAGCGGTGAAACTCCAAAGCTTAACATGAAGTAGTCTGCACGGATGGGGTTTTAACACTTCTGTTCGGCGTTTTCATGTCTACAGCGCACGGTAGGGACAGCGTTCTCGAAGGAAAGCAGTGCCGAGTTCTAAAACAGAACGTGCTCAAATTCCTTCGCTTTTCTCATCAAATCCCTTTCCGCTAGGCCACTGTCTACTCTTAGAAAGGTCCACCTGCCTTGAGAGCTGAAAAGTAGAATAAAATGATAATTCCCTCCTCCCCACCCCATGACTCAGAGGTTAAGCTCAACTAATACTCGTAATTGCTGAACTGGAAGTTTTGCAAAGCCCTTCGATAAGGTCTCTGGTACAAATTAGGAACATTTTAGGCGTTTGCTTAAGAGCAAGCACATGTCTTCGGGAGCGCTGCACTGCCTGCTTGTGGCTTTTTGAGAGTTGCCGGGATATTTTGGATAGCAAGCTTTGAAAGTTCAAAGCTAATTTCCAACATTCTGCTCCTCAGTGTGTGGCTTTTAACATCCTATTGGTGGACACCCTTAAACCCAAATGACCCTACAGGTTTCACTTTTGAATTTTTGCCGATGCCTGAGGGCTGCGTGTGCCGTGCTCCCTGGGGCAGCCCCATTAACGTTTCACCGACACTTTCTCAACTTCGCCACCAGGTCCATGGTTCCGGCAAGAATCTGCGATAGGATCTGCGATAGGATCTCGTCACTCCCACTTCTTTTCTGACTGCTCCACGGGCATGTAGTGGATTGCAAGCAAAAGCATTCCTTACCAGATGCTCATCCTCAGATAAAGAAGAGCTACAAAGAATCCAGGCAGCTGCCTGGATTTCTACAGCATTAGTAGGAAAGAGCAGACATAACTGGTCCCCTACACCTTCTACTTTTTTTTTTCCCCTTAACACTTCATGGAGCATCACGTTGTTTGCTCCTGGATAGGAACCAGACTCACCAGGAACAAGCGGTGCTGAGAAAAGAGCACGCGTCTGATCAGTACCCCAAAGGGGATAGCACCAGAATGTATTGATCTCCGTTTTATATGCTATTTCATTTTTTTAATGTTTATTTATTTTTGAGAGAGAGAGAGAGAGAGAGAGAAAGCCTGTGAGCGGGGGAGTGGCAGAGAGAGAGAGACACAGAATCCGAAGCAGGCTCCAGGCTCTGATCTGTCAGCATGGAGCCCAATGTGGGGCTCGAACTCACGAACTGTGAGATCATGACTGAGCTGACGTCAGATGCTTAATTGACTGAGCCACCCAGGCACCCTACATGCTTTTTTTTTCTTTAATGATTTTACAGGTGGGTTAGTAAAAGAAAAGCACAACAGCACAAATGGGCTCAATTAGCTAACAGTGATGTGTAGGTGTCAAAAAGCTAGGGTAATTTACTCTTCGTTAATATCAGTGCGTAAGCTCCCTCATTCAGAGAACAAGGAGTGTGTATTATGTGGCAGGCAGGCATTAGACTCGGGTTACAAAGTCCCTGCCTTGAGGAAGCTTCCACTCTTAGGGTTTGCCATCACCAGGGCTTAGGGGCAAAGAGTAAGCAGTCATCTGACAAAAACGAAGTCAGGAAGGAAGTCAGACATCAGAGACAAAGTTCACATAAAGGTTCTCCAAGGCCCCATTCTGGAGGCTCTTGCATGGGAATGGCAGTGCAGAATACACTCATCTTCAAGTTGACCTGCCTCTAAAGTACTCAGTGATAGGTCCAGCTAATGAGGGAGAATGGACAAAAATCAGGAAGGCCGCCGTCAGGGTGGGTGGGTGGGCAACCCGACGATGCCTCTTATCACAGGGACATGACTGTAGACAGGGCCCTCAAGACAGGAGTCTGTGCACAGAAAGCAGGTTAGTGGCTGCCTAGGCCTGAGACAGGTGGTATGAAAGGAGACTGATCGCTAAAAAGGTACAGGGTTTCTTCCAGGGGTGACAAAAATGTTGTGAACAGACTGTGGTGGTGGCCACGTGACTCTGGGAACATACTAACATCACTGAACTGTACGCTTCGAGTGAGTTTTACAGTAGAGGACTTCTACTTCAATAAAGCTGGAGGGAAAGAAGACACCAACCCAGCACACTTTTGTGCCTGGAGGTGCCCGGCACCATGGGAAAGGGCTGAAATCAAAGCCCTCCGCAGCCATCTAGGGCGAAAAGCCTTACTCTTTGTACAAAATAGTAATTCGGTTGTGCCTCGAGTACCATGCTATTGTAAAACTCGGGAACACTAGGGAATAGACTTTCTGGAGTAGGGCGGTGGCGGGGGGGGGGGGGGGGAGACAACTAAAAGAAAAAGGAGAAGAACGTCACAGGAAGAGAGACGCTCAGTGGGAGAAACAAGCCTAAAGGTGGGAAGGTAGCTGGGAAAAGAAAAAGGAAATAAAATGTGCAAAGTCACGTGGAATACGGCCAGGGTGAACCGAGCTTCTTTGATCACAGAAACCTTTAAAAGCTTAAAAGTCTCCAAAATTGGGAGGGCGGGGGGGGGGGGGGGGGGGAGGGGGAACGAAAGCAACCTACAGTTGGTTACACATGTTGAGAGGAAACAAGGCCCAGTGAGTCAATCTGCTTCTAGAACCTTGAGAACAAATCAGTGACCCTTCTTGGGCTTCCACTTCCAGTCTTCAAAAGCACTGTGATTCCTAATTATGCTCAAATCCTCTCTCATTAATCAAGCAGAGCCCTTAAAGAACCAGGAGCTCTTCAGAACAGGACTATCGTATTGCACTCTGAGTTCACAACACAGAAATTTACTAAGCAAGTCATTCAAGAGGTATATGGACGGCATCTAAACGGACTAGCTTTCACATGAGAGATCAAAACCTTCCGAGTATCCATAGGGTTTTAAGACCTTGGCAAAACCTTTGACAAACCTTGTTGGTTTAGGCTGTCAAAACTCCCCAGGAACCTGCAGGTTTGTTAGGAAGCTGTGGCAGCCTATTAGGACACTGTATATTTTTTGCTGCCTGGTTGGCCAATATAGTCTAAAACAAGTAATATAAACACTTGCACATACTGCATAATAAAGTATCTTCAAAGCGTCTGACCATTTCAGACCTCAATTTGTAAATATCATCTATCATGCATGACAAAGTATCTCACAGGATTAATACGATCATTGAAATCCTGCCAACATTTGTGTATTGTGGGATTACAGAAACTGAACTACCCACCCCTGGCATGTGTATGTAGTAGTCCACAGCTTTCTGATTTGTTAATGTGTCCTCAAGGAAATAATTCTAATGGAAGCAATTCACAGTAAAGTTCTCCCCAAGTACTGAAAGAAACACGCTAATAAGATGGATAGAGGCATTTTTGCAGATTTACAACAAAGGGCAGCTTCTGGAAAATGCAAAAATCTGTCCACCTATTGCGGTAACCAGATTCTCAAAAACAATTTCTTCATAATCATAGAATAAATAGCATTCTTTAAAGGTAAAAGCCACTGACACTAAAAAAAGAAAGCTTAATAGGAAACCACTTTACAGCTGAGGCAATTTCCATTTCTTAAGAATATTAACTGGAGAAACTACAAGTAGTTACACATTCTTGAAAATGGCCCACTTGTACTTGGGAATATCACAGCCCTTGGCCATTTAGCAATCCGATTCTCGCTGTTAGGGAGAGCAAAGCCTCCCTTCTTTCTCTTCCTTTCCAGTCGCTGAAAAGCACACTTCCTCCCCCCACACACTCCAAAAGGATGAGAAATGCTAACCCAGGGAAAGCAAGTAGTGGCTCTAACCGCTGCGACTATTAAACACAAGTGCCTGGATGTGAACTTTGCTTCATATTGTCCACCGCGATGGTCCTTAAAATATTTTACCGGTCCAGATACTGGTCTAATCCGCTCCATAGCTGCAGGGGATTACACCGTAGGGTTTGCAACAGTAAAAACTCGTTTAGGAAGGGAGAGAAGAATGTAACTTGGAATAAGACAGACAGAAATGGCCCCTCTTCAAATTTCCCAGTACAGCTTTGAGAGCTGTCCTATAGCCAAGTCTCCCCGGGGTTCTCCTAATCCTCGGCAGCCACTGAAGAGAGCCAGGATGAAACTTTTTTCTGAACAAAGAGAACTGAAAAGGGCCAAGTC
Source organism: Panthera onca (assembly GCF_046562875.1). Lineage (NCBI taxonomy): Eukaryota > Metazoa > Chordata > Mammalia > Carnivora > Felidae > Panthera > Panthera onca. Next base: position 19,226,663 of record NC_138357.1, on the reverse strand, counting down.
TCAAAGTCACAGGCTCCCAGCTCGCCACTGGCTCAAAGCCAAGGAGCAGCCCGCGTGCTCAGGGCCAGTGGCCCTGCAGCTGATGGACAGACAGCAGGCCGGGGAGGGCCGGGCAGACAGGGAGAAGCCACCCATCTGACCCCGGGGGCCCCCTCCTGCCGCCTAGAAAACCTCCCCAGGGTAACAGGGCTGCCCCCCGCCCCGGGCCTTGCCAACGGCATTTCACACTCGCCGACTTCTGGCAACGAAATCCCCGTATCTGACATGACGGCCCAGGCATGTGTCTGGGCACGGTGTGCGCGTGTGCGGCCCCAGCTGACAGAGCATTCCTGCCTCCATGATGGAATCCAACACAGATACCCTCGCAGGAGCAGCCAGCCGTGCTGACCGCTCGCTCGGTGACAGATTCCCGAACACGCTGGGAGCTCGGGGCTCTCCCGGCGGTAACAGAATCGGTCTGCAGGCCGCCCTGGGCTGCAGAAAGGAGACCCAGAGACGGCCGAAATGCCCTCGGTGAAAGGAAGCCACGACCTACGCTGCCCACACCCGGGGGGCCGGGGGGGGGGGGGGCGGGCGGCTGTCAGCTTGCACTTGCAGCCTGTTCTCTGCAAGTGTTCCCCAGGCCCTCCGCGTGTTTGCTCTGGGCCTGTCTCCTCGAGGGGCTGGGGGGAGGGAGGCTGACTATCTCTCTGCCTTTGTCTGCCCCTCACAGGGGACCCTGCCTGGGAGGCGCCGGGCAGAGGCTCAATGCCTGGAGCCTGCAAGCGTGAGCACAGACAACGGTGGGCACGCTTTTTCTGGAGGGCCTTCAACCTGAGAGCGACTGGGCAAGCGGCAGCTTTGTTCTGTTTCCCTTTCTTTCACTCACAGATCCGTGTGGCTTTGACTCCTGCTGTGCGTCCCATCCCGGATTTTTCCTCTGCTTCCCTTGAGAGGCCGCGGGTTTCTTTACTAGCAGGAGCTCCTACCTCCAAGTTCCTCAAAAGCCTGGGGAAGGGAGGCATCAGGGAAAGAGAGAGGAAAACATACCGAAGGAAGCTAATCTACACCAGGACTCCTCCAACTGGGGGATCATGACCTCCAAAGGAACCGGAGAGAATTTCAAGGAGGTCAGAGGCCCTGGAGCCCAGGGCCCAAGACCTCCCAACATCTGTTGCCAGTGAGGGCAGAACAGCCTTTTTAATACAATTTCCTCTCCCACATCACCACCAATGTTTTTTTCTAGCCCCTAGGTCTACCCAGCACCCCCTGCCACATGACCTCATCTCTCATTACTATCCGAATTATTGCCTCATTACGTTGTCCTGTACTGTTCATTTCCCTGGGCAGCAGGGTTGAACTAAGAACTTAAATTCTGAGTGGAATTCTACCTATTTCCTGTCTTTGTTGCCTTCTCATGAACAACATCTATCAGTTGGATCTTCAAAAAATGCTTTATGATGCTAATACCAATAGTTAGCAACGTACATTGAGCACTTGTTATGTGTCAGGCACCATGCCAGGCACTATATCATCCATGGTAGCTCCTTGGATCATCACAATTCTAGGAGGTAGGTACATAACTATTATTTTACCTCCTTCTACACGTATGAACACTGGAGCAGAGTCACTAACGAGCTCCAGAGCCTATGCTGTTTTTTAATGTTTGCGTGAGATATAACTCACATGCCATAAAATTCACCACTTAAACTGTGCTACACAATGGCCCTTAGTGTATTCAGGCTCATGCGACCATCACCACAGTCAATACGAGAACGTTTTCATTACCCCCCAAAAAGAAATCCCATACCATAGTCCTCACATCAGTTCCCAAGCCCTAAGCAGCCAGCAGCCACCGATCCTATACTCTACGGATTTGCCCGCTGTGGACGTTTCTTAGAATTGGAATCATACGATACGCGGTCCCAGAACATACACTCTTAACCATTACCTGACACTGAGGAAGAGGAGGATGTCCACTGACCAATCTCAAACCCTTGTTCCTTCCCCCAAGCCAAATCCACATTACCAACAACTTCCTCTGACAACATGAAACCCCACGCAACGTGCTTCTGTTGTTGGCTGGAGGCGAGATTCGGTTGGGGGGCGGGGGCGGGTTGGATCCCTTGGGGAGTTATTAGGAGACAGCATGGCCCAAGAAAATGGGCACAGCCTCTGGAGTCAGAAAGACCTGTGTTCACGTCACATGCTGCTGACAGTTATGTAAAACGGAGCACAGCCACCATGGAAAATGGTTGGGCAGTCCCTCAAAAAGTTAAACGTAGAATTACCATATGACCTGGCAACTCCACTCCTACAATTATACAGTGGACCCTTGAACAACTAGGGGTCAGGGACACCGACCCTCCCCCCGGCACAGTCAAAAATCTGCTTAAAACTGCTTACCCTGAAAACTTAATTACTAAATAGCCTACTACTGACCGGAAACCTCGCTAATGGCATAAACAGTCGTTTGCCTGTATTTTGCATGTCGTGTGTATTATATACTGTATTCTGACAATAAAGTCGGCTAGAGAAAAGAAAGTGTTATTAAGAAAATCATAAGGAAGACGGGGCACCTGGCTGGCTCAGCCAGAAGAGCATGTGACTCTTGATCTCGGGATCGTGAGTTCAAGCCCCACACTGGGTGTACAGTGTACTTAAAAAATAAAATAAAATCTTTAAAAAGAAAAGAAAATCATAAGGAAGAGCAGACACATTTGCAGTAATGTACTTAAAAAATCTACATAAAAGTGGGCCCCCACAGTTCAAACCGGTGTTGTAAAGGGATCAACTGTATTCAAGAAAATTGAAAACAGGGGTTCAGACAAAAATTTGGGCAGGAATGTCCATAGCAGCACTATTCGCAATAGTCAAAAAGTGGAAACCCAATGTCCACCAAGTACATAAAAAAATGAGGTACAAGAAAACAATGGAATATTATACACCCATAAAAATAAAGCAAGTGCCAAAAGATACGACTGGGGATAAACCCTGAAGACAGGATGCTAAGTGAAAGAAGCCAGGCACAAAAGGTCAGATATTGCATGATTCCATTTACATGAAATGTCCACAATAGGCAAAAATCCATACAGACAGAGAAGAGTTTAATAACTGCCAGTGGCGGGGGGGGGGGGGGGGGCGGTAAGGAGTGGTGACTTAATTGGGTGCAGGATTTTACTTTTTTTTTTTTTTTTACTTTTTTTTTTTTTAACGTTTATTCATTTTTGAGACAGAGAGAGCACGAACGGGGGAGGGTCAGAGAGAGGGAGACACAGAATCTGAAACAGGCTCCAGGCTCTGAGCTGTCAGCACAGAGCCCGACGCGGGGCTCGAACTCACGGACCGCGAGATCGTGACCTGAGCCGAAGTCGGCCGCTTAACCGACTGAGCCACCCAGGCGCCTCGAATTTTACTTTTTTTAAATGCTTGTTTTTTGTGTGTGAGAGAGCACGCAAGCCCGGGAGGGGCAGAGAGAGGAAGGGACAGAGGATCGGAAGCGGGCTCTGCACTGACAGCAGCGAGCCCGACGCGGGGCTCAAACTTACAAACCATAAGATCATGACCTGAGCCGAAGTTGGACACTCAACCAACTGAGCCACTCAGGAGCCCCCAGAATATTACTTCTGAGAGGATGAAAATGTTCTACAATTAGTGATGGTTGATGGTTGCACAATAATGTGAATATACTGAATGCCATTGGATTGTACACTTTAAAATAGTTGAAATGGCAAATTTTCTGTTATGTGAAACTTACTTCAATAAAAAAAAAAAAATAAGAGTTAAGAAAGGAAATCCTGGGGTGCCTGGCTGGCTCAGTCAGAAGAGCGTGCAACTCCATCCCGGGGTTGGAAGTTCACACCCCGTGTTGGATATAGACATTACATAAAAAAAATCTTTTTTTTAAATCCTGTATTCAGATACTTTGCAAGTGGAAGAAGTCACAGTTCCCTGTAGGGCAAAATACATTTTACAATGTTTTTAAAGGAGGGAACACATGGAAATTAGTGCTGATATACACGAAGGTCTCGAGTAAAAGAATCAATTGGTGAGCCAAGGATCAAAACCACTGCCCTCACTCTCTGGGCAAAGATACCGATTTCCATTCTCCACCTGAAACACTGACATTTCTATCAACATTTCTGGAGACAACAGAGTGGTCCTCAATAGCAAATAATAACAGAGAAATCAGAGGCTCCATGGAAACTGGACTGCTTTGACCCGACGATAGGAGAATCCAGAATTCTCTTTACAAAACCTTTTTAAAATGTCACTTCTCGACTCCCAGGGACCCATTCCCAACCAAGCAGAGCAGCCTTACAAATTTGATGTAGCTCCTGGATGGCAAGAAGTTTTAAGGCTAAGAATCTATCTCAGCCAATCCACAGAAAAACCCAAAGCTTTTCAAAAATAATAGAGACACTCTGAGTCCAAAGCATCTCGAGTGAGGGGGATTATAGGAGATGATACACACAGAGTAGAGCATTTGTATTTTGTGAAGAATCCTTCCCTGCAAAGAGAAAATAAAGTATTTCTTTCCTAGAACAGAAGGGCAGCGTTTTGTTGTTGTTGTTGTCGCTGAAGCACTTGTCTGTATATTTATATGCGATGTGAATATCTATTTTTGAAAACAAATTCCTCTCTAAGGCATTGTTTTCCCTTTGAAAATGAGTCTTTAACATGATCGAGAGCTTCCCTAGGAAGAAATGGTTTATATAATCCATAAGGGGAAAACTGCACAGAAAAGGGACGCAGACACCGCTCAATACGGTCCTGTTACGATCCATGCCAGACTCTGGAAAGACCTGGTTCTGATATGCTTTCAATGACTCTATGAAGACAGTTCATCAGAGGGCTCAAATATGCAGCCAGCCCTAGTTAAAGCCTCCTCGCCATGGAGCGCTGACCAGTGCTTCATCGACACCAGTGATTCTGAGTAAGCAGGAGGTCAAACAACATAGCATCCCCCTCTACATAAAACCAGAGGTCAGCTCTCTGCATGCTACCTGGCCCTCCCAAGCAGCACAAGAGGACCCCTGGGGAAAGGACAGACTGGTGATGAGTCCTGACTAGCAGGCCCTCAATGGCAGCACTTCTGGGCAGCACATACAAAGGAGGTCCTATGTGAGCAGCTATTAAGAGAAGGAAAGGAACTTTCTACGCTTAAGACTACAACAAAGAGGGCTGCCGGGGTGGCTCAGTCGGTTCAGTGTGGATAAACGACCGACTCTTGATTCTGGTTCAGGTCGTGATCTGTTTGTGAGTTTGAGCCCCACTTTGGGCTCTGTGCTGACAGTGTGGAGCCTGCTTGGGATTCTCTCCCCCTCTCTCTGCCCCTCCCCGCTTGAGCGCGCACACACACACACACACACACACATATACATGCTCGTTGGCTCTCTAATAGGTAAACTTTAAAAAAAAGAATGCAACGAAGGGTATTCACTAGAATCTGCTATGCTAGAACACTGATTTCAAACATGAGAATTTGTTCCAATGTGATATCCGAGGCAACCATTTGAGCATGTGAATTTCACATTGGCTTTCTCGTGCCATATTTGCCATAGTAGTTATGCACTTCTTAATCATTCAGCATGTGCAAAACTATACTATTGTTTTTATTAGGTTATTACTTTTTAAATGTGCCGCTAGTTAAGTTTTTTTAGTGCCGTGCCCTAACCCCAATCTTCCCATAAGGCCTGTGGTTTTACTGCACGATTTTGCAGAGCACAGTGATCTTTAGGGATGAACATGTTGTGCGACGGCAGGACAAGACTGCCAAGTTTGTAGCGTCGACAGGTTAAGCGGAAGCTACACAGTGGATCGCTAACTTTTTACCTGCCCTTTCGCGGGAAGCACGTTAATTACAGTGACTCCTTCGGCAAGCCCAGGGATCTCTGTACCAGGCACGGTCTGCCTGAGACCCCACATATCTAAGTGGGAGACATAACCCAAGTCAAACTTTCCAGCTGCCAGTGAGAAGGGACCAAATTAACATCTGTCACAGGATGGAACGATATTAAGAGTGAGAAGAACACAAACAACCCGATTTAGAAAATGGGGCAACGACCTGAGCAGATATCTTACCAAAGATCTACAGACGGCAAATAATGATATGAAAAAATGCTCCACATATCATACGTCACTGGGGAATTGCAAATTAAAGAGATACCTATTAGATAGCTATTCTAATGCACACCTATTAGGATGGCCAGAATCCAAAACACTGACAACACCAAATGCTGCTGAGGACGCGGGGCAACAGGAACTCGTTCATCCCTTGGGGGGTGGGGTGGAAAATGCCACAGCCACCTTGGAAGACGGTGTAGAAGTTTCCCACAAAACTGAAGACACCCGTGCGCCTTGGTACTTATCCAAATGAGCTGAAAACTTACGTCCGCGCAAAAACCTGCACACAGATGTTTACAGAAGCTGTGAACATAATTACCAAAACCCGGAAGCAGCCAACATAGCCTTCGGTGGGTAAACGGAGAAATAAACTGTGACAATCCTGACAATGAAATCTTATTCAGTGCTAAACAGAAGTGAGCTATCAAGCCGTGAAAAGACACGGAGGAAGCTTACATGCATATTGCTAAATGAAACAAGCCAAGCTGAAAAGGTTACCTACTGGATGATTCCCATGATATGGCACTCTGGAGAAGGCAAAACTACAAAGACAGTAAAAAAGATGAGTGGTTACCAGAGGTTGTAGAGAGGGAGGAATGAACAGGCCGAGCACAGGTTGACACTATAATGATACATACATGTCATTATACATCTGTCCAAACCCACAGAACGTACATCGCCAAGAGTGGTCCCTAATGCAAAAAGGATGGACTTTGGGTGATGATGACAGCTTCCCGTAGGTTCATCAACTTGTAACAAATGTACCACTCTGGCGCATGATGTTGGTAAGGGGGAGGCTGTGCGTGGGGGGAGGCAGGGGGTCCAGGGGGAGACTCTGTCCTTTCTGCTCAAATTTGCTATGAACCTAAGATTGCTCTAAAAAATAAAGTCCATTAAAAATATTAAGAGTAGCTCTTAAATCAAAGTTTAAAGCCCTTTCAAAAACATGTACGCTTATTATTGTGACAATGCACTGTAATGTGTCCAAATGAACCCACTCTCCAGAGAAAGGGCCGTGCACACAATACAATGTAAAAGGCCTAACAAACTGTGACAATTTTGACTCCCGTATAAAAAGGAGCCAGGCAATCTTTTTTTTTTTTTTTTTTTTTCTTTTTCGTGGAAAGAACAGTGCTATCCAGTTTTTAAAAGTTAGTTCGGTCTCAGGGATCCCCGTCACACAAAGTCATGTCCTTCAGCTGAAGACAGGAGAAGGGCCATACCCTGTTGTTAAATCTGCAGTGAGTTAAAGTCACTTCTTTTCAAAGAAAAGTTGTTTTTTTCCTGAGTATCTCAAAGTCCAAACTTTGAAAGAGGAAAGAGAGATGAGAAGAACTTTAGGGTTGCTATAAATGTCTCCGTCTTCGGTTTGAAAGGTTATGTAAGGATGCACAATTACCTAAGTAGGAGGGAGAGCCCAAGCCAAAAGCAGACCCTGGGCATTATCTTTGGCACATGTAAAACGTTTCTGGAAGCGTTCAGAAGGCTTCAGACCTTGGGCTGTTGAACTACGTGTACAAGCAGGGACCCTGAAACATCCCAGGTCATCAAAGACCTTGAGAGGAACCAAGGGCCTTAAGAATCTACCAGCACAGATGTCAGATCTCAAGCACCCCCATCCCCGGTCCCTCCTGCAAACCTGTCACTGGCCAGCATTCCCCTGTCCAACCACCACCCACTACAGTCCCCAATCGCGCTGGGAAGCACTGACCTTCAGGCTCCCCCCAAAGCCCTTTTGAAGACAGAGGCCTCACCTCAGGACCTAGAACCCTATGCCAGGACTCATAATGAATGTGCATGTGCTTGCATAAAAATATTAAAACATATCTTGATGCAGGTAATCGATACCTCCAAGAGCCTAGTATTACTTCCCCTACCGATATCCTGCACCCTTCCAACTTGTGGGTGAATAAAGTAAATGGATTTATGGGCAACACAGCCTCTATCTCACAGGAACATGTCCTTTTTGACTTTGTGGTACAGCATCTAGTTCAAGGACTCAGTACTGCTTGCAAACTGGGGGGCCTGCAGTAATGTTTGCGAATCAATTTTTATGGGGTGGCAGGTGGCAGGGGAAGAGAGCATAAAAATGTAACTGCGATGGTCTTAGGAAACACTAAAGAATTCAGTTGTTAAACATCAGGGACATTCCAAATCAGTGGGCTTATTTGGTTCTGAATTTTACTTAAAAGTATTTATAATCAGAACAGAAGTAACTAGTTTTGTGTTGTTGTTTTGTTTTTTTTTTTTTAAGTAGGCTCTACCCCCAATGTGAGGCTAGAACTCAGGAACCTGAGATCAAAGAGTCGCATGCTCTACCAACTGAGCCAGCCAGGCGCCCCCAGAAGTAACTGTTTTAAATAATGGCAATGCCTCACACTCACATGGTGCTGAAATCATCTTCACATATATGTTATTTCGTCCTCACCATCAGCTCTGAAGCTGTGATCCTATTTTACAGTTACAGAAACTGAGGCTCAGTTTCCGAGCAGAAAAATAAAGATACAAATCCTCTTCTGAGAGGCTTGTGAAATTGAGAGAAGATGCACTGACCTAAATGCTGGGAAGTGCCTGGCCCCCAGCTTAACCAAGACAGGCACTCGAGGACTAGCTAAAATGCAAGCGCTCCTGCCCTACACGTCTACATCCCGGCCAAAACTAACGTTTGATTTGTGGATGGATTATAGATGTGTATGTATAATTAAGCTAATGCTAAAATTAAAGAACATTCCTAAAATAATACCAGTTTGGCAGAGGGTTAGGACTGGGATTTCGACTTCTTGGAGGGCTCGGATACGAGTTCTTTGTACAGCAGCTCTCCTATGGGAGGGAGGGCCTTGCAGGAGGAGGGGACGCTGTTAAATAGCAGTGAGGACACTGGAGTCCATTTTACTTGGGGTTTTTTGTTGTTTTCTTTCTTTCTTTCTTTTTTTAATCTAAGCAGTTCTTTCAGAGGATTCTAGCAGGGACACAAATGGAATTGAAAAATGTTTAAACAAAGAATACATATTTGCTTGTTCAAATTAAAATTACTTCTAGGCACATTATCGAGAAACTTTATCTGGAAAGTAATTGGGCAAAGCACAAGGGCTCTTAATTTTAACACGTAGTGTTTCAGAGAGAATGAAAGGGACATGATTTTATTCCCTTTCAAAGAGCAGCAATAAAGACCCTGATGATCCTGTATTACACACGATATGCAGCTCTTAATGCCATTAATGGAAATGGGAGGCAGGTGCATATACTCAGAGACTAAAGAACAACCTGAGAAGTGGCTATTAAGTCAGAGATCTGTCTATTCAGATCCCCCCCCCTTGCCTCCCTTGTTTTAAGGACCAGCTCAATAACTAGCAGAGTTGTTAAAGCATTAATAGTCCTAATTCGCTCTGACACACTTGAAGGAAAAGTACCTATTCTGTGAGTACAAAGGACTCCCTCCCTCCTCCAGTTTCTAGTCTGTTTAGTTTGTTTTTGAGACCAGAGCTAATTTTATGCAGAATTAGATTTTAGACAAAAAAAAAAATAACTCCCATGTTAATCCACCCAGCGCTTCGGGACCCCAAGCTAATTCTCATGGCTATTAGAGACCAGATTCTATCTTAATACTTGAGGTGGGTTGGGGGGGGCAGCAGCCAGAAGCCCCCCCAGTCCCTTTAATCAGGGAATCCTCATGCAACCCGCCATGGTAGTGGTGGCAGAAGTTGGAATCTGCAGTACATAAAGGGGTCCCCGCACCTCTGGTGAACAGGCCGCTTAACTCCGCACGCGCTTCTGATCGGCCGGATCCTGACATGACCCTGGTTTCACATGGGTCTGCTAAATCTTACTTGGCCATAACGCATCAGCCTCAGTTCACAAGAGCAAAGTGGCTTCATGGACGAAGGCCTACAGTTATCCCGGGGGTGCGCCGAAAGTCTCTCCTTTGGTCTCCCAGTACTTCCTGTTATTGTAGTAATGCTGCATGAAGGACAGCAGTAGGTTTCAATTATATGCGGCAAATAATTTCCCTGAAGCATTCTGTAGTGATATTAATTCCTTGTTGTTTATCACTGCCAGAGTGGAAAGAGCAGAGCATTGGAAGCAATTCTGGTGAATAAAGGTTAATATCTGAACATCAAGCAAATAGATAGATAGATAGATAGATAAAATAAAAGTGCACAGAAGACTAAATGAGATTTCCACCTTGTTAGTGAATTAGGGCTCACGAATTTAATATGTTATTCTCAAATTCTTTCCCGAAGCATTTAGGAATAATTATACACCACTTAAAGGACAGGCATGGCCAGATAAATCTATTAAGTCTATAATTTGTACTAGAAGCAGGGTTTCCTGTACAGGCGAGCTGGATTTAATTTTATCATTTGTACTTTAAAATGTTTATTGGTTATTAATCACATGGTATGTCGGACTTCTGAGGCTGCAACCCTTCATTTTCCTGATACGTGAGGGCTCAAATGCGTGAACTCGGCTTCCCCCCTCCCCGCCCCATAAGCTCGCCAGTTTGCAACTCTGAACATCCATTTACACTCAGTATAAATGATCCCCGATCCTGTCTTCGCGTTAGCCTCAAAAGCTCAAAAACCAGATGATCAGAAGCTTCCCCCCCCCCCCCAACACCCATGTGTGGTCTACAAGCCATTTTCTTCCTGGGACAATCCTACTGCTGGGCCCTCCTCTAGCTGAGGAGGTGGCATCAAATCCTTTCAACAAGATACACAGGTTTGCAGCTAAAGGCACTGTAGCAACTCTGGACCTAACAAGTCAGGTGGCAGGCTGGAACGTGTACTCATCCAGGAGCACATACGGGCAGAAGTCCTTATTTTCGAGGCTTCACACTGGAAAGAAGACCTTGCCTGTACCCGGCAGGGACCCGTCTTAACCCTTGGTGTTTTTGGCCCACTTGACGTCGAGGGAAGAAATGTGCCTCAAAACCTAACATCGCCACTGTTAGATCGAAGCACTCAGCCAAAGATGCTGCCTTGGAAAGGGCTTCTGGGAACGTATGCCCCTTTCTTCATGGGAAAGGAGTGGGGTATTCTTCCAATCAAGCTAATATACATTTACTGAGCCCCTCTGTACGGCATGCAAGGCACGATGGGATTACAAAGCTGAGCAAAACACAATGCCGGGCTTTGGGAAGGCTTACGACCCCATAGCGGCAATAAAACCAATAGCTGATTTTAATGTGAAGTATTATTTCCTTGAGGACCGAGACTGTGTCTTATTCATTTTTATATCCCTAGTACCTGACGGTTGGGCACACAGGAGAGGTTTAATAAATGTTTACAGAATAGATGAACAACTCACCATCCTGGTGTCCATTCATTTCTCCACTCATTCATTCATAGCAAAATGCTATGGGGAAGAAAGGGGGATGCCCAACCATGAGTATCAGAGAAAATGGATACAAAGATCTAGGCGAGATGAGCAGAATGCTTCACTGACAGAAGCAGGAAGACGCGACAGTCGCAGCTATTCCTGGGGAACGAGGACTCCGATTGGGCCGTGTGTAGACAGAGTACAGGGTGTAGGAAGGGGAGCGTAAAACTGGGGAGGTAGAAAGATGGGGCGGCGTAAAGGGCCTCTACCCCCAGATTAACTGCTCTGACCACAAAACACACATGTGGCCAGCACCACAGATCGTGGGTTCATACCACTCTTGGTCTGACGGCCAGAGAGACTATTCTGAACATAATGACTGACCATTTGACTTCTGTTTCATGCAGGAGCACTTTAAAGAAAATCTGGAATAAGGATGCATATCTGGATGTTAACGCCTTGCTGTTTATAACTTGCTGAAGGAAGAGGAGCTTGGTTCATATTCCCACTCTGGACCGTGCCCCGAGACAAGGAGTGGGGTCTCTGTGGCCTTTCAGAAGTTTGGGTACAACGTTGTACCGCCCAGCACCCTACTTTAAGCAGACAGGCACACTCAAGCCAGCTTTGTCTTTAGAATCCAAGCTTCAAAAGTGTGCCTCCGGCTTTCTCAAACGGCCCTTCAGCCTAGCTTTTTACCTCAAACTTTTTTACCTTTAAGGAGGTCTCCTCTGATGCACGTCTAGCCATGTGGCTAGGCCTGGGGAGGGGACGGGCGGGGGGGGGGGGGGGAGGAGGGCTGGGGAGGAGCCTAAATACAAGCCCCTCCCAAAGCCTCCGATCAGCCCAAGTCCAAGGACTGGAGTCACAGGAGAGGCCCTTCTTCCCAACTTCTGTGCACTTACTTGGCATAGAGCTCTGATGAGCTTAATGCTACGGTTTCTAAGACCACAAGGGAAGCAGCCAAGAAGGAGGGACAGAAGTGGCTAAAAGCAGGCATGCTGACAGCAGTACAGAATGACAGCTGACGGCAAGGAAGGAGACAAAAACCATTCAGAAAGCTCAGTTACCCAGAACTGCTCATTTCAAGGTTTTATTGTATTCGAGAATACATATGCAATGAGGAAAGGGCTTTCCTCCTATTCCTCTTAGCTTTCCAGATCATCTCATCAGCTCTCAGCGCGTTTGCAGTGAAACACAGAATATCAGAGCCGGCCAGGATCTTAGTGACCAGCTAAGTTCAAAGCCCTCATTTTCTGAACTCCTGGAATGAGGCCCTGACGCGCTCACTTCCTGAACGTCCATCACCCAGCCGGTCAGTGGCAGAGCAGGGCACAGCACCCGGGTCTCTGGCTCCCCGCCCGAGGCTTTCTCCTGCCTGGCAGGGATACACTTTGGGATACACTTACATGCTTACGTTATAGTAAAACAAAACAAAACTCAACTTGCTTAGAGTGTACTGAATACTGAAATGTAACATCAAACTGGAAAGAACAGTAGCTTAGAACTTCTGAAAAGGTCAGTAAAAGAAATTCAAAGATATAGACATAGAGATATGAAATTCCTAGAAATTCCTTTCTAATTACATTTTTATCGTTGTTATTGCTATCAGCAGCCTTCACTTACGAGACATCTGCAGCATCAGGGCTCTAGAAGTTACAGTGAGTTCCTAAAACACCATGCAGCAAGCCTCCCTTCAAGGACAGAAAGCTTTCTCGGCCTCAGCAGATGGCCCCCTTTCCACTCATTGTTACAACAGAGTTCTAGCACAAAAAGGCAACGTGGACTGCTTTCGGTCCCCGCATTCACCCTCCTGATCATTCAGCTTCTTCCCAAGAGGCCACTTGTAAGCCAGGCTTGGGAGAGAGCAAGAAAAGGGGGCCTGGAAAAGAACTGCCCGGATCCCAGATCCTTTTAGCTATTACACACCAGCACAGCTTGGGTGGTTTCTACTGGTTAGCTCTTTACATCGGTTCAAACCTTACATCTTGTTCTGAATTATTACCAGGTTTTAATTGGTTAAATGTACTGTAGTCAACAATACCAAGAAAAAAAAATTGTTCATGTACAGAGAGGGAGGACATGGGAATCAGAAAAATGCTACCTTCCATCAAACCACCTGGAATATTATTGTATCATTCTGCGCTGTGCACATGAAACAAGACATAAAGGCTGGGGGCGGGGGGGCGGTAGTCTGGTACAGGAGAAAAGATTTAAAGGGATACCCACACAGATCTAATTCCTACATCGTCAAGTCCCATGAACCCTAGAAGTGACGATCTCAGGAGGCTATCACCGACCAAAGGTTACAAGAGGTGTGGAGTTCTTTCACTTACAACAGAGAAGCAGTAACTCACCCAGGAGCCATTCACCAGTCAACCTGCTATGCCCGGTAGCTGGTATGAACTAAAGAAAGAATGGCTGAAGCACTTCAGGGCTACTGGGAGACAGCCACGAACACCAGGGTCCCTGGGGGCCATGTGGGACACCACGCTGGCCTGGACTCTCAAAGGGACAGCTTCTCCTGCTAAGGATACCTAGCTTGTGAATGATTTATCACTCCTGTTCCTTATAAGAAATTAATCTACCCAGTTGCATTTTCTGGATCCTCATTCTGTTCCCATAGAGGGTGCCCCAGTAAAAGGCAAAAAAAAGGCAGAAATGGTCCTAAAGAGGGTACATCTGTCTTCCAACTTCAGGCCTTATGGGCAAACTCCTCTTTCAAGGCTCCACTGAGGAAAAAAGAGCATAATAATCACCAGCCATTTGTCAGACAGCCCCCAAAGCAGCAGCTAACCTCTCTCCTCTCCCCCTGCATCCCCCCACCCACCCCGCCCTTTAAAAGCACCTCTTTCACCAGCCACCTGTCAAAATAAAGCAAGCCGCGGATCTTTCAAAAACTGACACTGGAAAGAAGCCGTTGGACGATTTCTTTCCAGGACCTGTTGAAAGATAAAAGATGAAGCAGACAATTTAAAAGGCGAGACTGTACCCTCCCGATCACAAAGCTGAAAGCAGACAAACCGTGGAAGCCAATGACACAGGAAACGCCCTTTGACAGAGACAGACATTAGGCATAGCAAAGTTATTTTCCATAAAGAATAAGAAGCTGAATTAAGCCATTTCACAACTAATAGTCATAAAATCTCTTCATTGTAAAAAAGTGGGAGAGGAGGGAGAATGGAGGGTTATTACGAGCTCCTCCTTTTAGAAACAATGACACCGCTTTCTAGGAAGTCCTGTTTAGATGACAAATGTTTTAGGAAGGGTTTTGTTTGGGGTTTTTTTCTCCCTTTGTTTTGTTTTGTTTTTTGAAGTCAGACACACAGACATGTGGGAAACTGCTCCAATCAAAGGGCAGAAGAACCACAGAAAAAGGCCCTGCCCTTCAAGCAACTAACTTGTACTCACCTTTGGGTTTAATCCCCTCCCACAGGACAACATTTTAGCTGTTTCTGGGAATACTGCTGAACTAAGTTTTTAGGAACCAAAGGTGATGCAGGTTCCTTGCAAGTGCCGCGAGAGGGTGCATCCGAGACGTGCTAGGGAAAAAGTGAACACTTACAGCTGACCAACCACCTGAGTTTAACCTCAGATTTCCTCGCCTAGGCCTCCCCTGCACACCTGGAGCAGAGAAGCGTGGCCTGCGGTTCCGCTAGGCCTTAGACATGAGTGGAAGTTTCAGGCTTTTACACCTTCTAAAAGTTTAAAAAAAAAAAAAAAGCCCAAGAACTCCTCATGAAATTGAACTTAAGGCAGTCATTCAACAGAAGCCAAACACATAGGAATGGAGAGATGATCACCGTTGTGCTCAATATAAAAGCAAACACACACAAACATGCACACCTACAAACCACCAGAAATCATCTCAATGTCCATACGGGGTACCAGAAATCCATTATGGTCGCATTTACCCTGGGGAATATTCTACAGCCATTTCAACTGTAACTGTACAGAACTGTGTGTACCTACAGAAGCATTTTCAGCGTTATCTTAAAAATAAGACAACCTGGGGCGCCTGAGTGGCTCAGTCAGTGAAGCGTCTGACTTTTTGGCTCAGGTCATGATCTCACGGTTTTTGAGTTCGAGCCCCACATCGGGCTCTCTGCTGTCAGCACAGAGCCTGCTTTGGATCCTCTGTCGGCCTCTCACTCGATTCTTCACCGCTCACGCTCTCTCGCAAAAACAAATAAATATTTTTAAAAAAGAAAGGGGGGCGCCTGGGTGGCTCAGTCGGTTGAGCGTCTGACTTCGGCTCAGGTCATGATCTCTCGGTTCGTGAGTTCGAGCCCAGCGTCGGGCTCCGTGCTGACAGCTCAGAGCCTGGAGCCTGCTTCGGATTCTGTGTCTCCCTCTCTCTCTGCCCCTCCCCCACTTGTGCTCTCTCACTCACGCTCTCTCTCAAGAATATTAAAAAAAAATTTTTTTAAATAAATAAAAAATAAAAATAAAGGTAATGGATTTAAAAAAATTAGAGACATACCAAGTAGTATGTACAATTTAAATGAAGTACAATTGTATATACGTGAGTAGGGAAGGGACCGCAGTATGCAAAGGATATAGAAGTTCTTCCTTACAATTGTTGTCATACCATCTATTCAATTGGAAAAAACTTAACCTACCATAAACCATAATCTCTGGAGGCCAAATGACACTGTGACAAGTCAGTGCCAGGTACAAAGTCCTGAGAGCAGAGTGAGGGCAGGGAGAAGAAAAATGGCTGAAAAAGCAGAGAAGGTGCTTTCCAGATCCCCAAGACCATGTGAATTCCTAGATCTGAAGTGGCTTCAGCCCACAGGTTCCCATTTCCCCTGGTGTGCAACCGTCTGGTGGTTCTGGCCATCGCAGGCGGCTGTCTGTGTTCGCTGTTATCGTGATTGTTGTTGTTAGCAGGCAGCTCAGACTCCGAGACCAAGAGATATGAATTCAGGCACAAAAAAGGAAGCAGTTACCAATAAAGATAAGAAGAGCTTGATTCTAAGAAAAAGAAAGAAAGAAAAGAAAAGAAAAGAAAAGAAATCTGATTCATTAGACTGAACACAACACCACGGGCCCAAAAGTCTGACCAGATTTCTCAAGTGTGGTTTCTTCGGATTTTATGGCAGATAAGTACAAGAAATGAAATCCCTGACAACACTGATTACTACACTGTTCACTGTTTCACCTAAGAATCTATGTAACAAATACTTTCCAGATTTAGCAAAAAGAAGAAAATGTCTCACCTAAGGAAATGTTAGGTTTCTTTTGATCAGATAAGCAAAAAATGCATATAACCAGTTTGGCGTCCTGTTTTACCCCAGCCAACTGCAAAGCCTACTACCGGTCACGTGTGGAGGGCTCATTCGCTATAATAAATAGCCTTGCTCTCTTCCATCCTTTCCATGCGTGTCTTTTTATTTTCTGTTTACATAAAATAGGCTCATCTACATAATGCATTCAGAAAAGGCCCATAGTGAGTGCTTCGGCAAACGCTATCTACTGTTAACTAGGCTAATAATTAACGACAATTACCACTATGATTGTAGGAATCTTGTTGAATATGGATTAAATAATTTTAAGTAGGTAGGGTTTATATTACAATTAAAATTTTAAAACCTTGGAAGAAGATGATATGACTTCTTAAAGTTCCAGGCCCTGCCAGATTTTTAAAAATTAAAGACATATGGTTGAAGGATGGGTCACTAGTTCCTTTTAAAACTGCACCCTTGATGTTTAAGGACCAACAGATTTCCATTAGTAAAGCAATTAGAAGGGCTGATGAAATCATGTCAATCTCTTCCTGGTTGTTTTTGTTAAGTGGGGAAAAAAAATGACCAATATTGACTGATTAAACAAAACAAATATGAGGAAAAGGAAGAGAAGAGGCAGAGGAGAAAGGCCCGGTCGAGGTTACAATAAATTGTTTAAAAAGGAACATGAGCACAAAGTCAAATGATTCAGTGGACAAAATTCAATACAGCTGAAAAACACACTTATGTGACGTGGTACTTGAAGAAATTTCCGACACTTTACATCTACCTGGAATAAAATGCCTTTTGCTCTGCTTCCTTATTTAAATTGATCAAAATCTGCCTTCATTTCAAAGAATTATAATCACAATTGAAATACTTGAAGTACATTTTAATGGTCCCTTGGAAACTGTCTGCAGTTGGGGGCCGGGCTTTCTTCCACAAGAGCATAACGCTACTAAATACACAGTATTATACAAATTTAAGGTCTGACACAACTCTCTGATCACACATCAAGTAACTGTTGCAAAAGGTGAAAAATCCCTTTACGGCCAATTTTCGTTAGGAAAAATACTTAATACTCAAGGCAATTTATCTTTGGCAAAACGTAGGATCTGAATCTACATTTCTTAAATGTCACCCCAGGAAGCCACAAAGCATTGGCATACCACTCAAGCTTATAGTGCAGATTCAAAGACAGTTCTGAAATTAAAACTGCGCCAAATGCAATCATTTCCCCTTATTGTTGGTGTCCAGCCTGCATCCCTCTCACATGAAAAACACTTCTCAATTCTGGGGGCTGTTTTTCCTTTCTGCAAAATATGGGGATGGAACAGCTGCTGGAGCTTTGAGAAAGAAAACAAATACTCTGTCCTAACAGCGGAGGCGCCACGAGTCTCTCATGTTAATATGGTCAATTACAGCAATGCCTTCTATAAATGTGACTAATTAAAGGGAATATGGGCTGAATTATACCATATTTTACAATCTCTCTACAAAGAAATACACCCTTGTCACTTTCAAGCACAAAGTGACCCCTCCCCAGAAGTACAGGCAACCGAAGCAACTTAGAGACTACTTTAATAGACAGTTATAAATAACACAATGGTTTCAACTGGAAACCTGCTCTTCCCCTCTATAGGTGTTAAACATCTCCTAATACTGTATTTAGGCCATTCATTTGCTTCTAGCCAACCCTTTTATTACAGACCCAGCTGAGACAAACAAGAATCCCAGAACCTCATGGTGTGTTTACTTCATTCTTGAGCTTAGAAGCAACCGAGAAAATCTCAGGGCTCCAAGAGAAATGCTAAGAGGTTATTGGTGAAAACAGTACATGTTGTGTCTGCTTTCAAAATAAAAGCAGAGACGATCACTCCTCCCTAAACTTAAAGCTATGGTTTAGATGGCTAAGGATTGGTTTGCCCTATCATAAACTCTTAGCCCATACCAGGTACTTCATAGCATATAGACAATTTGATCGCTTTCACAAGAAAGGAACTGCTTATTTCTATTCTATTTTTTAAATTTTTTTAATGTTTATTTTTGACAGAAAGAGAGAGAGAGAGAGAGAGAGAGAGAGAGAATGAGTGGGGGAGGGGCAGAGAGAGAGACAGACAGACAGACACAGAATCGGAAGCAGACTCCAGGCTCCAAGCTTGTCAGCACAGAGCCCGACACGAGGCTCGAACCCACGAACCCTGAGATCATGACCTGAGCCGAAGTTGGACACTTAACTGACTGAATCACCCAGGCGCCCCTGTTTATTTCTATTGTTCATCAGGCAACTTATCCTTATAATAATAGCAAGCCACAGTATTCAAACTAGGGCACTTGCATAATTGTTATATTTAAATTCACATTTAAAATAGGGCAACTTAATTTATTTTTTTACTTTTTTTTTTTTAAACTCTACACCCAACATGGGGCTCGAACTCACAACCCTATCCTCATTTTAAAAATTCTTTTCTCTCTTCACTGTTCAGCTTGTATGCTTTCCAGTAATTAATTACTTTTAAAAGTAAAACCTTTCAGGGGCACCAGGCTGGCTCAGGAGAGCCAGTCAGGAGAGCATGAGACTCTCTCAGGAGAGCATCTCGGACTCATGAGTTCAAGCCCCACGTTGGGCATAGAGATGACTTAAAAAATACAATTCTCGGGACACCTGGGTGGCTCGGTTGGTTAAGCATCCGACTTCAGCTCAGGTCATGATCTCACGGTTCGTGGGTTCCAGCCCCTCGTCGGGCTCTGTGCTGACAGCTCCGAGCCTGGAAACCACTTCAGATTCTGGGTCTCCCTCTCTCTCTGCCCCTCCCCCGCTTACACTCTGTCTCAAAAACAAACATGAAAAAAAATTTTTTTGATATAGATTTCTCAAGAATATCAATTATATTTCGATTTTAAAAATAAGTAATCTGGGACGCCTGGGTGGCTCAGTCGGTTAAGCATCTGACTCTTGCTTTCGGCCCAGGTCACGATCTCATGGTTTGTGAGCTCGAGCCCCGCATCAGGCTCCGCGGACAGTGTGGAGCCTGCTTGGGACCCTCTCCCTGCCCCTCCCTGTCTATCTCTAAATGACAAACTTTAAGGAAGTAATCTGAAAAACAATCCCTGTTCTCAGAGCCGGGGCACATGGCAGGGAAGCTCCTTCCCAAATTTGCCTCCTATCTCCAGGGACACTCGCTCCACAGGCCAGCCCCTTCCTCTCCCCTGGGTTACCTCCGCATACTCCGTCACCATTAATACAGTCTTGGGGAGGACAGGCATTTTGCTACCCAGTGACAAGTCCATCTGGTCCATATTTTGCAGAAGCCGAGTTCTACTGTAACAATCACTGCTGGGCCAGAGGGTTTTGTTTTGAGCCACTCATCGTTCAAAAACAACGAGTTATTTCTGTGGTCTCTATGGGAATAAAAGTGGACACCAAACTTTCCCAGAAACCTGACGGCTTTAGTATTCCCAGCACTGGGCTGGCTCCTCTGCAGACACAAGAGTTCAGTCTGCATTCTGGGGTCCCACGTGATCCCAATCCCCAACATGACGGCTAAAGTCTATTACCAGAGAAGGGCACTCTATGTGAGAGCCTCACTAACTCAGCCCGTCTCGCCCGCACTGCTCCACCAAGTACTCCAGAATTCACCTCAGGACCCAATGACACAAACAGACCCTGGCCATTCAAGTATCTAGGGGGGACCCCGTGACGGTGTGAAAAAGCACTCCTCAGGGAGTGTCTCCTAAGCACTCCTAAGTGCACAGTCTACACGCTGAAGAAAACTCTGCTTTGCCCTGATCATCATTCACCCAAGAGCAAGGGCTTCTCCTTGGAAATAGTTACCACAACTGTCGCGGCAGAAGAATAAAGCAGAGAGGGAGAGGGACGACGCGTGGCTTCTCGTGAAGGGACTAGGTAAGCGACGCCTCAAAACATTTGAGGGAGCTAGCAGTGTTCTAGGTGCTGAGGATAAGGGCAAAGGGACCCGCCCTTGACTGTGCCCTGAGGAACAGAGAGACCGACGGCGTGGGGTAGACTGGGGGTGGGGGGAGGAGAGGAATAACAGAGGAGAAGGTGTGGGCTGGCATGGGAGAGGGCAATGGGCAGACCCCATAAGGCCTCATAAGCTTTGGCTTTCACTCTGAGTGGCGGGGGGGGGGGGGGGGGGGGGGGCAAGGGGGGGGACTGGAGCATTCTGAGCAGAGAAATGATATAGTCTGAGTCAGAGTTCACAGAAAAGGATCGCAATGGCTGATGTGCGGAGACACCCGGGTGGCGGGGGCTGGTGAGAAGGATGATAGCCAGAGCCAAGTGACCAGTTAGGGGAAAGTACAATAATCCAGAGTAAGAGGGGATGGGAGAGGAGACCAGCACAGGAGCTGCCCAGGTGGGAAGAGGTCGACAGATTCTGGATACACCTTGAAAGCAGAGCCCAAAGGCAGAGCTTACGAAAGAGCATCTCCACAGAAGCCACCTGCCACCCGGTGTCCGGAATCTGTGTTCAGATCACAAGAAAACTGACAGTCCCTTATTTTGGAAGGCCGTGATTTCCTCATCTGCCCTCCCCCTCGCGAGATACCAGGCCCTCCTGTAAGACTGCCACACTGCTTAATGATCAATCAGCCTCCTGCCAACAGAGCCTTCTTCCCAGACTGTCTAGGCCCATCAGACCCGAAGGGGCAGGAAAAAGAACAAGTGAGTTCCAAACTGGGGGAAAACAAGGCAGAACATTAACCAAGCAGCCAGCCAGGGGCATTCACTTCAAATCCAGGCCAAAGCGGACCCACTGCATGCCCCCCCCTTAAAAAAATTCTCCCCGCGAACACAAAACACGATTCCTCCGCAGAGCCTCCAACATCGTGGTCGGGGAGGGATTGTTCAAGGACTGCTTCTAAAAGCACACCAGTGAAAAGTTGTCTTGTTTTGCAATTTCGAATCTTAGCATGGGGAAATATTCCATAATTAAGGCAATTTTAACAATAGCAGATAATAATTTGACTATAAATTGGAAGGAATGTAATGACTGCTTATTCTGGCACCAAAGAAACAGGACTTTCTGTGAAGTGACTGCCAAGAAAAAGGATACTCCCACTCAGACCGGACCATTGCAAGTAGTAACTGTTAACCACATGCTGTTTGCAAAGACATAGTGCTTTGTTTTCATCTCTAACCAAACACCAGGCTGAAAACGCAAATGGAGACAAACTCCGTGGAGGAAGAGAAACAATAACTGAAGGGAAGAAAAAGTTCTGTGGCTTAATGCTTGCTGGGACACCGACGTCAGGGCTTTGCAGAATGAAGGAAAGCTTGGCGGTCCAAAAGAAACCACTTTCCAGGGCGCCTGGGTGGCTCAGTTGCTTAGGCGTCCAACTTCAGCTCAGGCCATGATCTCACGGTTTGTCAGTTCGAGCCCCGCAATAGGCTCTGTGCTGACAGCTTGGAGCCTGGAGCCTGCTTCTGATTCTGTCTCCCCTTCTGTCTGCCCCTCCCCTCCCCTCGCTCTCTCTCAAATAAAAACATAAAAAAAAAAAAAATTTCTTTTTTAAAAAGAAACCACTTTCCAGTCCGCTCCTGTAGACCAGAAGCCCGGCCTATAGGAGAGGAGCCAGGCTTAAAGAGGCTTCTGAAAGCCAACTGACAAAGTAGCTGTGAGAAGAAAGGACTAGAATGAAAGGAATGGCTGGGATGAAGCAGGACCAGGTGACCTTGAAGTAGACCAGACAAAGGCAGCAATCCTGCCTGGGGCCTGCCCCCCAGCCTCCTGGGGAAGAAAAGGGAAGTGAGCACCTGGTAGAAAGGTGGAAGCAAGGAACAGGGGCAAAGGCGGCCTGGCCTCTCTCTTCTAAAAGCACCTCTGCAGGTACAGCTGACTTCCTGTGTCTGGAATGGACAACGTAAGAGGCAACCATTTGTCCACCAAGCTTCAAACAAACCATGTGAAACACTCAGCTCCCAAGCAAGTCGATAAATAACACTACGATCTAGGTTTGAAAAGAGGATTCTGGGGCACCTGGGTGGTGGACTCTTTCCCTCTCCGGCTGCCCCTTCACCCGACTCGCAATCGCTCTAAAATTTAAAAAAAAAAAAAAAAGAGGATTCTCTTGCCCTTTCTTATTTAGGCATCTAGGACTGAATGCAGAAATGTTTAAAGCTTTTTTTTTTTAATTTTTTAATGTTTATTTCTGAGAGACAGAGAGAGAGAAAGACAGAGTGTGAGCTGAGAAGGGACAGAGAGAGAGGGAGACAAAGAATCTGAAGCAGGCTCCAGGCTCTGAGCTGTCAGCACAGAGCCCATCGTGCGGTTCGAACCCATGAACCGTGAAATCATGACCTGAGCCGAAGTTGGACACTTAATCGACTAAGCCACCCAGGTGCCGCTGAATGCAGAAATTTCAAATAAATAGTTTCACATGGGGGGGCGCCTGGGTTGCTCAGTCGGTTAAGTATCTGACTCTTGATTTCGGCTCAGGTCATGATCTCACAGTTCACGAGTTCCAGCCCTGAATCGGGTTCTGCGCTGACAGTGTGGAACCTGCTTGGGATTCTCTCTCTGCCTCTTGGCTACATGCCCTCTCGTGTGTGTTCTCTCTCTCTTTCTCTCTCTAAACAAATAAACTTTAAGGGGCTCCTGAGTGGCTCAGTTGGTTAAGCATTGACTTCAGCTCAGGTCATGATCTCATAGCTCATGAGTTCGAGTCCCGCACCAGGCTCTGTGCTGACAGCTCAGAGACTGGAGCCTGCTTCAGATTCTGTGTCTCCCTCTCTCTCTGCCCCTCCCCTGATCACACTCTGTCTCTCCCTCTCTCTCTCAAAAATAAATAAATATTTGAAAAAAATGTTTTAATTAACTTTAAAAAATAAATAGCTTCAGGGGCTCCTGGGGGGCTCAGTTGGTTAAGCGTCTGACTTCAGCTCAGGTCATGATCCCGCGGTCCATGAGTTCGAGCCCGCATCGGGCTTCTGTGCTGACAACTTAGAGCCTCAGAAATGAATAAATGTTAAAAATTTTGATAAATAGCTTCATATGATTTCATTTAGAAGGGATAAATAGAAATATCCATTCCTAGAATACAAAAATCAAAAATCATGCTTGAACTTATTTTTGAACCATAGACATTGCTCAAACACCAGCCATGTGCCATGCAATGTGACAGAAACTGGAGATACATGGTCTCAGATCAGACATGACTGGGCAAAGAAGGGCTTTCTTTTTTGTAAGGTTCAAATGAGGCACATGGTCAAAGACAAGGACCATCAAATGTGTGTACTCCTATCCTTAACTTCTAGCGCTTCTTTAATTATGATTATACGTTTACTCAGTTTGGTAAATGTTTAAAAAGGAAATCAATATTCAAATATTTAAACCTGTCCCCTCTAAAAACCAACTCTTGCCTCTTGTTACTTCAGGTCAGAATGTCAGTTTCCCAAGCAGAGCATAGTAGGCAGTAACATTAGTAAGGAACTAAATGAACTTGAATGTTCTAGAGGGCTTAGAGAAGGTGTGGAAGGACAAAATCACCAACCGAAAGCTCTGAAGTGACTAAACCACTGAATTAATACTATACAGCCTTTAACTCATTTTTTTAAGTTTTGTTTTTTTTTTATTTTGAGAGAGCGAGCGAGCATGTGCGCATGAGTGAGGGAGGGGCAGAGAGAGTAGAGGGAGACCCAGAGTCCGAAGCAGGCTCCAGGTTCCAAGCTGTCAGCACAGAGCCCAACGCGGGAGTCGAACTCACGAACCGTGAGATCATGACCTGAGCCGAAGTCTAACGTTTCATCACTGGGAAACCAGGTGCCATAAAAAGGGGAATGTGTGAGTGAACTAACTTTCCTTTCTTTCAAGAGCAATTCTGAATTTCAAATAGGTCCTATTCTTTCTAAAGTATACTCTATATATATTTGAATTATACCAAACACCATTACTTAATAGTGCCCTGAAACATCGTAGTGCCCTCAAGGGTTAGGGAGCCACCTCTGAGCTTTCGGCCCATCATAAAGGGGCTCAAGGAACTAAACGGATCTGCCAAGATCAGCCAAGTTCTGGGTCTGCTGCTTAGCTTCTGGCCTCCCCACCCTGTTTCTCTCTCGCACTTCTCCCAGATGTCAAGTTTTGCCCGCCTCTAAAACCATCCCTCCTCTGACCTCTCCACTCCCCCAGGCCAGCACTACTTGACTTCTATTCAGCCATGGACTAGGAAGCCAGACGACCCAAGCCTTCTGTTTACCCAATTTGAATCCAAGCACCTCAAAAGCTTGAACTCCTGTCTGAGACCTCTTTGAATCCCCAGCACCTAGCATTTTGCTCTTGATAGAAGAGCCATTCGATCAGTGATGGCTGATGATAAATTTCCGAAGGCCTCGTCTCCAAGTAGAATGCATGGGCTTTATGACAGCTGTTTCCATCATGTGGCTTTTCTGCTTACTTCCACATTCCCAGCTGTGTTCTGGATGGCCGTGCCGGCCAGAAGCCTAGGGATTTACTGTACTTCTATTTCTTGATAAGATACTTGAAGAGAATAAACACATGGCAAAGAGGACATTAAAGTAAGGGATAAAGAGATCTTTTTTATTTTACCAATAAAGAGAAAGGGAAGAAATATCACCTAGCACGCGGACACTTAATAAATGACAAGCAAGACTGGATTCCTTTCTAATTCTCTCCAAAGTACTCTCAATGGCCTAGGCTTACTTCTCTCCCCTCAGCAAAGCATCACAGGCTATGCAGCAATTGCCTCTTGATGAAACAAAAAAATTTTTTTTTCCGCGTTCAGCACACCTTCCTCTTAAATCCAAGTCAGCCAAAATTAAAATGAGCATGCATGGAGTCGAAATTAAAGCCCTCTTCTGAGACAATACCTCATGAGGAATTTCATTAGAAAACTTAGAATCATGGAGTCTCAGAGATGAAAGGGACTCGGAGATCATCCAGGGCCGTGGTTGTCAACCATGGCTGCTCACTGGGACCACTGCGGAGCCTTTAAAAAATCATCATGACCTAGCCCCACTGCCCGAAAGTGCGATTTAACTGGTCTGGGGTGGTGCCCAGGCATTAGTAGGTTTTAAAGGCTCTCCAGGTGATTCTAATGTGTGGCCAGGCTTGACAATTCCTGATCTCATTCAGCATTCTAACGTCCCCACTCCCATTTTTCAGACAAAAGAGAAAGAAGCTGACCAAAGGTACCAGACAACTAATCGGTCAGAGCTCAGCTGGAACTGCTCCTTCCAAGAAACCACGTCCTCCCCGTGGAAAAACTACTCCATCTAGGACAGTGGAGTTGGTCCCCTTTTCCCTCCTCAGTAAACCAACATCCCCCCACCTATCCCACAGCAAATGCATTTTCTGAATGTTCTTTGCCTTGGAATCCCATTGCATAATTCTTAAAAACCTAAACTATGTGCGTCTGTTTTCCTCCATGCACTTGCTTCATTTTAACTTGTGATGAACTCTGGGAGGTTAATCAGGCATGGTTTCCCCTTAAAGAAGCCAGACCGCTTTTGCTCTGATAGGCTGGACTCACTGGGCCCAGCCTTTTCCCCATTATCCTCACGCAGGCCTCGTGTTTTGAATCCTTTGCAAGGTGCACCTCCGATTCTTTGAGCTCACTCCCTTTCTAGTTTGTACCTGCCCCGCCGCACCTCGCGGCCTTCCCTCTTCTCCTGGCCTAAGCTCTTTCCATTTGGTGAAAGATTCCTTTTCCCCTGAAGCAGCCTCTTTTACTCTGCCAGTTAGTCATGCCGGGTTCTTTTTTTCTTCCCCCAAGCAGCTGGTCTTTTTGATGTCTGGCACACATTTATCTGGGCTTCCAATAAGATGTTTTTACATAGTTTCCAGGCTTCCTGGAGGTTATTGACTTTTTTTTTTGGGGGGGGGTAACTCTTCCATTCAATTTTTTTCCTAATTTCTAACATTTGTTAGAGTTTCTTTTTCAAAAGTTGAATACCTGGCTGATGGATCTCTTTGATTTCTCTCTCCCACCAGATTGCTGAATTAAATGCATCAGAACTTAAATATAACATTTCAAATTACCTCCAGGATGGAATTGCTTCATGAATTTTCTGCACTTTCATGTTCTCTGTAGTAAGCAACAGATGCTTGGCCAAGTGGAATTGAAAATGCTAATTCTTACCTGTGCGTGTTTTAGCGGGTCTGCTTATATAAATATCCTAATATCTTTAAGAAGCCTGTGTTCTTCTGCTTGGTAAAGACAATAAACTTCAGATTTTACTTTGTGAAAGGTAACCAATGTGCCCTGAACAGCTTTACATACTGAATCTGATGTGCTAAATCACTCATCTAAATTTACTCCAAATTGCCTAACACGAAAGCCTCCATTATTTATCCCTTAAAGATGATCTCAGAGCGAAAAGAAAAATAATTTTGAATCTTTCTGAAAAATCCTATGCCACTCAGTTATTAATAAAGTGGTTAGGTACTCCCCCCCCAAAAAAAATAATAAAAATATTTATTATATGTTATACCAACATATGGAGATTTAAATTTATTTTACTTCAGAATGTTTAGCTCCAAAAGATTCCGAGGAGAGTAAGAGACCATGGGATGACAATCTATCATCAAAGCAGTATAAACCCCATGAGACAGTTATGTGCAAAGACCATCGATCTGACTCAAGCAAAGAATTAGGAGGAAGACGGCATGCACCCCTGGGGAGTTCATAAATGACTTAATGAAAGTATCATTTGTGATACTTGATGCCACGGAAGCTCAAAGTGGAGGAATGACTCCATTCAAAGCACTGCAGCAAGGAAACGAAGCTGGTGATGTTCAGCATGGAATGAGAAGGTAACAGACAAGAGGAAGGCAGACTGGTTCAAAGAACTGCATGTATGTGGAGTCACTGTCTCATGCACCTGAAACTCACGTAACACTGTACGTTAGCTATACTGGAATGAATTTTTGTTTTTGTCTTTTTTTTTTAGCGTTTTTATTTTTGAAAGTGTGCTCCCAAGAGGGAGAGAGAATCCCAAGCAGCTATGCGCCGACAGCGGAGAGCCCGATGCGGGGCTCAAACTCATGAACTGCAAGATCATGCCCTGAGCCGAAGTTGAACGCTTAACCGAGCCACCCAGGTGCCCTGAAAATAAAAAAAAATTTTTTCAAGAGAACTGCATACTTAAAACAGCCTCCTGACAGCTCTCACTGCTGTTATTTCCCTTGCCTCACCGACCCTTAACTCCCAGTGGCACTAGTTAGCTTCCTAAAACCGTCGACTAATAACATTCCCCAACTCAGTAACCATCACCAGCTCCCCGTGGCCCAAGGAATACAATTTATATTCCTTCAGCTGTTAACACTAGGTTGTCTGTGTCCGGGTATGAACACTTGGCCCACAAGGGACATGACTGGATCCTCTACCTACTATAGCATCAAAACAGTGCTGTGATGGTCTTTTGCTAGTTGATGGCCGTCTTATAGGTTCCATTTCTGAAACCAGCCCTCCATGGGAGCCGGGAAGGTACTTTGTCTTTCGATCTGTACCACACAGCACAGACTGTTATTTTGGGCCAGGGAAGACCTGGGTTCAGATTCCACCTCTACCATTCACTAGCTGGGAGACTGTGAATCTATTTCCAGACCGCTCTGAATCTGTTTTCTTGTCTTATAAAACGGGGAGGATGATGAAGATCATAATACTTCTGCCTTCATATGGTTGTTGTGGATTTCAAATGAGATACTATGTAAAGCCCTTAGCTGGGGACCAGGTCCAGAGAAAGCAGTCAATAGCTTCAAGCTCTTTTCATGAGGCCAAAATGCATTTTTTGTGAACGCATGTGGGAACCACCTCAGTACTAAAACAGTCAATGTTACTGGGGAGCCAGATTCCTTTCCAACTGATTCAGACTTAACACTGATGTTGTTTCCCTGGTAGAGACAACAAGAAACTTCCTTTTCATTCCTCAGTCTAGTCTCCAGCTAATCCTGAAATTGCATGGAACCCAGTGTGAGTCCAATCAAAAAGGAAAATAGTAATTATACTGAATCAAACATCTTATATTTGTATGTTCTAACTAGAGATTGAGCTGCATAAGCCAGAACTTTTATTGTTTTGTTTTGTTTTTTTTGAGCACGTCCAGGAAATAGTTCCTATACTACCTGGGACGATCTCTATACTGACAGGCCCTGTGGCTCAATTAGACCCTCTTTCTTAAGGGAAACGCAGGGAGCCAAACTGAGGATTCCAACAGAATAGAAGATCACAAGTTCTCTGCAAAATCCAACCCACCTACTTAAGTGGGAAAGAGGAAATGTAAATCTTGAGGACATATGCTGTCTTACATACGATAATCACCTCAGTATCAGAAAATATGCCTACCAACCAGGGTGCCTGGGTGGCTCAGCTGGTTGAGCATCTGACTCAAGTCATGATCCCAGGATCGTGAGGTCGAGCCCTTGTGCTGAGCATGGAGGCTGCTTGGAATTCTCTCTCTCTCTCTCTCTCTCTCTCTCTCTCTGTCCCTTTCCCCCACTCATGCATGCTCTAAAATAAAATTTTTTTAAAAAAGTATGCCTACCTCTCCAATGCACATGTACAGCTTTTGCCACGTAATCCTAACCTAGCTTATGTCGTTCCCAGAATCCTTTGAGGCATACATGTGCATATGCATGTGTATGTGCCTGCAAGTGCATTGCTCATAAACATAAATGGGAACTGGAAACAAAAACTCCAAAATCACAACTATGACACACTTCTTTATCCTTCAATGTCCCTATGAAAGAGACCTATGGCAAGCTTAAGAATATCTCTAGGAGCACCTGGGTGGCTCAGGTTCAGTCAAACATCTGACTTCAGCTCAGGTTGTGATACCACGGCTTGTGAGTTCGAGCCCTGCATAGGGCTCTGTGCTGACAGTGTGGAGCCCGTTTCCAATCCTCTCTCTCTGCCCCAACCCCACTCGTGCTCTCTCTCTCTCTCTCAAAAATAAACGAAGAGTAAAAATAAAGATCTCTAACCAACTGCCTCACTCTTAAAGGCAATTTCAGCAAAAATTAGATTAGGGAATAAAGTGCCAAATGTTGAGGCACCTGGCTGGCTCAGGGGGTGGACGTGTGACTCTTGATCTCATGGTCATGAGTTCGAGCCCCATGTCAGGTGCAGAAATTCCTGAAAATAAAAACTTTAAAGAAATAAAAAAATAAAATCAAATGCCGATCATTGCATCTCTGTAACCCTGTCTTTTGGAGGGGAGGCACAATGAAAACAGATTGTTAAACTTCCTATTATCATTTTTTACTAGCAAACTAGCATTACCTAGTTAATAATCTGGTCCCAAATCCCTTCTCCCTTGGAACTCTGGGGGCACCCCTTGCTCACCTGCACCACTGAGATGGCACTTCTCTCACACCACACTGCATTCCGATTACGTGTGCGCGGCTTATCTCCCTGCTACCTGGAAAGGTCCTGGTGACAGAGGACCCTCTGACCCTTCTCGCCGCCTCGATGACCGAGTACAGAATACTGCACATAGTAGGGTGCTCCAAAAAGATATGCCCATTGAAAGCTGAACAAAAACCTATCCTTTCTGTTAAAGATCCCTTTTGATCTACCCATTATTTGATAAGAAGGGGGGTCAAGAGGATAGACAATGCAGGAGGAAGCCCTGTCAGCATGATGTACTCCCTGATACCCTTGAGAGCACATCAGATTATCTTAATTATGATCTAAAAAGACTGAGACTCCTTAAGAACACAGTATTCTAAAGCTTGTTCAAACCTCTAGAAAGCAAGTACAAGGCCATCAGGAATAAAACCTTAAACTTGGGCTAAGCCTGGAGCTAGGCACCCAGACATTGTGACCCTTTGCCTGGAAAACAATCCTGGGCTTTTTGCACCTAAAAAAAATAGATCATCTCCACCCCTACCCCCCCCCCCCCCACACACACACCTCTGGCCAGAGAAAGTGCCTGGCCATTCATTCAGACATGGGCTGAATCTGAATACAAGTCACTATATTGACTATGCTCCCCAAAATGACCAAAACTATCCGAGTGTAGCCCAGGGGAAGACAAGGCTAATGTATGCATCTGGACAGGCCAGGGTGATGGTAAAGATTACCCCCTGTTTCTATACTGGCCGTCTAAAGGTATTTACTTGGGTCTGTCTGTGTTGTGACAGTGTCCTAGGCTCAAATGAATGCCTCTAACACTCCACATTTTTGAGCCATTCAGTCATGCATTTTTGTTATTGTTGAAAGTGGTGCGAAATTGCACTGCATGAGCTAAAGTCCTTGGTGGTCTTCCAAGGATTCCAGCTAAAAAGGCACTTCCTTTGTTCCTCAGGAGAATGCAGTCCAGTAGGTCATTCAAAAGGGGAAATAAAAGCAGCAGCCCTGGGAGGGAGATGAAGGACAAGACAAAAAGAATAAAATGTTTTGGGTGTGAGCACATTAGCTTCCATTTCCTGCTGCTGGTCGCTAATAACTCTCCTATGTTTGGGGCGGGGGGGGGGGGGGGTGTCCAGATAGACATTTATGCAAAAACATCGCTCAGGTGTTTGCCCGGGACCAGGACAATCAAAGGGAACACCTAGCACAGTCCTTGAGGACCCTTCAAACTTCCGTCTTCCTGAGATGCTGCCTGGGGAAGATGTCCTGCCATTAGGCGCCTACACCGAGCCAAGTGGGAGAAAGTGGGGAGGGCAATTTCACAACCCACTCCCTGAATGCCTCCGGTCCATCTCAAAGGCACATATTGTTTGCAGGAGCAGAAGATGAAAACTTGTCACATTCCCATTAAGTGCATCGCCGCATCTATCCCTGCAAAATGTGGGAATGACAACTGTAACCTTCACGCCAATCATCTCTGCTGGGCCCAGGCCCAAACCGAGCAGGGCACAAAGACCCCAGGTCTGACCTGTGGAGCCCCCAAGCTTCAGTGGCTGCTGGTTCACTTCACTTTTTCTGGCGGCGCGGGAGGGAGAGGGGAAAGAAAGAGGGCTTTTCAGGGCTCTACAACCAATAAAATCGTGCCGCTCTGAGGACATACTTGAGTTCCCAAAAAGACAGGCAGCTCAAGGGCAAACAGTCTCTAATCAGTGGCGTGCGAATTATTTGGTAACTGCCAAGGTGCAGTGAGCTCCTAGGCTGCTCCAACAATTTCTTGAGTTCTATTTCTAGACAGATGCCGAATACACTCGGAAAGTGCCCGGCGACTTCCCTCAATTACCTTTGTAATTTATATGTAATTGATGACTGCACTTAATCTCCAAGGTTATTAATAGCCCTTCCAAAAAATGACCCCCACGTCTTCCTAAGCCTCTAGAAGCGCCTGGTTGAAATTACAGTATTTCCTTTGCTGGCTGCCGGCCCCCTGCCCGCCCCACCCGGGTGACCAGCACCGCGAGGCAAAGGCGCGCTCCGCTCACTTCCATGAAAGGTTCGGAATGGAGGCTTGGCCCCCGGGGGGCTCGAATCGCTCCCTTCCCCGTTAGGTGACGCTGGCCAGCAGCCAGCTAGATTCGTGGTTCTTTCTGAAGCCTCAGGGCGAACCGGCTACCTGCGCCGCCGCTGGCCCCGGCGCGGCCCGCGGGGCTGCGCGCAACAGTTGCCCTCCGCGAATGAGACTGCGACCCGGAGGGCACCGGCCGGCCGGCCGCCGCCAGCCTCGCGAGGAGGGGCGAAGGGCACCCGCCGAAAAGCTGCCTCCTCGGCGCCCCGAGAAGGGCTTCCACCAACACCCCACGCACCCCCCAGCGCCGAAATCCGGTGAACTCTTTCACAGGCTAAGGCTTCTCCATTTGCATAACCATCTCCAAACTGAGATTCAGGTTTCCCGTAGTCAGTCCTTTCAAAGGTTTGTAATTGAATGTGCAATTAACCCTGAAAATGAGGTGAGAAAAAAGAAAGGGAGTGGGGGAAGTACCCTTCCCGTCCAATACCTTCCGGAAAGCAGGAGAGTTTCCAAAAGTCAGGGTTTGGTGGGTTGGAAAGTCGTTTGCTTTTTAAAGGCGACTTCTAAAGCCGCTGGACCTACTAAAACTCCTAATCCGCGTCAGCCGTGGAAGAGAGGCGGGGAGAGGGTTTTTAAAGAACATCAATGAAACCTCCAGTCAAGTTCCACGTTTGGCGTCCCCCGGAATCTGGCAAGCTCTAGGTTGCCCCCACGCACCCCACTAGCGACCCTCACCCCACGCCCCGCCTCTCGTCACCCACACAACAAAGCGGGGAGCCCAGCAAGGAGTTCAACCCGGAAAAGGCGAGGGAGCCGGTGACACGCACTCTGCGGGCCAGAGTCCTCGGGGCTCCCTGGGACCGGGAAGACGCGGCGGGGCGGGAAGAGACGCGGGGTGGCACCGGCCGGTCCGCGGCGCCCCTCCACTCGCAGTCCCGGGGGGCCGCGCTGCGCGGCGACTCGCTCTCACGCCCTCTCCCGCCTGCCCGTTGCTCGCCCCGGGCTACCTGCGGCCGCGCGGGGGCGGGGGGCACTCCGCGGCCCCTTCCCCTGGGTGCCTGCCGCCGCGCTCGCCTCCCGGGGGCTCCCACCTACCGTTGATCTCGTGCGTGGGGGCATCGTTCTTGTTGAAGCCTTTGGACACGTAGAGCCGTCGCACTTCCGAGCAACTTTTCGGCTTGGGCTCGGCAGCCAGCGGCGCGGCGCAGAGCACGGCCAGGGTGCAGAGAAGCGCGGGCAAGCCGAACCGGGCCATGGCGCGGGCCGGGGCCGACGCGCTCCCACCTCTGGGACCGGGGGAGAGTGGCGGGCGCGGGGCCGGGGGCTCGCGAGTGGAGCGAGAGGGCGAGGGAGTTGGAGGAGAGCGGCGGGAGGAGGAGACGCGGGGCGAAAAGTGGAGCTGGGCCTCGCGCGTCAGGCAACGGTCCCCGGTGCCAGGCGCCCGGCCGGGGGAGGAGGAGGAGGCGGAGGGCGTGGAGGAGAGGAGGCGCGGGCCGGTGGGCTCCGGGCTCCGCGGGGCGGCGGACGGGGTTGCGCTGGCCGGCGGCGGGACAGGGGCGCGGGGAAGGAGGAGAAGGTGGCAGGCGCCGCGGGGGCCGCGGAGGGCGTGGGCGGCGGCGGGCGCTCGCTGCGCGCTGCTCGGGCTGCCCGGCGCCGGTCCGCTCTCCCGGCTCGGCTCGGCTCGCTCTGCCCTCGGCCGCGCGGCTGTGCCCTCCTCAGCTCCGCCGCTGATTGACTGGCCGGCGTGCGCGGCGACGCTCGGCAAACTTGGCCCAGCGGGCGGCACTCAGGGGGAGGGGGGCGGGCGACGGGGGGGGGGGGGGGGGGGCCGGAGACGGGCGGGAGCACGCAGGGCCGGGACGGGAGAAAACCTGGAAGCGGGCTGGGATCCGGAGCGGCCAAATCCACTTCCTAGGGGGCCGCACCGGGCGTGCGGCGCTCCCTCGCGCGACACGCCCCGCGGGGCTCCTCCCTCCTGCCCTCCTCCCTTCCTCCCCCTCCTCCGGGGAGGCGGGGAAATGCCGGCCGCCCCCCACCCAAAGAGGGAGGGCTAACTTCGGGGGGGTACAGGACCCGAGTCCTAGGGGACCGCGCCCCTGGGCACTCGTCACGAAGCCCCCGTCCGACTCACAGGCCTCCTGAGCTCGGCCACCTGACTCGCCGACCGTGGGCCAAAGTCGGGCAGAGCCCTCCCACCTCGATACCTGCCCCCGCCCCCCGCCAGCCGCCCCGTAGCCCCGAGGACGCCCCTAACCGCCCTGCTCCTGGGCCTGGAGGGGAAGGCGCTGGCGTCACTCGAATTGTTTCGCTGAAGGCACCAGGGGACTTCGGACTCAGAGCTGGCCCTAGACCCTCACCTGGCCCTTTCCGACCTGCTTCCCATTCAGCGGTGCTCCGGGAGCCGAACCCAGCAGGCATTCTCCTCCCCCGCCTTCCCCCAGACGCGCCTGGTTCTGCTACCCCCTGAAGTGGGAGAAACCACCCCCCCTCAATCCGCCAGCGTGAGGCGATGGGACAGTCAGGAATGACCTCGGAGACTTTGGAAACCCGGCCCAAACCCTCCTTGTGCAAGTAGGGAAACTGAGGCCCAGAGAAGGGAAGCGACTTGCTAATAGCGTGCAGCCAGGTTGTGAGTTCAAAACCCTGGGCTACGGTCCCAGGTCACGTGGAATAAAGGTCGCCCAAGACCCCCAATTCCCCTCTGCCCTCAAGCCTCTTGAGACAGACTCACACCTCTCTGGGACCCAGTCTCCACTTAGCCACCAGAAAACTGGAAATGGGTGAGTCTCCCACCTTCCCAGCTTTGTCAGATTCCATTAATGAGTGTTTTTGAAGCTCCCAGGGCTCCTTTAATGAAGGGAACTGTGCAGATTGGGAACTTGTCATTACCCTTGTTATTGTTACAATCTGCTTTAAGAGGTTAGGGTGAGAAGTGCCTCAGACACCTCGGGAGTGTGCTGGGAACTGGGCAGATAAAAGGGGCTGGAACTTATTATTTGGCTAGACTCTCAATTCCCATAAAATTACATAGGGTGAAGATATGAACCATCATTACAATTATCACCCTCATAGGGTTTGTTGAGACTCCGTCCACCGCTGTTTGTAAACCACGTTGACATGTTGGCTCTGTGGAGTTGTGGAAACTTAGGTTAGCTGTTGTCTTGAATGCCCACTGCAGACGCTGACATTTTATTCTTGGAGATCATCAGGGTAAACAGATTGTGACCGGTGTATTGGTGGAACTTAACAAAATTTCTGTGGGTTGGCAGAACGCTTAACCCTGCAACTAGCAGAGAAGTTTTTCTAAATATGCAAACTCTACTCCAAGTGAATTTCCTGCCATTTTCAACAGCCTGTCAAATAGTCCAGGTTTTTCTCAAACTGATACCATCAGGTCTTCAAGTTATCGCTAGGGCTTAGCCAAGCACTTTTAACTTTCATTGATCGATGCATTTACTTAAAGAGGTTCTTTACCAAAGACAATACGATGTGAGATGCAACCAACATTAATACTAAAATAAAATCCAGTGACCGTTAGTGAAAAGAAGATACTCCCAAACCATGGAGCCCAAATCCGAAAGCTTCATTTCACAAGCCAGGGGGAACTCATTCCTTGCCCCCCTCTTTACTCCTGCTTTTCCACTTCATGTATTATTAACCAAAACTTGAGCCTTTTCCACCAGAAATAGTAACCTCTGGCTAGAAACGGATCTGGACAAGTCTGAACTTTTACCACACAAGACAGGAACCCCAAGCCCTGCTCAGAGGCGGTTCCCACTTCAAAGCCTCCTTTCATTTAAATACAAACAGGGTGAACAACTGGCAATCTACGGAACAAATACCATCCAGCTTCCCTTTTCAGATGCCCCTTGGCTCCTCCTTTCCTCCCCTACCCCCACTCCAGCTCTTCTCTTAGAAAGACACTCCTTAGTGGAGATGCACGTGCTCTGTAAGTTCTCCAAGGGCCAAAAGGTGGATTGGGTACTGCATGTGGAACGTAAGAATCAACAGCTTCTCAAGACGATTAACCCTGTAGCACTTCGGGGGAGAGCTTTTTTTTTTTTATTGTGGTAAGATACACCAACATAAAATTTACCGTTTTCACCGTGTTAAAGTATACTATCCAGTGGCATTTCAGTACATCCACAAAGGTGTGCAACCATCACACATCTAGCTCCAGAATATTTTCATCATCCCAAAAGGAAACCCCATACCCATTAAGCAAAGTCTATTCCCTTCTCCCCGCCTAGCCCCCTGGAAACCACTAATCTGCTCTATGTATCTATAGATTTGCCTATTATGGCCTCTTGGTATGGAGGGAATCCTGCCACATGTGACCCGCGTCTGGCGTCTTTCACATCAGGTCTTCAAGATTCATCCATATGGGAGCACATATTAGGACTTCTTACTATGGCTGAATACTATTTCATTTTATGGAAATGCCACGTTGGGTCATATCGTACTTTACAGTTTGCAAAGTTCTTCCGGGTGCGCTCTTCTACTCCTGGAAAATTTCAGTGTTTTTGTTTTTTTTTTTAAATAGGTGAGCAGACTGGGTCTCAGCGAGGTTATGTGGCTTGTTCCCAGACACAGAGCTCCTGAGTAGCTGAACCAAGACTGAAAATTGTAAGGCCTCTGACCAAATCCCATGTGATTTTTTGGTTAGAAAACCCAGTACTTGGGGTGCCTGGGTGGCTCAGTCGGTTAAGCATCCGACTTCGGCTCAGGTCATGATCTTGAGGTTCATGGCATCGGGCCCTGTGCTGACAGCTCAGAGCCTGGAGCCTGCTTCGGATTTTGTGTCTCCCTCTCTCTCTGCCCCTCCCCCGTTCCCTCTCTCTCTCAATCTCTCAATATAAGAGAGTAAACATTTTAAAAATGGTTTGTTTTTTTTTTTGTTTTTTTAAATTTTTTTTTTCAACGTTTTTTATTTATTTTTGGGACAGAGAGAGACAGAGCATGAACGGGGGAGGGGCAGAGAGAGAGGGAGACACAGAATCGGAAGCAGGCTCCAGGCTCCGAGCCGTCAGCCCAGAGCCCGACGCGGGGCTCGAACTCACGGACGGCGAGATCGTGACCTGGCTGAAGTCGGACGCTTAACCGACTGCGCCACCCAGGCGCCCCAAAAATGTTTTTAAAAAAAGGAAACACAGTACTCTGGGTCTCATTTAGGATCAGCTGTGAATGTGCCACTGCCCAGATTCTGTAGAAGCATCCCTGATTCAGATCACTAAATGCTCACTGAGCACCGACTGTGCGTCAGATGCTGCTCGTCCCTAGAGGGAGGGAAGACAGAAGCCAAAAGTTTAGAGTTGAATGCGCCGGGTACGACACACATGCAAAGGCTTGCTTAGATTGAATGTGCAGTGGACCGGCTTTCGATGGTGGGCAGAGAGAACAAGGTATGCGCTCACTGCTGCTGTCCTCCAAGCCAAGAACTAGTTGAGTCACGTCCACTCTCTCAGCCCTGGGGGGCACTTGTCCTGGCCTGCCGGGGAGCTAGCTTGGTTGCCAGAGGCGGGGATGGCTGGCGAGTAGAATGTGACTTCCCTTCCTGGGGTAGGTGTTGTCCTACAGCCCTCCAGCCTCTCCCCTTGCCCAGCCCATTCTTCCCACCGCCACCAGAGTGAGCCTCCGACAACACCACCCGAACAATGTCCCTCCCCTGCTTAACCCTGCTCCTCCCCGCTATGCGACTCCATCCCTTTCTAGATCAATTCCCAAGTAGTGCGGCAGATCTGGATCGTTGCTACCGGGCCACTGTGGATATTACCAGCTTTTTCACTGGCCCTTTCCCACCCTGTATCCTGGGCTTAGCCCCACAAGAGCATGTCTTCATTCTCTATCCTGCCGTGGACTTTCTTGCACCCATCCCCCACCCCTGCTGGGAATACCTTTTCATTCCCCTCCACTCCTTGGACAACTCCTTCACACTCATGCATTGAGACTCAGCTGAGATATCACTTGGTCTGGAAAACCTTTCTGGATTTCCCCAAGCAGAACTGACGGCTCCCACTCTGAGACCTCCAAAGCACCGTCTGCACAAAATAACTACTCCACCTGCCCCTGCGCTGGCATGACCACGCACTAGTCATGTTTTCTCTGAGGGGTCCTCCACCCCCAGCCTCCGAGAGCTCTTTCAGGCTTTATTTTTATTTGAATGCCTGTTGCCTGCCAGAGTACAGGTTCACCTGCTGGGGCAGTTTCCCACTGGAATAAAAGACCTAGAATTATATCTGAAATCTCCTGATTTGTAAACGTTTGTGACTACTTAAGAACTCCTAAGAGCTTACCAGCCAAACTCGGCCCGGCCTTCAGCAGACATTTTCACCAAGTGACGGTTCTCTCTCACCCCGTGCCTCTCCTGTTCAAGCAACCAAGCAAGTAACATCTTCTCACCAACGGTTGGCTCTGTGGGGGGCTCTAGAAACTTGGAAGGCCGGAGGCATCTGGAGAGCTGACGATCTGCTTGGGGGAGGTGGGGTCCATATCTGCATGGAGAAAGACACCGGTGAGGATGCCATAAGGCAACACCTGTCCCCTGGGACAGTCGTCCCAATTTGCTCTTTGTTTCATGGCCGCCGGTCTCCTCTTGGTCCCTTTGGAGATTTACAGAAGTGCCAGTAACTGAAGGGTCAGTCGGCCGGCAGGAGCCGGCGTGTGTAGTCTTTTCCTGTCTCCCAATTTCCTACTCCCTTTCAGTACTCTTCCTGTAACGCCTGAAGTTCGCCTCACTTTTCCTTGTCCCTCGGCGAGCTCATCTGTGTTTCCAACCTTAACCACCAGCAGCAGATGCCTGGCCGCCGTACTTTTCTGTTTGCACCGGTGTTGCCCCACTGGCCCCCCTTTCCCTTCCGTAATCACCTGGACTGGTTGGGTCTTCCTTTCGACGCTGTGGCCGTCAACTGTTCCTTGTCCACGTTCCATTTCCTCTTGTCTAAACCGTAGAGCCAGCCTCCTAACAGGCCTTCCGGCCTCCAAACTCTTCCTCTCCATCCAGCCACCCAGGGACTGTCACGGAGTCAGTCTTCGGGTAGCATCATTTACAAGCTTCCCACTCCTTGCTTGAAAATTCTTCCATGGGAAGGCAATCTCACAATAATAACTGATATTTGTTTAGTACTGCAGAGTTTAGGAATTGCTTCCACATGTACTATCTGTGAAGTACGTGTTATTTTCCATAATTTATGGGTGAGGAAGCTGGTTCAGAGTCTTAAATTGAGGCCCTCTGAGTCCAAGTTCAATTACAGTCACTTCTCACTATGCTCCAAGCCCAAAACATCCCCGGGAAAACTTCGAACACCGTGCAAGGCTAATAGGGAAGAGACTGGAGAAGGTAGGACTTCCTTCGGACCGTGAAGGACAGGGAGGAATTGCCAGGCACAGAGGGCTGGGGGTGTGTGAGACCAGTGGAGGCCAGTGAAGACACTATTTTGACTGAGTCCAGGCTCATCTGGGGGACTGTCATGAAATCAGGTACCGGATAATGGGGACAATGTCCAAGCAGAGAGTGAAAAGACAAGCGGTGCCTTAGAATGATCTGGTGGGGAGAGGGACCAGGAGGCATGGGATGGACTGAAAGAGGCAAGTGAGGCCATGGCCGTCTCCTCAACAAAGTAGTGAGGGCCCAGCATTTCTTCATCCAGGGATTCTGTATGAAGAGTAGAAAACAAATACATAAATGACAGAAAGGGAGGGACACCTGGGTGGCTCAGTCGGGTAAGGGTCCGGCTCTGGATTTCGGCTCAGGTCATGATCTCATGATCCAGCCCCTCTTTGGGCTCTGTGCAGACAGCACCCGGACCTGCTTGGGAATCTCTCTCTCCCTCTCTCTCTGCCCCTCCCCTGCTCACACGCTTACGCTGTCTCTCTCTCAAAATAAATAAATGAACATTTTTTTTTAATGATTTTAAAAAAGAAAGGGAAAGGCTAAGCTGTGGGGCCAGACAGACTGAGAGTTGAGTCCTGGCTCTCCCACTAACTGTGTGTCCTTAGATAAGTAACTTACCCTCCCAGAGCTGCATTCCTGTTTGTTTGGTTTTTTTTGCTTGTTTGTTTTGGTTTTGGTTTTTTCGGGTGTCACACCTGCCCCTAGAGGTTTACAAGAGAAAACCTATGAAAAGCAGTCCTCTTGGCCCAGAGCACATAGAATTCCTTTTGGTACCCTCAGCCCAAGTGATAGAGTAGAAAATACATATACGTGGAAGTAATCAGAAAGCACTTATCACACTGCCTGGTACAAAGGGCTCATTTGCTATCCATTCACTCATTCCTTCATTCAACAAGCATTTATTGGGATCAACACTTTGTAAGGCTTTGGGAACATAGTTCTGTATAAAATAATATCCCTTCTCTCATGGGGCTAAAAGTTGGGACTCGATATAGTAAATATTAGCTAAGACTCTTGTTATGGCTATTATACATTCCATGCACTTTATAATTTGCTCAAACTCTGCTCTGCCAGCATTGAAATGCTATTTAATATGATAGAATATTGGTCTAATAATTTTGGTTTTTTTTAATTCATTTATTTATTTAAGGAGAGGGTTGGGGAGAGCAGTGCAGAGAGAGAGAGAGAGGGAGAGAGAGGATCCCAAGCAGGCTCCATGCTGTCAGCACAGAGCCCGATGCAGGGCTCAAACCCATGAACTGGGAGATCATGACCTGAGCCAAAACCAAGAGTCCAATGCCCAATCGACTGAGCCACTCAGGTGCCCCTGGTCTAATAATTTTGTATTGAAACACATGAATTATATCTGTATTGGTCTCTAATTAGCATTGAATTATGCAAGTTGTAGAACACAGAGGCATCGGAGTTATTTTTATCCAATATGGTTCTCTCACTATAGGAAAGGTGTTTCATATGCCCATTTTCCCAATAAGATAACTGAGGCTCAAAGAGTAACAATAGACATTCTTATGTAATAATCACATGTCACTGGTTTTGGTGTTTTCTCGTACTTTACTACTGGGGCAAAAGTTTCACGATGTATGAAGATGTATCCCACATCTCATGCTCATCAGAGAACAAAGACCAATATCTATATGGAAAGCTGGTTAGTCTTCTTTATACCTAAGCTTTCATTTATAGTATGATAAAATAAGGGCATTTCTTTTTTTTTTTTTCAAGCATTTATAATTACTGGAAAAAAAAGAACCCACTTTTCAGTGGATGCATTTTCGTGTGATGGCAAAACAGTTGCCCTAGAAATTCATTCCCCCAGCTTGTGGCCTATGATTTGACCTACAGCTTTAGATGTAAAACACGCATTTCAAGATAATCGGGAGAGAGTTCCTTCTCTAATTTGCCCACTGGACATAAACGGCGCATTCATGGAAAGAAAATTATTTCTTCACATCCTTTTTTAAAAATTTTTGTTTATATTCATTTATTTTTGAGAGACAGAGTGAGACAGAGTGAGAGTGGGGGAGGGGCAGGGAGAGGGGGAGACACAGGATCCGAAGCAGGCTCCAGGCTCTGAGCTGTCAGCACAGAGCCCGACGCGGGGCTCGAACCCACAGATGGGGAGATCATGACCTGAGCCGAAGTCAGACGCTCAACCGACTGAGCCACCCAGGCGCCCCTCTTCATATCCTTTTGATTCAATAAAAACACTGATACTTTGTGTTTGGCAATTAGATTGCGAAGGTACTTCTGAAACGATCATTTTCCAAAATTGTCTGTCTCTTCCACCACTCGCCCAGCCTCTGAGAACGCTGCACAGGCAAAAAGACAGGGCGGAGGCAGGCAGCCCAGCGTTGTCTAAGCAGAGGCTACTAGACTGTGAGATCTGGAAGGGACCTTGGCATTTGTCTAGTCAATCCACCTCAAACTTGACCTTTCCTTTTGCTTTTGAAATTTCAAGCCTGTGAAAGACTGTCAGAGGCAACGCATAGGTTCTGACTAGGACGGTGGCAGTGGTAATGGTGTTTTCCCACCTCGCAGCTTCTATTCAGGATTTCAGAGGGAACAACGGTTCCTGGGTTTCAGGCACACCGTGGCTCAAGATTGCAAAGGACACCTAGTGACGTGTGGTACTGCGTGCTGCATTTTCTACCCATTCTCTACCTTGTTTGGAAAAACAGATAAGCTCTCTGGTGGCAGCCTCCGCCTCTCTCCCAGGGCTCCGAGGATCTGAAGGGCGCCCTCCCCAACTCCGGCCCTGAACATCATGAAACCTCGGACTCCCCGCACTGTGAGGATCAGGAAACCCAGCTACAAAGCCAAGGCCCAGTGAGAAAGCCACATAATGTCTTAAACGACATAAGAACGTCCTTCGGGGGGCGCCTCGGTGGTTTAGTCGGTTAAGCGGCCGACTTCGGCTCAGGTCATGATCTCGCGGTTCGTGAGTTCGAGCCCCGCGTCGGGCTCTGGGCTGACGGCTCAGAGCCTGGAGCCTGCTTCGGATTCTGGGTCTCCCTCTCTCTGCACCCCTCCCCCGCTCACACTCTTTCTCTCTCTAAAAAAATAAACAAACATTTAAAAAATTTTAAAAAAAGAAAGAAAGAAAGTCCTCCGTTCGGTGCCAGTTTAGCCCTACAGGTGGTGAGACTTGCACTTTAAACCTGAAAAGCCAGATTGAATTCCTTTTCTGTTTTCCCCTCCTCCTCCTCCTCTTCTCTTCTTTTTCTTCTTCTTTTTCCATAGCACCATCATCCCTGCCTTTATGTGAAGAGACAATGTGCATTTTTAAGAAGACCCAGCGGGGAGTAGGCATTTTTATTCCAAAGAGATACCACAGATAAAAAGAGTTGAAGAGAGTCAGGGTCAGACATAGTTTGACATTTGTCATTTTCTAACCACTGATGGGTGATGTCTACAGAGCTGTTGCTGTAACAATAACGAATTCAAATGAGCAAGGAAACCATAAACCTGCAGACATTCCGAGCATCTAGCTGAATCTAGGCTGTGCACACAGCACAGGGGGATGGCCTTTCCCATGTCCCTCCCTGCTCATGTAGACAAGCTTCTCTTACCCAGACTGACTGTGGATAATTCTAACCGACATTTTCTTCATTCTCAGAGTACCCAGTGCCCTGTTCCAGCATGCAGGAGGCTTGGGGGGAAGAGAGCGGATGCATAAAATTGGGCAGAACCCAGGAAGGGGCTTATACCTTCTCACTTGCCACCCCCTCCAAGAGAACCCTGCCTTTCTTCCCTTGACTTCTCAGGGTCAAGAGAAGGAGGTGGCTAAAAAAAAAAAAAAAGATGTATCAAGAAAAACTTGTAGGGGTGCCTGGCTGGATCAGTTGGTAGAGCATGAGACTCTCGATCTTGGGGTCGTTTTGAGTTCAAGCCCCATGTTGGGTGCAGAGCTTACATTTTAGAAAAGCAAAAAAAAGAAAGAAAGAAAGAAAGAAAAACTTGTTTTCCTAAGTCAATTTTCTGATTTTAAATAATTGAATGTGATTTTTTTTTAAGTTTATTTTTGAGAGAGAGAGAGAGGGAGAGAGGGAGAGAGGATCCCAAGCAAACTCTGCACCACACCATCCGCACAGAGCCCAGTGCAGGGACAGAGGATCCGAAGCTGGCTCTGTGCTGACAGCAGAGAGCCCAATGAGGGGCTTTGAACTCATGAACCGTGAGATCATGA
The DNA here is from genome assembly GCF_046562875.1 of Panthera onca. NCBI lineage: Eukaryota > Metazoa > Chordata > Mammalia > Carnivora > Felidae > Panthera > Panthera onca. Next base: position 19,183,023 of record NC_138357.1, on the reverse strand, counting down.
CCTGAGCCAAAGTCAGACGCTTAACAGACTGAGCCACCCAGGTGCCCCAGCATATTAATTTTCATCATGGATTGTGGCTGGGTGTTGTAAGAGAAGGTTCTTTCCTGTTGCCCTCTGTGGGGCAGTGGTTGAGTAGTCGGTCTTTGGCAGAGCTTGGAGAATGGTGTGGTGAGAAGTCATTGGGTTGTGAATCAGAGGCCTCCAACTGAGTCCTAACTTTGCCACTATTCTCGACTCCAATTTTCTCATCTCTGCCCTAGACAAGATCCTGGTCCTCAGGAAACTTACCATTTAAAAAAAAAAATTTTTTTTTTATTAAGTAAACTCTACCTGCCAATGCGGGGTTTGAACTCACGACCCCGAGATCAAGAGTCACGTGCTCTACTGCCTGAGCCAGCCAGGTGCCCTGAAACTTACAATTTTGGTGGGCAGACGAGACATGTCCCCCAAGAGACAACCGATGACCCACAACGGCAGGTGTGAAATACCAATAATTAGTCTCACAGGTGTTTGGAGAAAGTTTTTCTTTGAGTCTATTTTCTCTGTTCAACACGAGGAAGCCTTTTCAACGACGACGTTCCAATTTCTTGCTGCAACAGCTGCTGCCGCCGCCAGTAATTTCTAAGTCTTGGGTTCTGCGAGGCTGGGCTACTAGCCATAGGGACCGAGGGTGGCAGTGAAAACAGCGATATTATAAAGGTGGAAGCGCTGAACAGTCAGCAGTGCCCGATTCTCGCTGCACAGAGCTAGTCCTTCACTAAGAAATGAGGAGCAGCTGGCCGCGGGCCCCCCAACCCGGGGGGGGGGGGGCTGCTTCCCTAAGCGGAAGAAAAGGCGGCCAGAACTCCAACCCACCCCGGATCCAGGAAGGACCCCAGCTCTCCCACCTGCATTGAAGCCCCCGCCACGCCTTCTGGGAAGAAACACAGCTACAAAGAGCCCCACGGCCTCTCCATTCATTGCCACATCGCTTTGTTGAATTCCATTTTAAATGTGACTTGACAATTGGACAAAATCATGTTTCAAAGAATGCACTGGACAGCATGCAGCAGGGACCCATTAAAATACTGCTTTGGTATATACAAAAATATACTCATTTTCACAGATTTAAATACTTCTCAGCTCTCTCCAAAGGACTGCATGACAGATGGTTTCAAAGCGAGTCACATTTACAAACAGCAGACAAAAATATTATTTAGCAGATTCTCTAAGAGTTCTTCTGAGCTTTCCAGAACCAATCTTTTCCCATGGGCTCTTTTATTTCTGATTTGTGGAGGCCAAAAGAAAAGTCTACTTCCTAGCAACCTCTGTCTGTGCATTTCTTTCTTCAAAAAAGGAATCGATTCTTTTTTTTAAGGTTTATTTATTTATTTTTGAGAGAGAGACAGAGACAGAGACGGAGAATCTCAAGTAGGCTCCACACTGTCAGCACAGACCCCGAAGCATGGCTCAAACTCATGAACCATGAGATCGTGACCCCAGCCGAAATCAAGAGTCGGACGCTCAACCGACAGAGCCACCCGGGCGCCCCGGCCTGTAAAGTTTTGGAAGAGGTCACGCGTCAAGCACACCAGGGGACGAGCCACAGACCTGCTCCTGTAATGCAGAAGCATCCACGGTCAGCAGGCACCGAGACATTAACTCACAAGGCAGGCAGCGCGTGTTAGCGGCAGATAGCCAGTGGTCCTCACCATCAGAGGAGGGGTGAGGTCCCTGGGCCTTCTGGGGTTGGGTCCAGGCAAGGGGAGATATCCACACCAAAGACCTCCAAGGGCTAGGAGGGCATGTGAGATAAACAGGATGCCTTGAACAGAGGTCAAGGGGATGAGGAGCATTTGGAGATGGGCAGAGGGAGGAGAGTGGGGGACAGTCAGCTTGGGGAAGAGTGGAAGCAGAGGGGGGAAGGGCAAGTGAGCCAAGCCTAGGGGGCGGGTCATGTATTGACAGGGAATGGAGAAAGCCTGAGCAAAGCAACAATATATCTGGCCTGGGTTCTGCCTAATAGCACAATTGTGGGTTGTCTGAGTGAAGCCATCCTGCAAGAAGTTAGTGCATTTTCATCTTTTACAGTGAAATTTTCCTGTTTATTCCTCCCACTCATGTTCTAGAATTTTATTTATAACACTTTTTGGCCTGCTCTTTAAAGTGTGTGTGCGTGCCTCTGTGTGTGAGAGACTGACTGAGAAGCTAAAGTACTCTTATTGGGCTTTGAGCTTCTGGAAAGCAGGCCTCACGTACATTCCAAGTATTATAATTATGATCTATTATGCATAAGGAGAAGCAGTATAGACGGTGTCCCTCTGTTCTGGCTGCATCATCTTGTGTAGCTGCCTCCTGGGCTAATAGCCACCCAGCCTCGGCTTCCCATTTGGTCCCAGCAAGGCGGCCTGCCTGTGGCCCTGGGCCACGGGGCCTCTGGCAGTCTGACTCACTGTGCTAGCAGGGGCTTCAGAGAGTCACCGGGGCCAGTCCCCCGCCGTCAGGCAGGTCCGGGACCAGACCACCCAGACAGGTGGCTGAAGATGTCAAGACAAAGGCCGCCAGCCCAGCTGGGCACCTGGCACAGAGCTGAGCCCGCCGGGCAGGCAGGAAGGGCTTCCCCAGGTCTGACGGGGAGGAGTGGGCCTCCTTGCCCTGGTTGGTGGCCCGGCGGTAGTGGCAGCAGGCTGCGGAGGGACCGGAGAGAGCAGGCCCGGCCCACGCGAAGGCCAACGTGAGCCCGGGCATCTTTCCTGGCCCAGGGCCGCCTTGTCAGCCCCAGCTTGAAGCTGGACAGCCACTTGCCCTTTTACTGGGAAGGGGCTCTGACAAGGGAAATCGTCCCTCTGCAGTCCGGGGCCGGGTGGGGGGGGGGGTGCTCTTCCTCTGGCCCCCGGGGAGATAAAGACCAGCTCAGCACTCTGCCCGAAATTAGATGGACACAACCGGGCGTTGTCATCTATTGGCCCAAGGTGTGGCTTAACTCATTCATTGCTAGAGGGCAATACGATGAAGCGGCAAGAATCCTAGATTTTGGAATTGGGTAAACTTGTGTTTGAATCTTTTCTCTGCCCCTTGGCTCATATGTGATCTTCAGTTTCCTCATCTGGAAAATGGGAATAAAAATAGTGTCTTCCTCAGTGGGTGGTTTTGCAGATTCAAAGTATCTGGAACACAAAATACAGATGACAGATATTAGCTCCCTTAAATTTGGGGGGGGGGGGATTTATTTACTTTTTTAAAGTAAACTCTACCCTCAATGTGGAGCTCGAACTCACAACCCCAGGGTGATCAAGGGTCACATATTCTACCGACTGAGACAGCCAGGTGCCCCCAGCTCCCTTCCTTCTTTACCTTGATGTGCTATACTGACTTGAAAAAATGCATTTCAAAAAATATGAAGGATTGATCTCAATTTCTGTTGATCTAAATACTGCTTTCAATACATGTACCACTGCCTAGAATTTTAGCCAGTATTTTGCTATAGGGAGATGCGCCTGTGAAGCCATGATTTATATTAGGGTCTCATCTGTATATTCAGAACTTCTTGTTCCTATGGTGTTTTTTTGTTTGTTTGTTTGTTTGTTTTTTTTTTTCCTGTGATCTCTTCAGATTTGTTTTTCACTATTCCTGCAGGACTCCAAGCTGGATCCAGGCCTCTGGGTAAGTTTTCATCACTGCCAAGTGGAGTGGAAGAATGCCTTCTTGTTTTTGCAGATTGAGGTTTCTGAACAAATAAAAGACTGATAGTACTAACTGTCTTCATTTAACTTAATAATAATCCTTTCCAGGGTAGCCTGAGTGGCTCAGTCGGTTGGGCAGCTGACTTCAGCTCAGGTCATGATCTCCCAGTTTGTGGTTTGAGTCCTGCATTGGCTCTGTGCTGACAGCTCAGAGCCTGGAGCCTGCTTCAGATTCTGGTCTCCCTCTCTCTGTGACCCTCCCTGGCTCACACTGTCTCTTTCTCTCTCAAAAATAAATAAACATTAAAAAAATTTTTTTAAATAATCCTTTCCATTGTATTAAATGAAATAACCTATGTAAAGTGTCCAGCATAGACTAGGTACTCAGTAATTAGCAGCTGCTGTTATTATTATTACTTATTATTATTATTATTATTATAAAGCAGGAAGTGATGGGGAAGACACTCAAGAGGAAAGCTTTATCATTCCTATCCTGGCCCGGAATGCTGAGTTCCCAATGGATATACATTACATCAAAGGCCCATTCAGCCATCTCAGCAAGATATTGAAATACCCCCATCTTAAGTCAATGAAGTCCCCATAGTTGTCAACTTGATCCTTGAGCCTGAGACCAGAGAGAAAGAAGAGGCTGGCCAGCCTAAAGTTCTTTTTAAATGCTCCAAACAAAAGGTTAGTAAGGAAGTGGAGAGGCCCTTCCTGGAGGGACACAAAGGCAGGGCCCTCCCCTCAAGGAGCTTAGACTCTCCCCTTGGCTCACTTCTCTCCCTATTATACCCACTTGTATGTTGTTTTGTAAGTGTCCTTAAATCTTTTCTCAAGAGAGTCACTGGGAGATCACTAATTAGGCCTGTAAACCCATCGGGGACAAGGGCCCCTGGCTTTTATTTCTTTTGTTTCCTGTCCCTCTCACAGAGACTAGAACGGTACTCCACACGGGGCATAGCCTCAATAGAAGTTGCTGACTGTCTGACCTTGGGGACTTGGTCAACAGGCCAGTTAGAAGCCTCAGCTTAAGTTGTGTCAAGTGGCATTCACTGGTGACTGTGACTGGCTGGCTGGTTGGCTGGCTGGCTCAGACGGAGGAAAATGCACCGCAAAGTGCAAACATGCCAAGGGCAGTTCGGTCGAGAAAGCCAGGCTGTGAGCAGATGGGGGTGGGGGAGGTGGTAAAGGGGGTGGCTCCGTCATCTCCCGCAGTAGATTGGATAGAATTACCTCTACAACATGTGCCCAGATCACCTTCTGTGGAATTGAGTCTTTGACAGCAGACTGCCTGTTGAAAGTCTCAGAAGCCACAGGGAGCAGGAAGGAGGAGAGGGCGGCGTACGTGTGTGGGTACTTTAAAAGCCTGACCTTTTAAGATATGTTTAATACTGTAAACATCTGAGGTCTTTGGAGTGCCACTATCACCACCACAGCAAAGGCACTGGCTCTGCGGGGCTTTGTGTGACATCTGCTTCATTGACCATATTAGCCAAAGCGCAACATTCTGGTTGATAATGGAAATTCAGGGCAGCCTTTTTTGTCTTGGGGTACAGGAAAGCCCACCAGGAGTCAGGAAGGATTCCTAGTGGAAGCAGTGAGCTATCACTTAGTGACTTAGGGACTGTCCTGTCTTCTCTTCGGAGCCGGAGGACAATGTTCTGGAGGCCTGTTGGAGGAAGACAACAGATTTAATCCCTGTGGTTCCTGAAGGAGGGACAGGAACCAAGGGTAGATGTTACAAGGAAGCAGATTTCCACTCTATATAAGGAAGAGCTTTCTAACCCGCTAGAACTGTTAAAATCTAAATGGGTTGCCTGCGAAGGTAATGAGTTCTTCATGTGGGTGAGTGTTGAAGTTTCTGATTTCGTCTTCCTGACCACATATCCTGCTTCTTTGCTCAAATTTGCAAAACCGAAGCCCTAACCACCCATGATTCAAAGTGACTAAATATGAGACCCTGGCATCCTAACCTCAGTGGCTGTTGGGTCCACTGCCAACAGCCCTGGCCGATGAGATGGGGATTCCTTCCCCTGGAAACTGAAGTTGGGTCTCTCTCTGGGAGGAGGCGTGGCTCAGCCCCAGCACTTCCTGGGGTGAGTTAGGATGTTCCTGCTTTGACCCTGGGGGAGTTGGGCACTCCAGGTGTTGGGCCTTCCTTCCGTTGTTGGACTTTCCGGGTACCAGGCAGGCCCTCCGGGGCTGGGCCAGCTGGGCCAGGCACAGCCCTAGCATCCCACCTGTTTGGCCCCTCTCGGAGGCAAGTCCATTCTTCTGTCCCCAGGAAGAGCTGCCACCAAGCAAGCTTGGCAAGTAAATACAAGACATTTACAAACTCCAAACCATTTTTCACTAGCTTGCCAGTCCCCTAAAGGTACTCTGAGAGAAAAGGGCATGAAATTAGCATTCTTGACCTTTGACCCTACACAAATCATCATTCCCTGAAAGGGTGGCTATTCACAAAGCAGAATTCGGTCACTCGGGCCAGATAGACTCAACCTGGAGACGTGTGTTTTGTGAGGCAGATTTGGGGCTACGTCTTGAGTCACGTCTCAGTTTTAAGTGTATTCAGCCCTTAAATGAATACTCATTTTAAAGAGAGCATTAGAGACTTTTGAGTGGTACTTTCAGTAATAATACTTCACTCTTGGGAGGGGGGTGGGTATCCATCTGCAATTTACAGAGAATTTTCAAGAACCTGGACTTACCAGATTAAAGGAGCAAAGGCCCAGGACACCACTGAAACATATGTGCCCCATGAATGTGAAGACCTCAACCGAAAACTCACCAAGGCCCCTTGATTGTTTACATCCTCTCTTGCTGGCTTGGGACCAGCACTCCCATGAATGGGTACAAAGACCCTGTGGGTCCCCTCCCAGCCACCACCAACCTCCCCTTTGGCCCTTGAGGTCACCAAGAGCTTCCTCTCCATGAGATCGTCTGAGAGTAGTGGGGTGAAGCTGGCCAACCTGGGCCAAAGGCAACGGAGCCCTTTGCCAGAGAGCTGGGAGGGGCCGCAACCGCCCCTACTCTGCCCCGGATATTCAAGGGCATTTGTTGGGATGAGGCCCGGGTGTTGGATGTAAGTGATGAATCACTGAATTCTGCCCCCGGAAACCAATATGGCGCTGGATGTTAACTAACTAAAATTTAACTTAAAAAAGAAGTGGGACAAGCGTCTCAGAGCATACCTGGAGACAGAGTCAAAGATGAGAATCCGGGAAGAATCTAATGAGGAAATTCTTGCCAACGTGGGTGGCAGACAGGGTGTTTGAGCGTGAGGCACTCCCATTTGTGGAGGGCCTGTTAGGTGTTACTTGCTTCTAGGTGCTTTCTTATGTTATCTTTCATCGTCCCAACAACTCCCTGAGATTGATGTCACTCTCCCCTATTATATGGGACAAGGACGAAACAGGCCAGGCCTGAGAGGTGCAGGCATCTGCCCGAGGTCACACGGCAGGTTTCCGGACACTCCCGTGCATCTAACTTGAGTGCATCTAACTCGGGTGCTCGTGTTCTCTGGGCTTGGCTGCAGCACGCCAGCTGCCCCAACACTACCTGACAGGGAGGAAGGAGGAGGCAGATGACAGGAGATGCTTCTCCCCGCTGAGTTTCTGCAGTTTCCAAACACAACACTGGGCCAGAGAGGGCCTGGAGCTGCTCTGCTCCTCTGGTGCCTGTCGGCCTCTTCCTGTGTTGACGCCCCCCCAGGTACCCCAGGAGCACACAGTCTGCAGTGGGCATGGCTCCCCCTCCCCTCCCCCACGTCGGACAAGCTGGAGCTCTTATCCTAGAATTCAACCCTCCCCGGAAGCAGGAATCTATGTGCTAATGTGTTAATCCTCCTATTCAAAAGGTCGCTACTTCCCTACTGTGGGGACCAGCAGCAGTCTATAACCCGCCCCATACAGTATTTCTGTCCCGGGGTGAGGCTTGTTCCAGCCTAATTATAGCACAAAGCGGAGTTTAGACCCACTCATGCAGTTGTTTAAATTTACCGGGAGCCAATAGGGCTAGGGGGTTTGGAAGGTGGCAATAGGGTCCCGACCGCTAAGTTACTGGAGGCCACGAGATGGCCAAGGCTCTTAGGGAAACTAAGAGGACACAGAAGAGTATAGTGCATGTGTGGCCTAGCCAGAAAGATCCCCTTAAGGGGCAGGAGGGTGTGGGCAAATTACCCTACCCCCTAGCTGGGACCGGGACTGGCCTGGCCTCCTGGAGGAATGTGGTCCTCCCCCTGGTGTGCCATGGGAGCCTTTAAAAAGGTTGCCTCCGTTGTGGGAACCTTTCTTTCCTGTGTGGGAAAGAACTGGGCTCATGTTTCAACCAGACCATTCTGAGAAGGCCTAGAAAGAAGGGAATGGTGGGAACAGGCAACCAGGCCTTCCCTAGTGATGGCGGGCACTGAGGAGAGGCAATGGCGACCTCCCTCACTGTCTGGCTGGGGCTTCAGAGCCGGCATAGTTACGGGCACTTGCTCCCGCTTTGCCAAACAGATGAAACAGAGGAGAGTATTCAGGAGAGGAAAAGTGTATGGCATTCTGCCCCTCTCCTGCTTCTCCTCAGCTGCTGTCCTCTGGCAGTGGGGACCGGAGGAGGAGGAGGCAGCCCTGGTCACTGGACCTAGAAAGCTGCCGAAAGAGCCAGTGATTGAGGGGAAGGAGCACTGGACTGGGAGTCAAGAGGCAGGGATCCCATCTCCTTCATTCCCTGGCCCTCTACTAGGGAACTCTGCAGCTCCAGTATTCCAGAATTTACCTCCCGAGGAGAGTTTTTAGAAGTTAAAAAAACAGGACAGGACATGACACTAGAACCCACAGAGGACTCTTCCCCCAAGTAAGGCAAACCCGGGATGCCATGGTGGTTGCAACCGCCATGGTGAGCAGCCCCACCCCCACCGAAGCACTCAAGTTAGGTCGCAGATAACCGGCCCCTGGGCCCACTGAAGAACACGAGCCTATGGTGAGGACCTTCTGACTAGCAAAAGGGCCCAGGGCACCTGGCTGGCTCAGTGGGTAGAGCGCTGGACTCTTGATCTTGAGGTCGTGGGTTTGAGCCTGGGGTAGTGGGTTCAAGCCCCACGTTGAGTGTAGAGATTACTAAAAAGGTGGGGGCGGGGGCAGATCCTAACGAGCAAGGTGGGCAGAGTGGGGAAAAATGCACCAAAATGCATCAGTGGTTGTGACAATCTTGAGACTGGGGATAATGAAGCTCTCCCCTTTTCCTTATTTTCCAACGTTTCAGGAAGGCAGCTGTATTAATTTTTCTAAAACTTGCTTTGCTAAAAGAAAGCTTGTCAGAGGCCATGATCTACGCGGCAAGGTGACTGGAGCCTTGACTGGGCTGACCATTTACTTTGGAATTGTACTGTCCAATAGGCTGACCACTAGCCACATTCAGCTATTTAAATGTCAATTAATTTAAATTAAGAGCAATTTAAAATTCAGCTCCTTCATTGCACTAGCCACATTTCAAGTGCTTAGCAGCCATATGTGTTACTGGCTACCATATTGGACAGCACAAATATAGAATATTCCAGCATCTCAGAAAGTTCTGCATAGTGCTGTTTTGGAACATCCATGGAAATGGGTTTGAAAGTCAAGGTCATATCAAATGTCTGCTAATGACGCACTGGCCTTACTACAGAGACCAAACATTTAAAAAAAATTTTTTTAATATTTACTTATTTTTAAGAGACTGAGAGACAGAGTGTGAGTGGGGAAAAAGCAGAGAGAGAGAGACAGGGAGATACAGAATCCGAAGCAGGCCCCAGGCTCTGAGCTGTCAGCACAGAGCCCGACGCGGGGCTCGAACTCAGACCATGAGATCATGACCTGAGCCGAAGTTGGACGCTCAACCGACTGAGCCACCGAGGTGCCCCGAGACCAAACATCTTTAAAGCATCTACTTAAGGGGCACCTGGCTGGCTCAGTTGGTGGAGTATGCGACTTGATCTCAGCATTGTGAGTCTGAGCCCCACGTTGGGTATAGAGATTACTTAAAAATAAAATCTTAAAAAAAATAAAGCACCTACTTGGAACCCTTTGCTTATGGTAATGGATTGTTCCACTTTATTTTCTTGTATTTATTCAAAGAGGTGAACTCAACCTCTTTGGGCAATGCTTTGTTAGTTGCTACTGTTATTGCACGATTAAAAGTAATAGAACTATAATTCCTGAAAGCATGATCTTACTGCTTTTAAGATAGTAGCTGCCCTTGGCACATCCTTCTGGATCCCAGCTCTCATCCTCCTTCTGGATCCCAGCTTTGGTCCTCCTTCTAGAAGACAATCAGTCCATTTGAGAGGCTGCTATTTTGTGGGATGGGTGAGATCTCCTGAGAGATCTTGTAATGCCTGATAGGATTCCAAAGCTAATTGTTGCCCCCATATCTTACTCACAGAAAACTAGGCCTTATCACGGGTGTGGGAGTGGGGGGCAGAGGGGAGGTAGAGTGGAGGGGTGGGATGTGGGGAGAAGCCCAGGTAACAGTGGCCTTTAACTATTATCCTAATGTTTCTAGAAAATGAAAAAAATCCTCCTACAGAGTTCAGGAGCCCCCGGATATCCTAGTCTTTCCCTCTGACTCCTCCCCCAACTAAGAAAAAACACTCCTACTGGATGGGCTCTTGCTGTGGTCTCACCCATAAAAACCCCTCGTGGTAGCTTAACTATCATTACCTGGGCAAGGCTATTCTGGCCAAGTGCTGTGCCGGGCACCAGGGACTCAGAAATGAGCAAAACCCAGTCCTTGACCTCATGGAGATCACGCTTGAGCAGGGGACACAGACATCTAAGCAGTGTATCTCAACCCAGGGTGCTAGGTGCTACCTACAGACACGTACAGGGTGCTGTAGGAGCAGAGGAGAGGGGATGTTGCACTCTGCGTGCAGACACAAGAGAAGGATGAGTATAAATTCCCTAGGCCAGAAGGGATGAGAGGTGGGTTTTCAAGGCGAAAGCATGGAGCCATGGAACATCTGGCCTTGGGAGGCGGGGAGCAAAGACTGAAAAACCTAAGGCTCCGGCACAGGGAGAAGGTGGGTAGGAGCAGGGGGACGCCTGGGCGATGGGGTTGGCATGGCAGGCCACGGAGGACCCTATGTGGAGTCTGGACTTGACCTTGATGACAATGGGAAAGTCCTAGAAGGCATATTGGCAAGAATGGACTAGAGGGGATTAAGTCTGGACAGAAAAAGTCAGTGGAGTGTGTCAAGCCCTGCTTCTACTCCCAAGACACTGGAATCATTCACTCAAGGTCACTCAGCTTCCAACCCAGTTCTATCTGTCTCTGCACTACATTCCATTGTCTCTGAGGACGTACCACAGGTAACAGCCTAGAAATTAGCCAACAGACTAATTTCCATTGATTTAACTGGTTTATACAAAATGACACACGGTGCAAGGCACAGAAATATAAAGAAGAATAAGGCATGGCCACTGCCCTCAACTCCCCTGCTTTTTAAATAACCTAGATATGTATCAGAGGGGTTGGCTGTAATTTAAACAGCAGTGAATGTAACAGTACTCTAAGACATCCAAACATGTTTAGAATTATAACGACTTCTAATAATAGCTTTGGTAATACCAACACCTTTAGCAGGAAATGATATGAGTTTAGGTAGAAATTTGTTCCACTGGGACTAAACTGTGGTATTTAGATCTTCTGACTGGCCCAGAGAAGTGAGCACATGACCAGAAATCCAAGTTAGCCAGTCCCTTCTATGGCCTTGGGCACATCTCATCTCTGCACATGAGCTTGTTCTTCTGAAATTGAGGACGGATCTAACAGCACTTCTCTATCTGACAAGGCTATGCTAGAAAGTTTACTGTCAAGTCCCATTAACTATTTTCATATACATTCATATATGCAGAACATTTCCCTTTTATGCTCCTTTTTTCTTTTTTTAAATTTTTTTTAATGTTTATTTATTTTCGAGAGAGACAGAGACAGAATGCAAGTGGGTTAGGGGCAGAGAGAGAGAGGCAGACACAGAATCCGAAGCAGGCTCCAGGCTCTGAGCCATCAGCACAGAGCCCGATGCGGGGCTCAAACCCATGAGCTGTGAGATCAATACCTGAGCCGAGGTCGGAGGCTCAACCAACTGAGCCACCCAGGCGCCCCATAGGCTCCTTTTTTCTTAAAAAAAAAAAAAAAAAATCCGCCTTACTCTATTTCTCAGGAGGATTTGGTTCTCTCTCCCCCTATGATTTCCATAACATTTCAAAACTCCTCAAATGAAAATATGCGAGTCATGACTTGCGGGTAGCAAGTTAGGACGTGTGGGACAGTTAGGGGGAGGGCAAACTCTGAGATTTGCCAGCAATTGTTTTCTCTCTCGATGCGAACGAACGAAAAGATCATGTTATTTATACAGCATAAGGTTCCAGATTTTCAGGAATGAAATCTGAGCCCCGCATGTCAACATATTGGTCTGGTCTGTCTTGGAATCTACAGTAGATGGATTTCTTTGTGCTGGGAAACATTAGGAAGGTCAATATTCTTTTCTGATTTTTTTTCTTTTAAGAAAAGAGTTCATTCTCACACTCTAAAGTGGTGGTATTAGATAGCATCCAGATAATACACTCAATGGTCGCGCCGACTTCAGTTTCAAACATAAAGCCCCAGGGCAAACAGCTTTTATGTATTCAGTTACATGTTCTTTACTTTACAGATAATGTTTTTCCACAAAGACTCCCAGCCTGGGAGGAAATACAGAAGTGAACAATCCATTGAAACAATAATAATTGTGATGTTAATAACGAGGAATCCCAAATTGCAAAGAACCCAGAGAGAGATCAAACCGGGCTTCCCAGTCAACCATGAATCGCTCCGGAAAAGGGAGCTGGAGAGAAGCAGGTGGGGCAGAGGCCTCCCCGCAAAGGTGGACGATGGCCCTGGGGGTAGTGGAAAGAGAGCTGGGCCAGGGATCAGGGGAAGGGACCAGACTTCAAGTCCCGGCCTCTTCCTGTGGAGCTAGCTCTGCAACAAGGTATAATCACTTACCCTCCAAGGCCTTCAGTTTTCTCATCTTCAAAAGAAAGGGGTTGGCCTGGACCTGGAGGAAAGGGCTCTGGAGCCCGACAGCTGGAGGCCTGCCCCCTGGCTCTACCACTGGCCTGTGTGGAGCCCTGGACGGTTGGTCTGTCTCCGAGCCTCAGTTCCCTCCCCTGTAAAATCAAGGACCATAGTACTTCCCTGACTGAGCTACGCTGGGAATTAAAGGGATAGGGTGTTTAAAGTATCTGGCACATAGTAGGCAGCACTCTGGCAACTCGAGTTCCCTCCTGGCTTCCTCTGGAAGTCCCTCTCAGCGCTAAAACACTCTGGCCCCGATCCGGTTCCTTTGTCTCCAAAATCCAGTCCACGGTTTACCAAGAGCCCTAGTTCCCAGTCGCTACGGGGCACGCACACCTGAATTGCTTCTTTCAGTTTTCCGAATTGCCACCGAAACTTGCTTCTCGCGAAGTATTTGCCCCGTTTCAGCATCTCTTAAAGCGCTTAGCCACACTTTCTGCTTCCTCGACTCGGCTTCAACTTCTCTTCCCCCAGGCGGTGGCGGAGCGCAGCTGAGGGCGACTGGGACAGCCCGGGACAGAGCTCGGCCACCCATTTCCGCCCCTCCAGGTGTTTCGTTGCAGGCCCAAGATTCAGCAAGTGTTTCCCACGAAGGAAGGGCCCCGACCCGGCCCATCTTCCGGGCCGCTGGCCTTGGGATTCGCAGATCCCAAAATAGGGTCCCTTGGGGGGTTGGTCTGTTGGTGGTTTGACTGACGTGGCCTGGGTAGAGGGCTGCTGCGTGGTGGTCCTTCTTTGGGAAGGGAACTCCTTGTTTGGAATTCCTTAATTCCAGCGAGGCTTCAGATACATATTTATAAAAGTAACATATATAATTTACATATATTTATAACAGTAATATAACCACATTAGAGAACCTTTGAAAAGCAGAGCAAAAGAAAAGCCCCTCCCCCTTGATAATTACAACTCCCAAACGCAGAGGCTGGTAGTATTTTGCTGTGCGTTAGTTTAGTCGTGTTCTTTGAGTCCTTTCCCAAAGCTTTCATTTAGTTAGTTCTATATTTATTTACACACACACACACACACACACACTTTTCGTACCTCGCTTTTCGCGCTGTGAACTTTTCTAGGTAGATCCTTCATAGTCATTATTTTAGTAGCTGCAGACTCCACGAATGTATTTTACAACTTTCTTGTTGGCCCTTTGGGTGGGCTCCAATGCTCTTGTATTGTAACTAACACTGCCTGGACTATATATTAGCATAATGCCTTGTCGCCCAAATTTCTTACCATTTCCTTAAAGTCATCTCCTAGAAATGAAAATATAAGGTTAATGAGTATGAACACGTTCATGGTTCCGTCAGTCTTGCCCAGATGCTTTTCCAAGCGGTTGAGCCAACATACACCCTCACCTCTGTAAAATGGTGGTTGTTTGTTTGTTTGTTTGTTTCTCCCAGGGCAACTGTGCTGTGATTTACCTTGAGAGGCGCACCTTTATCTCCCTTGAGTTTGATTACTTGTTTTTAAAGCAAGCCTTTTGAAGCGAGTGGGATTTGAATGAAGAAAGATGGCTTGGTGAGTAGAACCTGGGAAGTTGTCCCGGTCGGTGTGATGTTCCGGGAGACATGGTGAGTGGAAGAAATGGGTGAAAGTGCTTCGTGGGGCGGGAGAGGCGGGCCAGTGGGGGATGCGTTTGAGAGGGGACAATGGGGGGGCCACCTCCCTCTATGTGGCCCAAGTCGCAGGTGTGAGGAAGATGGATTTAGAAGCAGCAGTTTGGACCGGTGGAAAGCAAAAGTACCTGGGCTCCAGGCATGAACTCAGCATCAAGGACTTTCTGAAGGGATGGAAGATAAGTGAATTTTGGACTACAGAAATGCCAGAGTCTCTCAGGTACAATGGGGAAGGAATCCTGCCCTCTCTCATTTATCGAACGCTTTCTCCGTGCCCGCTTTTTGGAGGCCATCTCGATGAATCTTCACCATAACCCAAGGAAAGAGGCAACATCATTATCCTCATTTTGCAGATGTAGAAACTGAGGGCCTGAGGAGTTCAGTGTCACAGTCAAGGCTGCTCATATGTCACAAGTAGCAGAACTGAGGATTTGAAGCCATGCCTTTCTACCTCAGACCTAGGGCCTTCGGGATCAAGAACGAGGTTTGGACAACAAACCGAAGAGAAACAGCATTTATCCAGATCAGATCGTGAAAGCTGAGGTCAGGCCTGGGTGGAGAAAGACCAATGGTGAGAGAATAATGGCCCGCATCCCCAAATTGTTTTAGGAGTGGGCACTGAGGGCTGCCAGAATCCCAGCCTGAATCAAATAGGTTGTCCCTGAAGGCTGCTGGGTAAGACCTGGCAAGGATTCTGACTCCTAACTGCTCAGCTCTCTGAAGACCCAGTGTCCCAGAGCTTTACCGCTGCCTCATTGAGGGTGTCGTCTCCTCTCAGGCCCCGTGTGGTGACTGTGAGACGGCAAGGATCTCTGTTTACCCAAACATGCTTTACTCTCCCCTCGATCAATGAAAGAATGTGCCTCCTGCTCAGTTTCAAGTACCTCCTCTTTCTCTGCCGATGAAAGTAGAAACTATGTGGGCTTAGCGGGTTTGTGGTATTCAAAGCCAGAGTTAAGTTTTCTTTTTTTTTCTTTTTAGAAATTGTATTTTCTTCTTCTTCTTCTTCTTCTTCTTCTTCTTCTTCTTCTTCTTCTTCTTCTTCTTCTTCTTCTTCTTCTTCTTCTTCTGAGTAGGCTCTACACCCATCATGGGGCTTGAACTCACGATCCTGAGATCAAGAGTCACACGCTCTATTGGCTGGGCCAGCCAGGTGCCCCCCCCCCCCCCCAGTTAAATTTTCAAAGGCATTTGTCTCCTAGTCCCTTATTTCAACTCCTCGTTATTTCACTAAAAAACGTCGCTGGTTTGGAACATGGATTATGTTTGGTCACCAATACCGATGTGTTCTTATTCAACCACTTTTCTACTTGGCACAGTCTTCGAAAATGTGGTTAGGTAGCACACATCGTCTGGAGAGAGAGACAGAATCCCAATCAGACTCCAGGCTCCATCCGAGCTGTCAGCACAGAGCCCGACACGGGGCTCGAACCTGCGAATCCTGAGATCATGACCTGAGCCGAAGTTGGAGGCTTAACCGACTGAGCCACCCAGGCGCCCTGGAGATTTTATTTTTTTAAGTCTTCTCTACCCAACATGGGGCACAAACCCACAACCCTGAGATCGAGAGTCACATGCTCCACTGACCAAGCCAGCTGGGCGCCCCATCTCTCTCCTTCTCTTAGATTTATATAATATAAATAAATATATATAGAGAGAGAGTTTATATAACATAAATAGAGAGAGAGAGAGAAAGAGAGAGAAGCAATGGAAGGAAATATTCCAAAACATTCGCATCAACGTAGTATGTTGCCAGATGGTGGTCTTATAGCAAATTTTAGATTTTTTTTTTTTTTTTTTGAGAAACAAGAGCCAACTCTTTAACTTGTTTTTTCTTGCATTTGCAGCACTCCTCAATGGCATCCTTGGTCTGAGACTCTGCCACAGTCCTTAACTACTACACAGCCGCAGCCGACCACTTTGCGGGGTTCTCCTTCTGTGTGGGTCTACCTCCTCCCTACCCTAGTTTCTTGTTGTCGTCAAGCTCGATTAGGTGCATTTGGTGTTGGGCACAAAGGGCCTCCACCAACTTGACATACACAGGCTCGTCACAGTTGGGCGCAAGCATACAAAGGTGGGTTGGCGATTGTCGAAGGCTCTGGCGGCTTCCCGGGTTCCCGGTGCTTGGCCACGGTGGGTGAAGGCGGTCTTCAGCGCCTCTTGTAAAGCAGTATTACTGTCCCATACACCTCCAGCAGCGACACCTTCCTCCGCCAAGGCGAAGCAGTGGGGCTGAATCTCGGATGCACCCCTGCCTCCGAGCTGCGGCTAGATTTTTATCGTGCAGTACTGTGTTCTCCAAACATTCCCGTAACAAGGATGATTTTGCTTTGATATTTGGAAAGACAGTTAAGAAAGCGGCAAGTCGTGTTTCTTCAGATTTTCAGCACGTTTGAAAAATGCGGTTTATTAAGGACCATCTAAGGGATTCATCACCTAGCAGATTTTTATTTAGCATTTAAAACGTGCCGGCCTGGAGCTAGGCACTGGAGACAGGGAGAATCATAGGGGAAGGGAGAACTGCTTCACTGAGTACCTGTTATTCACCAGGTACATTTGTAAAGCAATCTCTGCTCGAATTTACGACCCGATAACGAGTCACATGCTCTACTGAGCCGTGTGACTGAGCCAGCCAGGTACCCCTACTAGGTACATTTCTGATATTTGCTCATTTCATCTTCCCCCCATCCTGGGAGGCAGATTTTCGCAACTATTAGTGATACAGATGAGGATTCCGAGGCTACCGAATACCGTGTGCCAATGGCTAAGGCCATGCAGGAAGCTGGTGGAAATTCCGGGCCTGGAAGGCAGGTCCGCCTATTTCAAAGCTTGTGCTCGTTAATTATAGACTATTTTTCTCCCATAATATACACTCATGCAATACGATCCCTGGCCTTTCAAACCTCACAGTCTAGTTGAGAAGATAAATACAAATACCAATACTAGCAGTCCCCTGGTTAGGGACACTCTTGAGTGTTTTGGGGAGGCTGGACTGGGCTGGGCGGCGATGATCTTGCCTTCTATTCACCCCAGCCTTGCCTCTGACGGGTTTTTGTTTTGACCCTGGCAGGAACCGCCATTGCTGTCCCAGGTCATCAGATTGCAAATCTAGGTTTTATTCTGGCCTGCCTTTAACAATTAAGGCGGGGCCTCTCCAGCTTTAATGCACATACCAGTCACCTGGGGATCTTATTAAAATGCAGATTCTGGAAGAGTAGGTGTGGGGGTGGGAGCGGGGACTGGGATTTTGTATTTCTTTTTCGCAAGACTTTTTCATTTTCGTTTTAACTTACTTATTTTTAAAAGTAAGCTCTATGCCCAATTTGGGGCTTGAAGTCTAGACCCCGAGATCAAGAGTCACTTGCTCTACCAACTGAACCAGTCAGGTGCCCCTGGGAGTCTGCATTTCTAATAAGCTCCCAGGTGGTGCTGATACGCTAGTGGAGAGTTGGGTAGCAGACACTAAGGAGTTAAATGAACTACCCCAGACCCAGACCTCAATGCCATCTGTGAGCCCCAGGCAGAGTGCTGAGCTGGTCTTTATCCCCCGGGGGCCAGAGGAAGAGCCCCCCCCCCCCCCCCCCCCCCCCCCCCCCCCCCCGGCCCCGGACTGCAGAGGGACGATTTCCCTTGTCAGAGCCCCTTCCCAGTAAAAGGGCAAGTGGCTGTCCAGCTTCAAGCTGGGGCTGACAAGGCGGCCCTGGGCCAGGAAAGATGCCCAGGCTCGCGTTGGCCTTCGCGTGGGCCGGGCCTGCTCTCTCCGGTCCCTCCGCAGCCTGCTGCCACTACCGCCGGGCCACCAACCAGGGCAAGGAGGCCCACTCCTCCCCGTCAGACCTGGGGAAGCCCTTCCTGCCTGCCCGGCGGGCTCAGCTCTGTGCCAGGTGCCCAGCTGGGCTGGCGGCCTTTGTCTTGACATCTTCAGCCACCTGTCTGGGTGGTCTGGTCCCGGACCTGCCTGACGGCGGGGGACTGGCCCCGGTGACTCTCTGAAGCCCCTGCTAGCACAGTGAGTCAGACTGCCAGAGGCCCCGTGGCCCAGGGCCACAGGCAGGCCGCCTTGCTGGGACCAAATGGGAAGCCGAGGCTGGATGGCTATTAGCCCAGGAGGCAGCTACACAAGATGATGCAGCCAGAACAGAGGGACACCGTCTATACTGCTTCTCCTTATGCATAATAGATCATAATTATAATACTTGGAATGTACGTGAGGCCTGCTTTCCAGAAGCTCAAAGCCCAATAGAATATTGAGTACTCTTTTTGCTGGTCTGACAGTCATCCATAACATTGTTTCTATGGGAAATGGTTTCCAGTTCCCAAACTGCCTGATTGCATGCTGGGAACTGGCTGCACAGACAGGAGGAGAAGAGAAGTGAGGTAGTATTCACTAAGAGCCAGAGGAACTGTTTAGACAATGTGTTGCAGGAGTGCAGAGGCGGGAGGGAGGTCCTGGCCTGGCCACTGCAAGACCTCCTGGGATGGGGGGGACCGTGAGCTGTGCCTCTCAGGAGGACTAGGATTTTGGTAGGCAGGGTAAAGGGGTGCAAAACCCCAAGGCAGGAACAGGGTGCTGACTACACAGGCTGGGAGAAATGGATTACGGCATCCTGACTGGAGTCAAGGGCTGTCAGGCCAGATGGGATGGGAAGAAACGTTGCCTAGGGAGCTCGCATATAAGAGAAGGAGGGGGTTAGGGAGAAGAGGCACAATTTTATCATGACTACTACGGGCCAGGCATGTTACCTACATTCTCTCTGTTCATCATAGGACCCCTCATTGCTTAGATGAGGAAATAGCTTCACAGAGGTTAAGTGAGGCTCTTAAGTACCCCCGAGGTGGTAAGTGCTAGAATCAGAATTTGAATCCAGGGGCGTGTGGGTGTTTCCATGACATTGCGACTTCTTAATCCTGCACGTGTCCCTGACTCCTATATTGGGCTTCGAAATACCCATGGAAGTCCGTGTTTCTGAAAATGTTCCAAAGGCCACCTGGCCCAGATCCTGGAAAAGTCAGAGGCCACGGTGACTGTCGTAGTTTCTTAGGGCTACCGTGAGAAACGACTACGAAGTGGAAGGCTCAAAAGTGTTTTAATGTGTTCTCTCAGTGCTGGAAGCCAGGAGTCTGAAATCAAGGTGTCAGCAGAGCTATCCTTCTCTGAAGCCTCTAGAGGAGTACCCTTGGGTGTTAGGCTTCTCCAGAGAAACAGAACCAATAGAAGAGAGAGACAGACAGAGACAGATTTATCATAAGGAACATGAAGGCTGGCAAGTCTGAAATCTGCAGGGTGGACTGGCAGGCTGGAGACCCAGGAGAACCAGCGGTCCAGTTTGAGGCTGAAGGCAGGCTGCTATAGGACCAGGAAGAGCCAACGTCTCAGATCAAGTTGGAAGTCAATCTGCTGAAGACTTCTCTTTTGCTGGGGGCGGGGGTGGGGTCATCTTTTTTGCTCTGTTCTGGCTTTCAACTCGTGGGATGAAGCCTGCCTCCATTATGGAGGGCAATCTGCTTTACCCAAAGCCCTCTGATTTAATGTTAATGTCATCTAAAACACCCTCACAGAAACACCCGGGAGAATAACGTTTGGCCAAATATCTGGGTATCCTGTGGTCCAGCCAAGTCGACACTTACAATTAATCAAGTGGTATCTTCCTTGCCACTTCCGGCTCCTGGCGGCTTTCGGGATTCCTCATCTTGGGGCTGCAGTACTCCAGTCTCTGAGTCTGTCTTCACACGGCTTTCTTCTTATGTGTCCTGTCCCAAGTCTTCCTCTGCCTTTCCCTTGTAAGGCCACCTGTTACTGGATTTAGGGCCCATCCTAAATCTAGGATGATCTCATTTCAAGATTCTTAGCTTAATTATTCTGCAAAGACCCTTTCCCCCCAATCAGGTCATAATCACAGTTTCTGGAGGTTAGGACATGGGCATACATTTTTGTGGGGCCACCAATCCACCCACGAAACTAGTGTTGCCCCATGGAAATCTGAGGGGTTCTGCCGGCATGGCCACTTCCTAGCTCCAGGTAGAAAACAAAACAAAACCCCAAAACTGAAGACTCCAGACTATCAATAATCCTAGCGAAGGAGGCAAGTCAGCCACCGTTTGGGGTAGGTATTTTAAATGGAGTGTCATGCTGGGTTGCCTGGCCCATCCCTTTGTGAAGTGAGAAGGAGAAAGATTCCCAGAGAACCTTTGAAATTATCCTTCAAGGGGTGCTCAGTTGGTTACGCGTCGGACCCTTGATTTCAGCTCAGGTCATGATCTCATGGTTCATGAGTTCGAGCCCCGTGTTGGGCTCTACACTAACAGGGCAGAGCCTGCTTAGGAATCTCTGTCTCTCAAAAACATTAAAAAAAGAAAACTTTTTATAATTGTTTTCAAATACTATTTCATGATAATTTTTATTTTGAAGTCAATAAAATTTAACAAACATGCTTAATTGGAGCTCTATATGTAAATCACACTTGTAGATATATCTGGAAGTTTACAGGTACCCAGCAGCGCATGTGTATCTGCTACGGACAAGTAGAAAAGGAAAATATTTAGTTAAAAAATAGCCCTGAAGCAAGAAGTCACATCCCAGTACAGACCAGTCATCATGAAGCAAAGACCTCCTTGAGACATACATGACATGATCCATTTTGGACCAGCTCTGACACACCTCCTGCAGCCACACGGGTTAAAGCTTCCACATACTTCCAGTGAAGAAGAGGGAGACTAACCATATCTTTAAGAGTAGGAAATTGGTTGTGGCTTTACTGATATTGTGGGAGTCCTGTCTTTTCTGTAAATTCCTGTAAATTCTTTTGATATCTTTTATAAGCCCTTAAGCCCCTTTCAGGGTTTTATATCTAGACATTTGACCAAATAAACACTTTTCTGATCACTGAGCTCGTATTTGGGCGTTATTGTTTATGTTCTTCATTCTTTCCTAAATTTCTGATCTTATCTCCCGTCTGTCTAAAGAACCTCTTATTTCCTATAATGCAGGTCTACTAACAACCAGCTATCTCAGAGTTCTTTTATACAAAATGTCTTTAATTTATCTTCACTTTTAAAAAAAATTTATTTTGGGGCACCTGGGTGGCTCAGTTTGTTAAGCATCCAACTTCAGCTCAGGTCACGATCTCACGGTTCGTGGGTTCGAGCCCCGCCTCGGGCTCTGTGCTGACAGCTCAGAGCCCGGAGCCTGCTTCGGGTTCTGTGTCTCCCTCTCTCTGCCCCTCCCCTGCTTGTGCTCTGTCTCTCTGTCTCTCTGTCTCTCTCTCTCTCTCTAAAAATAAATAAGCATTAAAATTTTTTTTAATTTAAAAATTAAAAAAATTTTAAGTACACCCATCATGGGGCTCAAACATGCAACTCCGAGATCAAGAGTCATATCCTCTACCGACTGAGCTGGCCAGGCGCCCATCATCTTCACTCTGGAAGAATCCTTTACTGTTTATAGAATTCTGTGTCGACAGTCTTTCTTTCAGCACTTTAGAGATGTTCCAACTGTCTTCGTCCTTCATGGTTCTGGTAGGAAGACCGTGGCCATTTGAATGATCATTCCCTTATATGTGACATTTTGTTTATCTCTGGCTACATGCAAGATTTCCTTTTTATCCTTGGCTTTCATCCAAGTGATTATGATGTATCAGGCACGGTTTTCTTCATATTTATCTTGTTTGGTGTACACCAAATTTTGGGGTGTTTTTGCCATTATTAATTCCCCCCCCCCCCCTTCTCTCTTTCTGGGATGATTACCTCTATGTTAGATCTTTTGATATTGTCTCACAGATCTCTGCAGCTCTGGTCATTTTCCTTTCTTTTTTCTTTTTTTTTTTTTCTTTTTAAAGGTTTTACTTTTAAGTAATCTCTTAAAGCCCCCAAAGTGGGGCTCAAACTCACAACCTCAGGATCAAGAGTCTCCCGACTGAGCCGGCCAGGTGCCCCATGGTCATTTTGTTTTCTGATCTTTGTACTTTCTCTTCTTTATTTAAGTTTTTTTTTTTTTTTAAATTCATTTAAGTAATCTCTACCCCCCATGTGGGGCTTGAACTCATGACCCCAAGATCAGGGCTTGTGCACTCTTCCTACTGAGCTAGCCAGGCACCCCTTCCTCTTTTTTTAATTTGGAGAATTTCTACTGATCTCTCTTCACGTTCACGGACTTTTTGTCTGTCTTTTCCATTCTGCTCTTGAGTCCATTCAGATTTTTTCCCCAAACATCACATTTTTTGGTTTTAGAACTTTGTTCATTTTTGTATGGTTTCTATTTCCTTTGTTGAGACTTCCTTCTTTTTCACATTCATTACAAGCATAGTTTTCTTCAACTCATTGACCATAGTTATAACACCTCCTTCAAAGTCCTTGCCTGACAATTCCAACTTCTGAGTCATCTCAGTGTTGACCTCAACTACTGATTGTCTTTTGTCTTGAGAATGGGTGGGTCACGTGTTCCTATTTTTGTCTTTGTTTTGTTTTTCTATATTTGATAATTCTGATGGTATACTAGGCATTGTAATTGTTAGGTTGTAGAGACTCTGGATTCTAGTATATTCCTCCGAAAAGTGTCGATGTTTTTTGTTTTGGCAAGCAATTAACTTTGTTAGGCTCAGACTGCAAACTCTAGCTCATCTACAAAAGACATCAGCTCAATGATTGGTTCAAATCTTTTGGCCCCAGCTGGCATGTGATTCGAGTCTGCCCCAGGCATGCATGATTCAAGGGTCCTGGGGTCCGCCAGAGACCTTGGCTCCGTTTATGCACAGAATATGGGGCTTTCCTGTCCTGTCTCTCTCCTTTCCAGGATTCCCCTGATGTTTTCAAGTTGCTGTTGTTACCCTGGGTTCTGACATGTGGTTCTTGAGGCCAGAAAGGTGGAAGGTTTCCTGTTGGAGTTTTAGCTGTCTTGTGCCATGCTACAACAGTAATCTGGGCTCAGGCTATAAGCTGTAAAATTGGAAACTCACCCCATGCCAGTCCTTTCTTCCCCATTTCAGCTCCCATCCAAAATCTGCCTGTTTTTGTTTTTTTGCTTTGTGTTGTTTTTTACTCTCTGGAATCTCCAGGTTTCTTTCTTTCTTTTTTTGTTTTCTTTTCTTTTTTCTGTTTTTTTTTTTTTTTCATAGTTTGTAGTTGCTATCTTTAGGGAGGTTGTGCAGTTACTGGCTTATTCCACAATACTGGAAGTGGAAATGTTTTTTAATTTTTGAATCAGTAAAGACATTGGAGTATTTACCCCTTGTTAAAAAATAATATATGTGCATTAAAAAATGATATGACAGGGGCGCCTGGGTGGATCACTTGTTTAAGCACCTGACTCTTGATTTCGGCTCAAGTCATGATCTCACGGTTCGTGAGTTCAAGCCCCACATTGGGCTCTGTGCTGACAGTGCTGAGGCTGCTTGGGATTCTCTCTCTCCCTCTCTCTCTCTGCCCCTCCCCTGCCTGTGCTCTTTTTCTCTCAAAATTAATAAACTTAAAATATGATATGACAAAAAAAATATATGACATAGAGAAACACAAAGAAGAAAATAAAACTACCCATAATTTCATTTTTAAAAGACACTACTGGGGCACCTGGGCGGCTCAGTTAAACATCTGGCTCAATTTTGGCTCAGGTCATGATCTCACAGTTCGTGAGTTCAAGCCCCAGGTCAGGCTCTGAGCTGACAGTGCAGAACCTGCTTGGGATTCTCTCTCTCCCTGTGTCTCTGTCCCTCCTTTGTGCTCTGTCTCTGTCTCTGTCTCTCTTTCTCTGTCAAAATAAATAAACTTAAAATAAGTAAATAAAAGACACTATTACCATGTTGGTATATTTCCTTCTATTTTTTCATATATATTTTTTCATGTATATATATCCAAATGTGTTTATATAAGCATATATATATATATATATATATATATATATATTCCCTTTTTTAAAATTTTTATTTCTTTTAAAGTAATCTCTATAGCCAGTATGGGGCTTGAACTCATGACTCTGAGATTAAGAGTCACACACTCCACTGACTGAGCCAGCCAGGCACCCCAAGAAGTAAATGTATTTCTCATAACTAAAACAAGAACGTACTATAGATGTATGATGCGCTGCTTTTCCCCCAACCCCATTTGGCCATATATAATAAACACCAAAAAAGAGTTATTCTGGGCTTAAGAATAAAGGGTTGGTGAACTTACTAAAGACAGATTGAAACATGAGAGTTTTGATCTCAAAGGGGTGGTGCTGAGAGGTGGTACCGTTGAGGGTAAGGGCCACAGAAGGGCCTCAGCACCTGCCCTTGCTGCTATAATAGAGGGAACAGTGTCTTTTTTTCAGCCCCAAATACCTGGGGAGGAGCTGAGGATTTGAGAAGGGGCTGTGGTTTCTTCTGCGAACTCCTGGCTATTAGTGACTCTGATGAGAGGAAGTCCCAGCCCTGGAGTCTGTGGGGGGCTTAGGCAGGCCACCCAGATAGCTCTACAGGACAATGGCAGTCACTGCAGCTTCTGGGTGGCCCTCCCAACTGCACCTCCTGACCTGTGCTGACTGTGCATGGAAGAGGTGAGGAGTAGGCACCGAATTAGGGGAGAATAGCTATTATCTGATGCGCTGATTTGAGTTTTCAGGTGTCTTCAGCTATAGCAGGGGATAACTTCCTTCAGAGTCAAATTACCTGATGAGAAGTCGCCCCTTCTTCTTTACAGTCAGTCTCCTTTTGTATAGGTTTGGCCTGAGATATTTATTCACCACTCTTTTTTTTCTCTCTCTCGCTTTTAAAGTAGGCTTCATGCCCAACGTGGAGCCCAACACAGAGACCAACACGAGGCTTGAACTCACGACCCTGAGATCAAGACCTCAGCTGAGATCAGGAGCTGGATGCGCAACCTCCTGAGCCACCCAGGCGCCCCTTTATTCGCTACCCTTCCCTACTTATCCAGCTTTTTCCAGTGTGTTGAATCCTTGATTAGATCTTTAGATCTTCAGTTGTTAGCCGCTAACTTCAAACGCAGTACGTTCTAATCTGAGCTCATCACCCCCCTCCAGGATCAAATCGTCTTCTTGCCTTTCATATTTTTGTCCGGGGCACCACCCCTAGGTCACCCAGTTGCAGTGTCCTCACTCAGACCTCCGTCTTCCATCAGTGGCTGTGTTTTGGTGGCTTTTGTTCCATGAAGAGGATCCACCAAAGGATTTTGAGTGGAGGAGTAGGGTGTGAGCAGATGCGGGCGTTAGTAGAGAGAACGAACTGAGGTCGGAGAGAAAGAGACAGGCGAAGGGCAGAGAGACCCATCTGGGGAACAGCAATAGGCCATGCAGGAAATGAAAGCGGTACTTGAAATGGAGGGGAGGCTTTCAAGAGACAACTTGAATGTGGAACGCCTTAAAATTTTCAAAGCCAGAAGAACTCTTAAAAGTTGAAAAGATGGTTAATGTTGTTCAAGATATGCATTTGGGGGGGGGGCCTTGGTGGCTCAGTCAGCTAAGGGTCCAACTGTTGATTTGGGCTCAGATTTGGCTCTCGTGATTCATGGGATCAAGCCCCGCGTCGGGCTGTGTGCTGAGCACGGAGCCTGCTTGGGATTCTCTCTCTCTCTTTCTGTCTGCCCCTACCCTGCTCTCTCGCTCTCTCTCAAAATGAGTAAACATTAAAAAAGATATGCATTTTTAAGCAAACTTTTCAAGGAGGTATAGTATACGCATAAAAAGCGCAGTAACGGTGTCAGCTTGATGAAGTTTCAGTCTGAGCACAACCACGTAGCTATTACCCAGACCGAGAAACAGAGCGTTACAGCGCCGCAGAAGCCCCCAATGTCCCCTCCCCATCTTTGTTCCCCTCCAAGGATAGTCACTAACCTGACAAGTAATGCCATAGATGGATCTTGCCTGTCTGTTAACTTTGTACGCACGGAATTCTGTCGTATGCGTTCTTTTGTCTGGCTTCTTTCGCTCAGCATCGTACTTGTGAGATTTAGCTATGCTTTCTTAATAGAAATAGTTCTTTCCCTCTCAATGCCGTATAGTATGCAATTTACTGTTAACAGACATTTGTGTTGTTTCCATCTGGGAGCTACTATAAACAATGCTGTATGAATGCTCTATATGTTTTCTTGGTACACCCATATATACGTTCATGTTGGGAATAGATCTAAAAGTGAGTTTTGCTTGTTCACAGGATATAGATCCATCTCCATCCATCTACCTATCTGTGACAGGGCCACAGAGCTTTCCAATGTGTCGGTCCCAATCTACACTCTGCCTAGCAATGTAAGAGAGTTCCAGTTGTTCCAACACTTGGTATTGCCTGCCTTTTTTTAAAAAGATTAGCCATTCTGGTAGGTATGGAGACAGTGTCTTTTACTAGACGCAACTAAACAGAATCACATGCGTGGGTCAAATCGAAGAGTGGGCCCACTCTCAAGCAGCTCTGAATCCACTGGGAGACTCACTGACAGAAAAACAGGTAATTACGACATACAATATGTGCTATTCTGAGTATTGAATTACAGGACAGGGAAGACAGCGTGCCAGGTTAGTTCAGCAGAAGTACTAGTGTGCTCTCTCTACAGTGTGGGGCACCGGTTGGACGGGCCTAGAGGAAGCAAGAAGACCAGTTAGGTGGCTATTAAGTAGTGCAGGGGCACCTGGCTGGCTCAGCGGGTAGAGCATGTGACTGTGGGTCTCGAGGTCGTGAGCTTGAGTCCCGCGTTGGGTGCAGAGCCTACTTAAAAAAATAAATAAAATCGTGCCATTGGGAGGTGAATAAAGAACAAAGCCACTGGAATTGTTAAGCAGGTAGAAACGACATGACCTGCCTAAATGATTACTAGAATATGGAGAGAGAGAATCGAATGACCACGCAGTGATCTTAAGGCAGTAGGATGGACAGGTAAACATCCAATGGAATGTGCAAAATCAGGGAGTTATCAACGGTGACTTCCAGGTTTTGGATCCAGGTGTCTGGTTGCTGCTCTCAGTTGAGAACTGGAGGTAGGAAACATGTCCTCGATTTGGACATGCTAAGTTTGAAAGGCCTATGGGATATCTAGGTGGAGCTATCTATCATCAGGAGGCATTTGGAAATACGGGCCTAGAGCTCATAAGAAAATGAGGGGAAAGCGCTGTGGATATTATTGGAGGGATATTTGGCATTTTGGAGGTATTTGAACAATGGGAGCGCATGGCATCGATAAGGAGATTGTGAGCACTCTTAGGACAGGACCCTGTGGAATCCCACATTTAAAAGGCAAGTAGGGGGCGCCTGGGTGGCTCAGTCAGTTGAGCATCTTATTCTTGATTTCACATCAGGTTGTGATCCCAGGGTTGAAGGATCGAGCCCCGCATCGGGCTCCGCACTGAGCGAGGAGCCTGCTTGGGGTTCTCTCTCTCTCTCTCTCTCTCTCTCTCTCTCTCTCTCCAAAATAAAATAAAATTTTTTTTAAAAAGATAAAAGGCAAGTGAAAGAAGATGACTCCCTCAAATTGAGACTTAAGCATAATTTTGGGTTGGGGGGGAAGTAAGCAGAGAGGGAAAGTTTGAAGACACAGAAAGTAGAGATGATGAGCCATTATCAAGGACTCAGGAGTGGGCAGGGATTGACATCAGGACACTGGAGATGAGGTGGGACACCGCTTGCTGACACTGGAGAGAGATGAAGAAAGGATAGGTTTGGAAACACGTACACATAAATCTGAAGACAGAGGAAGGAAGTAGAAAGTTCATATTTGATGACCTGTATCCCTGTAAGGACATCTGCAAGGCATCCTGTGAAGAGTCAGGGAAGCAGAATCAGGGCTGGCGATCTGAAGAGTGGTAAGTCTTGGATCCGTCATTGTGGCGAATGGGAGGGGCCGATGACTAAGGGCAAAAATAAGATTGCAGAGTAGCATTGAAGTTTCTACTGAGGTCAGCCGCCAAGTAAGTCAAGATTCCCCAGTGGAGGGAGAGCCATGGTAAAAACAAGTAAGTAAATCACTCCCCTGGAGCCAACATCCTAGGACTCCACTTCATGTTGAACTTCTTGAGATTAACCATTCTGTAGAAGAGGTGTCATGGCAAGTACCTTTAGGTGGGGAGTAAGGCGGGCTGGGAGAACTTTTCTTTTTTAGAGATCTGATTTTTTTTAAGTCATCTCTACCCCCAGTCAAGAGTTGCATGTTCCACTGACCGAGCCAGCCAGGCACCCCTGGAAGAATTCTTAATGTATCATTAACTGAATGATAAAAAGAGGAAGTGAGGCCATGCCAGCTGTGGCCACCGTCAGCTAGGTTTATTATCTGTCCCCGCTGTGGTCACATCTTTTTCTCTTTTGTTTTTAATCAAGTAAACTCTACCCCCAATGTGGGGCTCGGACTCACGACCCCGAGATCAAGAGTTGCATGTTCTACTGACTGAGGCAGACAAGCGTCCCACAGCTTCCTTCTTATGCCAGGTGGCTAGATTCCCTTACTTTGCTTTAGGTCTTGGGATCCAGCCACATCCCTTTTTGTCCAGGCTGGTGGCAGCAGTGGTGTCGCCGAAGTCCTAATTCTTTCAGTTAACATCTGGGGAATTTTTAGCAGTCACGCCAGGATGAATTCATTCAGCCTTTGCCTCTACCTTCCATTTGCTTTTTGCTCTGGCTGGAATCTTCACCCAGCCGTCAGCACATCGTGTTCTTGCATTTTAAGTCGGCCACTGGAAAAGGGAAGGCACCTTATAGACCGTAGGTTGCACTTGAAGAACACAGGCCTAGAAGCATCATCTTTCCAATTAGATGGGGGGAAAGGGGAGATCTTGATCCAGTGGGATCTCCAATGAAGATCTCATTTCAGTGTTAGCAAATTTCTGGATGTTAACCAAAAACTGTCCGTCAACTTGCAACTCCGGCAATTATAGCTTCCGCATGGGAATTTTACTCTAGATGGGACTACATTTCATCCAGGGAGAGCTATCTGGATGGCTCTTATTCAGGATGCAGGTGTGTGGGGAGATTTAAGTAGTTAACATTCGTGAAACACGCTGTGCTCTTCCAGCAAAAGGTGTCTGGAGAAGAGTCTACTATTGTTCACATCATCTTTTTGAGACACTCCAGGAGTCAAAGTGCTTGTTTTCACACTGGTTTCAGGAAACAAAGGTGTCGGACTATCCTCAGTTAATCCGTTTCTGCAAAATGCCCAAGGAGCCAGCGTGAATTGGAAAGTGAGTGACAAAAGGGACCATCTGAAGATTCAAAGACCTCTCAGCACCAATTATGCCAAGAAATGCTAAGCAAATTAGCACTTTGGCTAATTAAAAAATAAATACTCGAAGTAGTCAGTGAAAATGGCTCATCACCCTGATAAATAGTCAGTCTGTTTGAGTAGCATTTCCAGTGTTAATTGAGGTCTGGGTGACTCAGTGCCCTGGTGGCCAAAAATCAATCGTGGAAAAAAAAAAAAAAATAAAGAGAAGGTACTCAGAGGCCAGGCCACGGAGCCCATGGCTTCTCACATCTGCACACAGCCCCCAGGCCAGCCTTTTAGAACAGCAGATGTTTATGCTTTACTTCCTGACCTCCCTTCCAAATGGCAGCTCTTGGAGTCCCACTGAAGGGCTTTGCAGGCTGTTTGTTATTTGTGTGGAGTGCTGTGGATTTGACTTTTGCCTGAGATGACTTCCTGACAGACTTGTTTCCCCCAGTGACGATATTTCACTCGGAAATGGTTTGAAAACAGGGACCAAGATGTGGACGCGGACTCCAATGCTCTTCGCAGGCCTGAGACCCCGACAGCGGCCTGGGCAGGTGGGCAGGGGTGGGGGTAGAGATTCCTAGAAGCCAAGGAAGATCCGAAGTTTACAGCAAGGTAGTTTTTTGGAGTCCCTGGGGAGACGCGAGCCTGGGAGAACTCTGCCTTCCCCAGTGTGGAAACCATGCCAAGGGGAACAAGAGGAGTAAACGAAAATGTTGAGCCTGGCGGCACGAAGGATTGAGTAAACCCATAATTCAGTCATTTGCAAAGCGGCTGGAGAACTCATCTTCTTGTCGGCACAGCAGTCCCATGTAGGCAATGACATGTCAGTAATCAAGTGCCTGTCACTCCCACTTGTGCCAGGCCTTTGGTTCTGGATGCCACACAGAAGAAGGGACTGCTTAACTTGACACAAACAGACCAAATCACTTAGTTGAAAGGCCTGAGCCAGGGCTTTCAGCTCCCCGAACAGCCAGCTCTGACTGTCGCTGAGGTCCTAGCACTCCTGTCAACAAATTGCTTGCCTCCACGTGAGTCACATCCCTTCCCATAAGCCCTCTGCTTTGGGGAAACCCCACTAGCAGGGTTCTTTATAGAATCAAGTCAAAACAGGCCAGAAACTACTGGGCACCTCTTCTGTGGCCAATAACGTGCCAGGTACCAGGGGAGAAGGAGCACATCAGTTCGTTGCGGGCAGAAGAGGGACACGCAAGATGATTTGAAGATGTTGTGACAGAGCATGAGACCCACGCAGTGGCTCTGACGGTGGGAGACAGCTCGCTTCCTTGTGGAGTCATGGGTGGAGGTTCGGGAAAGAATCAAACAGGTGAAAGGCATTTCAGGTAGAGGGTTACAGCACAAGCAAAGATGCTGAGGCAGGGATGAGAGTGGCCAGTTAGGGGGGGGGGTGGGTGGAGGGCAGCGAGGATGGGGTGAGGGCGGGTCATTGTGGGAGAAAAGTTGGAGATAAAGGTGGGCTGGGGCGGGTGTTCAGTGCCACAATGAGGGATTTGGAATACGATTCACAGGCAATTCACAGGGCCGTAGAGAGGCAGGGAGGTGGAAAAAGAAGCGTTTGTGGCATTGACCGTGGCTCCCTGTGCGGGAGTTGGAGCGGTCAGGCGGGGGGAATCACAGCAGTGTGGACCTGAGGCGGCTAGCCCCTGGCCTAGGCTGGGGGCTGGCCACATGGAGCCACGGCACAGCCTATGGCACAGGCTAGGGCTTTGGAGCCAGACGCACCCGGGTTCAAATCCCCCCTTGACCACTTACAAGCCACGTAACCCGGAGTAAGAAACCTCGCCTCGTCTCCTCTTGTAAACTGGGCCAATCCCTGCACTCGCCTCGTGGGGGAATTGGTACGGATGAAAGGAAATGTGTGCGTAGCACATAGGTGGCCCCACTAAGCAGTAGCCTCTTGCTTGTACTTATCAGAAGAGACTTCTGGGGAAAGAACCCAGTAGGACTAAAGAGGGGAGCCACTGGTGCTTTCCACGGTTCAAGATGGCAAGCACAGCGGCCCAAAGGCCTGAGCCCAGGGAAGGAGCCGGTCCTGGGTTGAGGTGGGGCCAAGCCAAGCCCTAGCGTGGCCCCTGTTTGGGAGGGCGAGGGGGGCTACGCATTTGTTTCCCATGTATATTCATCTTCGCCTGTGCTCAGGCTCCAAGAGCGCCTTGTTTAGAGAAAGGCTGCAGCAAAGCAGAAGAAGGTATATTTTAAAGTGACAGGTCTAAAAATACGGCTCTCTCCCTGCCCTTTCACAGCTGCAGATTCTCAATCCTGATCCTCACTGGGAGAAATAATAAAATGCATATGTTTATAATAAAAATCATATTTCCCCCTTCCTGTGATGTCTCCCAGTTGTAGGTTCCCATCCGTTTGCTGTTTTACCTATCATTTAACAAATGTATTTTAAGAAAAGTAATCTTTTCCACTGACATGTCCTATAAACGTCACATCTTCGGCTTTGGTTCTCATTGAGGAACAGAGATGCATGTTTTGAATATTTCCAAAAATGCTTTCCACTCCATTCCCAGGCAAAGATTTCTGAATCTTTGGTTAGAGACAAAATATACAGAGAATGTGCTACACAGTGATGTGGGTCCCTCGGGCTGGATTGTCAGGGGACAAGCTGAGAATTTAGGTTCTGGGAGAGTTAGCTACAACTGATGGCTGAAATCCGGGCCCGAGGTCCTTCTGTGGGTCATCTCTGAGGTGCGCTCAGTGCGAGGCATCCTGGAAAGTCAGAATTTGGGCCTTACAATGAATGGGGTGAGTCAGACTCTGGGAAGTTTCTTGCAAAGGCACTTGAGTGGGACCGTGGGAGGCAAGGCCAAGGTAGGACAGTCAGCTAGCCCAACATTCGGTGCAAAAGTCCGAAAAAGCATCCCCTTCCTTGGTCTGTGGGAGAAGGCCTGATCTGAGGGCACGTGGAGGGTAGTTGCCTTTGTCTGGGGATATCATCCGTGTGTTGCTCTATGGATTAAATAAAATGCGTGTAACGCACTTAGTACGGCACCTGGCACACAGTAGGCACTGATGCAAGCAAGATACGAGGGCCCTTGTCAAGGCAGGGCTTGGGTTGGGGACTGGGAATAGGGAGGAGACATGGAAAAAGCATAGCATGAGGCAGAACACAAAAAAGAAATGAGAAAGCCAAGCCAGGGAGAACCAACAGGTCGAGAGAGAAAAATGTAGAAAGCGTTGTGATTAAGATGTGGGCGGGGCAAGTTCACCCGGGTATGGTTGGTCATTTCAGGGGTTCATTCATCGCACAAATATTGGTTGAGCACCTACTATGTTCTAAGCACCGATACGAGTGCTGGGAAAATAGCAGTGAACAGAACAGAGAAGGACCCTTCTCCAGTAGAACTTACAGACACATGACAATAGGCAACAAAGGAGATGGGGGGGTGGGCCAGTAGTACTGGAGTCCAGAACTGGCCCACCCAAACTGCTGAACCCCACGAATGGGAGCCCAGAAGTTGTCCATCTCAGTTGTGATCTGTCCTGAATAGTGGGGCCAACCCTCACCCCACCCCAAATTTCTTGCCCGATCTGGCTTTGCAAGGAGGCACAGTAGACCTCTGACACTGAGGAATATTTCTGGAGAAAAGGGTAGGTTTCCCTCCCCTACCTCCTGCAGAGAAGGAAGTCTAACTTTTCCCATCTCAAGACCCAAATACACCAGAGGAACAGAAGCTAACCTAACTAAATGATAAATGGTAATCACTATGGAGAAAACCAGAGCAGGGGAAAGGGAAAGAGAGCCTTGGGAAAAGAGTTTGAAATTTACATAGGGGGGCCAGGGAGTCATTTAAATAAGGTACCATTTCAGTGGGGAACTGAAGGAGGAGAGGAGCAAGCCATACAGAATTCGGGTGGGGGAGAGAATTCCAGAAAGTGGAAACAGTCTTTCCAGGAGGAAACAGTCTTAGCAAAGGCTCTAAAACAAGAGTGTGCTTGGCATTCTCAAGGAACAATATGGAAGTTGTGGCTGGAGCAGAGTGCGTGAGGGGGAGCAGTGTAAGAAGGCACGACGGGAGGCCAGATCATGCGGGGCCTCGTGGACCGTGGTTAGGACTTTGGCTTTGACTCTGAATGGAATGGGGAACCACGGCAGGGTGCTGAACAGGAGTAACATGGTCTAAGTACAATTTAAGTGGTTTCGTCCGGCCTCCATATTTAGAATGGGGTATAGGAGAGGTGCCTGACTGGCTCATTTGGTAGAGCGTGCGACTCTTGATCTTGGGGTCATGGGTTTGAGCCCCATGTTGGGTGTAGAGGTTACTTAAAAATACAATCTCGGGAGAATAAAGGTAGAAGCATGGTAGAAGCCATGACGCTGGAGACAGTTTGAAGATGGAGCCAACAGTATTTGCTGATGGATTGGACATGGGGTTTGAAAGAAAATGAGGAGTCAAGAATGATGCCCAGGTCTTTGATCTATGCAGAACAGAGTTGCATTCAGAGAGGTGAGCAGACTATGGGCACGTTTGAAGAAGGAGATAGACATAGATCAAGATCTTTGGGTCTGGCATGTTAAGTTTGAGAAACTCATCTGACATCGAGGTGGAAAAGCTAAGTAGCCAGTTGGATATATGAGCTTGGAACTCAGAGGAGAGGACTGAGTGGGCCTTTGATCGGCCAAGGGGAGGGGCCCAGACAGCTACGAGGAGGCGGGGCCCTGGTGAGCTTGGGTCTCTCCTCCTTCACTTCTGTTCTCGGGGCCAGACCTGGACCTAGATAAGAGGATCCGTCCTTACTGGGTGAAGTGGAGCTTTCTCCTTCCTTTGCTGTCCCCTTGGCCTGTCGTGGTCTCTGTGTCTTCCTCAGGTCATGCTCTCCCTGTGCTGCTTTGGCTTCTCAGAGTTCCCCAAATCTGGGCCCCCTTCATATGTACTTTTCCTTTAGGAAGCCCTAAAGGAAAGCCCTAGGAGACAAGGAGCAGGCTGGACTCCAAAGCTGGGTGGAGGGCGGCTGCAGTCAACCTAGAGCTTCGTCAGGGTCACTGGCTATTGGCATCACCTTCAGAAACAATTTGTAAGAATAGGCGCCGGGGATATTGCAATGAGTGGGTTCTTTGAACCTTTATGTACGATTAACATCTTCTTTGGAGGTAACATCTCTCCTGTTTGCAGAAAGGATTGTTTTCCTGTGATGCTGTGGCAACATGTGGCAATCAAGTAACACTGTGTGTAAATATTAGAGTCTTTCTTGGACATTTGCCCGAGTCTTCTTTTCTGATTTTGTGTTTCCTGGCATTGCGCTTTGAGGTCTCAGAGGGCACTCCCTGTACTCAGCTATCCCTGATGCAGAGGGTCACTGGTTTTTCCAGACCCGGAAGTCTCCAGATGGCTTCCCTCCGTAAGTTTCGTAGCAGCCCAACTTGGTACCCACGTGTGGCTTGGAGAACGAGCTGCTGCTTCCCACAAATGCTCTCGCCGTGTGGCTAGCAGCCGATCACAGACAAAGTCAAGTTTGGGTGCCTTGGTGCACATGAAGGTGCTCTAGTGATTCACCAGGATAAGCCCCCTTCTTTCTTCGACAAGCCCTTTCTTTCCTTAGCCCTGCTTTTATGAAGTGCACATTGTGTACATGGATACACTTGTAGGAAGCATGGAATTATTTATTTTCCCATCAAGTCATTCTGACATAATTGCATAGAAACCTTATGGAGCTTTGGAGATCTTCTGTTTATGAGTCACAGAAATTAACTTTCTTTTCATAAGAGCTCTTTATAAAAAGAAAAAAAAAAATACAGCCGAATGTCTGTTCTTTGAACTTAAGTTGCCTTTCTGTGACTCGCTGAAACCTGAACCTGGGTGTCTGTTAGTCTTAGCCTTGCTTTAGCTTTGAATTTCAATTATTCAGCCTCTGCACCCAAGAGGAGGCCTGAAGCAAATATCCCAACCTGGACCTCACCCATTTCTGAACTCAATCATTTCTCTCCCTTGTTCCTATTGCCTACATAACTCCCAAAGGGGCTATGGGGAATCCACAGAACTCTGTAACAAAGGGGCCATCCAGGGTCTCGTAAAAACCTTTGGAGACCCTAGGTGTGGAGGAAATTATGATGCCTGATGACATATGTTCATGAACTAAAAACAATATTAAACTGAAAATAAGCATAAGGAAACCCAACAAAGCTCTGGTTTTTCCACAATGACTACTTCAACTCTAATTTTGAAACGCCAAATCTCAAATGAATTCAACTATTTGGGGGCTGGGGTGGGGTGCCTAGCTTCACAGGAGTCCCATAAGCATGGGAAGCATGGGTTGAATTTGTCTGTTAGGTAAACTATTGTTGTTGCCAGTGAATGTTTTCCGTCCGTGTTTAGCTCCAGAAGTAACTGGGGGTAAAATGTGTTCTTGGGATGTTCGTCATCACTTTATAATTTTAGGCTTCTTGGAACAGCCTTTAAGAGATCTATTTTCCATTTAAAAGGGCTGAGCTTCCAGCTTGGTTTCATTACCACTAGGAATAAGAAGGTATCGTGGATCAGAGCTAGGGGTCTAGGCAACCGCTGATCATTGAATGGGTTGGGAGAGAGGAAACTGGAACCGGTGTTCTGAAGCAGGTGGATGAACTTAGAGGAAAGACACCCAGGGCAATATGTATAAATAAAGCAGGGGAGCAAAGCCCAGAGGGCCCAGAGCAGGGACCACACAAGCCTGGTGGTGAGAGTAAGCAGAGAGACTGAGAGCAGGCGGGCAGACAGGAACCCTTCCTGGAAACCGAAAAGGAGAAGGAAATGGGGGCAGCTAGTTCCACAGGCCCGCAGGGTGGGACAGGGGAGAAGGTAAGAAGCCAGGCAAGCGTTTGGCTCTGCAAACACGAGACTCCAATTAGAAGACCTAGAGAATATGTCAGTTTTGTGCCAAAGTTCATTCCACTCCCTGGCATTCCAAGAACCAGTCCCAGGATGCGGACAGCCCCAAACAGGCCTGTGCCAGCGGCTAAGTGGTGGCGTGGCCAGTGGTGAAACTGAGGGTCTGGGAGACGAACAGATAAGGACACCGATTCCTTTGGTCTCATGAGCCAGATGGAACCACACGTGTTCATCTGAGACATAGATGAGAATGAATACAGTAGATCTGGTTTGTCCAGGCCACCTTGGACCATGGGACGGTCCAGGGCCCGAGCGGCAACCAGGTGCCGAACTTGTTCACAAGACACCCAGCGGCAATGGCGCTGGCTTATCCGGTACACAGACTCAGTTCCCGATTAGGACACGTGGCATAGGGCTCTGAGCCCCACCCAGTCTCATATCTGGATCCCTAAGCCCGGGGCTTCTCTCTGTCCCGTGGGTCCTCAGGGGTTCCGACTCCTCTTTGGTGGCCGTGGAATTTGGGGTTCCGCTGTCTTACTGTATCTCCTGCCACAGCTTTCTTGTGCGGCTCCTGAGATCAGGCAACGGGGGCCCCCCAGATGATTACTGATAGCTTCGGCCACCTTTTGCTGGCCTGGCCTCACACATTTGTTCAGGCTTAACGGTAGCTTTAACTTTTAAACTTTGCAGCGCGCCTCTGTCCGAAGAACAGAGGGCAAGGTGCCCAGGGACGGGGCTGGGAGCACTTGGAGGACCCAGGCTGTGTTCGGGGTACTTGAAGTACATCCTCCAGACCGGTGGTCAGTAGGGGTCCCAGACTAGCCACGAGGCTTCTGTTCTGTCCTTCCGGATGGGATTCTTGTCCTGATGGATACGCCTCATAATTAGGGCCACCTTCCTCTTTTTTCTTTGTTTGGAAATTCTTAACCCAGTTGACCCAGGGACTTGCTCATTAACCCCTCAGGTCGTCTTCACCATTACAATTCACTACGATGCGGGTATTATTAGAAAGAATACTTCTTCTTTTTTTTTATTGTGTTAAAAAACAACACAACCGTTGACAGTTTAAGTACACAATGCAGTAGCGTTAATTACAGAGCGTGCAACTAACACTGCTATTATTTCCAAAAGATTTCATCACCCAAAGCAGAAGCTCCGGACCCATTAAGCAATAACTCCGCATCCTCCTGCTCCTGCCAGACCTTGGTGACCCTAATTTACTTTCTGTCTCTATGAATTTGCTCATCTTAGATATTTCATATAAGCAGAATCGTACAAGCCTTTCATGTCTGGCTTGTATCATTTAGCATAGTGTTTTCAAAGTTCATCCAAAGTTGTAGCATATGTAAGAACTTCATTTCTATGGCGACTGGGTGGCTCAGTTGGTTGAGCGTCTGACTCTTGATTTCAGCTCAGGTCATGATCTCACGGCTCATGGGATCAAGCCCTACGTGGGGCTCCGCACCGACAGTGCTTAGGATTCTCTCCCCCTCTTTCTCTGCCCCTCCCCTGCTCGTTGTCTCTCTCAAAATAAATAAACAATAAAAACATTTTAAAAATTAAAAAAAAAAGAGAATTTCATTTCCCTTTAAGGCTGAACAATGTTCCTTGTGTGGATTTTGTTTACTCGCCTGCTGATGGCCCCTTGGGTTGTTTCCACCTTTGCAAATAGTGATGCTATGTATATGGCTGTACCTACACCTGTTTGAGTCCCTGTGGTCAGTTCCTTGGGGTATATACCTACCAGTGGAATTGTTGGATCATACGGCAAGGCTATGTTTAACGTTTGAGGAAACACCAAACTATTTTCCACAGAGGCTGCACCATTGACGTTCCCACCAGCAATATCTGAGGATTCCAATTTCTCCACATCCTTGCCAACACTTATTATCTCCCCCCCTTTTATTACAGCCACCCTACTGGGTATGATGTGGTGTCTCCTGTGGTTTTGGGTTGCATTCCCCTGATGACTCATGATGCTGAGCCTCGTTTCATGGATTCATAAGCCATTTGTGTATCTTCTTTGGAGAAACGTCTATTCAGGTCCTCTGCCCATTTTAACTGGGATATTTGTCTCTTTTTGTTTTTGAGTTATAGGAGTTCTTAGTTCCTTCTGGATGTTTAACCTTTATCAGATACATGATTTACAAATATTTGTTCCCATCTCTGGGTTGTTTTTTCACTCTCTTGATAGTGTCTTTTGATGCACAACAACTTTTAAATTTTGGTAAAGTTCGATTTATTCATTTTCTTTCTTTTGCCGCTTGTGATTTTGGTGTCATTTTGAAGAACCTATTGCCAAATCCAAGATTCTGCATATTTCCTCTGTGATTTCTTTTCTTTTCTTTTTTTTAAATTTAAATTCAACTTCGTTACCATACACTGTAATCTTGACTGCAGGAGTAGAACCCGGTGACCCTTACATATGACACCCAGTGCTCATCCCAACAAGTGCCCTCCTAAATGCCGTGACCCATTTAACCATCCCCCCCCCACCTCCCCTACAGAAACCCTCGGTTTGTTCTCTATATTTAAGAGTCTCTTATGGTTTGCCTCCCTCTCTGTTTTTATCTTATTTTTCCTTCCCTTCCCCTATGGTCATCTGTTGTGTTTCTCATATTCCACATATGAGTGAAATCATGGTATTTGTCTTTCTCTGACAGACTTATTTCGCTTAGCATAATACACTCTAGTTCCATCCATGTTGTTGCAAATGGCCAGATTTCATTCATTTTCATCACTGAGTAGTATTCCACTGTGTATATATACCACATCTTCTTCATTCATTCATCAGTCGATGGACATTTGGGCTCTTTCCATACTTTGGCTATTGTCGATAGTGCTGCTATAAACATTGGGGTGCACGTGCCCCTTTGTATCAGCATTTTTGTATCCTTTGGATAAATACCTAGTAGTGCAATTTCTGGGTCATAGTGTAGTTCTATTTTTAATTTTTTGAGTAAACTCCATACAGTTTTCCAGAGTGGCTGCACCAATAAAGTGTATTTATTTATTTTGAGAGAGAGAGAGAGAGAGAATGCAGGAGGGGCAGAGAGAGAGGAAGAGAGAGAGAATCCCAGCAGGCTCTGCACAGTCAGTGCAGTGGGGCTTGAATTCGCAAAAACGCAAGATCACGAACCTGAGCCGAAACCAAGAGTCGGATGCTTAACCGACTGAGCCACCTATGTGCCCCTCCTCTGTGATTTCTTATGAGAGTTTTGTAGTTTTCACTCTTAAATTTAGGTCTTTGATCTACTTACCTTTTTTGTATGTGATGTAAGGTAAGGGTGCAACTTTTTTCTTTTGCTTGTGCAAACCCAGTTTTCCCAGCACCATTTGT
Organism: Panthera onca; assembly: GCF_046562875.1. Taxonomy (NCBI): domain Eukaryota; kingdom Metazoa; phylum Chordata; class Mammalia; order Carnivora; family Felidae; genus Panthera; species Panthera onca. Next base: position 19,143,323 of record NC_138357.1, on the reverse strand, counting down.
AGAATAGACTATTCTTTCTCCATTCAATGTTCTCGGCATCCTCATCAAAAATCAATCGACTATAGACGTGAGGGTTTATTTCTGGGCAAAGATGATACATCTACAGAATGATCCATAGAGAGAAAGCTAAACTCAAGGTATAGTTTGGAGAGTTTTTTTTTTAAATTTTTTTAATGTTTATTTATTATTGAGAGACAGAGAGAGACAGAGCATGAGCAGGGGAGGGGCAGAGAGAGAGGGAGACACAGAATCTGAAGCAGGTTCCAGGCTCTGAGCTGTCAGCACGGAGCCTGACACGGGGTTCGAACTCACGGACCGCGAGATCATGACCTGAGCTGAAGTCGGACGCTTAACCGACTGAACCACCCAGGCGCCCCTGAAGAATTTTTTTGATTAACAAGGACTATGTTGGATTGCTTACCTTTCCCTTTATTCCTAAGAAAAATCCTTAGCTTATACTCTTATGTACTTACTTTTTTTTTTAAGTAGGCTCTATGCCCAGTGTGGGGCTCAAATTCACAACCCCAAGATCAAGAGTCACATGCTCCAACGACGGAACCAACCAGGCGGTTTTTACATTTAAAAAAATGTTTAGGGGGCACTTGGCTGGCTCAGTAGGTAACGTGTGCAATGCTTGGCTTCGGCTCAGGTCCTGATCTCACAGTCGGTGAGTTCAAGCCCCGCATCGCATTCTGGGCTGACAGTGCAGAGCCCGCTTGGGATTCTCTCTCTCCCTATCTCTTTGTCCCTTCCCTGCTCGTGCTCTCTCTCATGCAAAATAAATAAATAAACCTTAAAAATTTTAACCCAAAGAATGGGATAAAATAGTTGCAAATCATGTCTGAGAAGGGATTTGCATCTAAAATATATATTAAAAAATAACTAAAATATATATTAAAAGAACCCACTTACAACTCAAGAATAGGAAGACAAGTAACCCAATTTATTTTTTATTTTATTAATATTTTTTAATGTTTATTAGTTTTTGAGAGAGACAGAGACAGAGACAGAGTGTGAGTTGGGGAGGGGCAGAGAGAGAGAGGGAGACACGGAATCTGAAGCAGGCTGCAGGCTCTGAGCTGTCAGCACAAGTAACCCAATTTAAAAATGGGCAGAGGCGCCAGGGTGGCTCAGTCAGTTAAGCATCCCACTTTGGCTCAAGTCATGATCTCAAGGTTTGTGAGTTCGAGTCCCACGTTGGGCTCTGTGCTGGCAGCTCAGAGCCTGGATCCTGCTTCAGACTCTGTGTCTCCCTCTCTCTCTGCTTCTTCCTCACACTCTCTCTCCCTCTTTCTCTCTCTCTCATCAATAAACGTTTAACAAAATTTTGAAAAATTCTTAAAAAAAAATGGGCAGAGGATTTTTGAATAGACGTTTCCCCAAAGAAGATAAATAAATGTCCAATAAGCGCCTGAAAAGACGCTCAACATCATGACTCATTAGGGAAATGCGAATCAAAACCATACTGAGATAGTACCTCACTCATTAGGATGGTTATAATAAAAAAAGAGGCAAGTAACAACAAGTGTTGGTGAGAACGTGGAAAAATTGGAACTCTAACAGGTCGCCTGTGGGATGGGCAAATGGTGCCGTGAATTTGTAGAAGAATCCGGCAGTTACCATATGGCCCAGCAATTCTGCTCCTAGGTATATGCTTACTAGAATTGAGCACACAGGTCCACACAAACCTTGTGCACGGATGTTCACCGCAGCATTATTCATAATAGTTCGAAGGTGGGAACAACCCACATGTCCGTCAAGTGACGAAAGGATAACAAAGTCTGGTCTATCCATATAACGGAGTAGCATCTGGTCATAAAAAGGAATGAAGTACTGGGGCGTCTGAGTGGCGCAGCTGGTTAAGCATCTGACCGCAGCTCAGGTCATACTCTCGAGGTTCCTGAGTTCAAGTCCCACATGGGGCTCACTGCTGTCAGTGCAGAGCCCGCCCCAGAGCCTCTGTCCCCCTCTCTCCGCCCCTCCCCTGCTCACGCTCTCTCCTTCTCTCTCAAAAATAAACAAAACATTAAAAAAAGGAATGAAGTACTAACACACGCTATCCCACACACGGATGAACCTTGAAACACTATGCTAAGTGACAGAAGCCATTTGCAAAACACTCCATGCTTTGTGATTCCACTTATAGGCAAACATATCGAGATAGGAAGTAGATTAGTGGTTGCCTCGAGCTGGGGGTGATGGGGGAAATGGGAGTGACTGCTCATGGGTACAGGTTGGTTATAGTTGGTGGTGATAAAACTTTAGAAAAGAGAGACAAACCAAGAAACAGACCCTTGAGTATAGAGAACAAACTGACGGTTACCAGAGGGGAGGTGGGTGGGGGGATGGGTGAAATAGGTGATGGGGATTGAGGAGGGCACGTGTGATGAGCACCGGGTGATGTGTATGCAAGTGTTGAATTACTATATCGCACACCTGAAACTAATACACTGTATGTTAAACTGGAATTTAAATAAAATAATAAAGTTTTTTAAAGTTTATTTTGAGAGAGAGAGAGCGTGCGCATGCAGGCGGGAGAGGGACAGAGAGAGAGGGGGACAGAGAGAGAATCCCAAGCAGGCGATGCAGTGTCAGCACAGAGCCCGATGGGGGCTCGAACCCATGAATCATGAGATCATGACCTGAGCCGAAATCAAGAGTCAGACGCTCAACCGACTGAGCCATCCAGGCGCCCCCAAAACCAAACCAAACAAAACGTTAAAAAATGAACGATCGTGATGGTTATACAACAGCGAATCCACAGAAAAGTCACTAAATTATGTAGTTAAATGGGGAAACTGTATGATATGCAAATTATATCTCAATAAAGCTGTTGCAAAATGACAAGAAAGAATACGCTAGAGACCAAATGTGGCCCACATTTCCTAAGTTGTTTACTAGTGCGTCCTTCCCAGAAAAAGTTTGCCAGTTCCTGCTCTAGTCCCACCCTCTCAGCTCAAACCTGTTCGTCCGGAGGAAGTGAGAAACTTTCTCTTCCCATCAGATGTTTCCAGGAGAACCTTCTGGCTCTGTGCTACTTGGGGTTTAACGGCACAATTTATTTGTTTTGCTACAGCCTATACCTCTAACACCCTGCAACATTTACAAATTGCTTCAGTAGAAGAAATCCTTAGAAAGTGTGCTGAATAAGACTTTGGATCCCTTAATCATAAAACATTTAAAGTAAATTTGAAGCACAGATTTGGAGCAGAGATTCGAGGCCACTTCATCCTGCTCCTTCAGGATTAAAGGTGTGTGAGAGCCTCTTGCCATGAAAATAGCTCAGGGGTAATGCGTCGCTTTGCCCTAGTGAACGCTGGTGAGCATTCCCTTGGCGCCCACCCCTCCGTCTCTCGTCTTGTGTTAGGTGTTTGGGGGTTGTACTCCCCCAGATTAAACTGGGGTCTCTTTCCGGGGGGCGGGAGCATGTCCTGCCGTCTACACCACATGGAAGAACGTGCTGGTGATGTTCCTGGCCTCACCAGGGGTGCATCCTTCCCAGCACACTTTTACCCACAGGTGGGAGGAGGGCCCGAGGAACAGGGCCATGCCTCCAGTGTCTTCGGAGCCCCTTCGGCCTTTTTCTCGTACACCTTCTGGCCTCTACTCAGGCGTGCAGTGGGGGTCCAGCTCTGCCCTTGCTCCTGGACCCACTTCTCTGTTCCCCTCTTCGTGCCAGTCCGTCCCCTGTGCTCCACGTGGGCTTGGCTCACAGGACCGAATCCTGGGGCAGCACCTGGGTCCCTGTTCACTGACAGGACACCCCTCCCGTAGCCATGGGATGGCTCAAGGTCAAAATCGGAAATGTGCTCTTGACACTTTTGCCAGCTTCCGGGCAGACTCGGTCTAACAGGATGCTGACTAGACCGCTCCCTCTCCATCTTTGCCGTCCCCCCTTTTCCTCGTGAGGTTTCTGTTGGAAGATCGGGCAAACCCCACTTGGGTTAATTTTGGTAGGTTTTGTTTTGATTTCGAGGCAAACGTGATCACGGACTCAACTCCCCCCCCTCACGACAGCGGAGGCTGGGACAGAAGGCAGGTCCAGGTGAGGCCAAGGAAAACAACTCCTGGGACGTCGCCGGGCACTTGCGTCACCTCGAGGATTAGGACGGACGGGGTCAGAGGAGTGTGAAGCCCCAGACGCCAGCCTTGAGATAGTCATTTCACGACATTTCGTCCCGTTTTCCAGCCCATTTCTGGAGACAGTTGAGCTATTTGTTTGGAGATTCTTCAGTGAAGTTGATGAGCCGCTCTCTTTCCAGGAGTGCTGGAAAATGCCAAGAAGCTTCACGGATCATTTCACTGCTCTCCATTCTCTCTCGGGTCATTGTTGGCCTTCGTCCCAGGCCTCCTCTGGTAGCCAACTCCCTCATTCCAGCAATCATTTCTTTGCAGGAGTTTGCTTCTAACCTTTCAGCGTGTGTCCCAAATATTTAGCGATGGACTCCATCCAGTAGAATGATTTTTTTTTTCTTTAACTCATTTAGATTACTTAGGAAAAATGAACACCGTGAGCTGAATAAACACTGCCGTTGTCTCGCTCAGCACCTCCTGGCTGGAACCTCCCTGATCCGCCAGTTCCCCGGGGCCCCCTTCCGCTCTCCCTCTCACCTTCCTTGCCGATCCAAGGACACTTGGGATTTAACCATCCAGTCCCAAGTGCGCTTCCTTGTAACGTGCCAGCAGCCAACACTGCTCCCTGAGCGATCCAACCTTGAGTCTTCTGTATGCCCCTCTTTGTTCCCTTCAGGTTTATTCTGGGGCGTGACACCTGCCATCCATGACCTGACCCCGTCGCCTGGCTTAGCTGTACGAGGATGGAAAGTGCTGGCTTCCCTCTGGAGAGGAGCAGGGCTGAGGGCCGGCACAGGGCAAAGCTGCATCCGGCTCCCTGGCACCGTTTCCCACTTGCTATTTTGAGACTTTCCTCCCTGGAAATGTCGCATGGCTCCGGTGCTAGAAAGAAGTGTGAGATGAGATCCATGCGAGGGAAACATTTGGAATGTGTTGACACGTGATGTTTCTCTTCCAAGGCTCTCCTGGGCCGAAATGAAGGTCTGCGGGGATTGCATTACCTGACTCCTTCAGGGCCAGAAAGAAAGAAAGAAAGAAAGAAAACAGAAGGAGGGAAGGAAGGAAGAAAGAAGAGAAAAAAGAAAGGCACTTGGTCTCCTTTTCTTTCTCTTTTTAAAGATTTTTAAGTAAGCGCCACACCCAATGGGGGCTCGAACTTACAACCCTGAGATCAAGAGTTGTACGTTCCACTGACTGAGCCCGCCAGGCACCGCTTTGTCCCCTTCTCTTCGCAGTCCAAGGGAACATGTGTATTTGTCCTAAATGAAATGGAATCAGTCTCATTCTCCTCCGCACTTGATCTGCGTGTGTGTGGAAACAGCCCCAGCGAGGCCCTTTCTACTTAGTGGTTATGACAGTTGAGGGTCCTTTTGACTCGGGGATCATATTACAGTTTCTGAGAGATAGACATTTTTTTTTTTTTTTTGAGAGAGAGAGAGAGAAAGAGCGAGCGGGGGAGGGGCACAGAGATGGGGGACAGAGGATCCCAGGCAGGCTCTGCACGGACCGCGGCGAGCCCGGTGTGGCGCTCGAACTCATGATCCCTGAGATCATGACCTGAGCCGAAGTCGGCCGCTCGACCCGCTGAGCCAGCCAGGCGCCCCGAGCAATACACATTTTATTCACTCGGCCCTGACTGCTGTAAAAGGGGCAACCCACGCCCAGGATTTGCTGACAAAAGAACCATTCTGGCACTGGAGGGAGGACGGGGAGCCATGGGCAAGGAGCACATCACCCAGCGGGCCCACGCTACCTCCAGGAGAGAGAGAATGCGCATTAACCACAGGAAGAAGACACTTAGCCGAACCCTCCTAACTTTGGAGGATTGACTCCCACGTCCTTTGGCTCCTTCGGATCGCCAACGCTTCCTGGCTTCTCCTTGCACGGGTCTAGGTGTCTCTCTGGAGCCTGTGCCGTTCTCACGCGGGCTCCGTTGCCCCTGCCTCCGATAAGCTGTTCCATATGGTTGCGCCCTTTGTTCTCACAGTGCTGGGTTTTACAACTTCCCATTGACTTGGAATGTCTTATTTTTTTCCACTGGGCTCTTTGGGGATTTGCACCTCCTGCTAGTATACAAATTATTTTCTTTAGTTGCATCGTGTCCGTTCCTAATCTTGAAAACACTCTGTAAGGAACTCTCCCGTGGAAGGGCTAGCCAGAGGAGTACAGGAAGGAACCTGCCCGGAGTCCCAGTTCCCCAGGCCAGCCACGCAGAAGGAACCAAAAGCCCTGGACGTTCGTTCCGAGAAGTCAAAGAAACACAGAAGTGCCCCTCCGGTGCTGAGAATGTTGAGGACCCAGCTGTAGTCTGGGCACGCGGTAGGCAGGCCGGGCCTGCCTTTTGGAACTGAAGACAGCCCGGGAGAAAGCACGCGGTTCAGAGAAACGATCTGCAGAAGCTTGAAGAGGTTGAAGCTAGAATGGAGCTTCCGTGGCTGCCCTCACCTCCTCCGTCAGAACGGGGAGCCCCGGGCCTACGTCCCTCCGTCAACATTTGCTTGACGCTACAGCGTCTGAAATAACTTCACTCTTGCTTTGTGAAGCAGCCAGTGCTAAAAAATATGGGGAGCCTAACAGTTGCGTTCGCATCCACACTGGGCTAATGTACCTGGGTGGAAAGCAGTGGTTTTACTGCTCTGTTAGAATCGCCTGGGGAGCTTTTAAAACCTACTGGGGCCCAGACCCTGCCTCCAGGGACGGTGCTTTAATCGGCCTGGGGTGGGGCCTGGGCGTTGGGAGGCTTCAGAGCTCCCCAGGCGATTCTAATGTGCAGCCGAGGTGAAGAACCACCAGTGGAAATGACAGAACACGGCCTTTGGAGTTCATCAGAACTGCCTTCCGATCCTGGCTCTTCCCCTCGATAGCAGTGGACCCTCTTGAGCCTCGTTTTCCTTGTCTGTAAACCAGAGAGAACAATCCTACTGCTATCGGAGGGAATGAGGTAATAAATACGAAGCACTTAACGATGCCTGGCACACAGCAGTCACGTAACGTTAGGTGCCAGCGGTTTGTAGAAATTACCCCTATTTAATTTTCTCCGACATCGAAATACAGCAGGCAGAAGCGAGCTACTGCAGAAGAACATTTAGCTCGAGGCTCAACACTTCGCCCTAGGCCTTCCGGCCTAGAAGAATTTTTTTTTTTTTTTTTTTTAACGTTTATTTATTTTTGAGACAGAGAGAGACAGAGCATGAATGGGGGAGGGTCAGAGAGAGAGGGAGACACAGAATCGGAAGCAGGCTCCAGGCTCTGTGCTGTCAGCACAGAGCTCGACGCGGGGCTCGAACTCACGGACCGTGAGATCATGACCTGAGCCGAAGTCGGACGCTTAACCGACCAAGCCACCCAGGCGCCCCCCGGCCTAGAAGAATTTAACGGCATCTTCCTTCAGTGAGGAGAACCTGGATAAGTGGGCCGCACGCAAAGTGCTGGGCAAAGTTTACAAAGATTCAGTTGTACGAAGACCGAATGAGGGAGGCACGGTTTGACGACGGTTCTATGCGAAAGACTTGGTTGGGGGTTGAACCGACCACGTCATGTTAAATAAGGGCAGACAGCGCCACGTGACTGCTAAAACAGGCCACACCATCTGGTAACATCCAGAGGAAGGAGGCAGGTAGCCCACTACGCCCCCGCGCTGGCCGGGCAGTCCCCCTCGGAGGGTGGCGCCCACCTCTGGGCAGCACCGTCAGAGGGACTTTGATGAATCCGGAGGAGGGTGGCGGAGACGGCGAGTGGAGAACAGTTGAAGGATCCAGGGGTTTGATCCAGGGGTTTGGAGAGGCTGCACTGACTGGCATCGAATGGTTTTCAAGTAGAAGGACTCGGCTTCTTCTCCGTGAACCGGAGGGCAGGACTAAAACCAGTGGGAGGTGATTATGGGCATTTGCAGCTCAGCATTCGGTGCCAGGGCCAAGGAGATTGCTTTGGCAGTTGTAAAGGACTGTGATTCTAGAAGGATCGGACTTTTTAAAAATTCCTCTTCCATATGAACAACCCACGACCTAGCAGCGGAGGCTCTGTCCCTGACGAGCTGTACGATCCTGGCCAAGTCACTTCATCTCTCTGGGCTTTAGCTAAATGACATTGGGTCAACCGATATCAAAGGACTCTTATGGCAAGTATTTTCTGAGCATCTATTATGTGCCAATCACTATACTCAGCTTTTTCTGCCACCTACGACATTTTGGTACTTATTCACAGCCACTTACTCTTTGTCACATTCACCACGGCCTCCCCAGATCACGTCACTCCAAGCCCAGGTGCTGGGGTTGAACTGAAGGGGGACCCTGTAGCGTTTTTTAGAGGAGAACAATAGGCAAGTGAGGAAGCTTGCCTATATGGTTGGATGAAGCCGAGTGGGAATTAAATCCAGATTTACTCCTGAAAAAGATAAGTACCACTTAGATGAGGGCTTTTAAAGAAACTTCACAACAAGCAGCTTTTCTATATAAGATTTGGGGATCAAAAGCATTTTCTACGCATGCATGCGGGTATATATGTAGGCATATGGCACACTTCAGGAACCTCGGGTTCCATCCTAATCATATCCAGCCCTAGGAAAGTTCAGTCGAAAGTCTGTGAATCCACTGGAGGGAGATGGGTTAGCCCGGACTTCCTAGTGAATTGCCAAGTACTTTGGGGCAACGTCAAAATACTTTCTGGAGCAATGAGGCTTGAGGGGCTCTAACAGACAGACCTGAAGTTGGCCTGGCTCTCTCTCTTAGTCTGAAGTTGGCAGAGTGGAGGGTGCCAGACTAGCCCAGAGTGAGCCCAGGGTCAACTTGCGGGAGGGGAGACTGAACCCGTTTTGCCTCCCGATTTCCCGGGAGCCTCTGTTTTGTGATTTCTACCTCTGAGCTCGGGTCTGGCAGCGGGCACGTAGACGTGTCCTAAGGAGGAACAGATATGCAGCCCGTGGTTTAACTTCCTCCTTCTGGCGGACGGAATCCCTCCAACGGGCAACTTCAGGGGGCCGTGACCATGTGCCTCCGTCAACCCGGTGACCCCAGCAATCTCCTTCCAGGTACCCCATCGCTCTGCAGTGCCTTGTGGGCCTGAGACTTCCAATTCTGACTCCGCCGTGGCCCTCAGTTGCCTGGACTTGGTCTGGTGGGATCTGGGGCTTCTGCTTGTCTCCCTAAATTCAGATTCATCCTGTAACTTCTTGCCTGAATAAACGATGTCAGGCCCCTCCAAGAAAGTCTGGAACGCAGGCTGCCTGTGCTGTGACGGACATTGTCCTGACCTGGGAGTCTGGAGGGTGGCATTCTAGCCTCGGCTCAAGCATAAACCAGCAGGTCTTTGGCCAAATCACTTCCCCTCTCTGGGCCTCAGTTTCCCCCTCAATAAAATTAAGGGTTGGCCCGGCTGATACCCCAATCTTCTCTGTCTCATAGTCTCTCCCTTGTTGAGTCTTTCTATCTCACTTTTCTGTATTACCCATTTACCTTTCTACCTGCCATTTTCTTTTTTCTCAGTACCCTGCTGCCAGACCCTGTCCCTTTATCTTCTTCTTTTTTTTTTTTTAAGTCATCTCCACGCCTAACGTGTGGCTTGAACTCACAAGACCCTGCAATCAAGAATCGCATGCTCCACCAACTGAGCCAGCCAGGGGTCCCCCTCTTTATCTTTTTCAATAATTTTCTATCTTCCTTTTCCCTCCCAGCTGTTTTCCTTTCTGTGCCCCTGTTCCCACTCTCTTTCCTGCCTTTCCTCTCTCTGGCCACCAGAAGGAATGAAGCCTATCTGAAAAATAGAGCACGTGTGGAATCAAGTGCTATGGTTTTCTTTCTTAGTTACCTGATGTAGGCTGCTTGACAGTAGAAACAGGGTCCCAACACCTTCCCCTTCCCCTTGAGAGGCAGTCACTGCAAACACAAGTTGCTTTTGATAATTGTACATGACCTACAATCGACATTTGTTTTGTGGGTCAGTAGCCATCATGGAGGAGAGGTTCCCTGCTCTTGGCTGTGCCATCTGACCCACTTGGGCAGCTCAGGCTGTCAGCAGGGCATTGCTAAAGATAGTTGGCCGGGGTGGGGGCATCTTATGTGTAGCTTGAGACTCGAGTCTGTGACGAGAGAAGGGAGTGCCTTGCGGGCTATATAAAGCCCTGACCTTAAACACATTTTAGCCTTCAGTTTTCTCTAGGACAGAACTCCTTCTGTAATGACCAAGGCATCAGATTGCCCCGAATCACTGAAACCGGGAGCGAAAGGTGCTTGGACTTGGCAAAAAATTCAAATTTCAGATATTTTTTAAAAGATCCTCGGGGCGCCTGGGTGGCCTGGTTGGTTGAGCGTCCGACTCTTGATTTCAGCTCAGGTCATGGTCCCAGGTCAGGCTCTGCGCTGAGCATAGAGTCTGCTTAAGATTCTCTCCCTCTCTCTCTCTCTCTCTCTCTTTCTCTCTCTCTCTCTCCCTCTGTCCCCCTCCTCTGCTCATGCTCTCTCTCTCTCTCTCAAATAAATTTTTTTAATTTAAAAAATAAATAAAAATAAAAGACTGTCATCAGTCTGAGCATTACTGAAGTGTACCTAGAGCAGGGAGCACGTCCCGGCCAAGGTCAAAGTCCTGGGTGTCTCCAGGCTGGAGGCCCGTCTTCTGAGGACCCTCCACCTGTCTAGCCATTTCCTTGCTGGCCCATCCCTGCTTTTTCCATAGAGAGGTTAAAGATCAACCTTCGCCCATCCGGTTGTAACTATTGCAATTCTAGATTTAGTGGGGTGGGAATGAATGAAGCTTGACTCTGTACACTTGGATTTCAACCTGGTTCCTCCTACACCCTTTTCTCTCCTCCCATTCCCCACCCTCTGTGGTTTGCTGCAGCAGGGGGTTCCTTCCCCCCCAAAGGAATGGTGCACTCTTTAGGATTCAGAGTTCCACCACACTCAGTAAAAGCTCGCCGGCTCTTTCCACTCTAGTGTCTGCTACATCTACAAATGTCACCTTAGCATCTGCTGAAAATGTATCAGGTCCTTAGTCACATGACCTCAGAATGCAGTCAGCAGAGGGGTGTGCCAAGGGGAGCGGAAGTAACTCTCGTCTCCCGTTATGATAGGACCTTGTGACGTACGGGTGTATAACCGTCAAAATAAAACTCGTCAGAGGCACACGGAAGATTTGGGCAATTCTCGTGCGCAAATTTTACCTCAAAGAAAGAAAAATAAACACATCGTACACTGTAGTTAATTGTGTGAATGCTAAGCGTCCAGGAGGAGGGTGTACTTGTGTCTGTAGCTTATTTTGAAATAAATCCAAAGAATAAGCTGGATTGATGGCTGGATTGAGGGATGGGTAAATGGACCAGATGTGATATGAAGCAAATATAGCAAATGCTAACTGAAAGTGAAACTGTCACTTGGGCGGGTTAAAGCCTCCTACCTATGGCACTTTTCTTCTCCTCGTTACCGGTCCGCTCGGGCACCGGGCGATGAGTTCCCCAAACCAAGTGAGGAGACGTTCGGTCCTTGGTAGCCTTCACCCAGCTGGCAGAGTATCTCTTTGCTTCACAGAGCCTGCATTTGCCAAGGCCAGGGGTCTAGTGCATTGGACATAAGTTGAGAGACTCTTGGGCAAAGTCAGGTACTCATTCTCCTTAGTCTTCTCCTGACCCAGTCGCCAAATATGCATCGGAGGCCTGGCTCCTCTGAAGCTCACTCCCTGCCACCTGCCTGACTTCAGCACGCTAATGGCTGGGAGTGAGATAAACCTGCTATTCCCCAAATCTTATTTTGTCGGGCTTTTCCAGAAACATGCTCTGCTTTAGCCTCGATCTCACTGCGCCAGAACTGATCCCAACGTGAGGCTGGTGACGCAGTGGCCGCGTTGACCTTATTTGTTTGAAGGCTTTTTGAGGCGGACGCCTTCTGTTGCTTGATGCCCTTTCCCTCAAATCTATCCTGGGTCCCATCCCGACGGCTCTGAGGTCCTTAAATTAGCATCGCTGAAAACAACCGCTAACGTTATCGTCCCTCCCGGCTGCAGCCACTTGGACGTCCACCCCTCATCTCAGTGACTGCTGTTCAAGCAGTCAACGAACAGGTATCGGGCACATACTGTATGCCAGGCAGTAAATAAGGTGCTGAGGGAGATGGAGAAACGCTGACGCGGGCAGGCGTCAACCTTCATCCTTGAGTTGCGCGCAACCTAGTAGTTGGGCCACGCAAAGTGCACGTGAAAGGTAAGGCTGCGGCGGCCCCGGGGCAACGGGCCCAGGTACACGCCGGCCCCACCTCCAAGGCTTCCGCCACCACTCAGTGCTGCCATCTCTGAAATCTGCATCACCGCCTTGCAAGTGTTCTCTGAGCTCCGGACCCTTAGCGTCTCCACCCGCCTTCTCGGTGTCTTCTGGCTCTTCCACAGGTGGCTCAGACTCAACCAAACTCAGAATTCTCCTTCTCAGCCTTGCTCCTTCTTCCGCATCTTCTATCGCCCATCACGATCTTTTTGGAGACACACAGTTCACCTTTCGCCTCTTCACTGTACCTTTACCTCCCCCCCCCCCCCCACAGGTAGGTTTCTTGACTGCCTCCTAGGTGTTTCCATTGCTTTTTTGTACAGACTTCTAGCCACAGCATGTACCGCACTGTCTTGTAGTTTCTTCTTAACATGCTCGCCCCTGCCCCAGGACTACGAGCTCCGTCAGGGCAGGACCTGCGTCCTTTACCAAAATTGTACCCGTGTGCCTAATATCGCGTGACGCGTACCAGGAGCCGAGTGTGTACTAGCTGAACTGAGTGGAATTGAGTGACTAACTCTGTCCGGGAAAGTTGAATAAAGCTTCACAGGGGAGATTCTATTTATACTGGATCTTGGAGCAGAAAAGTCTGTCGGTTGTCGTGGGAGTGGGACAAGAAGGAACAAGTGAGACAGACAGAACGAGAACACGAGCAAAGGGGCAGAAGGTAATAAAGTGTAGTGCGCTTTCGGCATAACAGGTACTTCGGTGCAACTGAAGGAACAAGAAATGAGTCTGGAAGAATGACAAGAGTACGGACCGAATCTCAAAGGATCTTTAATACTTGCCTATGAGTTTAGATTTTTAGCCTATATGTGTAGCCAAAGGAGAACCGTTGAAGGGTTTTTGAAGTGGGTGCCACGTAATCAGAGCCGCACTTCTGGAAGTCCGCCCTGTTGTCCGTGTAGCAAATAGATTTCAGAACTACGGGAGACTGGAGGCGGGGCGACCAATTAGGAGACTCTCGTCATAGTCTAGGTGAGAGATAATGAGGTCACGGACAAGGGAAAGGTAGTAGGCACGGAGAGAAGTGAAAAAGAACTGAGAAGTAGGGTCTCCGCCTCTCACAGCTAACCTAAGACGTAGACTTCCGACGGGTCACGCACTCTGCTGAATTGAAAATATTTTATAAGCACGCTCATTTGAGTACTTTATTACCTAGAGTGCTAGGCCAGAAAGCAATTCAATGTTCTAAGTCTTTGCTGGGCATATGGTCTATCTGGAAACATTCACAAAGTAGAATATGTAGGCTGTTGTTACTGATTAGAAATTTGGAACGAGCAGCCGAAGAAGGCTCCAGGGTTTCAGGTCCATGTGACTGAGCAGAGGAGGAGTAGGTCTAGAATAGTGGGAGAGGGGTGGGTGCTGTCTGGGCACGCTGAGCGCGTGAGGTGCTGTGAGACACCCAAGTGGAGCCATCGGGGAGGCAGCTGGATACATGGGCCGGGAGCCCAGGAAAGATCTGGGCTGAAGACGAAGATCTGGGAGTTGCCAACTCGGAGACAGAGGTGAAACCGTGGGGCGCTTGAGATCGCCCAGCGACAGCGTGTGCAGTGAGAACCAAAAGAGCCCTTCGGATGGAACCTTACGGAAGACCAAATCTGAGGGGTGGGCAGACAGAGCAGAAGGAGACATGAAGGGGGCTAAGAAGCAGGGGGGACGAGGTACAAGAGAGCCAAAGGAGAAACACCAGGAAACAAGGGAGGAGACCCGTGAAGACAAATGTCCACTCCCAAAAAGATATACAGAGGGCCAATAAGCACATAAAAAGATGCTCGATCTCATTAGTCGTTAGGAAAATGCAAATCAAAATCACAAAGAGGTACCACTTCATACCCACTAGGATGGCTACAATTAAAAAAAAAAAAAAGAAAATAACACGGATGCCCAGCTGCCTCAGTCGATAGAACATGCAACCTTTGATCTTGGGGTTGCGAGTTTGAGCCCCACATTGGGGAGTAGATTGTACTTAAAATTAAAAAAAAAAAGTCTTTACTGGGGCTCCTGGGTGGCTCAGTCGGTTAAGCGACTGACTTCGGCTCAGGTCATGATCTCACCATTCGTGGGCTCGAGCCCCGCGTCGGGCTCTGTGCCGACAGCTCGGAGCCCGCTTCGGGTTCCGTGTCTCCCTCTCTCTTTGCCCCTCCCCTGCTTGTGCTCTGTCTCTGTCTCTGTCCCTCTCTCAAAAATATTAATATTTTTGAATAAATAGTAAATTTGAATAAATATTAGAAATAAAATAACATAAGTCTTTATAAAAAAGGGAAAATAACAAGCGTCAGAGAAGATGCGGAGAAATGGGAACCCTCACACGTTGCTTGTAGGATGTGAGCTGGTGCAGCCGCTGTGGAAAACAGTTTGGTGGTTCCCCAACAAGTTAAACATAGACTTTGCATAATACCTCCCAATTCCTCTCCTAGATATACACCCAGGAGAACTGGAAATGGCTATTCAAAGAAAAACTTGCATTCAGATGTTCACAGCAGCACTGTTCCCAGTCACCAAAAGATGAAAGCAATCCAAATGCCCATCAGCTGATGGATGGTTAAGCAGGATTTTACACGTTGTACGATGGGCTATTATTCAGTCATCACAAGGAGTGAAATACTGATCCGTGCCACTGCTTGGATCAACTCTGACAACATTATGGCGGAGTTAAAGAAGCCAGCCACCAAAGGCCACGTACAATAACTCCATGTGCATGAAGTATCCGGAAGAGGAAAATCTATGGAGACAGAAAGCAGGTATACCGTGCTGGCCAAGGGATGGAGGCAGGGCCCAACGAGGAGTGACTACTCATAGGCACATGGCTTCTTTTCAGGTCAATGAACCTGTTCTGGGGGCACCTGGGTGGCTCGGTCAGTCAAGCGTCTGACTCTTGATTTCTGCTCGAGTCACGATCGCACGGTCGTGAGATCGAGCCCCGCGTCGGGTTCCATGTTCGGCAAGCAGACTGCTTGTGGTTCTCTCTCTCCCTCTCTCCCTGCCCCTCCCCTGCTTGCTCTCTCTCTCAAAATAAATAAATAAATATTGTAAACAATGTTCTGGAAGTCGTTAATGGTGATTATTGTACAACACGGCCAGTATACTAAAACCACTACACTGTATGCTTTAAACGTTCAAGTTTTATGACCTATGAACGACATCTCAATAAAGCTATTAACCGAAAAAAGAATGGTGCCTTGATAGGATTGTGTGCATGGTAGTATCATTTATCGGGACAGAACAGATCGGGCAGGGTTGGGGCGGTGGGGGGCGGGGCGGAAGGTGGAAATAAATGTATCCATTCAACAGGTCAAGTTTGAGGTGCCTCTTACGCCTAAGTGGATATGGGGAAAAAAGAAGTAAGTCTAAGTTCTTTGTTCTTTGGTGGCAGGGAGAACCTGGTGGGGACTGGGGGAAGGGCGGATCAGGCTGATGTTTGCTAGAACAGCTGGAGTCCGTAGTGGTTAGGAGGGGCACGAGGTGATAAAGTAGGTTATGAAATAGGGGGCCTTGGCATGAGTCCTCTTGGATCCAAGTCCATTGTCACTCGGGTCTACATACAGACTCGGTCCTCTGGTCATTCCACGGGCATTCAAAACAGTCTCTGGCTCTTGGTAAAGCGCAGGGTAGGTCAGATGGGGAGGGCTGAGACTAGGATGTGTTGGCTGTCTTGTCATGAGTCACCGGTAAGTGACAGCCTTGCTCAGTCGTGGATGTGGGGTCTTCCTTAATGCAAGCACAGTACTCGTCTTGAATGACCGACCCTTCTGCCTGGCAGACATCTCTCTTCCTTCTGCATAACCTGGGCTAAAGTCTCCGTCTATAGCGGCCAGATGCATAGCGCCAAGATGTAGCCAAGGCTTTGAATAGTGTCCCCTGTAACCTTCTCTGAGAGGACAGCGGTGGTGGCCCATCTCAGCGGGGCCTGCCTCGGCAAGAGCACCTCTCTGCAGGATGGATGCCTGGTTCCCGGTCACAGGGCTGGGGCAAATAGAAAAAGAACACCAGGCATATCAGCTGGGGTTAGGAGCTGGACCGGGTGGGACCGATAAGGCACCTGGTGGAACGGGGCTCACTCAAGGGAATCCAGGGGCCAGCAGAAGAGCAACGTCTGTGCCGAACTCGACGTGGGGTGAGATCTGAGTCAGGGTCAGACACAGGAATTCGGGAAGGTGGGGACCTTTTTGGAACCAGAGTAGGGACAGAATGAAGTGGCAGGCGAAACTAGATCTGGGCTGGAGACAGTGGCACAGGGCCGGGTGCTGGCAAGTGTGGAGCAAGACCTGGTTGGTGTGCTTAAAAGTTCACAGCCGCGGCCCCCGGGGGGCTCAGTCGGTTAAGCATCCGACTCTTGAGTTGAGGTCAAGATCTCATGGTTTGTGAGTTTGAGCCCCGGGTCAGGCTCTGCCTGCTGGGGATTCTCTGTCTCTGTCTCTCTGCCCTCCCCACCCCCCTCCAAATGAATAAAACATTTAAAAAAAGTTCAGAGCCAAGGGCAGAGTTTACTTAAAAAATAAAAAAAAAAAAAATTAAAAAAAAACCCATATAAATTAAAAAAGGGGCTTGTGTTTGGCTCAATCGGTAGAGAATGTGACTCCATATCTTGGGATCATGGATTCGAGCCCCACTTTGGGGGTAGAGTTTACTTTAAAAAGAAAAGTTCAGGGGCACCTGGGTGGCTCAAGTCGGTTAAGCGTCTGACTTTGGCTCAGGTCATGATCTCACAGTCTGTGAGTTCGAGCCCCGCGTCGGGCTCTGTGCTGACAGCTCAGAGCCCGGAGCCTGCTTCGGATTCTGTGTCTCCCTCTCTCTCTGCCCCTTCCCATTTCATACTCTATCTCTTTCTCTCTCTCTCTCTCTCTCAAAAATAAACATTAAAAAGAAAACAAAGAAAAGTTCACAGCCAGCTGAGGCCGGAAACACCTTACATGGGAGACTGAAAAACACGAGGCCGTGGTGAACCTGGGTGCCTTTGGTTGTGTAGGTGGAGATGGCCAGAGGAAGTGCTTAGAAAGAGTCTGAGGCCTAAGGAAGGGACCAGAACAGGGGGTAGAGTGTTGGCAAGCCCTGGCATGGAGCTGGGCGCGGAAGCCGTGGGGGATGGGATGAGCTCTGGGCAGAGAAGGTAAAGAGGCCCGGGTCCCAATCCCCAAGGGGCCGGCAGAGAAAAGCGAGCATGAGAAGGAAGTTGAAGAGTGGCCTGAGTGACAGGAGGAGTGAGGAGGGAGGAGTCGGCAGTGACAAAGTGACATAGGATGAGTGAAAAGAGATTTTTTTCCTGCACGGACTAGGAAATGGTCTGCGCTCCTGAGTCAGAGGGCAGGCAGGAGTGGCGGGGGTGGGGGTGGTGGGGGGTGGTGGGGGGGTCGGGGGGGAGCCACTTCTCCCCCTTTGTTCAAGGGAGTTGAGGCCCCTCAGGCTCAGGTAACTCAGGGCGCCTCCTCCCTAGGGCCCGGTTCACCCGGTGCTCTGACGGGTCATTCTTGTCACTCGGTCTTCTCTTCACACCTCACGCTGTCTCTGGTCACCGCTTCCCTCTGAGCCTGGCCCCGGGCTCACCACTTGCCGGCATGTCTCTGCAGGACGCTGGCTCCCAGACAAGCCCGGGCCCTGGGTGCTCCCAGCGAGCTGAACCCCTCTGATGCCAGCTGCTTTCCTGGGGTGCACAGCCCTTGGGCCTCAGGACGCCGGGTAGAGAGCCTCCTTTCTATCCCGGTATTTTTTCTCTCCTCGTGTCTCTCCCTGCCCAGGTCTTCCGCCCTATGCTGGCTTTCTTCCTTTCTTTTCTTTCTTTCCCTCTTCTTCCCTCCTTCCGTCCTTCCTTCCTTCTCTTCTTTCTGTCTTGCCTGTCTTCCTTCCTTCTTTCTTTCCTTCCTGTGTTTCTTTTTCTTCCCTTCCTTCCTCCTTCCCTCTCTCCCTCCCTCTCTGTGCCTTCTTTTCTCCTTCCTTCCCTCCCTTCCTTCGTCCCCAGAACAAATATTTGTTCTGTATTTATTGTAATCTTTTATCGTGAGATAAAATTCAGATCCAGAAAAGCACACAAAACAAAGGCACGACTCAGTGGGTTACCACAAAATTAGTGCCCAGGACACAAGATGGGACTTTGCCAGCCGCCCTGGAAGCCCTTCCACATGCCCCCGGCAATCACGGCTTTCCCGTCCCCTAAATGCAACCCGTGGAATGTCCCTGCGTTCGCACCGCGGACGCAGAGGCAGCGTTCCCGCGTACTGAGCGCTTACTTCCTGCTTCAGAAAAGTGTGGAAATGTATCCAAGGTCACGTGGTGCGGGAGCCGGGACTGTAATCCCGGTGTATCTAACCGCCCGTCCCGTGCTTTCTTCCTTCACCCTGCTGCGTGCCGCACCTCCCGGCTGAGTGCCCTGTGCAGGGGGCCGCCTGGCTTCGTGAGGTTAGCAGTTGTCACAGGACTAGACCCAGCGGCCACACACACACACCCACACCCGCACCCGCACCCACGCCCTCACAGGCGTGTGCACGCATGCTCCGAGTGGGGGGTGGAGGTGGGGGCGGCGGGGTGGATCATCAACCCATTTGCAACGGTCTGTATTCTCTCCTTGTCACCTGGTGCTAACATCCTTCCATTACCCGACGGGAAAATAAACAGTGAACGGCCACACCAGTTAAACCGTTTAATTACGTAGGTTGAGAAGAGTGACATTTGTGTACATTCCCCAAAGACGCGGATTAAAGAAATGACCTTTCCCTTGGTGTGAAACTAATTTGCTATGTACTGGAACTCTGATTGCTCGGGTCGGGCCGGGCGTTCTGTGTTTACGTCTAAGGCCGGAGATGAAGCTGAACGAGACTCCATCTTCGGCTGGACCGATGTGCACATTAGCGAGCTCGAAAACGTCCCCATCTGAAATATATTTCCAAAGACATGTGCCTTTCTGTAGCCACTCCTGGTAGTTGGTGGATTTGTTCGAATGTAAATGTCTCTGAAAACATCAAAGGAATAAGAAAAATGACCTTTGCTATGAGCCCCAGAGAGAAGAAAAAAAAAATGCCATGAATCAACAATGACTATTCGAAAGACGTAAGAGCATCATTTAGGGGACCCGTGCTCTTTTTATAATTAAAAAACATCTGGAACCGGGAAAAGAAGTCATGGAACTAAATGTCAGGTGTCACATTGTGAGATCTTTATTAATTACTAATTAGTAAACGTCATTAATTCTTAATTGACTTCATTATAATGTTTCTCCCCGGTAGTGTTAGGGCTCTGTTAGTTAAAACACAGACGTATGGAGATTATACTCTTCTCCTCCAGTGTCATTTTGAGATGTATTGTGGATATTTCGACAGCAGTTGAAACGTTCGAAGCATTTAAAAAATGCATGTACCAACTCAACTTCTCCCTATTTATTTAGGCTCTGGGAAGGCCGGCCTGATGTTTTTTTTCTTGAGGACAGAAAAATCAGTTAAAATTGGTTACGTCCACGGGGGAGAAAATCTATTGCCGGTGTGTACACCCTTGAACTTTAAAGGAAATGTGGTGTTACAAGCTCGCCAATCCTCGAGTTTCAGGACAACTAATGGTGGTCAAACATAATGTGCCTCAGTGAGCTTCCCGGCCACCACCAAAGACACGAAGGCCACGTTTTTCAGTGTTACGGTTTGGGGCTGTAGTTTGGATTTAAAAAAAAAAAAATTTTAACATGTATTCATTTTTGAGAGTGAGAGAGACAGAGTGTGAGTGGGGGAGGGGCAGAGAGAGGAAGAGGGAGACACAGAATCCGAAGCAGGCTCCGGGCTCTGAGCCGTCAGCACAGGGCCCGACGCGGGGCTCGAACTCACGGAGAGAAAAACTCTGATAGATTCCAAATAGGCCACAACGGCGGATTTCCAGTGAAATAAGATCAGATGTTTATTTTCCAAAGGATCCAACTCTGAGCAAAATACACTCTATTCGATTAACAGCAACTTTCTCAGACAACAAAATCCCTGGCTTGGAAACATGCCAGGAGCCGTCCATCTGTCTCTACCAGGAGCCCCCTTACCTCGGCTGAGGGGAATGCCGCTAAGTTGTAACCAAAAAACTCTGACGGCTTCTAAGGCTCTGCTTCCTTGCTTGCGGCCCCCGCCCCCAGCCTCCTGCCCTTCCCACCCCTACACGAACCCTTTTCCGCACCCACCTCCTCCCGGACACAGCACCGGCCCAAGGTGTCTCTACTTGCCATGACTAGTCGGGAGCTGGATGGAGCCAGGCCTGGTCCCATTCCTTCCCTCCATCTTCGAAGTTCTGATGTTCTCTCTTGGACCATGACTTCACAGCAAATCCGTTGGCCTGCAATGAGCTCCTTGGGAGAGTCTTGAAACTCGACCTTCTTGACACTCTCTCTTCTCCCAAGTTGAGCCCGAGAGGCACAGAGTAGTTTTGTTTTCCCACACATTCCTGGCCGAGCCCTTTTTCTCTCTGAGGACCGCTTCAGCTTCATTATTTTTGGCTGGCTCTAGAAAACACAGATCCACCTTTTTCTTATATTGGCTCCCAGCTGTTCTGCTGCATTTACTCTTTCCATGGCAGACCAGTGCCATTGGTACCGCGAATTTGGTAGCTATAAAAACACACAAGGAAGGTGCAAATTTGGTCATGTTTTATTCAACATGAGCTTGAAGGCTCACGTTTCTCATCTCTGGAGACCGATTGGCATTTTTCAAAGTTACAAATTTCTCAGACACAGAACTCTGCTCTGAGCGTTGGTGACTTAACGGACAGCATCCATTACTCCAGACAGCCAAGAACCAGGAAGAAACGTTTGCTCTAATATTTGAACATTGTGGACTTATGACAGTACTAGGAGAGTGAACAGCAGCTGAAAACTGCTAAGCAGTTCTGTGTTGAAATCAAACCTCACTCGTTGTTCATCAGACTCGTGTGACGGTTTTTACGCTTGGTTCCACAGGGCATGATAACCAAGCATAAATGATTGGTAGTTCATGGAAATGGCAGTGACAGTCTGATTTCTATGCAGTCATCATAATTATTCTGGGAAGAAAACTCTGGAAGAGGAAGAGAAGTAGAGTTTGTTGTCTTTAGTCTGTTGTTGCTGGAGGAGGTCAGTCATTGCTCTGATGACATCCTACACCAGCTTTCATTCGGGATAACAGAGTCCAAGGATGCCTCTGTCGGGTCTAAGGCTGGTTCCATTTTAAACCAGGTAATCCCAGGACCCCAGGGTCATTTCTGATCCAGAGGGGGCCAGGGGCCTGTCAATAGGCGTTTCTGGAATGCGTACCAGGGGGTAAGACGGTCCAGTGCTTGGGTCCCGCTGGGTTACTGATCTGGAGGTCCTCAGAGGGGACTCAGAAGAGCTTTTCACGCCACCTACATTTTGCTTCTCTTTCCCTCTTTCTAGCTAGGTTGAAGGTGAGATCTCGAAAGGTCCTTCTCCTTTGTCTTCCTCCATCCTGACTTCTCAATGTTGTATTATACAAGGACGTAGATTAAGCTGAGGGGTACGACTTAAGCAGCAGTCCCCAACCTTGGCCGCACAGGGCGATCATCTGGGAGCTTTGAAAAACACTGATCCCAGGGTCCTATCCCCAGAGACTCTCATCTAATTGGTCTAGGTTGCAACTTGTGTGTTGGGATTTTTAAAAGCTCCCCAGATGCTACCAGGATGCAACCAAGGCCAAGAGGGGGAGTTTGCATTTAATAAATAAGTTTATGCAAAGTACTTTTAGGTTAGCGCTTTCTGAACCATCTGCCAGGAAGATTTCGGAAGCTTCAGAACCAGGTCTCCAGCAGGTCATGCCTGCCAATGAGTCTGCTTGGAGAACTCTAGTCCTGTCACAAAAGCACTTCACCACCCCTGTGTTTCCTGTAGGTTCTAAATTTGTGTGACTTGAGATAAAGTAATCCATTTTCTTCTCTGGTGTTCCCTAGGATTCCTGGACCCCAAAGTCACACCCTAAGGAACCGAGGCCTTTGTTGGCCCTGTTGATCTCTCCTCTTTGGTATGTCCCAAAGGGAATAGACTTTGCCTTAGGGGCCAGGTGAGGTCCCTCACCAGGAAGGAGTCTGGCCTCAAGTTGAGATGCACCTGTCCTGTGTCTGTCTCCCGTCGCTGCCGCAACAAATTACTATAAACTCGGTGCCTTAAAAACCGCAGAAATTTCTCCTTTCACAGCTCTGGAGGCCAGAAGTCCAAAATCAGCGTTTCTTGTCCAAAATCATGGTGTTGTCGGGGCTGCCCTACCCCTGGAGGCTCTTGGGAAGAGTCCCTTCTTGGCCTCTTTCAGCTCCTGGTGGCAGCCAGCATTCCTTGGCTTTCGGCCACAGTCCTCCAACCTCTGCCTCTGTGGCAGGTCACACCGCCTCCTCCTCTCCTGCCCATTGATCGCCCTCCTTTAAGGATCCTCATAACTGCCTTTAGAGCCCACCTAGATAATCTAGGATAATCTCCCTATTTCAAAGCCCTTCATGTAATCACACCTGCAAAGACCCTACTTCCATATGAGGAAATATCCACGGGTGCTAGGAATCAGGATGTCAGATCTTCTGAGGGGCCTGATTTCGGCCGACCACCCCTCCTAAGAACAAGAATGGTGTCCTTAAGAGGGTGAGCTGGCGATGTCAGAGGAGCAAGTCCCCAAGAGGTTGTTAAAGCCTGGGTAAAGAACTCGGGCGCCCGGCTAGCTAGAGGTCTGAGGGCCTGAGAATCCAAAGTGAAGACCAACAAGTTCTGTCTGGATGATTCTGCGGTTGGGGGATGGGAATACATAAGGTTCGGCGGCGGGGGTAGGGGGAGAAATGCCTAAGGCTGGGTTGGTGACTATTTCTGGCACATGCTTCCATGGGCCTCAGAGGAGGGCCCTAAGAAGAATCGGCCTCTCAGGAGCAGGCCTGATACCCGTGGCCCCTGTCCCTGAGCATGTCTGAGCCTCTAGTGCAGCCCCTCCAAGGCCAGTCAACGGCAGTGAGGTAGGGAAGACTTTGGGGATGACAAATCAGAGCTCTCTTGGACCCCAACCCTTTAGTTTTGATCGGCAGCCTTCTCTCTTTGTAGCAAAGGAGATAGAATCACCATCAAACATTCTGTGGAAACAGTTTACATTTTTTGACTTTCTGATGCTTCCGGTGAGCACTATGATGCACCGGGGAGTTGTTGGCCAAAACGATTTTCTCTTTCATTTTGGCTCTCTTGTAGCCACGAAGGTGTGTTTTGAAAAGCCAGACGTTAATGTCACATTTAATTCATCATCACTTCCAAACCACCAGAAGTTATAAGGCAGCGCCGATTCCTTGACGAAATCACAAACCTCCTGGTAACATCCGAGGCGAAAAGCTAACGATTCAAAGAGCTACTTTTACACATTCCTGGCTCCGGCCTGCTCTCTGGAGAGAACAAAGAGTGGGTGTTCCAGAATGCCACCATGTTACCGCACCGGGTGGGGCTTTGGAAGAGACGTTCAACCAAGGCCTCTTATTTTGAAAACTTGGGAGTCGCAGACACCACTTCCCATACATGCAGCTGGCGGCTCGCCCACCTACTTACCCAACCGCCCAGTCTGCCCGGGCAGAGCACGAGGAGAAGTAACGCCCACTTTGGGAAGGAAAAATGTCTTCCATATTCGGAAGCCTTGCAGGCTAGGAGCTGGGGCCTACAGAGGCTGTTCTCTGCGGTCCGACCTCCCACAGGGATGATGCCGAGGGCATTCAGAAAACCAGCGTTTGAACCCTGCATTCACCGAAGCGCGCAGGATCCGGTCGGTGGCAGAGAGATTCAGAAAAGTGGGAAGTCACGATGAAGGTCAGAGACGGTCTAGTTCAGACCTGCAGACCGGTGGCCCCTCAGGTCGGATCCCCGTGCCAATGTTTGGTTTGCCCCGAAGAATTTTTTTTTTAAAACTTTGAATCGGTTGCCAACCTTTAAAATCCGTACTTTCGGCTCCTTGTGAAAAATCGGGATCTGGCCACCGCAGGCCCTTGTTACCCTGTGACAACAATGAGCTGAGGCCTGTACTCATCCCTTCCTTTAGATGAGCCGCAGGGGCGCCTGGGTGGCTCGGCCGGTTACGTGTCTGGCTCTTGGTTTCGGCTCAGGTCACGATCTCACAATTCGTGAGTTCGAGCCCCGCATCCGGCTCTGTGCTGACAGCACGGGGCCTGCTTGAGAATCTCTCTCTCTCTCTCTCTCTCCCTCTCTCTCTGCCCCTCCCCAGCTCTCTCTCTCTCTTTCAAAAATTAAACGTAAAAAAAAAATCGCTGAGCCACGTATTCTCCAATTCACCACAGCCACACCCTAGCCCGGCCTCCTTCACGCATTTATGTTGCCTGCTGAACCCCAGCGGGCACTGGAGTTTGCAAGGGCTGCCGTCGTTCAAACCGCCTACTAACACACAATGGAACTGACGCTTGCACGCACAAGGGATACTGACCGGGGCAACCCGTCCTTGTCGGCGATGCTGATTTCCTAGAGGAGCATGGTAGAGTAGAAAGGATGTGAACTTGGAGATGGGGGCCTTCTGTTTAAATCCTGCCTCCACCCCTTCCCTCGTACGGCTTGCACCAGACGAAATCTCCCGTGTGTAAAATGAGCAAACCCGGAGCACAGATTGCATGAGATGAGGTGAGTGACAGCACGTGGCACGGGCACGCGGGTGCTCATACCTCTGATTGTCTTCATCCCTCCCTCTCTCCACTGCACCGTGCAGCCCCCACCCCCCCCCCCGGTGGCCCCAGAAAAGAACGGAGCTGATGTGGTATCACCCAGTTTGCCTGAGCAGCCACTAGGGTTTTTTTCAATAGCTTTATTGAGATATATTTTGCACACCGTAAATTTTACCCATTTCGGGCATACAATAGAATAACTCATAGTATGTTCGGTGCTGTGCAGCCATCACGACTGTCTGATTTTATAAACTTTTCAACATCCCCAAGTGATACCTGTTAGTCATCACTCCCCGTGCTACCCCCACCCCCCAGGCCTAGGTAAACATTAATTTACTTTCAGTCTCTATTGATTTCCCTCGTTCTGGGCATTTCATCAAAATGGAACCATATAGTACATGGCCTTTCGTGACTGGCTTCTTGCACTTAGCATATTGTTTACAAGGTTGGCCCAGGTTATAGCATGTGTCAGTACTCCCCCCCTTTTTATGGCTGAATAATATCCCATTGCATGACTATACTACCTTGGTTATCCATTTATCCATTGAGGGGCATTTGGGTTGTTTCTACCTTTTGGTTATTGTGAATAATGCTGCAATGAGGTATCTGTTTGAGTCCCTACTTTTATTTCTATGTATGTATGTATGTATTTATTTATTTAGAGAGCGCACGCACGAGCAGGGGAGGGGCAGAGAGAGAGGGAGAGACAGAATCCCAAGCAGGCTATGCACTGTCACCGTGGAGCCTGAGGTGGGGCTCAAACCCACGAATCATGAGATCATGACCTAAGCTGAAATCAAGAGTCAGATGCTTAACTGACTAAGTCACCTAGGCGCCCCTGCATCCCTACTTTTAATCATTTTATATATATACCCAGGAGTAGAATTGTTGAGTTATATATTACCTCTCTGTTTAACATTTTGAGGAACTGCCAGACTGTTTTCCAAAACAGCAGCACGACTTTCCATTCCCATCAGCAGTGTAGAGGAGTTTTAATTTCTTCACACCCTCTCCATCACTTGTTATTTTCCTTTTTAAAAAAATTATAGTCATCCTAGTGGGCGTGAAGTGGTACCTCATTTTGGTTTTGATTTGCATTTCCCTAATGGCTCATGGCGGTGTTGAGCATCTTTTGAAGCATGTATTGGCCATTTGTATATCTTTGGAGAAAAGTCTATTAGATCCTTTGCCCAATTTTTAAATTGGGTTGTCTTTTTATTGAGTTGTAAGATCTCTTTATAAATTTCAGATACGTGTCACTTGTCAGACATGTGGATTGAAACTGTATTTTCGCATTCTGTGGATTGTCTTTTGATTTTCTTGATGGTGTTCTTTAAAGCACATTTAAATTTTGATGATGTCCAATTTACCTACTTTTTTTCTTCTTTTTTTTACATGTGTTTTTGGTGTTATATCTAAGTAACCATTGCCAGATCCAATGCCATATACATTTACCCTCATGTGTTCTTCTCAGAATTTTATAGTTTTAGCTCTCACACTTAAGTCCTTGATCCATTTTGAGTTAATGTTTTAAGTTTTTTATTTTATTTTATTTTTCAGAGAGGGAGAGAGACAGAGAGATTGAGAGAGAGGATCCCAAGCAGACTCTGCACTGCCAGCATGGAGCCCAACATGGAGTCAAACCCATGACTGCGAGATCATGACCTGAGCTGAAGTCGGACGCTCAACCGACTGAGCCACCCAGGCCCCCCTCAATTTTTTTTGAACAGGGTTCAAACCCAGCATGGAGCCCAACTAGGAGCCTGAACTCACAACCCTGAGATCAAGACCTGAGCTGAGATCAAGAGTTGGACACTTAGCCAACTGAGTCACCCAGGCACCCCAGCTTGTCAATTTCCACCAAGAAGAAACCTAGCTAGGATTTTGATAGGAATTGTGTTGGATCTGCAGATCAATTTGGAGAGTATGGCCATCTTTACCCCTTTGTGCTTTTTCAACAGCAACAGGCCCTGCTAGCTTCCCTATCAGGTAGCAGGTGCTACAATAGCCAGAGTTTGTTGAAACCAAAGTTTGTTCATTACTTGAATTTCATTTTAGTCCCAGGCTACATTGTCCACTACAGAGGCCACTGGCCACCTGTGGCTATTGAACACTTGAAATGGTGCGAGTCCAAATTGAGATGTGTTCTACATTGAAAGACATGACTGATTTCAAAGATTTACAAGAAAAATGGAAAATAGCTCATAAATAATACTAATATTGATTACACATTGAAATGATAATATTTTAGATATGTTAGTTTAAATAAAATATGCTCTTGAAATTATTTTCAGCTGTTTACTTCTACTTTTTTAATGTGGCTACTGGAAAATTTTAACTGTGTGGCTTTTATTGTATTTCTTTGGGGGGGGGGGACGTTGGCTTCTATTGTATTTCTATCGGTCATCGCTAGTCTAGGGATTTTTTTTTTAATTTTTTTTAACGTGTATTTATTTTTGAGACAGAGAGAGACAGAGCATGAATGGGGGAGGTTCAGAGAGAGAGGGAGACACAGAATCTGAAACAGGCTCCAGGCTCTGAGCGGTCAGCACAGAGCCCGACACGGGGCTCGAACTCATGGACAGCGAGATCATGACCTGAGCCGCAGTCGGATGCTTAACCAACTGAGCCACCCAGGCGCCCCTAGTCTAGGGATTTTTAAGATGGAGTTAATGTAGAGGAGCCATGGAGTGATATTTAGGATATTCTGGAATTCCCTGAACATCCATCGAAAATCTTGTGTGCGTGGATGTGCATTAGTTATCTACTATTGTGTAACGCATTAACCCCAAATTTAGCAGCTTGAAAAAAACAAGTATTTTTTATCACACAACCTTTGTGTCAGGAATCCAGGTTTGGCTTAGCTGGTACTGCATTCATCTGAGAGCTTGTCTGAACGTGGATCTACTTTTACTCATGTGGCTGTTGGCAGGTTTCGGTTCCTTGCTAGCCATTGACCAGAGATATTCATTTTTTGCCATATGACTCTCTCCACAGTGCAGCTTACAAGATGGTGGCTGGTTTCCTCAGAGTGAGTGAGCGAAAGAGCAAGAGAGTGAACAAACAAGATGGAAGCCACAGTCTTTTATTATTGTGGGAAAATTTCCATAAGGAAGCCATAGTCTTTTTGTAACCTAATCCCACCACTTTTGCCACATTCTATTCATTTGAAACAAGTCACTAAGTCCAGCCTACATACAAGGGGAAGGGATTAGTCAAGGGTGTGAATACCAAGAAAATATTGGGAGCCATCATAGAGGTTGCCTATCGCAGTGTATCTGTGTGGGTTTCTTTCTAGAGAGACCTAAGCTTTTATATGATTCTCAAAGAAATCTCAGACCACACCTCAATGCCCCTCCCCTTCTCAAAAAGATTTAAGAACTAGTTTGGAGGGAACTAAAACGGAGGTTTTGACTAAGGAAGAGATTTTCTTCCAAGATTTCAATGCTAAATACAAAATTTAACCATTTGGTCATGTTTAAAAAAATGTAATGAGAGGGAGCCATATAAGATGAAAACTCAATGTACACTTAAGTAAAATGATCACAAGGTTTGTTTTCTCACAATTTATATAGTTTTCTCCCAGGCCTCTTAAAGTTTCTGAGCTGCTAATGTTCTGTGTTACCCCCCTGTGGTATTCATGTCTCAGGAAGGATAAATGACCCCATGATTTTCTGTGACAATTAGAGTTGAGATGCAAATATAAATCTCTCTAGTCCCGCTGGTTCTATAGTGTCTGGACCCTTCTCCAGAGGAGCTTAGTTTCCCCCATAATCTCTCAGTCAGGGTTCCCTATGCTCAAAGAGACACGAGAGTCTCTGGAATGATGCGGTGAGACCCAGGTTAAGCCAAGTCCGTGTGGCCCCATCACTTAGCATTGCTGGAGTTATGGTTCCAATCTAATTAGCTCCTACTGTAGGGAATGTATTAGTTTCTCCTCACTTATGCTTTCCTGCCTTTGTCAACATCTCTCCTTGGTTTTAAAAACCAAGTGTACGAACTTCTCCTAGAGTTGAGATTTCCAGAGAAGGGTCTTAGCCAAACCTCAGTGATGGGGGTAGATAAAAGGGAATGCCCAGCCTCTTTATTCTGACAGCAAGTGGAAGTGAAAGCATTACATTGGGCCAGATAAGCTGTTATTCTTGGAAAGTGGTTTCTGGAACCAGTGGTTGAATTCTTTCTCCCTATAATGAAGGACTGAGCAGACATGTGAGAAGGAGGTCTCCAGATATGTGCATTACCAAGCTCCCAGGGTGAGAGGCAAGAGCCTGTGCTTGAGTCATTGCAGAAGAAAGAAACGATGCCATTTGAGTCAATGTGTGTTTTTCTTCTCTTTGGCCCTTGAAATGAATCTCCGTCTGTTTCTCTAAGGAAAATCCATGTCTTTTAGGACTCATAGGAAATGCCTACTCTAGAAGGTTCCCTGCTGACTGCTCTAGCTCTTGTCTTCCCGTCTCTGGGCAATTCAAAGATTCTGCAAGGTATTTATTGATCTGATTTTTGTCACAAGCGTTGGTGACAGGAAGGGTTAGAGATAAGAAAGTAGGGACTCTGATATGGAGAAAGTTCTAGATTCTGGCTTGGCAGATGCTGTCTTGTTTCTGATCCTATCCATGGGCTAGAACCACGTGAGCCCTAGACTGAGAGCCAGGAGGCCCTCGGCTCTAGAACCATCCCAATTCCCTCATCTACCCTGAGGCCTTACTTTCTCCATCTGTTGGCTGAGGGGGCTGGGCTAGTTGACCTCGAGGGCCTGTTTGCCCTGTCCCCGGATGATTGCCATCTCTTTCTGGAATAGCACATGGCAAGAGTGAGGAAACCCACCCTCCAGGCCTTGGGCTAGCCGCAGCAGAGAGCTCTGCCGGTGCCCTTGAATGAGAGGCATAAACTCAGATACTCCCAGACCCTGGCCAGTCTTACTGGATCACAGCCCCTGGCAACCCCAAATCCTACACCCCCACCATCCAAAGCAGCCACCCTGATTAACAATAGAAAGACCGTGTGGGGGCTCAGGCAGGAAATCAACATTCCCTGAGAGCTCAAAGGAGGCCATCGAATTCATTTCCCTTTGAAAATCAGCACCTAGGAGTCCGTATGCCCTGAATCATCTAACCGATCCTTTTTTTCCACCCTCTCTCCCAAATCTCAGTTGTTATAAGAATGTTCAGTGGGTTTGGAATTATTACAAATAAAAAATGCCAGAAAGATTTTTGGATAAGAAACACTGAGCTCTGCAGCTTCCGGAGAACTCAGCGAGGAAGAATGTGGACGGCACTTGAAACCAGCCCTGGCTGGCTGCCTGCTCAGAAGCTTCCGGTTTCATCTGGACTCCCAGGAACATTATGGATGGCACCTCTGAGGAGCTGGGCAACCGAGGAAGGTGGGCGCAGCTGTTCTGACATGCCGTCTAGAGCTTAAGGCCAGGAGCAAAACGGGACCCTCCCAAGGAGAAAGGCATCACTGCTCAGCTTCCCTATGCAAGCTGTGGGCTCCTGCTGGGAGGGGGGTGTAGGATGTGGGTATGTGAGCGGGTAGACTTCCTGCCGCACTGCTGGGAAAAGGCACTCTGTAACTGAAGCTCTCGTTAGGATTAATTGGGTGGACAGGCCTGGCAGGGCCTCGGAGAACATGAGCACCTTTTTCCTTAGGTCTGTGGCCGGCTCAAAGCACAGGCTTCAGCTGTTCTGGTCAACTCTTGGGAAGCCTAAGCTCCCCTCACAGTTTGGCTATATATAACCCGATCTTTAGACACTCCTCATTCCGCTCCCCAGCTCCTGCTGGGCTGTAACCGATACTCATCTTTATAATAAGCGCGGGCAGGCTCAGAAACCTAGATGATGCCTGACGGTGGATGGGTGACTTCAGTTAAACTTGAGTATCTCCTGGGAGTGACCGTAATGGGTGGGATCCCACTGGTCCTCACCTCCTGCCCTAGCTGAAGGATGAAACAAAAGTGGCCAATATGAGAGGTGTTGGGGGACAACTGGAAATGAATCATGAGTCTCTGGATGTGAAAGGGGGGGGGGGACCGGATTCCTGCTACACGGTCAGGCACGACGAGACCACTGACGAGGCTTTAAAAAGGCTATTTCGGAAGAAGTCAGAGACAGGCAAGACAGATTAATAACCCCTTTTCTCTCAGTGGTCATGAGGGCTGTTTGCCTTGGCCATGTGTGAGTTTCCAGCGATGCTCCCTTCAAAAGGAACGTTGATTCTTTGCTTCTAGTGAAGCCCGCGTTCGATTCTCAGCATCCATCTCAGTCTTTCTTCAAGTTGACCTCCCGGCTTCGAGCGTGAAATGTGTGGAAGAGGGTGATGAGGGAGGAGGTTTGGAAGTCATAAGCCTTTTATCGTGGTCTCTCTGAGAGATTCTTTTGATGCGAAGACCCCCGGCCACTTGAGGCCGAGGAGAATCCTCACCGTGGCAGGTAGAGTCTTGCGTTAGGTCCGGCGGTGCTGGGCGGTTACAAAGGCCCTTTGGATCCTCCGGCCCCTCCGTTCCTACCCTGCTTGCGCGCGCTCTCTCTCAACAATAAATTTAAGAAAACATTTTTAAAAAACCGCTGTCCTGCCCATTCCCTCATGCAAGCCTCAGGACAAGCCTGAGTAGGCAGTACGGGACTTAGGAACATAATATATAATGGTTTCCCTCAGTTTTATTGCGATATAACTGACCTACAACATTGCGTAAGTTTAAGGTGTATAACATGATGATTTGCTATGTGTGTAGTTTGTGAAATGACTATCACGACAAATTTAGTTAACGTCCATCATGTCGCATGGTTACAAAAATTGTTTCTCCTTGTGATGAGAATCTACTAGAGTGCTCTTCTTTTTTAAAAGTTTATTTGTTTACTTTGAGACAGCGTGCGTGAGAGTCGGGGGAGGAGCAGAGAGGAGGAGGGAGAGAGAGAATCCCAAGCAGGCTCCGTGTTGTCAGCGTGGAGCCTGACACAGGGCTTAATCCCACGAGCTGTGAGATCATGACCTGAGCCAAAGTCAAGAGTCAGATGCTCAACTGAGTGAGCCACCCAGGTGCCCCAGAGAATCTACTATAATGTTCTTTTTAAAAAAAAAAAAAATTTTAATCTTTATTTTTGAGAGAGAGATAGTGTGTGAGCAGGGGGGGAGCAGACAGAGAGGGAGACACAGAATCTGAAGCAGGCCCCAGGCTCTGAACTGTCAGCACAGAGCCCGACACGGGGCCCGAACTCACAGACTGTGAGATGGTGACCTGAGCCGAAGTCGGACGCTCAACCGACTGAGCCACCCAGGCGCCCCTATAATGTTCTTATTGATACCTTGGCTGACTTGATGATAGCCGATGAGAAGATACAAAAACTTCTACACTTTTCTAAGGTTTTCTCGAACTCATGTGAGGGATCCGTGCTAGGAAACCAAAGATTATTTTGTGATCAGGGCCATAGGATTAAATGGGCGTCTGAAATCCAGGAAATGAGACCATCAACACTAGAAATAGCCATTTCGATGACACAAAAAATACCAAAGCTTATCAGCAACCTAAAGAGCTAAGGAGACGAAAACCTACCCTTGGAAACGAGAGTCTGTGGCGATCAGTTTGGGACAGATTCTCGTCTGTCAGGAGCCCGAAACTGTGTTATAAATTCTCATGATAATAGAAGGACACCTCTTAACGAGCAGCTTCTGGGCTGAAGAAGTTGTAATGAGGCAAACTTTTTATAATCCAACAGATTTGGCAAAAATAAATATGTCCTTTTCTTTTTGTATGTATACATACACAGTTTACTGATATTCCCAGAATTAAAATTCTGAACAAAAGACGTACTGGGAAAGCACTGAATCTTTCTTTGATGGTTTAGGGCTCTGATCGCTCTAAATAAGGAGTTAGAGAGGACATTCACTTAGGAGTTTAGACAGTCCATAGCCGTTTGCAAACAGCCCTATTTTTACTGTTGTTCCCAGCCAACATCTTTGCCCTGTGGTGTTTTCGCAACTATAGCCATACCCAAGTTCTAGAAAAGCGTGAGACAATAAAGCTTTCTTGGTAAAATGGCAGAAAACGACGTACCAGTCTAAGTTAAGCAAGCCAAGGGTTACTAAGGAACGCTCTATCGGTGGTAGGTTAGACCTGAGGATTACCGTCAAATTTCACATTTGGTCAGGTCAGTGCTCGGTGGCCTCGCTGTGTAGATGTGGGGACTTTAGGTACTGATTGTCTGAGGGAAAGTGAGTAGTTTCCACCCCATGTGCCAGCGCTGTGGCCCCTCAAATTGACGTTCATTCCACAGACTTCTGTGGCACTGCCTTGTGTGAGAGTGGAGCTCAGTGTTGGGCGAGATCCCGGGCTGAATGGTCTCACTGACTATAAGCAGAAGACACACGTTGTTATTTGGAACTCCCTGCGCTCCAGAAGCTTCTCCTGCCACAGGGATGGTGTCGGGGAGGCAATGCGGGAAGGCTGCACCTTTCTATAATTTCCAGCAGGTTGAAACGGCATCGCTATCTATGGAACGTGAAGTAAACCTCATCAGCCCCGTGAACTGTGAAACCGAAGTCATGCCTCTCTTTGTTCTGTGGCAGGAAAAAAAATCCAAAACGGTTTGCGGGGAGAGGGCAGAAGAAACCCACCTCTATTAAATCCGAGTAATCTGTGCCCTACCCGCCTCCTCGTTTTTCGTCTTGCCGCATATACCTTTGCTCCTTCGGGGTGAAGTAAAATTTGCAAATCCTCAGTTGCGGGAGCACCTCGGTGAGCGGTCCCGGTGACCCCTGCAGAAAAGAGACGTTTTCGTTTCCAGTGGGACAAACGTGTGCCCGGGCAGTGGCATCATCTGAGGCACCGAATGAAGATGACCGACCGCTGGGAGTGTTTTCGAGAGCAGGAGCACTTCCTCTCTGCTTCCTTAGTGAATTCTGTCCTTTCGGGGGTGGTTTCCTTGAGCAGTCTGGCTTGGGGGCGCGGGGAAAAGGGGGTTTACCTGATTCCACCGTGGGAGTTTCATCCGCCCCCTGGATGGTTCGGTGTAGGCCCGTGTCTAGACTGATTACAAAAGCGCCAACCAAACAAAATAAATACCTACCGTCTCACAGAAAAGGCACGAAAGCAAACAGTACGAGCGAGGAGAACAATGCCTCTGTTGTGACAGAGAGTCTTGCTGAGGATGACTGAATTCCCGCACCCCCAGGTTCCAGTTTGTAAGGGCAACATTAACCGTCTCGAAGCAGGCCCTGGCTTGAACGCGTTCATTTGGAAAGGCAATGTGTTCTGTCAGATGAGGGGTTTTTTTTCTCGACTGCCGCGAGAATCAAGATGCGGATCCGTACGACGAAGTCTGTCCGTACGCACGTTTCTGGAACGCAGGTTTCAGAAACCAGCCTTGGCTCTTAGCTGGGCAACGTGACGGTTGGTTCACTCTGCTCTTTCAAGGGGACGCAGCATATGTAAGGTGACGGAGAGGGCCCCGAGTCCGTTCTGACTTTGCACCTGCCTGGCTGTGCGACCTAAGGCGTGTCTCTTGGCCTCTCCGGGCCTCAGCTTCTACGTCTGTAAAACGAGCGAGCGGGGGTGTCACGGTGGGCTTGGGACTCCAGCAGAGCAGAGCAAACGCAACAATTTCAGTGCCTAAAGGTACCGGAGTCCGGGGATTTCCACCCCCAAAGAAAGCTATAATTACCATTTGTCCGAAAGAGCTCTCAGACATGCCGTCTCAAGCCGAAGCTCCAGTTAAGCGACCGTCACATCAGAGTCACCTCCGACCGACGCCAGGTCGGCACGCAACGGGGTGGCCGGCACGCCACGTGATCCAAGGCACATTTGTTTGGCCAACAGGTTCGTGTCGCCTGAGGCGGGACCCTTGGCTCGCTCGTCTGCTCGCTCGTCTCTTTTCTCAACGTGCACGCACTGAACGCCGACCCTGGGCTAGGCCCCGGGGAAACGTTTCTCCCGGAGTCCCGTGCCTGCCTCTTCCCTCCTTCTTCCCGGCTCTTCTTGACTTTGGTGGTTTGTGGTCTCAGGTACAAAGGGTTGAACTACACATACTGCTCAGTTCGTGGTGTATCGTCGGGGTTGGTCTGCATAAGCCCCCCCTCCTGCTTTGTCTGACTCATTCATTATTCTTTTTATCCCCAAAGCCCACTCCCGTGTAGCGGCCGCCACTCTAACACGGCCAGTGTGTATCTCCCGGTGCGCGTGTATTTTTGGAAAACGTGTATTGTCCTCCGCGAAAGCACCTTGGTTCATTTCAATGCTGGGAAGCTACCGACGTAGCCTGTTCGGTTCCTTGGTTTGTCTTCACTCTACGATTTTAAGAAACATCCACGCTGCTGGCTGTACGTGCTGTCCATTGCTCCTACCCACTACGTAACACTCCACGCGCCCCCCCACACCCTGCCTCGCCCCTCTCCGTGGACAGGCACGCTGGTGTCCAGTAGGGCCCCACGACGAGTAGCCTCGTGTGGGGTCCGTGACGGACCCGTGTCGCGCTATTCTGCCCGAGACACCCTTCCCCCCTTCATAATCTGGACAATTTCTACAGTTTCTTCAAGTCTTCTTGACTTGCTCTTTTCAAAAACGGGACAATCTTATCCTTTCTTCTACACTGTCTTCAAGGGTTATATCCCGGACCCATCGACCATAACATGTACCATTCTGGTCTCTTGCGCATCCCACATACACTCCTGTTATAGCGTTTCTATTGCACGGTCATTTGTTTTCTTTTTTTAACTTATTTTGAGGTAATCTCTACCCCCAACATGGGGCTTGAACTTACAACCCCGAGATCAAGAGTTGTGTGCTCCACCAACTGAGCCAGCCAGGTGCCCCCGGTACCATGATTTCTTGTCTGTCTCCCTCAGTATATGTGAACGAAGCCCACACGACACAGGCTCTGGCACAAAGCATCGCTCAGGCAATTCTTACGATAATGACTACTGGCTTCATCAAATACTGATTAAGCACCAACTGCATGCGAGTCCTGCCCTCTATTTTTGACGCGAATCACTCAAAGTCAATATACTTACTTCTAAATCTATAAAAGTGAGTGAAAAGTCATGAGCTTATTTCGTCGGCTCCTTGGCCAACCTAGCAGACCTCTATCCAGACGAGTGCTATCTCCTTTCAAGAGGTACAGTGTCTTCGAAATGTCTAGGACTTTTCTTTGGGAAAAAACCCTCCACAGCCCATAGCACGTTCTTTGGAATCTTCTCAGGGAGGCCTTTGTTTCCCGAAGGCAGACCCGATTTTTGGAAACAGCTAAGAGCCACTTGGCAGTAAATCCAGCGAATGAGGTGGGTGATGAAGCCGAAGAACATTAGTTTTTGGTTCCAAACAAGGTGTGACTATAAAAAACGGAGCCTAATTTTCTTACACGCTACATAAACTGGCTCGAGAGCAACTTCAAAAGAAGACTTCCGAAAACGCTGTGGCCTTGGCAAGAAAAAAATCGCTCTAGTACATGCACGCACACACACACACACACACACACACACTCTCTCTCCCCACTGCCCCACGTACGGCATATGGTGCCTGCCCCAGCATCCAGACAAGTAAAACCAAAGCCCTTGGAATTTAGTTGTAAGAAGGACACCTGGGGGTTTCAGTCGGCCCGAGGCTCATCGTTCACGCGGTGCGTACCGTGGCTTCTAGACAAGTGTCTATTTTCCAGGACTGCTCTGGTGGAGGTCCCGGGCTTCTGTGGCACGTAACTACCCACGCTCCGTTCCGCCCGGGCTCGAGCAGCACCGTGGGCTCAGCCGAGAGCAGGACAGCACAAGAGGACCACTGACCCCCTGGAGCACGGAGCAGGGCTGAAGGGGACGAAGGAGCTGTTTCGAACAACAACAAGACAAATCCAGAAGAGGCAAGAGTCAGTGATTGAAAATTCCTGGCGCGGAAAATCCAGGAAGGCAGCTTTAGGCTTAACCTAATAAAGACTGATTCCTCTTATGGAATTGTATGTTTAGGATAAGTCTCGTGTGTGTGAATATACATACACAGAGAAAGAAAGACTGGAAGGATATAAATAAAAATATTTAATAGTAAATATCCATGGGGGATGGAATTAGGAGGTAAATGCCCTTTTTAAAACTTTATATAATGCTGTATTGTTAGAATTTTTATTACCGGGGCGCCTGGGTGGCTCAGTCGGTTAAGCGTCCCACTTCGGCTCAGGTCACGATCTCGCGGTTTGTGAGTTCGAGCCCCGCGTCAGGCTCTGTGCTGACAGTGTGGAGCCTGCTTGAGATTCTCTCTCTAAATAAACTTGAAAAAACAGACTTTTTGGGGGGCGCCTGGGTGGCTCAGCCGGTTGAGCGTCCGACTTCGGCTCAGGTCACGATCTCACGGTTTGTCGGTTCCAGCCCCGCGTCGGGCTCTGTGTTGACGGCTCGGAGCCTGGAGCCTGCTTCGGATCCTGTGTCTCCCTCGCTCTCTGCCCCTCCCCCGCTCACACTCTGTCTCTCTCTCTCAAAAAATAAACATTAAAAAAAATTAAAAAACAGACTTTTTATCACCTATATGTATTTCTCTTGCATAAAATAAGCTTGCTAAAATTTGGAGGTAACCAGCAACCAAATAGGCTACTTGATGACCTAGTGAGGAGCCCTGCCTTAGGCAGGAATCAAATGAAGATTGTGGGATGAGCCAGCTGGTCTTTTCCAGCCTAGGGATTCCATATACCCCTCTATGATTTAACCTTGTTCAAGTACCAGAGTGGGGGGCTGGTGGATTTTCACACGTGCATTCGATGAGAGAGAGGCCCAGGAACTTCCAACAAGAGGGGCCAACTTCCCGGCTGCCAGGCCCATTCTGAGGACAAAATAGAAAAGACATGGATAGAAAGTGAAAAGAGACAGGCTATTGGGTGTAAGAAAACGTCAATAAAAGATGGCAGAGTGTCCATGGTTTGTAAATGGGTGTGGTTATCCATTTTAATCCCGAGCATTTAGTTGAAGCCAGCGGGCCACGGACATCCCAGAAGAGCGGTCTTCTGCCGCCAACACTGAGCCTTGACGGACCCAAGCGGACAGGGCGTGTACCAAGACAGCACGCGCACTGGATGGCTTGGGTCGTGTTCTGGCCGCTGAAGCATGTCAGATATGACCGTAGGCTACAGAAGTCCTGAGGGGTGTCCAGGAACAGCACACACGTGACGTCAGTGCTGGGCAAGACAACGAACGGCCCTACAAAATGAGAGCAACAAAGAGGCTAGACATCTTGCCCTGATTCTCCACTTTACAAGAGGGAAACTGAGGCCTGGAGAGGGGAAGTGAATGAGAAGGGTGTGGAAAAGCTGACAGTCCTGGGGCACCCGGCTGGCTGTCGGTGGAGCATGTGACTCTTGACCTCGGGGTTGTGAGTTCGAGCCCCACGTTGGGTGTAGGGATTACATAAAGATAAAATCTTAAAAAAAATAAAAGCTGACAATTCCTTTCATCTCCCAGAGAGGAAGAATGGACTTTACAACAGTCCTCTCCTGCTCACAGGCATAAAACCTGGCCTCAGAACCACAAATTATTTTTACCACATTAAATAAAAGCCTTCCTGCAGAAGGGGCCGTTATTAGGCGAGAAGTCAGCTCTGGTTCCTTCTTCCGGTCTGGTGTTATAGTATCGCACTCTGAGTCCGAGGAGGAAACCTTCGCAGTATTCGGGTTTCCTGAATCCAAGAACAAAGATTCCTACAAATCCCGTTCAGACACAGAAATAATGATGGTTTGAAAAAGATAATTCCCTTTCCAGTCTTACCAGCTGCTACAAATCACTGAAACCAGATTCACAAATACAACTGATCGTGGTCCACGACCAAAGCAACCGAAGGAAACGCTGCACCCAACGTCTCCAATTTGTGTTTGTGAAAATGTCTGCAACGGATGAAAATAAATAATGGAGGCCTGGGGTCCTCAGGAGACCCTGACAGAAGTGTGTTGGTGACAGCAGGACGAGGGGGGACGAGAAGTCGTGAGAGATTACGCCTCCTGCGTCCCGCACGGTGACCTCTTGCCATGGGATGGAGATTGGAGACCCTGGCTGGGACCAGCTTCTAGATTCAAAGGGGACTCTCGGGTCCCTTCCTTGATCTTTGCTCGTGCTCCTTGGCCGTGTCTCAGCCTCTCTTATCCTTTATACTCATTCGGCTCCTCCTGTCCTTGCCCTCAGGGAGGAGTTGAGCTTCTGCTCACGAGAAAGAATCGATAACGTTTCCGTCGAGCTGAGCTGGCTAAACGGGCAAGACGCTAGGCATCGTAACAGCGGCAAGTTGGGGATCCCCGAGGTGCCCTGGCAGCAGAACGTCTAAACCTCGACACCTGGGCCATTATCGCCCGTGACGTTGCGTTTGTGGAGACCAGCTGCCAAGTTGTCATACCGGCCTACGACGGACAGGGAGCAGGTACTGAAGTTAGCACGGCCATCAGACCTTTTGCTGCGGGAGAACAGGGATCGCATCGTCGGCGTTCTACCGTCTCCAGCATCTGGTACGGTAGCTGACACGCAATGGGGACCCGAAACCTAGCTGTTGAATAAACAGG
Source organism: Panthera onca (assembly GCF_046562875.1). Classification (NCBI taxonomy): domain Eukaryota; kingdom Metazoa; phylum Chordata; class Mammalia; order Carnivora; family Felidae; genus Panthera; species Panthera onca. Next base: position 19,103,879 of record NC_138357.1, on the reverse strand, counting down.
TGTTGAAGAAGCCGCCTGTGGCCAAGAGTGAACGCGGCTGCTTCCTATACACCGTGGCTTTCCTGGTGCCAACCTTTGCAACCTGAGCCAGGGCAGGTGCTGGGCCTGTCACGTGGCGGCCCCCGGACACGGGTGACAGAGAGTAAGCCTGAGACAACAGCAGAGAGGCTTGGGGAATCGTGTCTTTGCGCCGTTACGATTTCCCGGACCCGTGTCTCTGGGTTAGGGGAAGGGAGAATGTTGATCACGTGACTGTACGTGAGTCACACAGAGGGTTTCTCTTTGGGCAAAGCTTTTTCAGCAGAGGGAAATTTGTCAATGGAGATAGGAACTTTCTGGGACACCTTTGGTCTCAAAGGCAAGAAACATACTCTACGACACTCCAAGATTTCTACGTGCAGATTATGCACCGGGAGTGTTTTGCCAGGGGCGGCTCTGACTGGGGCCGGGGGCCAGGACTCCTACCCAGTCAAAAGGTGGGCAAGGAGGTGGGGCCGAAGGACCTCACTGACACCTGATGGGATTTTCCCCTGCCGAACAGAAAGCTGGGTGAGGAGGAGGAGAATCCCCACACGGTCGCCGTGTACACGGGCTTACAAAAAACACCCGAGGCACTTTTATTTGAGCATTTATTATTTTTTTTTTCCAAAGAAATCCATGCAAAGGGAAAGAGAAAGAGAGAGACGGAGAGAGAAAGACATGGTAACCATGTTCTAGCAGCCAAACATAGGAAAATAATTTGGCACAACTTGAGTGTTTTTTTTTTTTTCTTTGCAAAAAGACGATCTACACTACCACTAAAATTTACCTTCCTCAAAGACGCCATTTGATTTTCGAAAACGTCACACGCGGTTAGTCTTCTACTTAATGGCCGGAGGAGGTATACAAGATAAAAAAATAGAAAAAAAGAAGAAGGTGGGTCCCCTTCTAGGGGGGGAACACAGGGTGCTGAAGGGCAGCACGTGTGCGGTGCACTAGGAAGTCAGTGCACCGGGAAGAAAAACCACGCCACACAGATCGCCAAGCTGGTTAGAACCTTCAGGGGGAAGTGGCCGCTCCCCAGGTTGTGAGAGGCCGCTATCTCATTGTCCTTCTGATTCACGTGCTGCTTGTTTCCAGGAGCATCATCCACATCCAGATCGTAAGCCAGTTCTGCCGAAAGAAAAGAAGAAGGTGAAATACAGGAGAGCATCAGCTGTGGGCCAGCCGTGACTCCAGCATCTGTCTGGAATGTTGGGATGCCTCAGCTCTCGTGGAAAGCATGGCTGCCAGGAGATGGGGAGGTGCCGGGGGGTGGTGCGGCCCCCCAGCGGAAGGGGATGGCTAGAGGGGCTCTTTGCAGAGGTCACACCAACGGGGAGAGGCTGACTTCTCCCCCCTCCCCCCGCTTTGGCTCCACTCACACCCAAGGGGTCACACTGGCACTTTGTAACATCTCCCCGCAGGCAAGGCTGTGCTGAAAGGTCATTTTCACCACATCTCACCGGTATTAAAATGTAAGGTGCTGGGGGGTGGGGGGTGACTATGTGTGTGCCCTTGTGTGTACATGTGTCAGAGGGCTGGGAGATGTTGCAGACCCCCAGTGTGCCTTTCCTGGGCCCTGCGCCCCATAGATTTTCTCCTGGGAACCTTGCTTGAATTAGAGTCGAGACAGTGTAGTTTGCCATTAAAAGTTGTTTTATTTTTCCCAAATATTTCTTCTCCGATCTTTGCGGTCGTCTTTTTATGCCACCCCTCAAAACACACACACACACACACACACACACACACACACACACACACACAGCAAAATCAATCTAATGCATAGGATTTAAACTGATACTAAGCAAAGACCAAGGAGAGGCTGAGGGGCAAGGGCTTTCCTTCTTTGACCACCCACCATTTATGAGATATGCTCACGATTCTGAAAAAGAAATTGGGATGTTGACGTCGGCCTAATTTGAACATCTCTCAGAAGGCAAATCTGAGTAGATAATGGTGTATCAGGAAATTCAAGACGGCCAACCCTGGAGCAGAGGTCAGTTTCTTTCAGATTTGCTTTTCCAGATTTAGAACTCAATTCTACTCCCATGGCTTTTCTAGACTCTGTTGCCAATGTGGCTATTCCAATAGCTTGGGAAGGTGATGCGATGTGAGTGCCCTCAGCAGCCAACTGTCCTGTGGCCAGCGGAGCTGGAAAGATCCCTTGGGGACACTGAGATGCAGAGCAAAAGGCACAGAGGAAATGATTGGGATTCTACAGAGGGAAGGAAGGAAGGGGAAGGAAGAGCTCCTCTTACAAGGGATGAAACAGTAAGTCACAGGAAGACAGTGTGGGGACTCAGCTGGTCCAGGATGCCTGCAGAGCAGCGCCAGGGCCCGGGGCTGCTCTGAAGCTGGCAATGGTTAGAGCAGGCAGCAAGGTCAAGGTGATCAAAGCCAGGGGGGATTACACAGGCTGCAACACTCCTCTCCAAAAGGGCTACAGTAGTTTCTAATGCCACCGGCAATGATGAGAAAAGCGACTTACCGGCCTCATTTGCAAAAAGATAACGTGGTCAGCATTCGATGATATATCAAGGTTTCATTAATTGTATGTATTTGATTGCTGCACAGATCAACTTTTTCTCTGCCTTAGTTTACTAGTTACGTTTCTTAACGCTTAACGGTTCATATCCTTTGCCTTTTTATCTGACAGGTATTAAGGTTTTTCCTATTCGTTGGAATATATATTTTATTGAATCCTTTGCCGATCATATTTGATACAATGTTTCTGTTTTGTTGTTAAGTACACTTGCTTTTCATTGCCGTACGAAGAAACTTTTCACATATATGAATCTGACTACATTCTGCTTCTCTAAAGCTGAGAAAGTTTTTTGCCTTGAGGGCCAGTAAGAACTCAAATCCAATTTTCCAGGGAACCCTCTTACCCAGGGAAAAGCGACTCACCAGACTATAATCTGGATTCCCTCTCCCTGTAAAATAAATACATACAAAGAAAATAAAAAGAAGAAAAAAACAAAGAGCAGTGCTCTGTTTGGAGGTCAGACGTCTTTCTCTGAAAGCTGAACTATGCAGAGCACACAGGCAAGGCCGAGGTCAGCACGGGCTCAGGTCATGATCGGATTTCACCAAAGCTGAGAACACATATGGCTCTATCTGTTGAAAGCGCAGCCTTGAGTCTCAAGGCAACTTCTCAACTTAAATGCAGGGGAGTATTTTTAGGGTTGACCTGAATGACAGAACTCTGAGCCTTGCCTCCAGATTCCTTTTCCGGATATTCCCTTTGCCCAACGTCAAGATGAAACAACATCTATTAATGTTACCACCGGGCCCCTGTGCTATTTGTTTTGCTCTTCAAATAATCCGGGAACACTGAACGGTTTCGTGTACTAGAGCAGTGACGGTAAGCCCGGCAGACGCCAAGTCTGGTAGTTTCTAATCTCCTGTGCCACCAAAGACCTCTTTTGTTATTTTTATCTCTTGGACCCTTTGTTTGGGAATCATAAAAAGGACTACCAGTTAGTGAGTCCTCACTGTGTGCCAGGCACTGTACTAAGATATTTACATACGTTATCTCATTTAATTTAACCTCCTCAACAGTGTTGCAAGGTAGCCATTATGATTCCCATTTTACTGATGAGGAAGCTCCAACCCAGGTTACTTTTTTGCCCATATCTGCACAGCTGGTAAGTGACAGAGGTGCTATTTGAACACAGGTCTGACTCTGAAACTTCACACGAAGCTATGCCACCTCTTGAACAATTTTGTGTATCAAATAGACTGTAGCGATTTAAGTAGCAATGTATTTGTTTCTTGAAAAAAAAAAAAATCCACCTTGATTAGGAAAATACGTACTGCCAAAGAGAACTTCTCAAAAGCGTGAGAAGAGTCCAGTGTTTCCACGTGAAAGTGATCGCATACTTTTTTGAGTAGCATTATTAAGCTTTGTGCAATTCTGAAAAGAGCTCTTGGTTTGAGGACCGAAAATGGAAATTATGTCACTTCTATTTCTCTGAAGAAATCAGCAATGATGGTCAGGGCTATTCGATTCCCCAAGCACAAAGCTGGCCTGAGTTTTCCATCTCCAAAGGGCCCCTGGGAATATTCGGAATACCTCTGTATGCTTCCGAAGCTGTGGCTAAAGGTTTCGTGAGGCTCCCCGTCTAACAGCAGCAACCCTACGGCTGGGCTTTTATGGCTTACATTGATGCGAGTCTCACCAAAGACACATTCTGGGCCTGGGCCACCATCATGGAGATTAGTGACAAAGGGGACAGCTTAGTATGACGATGAAGCATTATAGGAGATAGAGGAAAGACCAGTTTTGGTCAAAGATGAATGTGGACAGGGGCGCCTGGGTGGCTCAGTCGGTTGGGCGTCCGACTTCGGCTCAGGTCATGATCTCACGGTCTGTGAGTTCGAGCCCCGCGTCAGGCTCTGGGCTAATGGCTTGGAGCCTGGAGCCTGCTTCTGATTCTGTGTCTCCCTCTCTCTCTGCCCCTCCCCCATTCATGCTCTGTCTCTCTCTGTCTCAAAAATAAATAAAAAAACGTTAAAAAAAATTAAAAAAAAAAAGATGAATGTGGACAACCCTGGATGGGGGGGGGGGTTATAATCCAGTTTAATTCAACAAACTTAATGGTAGCCTACAAGGTCCCAAGCATTGAGCTAGAAGGTTGGAGAAAGACTTAGTGCCTGCCTTTAGGAATCCCGCCCTCTGGCAAGGAAAACAGACTAATACACAAACCAACCAGATACTTGGCAGAAGGTCATGAGGGCTCAGATAGAGGCACAAGCAGAATACGTTGGGGAGAGACATCTCCAAATAGAAGGATCTGGGAAGACTTCTCAGAACAACTGGGATATAATCTACACCACGAAGGATGGATGGAACTACGGCAGAGCTGAATGAGTTGGTCATTCATTTCCGGCAGGGGGTTCACCTTGAGCGAAACCACCAATATTAGGGAGTGCAGGTAGGGCATGCTCAGGGGGAGAGAGGTAAGGCAGGAAGGACAAGTAAGGGCCAAATCATGATGGATTGGGAATGCTAAGACTTCACTCTGTGGGCAATAGGGAGCCACTGAAGGTTTTTAAAAGTAAGAAAATCAAAAAAAATAAAAATAAAAAAAAATAAAAGTAAGAAAATCACAGTCTGATCTGTGTTTTTTAGGAAGATCATTGTTAACGGTTTGTAGGACAGCCCTAAGTGGGAGAGATTGTCAGACATCTTAGAAAACACAAGAAGCCTGTGGAAAAACTATCTGGAGATCAGCCAGTAGCAGATACAATTAAAAAAAAAAAAACCTACAAAAGAGTGGGGCACCTGGGTGGCTCAGTAGCACCTGACTCTTGATCTCAGCTCAGGTTATGGTCTCGCGGTTTGTGGGTTCGAGCCCCACATCAGGGCCTGCTTGGGATTCTCTCGCTTCCTTTCTCTTCCCTCCCCATTGTGCACATGCATGCACTCTTTTTCCCTCTCCAAATAAATAAACTTAAAAAAACCAAACCTACAAAAGAGCTAAATCTACACCATACCAAAACCTTCTCATTTTGCTACAAACTAGATCTATTATGACAATCATTTGAAATCATTCTCTTTTTAAATTATTTTTTAATGCTTATTTATTCTTGAGAGAGAGAGAGACAGAGAGAGAAGGGCAGAGAGAGAGGGAGACACAGCATCCGAAGCAGGCTTCAGGCTCTGAGCTGTCAGCACAGAGCCCGACATGGGGCTCGAACCCACGGACCATGAGATCATGACCTGTGCCAAAGTCGGATGCTTAACCAGCTGAGCCACCCAGGCACCCCTTAAACCATTCTCTTTTCAATCATTCATGTCTTCGTTTATCAGTGATTTTCCAGAATATATCTTTGCTCTATTAGGTACATACTAGAAAACGCACACAAATTGTTTCTACCATGCGATTGATTGTCGGTGAAACGTTTTAGGCCAGCGAGGAGATCTCACGCTAAACCCAGAAACTGGCTTCTATGTGTAATCACTTTAACTACACCTAGAGGGTAGAGCCAACAATTTGTACTAATTACACACTCAGCTCTGACTCTCATTTTGCCCTCCTTAGTGCTGCAGATTAGGTAATCTCTTCATTTATTTCTTTTCCTAAGTAAACCCTACACCCAGTGTGGGGTTTGAACTCGCAATCCCGAGATCAAGAGTCACGTGCTCTACTGACTGAGTCAGCCAGGCGCCCCTAGATAATCCCTTTACAACAGCTGTCAGTCATGAAGGGCTGAGCTTTGCGTTGAAAAGTTTTTCTGAGTTGCGCAAAGCACTCAGTGGGGAACCCTCCAGCCTTAGTTACTCAGAGTCGCCCAGTGGAGTCCCTAAGAAAGGCTGTCCCACCCGCAGAGTCTGGAGCCCTGGCTCAGCCACTGTCTTGACTAGTTCTCCTTTGGCAACTCATTTCCCTCTACTCTGAGCGTCTGCCATTCCTTCTGCCCCAATCAGGGCGCTGGACCGGATGAACTCTCCGTTCCCTTCTGGTTTTATTTCCCTCCGATCACCGTGCTCCCGGGGCCCAAGTGGGGGACACGGTCTTCGGCAGGCTGCCGTCCTCCCTCTACCCACACCAGCCAAGAGGCTCTGTCCCCAGCAGAACCTCCATAAGCAAGCCGCTTCTCTTCGGATGTGAGTTTTTCTGGTGGTGTTCCTCGGCTACCAAATTCTGCATCCTCCTTCTGCTTGAGCCGATCTAACCTTGCATAAGAGACGCCGGCAATACACAGACGTGCGCCGGACCGCGGTTTTCTTTGAATCCTGGCGTAACGACTGGTGCTGAAGCCAGGACACGCGAAGCTTCGGGGGAGAAGTGGCCGGACCCCGGGGTGCACCGAGCAGGCGCGCACGGGCGGCGCCGGAAGATCTGTCGGCCAGTGAGACAAGCCCGCGGGCTCCTCCGAAGCCGCTGGGGTCTCGAGTGCGTAACGGGACGCAAACGCTCACCCTCGGACCGCACGGGCCCCCGAGGACAGCAGCACGCCGCTGCCGGGCCTCGCCCGCGCCAGCGGGCGGGCCTCCCAGGGCAGCCTGGAAGGAGAGCTGCCATCAAAATTCCAGGGGAGAGAGCGCTGCCACTGAGCCAGGCTTGGGGGGGGCTCTTCCTTGCCAAGCCTGCGGCGGCAGATGGCTTCAGCCCGGCCCCGACGGAGCAGCGGAGCGACGCCGCCATCCCCGCGCTTCGCGCTTGCCGTGCACGGTTGGCTCCCGAGGCAGGACCGTGTGAAACCTTCGGCCCGTCGCCTGGCGGACCCCGGACGCTAAAAGCGGGGAAACGTCGGCACAAAGCGTGCTCCCCGCGCTACTGCTCACTCCGCCGCCCACTCACGGCCGCCCTCGGGCGCTGCCACTCGCTGGAGAATCCCGGACCCATCTTGCTTTTCCTCGCCCTTCCCGTCAACGCCATCCTCCGTCCCGCCACCTCGAGCCCCGCTCCTCTGTGAGCTTTCGGGTGCCGAACGACCACCTGGGTTTGAAAGCGGAAGAAAGCGACTTTGTTCATGACCCCGGGGGCCTCCGGGAGTCTAGGTTTTCTGCTTCGCAGGTCGGGCAGGGGGAAGCCGGCCCATTTGGGGGCCTCCGGGTCTTAACTGGTCTACTGGGACCCCTTTCGGAACGGGCCCGTTTCACGATACGCCTTCGCAGCGCGCAAGTGAGTTGCCCATTTTGTGTGCGAAGTGACTGTAAGTTCTGGGAATAACCCAGCGGCCTCTCCTGGAAGAGGGCTGGGCGAGGAGATGCTCACTGCATTTCCGACAGCCCGGGCCAGCTGCCAACGTCCTCAGTCACAATGATGGGATGTGGAAAAATACGGTGGCTTTCCCCATCAGTAGAGGCGTGGCCTCTCCTACGGTGGCTCCTGTCGCTCGATCTGGGGTAGCTGTGGCTTCAGGTTACACTGCAGCAGGCTGTGGGTACACAAAGCCATGGCATGCTTTTTTCCCTAAAGATACGGGAGGGAAAAGCACACCATCTTATACTAAACCACGCACGGCCGTATGATGGAGTAGAAGACTAACAATGCACGGGGCGCCTGGGTGGCTCAGCGGGTCGAACATCCAACTCTTGATTTCGGCTCAGGTCGCCATCTCACAGTTTTCGAGAGGGAGCCCCACGTCGGGCTCTGTGCTGACAGCGTGGAGCCTGTGTGGGACTCCGTCTCCCTCTCTCTCTGACCCTCCCCTGCTCGCTCTCGCGGTCTCTCAAAAATAAATAAATAGATTAAAAAGAAAAAAACCAAAAAAGAAATGTACCGTTTGCAAACGCATTTAAGACTTCATACATTATTTCACGTTTACTAGGACCTTCGGGTCATGTCCGAGGTCCTCCGGAACGGGCGTCCGCTCTGTTCACCCATGTACGGGGTGCTTCCGTTGGAAGGTCTTCAAAGCACTGTGAGGATACTTGAGTCATCCGGGCTTCGTACAGTACTCAAAGCTGGACGCTTGGATTCACATACTCCTAATTAATGACCTCAGGTAGGCTTTTCTACGGCAACTTCCTTGTTGAGAGGAACGCCACGGTAACTGCCCTTAACTGGGGCTCAGACTGCTAAGTTTATGGATACAAAACGGTTTCCAGGAGGTTCGACGGCTACCGATGCTTCGCTTCCGCCATGAGCCATTAAGAAAGGGAGAAACGAAAATATCACTTAACCCCTTTGGAAATTAAACCATTTGACTACAGAATCTGATCGTGACAGGGGCCACCACCGTGCCTCTCTAGGTACATCATGAGTCAAGTCACATTCCCAGCAGCAGAACAACCGTGTCCTAGAAACCCTGATAGTACGAGTGGGTGGCGTGGGCGCTGGCCCTCCTAAGCCAGCCCCAGAATTACCGCCGCCTTCTGCGGATCTCATGTTGACAGATCCTTCTGACCCGAAGCTGCCTGACGGCTCCACGGGAATCATACCTCATCAAAGCCTTCACTTCCCACAGGAGAAGTTACATCATGCCATGGGACAGAGACACTGCTCTGCAAGCTCCAGGGGAAAAGATGATGAGAACGGGCTTCGAGAAGGCAAGGGAAGAGAACGTTGGAAAGAGGGGAGGGGTGGCATGGCCCACTGTTTACTGAGAGGTTAAGCAAAGTAAGGACTAAGAAGCAGCTACCCGATGTGTCAACCAGATGGTTCCAGGAGATTGCCGAGAGACGCTCAGTAGGGTGGTTGGGTGAAAAACCAGACAGTACTGAGTTGAGGAGAGAGCGGGAGGTACTACGGGTTCCCTGAACGCTGATCGGCCTTCGGAGAAGTTTGAGAGTGAATGCAACGAGGTGCCGTCACCCCGACGGGGCCTGAGGTATCCTGTCACAATACCTAACTCGTCTGTGCCGCCACGCCTCGTCAGAAGGTGCCTCCAGAGCGCCAACTCGAGACGGCTTTTGGAAATGCCGTATTCTTGTTATCCCTGCTACACGGGCAGCGTGTAGCAGACACTCAGATACCTGCACACCCATGTCTATGGCAGATTATTCGCGATGGCCAAAGGGTGGAAGCAACCCACGTGTCCATCGGTGGATGAACGAACAAAAGGTGGCACATTCATACGACGGATATCGTTTAGCCATCGAAAGGAACGAGGTGCCGATACGTGCCGCAGCATGGGTAAAACTTGAAGACATGCTGAGTGAAAAGCCAGTCACACAATACTACACACTCTATGACTCCATGACATGAAATAGAAATAGGCAGAATAAGCAAATTTTGGAAAGAGTGGTAATGGTTGCACACCATTTTGAATGTAATTAATGTCACTGAATTGCACACTTAATACTTTACATGTTACACATATTTTACCACGATTAAAAGAAAAAAACTATAGAAACCAAAAGACAGTGGCGTTTGGGGCACATGCCAGTTCCTGAAGGGACTTGCATTGCAACTCTAGTGTTTTACTTCGGAGAGGGGTGAGTGTGTGAATGTACCCTATAACAACAGCATCCACCCCCCAATGATACCCCTTCAGTGCTTTGAAAGTCAAGTTGTCCAGGGGCGCCTGGATAGCTCAGTCAGTTAATCGGCCAACTTCGGTTCAGGTCATGATCTCACGGTTCGTAAGTTCGAGCCCCGCGTCGGGCCCTGTGCTGACAGCTCGGAGCCTGGAGCCCACTTCGGATTCCGTGTCTCCCTCTCTCTCTGCCCCTCCCCTGCTCACGCCCTGTGTTTCTTGAAAATAAATAAATAAATGTTAAAAAAAAAAACAAAAAAGGAAAAAGAAAGTCAAGTTGTCCAGAAGAATGAAATTGAATGGATATTTAACACTACCCTAGAATTGCAGATGTGGCTCCTCAACTGGGAATGGAGGAAAAGGGGAGCTTTTGTCAAGGATTTTCACTGGAGACCAATTGCTGAAGAGAAATTTGTATACCATCTCAGCAAGATTACATTTATTTTTGTGGCTCACACAGATGATGCTAAGCTGCTAAACCATATTAAAAAAAAATCAATTAAAGGATGCACTCTGGCCTCATTACTTAAAAAAGCAGTTAATGGTTTAGATTCACGGAGCTCTGTTTATAAAATAAATGTCAGGCACGATGCAGCTACAGAGGTATGCGTCACTGGGCTTTGAGGACATAGAAGGAAAACACAAAATGTCTCTTATTGTAGCCACATCCAATTGCTGGCTAGGTGTCAGGAGAGGGAGGGGCCTTATGGTACCTTGAAGCCCAGGCTCCAAGATGCTCAATGAAAAGCACTGTGATGGCATTTGGGGTAAAGCTTTAGACATACTTAGATGGGAAAACCCAAAGCTTAGTAATATTCCATTTTTAATAAGCCACGGTGGATCTTGCCAAAAAATGTACCTGAGAACTAAAATGTTTGCAACGTCCTGTCAATGCCCAACAGCAAAGAAAATGGGTACAAGAGCCAATGGGTCAAAATGGCTCCAGTCCCTGAAAACACTCAGCCTGGATGTGGGAACATTGCAGGCCAGAAGTCATCAGCAGGCAGGTGTCCTTCCAAATGACAGATGAAAACCTTCCTTAAGTTGTTCCACCTGAATTTCTTCCTCAAAATCTCTCCAGTTGTGAAATGCCTCCATCATCATCAATGGGATCGGGGAATTGAGATTACTTTCCCCCCAATTTACTTGGAAGAACACCTTGTCCTCCTGGATCCATCTTCTTACCTTCCCATCTTTAGGTCTGGACTGTCAGGGAGTACCTGATCCCACACCCACACAGGCGCTCTCTCCTCTGTCCTTGGACGCTGGCCATTTCTCTCTTTTCCTTCGGCCCCTCTCCCCTTCCACACCTCCCTGGAGTCCTCGGCATCCCAGCTAAATACGATACCCATTCCAATCCAATGGCCCACCGCTATCCAGGAAAGACCATTCTATTCTGGGATGGCAGGAACAAGACGACATGCTTTTTCCTAAATCATGGGTTGAGTCACATTTCTCTCTTCCTCAGAATCCTTCGATGGCTCCTTACTGGATGTGGGATCGAGTCTTATTTCCTTAGCATGGCATTTATGAACATCTCCATCTCATCTCGTCTTGCTTTCTAGTTTCAACTGCCCATATATTTCTCCAAGTACCATGGAGTGTAGTCATACCGTCCCATTCATTTGCTGGAAAAGGCAAGTTCTTTGAAGTTTCCATGTCTTTCTCCGTGCTGTTCCCTCAGCCTGGGATGGTCTCAGTCTCTCTCTCTCTCTCTCTCTCTCTCTCTCTCTCTCTGTTTTTCTCTTTCAGGTCTCAGCTTACATGATACCTCTTCCAGGAAGCCTTCTCATCTCGCCCCAGCCAAAATTAATCACCTCTCTCTCTGGCTATTAATTGGATTGCATTTCTATTATGGCATTCCTTTCAATTTGTCTCATAGGAAAGTTAGTGATTTCTACGCTCCTGTCCTTAGCTAGACCATAAGCCCTATCAAAGCAAGAAATCAATCTCTTTCCTCCCTGTAGCTGCCACACAGCACCTGGCTAGCACAGATGCTTACACACACGCTTGTTAGCTGACCGACTGAATGAATGCACGAATCAACGGCGGGACGCACACACACGTTGTCCTCAGTCTACCGAGGGCTACTAGCTTGGCAGACTCCCTTCCCGAAGAGTCTATCCTTACTAACGGATGATTTCCCTAAGGGAAAGAGTCCCGCTGAGCCACGGTGAAGACAAGACAAAGGCAAGGCCAGTGGCGGGGTGGCCCAGGAAGCAAATGGCAGGGCTCGCACCCTGACCCCTGGATTCCAAAGCCCTTCCGACAACAGCCAGTTCTCATTACCCCCAGCATCAGTTCACTGCGCTCAGGGTGGCTGGGATCTACAAAGATTACTTTCTCATTCCCTTTTGCTGCCTGGAACTTGATGCCCTGCTATGTGAGCAGCTGACACACGCCGGCATTCCGTGTGCCACGCTGGGCAGGAACCGGGTTTTCTGGTGAGCGGGTTCCGTTTATTTCTTGCTTGGAAACTTCACGACTGGGTTCCCATACCTTTGACGCCGGCCTCTGCCTCCAGATCCACCCACCCCTGGGCCACACCCTGCCCTTTACATCACCACCGATGCCCAAGCCCAGGGGCTGCCGGTGATGGAAATGTCAGCGCCTGGCTGTGTGACGTCAAAATACAGCTTCGTCTTCTTGCCTGGCTGTAACAGGTCGCAGCAATAAGCCTTCAGTCCCTGCAGGAACACACGCCGGCACCCTCTCCCCTCGCAGAGGTCTGTGGGATCGCTGCCAGGAAAATACAATGACGTGGTGGCACGGGGAGAAATACAATTCCTTAACCTGAAAGTTCCATGTTTTCATTTTCCCCCTCTTCCATCTCTCCGGTCACTTTGCCCTCCCTCCCCATTGCTCTTTAAACTCTTCCCGTGTCCAAGTATTCTCTCCTCTTCTGTCTAGTCACCGCTCCACTCCCACGGTCTCCGGTCTCCACTGTGACGTTTTCCATATCCTCAGGCAAAGGGCAAGGGTGGGATCCTCAGATGGGCTTTGAATCGTAAAGATGCTTTTCTGTTCCTTCCCACTTTGATTTCAGCCTCTCACCAGGGTTCCATTTGTTTTAGAAGCAGTTCCAATACCCCCTTCCTTAACCTTTCAATCCCACCCGGTCACCGCTCAGCGCCATTTCTCTGGTCCTGCCTGATCCCCTCAACTCATGCCCTCTCTGTGATTTCCCTTCTCTATCTCAGAATCTTCCGGCTCCATAGCCACGCCATTTTATCCTAAGTCATCTCTACACACAACGTGGGGCTCGAACTCACGACCCTGAGATCAAGGGTCGCGCGCTCCGCTGATGGAGCCAGCCAGGCGCCCCGCCACGCCGGTTCAGTTGCTGCTATTTCACGGCCTTGTCTTTCTCCCCAGGGGAAAATGGTTTGGGCTTCAATAAAGAGCTTTCTAACGGCTAGTGCAATCTGAAAATTGCACAGGCTGCCCCTAGACAGTGAGCTCTATCTCTGGAGGTGGTCCAGGAGAGCTTGGACAGCCATCTGGTAGAGATATTGGTAAAGGGGTTCAAACATGGAATGAGGGTGAAGCTAAATCGCTTTCAGTGGCCCTTCCAGCCCTGAGGTTCTAGGATTTCATTTCGGTCTTTAGAGGTCTCGTGGCAGGGAAAAGGGTGAAGGGACAGGGTCAAAGTGACCTTTGCATTCCTCCCTTTGACACAGATACTCTGTGGAGAGGAATCTAAAGAGGCATCTTTGGAACCTCTCCCAAAGAAAGGGATGCCGTCTTTTGGAGACCATGGCGAGCTTAGAGAGGAGGGCTTTACGTTTGCGCCAAGGAGCTATCGACCAAGACATAATTTTAAGGGAGCAGTGTGAATATTTATCAGGCAATATGAAATGCACGTACAGGGTACGGGGTGGCCAAAGAGGTCACCGCCTCTGCAGAAGGTGAAGCAAGGAACTCAGGAAATGTTTACACTGAATTTTTTCCCTACCAATAGAAGATAATTAGCAGTAACGTGCAGGGGGTAGACATCTTGCTCAGTGCGGCTACGTAACGGTACCAGGATCCAAAGGAAGAAAAGAAGAGGCATCAGATGGAGAAAAGCCATTCTGGGCACATGATTAGGACATAAGTCTGAAGGACCCAGGGGGAAGGCAGCTGAGGAGAAAAAGCTGGATGGTCCTCATACAAATAGCTCTGTGGGCATTAGAACAAAGTAGGCAAGTCCAGAGGGAGGCCAGGAAAGGTAAAAAGATGCCAAGTGGCCCAAACCCACAGCTATAAAGATGTAACAAGGAACGTTCTACTACAAAGAGTGGGGCAGCCAGATCACTAAGGAGGAGTCGAAAAAGCAGCAGGAAGATGTTAAACCAAAATAAAAAGAAGATGCAACTAGCAAGAAACGAATGCTTTAATAAAAGTCGAGTCAAGGGTGGCCCCGGTTCCTTACAACTAAGAAGGGACAGGAATTTTTGGCGTGGTCTTTACCTATCCGCAGAATACATCGAATGTGCGCGTCAACCAACATAAATACATCTTCTTACCGGCCAAATCAAGTGAAGAAGGAAATGGCTGAGAGGAGCAAGGTGTCAAGCTATAGGCATAACAGAGGCATCATAAAATAAACGGTGGGATTTCAAGGGGACGAACTGATGACCATCAGACGGGAGGGGGGTGGGGAATGGGTTCAAGAGGTGATGGGCATTAAGGAGGGCACTTGTCGTGATGAGCACCGGGTGATGTATGGAAGTGTTGAATCGTTATACTGTACACCTGAAACTAACACTACACTGTGTGTTAACTAACCAGAATTTAAATAAACACTTAGGGGAAAAAAAGGAAATCAATGATGGCATGTCAGAGTGAATAGGTCTTGCGTGGCCAATAAAGAAGCCACGTGTAAACACATTAAATGCAATCAACAACAACAACAAAAGATCAAAACCGAGGCCTTACAGCCTGGCACCCTAAACTTCTTCTGGTAATATACGCTAAGAAAATAATGAAAGTAAACACAGCGACTTTTCTCCCATTTTCCAAAGGAAGACAGGGAATGGGGTAGTGATATTCATTGCTTGGTGAAACGCAAATCAAACGTAAAGTAGTTTCTGATACTGCAAGAGAATGGGAGGGGATCAGGAAGTAGCGTCAGTAATCTCGCGTGATTCCTGTCATTCTGTTTCACCGGGTTTTCCGAACCAGTTAGGGAGAAGAGATTAGACTGGAAAGTTCCCCTTGGCACTAGCTTGCCCCAAACTAAAGTCTGATGAATTGTTATTATTTTTTTACATTTTTACCTTTTGAACAACTTTATTGAGGTATTATTTAAATACCATGCAATTCACCCATTTCAAGTAAATTGCCGGTGTACGATTCAATGAGTTTCAGTGAATTCAGGTGTGCAACCTCATCAGCATTCAATTTTAGAGCATTTTCATCAGCACAATACCCAGTAAGATCCCTCATGCCAGTTTACAGTTAAACCTTCAATGGAGTCTTTTTACTTCTTCCTCTTGAGCTCTCTTGCAGCATCCAATACTGTTGGCCACTCTCTATTTTGAAGCTCGGCCTCCCCTTGTTTTCTGACAGGACTCTACCTCTCAGGATCCTGCTCAGATTCCTCTGAGGATTCCTCAGGCTGTTTTTCTTAAATAAGATGGGTGTTTCCTCCTCTCTGCTTTGGCCCTCCACTCTTCTTGCTTTACGAGTCGTCTCGCATGTTCTCTTCAGTGCCCCTGGTTGTAGCTATCACTGAGGATTCCTAAATCTCTCTCTTGCTCAGACAGCTCTCTAGAGATCTACCTGCTCCCGGGCCATTTCTACCTGGATGGCTCTCAGGCAACTCAGACCCAACAAGCCACAAACAGTGCAGCATCTCTAGTCCCTTAGGTGCGCCCTCCCACCCTATCCCCCCTACCCTTGCCCCCTTCCCCTCCCGGTTTGGTGATATCCGCTTACTGGCCACCCGGTTGCCCAAGCCCGAAACCTGCAAGACTCCCTAGATTCCTCCTCGTTTTTCATCCTCCGGGTCCAATTAATGAGCGCATCCGGGAAATTCTGTTTTCTGACTATTTTGTGAATTCCTTTCCATTGCATTGGGACTGCTTAGATTATGCTCTATCTCTCACCTGGACTAGCAGCCTCCCGGTTTTGTCCTCATGCAAACTATCCTCCGCTCAGTGGATAGGGTCCTTTTATTTTGTTAATTTTTAAACTACTCACCACATGAATGCATTCTTGAAGCAAAAAGGCTCAAACAACACCTGAGTAGATAGAGTAACAAAGAAAGCCCCCTCTTCAACTTCCCCCACCTCCCATAACTCCCCAGGGGTAATTACCGGTAAATAACGAAATACTGGTCCTTTCTATGCATATGCATATGCTACAACGTCTGAGAAATCTTTGTATATTAATACATGTAGAATGGCCCCATTCCTTTACTGACTGCAAGAAATCCCACAGGACGAATATCACAATTAGCTGTTCCCCCTCCGAGAGGCATTCAGTTTGCTTCTCCTTCCTCCCTGGCCCAAACAACGCTACAGTGAACATCTGCAGACATACACTATCTGTTTTGGATACCTGGTGTATTTCTAGAAGATGGATTCCTAGGATAATGCTGGCATGTAGCGAGGGAGGTTGCATGGGAGCTAGCTTGCAGGACAGTGGGAAAGACCGGTTGGAGAAGATTGGACGGAAAGGAAATTAACGTATTTTTTCTTAAAAAGATGATGCAGAGACTATCAAGACATAGGACGGCATTAAGAAATCTTTAGGGAAAAACCATCTTAGAATGTTATCACCCTAATGCAACAGCTATTTTTTTTTTTTTTTAAAGATTCATTTGAAACAAACTATGGCTTTCCGAGCTATGACAAATCTGGCTGGGCACAGCGTCATAAAGACAACCTGGAGGTCCAGTAACCCACCGCTGAATGTCACTTGGCAATAGAGTGCGTTCATCAAGAAGAGCGCTGTTACACAAAGCCACAGAAATTGGATTGTGGAGCAAAATCCTAGTACGCAAACTTCACTACAGTCCCTGGTCGTACCCATTTTGCTGTGGTTTTTTCATTTTTATTTTCACAATTTTAGGTGGATGTTGCGAAAACTTCTCAGAGAAGAGACTCCTAATCATGAAGGGGTGGAAAAGCGGTCTTTTGAGGAGGTGCTAAGGGAAACCTAATTGTCTGGTGACCTTTGATTCACTTCCCAAAGTGGTGACGTTTTGGTCCCGAGACTCAGTTGGCCGAGAATCCTTAATGCCAGTAATAAGTTCATTGCTCGGCCCGCGCGTCCACAACTGCATAAGCGGCTACGCAACTGACGTAAAGGGAAAAATCAAAATGAGCAAACTGCAATTAGGTATGCAATGTCACCAGAGAAAGCAATTTGCTAAAGGGATTACCACGATTAAAGATGCGGTCTCCCTAAACAGAGATGGCTTTCTTCAATTGATTTGTCCCTATCAGGTCTCCCTGCGTCCCGCAGAAATTCTGTTGTCTGTTTCGTTTCTCTGCCGAGAGATTAGAGGAAGTAAATTGAGCTTCTCCGGTCACTGTGATTTCCTCCCAAATGGAAGAAGTATTAACAGAGGGCCGTAGAGACAGATTACAGCTTAGGTCACCCAGGGGAGAAATCCGAAGCCCCCTTTTGACTAACAACAAGGTAAATTAATCCTCAAATCTATTCCCTTAGCATTCAGCCTAAGACCAAGTTTAGGAGGCCTCCTTTTCAACTTGATTTTTGTTGGTGTCACCTTTCTCATGCCCCAGCCCCCAGGCAGCCGGCCGGGCAGCGCTTAGAGGGAATGGGCCGAACACAGACTTCGGCAGGCGTTCCTCACCGGCCAGTGGCCCGCCTCTCTTCGCCTCACTTTCTTCTCTTCCCTCTCTAGCTTCCTTCCCTGAGACCTCTTGGAACCCTGGCCAGGGTGGCTTTGGCGGGGAAAGAGGGCTGAAATGTATCCGATTCTGGGCCCTTATCTTTGTTGCCATCACCCGAGTCCTTCTAAGACAGTTTGGTTTCAGTGTGTTCGCAAGAATGAGCCCTGGGAGTGGACTGGTGGTGGATGCGGCAGCCACGGGGGGCTGGGAGGCTTCGTGTGACGTCTGCTTGGGTCAGTGCCACGAATTAATGACACTCGGTGCGTGCCAGGAACGCGCCTGGTTGTACGGGGGGAGCCAGGCCGGCCAGGGGAAACGGGAGAAGGCACGGGGCCTGCCCTCGATGAGCCACAAGAGAGGCACAGACCACGTGCTGTGGCAACTCTGAGCGTGCTGGGGGGCGGGGGGCTGTTGAGGGCTCTGAGGGAGCCTGAGCCACAGCCCTTCGCCGCCCGGCCTGTGAGCAGAGAACACTGCTAACACTACCAGGGTCCTGCTACGTTTTAGGTGACAGAAGTTCCATAACGTGACTTCCAAACCTTAACGTGCTCCGCGAGCATGGTTATTTTTGTCGCTTGAGAAAACCATGACCACGAGACCTTCCTCTGAAGACACGTTGCTCTGGAACCTAAGTAAGGCTCTCAAGCTTTCACACTGCCCCCCGCCCCCCTTAATGCCCACCCTCCCACGGTCCACGTGTCTGTCCGTCCGTCCGTCTCTCCTCCTTACTGTCTGGTGATCCGGAGTGTTCAGGGAAGGGTCCTGTGCTTTGGTCACAGAGTCGCTGACTGACAGGAAGTGCAAGTCAGGGAGCGAGGGCCTGCCGGGCAGAAAGGTGCGGGTGTGCGGGCCGTGCCCCCCTTACCTGCAGGCGGCCCTGGGCCCGTTTCCACCGCCAGCCTGGCTGGCGTGCCGCGTATCCGAGCACAGGCGCGGTGGGGTGCAGCTGGTCTCCAGATGAAACCCTAAACCCTTTCAAACGCTCGGCAATCTTTCTCAGCTTGTGAGGCTCTGAAGATTTCCC
Organism: Panthera onca; assembly: GCF_046562875.1. Classification (NCBI taxonomy): domain Eukaryota; kingdom Metazoa; phylum Chordata; class Mammalia; order Carnivora; family Felidae; genus Panthera; species Panthera onca. Next base: position 19,085,051 of record NC_138357.1, on the reverse strand, counting down.
TCTGTCCATTTCTCCAGCACGATGTGAGGTGCCGGTTAGTCAAGAGACATTTAGGAGAATGTCTTTTAAACGTACACTCCTTTAAAACGGAGTTCCTTTTTCCTTGGGGTTTTGGCCATTAACTATCTGTCAGCTTATCTGCACAGCTTATGAACTGAAGAGTGGATGTATTCCCACTTAAACACACACACACACACACACACACACACACACACACACACACACAAACTCGGATGGGTTCCCGTGCCGGTCCCGAGAGTGGAAATGAGCACAATTAGAAGCCAGACAGAGACAGAGAAGTCAGATGCCATGAGACAAGACAGTGACAGATCCTGAGCCTCATATTCCCGTTCCTGCTTAAAGAAAAGGTAAGTGAATTCGCCTCGACGACGTAGGGCAGGTCTGACCGAGGGAGTAAAGACACAGACTACTCTCCGAAGAGTTTTCGGCTGACAGGCGCTACTGCACTAGCCATGATCACCCTTCAACTTTCCCCCAATCACCTATTTTAAAATATCCACTCACCTTGGGGGAGAAGCGCGTCCTGTCCCGGTACTGCAGTTATGGGAAGGTTGCATCTGCTAGCTTGGTAAACAGAGGCTATGAGCTTGAATTACTGAAATTAGCAAGGCTAATGCCATGTCACTATTCAAAACCGTGCCAATTTGGAATTTCTTAATGGCCTCAGGAGAGGGAGTCTTTCTACATCCTACAGTCTCTCTCCATTCTTACCTAAATTCCTTCTCATAGATGTTATGAATGGCCTGTTTTGTAGCCAACACAAACTTTGTCCAGTAAAATAATGTCAGGAACTCAGAATGAAAAGAGATTAGCTGTTCCTGGCTCCTGTTATTTTAAAGCAGAAATAACTTTGGCTTCTACTGATTCATAGACAAAGCTTGAAATGCAAAGCATGCTCAACTCTAGATTCAGCATGAAAAGGACCTTAAAATATGCCCAAGTGCAAGTAATGGATTTATTAAAGGGAAGAAAAGAGCTACTTTCACACACTCCCAGGCTCTTTAGTCCTGTCATATCAGTAATCTTGCTTAAGAATTTCATTCTATTTACATTTCTTCTCCCTTTAAATATCCTCGGGACTCATATGGCATCAAATATTGAAGCTTGTAAGACATTAATTTCTTTATGTTAATTAAGGGGAAGGCATGCAAAGTGGACAAGGGCTAGAACTCGGAGCACCTGCAACGATTTCAATAGGAATTAAAAATCAGTTCTGTGGTTTTAATTGAACAGCTGATAATTTATCATCACAGATATTCCAGGAAGCCAAGTTCAAGTATCTTCTTTGGACTATTTTTGGCATGGTTCCAGAACAAGCGCATTTCCCATTAGGAAATCCAGTTTATAGTTGATGACAAAAGCATGAGCCGCGGCACTGGGGTGAATATGAAAACATTTATAAAATCGTAATAACATGGAAGGTTTTCAAGCCACAGTACATAAAGCACATAGCTCTAAAATACATACGCGCGCACACACACAGAGGCTTTCCGTTTCAACTTTGAGAGAACACAAAAAGAATGAAAAAATAGTGCCTAAAAAACTTTGGGGCATCTTGGGATATTTGTGGGAAATCAAACAGGCAGAGGAGTCACGAGAATCTTCCCAAGCAGCGTTCAAGCAAGGAAACAGCCTGGTCAGTTCCCCCGTAGAGGTATTAGGTTCTGGTCTTGATTTTCTGAAGATTAAGAATAAACGCACTCGGGGCGCCTGGGTGGCGCAGTCGGTTGAGCGTCCGACTTCAGCCAGGTCACGATCTCACGGTCCGTGAGTTCGAGCCCCGCGTCGGGCTCTGGGCTGATGGCTCAGAGCCTGGAGCCTGTTTCCGATTCTGTGTCTCCCTCTTTCTCTGTCCCTCCCCCGTTCATGCTCTGTCTCTCTCTGTCCCAAAAATAAATTAAAAAATTTAAAAAAAAAAAAAAAAAAAAAAAAAGAATAAACGCACTCACATCTGTGCCTCAGTCTCCACCTGTAATGTTGTTAATGTAGTAAAGTAGGACTTGGATGGAATTTGCTTGGGCAGGTCCATTTTCATCAGATGCTAGTCTGTTTCCACAGGATTAGTTAGAACCCCAGAACCACCATGTGAATGTTAGGATCCTGAAAAGGCTGCGTGAGGGACTGAGTGTCCCAGGATCCTAAACCTTTCTCCCACCTCCATCACCTGCCGGCTATGTGACCACGGTCCTTTAAATCTGAGCTTTTGTTGGCTAATCTGCAAAATGGGCACAATACCACTGCCTTCCAGGACCGTGGAGGGATTTAACAGGTAGTGCGCGTACGTGTCCCAGTTCACGGACCAAAGAGAGGGAAATGGTCAGGAACGGGGAGAAAGAAAACGGACAACTGAAATCTGTCTCTGTCCTGAAGAGGACTGGGAAAGAATTATGTAAGGCTGAGTTTGGGTGTACTTAAACTTTGTTTCGGAACCATTAAATGAAGCTGGGCTACACGATTCCAACACCCTTGGCGGGGAATAAAAAGGCAAGCTGGCGATCTAATGCTATGGACACAAGACAAAAGAGCTGTTTCGTTGAATTCAACTTTCCTTTTTAGAAAGTCAATCCAACTGCTCTGTGTCTAGATAGGCTGAGTTTGAATATGCACCTTTACTCGTACGTAGCATAAAAAACATTAAAAACACTCTTCTAAATTCTGCTCAAATGAGAAAATAAAGAGTCAGTTACAGGTAATAGTTAAAACTAAAGCTATGAAATGTTGTTTTTTTTTAAGTTTTACTTATTTAACTAATCCCTACACCACATGTGGGGCTCGAACTCAAGACCCCGAGATCAAGAGTTGCATGCTACACCAACTTGGCCGGCCAGGGTCCCAATATGAAATGTTTTCCTATATAAAGTTCCAGCAAGTATTTTAAAATGCCAGATCCCAGATTTTCAGATATAAATCAAGTTGTCACTCCTTTATAGCATCATTACTGATAAAAACAACAACAGCAACAACAACAAGAACTAGCACACCCGGCATTTTTGAAAATAACCAAGTTCAAATACTTGCGTTTTCCTTTTGAGGCAGTTCAGTTTACTTGGCTCTTTGTTTTCTGACAAAGTTTCCCTAAATGTGATTCCCCTATGGCCAGGACCCCAGGCCGAGGCATCAGTGAGTATTTTATTTAGCCACACTCAACCCAACTTCCTATTTCCACTGTGCACATCTAGCTCAATTCTAAAGATGAGGTGCTCCTCTGCCCTGGCCCTCCGTCAAGGCCAGGGTAGGGATCTGGTCAGACATTTCCCACTCCCGGGCTGCTTCTAGAAGTACTTTGGAGAAGAATGAGCTGGAGAGGTTAGGCCAATTCCAAATTATGAATTCATAACTTAATAGAGGAGTCAAGGAGAAGAGAGGAATCCTAGGATCAAGCCCAGGATTTGGGCCGCCTGCCACTGTTAGTTTGGTTTGGGTCCACTTATCGACCTTGAACGCTGCTATCAGCCCATCAGTTTCTTAGGAGAGATGGTCGCACGGAAGTGACCGGGATCCGTACGCACCAACAAATTTGATGGCCGCCATTGTTGTTAATGGTTCTACCTGGGACAAAACTGAGAAGACAAGCGTATCTCTGCTCCCCTCTTAATCTCACTTGCACCCTTGTCCTTCCTCATCCTCTGAAGCGACGCGTTGACTTCATGCCATCTCATAGCTGATCAGGGCGACCTTCCTGGGCTGGCACTGCCCAATCAGTACCCAATTCTCTCAACATGTCTCCCCGCCTCACCAAAGTCCAACAGTCTGACAAGCCTCATTTCTGCAGAGCCCTGGGTTTTGTCTAAGTGGCAGTGGGCCGTCATGAGCAAATCAGAGACTCTCATCCCTTCCCAATGATTCACACAGTTCACACTGCAGGAGTACAAAACAGATCTGACAGGGAAGTAGCGTGTCTAGTGGTAAAAGTCCTGGACCTGGAACCGGAAAACACAGCCGTCAACACTGGCTCTACTACATCCCGGCTCTGATTTGGGGCGAGTTACACGTGTTCCCGGAGCCACGGCTGCCTCACCTGTAAAGCAGAGTTGCTCGGAGGACGTGCAAAAGCATTTAGCATGGTGTCTGGCATACAGTAGGTGCCTAACAAGTTGAGGCATTCCATGAAAAGATGGACAGGGATGGGAGATTCCCAACCTCCCTAAGCCCTCAAGATGCAAGAGGCCTTTCAAAATCATATGTACTGAATTGTGAACGTCAACGGGCCCAAGCTACAGGGGACTTTAATTCCAGTCTAGATGTTAATGTTCCTAAAGTAACGACTTACGAATTCTGTTTTCTCGCAACGCTTTCTTTTGGCAGACCTAACACAAATATGCTAGTAACACAAACCACAAGGAGAATGGAAGATGAACAATCAATAGAACCACTATGAAAATATCAGGCGGATTCTCTTCTTTCAACTGGTTCAAAGTTGCTAAGTCTTCATGCTGGTGCCTCCTTTTTAAACAAATATGTTGCTGCAGATGGTTTATATCCTTTCCATTAAACTGTGGGATTTCACATGTATGGGAGGTGCTAGGCAAAGATGCAGAAACTGTCACATCTTTAATATCCCAGTAGAGTATAGTCAGGCTTTCCAACACCTACTGCCCCATGCTCTTCTCAGCTGTAGCCATTGTGCTACTTCTGACCCCCAGAGTGGCCTGGCAGGGACAAATAAAAGCATACCTCTGGGGTTGCCACATCTCGGCTCCAACAGCCCCAGGGCCTCACCGTTGTTCATAAGATGAAGTCCAAACTCTTTGATTCTTTTGTATCTTCCTTCCTCCCAAAGAGAAGGTGCTACCACACACAGCCTCTTTATCCTGTCAGGCCTAACACTGGGCTAGGCGCGAAGGAGGGGCTCAGTAAAAATTTGTTGAATTCATCTGAAATACCTGGCTGAACTGAATTCCCTCTCTCCGAGCACCTTCTCTTCATGCCTTGTGCCTTCCCAAGTTAATGGAGATGAGGAAGGCTTCCTGTGCCATCAGTAAGGCCTTGCCACTCACGCTTATCTGCGTGCAATTAACCAGGGAGGAACTTGGGAAACGCTGAAGGTCACCGCTATGCTGGTTAAATGGCCCATCGCCAAGGGACTTGTAACTCTGGCGCCCTTAACAGATTTATGCTTTTTTGGTAGAGCTGAGCCATGAAGATAATTTGAAGTAAGAAGGAAAAAGAATTCCTGAGATGCTGTAAAACAGAATAGGGAGAGTTTAAGGAAGACAGAGGCCTGAATGCAAATCCAAGCTCTACCCCTTGACAACAGTAAGATGTTGGGAAAGTCACTTTACATCTCTTAGCCTCGGTTTTGTCATCTCTCAAGTGAGCATAACTGCCTGCCTCGCGAGTCTGCTGAGAGCATTAAATGACAGCATTTATGTAAAGTCCCTCACGTAGAACCTGGAATTAGTGGGGTCTCAATAAATACTTGTTGGTCAAAACTGGAAGAGTGACTGTTTAAGTTTTCCAAAAAAAGGAGGCCCAGAAGTGGACCAGCCATAGAGCTTCCTTTTAAACACAACTGAGCTTTACATGTAGAGCTTACTAGACTCCATCATGGTACCCCCCCAGACGTGCACTGTTGGCCTGGTGGATTCTTCTGAAGGCTGCCAACTGTTTGGATGACATTGCGTCTCCTAGCAAGACGGATGGGCCATTTTTCTAGAGTGCAGGTGCCAGGGAAGGGAGGGATGGATTCAGGTGTATAGCTCAGAAACCGTCACCTACTTCCAGACCCCAGCAGGGTGGCCCTCCTATGGAGAGGACACATGAGGCCTAATGTACACACAGGCACTTCTGTTCATAGCATGTGGCACCAAGGCTTGTTTTGGCTTTCAATTTTGAACAACAACAACAGCAACAACAACCACAACTCTGCTAACATGGTGGTGATATCAAGTGATACATGTACAGGTACCATTACCTGCCTCCCTAAAATCTTCAGCTGTGCTGCAGCTAAGCTAAAAAACCTAAGGCCACATGGAGTACCACTGAACATCACATACACGGATGGCTGCGGGCGTCCTGTGCAAATAAAGTATCGACCAACTGGTTTGCGTTGGGGAAGGCAAGCAGACTCTAGGCCGAAACATGGTCTCAGGTCTCTTCCTCCTACAGAGAGGGCCACATCTCCTCAGTTTCACCTCCTCTATCAGACACACGGAGCCCAAGGAGGCAATACCAGTGTACCCTGTGGTCTAGTTCAATCCTGGCTTCTAGGCCAGAGAAAGAGATTTGTTCAAGGTAACGAAAGATGAACAGAAACAAAAACCTTGACGTGTGTCCAGATGCCATTGACTCCCGAGTAGAGACAGGTAAGATAAAATAAAACTAAAAAGGGAAGCTTCTTCCTTCCTTCACCTCCTTCCCAACTTCTATGACTCCTAAGCAGGAACTGTGTTGAGTCAGAGGGCAGAGGAAAGGCCAACGAGTATTTCCCCAACATTTCTCCTACACTGCCGTCATCCTTGTCAGGCAAGTACTTTCCATTTGGTCAGATACTTTGTGAGTGCCTACTGTGCGCCAGGCCACGGATCGAATGCTGAGTTTCCCAGGCAAACCCTGTCTCTCCCGTCCTGGTGAGCAGGTGAGTGAGGAGGATGGTGATGTCACCATGGCACAGTGTTGCATATCCAGTCCGTCTCACCCACTAGACCTTTCCCATGGCTCCAAGAAAAGAGAAACAACACAGACTAAATGCCCTGAGCACGTAAAAATCATGGCCAAATGTACGGGTGTGGTCAAATCACACCCTAAGGGGCAGCATCCTGCAATTCTGAGAACACGGTAAAGAGCTGCACATTTTGCCCGTGAAGGACCAACCTCACATTCTCCTTGGCAGTCAGGCCAATGGTCCATAGCGGGGCCCTTTCAGTTTGTTGCTTTTCTTCCAGTTGAGTTCTCTGACTCATGTTTGCATTTATCCTTGCCTTTATCTCCCAAAAATGTGGTCAAAATTGACCGGGGTCTCTGGCATTGAAGATTCTTTCGCCTTTCCCCTAGGAGTACTTTTCTTAAGGAAATACAGAAATGCAGTTTAATTGAAAGTCAACTTGGAATTTAACATGCTCCATGTATCTGCCAAAAAGGGACTGCAGACAGGCCCAAATCCAACAAATAAAAACTAGGGCCCATTTATAACACATGTTTTCCTCTTGACTTTACCAGAGGGGGCACTTTAGGAGAAACCAAAGCATTTCTTATTTATTTACATATAAAACATTTCATGATCTTTTGAATGTACCAAAAACTTTACGGAACCTTTCAAAGAGATTATGAGAGAAAAGGAAGTCATATTGGCCAAGGATAAACAAACTACCAAACCGGTTGAAATCAGTTTAAAATGTAGCAATGCAAAATTCGGAATGAATTCAATCTTTAGCAGAGAATGAGCTCTAAGCCCTACACAGAAGAACAAATGCTCAGAGAATAACCAGAGGCCAAAACGAAGCACTAAGCACCCAATTTTCATTGCTCAACCTGATCCCCAACTTAGGAAGGGAGACAATCCACAAAGGGCAGTTCCCCTTTATAGGCCAACAGGGAAGCCATCGGAAGGCAAGGGACAGACATGACAGATCACCTCCCAGATGGCTGGAAAGCCCGTTCTCCCTCTCCATCACATTCAAATGAACTAAATGGGTGCCTATTCAGTGCACAAACATTCACATAGTACCCACTCCGGGCCAGGCACAATGTTAAGTGCTGCGAGTACAAAGCTGAACAAGACATGGTCCCTGCCAACAAGGACAGCTGTCATTGATAAAGCATCTACTGTGTGGATTCTTAGATACATGATCCCATTTAATCCTTCTAAGAATCCTAGGAGACAGGTGGCGTTATGTCCATCTTACAAAATTGAAGACCTGAGAATATTCAGAGAATATTCTTGTCCAAAGCCATAAAATTCATAAGTGGCTATGTTCTTATCTGTTGTCACACTGTCTCAACCAGGTACAGAGAAACAGGGAATTTAGAGGGGGGAGTGATCACTTCCAGATTGGGTAGGAGTATTTTAAGATCAGGGAAGATTTCATGGAGGAAGAAGCATTTAAACTGGGGCTGGAAAGTATGGGTGGGTTTGGATATGTGGAGGCTAAGGGGAAGGGCTCTGTGAAAGGAAAGACAGAAGTATTCCGATAGAGAAAAAAGGCATATGAGCATGGAGACATGAAAACACGGAAAATCTTCAGGAAACAGTTTGGCTGGACTGCGTGAGAAGCAAGGGATTCGATTGGAAAGGCTGGGTAGGTGAAATTGCAGAAGGCATGAAAAAATGAGTAACAGATGAAGAAATGAATGAACAAGCTAGAGCAGTTGTTCAGTGTGGATAAGCTTTTAACCTTGGAGCCACAATCCCTTAAAAGCTGCTATGTCTCTGCTCTTTTTCTGTCTCCAACCAATTAGGAAGATTTCAGAGCCAAGAGTAGGATGCTGGTGTGTGTGTGTGTGTGTGTGTGTGTGTGTGTGTGTGTGTGTGTGAGAAATCATGATCCCAGCAGTTCCTGGAAGCTGGAGACAAGAGCTGCCTTTCCTTATAGGACAGTCCATGGCCGTGAACCTTGCTCATCATCACCACTATCTATGGGAGCTTTAACTGAACGAAAGATGCAACTTTAATTATAATAGCCTTTAACCAACATTCCATAAGTTCTTCTCCAACCAGAAAAGTTTTGTATTTTTCTGAGCAAAACCAACATTTGAGAATTAAATGTCGTATTTCAGGGGCGCCTGGGTGGCGCAGTCGGTTAAGCGTCCGACTTCAGCCAGGTCACGATCTCGCGGTCCGTGAGTTCGAGCCCCGCGTCAGGCTCTGGGCTGATGGCTTGGAGCCTGGAGCCTGTTTCCGATTCTGTGTCTCCCTCTCTCTCTGCCCCTCCCCCATTCATGCTCTGTCTCTCTCTGTCCCAAAAATAAAAAAAAATAAAAAAACGTTGAAAAAAAAATTAAAAAAAAAAAAATAAATGTCGTATTTCAAATCACCCTGTGTTGGATGGATGTTGGTATCCATTTTATGGTTAAATGTGAGACACATGTGGCCATAAACACCTATCCATGTAGTGTCCCTACAGATACAGACAGTAAGCTCTTAAAAGCCATCTCCATATTGCATAAGTATTAGCAGATGGAAGTTATTTCTAGATTACATAAATTTTGGTTACGCTAGAAACATCAGCTTTAACACATTTGCACAAAAAAAAGAACATTTTAAAACAGAGGTATTAACGAATATAATATGAAATGGGCACATCTGCAGATGACTCGTTCTAAGTTGAACAGAACAATTCCCTCAAAGGCATCCATTCTCCAAGCTCCCAGTAGAATTAGGCCCCATTGAGTTTGGGCTTCCGTCTTTTCCCAGCAGGAGATTCACTGCCTTCACTAGCCTGATTTACTGAAAGATAATTAGATGCACAGTCTAGGTCCGAGAGCCTGGTCTTTGGCTCCATGACCAAATGCCTAAAGTGATTCACCATTCCATGTTGGTCCTTGGCCATCTTTATATTGCTGTAGCAAGTGTACCCAGCTTTATTACTTAGAGACAGGATATTCCATGGTCGGATTTTAAGAGCGTTCATATAAGAACTCAAAAAATCTCATAAGAAATGGTTCTCCTGTGTTTCCATCTTAAACTTACCTACTGTGAAAGTCTGTGATTTTATTATCGCATAGCTTTATAAACTTATACATATGTGTATGGCATAAATATGAGAATTTAGAATCATGAAAAGAGATCAAATTTTTTTCTTTTTGTCCTAAAACCCACATCTTGGTTGATCATAATATTTTTGTTTCTTTGATGTTTACTTGCATTACCTTATAAATCTACAAGTGAGAATGGTTTTGCTGACAAAAGACAATATTGAACACCATTTAAAAATAGGAAATTGGTTCCAGAACTCATTTTTTGAGGGATAGCCAGCTTTTTAAAAATGCCATAAATGATACCAATAGACAATTTAAGCATCACATGTGACTTCATCCAGCCACTCATACTCAGCCGTTGGGCTCCACGCATTTAGGTTGGCTACTTTTTTCAGGTGTCCTCAGAGCCATTTTCTACAGCTGGTCTGATGTGGTCATCAAGGAGGCTGAGGAACATTAGTCAAATGTAGGCTTCATACTTACTGAGTCTCCATGGCTTCAGTAACAGGTTAACAAACAACCATGTTCATGTAGTCAAAATCCCCTTTCTCCTGTCCTGGCTTACACCAGTAGCCTCAGCCTGGGAGGGATGGCAGAAGGACTGAAAGCTGTAGATCACTTCAGATAGGCCACAAAATGAAACATCTCCTTGTGGATAATTAAGTGCTGCCTCTATGGTTCTAAAAGGCAGAAGAATTGGGAGTGGAAAGAAGACTTCCTGTAGGCTTGTTTTCAATTCTAAAGTCAAACGGTAATTGTGAATCACGTGCCCTCTTCAGAAGGACATGGAGGGTTATCGACTGAATCTTGTTCTAAACTATGAAGTTGAGAAAGTAGTTTATACCTTCATATCGACCTTGCAGATAAAATGGACCAGCTCACAGCAGAATATACAATCGTTTGGGGCGCCTGGGTGGCTCAGTTGGTTAAGCGGCCACTTCGGCTCAGGTCATGATCTCACGGTCCGTGAGTTCGAGCCCCGCGTCGGGCTCTGTGCTGACAGCTCAGATCCTGGAGCCTGTTTCGGATTCTGTGTCTCCCTCTCTCTGACCCTCCCCCGTTCATACTCTGTCCTCTCTCTGTCTCAAAAATAAATAAACATTAAAAAAAATTAAAAAAAAAAAGAATATACAATCGTTTGAAGTGCATATGGAACATTCTCCAGAATAGACTATACACAAGGTCATAAAATAAACCTTGGTAAATTTAAAAAGGATGGAACTCATGCAAAGTGTGTTCACCAATCACAATGGAGTGAAACTAGAAATCAGTAGCAGGAAGTTATTTGGGAAATTCACCAATATGTTGAAATTACACAACATAATCCTAATAAACATGGATCAAAGAAGAAATCACAAGGAAAATTAGAAAATACTTTGAGATAAATGAAAATGAAGATATAACATACTGAAACTTATGGTATTCAGGGAAAGCAGTGCTTAGCGGGAAACTTATGGCTATAATCACCTACATTAAAAAAGAAAGAAGATTCCAAATCAATAACCCAATCTTCCACTTTAACACATGGGGAAAAGAAGAGCAAATTAAACCCAAAGCAACCAGAAGGAAGGAAATAGTAAAGATTAGAGGTAAAATTAATGAAATAGAGAACAGAAAAACAATAGAGAAAATCAATAAAACCAAAAGTTGGTTCTTTGAAACGATCAACAAAATTGACCAACATTTAGCTAGACTGAACAAGGAAAACATAGAGAAGACCCAAATTACTAAAATCAGGAATGAAAAAAGGACATTACAACTGACCTTATGGAAATAATTTTTTTAAAGATTATAAAGGGAATATTATGAACAACTATTAATCAACAAATTAGATGACCTAGATGAAATGGACAAATTCATAGAAATATACAAACTAGCAAAACTGACTTAAGAAGAAATAAAAAATCTGAATAGACAAAGCCCAGGTCTAGATGGCTTCATTCTCCCAAATGTTGAAATAAGAATTAACAGTGATCCTTCACAAATCTTTCAAAAACTAGGAGAGAAGGAAACACTTCCAACTTATTCTAAGAGACTGCATTACTATGATACCAAAGCTAGGCAAAGATATCACAAGAAAAAAAAATACAGGCCAAACATCCTTTACAAATATGAGTGTAAAATTATCAACAAAACATAAGCAAAACAAATCCAGCAACATGAAAAAAGGACTACATACCATGACTAAGTGGGATTTATCCCAAAAATGCAAGGATGGTTTACCATACAAAATGCAAACAATATACCATGTTAACAGAATAAAGAAAAAACCCACACGATTATTTCAACAGATGTAGAAAAAGGATGTGACAAAATTCAACATCATTTCATGATAAAAACACTCAATGATCTAGAAATAGATGGGAACTTTCTCAAACTGATAAAGGGCATCCACAAAAAAACAAAAAAACAAAACAAAACAAAAAAACCCAGACCAAACATCATGCTTACAGGTAAATGCATGAGAACTTTTCCTTTAAGATCAGAAACAAGGATGTCAGCTTTTGCCTCTTCCTTTCAACATTGAGCTAGAGGTTATAGCCAGTGCAATCAGGCCAGAAAATAAAAGGCATACAGATTGAAAAGGAAGAAGTGGAATCATGATTATTTGTAGATAAGGTAATCCTACGTGTATAAAATCATGAGGAAATTACTTTTAAAATATTGGAACTAATAAATGAGTTCAGCAAGGAAGCAGAATATAACATCAATATACAAAAATCAAACGTATTTCTATACAAGAACGTACAAAGAAACAATCTGAAAATTAAATTAGGAAAGCAATTCCATTTATAATAATATCAAAAAGAATAAAATACAAAACAACAACTTTAATAAGAGAATTACAAAACCTACACTCTGAATAGTATAAAACATTGTTGCAAGAAATTAAAGAAGACCTAAATAAAACAGAAAGCCATCCCACTTGACTGGAAGACTTATTATTAAGATGTCAACACCTCCAAATTGATCTACAATTTGCAGAAATTGACAAGCTGATACTAAAATTCATGTGGAAATTCAAAAGACCCATAATAGCCAAAGCCGCCTTGAAGAAGGAGAACTAAGTTGGAGGCCTTACACATCCCCAATTAAAAACTTACTTCCATACCTATAGTAATCAAGACAGTGTGTAAATGGCATAAGTATGTATTAATAGAATAGAGTCATTGAGTCTAGAAATAAACTCTCACATTTGCAATCAATTGATTTTTGACAGGTTACAAGGACTTCAAAAGAGAAAAACTAGTCTTTTCAATGAATGGTGGTGGCATAATTGGAGAATGCAGAAGAATGAATTTGGACCCCTACCTCACATCATATGCAAAAATTAACTAAAATGGATTAAAGATGTAAATATAAAAACAAAAACTACAAAACTTCTAGAATAAGACATAGACGTAAAGCTTTGTGTCCTGGGACTAGGCAATGGTTTCTTAGATAGGACACAAAAGTAGAAATAACAAAAGAAAAATAGATAAATTTGACACTATGAAAATTAAAACCTTTTCTGCTTCAAAGGATACCATCAGGAAAGTGAAAAGACAACTCAAGAATGGGAGAATACCTTTGCAAGTCATATATCTGATCAAGCTATTGTATCCAGAATATAAAAAACACTTAAAACTCAGCAGTGAAAAGGAAAATAACTCAATTAAAAATAGGCATTTCTCCAAAGAAAAACACAAACGGTGATAAACACATGAAAAGATGCTCAACATCATTAGTTATCAGGGAAATGCAAATCCAAACCACAGGTGAATACCACACCACATCCACTAGGTTGGCTATATTAAAAGCCAGGTAATGACACATATCGAAGAGGATGTGGGGAAACTGGAATACTCACTGCTGGTGATAATGGAAAATAGTGTAGCCACTTTGAAAAAAACGCCTGGTAGTTCTCAAAATATTAAAGAGTTACCTTGGGACCCAGCAACTCTACTTGTAGTTATATATCCAAGAGCAATGAAAACATGTCCATACAAAATCTTGTTCATAGCAGCATTATTTACAATAGTCAAAAGGTGGGAGCAACCCAAATTCCTTTTTTTTTATTTGAGAGAGAGAGAGAGAGAGAGAGAGAGAGAGAGAGAGAGAGAGAGAATCTTAAGGAGGCTCCACACAGCCTGACATGGGGCTCGATCCCCCTGGGATCATGATCTGAGCTGAAATCTAGAGTCAGATACTCAACCGACTGAGCCACCCAGGCGCCCCAACAGCCCAAATTTCTATCAAGTGATGAATGGTTAAGTAAAATGTGACCTATTCATACAATGGAATATTATTTGGCAATAAAAAGAAATAAGCTACTGATAAGTGCTTCAACATGAATGAGTCTTAAAAATGTTATACTGAGTGAAAGAAGCCAGTCACAAAGGACCACATAAATAGTATGATTCCATTTATATGAAATTTCAAGAAGAGGCAAATCCATAGAAATAGAAAGTAGATTAGTGTTTACCTAGAGTTAGGGGGTAGTCAGAGGTGGGGGGTAGTGGCTAAGGAATACGGGGTTCTTTTTAAGGTGATGAACATGTTCTAAAATTGATTGTGGTGATAGTTGCACAATTCTGTGAATATGCTAAAACCCATAAAACTCTACACTTAAAATGGCTGAAATGTACAGTTATGTGAATTATACTTTAATAAAGGTGTCACTTAAAAAGAAGGATCAGTTCATCAGCTCATATTTAAAATGAGATTCAACAGAGACCCATATTAATAAAAGCAACATTCTTTATACAGAAGAGATTATCCATTCTCATTGGCCACATTATACGAACCAAAGATAACCGTCGGTTCAAGTTGGTTAGACCTGTTGATCATTTCTTACTAGACTCTATGAACAAATTTATACTTTTTAGCTAATGTGGTAGATTTTTTTAACCGACCTCTTCTTTATGGAACATCTCCAATCTTGGCTTGCCAGCAAAGCTGACTATGAGTTTTCTTTGTCTTGACCCGAGGGAACGTGGAGTAGAAGTACTAGACCAGATCTGTCTTATGTTTTTACAAAAGTCCAGGATGATCACATTAATTTAGTCATATCACCCCAAGCACTCCATTTGCATTCTTATCTCAACCTTCTTTGTTGGGAGAGCCAAGAGTAATGAGGCTCAAGGGTTGGCCAGTGGAGCACAGCATGGTAAGAACGACCGGTTTCAGACCCTTAGTGCTGAATGCTGGTCATTACCCTTTTGTTGACCTTAGCGCCGGCTGAAGCAGTGCCTGTGGGTCTCTGTGGGCTGCAGACTGAAAGGCTCACGTGGCACAGATACGAGTACCATGAAACAGAAAGAGAAAGGGAGGCGGCAGAGCAGAGGTTAGTATTTGTAGTTTCATGGCTTTTGGAGCCAAAGAGGCATGGGTTTGACCCTTGGCTCAACTATTTATTAGCTGTGTGACCTGGAGACATAATCTCTCCGAGTTTCATTGTCCTCCTCATCTGTAAGATGGGAGTTATAGTGTTACCCACCTTTCGCAGGGTGTTGTAGAGATAAATGTGCTTGGGACTCACTTGGGCCAATGTCAGCATGGAGAGATCAGTGGTAAGTGTTGTTCTGTTTCTGACTGCTGCTATTATTATTGTTACCACTACTGCTGGAATAAGATTCACTCCCACGTTCATTAGGAGTCTCTGTAACATGCAATTCTGTAACATACCAAAGACCTACAAGAAGCCAGGCTCGCTCACAAGCACACAACTTAAAATTGAGAGTTGGTCTGAAGGGATCATGAATAATTCTGAATGTATTATTTTAGCTGGGGCACTGGGCCCAAGAACGACACATGGGGCCTTTACCCTGGCTGCCTGCTCAGTCTCCCAGAACCAAGATTATGCACATTTCCAAAGCTACCTTCAGGATAAGCTGTCCAAACCAACTGCCGCCCCAGCAAATGATAGCCTAGGATGTACTTAGGCCAGATGGTCACGGAGCACAAGAATATGCTGTGGATCAATAATTACAGCTCTCAAGCGGAAAAGAGGAGTGAATTACTTGAAGACCATGCGTTCTTCAGTCCCTCCTCTTCGGGCCCAGGCACAGGTACCCAGAGGAACTATGATTCATGAGAAAGACATGGGGAATGTATACATATATGCAGAGAGGGAGAAAAGGGGTGCCTGGCTGGCTCAGTCAGTAGAGCATGCAACTCTTGATCTCAGGGTTGTGAGTTTGAGCTCCATGTTGGGCGTAGACCTTACATTAAACAACAATAAAAAAAAAAGATAGAAAGAAAGAAAGAAAGAAAGAAAGATGGAGAAAAGAGAAAATTCTCCCAGTAGTTCCAAATAGTTCAATTCAACTGGGCTGAGCACTGTTCCTTCTGCCCCTCCCAATGCCACCACGCCCTAAAGGCTGGAGGGGCTCCAAACTATCCTTGCTGAGGTTACTTTGATTCTCAGCATCATCAGCTCCATGGAAAAGGTCAAGAATGGTCATCAACAAATGTTTATCAGCTACATGTGTTGGCCCATGAAACGAGGTGGTTATGGAAGTGTGCTTTGTTATCAGAAAGGTCAGGCCTCCGATTCTAGCTCTAACTCCCCGTTGACCTTGGGCAAGTTACCTAACTAACTCTCTGGGCCTCAGTTGTTTCTTCTATGAGAGCTACCATTAAAGCCAACCTTGCAGGGTTGTAAGAAGGATTTAAGCAGATGATGAATTTGGAAGTTATTTGTAAGGCACAATCTGCTAATTGGTTGTTGTTGTTACAGAATAGTGAATATAAGGAGTTTGGAAAAGAAAGAGTTCTGGAAGGCTGAGGCCACAAGAATGACCTTTGTGGAGAAGGTGGGTCTTGAAGTATTTGGAGGCATCAGGACGGGAGAACAGAGGGCACTGCGAGCAGAGGTAATGGTCTCAGCAAAAGTAAAGAGGTGGTAACGAGACTGGCATGTTCGGACAAAAGATGCACATCTATAGCTCATTTATAGCTCTAAAAAATTCCAGAGGACACTGTGGGATCATTAGCAAATTCATGGTCTCATGGTCTGAGTTCAGGGTTAATGGGCAACATGGCCTCGGGGGTCTGAAATCCCAGACAGCACAGTCCTCACTGCACCTGGACTCCAGTGCTGACCTGTGTTCTCAGCCTGCAGGGCACGGACATTTGTCACCTCCTGGCTACGGTGCCTGACTCCTGGTAGTGCTTTTGCCGCCGCGACACTGACATGGCCCAGATAGCAAGAGAGCAGACGTGAAGCTAACAGGAAAATAAGAACACGTGTATTAGCCATTGACACAGCATGCTCCTTAAAGAAGCTGGATTCCTGACTGGAGCATTCCAACAGGGGATGAGGAAGTGCCTTGGAAAGTATGGAGTTATTAAATGAAGCAAGTCTATATGTTTGCACAACATACATGTATGTAGTATGATTACTGAAGTAAGAAAAGCTTCATCACCGGGAAAAAGCAGCACAATTTAACGGGATGTACTCTCTTAAAATTCAATACTCTTCTAACCTCGCCCTTTTAATTTTACAAACGCTAGATGTGTTTTAGGTTTGAAAATTCATTTGGAAACCATTGAGGTCATCATTTGGATACGCTTGTTTTAATTCATATTCCTACGGATGTTTGCCCTTGTGAGCAGAACAGCCATGGTGAAGGCAAGATGGATTTATACACATCGTGGTGGGCCTCTTCCAAGAATAATAAATCCTTTGGTTTCCAAAACATTTAAGATGAATTGATAAACTCTAGCATGGGTGCCTGGCGACCTGGTTGGCTCTATCCATATTCGTCCAAATGACTCAGTGATATGTTTTCAGCTTTTCTTGCCCTCGTGTTCTCTCTCAGTGCCCTTGATTTTGTTAGTTCTTCAATATTTTACACCTCTCTGTGCAGTTTCTTTATCTGCAAAACAAAAATAATAATGGTACCCACCCCACAGAGTTGTCGGGAGGGTAAAATAAATTGCTTCGTGTGAAATGCTTAAAAGAGTGCCTGGCACATAGTAAGCACTCAAAAAATGAACTATTATTATCACACCAAACCTATCATTACCTCTTTCATGCTCACTCTTTCTCTGAAGGGCATTAGCATCTGTCCATTTGCCCAGAGTGGAAACACTGACCTTGTCCTTGACTACCCTTTCTTCCTCTTCCTGCCATATCTGAACAATCAGGCTCTGTTGATTCTTCTGCTTAAAGATTTCTTCTTCATGACGATTTCCAAAATGCAATTCTAACCAAGTCATAATTCTCTCATAACTTGCACTCTCTCCTACTCCCAACTTACACACACACACACACACACGCACGCGCGCGCGTGCGCACGCACACACACACACACACACAGCAGCAGCAGTCAACCAGAGTGCTGCCTTCCAGCTCTTGGTGGTGTTCCCTGCAGCGTTATGTTGAAAAGGATTGTGAGGTCACATCTGGGCCCAGTGCAGTGGGGTGCTGTGATTGATTACCGATGTCTGCCATGAGAGGGGTGGTGGTTCAGGAGGCTGATGAGCCATATGTTGTGAATTTATAGACCCTGCTATGGGATCAAGGCCAAGCTCCTTACCAAGGCATAGAAGGCTCTCACGATCTGACCCCTAACTAATCTTCCAGCCCAACCTCTTACCTCTTTCTTCTCTAGCCACACCAAACTGCATATTTTTTCCTAGAACCACCATGATCTTTCTCACCACCATGTCTTAACTCATACTATCTTCCCAGCATGCAATGCTCTCCCCTTTTCTCCTGACTCCTCTACATTGCTTAAGACTCAGCTCAGTTTCTCACCACCCCAGTGTGGGTTTGAAGCTTTTCCTTTGTGCTGCCACAACTCCCCGTGCATGCTGCAATCAGTGCTTTAACCATATTACATTATAATTATCTGGTTAGGTATCTGTCCTCTCCGCCTCCCCTCACCGCTCCCAACTAGACCAGGAGCTTACATGGGTAGGTACTGTGCTTATTCATTTGTGTACGGCCAGAGTCATACAACCAAAACTCGTTGAGCACCAATTCTGTGTCAGGCATTGGGAATTGTCTGACTTCAAATTGATAAATGCTAGAATGGGTTAGTACCCATAGCACTCCATCTAGGGCACGGCTTCACTGATGAGGAAGCTACATCTGAGCTGAGTTTTCTTTCTTATTTAAAAAATTTTTTTTAAATGTTTATTTATTTTTGAGAGAGAGAGAGAGAGAGAGAGAGAGAGCACACGTGCACATGAGCGGGAAAGGGGCGGAGAGAGAGACAGAATCCGAAGCAGGCTCCGGGCTCTGAGCCGTCAGCACAGAGCCCGACGCGGGGCTCGAACCCACAAGCCATGACATTATGACCTGAGCCGAAGTTGGATGCTTAACTGACTGAGCCGCCCAGGCGCCCCATGAGCTGAGTTTTAAAGGTAGAGAAAGGGAAAGCATTATGGGCTAAAGGGCCAGCACGTGCATAGTATTAACGGCCATCATTTATTGGAACCCACTAGGGAGCAGGGCCAGGACTAAGTGCTTTATATATATTCCAAAGACAGGAATTCATAAAGGCCCAGGCAGGCCTTAAAGAGCAGAACAGCAAGTTCAGGAACAGTGAGTGAGGCTTAATCTAGATTAAGAAAGGCTGGTCTCAAGGATTTGGCTCCATCATTCCTCATTCATGCCCAGAATCCAGGGAGAGCAAGGAAAACGCCCATTGGACTCCAAGCTGGCGAACAGTCAGCGGGAAGACTGCAACCTCTCTTTGAAGGAAGGCAGACTCATTTCCATTCCTTAAGCCAAACTTGGTTCGAAATCCCTTTGAGGTGCTACAAGTACGGGTCTAGGCTGATGTATGACTTACGGAGTCGCATTTAAGACATCCTAGAACTGAAACGCACCTGATTTCCACAGATACTGCCCGAAGCATTACCACTGCCCCAGACAAATCCATCCTCCCTGTTCGATCATTCCACGTGAAGTGGTGTGTGGGGAGAAGGAAAGCTAGAACAACAACGACAACAAATTAATAGAAAAATTCGTGGTTCCACGCTCCAAAAAGCCCGAGTCAGAAAGATATTAGCGCAGAAAGGTGCAATCCCCGGATGCTGACTAGAAATGAGAAAGAACTTATGAACCCACAGACACAAAATCCCCAAGTTTCTGTTCATTACGGACTTAAGTCTTCCAGTGCTGTGTGTCACAGACAGGTTCCGAAACCTGCAGAAGCAGAGCACAGATACTCCTGCACGCCCCTGCATATTTGTAGAGAAAACCTATTCAATTCCCTGATCTGACCACAGTTTGGGAGAATCTCGTTCCTTAGACCTGTAGCAATTGGTGCTATATGAGCGTATGAGTAATCTGTTGCCTCCCTGCACAAACAAGAAAGAAATGTTGAAAAGGAGAGTGGGGGTGTGTTCCAAATTTAGCTCTCCTTCCAACCTCTGCCCATATGGTCGGTGGTTAAAAAAGTGATTACGAAGCCAACAAAATGTAACCCGATATTAGGAGTTCCTCTCCAACTCTGTGAAGCCAGGGCTAATACCGGCACGCGGTATTCATTTGCTGTAATGCCGTCTGATACGGGGAGACTGGACTCTAAAAGTGGCCCTCGCCTCGGTGTCCCATGAGCTGGCCTACAAGACTCTCGTCTCATGGGGTGGAGCTGATGAGATTTCTAGTGGTGAGCACAGAGATTTCAGTGAGAGCCCATCAACCTCAATAGAGGCTTTGAGAAAAAAGTTTACAGATCTGGTTAACAGTTTCCAAGTTAGTAAGTTTCCAAGTCTAGGATTCCCTAGATTTCTGAGTAACTGAAAATGAGGGGCTCTTGAATTTCTAGCATAACTTAGGAAGAGAGGAATTTTCCCTCACTCTTGGTGCAAAAAGCGATTGATTTAAGCCTAGAACCATTAGGGATGAAGGAAGGAAAACAATCTTCCAAAGTACCTTTTCACCCCATGGTACACTGGTAAATGTTCAACAAATTACTCTTAAAAAAAAGCACGCATGTCAATTTACTTTAATTTTTGCTGGAATAAAGGATGCGGAACACACAATTTCTAAATACTAAAAAATATACAATACTCTTTATTAGAAATTCCAAATAGCCAATTGATTCTCACAGAACCCTTTCATTGATTCAAAAAAAATTTTTTTCCCAATGTTTATTTATTTTTGAGAGAGAGTGAGACAGAGTGCGAGTGGAGCAGGGGCAGAGAGAAAGGCAGACACAGAATCCGAAGCAGGCTCCAGGCTCTGAGCTGTCAGCAGAGAGCCTGACGCGGGGCTCGATCTCGTGAACCGTGAGATCATGACCTGAGCCGAAGTCAGACACTTAACCGAGGAGCCACCCAGGCGCCCCTCTTTCATTGATTTTTGCCAGGCTCTGGCACTGGTAGCCAAACCGGGGTTGCAACCGACAAGCAAGTGTAGTTCCTGCAGGAGCACTGGCTGATATATTGGTTTACATTAAGGAATAAGACAACAATGAAACAACAAAGATATCTGTCAGATTCCCACTCCTTGGTCAACGATGACGGTGACTTCTCTGCTAAATCGGACAATAGCTTTCAAACACTGAAGAATGGATCCTCAGCGTGTTGTGCGATTCACAGTGTAATGGCTACAGAGCCAACACGATTTGAGTTTAATCCACATTGCTAACATTTTCCCACCGCTTTCTTAAGTCTAGAGTCTAAACAATCAACAAAACAATAAATCCAGCCCTGATTTGTAGTTTTTGCTGATGTCTGCGGTGTAAGTAGTTCCATCACGGCCAATATCAAGCTACCAATGTGATGAGACTGCATACAGACGTATAACTGCACACCACCGACCCCACCCCCATTCACCTGCTGCTTTTGAGTCTGTTCCACCATTGGCTCCGACAGTTAGGGGGACACAAGGCAGAGACGCAGACAGCAGGCTACTGCTCCCTACTCAGAGTGCGGTCTGCTGCTCTGCTATTTTTTGCCAGTCTGTCAGAAGATAAGCACAGAAATCGAAAGTAAGCGCTTGAAAAAAAAAAAAAAAGAAAGTAAGCGCTTAGCAATTTTTATAGCAATTTGATAGAGAAATTTCGAAGTCTGTTGAGTCTCCTAAGTAAAAAATTGCGGCTTATACTTTGCTGTCCTTTTTGTGATTTCCTTTTTGTACTAATTCATTCTTATTATAGGTTACACAGCTATTGGTCAATGACAGATCTGGGAGGGGCAAACCCCCCGCCTTCCCAGTCCTTCCCCACAGATAGCTTGAGGTGCGCTGATCTATTCTGTGAGACCGGGGTCAGAAGGGAGAGAGTGGTGCGGGAGATGGGTGTGGACTGGACAACCTTGCTATTGACTATTCCGCCATTAGGGCTAACCACTTATAGCTGGGGGAAGCACTGGAGCCCAGTTTGCTTTTCAACACAGGGCCAGGAAGGCCACAAGCCTGCCAATAATTGGGGAGAAATGAGAACTGGAGTTCTAGAGGCTGCGAGGGACAGACAGGATGTTGAAAAGAATTGCTCCCCGGAAAAGTCTCTGTTATTCCTAAGGATCCATTTGCTTAGGAAAATGGCTGCAGAGAATCAAAACTGGTGACATGTGCTCCAGTACAACCAGAGAGTAGCCTCTCCATTCCTCTTTCCTCCCCCCCAAGCCAGAAAAATTGCCTCATTGGCTTGTTCCGCCATCTTGGTTCTCTTTCGCTCTCTTTGCATGAGTGAGTCATTGTGAAACCATCGCGTCTCAGAGCTACTGAGGCTCATGGAAGTCAAGAGCCCACGATGTAGGTATCTCTTCACTCTGTGACATCCTACTCCACCCGCACCCAGCCAATCTTTCTGATAGATGGCTGTTCAATCTCTAGTCAAATATCACCAGAGTCAGGAAGCTGATTGTTCCCTAGAGCAATCCCTGCCACTGGGGAACAGCTCAAAGGGTTCAAAAGTTCACCTTTTCGTCAGTCAAAATAGATCTCCCGGGTAAATTCCATGCATTGGTTCCAGATCTGCTTTGATGTTCCACATGCAAGATCTCTAAATATTACAAGATGAGATTCGTGGTTCCCTAATTCTTCTCTTGTACAGACTGAACATCACTACATCTTTTGACTATCCTTCCACGGACTCTGTTTGCCAATTCTTCACCCTCCTGCTCGCTCTCCTCAGGAGACACTCTAGGCGGCAACATACCGCGTCTCACACAGCAAGTCCTGCCCGCCTCACAGGGGCCCCTACCCTCGTGTTGACTGGAACAGGGATCTCCTGTGTCTTTGCTCACAATTTCAGCTGCTAGAAGTCAAAGGCTACTTTGGAGGAAGCTAATTACAGAAGCAGTGAGGTTAAAGCCTACCAAGTCTGAGGCAAAAGGAAGCAAATGTGGAGAAGTCAGCACCGCATGTGGAAAATTGAAATATTTACTGAACCTCTACTAAGGGGCAACAACGAGACAAGGTGGGGAGGAAAGTAGAGGTTGGTGACTGACGGCTGACAAGGGTACACACGCGATGAAAATGACTTGCTCTCTACCCTCTGAGGAGCTCATTGGTAGTCAAGGACACCACTTTGCTCTGGAGCCCCCTCCTGAAGTCGCTCATGAAATTGCTTTCTGCTCTGGCGTAGACTTGTCTCCAACACCAGAATTTACAGAGTAGCCTCTACTTATTTTTATTTATTTGGTAATTATATTAGCACTTAAGTTCATCACAGAGCTACAAATTAAGAGATTCTGTCTGTACTGGTCTCCCATTCTCACCTTAAAGGCTTATTACAATACCCATTAGGATTGTAGAAAGAAAGAAAGAAAGAAAGAAAGAAAGAAAGAAAGAAAGAAGGAAATAAGGAAAGAAAGAAAGAAAGAAAGAAAGAAAGAAAGGGAAAGAAAGAAGGAAATAAGGAAAGAAAGAAAGAAAGAAAGAAAGAAAGAAAGAAAGAAAAACAAAAAAGGAAAAAGATCAAAAGGCAGTTTTTAAAAATCAGTAAGTATATTTAGAAATGTGAAGAACCATAACACCATGGATCATTTTGCCAGACCATTAAACCTCTCTTAGCCAGGTATGTACGTAGGCAGGCACAATAACAAGGCTTCCTTTAAAAAACAACAACAACAACAACAACAAATCAAACAAGAGAAAAAAAAAACCCAACCAAACAAAAACTTGCCAGTAACTTCATTCCTACCAATGCAAATTGGAATTCTCCTTGCACCTGACACAGGCAAACAAGGGGGAGAAACGGATAATGGCCACACCTTCTTGCCATATTAAGCAAAGTGAAAGGACAGCGTGGTCTGAATTGAAAAAAGACTTGGAGACGTTTGTACGCTTGTGTGTAGTTGCGGGCGTTTTGTGGACGGAGGGTGATTGCAAAGCATCCAGTGGCTCTGAGTCCCTCTTCCCCTCGAGCAGGGCCTCAGCCTGGCTTCACGTCTGATCTCCGTGTGCGGCCACCAGGACTGGAGGCGCTCGACACCTTCAGTTTCTGCCTCGCTCTGCGGGCTCGTGATTCCTTGTTCTACTGAGCTCCTCTGATGTGGCTCTCGCAAGAGATCGTCACAAACCACACGAGTTTAATTAGACATCACATCTTTCTGATACGGTATTCTTCTCTTGCAGGCGAGCACTTCCCACTTGCTGGCATACACACCTGCTTTCCCAGACCCCTTGTGGATGTTTCCTTACGGAGACGGCTTCACTTCTATTCGGCAGCTCAGCTCAAGGCTTTGAGCTTGCCACCCTCCTGCTGGTTCCTCCTCCAGCTTTCCACCAGCTAAGTGTCAAATCTCTCCCTCCCGTTCCTTTCTGTCCACACTAGACGACCACAATTTAGTTGAGGCCGTCATGAACTTCCCAACATGGCTCTATCCAGCGAAAATCAACTGCGCCATTTAGGGAGATTCATACGTTCAACGGTTTCCTGTTAATTAGAAACTGATCCCAAACTCTAATACAATGGCCACGGGTCACTCACACTCCTCCTAACACTCCCCCAATTCTTAGAGTTCCACGTAAGGCCCACCAGCAAGTACAACTATCATGGCATTACCCTTGATAAAAGCCTCCTAGCCTAATGGCTCAGGTAGGAAAACATCACAGGGCAGTAGGCCTAGAAAAGCGAACCCCCGAACAGCTCACGAATAATAAGAAACACACTCCTTAAAGCATCTCAAGTTACAGTAACTATACAGAAAGTATTTACCTTCCCTTACTCTCGTCTATCACCAGCTTACCTGTACTAATTCCCTAGTCAACACTGAAGCATGGGGAAGGGCCTTTTCTGAGTACAATTACTGAACAGGCAGATAATATCACTCACTGTTAGAGCTAGCATCAAAATCCATCTCTGTGAGCCATGGAAACTGCACGAAGCTCTGGGGTGAGATGGGATTGGCCGTCTTGTCAATCGATCAGTAAGAAGCACCTGGTCTCTATCTGCATGAAGAGTGCTATTATAATAAGCTTTGCTTCCTTCAGCTTCCCTATGGCGTCTGTTCTCAAAAAGATCAAGGCAAGAAAGCAGATTGCTTATAGCTAAGAGCAAGATAGAATGCTAAGAAATCACAGGCCCTTTCTTGACCTTCCCCAACTCATCCACCCTTGCCCTCACTGTCCCACTAACACCAAAGAAAGCAAAACATAACTAGCTGTGATTCTTTCAAGATGTAGGTGACTACCACTGTTGTGACTAGGGCAGACATATTTGTCATTGTTTAAATACCTTCTCACTGGGCTAAAAACAAGTTAATGAGTAACTGAAAACGCCACCTTGGGGGTGGAGAAGAAGGAGCATATTATAATGAAAACTGTTGGCCAGAACCTCGGGGACTTAATTTATAATTTTAGCTACAGGCTTTTGGCAACTAAAACTTATAACCCAATGGTACTAACCAATCTTAACAATATTACCCTAAATGAGAAACTGCCTTACAATTTAAAGTTTTTACTTTATTTTTAGTTTTTAATTTTTTTCAAAGTTTTTACTTTATTTTTGAGAGAGAGAGAGAGAGAGAGCGAGCGAGCATGAACGGCGGAGGGGCAGAGAGAGAGGGAGACAGAGGATCCAAAGCGGGCTCTTGTGCTGACAGCAGCGAGTCTAATTAGTGGGGCTCAAACCCATGAACCATGACGTGAGCCAAAGTCGTATCCTCAACTGACTGAGCCACCCAGGCACCCCTGCTTTACGGTGTATAAAGGACTTCTATGTCTTTTGTCACCCGTGTTTCATTCGACAACTTCTGAAGTGGGCAGGTGAGGAAATACTTTATCATTGTTTTTGCAGATGAGGAACCGGAGTCTCAGAGGAGCTCAGTGACCTTGTCTAAGGCCACAGCACTGGCAAGTGGCCGAGAGCGAACTGAGATTGTCTGACTCTGAGACCTGAGTGTCTCAAGCGTCAGTAGCCCGAGGGTAGGCGGGTACTGCGTTCATCCATCAGATGGGATCCATATCACAGTGAATGACGTGAGGCCCCCTTACACGGGGGTCACGTGTTTGAGGGACTGATGTAACGAGAAAGAAGGTTAGAGGGAGTCATTACGAGATACCTGAGAATTCTGGAAGCGGGTTACTTAGAGAAGAGCATAGGGTCCAGAGGAAGTAGGATTGTCAAACTGTAGAATACATTTTGGGGGAACTGTCATAATTTGTTCCTGGACTTATTACCAATAGGGCAATAGATATATTATTACCATAATTTGTCATAATTTGTTCCTGGACTTATTACCAATAGGGCAATAGGTATAAATAGATATATTACTGTCTTCACATGTATTTTTTTATTATTTATTTTTGAGAGAGAGAGAGAGACAGACAGACAGAGTGTGAGGGTGGGAGGGGCAGAGAGAGGGAGACACGGAATCCCAAGCAGGCTCCAGGCTCTGAGCTGTCAGCACAGAGCCGGACGTGGGGCTCGAACCCACGAACCGTGAGATCATGGCCTGAGCCGAAGTCGGATGGTTAACCGACTGAGCCACCCAGATGCCCCTCACATGTATTTTAATCTCTGAACAGGACTCAGCAACTTTCCCATAAAACAAAACGAAACAAAACAAAACAAAACAAAACAAAACAAACAAAACCACCACCACCACCACCACCAACAACAAAACACTCAGGACATTTCATTCCTTGACAAACTTTCTACTTATTCTGCAACAGGTAATCTGATTTACTATAAAGCGTTATAAGCTTGCAGATATCACCCATGAGAAAAGGCCCATTATAAAGTTCCTCCATGGGTTTTAACCTTGTCGCCAAGCCAACCCATTAATGAATTTATTCATACAACGTGGCTACCGGCCCACATGACGAAGGTCTGACTGCACAATTCAGAAGAGTTAAGCTATTGAAGTGTCCTTCGTCTCCCTATGTGCACAGGCTTGCTAGGAGTCAGAATATAAGGTCACACTTGATGCACTAAAAAAAAAAAAATGAATGAAAATCATCGGCTTAAAAAGTATTTCTAAATGCTGTTTTGGTTTTTTTGGTTTTTCATTTGAGTTGTACTTTTGCCTCCAGATTGCAAAGTAACAGCAAGGAGGAAATATGGAGTATAGAGACTCATGGGGCCCACAGCTTTGAGTCTTAATGGCTTCACTCCAGCACCGCTGGGAGGAGGTGACTGGTCGGACAGAGCAAACAGCTGTTCCGCGTCACAACGCCTGGACACGACCGTGCAGGCTGGCGAAAGGGACCCGTCTGGGCCTGGATTTCACCTTCACCCTGACCTCCAGCCAAGGAACAAGTGGCAGGTTTTCTCTTTTCAGTCCCCACACTGACAATGGTGAAACTGAAAGTTTCTTGAGGGCGAACGTTTCCACAAGAAACATCTGTTTGAATGGGTAAGAAACGTCCATGCGGTTTGAATATCGGTTCCAGTTGTAAGCCCAAGACGCGTTTCACGAAGTCTACTCCTCGGGTCCCCACCAACCAGCTCAAGCCACCTTACTCCCACACAGCAACAAGGAACGTGTCTGTCTTCTACAGCCCGTTTCCACATCCCTCATCCAAAGAGCTAGGCTCTCACGGCATCCACGATCACTTCCCCCGTCTCTGACGCAGCTCGAGACAAGATTACCTTCTTTTCCTGACTCGCAGTTATAAAGACATTAGGCTCACCAGAATGTTCTGGCTGTACCCACGGAGTAGTGCAAGCTGGAGTAAAAACAAGTCCAGGGAGGAAGGGGGTGAGGGAGTGGTAACAGATATCTCTAAGATGCGTGTTCCTTGCTGGGTTGTTTTCTGAGCATGTGTTTCAGTTGTGTTTCCAACAGCAGGCGTGTGTGTGCGCGCACACGTGAGCACCTACGTGAGTATGTGCTTGTGTATGCATGGTTTTCTGTGTGGGTGAGAGTGGGGACTTGGCAGAGAGGGGGCAGATGCTTAAGATGCTTAGTCATCATGTCTTGGCTGGGGACACCTGGCCAGAGCTTGCAAAGCTTCTCAGAAGTCAGCCCCAGCCAAAGCGCTGGGACTAGCCAGCTTCCCAAACAGCTTGACAATAAGAGCTTTGACAAGGCCGATAACTGGGAACAGTGCTGATGGCAACCAGGTCCATCACGGATGATCCGTCCCTGGAAGGGAGCTTGAACACGGTGTTCAGCGCAAGAGCATTTTCTAACTCATGGGCTAAATTCAATGTTTGCAGAAAATTCGTGCCGAACTATGGACGCTGAGAAAGCCAAAGAGCTTCCAGAGATCTTTGCATTAATAATGTCCCCTGGTCGTTATAAATATCTGTAGAGCCTAACGGGTTGCAAAGCACTTGCGTACTCATTATCGCCTTTGATTTCCACAACAAGTCACTGAGACCGGTGAGGGTGAGCAGCCCCACTTTACAGCTGGAGAAACTGAGGCTCAGAGCACGACGTCACTTGCTCAAGGTCCCGCTGTGCATAAATGTGCTAGAACTGGAACCCAAGTGTCCTAATGTATCATATGGGTGACCGGGCCTCAGGCATCTTTTATATTCCTGGAACACTTGGCTCACTGTGGCCAGTTTAGTGGCTTTTCAGATGCTTCACGTATTAAACCTAAATGCCACAAGTGCTCGGTTACAAGGTGGAAAGGGGGCAAACAAATCAGCTAGGGACCTTGTCAACATGACCTTATGACCCAGCAGGTCTGAGGTGGGCTCTGAAAGTCTGCGTTTCTAACAAATTCCCAGATGATACGGATGCTGCTGGTCCACGGACCCCACTTGGAGTAGCAAGGGGGACTGGGGACATTGCTGCATGTTGGTTACCTGGTTGTAATTGCCTTTTATGAGTCTTAAACAAACAAACTAATAAAACAAGCTAATTCTAAGCTACATCTGCAGGCTCTTTGAGCTCCAGAGGTCAGCAGTTAGCAGCAACAGACCAGTTGCTTTAATTAGTAGATAGGCTTTTTTGAGTGCTTACTAGGTGCCAGGCACCACGCCAAATGCTTTGCGTGGCTGATTTGATGATGATGATGATGATGATGATGATGATGATGATGATGATTTTATTTCATTGCCACAATCTTACATAACAAGAGACATGAAGTAAGAAAGCAGGGAACCTACGAGGTCAGAAGAAAACACAAAAGAAGATGTCCCCGAGACCCAAATAAGCACCCTGCCGGGGACCAAAGCCAAATAAATGAACAGCATCACGGATTGCTGGCACTAGAATGGCCTGCAAGAACTGGGCGCGCTCTTTGTTTCACAAATGGAGAAACCGACTTCTAAAAAGAGGAAGGGGCTTGGCCCAGGACACATGGGAGCTAGAAAGAAAGTCAGGAACAGAGAAAACGACGTGTCCTGCACGTCATCCAGTTCAGCGAAACAAGGGAAGATGTGAGCCAGGGCAGCTGGCCAGTAGGACCGCTTGTTGGTTATGGTGTAAAAGGTCTGGGCGGGGACAAGAGGGAGACAGAATAGAGTCTGAACCCACTCTGAGCCTTGTTTTTTTATTCTCAAGTTGTGTTTTGGAGGAAGGAATCTGGAATTCTAAGTGAGACGGCAGTAAACGCACAGAGTGTTCCAAGCCTAGTTGACTAAATGGATGTTGATGAATCACCAGGACCAGATGGCATCTACCCAGATTTGGGGTAAAATTGTGTAACAGCTGACCAAAGTATATGGCTTGTCGTTCCAAACAGCTATTGTGCCATGAACCTGGCAGATTGCCAATGAGTCTCCTCTCCATGAGAAACATTTCAAAGGGGACCGAAGGAGCTCTAGGCTGGTAGGATCACTGAACATGTTAGCCAAGTGTAACCTATTGGGGGTAAGGCATCATTTTTCCTGTAAATTAAATTAACCACCATTTGTGTAGTGTTTTACAGTTTACAAAGCACTTAGGGTTAATCATGCCTAACTAATTGACTAGAATTCTTTGAGAGGATAAATGTGCATGTGGACAAAGGAAAACCAGTGGATGTAATCTATTTAGATTTTGAAAAGGCCCTTGACAAGGTCCCCTACCAAACACTGTTGAAAAAAGTTAAGTCACCATGGAACTGTGGAGTAGTGTTCTGACAAGGATAGGGAAGTGGCTTATAGGCAGAAAAGCAAGAGCAGGGATAGGCAGGGGCATTTTTGGAGAAGTAGGAAAATTGGTGTGCCCCAAGGATCAATGCCGGGACCAGTCAATATTTTGAAGAATCATGCAGGCAAGCTTTAGATGACTGAAAGCTTTCTTGGGTAGCAAAATACAAAGCAGATTTCAGTCTTTCTACAATTGTCTAGATTATAAGATGGTCTGGATTATAAGATGCCAGCCTCTGGGTGATCGCGTTGTGCCCTAGGAATGGAACGTGGGGGCCACTGCACACTATTTCTGGAAAGCATTGGTAGAGTTTGTGTTAGTAATTCAGAGAGGACGGAGACACGTGTAGCCTGGTTGTGAAAGATTTCATTCAAGGAAACTAACAATTATGGAGCACCAAGAATGTGGTAGGTACCAGGCTAGATGCTGTACGACTTTGCCTTCCTGATTTAATCCTGCGGTAGTCCTGTGAAGTCAGGGGAATGACCCCCGTTTGGTGAACAAGGGAGTGAAGTCTTAGGAGGAAGAGAGCCAGGGTGCAAATACAAGTTCGCTCTCTCCCTAAAGCTTTTTCCTTTTTTTCTTTTTTACTGCAGCCAACTTGAAATGCATTTTGACGGATGGCTGTAATTTTTTTTTGAAAAAGTATTAAGTTTTAATGCCAGTTTAGTCAACATACAGCGGAGGGACGGGTGTAATTTAAGACGGGTCAAAAGAGGAGCATCTCTACCGAAATACACGTGAGCAATGGTATGAAGACAGAAACAGGAACGGTATTCTTATGCTTCCTTCCAAGGTTACCTCACTGCTGGTTTTCACTAGACTCCGAAGACTGCGTTGCTTTTTATAACTGAGAGGAACCAAGGAAATGTCCAACGGGAAACAGAGCCACGTGATTAGGTCAGCTAATTTCAGAGGATAAAATAACAAACAGGAAGTTACCCTTTGAATCTATCCGGGTCCAGAGATGGGAAAAAAAAAAAAAAAAAGAAGCCTACCTGAAAACTTTATTTTTCTAGAATATACTATTTCCTTGCAGAGTTGAAGGCATTCTATGTTGCAGGGACTTGTGGAAAGTTATAGAGAGCAGAGTCAGTTGACTCTGCGAGCATGGCCATTTTTGCTCAGACGCGCTGGCGCTCACACGCACCTGCAAGGAAGCGGAGCTGGTTCCTCACTTTCGTGGTGCCGTCCCCCGAGCCCCCGATGCACTCGTCTTCATCGTCGCCACAGTCGCCACTTTCAAGCCCTTCCTCGTCAAGGGTTTTATCCAGAACTCTACCTTTGGGCACAGACATGGTCCTCAGGAGCTGCAAGAAACGACCAGAAACGTACCGCGCTTGAGATTTCTCAGGTAGGTCTGAAACTGTGTCTTGCTAGCAGGAGGCGTTAAAAAAATGGTGAATGAATTACACAGGGGCTTTGAAAAAGCATTTTTCAAATGCAGATAGGTGTAAACTGCTTATAGTCTGGGACGTTCCATGGTATTGAATTTCCCAAAAGCCTCCGTGGTAGCACTCACCGATGAGAAACTTAGGATGTATAGGCAAAGCATATTTATCGGCCGAGAGGACACCAAGATCAGACAAGATCCCTATAGAAGCCCCCTACGTTCCCATTCGCCAAATTAAAATAACAAATGCTTCCCACTAGAAGAAGAGACCAGCAATGACATTTTACACACATTTTAAATGAACACTTACAATTAATTGCCACATACCATGTCTTGAGCACCAGAAAAGCTTTAAAAATCTCTCCCCCTTCCACGATTTCAATAAGATGGTTTGAGATTCGTTTTGCTTTATTGTAGGTAACACGCCCACTAAGAGACACGTGTGTTTTGTGTCTGGCTTTTCAGTTATGTGGTCAACGTCTAATTTTATGTGACTCCCGCCTCCCCCAAATCTCTCCACTGACCCAAAAGCCCAGCTCCCAGCATCAATGGTCTGTGGGGGCAGTTCTCAGACCCCATTTCGCTTTTCTGC
This sequence comes from Panthera onca, assembly GCF_046562875.1. Lineage (NCBI taxonomy): Eukaryota > Metazoa > Chordata > Mammalia > Carnivora > Felidae > Panthera > Panthera onca. Next base: position 19,052,985 of record NC_138357.1, on the reverse strand, counting down.
TTCATCTCTCTCCGAGGCTGTATTCCAGCGTCCTCTATTGCTGCCCCACCGTCCGCTCTCAGTCTTAAATGTCAGGCCCACTTCCTAGTTTTAAATAGTGGCCAACAGAAGATGCTGGATCTACCGAAAATGAGATCTTTGCAATTGCGCAAGAGGTATCCAGAAAAATAAAACGCAGGCACCGACACATCTCGGTTTCTGTGGTTTCTGTTATCTGTGTTCACTGTCACTGCAAAGTATTCTTGTATGTTCTTTACTTGTGATTTAGCTGCTACACCAAGATCTAGTTGAAACAAGCTGTGTACCGTAGAGACATGTGACGGTGGCTTTGTTTCTTTTTCAAGCAAGGAAGGGAAAGTCCAATGGTGTCAGAGAAGCCAAACCACCCACCATCTCCCACTCAAGCACCATTTCTATTCTGTAGCTCTAATGCACCCTCTCTGACCCTCCCCACCCTACATGTAAATGTAAATGTAAATGTAAATGTACCCTAAATGTATAATACAGATGCATAGGCCAGGACAAGCTAGACCAGTGACTCTCCAACTTTTTGGTCTCAGAACCCCTTTTTACTCTTACTTGGAATATCAGAGAACTTCTGTTTATACAAGTTATATCTACTGACACTTACTACCTTAGAAATTATATCTGAGAAATGTAAAAAATATCTAATAACTTGTCTAAACAGAACAGTAACAAACCTGCGATGTGCTCACAGAAATACCGTTTTCTAATGAAAAAGAAATAGATTTTTCCCTGACATAAGGGAGTTAGAAGGAAGGGTGGCGTTGTTGTACATTTTTGCAAATGTCTTTTAAAGTCCAGCTTAATATGGAAGCTGGATCATCATATCTGCTTCTCCGTTCAATCTGTTGTTACATGTGGTTTTGGTTGAAATATCTGTAGAAAATCCAGGTCTCACAGAAATGTAGTGGCAAAAGAGAAGTGCGTTAGTAGCCTTTTCAGATAACTGTCACTATTTGTCATTGATACTTCATAGACACTCTCAACAAGGGGGGAAAGTTCCTCACAATGTGCAATATGAAACCACATGAATATACTTTTCATGTTCTGTTCCATTAAAATCCATTGGTATGTTCTGAACTTTGAATGGACCTTTTACCCATTTTGTATCGTCATACAGGGGTTCATCCAAACGTACTGGTTCACTGAGGGGTGCCTGGGTGGCTCAGTGGGTTAAGCGACCGACTTCAGTTCAGGTCATGATCTCACGGTTCGTGAGTTCGAGCCCCGCGTCAGGCTCTGTGCTGATGGCTCAAAGCCTGGAGCCTGCTTTGCATTCTGGGTCTCCCTCTCTCTCTGCCCCTCCCTGCTCACACTCTGTCTCTCTCTTTCTCTCAAAAAGTAAATAAACATTAAAAAAATATTGGTTCGGGGCGCCTGGGTGGCTCAGTCGGTTAAGCATCCAACTTTGGCTCAGGTCATGATCTCACGGTCCGTGAGTTCGAGCCCCGCGTCGGGCTCTGGGCTGATGGCTAAGAGCCTGGAGCCTGCTTCCGATTCTGTGTCTCCCTCTCTCTCTGCCCCTCCCCGTTCATGCTCTGTCTCTCTCTGTCTCAAAAATAAATAAACGTTAAAAAAAATTAAAAAAAATATTGGTTCACTGAGCTATGTAGGTTTTCCAAATGTCAACACCTCTTATTATATGAGACATAAAAAAAGCACATTTATTAATTACATCATCTCCAATCTCATCAGGAAAAGTCGAAGCATTGGGAAGCTCTCAAGCTCACAGTGGCAAATACGGATTTTCTAAAATGTTGAGTTTCTCTTGAAAGTTTAAATTTTCTCATTGGCAACAAATGCTGTCAGCTTTTCCTCTAACTGATGGGTTCTCTTTATTCCTTTCAAAGAAAATGCCTAGCAAATACCCAAGTCTGTATAACCATAGTTTGTCAGGTATTATCGGAAATAAAAATGGTGTTCCATGAAAGATGAGGCCAGTTTAGCTCCTAGCTTAAGTGATCTTACAAGTGCTTTTCCTTGAGACACACATCCACACAGTGTGCAGCAGAAATACCTTAAATTACTTTGCATTTTGTAACAATATTTTTTACAAGGATACTCAGGGGTTATAGTTTAATAAACTAATCATTTTACTGCTTCAGCCATGGCTTTTTTTTTTTTTTTAAGTTATCTCTGTGTCCAGTGTGGGGCTCGAACTCATGACCCCAAGATCAAGTGTTGCATGTTCTACCACCTGAGCCAGCCAGGTGCTCCAGCCATGATATTCTTTTTTAATTAAAATTTTTAATGTGTATTTATTTTTGAGAGAGAGAGAGAGAGAGAGAGAGAGCAGGGGAGGGGCAGAGAGAGAGGGAGACACAGAATCCGAAGCAGGCTCCGGGCTCTGAGCTCTCAGCACAGAGCTCGACACGGGGCTTGAACTCACAAACCACGAGATCATGACCTGAGCCGAATTTGGACCCTTAACCCACTGAGCCACGCAGGTGCCCCGGTGTCACTGCTTTGATTCACACTGTGGTGCTGACTGTTGTACTCACCAGTGCTTTCGCACCATTGGCACAAGTATCAGCACAGTGAAAAGGGCAAAATAACATCGTGGTACTGTTTTGCAGGTGATTTTGACCTTGCGGATCCCTAGGCTTCATGGATCACCAGGGTCCAGAAACCATTCTTTGAACACTGCTAACGTCACTTCAGTTTGATCACTACACCCTGATCTCCTTCTTTACCATGACTTCGTATGAGAAAATTGCTTTTGATGTAAGCCTTTTTAGGTTAATTTTCAAATAAATGACCTTCATGTACGTCACAGATTACCTGAATTAGAATTGCTTCATATAAGGGGAATTTGCGATAGGATCTGGGTTAGTAAACTTGCTATTTCTCAAGCACATCTCATATCTGTGTCTGTCATTAGCCTCGTCAGCAAACATTAATTGAGCACCTAGTACGAGCTGCTTTCATTTCTATCTATTGAAAGCACTCCATCCTTCTAATAAGCCGAGTTCAAATGCCACTTCCTTAAGTCTTCCTGGCTACCACAGACGGTCATTATGGCTCTTCCTTTCCTTTTTTTAAGGAACTTTTTTGACGTTTATTTGTTGAAAGAGAAAGAGAGGGAGGGAGACAGAGAATCCCAAGCTGGCTCTGAACCACCCCTGATGTGGGATTCAAACTCATGACCTATGAGATCATGACCTGAGCTGAAGTCAGATGCTCAACCGACTGAGCCAGCCAGGCGCCCCTGTTCTCCCTTTCTTTTTTCCACCGCCGCTTCCTTTGTCTGTACCTCCTAAACAGCATCTTATGTATGCAGCCTGGTCTTATTTATTTGTACGTGTGACTTTGCTGGATCACCAGACTGGGAGCTGTGCAGGGGCTCAGTCTTATTTATCTTTGAACCTCGTTACATTTAGGGCGATGTCTGGCACCTAATAGGTACTCAATAAATGTGCTATTGAATGGAAGCAAAATAAATTGGCACAGTATCTTTAATTCTTTCAAAGGTTCCACAACCTCATGGAAAAGGAGAAAGCCAAAGCACAGATTAATTACAGAAGAACTTGTGAATGACTAGCTAAAACTCTGGATGACCCCAGCTACGATCTATAGCTAACCTTTGAGAGGCCGTTTTCCGACCCTATGTACAATGCTCCTAATATTCTCTGGTAGTTCAATTTTTTTTTTTTAAATACTCTAATCTTAAGTATATAGCTGATTGCTTTATTATTTTTTTTAAAAAATGTTTTGATGTTTATTTATTTTTGAGAGAGAGAGAGAGAGGGACAACATGAGTGGGGGAAGGGCAGAGAAAGGGAGACACAGAATCCGTAGCAGGCTCCAGGCTCCCAGCCGTCAGCACGGAGCCTGACGCGGGGCTCAAACTCACGAACTACGAGATCATGACCTGAGCTGAAGTCGGACACTTAACCAAACTGAGCCACCCAGGAGCCCCTCAATTTTTTTTTAAGTGCAATTAAAAAGACTTTAAAATCTTGCCAGCGAGATCACTTCTTTAGTCTTACATGAGACTCCCATTCTGGAGACAACTTCCACATTGAAGGATTACGGTATACGTTGAAACCATTGCACAGACATCTGCCGGTGCGCCTAACCCTCACACATTGAGAAAACAAATTCAAATCTAGACAACTATTATTAATGCAGAAAGTCCTAAAGAAGAGTCTGAAGCTCCAGAGTGTTGAAAGAAGGGTAACGTGTCCGCGATGAAGAATTGCCAGCGACATTGTGGATTTCGTACAGCCGGGAATCTGGCACCGAAATCAAATCAGCTAATTACAATTCACAATATTGACCTTTTTGTTCCCTCTCTCACTCTTTACAATGTCTTCCAGACTGAACACTCACTTTATAAAAAGAAAGTTATGAGGGCCTCGCACACAATCGGTTAACTTTAGGTGCCTAATGCTTTTGATTAACTGCTTGCCATTTTCAAAGGACACTATCCTGATAGCTTTTTAAAAGCCAAGGCTCAGAATAATGGTTATCAATGTAAACTATCTTATTAAAACACAGGTCTGATTATTTCACCCCACCACCCCCATAATCATTCTATAAGCCTGACATTTCTGCCACGCAATGCTTGGCATGCTTTAGCGGGACGTGTCCAAGGCCTTTTTCACAGCCAGCTTTTTCTACAGCTACTCCCCTCCTTGAAACTCTGGTTGAGCCCCATGAGACTCTCACAGTTGTTTAAATATACCATCAATTTTTTATTTATAGTCTAATACTTTAACTATATAAGTATCCATATAATATACCAAGGTGAAAGGAAAGAGAAATCAGGAAAAATCCCGAATTCCCCAACTCTAATAAACAACATTTGTGTTTTCAAAGGTGGGCTTCTTTGTAACGCCTACAGTTTTAAAGAGGTGAATTTGGATTTTAGAATCAGACTGACTTGGATTAGAATCCTGGTTTCCCCCATTGTTAGCTTTTTTCCCCCATTTACTACCTGCTGTTTATTCCCCCTAAACCTCGGAGTCCTCATCTGTAAAATGAGGAAAATAATGCCTGCCTCATAGAATTGTAATGAATAAATGTGGTGAAAGCAACGCTTTAAATGTTGTAAAACACCTACACAGTGCCTTTAAGGAATCTACCGAGATTCACTTAACCGTGCTCCTAATACTGAACATTGACATTGCTTCTCATTTTTTTGTTCTTGTAAGTAAAAATGAAGCACCAGGAGCTGTCACATAACTCTTCCCATATTTTGGATTATTTCCTTAGTTTCCCACTAGTAGGATCACTGGGTCAAAGAGAATATACATTGTTTAGGGACGCCTGGCTGGCTCCGTTGGTAGAGCTTATGACTCTTGATCTCAGAGCTGTGAGTTCAAGCTCCATGGTGGGAGTACAGATTACTTTTAAAAAATAAAACCTTAAAAAGCATACGTCCACTTTTATGCAGCATAGGAGTGAGTCTACAATGTCTGTAAGGATCACCTAAGATACCTGTTAAAAGCTCAGGCTCCTGGGCCCCATCCACAGAGCCTCTGATTTAGTAGGCCCAGATAGAGCACTTTCAACTGGTTCTGCCCCCCACCATCATGCCACGAGCGAATCACTTTAAGAAAGGCTGCCCCAGTGTCACTCGACTTCCCAGAAACCCTCTGAAATCCTGTTCGATGAAGAGTCACCTCAGCCTCATGCGTGTTTGAATCCTTAATATGTGCTCTTCAAACCATTTTTTCTCAAAAAGTAAATTCCATCTGATGATTTCCCTTTCACTTAAGTACAGACATCATGACCTTTTGTCTTTGTAGTTAATGAAAATACCCTTGTGTAAAGGTGAGTGAGTTCATTTGATTAGAAAGTGAAATATTTAAAGTTAGCTTTGGAACAGGTACTCGGGGCTGTGCGATAAAAGGAACCAAAAAGCCTGGAATAATTACTTAAGAAAATTAGAACCACGGTGTAAGAGAAAAGAGGGCTTCCCAGAATATAGCAATTTCACATTCTTGAAACCATAACCAGGATAACAAAAGAATATTGTGGCATGGGACGATGTGAGTTGGCCAAAGCTCTTTTCGGGCTTGCTTGGCAGGAGAACAAAGATCAAAGAACATACTTGTTGTTCTTAGGGGGATCAAATATGTTGAAATTAGACCAGGGAGAGCAGCCACTCTTGATCTGTCTATATGGTATAAATAACGTGCCTCTTGGAATTATCTTGATTGCAAAGATATGGACCTTATCAGCCACACACTGTGCTGGGGTTTAACATACGCTCTCTCATGGACTCCTCCGATCCCCACCGCCAATTTGTGCAACGAGGAAGATTACCATCCCTATTTCCCACATCAAGGGAGGACGCTGAGGCTCGGAGACAGGACATAACTTGGCCAAGTCCCTGAGTAAGTGATGGAGACCTCGTCAAAAATGAAGGCTTCTGGGGGCGCCTGGCTGGCTCGGTCGGTGGAGCGTGCAACTCTCGATCTCGGGGTCACGAGTTCGAGCCCCACGCTTGCATAGAGGTTATTTCAAAAACAAACAAACAAGCCAATAAAAACTTAAAATAAATAAAAATAAAGGCCTCTGCTTCCAAGCCAAGAGCCCTTCAACAAAAACATGCTGTGTTAGGCAAAGACATCAACGAATGGGGCCCTCATCTCACAGTTTTGCCGTCTTAGTTACCCGAGACGATTTCCAGTTCAATCTCACCTTCTCAGATGCTAGCTGTGAACTATAGCTTGATGGGAAAGCCTTTTGCTATTGGCTGGGAGACCGGGGAGGGGGAGATAATGGTGTTGGATGCCTCCCACTTGTTTTTCCCAGCCTTGCCATCTTACACGGTCTTAAATAACCAAACGATCTCATCATAAACAGGTTTGTTTTGAAAAGCTTCAGACAGCTGGTTAGAATAGAATGAAAAATTCCATTACTGCTGCTCCGTGGCTAAGAGTTTTCTGGACTTTAAGCTCTTTAGCTTTTTTAAAAATAAAGGATAAGAAACAAAACAGATAACTGCAAATATGGGGCTTGGTACATACTTTGAGGATTTAGCTGGCCTTGTCTCTTTGGGCCACTCGCATACCTCTCTCTGGGCGGTTTTTCAATATCTGGAATCCAGGTTACATTTTAAAGCTATTAAGCTGGGCTTACAAAACTGATTCTGAACTATTTGGATGCTAAGCTTTATACAACCTGCAAGGAATGCTTTGGGGGGCCCGGCTTTCCATGTCCACAGCAATGTAAACACACGCTTTACTGTTTGTATTTGAGCAGCATAAGCTAATGGGAAACAAACGCGGCGATTCCGATGAATCCCAGCTTTTCTGGAATGCCATTATTATTTATACGTCGTGCACATCCACAGGACTCAGGGCACGTGACCTCTGTTCTGCATGCACGCTTTCTTTGAACAAATGCACCAAACCGCAGCCACAACTAATTGGAAACAATTGCAACTCCACACATTTGAGATGCAGCCAGAACCCAAATGTACGGGGCTGGAATTAATGGCTATATATGCGCTTCACACATTGGAGAGACAATAAAGTATAGCAGTTAAGAGTGTGAGCTTTGGAATCTGACCAGCGTGGATCTGAATCTCCACTCAGCCTACTTCCCGGCTGTGTTACTTTGGGCAACTTACTCAATCTCTCTGAGCTTCAGTTTCCTTACCTGTAAAATGCAAGATGATGCTATTCATTCACCTTTCACGGTCCCATGTATCCTTCCGTCATAGAACTTTCCACAGTTGGGAATTATAAATCCCCCTAGAGTAACAGAAGGGGCGCTGGTCCGTTTCGATTACCAGCACGTATATAGTGCAGCGTTTGGTTCAAAGTGAAAGTTCAACAAATATTCATTAAGTGGATGAGCGAACAAATAAATAGATAGCTGCGTGTAAGGTGTTTGCCACGTTGCCTGGCAAGGTACTAAGTTCTCGAACGTGCTAGCTCTGCTGCCGAGGATGACGACGATCTCGAAGAGGAAGAAGGGGAGGAGGAGGAGGAGGAGAAGTAGCAGCCACAGAAGGAGACACGAAAAGCTTATTACGAATGCCCCGTAAGGCAAAAGAAGGAGCGCTCCTCGGCCAAACGCCGAGCCGCCAGAGACAAGGCTGAGTGGAAGTCTTTGAGGAGTCTGAGGAAACTCTTTTCCGTGAGCAACACCCGCTAACCGACTGCGCCACCAGAGCTCCGGAGGAAACCCATCTGGATGCTCCCGGGGAGAGGAGGGTCTGTGCTCGGAGGACGCACGCAGAGATGTTAGCGGTGAAGAGCACACAGACCTGCTCGAGCTGGGTTTCCATATGGAATCAGTAAGAAGGCCGCCCACACCCAGATACGCTCCTGTCCGGCCCTGGCTCCCACGCCCGCCTCTCGTTCACAGCACACGCTTTCTCCCCCACGTCCAGCTCCCCCGATTTTTGCTTGACGTTTGTTAACGTGGCACTGAAACCTGTGCGCGTAAGTCCTCCCGATTAAATCGGTGTCTAGATGGTAAAACCAACCAGGATGTGAAAGAAGCAAACTGGAGATAAAATGGAAATGATTTCAGCGGGGCTCCCTCTGCGCGGTAGAAATGGTTCTCTGCACTTTTGGGAAGCTGTCCGCTGCTTTAAAAGAAAATACAAAAAAATGACGGTACTATTCCCAATAGCTGAGAACCGTATGGAGTTTTGTTCTCTTCCGAGAGGGGGTAGCGCACGGTGGTTAAAAGCTCACACTCTAGAGTCAGAAAACTCGCATTCAAATCTAGACTCTATCATTTCCCAGTTTTGTTACTATAAACGAGTTGCTCTTGAACCCCTCTAAAACCCCTGATGTTTCTTATCTATAAAACGGGTATAACACTACGTGTGTGTATCACTACATTGCTGTGGGGATTAAACGAGGTAATCCGTGTAAAGCACGAGCTTAGTATCTGGCGCACAGTAAGTGTTCCCACGATGATATATATTAAAACCGATATATTCCTATATATCTGAGTCTCTGAAGGAGAGGAATTCTGAAATGTTGGTATCCGTTGACATTCAGTCGCAGTCTGGGCAGGGCTCGTTCTGTGGAACACGGCAGGCCCTCAGAAAAATCTTAATGCGTCACTGCTGTCAGCATTTTATCATTTTTATAATTAAAGGTACTTCCATATCTGCTTTCTCAGTTGATCCGTCCAGGACCCCCATGAGGCAGCAGGGCAAGTATTATTAGCCTCCTTTTACAAATAAGGTAATGGTTGTTGAGAGCGGTGTGAAACGATGTACCCGTGTTTAGCTTGACAACTGGTTAAGGGGAGCTAATGTAAGGCCGGTAGAATTTGGAGTGGAGTCAGAGATGCGAGCTTCTGTACTCCATCACTAACTGGGAAAGGGCACGGTCCTGGGACTCAAACAGTGCCTGAGACGTAGTAGGTGCTTAGGAAATGCTTGGTAACTGAACGAATGAACGGGCCAATGGGTTGACAAAGTAAATAAGCAATTTATTCACCACCTTGAGATCTCTCCCACTCCCCATCTCTGCAACCCTGCTCTGACAGGCCACTGCTATTGCTCTGGTATGGAAATAGCCGATTCCTGCCAGGGAGCCCTCAGATCACTGACGCTACACAGACAGACACATAGACTGAGTGACCGACTGCCAGCATTCACTTTATTAGGGCAATCCTGAGAGGCAGGTACCATATCCTGCTCCGGTTGAAGGAGTCTCTTACTCTGATAAAGTGAGGTGAAGTCAGGGGCACCTGGCTGGCTCAGTCGTGGAGCGTGTGACTCTCGATCTCAGGGTCATGAGTCTGAGTCTTCGCATGGAGGCTACTTAAAATAAAATTTAAAAAAAGCATCTAGACAAATGAACCAACTCACCCAAAGGGATGTGGCCAACCAAAACAGTAAGTGGCTGGATGGGATTCTCAAGGCCACCCAGTGAGCTTCTTATAATTTCCGGTGAATATTCTGTTTGCTAGATTAGTCAGCTTGTGTGTGCTAACTCTGGGCTTGGTAATGCCTTCCTCTTTTTTTTTTTTTGAAAGTATATTTATTTATTTTGAGAGAGAGAGAGAGAGAGAGAGAGAGAGAGCGGGGGAGAGGCAGAGAGAGGGAGAGAGAGAATCCCAAGCAGGCTCCGCACTGTCAGCACAGAGCCTGATGCAGGGCTCAAACCCACAAACCACGAGATCATGACCCCAGCAGAAATTGAGAGCCAGACGCTTAACCGACTGAGCCACCCAGGTGCGCCTGTAATGCCTGCCTTTCAGGTCTCTAGCCTGGTAGACTAAATCTCAGTTTAAGGGGCCAAAAGTCCCACGAAGTCCCGTCCCAGTTGTAAGGCTGGAGGCAAGGCTGGCCTGGACTCGAGAAGCTGGCCAGATCAGGCTGATTCGTCAGGGGTGGCCACAAAATGCAGGTGCAGCAGGGTGCCCTTGCAGGCCACCAAATCCAATTTCTCTCTGGAAGCCTCGGACTCTGGCTACCACCATTGCTGAAGATTGCTGAATTGTTGTCCCTACGTCAGTTTTAAATCATCGTGAAAAGCCACAAGGACAAAATAAGACTTCTCCCGTAAGGAAAACTTACTTGGAAGACATCTGTGAAACCCCACAGCGCCGCTCGGTTTCCAAAGCAATTGCCTCAGTTAGATGAGGGCCATTGACAGAGGGCAAGGATCCCAGGGTAAGGGAGTACCAAAATATTACATACTTCCTCAGGGAACTGAGGTTACACAGGCATAATCTGAGCTTTTACTATTGTCCTAGTATAAATCTGATCCATTCCAAATAGACATCTTGTGGTTATACTTTTGGGAAATGAAAACTCTTGCCTCTAAAAATAACCTCTGTGTATGAACCACAGTTAGCCATGTCATCAAGCATGGGGCTTGAAGGATCAACCTCAATGGCTGGAGAACCATGGTTCACCATTGTTCTGGAAGGCCGCTGGCCCACCAAGGATCACTGAGATGCCTCTAGTTTTCCTGTCAAAGCTTCCTTCCTTTAAAGACTAGGTCTAGATCAGGATTTAAAACTAGGTTTTCAGTGGAAACAGTTTTCCTTCTCCGGTATACTACGTGAAAAATAGGAGTTTTAAAATAGGTTTCAGATAATTAAGGCCAAATTGTATTATTCTGAAGTATAATAAATGACCCGGTACATCTGGTATAAATAAATTAGCTGGGACTTGATGAACAGCTAGATTCTGAGTTTCTCGTTAGTATTTCCTCGGAGGTCAGAGAGCTTCAAACCTTTCCTTTTCCAAGTTTTAGGCTATAGAATCTTAAGAGGGAAATGGGCTCCCACAGGAAGCATGAGTAAAATTATTATAATATTCATATTTAATCACGGACTTTCAGAGATTGACACAGAAGAAGCAAAAAGAATGGTGCCCTTGTGTACTTTTTAGCCCTCCTCCCTGAGTGAAGATTAACCGAAGAAACGATTGGGGCAATCGTTTCAAATGTGAAAAGGTGGGCTATGTTCTAAAACAGTGCTTTATTTGGTAAATACAGCATCGAAGATGCAAGAACAGTTGACTCTCTCTGGATCCACCACGTATAGGTTTTGTAACACTCTGGTCACAGAAGACCAGTAGGGTTTTGGAATGTTGTGAGGGCTACGGACAACCCTAGACATACACTTCAGCTACCAAATTATTAAATACTTCCTTATCGTGCTGTAGTTTTCCTTTCTGTACCCCCAGTGGTTTGAATGGAGTGGTCAAACACCGCATGAAGGAACGTGCAATGGCGATAGCAGAGGAATTCGAGCTCTGCCTTTTGGTCATTGTTTAGCATACGGTTTGAAAGGAGATCACTGAACGTTGTAGTTCAACTCAAGCTTGGCCATTAACACTTTGACTATAGGCACTACTTTGTCAGAATCCCGTATTTGGTTACATGGTCTTTTAACAAAAACCAGCCATTTACATTGACTTGCTATTGATATTAGCGATCCTAACATCAGTGGTTGGAGATCATTCTTCTCATGTGAGCTTAGGCAATTGTACATTCAGAAATTCTAGCTGCAGGGACACCTGGGTGGCTCAGTCGATTAAGCATCTGACTTCGGCTCACGTCACGATCTCACGGTTCATGAGTTTGAGCCCAGCATGGGGCTCTCTGCTGGCAGGGCAGAGCCAGCTTTGGATCCTCTGTCGCCCCCTCTCTGCCCCACCCCCATTAGTGTGGAGCACACACAAAATGAACAAATATCAAAAATAGAACGACAGGGGCGCCTGGGTGGCTCAGTCGGTTGAGCGTCCGACTTCAGCTCAGGTCACGATCTCGCGGTCCGTGAGTTCGAGCCCCGCGTCGGGCTCTGGGCTGACGGCTCAGAGCCTGGAGCCTGCTTCCGATTCTGTGTCTCCCTCTCTCTCTGCCCCTCCCCCGTTCATGCTCTGTCTCTCTCTGTCTCAAAAATAAACATTAAAAAAAAGATAGAACAACATTCTCTCAAAAATGAATAAACATTATAATAAAAGAGAAAGAAATTCTAGTTGCACAAGGTTCTGCTGGCTTGATTGTATATGCTTACAAAAGTCATTTCTACTAAGCATTTGGCTAATCCATTCTTCAAACTCACCCTCTTTCCCCTAAGTAAAACACTCACTAATTTAGTGTACCTATATACTCACCATTTGGTAACATATCTTAATTTCACTTCTCTGAACAAAGCACAGAGTTGAAGTCTAGTAAAGATACGATCGTTTCCATTCCCATCTGGGTCTCTCTCATCATTGCTTCTTATTCTTGGACTCTAAACCCCATCAAGCATTTCTCTTACTGGCTCTGCCTAGGAATCCATTCCTCAGACAGGCCCCTTGTTGTTCCTAAGAAGCTTATTAGAATTTAACCACAGGGTCTGGAAAAGCATCATGGAACCCAGTCCAGCTAATTTGTTCTCAGTGTTGGGCAGGGCTTGATCCCATGCTATTTTGGTGAGGTATACGTCAGTAAAGATTACGGTGAATTATTTTCTCTGTTGGTTCTCTTTGGTGGATGGGGTATATACATTCTGCTTGCTCCTGGGATGAAGGACTTGGCTGGATGTCTTACCTGGACTCCTTCCCTATCCCACAAAACAACTGGGTGATGATAGTAATGATAGAGTTGCAGAAATAGGAGAATATAAGTGGGGGAGGGAAAAAGGACAGCTTATAACAGACTGTAGGCAACACATATTTACGGTTCTACCTTTGTTTTTCACTGAGCTCAGCAGGTACAAATGTCTTGACCAGTTTTAACGTGGGCTTCTCCACCATCCTCTGGGATTCCTTTTAGTCACAGCCTGTTAACATTTTGTTAAATCAACAACTGTTTCTCTCCTCCACAATGTTTAACCTCTTTTGATATACCAGGTAATATGCATACATTCTGAACAACATATTGCTCCAACAGACTTCCAGACACAGCCATGGTAATTTTCATCTTTGAAGAAATCGACTTGGGTCCTAGCTAGATATAATAGGGGAGGAGGTGGTTGGGAAGCAGAGAACTTACCTCCCACGGAATGGTGTCCAGTATGAGAAATGGAGGTATTAGATGTATTGAGGGCCCAGAAGTACTCAGCATTATATTCAAGACATTACTAAGGGATTTAGGTCATAGACTTGGAATGGTAAGTGAGTCAGAAAAGGCCCGAGAGATCACATGATCTAAGGACCCCATTTTACAAATGGGCACAGCAAGCCCACAAAGGCAATCGTTGGTACAACTTTTCAACCATATCAGTGCTGCAAATAATGCTAACTTTCTGCCTAACCTTTGGGGATTATCATAGGAGAATCAGTTTAGGACAAATAAGATAAGAGAGAGGCAAAGGGACTTGAGCGTTGCAAAATGCTTTTAGGTCCAGGAGGAGGGCAATGAGGTTCTTTTTCCTGGGTCCTTAGCCAAACCTGGGCAAATCACAGGGTACCAAGAGGATGACATGGCCCCTGGGAGCATATGGCAGTCAACACCTAGGTTGGCTATATAGAACACGTGGTATATAGAACATGGAGCTTGCCCCCAAGAAATATATAGTCCATAATGAGTTCCTCTCTAGAAGGTGTGGGGAAGTAGTCGAATAATACCTTCCTAAGTCCTCATCTCATCCCCTCTTAAGTGGGTAAATCAACCCATCAAAATATTGGTACTTCCTTTTCTCCCATTCATGTCTTCCTGTATATTCCAGTTGAAAACATCTCAGAGAAACTTAGTCATACTGAAATCCCTGAGTTTGCATTCAGTTAAACATAATTCCATTTTGTTTCCTATTATACACATTTAAGCACTTGACTGATTTTGTTAAACTGAATATTGGATCCGTAAGTCATAGTGCCTTTCAACTAAAGCAAAACTTCAAATATGTTGCTGTCCCAAAGATTAACTTTGGTGGGCTAGTTGTAATTTATACATCTTTAAATAGCAACTATGTTTAAGGGCTACCCTGACATTTCAGACGGTGGACATCTTGTGTTTTCATGTTTCCAGAAAGAGTCAGGAACATCTACAGTGTCATCATGAGTAAAGTTGTATGTGATGATTCCACAAGCTTGAACTAAATTCCAGCATCACCATCTGTGAGTTGACAGTGCAGAGACCTTCTGCTATAAATGCACCATCTACAATACCAGGGACCAAGTGCCCAACAAATTCACACACTTAGGTACTCACACTCATGCAGAAACCGTAACGAATGGAAAGCAAATACGTGACGGTCTCAATAAGTAATATAAAACCTGAGGGCCACAGGGGCTTGCAGAGGGCTGCTATTACTGCTAACCAGTCCTTCTCCTTTTCAAAACACATCTCTACTCTACCCTTCCCCAGTTTGACTTCTGTTTCTTATTCTAGGTATACCAGCCAGAAATAAGATCTATTTTCCACCAATTGGGAAAACAGTTCCTTCACTTTTGTTATTAAGGCAGTACCTCCTTTGTACAGGTCAAACCTGTACACTCAGAAACGTTACCTTGCTTCTAGAAAAGCATACTCGTTCACTGTATTGCTTTGTGAAATTTCGGTTTCTCTCTGTATGTTAAATAATGATCTGAGCCTATTATTTCTCACACCTGTGTGCTGAACGTCAAAGACAATGAGAGAACCACGAAAGCAGTGAGAAATGTAACTCATCATGTAGAAGTAATACTCAAGAAGATTAACAGCCAATTTCTCATCAGAAACCAAGAAGCCCAGAAGCCAGTGGGATAACACACTGAAAACACTCAAAGAAAAAACCGTCCATGAAGAATTCTATATCTGGCAAAAGTGTCCTTCCAAAAATGAAGGTGAAATTAAGACATTCTCAGGTAAACAAAAGCCAAGGGAGCATGTCACTATTAGACATGCCCTTCAAGAAATGCTAAAAGGAGTCCTTTAGGCTGAAATGAAAGGACATTAGACAATAACCCAAAGCCATAGGAAAAAATGAAGAACATCAGGAAAGGTAACTCTATAGGTAATATTATTGTATCTTGTTCAGCAAATATTTGCTTCTTTGGGTTTTAAAGGACAAATGCATAAGCAAAAATTATAAATATGTGTGGATGAGCTTATAACTGTAGAGATGTAAACTGCAGGACGATAACAGCACAAAGGAGGGGAGAGAAAACAAAGTTATGTAGTAGTGATGTTTTATATACTAATGAAATTACATTGGTATTAATCCAAACTAGATTGCTATAAATTACGATGTTAATTACAACCCACAAGGCAACCACTAAGAAAATAACTGTAAAAACAAAATAAATGAAAAGGGACTTAAATGACAAACTAGAAAATACCTATTTGACACGAAAGAAGTCAGTAATGGAGGAATACAGGGAAAAAAGAGACAGATATAGAAAATAAATAGCAAAATAACAGATGTAAATCCAATCATATCAGTAATGACATTAAGTGTAAATAGATTAAATTCTCCAATCTAAGGTCAGATATCTATATGCTGCATATAAGAGTTACACTTCATATTCAAAGACAAAAATAGGCTGAAAGTAAAAAGATGGAAAAAATATACCATGCAAACAGTAACTGAAAAAGAGCTAGAGTGGCTATACTAATATCAGACAAAATATATTTTAAGACAAAAATTGTTACTATAGACAAAGAAGGCCATTTTCTAATTATTAAGTGTCAATACAGCAATAATTTATAATTATAAATGTATATATACCTAACACTAGAGCTTGGAAAGATGTGAAGCAAATCTGACAGAACTGAAAGGAAAAATAGAAAATTTACCAATAATAACTGGAGACCTCAAAACCCCAATTGCACTAATGGATAGAACAGTTAGAAGATCAACTGGAAATAAAAGGCTGGGGTTGGGGAAACTGGATATCCAAATGCAAAAGAATTATATTGGATCCCTACCTCATACCATATATACAAATCAGCTCAAAGTGGACCAAAGGCCAAAACGTAAGAGCAAAAAATTATGAAATTTTTAGGAGAAAACACAAGGGTAAATTTTGTGAACCTGAGTGAGGCAAAAGCAGTGACAAAAGAAAAAAAACAGACAAATTGAACTTCATCAAAATGAAAAACTTTTGTGTATCAAAAAAGTACAAAGAAAACCCAAAAACTGGGCAAAAATTTTTGCAAACCACAGATCTGATAAGGGTCTAGTATCCAGAATATCTAAAGAACTCTCCTAAGTCAAAATGAAGACAACCCAATTTATAAAACACACAAAGGATCTGCATAAACACTTATCCAAAGAAGACATAGAAATGGCCAATGAAAAGATGCTCAACCCTATGAATAATCAGTGAAGTGCAAATCAAAACTACAATGAGATATTTGAAGCTCACTAAAATGGCTACAAAAATAATAAAAAAATAACAAGCGTTAGGATATGGGAAAAGTGCAAGTCTCATACATTGCTGGGGGAAACATAAAAACGGTGCAGCCATTGTGGAAACAGTTTGGTGGGTCTTCAGTAAATTAAATTATTATATATAACTTAATAAAGTTATGTACATGATACACATATAAAATTATATTTTCTCTCTTCATATATATAAATTATATATAAATTTATAAAATATATATAAAATTACCATACAACCCAGCAATTCCACTCCTAGGTATAGACCAAAAAGAATTGAAACCAAGGACTCAAACAGATACTTGTTCACCAATTGGTCACAGCAACATTATCCACAATAGCCAAAAGGCAGAAACAACTCAAATGCCTATCAATAGATGAATGGATAAATAAAATGTGGTGCATACCCGCACAATGGAATACTATTCAGCCATGAAAAGGAATGAAATACTGATGCCTACTACAACACGGACCCAGAAAACATTATGCTGAGCTAGTTACAAAGGACCACATATTATATAATGCCATTGACATAAAATGTTCAGAAGAGGGACGCCTGGGTGGCTCTGTCAGTTAAGTGTCAGACTTCAGCTCAGGTCATAATCTCACAGTTCATGGGTTTGAGCCCCACATCAGGCTCTGCGCTGACAGTGCGGAGTCTGGTGGGATTCTCTCTCTCTCCGCCTCTCCGGCCCTCCCTTCCCTCCTCCCCCACTTCCAAAGAAAGAAACTTTAAAAAAAAAAGTTAAAATGTTCACAATAGGCAAATCCATAGAAACAAAGTAGATTGGTGGTTGCCAGGGAGAGGGGGAAGTGGGGAGTGACTGCTAATGGATATGGGTTTCTTTTGGAGGTGATGAAAATGTTCTGCAATGAGACAGCGGTGACAGTTGTACAACTCGATCAGTATACTAATAACCACTAAATTACACGTGTTAATAGGGTGAATTTTATGGTATGTGTATTTCATCTCAATAAAAATAAAATGAAAAAGGGGACCAACCAACTGGGAAGAATTTGCAACCTCAAATTTAGAACTCAACTTCCTGTCGTTGCCATTAAAGAGGTCATTGAAAAGTTCTACTCTTTATAGACATGACTCGGTATCCACTCCTGTGAAAAGGTATTTTCTGAGAATAACCTTAAGGGAGCACCTTCATTTTATTTTTCTATCTCAACTTGCCTGAAAACTATTATGCCAGCGTATCAAATATCTCAATACACCAAAGTCTCAGTGGTCTTAATCTTCCACAAGACTCTCTCATGAATTTGGTTTCAGTACTGATTCAGATGACGGGAGAGTGCGTCACGCGAGGAGAACCAACGTAGCCAGTTGTGATGCGACAAGAGCGTGTAGAGCTTTAGCACATGAAGGAGGACTGGAAAAAAAAAAAGAGTTCAGCAAACGGTTCTCATTTGGCTAAATTCTTGAGGTAGAAAATCAGAACGATTCCTAAACCATGAATAATATATTGGAAGGTTATGGTTTCCTGGGGAAGTTAAATTCACTCGTACTGTTAATAGCAATAGGTGCTGTGCAAATGACTGGATACCAAGTGGGAGACTTGGCATACGAAGTGGTTATACTTCTGAAATTCCAATCCTATTTGCAGCTTCCTCTTACAAAAGAAATATTACTGTCCAATGCTTCTGGAACATAGCTACAATCTTTCCTTTAAATGAATGATGCTGGCTCTCTGTCTGATAAGTACAAATTCAACACAGGCCTACTTCTGAACCCGGTTAGGTGATTCAAAGATTTATCTGTTCCAGTCCACAGGTATCTTAGAACACAGGTAAAATTCTGGAGCTCGTTTCTACCAAACCAGAAAAAAAGGCAAATTCCAAGCACATCCCAGACATAAGAAGGCAAATGAATGATTTTGTGGGCAATCTCTCTATGGGGAAATGGAGACTGCGTCCGTGGGCCCTGACTAAACGTAACACCCTACTAGGCCTACTAGGCTTCCTGTTCGTCGATCCCTCCGGGAGCGTGGAGTCTCGGACAGAAGGAAAATATGCCTTAACCGGTTAAGCATTTTTACAATGTCCCAGAGGCGCCGTGGTGCGAACAGGAAGCCTAGTAGGCAGCAATTTCATAAAGAGAGTTACTGGCTTGGTAACTGCCGTACTTGGAGTAAGCGTTCTACTCCAGACCTAATCTTGCCCTTTGGAGGCTTGTTGTACAGATAACGTCTAACTATCCTAAAAGAATTCGACTGTACCTGTCTCAACATCTGCACTAGCTGACAGCTTCTTCTCTCTTTTTTAATAAAAAACTATTTCCTGGTTTGAACTTAGCTACACAGTCTGTGTGTCTCTTACAAATAGGGCATATCAAACAGTGTTCCTATAAAGCCAGATAATTCACAGTACCAATTCCCTTCAGAATTGGAGGAAATCTGCCATGGGCATCCACACCAATCAAAGCCACCAACTGATTCCAGGGGAGGTATTTGACCTAATCGCTGTACGTTTACACATAAAACAAAATGTCACATTAGAGTTGACTGTACATTCTTACATGCTGTGAACACTGATTTATTTCAGGTTTTAAGTTTCCTGCTCAGCTTACAAATTGTATTACCTAAGAGAAATTGCATTCTGGCATTTCAAATAAAACCCCTCTTATTCACTCGTCTAATAAAGCATAAACAAATCTGACCTGGAGTCATAGCTATATTGGGCCCCCACAGTGAGGCTCCTCTCTGGGCCTTGTTTCCCCCCCCCCCCAACACACACACACACACACACACACACACACACACAAGCAGCGAGTTGGACTGTCTGAGTTCTGTCTTTCCCAGCTCTGACAGTCCATGAGTTTTTGAGACTGCTAAGGAGAGGAAAGGGGGAAATTATTTTGGAATGACTCTTCGTGCAAGTTGAGCTATTTGGGGGTTTTGTTTTGTTTTGTTTTGTTTTATGGCAATGGAAGGAAACCTGATCCTAATTTCAGCTTCAACACAGTAAGGAATAATTGCTAATCAAATGTTAATAAAATGCTTACAGGCTTTAGGTCTGGAAAAGTCATTTTAAACACTTAGAAAAACAATCAGGAATGTCAGCTGTTTTTTCACCTGCTCCTAGAGGAAATTCTTGGCTTTTAACCATGACATCCTCCTTTAACTCAACTACAGTACATTTAAACCTACTGGCAACCTCTCGTTTTGAGTTACACACGAGGATATTCAACCCAGAAAATTATCTTTCCCTTGACCTGAATCGGGTCCATCCAAAGTTGCTAGCACCGCATTCAAGTGCCTGCTTGGAAATGCCTGTTGCCTTGACCGCGATGACTGGATGCCTTAACGAGATCACGAAATTTTATAATCAGATACTGAAGATTATTCCTCCTAAGAATAGTTTCTAAATTTGACGACCTCTTCTCTCAATTGCCAAAATGCAGGGCTGACCTTGCAAGTGGGCAGAATAGTTGGCTGTTGACAAGCAGAGGTCTGAGAGGTGCTGGGCGGCTCTGTGCCCCCAACTCTTTTGCTTCTTAGGCACTTGCAGGGCTTGACATTCTGTCTCTAGTAACACATTCCCTTGGGATAAACACTGATCACCCCAGGTGTCTTCTGGAAATAAGATCTCTACTGGAGAGGTAAGATGTTAAACCACCAAGACTTTACAGTAGTATTTCCTAACATGTATTCCTTGACCCACTTCCCTAGTTCCATAACACTCTGGAAAAAGAGATCCACGGTCACATAAATTTGGAAAACACATCACGCCGCACCCCCTTCTCGGAGAGTCATGATGCACATTAGCGTAGTAAAGGTTCTGACTTACTCCACGGTTTCCTTACTTGAGCATATGGAATGCTTTTGAAAGAAAAATGTAAAACGACAGTAAAATACACATAAAATTTACCATCTCAGCCAGTTTAAAATGAGTAGGTCAGTAGAATCATGCGTGGTCACACAGTTGTGCAGCCTGCGGAACATTTTCATCTTGCAAAGCTGAAATTCTGTGCCCAGGAAACAACAACTTCCCCGTGCCTGCTCCCCTCAGCCTGGGCAACCGCTATTCGACTTTCTCTATGAATTTCGCTGCTCTTGGTGCCTCATGTAAGTGGAATCATACAGCACTCGTCCTTTTGTGACTGGCTTCTGTCACTTGGCATCATGTCTGCAGGATTCAGCCATGTTGTAGCAAGTGACAGGATTTCATCCTAGGGGGACTAATATTCCACTGCATGTACAGACCACCCTTTGTTCGTCCGTTCATCCGCTGATGAACACTTGGGCTGCTCCTACCCCTTGGCTATGGTAAATAACGCTGCAATGGACACGGGCGTAAAAAGTGTCTCTTTGAGATTCGGCTTTCAATTCTTTCAATTCGGCTTTCTGTGCCCAGAAATGGCATTGCTGTATCATATGGTCATTTTATCTTTAATTTTTTGAAAAACCACTGTGCTGTTTTCCACAGTGGCGGCCTCATTTTACATCCCCACCAACAGCCCACAGGGGTTCCAATTTCCCCACACTCGTGCCAACATTTGTTATTTTCTGCGTTATTTTTTTTATAGTAGCCACGCAAATAGGGGGTATCTCGTTATGGTTTCGATTTGCATTTCCCCGATGATTGGTGATTTTGAGCATCTCTCCGTATACTTGTTGGTTACACCGATAAAAATTCTGGGGCGCCTGGGTGGCTCAGTCGGTTAAGCGTCCGACTTCGGCTCAGGTCACGATCTCACGGTCCGTGAGTTCGAGCCCCGCATCGGGCTCTGGGCTGATGGCTCGGAGCCTGGAGCCTGCTTCCGATTCTGTGTCCCTCTCTCTCTGCCCCTCCCCTGTTCATACTCTGTCTCTCTCTGTCTCAAAAATAAATAAACGTTAAAAAATAAATAAAAAAGAAAATTCTGAGCAACACACTTCGGGATGTACTGTCAGGGCAAAGGAGGGACAAGGAGTACTTTTCAGGATAGAGGAGTTTTCATCTGTTTCTTTAAAGAACAGTTAAAATTTTTATTTTTTATTTTTATATATTTTTAATGCTTATTTATTTATTTTGAGAGAGAGTGAGCAGGAGAGGAGCAGAGAGGGAGACAGACAGAATCCCAAGGAGGCTCCACACTCAGTGCAGAGCGTGACACAAGGCTCGATCTCACAACTGTGAGATCGTGACCCGAGCCAAAATCAAGAGTCGGGCGCTTAACCGACAGACGCACCCAGGCGTGCCAACATTTTTTTATTTTAAAAGCAACACAAAACATAGTTAAGTATGTGCCCAAACAGTGGTTCTTTCCGGGTAGTAACATTAGAAGTGGATTAATTTATTTTTGTTTAAATGTGATTTCTAAATTTCTATAATGACACCGTCCTCCGTAATTTAAACAGTTTAGGCGCCCCTCGGTGGCTCCGTCGGTTAAGCGTCCGACTCTGGGTTTTGGCTCAGGTCGTGATCTCACGGTTCGTGAGGTCGAGCCCTGTATGGGTTCTGTGCTGACAGTGCGGAGGCTGCTTGGGATTCTCTCTCTCCCTCTCTTTCTGCCTCTCTCCTGCTCGTGCAGGCTCTCCCACTCTCTCAAAACAAATAAATAAACTTAAAAAAATTGTTTTAATGAAAAGTTTCACGTAGTTGATCCCAAACAGATAGAGTACCAGTACTGGGCTAGTTGCTTTGGCCGCAGCACTCAGCTTCCCACGATCACTTCCTTCTCATAACTCTTATTGTTCTTGTGCTCAGTTTGGCAGTTTCTTAGGCTCTGCCTTACATTATTTTCTCACTGTTCTCTATGTGGGAATATTAACCGCTTCGTAACTTGTAAGCTCTTTGGGGGAAGGGACTGTGTTTTGTATTTCTCTTGCAGGCCCCAGTAATAATAACCATACTTTCCAACCCCAACCAAGGTGTATCCTCTAACAAAGGATGTGTTTGTGTGTGCGCGTGCTGTATCTGAGTATGTGAGGCAGCTTGGGAGTCTTCATATGGATATTAGAATTCTGAAATTCTGGTGCGTTTTCAGTGATTCGTGAGCCCAAACAGACGAAGTGTTTAAAAACATGCCCTTGAATGACACAGAACGGTTACCCACCGCCCCCTATGACTTTTGTCATTCTTAAAACCTTAGGGGCCAGTGAATCTAATAATTCTTTTTTATTTAAAAAAAATTTTTTTAACTTTTATTCAGTTTTAAGAGACAGAGAGAGATAGAGTGTGAACGGGGGAGGGGAAGAGAGAAAGGGAGACACAGAATCCAAAGCAGGCCCCAGGCTCCGAGCTGTCAGCACAGAGCCCGACGTGGGGCTCGAACTCACGAACCATGAGATCATGACCTGAGCTGAAGTCGGATGCTTAACCGACTGAGCCACCCAGGCGCCCCTCTAATAATTTTTGTTTAAGTTTACTTATTTATTTTTGAGAGAGAGAGAGAGAGACAGCATGAGTGACTGGGGGAGGGGCAGGGAGAGAGGGAGAGAGAGAATCCCAGGCAGGCTCTGCAGACTAGCACAGAGCCCGACGCGGGGTTCAAACTCAGAAACCTTGAGATCTTGACCTGAGCTGAAATCAAGAGTCGGACACTTAATCGACTGAGCCACCCAGGGGGCCCCTGAATATAATAAATTAAAACTAGTTTCTCCGGTAATAAGTACATTAGTATTCTCATTTCCCCATTCAATATTGTTCTACAATATTTTCACCCTACAAGTCAGCATTTTGTCAATTGAACATTGTTTGGTTGGTTTTCTGTAAACTGATTTGCTCCTAAAATAATCTCCAATCAGGCTATGCCATCTCATCTATTAGATTTCCTTTTCTCCACAGATGTTCTGAGTCCTCATTGTTTCCAGATTACAATCAGGTTGTCCTCAATACAGAGACCCAGACATCTGGGCCAAGCGCAAATGGGCAAAATCATTCAATCAGGTAGCGGAGGAAATGCTTCCGGAAAGTTTGTCCAGCAGCCATTCCCGCATGTGATATCCTGAAGGTGCTGGTCTAGGCTTTGCTGGAGTTCTGACCCATGAAACCCAAAGGGATCCTGCAGTGTGACTGTCTGCTACAATGGGAAGAGTAGAGGACCGGGAGCCAGATCTGGGGTCAAAACTCAGCTCTACCCATTGACCAACCGATTACGCTTGTACATGTCACTTGCCCGATCAGAGTCTGCCCTGTGAAAAGCAGATTATAAAAGCGGTACCTCCTGGAGCCACTGTGAAGAGTCAATGAGATGACATACATGTGAAAGCACTTTGTAATATTCCACCAGTTTAAGGTAACTTGACCTCTGCCCTGGAGCACAGAAACTCTAGTTCTGCCAAGAGGATTAACAATGTCCTCAGAAATTCTGGTTAGCCCGGTGAATTACTACAGACCCCCTCAGCCCTTTATTTACTCAAAACAGAGCAAATAAAGAAAACCCCCAGAACAACTGCAGAAAGAAACAAGGGCTAATTAGCACGTAGAAGGGAGGAGTGTGAGAATCTCCTAGCATAGTCTCATTCCTTCTACTTCCTTCCCATTATTTAAAGTAGAAAATGCCCATGCAAAAGGATTCAAATAGACACTTCACCAAAAAAGATATACAAGCGGTGGGTAAGCACATGACTCACCAGGGAGACGCAAATTGTGAGATACCACGACATATCCGCCAGAAAGTCTGTGGTCAGAGAATGACACCAAACAACAGTTTCTCAAAAAGTCAACTGTACACTTGTCATGTGACTCAGCCATTGCACTCTTAGGTATCTACCCAAAAGAAATGAAACCGTAGGTCTACACAAGGACTTGCATGTGAGTGGGCACAGCAGCATCGTTCGTAGTAGTGCGAATCCGGAAACAATGCAAAGATCCATCAACTGGGAAGTGGACAAACGAGACATGGTATGTCCAGACGTTGACAGGCCGCTTGGCAACAAAAAACCGAGTCCTGATCCATGCCGCGACATACGCGAACCTCAGCATTATGCTAAGTGAAAGAAGACAGACCCAAAAGACCACATCTTGTGTAGTTCCATCGGTATGAAATGTTCAGAAAAGGAAAATCTGTAGGGACAGAGAGTAGTTGAGTGGTTGCCTGGGGCTGGGGCCGGGAAGCAGCTGCAAACAGGCATGGTGGAGCTTGTTGGGGTGATGGAAATGTTCCAAATCGGGGAGAGGTATTGATTGCACAACTGTACAAATTTACCAAGACTTCGGATCGTAGGCACATTTATAAGGGTGAATTTTATGAATTGTAAATTCTGTCTCGATAAAATGGCTAAAAATACCTTTGCAAAAAGAGAGAAATTATGTTAGTCAATGTGACCAGGGAGGAACTCCAGCTTGGATGCAAATGGGTGCTATCTTTAAGCCAGCAGTGTCTTGCCAGACTCCTTCCTTAACCTACCTAGCTTTCAGCCACCATGATCATGCCATCGGCCAGGAGACACATAACTCCATGAAGTTCAAGGTGACACTTTTCAAGACTAAATTACTACTCTAGTGCAATTTCTCTATCTTTCTATCCCTATGTCTCCTACTTTTCTCCAAATTTGCTTTATTTTGCCTTGTCTCCTAGGAAATGTGCTTCTTTCCTCAGCGTATACTTATTTCTATTATAGTACGCATGAGCTCTTTTCTCTACCTCTCACCTAATTCCACACTCATGGCTCCCACAGCCGATATTTAATAGCAATAAATGCATATTGGGACAGACAGATCCTGTCAGATGAGTAAACTCCTTACTTTGTAGAATTAGTCATTTCCAATGTATACTCACTCTTTTACGGGTGCAAAATGCCACTGTTTACCCAACAACACAGGGGCAACTTGACAATGACAATGCACCAGCGAGGCAGTACTTATCTGAGCCATTCTGTGAGGCCTGGAGGTCTCTGGGCCAGAGCCAAAGGCACAAGTAGCCAAAAAGAATCTTTGACGCTGCAGTGACAACTTAGAGCATGTCCAGCACAAGGCAAGCATCCGATAAGGTAAGGAAGTCTATTTTCGAAGGGTTTCTATTGTTGAAAACAGTTAACATTTTGAAATTTTGGTCGTACCCATCAGGTGTCAAGAACACTGGGCTTCCCAAAATCCCCCCCAAATTCTAGTAACTCAGTGTTTAAAAGGTACCTAGGGGACGCCTGGGTGGCTCAGTCGGTTAAGTGTCTAAGTCTTGATCTTGGCTCAGGTCACGATCTCACGGCTTGTGAGGTCGGGCCCGGCACTGGGCTCGTGCTGAGAGTGCGGAGCCTGCTTGGAATTCTCTCTCCCCCTCTCTCTGCCCCTACCCTACTTGTGTGCTCGTTCTCTGTCTCTGTCTCTCTGTCTCCCTCTCTCTCAAAATAAATAAGCTTAAAAACAATTTTAAATGTACCTAGGAGGTATACCAGATCCATGGTCTGCTCATCAAACCATAACCAACACGCTCACTGAGCTATGGTATTCTGCAAAGAGTCAGGAATTCAGAGTCAGAAGATCTGGATTCCTATCTCTTTTGTTCTCCCTACTTGCTAGAAGTGAGACCTTAGATTCCTGAATATCACTAACCCCTAGTTCCCTATGCTATAAAATTAGGCTTATAGTCATACCTGCCTCGCAGGGTTATGGGAATTAAATGTGTTTGTGTACCTGAAAAGCAGAGACCCCAAACGAATAGAAACTATCTCTGCATAAGCTGCGGAAACCCAAACAAACAGAAGCTATCCCCCTTCCAGAAAATTCCAAAATTCCTTAGATGTTATTCTGAACTTACAGGGCACCCCCCCCCACCCCCACCCACCCAAATGACTTTCAAAAAACATTCTGCTTTCATTTCTTGTTGCCCCTTGGCCTATCTGGCCTCGCATATGGTCATTGCTGACTCTGCCAAACGCATGAACGGCTATTCTGAACAGTGTTTGCGTCTGTTTCTTACACTTACACTTCCTGGCTCACAAAAGACAAAATGCTGTTGATCCGACATTTCTATAACCCTTTTCCCAAAGGGTTTCCGCGTGCATTCCCTGCTGGGTGGGATGCAATTGCTCTTTAATAGCACAGAGCAACACTACACAACAGTCGGAGACAGGATGCGAGAGAGGCAATATTGTGCGCAGCTGAGAGGGACAAGGGAAGCCAATGTCAACAGATGCAATTACCAGATGTGAACTTTGGCCAAGGAGGTCAGGGCAAACACTCCTTTAAGAAATGCCACGGGATCTTTAATGCCCGAAAGTCACCGCAACCTTGGCATCACATCCTACTCAAAACGGGAGACTTCTGAAGCCCTGACCCTTTGCTGTCTCATCGATCCCGCGTTGAGGAGGGGGAGGTAACCTGCATGGTCTCACTAGCAGATCTGCCCACACTACTCAGAAGGGAGGCTCCCTGGAAAATTCACTTCAAAATAAGAACCTAGCACGCTTTGGGGCGACCTGAAGGCATGACAGCTGGCTGACTACACTCAGCGTGGTAAGCACCGAGCCACGTGTAGACTTGTCAAATCGCCGTGTTGTACACGTGAAATGAATATAACATTGCAGGCCAACTCTACCTCGATAATGGAAATTTTAAAGATAGATAGATAGATAGATAGATAGATAAATAAATAAATAAAGGGATCTTAGCCGGACTCTACTTTGATAATGAAGATTTTAAAGATAAATAAAGGAATAAACAAATGAATAAAGGGATCTTAGCCGGAGTGGATGTGGACACAAGCCACGATTTAACACTCCTTCCTCTTGTGGCTGATTTTCTACCCCCTTCCCACAGTGGGAAGGGCAATTGTACTGCAGTCCCACACAAACCTGGAATGAGCCAATTGTCCTTATTTTGTTCTCACTTTGACGCTAACTTCCTTTCCAATACAAGACAGGTGCACTGGTCCTTGTGGTATAGGGTAATGGAAACGAAGTGGGAAAAATAATGCTTTAAAAGGCAGCAGATGCTTTAGCCAACCAGATCCAAAGGGACAGGAGCAAGTTCGCTCTTAGTAAACCACACTCTCCCCGGGGCTCCCCTCAAGGCCATCCGCGGGGACTTGCATAACAGTGTCCAGAAGGGAACGCCACTGGGGACAACATTAATTCGTTCACCCGAGGATTATCTTCCAAACCTATGAAATTCTTAGAGGCAGAACAATAAAGACGTGTAGACACCTGGCACACAAACTGAGTCATAACTCAATTGTTTCAACTGAACCGATTTTCAGTGCAGCAGGAAGTGTCAAATACTTACGTGTTCATACATGATGAGAAGGGTTTTTGTCCCCTAGGGAGTATAGATGTGGGTCACACAAACTTCCTCTTCTCACACCTTTACAAAAAACAAAGGCAGAACTTGGCCTGCCTGCTTATTCCATTCTGTACCGTGAGGTGTTACTTGCAAAATGTGAACAGGTCCTTCATTCATGATAAAGCAGGAGAAAAACTAATCGCGTGGAATTTACGACCAGTTAATTTTCTCATTCCCCAACCTAAAAATGAATCGCTTGTTCCTTCGCCTGCCAACATTTCCTCCTCTGTCCCCTTCCTTCCCAACCACTACTGTTGATGAAGAAGGTCTGTTCGTGGCTCGTGGCCGCGTTTGTCTAGGAAGGGTGCGACATTTGAATGGGGGGGCATGCCGCGTCAGCTCTGAGTCGGCCCCAAAAACAACAGATCACCAACAATATATCGGCTGCTTTCCTGCATCCACCCCTCAGCCGGTGCCCGTGCATATTGTATCATACGATACATAGGTGGTTCTGGTTTCCAGCGCAGATAGAAATGAATGTTCTGCCTCTTAAACTGTGGACCCCCGAAGAGTTCTAATATTGTTCCCCAAAGACCTGGTTCTAAGGGAATGCTACCATTCCAAAATCTAAAAATCTGGCTGTCTAGACTTCTCTCTTGGACTCCTAACTCAAATTCATAACCGCCCACGGTAGACCAAGCACCCTGACCCCCACCATTCTCTGCACGCACCCCCGCTGTGCACCAGGCTCCAAAAATACATGCAGCTTCACACTGCTACGTGTTGCCCATGGTGTTCTCTTCTGTCGAAATTCTATCTCTCCTCCAGGAAACGTCTCGTATGTCATTTCCTCCACAAGCTCTTCCCCGGTCCCTTCAGCCAAATCGAATTGTTTCGTCGGTGTGCCCACAACTCTTTGCTTAGACCTGTCTTAAAATCCCCACCACGTTCTGCCCTGTATTGTAATTATCTGAGCCTATGTCTCTCTCCTCTCGGAGGCCACAGGCTTTTTGAGGGTAGAACTCTCCCGGATTCGTTTTGGGGCCTCTCTAGATTCCCAGGGCCTAGCGGAGCACCAGGCACACGGCGGCTGAATAAACAATAAATGTATTTAGAATAGAAGCTCCAGTACTATGTGTTGATTTATTAAACCGTCTGTATGTCTTCTAGCTCTTAATCAAGGAGCCTGGCAAAGAACACAAACACAATACGGAACACAGAACATCTGTGTCCAAATAACTCCCCGAATTTTCAAATGTCAAATTTTTGGAAATTGGTTTAAATTCTTTTGCTTGCGTGGAACCTTTGTAGGCCTGCCAGTTAATAGCAAAAGAAAAACCAAATCACTGACTTACCTCCAAGAGTTTTAGCCACAGGACGTGTTGCAGACCATTAAGAACGAGGGCTTCTATTTGGGCAGTACTGCTTAATTTCTAACATAGCAAGTTTTTCTCTGGTCGTAGTATTAGCGCATAGATTATTTTTTGCTTTCCTCAACACCATCACGCCCAGAACACACGCTCCTTTTCAGAGAGTCTGCCTTTCTGAGAGTCCCAGTCACGGGAACCTCTGCCCATAGCACAATCTGATTGATACCCCTTCCCCCAGCCTATCGGAAGCTGGGTTTGGGGTCTCCCTGCCATATGCTTTTGCCTTGGCCACCAGAAGCTCCAAATAAATGACCTAAACTCCCTTCTAGACAAAAATGTGGGCAAGTGCCAATGTTTCCAGCGTCAGGCCCGATAAGTCAATGGGATGCCGGGTGTTGATTTGCGGTGTGGTTTTTTTTTTTTTCTTTCCGAATTCTAGACATCTTGGAATCCACACCATTGATATTCCAACATGCAAGCTATTATGGTGACTAACACAGACAGAATTACCTGCTGCTACATTCCAGGTATGTTTATGTATTTCCCTGTCTAACCTGCTTCCTCCCTCCAGCTGTCTTGGTGTGAGGGAAATGGAGATCTCTCCCCCTCCCCTGCATTTTCTCTAACAACTGTGATGTCAAATGCAATTATTTGTGGAGGAATCTGCTGTACGCATGGATGAAAGGGACACATGCAAATCCTCAACAAGAAAGGGAAATAACAGCTACGGGGAAATATGTCCCGAAAGCATGCTGCTCTGGCCGACTCTGCCCAAGGCCCCCTGTGCAGATATTAACAAGCTGAACACAATATGACTTTAGGAATGCAAAGAAAAAACTGTTTAACAGTTGAAAAATCTCCTCCTCAATCTGAGGTCAACCCAGCTCATAAAAAAGCTTCAAAAACTTCTGAAAAACCATGAATAAGCCCCAGATGTTCCCGTTCTCAGCTGAACTTTCCACCAAGTTATTTCATACCCTCTATTTTTCACAAGTACAGCTATTGCAATCTCTTGTGCCTTCCTATCTCTTTCCAGAGAAAATTGCCTTCGGTCAAATTCCTTCCCCCACCCACAGTAACTAATTGTCCACACGGTTATTCATCCCCTTTTCTGAAGAAGAATGAAACTGGCAAGACCCCTTGGTGCAAGGGTGGGGACCTCTTTTCTATCGAGGGCCACTGACCCACAGGGGGAAAGAAAAATCCACTGGGGCCACACGCAAATAAGAAACCACTTCATTTGGTTTGGTTTTTGTTTGTTTTTGTGGAAGAAATATAAAATCTTCACCTCACCCCTTTAGGAAAAAAAAAAAAAAAAAAGAACAGGGAAAGGAAAACTCCATTCAGTAGAAGTCATGAAGAAGTCAAAATAGTTCAGGTCTATGCTACAGCAGGTTTGGGGAATGACATGGTTAAAACACAAGGGGTGGGGGGAGTAGGGGAGAGGGAGAAGATACAGTGGGGGAAGAGGGGAGAACATGGGTGGAAGGTTCGGCAGAGTTCCTCAGAGCCTGAGTTGTAACCAGCTAGTCACAGGGCTAGTGCTCCCCGTATGCCGGGCGTTGGGGGAAGCTGTCACTGCCCTTTGAAAGCCTTATTAGCTTTCTAGCAGTTTGGGAAAAATCCTTTCTGTGCTGAGAAACAGCTGGTCTGCTTTGATTTTCAAACTTCAAAGCAAGTTTTTTGAAATAAAGGTTATTTTCTCAAGAAAGTCCGAAGGTTTTACACGTGTGCAGAGGAATGACTGAGAGTCTCTGACGTGGCGAAGCTGTCAGATGGCCTTATCTTTGGTCTTTGAGAGATTAGGGCTGTCTTATTTCATAGATCCTGGATATTATACTTGGAATAGGCATTTATTGCATTGATTTGAGGGTTCCCCCCCCCAATCAAACTCAGTTTGGGGTTTCGGGGGGTCCTGGTATAGTAGACAATACAAAGTGGAGGCTGCCTACACGTCTCTCCGTTGAGATAAAAGAGACCGGAATTCACAGCTCTTTAATGATTTGGCTCCTGCCACGAAAAACTGAACTTCTAATGTTTGCATCTAGCAACCCACCGGGAGAGAAGTTGATTTTAAGCCGCAGTGCCGATTTTTGAGCTACGGTGTATGTGCGACTGTACCTTACTCCCAGAATATTTGGGATTACATTCTGCTGATGCTGTATCAAAGAAGACAAAATGGAAAAGGACAACGTCCAGAGAAAGGGACATCAAATAACGGAGGGTGGAGAACAAGGCAAAGCCATATGACGACAGGGTGAAATCACTGGCCTCTTGAGTCTGAAAAGATGGAGGCTAGCAGGGGAAAATCAGAGAAGTGCATGCAATTGATGGCTACGGTAACCACAAACTTATGTCCTAGAACTCTGGAATTCGGGGGGTACCCCCTTGAACTTGAAAGAGATGATTTTAGGTTGGATGAAGGGAGGCCCTACTTTGAATATCAAACACTAAACTTAAGGAATTCATTTCCCTCAGGGGTAGAGCAGGCAAAAAGTAGAAATAGATTCCAAAATGTTCGGGCCAATTTGTGAATGATGGACTAATATTGGGTTATTCTGGGAGGCTTAGAAGCTGGAGGGCCACTTCTAACTGTGCACACATGTCTCGGTGTGCCTGTCGGCAAGGGGTCCTGGGTGAAGTGGGTCATGAGGCCACATGCCTCTGGGGCCATTTCTCTGAAGGTCCTTGGTGCTGCCCGCAGAACTAAGGTGACGGGCTTTGAGGCTGAAACACTGGGCCAGTATGCACTAGGCAGGAGGCCACCAGCCCA
Source organism: Panthera onca (assembly GCF_046562875.1). Lineage (NCBI taxonomy): Eukaryota > Metazoa > Chordata > Mammalia > Carnivora > Felidae > Panthera > Panthera onca. The sequence continues at coordinate 19,020,930 of NC_138357.1, read as the reverse complement.
GAGGGTTCTCCTCCAGTGTCCCCTCCGGGCTTAGGTTACCTCTGCGGCAGCCAGCAGAGACAGAGATGGGGAAGGTGTGAGAGCGTTGACTTGATCCAGGGTGGTTTCAGTCTTATTTTTGTCCTCATCCAATTCAAAATGTTTGTTTTGCATCATAATAGATGTATTGCTTTTTCTGATTTAAAAATAAATTTCTAAAGTATGTGGGCAAAGTGCAGAGAGGTTAAAAAAAAAGAGAACGAAAATTACTATAGTGTTGCTAATATTTTGATACATATACTTACAGACTTTTCCCCCATACATATGTACATAGGTGTGTCAGTTTTGATAAAAATTGGATTGCACCGTAATACTGTCTCCTAAGCTGCTTTTTCAGTTAACAATATATCATGCATATCTTTCCATTCACAGCGGTATTTAAAAATACTTTTAGGGGTATTTTTACCTAAATAAACCGGCTCAGTCGGTTAAGTGCTAACTTCGGCTCAGGTCATGATCTCGCGGTCTGTGAGTTCGAGCCCCACGTTGGGCTCTGTGCTGACGGCTCAGAGCCTGGAGCCTGCTTCTGATTCTGTGTCTCCCTCTCTCTCGGCCCCTCCCCTGCTTTCTCTCTGTCTCTCTGTCTCTCTCTCTCAAAAATAATAAACATTAAAAAATAAAAAAAAAAATTTTAGGGGCACCCGGCTGGCTCAGTAGGTAGAGCGTGTGACTCTTGATCTCAGGGTTGTGAGTTCGAGCCCCATGTTGGGGGTAGAGATTAATTAAAATCTTAAAAAATGTATTTTTAAGTGGCTGCAGAATATTCCATTTTATGGAAATGATATCGTTCACATAATAAATTTCCTGACAGATTATTTGGGTTGCTTTTAATTCTTCGCTATGGCCAACAATGCCACCGGGCTATCCTTATACGTCTTTGTGGACTAGTCCACCCTTTCCTTAGAAGAAATTGCTAGAGGTGGAGCTGCTAATTCTAGGCTACGTCAAGGAACCTCCTAGATAATAAGACTGTCTTAATGGTTCTTCTTCCCCCAGCAGAGGAGAATAAAGATCACGGAATTTAGAGTAAGGTCAACCTTTTTATTACAATCTGAGTGTCTTCGTCTACAAAAGAGAATATTAGTGATAGCTAGCTCACAGGATAGGAGGGGGAAATACATGTGGCAACATAAATAAAAGGGCCTCCTAAACTTTAAAACCCTTAAGTGCAGAGATACTTATTTTCTTATTGACATCTTGAAGAATTCAGAGGCAGTGGTAGTGGGGCCAGTCCCCTCGATGTCCCCCAGATAGAGAGGGCCCCCCCAAATCCCTCAGGGCTTGTCATCATCCGGCGTAACGCTTCTGAGCCCCTAGATCTGAACCAGCTGCTCACAGGCGTTTTGCTCCCCAATTTCTGTGCTACGCGGCATTCACCTGGTGATTGTTTGCCATTGTCTGCTGTGCCGGGGAGGAAGGTTTATCATGTTCTCTTCCCCGTTTGGCCCTCTATAAATACACCCAGTTTGCGTGGGCCTGAATTGAACGCTTTGGCAAGAAACCAACTTTCTCAGGAAGAAAGAGATCAGTTGCATTACAACACAACTTGCAAATTCCTTTCCAAACTTCTGGTGTTTTTGCTTTGGAAAAAAAAAAAAGTGCTGCTGTTCATCATCACTAGCCAAAAGCATTTATAGATTATGGATTTTTTTTTAATCTAGAAGGGAGCATATAACAGGCATGGTGCTGTTTGTTTGATGTTTCAAAACACCCAGGAGTACCAGCACTCAGCAAGTACTCGATAAATGCTACTTGGCCTTCATCACGGTCTTTCTCCAGGTCATTTTTTTGTTTGTTTACTATTTTTCATTAAAGACAGAATTACTAAGGGCATAGAGAAAAAAAAAATGAACCTATAAGGGAAATTCTGAAATTAAGTGGATGATGAGAGTGGGTGGCTAGGAAGAAAGGGGGTGAGGAGCTGTAGGGAAGAGGTCCCTCGCTCTCAGAGAGTGGGAGGCAAGTAAGTCGGGGACTTAAAAAGGGAGGCAACAAGTATTTTCGCGGTAGATACAGAAGTTACGCAAATGGATCAACAAAAGCAAAATGTAAGTCCTGTCGGAGACCACAGTGCTCTTATAAGAAGACGAAGACATAAGCCAAGGGCAGTAAGTGCCTCACTGATTTTTCTAGTCTCCATGCCTGATGGGGGGAGTCAATAGTGAAGTCAGATAGGCCTGCACTAGGGGAGTGGCACAGAGGGGGCAAAGGATCTCAGACAAGTAATGTCACAAAGAATGAGCGCTTGGTGACTGGCTACGGGAAAGGGAGTTCAGGGCTAGTGAGGTCAGCAGAGAGGTGACAACTTAGAGTGAGTGGTACATGGTGGGTGCAAAGGAACATGCCGGAGGTAGACAAGATCACAGACTCCTCTGTCCTTCCTCATAGAGACTATTTCCTGGGGGAAGGCACGAGAAATCTGTGTAAATAGGGTAGGTGGTGCTAACGATCCTAGTCACTTTATTCACTTTTATAGCTCGCACATCAGACAGTTTCCCAACATGTAGCTACCTAACACTGAGGCATGAGTCACCGCGGGGCTTCAGGACCCAGGAAGGCTGGAGTCTAGAAATAAAACAGGCACATGGATTACTGTTTCATCTCAGCTCTTCAAACTTCAACAAGCTAAGCTTAGACGGATAAAATAGATTTTTCCATCCCCAATTAATTTCATATTTTATGGGACAGAACAGGCGTAGTAGGAGATAGCCTGGGGTCTCCATCAACAAGAATTCCACCTGCTGCCTAGCGGAACGAGCACTCGTGGGGAAAACGTTGGTACCATTCCACCATGTTTCTCAAGAAAGCGAAGGAAGAGAGGGGATCTTCAGTGTTTCCACCACCAAAAAGAAACGGTAATTACGTGATACGATGGAGGTGTTAGCTAATGCTACGGGGGTATCAGATTGCAACGGAGAAGCGTACCAAAGCAAAATGTGGTACACCTTAAACTTTCACAATGTTATATATCACCTGTATCTCAATGAGCCTGGAAAAAATTAATCAGATTTTTTAATTGTTTCTTTAATGTTTATTTATTTTTGAGAGAGCCAGAGAGACAGAGTGTGGGCAGCGGAGGGACGGGGGGAGAGGAAGACACAGAATCTGAAGCAGGCTCCAGGCTCTGGGCTGTCAGCCCGATTCAGGGCTCGAACTCACGAACCGTGAGATCACGACCTGGGCCAAAGTCAGACGCTCGAGCGACTGAGCCATCCAGGTGCCCCTAAGTAAAATATTTTTTAAGTCAAGGCAGGAGTATTTTAGATGACTCTTGTCACACTTGGAATATTCTGCATATGCTTTGAAGACAAAACTCCAACGTAACATCTTATGATTGTTTTGACGGCGGCAAGAACCCCCCTACTCTCTTGCTTTTTCTCTATACACGCGCATACGTTTTCTCATCAATTCGTGTGCACCCCACATGCAAAATACATTTACCTTATCACAACATCCTCAAAGTCTCAACACATTTCAGCATCAACTCTCAGTCCAAAAATCTCATTACATCTCATTAGGCCAAACGTCCTAAATCTCATCATCCAAACCAAGTACTGCTGAGACGCTGAGCATCCATTCTGGGCCCAACCTTCCCTCCGCCCGTGTTGTGCACCCATGAAACTAGGAAACGAGTTATGTGCTTCCAAACCGCAACGGTGGCACAGGCACAGGATCACGGTTGGAGGGAGAATGTCTCCCCAAACTGGAGGAAAACAGCCAAGTCACAAACTGGAACAGAATCCTTCACAGATTCACGCGATGGCTCCTAGTCGCTCGGTACGTGCCAGGCACTGTTCTCGAAGAAGAGATAGTGACGAGCTGGGCGGACGAGACCCCACCCTTGGGGAAGCGCTGTAAACAAGCTTCTGCGGTGCCCGAACAAGACACCTTATCTGCCTTCTTAGCATCTGCTCTGACCAGCAAGGCCACGGGAGTGTTGCGGTGGGGAGAAAAAGCAGTGTCGGGGGCCCGCCAGCCGGTCTCGGTGAAAGGTCGGGTCAGCTCATTGTCAGCACATGCTTGAGCAACATTACCAAGCAGGGTCCTATATATAAAGTATATAAAGTTCTTGGAGACCATGCTGGGGAAACAGCACCAACTCTAAGTGGCTGCCATAATTAGAAAAACACAGGAGTTGATAACAAATGGGAAAATGTGTTTTAAGAAGGTTGGAGAAGGCGAACAGTCAGTGCTTCCCTCGGGTTCCCTCGCTCCTCTTTGTGAGGCTGTCACGAAACACAGTAGTCTCTCCAGCACATCTAAGCACCCACAGTGGCAGCTGAAGAAAAACACTATAATCTCTCTCAATCTTTCTCACAGTTTTGGTAATTTTTGAGGCTTCAGTGAACGGATGGCTGGCACTCAACATTCAACAGCCAAGGAGCCACTTTTAATTGGAATCCTGACTAAAAAAAGCGTGTAACAAATTGATTAAAAAGTAATAGTTAACACATTCATCGGGGAATCTAAATGCTTCATTGTGAGAACTTCTACTTGAGGTTCAATGAGGGACAGATCTCTGGAGGTACCAGAATTTTCTTTGAATTTTCTACTGTGGGGCCCAGATACGGTACTGGTCTGCTTTGGGAAGGTCACGCCATGCTACCTGCTTGTCTAAGACCCAACCCACTGCAAAAGCTACGGCCCTTCCTATGTCCTGGCTAATGACCGACAGATGAGTGGCCTGACTTCAGGGACAGAGCAGCTCTTATCCCCTAACCTATTCCACCAGACGCTGGAGAGGAAGGTTAATGAATGTTAATAACAAGCTTTACTTCTTTGCTTTGCAAATGCTATGGCTTAAATGGACTCCTTGCCCCCGATTTTTCACCTCCAAACCTCCCTTCACGTTCCTGGCAGAGTTAACATCATGAAACAGCGATGTGGCCACGCCGCCTTCCTCCTCCAAGCCCTTCACCGACTTTCCACTGCTGACAGAGTAAAGTTCAGACTCTCCATCAGGCCGAGGCTACTGACATATTTTCATGTCTTTGTGCCATTGTTCGCTCCACATTCCTCTGCCAGGAAGATCCTTTCTTCCAACCGCTATCCGTCAAAATTCTCCTCATCTTTCAAAGCCTGGCTTAAAGGCTACCTATTTTTGAAGTCTTGTCTAATTCCCTTGGTGGGAATTAATCCTTCCCTTCTCAGGGCTTGCATAGTACTTGGTTTCTATTTCTCTTAGGACACTTACTCTAGGCTTTGGATTCTAGTTACGTAGGATGTTTTCCTCATCCTCCTTAAAAGCAAGGATTGGGCTGAAGTTGGCCGTATCACCGCTTGGCACACAGAGCCGCTCAATATTGAAGAAACGAATACAAACGGTAACGATATATGCGCAGGTGACGATAAATGTGTATGGGGAGATTTTCTCTGTCTTTATCCACAGAGCCCACCAAACTCAGCACTATATGCAGCGTGGACATTCAATAAATAACTGCTAAATAAATAAATGGTGAGGAGATTTTATATATGGCCTATACTATATAAACTACATATCATATATACGCATTATATTTTACTTTTTTTTTTTTTCCCGATGAGTTTCAATTTGGAAAGGAGTCACAGAAGTAGTCACGGTTTAGGGGCACCTGTCTGGCTCAGTCGGTCGACTTAGAGTCTTGGAGTCGTGAGTTCGAGCCCCACGTTGGGTATACAGATTACTTAAATAAATACAACTTTAAAGTAAAAAGCAGTCATGGTTTAAGCGACTTCCAGGAACGACAGGCAAGAACAAAAGCCATGCAACCCAGTGGAAGCTCAGAGTTGAGCTGCACCACAGCATCTTACGACGGAACCGGTGGCTTTAACGATCATTTGTCCGGTGGGTTAACAGATTGTATTTATTGATCAACCAAGTTTGGTATGTGACAGCTCCGGGCCTGGCATTCCCTAAAGAAGAAATCGGCAATATGGAAATGGCTCCCCACAGGGATACTCTACTTGGGTCTGGCAAACAGAGGCAACAGCGCCACTGGGTTCCGATCTGGAGATCCTTCCAACCGCCTTCGAGAATCCATATGCAGCCTTAACGAACTGCCTCTGGCTTGGCTTCATCTTTTGTATTAGCTCATTAATGAGTCTGGATTCCTTCCCCATTTTCCATGGTATCCCAGGCAGGGACAAAGGCTCAGGCAGCAGGGGGCGGCTCTCCTTTTGCCCAGACGACAAGTGGTTGCTGGTCCCAGCCTGTGGCTAACAAATTCCAAAGTTCTTTGATGGCGAGCCCATGGAATGGGTCCTGTCTGCCTTAGGCTCTGCAGTGTAAAATAGAGCTCCGGGCACTGGGGCCTAGGCAGCGTTCCTGGCATCTGTGACATCACCCCAACAGCTGAGAGTGATGGCGTCTCGAGAAAGCTCAGTAGCCCCAAGCCCTGTGAATTCTTTCTGTCCTATCGGCATGTGGAATACACACACGCTCACGAACATAGTATATGCCGCTCCAAATCATTCCAAATACCTCCTGGGAGGCATCTGCCAATAAGGATATCATGTCAGCCGGGTTTTAAATATAGGAACCTCTCACCATCTTCAACCAGAGGGCAAAATGCAAAAGGAATGCAGATTAACTTGCCCTGACTTTATAGCTCTGAAGTATCTTCACTCAATACCATCCTTCCATGAAAGGTCCTGGTGGGGCTAAAGATAAAATGGGACTTGGGGATCATGTGCTAAGATCTCAGAGCTGCACTCTAAGGGCAGACTGCCTATTTATAGATCCCCCACTTTAGGGCAGAGTTCAGACTTGGGAAAATCTGAAGAACTTGATTTAAACACACACTCCTTCATATATATACATATATATATATATATATATATATATATATATACACACACATATATAAAATTTTAAAACATTTATCATCTTAATTTTCCATTCAGTTACTTTGAGCCAAACTAAACTTTAAATAGTTCAAAAATCTGTCGAAGGTTGGCTAGATACATTTTTCCAAGAATCTTTAGGATTTGGATTATTATATTTAGAATTTGAAATCATTGAAGTAACAATCTAAACTAGAAAAGATGCAGTCTTTCCATTCCAGAAATTGATAAACTGAGGCAAAGAGAATCAAGCCACTCAAAAGGTCGCTCCCTTCATGGACTTTCCTTTATGCTAACTCTTCATACCATTATAATATGAAGAAAAAGAGTAGCTACAATGTATTGAGTGTTACTACAGGCATTATCTCTAACACTTGTACTAACGCTGCAAGACAGATCGTAGTATACCCATTTCACAGATGAGGAAAGTTGAGTACCGGGAGGTTAAACAATTTGGCCTAAATCCAGGCAGCCACAAAGTAACGTACCTGCAGTTTGAACATAAATCTGTGTTCGGTTCTAAGGTCTTTGTACTTTCCCCAAACTAGGTTACACCGTGCCATGGCTCCCAAATTTTTTTTTTACAATGACTCTAAATCACACACCAGTAAGACTTAACAACTAAAGCAGATAGTATTGGTTTAACCAAAACTCATGTGGAACGGTAAACATTGCCATCCCAAAACAGTCCTTTTGAACCTGTAAAAAAAAATTTTTATTTTTATTTCTTTTTGAGAGAGAGAGAGAGAGAGAGCAGCAGAGGAGCAGAGAGAGAGGGAGACACAGAATCCGAAGCAGGCTCCAGGATCTGAGCTGTCAGCACAGAGCCCGACACGGGGCTTGAACCCATGAACTGCGAGATCACGACCTGAGCCAAAGTCAGATGCCTAACCGACTGAGCCACCCAGGTGCCCCAGTCCTTTTGAACCTTTAAACAGGATAAAGAATATTTCACGGGCCACTCACTTCCATGCCCCGCCCCTCCCACCCCAACATACACATACACATATGTCCCCCTTTACCCCACCAATCATGGCCCCGACACCAAAAGAGCTGCTAAGTGATCGCTATATTTGAGAGATATATTCTTGTGGGTCAGTGAAGGTTTCATTGTTCCTTATTGCTGTTTCCATCATAATTGAAAAAAACAAACATGTTTACTAAGCTGGGTTTCCCCCATTGCGCTTACGTAGTCATGTTCGTGAATCTACATGTAACACTCTGTTTGCATTTATCCCTGTAACTCTTCACTTTGCTGGTTTTCTCTCCCATTCCAGCCCACTGAGATATTTTTAGATCCTGATCGTGTTATCGATGTATTAGCTAACCCCACCTAGCTTCATTCTGTCACTAAAATATTAAAATTATGCCTTCCCTGTCTTAAGTCACTGGTAAAAAACTTTAGGCAGTAAGGGTCAAGTACAAAGCAAACAACTAAAAGCCTCTCTCCAGGTTGACACTGATATGTTAAGAAAATATTCTTCAGATATGATAGTTAATCAGCTATACATTTACCGAACTATACGATCACTCAGCCAACATCACTTGTCGCTTGTTTAAAAAGGATCACAGGAATCTCTGTCAAACACCTTGCTGAAATGTGGGTACGCCATGTCTCTGCCATTCCCCGATGTAGTAAAATCAGACGCACGCACGCACACGTCAGGGGCAATGGCTTGATTTGTTCTGAGTGAGCCCACGGTGGCTTTTAGGAATCATCACAGTGGCTTCTAAAAGCTCATGCTCTCCAAGAATCTTGTCTAGAATTTTGCCAAGATGTGATACCAGGCTCCCTGATTTGTGGTTTTCACAATTCAATTTCTACCCCTTATTAAAGGTAAGGGTACAAACCCAGGTCTCTCTCCAGTCTTTTGGCTCTTCTCCTATTTGTCGTGATGGTTAAAAATTTGCTAATGGTGATACCATGATAATAACCAAAAGACTCTTCAGTGCCCTGGGATATAACTGATGCGAACTTGGGCCTCATTATTTATGACAGACCACAAGAGTAACTCTCTTAGTTTGTTTGCTCTTGTCAACTGCTTGCCCATGATACAGAATAGATATCACTTCGAAAAGTGATGCCTTCGTAGAATATGGCCTATGAAGAAAATAATATCCAAGTCAACTAATTAAACAAATAAGAACATGCTTAAACCCTATTGGGAAACTATCCGATTTTATTGCAGTGCATATTAATAAAAATGTAACTTTCACTTTGACATTAGTTAGAAATCTGCTGGAAACATTCCACTTAACAGTTGCTATGCAAAATCACTACGGTTGCTATCTAAGGCAAGCATACAGCTAGGGATACAGACTTGACCCCATTATTATTATTTTACATTTCACTAAGTACTAACACCGAGCCCACACAGGATATGGAAACATCCCTGGTCACGTGTCAAATAAGTTTACAGTACAGGGTTAGGTCTCAAATAACCACGGGCGCACACAGGACTGAGGCCACACATTCGGTTGAGCCAACGAACAAAAGGCTGCCACCCAGGGGCAAAAGTGCCTGCCCTGTGTAGTTTCACTCCCATCGGCAGAATCCTAATGGCACGTGCAAGGAAAACAGAGATGTGTCCGGTCTTCAGATTCTAAGGAGATACTTTTGGCTCACGAGTACAAGGATGTGGGCCTTCCAACAGGAACATCACTGCCAGTAGGAATAATGTCTCCACCTAGTCATTCACACTCTCCCGTTTGGTCCCCATTTTAACCAACAGTTCATTTTAGAAGTGGCTGATGGGGACTGGAAGGCATTCTCTGACTGTCTTACACGTAGGAGTACGTTTGTTGCACGAATGCTCTAATGAAAAAAAAAAAAGGCTCATATGGGAGAAAACCTTTCATGTGAGCTTCAAGGGCACGTCTTATTGTGTTAGCAGTTGGAACCCTTTGTTTGAGTGAAATCTTACTCAGAAGACGGATATGTAAAGCAGATTTTAAAAACGTAGCTGCGCTGGTTAAAATAGGAATGGGGACTCAGAACACCCCCCCACAGCTTGTCTCCCACATCTCTACTCCCTATGGAACACAATCTGAATACACTGCCTGAACAACCGAGCTAACTGGCACAGAAGCCCACTGACTAACATGATGCTAATTTTGCCATTCTGGAAGGAGGGAGAAGGCACTAAGATAAATGAGTACAGTGCACCCAGGAAGCTTGGAGGAGTTGAGATCCAGAGCATGAGAGTCCCAGAACGACCAGCCCTGGGTGTAGACAGGAGCCCGAGGCCGACTCTGGGGGTGGGTATGAGGCCGCGGACGAGTCTCGCTGACTCTGCCTGCTTTGGGTTCAGTGACCCCCAGCAGACACCCCCACTCCAACCGTGGTGTGCATGCAACGGGTACGTGGGCTGAGTGAGGCGACGGGCACCAATCTGTACTTGTTGTGACCAGGCGCTAGTTACTAATCATAATAGGAGGTAAATAATTAGCAAGGTCATGCCTCATGCTCTTCTGCTTTTGGTTCCAAAGATGAAACTGCTGAAGAATGGGCTTCTGCCATGCTCAGGAGTACTGCGTAAGGAAGTGTGCTTGCGTGCCTGCAAGAATGTTCTATGTTACCCAGGAGCCTTTGGAAGCCAGAGCAATGGCACTGCAACATACTGACGTGTTCATTTCCCAGCCTCAGCTTTGCCATTTCCTGGCAGTATGATTTTGGACAAGTCATTTCTCTCTCTTGGCTTTAATTTCTTCATCTGTAAAATCAGAGGGCTGGACCCTATGACCCAAAGGCCCCTGCTAACTACAACCCTGCACTTATGTAAACTTGTCCTTTAGCACAGAAGCTGGTTTAATATTGAATGCGAGGAGTGCCTTAAATTGAATCTAAATTAGGAAATCAACTGAGCAGCAAAGGTTGAGTCCTTTGAATAAGTTGACCAATAAAATATCATACATATTGTCTATACACGATACGATGTTGGGTGCTATACGAAACAGAGAACTATATGCATGGTCTCAGATTTAAGGTGCTGACAGCCCAGAGGCAAGATGCGTATTCATAAATACATCTAGGTAAAAAATTATCTCTGAATTCCTTGAATAGTCTTTGAATGTGCACTCACTGATACACTGCTTATAGTGAAGGCTTATGGCGGGGGGGGGGGGGGGGAGGTAGAGAACAACCGTTTGCTCTTAAAAATGTGTTGCATTTGGCCAGCAGGTAAATGTAAACAGCACATGAGACCTTATGGATTTCAGAGATATTTTGGAACTCTGTCTCTAACTTTGTAAATCTGGTCACCTTTGTAGTTTGATAGAATTATCTCGTCATAGGTAGCAGAGCTTGTCTTTCCATAGCTGACATGTCCAATACTTCTAACTAAAACAAAACACTCACAAGAGAGTACAATATACTGCAATGGAAAAAGATAATGTCTTTCCCTTCATTGCTAAGTCCAGATTACCACAACACTGCTACCCATAAGGTTTTGGCTCACCACCCCTGACTCATCTTCCATTTTTGAGTAATTTCATTTAATATGCAAGGACTAAAATACATGACCTAATTTAAGTACCTTTAATCCTGTTAGATTCTAAATGTAGCAAAGGGTTCGTTTTCAAAAAACTTACTACGAAATACTTGGGAATTCCTCTTGGTGCAGGGTTATTAAACTGTACATGGTAATTAAGATATTAAAAACACATGCTCCCCAAAACCACCAGACATTGTAATTATTTTTCAGGCTATTAAGCAAAATGACAGAAGATTTTTTAATGATAAATGTGTTTTGGAATGCATCAGCTAATTCCCTTTTATTTCATGAAATGATGTTTAGCTCCACAGAGTCTAGGTCTGGTATTTAAAGACCAACTCACATTGTCCTTTTGTAACTCAGAAGTCATTCATTGGCTCTTGTTAACATGCCATTGTAGACACTCTGTCTTTCACACACACACACATTCTGACTCCATATGGAAATGGCCATTACTAAAGTTCTGCCACGCTAAGTGTGACAGACACTGGGACATAATTCCATTTGGAAAGGCCTTTTATTTAAATTTGACTCTCAAAAGGGCTCTCCTTTTATTTTGAAATTTTAGATCAATGTTGGCTTTTCTAGCAACCACGGGACGAGGCCAGTGTTTTATGACTCTCGCTGGTTTTACTGTGGGAAGACTATGAAAAAAGTTGCTCCGTGTTTTCTACCATGCCTGAGATTCACGTAAAGATTTTGTTTTTAAATCACATGCTAAGGAACGTCCTGGGTAGTTCTCTGACACTTAACAACTTTACTCTTTAACTTATTAAAAGTTTTAACTTTCTATTTCAAAAGTTAGTGTCTTTTCATGACAGAGTGGTCTGGCAGGCACCTTAAAAATACTTTTCAGGGGCTTGCCAAGGGGGATGGAAATGGAGAAATTCTACTGTCTGTCTGATTCACTTTTTACATTTTTTTGACCGTTTTACTTCATTTTATAAATCAGAGACAGCTAATAGAAAGTTTGTCTGCTGTGTATAACTCCAAGCCACATCACAAAGTGTCTCTGTTTCCACACCATCTAGCATGGCGGTTGGTTTTCAAAGAATCTTCCTCTTTAAAAAATTTTTTAATGTTTATTTATTTATTTTGAAAGAGAGAAAGAGGGCCTGAGCAAGCGGGGGGAGGGGCAGAGAGAGAGAGAGAGGAGAGAGGAGAGAGAATCCCAAGCAGGCTCCATGCTGCCAGCACAGAGCCTGATGTGGGGCTCGATCTCACGAACCGTGAGCTCGTGACTTGAGCAGAAACCAGGAGTCGGATGCTTAACGGACTGAACCACCCAGGCGCCCCTTGCAGAATCTTCCCAATTGAAGTTTGGTAAACAATACGCTCATCCTTTCCTTGCCGGTGATTTCAGAGCTTCAACCATGGAAATTACTGTATCAGGGACTCGGAAATTGTCAGACAAATTAAAGAGTTTCAGTGACTTGTACTCCTGCACATCTTCTTTGTCTAGACTCGTTAACCAGAGCAAGGTGTGCTGTGGCCTTAAAGAAGTATAAGGAAAGGCCGCACAGACTGAAATCAGTGGCCCTGGATCGTAGGTCTAGGCCTACCACTTACTACATGTAGGTCACTTAGCCCTTCCGGGGCCCCGAGTTTCTTCATCTGGTAAATGTAGGCAATAAGGCCTGCTTCTCAGAGCCATCGTGAAGATCAGTGTATCTAACGTACGTGAAAGAGCTTTACAAACTGAACTGTGCAGTGCAATTACATGGCGGAACTGACATCCTTCGCATGGGGTCACGTGGCTCACGTGATCCGAAGACAGGTCGCCTATCTGGCCCCGGAGGAGGGAAACCTTAGGGGTGATGGATGCAAACGTGTTTTCATAGTTTGATGCTTTCATAGCCTAACGGGAACAAGGCAGTAGGACAGAGGAATTGGGTGGGGGGAAGGGCAAGTTGAAGTTCCATCTGCCCAGGCTGGAGGACTGGTGGGAAGAGAACAATCTCTGAAAAGATGAGAGGTTACAAAGTAGAAAGGGGTGACCTGGGAACAGGGTGTTTTAAAAAGAGCGGCAGAGCAGAGAATAAAGTCACAAGACTTGTTCACAAGAGGGTGCTGGGTTAAAGGCTGACCTTGAGCTACAAATCACAGAATCACACGGCTGGAAGGAATCTTAAGAGGCCACCTCGTCCACTCCCCCACCATTCAGCAGGACATTTCAGCCATCCCGAACAGATGAGACTTTATCCAGCTCTGAATGAAAAGCTCAGACACCAAATGGGCAGGTATTGACTGCTCTGGCTTCGACTGTTTACAACAGGCAGGAAACAATTTCTGGAATTTCATCTGAACCTGAACTGAAACTGGCGGCAAACAATAAACAGCTAGATTCTCCTCGGGAACAATAACTGACAGCGGTTTAGGGACTGCTAAATTCGCACTAACTACAGAGCTACTCTTAAAGAGAGAGAAAACGTCCCCAACGAGGCTAGGTTAGAGGGCAAATGGCCCACAATATCGCTGGGGTAAGAAGGTATTGCGATCATTCTTGGTGTTTGGGGGGTCTTCTCTCCACACAGGAGCCTTGGAGCAGAACACTAACAAAAATAAAACTTGTTGTTGTTGTTGTTGTTGTTGTTGTTGTTTGAAAGTAACAGGGCCTAGCAAATTTCAGAACTGACGCCGAGGCCTTAAAAGCGTCCAGTTCCTCTGCGAACACACGGCAATAAATCCTCACACAAATTGGAAACCGAAAAGGAAATAAAAAGGTCCTCATTTCCAATCGTGGGAATGTTACACATGAACTCTGGCTTCGAAGGAGGAGGGGAGGACATTCCACACCTGCAGGCCTTCCCAGGAAAGGGGCCCAGGCCTGACCCTGAACCCATCCCCTCAAGGTCACACCACGGGACTGTCAATCTGGAAATAATGTTACTTTATTCCCTTAGTGAGTGTATTATTTCCAGTGCTATCAACAGCAAGTATAACCTGAAAGGAGGCAGCTGAGAATTTCCATGTGAGAAAGCGAAGAGTTATTTCGGGAAGTGCTCATAAATGGCCGAGCTGCAGTCCATCTGATACCTAGATAGACAGAAGTAAGTGGCCCTGCATCTACAGATGCGTCTTTTGGAGCATCCTACTGGAGTTTCCTAGACACGGCACCAAGCGGGGGGCCTAGGAAAACAACATTGTACTCCGGGACTCGCCACTCACTTACACGTGAACCTGGGCACGTTAACTTGATTCTATCCCCCACCCCCCACCCCCGCTCCCCGCTTCCAATCACTAAAACTTTAGGTCAGTCTAGTGAGGCATTCAGTGAATCCAGATGTTTGGCAGCGTATGGGAAGCAGCATCTGGATGACGGATCGCGTTTTCAACTGAACTCGCTGGACGTTTTGGCAGCATGCCCACACAGCCTTCACTGGCTTGCTGCCTCAGTTTCCCTAGCCACAAAAAGGGACCAAGATTATTTATCATTTACCCCGCAGGGTCAGTAAGGACGAGGCAATGTCCAAAGGTCACAATGAGCTCTTGAAAAGAATGATTCTGTGACGGTACTATATCTTATACTGTTCCAGGCTGAACGCTTTTCCCAATGTAACCAGTTAGACGTTTAGAACAAGAAATCACTTTGAAAAATGCCTAAACGCTATACAGATATGACACATCATCATCATCTTCTTCGCCGTCATTACTGCCATCCTAACATTCTTCCTCGACTTTCCTAAAATGTCTCACTTTCAGATTGAATCACAGCCAAACCACAAATTTTATCGAAGGTCTGAAAACAAATGTGTTTTGCCATGTAAAGCAAGACAGATGAGAAGAAGAACTCAGTGTGGGTGTTTGGAGCCCAACCAATTTTAACAGCTCTACTTAAACAGGTAAAACTGGTCTATCAATGAGAATTAATTGGTTGCTCAATGGTATTTGTAAGGGAACCAAAAATGTTCACATACGCATTTACTGCAGAGGTGGGAGAAAGAAACTGTAAAGGTGACTTTTCGACTCTCACGATATACACCTCCCTACCTATGAAGTGGTTTCAGCTCTTGTGGGCTGGAAGTCAGAGGAAAGGCACGGAAGGAAACAGTACGGAGGAGGAAGAGACACACCAAAGGGATCGACAACCACACAAATTGGGGGAGCAGATTAGACGGGCAAAAAGTACTGGAATACCGCTCCCCTTCAAACTCAAGTCCTGCCTACAGGGGAAATCCTGAATTATAATAGTCTTAACTGCCACGTATTATCTGTCATGCACATGCAATTATATACATTTGTGTATATATGAAAAATATATGGAATATATAAAATACGTTACACGTGTCATCTAGTCAAGTTTTCTACAACGGGGGGGGGGACAGATAAAATTTCGAATCCTCACGATAACCTTCTGAGAGGTTTTGATATCTTTCTATAGTACGGAGGAGAAAACTAAAGCTCGAGTCGAATGACTTGCCCCAGGTTACACACCTAGTAAGATCCACGGCCAAATTCAGATCCATCTGGATCCAAAGCCCATGCTCTTCCCACTACCCCACACGGTCTCCCATAGGATTAATATCAAACGTGCAAAGTCTTTGCCGAAAGGCTGTAAGTATTTTTAGTGACCACTGGATCACATAGGAGCCCATGTCTGACACAGCATTCCCTTTAACCACGGTGGAGGTCCATGCTCGGGCCCTTGATCTTTCCTGGGACTGCTGCTCCCTCTCTTGTCTCTGCGCACTCATTGTTTATGGCAGCTCTTGGCACTTGCCCCCTGTGCGTTCCTTCTTCCCCTAGCCTGGCCCACCTCAGGCCTACGCAACCCAGCCAGAACCGGCGCACAAAAACCCTCTTCTGGCTCCTCATCACAGGCTGCCTCTTACCTTTAAGCACTTTCCGTGCTTGGGCTTCCCCGCCAAGGAAGCTGTGAATACAGAGGACTAGACTTCTTGTGAATCCCAAAGCCCCTGGCACTTGGCTGAGCACATAGCAGGTGTCCCTTAAGGTTCGTCGACCGAAGAGATCTATTGATAGTATTCTTTTAGGATTAGGGGCACAGTGACGGCGCCTGAGAGTTTGGCGTCACCAGTGTTGGGACCTCACCAGTTGAGTGGAGCCACCCAGACACAGCTGGTCAGAGATCATTTGGAAATCATTCAGAGGACAAATACTGCTATTGTCCCCAGGTAAAGCCCATCATGCCCTCGGTGTCCAGCCGGAAGTGGTCTACGTTGTGCTCTGACCCCCTCAGAGATGCGTTTGGAAAGAATCCTACTACCTTTCACCAGGCTTCGTAGAACGTAGCGAGGTTGTGATGTCACAGAAAGAAGGATCTTTTAGGCCAATACTGTCATCGTCACATGCTTAGCAGCGCTGACGACTATTTATTAAGTGTTCACTGGGTACAGAGCACATTACTGGGCACCGGAGGAGTCCCACCCAAGTGTGTTGTAAATATTTTCACAAAGCCATTTGCAGTGAAATATACCACTGTTAGAAAGCCCTTCCTAACATTTTCTAAGAACCACAAAAATGTCATTGCTAACCTTCGTATTAAAAAACAAAACCATGCCAATGTCTTCATACAGAAACCTCTGTTCTTGCATAGGATTTTAGTCGCATGAAAGTTCTTCCTAAGCTACAAATAGAAGTCAGTGGGTGCCAGGGCCCTCCCACCCATGGATCACGGAGCAGGAACACTGTCACTCTGGTAAACGGTGGCACTTTGGGTGGCATTTTTTTTTATTGTGGCCACAAAGCAATCACAAGCAGATGGTACGACTAACTTCTATTTGTGTCTTAGTTACTAAACGCCTCATGAGAGGAAAAACTCTGTGTACAGGTCAAGGGAATCTGTGGGTGTCTCTGTGCATGGCAGTGAGTCAGAAGTTGGCAAGGGTGCAGTGAAGCTGGTCTTCTAGTATCTTCCTAGTGGCGGTGAAAGCTGACATCTCCCCATTGGAAAGCAATTTGGAAACATGTACTACAATGCTCACATCCTCTAACCTGGTAATTCCAATATTTTAAGAAAATGATCTAACATAGGAAGAAAGCACCATGCGTGAAGAGGTAGCTTTATTTATGATGGTAAAAAATTTGAAGCAATCTCAATGTCCAGCAAAAGCAAGCTAATTAAATATGATGAATACTTAAAGAAATCTTAAGCAGCCACAAAAAATGATTAATATGAAGATTTGTCACAACAAGAAAAAGTGCTTCCAATATAGTGCTAATTTTAAGAACTATAAATCACTTGTGCAGCTCCGATTATGTAAAAAGTCTGTGTGACTGTGGTTTTCTGAACAAATATTAGAAAAGAACAGGTAAAAATGAAAACAGGATAGAGTAGTGGGATTGTGAGAAATATTTTCCCCTCCATTTTCCGAGTTTTCTCTAATATTACAAAATTACCTTCATAATTTAAAAGTGGAGCGGAGGGGCGCCTGGCTGGCTCAGTCAGAAGAGCGTGCGACCCTTGGTCTCAGGGTCATGGGTTCGAGCCCCGCACTGGGCACAGAGCTTACTAAAACTAAATAAGTAAACTTAATAAAATGAAATAAAACAAAATAAAAACGGGGTGAAAAACAAGGGTCAGAAGTCCTTGTTAACAGAAAGAATCTTTGACGAAAATGCAGCAACACAGTTGGAACAGCAGATACTGTCCCTCCCTCATTTTTTCCCATTTCCATTTTTGTCCAATGTATCACTTACCTGGTTAATGTGCTTCAGTTTGTCAATGATTTGACTGACCACTGGCTCGGGGCCCTTCATTTTCAGCTCGTGGAGGTTGAACTGATTTTTCATGCCATTCCTCGCTGCCTTCTGGCTATATCTGGAAAGGGGAGAGTAGAGAAAAGCTTTGTCACAGGAGAGTCCCGAGCCAAATAAAAGCTAACTATACGTGACACCAGTGGTCAAGCTGACCACAAGCTCTGTTCAGCCTTTTAAACCATGGGATGACCCCACGGTGCAAAAGTAAACCGCTCAAGATACAGTCTATTTGCAATGGAGAACATTCACTCGGCAGCCAACAAACACTGATTCAACATTCTTTTGTTTGCTAGGAGTTGGGGATACAACAATGACCACGACAAAGTCTCCGCCCTTATTGTATTCTGGATCTAGTGTGGTGTCCAGAAGAGCAAGGGCCAAAGGCAGCTCAGAGAGATGAGAGCCATGTTAAGGGAGGTCCTGGGCCTCGGTTAGGGGGGCACGCAGAAGGGACCTTAACTCTGAGTGTGCTTTCCACTTAGTGGAAAAAGAAAGGCGCTCGCCTGTTCTTTACCTCTTCGGTCTCCTCCACTTCCTCCTCTCACCATTTCCTGCGGGCTTTGGACCCCGGGTTTCTTTTCAGGAGGCATTCCCAAGTCACGCGCAACATAAATTCACCCCTCACCTTCTACGCTCCCCCCCTCCCCGCCCAATTATAACAGAATAGTCAGGGTGAGGGCAAATTCATGTTTCTTTTATTCACATTTCATTTTATTGAATTTTTTTAATGTTGATTTATTTTTGAGAGAGGAAGAGAGACAAAGCGCGAGTGGGGAAGGGGCAGAGAGAGAGGGAGACACAGAATCCGAAGTGGGCTCCGGGCTCCAGGCTCCAGGCTCTGTGCTGTCAGCACAGAGCCCGATGTGGGGCTCGAACTCATGAACCATGAGATCATGACCTGAGCTGAAGTTGGACACTTAACCAACTGAGCCACCCACGTGCCCCTTAATCCCGTTTTATTGTATGCTGGGTTTTTTTAATGTTTATTTATTTTTGAGAGAGACAGCACAAGCAGGGGAGGGGCAGAGAGAGAGGGAGACACAGAATCCAAAGCGGGCTCCAGGCTCCAGGCTCTGTGCTGTCAGTACAGAGCCCGACACGGGGCTCGAACTCACAAACAGTGAGACCGTGACCTGAGCCGAAGTTGGGCACTTAACCGACTAAGCCACCCAGGTGCCCCTTCATCACATTTTAAATTACAAAAAGAATAATGTGCATCGTAAACGATTCAAACAGTACAGGAATAAACAAAGCATAAAGTAAAAGTTCCCCATCATCCTATCCTTCCAGAGAGAAGCATGGCTAACAGTCTCATCTGTATTCTTCTAGAGGTTTCTACACACTTTTAGTAATACATAATTTTAACCCAAATCGGAAGCATACTAGTCATGCTGACTTGCAGCTTTTTATCACTTAATGTATATCGTGGACATAGTTCCATGTCACAACACACATGTCTTGTTGTCATTCTTCTGTGTGGCTATGTCATAATTTATTTATCCAATCCCTGATGAACAATTGAGTTACTTCTAATAATGTGCTAATATAAACAACAATGCAAAGAAGATCCTTGTATACCAGTCTTTGCACATTTGCACGAATACCTACAAAGGATAATTTCCTAGACTTTAATCACCTCCTATTTCTAATCCCAAATTACAACATCCAATAAGTAATATTACCGTGTTACTGTACAGCACTTTACAAGGCAGTTTCTTATCATCCAGCTGGCTTGAGTTTCTCAACCACACCGCGAGGTGGGTGGGGCAGACATCTTTATCATTTATTACCGAAAATTCCACAACTTCTGAAGACACTGATCTGGTTCTGTTAGGTGTTCCCTTCCATGATACAATGTATCTGCCAGTATGAAAGACACGCTTTGAAAAACATGTGTGGGGGCAGAGGAGGTCAGGACATCTAGTTCTGACTTTCATAATGAAAAGTTGCCCTCTGAAAAGGAAGATACTTTTTTTAAGTAACCTCTACGCCAAACGTGGGGCTCGAACTCACAACCCCCCCAAGATCAAGAGTCGTGCGCTCTACCACCCGAGCCCGCCAGGAAAATATTTTGTGGTAAAGTTGAAGAGAACACTTGACTGCATTTCTTCTGAAATGATAGCCTAACCTACTCGGCTTATTTCACTTTGAACGTTAGTGAACAGACAACTCACTGGCCATCGAATACCAATTGCCTTTGGGGCTATGCTAGAGAAACGCAAAGCAGCATTCTTTATTTATGTATCTTGTGGCGATCAGCTTCCTAGTCTCCTCTTTTACGTCCACATAATGCTGTTTAAATACCATCTCCCTCCTGATGATACCAGCAACTTCACTGTCCCTTTCTTTGCACCTACTGACACCTGAAGCAGAGACCCTATTCACAGATAAAGAGGTAGGGCTATTATAAATCTTCGGAAATGAACTTCAGGAATGCATCCCCAGAGACATTTCTGTGGGTTTATTCATATCGAAGCTTGCCGGCCACTTTCATGCCCGCTCCTACAAAACAAAGGTCTTCCTGAAGTTTACGATCCTCATTGGAATAGCGTAAAGACATCTGCCAACGTAGCAATTTTGTCCTATACTTCCTCTTCCAAATCATCTATAAATATGAAATCGAATTAGTCCCGGAGCTGATCCCTTGTAGCCCTCCAGTATTCTTTTCTGCCATTCAGAAAAGCGTCCCTTTCACTCTATTTTTGTTTGTTTGTTTCTTTGTTTCTTATCTCCAAGCCACGGATCAGGAGCCAGGACAAAACACTGCTCTCCAATCCCTTGGTGACTCAATTTCGTAAAAACAGCTTTGGGTTGAAAAGCTTGCCAAACTTTTTGAAAGTCGAAATAGCATCCACTGTTCCGCTCTATCCATGTGCTGTTTAAATCCTCAGAGGACTTTAGTAAATTAAGCATGGTTTCTGGTTACAGAAGTGTTAGGAAGAGCTGGCCTGTGGCTTAGACCTAAAACTTGCCTTTATTTTACGTATTCTGCAAAGCAGTAACCAAAAGTACCGATCCGACAGATTCTCATAGCGGCTAAAATTTCGTGGGATTGTTTTAAACCTCGGGGTCCTTGTCCTCTCTCCCCTGCTCCCCTTAGCCAGACAAATTATGGAATGGAATCTTAAAAGCAATGAGTGTTGTAATGGAATATTATGCAGACGTTAAAAGAACATAGTCGATCTATAGGCGGTGACACGGAACCAAATCCAAGATACGCTGTCACCGATACAGGCAGTGGTCACGAACGTGCAGTGTGATCCCATTTGGGGTAAAAATGGCCATGCGTATGCATCAGTCGCCTATGCCTTATGCGTGTTCAAATACAGAACATTTTTCAGAAACGGTAATAGCAGTTACCTCTGGTGAGCAAGGGGCGATATTGGGGAACTGTGAATTTTTTCTTTTACGTTCTTCCATATCTTTTACTTTTTAAATCTTTATAAAAATTTAATTTTTAATGATTGAAATTTTATCTAGTAACGTTCTTTTTTAATTAAAATTTCTTAATGTTTATTTTTGAGAGAGAGAGAAAGAGGGAGACAGAGCAGGAGCGGGGGAGGAAACAGAGAGAGGGAGACACAGAATCCAAAGCAGACTCCAGGCTCTGGGCTGTCAGCATAGAGCCCAACACGGGGCTCGAACCCGCGAACTGGGGAATTATGACCTGAGCCGAAGACGGACACTTAACTGACTGAGCCACCCAGGCGGCCCAGGAGTTAATTTTCGTAAAGAGTTATGTCGGCCACGACCAGCAGCCCAGCCTAAAGGTGACTTCTGATGTCAGAACAGATATTTACAGAATGCAACATGCACGATGTCACCCCAGAACACCTTCAAACCTCAGATGCTCATCATCAGGTCACGAACTCTGCTTTGTTAGGTTAAACACCGCCTGTGTGTTTTCTCCTCTTCAACGAGCTAACTCCAACCGGCTTATTTCAAAAGGACAGTAGATCAGTGAGGCTGCGAATATGGATGTACATTATTATGGTTACCTTCTCTCAAAAGGAAGCAGAAAAGTTGTTCAAGGTCTTGCTCACCTTCCCCGCAGGGGCCTAAAAGGCCTTTCCTGAAAGGAACCGAGGGCCTCCGTGAACCACTCCGATTCATCCTGACCCGCGGCCCTTGTGTGTAACCGGATCGTGAGGAGCGTCCTACTTGCTCCCGTTCTTACGTGCATTCCATTCGCCAGCCCATAAAGTCTGTGAGGTCTTCGAGGGCAGAGGCTTGGTTAGTTCTCTTTCGTACTACCCAAAGCACCTCGTGGTACTTACAATAACAATAGCGGTCAGAACTGAACGCTTTCTGTGCCAGATACGGTTCACAGCACTAAGGAAAAAGAAAACGTGTACTATCTCACTGACTCCTCTGAACAACCCAATGAGACAGACACTATTATTTTCCTTGGAGTTTTTAAAAAATGCTTATTTATTTTGAGAGAGAAAGAGAGAGAGAGAGAGCGTGTACACACGCATGTGTAAGCGGGGTGGGGGGGCAGAGAGTGAGAGAGAGAGAGAGAGAGAGAGAGAGAGAGAATCCCCAGCAGGCTCTGCGCTCTCAGCACAGAGCCCGACCTGAGGCTCAATCCCATGAACTGTGAGATCGTGACTGAAGCTGAAGCCAGGAGTCGCATGCTTAACCGACTGAGCCACCCAGGTGCCCCAAGACAGACACTATTATTATCAGCCCTGTTTTACAGATGAGGAA
The DNA here is from genome assembly GCF_046562875.1 of Panthera onca. Lineage (NCBI taxonomy): Eukaryota > Metazoa > Chordata > Mammalia > Carnivora > Felidae > Panthera > Panthera onca. Next base: position 18,998,146 of record NC_138357.1, on the reverse strand, counting down.
ACTGAGGTGCGGAGCAGTGAAGTCACCTGCCCAAGAAAGCTGGAGTTTGCAACCTTGTGAAAGTCTATCTCTAGCGGCCTCTGTTACCTTTAAGATTTTAGTTTTTTACGTAATCTCTACGCCCAACATGGGGCTTGAAATCACAACCCCGAGGCTGACAGTCACATGCTCCACTGGAAGGCAGCCCTGGCTACCTCTGTTCTTTTTTTTTTTTTTTTAAGTTTATTTATTTTGAGAGAGAGAGAGAGAGAGAATGCGCACGAGCACGAGCAGGGGGAGGGGCAGAGAGACGGAATCCCAAGCAGGCCCCACGCTGTCAGTGCAGAGCCCGGCGTGGGACACGATCCCGTGAACGGTGAGATCATGACCTGAGCCAAAATCAAGAGTCAGACACTTCACTGACTGAGCCGCCCACGCGCCCCAACTGCCTCTGTTCCTAACCACTGTGCCACTACTGCTCCCTTAGAAATGGTCCACGCTGACTAGACATGTGCCATTTCCTCGTCACACAGCTCCACTGTATGACACAATTCACGAGCTACCCGCCGGGCTCCTCAAGGCTCACCACGGGGCACGTGACGGCAGTTCTCCTCACCTACTCCGCCGACCCCCGAGCTTGCCCTCGAAAACCCTCGGGGAGAAGCCCTGTGTATGGAGTTTCTTCTCCTAAACACAGACCCAACAGTGTCGCTGTTCGGCGAAATATATGCGTCCTTGGGAGATACGGTGTTGAGGTCAGAGAAGCAAAAAATCCACCAGCACCATACCACGAGACAAGCACCAAAGGTGATTTGAAACCTCTGAGGAAAACAGGAAAACGAATGCAAGAGAATGTTGTGCTCAATGACTCCCTGCCTTCGGCACCTTGGCTACAGAAAGGTGCCATACATGATGCGCCCCGGGGAATTTTATGTAACACGCATGCTCTGGGCTTCAAGCCCAGAGGGACTCGGTTACGGGTGCCTCCATAGTTTGGCATTAATTAATTAGTTAATTAATGCACCACTTCATTTCCGTCCTCTCCCTCTGTGCCACGGGCATGCGTGGTTCCTGAGAGGCTCTGAATGAGGACAAGCCATTGAAGCGCGGACCCTCACCCACAGGCGGCCCAGAGTGTCGGGAACGGGGACGCTGCGGGCCATGGAGGGTTTTAACGATGAGTTAGCTACTTAGTGACACTCATCTGTCATTAGATTAATTGTCCTCTCTCAGGAATACTGCTTCCTTCCTAAGCTTTGACGTGGCTCTGGCAGTGAGTACCGGCCAGCAGAGAAGAAAAAACGAACAGGGAGAGGAGGTTCCTATCCCCGGAATCTAAAGTTTTCTTAACTGGACCTGCTCCATGCGATCTGAGAAGCGTCACCTTTAAGCGTTACACGTGGTGCCTTTGCCTTCTCTCCTCCACTTTGGGTATCTGCTTAGCACAAAAGTGAATGCCATAATGCCAAGAAAACCCTATTCGTGAAGTGAAAAGGGGGACATGCTTCTGTTCGGGCAGATTGGTCAGGGATGGGGGAGGAGGGGGGGAGACGGGTGCAAAAGCCATAAAGAGAAAAGGAACCTAATTAAAACAGGACATCTGGGCATGCTTGTCTTGGGACAGTTGAAGCAAAGAGAGCACTTGTAGAAGAGGAATAGAGTCAAACAAGCGTAAAATGGGCGATCTTTTCTTCCCATTTCTGTGCTGGCTGAGGCAGCAAGGGTGTAGTGGAAAGAAATCAATGAATTCAAATGTAGAAAACACTGCAAATGGAAGCACTCTTAACAGATCATCTTGTCCGATCCACTCACTGGTAGGTGAAGACACTGAGACCCAGAGAGGGGCTTTTCTAATAAGCACAAGTTGTTAGTATCACAATCCCCCCTTTAGAAGAAATTCCATTCTTTGAAAGGTTCCTGAAATGCACATTGCTGATTTCAAACATGGCTAGCACTGATATAAGACAGGGAGGCTGCTAGAAAATTCACTTTCCTTCTTCCCCTAGGCATTAGAATGGTGGCAAGTGTTTCAGAGCAAGTCTTAGAAGGACTGACTCTCTCCCCCGCCCAAAATATGTGATTTTACAAAAGCTTAATTTGCTGCCAGACTATATAGAGATCTACCAGTAAGTTATAGAGCTCACATTCTCAGAGCGCCATCTTATGGAAAGATTGCGGTATTGCATGCAGCCCCTGATTTATAAGCTCGTTTCTCTGCAAAGTACTCCAGCCACAATAATCACTGTGGAAAAATGGGATAATTGAAAGAGTATAAATAGCTTTGAAAACAAACTAGAGCATCGTATTAAGAGGCCTAAGAAAATGTTCTTCTTTCTATCCAACACGCAGTCTTAATTCACATAAATGAACAGAAAAATAAAGCAAAGGTAAGAATAGCTGAGTTTTGTAAATGCATTTAATAGAGTTAGCAACAGTTTGCTTCTTATTTATTGATGCACGTACTTAAAGGAAAATATTTTCTATATTTGTCGGCACAGCAGTACCACTGGAGAGCAAATTTCAAGCAGGAGAGTGCCAGAAACATGTATCCGCCATACTCCACGAAGTACCTCTGTCCTCAAACAATAGCCTTTCAGCGATTAATTACAAATACATTTCAAGAGAAAGGAAGCAAAAGCTAGAGAAGAAACCAGAGAGATGTGAACAATCTATATCTCACTGAGTGGGCATTAGCTATAGAAGGGAATAACTGTATTGGAATCTGTTTTGTTTTGTTTTTTTAACCTAGTTTCAAACCTCCCTGTGAGGAGGGACTACAAGATTGGTCTTGGAATATAATCAAGAAGTCATTTAAACCTATAGAAGTGAAGAATATTTTCCAGATGGTGAGGAAAGCGTGAGAAGTTGAGAATCACCCGCCACGGGGAGAAGAGTCTGGCTGTGGGGAGCAGCCCCCCTGCAGAGAAGGGAAGGTAGAGAGAAAATGGGGGAGATGGGATCACCTGAACGTTTGTCTAAAGAAGCAAACTCTGCAGACGAACCTCGAGGTGAGGAGAGAGAAAAGTAAGAAAGGAGGCCAAAGTGATTCTTGTGAGAAAGACTCCAGGATAGGCAGGGCCTGGTGTGCGGGGACACCGGTGACAACTGCCTTCTGGGCCGTGAGCCCAACCACCTGACCAGTCAGGATGCGAGGCCAGGACCGGGGGCACCGCTGAAGGGTTCTCTGGGGGGTGTCCTTGAGGGAGGACATATCGAGGAGGAGAGGACCTGGGCCCAGTTTAACTCTTACAAAACCAGAAAGCGATATATAACTCAGAAGCTCAGTAACTGGGGGGTAGGGATGTAACAGAACACTGTGTGCAGTGGGGATTTATTATTCAATCACCCCAAACTCATTTATCAAGTCCCTCTAGACCAGAGAGCTAGCCCAGAAAACCAGATGTTTTCTTGTCCCACTGGAATTGAGCCAAAAGGAAATGATCTTTACCTGTTTTTAAGTTAGTTCTTTTTTTAAGTTAGATTTTAACTCATGGGAATGAATATCAGAGTTGGAAAGAGCCCTTGAAATCATTTAGTCCCACGCCCTCCTCTTACACATGGGCAAACTAGGGCCCAGAGGGACCAAGCAGTAGCCGTTCAAGCTATTATTGGCACCGGTGCTGGTGGGACTTAAATGGGGCTGTAACTCTCCCCCAAATAGAAGAGCCGAGCAGAAGGAGTCAGACCACGGGGTCACGTACCTCAACGACATCTGAGAGCTTACGAAGACTGCGAGTACAAAATGCGCTTCAGAAGGGTTGGGACACGCGGCGGAAAGAGCACCGGCTTCGTGGTCAAGACATAGGTTCAAAAGCTGGTTCCACCACTTACCGCGTGCCTTTTGACAAATGATGAAACCCTGCGGGGCTTCGAGTTTCCTCATCCGTGAAATGGGGATGATGCCGCCTGCATTGTCTAGAGAACTACCTGATGTCCCGAATGCCAGTAAATTAGGATAACATAGGCAATGTGCTTCCAACGGTGGCCAGCATGTCTGGATGAGGGCTGTTATCACGTGAAAGCACTGAACGCAGCGCCCGATGTGCAGGAGGTGTTCAATAAATGTTATTTGTGGAGGACTTCCTGAGACAGGATGAATCAACCTTGCAATGAATAGTCGGGGCAAAGCTTCAGATCCACCCAGGCCTGTGCTGCAGAGACTTAGGATAATGGAAGAGTCTCCATTGTGTTAAGTATGCCCCCGCTAAAGCATGAGTCCATGCAGGGGTACCAGCGGTTTAGGATGAGGGAAGAATGGGCAAGGCCGAGAGCACTAGAGCTTTCTTTCGTGTTATGATTGCGCAGTGATGTGTGTGTGGCTGGGGCAGAGCGTGTGGCCCTGGCTAAAGGGGACCCTTCAGCAGGGATGCCCTCACGCAAAACTTCCGGGGGAGGGGGACTCCGGGGGGAGGAGGGAGACTTCCCAGACAGGACTTCAAATGGTTCAAAATCAACTGTCATCCATTGAAGAGCAAATCATTTTACTGAGGCCCCGGGGCAGACAGCCAGGTTTCACCAGTGACCAACTTGGGATGTCAGAAGCCCGTTCCGCTCACTCGTCCCCCCACATTTCACATCTCTCCTCTCTGTGATACAAAAATCATCTGCTCCCACTTTGCAGAAGCGTCACAAGTAATGAATTAGACGGCTCTTGAAAACACCCACACGCTCTTCAAATCTCTCTCTTCAGAACACTGCATTGTCTGCCTCAGGTCCCCGCAGGGCCCGCAACAGACATCCATTCTTTAATGCGGTGATCTGCAAAATGAAGAAAAGGACCCTCGAAGTCGACCTACAGTCACACTTCACTGACCAGTTTGAGAGGCAGGCGAGTCTGAGTGAGGGAAAACGGGGACTTCTTTTTTCCCTTGTGTTGCCTTTCAAGCATACGGAGTCACACAGCGGAGAGCCTCCTGAATGTTGCTTTGGACGTCCCGCCGAACCTTATTTAATGAGCCACCAGAGATCGTGAGGGAAAGACACACTGTTTCCCTGTGAATAGGTACTGCCGAAGTACTTGAAAGGAAAGCTCGACGTTCCTGCCACTGTTTCACCGTCAGCTCCTCTTGTCTTAGCCGCATTCGGGTCCAGGCCTCAGAATCCTCACTGAGCACGCTAGGCCTACCAGCCCCTGAGCCAGTGGTAACAGACACAGGAAGGTTATCACTCGGCTGACTGGCTCTGGAATTAGTCTTGCTCCTCAAAGCCAGCCTTGCTGGTGTCTGGAGTGAACCCCAGACGTTCAGGCAGGACTTCTTCTTGCCAGCTAGATGGATGTCCCCGGGCCGTGCAAACCTAAACTCCGTCCTGGTTTCCTTGTTTGGATTCATCTGTGGCTCGGCCCTCTGCTTTACCCAGTGCCGGGCATACAGTAGGCAGTCAGTAAATGTCTGTTGAACTCAACTGACACCGAAGGCCTCACCCAAAGCTCAGCTTGTATGGTGGGGAGACTCTAACCTACTCTCCCCAGCTCTTGTCAGCTTGGTCCCCTCCGGGGCCTCCCCCTGCCCCAAATCTGCAGTCATTGACTGAGAACCTGACTTACACTGGACTTACGTCTGGGCCCTGCCAGGAAAACCGGCTGCCGTGTCCCATCCACCAGGTGGCACCACTTTGGAAACCAATGCCGACGTGGAGAAAGGCTGGGCTCCTTCCCTGTGCCCCAGTGAGTATCATTATTCAGGTGGTGGGGTCACTTCTCGCCTGGGCCAGCCAGGCAGCTGGGTTCCCAGAGCCCAAGCGCCACCCCTTCCAGCCTCTGTCCCATCCCCTCGGGCCAATCAGTGGGCACCCACACGGGCCCATCCATCATACACACCTGCTGGCCGCATCAATGCACATCACAAACCCTCTTCTAACAGTGTAAACTTCAGCCCGCTTCTGAGTCTGTGCGATTCTACTGCCAGAAAAACACATCTTCTGATACACCTGTTCAACTTGCTATATCCAAGGCAATAACTTTGAAAGAGTTTCAGGGGCATCTGGCTGGCTCAGTCAGTAAAGCATGAGACTCTTTATCTCAGGGTCATGAGCTTGAGCCCTATATTGGGCGTAGCGATTACTTAAAAAAAAAAGAAGAAGAAGAAGAAGAAGAAGAAAGAAGCAAGTTTCAAATCTGGTGGTGAAGTTCCTAGGTTCCCAGTTTTGGGGGTCAGAGAAAGGATTTCCTGTGTTCCATCAGAAACAGAATCAGTAACTATCCACTCAACACTCCCCTACTAAGCACCAACGTAGCCCCGTGCTCAGCCACAGACCCCTGGTGGTTGGACTTCTCGAATTTTCCAGTGTTCTGGCCCACTGTTTCCAATCTGGGCTTGGTGGACCCAATCCTGCCTCTGGCTTTGGCAAACCCGGTCCTCACGAAATGAAGTCTTCAACGAGCAACCGTGTTGGAGCCCCCAGCCAACCTGTGACAGCGGATGTACAGGTGTACTTCTTCCTGCCCAGCTACAACATCACCGTCCCGCAACATGACCTGCGGGGCACAGGCACGGGGTGCTGCTGGGGCTGCCGGGAGGGAGAGGGAGCCCACAAGAATAAGGTGACTCGGTGTCAGACTTGCCCAAGAACACTGGAAAGTCTCGTCTGCAGAGTGGAATGGCTGCTTCTGCCGTCTTCTTCCCCTCCAAGCATTCCCAGAGCCCTGGAATCCGGGCTGCAGTCTGAGCCACGAGGTAGCAGGAGGGACCACGGCCTGCAGGTGTGCCTGCTGGAGGACGGTGGCGACGGCGGGCACGGGCACGGCAGCCAGAACAGAGCCAGCCGCTCGGCCACTTGGCACAGGGGAAGGAGCCTGCCGTCTGCCCGCGTCCGGCCAGCGGAACAGCTGTGCTCGGCCACCCCGAGCCAGGCACTGCCGCTCCCCGCTTGCCGGCGATAAAATAAAACCAAACAACCACGGAGGAAAGGAAAGGTGAACTGAGGTGTAAGGCACGCCCCACTCCAACCGCCCCCGCGGCTGCAGGTGCCCTCAGCTCCTTGACTCTTTGCACCTGCTCTCCCACCGGAACAAGCGGCCCGTTGTGTGAGGCCGAGCGCGCTGAGGTGCCGAGCAAACACGAGGTGACTCTCCCGACCGTAAAGTGGATGGCATTCCAGGAAAACTTTACTAAGCCAAATAAAAGTGACTGTAAAGCACTCGGTCAGATATAAAAGTGCTACATAAATACTTAATAAAAGCTCACAGCAATGCACGCGGGGACAACTAGGTCAGGACTCGGCCTCGCTCTCTAGCCCCGAAGGGTCTCGGAGAGAGCGAAGACCGTCTCGCCCACGCTGGTGTTCTCAGCCGCTTTGTATTCCTTGGCTCTTACCTGCCCTGCGGCCCCGGGCACTTCTCCACATGTAGCTCTCCCCTCACTGATACAGCCCTGTGCTTAGAGTGCGTCTCATTTCAATTCTGGGTGCTTCTGTCAAATATTATTTGCAGCAACAGACCCTGAATTCCATTTCTTTTGCTCAGAAGCCCCACTGGGGTTATGTGGTGCTCTGGGGGTGGGGGGGAGATGTTTTCTTTCAGGTTTAATCATAGGAATTTCACCCCGAACTCTCCAATATCGGAAACGAAGGGCCACTCCGACAACATCTCAGGCCACCCACCCGCACCCCTGCCGCCCCAGAGATGCCTGGAGGAGTCAAATGAAGAGTTCACTGCTGTCCTAAGGACAACAATTATACCCTGGGGCTCCTTTTGACGCACTTTCGCTTTGGTCTGTTTGGGAACCGTCAGAGAAGCAACTGGAAATTCCCAGCCTTCGTGGTGGCGGCGTTACGGTATTCCTCCTCCTTTCAGACTCCCTCCCCGTCCAATATCCTTGTCATGGGATCTCATAGCCTGCTAGGGCTAGAAGGAGCTTTTGAGGCCGTTCTGTCCGACCCCTTCATTTTATAAATGAAAGAAAAAGGTGAAGGGCAGTGACTCGCCCAAGGTTGCAACCTAGGACCCAGGCTGGACTTCCAGAACAGGGCTGAGAGGGCCTCTTCTTACGTGGGCTCCAAAGCTCCATAGGGGATACACAGGCAACGGCTTTACTACAGGAGCTATGTGTGTAGAGGAGATTGAATGGAGGGCTAGCCTCAGATGGTCATCCCCTTTCTCCCAGGGGATGTCACTTTATAGCCTTGAGTGGCTCTGAGAGCTGAGAAGCCGGGTAGGAAAGGCAGGAAACGCATTGCTATGTTAGCTGGTTCGGCCCCGGGGAGAGCCCAAGGAAAGCACAGGATTTAGCAGCACAAGCCAGGGAAAAGCTGGACACAACACCCGCTCCGGGTCTGCTGGACTGGACAGAAAAGCAAGTGTACATCAGGATTTCCATCAAAAGCAGAAAGAAGGAAGGAGAGCTTTGGTCCCATGAAGGGGAGAAGCCAGGCGTTTGCTGGACAGGGCAGTGTAGGGGGTAGAAGGGCACAGACTACCTGAGTTTTAGATCCCAACTCCCTAGTGCTGTGGCTTTGGGTTAGTTACTTAACCCCATCAGTAAAATGAGGGCAATGGGAACGTCCCGCTCCAAAGGCTAATGTGAGGATAACTCAGTTAACGCACACAAGGGTGCTGAGTGCAGTGCCTGGCACGTGGGAAGCACCATAGAAATGCTATGATTATCACGACCCACCTCTGTTGTTTCAGTCCTACCTTCTGAAGTCGTGCTACGACCGTAGGAGTTGGAGGTGAGGGAAGAGAGATGTGATCGAAATGTCTCGGGGAGGAAATGGTGAGAAAAGGTCAAAAGTGCGGGCAGAGACACCAGCAGACTCGGTGAGCGGCAACGCTCCCAGCCCGCCTCTGGCCCTCCGACGGAAGCTCCCTACAACCGCGCCTCTCTTCCAGATTTGGTGGCTGTTAGAGGCATAGCTGACAGCGGGTGACCAACCGTCTTGCTCTGCCTGAGACTGACGACTCAGAACCTCCCGTGCCCAACAGGGGACGTTCTCAGGGAAACTGGGTCAAGTTGATCCCCGTGGGGGCCACATGGTGTTTGCTACTCGGGATTACTATTTGTTATGGCCAGACCAGCCGCCATCCGTGGGCATTTGGAAAAGCTGGGTTATCCAGAAGCCACGTGTAGTGATATTTGAAAGTGTATTTATTTATTTTGAGAGCGAGCGCACACACGCACACGTACGCAAGCGAGCAGGGGAGGGGCAGAGAGAGGAGAGACGGAATCCCAGGCAGGCCACGAGATCATGACCTGAGCCAAAGTCGAGAGTTGGACGCCTAACCGACTGAACCACCCAGGCGCCTAAAATGTGTGGTGATTTAAAAAAAAAAAATGTTTAGTGTTTATTTTTATTTCTGAGAGAGAGAGAGAGTATAAGCGGGAAAGAGACAGAGAGAGAGAGAGGGAGACACAGAATCCAAAGCAGGCTCCAGGCTCCGAGCGGTCAGCACCGAGCCCAACACGGAGCTCGAATTCACGAACAGCAAGATCATGACCTGAGTTGAAGTCAGACGCCCGACCGACTGAGCCACCCAGGTGCCCTGTATAGTGATTTTTAATGGGACTTTCCTCAAGGTCTATGAAGTGAGGGAAAAAGTGTTTCTTAAGTAAATGGATTTCACCAGGGGAACGTTAGCCAATTTGAGGATGATGGTCTTTAGCAGGACATTCACCCAGAATAGCCTCATTACCACTGGTTCTTATTTGTTGATTCTCTGATGCAGGCTTTCTCCAAGCTCTGTTCCCAGTGCTGTTATTACATGTGTTTGAAAGTAATAAAACTACATTTATTGCAAAATGGTCTGTCACTCGGACTTTTTATTAATTTAAACTGATGCTACCAACCCCTCAAAGTATTGCCTTATCCAGGGCCAACCGGTTTATTTAGCACCATGGATGGACTTGTTTAAAAATAGAATTTGTGGGGGGCGCCCCGGTGGCTCAGTCTTAAGCTTCCGACTTCGGCACAGGTCATGATCTCACAGTTTGTGACTTCGAGCCCCGCGTTGGGCTCTGTGCTGACAGCTCAGAGCCCGGAGCCTGCTTTGGATTCTGTGTCTCCCTCTCTCTGTCCCTTCCCCGCTTATAATCTGTCTCTCTCTCTCTCTCTCTCAAAAATAAGCAAACATGAAAAATTTTTAAAAATAAAAATAGAATTTGTGGGGAATAGGTGGATTTTCTTAAAGAAAAAAATCAAAAATAGTATCTCTGGAAAGATGCATAGAGAGAAATACTCAGGAAGCTGCTAAAGCGTTTATAAAGAGAGCTCACCCGGTAATTGTTAATTAGCCGGCACACAGTTCCATTTATTCAGGGCAGAACTTCCCTCCATATCTGATCTACTTTTCTACATTAATACCTAGTCAATGCAGGGCACTTTATAATTTTCAAAGATATTTCAAATGCATTTTGTCATTGGAGGTTTGCGGCAACACTTAGGTAATAAAGAGGAGGAATTAATGTCCCCATTTCACAGGAGAAGAAAACAGAACACAGAGTTGAAGCAACCTGTCCAAAGGCACACAGTGATACCACGGGGAAGCTAGATCTGGTCCTCACGTTTGTTTAGCCACAAGTACGTTTGTCCATTCATCCACCGAATTCATTGTGGATGGAGACGTTACTCTACGCCACGTACAGCTAGCCAATGAGGATATTCAGGCAGAAGACGGAACTAGCAGAAAAAGACACATGTGAAAGCTCCTAATACAGGGGAACTGGGGATATGCTAGAGGAACACCTAGGTGCTGAGGGGTCCATAACCCAGACTAGAACGTGGGGCAGGAGGATTCGGGCTCTTCAGAAGACATGCCGTTGAGTTAAAGATAGGTAGGGGTAGGGGCGCCTGGGCGGCTCAGTTGGTGGAGTGTCGGACTTTGGCTCAGGTCATGATCTCACGGTTCGTGGGTTCGAGCCCCGCGTCGGGCTCCGTGCTGACAGCTCGGAGCCTGGAGTCTGCTTCGGATTCTGTGTCTCCCCCTCTCTCTCTCCCCCTCCCCTGCTTGTACTCTTGTCTGTCTGTCTCTCTCTCTCTCTCAAAAATAAATAAGCATTAAAAGAAAATTAAAGATAGGTAGGGGTAAGCCAGTCCAACAGCCCTTTTTCTGGCCCCTTCTGGAATGGTCCCTGTCCTAATCCTCCCTAATCGTATTTGGAGATAAAGTTTTCAGCCTGAGTTGTTGTGTAGCACCACACGCTACATGTCCCTCCAATCCAAAGCTGATGTGCCCCAACCTCAGGTGAGGACAGGTTAGTCTGGCTCCTGTTGGAACAGAGATTCATCCTGGTTCGGGCCTGAAGCTGTGCCCAGAAGCAAGAAGAGGGATGAAATGAGCAAATGAGCGGCTCAAACTAGGCAAGGGTTCATGGTTTGGGTGGTTTTTAAGATCATCTGGCATGGAGGTCACTAAAATATGAGAGGGCAAAGAGTAGAAAGTTCCACATGACACAGGAGCTACAAATTAAAAGGTTTCCTTCACGGGGAAATGAAACTTCATCATAAGGGCGACCAGCCCAAGGATCAAAGCCACGCTCACGTAAAAGAATAAAATTCACTGGCTTGAGAAATTGGGAAATCACGACCGATTTTAATGATCTCTCTCCTTTTCCAAAAAGGTTAAGCCAAGGGTGACAAAAAGGACATTAGAGCCTTGGGCACCTCGACTTGACCTGGAACTAGACCCGTCCTGCTTTCTAGTGTAAGTCATCGAGGACGATTCCCTGTGTTAATTACAATTAAGAAATCCTAGGAGAAGCTCTTTAAACCACCTTTGCTCTAAAATGCAGTACGAAGGGTGGAAGGCCAGCCCAGTGCCTATGCTTAGCTGCAGTGACTTTCACTTGCTCCCCAGTGGACTCACATGCCCACCAACTAGGACCAAGGTGCTGCAACCAAACGTGCACCAACTGGGACCAAAGATGGAGTGTTTTGTTTGTTTGCTTTTGCAGGAAGGAGAGGAAATAAATTAAAAATAAGAGCGAGTGGGTGAAGCTGTCCTCCTGAAGAATTAAGAAGTGGGTCATTGAACAGAGCTGAAATGAGGCTTGGCTGCATCTACCTTCTGGGGAAGAACTGTGAGGGCCTCTTCACAGGCTTCTTTTATTGAACAACAGCAACCCTAGTTACCACTTTTTTGAGTTTATTTATTTTGAGAGAGAACGAGAGCACAAGTGGGGGAGGGCGCAGAGAGAGAGGGAGAGAGAGAATCCCAAGCAAGCCCTGTGCTGTCATCATAGAGCCCCAGAGGCGGGGCTCGAACCCACGAACCGTGAGATCATGACCTCAGCCGAAATGAAGTCAGACGCTCAGCCGACTGAGCCACCCAGGTGCCCCGTGGCTACCATTTCTTGAGGGCCTACTGTGTTCCAGGCGCTATGCTCTGCATTTCACAATCTCTCTGAATTCTCTCCGCCGTCTATTAAGGTAGAAATCATCACTTGCATTGCACAGATGGGGAAACAGGGACTCAGGGAAGAGAAAAAGCTAGTGCATACTAGACCAGAAATTCAAACCGTGGCTCGCTGATCCCAAAGGTAGGGGCTGAAACACGACTCCGCTGTGTCTTATGATTGCCATGTCATGTTGAGATTTGCCTCCGTGTACTTTTTGTTAACCCCCAACTGTTTGGCTGTATGTCTATCGGTGAAAGTCATCGAAAACTCCAACGATAGTTTTGCCCTTGCTTAAGCAGAGGAGGAAAGGACAAAACCTGGAGAGCTGAGTTTCTTTCAAAGGAGCCGCCAAGAGCTCGTACCCTGGGGGAAGAACCGGGGCCACAGGCAGTAAAGAAGTGGCACCTGCCCGACATTTCCTGTGCCATGCAGGGGAGAAGAGTCACTACCACCATGGGGCGCCTGGCTGGCTCAGTCGGTTAAGCGTCCGACTTCAGCTCAGGCCATGATCTCACCGTTCGTGGGTTCGAGTCCCGCATCGCGCTCGGTGCTGACAGCTCAGAGCCCAGTGTCTCTCTCTCTCTCTCTCTCTCTGCCCCTTCACTGCTCACGCTCTCTCTCTCTCTCAAAAATAAATAAACATTAAAAAAAATCACTACCACCATGACATTTACAACAACAAGGGAGTCGGAGCGGGCGAAGGGCAGGCCCGCTGGTGGGAGGCTCCCAATCAAGGCTTCCCTGACAGACCTTTCCCTGTCCTTCACACAAGCAAGTCTCAAGAGTCTGTTTTCTTTGATACTTAGTGACTGACTACCAGCAGTAGCCCTCCTGGGTCAGAGTAATTGGGTGAAAATGTTTTGGGTGTGTTTCAGGTGTTTGTGGAGGTCAGAAGCTTTATTCTTTTTAAGTTTATTTTGAGAGAGAGAGCGTGAGCAGGGGAGGGGCAGAGAAAGAGAGGGAAAGACAGATTCCCAAGCAGGCTCTGAGCTGTCAGCACGTGAGCCCAACGTGGGCTCGAACTCACACACTGTGAGATCACGACCTGGGCCGAAATCAAGAGCTGGATGCTTAACCTACTGGGCCAACGTGCCCCAAGGTCAGAAGCATTCTGATGCAGTGACACAGGAATTGTGTTTAAAAAATTTTTTTTAATGTTTATTTTTTAGAGAGAGAAAGACAGTGTGTGTGGGGGGGGAGGGGTGCAGAGAGTGGGAGACACAGAATCTGAAGCAGGCTCCAGGCTCTGAACTGTCAGCACAGAGCCCGACACGGGGCTCGAACCCACAGACCGTGAGATCATGACCTGAGCCGAAGTCGGACACTTAACCGACTGAGCCACCCAGGCACCCCGACACTGGAATTGTTAAAGGAGATTGCCCAACTGCCTTCTCAGGAACAGGTCAGGGGACTCATCCTGCCCAGCAGCCTTGTTTCAATCAATTCTCCACCTACCTTACATGTTCTCTGGGAGGTGAACATAAAGTAATGACAGATTTCAAATTCCTAAACATCTACCACTACGTATACAGCCCAAACTGTGTCGTGTCCATCAGTGACTGTGACATTACTTGAAACATTTCTGGAACTCCTCTTTGGAAATCCCATTTGAGGCCGATCACAGTGTCACAAGAAACGAACAGCCCCATTATTTCACCTTCTTGTTCCAAAGGGACCCCACATGATATGAACAGGCTCGATCAGCTACCCCATTCAACCGTTTGGTTCCAAAAGACTTGTAGATATTTTCCTCCAAATCCAGTTTACCCTTACAGGAGGAGTGGCCTACACTTCTTCACCCTTGCTCTGGACATTTATTTATCTGGCCTGCTAGGCCAAACTATAATGACGTGGTAACATCAGCAACAGCTATCGTGTGTATTCAGTGCCTGCGTGCTAGAACACATCTCCACGACAATGCTGTAAAGTATCATCCCCATCTGACAAATCAGGTAACAGAATTTGATGTCCAATGACCTGCCCGAAGCACGGAGTGTCTGAACGGAGATGAAAATCTCCATCTGCATCATTCTAAAGACTGCACTCTTCCCAAGATGCACCTGTCACCTGACTCCTGTTTGCTAACCTCTCAGGGTCGTTTTACCATAATCCTCAGCCTGCACCACTGAAGATCAGCTGGCTGAGAACCAGCAACCGACAGGCCCCAAAGGCTGGCCATATGCCCTCAAGGTTTTTCCCAAAGAAGATGTAGAAAAAGGTTTTGAGGACTGGCGGCATCCATATAATCAGTCTGTGACCTACCAGTGCACTTGCTTTGAAGGAGGAAATGATATTTAGAGTGTAGAAACTCTGGTATGTTAAATGAGTAATTTCTTAAAGGCAGCTATAGTCCTTCATGGACACATCTCCTAAGCTTTCTGGGCTATAAGAGCTCTGGTGCTCTGAGCCATGATCATAAGATGAGGCTGGTCTTGCCCACCATCAGAATCACATTTCGAAGGGCAATTGGGAGATGGTATTTATTTGTTGAGGATATGGGCATCCTGAGACTGGCCCTGAAGGGCCCCAAACGTTCTCTATATAATGAACTGATCCGATTGAGCACAGGAAGGGCTGGCCTAAGTACTAATAGGACACAATCTGTTTATAGTAATAAGCCATGGGTCTTTAACAGGTGGTTATGGACATCAATACTGAGCCATGAAAATATGTCCTGGTACTTCAGACATGAGAGTAGTCAGGTGCAGCCCATCCCGGATCCCAGACGTGGTACACCATGTTAAGCTGTCAGTCTGTGGGATAAGCTGGGTTTTTCTCACTCAATTCTGAAGGCAGAGCGACTATAGGCGACACCATAATCTTAAGGGATAAGTGTCACGTAGTGCCATAGAGTAGGTCCTGAAAAATACCTGTCACTAAACACTACTTTTGAGATAAAGCTATGATGAAAAATATGCCAATCTAAGCTCTCAGAGGGATTATTACACGGAGGTACACTCCAAACTCATCTAATGTCTTACCTTACCGGGATTTTAAAAAGTCTTCAGCTGCCATAAATACTTCATGCTCTACCAAATCAAGTCCTCCTCTACATGATCCAGTTTTCCTTCAAAGCCTCTCCATGAATAATCTGGACTTACCTGAAGCGAGGTAGGAGATGCGAACTGCCATGCTAGCAAGCAGTAGGGTGCTTCAGTACCTTCATTCTAGGGCATGCACTCAGGCTAACTAACATAGCAGTTCCCCAAATCAGAAAGAACCGAGCGTATGTTTCCGCTTCCAGGAAAACTAAAGCAAAAATGAAATCCAAAAATGTCTGCGGGGGACCAAGACCTGTAGGGCTAGGCAAACATTCTCTCCTCTCGCCAGTAAGCAGAGCTTCCTGTGGGGCAGGGGCCAAAGGAAGAACTAGCCACAGAAAGAAAAGAGCTGGGATGCAGAAGACGATGCTGAAGTTTCTAATCCCCAAACCATCACGACAGGGGCCACTAAGAAGAACCACCGGGCCTTGACTTTGGCATGATTTTAGTCTGCCCTATGCCTAAACAAACTTCCGATCAAATGACTTCAGGACATGAATCAATGCCCTTGAATATTATGTCCACGATCCACTGTTTACTTTTTTCTTCCTGTGCCCCCTTCCTTTTGGCTCTGTAGTCTGTCTCGTATATTTCCTTCCCCGTTGGTACTTCCATTGGCTGTGCCATATTTAAAGTTGTATGGGGGCTCCTGGCTGGCTCTGTCAGTGGAGCATGTGACTCTTGATCTTGGGGTTGTCAGTTTGGCCCCATGGTGGGTGTAGAGATTACTTTAAAAAAAAAAAAACAAAAATCTTTGGGGGGGCTGGCCGGCTCGGTCAGTGGAGTGTGTGGCTCTTGATCTCGGGGTTGTGAGTTCGAGCCCTATGCTGGGTGTAGAGATTATGTAAAAATAAAATCTTTAAGGAAGAGAAAAAGTTGTACGTGCACTGCCCTGAGCCATTAGGAGGAAAGTCACCACCTAAACCTAAAACACAAACAAGCAAAACCCAAATAACAAATAACCTATTTTAGCACGAGAGCATGGGAGCTATAGACAACAACTGGTGTATATCACTAGCTTGTTTGGATGTGACTTCAATGAGCTGTGCATGCGTACATGTGCGTCTGAAAATGTATACACTGTTGCCTGTAGGTCTTATCTTCACTTAATTCCTTCACCGTCAAACGGAAGATTGTGAAGTTCTTCCCATTTTGTTATGTACACCAAATGAAAGACGTGTTAGTGCTAGAAATTGGTCCCTTTCCACCAAAGTCCTCAAAACAGAGGGTTTTTTTTTAAATGTTTTTATTTATTTATCTTGAGAGAGAGAGAGACAGAGAGAGCATGAGCAGGGTCTCAGCAGGGGCTGAGGGAGAGAGAGGAAGAAGACAATCCCAAGCAGGCTTCACACTGTCAGTGCAGAGACTGATGCGGGGCTCGAACTCATGAACTGTCACATCATGACCTGAGCCGAAATCGAGAATCAGAGGCTTAACCGACTGAGCCACTCAGGCGCCCCTACATAGTGTTCTTAAAATAAATGCATTAGCATTCCCCTTTCTCTGCATCCTTGCCAACATCTGTTGGTGGGAATGCACAGTGGTGTAGTCACTCTGAAAAAAAGTACGGAGGTTCTTCAAAAAGTTAAAAATAGAACTACCCTAAAACCAAGCAATTTCACTACTAGGTGTCTATCCAAAGGATACAAAAATGCTGATTCGGAGGAGCACATGCACCCCAATGTTTCTTTTTTAATTTTTTAATGTTTATTTATTTTTGAGAAACAGAGACAGCATGAGTGGGGGAGGGGCAGAGAGAGAGAGGGAGACCCAGAATATGAAGCAGGCTCCAGGCTCTGAGCTGTCAGCACAGAGCCCGACGCGGGGCTCGAACTCACAAGCCTTGAGGTCATGACCTGAGCCGAAGTCGGACGCTCAACCGACTGAGCCACCCAGGTGCCCTGCACCCCAATGTTTATAGCTGCGCTATCAACAATAGCCAAACTATGAAAACAGCCCAAACGTCCATTGACAAATGGATAAAAATGTGGTATATATAGAGATCTATATCTATATCTATATCTGTATCTGTATCTAGATAGAACTTCACCATCTTCAGTTTGATGGTAAAGGAAAGAAGTGAAGATAAGACCCATAGGCCACAGATTGTGTGTGTGTGTGTGTGTGTGTGTGTGTGTGTGTGTATGTATTGTGTCTGTATATATATTTATATATAATGGACTACTACTAGGCAATGAGAAAGAATGAAATCTTCCCATTTGCAATGTGGATGGAACTAGAGTGCATTATGCTAAGCAAAATAAGTCAGAGAAAGACACATATCATATTTCACTCATACGTGGAATTTGAGAAACACAACAGATGAACATAGGGGAAGGGAAGGAAAAATAAGATAAAAACAGGGAGGGAGGCAGACCATAAGAGACTCTTAAATGTAGAGAACTGAGGGTTTCTGTAGGGGAGGTGGGTGGGGGGATGGTTAAATGGGTCACGGCATTAAGGAGGGCACTTGTTGGGATGAGCACTGGGTATCATATGTAAGGATCACTGGGTTCTACTCCTAAAGCTAAGACTACACACTGTATGATAACTAACTTGAATTTAAATAAAAGAATAAAATAAAATAAAATAAAATAAAATAAAATAAAATAAAATAAAATAAAATAAAGTAAAATAAAATAACTGCATTATGGGAATGTCTGGTTGGCCCAGTCAATTGGGTGTCTGACTCTTGATTTCGGCTCAGGTCATCATGTTACGGTTTATGGGATTGAGCCCTGTATCGGGCTCTACACTTACAGTGTGGGGCCTGCTTGGGATTTTCTCTCTCCCTCTCTCCCAGCCCCTCCCCTGCTCACACATGCTCTCTCTCTCAAAAAATAAAATAAACTTAAAAATTAAGTAGCTTATGAAAACAATCAACTATTTTCCCTCACCTTTCCTAGATTATAGGGACCAAAAGAAGATATTTTTTGCTCTCATTTTTAAAATTATATTGCATATGTCAGGAATTGGGTGTTAAGGGATGATCTCATGCTCACTCCCACTGATTGATATGCCACAGTCTATCCATCCAACCCAGTAGAAGAGAGAGAAAAATAGTCTCCTTACCCTACTTGTCTGCAATAGGTTTTGAGATAGGAACAAAAATCCTTGAAAACTAAAACGATTGCTTTGTATATTCCTGCTTTGGCCTTTCCAATTAAGCAGAGTAATTCTAAAGAGGCATTATGAACATGGGAAGACTTGTCTGATCAGTGGAAATAAGCGTGCGTTACACACATGGTGTGTGTGTGTGTGTGTGTGTGTGTGTGTACTTTCTCAGGTGAAATGCGAGGTAAGATCACAGAGGAGGGAGAGGAGGCACCCTCAGTGAAATCTGCCCCTGCACATCTCAGGGAGTATATTCTCTAATGCCAGGTGCCTCACGTATTCCACTGAGAGAGTCCCAGAGTCATCCTGAGCAAACACAAAATAGATACTGATTTGCTTTGTGCAGAAGTGGCTATGTGGAACTGCCAAGAAGATAACAGCAATTTTCAGGAGCTGACCTGGATCCAGGCCCAACCAGTCCAGCAACATGACAAGGAGCAAGACCAGCCAGGACTGAATCACAAAGGGGGCTAAGGTGTCATGCCACAAAGTACAAGTCCTTACATATACAGAACTGATAAGCCTCAAAATCGCTAGGGACGCATAAAACCCTCTGGGAGGTGTGCTGATGGTAGGAGAAGCTACTTGACCACACACATACGGCTGAGAGAAAAACACTCGGGAGAATGACTGCAAAGGGGTGTAAAGAGGAGAGGTGAAGGAGAGGCTAGCATTTAGGTGGTGGTCCAAGATGATGGCGCTGGGAGACCTGAAGGTTTGGCTGCCCTGTCCTCAAGGTCAAGGGTGAGCCGTGCGGAATCCAGAGGTGGTGAGAGAAGCCTGATAGAGCTCAGGGTTCACGTGAAAATGGGTGGAAAACTGATGACAGTGGATAAACAAAATGTGCCATATCCAGACAGTGCAATATTATTTGGCCATAAAAAGGACTTAAGTACTGATACATGCTACATTGTGGATGAACCCTAAAAACATTATGCTAAGTAAATGAGTCTATTCATATGGAACATCCAGAATAGGTAAATCCATAGAGACAGAAAGCGGACTGTTGGTTGGTTGCCATGGGCTGGGGGAAGCGGGGAATGGAGAATGACTGCTAATGAGGACAAGCTCTCTCTTTGGAGCGATGCAAAGGTCTTAAAACTAGACAGAGGTGGTGATTATACAA
Source organism: Panthera onca (assembly GCF_046562875.1). Taxonomy (NCBI): domain Eukaryota; kingdom Metazoa; phylum Chordata; class Mammalia; order Carnivora; family Felidae; genus Panthera; species Panthera onca. Next base: position 18,978,557 of record NC_138357.1, on the reverse strand, counting down.
CATCATGGATGTACGAAATGCCACTGAATTGTATACCTTACACAGGTTAATTTTATGTTATGTGAATTTCACCTCAATTACACACACGCGATCAATAAATAAGGAGGGGCAGAGCCTCTGTTTTGACACCGCTGAGGGGAACTCTCCCTGGACTGCTTCTCGTTAGGCTGTAAACTCCTCAGCAGCAGCAGGCACTGGATTCTACTTATCACTATGCCCCACGGGGCCCAGTGTATGAGAAGTGCTCAGTCTTTGTTGCATGAACCTGAGCGATCAGATGCTAAATGTACAGACGACATCGCATTTTTTTCAAACTAGCAGTTTTTGAACACGTGTAAGTTTAAGTAGCTCCTGTTACACTAATTTAAAGACAAACTTGATTAAACAGTACAGTGGGGCTTACCTTCCAGAGGGTATCAAACCATCCGGAAGAAGAATGAAAATTTTAGTCCGTGATCCAGATATTTAGCCTCACAGTTCTCAAAGGGTGTGTGACGATGTATTTACTACGCTGCTTACTCTTCATACAGGTATTTTCAGCACCAGTGCAGGCAGAGCCTACGTTTACCTGTTAAGCCCAGGGTTAACGTACTCCCATGGGATCCTTTATGCTTCTCTTGGTCCCAGGGATTCTCTAACTGAAATTCTCCGTAGTTTGACAGAGGCAGTTGTACGAAAGCTCTGCCTATACGACACATGGTAACTCAGATCGAAAGCGCGTACCCTCACATGAGCCAAGTTCACTAATTCCAAGATTTCTCTGCTAAATCCCAGACTCCAATGTTTACCTCAAGCCAAGATGGGGGGCGGGGTGGGTTGTGGTGGGGAGGTCACGAGGACAAATGGCAGCTTTATGTGGTACTCCGTCACACTAGATCTGTGGAGACATTCTCTTCGTTCATGTTTTAATTGATTAGTTTCATAAGAGCCAACAATTGAAAGGATGTGAAATATGACCATATTTAGAGAAACAGTGGTTTGAACTCTTTAAAAGTTGAGTGGTCTATATGTACATGGGTAGAAGGAGGGTATAAATAGCTTGACAACCCAGCTGACATGGATATTGATCCATATTTTCTTTAATATCAATATGTTCCTTTTAATCAGGTGTCTCCACTGACAAGTCTCATTTCCCTTCAGGATCCTTGATTTTCATACATCTTCTTGACTGAGAGTAAAATACTTTGAAAGGAATATAAACCCAACCTGTAACTCTAACAAGGTTACAACTGATTTGGCCATATGAAGTGGCAACTGTTACTTAAGACTGAACGAAATGAGAAATTCAAAGAAAAGCTCTGGAAAGACATTTTACTATCGATGAGATGTGCAGTGTGAAGTTAATCTTTATAAATGGTACAAATGGAGGGCACACATGTCCTCAGGCTACAGAACTCTGTACTACTAAATGTATATCCTTGAGTAATTTTTTTTTTTTTTAAATCTAGTTTGACACTATTCCCTAGTCCAATCATCGCATTAGGTCAGTAATTTAAGTATAGGTTAATTATAACCTGAGGTTACTAACCAAGAGTTACTTCCTGGATTATATTACCCTTCTATCTGCAGATATGTTTGATTTCCTTACTTCCTTTCTCCCTCCCTCCCTCCCTCTCGACCTTCCTTCCTTCCTTCCTTCCTTCCTTCCTTCCTTCTTGCCCTCCCTCCCTAGATACCACCTATCAACAATAAAATTTGTTTTGAAACAACAGACTTTTCAGAAGGGGTTTGGAATAATAGCTTTTCTCGATACTATTTGTTTTATGTTATTATTTTGTTTGATACCATGAGATATTTAAAGCTAGCAAATTAAACAAAAACTACTTCAGTTAACAGAGTTCTTTTAATGGTGCAAACATCCATTTCACTAATTTTTAGGCTCGTTCAAATTTAGCAGGCTTTGGATTCCATCATTTGAGAGAAGAGGACTTTCTTGATTCTCGGGAAACATCCTTCATGAAAGTATACTGTGCATGAAGTAGTTTCTATGAGCAAAATTCAATTTAAAAAAATCTCACCGCAGGGGTACCTGGGTGGTTCAAGCGGTTAAGCGGCAGACTCTTGATCTCAGCTGAGGTCATGATCTTGCAGTTCGTAAGATCGAGCCCACCACGAGGCTCCATGCTGACAGTGTGCGGAGCCTGCTTCTGATTCTCTTTCCGCCCCTCCCCTGCTGATGTTCACTCTCTCTCAAAATGAATAAATGAACTTAGAAACATTTTTTTTTAAATCCCACCAGGGCACCTGGGTGGCTTCATTGGTCGAGCATCTGCATCTGACTCTTGCTTTCAACTCAGGTCATGAGCTCACGGTCATGGCACTGAGCCCCACGTTGGGCTCTGTGCTAAGCGTGGAGCCTGCTTGGGACTCCCTCCCTCTCTCTCTCTCTCTCTCTCTCTCTCTCTCTGCCCCTGACCTGCCTATGCGTGCTTGCTCTGTCTCTCTCCCTCAAAATAAATAAAAGAAACTTTGGGAAAAAAATACCACTAATTCAAAAAACACAGGCCTGGGAAGAAATTCTTTTGAATTAACTAAAACTGGATCATCTGATTTTGTTTTTCTTAAAGAGCAATAGGAGATACATCCATCAGGATTACAACATTTGGCCTTAAACAAACACAACAATAGAGAAACAGTATTAGCACCTGATATATAGTAGGTGCTCAAATATTTGTTAAATGAGTAAATAAATGAATACATTAACAAATAAATGTACTGTCAATTAAAATTTCTTCTTTAAGAACAGACCATGGTTAGGGGTGCCTGGGTGGCTTAGTCAGTTAAGCATCTGACTTGATTTTGGTTTAGGTCACGATCTCACCATTTGTGAGATCAAGCCCTGCACTGGGCTCTGTGCTGTCAGAGCAGAGCCTGGAGCCTGCTTCGGATTCTGTGTCTCCTTCTCTCTCTGCCCCTCTCCGGCTCTTGCTCTCTCTCTCTCTCTCTCAAAAATAAATAAATATTGGGGCGCCCGGGTGGCTCAGTTGGTTAAGCCTCTGACTTCGGCTCAGGTCATGATCTCACAGTTTGTGAGTTCGAGCCCCACGTCAGGCTCTGTGCTGACAGCTCAGGGCCTGGAGCCTGCTTCAGATTCTGGGTCTCCCTCTCTCTCTGCCCCACCCCCACTTGCACTCTGTCTCTCAAAATGAATAAACATTAAAAAAGTTTTTTTCAATAAATATTTTAAAAATAAAAAAAACCAGACCATAGTTAGAAGATATGCTGCTTAAAACAAATTAGTATTCAGGAATTGTTCATTTTTACCCTATTAGCATACCAGTGGGTAAGTCACTGGGATGGTTTCTCATGAAGCTTATGTAAGAACCACATATTTGACCTGTGGGCATTTTCTTTTTTTTAAAGATTATATTGTTTATACCTGTTTTAAAGCATCTGCTTTTTATAAAGCCAAATACCAATGGCTTTTCTCTGACACTTTAAAAAAATATGTCATAGCAGTTAAGTACATTTTCATGATTCTACTTAGAACCTGATGAGCTTTTAGGATGATAAATATGCACGATTTCTCCAGAGTGGAGTGGATGCGTGGGGCCATTAGTCCCTGTAGCCCGATTCACGTTTGCTGGAGGCAAGTCGATCTCCCTGCAAGTTCAATGACTCATCCAGGGTGGCATGCAACTTCAGTCTCATTAGCGCCTCATTCTCACTGTCCCAGGTCAGTAACACGGCTTAGTTGAGAAATAAGCGGGTTTTCAGGCATGTGCTTGGGAAGAGGAGAGGTGGAGGGGGAAGGGAGAAAGGGAGAAGGAACAGAAGAAACCTGGATTGGGCTTCTGGTATGTGCCAGCCGGCTAGGGACTTTACATTCATGACCTCACCTAATAGTTATAACAGCCCTGCGAGATGCCCTTCCCTTATGGAGGAGGACCTTGGGACTGTCTAGGTTAAGTGACTCACCCAAGGCCCCACGCGGTGAGTAGCGGGACAGAGATACAGACCCAAGTTCATCTGGCTCCAAAGCCTTCCTCTGTCCGTTACATTACATGGCTAATTCATTAGCCATTGAGCATCATGACCTGTCCTGATGTTGGTCCCCACTAGACTATAAGCTCCTCAAAGCAAGTAACTTGCCTGTCTTCACCCTCATATCCCTAGCACTAACTTGGTGCCTAACCCACAGGATCTCAAAACATAAATGTATGAATGAATGAATGAATGAATGAGAAAAAAACCCCACAGACTGCCAGAGCAGAAGGGCTCTAATCCAACCACCTCACTTTTTAGACGGGGAAACCAAGGTTCAGAGAGATTAAGTCACTTGCCCTAGATTAAGCAACTCTTTAGTAAAAGATTCAGAACCCGAGTTCAAGTATCTTCTGTATTCCCCCTTACAAGATGCTGCCACTTGGGACAGGTTTGGAAGCGTGTTCGTCAGCTCCACATGGTTTCCTAAGCATTCTCCCCCTCCTAATTTCGTCCCTTAATCCCAAACTGTTCCTTACACATGCGAAGCAAGGGAGGTTAGGAATGCCACGAGCCCACTGGAACGAAAGCTTCGCCGGGACAGGAAATTTTGCCTGGCTTGTTCACTTCAACATGACTGGCGCTTAGAAGGTGCTCAGTAAATATTTGCTGAATAAATATTCTTTCCTTTCCAGCGATGAGCAAATTCTTCATAGATGACAGATGTTAGCACAGATTCTATTAACACTCGGTGATCAACCATTTCAGCAAAACTGCTTCATGAAATGGCACTCCTCTTTCCCTCCCTATTCTTCTTTCCTCCGTCTTCGTCTATAAAGTGGGGGAAATAATGGCATTCATTCCAGAGGACTGGTGTAAGGATACAAAGAGTTAATACAGACAAGCACTTAGCATGGCGCTTCATATGCTGTTAACTCTCACTAAATGATAGCCATTGGTATGTATGTGATTTCCTCAAACCCCTTAAACAAGGGTCCACATAATGAGGCGATGCAATAAGCCAAAGTTGTTTTATGCTGCACACCTTGTAAAATGTCCCTGAATGCACAGTTCTCTACATGCTTCCAAGTTTGTAAATTCTGTAAGGGCTCTAGGTTACAGACAGCATCTGGCATGTCACAGATGCTCACGTGTATGTTTTTCCTAGAAGTTTTCTTCTGTAATTAATGAAGGCAGAGAGAACACGTAACTAACCTTGAGATGAACATATAATGATTCTTTCCCAAGTTCTGCTATATTTAACATTCAAAAAAGAGTACCTCTCCACGAGTTCTTGTCCATTCCAGCAAAGAGTGTCGTTTTCAGCCACAGGACTGTGGCTGCAGACGTAGCCAGGCAAAGCACTATAGAAGCTGATGAAAGATTTCAACTTCTGAATTAGTTCCCTGAAAGAAAAAGAAAACATCTGTGCATAAGAGGCAAGTAAACCCAGTATGAGAAAAGTTTAATTTCCTTATCAGCATGACAGAAAGGCTCTGCCAGGCTGATTAGAGCCATAAATGATTTTAAAAGACATTCTAGGCTACAAGGCCACAATTTAGTTTTAAAAAAAAAAATCAATAAAATGATATTAGGGAAAAAAAAAGTTGTTTGCCATATAAGGTGCCTCTCCTATCAGAAGGATGATTTAATTCCAACGTTCATTTTCTGGCACGTTCAGCTTCCATTGTTTGTTCAGAATGCTGTTACCTACATTCTCAAAGGTGCTGATTACAAAGCACACTGGAGCACTACATATCTTTCGGTTTCTGGGTGTAATTGAGTGCATTGATTGTAATTTACAATGCTATTACCCTAGAGATGGCCCCTTTCCATGCAGGCTCGGGCTAACAGTTGCAGATCACAATTGCAGGGTGCTCAGAGCACTGTAGGCGCTATGAAATTCTCCTGACAATATAGTCAGAGAAACTCACATCTGCTAGAGGAGGAAGGTTTCTTTGTTCTTTGTGTGTATATTGTGGTGCCCATGGGTGTGGGGGGGAGATAGGAGGGAGTGAATCCTGGTATGTTTTATTTATTTGCTTTGGCTTTTATTTTAAATATAAGACAAATTGTGTGTGTGTGTGTGTGTGTGCGTGTGTGTGTGTGTGAGAAAGAGACAGAGAGAGAGAGAGAGAGACAGGGAGGAGGAGGAGGAGAGAGTGAGCACATTATATATGCAAATATGTATCAATACACATACTCACATTACCCAGCAAAATTTCTGGCCTATTATTTTGTTTCAGATGTACAGGGACACACAAAATAAGGCGCTACAGACTGGAGAGAAGTGGATACGTTTATAAAGAAATATTAAAATATCTATACAATAGATGTCCGCTGGTAAACAAACAAAAATAAAATACTCCTTATTTTTCTAAAGCAGTGTTGTTGGTAGAAAGGAAGTTAAAGCATTCTTCGTAATCAAGGCTATCTTAAGTCTCTACTAAGTTTTTGGAGACTCTGGCCAGGGAATTTGCTGGCAGTGGAGTAATTATTCAATACTGTCTCCAGGCTAAGAATGGACTGGCCTGATATACAGGCCTCTGGAGGAGCCAGAGGCCTGAATCTCATTTGGACACTGGTGGGAGTCCTGAGCCCAGAAATGCCTTCTGGGGCTTGCTCTCCGATCTCGCCAAAAGAGGAAGACTGGTGGAAATTATTTTCTTGCATTTTTCCACTTTGCTACTATAAAACGATTCATTTCAACTGATGATTTGGAAGAGAGAGCATGCTTATAGCACTCAGCACATCTTCACAAAGGCTAGGGGCACGGTAAAGCCAGGGTGATGGAAAGAACAGTGCGAGAAAGGGTACTGGGATATATAAAACTTCTGATACCCCAACAGTTGCCTCCTGCTATGCTCAAACCCCCTCACAGCCTACTTCTGGGCACTGAACTCCATCACCTTCCAAAGTGAAGAGGCTCAATACAGGGCTCTGAAAATAAAAGTCAACATTATAGTTTCTAACAGGAAAAAGATGGGTTCAATTAACGCTAATAGGAGAGATGCTCTGTTTTACAAGGTAATAATACAGTTCCCAAGAGTGGAAACTGAAAGACTAAAGGCTGAGGCTGAGTAATCCCCCCCACTCCATGAGGAAATGGAATATGGTCATTAGTCTACGGGGGGGGGGGGGGTGCGGGTGACGGCCTGCTCTTTAATGAAAGAGTTTCCTTTAGGCCTCCTCCTACCTCCAAACTCTCTCTGAGATAGCACATGGGAAGAAAAATTGAATTCATGGCAAAGCCTTCCAATTGAACTTCCCTAGAAGTTTAAAAAAAAAAAAAAAGGCTCTGAGCTTCTCCCCGCCCCTGAACCCTCACAGTTTCCCTGGATGATCATAAAGGTCACTGGCAAGTTGGAGAAGATTCACAGAGGGTCTGCCTAAATGTCAAGGGGATAAGGGGCTGCCATAAACATAAGACCTCCCACTTTCCAATGGAAGGATATTACTCGGTGGGGTCGAGATAAATGTCTATGAAAACCGCAAAGAATGTGAATAATGTGAACACAGTCTGGGTCATCAAATTCTAGAACTCAGGGGAATCTCTTTGAAACTTGAGCAAGGTAACTTGGGGACATAAAAGGCCATCCCATGTCATAGAGTACTCGTTACTGCCACAGGACATGCAGGATGGACCTAGGAAGAGACTGTGTTTTAAAAACTTGCTTGTGACTTAGTTATTTTGAATTTAGAGCACAGTTTCATTTAGTGACCGTGCTATAATGCTGGTTGTATTCTCAGAGCTATCCTGTAAAACCTGTTAGGAGTGGTAGGTAAGAGCACTGATTTTGGAGTCTGGCCCACATGAGTGTCGAATGCCAGCTACTCCCTTACTTACTTAGCAGTGAGACGTTAAGCAGATTCTAAACTCCTCTGGGGCTTAGTTTCCTTAACTGTAAAATGAAGCTAATGATAGGCTGGTATGATGACTACTTGGGACAATGCATGTAAAGGGTGTAGCATAGGACCTGGCACAAAGTAATCCCCCCATAACATTAATTGCTGCCAATATTACCATTACTATAAGCCTGTAGAATATAAATATTTAATGAAATATATATTATATTCCAGAAAGTATGCAAGGTAATTAAGATATTTTTCGCCTTCCAGATAACTATTTTTTTTATATGCACAAGATGAATAAATCCTTCATCTTTTGAGGTGGTTATTAATAAGCATAACCATGTTCTCTCCCCAAATATTTTTCCTGGGATTCTTCTTCAACGACCAACTGGCTATTGGGCTGGGTAAACCCCTGGACTAATCTGGGATAGCAGTTTGAATGGTCTTTGCCTGGTAAGATGAAGTCAAGTTAAACATCAATTAATCCTCAGGCAATGCAAATCAAAGCCACAGTGAGATATCACTTCACACCCACTAGGATGACTACATTAAAAAGGACAATAAAATAAAATAAAATAAAATAAAATAAAATAAAAAGGAGCGCAAGTGCTGGTGAAGATGTGGAGAAATTGGAACCCTCATATCGTGGGTGGGAATGCAAAATGGTGCCGCTGCTGTGGAAAACAGTTTGGTGGCTCCTCACAAAGTCAAGTACAGGAGTTACCATATGACCCAGCAATTCCGCTCCTAGGCGTATACCCCAAAGAACTACAAATGAGTGCTCAAAGAAGTACATGTATATGCATGCTTATAGCAGTACTATTAGCGACAGCCAAAAGGCAGAACAAGACAGGGGTCCATCAACCGATGAATGGATAAACAAATACACAGTCCATACAATGGAATATTATTTGGCTTTCAAGAGGAATAAAGTATTCATATATGCTGCAACATGGGGGAACCTCGAAAACATTATGCTAAGCGCGATAAGCCAATCATGGAAGACCGCGTATTATAGGATTCCATTTACATGAAATGTCTAGCATAGGCAAATCTATGGAGACAGAAGGTAGATTAGTGGTTGCTTCTTAGGGTTGGTGTGGGGAGATGAGGAGGGTTGAAGAATGATAGCTAAAGGGCACGGGACTTCTTTTTGAGGTGCTGAAAATGTTTTAAAGTTGATTGTGGATTGTGGTGAGGGTTGTACAACTCTGTGACTATACTAAAAACAGTTGAATTATATACTTTAAATGGATGAACTGTATGTTATCCCAGCTTTATTGAGATATAACCCCCCAAAAAGGGTTGAGAAGAGGTGAGCTACATCTCAGAGGAAGAGAGGCTTATCTCCTAGGAGGAGCAATGCCCACTGGGGCAATGGAAGGAGCCAGATGTGCATGGGCATGAACTAAGAGCATGAGTGAGGAGGGAGAAAAGAAATTTGCAGGAGCTGTAAACAATGGTTAAAATCTATTTCTTCCTTCATTTTTAAAAATAAGGCCTGTTGGTGGGGCACCTGGGTGGCTCAGTCGGTTACTCATCTAACTCTTTTTTTTTTTAATTTTTATTTATTCTTGAGAGAGAGAGAGAGTGGAGGAGGGGCAGAGAGAGAGAGAGAGAGAGAGAGAGAGAGAGAAGGAGAAGGAGACACAGAATCCGAAGCAGGCTCCAGGTTCTGAGCTGTGAGCACAGAGCCCAAGCAGGGCTCAAACCCACGAACCATGAGATCATGACCTGAGTCGAAGTCAGATGCGTAACCGACTGAGCCACCCAGGCGCCCCTGCATCTAACTCTTGGTTTCAGCTCAGGTCATGATCTCACCATTCATGTGCTCGAGCCCCGTGTCGGGCTCTACGCTGACGGTGCAGAGCCTGCTTGGGATTCTCTCTGTCCTCTCTCTTTGCCCCTCCCCCACTCTCTCTCTCAAAATAAATAAATAAACATTAAAAAAATAAGGTCTATTGGTTTTCTTTCTCATTGTAAAAGACATATGCTCACTATGGACAATTTAGAAAATACAGAAAGATAAAAGGAAAAAACAATCCTATTCGTAGTCTTACCAGCCACAGATAATCACTACTAATATTTGGATGTATTTCCTTCTAGACTTGTCTCTCCAGTAAAGTTTCATGCTTTTTTTCCCTAAAACTGTTCTTTTTTTAAAAAAAAAATTAAGATTATTTATTTTCAGAGAGAAGGAGAGAGCATGAGCAGGGGAGGGGCTGAGAGAGAGAGAAAGACAGAATCCCAAGCAGGCTCCATGCTGCCAGTGCAGAGTACGACGTGGGGCTCGAACTCATGAACTGTGAGATCATGACCTGAGCTGAGATCAAGAGTTGGATGCTTAACTGACTGCACCACTCATGCACCCCACCGTAAAACCTACTCTTGATAGACTTGTTCGCAGATTTCTTTTTGGTTCTTGGTGTGTACTATTCACACTAGAATCCATGGTGCATTTGATTAGAAAACAATCTGAGAGGGGCACCTGGGTGGCTTAGTCGGTTAAGCGTCCGACTTCAGCTCAGGTCATGATCTCACGGTTTGTGGGTTCGAGCCCCGTGATGGACTCTGTGCTGGCAGCTCAGAGCCTGGAGCCCGTTTCGGATTCTGTGTCTCCCTCTTTCTCTGCCCATCCCCCACTCATGCTCTGTCTCTTTCTCTCTCTCTCTCTCTCTCTCTCTCTCTCTCTCTCTCTCTCTCTCTTCCTCTCTGTCTCAAAAATACATAAACATAAAAAAAAAAAAAACCCAAGACTAATGGAACAATTGCAGGCTCTCAAGTAATTCCCAGGGCTTCTGGGGTGAGGCAGTGTCCCCCTTTGGGAGAGCAGAGAGCAGGGCTCCAGCCCATCTAGCCAACTGGCCAATACCTTTGAGTCCCCCAGTATAGTGTGGCGGTACCTCGGGGCAGGCCATTCCTTCATGTAAAACCTTCTTCTACACACGGTGGGGAAATAAACCTTTGGGCTCCAAAAGAAACTGGGATTTTTAAAAATAAATCCACACATACTATTTTGCAGAAGAAAGACTTTCTAAACTGTTGGAGAGTTAATGAGCTTTTCAAAAGAGAGTGACAACAGGTGATAATGTCCTCTGACACCACAGCCCTGAAAGCAGCAGAGTGTGACAGGGGCAGTTTACCTCCTGCTGAGTTTACTGGGCCTCTCTCATTTCCCCTCCTCTTTGTCACTCATTCCTAAACTCGATCTGGCATGGGAATTAAGGGTGTTTTACTTTTATCTTTTCTTTTAAAAAGGCTTCATCCCTCTGCTTATAATTTTAAAAGGAGGCAAGGTAAAGATCTCCATTTCTCTCTTTAAAAGAAAGCTACCTGGAACGAAATTAGGTGACATATTAATTAGCCACATATGACTCCGTCCAGATTTTTCTTTGTGCTAGGAGCCCATGGCAGATAACAAAAGAACCTCCACCCATGAACGAAGGCAGTCAGCTCAACTGAATTGTCTCTTAAAAAAAAAAAAAAAAAAAAAAAAAAAAAAAGTATGGACAATTAGTTGCCCAGGATGGGAAAAGCAATTTGATTGAAGGAAATGTTCTTCAATTCCAATTCTACTTTATTCTAATACGTGCAGGCCAAACATACCACTCGACATGGAAAGAGTAAAGCCTAGGGCTCACTTAGGTCAAACCCAACACTTGCTTACAGCAGCCTGCTCGGGGGGCAAAAAAAAAAAAGAGTCTCTTCATAGAGCTTTCCATTCAGGGTGTTAAATGTGGAACGAAAGGGCAGGGCCCCTTTGCATGCACGAGCCATTTTGAAATATTGCAGGCCGGGTGCACGTGATCTTCCCTGGAGGGCTCCCACTGTCCTCAAGACGAGCGTCCCCTTCTGCAGTCTGGGGGAGGGGATTCCCTTGGCTTTCTTGTAGTGATTTGCTTGGGCGGGCATCAAAGCAGCACTAATTGGAAACCACTACAAGTAAAAACAGCCTTTCATCCCTGACTGCAGATCCTGAACTTTCCTCCTTTATCATTAAGGTTCTTGTTTTCTTAATATAAAGTAATAGGAGCTCATTATTTTCTTTTTTGAAAAGCAGCTGAAAACCCAGAAAAGCACATAAACTAAAATAATTATAATTGGAGTGATGCAGGATCGTGTTTAATTCTGTGGCAGAGAACCTTTCACAGTCTGAACCCCAACTGTAACTTTCTACCATTCCAAAGATTAGCCCGTACTTTTTTCTCAGGCTGTTCCCTTTGCCTGGAAGGCCCTCTTTTCCCTCCCCCATCTGCTGAATTTCTAAGCTTCCGCCAAGGCCCGGCTCAAAAGTTACCTTCTCCAAGAAGCCTTTCTCGACTTTTACAGGAGAGCCGCTAATTCCCCCAGCTGCGGTGCTGCCATACTTTTGGACACAGCTCTGCTATGACATTAGCCCGCAGTGTATGGAAATGATTTGTGTGTCTCCCCCTAACTAGGCTAGAAGCTCCTCCTATTCACCAGAGTCTAATCCGTACACAATGCTTAGCCTATAGATGGTGTTGACAAATGCTGAAAGAAGCAGGGCCCTATTTAGGGCAGAATGACTTGTACCAGAGCCGAGACTCGTTGATTCACTCAGGACATACTTTGTTGTTTTGTTCAGAGGGTGGAAGGCACCACTGAGCTTACAAAACTGCCTAGCCAAACCAGAGCAGCGGTCGGAGAGAGAGTGGGAGTAAGCATTGATTTTGGACCGGGGAGCTGAGATCAGCTTTTGTTCTTTTCTTTCTAGGTCATTTACTAGTGTCACCTAATCCATTGCCCCTTTAGACCAAGTCAGAGGGGGAGAGGAGGAGGGGCCGTGCAGGAAGGGGAAGGGTGGGAGACACAGATGTAATTTCACAAGGGTGGAGGGACCGTGTGACTTTCTCACACGGTGGCAGTTGGGCCAGCAGCTTGGTATACAGGGGCAGGATGGACTGTTTCACTAGAGATTTGGGGCTTGGAAAAAGGGCAGATGTGGCTCACGCGTTCGACCAAACTTGATCGGGCTACACGAATGACAAAGCAAACATCATATGGGAAGTAACGAAAAGAGACATTCAAGTGGGCAAAGGCTGACGTCTGAGAAGCGTTGAAGACCCAGAGCTGGAAAGGACTATGGAAATCACATTTCTTCTTTTCTGATTGCTACTTGTGCCTCTTGTCCTATCCTGTTTTAAATGTGATGACAGATATTTTCAATATTTCCACCTTAACGGAACACTGAATCCCATCCACAGGCCACCAGTTGAGTATCACGCCGCCTTTAAATTGAACTGTGCCATTTCTGAGATTAGTTGTGTGTTGCAAACTACCCAGTTGGGGGCAGACAAAACAAACAGATGACTTCTGAATGCTACCAAAGGAATCCTGCATCTCTTTGTGTGTTGTTATTTTAATAAGGCAAAGGGCTTTTCAACTCATAATCAGATTCAGAAAGCTTGCTCGCAACCTCCACGGACTGAATGCTACAATGGGTGTCAGGGGTGCTAGAGGCACATATATTTTTTTGGACAGTGTGAAATGCTGTGCAGAACATACTGAGAAATTTACAGAGGTGCAAACACTCTTCCAAAACAGACCCTCCTAATAACATCAGATCGCAGGGGCCAGGGCATTGAGCAAGAGATCTTCTAATCCCCAACTCTCCCCTCTCCCTGAGAGGGTCTACAGTGCCTACCGGAGGGAGATAAATGAAATCAGACATTCTCCTCTTGTTTTGCTTTCTTATTCTGCCAGGGAATTCAAGAAGAACGGCTCCAACTCGGAGAAGCATCAGAGGACAGGTTCATGTTCCCAACACCCAAAGGAGTCCTGCCCGACCACCACTTACTCAAGCCTACAGGCTTTGTAGTATTTTTACCATCTTTTCTTTCCTTTGGGGTTAGCAACAATCTAAACAAAGTGCCCAATCTGGGTGCCCGGCCAAGAGCCCATTCATCACTTTCATTTTTCCCTGGAGGAATCAGTACCGTAGAGCCCTCTCTGGTAAGGCAATAGGGAATGGGTCCCACAGAGCCCAAGACAGAGGCCATGGCAGAGGGGCCTTGATAAAGTAAGACCTCCCACTTACTCATAAACGTGTCTAGGTTGACAGGGTAGTCTCAAAATGGGGCCAGGTCGGTGTATTTAGTTTGAACAAGTTCTGCGTGTGATTCTGTTACAAATTCATACACCACCCTCTCCGTGAAGGCCCGCTCCTGACTCCCTGGGCAGAGGCTCTTTGTTCCTATAGGTTGCGTCTAGGGATAGACTCCGAAGATTCTTTTGCGTTTATAAAACTTGTTTGGAATTATTTGCATTTAAGTCTGTTTCCACATTAGACTGCTTTGGAGAGTTGAGACTGTGTCTTGATTTTCGATGCCCAGCACACATTCTGGCACATAATAGGCATTTCCTAAATTTCTGCTCAGTCAAATGAAGCAATATATATAAAGTACATATTGTCGTATACTATTATACAAATATAAACATATTACATTATATTACATTTGTAATATATAGATATAATTTATAATTTAAAAATTCCACTTATTTATTTTATTTCTTTTTTAAAAGATTTTATTTTTAGGGCGCCTGAGTGGCTCAATCGGGTAAGCGTCTGACTCTTGATTTCGGCTCAGGTCATTCATGATCTCACAGTTCGTGAGTTTGAGCCTTGCATTGGGCTCTGTGCTGACAGTGTGGAGCCTGCTTGGGATTCGCTCTGTCTCCCTCTCTCTCTGCCCGCCCCTCTCCCGCTTGTGCTCTCTCTCTCTCTCAAAATAAAGAAGCATTTAAATATATATACAATAGGATATAATTTTTTTCACTTCAGTCCAACATGCAAGGGGCTTCCCCTAGTTAAAGATCAAAGACTGAGGTTAATTTCTCAGGTGGTTTGGGCAGAGAGTAAAAGCAACGGAGAACAACGGACAGAGTCAAGTCAGGGTTACAGAAGGTCTGGAGAAATGACCAAATGTTGTCTTCCCAGAAAGACAAAAACCTCCCAAAGAAACCCTATGGTATAGGGAAATGGCTGCCAAATATCTTGGGGCCGGGACCCCTGTGGTGGTTTTTAAATATGTCCGCAAATTCTTTGATACTCCTTCCTTCAAGAGGTGGGATTTAATTTCCCTCCCCTTGAGAGTGCACTGGAATTGGTAACTCACTTCTAACAAATTGGTGTCAGAATAGATGGCATGTCACTTCGCAGACTAGGTCACAAAAGACATCACAGCTTCCTGCTTGCTCTCTTCCACGGATCGCGTATTCTGGGGAAGCCAGCAGCTGTGTCATGAGGACGCTCGCGAGGCCCATGTGGTGAGGAAAGGAGGCCTCCTTTCAAAATCCAGCACTAACTGGGCTAAAATGTGTAAGTGAGCCTCCCTAGCCAACACTTCATATGACTGCAGCCCCAGAAACTGACCGAGATTTCTTTAGAGACTGAGAACTACCCAGCGAAGCCGTTCCCAAATTCCTAACAGAAACTGTGAGGTTAATAAATGTTTGCTGCTCTATATAGCTGTTTGTTTGTATAACATATATTTGATATTTATTGCCTAGAAATTAAAACTCAGGAAGATTTTATTTATTTCTTTATTATAAACCAACAATGAGCCATTATATGTTAACGTAAATAGCACTTATGAAAAAAAATGGTGAGAAAGTGATACCATTTTTGCATTTTTACAGAATATCTTTAGCCTGGCTTAACAGGAGACAGCTAAATTCTCCCAGTGGCTCCCACATTCAGTCTGTGGCAGTGCACTGTTTTGGTTGAAGTATATGAACAAAACCCCGCTTCACATGGATATGGATTTAGCAAAAGGAGAACCTCACAGACTCCCTGAAAGCATCTCTGGGACTTCCTGGGTCCCTGAATCACAATTTCAAACTGCTGCTACAGGGAAACTAGAAATCTATTAGGTTGGAAGTCAACAAAAGAGAAGAAAATGGGATTTCTGAAATGCTCCTGGTGGGGGGACTCTCTCTTGTCACATTCCAAACTGGATCATATAAGACAAAGAATTATTACTTCCCAAACTCCTGTAGTAAATGGATATGAATGGAATAATCTAGCTCACATCTAAGCTGTTGCTTATTTCATCTCTTAATTTCCATCTCTTAATTTTTCAGTGTCTCCCAATTCCCTCAAAGTCATCAGGAAGCAGAACTCATAGCTAGCTATTCTTGAGTCAGTGGCAGCGTGGGCGACATGTGCAGTCCTTTCTGGAAGGCAGTTCTCCCAGATTTGTGTTAGGAGTCCCATCCGGTGTCTACTCCTAATTTGTAACCATGAAGCTAGAACATGGAAGGAGGGAATCTCGGTAAAGGAGGAGGAATGAAGAGAACGAAGAGAATTTATGAATGAAGGAATGAAGAGAAGTTAGTCCCTTGACTGCTGTCTTAAGAAATAGAAACAGAATCCTTCATTTTATTTATTTTTTAATTAAAACACATTTTAATGTTTATTTATTTTTGAGAGAGAAAGAGAGAGGGAGCTGGGGAGCGGCTGAGAGAGAGGGGAATAGAGGATCTGAAACAGGCTCCATCCGGTCAGCACAGAGCCCGATGCGAGGCTCAACCTCACCAACCACAAGATCATGACCTAAGCCAAAGTCAGAAGCTTAACCAACTGAGCCGCCCAGGCATCCCTGTATTTTTTTTACGGTATATTTATTTATTTTTGAGAGAGAGAGAACGTGAGAGAGAGCAGAGGAGGGAGGGGCAGAGAGAGAGAGAGAGAGAGAGAGAGAGAGAGAGAATCTCAAGCGCTGACAGTGTGGAGCCTGATGGGGGGCTTGATCCCAATGACCATGAGATCGTGACCTGAGCCGAAATCAAGAGTTGGACACTCAACCGACTGAGCCACCCAGGTGCCCCGTGAATCCTTAATTTTACATACTTAAAAGAATGGATATAGAATGCACAGTATGTGTATACACGTGAGTGTGTCTTGTCAGTTTCTCTCTGGTCAACTTGACCTGGAGTCACCGTTAATACCAGGAAAGTCATAAATGAAGCCATAAAGTTGTGAGACCAGATCATAAGCAGAAAATGTTTTGTTTAGTCAATAAATGCCTTGAATAGAGAGGTCCATTCCACCTGTGTTGCTGTACTGGATATTTACATATGGTAACTTTACATTTAAATATGGCTTACATATAATACAGTATCTTTTCTCTTTAACATTGACAAATGGTAGAATTTAATTAATCAAATGCTCTACTCAGAAGAACTAAATAATGTGTATTTAAGAAGCTTCACTCCAAAGGCTTTTGACCTTAAAGCACAATTGCTAATTGTATGCTGAAATAGAGGAAAAAAATCCCTCTCACCTTCTTCGGCTGGATAAGGTTTCTTCATGTTCTACATGAGCAACTTTTAATACCTTCTTGTCAATAAACAGATCTTCAGGATAATAAGCAGATCTATATTGGCGCTGTTGAGAATGGGCACATAACTTGCCAATCTGAAAAAGAAATGCAATATAATTATATGATACTTTCACAGATATGAGAGTAGAAACAAATTCTGAAATGCACTTCAATTTCTTCCCCAATTTCTTTTTAAAGAGCAGAACGAAGCTATTACTAGAGTCAAAAAAGGTGATATGCTTTTAAGGCAAAGAGCCCATCTGTGGAAAAGGAGGCCGAACAGTGTGGTAGTGGGCTCTGAGCAGAGCCTATTCAAAGATTTCCTAAGATGAAAAACGCTTTTCCTCTATAGTGAAGTACACATTTGAGAGGACCCTCTACACAGGACTTGCGCTACTGACACCTGTCAATGGCACTCGGTATTTATTCGTATGAAGAAGGTTCACAGATGGGAATTGCAAAGCTTAGGAGAAACTGGTGTGGGAGATGAGAGGGTGCTACAACACAGCCTCCATGCAGAGTGTTCCAACTCTTGGGAGCATTTTGTTATAAGACCCAAGGGGGAATATTCGGAAAAATGTCAATGTAGTTGTTCATGTGACTTTCCTAAAAACACCCAAGGGAAGGAAGAAGGCAAGGCAACTATCCATAGCCAGTGTCGTCAGCTACGAATCACGTATCACTGACTAAGCCCAGGACTGAGAGTACCATGAGATCACAGGTGCTCAAGAAAGTCCACCTTCTCTCCTCCTTTCTTCCCTCTTTTTCCCTGCCTTCCTTTCTCTATCCATTCATTTGTTCATTCCAAAGTATTTATTGGATGCCTCCTTCTAAAGCTTAGTGCTGAATGATGTGGTTCGATTGTTTATAGATTTCTTTTTTTTTCATTTTCAGACAAATGCCTAAATGAACTTCTGTATTAAAGAAGTATGCATTCACATGTCTCCCTTATGCCAGACACTAAGCTAAAAGTTATCACCCTCATCTTACAGGTAAAGAAAGTGAGGTTCAGGAAGGTTAAGTTACTTGCCTGCAGCAAACAGGGAGCGGATTCATTCATTGTGTGACTTCAAAGCTTATACAATGTCACCTCCCTAGAAGATGATCTTGCTTTCCAGTTCTTCCACTCTCCATTTTTGTAAGTTTATTTATTTTCAGAGAGAAAGAGAGCATGAGGGAAGGAAGAACAGAGACAGAGAGAGACAGAATCCTAAGCAGATTCTGTACTATCAGTGCAGAGCCCGATATGGGGCTAGAACTCATGAACCATGAGATCATGACCTGAGCCAGTTGGCCGCTTAACTGACTGAGCCACCCAGGCACCCCTCTCTATATTAAAAAAAATTTTTTTAACGTTTATTTACTTTTGAGAGAGACAGAGAGACAGAGCCTGAGTGCGGGAGGGGCAGAGAGAGAGGAGGAGACACAGAATCCGAAGCAGGCTCCGGGCTCTGAACTGTCAGCACAGAGCCTGACGTGGGGCTCAAACTCACAAGCCGCGAGATCATGACCTGAACCGAAGATCAGGACACTTAACCGACTGAGCCACCCAGGCGCCCCTCTGTATTTTCTTTTTTTCAAAGGAATTCCCAGTCCTCCAAAACATAGCCAAACGTAGCCAAGGTGAATATACAGATTGTATACTCTAAGAAATATTTTAGAAACACCTAGTGAAGACCGAGGTTATACCTTTGTCACTTCTGTACCTCCATGGAATTCAGATTGAATTTTGCACACTGTTAGGCTCTCAGTAAAGGCAAATTAATTGAAACAAATTGAACAGAAGTCCTAGTTATCAGGTCTGGCACACCATTCTACTGATAGGCCACGGGCTGTGTGTGGTAATCCGTTTCTGGATTTCTCAAGATGGCCCTGACAACATTTACTAAGCTATCTATATCTTTATAAAAGCATAAATGGCATTTAGTTCGTATAGCTTTGGAAAGTTTTCCATACGTACATAAATTCTTGAATTAGAAACAAAATCTAGGGGTGCCTGGGTGGCTCAGTCGGTTAAGCGTCCGATCTGGCAGTTCATGAGTTCGAGCCCCACATCAGGCTCTGTGCTGACAGCTCGGAGCCTGGAGCCTGCTTCAGATTGTGTCTCCCTCTCTCTCTGCCCCTCCCCCACGTGTGCTCTGTCTCTCTCTGTCTCTCAAAAATAAATAAATGTAGAAAAAAATTTTTTTAAAAAGAAACAAGATCTAAAGCCAGCAGTAGCATCACCTCCATTGATGAAGGACAGCACCTATAGTCAGACCAGCTATTTTCAATCGTCTAATCTTAACAGGAAAGAGACAAAAGTTGCAGACACTTCGAAACACTCCGTTTGGCTGTGCAATGTATGATACTGAATTTTGCAGATGTGTTTATGAAATGCTATTTGACTTGGGCTGATATTAACTTCATATGAAGAATCTGTATCCTCTGAGTTTGCCCTAATTGGTAGCAGTCTGGTAGGTTGCTTTAGGCAAGGGGGCTGCCTGGCTGGACTGGGCAGTTCAGTCCCAATTGCTTCCAAAGCTTGTAAAGCAGACACAAATAACTGAGGCCAGACTGTGCACCCTAAAACTATGTTCAGAGAGATATACATGTTTACTTTGTCACATTACTGGTGAACATTCGTAGAACAAAACCTTGATTTTCATTCCCTAAATATTTATTACTCCGCGAACATACATCAGCGTGAGAATCTATTTCACCAGGATCAAAGTACTCTTAGCACATTCAGGAGCACCGGACACGTTCTTTTGACTGACACCTGCTCCAAATCCAGCGCTGAAATCAAAATCTTTCACACATCTTCCATGGTAGCTCGTCTACTCACAAACCACAGCTGTGAAACCTGCTTCCCCATTGAAAGTCTGCCCTTTGTATCAGTGAATGCTAATTGGGCCACAGCAAGACTTTCAAGTTTCTAACCCCCCTCCCACCCTACTGGAAAGGGGTGCAGCTGAGGCAAAAGTAGGAAGGTTAAGAACAAATGAGAATGTAGCCAGTGTGACCTTCCTTCGCAAGCCACCCAATGTGGTATTATCAGGAGGGCTTCCCAAGGCTCCGTGTGGGGTAAGGGGCAAACAATGATGTCCTGCCAATGCCCCCCCCACCCCCCATCTGAAATCTGCCACATCTTATCAGACAGGCTGTATTTTCTTCCACAAATCTACCATGACACAAATTCTTCTCATATACAAAGCATTTGTCAAATGTAGACCGCCCCCCCTTTGGGCTCTTCTCTGCACATCTTTCACCTCCACACCGTGTGAACTGTAGGTGAATATTATGAGCTCATTTTGTGAAGGGGACGCAAAAAGAAACCTTAATTTACAAAGAGACGAAGTAGTCACATTAAAGAGGTCCTTTCAGCCTCCCCCTTGGGCAACATCAGGCTATGCTAGGAGACCTGGGTCTTACTCTACAGCCGCACTTGCTGAAGAAGCACCAGCCTCCCAAGTGGCATTTTAGAACTCAGTAGCCTGCCCAGGACTTTTAGGCTCTTAAATAAACAGCGCAATCCAATTTCCTTTCACTGACTAATGTCCCTGGTCAAAGATGCGGCTATCTTGAAGTTTCGTTAGTCGGAGGGAATTTATTGGAGAGGGGACTGTCTCTACCAATAGACCTGGGATAGAAAACCCTTTCGTTTTCCATGAACTGTGATTCCTAATGGTGCCTTTATTCACGTGCCAGAACCTGTGGCAGGGAAAGCAAGAGCGCTCTGAAGTGTTACAAGACTTGAAACATAAGAAGACCAGGCCTCTGACCATATCTAGGCCAGAAGGTCATCCTACTAAGCTTAGCACTCATTCTTTTCTAACCAGGGTCCAGAAGCACTGGCTTTGTAGATGCATGAGGAGAATACACCACTAGGGCCCAGCAAGGTATAGTGAAAAGCCCAGTAGACTAGGCATCAAGAGAACACGGGGCGCCTGGGTGGCTCAGCTGGTTAAGTGTCTGACTTCGGCTCAGGTCACGATCTCACTGTTTGTGGGTTTGAGCCCCATATCGGGCTCTGTGCTAACAGCTCACGGCCCGGAGCCTGCTTTGGATTCTGTGTCTCCCTCTCTCTCTGCCCCTCTCTCTTGCTCGCACTCTGTCTCTCTCTCAAAAATAAATAAAACGTTTAAAAAAAAGGGGGGGGGGGAACTGGCCTACAACCCCACTTCTACCTGTCATCCACAACAGGACTTTGTTTTGACCTAGCCCACAGCTTCACTCCACCTGTAACTGTGGCCTCATGCAAAAAAAAAAAAAAAAAAAAAAAAGATATGATATGTGAAGCAAGTGCCATATTTGATTCTGAATTCCTTTGAATAGGTGAAAATGACTTTTCAAATACAATATGTCACCAAAGATTTTGAAACCACATAAAGCATTTGGTTTGATGCAATTCACACAGGCTCCCCATAACTGACATGTCAAGAAATGCAGATAACCCATTGGTTAAAATCTAAACGTACTGATTCTCAGGCCCCATTTGCCGTTGGTTCCGGAAACTCTCGGGTGACAAAAAAACTCATGCTTGATCTTTCTCTCTGAGTGGCTCAGCAGAGAAAGTCTACATTGTAAATTTCTCAACAATACCAATACCTCACATTTGTAACATAATACCTTACCCAGCCTAGTGCCTCAGTAATACTTTCTACATCCATTCTCTGTTCTCAGCAGTGAGTTCTGCAACAACCGTCTACAGCAGAGCAGGTATTATTGACCCCCTTTTCAGAGATAAGGAAACTGAAGCTCACAACAGTTAAGGAAGTGAAGAAAAGTCACAGTGGTAGTAAATGGCAGAGCTAGGACTTGAACCCACATCTGTCTGACTCCAAAATCTAAATTTATTTGTTTTATTTTTAAGTTATCATTTTTAATTTGTGAATGTTTATTTTTGAGAGATAGAGTTCGAGTGGGGGAGGGGCAGAGAGAGGGAAACCCAGAATCGGAAGCAGGTTCCGGGCTCCGAGCTGTCAGCACGGAACCCGACATGCGCTCGAACTCACCAACCACAAGCTCATGACCCAAGCCAAAGTCGGACACCTACCTGACTGAGCCACCCAGGTGCCCCCTAAGTTTATTTTGAAAAGAGTTTCTTTTTAAGTAATTTCTACACCCAACGTGGGACTCAGACTTAAACTCTGAGATCAAGAGTTGCATGCTCCACCGACTGACCAGCCGGGTGCCCAAGTTTTCGTTTTTGATTTTTCCCTCGATGCCATAGATTTCTGTCAAGATGATAGGCTCTGGGGCTTCCCAGTATTGAGTGTGGCTCAGCTTTGTAGTCCTTTGGACATCCCATCCATAAACGGAGAAAAGTGATGATTATGAAGAATTCAAAAACATATTTTAAAGAAGGGCTACTGATTAAAGATAAGCTGAAAACTGACATCCAATCTCAACCTAAGTTTCAGGCAGTATTTCTAGTGGAGTGATTTAAACTCTTTGGCCTGCCAGGTAAGAGTCTATTAATAGCCATACTGAAACACTGGATGTCCAGTTCTGTGGGAGATGCGGTTCCTAATTGTGTCCAGCCTGTGCTTGCTGCTTGAAGGATGTCCCTGGACCCTGACTAAAGTCAGACTCTTGGATTGGCTACAAAATCTATAATTCCTACGGTATAAACCAGGTCTAGTCTGATGACTGGCCCGAGTGCATTCCTTATTTCCCCCAAATGGAGATTCCAGGTTGATCCTATGGCTACAAAAATGCAACAGGTTTAAGTCTTTAGCTGTAATACCCTAAAAGATGAGCAAATGGGGAAGGGGTGCAAATACATTAAAGAGTATCTCCAACTCTCTCCCACTCTTTTTTTTAATGTTTATTGATTCATTTCTAAGAGAGAGAGGGAGAGAGAGAGAGAGAGCAAGTGGGGGAGGGGTGGAGAGAGAGGGGGGACAGAGGATCCAAAGCAGGTTCTGTGCTGACAGCAGTGAGCCCCATGTGGGGCTTGAACTCATGAACTGTGAGATCATGACCTGAGCCAAAGTCAGACACTCAGCCACCCAGGCGCCCCATGCCTCTCTCCCACTTTTAACTAGCCCTAACAGATGTATTTTGCTCTCAGTTGTAAAAAATCAGATGAAGGAAAGGCTTTACATTTATTTTTTCAAAGTAAACTTTATGGCGAAAGTGGCACTCAAACTCACGACCCCAAGATCAAGAGTTGCGTGCTCTACCGACTGAGCCATCCGGGGTGCTCCAACATTTTCTTTCTCAAGAAATAAATAAGAGGTATGTGTGTGTGTGTGTGTGCACGCTTTAACTTACATGGCCCATAATAGGAGGAGGAAGGGGAGGAGGGAGGCAGAAGGGGAGAAAGAAGAGGGGGAAACAGAAAGAGAAAAGTTTCCATTAGTGAGTCTGTAGGAGAAGAGCCTCAGATGCATCATACTGTCCTCGGAAACTGGACAGCCTTTGAGGAAGAAGTTGGCTGTCTCACCGAGTTGTCCTCTGTGATCAGTACATCGCCTTCCCTCTCAACAGCTTTATCTCAGGTCACCAAAACTTGAGGGGCTCCAGAGGGTCTCTGCAGTTTTATTTAATTATAGAATGATTTTTCTGCTAGATTCCAGCTGATCACTGTGGTCCCAAAGAGTGCTTTTCCGAGAACTGTCGCTAAATAATTGGTGTAAATTTAGTTTTTGATCGTCAATGGATTCATCAGAACACCAAAGAATTAAAACATAAACCTTCCTCTATGGTTATGCAATTTAAATACCCAGTCTGATCCCGCGGTCCACTCTAAAGGAGTATTACCTGTGCCACCTGTTTTAGGGTGCTGCCTTGGGGCTCGGGGGTAGGGTGGGGTGGAAATTCCATAGGTTTCCAGCGGAAATACAATAATGAACTCCAGTTCATTCTGTTGAATTGTCTATTACACTGTTGTTCAATTTCGTTTAATTAAATCTTAAAAGTTTTAAAACAAAATATACATTGAAATTATGTGATATACAACATAAACTTTTTAATAGTAGTAACCATGCCCATTTAACAATTCTACAGGTATAATAAAAATGCTAATATATGTTAATGTTTAGTCTGTGGTTAATGTTTTGTCTTGTTAATTTCCCCAGGGCTTTTATTACTGATTTAAATCTGCCACACTACTCAACTGATTGCATTGCCTCCACAAACTGCATGAAAGTAGCTCAAATGAATACTGATTAACAGAAATGAACAAACATTTGGCTGGGCAAACCATTCTTATTATATGCTTGTAATCATTACATACATTTTCTTACAATGAGATGGGCATGGTAGTCATTTTCTCCTCATATTTCCTACAAAAAATATGCATATGAGCATTAAATTAATTTATAACCTTGTACTTCAGGAAGCACATCATGATTAATTAACTATTGATTGATCTGGATATAGAGCACAGAGGATAATGAACAGACCTGGTGACAATGTAAGCATTTTTTTTTTCTGCCACAGACGTTTTGCTGTGACTCATCATTAATTGCTTGACCATTAAAATAAAAGTCGCTAATAATCTGTAATGTATTATGAATCACGCAATTTTAAGAAATCAGGTGTCACGGTCTGAACCTTCCATTCACGTCATCTCTTTAGATTAACTGGAATCCAAAAAAGGGGGAATTTGTCCTACAGATCAGTGTGCTGTTCAGCGGAGCTACAGCATTACACTATTGTGAAAAGAGCACCCAATCTGGAGTCAGGTTGCCTGGGTTCTAGTCCCAGCTCATTCTCTTACCATTTCAATAACTCCACACAGGTCATTTAATTTCCTTCAAACTCAGCTTTCTCATCTGCAAAATGGAGACAACAACCACGCCTGCCATGCCCAGCAGCGTGAGGATCAAATAAACGGAGGGATGAGAATGCAACGTCATCCACATCCACGTAGAAATCTGACTCATTCATTCTGGAAGTGGGGACTGCTTACCTTCTGCAGCCTACTTTGTGTGTTGGGATCCTGGCTCAGCTGGTCAAGTACGTTGCTAACTCTAATACCTGGAGGAGTTCTTTAGCTGGGGGCTTTTGGAAGACAACAAAAGGGTTTGAGGAGATTGGGGTCCCCCCTCTGAACGGAAACCACATTGAGTTTGCCGCCATTGTCTGCACATCACAGACTGAGCTCTTTGCTCTGGGATACCTGGAATATCCCGTTCTGTTCGTCAGGGCACCAGTAACTGATAGGGGGCACCTGATCTTTGCCGGTTACCCAGTGTCTCTAACCTGCATGGGGATGAATGCTATGGGAATGGGAGACAGGTTTTCAATACGCTTTCGCGGAAGAGACTCGCGTTTAACTAATTTATATGTGCCACAAATAGATTCTGAGTTGAAAACACAGTGGAGTCGTGCATGTGTACCTAACACTTGAAGCCAAAGTATATCGCTCATTTCACCCTCTCCCCGACTTCCCTCTGACCGGCCATTAAGTCTTGTTTTTTGCTGATTATAAATAACTTAACCTTGCGCGCTTTTCCTCATCCTCAGGTCTAGGAGACCATTAACGGTCTCTTAGAACAGTGCTCCTCAGACTTTAATATGTAAACAAATCATCTGGGAGTCCTACTCATGTAGATTCATACACAGTAAGTATGGAGTGAGTTCTGAGATGAGCAGCAGGGCCCCGGGGCAGTCGTTCTCAAAGGGTGGCCCTAAAACGAGTAGCATGAGTATCACTTGGAAATTTGTTACAAATGCAAATTTTAAGGCCCAGTCTTAGACCTACTGAACCAGAATGGCTGGGAGTGGGGTCCGGCCATCTATTTTAACAAGCCCTCCAGGGGATTCTGATGAGCACACAGGTTGGAGAGCCACTGCCACATAAAGCATCCCAACATCCTCTTAATTGGTCTCCCCAGCTCCAGTTCTGACCTTCCCCCCAACTTCCCTCCAACTTCAGCTCTCTGAGACCTTCTCAGGAAGTTCTAGAGGTCCAACCTACTTCCATAATAATACTAAGACTTTATTTTCCCTTTTCACTCTTACTCCCCCCAAATATATAAAGGAATTTTCCAGAGACTACATAATGTATAATGAAATCATTGCTCTGGAATATGTGTTTGTGCATTCTCAAACTTTCTATGATAGTTGAGGTACAAATACATGCACTTTTCAGAGGTTAATGTATTCTCCATACTTAGTGCTCTTACTGGCTACTTAGAGGTGATGCCTACCTCATTCTCATTTAACAAATTATTATTTTGAAATCTAGAAGTTTTGTGTCTATGTGAAACCATAAGAAGTAAATATGCTTTGCAGTCTTGTTTGTAATATTTAAATATACTTTTTGAAAAGTCATCTAAACTTTTTAAAATTTTTTTAATGTTTATTTTTTTTTGAGAGAGAGAGAGAGAGAGAGAGAGAGCGAGAGCAGAGGAGGGGCAGAGACAGAGGAAGACAGAATCTGAGGCAGGCTCCAGGCTCCGAGCTGTCAGCACAGAGCCTGACGCGGGGCTCGAACCCACAAACTGTGAGATCATGACCTGAGCTGAAGTCTGATGCTTAACCAACTGAACCACCCAGGAGTTCTGAAAGGTCATCTAAGTTTTAAAATTAACTGGAACTGTTACTATTGAAGACTTTATATGTCATTATATAATAAAATTTTTTATAACCTATTTTTTCTGAAATTTGAAGATGAATGCTTGGCTTTAAAAAGAAAGATTAGAAGACTCACTTGCTCAAACCATAATGTCTAGGTCTAAAGATGCTAAAAAAGTGTTAAACTGACTTATCAGAGTTCTCTGAATCACAGAAAGGAGGAACATACACAGTATACTGCAACCACAATTAAGAAACAAGAATATGACAAAAAGCTATCATTCCTTTGGCCTTATAGACACTGATAATTTATCTATGTCTGATGCAATGGAACATTTCAGAATAGTATTATACTGAGAGCTAAGGTGTTGAGTCATCCTGAAATCAATCATTCAGAGTTTAAAGAAAAAGGAATTAAATATTTAAAACTAGATGCTATGAGGTATTTACAAGTCAAAAATGTTTGTTATAGTTTTTCCGGAATAGAAATGGAAAAGCCATTAAAGCATAGTGTGTGGGGGGCACTGCATTATAGCAGCTGAACAAGTACACCCAACAGTGGAGAAATTAATAAGCACTGTAGAGTTGGAAAGAATATCCAGTGGGGAAAAAACAGTCTCTTCAACAAATGGTGTTGGGAAAACTGGGCAGCTACATGCAAAAGCATGGAATTGGACCACTTTCTTACAGCATACACAAAAATAAGTTCAAAATGGATTAAAGACCTCATGTGAGACATGAAACCATAAAAATCCTAGAGGAGAACATAGGCAGTAATCTCTTTGACATTGGTGGTAGCAACTTCTTTCTAGACATGTCTCCTGAGGCAAGGGAAACAAAAGCAAAAATAAACTATTGGGACTGTATCAAAATAAAAAGCTTCTGCACAGTGAAGGAAACAATCAACAACACCTATGGAATGGGAGAAGGTAATTACAAATGACATATCTGGTAAAGGGTTAGTATCCAAAATCTATAAAGAACTTATCAAACAACACCCAAAAAACAAATAATCCGATTTAAAAAATGGGCAGAAGGCATGCATAGACATTTGTCTGAAGAAGACCTCCAGATGGCCAACAGACACATGAAAACACGGTCCACATCACTCATCATCAGGGAAACGCGAATCAAAACTACACTGAGATACCACCTCACACTGGTCAGAGTGGCTGACATCAACAACACAAGAAACAACAGGTGTTGGCGAGGATGTGGAGAAAGGGGAACTCTCTTGCACTGTTGGGGAGGACGCAAACTGGTGCCGTGGAAAACTGTGGAAAACAGGGTGGAGGTTCCTCAAAAAGTTAAAAATAGAACTATTTTATGGCCCAGCAATTGCACTACTAGGTATTTACCCAAAGGATACAAAAATACTAATGCAAAGGGATACGTGCACACTAATATTACACTGTGTGTCAGCTGGCTGGAATTTAAATAAAAACTTAAAAAAAATAATTGGTAGTATTTCTGAAAAAAAAAATTGTAGAGTTGACATCGCCAAATGCCTACTAGATGAAGAGTCAGTAGAGGATATCATTCCACCTTCCAATCAAAGAAACTAACTCATCAAATGAAAGATTTAGCTGCAAACATAAAGACGGGGTTAATATCGGGGCACCTGGGTGGCTCAGTAGGTTAAGCGTCCGGCTTCAGTTCGGGTCATGATCTCACCGTACGTGAGCCCGAGCCCCGGCTCTGTGCAGACAGCTCAGAGCCCGGAGCCTGCTTCGGATTCTGTGTCTCCCTCTCTCTCTCTCTGCCCCTCCCCTGCTCACGCTCTGTCTCTCTCTGTCTCAAAAATAAATAAAGCATTAAAAATTTTTTTAACAAGCCAATTTTAAAAAGACGGGGTTAATATCGCCTCAGCGGAACCGTTTTTGCCTTTCAAATAGACAAATCTATAGGCACAAGCTGGACTTGCTGTTTAGCTTATGTGTATCCCGTATCAGCATCAACTAATCATTAAAGAAGATCTCTAATGTGAGAGCTCTGGGAGAGAGGCGCGAGTAAGTGCTGGAATATTCCAAGCGTTGAATACTATTGCTGAAATTCATGGTTTCTCCTCAAACAACGCTGAGGACATTTACACCGATGGTGCAAAAGCAATGACAGGAGTCAGGGGAGTAGCACCAAACTCTGATGGTAATCATTTTGTTTTTCACTGCTAAGGTTTTAAAGAATCCAGGTTTTAAAGAATCCAGTTTCGGCTCTGTGGCACAATGGATAGTGCATTGGACTTCTAAAGAATTCAGTTTCATTGAAGAAAAAACTTGAAGAAACGGTACCAAATAATTTTCATAGATTTTGACCCTTGATGACACGTCTTTTTTAGCATCATGTGTGATGAAATGGGAAGTGTGCATAAAGTACTTGTGTCACATACTGAAGTATGATGATCATCCAGAGGAAAAGCCCATGTGTGACCAGGCGGAGATGAACTAGGCACTTGTCTCATGAAACATTATTTGTTTTTAAGTTTATTTATCTGTTTTGAGAGAGAGAGAGAGAGAATGCAACCGGGGAAGCAGCAAAGAGGGAGAGAACACCAAGCAGGCTCCGTGTTGTCAGCACAGAGCCCGACATGGGGTTGAATCTCATGAACCGTGAGATTATGACCTGAGCCGAGATCAAGAGTCAGATGCTTAACAGACAGACCCACCCAGGTGCCCCGAAACATTACTTTTATTTAAGAGACTGACAAACTAATGTTATTCAAGACTTGAGTATTTGGCAGCATTTTCTTTAAAAGGAACAAAGTGAGTCTATTACTTTAAGAAAAACTACTGATAATGTTTGTAACCAAGGATAAAATTTGTACTATCTGCACTTCCAGTTCCACGTATAAGGAGCTTAGAAGTTGTCACTCCATCCTGACAACAAGGAAAAAGCAAAACAGACTGAAAAATCGACTCTCCTTGGATCCATAGGAGAAGGGAGGGCAGAGGGACAGAGGGTAAGCCACTGTCACCAAGACTGGAGAGACAGACCTGCAAATACAGGGAGTCAGGGCTCACCAGAGCAGAGAATCAGGAGCAGACACAGCCTTGGGACCCAGTGCTGGGGTAGGAAAAGTGGAATTGTAATTGACCAACTGCTGGAAGCTTAGGACAGAAAACTCTGAGAGTTAAAATCTCCAGGGAACCCCGTCATAAGAGGACCTCCACAATATTATGAATTTACCTTCAAGAGCTTGACCAGATTCCCACAGTAAATATCAGAGAAAAATTCCCTCAGGCTTCCAGCAAGGGGAGGAGAAAAAGAACCATTTTGAAATACACTAGGGCACGCTGTTCTTCTCAGCAAGTCCTGCTCTAGGGAGAAACTAGTTAACCGAAACCTAATCTGCCGGGTTATCATTAGAGCCGAACTCACCTGGGGAAGGAAAATATCCAACTCCAGCCCACTCTATCCATCCTGTACCATCTAATGGGAGATAAAAACAACCTGAGAAACACCTGTGAAGTTCAGGGTCGAGAGGCAAAGGCTCGTAAAAAGGTAGACTTCCTTAAAGAACTATAGAATGCCCCCCCCCACCCTATACCTTACCACCACATTACCAAAAGCCTATTTACAGCAATTCTTTTTAACAAGTACATCATGTCCAGGTACCGAGGGAAAAAATTACAAGGCATACCAAAAGGCAAAAAACACAATTTGAAGAAAGAGAGCAAACATCAAAACCAGACATGGCAAGGATGTTGGAATTATCACACTGAGAATTTAAACAAGTATGATTTATTAATAATGGATGAAACAAACAGCATGCAAGAAAAGACCGGCAATGTAAGCAGAGAGATGGAAATCCTAAGAAAGAACCAAAAAGAAGTGCTAAAGACAAAAACAATAACAGAAATGAAGAATGGTTTTGACCGCTTAGTAGTAGACTGGACACAGTTGATGAAAGAGGCTCTAAGCTACAGGATGTATCAATAGAATCCTCAAAAAACAAAAAGCAAAGAGAACAAAGAACAAAACAGAAGAGAATACCCGAGGACTGTGGGACAACCATAAAAGGTGTAACATGTGCATAATGGGAATACCAGAAGGAGAGAGAGGAAAAGGAATAGAAGTATTTGAAAAAATGGTGACTTTCCCCAAAAAGAATTTCCCCAAATTAATGTCAGACAACAAACCACAGATCCAAGAAACAAAGAGAACACCAAGCAGGATCAATGCAAAACAAAATAAAAAATAAAGAAAAAACCCAAACTACGCCTAGGCATACCACCTCCAAATTATAGAAAATCCAAAATGAAGAGATAATCCTGAAAGAATCCAGAGGACAAAAAAATCATTTTACCTTTAGAGGAACAAAGAATTACATCTAGCTTTTCTTCAGAAACCATGCTAGCAAGAACAGAGTGGAGTAAAATGTTTCAAGTGTTGAGAGAGAAAAGTCACCAGCCTGGAATTCTGTACCCTGAAAAATTAACCTTTTTAAAAAATTTTTATTTATTTAAATAATCTCTACACCCAACATAGGGCTTGAACACACAACCCTGAGATCAAAAGCTGCACGCTCTTCCAACCGAGCCAGCCGGGCACACTGAAAAATTAACCTTTTAAGGTGAAGGACAGGAATGCAAATCAAAACCACAAGGAGATATCACCTCACACCTGTTAGAATGGCTAGTATCCAAAAGACAAGAGGTAAGTGTTGGTGAGGATGTGGAGAAAAGGGAAGCCTCACGCGCTGTTGGTGGGAATGCAAAACGGTGCAGCCACTATGGAAAACAGTACCGGGGCTCCTCAAAAAATTAAAT
The DNA here is from genome assembly GCF_046562875.1 of Panthera onca. Taxonomy (NCBI): domain Eukaryota; kingdom Metazoa; phylum Chordata; class Mammalia; order Carnivora; family Felidae; genus Panthera; species Panthera onca. The sequence continues at coordinate 18,947,158 of NC_138357.1, read as the reverse complement.
AGAGAACTACCATAGGATTCAGCAACTCCACTTTTGGGTATTTATCTGAAGAAAATGAAAACACCAATTTGAAGAAATAAATGCATCCCTATGTTGACTGCAGCATTATTTACAAGAGCCAAGCTATGGAAGCAACCTAAGTGTCCATCAATAGTCGAAGAGATAAAGAAAATGTGTCTGATTTATATATATATTATATATATATAATATATATACATATATATATATACATAATATATATACATATATATATATACATAATATATATACATATATATATATACACACACACACTTGAAACTATTCTAATATTGTATATCAACTACACATCAATTAAATAATAGGAAGGAGAAAGACTTTTTCAGACAAACAAAAATTAAAGGAATTTGTTGCTGGTGGACGTGCCTTGTAAGAAATGTCAAAAGAAGTCCTTTAGAGAGATAGAACATAATATAGGTCAGAAACTCACATCTCCATAAAGAAAGGAAGAGCACTGAAGAAGCGGTAAGTGAAGGTAAAACAAAAATAAAGATTTTTTTTTTGTTATTCTTAATTGATCTAACAGGTAACAGTTTGTTCAAAATGCTAAGAGCAACAATGTGTTTGATTATGTATGCTTATGCATATATCTTATGCATATATCGTTATATATGCTTATATATAAATGAAATTAATGTCAATGATACAAGGAGTAGGAGGAAAGTATTGGGAGTATTTTGTTAGTATAAGGTACTCACAATACTCATGAAGTGATATAGTGTTATTTGAAAATGGACCTGGATTATTTGTAAATGTATTTTGTAAACTCTAGAGCAACCACCAAAAAAAATGTTTTGAAAATAACTATAACTGATATATGAAGAAAGAAAAACAATGGAAAAATGGAATCATATAAAAAGCTAAATTAAAACCACAAAAGGCAGAAAAATAGTGGAAGACAAAAATAGGAACAAAGAATAAGGGCAACAAATAGAAAACACAGTAAAAAATACGGTAGATATTAATCCAATTATATAAAGAGTCACTTTGAATGTCAATAGTCTAAATGCATCAATTAAAAGACAGAGATTGTCAAAGTGGATCAAAAAATGTGACCTAACTGTGTATCTTTTCTACAAGAAACCCACCTTGAACATAAAGACACATAAAGATTAAAAGTAAATGGATGGAGGGGTGCCTGGGTGGCTCAGTCGTGTAAGCATCTGACCTTGGCTCAGGTCACATTCTTGCAGTTCTTGAGTTCAAGCCCTGCATTGGGCTCTGTGCTGACAGCTCAGAGCCTTGAGCCTGCTTTGGATTCTGTGTTCCCCTCTCTCTCTGCCCCTGCTTGATTGCTCGATCACTCACTCGCTCTCTCTCTCTCAAAAGTAAATAAACATTTAAAAAATAAAAAATTAAATGGGTGGAGAAATATATATCATGCTAACACTAATAAAAAGATAACAGAAGTGACTATATTAATTTCAGACAGAGCAGACTTCAAAGTAAGAAAAGTTATCGGGGATGAAGATGGGCATTACATAATGATAAGGCATAATAGTTCTTAACATGTATGTGCCTAACAACAGGATGTGAAATTATATGAGGCAAAAACTGATAGATCTGCCAGGAGAAATGGATGAATCCACTATCATACTTGGAGACTTTAACACCCCTCTCTCAGAAATGGACACATCCCACAGGCAAAAGATCAGTAAGGACATAGAGGGACTTAACAAGCCCATCAATCAGCTGGATATAATTGACATCTGCAGACTCCTTCATCCAACAACTGCAGACAACACATTCTTCTCAAGCTTAACATGGAACATTCAACAAGATAGACCACATTCTGGGCTGTAAACACAACTTAACAAATTTAAAAGAAAAGAAATCATACAATGTCTGTTCTCACGTCACAGTGAAATGAAACTAGAAATCAATAACAGAAAGATAACCTGAAAATCCCCAAATACTTGTAGATTAGACCACATGCTTCTAACACACATGGGTCAAAGAAAATTAAATAAAAATGAAAATACAACTTATTAAAATTTGTGGGATGAAGTGAAAGTAGTGCTGAGAGGGAAGTTTATAGCATTGAATGCATATATTAAAAAACAAGAAAGTTCTAAAATCAATAATCTAAGTTTGCACCTTACGAAACTAGAAAAAGAAGAGCGAACTAAATCCTAAGTAAGCAGAAAAAAAGAAATAATACAAATTAGAGCAGAAATCAATGAAACTGAAAGCAGAAAATCAACAGAGAAAGTCAACAAAACCAAAAGCTAGCTCTTTGAAAGGATCAATAAAACCTATAAGCCTCTAGCCAGGCTAAGGAAAAAAGAGAGAGGAAACAATTATTAATATCAGAAATGAAAGGGGCTATCACTACAGATCCCATGGAAATTCAAATGAAACCCACTTAGGAATTCCCATAGGAATACTGTGGACAACTCTATGCCCACAGATTTGATAACCTAGGTGAAATGGACTAATTCCTTGGAAGAAATAATCTGCCAAAACTCACACCAGAAGAAATAGTTGATCTCAATAGGCCCGTCTGTATCTATTAAAGAAATTGAATCACTAGTTAACATCCTTCCAAAATGGAAAGAACCAGAACCAGATGGGCTTGCAGGTGAATTCTCTCAAACATTTAAGGAAGAAATTATACCAATTCTTACAATCTCTTTCAAAAACTAGATGAGGGTGTATTTCCTAGGTTATTCTTTGAGGCCAGCATTACTGTAATACCAAAACTAAATACAACATAAGAATTTAAAAAAACCCTACAGACCAATATCTCTTGTGTGCATAGATGCAAAAATCCTCAACAAAATGTTAGCAAATTAAACCCAAAAACACATAAAAAGAATTATTATACACCAGGACCAAGTGGGATTTATTCCAGGTATGCAAGGCTAGTTCAACATTCACAAATTAATTAATGTAATCCATCATTGACAGACCAAAAAAGAAAAATCACATGATCATATTAATAAAGAAGAAGCATTTGACAAAATCCAACAAGGATTCATGATAAAAAAAACTCTCCATAAACTAGGAACACAGTGGAATTTTCTCAACTTGGTAAAGACTATCTACAAATAACCTATGCCTAGTATCATACTTAATGGTAAGAAACTCAAAGCTTTCCCACTAAGAACAGGTACAAGGCAAGGATGTCCCCTCTCACCACTCCTTTTCAACATTGTACTGTAAGTCCTTGCTAGTGCAATAAGGCAAGAAAAGTAAACAAATGGTGTACAAATTGGGAAGTCAGACATAAAACTGTCTTTGTTAAAGATGGCCTGATGGTCTATATAGAAAATGCAAAAGAATTGACAAAAAGATTCTTAGAATTAATAAACAATTATAGCAAGGTTGCAGAGGACAAGGATAATACACAAAATAAACTGCTTTCCCATATATCAACAGTGAACAAGTGGAATTTAAAATTAAAAACACATGGGGCGCCTGGGTGGCTCAGTGGGTTGATCGTCCAACTCCTGATTTTGGCTTAGGTCATGATCCCAGGGTCATGGGATTGAGCCCTGCGTGGGGTTCTGTGCTGAGTGTGACGCCTGCTTAAGAGTCTCTCTCCCTCTCCCCCTCCCCACTTACACTCTCTCTCTAAAATAAAAACATAAAAAATAAAAAAAAAAATTTAAAAACCCATACCATTTATATTAGCACCCCAAAAAAGAATTTCTTAGGTATAAATCAAAAAAATATGTACAAGATCTATGTGAGAAAAACTACAAAATTCTGATGAACAAAATCAAAGAAGAACTAGATAAATGGAGAGATATCTCCTGTTTATGGATAGGAAGACTCAACATTGCCAAGATGTCAGTTTTTCCCAACTTGATTTATAGATCCAGTAAAATCCCAATACAAAATCCCAGCAAGTTATTTTATGGATATTGACAAACTGATTCTGAATTTTTTATGTGGGGCCAAAGACCCAGATAGCCAACACAATATTGAAGAAGACCAAAGTTGGAGGACTAACGCTACCTGACTTCAAGGCTAACTGTAAATCTACAATATTCAAGACAGTGTAGTATTGGTGAAAGAATAGACTAATTGAATTAATCAGTGAAACAGAATAGAAAGCCCAACAGTAGACCCACATAAATACAGTCAACTGATCTTTGACAAAGAAGCCAAGGTAAGACAATGGAGCTAAAATAATCTTTTTCGTTAATGTTCATTTATTTTATTTTTGAGAGAGAGAGAGAGAGGGAGAGTGCATGCTCATGCGAGCGGGTGAGGAACAGAGAGAGAGGGAGACACAGAATCCGAAGCAGGCTCCAGGCTCTGAGCTGTCAGCACAGACAAACCCACAAACAGTGAAATCATGACCTGAGCCAAAGTCAGACGCTTAACCGACTGAGCCACCTAGACGCTCCAAAGATCATCTTTTCAGTATATGGTGTTGGAACTACTGGACATCCACATGCAAAAAAATAAAATAAAGAAAAGAATCCAGACACAGACCTTGCACTGTTTACAAAAACTAACTCAAAATGCGTAATAGACCTAAACATGAAACCTAAAATGATATTGGGGCACCTGGGTGGCTCAGTCAGTTAAGTGTCTGACTCTTGGTTTTGGCTCAGGTTATGATCTCATGGTTGGTGGGTTCGAGCCCCACATCAGGCTCCGTACTAACAGTGTGGAGCCTGCTTGGGATTCTTTCTCTCACCCTCTCTCTCTCTGCCCCTCCCCAACTTGCGCTCTCTCGCGCTCTCTCGCGTGCTCTCTCTCTCTCTCTCTCTCAAAATTAAATAAATAAATCAGTAAAAACAAAAACCCGATATCACTCCTAGGAGATAAAAGTAGGATAAAACTGAGGTATGGGGATGCTTTTTTAGATACAACACCAAAGACACAACCCATAAAAAATAATTGGTAAGCTGGACTGCATTAAAATTAAAAAAATTTTTGCTCTACATGAGACACTGTGAAGAGAATGTCAAGGCAATCCACAAACTGGGAGAAAATATTTTGCAAAAGACACATCTGATAAAGGACAGTTATTCTAAAATATAGAGTTCTTAAAAGTCAACAAGAAATGGTTAAAATGATTTAAAAATTATTTTCAAAGAAGCCCAAAGATCTGAACAGATAACTCTTCAAAGAGGATATACAAGCGGCAAACAAGCATATGAAACGATCCTCTGTATCACATGTCATCAGGGAAATGCAAATTAAAACAACAATGAGGTACCGCTACAAACCTACTAGAATGGCCTCAGAAATCTTTTGGCTGTTAAAATGCCCCAAATCTGAAACACTGACACCACCAAATGCTGACCAGGATATGGAGCCACAGGAACTCTCATACATTGCTGGTGGGAATATAAAATGGTGCAGCCACTTGAGAAGACAGTTTGGTGGTTTCTTACAAAACTAAACATACTCTTACGATATGATCCAGCAATTGTGCTCCTTGGTATTATCCCCCCAAAACTGAAAACTTATGACCATACAAAACCCTGCACACGGATGTTTATAGCGGCTTTGTTCATAACTGCCAAAGTTGGAAGCAATCTAGACGCCCCTTAGAAGGTAAATGGATAAATGAACTGTGGCACACTCAGAAAATAGAATCTTATTCAGTGCTTCAAAGAAATGAGCCATCAAGCCATGAAAAGACATGGAGGAAATTTAAATGCATATTACTAAGTGAAAGAAGCCAATCTGGAAAAGGCTACATACTCCGTGATTCTAATTATATGACATTCCAGGAAAGGCAAAAGTATGGGGACAGTGAAAAGACCAGTGATTGCCTTGGGTGAGGGGTAGGGGAAAGATGAATAGGCAAAGTACAGAGGATTTTTAGGACAGTGAAACTACTGCGTATGATATTACAATGGTGGATATATGTCACTACAGTTTTGTCCAAACCGATAGAATGTACAACACCAGGAGTGAACCTTAAGATAACACTATGGACTTTGCATAATTATGACGTGCCAGTGTAGGTTCATTCTTGGTTAAAAGATAAAATGGACCATTCTAGTGAAAGACGTTGATAAGGGGGGAGGCTATGCATGTGTGTGAAATCTCTGTGCCTTTTCTCAGTTTCGTTGTAAACCTAAAGCTGCTCTAAAAAACTAAAGTCTTTAAATTCTAAACTCTTTCACCATCAAGCAAAAATTGTAATTTGGGAGAGCTTTCTATCTTTCACTGTGAGCTTGACAGCTTACTGGTACTTAAAGGCTTTTCGGATTAGAACGTAGTGACATTAATGTGTAATGTGTTAAACTTTGGCAAATCTGCCTAACTCAGAGAACCAGTATTTTTCAAATGACCAATGCATTATGATACAAAATCACACAATGATTTCACTCAGAGTACAAGAAAGATTTTATTGTAACAGAAAATAGAAAGCTAATTGATATGGTTTCAGATTCCATATTGCAGCTAACCTTTAAGAAACTACCACTTGTCAAATTTTTGTGTAATATCAGAGAAAAATAGCCTTAATTACGTGAAAAGTGTATTAAAACACCTTTTTCCAATTGTATATCTGTGTGAGGCCAAATTTTCATCAATCTAAACAGACTGAGTGCCAAAGCTGATATGAGAATCCAGCTGTCTACCATTAAGTCAGAAATTAAAGAGATTTGCAAAATGTAAAACAATGCCACTCATCCTGTGAAAATATTTTATTTTGGAAAACATCTATTTTCTTAGAAAAAAATATATGTAAACACATGATGACATTATTATTATTATTATTATTATTATTATTATTAAATCTTTTAAGTAGGCCTCATGCCTAGCACAAAGTCTAACAGGGGGCTTGCACTCATCACCCTGAGATCAAGACCTGAGCTGAGATCAAGAGTCAGATGCTTAACTGACTGAGCCACCCAGGAGCCCCTTACTATTATTAATTTTAAATGAAATAGTAAATATTATTTAAAATCCTCAGTTTTAACTACTGGTATGATAAATAACAAAAAATATCATTCACATAAACAAGTCTCTTTGGGGCTTCTGTAAGTCTTAATTTGTATAATTTTAAAATAATCCTGACACCAAAACCAGTCCACACCAAGCCCCAGAATAGTCTGAAAATAGTCACTTATAAGTAAATTATAAACAAATTAAATTAGTTATAATTAATAAAATGTTATTTGTTAATAATAACCTATTGATTCATCAGCTTCTATGAGTTCTAAGTGCTGGAGTCACAGCAAAGATAATGTTGCTCAGCTTAAAACTCCTGGGGCACCCGGGTGGCTCAGTCTGTTAAGCATCTGACTCTTGATTTCAGCTCAGGCCATGATCTCATGGTCGTGAGATCGAACCCTACATCAGGCTGAGTGTGGAGCCTGCTGGAGATTCTCTGTCTCTCCCTCTGCTCCTCCCCAACTCGTTCTCTTGCTCTCTCTTTCTCTAAAGGAAAAAAAAAAACCCAAAGAACAAAAAACAAAACTCCTTAGTGGCTTCCCATAGCCCTTAGGATAAAGTATATATCTTAACTTCACTCACAGGATCCTTTATGATCTTGTTCCTGCAAGACTCCTAGCTTCACATCACCCTCCTTCCACAATATTCTATGCTCAGTTCCTTCATTGCATCATGAGCCTTTACACATAGTCTACCTTCTGCCTGGAAACCATGCTCTTGGGTTAACTTCCTTCCAGAAGCCTTTCCTGCTTCCCCAAGTCTGAAATGGATCCCATTCCATAATCTCCCACAGCCCTCTGGACTTCTGTCATCATGGCATTTATCACACTGCATCACAATTGCTTCTTTTTAACTTCAGTCTTCCTCCACAAGAGGGTAAGCTTCATGAGGACACAGACAAAAGCAGTCTCGTTCATGGTTGTATTTCCGGCCCTTGGCAAAGCGCTCCATTCGTTAGGTGACAAATACACATTTGCTGAACGAGTGATAAGCAATAAAATGCTATACAACATATGTATTGCTATATTAATAATAGGACATCAGCAAAAATTCCAGAATAAGAATTTAGGAAAATTCTCTGTTCCACAAAAGCAGTGAGAAAACTGGCAAAAATGGTCAGAATTAACTTTTCAGAGCTCTGGAAATCAACAAAACGATGGCAGCAATTTAATCGAGAGGGGCCTTTATCCGAGAAAATGACCGAATCTTGGTTAGAAAAGTGAGCCTTCCATGAGGCCGGCATTAGCCCGATACCAGAATTAGACAAATACATCACGAGAAAAGAAAATCATGTGCGGACAAATATCACTTACAAAGATAAACCCAAAAATTCTCAACAAAATACTAGCAAGCTGGACCCAGTAATGTATCCCTGAATTTGAACCCCTGCTCCACACCATACACAAAAATTGACTCAAAATGAATAAAGACCTGAATTTAAGTGCTAAAACTATAAAACTCTCTGGGAAAAAAAAGAGGTGTAAAGTTTTGTGACCTTGGACTTATTTGGCAATGACACTGAGAGCACAAGCAATAAAAGGAAAAAGAGACGAATTAGACTTCATAAAAATTAAGGCACTTCCACGCTTCAAAGGACACTATTAAGGAAGTGAAAAGACAACCTACAGAATGGGAGATAATATTTTCTAATCATATATCTGATGAGGGTCTAGTATTGTAAGTATCTAAAGAACTCTTCTAACTCGACAATAAAATAATGGTAATCAGAACAATAATGATAATGATAATAATATATACATGGATATAGCCTGATGAGCCCCTTTTACAGTTTGCCAATTCTCCGATACTAATATGAACCTGCACTTCATTTCTCATAGCTTGTTGCTATTCATGTGTCTGCTTCCTATTCATTATGTACAATTAAGACTTGAGTCTGATTTAAGATTTCTGGGCATGCATGGTGTATGAAACGGCGGCTGACTACCATGCAACATTAGGTAGCACCCTATCACAGACTCCCAAATCACATAAGCAACGTCCCTGGGGTCCCAATTTACAAGAAGACCCGGCACACGAGCTACCACCACATAGCACAGTATGTCAGGAGAACCCAATTTTGCAGCTTATTTTACTCACTGCTATTATCGCTGTTGTTAAATTCTGACAGGCTGAAGGAGTACTAGATGAGTTAAAAGGAAAAGAAATTAGAGTGCAACATACATCATTTCCAGCCTCCGTTCCTCATGCAAACATTAAAAAGCACTGTATTTAACCATGCACCATTCCTGTAATTGTACAGGACGCTGGGTACCTGCTAGGCAGCAGCACCGTTCCAAGACTGTTCTCGACCGTACCTTCAGTCAAACCCATTAGCTTCCATCCGTCTAAATAAAGACATGGTGTCTGACCAGTCCCTTGGGTCTCTGCTGATTGCCCTGCACTGTAGATAGACCTCTGCTGATTGGTTTTAGCAAAAGTTATCATCAGAATGGCTCAGAAACACTTCTGAGATGAATTTTGAAAAGGACATGATTGAAGGGAGAGAAAAAATCAGGTGAATTGAGAAGAGCTGTGACCCTGAGCAGGACTAGCACAGAGAGGCTTGTCTTGCGCATTTCCTCTGTGACAGCAGCACTGGACATCGCTTTCTTTTTTTAAATTTTTTTTTTAACATTTATTTATTTTTGAGACAGAGAGACACAGAGCATGAACAGGGGAGGGGCGGAGAGAGAGGGAGACACAGAATCTGAAACAGGCTCCAGGCTCTGAGCTGTCAGCACAGAGCCTGACGCGGGGCTCGAACTCACGGACCGTGAGATCATGACCTGAGCCGAAGTCGGACGCTCAACCGACCGAGCCACCCAGGCGCCCCTGGACATCGCTTTCAATCCAACCCTTCCTGCCTCTACATGTTGTTTTCACCCTCTCCTCCACCCTCATCTTCTGCCCAGTGCCTTAAACATCAGCCATGCTTCTGTACACCCTGGACTGGCTTCTTTCTCTGCCTACTGTATGAACGAGGCAAGACCATTTTGGCAGCTTGTGATTATTTTCCCCGGTATTTGCACAACGCCAGCCATAAAACTTTGGGCATCACCTAAAACTGGCTTTCCTCTGCTGCCACACGTTTGGACGCAGAGCCACACGGATGTCAGGGCCGGCAGGGGCTGTGAGATCACTTAAGGCGATTCTCCCTTTTGCAGATCGGGAGCGGAGGCCCAGAGAAGTACCGGGACTTGCACGTGACCTGCTTCTGGAAGTGCTGGGTGTGCTCGGGTAACTCCACCTCAGCTGACTTTTGCTCTCAGCAAACAGATTGCAGAAGCGTCCCCAAACACGATACGTTCTAAATTCAAACGGAAATGGTATCTTGATGAATCGCTGTTCGGGATTATCTGTGCTTCTCTGCCGTACCATTACTGTAAATCACCGAGAGAAAGCTGTTCTTTTGCTCAATAGATCATCCAAGAACTGAGGATACGCCAGACCAGTTTCATGAACCACGCATGGTAGGCATTGTCAGAACTAACCCTTCGGATGGGTATAGCGCTTTACTCTTTACAAAGTACTTGTCCGTATATATTATCACATAGGAGCTTTGGAAACTAGCCTAAGATATTATGCCTGTTTTTACCAAGTGAGGTTCCACTTGTGGGTTGCCCGAGGCCACACAGCTGGTGAAGGACACAACAGGGTCTTGAAACCAGGGCCTAGAACTCCAAACCCTAATGTGTTTGTTTATAGTCCCTACGTGAGGAAACCCCTTTGGAGTAACTGGAGGGTCAAAGATTTACCTAGTTGAAGGTTACTTAAGAAATGGTGGTCCTTGAGATGATGGAAAAAGCAACGAATCGCGGGAGAAATAGCCCCGGCCAACGGTTTTCTCTCTTTCTACCTTAACAACGAACGGTCTCAAGTCATACCCACATGGCATGACTCTCTTGTTGCACATGGGGGTTAAAAGTGGGGCCTACTTTTCTTTATGCTGAAGCGTAATGAGAACTTTACTTGAAATAGATCTTAGGAGCCTCAAGTGTGAAACTTTAAAAGCCATCTCTTCTTCATTTGGTCCTAGCCTGGCTACTGGGGTTTCATGCCCTTGGTAAGGTCTCTTCTCCCTCTGGGTCTCCATTTCCTCACCATAAAACGAATAGGGGAAGGGGAGTGGATTAAGTAATCACTCTCAACTCTGGCATCTTAAAGTTCTATGTCTCTAAGAGCCGGTCTGGAGAAGTAATTTCCCTTTGAACTTTTTTTATGTTTATTTATTTTTCAGATAGAAACAGAGCATGGGTAGGGGAGGGGCAGAGAGAGAGAGAGAGAGAGAGAGAGAGAGACCCAGAATCCGAAGCAGGCTTCAGGCTCTGAGCTGTCAGCACTGAGCCCCTCGCGGGGCTCGAACCCACCAACTGTGAGATCATGACCTGAGCCGAAGTCGGGTGCTTAACTGACTGAGCCACCCAGGCCCCCAGTAATTTCCCTTTGAAAGGAGAGGATGTCCCTTTCCTTATCATTCTGCCACGTTGTCCCTGGAGGTTTTGCAACAGCCATAGTAAAGTAAAGCCTGACTTGGACAGGAACTTGGTTTCCTGTACCGTGATCTTTTCACAAGCTTCATAATCTAGCATAGTGATGTGACAAATAATCATGAAAAATAAACACTTTGGGGGCCGTGCATGGGGCTCCTGAGAGGCACCGACAGATCGGATGGGCTGCAACCTGTCAGGAGGGCACACGCGTCGGGCAGGTGGGGCTCAGAGAAGATTCGAGGCTCAGGCCACAGACAGTGTCCCACTGATTCCAAGTGCCGTTTCCTGGTGCCCGGAATATTGCAAAGAGAAATAATCTCAGCTCTGCTACTGACTCACCTTGGACACGTCATTTAGCCTCTGCGTGGCACAAGAGAATGCGCAAAGCAAGTCTGCTCCCAGGAGGAAAGGTGCTTTGGGCCCAAATCCCCGTCGTGACATCGGATCCCTCCCACGTGGGGAGGACTCACACAGAATTAGTGACTTCTATTACGAACGACCGGTAGGTGCAATTATGCCGCTTCCCCAGCTTGCACGGCAGCTGCACAAGCCCATTTGGATTGGGGACACCCGAAACATATTGTTCCACTTGACGAAAAATCAAATTACTTCATTTTGGAGTCGATTTACAGGGAGGGAGAGCGGGGCCTCAAAGACATAAGGCCAGAGGAGGGCAGGTGTGATAAAGAAATGAGTTACTGTGAAGATGACCGAAGAAGAGAGGGAGGAAAAGCGACACTTGGCTACACATAGCTGGTGATAATAATTCTTCCAGCTCTTCCAAGGAGTCAGCCCCCAGCCTTTCATCAAGAGGAAGAGAAACAAAATGAGATTCTCACCCTTTACAACAAGGGCACGGGTTAGTACTGCTGCCACAGGGAACGGGCAGCTTAGACACTGGAAGTCCGGCAGAGTCACTGGAAAAAGACAGCATGGCGATTCGCTTCTTCCGTATTGACTTTCCTTTAGCAACTTTCGCTTAAGTGACGGATCAGCAGGCCTCTTGCAAGTGTCAAGAAATCGTACATATCTGGAGCCAAGGAGGGGGAGCAGGACCGGACACAGGAGTGCTCTGTCTGCTCCGTTTTATTAAAAACTCATTGCTTGGTGCGAACACAGATCCCAAAAGATTGGCTTTTCTAATAAAGGCAATCTCTCCGTTCTGTTTGCTTATCTAGGTTTCTCTAATGTACCAAACAGTATCTGCCTCACGTCTTGCCATCCTGCCAGAGCTAATAACACACATGAATCAGAAATGGACTGTTTTGATCCAAATGTTGGCAGCTCGGCAACAGAAGAACACGCTAGCATTCCGGATCCAACTCCTCTGCAAAGGGCCTCCCGGCAGGCCTCCTTTAGGAGGCCGCCTCAAGTAGCAGCTCCAAGACGGGTGATCTGGATTAATGGGTCAACAGAAACATTTTAAAAGCAAATAATCCAACAACTGTAATAAACACACAGGAAATGGAAGGACTACCAGGAGCTCGCATTCAGTTGTCCGCATCACTGCATATAAACATTCCTTACACAAATGGCCAAAGGGCAAGGTCAGCTCTGAGGCATTCCCTGGAGGCTCTGCTGTCACCTACTCAGTCACTTTCTTGGTCACCTCACGACTGGCATGTCAGTCTTTGTATTTGCTCTCAGGTTACAGCCTTGGCAACATGGGCCGGGAGGCAAGGTGCTTCACTTGAGCCCCCAAAACACAGACATCTGGTCCCAGGTCTCCTGCTTCTTCTCAAAGGGAAAGGAAATGTATGTGACGTCACTGCTCTAAACCTTAGCTTCCTCACCTGTTGGATGGGCACGGTAATAAGTCCCACTGCGTGTGCTTCTGGTGATGGTTAAATGGAAGAACGTACATGAAGTGCCTAGCAGCAAGGTTGGTACGGAAAAGGGGCTCAATAAACAGCAGTTCTGGGGCGCTGGGTGGCTCAGTCGGTTAAGTGTCTGACTTCTGATTTCGGCTCAGGTCACGATCTCACAGTTCATGGGACCAAACCCTGCCTTTGGCTCTGCGCTGACAGCAGGGAGCCTTCTTGGGATTCTCTCTCTCTCCCTCTCTCTGCCCCTTCCCTGCTCGTGCATGCTCTCTCTCTCTCTCTCTCTCAAAACAACTAAATAAACATTTAAAAAAATAAAAATAAACAGCAGTGGGGCACCTTGGTGGCTCAGTCGGTTAAGCGTCTGACTTCAGCTCAGGTCATGATCTCAGTTTGTGCGTCTGAGCCCCGCATCAGGCCCTATGCCAACAGCTCAGAGCCTGGAGCCTGCTTCGGATTCTGTGTCTCCCTCTCTCTCTGCCCCTCCCCTGTTCACTCTCTGTCTCTGTCTCTCAAAAATAAAGAAACATTAAAAAAATAATAAAATAAAAAGCAGTTCCCTTGCCCCCATCCTTACCGCGTGCCCACTCTCTCACTCCACCCCCAATCTTTCCTAAAATCTACAAAAGTGACACAAGGTGCTTTTTAATATACTTTCCCCTCTTCCTCTTGACTCTTTCTTACCACAGTTCTCTCCAGCCTCCTGTTCTCCTCTATATGCATCTCTCCGGCCCTGATCTGCTTCACTGTTTCCTCATCCGCATAAGAAAAGGATCAGGCTGAACAAGCTCTGAAGGTCCTGCACGCGGCACCACTCTGGCCACAGCCTGGGTCCCAACACTTCTCGGGCAACAGAATGCTGTCACTTCTCCCTCAGAAAGAGGGTAGATAATGATAGCACATCATACAGGAGGTTATCTTATAGGAAATTCTTAAGGGCAGTTTATTTTGTACTGGAGTTTTCTCCGATCGGGGGAAATGCATGAGAAATAGTTAAAGGAAAGACATTTGTCATTTCAATAAAAATCTCTGGAAAGCAAATACTTATTACTGCAATCTAGATGAAGCCTTGGCCTTTTGATTAAAAACATGAAACTGACATATGGTGCCTCCCCATCTCCAGGGAAACAAGCCTTCTAGGTTCTATTTATTTGCTTCTGAAAGTTTTATTGAGTTTCCACTTTGAGTCCCGCAACCAGTCCTGAAGGCGAGGGAAAGGCGAGAGGCTGGCTCCGCCCCCTTCCCCCCCCCCCCCCCCCCCCGCAAACAGCTATACTCCTGTGCCAGTGGCCTCTGTGGCAATGCAGAGTCCTCCGACTCCACTCCTTCAGTTAGAGATCTGCCTGCGGAGGTGAAACACCCCGTAGCAGCTTTGCCCTCAAAAGGAAACCGCAATCTGTTCTCATCGGTATATTTTTCTCGCAGAAGAATGAAAAGGGAGAGAGGAGAAGGAAAGGGAGAAAGGGGAAGAGGAGGAGGAGGAGGAGGAGACAGAGGAACAGGAGAATGTACACAGGAAACCCAGTTCCCTTCTGGGATATACAGTAGTAGTGGGTTTTTTTTTTAAGTTTATCTATTTATTTTGAGAAAGTATGCACGGGGGGGGGGGGGGGGGGGGGGGGAGGGACAGGGAGAGAGGAGAGCGAATCCCAAGCGGGATCCACATCGACAGCGCAGAGCCCGATGAGGGGCTCGAACTCACAAACCCTGACATCACGACCTCGGCCAAAATCAAGAATCAGATGTTTAACTGGCTGACCCACCCAGGCGTCCTGAGGATATATTAGTTTTAAATGAGAGCCAGAAGTCATTACCTGAATCTCTACTGTTGCAATGAGTTTCCTATTCCTGCTAACTTGAAATCCACTGAGCCAGCCTAGTGGCCTCAGCATCGTGTCCAACCAGGCCATCTGGCTTAGTACTGCCTTTAGCACTGTTCTCTAAAAACAAAGACCGGCTATAGCTTGGCTTTTTAAGCTATGTATCCAATTTGAGACAATAAGTACATTTTACTCTGAAAGCTAGCAATTAGTTATTTTGTATGCAATTTATGAGTGAATATAGCCTGAGTCTTGAAAGGCAATATGCTGAGAAGCTGTACATTAGCTTTTCTACCAGTGACTTCATGAAGGCTTTTTTAAAAAATTACTACTCATAAAACTCAAGTAAAAAATTCTTAATGATGTTCAGGTCTCCTAATTAGTTCTACATTCCCCTAATAGGAGTCTAAAAGCAAGGATACAACTTTATAGAAAGCGGTTTCTTTAGAAACAGGATCAATTCTCCTCCCCACCAAACCTTTTTGTTTTTGTTTTTGTTTTTCTTTTCGGGAAATAATCCTCCCAGACTTACAAGCTCCTGTTTCCAAATGTTCCATATACGCAGGTGGCTGTTCCAGAGTGGGAGGCCTGACCTCTCCAGCCACCATGTTGCCTTCTTGCTGCAGGAGCCAGCTATGGGGGTGGGGAGGGAGGCAGTATAACAGTCCTTTCTTCCAGGGTTAGCACAAGGTCTCAGGATCTGGACGACCTGGTACTTCCAAAGACAGGGCTCTGGCCATAGGATGAGTTCTGGGAGTAACAAAGACCATCTTGCCTCCATTACCCTTTAGTCTCCACCTGAACCCCAAGTTTCTGTGGTTCCTTGCCACCAGTCATATATTTCCCACAAACCCTGCACTCGCCTCTTCCATGGTTGGAAGAGTCTTCATCCAGGCCGAAGCCCGTAGGACACTTTCCCTGATCTCTCCAGGCTAGGGCAGATACCTCCTTAATCTGTATCCTCCAAACGGCTATACATAGGTCATCTCTCTTTTGAGGACTGTATCCTTCACTAGACCATGAACTCTTTTGAGGACAGATAGTGGATTTTTTACATCTTTTTACTCATATCACATGATCCAGTGCAGAACATATCTAAAGTGCTCAACAAATACTCACTGAACGTATGGATGAAACTGACCTTGGTAATATTGGCTATTGCCACTGAATCGGGCAAGCGTTTGGTCCTGGAAAGAAACCTTCTCAAATGAAGTCAGTTCTCTGAAATTAACCAGGTAACAAAAGAAGCTTCATGCACATTGTCAAACATTTAAGATATAATATTCAAATGTTCTTTTCTACCCGTATTTTAAAGCATTAGTTTAATTAACACTGACACTTTGAAAGTCCTAGAAATAATCAGGATCATTAGTGTCAGCCTGACAAAGGTATGAAGAAAGTTTCTGCAATTTGGCCCAAACTGCTTTCACAAGATTGTCTGGAAATAAATAGCTCACTGTGAAATTTATGGCTCGCTTTATATATTAATCAACAGTACAGTGGTGCTCTAACAAGGTTAAAAGTGTTCTCTGATTTCCATTATAAAGATAATTTCAATCAAGCAGCCTAACAGTCTCACGGTGTAGGTCATTCTATAATTCAATTGTACTAATGACTGTGGCATGCATGCAAACAAGAGAATAAAACAGGCTGAGACCAAACCTAGGGAAAAATGCTTTACGAAAAGAAAAAAACAATGATTTGCATCTTGCATCTTCAATGACCTTTGTGGTACTCATCTGCAAATGAAATAGAGTCATTCCTCATGGCCCAACAGATACCTTTTGTTCCCGCCCATCTATTTTATGTAAATTATATCCGTTGACCTTTAATTGGCTATAATGGGGGGCACATTTTGAGCAACACTTTCATATGGATTTGCTCGGATTTGCTCAAGAGGCTAAGCAGGAAAACTGAGTTTCTCTTCACTCTTTCTATAGAGAGGCATACTTCAGAGGTTTTCCTGGCCTCGATTACATATTTATATTTCATTCCTTCTGCATAAAGAACTTCTCAGGTAATTTGTAAAAACACAGATCCAAAAATATCTTCGCAAGAAATTTCATCCCCTATTTTATTTCTCTTCTTCACATAAAAATGATTATAATATTCTGCGCATTGAAATCCAGACTAATTATGCACCTATTGTGATTTCTAGGAATCCTACAATCAAAAAGCAAAGAAAATCAAGGAGCATCTTAGATGCTAGTTTGAATCTTTTCAGGTAGAAGAAGATAGAATAATTCGAAAAGCAAACCTTAGAAGCATAGTCACTATGTCACATCAAAGAAATGGACGGTACAGCTAGAAGAATACAGGCCTGTTTGTCAGAAGCCATAGGCTTTTACCCTGGGTTGACATTAACTGGTTCACTGTCAGCAAATCCTTTGCCTCAAGTCATATGCTTGAGTGTTCTCATCTTCAAAGTGAGGAGACTAGACTAGGTCTTTGAGGGTCATTCCAAATGTAGCATTCTCTAAACGTAAAAGTGAAAAATTGTTTCAAAAAAAAAACCTTTATATTACCTGAGGGACAAAGGTAAGAAGGAGAGACCAAGAAAAGGGAGAACATTTTCCAGAATCAGAGATGGCGAAGCATCTCTTTGTTAGAAACAAAGGTCTAACCCAAGGTCAGTATTTCCTTAGGATGTTTTTTTTTTTTAATTTTTTTAATGTTTATTTATTTTTGAGAGAGAAAGCACAAGTAGGGGTGGGGCAGAGAGAGAGAGAGGGAGACAGAGAATCCAAAGCTGGCTCCACATTGTCAGTGCAAAGCCCGATGCGGGGCTCGAACCCATGAATCTGAGATCATAACCTAAGCCAAAGTCGGACGCTCAACCGACTGAGCCACTCAGGCGCCCATTGTTTCCTTAGGATGTTATTAAGAACAGACCATCAAGGAGAGCTTGTGATTTGGAAGGATACTTCGTGTGGCACTGCTGACGGAGGAGAACTCCAACTGACAAAATGCCATGAGACCAAGCCCAAGAATGAAGTTCCAGGTTCTTACGGTCTTCTTTTACGGGCATGTGTGCATGTGCTAAGCCGGACTATTTGTCTGTATTTCTACACTTAAGTGTTTCACTTTCCCCTTTAAGTTGATTTTTCATTTGGCCAATTAGCTAAACAGTACAAAGCAAACATCTTGAAGTATTTATGGATTTTTCCTTTGATCCCAGAACCTACAGATGTTACAACAGGCAGCCATGTTGCCTTTGCTTATTTTGCTGTGCTTCTAGCCCCCACTATTCTCCCTTGCTGGCTTGTCTAGCACATTCTACCAACTAAATCTCCCACATTCCGCCTCAAAAAGATGAACCAAGGAAGTGTCTGCCCTGTCTACGTTAAGGTTTTCTAGCTTCTGGGCTGATACATTTGTTTCCTTTTTTATCCAGTAGCCTCTTCCATTCTGCAGGGTAAGGCTCCCCAAGTAGATGGCTTCCCTTGCTGCTTCTGGAGAGTTGTACGTGACCCTGAAAGTTGCATTCAATGAGTGTTTCTTCCTCTTCTACTGTCACTTTGAAATCCAAGGCCAGGGCCCAGGAGAGTTGGCTGAAGTGGGTATGGGTTAGGGTTTCTGGCTAATACTGTAAACAAAAATCTGGATGCTAGAGGAAGGGAAGGGGAAACAGGCAGGTAATTTAGATCCACCCACAGAATCAGGACACAAGTTTTAGGGACCCAAAATAAGGATCTAGAAAACATGAGCTCAGAGACCGGATCCCAGAATCTGGGCAAGAAGAAAGGAACATCTGGGCAAGGGTCTGAATGGCAGGCTGTGGAATCTGCAAAAAGAGAACTTAAATCCTAAGCCACTTACTGCCAAAGCCAGAGAGTAACAGGTGGAAAGCAATGTCGAGGAAATGGTTGAGAGCAGACAGCGTGCATAGCCTTACGAAAAGTCGGAGGCCTCTATGAGTCCAGCTGGGCTGTCCCCAAATCTGAAGCAAACAGGGTAGGCACAGAATCGTCTAAGAAAATTTAAGAATTGGATGAGCAAGTGGTAACTCTTCCTTGAAAAAGCAAAGGTGAGGGGAAAATAAGCAATTTTCAAATGACACGAAACCTCGAATCATCCTTATGATGAGTCTAATCAGACAAAATGATAGAGGGAGAGATCGGGGCCGATGTGGCGATGGCTCCACTCATCCCACCACCTCCTAATCTCTAGCCAGAAAAAGAAAAAACGTACTGTTCAGGAGGGAGAGGTCTCTGGAGGGCCTGAATCACCTCAACCGGCACCTGAAATGGCTCAAAGTCCTTCCATCTCTGTAGCTTTCCCCTTATTTGGGCCTCTGGTTCAGTCCTCGGGAGGTACTCAACTCTGTCTGTTGGTATCAGGAGTTCACATGGCAAACTCTGAAAGAGCTTGTGAATTTCTACCCTGTATTTTCTACAGGTAGAAACAACTACTATTGCTAACTGAAATATTAACTAGTTCCCACAGGTTAATTTTTGATCGCCTGAAAACGTGCTCTGGACGGGCAGTTCCAGATCAGAAAGACCACACACACTTGGTTTCAGTTATCTCCTTTTGCTTGTGGGCACTTCTCAGCAGGGCAGCTAGAAAGGCTGTTAGTTACATTTGTAGAAAGTGGCTTTCCTGGAGAGGGACTGGCATTGTCAGTACTTCAAGGAGATTCAGATACACCGATAACAGCAGTGCCCTACGAATTCTGTCCCAAAGGAGAGGTTGGAAAGGCAGCGTCCAGTCTGTATCATGTGGCCACTGAGCACATGAAATGTGACTAGCCCAAGCTGTGGTGAAAAACAGAATATAAGACATCCCATTAACAACTTAAAAAATATTGATCACATGCCAAAATGCTAATTTTTGAACATACTGGGTGAAATGAAAATGAGGATTTCATCTTTTTCCTCCTACTTGTAAATGTGGTTTCAAAAATGTTTTAATGACATCTGTGGCTTGAATTATATTGCCGTTGAACAGTTCTAGCCTGGACGTCACACGGGGATATAACGTGGCCAAAAGAAAGTATAGAGTATACTGAATTGTATGGAGAGAGGAAAATTACGATTCCATGAAGACTGAGCAAAAGAGAAGTGGATGGCTGCAAAACAAGAATCGGGTGGAAGAACTGACAGTAAAGAACTACCCCAGACCCTAGGAAAATAAGCAGACAGTTATTTGGCCAGTAGAGTGGACAGGGCATTTGAGGAAAACCGAAGGAGTATTATTATATCTGTATCTCATGGAAATTAAGTAGCATAGATCTGAAGTCGATTCTAGAACGACTCTGAAGAAAAGAACCCAAAAACAGCGAATAAAAAATCCTTAAAGAAATTAAAAATGTGACACTACAGAACAGTCACTTAATGTAAAAGAAAGCAGCAAAGGAAAACTAGAGGCACAAAAAGACATGAAATAGAGAGCAAAGCATAAAATGGCAGATGTAGTTTTTATCATATCAGCACAGATCTTCCTCAGCTCATGATGGGGTTACATCCTGATAAGCCTATCATAAGTTGAAAATATATTAAGGCAAAAACGCTTTTGCGACACCTAACCTACCAAACGTCACAGCTTAACCGAGCTTACCTTAAATGTGCCCAGAACACTTAACATGAGCCTACAGTTGGGCAATATCATCTAACACAGAGCCTATATGGCAATAAAGTGTTAAATATCTCATGTGGTTTATTGAATACTGAACTTAGAGTGAAAAATAGAACGCTTGTATGGGGACAGAATGGTTACCAGTGTTTCAGTTATTTGCCGTCACGATCATGTGGCTGACTGGGAGCTCACTGCCACCACCCAGCCTCATAAGAGAGTATCACACATTGCTAACCCAAGAAAAGAGCGAAACTCAAAATTCGAAGTAAGGTTTCTACTAACTGCGTATCACTTTTGCACCATCATAAAGTTGAAAATTCGCTAAGTCAAACCATCATAAGTCAGACGCCATCTGTAATTAAATGTAAATGGATTAGACACTCCAGTCAAAAGAGAGATTGTCAGGTTGGATAAAAAATATATGCAACTATATGCTATCTACAGGAGACATGTTTTATTTTTTTAAAAAGTTTATTTATTTATTTTCTTTTTTTTAATATGAAATTTATTGTCAAATTGGTTTCCATACAACACCCAGTGCTCCTCCCAACAGGTGACCTCCTCAATGCCCATCACCCACTTTTCCCTCCCTCCCACCCCCCATCAACCCTCAGTTTATTCTCAGTTTTTAAGAGCCTCTTATGGTTTACAGGAGACATATTTTAAATGTATATTCGTTTTTGAGAGAGTGAGAGCACTAGTGAGGGAGCGGCAGAAAGAGAGGGAGACAGAGGATCTGAAGCAGGCCCCCAAGATGATAGCAGAGAGCCTGATGTGGGGCTCGAACCCGCAAGCCACAAGATCATAACCTGAGTTGAAGTCAGATGTTTAACAAACTGAGCCACCCAGACGTTCCCAGGGGACATATTTTAGATTCAAAGATACAACAGATTGAAAGTAAAAGAAGCGAGGGGCGCCTGGGTGGCTCAGTCGGTTGAGCGTCCCACTTCAGCTCAGGTCACGATCTCGCGGTCTGTGGGTTCGAGCCCCGCGTCGGGCTCTGGGCTGATGGCTCAGAGCCTGGAGCCTGCTTCCGATTCTGTGTCTCCCTCTCTCTCTGCCCCTCCCCCGTTCATGCTCTATCTCTCTCTGTCTCAAAAATAAATAAATGTTAAAAAAAAAATTTAAAAAGAAAGTAAAAGAAGTGAAAAAGATATATCATGTAAATAGTAACCATAAGAAAGCCAAAGTACCTATATTAATATCAGAAAAAAATAAACATTAGATCAAAAATATTATTAGAGATAAAGAGGAACATTTTATACTGATAAAAGGATCAATTCATCAGAAATATATAAAATTTATAAACATATGCATCTAACAATAGAGCCCTAAAATACATGAAGCAAAAACTGACAGAACTGGAGGGAGGGATAAACAATTCAGCAATAATAGTTGGGGATTTCAATATCCCACTTTTAACAATGGATTAAAAAAACTAGACAGAACATCAACAAAGAAACAACAAGAAATTTGAACAATACTATAACCAAAAAGATCTAATAGACATCTATAGAATACTGCACCCTATGACAGCAAAACACACATTCTTCTCAACTGTACGTGGAACATTCTCCAGAACAGACCATATGCTAGGCTGTAAAACAAATGAATAAGGACTGAAATCATACCAAGTATGTTTTACAACTACTATAGAATGAAATAAGAAACCAATAACATAAAGAACTTTAGGAAATCTCTCTCTATATGTGGAAATTAAGCCACACGCTCTTAAATAATTATATATGTGGAAATTAAATAATACACTGATAAATTGTAGGCTCTAAGACCCTAAGTATGAAAGGGTCAAATTAGAAATCACAAGGTATATGATAAAATTCTTTCATATTAATGAAAATGAAAATACACCAACACATGTGGGATGCAGCTAAAGCAGCACATACAGGGAAATTTCTAGCTGTAAACAATTATTTAAAAAAAAAAAGAAAAAAGAAAGATCTCAAATCAACAGCCTAAACGGTCACTTTATACCACTGCAAAAAGAATATCACATTAAAAATAAACCAAAAAGAAAAAAAAACAAGAAAAAGTAAGGAAATAATAAATTAGAACAGAAATTAGTGGAATCAAGAATAGAAAAACAGTAAAGAAAAGAAACAAAGTCAAAAGCTGGTTGCATGAAAAGATCTACAAGATTGATAACTTTTAGGTAGACTGACCAAGACATAAAAAAAACAGAGAGAGAGAGAAGACTCAAATTACTATAGTTAGGAATGAAAGAGGGGATATTACTACCAGCCTTATATAAATAAAAAGGGTTTTAAAGGAATACTAGAAAAAGTATATGCCAGCAAATTAAATAATATAGATGCAATGGACAAATTCCTAAAATGACAAAACTACCTTAACTGATTCAAAAAGAAATAGAAAATGTGAATGCCCTTAAAACAAATGAAGAGATTGATTTAGGAATTTAAATCTTCCCACAAAGAAAAGCCCGGGACCAGATGGCCTTACTGACACATTCTACTCAACACTTAAAGAAGAATTAATAACATTCCTTATGTAAGTCTTCCAAAAAATAAAAGAGGAAGGAACACATCTTGACTAATTCTATGAGGCTAGTATTAACCCCGATACTAAAACCAAAGACTACAAGAAAACTACAGACCAATATCTCTTATGAAGATAAATACAAAAATTCTCAACAAAATACTAGCAAATGGAATTCAGCAACATATAAAAGGATCATACACTATGACCAAATGAGCTTTATCCCAGGAATACAACGGTATTTTAATATCTGGTCATCAATATAATAATAATAATAATAACAACAATAGTAATAATAATATAATAATAATGAAGAACACATACAAAATTGTAGGGAGAAATAAACTAGATGCAGAAGAGGAATTTGATAAAATCCAACATACTTTGATAATGAAAATAATCAACAAACAAAGAATACAAGGGAACTTCCTCAACTGAATAAAGGACATTTATGGAAAACTCACAGCTAATACTATATTTAATGGGGAAACTGAAGACTTTTCCTCTAAGATTAGGAAAAAGACAGAGATGTCCATTCTTGCCATTTCTGTTCTACATTGTACTGGAGGTTCAAGCCAGAGTAATGAGGCAAGAAAGAAAGATAGCAAGAGGAAGAAAAGTGAAAGAGAAAGAAGGAGAATGAAAGAAAGAAAGAAAGAAAGAAAGAAAGAAAGAAAGATGAAAGAAAAAGAAAGAAAGAGAAAGAAAAGAGGAAAGGAGGGAGGGAGGAAAAGAAAAGAAATAGTAGGCATCTGATCGGAAAAGAAGAAATAAAACTGTATTTACAAATAAGACGATCCTGTGTATAGAGAATACCTAGGACTAAACAAAACAAAACTATTAAAACCAATAAATTATTTCAGCAGTATTACCAGGTACAACATCAATATACAAAAATAAATTGTATTTGTATACTTAAGTAATGAACTATTCAAAAATTAAATTAAGAAAATTCCATTAACAATAACAAGACTATAATATTAGGGATAAAGTTAACAAAATAAGTACAAAGCTTGCATACTGAAAACCATAAAACAACCAGGAACAAAATTAAAGAAGACCTAAATAAATGTAAAGATATCCCATGTTCATAGATCAGAAAACTTAATATTGTTAACATGGCAATATTCCCCCAAATGATCTACAGACTTAATGCAATCCTTATCAAAATCTCAGCTGAGTTCTTTGTAGAAATTGACAAGACGCCTGCGAAACTGAAATGGAATTGCAAGGGACTCCACATAGCCAAAACAATCTGGGAAATGATAAAGTAGGAAGACTCACGCTTCACAGTTTTGTAACTTATTAGAAAGCAACAGTAATCAAAGCAGTGTGGCACTGGCATAATGATAAACATACAGATCAATGGAATGGAATGGAGAGTCCAGAAATAAATTCATACATTTATGGTCAATTCATTGTGTTTGTTTGTTTGTTTGTTTGTTTGTTTGTTTGTTTGTTTTGAGAGAAAGAGATAGAGCGTGAGCAGAGGAGGGGCAGAGGGAGAGGGAGAGAGAGAATCCCAACCAGGCTCCATACTGTTAGCACAGAGGCCAAAGTGGGGCTCGGACCCACGAACCATGAGATCATGAACTGAACTGAAACCAAGAGCCAGCTGCTTAACTGACTGAGCCACCCAGGCACCCCTATGGCCAATTCCCTTTTGACAAATATGCCAAGACCATTCAATGGGGAAAGGATACTACTGTTTACAAGAAATATAGCTGGGACAACCGGGTATCCGCAAGCAAAAGAGTAAAGTTGCACACATATCTCACATCGAATATACAAAATTAACTCAATATTGATCACAGACCTATATGGAAGAGCTAAATCTATAAAAATTCATAAAAGAAACCATAGGTGTAAATCTTCATGGGTTTGAATTACTGGTTTCTTAGATATGCCATACACACAAAAATAGACAAACTGGACTTCATCAGAATCATAAACAGATATGTTTTAAAGAACATTACTAGGAAAGTGAAAAGATATCCCCCCCATGTGGAAAGAATTATTTGCAAATCACATATCTGATAAAGGTCTAATATTCAAAATATATAAATAATTCTTATAATTCAACAATGAAATGACAAATAAACTAACTAAAAAATTAAGAAAGGATCTCAACAGACCTTTCCCCAAAGATATACATATGACCAATAAGCACATGAAAATTACTCAACATCATTTGTCATTAGAGAAACACAAATAGAACCAGCAACAATGAGGGGCGCCTGGGTGGCTCAGTCGGTTAAGCGTCCGACTTCGGCTCAGGTCATGATCTCACGGCTCGTGAGTTCGAGCCCCGCGTCGGGCTCTGTGCTGACAGCTCAGAGCCTGGAGCCTGTTTCAGATTCTGTGTCTCCCTCTCTCTCTCTGACCCTCCCCTGTTCATGCTCTGTGTCTCTCTGTCTCAAAAGTAAATAAACGTTAAAAAAAAAGAAACAGCAACAATGAGATACTACTTCAAACCCACTAGGATGGCAATAATTTAAAAAGATAATAGCAATTGCTGATGAGGATGTGTAGAAACTGGAGCCCTCACATATTGCTGGTGGGAAAGTAAAATGGTTCAGCTGCTTTGGAAAGCAGTTTGGCAATTCCTCAAAAGGTTAAACATCGAGTTACCATGTGACCCACAATTCTATTCCTAGGCATATTTCCAAGAGAAATGAAAACACATATCCATTCACACAAAGAGTTGTGCATGAATGGTAATAGCAGTGCTATGAACAATAACCAAGAAATGGGAACAACTCAAATGTCCATCAACTGACAATGGATAAACAAAATGTGGTACATTCATACAATGCCATATTATTCGGCCACAAAAAGGAAGTACTCATACATGCTATAACATGGACGGACCTTGAAAACATTATGTTAAGTGAAAAAGGTCAGAAACAAAAAGCTATATATTGTATGATTTCATTTACATGAAATGTTCAGAATAGGCAAATCCATAGAGAGAAAGTAAATTAGTAGTTGCTAGAGGGAGGGGAACGGGGAATGGGAAGTGACAGCTAATTGGTATAAAGTTTCTTTTGGAATGCTAAAACTGTTCGAATATTGATTGTGGTGATGGTTGCACAACACCATGATTATACTAAAAACCATTGAATTGTACACTTTAAATGGGTAAATTGGTGAATGTCTTCTATGTGAATTCTATCTCAATAAAGCAGTTTTAAAAAAGAAGTAAGGAGGTGAAATTTACCACTAAGCCAATGGGAACAAAGATTTGGAGTTGAAATTAAATTGCTTTAAAAATAAAAGATGCTCCAGACAATAATGGAATATTGTTCAGCATTAGGAAAAAAATGAGCCATGAAACCATGAAAAGGCACGGAGGAATCTTTACAGGCCTATTACACAGTGAAAGAAGCTAATCTGAAAAGGCTGTGTATTGTACAATTCCAACGATTCCATCCTGGAAAAGACAAAACCATAAAGACAGTAAAAAGATCAGTGGTCACCAGAGGTTAGAGGGCAGGGACGGATGAACAGATAGACCACAGGATTTTTAGGGCAGTGAAACTACTCTGTATGATATTATAATGCCTCGCTATACATTTGTCAAACCAATAGAACATACAACACCAAGAACGATCTCTATCGTAAACGTCAGACTTTGGGTGATAATGATGTGTCAGTGTCGGCTCGTTGACGTTAACAAATTATCACTCTGGTGCTGGATGTTGACACTACGTACGGGAGGCCGGGGACAGGATTTCCATGGGAACTCTATACTTTCTGCTCAGTTTTGCTATGAACCTAAAAATGCTCTACAAATAGTCTATCATTTAAAAAGAGAAGGCAAGGGGCGCCTGGGTGGCTCAGTCGGTTGAGCAACAGACTCTTGGTTTCAGCTCAGGTCATGATCTCACAGTTTGTCAGTTCGAGCCCTGCCATCGGGCTCTGTGCTGGTGGTGCAGAGCCTGCTTGGGATTCTTTCTCTCTCTACCCCTCTCTCTCTATAAATAAATAAATAAACAAACATTTTAAAAGCTTTTTATTTTTTTTATTTAAAAAAATTTTTTTTAATATTTATTTTTGACAGAGAGAGAGAGAGAGAGAGAGAGAGAGAGACAGAGCATGAAAGGGGAGGGTCAGAGAGAGGGAGACACAGAATCTGAAACAGGCTCCAGGCTCTTAGCTGTCAGCACGGAGCCCGACGTGGGGCTCGAACTCACAGTGTGCGAGATCATGACCTGAGCCGAAGTCGGACGCTCAACTGACTGAGCTACCCAGGCGCCCCCATTTTAAAAACTTTTTAAAAGAGAAAGCAAAAAAATAATAAATGTCCTCTTTCTTATACTTCTGATTTTGTGGGATTCATGCTCTCTGTACTCTTGATGGCTCGTCATCATCCCAAGGATAAACCCCATTCCCCTTTAGCTTGATTTAAGAAAAGAATAAAGTGTCTACTCTATGCAAGACATTGTTTACTAGGGGATGAGGAAAGGAGAATGGTAGCCTCGCATACTAAAACTGATGCTTGATTTAAGAAAATGGCAAGGAAATCACAGTTGAGATATACTTTTCCGTATTTTTGTATTTTCTTAAGGAATCTCTACACCCAACGTGGGGCTCGAACTCACGACCCCGACATCAAGAGTCGCATGCTCTACCGACTGAGCCAGTCAGGTGCCCCTCCCTGTGATTTTCTGCATTTTTTAAAATCTAGAACTTGTGACTTATTTGTATTGTGCTAGCTTGATTGGGGCAATGATTATATTAAGTAAAAACTGCAGAGGACATGTACCTAGAAAAAAATTTTTTTTCAAATGGTCTGGTTCACTTCCCATCTTCCTTTTACTTCCCCAAACTCCCTTCACCTCCTCCCCTTTCCCTCCATCAAACGAAATAGAGCGATAGCCCCATCCCACGGATCAGAAAGGTAGCTGCCAATCAGCATAAAGGGGGAAAAGACTCTGAGTGGGCAAGATGGATAAGAACAGACAAGAAAATGTAGGGATTTCCTAGAAGGATATTCTCTAAAACAAGTGGATATCATTAAATTATCCCAAAGATATGTGGTAGAGATGTGTTCATTTTGTAAAGCTTATTTACTTTTGAGAGGGGGCGGGGCAGAGAGAGAGGGAGAGAGAGAATCCCAAGCAGGCTCCGAGATGTTAGCACAGAGTCCAATGCAGGGCTCAATCCCATGAACCGTGAGATCATGAGCTGAGTGGAAATCAAGAGTCGGATGTTTAACCGACTGAGCCACCCAGGCGCCCCTAGATATCTGTTTAATCACTGAAATTTAATCATCATTTAACAGTGGTACCCAGCAAAAGCAATTTAGCATTATCCTACCCAATACACACTCAAAAACAAAGGAACCATAAACACAGCTTGAGTCTTTCCTCCCCTCGCAAGGACTTCAGCATAAACCCGAGCAAAAGAAGATGAATGCTAAAAATCCCCACCAGGAATCTAGATCTATCCCACTACCCTTTATTCACGAGGCAACTACGAAGTCCACTGTGAGCAGCCGGAAAACTTGTGTGTTCAACTTGTCCTGCCTGGCTGGGAATCAAGTCACCTGAACATCTGGGGGAACAGAGCGATCAGGCCTCCGGCCACACAGGCAGAGCAAA
Organism: Panthera onca; assembly: GCF_046562875.1. Lineage (NCBI taxonomy): Eukaryota > Metazoa > Chordata > Mammalia > Carnivora > Felidae > Panthera > Panthera onca. Next base: position 18,918,416 of record NC_138357.1, on the reverse strand, counting down.
TGTTCAAGGAGCCGCCAAGCTCCGAATGCAAAGCCTAGTAGCAACTTCGAGTCTTTAGGCTGGATGTGGAGTACCTGGCTGAACAGCCTCACCCGAAACAGCCATGCCAACATTAGGCAAAGAATCCAGAAATTCTGCTGCAACCCAGCTGGTCTGGTTTCTTGAAAACAGCTTGCTGATAATTGTGTTGCCCGCCCCCGGCACAGGGTTTTTGCCACAGGAGCTTGGTACATATTTATCAGTGATGGTGCTGCTGCTAATGAGTGGACCCCGAAGACGGACAGCCCCGTGCGAGGGAAGACCTAGAAAGAAAAGTCCACTTTGTCTGGCAGCATTTGAGATGGATCACGTCACATGTGACACGCAACGGCGCTGTGGCACACGAGGCATTATTGCCAATTTTCGTAGTAGTTCCAACAGGTTGGCATTTTTATCCCCAGTTTATAGATGAAGCACCCAAGACTCAGGGAGATTATGCACTATGCCCAGGTCACTAAGATAAGGAACGGCTGAGCAGAGGTTTACATCTGAACTCCCGAAGCCCGTGTTCTTTCCACTACATCACACGACCTTTTCTTACTCTGCTCCTTGCAACACCATGCCGGCCCATTCCTGTGCCGGGTATCGACTCAGCTTTCCATCTCAAAAGCTTAGCTCTTCACTGGGTGTTGTATGGAAACCAATTTGACAGTAAATTTCATATATTAAAAAAAAAAAAAAAAAAGCTTAGCTCTTAAAAATCTCTTATGGTGCTATTAAAAATGAATGTTTGTTGTAATTTATCATTCCTGGTATCTCGAAGGCTCGCTGGTCAACGATAACCAGAGCTGAGACAATTCTGAATGGGGCTTTTCACAGCGGAGCAGTTTGAATTATGCATTATTATTATTTTTTTTTAATCAATGGCTAACAGATTCAGAAGAAATGGTCGGGGAGGAAACAGACTTTAAAACTTGATAAACACAGATGTGCGAGGGAAATGTTTCCACCAGCGCGTATTCTTTCACCCTCTGTGATCTGGGGCTTGGTAACATCCTTTTCATCCTGGAAGGAAATCTAACATGCATCCTGTAGCTTCTTTCTGTCAAGTTTGATTATGCCAATTTATCACAATTATTGCTTTATTTTTAATCGGAATAAGGACACTAATTGAGCGTCTTCTTCGGTCTAGAAAATTTGTGAAGAGACCGTTCAAAGGTGATTTAAAGTGCTCATGATTGTAAACAAAATCTGCTAGAAGGTTGCTACAGTGAAGAAACCCATTAATTTTACATTAAGAATTTGTTAAGGGGAATGGGACAATTGAGTACATCAGGAATACCGTCACCACAGAACTCCTTCCATGTTTGGAAAGAGATCATTAACAGGGTTTAATGCATCATAAGAAAACCACAGAGCTTGGTGTTTCACTATTTACTGGATTTCTGATCTGAAAGGGGGAAAATGTAGGCGCCATATATTTTTTTAAGTATATTTTAGACCTAAGCTCATCAAGAGTGGATTGCTGTTGTTGTTGTTGTTGTTTAAAGAAAACGTAAATGGAATAGCCCTTGATCCTGGGGGATGTCTGGGCTCCAAGCAGATTCAGAAGACTCTCACTAGGATTAACACGAGTATGAGGAAGAAGACAAGTTAAGCCCACTGGAAGTGTCCATTGCTATTCTCAAGGCCGCGTGGAGGCAACAGGATGCCTAGTAACCGAGAGAGACCCTTGGCAACTTCCTGGTTCTCCATTTGGCCTCCTGTCCACCAGGTCAGCTTGGGCCTACCTGCAGAGGGAGCCGGCCTTCACCTCCTTGTTCTGAGACTGGGTCTCATCCTGGGCAAGAGATGAGCCCCAGGAGCCCCTGCAGTGGAGAGCGGCTGAAGCAGCCTTGTGGCTGGCTCCCACTTTCAAGTCTCCCTGCCTCAGTTCTTTAACCTGGAAAATGGCACTAATGAGAATCCCGTTAAATGAGTCAACTCACGCAAAGAGCTTGTTACTCTGCGTGGCACACAGCAAGCGCTTCACGATCACTCTCATCACCGCTATCCTCTCCCTCGGACAGATTAAATTACCTCTCCAAGGTCACTTCCTGTGGTAGGACAAGGTGGGCCGCACGTCACTATTCCGATTCCTGGGCTGATGCTATTTCCCCTGCACAAGCACAGCGGGTGATTTCAGAAGCATGAAAAGGTCCCACATCCACTTCGATACATCCTCCTCCACCTGCGTCACAGTGACTAAGATCTCTATCCTTGATGACCTCTTTGAAGTGTTTTCTGGTGATATATAATTTTGCTAAGTGAAGTGAGTTCGCTTCTCCGGAGAGGGAACACATTACAGAATAAGAAGCAGCAGAAACGGGCTTCCTGGGATGACTAAACCATGATTAAACATCATCACTGTAAACCAACTACAGGGACTAAGTGAACAAGACACCGAACAAGGTACAACGTGCCTGAAGGGTAGGGAGAAAGGACAGGCTTAGAATAGAGGTTGGTCAGAGGTGGGGGACAGACAGCCAGAAAAAAAAAAAAATAATAATAAAGGGCAAAAGTCTCTCTAAAGAGTTTACAGGAAGTCCTTCACGAACACTATGCTCTTAGGTTTCATCCATGAACCCGAACCTCAAACGTACATCCGACTATTAACAATTTTCTAGAAGCATAAGAGAAATGCACACCCAGAACTCAGAAATATGTATATGTTGATGAGTCCATTTCCATGCCAAATCAATCCCCTTGAGCTGTAGTTTATGAGATTTAATGACAAAAATAATTCAGAGTGTGGGCTTGAGTTAGAAAAAGAGGAGTTCATCTATTAACCACATAAGAATACCAAGAATGACTTTCAAAAATCGTACATATGATTTTTTTTCTTTAAAAAAAGATAGCACATTAACTTCAAGCAGTGCCTGGGCTGCATATTTTATGAGGTTTATTTGTACCGCATATCTTTGATGGGCTCTATTTGTGGCTGAAAGTACAAACATACTGATTACAATCACTCTTCCCTACATTTAGGAACAAAATTAATTATCTGCAAAACGCAGCCAGGCTTAGATAGATTCTCAGTCAGTAAATGATAATAGACGGCGCCCAAATATAATGACTCCGTTTCCTACTTTATCTGTTTTAGGCATTCTGAGTGGAATGAAAAAGGGAAAAATTAATTCACTTTCTGAATATTCTTCAGGAAGGACTTGAATTGGCTAATAAGAAGAGAGCACCAACCCTCCCACAGCCCCCACCCCCAGATGAAATACGCAACACCCCTGCTGGATTATGCACTTCCCAAAGGGACATTTTTTTTTTTTTTTTTTGGTTTTCTAGCTTCCGGCATTGCTTTTATTTGTTTCTGTTTTACGTTATATAGTAATTTATTTGAATGATATGGTTAATATTTATACAAGTATTGTTTTACTAGCTGTTTTATAATATACTTATCCATTGCTGTATTTGAAATGGTTTATATATTAATTCCACAGTTGTTTTTTTTTTTTTTATTTTACGAAATCTTTTTTTACGGTGTTATTGAGGTGGATTTGGGGACTTCTGTAATTCTCCCATGTCAAGTGTACAATGTAATGATTTTTACGAAATTGACTCAGTCGTGCCACCGTTGCCACAAACCAGTTGTAGAACATTCCGTCACCCCAGTAAGATCCTTCGTGCCCATTCCGGCATTGCTTTTGAGAAGTCTGATGAATTCGGAACCTCAAACACCCCGGGGGACGTTTTAAAAGGACATTAAGAGGTCCGCACTTGCACCGAAACAAAGGTTGTTTGTCTTACCCTGTTAGCATTCCCCCCAACAAGGAAAGGACTGGTAAACTGGGAGCCCCAGTACATGCCCGGGATCAGCACTCAGAAGACTGTGGCTGCTGGCAATCGTGAAGTCTGTATTTTATCTCACAAAAGCTGCAGCATGCTAGAAGAAATCTGCCCCGATTCCCTCATCTTGGCCTTTTTGGTGAAACCCTTTATTACAGCAACATTATAACCACCCTCACCTGAGGAAATTGCTGTACTACAAGTGGAACTTCATTTAAAAGTGCTTCTGTGGCGTTTGAAATATGTTTTCAATTTTCCAGGTGGGGGTGGGGAGGCTGCCTGGTGAGAAACGGTCCCAGTCGAAAGCATGCGTCGCCGGAGATCCTCAGCAAGGTAGCAAAAATGCACAAGCGTGAGGGGTGAGGGGGCCCAGGTTACCTGTGGGGGTGCTGCCGTGAGGACATGAGCAACCTTATTCCAAGTGGGGAGACAGGAATCACAGAGGAATCACGCTGTGTACATGACGCCGTGTTTTCTGAGGCGTTTCGGCTTGGCAAGGGAGAGAGCAAGTAGCCGGGGGCTTCTGTGCCCTCACCAGGTAGGAGGCTGCTTTCACTGGACTCTTGATTCCCTGGCCACTCAACACAGAGAAGGCATTTTCATGGACTCCCTCACTGTCAACGCTGGCAGCACAAAGATTCTCAGAATATCACAGCATGGCATGATCTTTGTGGACTTCTGCCCGCTTGGCCACCTTTTCCTGACCTTCTAACCTTTTCAGATATACTCTGAGGACCAATCAGTCCTCCACATAACTCCTGGTGTGTGATAACCACCTTAGAAGTGCAGTGAAAGAGAAAACCTCACTCAGCCGAGCCAGTTAGCAATACAAAACTCCCAACCCCGGCCAAGCAAGAAAAGAAATGAAGGCACGGGGACCGAAAGAGAGAGCGGCGGAGTAGGAGCCGAAGGCCCAGAGCAGCAGAGTTTACTCCTAATCAGACGCGACAGTCAGGGGCCCCTTTCATACTTCCTTTTTAAACTATTCTCTCAAGAGCTGAGAAAGCTGCCACTGTTTTTTGTCTTAGGGCACGCCAACACGTGGCACATGGCCACGCCTTTGGGCCAACCGGTCAGGGCTGAGCTCGGTGTCTTCCACGCTTTCTAATTTCCTCGCTTGATCCCCCGAAAGCATTGTGAACTTGGGAGGTTCTTGCAGCCATCCAAGTTCGGGGGATCCTGTGTTGCCAGTGTTCCCTGGGTCCCTCGGGTTTGTGCGTGTCTTAGAAACGGAGGCACTTTTGCCCCACACTCGTTTCCAAGTATCTTCGAATAGTGAACAGCCTTGGAAGACAGAGATACTGCCTCCCTTCAGAGAAAAGAGCAGGCAGACTCACTACCTATTATCAAAGATCCGAGTTCCCTGAGCTCAAGGCTCTGCTCCTGGAGTGCGACTCACCGTGCGCAGAACTCATCTGGCCCTCCTTGCCTTACCCCATGGGAGTCGGGGCTCGGGGATCAGGTACAGGCGCGGGTACTACCTCTACTGCTCTAAGAAACAAACTGTCCTTCATCTCTGAGCCAGGGAGTCTCACGTCTTCAGCCATGAAACTGTGGCCCGCGACCTTGTTCGCTCGCGATCAGGGTAAAGATCTTTCACAGTTCTCGGGGACATGTTCTGGCTCCACCAGTCCACAGACCACAGAAAGGAAAAACTTCTTTCTCAAGGCTCAGAACATAAAGGACGGCTGGTAATCACGCCGCCACTTCTTGCCAAGGCAAAGGCGTGTAATTCCAGATTCGTGCAGGGCCCCCGTAATTTCCTAATATGAGCCATAATATATATAATTTCAGGATGGAGCATTTAAAAAAGCTTCCCCTGTGTGACCACCGTTTGAAACGCGCCCTGAAATTAACACGTAGTGCCTAAACGTGCTGCCAAGTTTTTCCTTTGTGTGCTTCTCTTCAATAAGGAGGTAATCTACGTTTCAAAACTGTATGTTTTCCCCCATGGGAGGCACTCAAGCTATTTTTATCGTGCGTGAAGAAAGAATGGCAGCCTGTAAACATTTTTGTCTTTCCAGAAATGGACCTCACGCAAATGAAGTTGCATACCACAGTTTGAGAGGCTGACCTGTAGACGCTAATTAGGTAGTGAGTCATTTACTTGTTTTTATCACTTTGAAATCACTTTGTACTGAAAACAGCTTGTATGAATTCAGACAAGGTATCTCTATCTGAGACTGAAAAATGAAAGTCCAAAGTGATAGCTTCAAGAGAGAAGCACTGACACTCTGACACCTGAGAAATAACCTCAGCCTTCAAAGCCGAGACGAAGGGAGGGCTAATCTTGGAAATTCTGATGAGTTACAGTCAGTCACACAGACAGCAAAATATAAGAATTTGATAGAGTGAATTATTGGTGAGGATCAACAGAGAATCTTCCCCAGAGCTTCCTAGCCCACATAAATACTGACTTCACCAAAGAGATCTTTCAGAAATTCTAGCAAAGGAAATGGACGTATTGGATACCAGAGTGTGTTACGTTCTCATCACACAACGTTACCGCTAAGGAAACTCCATAACGGAGACCCGCGAAGGTCCAGAATCAAAGCAAATGCATTAAAAACCATCTGTTGGTCTAATGGACAGATTCCAAACATTGCAATGGGAAAATAAACTATTCCTCACCACTGGCACTGCTCATATAGATTCTAGGCAAAGTCATTTCGCTGTGTGACTGGCTCTTTCATTACCCACGCAAACATTCCTTCTTCCCCTAGAAACTACTCTGTGCCTTTAAGTGGTATGAAGAATAAAACTCTCATGCCTTTTGGTACTTCATTGGGAAATACTATACAGCAAGGGTCTCCAAGGAGGGAGAATGAAGTCAAACACCATGCAGCTGGAAAAACAGCAGAGAGTGATACAGGATATTAAATAAGATAGTAAGAGCCTAGTTAGCCTGTGTTCAGGGAAGGAAGACGCTGGGGAAGACAGAGGTGAAGCATTTGACAGAGCGGAGAGTAGACTGTTAAAAGCATGAGCTTTGGAGTCCGGCATATCCGGCTTTGAGTGTCAGCTTTGCTACCTGCTAGCTGAGTGACCCCTGAGAGCAGCAACAGAATCACCACCATCTCTCCACCCCTCCTTGCAACCCCCGGCATCTATCATAGTGCCCCCACAACTGGATGTTCATTAATGTTTCCCGAAATGAGTCCTAGCTCAGATCATACTAAAATAAATATCACGATGAGGAACGACAGGGACAAAGAGTGGTGGTAGGAAAGGTTGCAGTTCTGCCCGACATTCAGTTGAGTCATATAATAAGCTAAGGTAATGAACTTGTGGGAGAGGCAACACTAATGCTGAGACATTCTGAGATGAATCAATAAAGTACGTGAGAACAAATGGAAAACTAAAAGCGCAAACAGTCATGTGAGTATATGTCAGCAATGACTATGGGGGTGGGGCACAGAAAGTAAATGAAATCATAGAAACTTTGGGGACAATTTCTGGCAGAGCAGTAAACATACAAGATGCTGATTATTAACCACTGAATAAATGGATGTGAAATGTACAATGGCCATGCCTATGATCCACACACACGTATGTGGTAATGACAATCAAAATGGTTTCAGAATAAAAACAACTGCATTTTTAAAAGCAGGTTGTGAACTGAGAACAAACTGAGGGTTGATGGGGGGTGGGAGGGAGGGGCGGGTGGGTGATGGGTATTGAAGAGGGCATCTTTTGGGATGAGCACTGGGTGTTGTATGGAAACCAATCTGACAATAAATTTCATAAACAAATAAATAAATAAAATAAAAGCAGGTTGCGGTTGGGGCGCCTGGGCGGCTCAGTAGGTTAAATGTCTGACTCTTGGTTTCAGCTCAGGTCATGCGTAATCTCACGGTTCGTGGGATTGAGCCCCTCTTTGGGTTCTGCGCTGGGCACAGAGCCTACTTGGGATTCTCTCTCTGCCCCTCCCCTGCTCTCTCTCTCTTTCAAAATAAATAAACATTTTTAAAAATAAATAAATAAAAGAAGGTTGTGACATTTGACAGCATGGGTGTAGTGCAACAATGTTGAAAATACATGCATTGATAACTGTACATACTTGTATTTGCTTCAGAGTAAAAGACGTGGAATTCAATAATGTGCTGATAAATTTAACAGTGATGCTCCCACCCAAGTACTATTATAAACCTACTCGATGCTCACTTGGGGCCATGATATTTAACCTAGTTCACCAATGTAGATAGAGTCAAGATGGATCTCTTTACAGTCCCATCATTAAAACCTTCTTGGACTTCTCGGTACAAATGTTCTGTCTCCTTCCCTCCCTCTCAACTTTCTTTCTTGATCTCTGTCTCTGTCTCTCTCTCTCTCATGTGCATGCACACACACACACACACACATTTTCACACAATATTTTATTCATCTCTTTGGACTAAAATGACATGAAACACCCTGGCACTTAAAAATAAATTTAAGAAGAACTCACTGTCCATTTGGCACTTAGGAAAATATAGTAAAAAGAGTACCGGACTGGGTTTGAGCAAGTACCTGCCACGTGTCTTGAACTCTGCCAGGTACTTTGAACCTATCTTTCAATTAATCTCCATATATCAACCCTATTTTATAGATGAGGAATCTGAGGTCCTAGCTTTGCCATTAGCCATCATTCACTCCCAATCTCTGGGCCTTACCTTATGCTTCAAACAAGGTGGCTGGATTTGTTCCCAGAGGAGTATCAGAATCAACTGGGGCACTTATTTTAAAAAAATAATTTTTGGGGCGCCTGGGTGGCTCAGTCGGTTGAGCGTCCGACTTCAGCTCAGGTCATGATCTCGCGGTCCGTGAGTTCGAGCCCCGCGTCGGGCTCTGGGCTGACGGCTCAGAGCCTGGAGCCTGCTTCTGATTCTGTGTCTCCCTCTCTCTCTGCCCCTCCCCCGTTCATGCTCTGTCTCTCTCTGTCTCAAAAATAAATAAATGTTTAAAAAAAATAAATAAATAAATAAATAATTTTTATGTAATGTCTATCCCCAACATGGGGCTCGAACTTACAACCCTGAGATCAACAGTTGCATGCTCTACAGACTGAGCCAGCTAGGTGCCCCTGGGCACTTTTAAAATGACAAATTCTGGGGCGCCTGGGTCGCTCAGTCGGTTAAGCGTCCGACTTCGGCTGGGGTCTTGATCTCACAGTTCGCGAGTTCAAGCCCCAGATCAGGCTCTGTGCCGACAGCTCAGAGCCTGGAGCCTGCTTCAGATTCTGTGTCTCCCTCTCTCTCTGCCCCTCCCCCACTCATGCTCGGTCGCTCTCTCAAAAGCAAACATTTAAAAAAAAATAAAATGACAAACTCTATGACCAATTCTCCAGCCTCTCCACAGACCTATGGCATCTACCCCCAGGGGTAGACTCTGGGAATCTAACAAGTTGCCCAGGTGATAGTGATGATGAACCAAGTCTGGGAACCAGACGGTTACCACCTCTGGGAGGGCTGACAACGAGAACACCCCAAACATTCAATCCCATGCCTCCCCTTGGCATTTGGAGGAAACGAAAACTATCTTAGGGAAAACCAAAGCACTAACAGGCCATACTTAACAAAAATTCAACAGCGCCCTGTTCACTTAGAAGACCACCATGTCCCTTGTAATCGGGCGTAAATGGTAGCCAGCAAAACAACTGTGCAAAGTCCCTGTACGGCGGACCTCATGGCACGGCTTAGAGCTAGCTGAAAAGGTTGTCCCAACAGAGCTCAGGAAGAGCATATTTTCAAAGAGGTCTCTCACCACAGCCTAACCTCAAACAGGACAGACTGGCAGGATTTTACATTTTATCACAACAGGAAGGTGAGGGTGCTATAGCAGAACCTCATTAATGCTTTGGTTTTAAATCGGCTTTTGCTTTGGGGCATTCTGCGGGTTTGTTAACATGAATCGAGTTCAGCAGTCTACCCGGCCCTCACTTCCCCTCACCCCTCCCCCACCCCCACCCACCCACCCCCGCAAATAGCCCAGCCCCTTTCTGGCTGGTACAGAGTATGGGCTGGATCGCACCTGGCCAATGATTCCCCCGCCCCCACCATTTGGGATATATTACTTAGAGTTGGTGGTCATAAAACAGTAACAAGGCAGAGTTTACATAGGCTTGCTGTTCTAGTTCAGGCATTCCCTGGGGAAGGCCGACTTCACGCTCTCATAACCAGCTGGGAGCTGGGAGCTGGGAGCAATCAGACCCTTAATGGCCAAAACAGAAAGGGACTGCATCACTGAGCACCTCTGGACAGCCAAGCCTTTTCTTCCCGAATGATAATGACAGGACATGTACTCCCCCAGCATGCACACGCATTTGCTTGTGTGCGTGTGCATGTGTGTGTGTGCACACGCCCCCTCCCCCCACACATGTGTGCAACTAAAATACAACAGGTTTGGCACCCTGAAATAACTATCCAATTGAAGTTCATGATGACTTTGCAAAATCGTTATGGTGCTTTTACACTTGATCTTAGCCAAAAGGCCGAGAAGCGATCGTTATGGCGCTTTTAGAATGATAGTCTGGAGGGTCTAACGGGAGACAGACTGGCATGGTGGGAATAGGGAGTGCTAGCAGCAGAAGACCTAGGATTCTAGTCCCTCTGGCTCTTCGGTTAATTACATAACTTTGGACCAGCTTCCCTAAACTTGATTTCTTCATTTGTAAATCAATGGGATTGGACTAGCTAATCTCTCATGGCCCCTTCCACCACTCACATTATGGTGAAATGCTCACGATGGTGAAATTTATTCAGTTACACACCTGTCCATCAACTAGACTTGACCTTTTCAAGACTTAAGAACTGCGTCTTGGGTAACTGTGAATACCCAGCACCTGGCAAAGTGCCATGAACAAAGCAGATGCTTAATAAATGTTTACTAAGGGGCGCCTGGGTGGCTCAGTCGGTTGAGCGTACGACTTCAGCTCAGGTCCCGATCTCGCGGTCTGTGAGTTCGAGCCCCGCGTCGGGCTCTGGGCTCATGGCTCGGAGCCTGGAGCCTGCTTCCGATTCTGTGTCTCCCTCTCTCTGCCCCTCCCCCGTTCATGCTCTGTCTCTCTCTGTGTCAAAAATAAATAAACGTTAAAAAAAATTAAAAAGACCTTTAAAAAAATAAATAAATGAATGTTTACTAAATAAACCTTCATGCCTAGAGCCCAATCACAACAACGCACTTAACCCCTTAGCAGTTCCCCACCCTACTTTTGTGTCTAAAAGCACTTGACGAGAACACATGTTTTTAAGATTAATTATGTCGCTGTGAGGCGACCAATATCAGAGTCAACTTTTACACATCCCCAAACCCTGTCTTTAACGTTGTCTCATTTTTCCTCTTACTAAAGACATTTCCACACCCTGGCCCCTTTGCTTTGTGTCTGACACGCAGGGAGCCCTCAAGCACTAGCAGGCGGGTGAGTCTGTGGACACATCCACTTGTCATTTTTCCATTTCTGTAAGATTTACTGTTGCATAAGGCCCCAGAATCTGGCCTCGAATTATAAAGCAGTCAAGGAAATAATTAGCCACTGAAGAACACGACCGTTAGATAGCACATTTCTGTTCGTTTTACTATAAAATATTTTCTCAGTAAACGTGTTTTAAATGGCTAACGTTGTGAATGGGGCAATTAGAGCGGCTGCGTGAGTAGCCATGCTGTGGCGTGCATCATTTCCGTCCTCCTTCCCAGTTTAATTCACCCAAGAAACCAATTACGCCTATCGCTTTGCATTTCCCGAGTTCAAAGATGGACCGAACGGCCGGCTCTGCCCTCCGCATTCTGGGTAACCAATGGCCGAGAGTCCGCGGCAGTCTCACCGTCTAGAAGCTAAGAGCACGCGTCAACCAAGCCAGCCAAACCTGGGTTTGAGTCCCACTTCCCCCACCTCAATTTAACAGCTTTGAGATCCCGGACAAGGTATTTAACTTCTGTTTTAAGTTTATGTATTTACTTTGAGAGGTTCTAACACTAGAACCCGTTTTGTGGATTACCGTGAAATACTGTCAGGTGAACTGGCCAGCAGAGCACCTGGGATGTAGTTGGACTTCGACAGCGGCAGCAGATGACCGGATTTTGCCACCTCCTTCTACGAAGCTGGCAGCATTCAGGAATCGGTCACGACCACCTCAGTGGGATGTGCTGGGAGCTCTTGGCTGTATGTTCTGCTCCACTTTGAAAAGTGGGTGCGTCCCATGGTTCTGAACGTGTGCACTCTGGCCCCGCTGTCAGAACCGCCCCACCCCCATCACAAAGCCCATCCGAACAGGGTTAGACTGGTGTAACCGAGGTCATGGAAACAACTGCTGGAAAACATGGACGTTTTGCCTCGCTTACGTTCTCATGTAGGGTCAGTTAGCGGGTTCTGGCTGGGCCTCTTGTGTTTAAAATCACGACCCTTTTGAGTGATAGACACAATTAAGAGCCCGAGAGTGAAGTAAGAATCCGAAAGATTGGCGATAACCTCATCGAAGGCAAACCCGATCAACTGCTGAATCACAGCTCTTCCACTAACTAGAGCTGGGTGCCCTTGGGTAAGTTATAGTTTCACTGAGCTTCAGTCTCCCCACTTGTGAAATGGAGGTAATGTGCCTGCCTCCCAGGGTTGTCACGAGGATTGCAATGACTGACAACGGTGGGAATAATAGCTTATATTTACTGAAGACTTCCCACGTGCGTGTACCACGCACACGCTAAATGCGTTCATGTGTTATTCCCTATGAAGAAGATCTCCTTTTTAACCTCATTTTACGAGTCAGCAGTCCGAGGCCCACAAAGATAAGAAGATCCACCCGAGTTCCCACGGCAACCAAGGAGATGCAGCCGAAATGCAAAGCCAGGCACTAGGACTCCGTAGCCTGTGAGACCGTGCAGCCCTCTATCATCTCTGCCCACCCCCCTGATCCTCCCCGCATTTCTCTCCATCGGCACCTGCTGCTGGCCAGGCTGCCACACCCTCATCGGACCCAATTCCTCAGAAAACTGTAGACTGGTACTCACGGTGGTGGTCAGCTTTCCTCCATTCTTCTGGACATATTGGATGGAATCGTGGATCGTTGAAAAGAGCCCAAGCAGCACATTCTCCATGTCGTAGATTCTGTACACGCCATTCACCAGTTCTTCCAGAGACAGAATGTATTCTCTCCAGTACTTGTCAATCTCCACCACGCCTGCCATACAGCCTTGCATGACCACATTGCAGTAGCCACCGCAAGGCTTAACCATCATCAGTCCCTGGCAGTAAGAGCAGTACCACATCCTGGTGAGCATCCGGCCACAGTCTTTACTGAACTTCAGATGATCAGTTGTGTTGATCACCTCAATTCCGAGATTCAGGGCCTGGAGGAAGATCCGGGTGACCTGCAGCGACTTGGAAACCTGGGTCATAATAAGCTTGGGGAAATTCCCAAAGACTTTCAGGTCACGCCTTGCCCCTCGGAGGCACTCGTTGATGTCCGAGGTCGACTCAGGCAGGCCGGGGCTCATGAGCTGGGTATAGATGACCGGAAACAGGCTGTCAAACAAATCATTGACCATGTCGTCCACATTGATGTCAGAACCCAGGATATAGAGAGACACGTCGGTGAAAAATTCACCCACAAACTCAAAAGCTTGCGGGGTCAGGCTCGGATAGTTGTTCTTAAACATGACGTTGGTGTAATTCTTGGCGTGGCGAACAACAATTTCAAAGGCCTCTGTAAAATAAGAGATATAGAAATGCCCACAAATTAAAGCATGAAAACCCGGGGCGTAATCGAATTTGAGATTTCTCTATCGCTGCGGTGATTAAAGTCCCGCTTGCCTTAAATAATTGACTCATATTCATTTCTGGCATTGCCTCTACTCCTGCGGTTGTCTGCTCCTATAAATCAATTTTCCTTTCTGAACATGAAGTCCAAACTCTGATGTGCACATAAATTCTTAAACACACAAATTGTATTTCAAATGACAAAAGCCAGGATTCGGTTAACGTTTCGGCTTCTCATGAAAATATTGATTAAAAATTGGCTAAATGAGAAGTTATTTCTCTTTCTCTCACTGATTTATTCAGTTACAAAGAAAATGTACTTCAAGACATTTCATTTTTAGACAGAGACAAATATTTGACAACAAACCATATACTTTATAAACTCCCATAACAATTTCAGCCTGTTCAGCCCTGGAGGAGAGAGGCAAGTTCTTAGCCAAGAATGAAAGCTATCACGAATTTAATCATTTTGGGTAGGTTTTCTCCAGGTAACTTTAAGGGAGTATCTGATGTGCTGTCAGACCTAGAAAATGGAATTTATCCCCAAAATGGGTATCTGCATGGGAAAAAACAATCCATGCCCTTACCTATACATTTGATATTACAAATAACACCTCTGGTATTTGCAAGCTGAACGTTTGGAAGGATAAGTACTGAGCTTCCTTGGTAAAGTTTGCCTTCCACGTGGCTTGGAAGCCTTACGTACTCTACACAGACCATGAATTCGGGATTACATCTGCTGCCCCTCCCCCTTGGCATAAGGCCCAATTAGTGTCACTGGTTTGAGAAAGAGCGTGGTAAAGTCACTATCTCGTCTTCTCCAAACTGAAACATGCCAGACACAGATGATCTCAAATAATCAGAGTTCCACATTTATAGGAGGGAAGGGATAACAGCCGTAACGATGGGCCTTTCACAAAATAAGACCGAGTTTAAAAACAAACAAAAATAACCAAGTTTCCGGAGACATTTACAATTAACCTACTACTTTCTTTCACTCCCTTCCAAAGCGCAAAGGTCCATGACAGATGTAGTCTAAATGATGCCAATTCACGAGCCTTGAAAAAGCACACTACTAGAGAGACGGTAATCCGCCAGCTCCTCGGGATGACTTAGTCCGACATCTCAGTCACCTGCGGCGGAAGTGGGCTCCAGGTTGTGCCACCGCCATCCGCCCCAGATCCCTCACAGGGTAGAACATGCTTGCTAGATTCTTCCCTCGGGCTCATGACACGCCCAGCCACGGTGAGCAGACGCCAGTGTAATTCCGCTGGGCTTCCAAGCCCACTTGCGAAAGCTAATCGTCATTTCCATCAGCTGCTCGTTTGTTCGTCTTGGTCTGTTTCGTTTAGAACGTTAAGCGATGCCTGGAAAGGTGATCCACTTTACAGCAATTTCTTCCCAACCCCACAAGCTACTTTATTCTCAATCCTTGAGTCTAAAGGTTGAACGAGGCCGTGAGGCCGAGAGATCACCCGGCACAATACAAAGGACCAGTGAATGAATTCTTTGAAATCATCAGAAACTCGGAGATTTAAAACTCTCCATTCATGTTAATTTCGGCTACCTACCATTTAACGTATCCTAGGCTCTGTGTGAGGTGTCGGGAACATGTAAGTGCTGGGTAGTTGGAGATAAATGATATCCCATCCTTGTCTTAGTCTTATAAGTGCTCACAAGCTGTATGGTGCATACAAAGCATTTCCGAGAATATGATAATGTCTACATTCTACAAAAATCTTCCGAATCTGATACTGTGGTCCCCATTTTATAGATGATGGAACTGATGCTCAGCAGAGTTTAAGCACTTCCCTCGGGTCCCATAGCTGCAAAGTAGTAGTCAGCTCAGACTAGGGCCTCCCAGCACTGGTTACACTCTAGCTGCCCTCAGCCCGACGGCCAACACACGTATCCTCAAAATTCTTTGTAGAAAGTTAACTTCTTTTTAAGCTCATTATTTTCCCATTGGCTTCTCCTCTCCAGATGGAAATGTATTTGAAGGAATTGCAGCCCAAAGACCCACAAAGCAGAGTCATACTTTCACCTTTGCCTTGGGGCAGCACGAGGTAAGGGGGGGGGGAGGACTGCTACTCTAAAATGAACTCTCTACAAGGCAAATCTCGTCTCTAGCACAGTGCACGCGTTCTCTAATGTGTGAGATATAGGGCAGTATGTTCCATAGACTGTACTGCCAGAACCTTGGTGTTTTTTTTTTTCTGTTACTAGCACTGCTGGATCAATAGAAAAAGAAAATTACAAAAGATCACGAACTCTTCTGCAGAAAGAATAACAACAATGCATATTGCAGGGAGAAAGGGCTCAGGGTTCACATCTAACCTCCAGCTCACATGTGCTCCCTGCTCTAACTTTCACAGCTCAGAATCCACTTAGCACGTCTCTGGGTTGTGCCCAACCCCCTTCCTTCTATATCACAGGACAACAGACCAACCATAACTGCTCAAGGAAGGCTCCTTGGGGACTTATAGAAACCACCACGAGGTGAAAAGTGACGCTCAGCTTGAGGCTGGCAACTGGAGGTTTCATGAAATGAAGCCAAGGGCTAGAATTACTGCAAGGAAGTTCAGCCCATTGATTTTTTTTTTTTTGGGGGGGGGGGATAGAGGGGGGGTCAGATAATAATCCACACTTAAGCTAGGGGGAATTTCCTCTGTCTCCTTCCTGGAAAGAAGCCAGGAGTCATGTCCAGGAAAAACTGGAACAATGTAAAAATGAGAGGCATAAAGAAAAATTTGGCACTGAACAAAATTATTTTTTTTACCATATATAAAAAGATACGCTGAGTTAATACACATCCCAATATTGCAAGATTTGTAAATGTGCCCATCATTATCCCGGCCACCACTGTTTGGACACACTCCAGTGTTGTCAACATCCTCCTGAGATTATGGTGCTCAAAACGGGACACAATTCTCCAGATGTGGTTTGATACTGAAGTTTGCAATCAGGCTATGATGTCTCTTTAAATGGTTCAATAACTTCTTCAACTTCAACCTTCAACAGGAGCCCCCCTGCAACCTCTGGACATACAGTCTATCACTGTCGCAAAAGGACCATCTTTACTTTCGGTAATGATGTTTCTGCATTCAGACCCACACAGAAAGAAATGTGTCTTCACGGGCCTTTTCAGTAGAAGGCTGCATATGTTTAGAAAGGAGATTATAACTGTGGTTGGAAAAGAGGAACAAGTGAACTTCTGAAGTCCCTTCAAGCCCTTAAGAATAGGGCAGCCCCAGGGCGCCTGGGTGGCTCGGTCAGTTATGATCTCTCCGTTTGTGAGTCAAGAATTCCTGCTTGTGATTCTCTCTCTTCCCCCTCCCTCTCTGACCCTCCCCTGTACTCACGCTCTTCCTGTCTCGAAATAAATAAATAAACTTAAAAGAAAGAGAGAGAGAACATGGCAGCCCTTACAGAAGCAGGTTCCTTTTTTCAAGGCAGCTTTTCCCACATTGTAAGAATGGCAACTACTTTATAAAAACTCTTTAAATTCATAGCATAAATGCCATAACAAGTTGGATTCAAAACTGTGCTTGTTTTTAGGCATAGGTACTTTATTATTTTTTATTTTTAAAATTTTTTTTTTTTTAAACGTTTATTTATTTTTGAGACAGAGAGAGACAGAGCATGAACGGGGGAGGGGCAGAGAGAGAGGGAGACACAGAATCGGAAACAGGCTCCAGGCTCTGAGCCATCAGCCCAGAGCCCGACGCGGGGCTCGAACTCACGGACCGCGAGATCTTGACCTGAGCCGAAGTCGGACGCTTAACCGACTGAGCCACCCAGGCGCCCCTATTTTTTATTTTTAAATATAACTTATTGTCACATTGGCTTACATACGACGCCCAGTGCTCATCCTAACAGGTGCCCTCCTCAATGCCCATCACCCACTTTCTCCTCTCCCCCACCCGCTATCGACCCTCAGTTTGCTCTCTGTATTTAAGATCTCTTATGCTTTGCCTCCCTCCCTCTCTGTAACTATTTTTTCCCTTTCCCTTCCCGCATGGTTTTATTTTAAGTTTCTCAAGATCCACCTATGAGTGAAAACGTAGGACACCTGTCCTTCTCTGACTGACTTGTTTCACTCAACGTAATACCTTCCAGTTCCATCCACGTGGCTACAAATGGCATGATTTCGTTCTTTCCCATTGCCACGTAGTATCCCGTTGTGTATATAAACCACATCTTCTTTCTCCATTCGTCAGCTGATGGACATTTCGGCTCTTTCCATCATTTGGCTATTGCTGACAGTGTTGCTATAAGTATCGGGGTGCACGTGCCCCTGTGCATCAGCACTCCCGGATCCTTTGGGTAAATTCCTAGTAGTGCTGTTGCCGGGTCGCAGGGTAGTTCAATTTTTAACTTTTTGAGGACCTTGCATACTGTTTTCCGGCGTGGCCGCACCAGTTTCAAGCAGAGGTGCTTTAATAGGAAAAGGAAACTAACATTAATGAGGTACCTGCAATGTACATGGAAGTATCTGTGATAAACTTGCTTACATATGTCCTCTCATTGAGCTTTGACACAGCCATATGTATTTGGAATTATCTTCATTTGACTGGTGAGGAAACTGAGGCTCAGACAGGTGAAATGACTCGTACAAGGCAATGCCTCTAATTAAATGCCAGGGCCTGAATCTGAACGGAGGTCAGTTTAACACCACGCCCCTTATTGATTTTACTATGTGCATCGCCCTTGAAAACTGGACACTGCGGGGGCTCCTGGGTGGCCCAGTTGGTTAAGCATCTGACTTCGGCTCACGTCATGATCTTGTGGCCCACGAGTTCAAGCCCCGTGTCAGGCTCTGTGCTGACAGCTCTGAGCCTGGAGCCTGCTTTGGATTCTGTGTCTTCTTCTCTCTCTGTCCCTCCCCCACTGGTGCTCTGTCTGTCTGTCTGTCTGTCTCTCTCTCTCTCAGAAACAAATAAACATTAAAAATTCCAAAAAAAAAAAAAAAAAAAAAAAAAGAAAACTGGGTATTGGGAGACTTGTGGTCTTGGCTTGAACATGTAAAGAGCTTAGAATTCATCACTCCCATCCTCCACAAAAGATAGAAGCTCAACAAACTGAAAATCACCAATTCTTCTTTGACCCATGAAGGGAACTGAGGTCACAGAGCAAACGGCCACCCTGAAATATGGGAAGAGAGGCAAACATAGAAACTCACAGCTGAGATCAGCTTACCTGGAGCAGAAGCCACTGGAGCCAGAAACTACTAGGAACATTTTCAGGGTAATTTTGACAAACGCAGGCTGAACGTGGACTTGCTTGACACCTAAAAACTCCTGGGCCCCCAGTATTATGAGGCCCCCCCCGCCACTTCCATGGGATTTACCTCCAGAAAACATACAGCGTTCTCACGGTGAAGATCTAAGACAAGTCTCTTTGTTTTTCAGGCAGGGGGAGGAAAAAGTAATAATTTAGACGTCCACTGCTTTCCAAAGGACACGTTACCAAAGCCTAATATACCTGGTAAAAGGGCAACCAGACAACTCTAGCCCCCTCTAGCTCTCTTGTTCTATTGAAAGGGAGAAAACAAAAGCTGAGATAAACTTATGAAGGTCACAGCCCAAGAATTTAGGCTCACTGAAAGCCTAAGATTAATCATAAGATTATAGACCACTTCTATTCCCCCCATAATTTACCATGAGAAAGACAAAGACCCTATTTAAGAAGGAGCTATTAGGGAAACCCAAAAACAACTGGTGAGAAAAAAAAAGAGAACAAGGAAACTAGAGAAAACTAAAGCCTCTGGCACCGATGGCTACAACAGACATTAAATAGCCCAGCTCCTAGTCAAATTAACATAAAAATTCACACTAAAATCGCAATTATCTTAGTTCCTATTACCCCATATCATGTCTTAGTTTCAACGATCACAGCCATGCTCAAAGGTAAGAAAAACAGTCTGAAGAGACAAAGCAAACATCAGAACCATAATCACATATGGCACAGATTCTAGAAATATCAGACAGGGAATTTAAAATGACTATTATCAGTATGTTAAGGGCTATAATGAAATAAGTAAACAACGTACAAGAACAGATTCAGTAATGTAAATACAAAGATGGAAACTGTAAGAAATATCAAAATAAAATGTTAGAAATCAAAAACGCAAACAGAAGTGAATCAGTGAGCTTAAAGAAAGGTCAACAGAAAGTTCCCAAACCAAAATGGAGAGAGAAAAAATAAATAGAAAAGCATACCTAAGAACTGTGAGACAAATTCAAAAGGTGTAAAATCTGTGTCATTGCAATTCCAGGAAGAGAAGAGAGAACAGAACAGGAGAAGTATTCGAGGTAATAATGGCCAAAAATTTCACAAAATTCATGACAGACACCATGCCCAGGTCCAAGAAGCTCAGAGAACAAGCAAGTTGAGTATCAAAATGCCTACTTCTAGGTGTATCATACTCAACCTGCAGAAGACCCAAGAGAAAGAGAAAGTCTTCCAAGATGCCAGAGGAAGAAAAATCATCTCACTTACAGTGGAAAAAGCATAAGAATTGTATAAGACAGGGGCGCCTGGGTGGCTCAGCTGGTTATGTGTCCGACTTCAGCTCAGGTCATGATCTCACAGTTTGTGAGTTCAAGCCCCGTGTTGGGCTTGCTGCTGTTGGCACAGAGCCTGCTCCAGATCCTCTGTCCCCGCTCTCTCTCTGTCCCTCCACCACTCCTGCTTTGTTTCTCTCTCAAAAAGAAATAAACATTAATAAAAAAGAATTCTATCGAACATCTTGTCAGAAACCATGCAAGCAAAGAGGGAAGTGAAAGATTTAGTGTTGAAAGAAAAAAAACCTCATCAATGTGGGATTGTTTCCAGCAAAATTATGACTGAAAAAGGGAGGAAAAATAAAGACCATCTCGGACCAACAAAAATAGAAAAAATTTGGCACAGTAGACTCGCCTTGCATAAAATGTTAGAAGCAAATTTTCAGTAAATTAATTAGGTCAGAAAATTAGGTCTAGGTAAAGAAAGGAAGAGCATGAGAGAAGGAATAAATAAAGGTAAAATGAAATATTTTACTTTTCTTTTTTTTTTTTTTTAATTTTTTTTTTTTTAACGTTTATTTATTTTTGAGACAGAGAGAGACAGAGCATGAACAGGGGAGGGGCAGAGAGAGAGGGAGACACAGAATCTGAAGCAGGCTCCAGGCTCTGAGCTGTCAGCACAGAGCCCGACGCGGGGCTCGAACTCACGGACCGTGAGATCGTGACCTGAGCCGAAGTCGGACGCTCAACCGACCAAGCCACCCAGGCGCCCCTTTACTTTTCTTTTTTGAAAAAATGATCTGGGGCACCCGGATGGCTCAACTGGTTAAGTGTCTAAGGCTTGGTTTCGGCTCAGGTCATGATCCCACAGTTCGTGAGATCGAGCTCCGCATCAGGCTCAGCGCTGACAGCGCGGAGCCTGCTTGGGATTTCCCTCTCCTTCTCTCTCTGACCCTTCCTGGCTTGCTCATTCTCTGTCTCCCCAAAACAATAAATAAACAGAAATTTTAAAAAAGAATTTGTAAAAATTGATGTAATAGGTAACTTCAAAGCAATAATAGCAGCAGTATATTTGGATGTAGGATGTAGACGGAACGGGACGGAGGAATAAGGAATACCCTGTTACAAGGTAAAGTCACTACCAGTGAGGCAACATAGAAGGCAGAAACAAAAGAAGGTTAAAAACAGCCAAAACAAAGAATAAGCACAATGAGTAGAAAGCAGTTAGAAACACAGTGGATACTAATACAATTACATCACTAATCACTATTTTTTACAGTTTTTTAATGTTTATTTTTAAGAGAGAGAGAGAGAAAGACAGAGACAGAGCGAGTGGAGGAGCATCAGAGAGAGAGAGACACACACACAGAATCCAAAGCAGGCTCCAGGCTCTGAGCTGTCAGCACAGAGCCGGACACGGGGCTCGGACCCACAGACCGTGAGATTATGACCTGAGCCGAAGTCGGAGGCGTAAACCAACTGAGCCACCCAGGTGCCCCACTAATCACTTGAAATGCGAATGGTTTACATGCACAATTAGGGGCACCTGGCTGGCTCAGTCAGCAGAGCACACAACTATTGATCTCAGGGTTTTAAGTTCAAGTCCCACGTGAGGTATAGAGATTACTTAAAAATAACATCTTTAAATTCACAAATAGAGGCGCCTGGGTGACTCGGTCAGTTGAGCATCCAACTCTGACTTTGTCTCAGGTCATGATCTCACGGTTCCTGAATCTGAGCCCCGCATCAGGCTCGCTGCTGTCAGCACAGAGCCTTCTTTGGATCCTCTGTCCTCCCCTACCCCTTCCCCTCTCCTGCTTGTGCTCTCTCTCTCTCAAAAATACACACATACATACATACATACATACATACACACACAAAGTAAAAATGACTATTAGAGTAAATATAAGAACAAAACCCAACTCTAGATTGTCTACAGAAAACACATCTTAAATATAAAGATAAAAAGGGATAGAGAAAGATATACCATGGTAACACTAAGAAAAAACTGGAATAGCTAAATTAATTTCAGACTAAGCACTTTGGAAGAAGGAAAACTATTAGGGATAAAAGAGTCAATTCTACAAGAAGACATAATCCTTAACATGTATGCATCTACCAACAGAACATCAAAATATGTGAAGCAAAACCGATAGAATTGTAAGAGGAATATACAAATCTACAATTATAGTTGGAGACATCAACATCCCTCTATCAGTAACAAATCTATCAGGCAGATAATTAGTAAGGATACAGATGAACTGAACAGCACTATCAATCAAATAGATCTCATCGACATTTAGGGCACTTCATCCATCTACAGCAAGATATACATTCTTCTCAAGCTCACATAAAACATTCCCCAAGACAGACCACGTTCTGGGCCATAAAATGCATCTTACGCATTTAAAAGCATAGAAATCATACAAAGAACATTCTTAGACCACATGGCTTTAAATTACAAATCAATAACAGAAAGAGAACAGGATAGTAGCCAATCATTTGCAAATTAAACAACACACTTCTACATACCACATGGAACAAAGAAGTCTTAAGAGAAATTTTTAAATATTTTCAACTAAATGAAAATGAAACTAAATACAACTCACTGAAATTGGTGGGATGCAATAAAAAAGAATGAAATCTGGCCATCTGCAACAACACGGATGGAGCTAGAGAGTATAACGCTAAGCAAAATCAGTCAGAAAAACAAACACCGTATGATTTCACTCATATGTGGAATTTAAGAAACAAAACAAATGGACAAAGAAAGGGAGAGAGAGAGAGAGAGAGAGAGAGAAACCAAGAAACAGACACTTAACTATAAAGAACTGATGGTTACCAGAGGAGGTGGGTGGGGGAATGGGTGAAATAGGCGGAGAAGATCAAGAGGACACTTGTCATGATGAACAGAGTAGTATACAGAAATGTGAGTCACTATATATTACACCTGAAACTAATATAACACTGTATGTTAACCATACTGGAAGTAAAATTAAAAGCATAATAAAAACGAAAAAAAGAAATTGGTGGGATGCAGCAAAAGCAGTGCTTAGAGGGAAATTTATAGCATTGAATGCATATATTAGAAAGGAAAAAAAGATCTCAAATCAGTAAGATTTCACCAAAGGAATCCAGAGAAAGAAGAGCAATATCAATCTAAAGCAAGCAGAATAATAAAAATTAGAGCAGCAATCAATGAAATGGAAAACAGAAAATCAATAGAGAAATCCAATGAAACCAAAAGCTAGTTCTTTGAAAAGATCAATGAAATTTAAAAATATCTAGCCAGACTAATCCAAAAAGAGAGAGAGAGGAAAAAAAACCCATAATTTAGTAACATGAGAAACAGAAGAGGAGTCATTGTTACTGTTCCATAGATATTAAAAGAATAAAAACATGATATTTATGAACAACTCTATGGCGACAACCTTGATAAAAAAAAAAATCGATGAAATGTGCCAACCCCTTGAAAGACAAAACTACCAAAATTTACACAAAGAGAAATCGATAATCTAAATTGGCCTGTATTTATTAAATAAATTGAGTGAATAAGTAACAACCTTCCAAAAAGAAAGCACCGGGTCTAGATGGTTTCACAGGTGAATTCTACAAAACATTTAAGGAAGAAAGGATACCAATTCTCTACAGTGCCTTCCAGAAAACAGAAGCACAGAGAATGTTTCCTAACTCATTCCATGAGGCCATCCTTACCCTAATACCAAAACCAGATAAAGATATTTCAAGAAAGGAACGCTACAGGACAATATCTTTCCTGAACATAAATGCAAAAACCCACAACAGAATTATTAGCAAATCATATCCAGCAAGGTATAAAAAGAATCATAAACCATGACCAAGTGGGATTTATTTTGGATATGCAAGTCTGGTTTAACATTCAAAAATCAATTAATGTAACCCATCATATGAATAGGCTAAAAAAGAAAAATCACATGATCGTATCAATAGGTGCAGAAAAAACATTTGCCAAAATCCAACACCATTTATGATAAAAGCCATCAGCAAACGAGAAATAGAGGGGGCCTTTAAAAGCATATCCACAAAAAATTACAGCTAACATTGTACTTAATGGTGAGAAACTGGAGGCTTTCCCTGTGAGATCGGGAACAAGGCAAAGATATCCCTCTCAACACTCTTATTCAACATTGTATTTAAAGTCCTAGCTAGGGGCGCCTGGGTGGCTTGGTCGGTTGAGCGTCCGACTTTGGCTCAGGTCATGATCTCACGGTCCGTGGGTTCGAGCCCCGCTTCAGGCTCTGTGCTGACAGCTCAGAGCCTGGAGCCTGCTTCCGATTCTGTGTCTCCCTCTCTCTCTGACCCTCCCCCATTCATGCTCTGTCTCTCTCTGTCTCAAAAATAAATAAACGTTAAAAAAATAAATAAATAAAGTCCTAGCTAATGCAACAAGGAATTAACAGAATTCTCTGTGAAGTAATAAGCAATTAAAGCAAGGTTGCAGGATACAAAGTTAATATTCGCAAGTCCGTTGTTTTTTCTATTTGTCGACAATAATTAACAGGTATTTCAAACTGAAAGCACAATACCATTTATATAAGCACCCAAAAAAGTAATGCGTAGGTGTAATTCTAACAAAGTATGTACAAGAATAAACGGAAAGATGCTCCGTGTTTTTAGGTAGAAAGACTCAATATTATGAAGAAGTCAGTCCTTCCCAACGTGATCTATAGGTTCATTGGGCTCCCAATCAAAATCCCTGTAAGTTATACTGTGGATATCAATACTAAAGTTTATATGGAAAGGCAAAAGACCCAGAATAGCCATCATGACACAAAAGAATAACAAAATCGAAGGAATGGCACTACCCGGCGTCAAGAACTCCTATCAAGTTACAGTAATAAAGACAGCATGGTATTGGCAAAAGAATAAAGAAATAGATCAATGGAACAGAATACAGAGCCCAGAAAGAGAATCACAGAAAGGACAAAAGCAATTCGATGGAAAAAGGATAGTCTTTACAACAAATGGTTCTGAAACAACTGGATGCCCATATGCAAAGAAATAAATCTAGACACAGACCTTATATCTGTCATAAAAATTAATTCAAAATGGATTGTCTACCTAAACGTAAAATGCAAAAACTATAAAACTAGAAAATAACATGTGAGAAGAGCTTGATTGTTTTGGGTTTAGCAATAAGGTTTTAGATACAACGTCAAAAGTCGAATCCATGAAATAAAAAATTGGTAAGTTGGGCTTTATTAAAAGTAAAAGCATGTGTTCTGTGATGTTAAGAGGATGAAGAGAAAAACATCTGTTAGGAGAAAGAGCAAACAAGGTGCAGACTGAGAAAATATTTGCAAAACATATCTGATAAAGGACTTGTGTCCAAAAGATCCAAAGAACTCTTCAAATTCAACAAGAAAACCAACAACCCAATTAAAAATGGACAGCAGATCTGATTAGGTAGATATCTCACCAAATAGAAGATATGCAGATGTCAAATAAGCATGAGAAAATATGCTCAATGTCATATGTCGTGAGGGATTTGCAAATTAAAACAGCAATGAGATAGTACCACACAACCATTAGAATGGCTACACATACTATTATCATGCGATCCAGCATTTGTGCTCCTGGATGTTTACCCAACTGGGTTGAAAACTCATGTTCACACAAAAGCCTGCACATGAATGATTATAGCAGCTTTATTTAGAATTGCCCCAAACTGGAAGCGAGCAATATGTCCTTCAATAGGATCAATGAAAAGTGGTATATCCATACAATGGAATAATATTCAGTGATGAAAAGAAACGAGGGGCGCCAGGGTGGCTCAGTCGGTTAAGCGTTCGACTTCGGCTCAGGTCATGATCTCGCGGTTCGTGGGTTCGAGCCCCGCGTCGGGCTCTGTGCTGACGGCTCCGAGCCTGCAGCCTGCTTCAGATTCTGTGTCTCCCTCTCTCTCTGCCCCAC
This sequence comes from Panthera onca, assembly GCF_046562875.1. Taxonomy (NCBI): domain Eukaryota; kingdom Metazoa; phylum Chordata; class Mammalia; order Carnivora; family Felidae; genus Panthera; species Panthera onca. The sequence continues at coordinate 18,892,415 of NC_138357.1, read as the reverse complement.
CCCTGCTCACGCTCTGTCTCTGTCTCTGTCTCGTTCTCTCTGTCTCTCTCTTGCAAAAATAAGTGAACATTAAAAAATTTTAAAAAATGAGCAATCAAGCCACGAAGAGACAGGAAGGAACCTCAAATGTCCGTTTCTAAGTGAAAGAAGCCAGTCTTAAAAGACTATATACTGTATGATTCCAACTCTTTGGCATTCTGGAAAAGGTGAATCTATGGAGACACTAAAGAAATTAGCAGTTGCCCGGGATTTGAGGGTAGAGATGGAGGGAGGGGTGAATAGGTGAAGCACAGGACTTTTTGGGGGGGGGGGGGGTGAAACAGTTCTGTACGATATTCTAACGGAGGATGCAGGACATCATACATTTGTTAAAGCCCACAGAACTGTGCAACTTGGAGTGAATCTTAATGTAAATTACGGACTTCGGTTAATAATAACATACTGATACTGGGTCATTAATTATAACAAATGTATTACACTGACACTAATAATGGTAATAATAGAAGAAACTGTGTGCAGGGGAAAGGCAGCAAATAGGAACTCTGTACTATCTGCCCGAGTTCTGTTTAAATCTAAAGCTGCTCTAAAAAATACTAATTTTTTAATGAGAACGACTGTACCTTGGAAATTAGTCCTTGATGGATCTAGTAACTAGATCCATGGAAAGTGTTAACTCACTCTCTTTTCTTCTTCAATCTGCTTTGGAATTTCTTTCATGAGTTAGGGAGTTTTAGCATACAATAGATGCCATATGGCATCAATGTAATTTTAATCGGGAAAACCACCAGAAGAAGTTAATGGACCAAAACATCCAAATAGGTAACACATTTCAGTGTTATTTTTGAATACGGAATAGTTTTTTAAAACTCAGCCATAGAAAAATGGCAAGTTTCGGTGGTAAGAAAAGCCCCTGTGTTTTCTAGAATACTTCATAGAGAAGACACTAAAATGGTTGCTCCAACTTCTGTTGGATTTTCCTGGCATTTTATGTTCCACGTTAATTTAACTAGAATTGACCAAGCTTCGAAATCAGTTGCTATTAGATACAAGACATTTATTTGTGCAGGCCCATGACCAGACTCTAAAGGTATGTAGCCTTCCCTTTTAAGTTTTACATACTAGGCTTCCAAACACGAAGGTATGTCAATTCGAAGTCAAGAAATAAGTGGGAAAAAATGAAAGTAACACATTTTTCAAAGGCTATGACATACATCATTTCATAGATAGACAGATACACACACACACACACATACATAGATACAGACTTCCTCTCAAAGGTTCCCACAGACCAGAGAAGACAATTAAAATGATTGATTTAAAGAATCCTCAGAAATGAGAAATGAATACCCTTAACTACTTAAAACCACATGACTCTGCAGTTGGCCACCCCATTGCTACATTAACCCAATTCGTTCTTCTCATTTACCCTCCTCGAGCTTTTCTGAAAAATGAGTTTGTTTTAATCTTCTGGACACGGGGATTCATGTATCCGATCATTTTTCCCTCTTCACATTTGTTGCTAGAAAACACAGATGAAATTTATGGTCCACCTCTACCAGGCCCAATAAATTTCAAGTCATGCATCTGTCTCATAACCTTAGTCCTGGCTCCACCTTCCTTTCTTACCTGTATTTTCCCCTATACCTGATTATTCCTATGCATTTTGGTTGCACTGTATCCTGCTTTTATTGTGCACTTTTATAGAGCACTGTAAATTCTTTTGGGGACAAGATAGGGTGTAAATAAATAGGTAGGTAGATAAATAAGAAGATGGAGGGGGAGAGAAAGTATACCTACCCCTTCGAGACAAAATATCACTTCAACAATGTACTCTCATGAGTTCAAATGGCAACTATTGAAACATTTGTATTTATAAATGGCCAGACCCTTGTCAGGGACTCATTAGTAGTCCAACACTCTCTTCCCCAGCAGTTGTCAGGGCCCAAGTTTGAACGTGCATACATGGTCCCTCTAAAATCTTTTATCCTCTTACCTCTTTACCATATCTTAAGAATTTTGGTCGAATGTATATAACAACTTTAAAATTAGGTAGGCACTAATAAGGCTGGCTTTCATCACAGCTCAGAAGACATATGTCTGCCTTCACACTGGATTCAGGAAAAAGCCACCCTTGAGAAATTAGGAAGGTGGCAAAACAGAAGAATGTAAGGGGAACTCCAGACAATTTGTCTTGCGGAAGTCACTGGGGATTAGGAACTCATTTTACTGGGAACATACCAAGAATAGCTCTCGTTCTTATAAGAGAATATTGTGGGCCAGCATTTTTCATGCTGCACCATACCTTGCCCTATCATCTTGATGAGCTAGTTCTGTTCTAAGGCATGATCCTTAGACTTCTTTCATTCTTCTCTATCTCCCAGGCTTTCACGTGAATGAGCCAACACTTGGTTCATTAGGAAATATTCTCGCTCGCTCTCCCCCTCACTTTCGCTCTCCCTCTCTTCCTCTCTGCGGGCACTGGAGAGAGAGAGAGAGAGAGAGAGAGAGAGAGAGAGAGAGAGAGAGAGAATTCATACTTCTTCAAGATTCTCAGGGTGAAGAAATGACACCTACGAAAAGAGATAGTTGGCTCACATTCTTAGGTCTTGTAGTTCACTCTTTATGAAAGAATGCCCATTAGTATCCAAGGAAGTGAATTTCTACAGTTACTCTGAGAATCCACAATGAACAGTCAAAAAGTCCCCAGGGCTCCCCAAATCATTTCACTAATTAAAATCTTTTATTTATTTATTTATTTTTAAATGTCCTTCTCCAAGGAGTTTGTGAGGACAGGAAATGGATAACTCCAAACAGTCATGAGAAGAATGGCTTATGTCCTAGCTAGACCAAAAAAACACTAAGACATTCTAGGTCTGGTTATTGTCTTCTCAACTTGTGAAATTTTCTTTTTACAGCATGTGACCATAATTCCATGAATCAAGGCTAAAGAGTTTCTTCTCTGAACCACCTACTATTACTAACCATAGCTTAGGAGAATAAAAATAGGCTTTTGAAGACATATGAAATGAAAGATTCTTCTCCATAAAGAGGGAATGGCTTCATTTAAAGGTTTCAATGCAACCCTTCTGGTAGTGCTTTTATCTAATAAAATCCTGTATTTCTTTTTCAATAAACCTTTAGATATCAAAAAGAAAGAGCACAACTAGGGGGCTTTTGTGTTGTCAGGGCAATTAATGTGTTCCTTTCGCACAGTCTTGGTCTTAGACAGTAAATGAGTATCCTAAGAAAGGTCAACTGACAGTAGCTTATGCAACCATTGTTATGGGAAAGAACTGTGTCTGTAACCCGTTATTAAGGATTTCCATTGCACTTTGTATTTCTGGAAGTGCTTCAGAGCCAAAGCTTTAGTGATTACAGAAGCATCAGACTGCTCTTCCCCATGGTCACTGGAAGATGCATTCCCATCCTTCTTCCTCTCACTGATGAGAACTACATGATCTGAGTTGACTTAAAATTTATACGCACTCCTTCCCAAGGCCTTCTTCATTCATACGCTCAACAAGTACTCACTGAGCACTCTTTATCACGATTTTCTTTTCACTTCTTACACCTAGAGAGCCATGAAACTACTATCTACTCCCTTGTGAAAGATAAGGTAAATCTTGGATAAGAGATCCCAAGCCCCAAAAGTTTGAGCTATTGTTCCTCCTGATGAACCATAACGTAGTCTCTTAAGAGATGTGTCCAAACCGAACGTCAATTTGTTTGGGATCTAAATTATTGCAGGCCTCTGATGCTATGGGAAGTCAATAATATTAACTACTTGCTAGAAAACTATTTGAAGACCACTTTTGAGGCATCTCTGCTGTATCATTAGGTTGACTGCACTTGTACAAAACTACATTTTCTCCATTTAATATGTACCAAATGCACACGATCTGCCAGACTGTGAGTAAAGCATGCAAACAAAATGGTCCTCATGCCCTAGAGGCTTGCAAAAACCAGCTATGATAAAGTATTGGACGGCCTATTTCCTTTGAAAAGCATAAAATACCTTCTAGATACGTAAGTACGCTGTGTTCAGAAAATCCGTGACAGCCTAAGTATACACAGTATACATGGGAACACAAGCACCATAACTGAAGTGATTCATGGCATTTCGGAGTTTTGAAATTTGTATTCTCATTTAATTCTCCTCCTTACCTATCAATGAAAGTAAATCAAAGTGTACGTATGGTGGGGGCACGTGCACGCATGTGTGTAAATAGCAGTTACGGGAAATGTTATCACACCCGCTTCCCAGATAAAGAGCCGAAGCTGAGACTGGCTCTAAGGCATGTAGCTCCCTGGTGGCTGGTGACGGCAACGAAACACAGGACTCCGAAAAGTGCAATGTTTTCTTGTTTTGGTTTGGGGTTTTTTTTTTGCCATTATATCCATTTCCTTTTAGGGAAAATATCAGATAGCACTTAAAGACCGGCTTTAGGTCTACAAAGAACTAGCATCCATGCAGCAGTTTCCCCAGCCAGGCAGTATTTCAAGAGTTCTGTGTGAATTAGTTCGTGTATTACCAGACCCAGCCTACGAGGTGGGCGTACTATCGTCTCTATTTTACAGATAAGAAGACTGAGGCACAGAGAGGTTAAGCAACTTGCCAAAGCTCACACCATCAGTAAATAGAAGAGCCAAGATTTGAATTCAAACAGCCTGACCCCAGAGCTTACCCCATGAAAACTCTATGCAATAGTGCCTTGAGGTATACGTGGCTTCTCTTTTTTTCCCCTTTTCCTTTTCTTTTTGGCTCAGCTCTAAAAGGAAAAAAAAGACCCTTAACATTTCAGTTGTTGGGCGGCACTGGGTTTAGTGGACATTTTAGGAAAATAACTCCGTACCCTGGGTAAGATGTGAGGAATAGGGCAAAAGTCTGAATGATTCCAACTACTTACCAAAAATGGTAATTCCCCAGGCACATGCTGCCTGCAGGGCCATAGAGCCAAGATGAAAAGGAAATTATAAGACAACAAGTGGAAAAGGTCAATCCCGTGCATTTCCTAGGGGTTATTGATACGGGTATGAGAGCTCAGAGCTCTCAGCTCTAATCATAAAACTATGGTATTTAATTGCAAAGCTAGCCTTTGCGAAAAGGCCAGGCCCCCCCTTGAGCCACAGTTTCTTCAAAGTGCTACTGGCAGAGCCACACTAGAGGGCCAGGGGACTCAGCAAGGCTGGCTTGATTAACTCGGGAAGAGCTGCTCAGGTGCACCCGACGGGACCATGGCTGTACCCGAGCATCACCATAGGGACCACGGCAGGTGGCAAGGAGTGGAACTCCCGCCCAGGTCAACCACGTGGCTTTCCCCTAAGCCTGTCAAAAGGAGGGAATGTTTTATTTTCGGCAAAGCGCTCTTATATTCTTTATAAGAATGTCTTATGTCGTATATAAACGTTATAAAATGAATCTCTGGGACGAAGGGTTGAGCCTGACACAAGTCAGCTGGTTAAGAAAACGGGAGGGTTATTCTGGAGACGTCCTCGGGGAAGCTGGGCATGCTCTCGGTTCCCCTCACTTTACTCACACTGGCCACCAAGCTGGGGAAGCAGCCACGGGGATGTGCAATTGCGACCTGGCTGCTAGAAAGTTTGAAAAGTGCTGGATGCTTCTCACAAAGGCAAAACTGTTGACAGGCAGAAGAAGTGTCTCACGATTTACTGAGCATTGAGCTTCTCCCTCCAGTAAAGGGGACTCCATCCGTGGGCTGTCTCAGGAATCAAGCTTTTCTTCCTTCTTCCCGCCTGTCTCTGACAATCTCTTTTGGATACTGCCTTTCTCTTGTTTAACGAGAAAATTACTGGGGCGCCTGGGTGGCTCAGTCGGTTAAGCGTCCAACTTCAGCTCATGTCATGATCTCATGGTTTGTGGGTTCAAGCCCCACGTCAGGCTCTGTGCGGACAGCTCAGAGCCTGGAGCCTGCTTCAGATTCCACGTCTCCCTCTCTCTCTGCCCCTCCCCTGCTTGTCCTCTCTCTCAAAAATAAATAAAACATTAAAAAAATGAAAAAAAAGAGAAAATTACTGTTACACATCCCAAAATGTAGTGTGTACGGTCTATGATTTCTTTTCTCCTTCGTCTACCATGTCACCTCCTCCTTGTCTCCACCTTGGTTTCTAGATGAAGAACCAATTCCACTGACACCTAGAATGGTGAGGCAACAGTCGAAAAAATACTACAGCACCAATGTAATCTATAAGGCAAGCCATCTGGTCTCTCTAGGCCCGGACAGATTGTTCAGTGGCACCTATTTGCACCAAACCAGCTAAATTTTGAGGCTTGTTATCTGAATTCTGGCCTGTAGCAATTACTGAAGAGTCTAACACCCACCCTAGTGCAAATTCTGAGAAGTGGGTTAGAAAAACATCAGTCTTATTGAAAGCTCAACTGATTTCTTTGTTAAATGCTTTACATGAAGCACATGCAACAGTTCCTCGTAGCAACTGAATGCCACACACGCAAGAGTGACAAAGGAGTGACACTGGGGCCCACGAGGGCTGTCTGTACTGTACTGGAAAGCAAACACATGGGATGTTAATGACTAAGGACGAGGCGGCCTCATGAAACTTGACCTTCCGGACAATCCTGAACAGCTGATTATTTCCACAAAATGTGGAAATGGGCTGATCAGGAAGCTATCAAAATGGAGAGCCAGTGACCGAAATGATCCTAAAATTACAACCTGGAAGAAAAGCGGGTGTGGTCAGAAGGCCAAGCCACCATTCCCACAGATATAAGTGCTTGACTGGGGGCGCCTGGGCGGCTCAGTCGGTGGAGCCTCTGACTTCGGCTCGGGTCACGATCTCGCGGTCTGTGAGTTCGAGCCCCGCGTCGGGCTCTGCGCGGACAGCTCGGAGCCCGGAGCCTGCTTCGGATCCTGTGTCTCCCTCTCTCTCTGACCCTCCCCCATTCATGCTCTATCTCTGTCTCAAAAATAAGCATTTATATATATATTTTTTACATGTATTTATTTATTTATTTTTGAGAGACAGAGAGAGACAAACACAACTCTGTATTTAAATCTTGGAGGGGGTGGGGGGCAAGGGGTGAATCAATGGCAGATCGTTCCATCCGGACAGATGGACAAGGGCCCGGATAAACTCTCAAGGTTCGATCCCTGTGAAGGGAACATCTGGGGGGAAGGAAAGCCAGCTGTTGGCCAGGCCAGCCCCCTTTATGCCTGCTTCTGGTACATGCACATTTCCGCGGATCAAAGAAAACAGCACCTAAATTACTAAAAGGCCTGGGCATTATTTTAAAATAATGCTCGGGGTGATGTGATGTCTAAAGTGGCTTTCTGCCAGAGGACCTCTGCCACAGCGCTACATTCAAGAGAGCTTATTTTAAATGGGCATTTTAGAAATGGGACATGGCTGTAATTTGGCAACGCGCCTGGAAAAAAGCTGATTTTGCGATTGGGCATTTTAAAGAAAATCTCTGAAATATAAGTTACAGTCACTTTCCGTAATGAGGCCTTCTCATCCTGTTGCCTAGCACTCTCTTTAAACATGCCTGGGGGCCCTCTGTGCGGGCCTTGGGGGGCTGCCCCGATTCCAGTGCAAGGGAAGGCAGCACAATTGCACTGTGTCCTCTTCCACTGACCTAACTGGCCTCAGCCGAGCTACAAATTCCAGCTCGTGGGGTCTACGACAGTGGAGCTGACGTCGCTGAAAAATCTATCTGTTTAAAGAAAGAGAGACAAGGGGAAACCCCGCAAAATGTTACTGTTCCAGTTGGAGAGGTGTGCCACAAACGGAAGAATTAAAATTCAGCTTTGTCGTTTTCCAAAATCTGCCTGTGGAAGTCACTAAGGTCAATGCCGCTGGCCCAGAATGACTGAAACCAGATTAGAGATGTGTGTTGTTTTCTATTCTTCCTTGGGCTTTAAGTTCTTTGGGCAGAGAGTGGGGAAGGAAATACCGGTGCCGGATTGTCCTGGCACGCCGTATCAATGGCTTATTGGAATATTAATAGAAATGATGTCCAAATCGCCCCTGTGATTGGCTCAGAACCACCCAGCCCCATTCCTGTGCTATGCCTTTGAGCTCTTCAGAACCATCTGGGTGTGAGTCTTTACTCTAGAACAAGTTATGACTGCCCGTATGCTGACAAATTATACCATGCCTCTTTTCCCTATGTCCCTTCCCTCCTCCTGCATTTAATTTTCAGTCTCCCTTCCATGTGCCTCTCGAAGAATGCCAAGGGAGGTCAGTGAATGTTGCCGTAACGAGAAAAAAACAAAAGAGAAGTTTGTCTGCCATTTCTCAGAGCTTGCTGGAGTCAAAGCACAAACGGGATACAGTACATTGTTTTTAGCCAAGGGGTTATGTGGGTCAGCTCGCACACAAGCTTGCCAACTTGTTTCCACAAAAGGAGCCGGGCCAGATGAGAATGTTAATTTATTTGAGCAGACATATGTCAGTATTGATCACAAAGGAAGGTGCCGGTGCATCCTGCCGGTGCACACCCACACCAAGAAAGGTCTGCTGCTGACAAGGGACCTGGTGCACACCTCTCCCTGTGATCGGGCCCGACCCAACTGGAATCGTGTCTGTGTCATCAGCTCAGTTTGGCTCATGTTATCATCATATCCCATCCCCCACAGAAATGCTATGTGCCCCCTTTTCTCTCAATTAAGTTTAAGAACGCCATGGCATCCCTGGAGCCAGTGGTGACACTGACAACCCAGGTTGAGTACCCTCGGTTAATGGGATGCCGCAGACCAGTTCTGTAACGAACACTCAGCGCCTCGAATCATCTGCGGTAGCACAGGCATTTGGACCAGGCACTATTCTAAGCCCCTTACGTTTATTACTTCAGTTAGCCCTCACAACCACCTTATGAGATAGGGTTTTGTTATTATTCTTCCCATTTTACAGATGAGAAAACTGAGGTTCAGAGAGCAGAAGTAACTTGCCCAAGGCCACACAACTAGTAGGTGGTGCAGAGCTAGAATTCAAGGTGAGGTCGGGCGCCTGGGTGGCTCGGTCAAACGTCTGACTTTTGGCTCAGGTCATGATCTCCCAGTTCGTGAGTTCAAGCCCCGCGTCGGGCTCTGTGCTGACAGCTTGGAGCCTGGTGCCTGCTTTGGATTCTGTGTCTCTGTCCCTCTCTCTCTCTCTCCCCTCCTTCTGTGTCTCCTTCTCTCTCTCTCAAAAATCAATGCTAAAAAAAATGTAAAAAGACAAAAACAAAAACAAAGTGAGATCTATCTGGTTCCAACACCTGAGCTCTTCAGCACCTCTCTCCAGTGCCCAGTGTGGGAGCCTAGAGTGTTTCCTTGGAGAAGGAGAGGGGAAGGTAGTTTGAAATGGCATATTCGCCGTCACTCATACGTCAAACAACAAAAACTGAGAACAAGAGATTTTCATTTTTATTCTGCGGAATTTTTGAAAGAAACAGAGGGAGCTAATTGGCTGGAGGATGCCAGAAGACTCGCTTCTAGGAAAGTGCATTGGGTTCAGACTCGAGTACACGTTTCGACCAGGGGTGGATCCACATCAACCAAGATCAGAGGGCAGTCTCTGAAAGGAAAAAATGTCTCAGGTTTGGAGACTCAAAACTCAATGTTGACAGGGTCCCAGATTGATTGAATCCATACGCTCAAACCCTCCAAAGACTGTCGAATCAAAGCTGAAATCGAGTGTACCAATTTATAATGACAAATGTAAGTCACAGAGACACAGATCTTCACATAATCTCCCTACTTGTAAGCGCCATGGAAAGCCAAATTATAATCCAAAACTTGCTTAATAAACATAGAATCGATGTCAACTCAAGTTCTAAGATTTCAGCGTTTAATAATAGCATCATGTTAAACTGTACCTCTAGAGATAGGATACGACAATACCATATTAAAACAATAGGTAACACTTATTGAGGGATTTACTATGTGCCGGGCACTGTGCTAAATTCATAAATTATCTCCTTTTATTCTCATAAAGGCCCAACGTGGTAAGTACCATTAAGGAAATCCCCATGTTACAGATAGAAACGGAGGCTTTGAAAGGTGTGGCCGCTTGCCCAAGGTCATAAAGCTGGGGAGCGGTAGGCACGAAACAGGAACCCAACTCATCCGGGGTGTGGGAACCCATTCGTTGACTGCTGTGCTACACTGCGTCTGTGCATAGTCCAGAGTTATACAAGACGGTCTCTCTCCTGGGTAGAGGGGGTTGATCAGTGCTACAATCTCCGTGACTTTCTCCTTTTCATCCGCTCTCACAACCAACACCCCCCCCCCCTCCCTGATTGACACATTCTTTCTTCAACTGTGTTAACACTGCCAATCAGGCTACTGCCTGGTCTTTTTTCCCTAGGAGCCGTTAAATCTGTCTGTCTCTGTCTCAGTCCTGCTCTCTCCCTTTTTGAAATTTAAAACATAAAGTTCAAAGAAGTAAAACAATAATCACCCATATTCCCGCCAATTATTACCAATAATAGTCCACTTTCGGCAACTTGCGTCCTGTCTTTTTCCTACATTTATGCTTTATAAAATTATGCAAATAAAAAAAAATAAAATTATACAAATAATACGTGATTACGTTGTTCTTTTGTATGGGAATTTGTGGAGCTCTGTACTCAGTCATGGCTTATCGATTCCCTAGCTTAACTCTTAGGGAGTAATTTCATTTCCAGTATCTTCAGGTTCTTGGGGAGGCCCCGCTCAGTCGTTTCCATGCCCCAACTACACATTTCCAGACACGGTGAGATTGGTATAAACAAACAGGCAGATAGGACTGACCATCTTACTAGCACTGGAGCTGAAAAGCATGCACTTTGTCTAGCCTGCCCAGATCTTAATTGTTAAAAGAAATCCATTCCAGCATAAAAGACTGTAAAAACTGTTATTGTGCGGGGGTCAATGACCACACAATCTTTCCCCAACAAAGCAAAAGGATTTGTATATTGACAGGGAAATTACAGGAGCAGACATAAACGGCTAACTATGTGGGTGACTTTGGCAAAATTGAGACACCTTGGAAACCGAAAAGTAAGCTATTAAGTGGCCACCTCTGAACATCTCTGAAAATTACAGACATTAATTCATGATATCTGATAACTATGCCTTCTAGTATATATTTATTTCAAAACAAAAAAATCAAAGGGGTGTTGGCTTATGGGCTTAAAGAAAGACACACACCCAGAACTATTTTTAAAGGTTATCAGTGGAAAGGATAAGACCACAGAACTAATGGAAAATAAAAAGCTGCCCAGAAGGGAAAAAATGTGGTGTGCATGGCAAATATCAACAAGTGAGCACAGTGAACAATGGTCAAAGGCATCTTTTCTATCAAATCAAAGAAGCCCTTTCAGTCTGTGAGACATTAAACTCTTAGGGTTGTAATTATGGAGTTATTTTTACGGTTTATTACTCTAAATATATCTTTCTAATAATATATATGGCAGGAAACCGAGGAGATGTTATAAACTAAATCCATTGCTATTTCTGATCAAAACGGTCTCAAGCAATCTCATGACAAAAGACTATAGGGCATCAACCAAATGACTGGCTCCCCCTCCTGGCCTTCCCAGGAATGACATAAAACATTTCTCAAGCCTCCACCCTTCACAGACCCTTTCTCAGGCACCACGTGGCCCACCCCTGCTACACGCAGATCCACAGACCGTCCTACCACTATCATTGAAGACGATCAACCGTATGATGCCCATATGCTTCAAGGCTTTCAAGTGAAGGAGCCATGCAGTGATAGTCAAGGTCAGAAGAATACTGGGCCGGGTGCATCTCTAATAGCTTGTGACCTAGGAGACATTTCCGTTCCAATCACAGCCCATGCACCTGCTCCCCTCCCTCTTATACCAATGGATGCCTTTCTTCACTAATACTTGGACCATCAGTCATTTCAAGATCTTAGTTTTATTCTCCTGGTTTCAACCCGTCTTTCTTCACTTCTCTCTTGGTCTCCACCAGTGCTTACCCTCTTCTTACTTGAACTGGAAATCTTAACCGATTCCTAGAAGGTAGCCTTCTGCTCCTATCTATGCCTTCCTGCCTCCCCCAGACCTTTGGACCCAAATCCTTGCATCTTCCCCTTCCCAGGTTAGGATTCTGAACCCTGACCCTGGCACGCTTGCTGAACCCACAGCCTTGCCAACATCTTCCTGTTGGGCCTGACAGCCAGAAGTCTGAGTTCCGAACACAGAAGCCTGGCATGGAAATATTAAGATAAGCTTCCTCTTATCGATTCTGCTTATTTTCATCTACTGCCTAGATCAGAAATCTTTCATATTAGAATTACATATGTTTACACCTGAAAGAGACCTTAGAAATCATCTCTTTTCAGTGCCTCCTAGATATTACTGGTCTGCCAACCTCTGATATCAAAATCTCCTGGGATGCCTGTTAAACATACAGATTCCTAGGCCCCACCAAGACCTATAAATTCAGAGTTTGTAGGCACTGGTCCCAAGAATTGCCATTTTAAGAAGCTCCCCGGGCCAGTCAGATTCAGAGTTAGATCTGTATATGCTGAGTATCAAAAGCCCATCATTTCACAGATGAGGAAACTGAGACAACTAGAGCTGACATTCCGGTTGCAAGAGTCCCAGGTTTTTCTTCTTTCATCAGAGCACTTTCCAGCACTTTCTCTCCTGCTGGGAAGAGAATTTTGGAATTATCTCGCATAAGGGCTAGTGACAAAGCCCATTTGCAAGAAAAAGCTTGTGATGTGAAGAACACTGTGGACTATCTGTTAAACTCTCTCAAAACCCTACTTTTAAAAGGTCTGCACACTCCCGAAGGCAGCCATCTTGTGGTGACATAATGTATTAACTGCTTCGGATTTAGGCTCTCCCCACCCCCCAAACCCAAAACTCACATGGGGCCAAAGCAGGAGAGACTGTTGAACTTCAGCAAGAGAATTCTACTGGATGATTACTTGAGCTGTCTGAACTATCTGTTACCCTCTCTTTGTGGAGACTACAGGACGCAAGGCAAGGGCCAAAAGCAAAATGGAACAGAACTAATAGGTCTTTGTGCACCTGGGTGGCACAGTAGGTTTAAGTGTCTGACTCTTGATTTCAGCTCAGGTCATGATCTCATAGTTCGTGAGCTCAGGCCCTGCATTGGACTCTGCACTGACAGTGCGGAGCCCGCTGGGTATTCTCTCTGTCCCTCTCTCTCTCTGCCCATCCCTTGCCCATCCCTTCTCTCTCTCAAAATAAATAAATAAGCTTTAATTTTTTTAATGTTTATTTTGAGAGAGAGAGAGAGAGAGAGAGAGAGCGCGTGTGCAAGCAAGTGGGGGAGGGGCAGAGAGAGAGAGAGAGAGAGAGAGAGGAAGACACAGAATCCGAAGCAGGCTCCAGGCTCTGAGCCGTCAGCCCACAGCCCTGATGCAGGGCTTGAACCCACAAACCATGAGATCATGACCTAAGCCTAAGTCGGACATTCAACCAACTGAGCCACCTAGGCACCCCAATAAATAAACTTAAAAAAAAAAGAAGAAAGAACTAATAGGTCCTAGAACCTCAGGTAGCCTCCCTCCTTAGCTGTTTATTGTTGAGCTATAAATTATATGCAGCCGTCAGAATAAATTCACACAAATAATTTTTCCATTATAGATACATATTTTGGAAACAAAATGAGTAATGGACCCTTAGCAATTGACATTAATTGAAACAGCAGTGTGATTTGTAGATAATATAAACAACAGAGAACTTAAGATAATAATCAAGTACTTTTTGGCCAGGGCAAGATGAACATAAAGCCTATTACGGCATTATCACGATCTCTCATTTGGTAAAAATATAAAAGGCCACTTGAAACTTAAATAGAGTAGCCAAAGACATGAAAGACACAGTCAACTGGAAATACTAAGGTTGTCTTCCTAATGTGGGGTTGCCCGGCTGCCTCTGAGAGCTGGGTTTGAATATAGTAACAAAACAGGGCCCGTGGATGATTCAAGAAGTAGCAGGTGGGGCTCTGAAGAGTTATAATGATAAGGCAACAAAGGCGCCGGACTTATACACATGATCAGAGAAAGCATGAAAAGTATCTGGCCAAGACTTTCACTAGATCTAAATGTAATGCAGACTGGGAAACACTGGTATGGCAGCTGCCTACGAAACCCCAGGGCCTTAAGTCCTAGAAGCTCCGCGTGCATGTAGTTGTGGGGATTAAGAAATTAAGAAATTTTACTTGTCTTGCCTCCTTTTCAACCCGTTAGTATTTCGTTCACCTGGAAAGAGAAGCACAATGACACAAACTTCCGAGTCAGCGAAAGAGAATCACCAGCTTCCGTATCTTGGTCTCTCTCCTCTGTGCTTCCACAGTACGTGGCGGGCACAGCCCAGACTCAATTGTACACACTGAAGTGTCGCGACAGTCTATGCTTCCAAACTCACCTCCTCGGCACGAGTGCTCTGAGGCAAGACCTGTGTGTCTCATTCATCTTAACTCCAACGCCCAGATAGGTTCTGGGCATATAGGAGAATCTCCATGTACGTTTGCTAGATGAATGGATGTGGGTAAACAAATGAAAGAGGAGTCAACACGGGCCATCGTGGACGGTTCACACCGTGCCACGGCGAATGCTGAGAAATGAAAACTTGAGTCAAGCCGTCGACATGACACCAAACTAGCAACCTGCTTCCTTTTTTCTCCCTTCCAAATACGAAAACACTGCAGGTCACGTTGCCACCCAACCAGAACTGAAAAACATCAAACATCTTAGCTGCCTGCACAAGACTTGGAAAATCCACACGCATCCTGCCTTCGGTTTTTACCCCTTGGCAAATGGTCTGCAATTGTGCTTGGTATTTTGAAAAAGTCTTTATTACCGAAGGAAACCACAAGGACTTTATTAACATTTTCTCATTAATCTTCAAAAGATAGCTGTAAGGCAATAGCACATTTTACTGATGAGGAAACAATTACAAAGGAGGCTAAGTGACTTGCTTCAAGTTATTAAGTTAATTACTGACTCAGTTGACATTTGACACTGTTGATATCCTCCTTCCTAAATTGCTTTCCCTTGACCTCCATGACACAGAACTATTCTCACTCTTTCCTTTCTCTTAGGAATTTGAGCTTCTTTACGGAAGAACGAATTTAACGTTAAATCCACTCATTTGTATTACTGCAAATTGTCTCTGTCAATGTAGTCATACGTGCATAGCTAGCTTTACACACTTTTTGATGTTCTTTCTCATGTACGGAGACAAATGTAGTATAGCAGTTAAAAGCATAAACTCTGAAGCCAGAATCCATCCTTTCAAATCCCGGCTCTGCTACATGCTAGATGTGTGACCTTGAGCCAGTCACTTAACCTTTCTGTACCTCGGATTCTCTTCCTGTAAAATCAGAATAATAATAGCACCTAGCCTCAGAAGGCTGTCCTGAGGATTACACCATAAAACCGTGAGAGGCTTAGAACAGTGCCGGGTAGGGCGCCTGGGTGGCTCAGTCGGTTAAGCGGCCGACTTCGGCTCAGGTCACGATCTCGCGGTCCGTGAGTTCGAGCCCCGCGTCGGGCTCTGTGCTGACAGCTCAGAGCCTGGAGCCTGTTTCGGATTCTGTGTCTCCCTCTCTCTCTGACCCTCCCCCGTTCATGCTCTGTCTCTCTCTGTCTCAAAAATAAATAAACGTTAAAAAAAAAAAAAAAAAAAAAGAACAGTGCCGGGTATATAATAAGCAATCGACGTTAACTACTACTCATTACATTAGTTCACATACACATTTCCATCTAGTTATGCAGTGTTCCGTGCCAGTAATACATCGTAGCTTGCTTAGCCAACTTCATCTTGCCTGATTTTAGGGGAGGTCACAGGAATTTGGAAAATCACTGAAAACCAAAAACGGGGTGGGTCACATCCATCATCTTTGTTATTCACTGGTGTCTCTTCGGACTCCTTCACTGGTTCCTCTCCTCCCCCTCCCACCACATCCTAGCGGCATCCCCCCATGCCCCCAGGCCATTGCTACAACCTCACCTCATAATTTTTTTAATGGGATGCATGGTGAACTAATAAAGCCCCCCACCAAGGCGAAGCGATGTGGCGTTAGATCACAACACACCTAGCAACGTCTTGCACGTGGTGCCTTTCTATAAATGCCGTGTGCATAGATGAGATGAGATGAGATAGTTACGGGGACCATATGAAAGAGGAGGCCGGAAGCAGGCTGGGGCCAGGCTGAGAAGGGACCCAGGCGCCACGCCACAGAGTTGAGGTTTGATCTTACAAGCTATGGAGAGGCACTACAGTTTTGGGAGTTACTTCAGTGGGAAAGAAAAGAAGAGAACGATGCTATTTGGAGGCCAGGAAAGAAGTTTACAGCTTCCTAACTATTCAGTAGTAAAGTTCATTTCTCTTTACCCTTAAGAAATAGTTTTAATTATATCAAACCTTGAAACTGTCCACGTATTTCAGAGCATCGCTTTTCTTACTTGTCCCTCCCCGGGGTGGGGGCGGGGGGGCTTTGTTTTAATGGTATAATATTTGCTTTCGTACTTCGTTTTAATAACAGATGCTGCTTTCCTAGAGAGTTCGGCCGTACCTCATTTTAAATGCCCTTCTGCCCTATGACATTTAAGAGAACCAATCCGTGTCCAAGATTACCCCGCCTGAAAGACAGGTACTTGCTGGTGGCCTCGGAAGCCCGGACCTGAGCTAATTGCGAGCTCCAGCGAGTCGGGTTCACAATAATTACCCGGCTCTGAAAGCAATCTCGACGGGAACGTATAATTACCTACCAACTTGCTTTGACAACACTGGAACTGCAGTCCCGGTGGCAGCCACCCTCCAGAAACGTGGTCCTTAGCCCAGAAATGAGGCAGGATCCATGGCTAATGGTCTAGAAGGAGATCAGTGGGCGACATCACCACCTCGATCAGACCCCTTGCGGTCAACCTGGGCTGTTGGCTCCCCAGAGGGAAGGAGAACAATGAACCTGAGCACCTGGATGAAAACTTCCCCAAGAGGCTCCAAAGGATTTCTGTCTCGGTCTCCTTATAGGACAGCCACAGTGAACAGCACCTCTTCGGGGACCTTTCTCCATAATGGCTTATTCCAAATATTTACTTTATTTTTCTCATATCTCAAGCCCTGTGGAATTACCGTGCTCCCACCGACTTATTGAAAATTATTGCAGAAATGATGTTCTTGGTATGAAAGCTATTGTATTTCCTCCCCCTGACTGCAGCCTTACAGTTTGTTTCTTCTTAATCCTGTATTTTTTTGTTGTTCTTGTCTCTGCATTGATCCCCGGCGTGTGCAAAAGCGGCTCCCTATTTGCTTTTCCCACTGCCTCGCTGATGGAAAGATCTCTGGCAATATGGGCTAGAAGGAAATCTCTCTCGGTCTCATCTCCCTCACTTCAAGAGCAAATCTACTGGTCGGCCTCATCCACAAAAATGTAATGGGAATGTCTTCCTGTCACATTAGTCAGTCCTGATGCGGGAAGAGTGAAAGGCCAGGCCAGATGGCGACTGTCACAGCTGGCTGGCTACACTGCCAGGATCACGGAGGCTAGAGCTGGGCCAGGTGTCATGGCTCAAAATGAGGCAACTGGGGACTCCACAAAATGGCTTTAAGGCCAGGCTGACGGGAGACCGATAAAGCACCTTTTTGACAAACCGAGAAAATAACTTGCACCAGTATCTTTACCGGCTGACTTCTTGTATTTGCAAAGGGGACCTCCAGATCGTTTGGCAGAAGTGATACATCGGAGTAGACTTCTCTTCTGAAACCCTTGGACAAGGCTGATGAAGTAGAAACTAGGTGTGGGCGTGCCCTGGGAAGGGGGGACGAGGCAAGCTGGAAGTAAGGGAACTGGACAAAGCCAGAAAAATGCAAAAGCTAAAAGCACCCCTTACCTGCTTAGCCTCTGTCCCTGTGTACCGTGAGCGCATGCTCTGTGCCAGGCACTTGTACTAAGGGTTCCAAGAGCCCAAAAGAGAATCAGGCATGATCCTCATCCTCAAGGCATCTCCTGCTGGTGTGAAATCCGACCTCTCCTATGCCCTTAGCCGCTTATTTAGGGTTCCTGGGGGCTTGAATCTTCTCCCGTACTTCCAAGAACAGAAATTCATGATTCCTTTTGGGTCAGAAGCCCTGTCATTTGCAAAAAACCTCCATAAATCATGCAAACCAGTGACTCATCAGCGAGCCCATTCCCAAAATAGCAACTGCTCCGAGAAGAGACAGCCCTAAATGCCACCAGGGGGATCCTACTTAGGGACGACCCCAGACATTCGCTTCCATTTTCTCTGTGGGAGACAGAGTATTAGCCCTCCACCCCTGGCCCAGCACCAAAGCAACATCACGGCTAATCAGGTACTCTGCAAGTTCACATTCTCTGCTAGAGGCTGGGACCTTCACCGTAATTACTACCACTTGCTAAATTTCATCTGTATGGAAAGTATAATAAAAAAGTGGCCATCTATCTGAGGAGCACTTGTTAGAGTAATCAAGCTCGAAACTGTGATAGAAATGCAAATCTGAGGTTCCATTTAGTGAACAGAAGGCAAAGGAGAGCCCAGCCGAGCAAGGCCAGCTACCTTTGGAAGCACTTAGCGTTCACCTGTTTTAACTCACAGAAATACTGCACCTCTCAGGAAGTCTCTTTACATTTCCTAATCCATATGCCCCTCTCTATCCTCTCTCCCTCCCTCTTCTTCTTCTCCTTTTCCCCATTTCCTCTTGGCTTTCCTCTCCTAGCACCTTACTATACGGACAGAAACCCCGACCAGACTTACAGCAGTCTCTGTTCATACACGGCCACCCGAGGGACCGCACGTGCCCATCCCAACATGAAACACAAATGAATCTTGGATCATCTACTCCATCAGGTTACTCATGCTTCTGCTTCCTTCCATTAGCACTGACAACCAAGAAATGACCAGAGAGATTTAGACTGGATGCCTATCATATAGACTTTCTATGCCTGGTTCCCATGGTAACAGAGCTCTGTCACAAAAATAGGTGCCACATCTACGGAAACAGGCTGCTAAAGCTTTCAACTCTGACAGCAAGGAAACAGGTTAGCAGAGGCTAGCCCCGAGAGCTCATTAGGCCGGCGTTGGCCGCCAGACGTCACAGGGTCACTAGGCAGGGGGTACTCAGAGAGGCCTGTGCAGCCACAGCAGACGTCCGGCCAGCAAAGTGCTCACGGTACAGGTGTCACAGAACTCAGCGTGGCCAGGACGGCCCAAGCAGATGGAGGCCAGGCAGAGCCAGGGAGCACAGACCCGGAGGTGCTGGGACCACGGGAAGCCTCCACGCAACCTCCCCTTCCTGATCTGCACGTCCGGGGCGGCATTTTCAGGAACTATTCAACGGCCCGTACCATTCACAAGAACCCGGGCTGCGTTTCAGGTGGCGTGAAGGGCATCTAGACCACAGTGTAGATTTGCAGAGTTTTCTGGGGTCCCTCGAGCTGAGCTGGAAAGCCGGGTACCCAGGGCGGACTGCCTTGTTTTCACGTTCTTATTAACAAAGTTAAGCAAAGAAAAGCTTTGCCTCGCCTTGCTTCTTCACTTCTGTATGCCGGCCTGCAACCGAGCCAGAGGCCTTTGCAACACGAAAACACTTCATTTTTTCATCTAGCTGGCAGAAGGCTTCTTTGGGCTCAGAGGCAATGCTATTGTTCTCCAGCAGGGTCTAGGGTGGGACAGATACCTTTAGAAGGCTTTGAGGAGATGCCGACCAGAGGAACTCCGTCATTTTCCTCCTTCCTTCACCCTGCTGTATCCTCCAGAGGCAAGTGAGTACCGATAAATACCCAAAGGCGAAGAGATATTATTTGCAGAAGGGCCACACCACTGCTCTCTCCTCCATTAACACGGAGAGCCAAGAGCTGACTGTAAGCATTCGGATCCTTGGAAAACAAAACTACGTTTTATAAACACCTGGGCCTTGTTTTAAGGGGGACAAAACCTGATACTGGTTCGTATGACACTTCCCAACATTAGGGTTTTTAGGACACATTAAACAGTATCGCAAGTCGGAGCAGATTGGATTCATTAATGGAATTGGACCGCCTCTCTAAACATCAGAGCAATGTTTTGGTAACAAGAAACCTTACTTCCTCCACTTAGTTGAGCTGGAAAATTAATGTAGTGTGCTTCTGAAGAAACACATAATGAACATGATGAATTTTCATCATCTTGCTGGAAAGTGATTCTTTATGTTCTTATTCCAAATTTACAGCAAGTAAATTTAACGTTCCAAAGCTGCTGAGCCTTTTTAAGACCTCACTATCAATTTGTGGGGCGCTTTAACTGATTCTGACCTGGAATTGATTAGTGCTTTCTGAAAAACGCACGGGTAGCAAATTGCTGCACTTCAAGATAAATCAACTTATTTGGGGGAGTTACACTTTATTCACATTCCTTCTAAGGAAAAAAAAAACCCAGCCCTTACCTCAGTATCCTGCAGAGAGGGAGGGATCCAAACTGGTCCTCTGACTTTCATAGGAAATTTGTAATCAGGGAGTTAAAAATCTCCATTGGTAACCAGGAAGGAGCCCATGCTGACCAGCTCCTGGGCAAAGCTGATCTCAAAGCCACTCACTGTTGTTTGGCCAAAAGTCATAGGCCACAAAAGGCATCCCAGAGTGCTGTGAACCCCCAAGGACAAGGATGCTCTAAGCAGATGTTAGATTTCCTTCTTGTAAAAAAAAAAAAAAAATGAGATATAATTCACATACCATGACATTCACCCCTTTAAAGTACACAATCCAGTGGTTTGGGGTATATGCGCAAAGGTGCCCAACCATCACCACTGTCTGCTTCCAGAACAATTTGATCACTCCAAAAAAGAAACCCTAGACACATTAGCAGCCACTCCCCATTCTCTCTGCTCCCCTCTCCTGGCCCTGGCAACCGCTCCTCTAGTTTCTGTCCCTATGGATTTGCCTATTCTGGACAATCATTCCCTTGCACATGAGGGCTTTGCTCTTTCTTCTGTTTTTAAAGTAACCACTGGGTTTTTCCCTTTCGGAAACAGTAAATCTGTAGGAAATGTTGAGGTGGTTCTATTTGAAATTCAGGTCTTAAAATACACCAGTATGGGAAGTTCCTTGACAGAAACTCCCCTTAGGGGCCTTTATTTGTAGATGCAGACAGCCGTTACCAGCACTGCTTGAGCACAGATCTTGCCACCAGGTAGGAGTCCCTCTTCTGCCTTTGCTTGGGAAAGTGGTGGCGGGGGGGGGGGGGGGGGGGGGGGGGGCGGGGGGAGGTGATCTTTGCTGTTTGTCAGAGACAAGGTAGATTTCAATATCTCAAATCCAATTCCAGGCTGTCTGCCAGAAGCACTACAGCTAAGCAGACTCCAGAGTCAAGTAAACTAGGTCCAAACCACAGCTCTATCACTTTTTATGGGATACAGGTCAGGTGACTACGGGCAAGTTCCGTGACCTCTCTGAGCCTCAGTTTCTCATCTGCAAAAGGGAAATGATAGTACCAACCTCACAGGATTTATTTTGAGGACTAAGTGAGATAGATATAAATATAGATAGAGATAGACAGCTTGGTACCACGCCAGGCATTAGTAAGATTTCAATAAATGGTATCTAAAATTAAAGGCTTAATAGGTGTCAGGTACTGGTTTTTGCATTGACTGGTTGCTTACTTACTGCTAAGGGCACATCCTCAGAAGAAAAGATGGGATTCTGAATGTAAGCGTTGGCAATGCCTCTGAAAGATATCTATGTAATAAGATGGCATGATGTCTGATCAGGTATGTGAGACTGATATCACATCAGTAAACACTAGCCCCAGATTAATTTCTTGACAGGCAAGGCGAGTTGACATTCTCAGGAAATTAAAATTCAACATGTTCTTTCTGCAAATACTATAGTCCATGAAAATCAATATGTTTTACCCTGACTATATGGCAGTCAGTTTCTCCGGTAATGTAGCAACAGCTCTTCATGCACAGTATAATATGAAATCTATAGATCAATAAGCTCTTTGATTTATAAAATGTTACAGCAAATCACCAGAGAGAAAAGACCTAGAAAAGACAAATGTCTCTCATCAAAAGGCTCCTGTACACATAATCCTGTCAAAATAAAGAATACATATTTTATATAGTATGTATGAAAACCCAATAGTATTTTTAAACACAATCTAGCATCTATCTTCACTGATAAAAAGTTCAAAGTCAAATATTTATAACTGCACACACAAGCTGTCTGGTAGGTGGACAAAAACAAAGGAATTACCGCAGGACCCTACCTGTAGTGGTTATTTGACTCCTTTGTCAGGTCAGACGGATAATAATGTGGCACTTAATACTATTTACAGCGATGGAAAATAATCACAAAGTGCTGGGATCCCAGCACAATTCCATTTCTGTAGGATTTCCTATAGTCTTAAATAACTAGGGCCATTCAAATCCCTAGTCCACGACACTACCCGAGCCTCAAAAAATTACACCCAGGAAGAACAGATCGGAGCCTCTAACATTTACCAAAGGGATCAGGAATCTGACACAATCGTGTATCATTAACCTGATTTTGGAATGTATACATTTTTGTCTATCACTCCTTAGCAACAGCCATGTAAAGGAAACACTCCTGGATTTCCCAAGGATCCCATGGCGAAGTCCATGACTGTAACAAATGACGGTTAACTTGTTGGAATTTTTCCCCACCATGCTGTGGATGGTCTTTACTCCTTCCAGTGGTCAGGCTTTGGTTCTAGACGTGAGAAACACTGGACAAGTGGTGAGGAATCTCTAGGAATCCAATTAACCATTTCCCTCCAGCACAAAGGAAATCTGAACAGGGTGGACTAAACAGAGAGTAGTGGTAGGTGCCTAAAAGACCCCAGGCTGCCGCCAACTAGAGATAAGATCCGTCCTCTGCTCAACAACTCCTATCCTATCCTATCCTATCCTATCCTATCCTATCCTATCCTAAATCAGCCGATCTGGCTTCTGGTCCCACCTCTGTCGCTAACTGTATGATCTCAGGAAGTGGCTTCGATCTTCCAAGGCCTCTGTGCTCACATATGTAAAATGTAGAAGTGGAACTAGACACTCTATCTTTCTATGCATCCTATGGTTCAATTCCACTACTCGTGGCCACTCTCTCTTTTACTCTTATCATCATCAGGACTTGGAAGGCAGAAGATAGGACGGACCTTCATTCACAAAGAGACCTTCATTCGGTAAGCCGGTGATGCAGACTTTCATTCACATTTTTCCAGGCACTGTCTTAACCCCTGGGGGTTAACAATGATTATGTCTCCGCCTGCTAAGATTTCTGATGAGATGTATACCTAAGATCCAGAAGTATCTGCAATGGTCCAAGGGAAATGCCATCAGGTAAAGAGATCTAGCAACCAAAGGGCATGACAAAACTTTAGGGAAAAAGCCCTGCTCCTGTGCTCTAGGTCAAGACCTAGAAGGTGGGCAGAAGTAAAACTTGAACGTAGGGGTCTGTTCGGATCCTTGGCGAAGGCACCAAGGGACTCACTTGTGGGATTAGGCATTTCTCACCATGACGAATTCTCCAATGCTGTGTGACAAAGTCCTTCTTCTCAGGTACGACTCAGCCTCACTGTTTCGACTCTGATACAAGGGTTACACTGCCTTCACCTGCTCACAAGTCTTCTCCATTTCTGCCTTCCTATCCCCACCTCATGTCACAGCCACTTCTTGCCCTGTGCACATCCATCAGTAGAGAAGAATACAGTAAGGGTCAAATGCTACTTTGGGCTGCCATCAGCTACGCACATGATTTAGACAAATTACTTTTGATGACAAACCTCAACCTGGTTGTCTTTCTTCCTCCTCCTCATCAGACTACCACCTTACATTTGTACAGATTCCAAAGCACTCTGAAGAGGCAGACACTGAGGCTCAGAGAGGAGAAATGACTTGCCTGAGGCTACGCAGCTGACAAATACAAAGATCCTTAGATGCTCCAAAGAACACTGACAATAATGAAAGATGTCACCAAGCCCCATGTTGGATGTAGAGCTCAAAAAATGTTTTTAAGAAGCTCCCAAGAAACTGGCATATACAATTCGTATGCCTAAGTACCGACTTGCAATATGAATGATTACTACTAAGGGGACCAGATTCTCACATTCTCGGGCCACACTCTCCATAGACAAGTTCCGTGAAAAGATGAATTACAACCAGAAGGTTGACCGGGGAGCCCGGAATCATCACCAGGTGAGTTAGTTAAATCAGGTAAGTGTTCAGTGGCATCAGGTCTCCACAGTGAAGACAGATCTAGGAACTGGCCCTTTGCCACCCAGGCCCTTAAAACTGACAGGCTCTGCAGAAGGGCGTTAGTTACCCTCTCCAGCCTCTGTTCTCATTGACACGTCACTTCTTTAACGATAATAATACCTTCCAGTGACATCTCTCTGCTTTGATCTATTGCATCTTGTTTAAAGTTTAATTATGAGAGAACAGCCTACTTCTAGAGTCTTCAGGGGACATCTGTCCCCTCCACGGGCTACCAACTGAGACCCGGTTTTCTGATTCTGAGTCTGCAGTGCTTTCAACTAGTTTGCTGTCTCCCCATCCCACAGGGATGATCCCACATCCTTCACAGGGTTGTGACAGGAGAAACATGAGCCAAATGCAGAAATGCCTTGCAAGCACTGTGCCAATATAAGCTATTATCACTTTAAGATCAGCCCAAATGGATCATTTTGTGATCCTACAACCTTACCAAATACAGTGGCAAACGAGGGCAGACAGCACTTGGCGAAGAATTTCCGAGAGGGAAAAATTCCCAGTCAGCTGAAAACTTGGGGAAGTCCTGGTTAACTACTGTTTTTATTGAAGCTCCCCCCCAGGCTATCACTTATTTCCCAAACAGTGCTGATGCAAGATATACAATGAAATGAGGTCAACGAGTGCGGGTTCCTCCCCGGCCAGGGCCAGGGCCGGGAGAAGGCTAGGGTAATCAGGGCACAATTAGTTGCTAACTGATAAATGAGGAGTCAATTGGCTGGAAGACGGGGCAGAAGCGGAGATCTGCCACAAAAAAGATATACTGGGTGATTTATGAGGGAGGAAGAGGAGGAGAGAGGATGGGAATGAGTCTGAAAGGCCCAAGAAAGAAGTCTGGGTAGCAGAGAGGTCCTGGATATCAGCAAGTACCAGAGGCAAAAAATGTCTTCCCCTCCCACCAGCCACATGGAACGTTTCTCTCCCTGGAAAGAGGAGGCGATCATTTCCTCAGGAGATTGATTACACTCACACAGGCCATACTAAAAGTTGACCTCAGATTAGACTCCTCGTATTTCACTTCAAACTCTCATTTTTTGATTGTCACATGTGTCAGTCTCGGAGTCGGTGGTGGGGAGAGAAAAGGGTACGTTATTGTAGAAGATGAAATACACTTATCTTCCAAAAGGACATGTTTTCTGCTAGAAATTTCTGTGCTCCAAAAATGCTCATTAAAAAAACCTTTTCCTTCGGTCGTAGAAAAACCAGAGGTAAATAAAGGCCAAGCCAGTCACCTACTACAGCCCTACAAACACACCTACTGGTATGTTCGAAGTCACGTCCGCAATTACGCTGTCAGATATGACACCATATTTACCCACGATAATTGATTTGAGAGAGATGAAAATCAGCCCTTAAAGGTCCACTAGAGAAATCCTCCCATCCAATCTTGGAAACATTTTGTAAAAAGCAATGAGGAAAGGCGGCTAATTCTTCTGAAGGCAGACCCTAGGCCAAAGCACACAGTACACATAGCCCCATGAAAGGAACAGGAGCCGGGAGGTAAGAGCAGAGAGGGCAGAGGGCATGACAGAAAGTGCGTGTGGGGTGGGCTCTCCACAAAGGCAGCCATCTCCTCCGTCTCTCGTAAGGGACGGCACT
Organism: Panthera onca; assembly: GCF_046562875.1. Classification (NCBI taxonomy): domain Eukaryota; kingdom Metazoa; phylum Chordata; class Mammalia; order Carnivora; family Felidae; genus Panthera; species Panthera onca. The sequence goes on along the minus strand of NC_138357.1, from coordinate 18,866,584 downwards.
GCCACGTGGGTGAGGGTTCCAGTTCATTAGTGCTTTGACCCTGTCTCTGAATCCGATGACCTTTGAGCATCGCCCCGCCACTTGGTGAATAATAGAGACCTTCCCTCCGCGGAGTCCCCCTGACTCGGCTCATTTCAGAGCAGGCCAGGACAACCCTCCCTACCGACAAGGAATCGTGGAGCATACAAGGAGCAGCCATCCTGCCGGGCCAGGGCTGGGGAGGTGGGGGAAGCAAGCGCGAGTGACCTGATGGTGCGGCTCCTCTGAAACCCAACCTCTAAGGCACACAGGCCACCCGGCACTTGGGGGGCTGGTCCCAGACACCGCAGGATTGCAATGATATATTGGAGCAATAAGTGTGCCATTTGTGAGGGTGACTGCTGACTTTTCTTCTTTTTTTCCTTTTTGAAAAAAAATTTGTTAGTGTTTATTTTTGACAGAGAGAGAGAGAGAGAGTGCGCGTGCACACGCGCGTGTGCATGGACGGGGAGGGGCAGAGAGAGGGAGACACAGAATCCGAAGCGGGTTCCAGGCTCCGAGCCGTCAGCACAGAGCCTGACGCGGGGCTCGAACTCACGAACTGTGAGATCATGACCTGAGCCGAAGTCGGGACGATTCCATGCAAAAGATACCTGTCAGTCACAAACATTTAGACATTAAGCCTCTAAACAGCAAGACAGTCACCTTAATTCATGTTTGCGTGTCTCTTCCTAATCCAGGGTCTAGCCGTCTACCTGGTATAGAGAAGAAGCTCCATAATTATTTTTTCTGTTATTTTACACAGGTAGAGCTCATAGGGAATCGTTGGATTCAGGGCGTTGGAATCAGGGAGGTATGAAGAAGCTGTGAGTATTTCGGACAGTCTCTCCCCCTCCCTCCGACCTCAGTTCCCTCGCATGTTCCAAATGACTTGTTCCCTCACTTCATTCGGCTCTCCTTTCAAATACGCCCTCCTCTTCTGCACTTTCCTCACCACCCTATCCGTCACCACCACCCACACCCCTCTTTACCTCTGCCCTGCTCTACTTTATTTTCACAGCACCTATGATAAAATTTAAGTTGCCTTATTCATCCATCCATCCATCTATGCATTCGTCCATTACTTCCTTGTTTGCTGTCTCCTTGCCCTCCAGCCCCAGTCCCGCCAATAGAATTTAAATTCTGTGATGCCAGGGGTTTCCCCGTGTCACCACATCTTGCTCACTGCTGTATCCCTAGCCACAGTGCCTTGCACACAGAAGGTGCCAATAAACGTCCGTCAAATTGGAAACCGAAGGCATAGTAGATGCTCAATAAACACGTGCAGAACCAAACAAGGAAGGGGGCGAAATGGATGAGCTCCAAGTCCCTCCCAGAGCTGCAGGTGTACGGACTGCGGCAGCACTCAACGGCACTCAGCCCTAGCATGTCATGATGAGGGTCTGGCATTCCAGCAGGTGCCTCTACAGCCGCCCCCAAGTGCAAGAGAGAGAGCTCAAGTATTCGCCTCCCCCTGGTTCCTAGAGTTCAGAGCTCCGGCTCCCCGGCACCTCTCTGAGCTGGACACGGGAGGGCAGTATACCCACGCCTACTGCTTCCCTCCAGCAGAGGGCCAGAGGTAGGGGGAATCCAAGTTCCGGATAAATGGCAGGACTCGGGTGTCAAATTGGCATGTCGGGGAACGGCGCCTAACTGCCCCTCCCCGCGACGTGAGGAGCTGCAGACTGCAGGACAAAGGGTTCAGTAAAGACTTCATTCAAAATGTGGAACATGGAAATCAAATGTGAACAACAGACCCCAAAACCATCTGTTCTTGCCAAAGCCAGGACAGACTCCATGGCCAGCTGCCAGAAGTGTCCTGGGTTGCTCTGTACACACTAGGGGAGGGAGCCACGTTTCGTTGTAACAAAAGGCCGTTATACAAAGGGCTGCCCGGCGCAATGTTCCTTTTGATGGATTCTCTTTCAGTAGAGTTATATAATAAAATGATCATGATAATATTTTGGTTTATGATTATCCAAGGTTATCACCAAAAAAAAAAAAAAAAAAAAAAAAGCCAACTCCTGGCGTCAGAAGAAGCTGACATTACAAGCTGATTATTTGCCTCCCCAAGAAATTTATCATTGTAACTTGGTGGAAATACATTGTAATTAAAACACCGTACCCATTGTAAGTTGGGGAGTTAAAAAAAAGAGGGGTATAATTAAATCCAAAAATTGAACACCCTGCTACAATATTAAATGTGCGCCTGAAAGCACATATAAAGAAAAACTTGTTACACTTAACATGTATGGGCATATGCACATAATTTCTATTATGAGATTTAAGGGCTTAATGAGAATCCAAAACCATTCAATATGTGAATTTCTATTGTGATGGCATGTTCTATTGCTTTTGAATGCTTCGCTGCTATGATGTATATAAATTTAATGTTAACCATACCTTCTCGTGAAATGAAAGGTTTGATGCCCTTAATAAATATATTTCAAGTCTTCCATCCAAACAGATTTTCCCTCATAGTTTTTCTGAAGTCACCAAACTCAGAATATCCTAACTCTGCACCGTAGGTACATCCTTTTATGGGCTCCAATCTTACACACAACCCCTCCGGCTACAACTGCGCTCTGCTCGCAATGCTATCAGCCTATACATTTGCGCGGAAAACCAACAAACTCTAGCTTCAGCACCAGATCATTGCCTTGGACCTCTGAGAGGCTTTTGCAGGGTATTTCTTCTATAAACCTGCACAGCCTCCCTGTAAGCTTTTGATGAATTCGAGTGTTCATTTGGAACCAGATAAGCTTAGCAGGCTTCTCCCTGCAAGTTCCTGTTAATAAAGTTGAGAGTGTTTCAACCCTCAGGAGGTGAAAAAGAAAGAGCTGGTCCATCTTGGGCTGTCGGAGGTGATCATTTTCAGTCAGCCCCGTGACAGTGCCAGCAAATGGATCCCTTTCAGCATCATTTAAACCAGGCTAACGTAGGAGGCTTCTCCTCTATCTGCACACGAGACAGCAGAATGGAAGAAAAAAATAAACAGCCCTAAACTTATTTAAATAACTCCACTGAAAATTCAGAAAAGCGAAGCTTCTAAAGCACTTGTTTTTCCCCTTGAACAAGACATATGCGGAAAGCTGGTTCCATTTAGCGCTTTGAATCCCAAGTGCCCTAGATTCGCTTCACCTGGACAGGGTGTGGACACCGGTAAGCAATACTTGCTGTCTGCTCCATTTTTAACTTATCATTTCTACGAGGCTCTAGTTTTTAATCAAGAGAACAGGAAGTAAGCTGAAAGCAATAAAACACAGACCGGAGCAGGGCCCGTGAATTCCAGGATAAGAACGTAAGTGCTTGAGAATGTCCCTAAGCACAAAGGAGGCCTCGTCGTTTGGGTGAAATTAGCTAAGAAGGAATGGAAGGAGTGGACGGCTAAATATAGCTTACTGAAAATCTATGAAGTCTACACCAGGGTCGGTCACCTTTTTAGCCCTGAAGGCAGGTAGCTGGGGACTGGGGGGCGAGAACAGGACCGTATGTGCTTTGTTTTCTCTACTCCTTCCTCCCGGGGCCTCTCTGGCTTTCTCCCATTCTCTTCCACCTCCTGCCTCCACTCGTTGTCTTTTCCCTCTCCGCCCTGTGGAAGAGAAACACCACCAACCTGCATCGGGGTTGTAAACCTGCCTCCACCGTGGCCTCAGGTATCGCAGAGCCTAAGGGTACTGGATCTCCACAGCATCCCCACCGCTAATACTCTTCCCTGTGATTAAACTCTGGCTGCTACTAAGTGACTGAGGACGCTAATGGCTTCCCAGTCTAGTTTAGGGACCATTTCATAAAACTCTATCTGGCGAGCGGCGAGGGGGAAGAGCACATTCTAAGAGGCAGAGACGATGAGTCTGTATCGGCTCCAGTGGCACACGTTTTGTACACCTCCATCTGAATTTGTCACGAGGTACTGAAAATATTTACCCACATGTCTCCCCCACTGGACTAGGAAGGAGCCTGTGGAGGCGAGGGGCTGTGTCTCTCATCTTTACATTCAGTATTTACCTCAGAGCCTGACACAGAAGGGGCCACGTGAGAAGTGTGTGTTTGTTTAACTGAACCAAGCTCTGTCTCAAAGGTCAACAAAATGGTGGCTTCGGTCTAAAATATGCCAAGTGAAGAGAATGTGACGTGTGGCTCATAGAACGTTTCGAAAACTTAGTAGTTAACACACATACGGCACGTGCCCCAACCAGAAAACAACTGAAATAATTGAAAGGAGCGAGGAACGTTTACAAAGCTGTTCTATTCCTCAGGAACAACGTCCTCTGGAAAGACTATCCTTTATCCGCCTGTCAGGAACCATGTCTTTCCCTCGTGGTAATTCACATAAAGTGGTCATAGCCATGAAAAACTACAAAGGCAAAGAGTCTGCGTATGCCTTGCTAGGACTGGATATTAAATAAGTGGATGAGGGTCACACATGGTCCCAATTCCAAATTCACGTTGCAATGCCTGGTCAAGGTTGGGTGAGACGAGAGAAAATTTCCAGCTTCTATTCTGAACAACCTGGCTTGGTTCCGATAAGATAGATTGTCAGGAAAACGATCCAGTGAAGTGTAATTTTTCATTCAAATCTTCAAAAAGAAAAAACCAGTAAAACAAGTTTACTATCTTACGTATCTAAATACTTATGGACTGAAAATCTGTTTTTAAAAGGTTATATTACAAGTCATATAAATTATCTTGACGCTTGAGAAGCACATTATGTGCTAGAATATGCTACTCTACTCCCCTGAACAGCTACCATATGAAAAATGGTGGGCTAGCCCTCTCGTAAGCATCTTGAATAAGCAATCATCATCTATATAGTACACGGACTCAAGTACATTCCATGCAGCAAAATTCCTTAGGGGCAGTGACTAGAGCCATTTTTCATAGTTCAATATTTCAGTAATTTAGAGTTTTCTCTTTTCAACTCAGAAGGCAATCAGAGCCATCTCCAACAGACATCAACAAAATTTCACTTCTGTATGCTGAAGTGTAAGTACAAAACCAACCCTAAGCTGATACAATTTTTAAAGGACCACAGTTTAAAAATATGACTCTCGGGGCACCTGGGTGGCTCAGGTGGTTGAGCGTCCGACTTCAGCTCAGTCATGATCTCATGGTTTGTAGGTCCGAGCCCCGCATCGGGCTTTGGATTCTGTGTCTCCCGCTCTCTCTGCCCCTCCCCCACTCATTTTCTTTCGTTCTCTCTCTCTCTCTCTCTCTCAAAAATAAACATTAATTTTTTTTAAATAAAAACATGACTCTCCGTCATGTATGACAAATCCTTAAACGTGCCTGAAGAGAAATGTACTGACAATTCAGACCTTAGCTACAGTAGTCTCAAGAAATGTGTGAACTGGGAGAAGACAAATGGTTTTAAGTTGAAGCAAAGTAATTAGGAATTGGGTATACCTTATCTGAGCCTGAAAACAGAAGCTGCTTAAAAAGGCAGCCTTCTCAAAGTCTGGAACATTAACTATTCCTACAGATCAGTCCAGTGCTTTATAGACGAGGTTTCGCTGACATCCTACTGCCTCAATGACCTCAATTACTCAATCCACTCAAATAAGGATTTTTGAGGATACCTTTTTCCAAACTAACCAACAGCTTAAGTGGTACAATTTATAAACCGGCAGAGGGAACTCTGTCTTCTAGGAATCATAACATTTTTTGGCTTTGCCTCCATAGTTACGCTAATTCAGTTTCATCACCACTGTTTTCTGAGGGACTAGAGACAAGCCTTCCTTAGAACTCCTCACGGGCCAGCCCTGCCTAGGTTCGGGATAACCTCCAAAGCTAGGCAAGCTCCTAGGAAGCCCCAGTGCTCAGTGTCAACTCTCCTTGGGCCTCCAGTCCTGCTCTTTTTATCCTGGTTGCAAGAACTGGGCTTTTGGTAATTCCTATGATTCACATACCTGGGTTAGTTCCAGCCATCCTGGCCTCTCTTGACACTCTATCTTGCCTGAGAGTTCCTGTCTTGGTTTCCTGGCCAGAATTTTAGTTCTTCTGGATTGCCTTGCTGCCGCTCCTTCGGGTCCTGCCCCTGAGCGCTGGATTAGAAATCCAAATTCTTAACTACAGCCAGATGGGCTCAGCTGCCATCAGATGTCCCAACTGGGCACATGTCTATCTCCCCCACCCCTCCCCCCAGACTTTGCACTCAAGAGCAAAGACCTTCTTCTATTCACCTGTATTCCACAGCCCAGCGCACAATGCCCAGCATATAGAACGCCTAGAGGGGACTGAATGAGTAGACCTCTATGATATTTAGCACCTGCTGCCATGTTTACTTAAACCTGGTGTTGTGCTCGCGAAAATAAATGTCTTCCTATTACCTGCCCCTGGAATTTTCTCTGAAACACCAGCCCCAGTTCCTGAAGTCTCCTTAAAGGTGAAGGGACAAGTGCCTAGTTTTTGTGTTTAGAGTGCATAAATGACTATTAAATCTAATTTCTCCTGTTCTTCTTAAGCCTCTCAATCCTCCCAGAGCTATTAAGAAGAAATACCCTTTTTCCTGAAAAAAGAAATTATAAGTTTCCTGATGTCTCCAGTAGACAAATCTTTTCTCAGTACAGTAAGTTTGCTAAAACATCAAGAAATCCCTTTTTCTAAGGCTTATTTAGCACAAGTGAAGAAAGGCCGACTTTAAATTCAACTGGAGCTCAGTAACACATTAAGATTTCATACTTCATTTTAGGCTTCTCTACCTAAAATAATAGAGCAAACCGGCTCTCCTTCTCCGAAAGATCAGACTGTAAATAATGAAAAGAGGAGCTGGCCAGGCGGATGGTATCATGATGGTGTCCATGAGAGAGGAAAGTCTGGTCGATGCGTCTTTGGGCTCATTGGCTTCGATGGGCCCACGTGATAGCTGCCCATGAGCTGAACGGGGGCCCCTCAGCCTAACAGTACCTCCTTTTGTATGCAGTGGAACTCAAAGGTGCCACCTTTACGTAGTGTTATATACCAATCTTCCCTCAATAAAAAACGACTTCCACTTCAATTGAGGCTGGCAGGAGAGGAAGGAGTTAGATACTGAGTGTGGGTATTTGACCCCCGTGGGACACACGGGGGACGTGCTTGTTTTAGGGAGCTTGGCAGAGTCATCTAGCTTGTTCATTCACCGTGTGTGAATAGAACACAGAAACCACAGGACTGCTTATGCCTTCTGCACAGAACAATACGCAGGAAGGAGTTTTGTACACAGCACGGTTCAAACGTTGCTTTTGTTGCTGCTTTGCTACGATCAACACTCTGTTTTTAGGGGAAAACAAAAACAGAAACAAGAAATCCGCCTTGAAAAGGCACTCCTTTGGGGCGCCTGGGTGGCTCAGTTGGTTAGGCATGTGCCTTTAGCTGAGGCCATGAGCTCTCAGTTTGTGAGTTCGAGCCCTGCACCGGGCTGTGCTGACAGCTCGGAGCCTGGAGCCTGCTTCAGATTCTGTGTCTCCCTCTCTCTCTCTGCCCCTCCCCTGCTCACGTTCTGTCTCTCTCCCCAAAATAAATAAATATTTTTTAAAAATTCATTTCTTTGAACATTGCCTGCTATCTTTTAGAAGGCAAATAGTTCTTGTAAGGGAAAACCATTAAGTCCTCTAAACTTGGGTAGGAATGAGGTTTTTTCATTTTGAGAGAAAGAGAGAGAACAAGCAGGGGAAGGGCACAGAGAGAGAGAGAGAGGCAGAGACAGAATCCCAAGCAGGCTCCACACCATCAGCACAGAGCCCGACACGGGGCTCAATCCCACAAACCATGAGATCATGACATGAGCCAAAACCAAGAGTCGAATGCTTAACTGACTGAGCCACCTAGGCACCCCTGGGTTGGAATAAATTTAGCCAAAGCTTCCCACACTGGGGCAGAACTGGGGTGCCATGGTGAAGACAAACGGATACAAAATGGGACACTGGATATTTGTGCTTCCCCTCAGGCTGACACTTGTTAAAGTAATATGGGATACAAGCAGGACTGTCCTCATAATTTGTGGGGCTGGGCACAAAATGAAAACGTGGGATCCCTCGTTGAAAGAATTTCAGGGGTGCCTGGGTGGTTCAGCCGGTTGAGCGGCCGACTTCGGCGCAGGTCATGATCTCACAGTTCATGGGTTCGAGCCCCGTGTCGGGCTCTATGCTGACAGCTCAGAGCCTGGAGCCTGCTTCGGATTCTGCGTCTCCTTCTCTGTCTGCCCCTCCCCCACTTTCTCTCTCTCTCTCTCTCTCTCTCTCTCTCTCTCTCTCAAAAATACATAAAAACATTTAAAAATATTAAAAAAAAAAGAATTTCAAGCAGGCGATGGCAGGGCATTAAACTAAGCACTGGCCCTCCTAAGTGCAGGGCACTATATGACTACAAGGCGGCATGTTCCGAAAGCCAGCCCCGGGCACAAGGCTGGAGGTGGAGTACACCGGGACAAAGTCATCTTCGTTAGCGGGAAGGCAATTCAGAAGACGTATTCTACTGACTGAGCTCCACAAAGTCGGGGCTTGTATCGTATGCCTGTCAGTTGCCACATGGTTTTTGTGCATGCTGTTTATTCCCTATGCCCGAAGTGCCTTTCTTTCAGTTCCCTGTCTGTTCTTTAAAACCCAAATCCTCGTTGACCCTTAAGGCTTCGGTTGAGGCATTCCCTCTTCCCAAAGCTCTCCCGGAGACCTTTTCCCCAACCCCATTCGAGGCCAGCATGGTCCTCTAGGATAAGATTGTGACTCCCATCCTTCTTGTTTGGAAATGGATGTTACACCCTCAAGGGGCTTCAGATAGCTCTAACCTCTCCGGAGCCTAAAAGGTCAAGAGTCTGAGACTAAGAAGGAAAGGCAGAGTGTTCCGCAGTGTTCTAGAAAAAAATGCTCCAGTGCTTTCAACGTGCCCCGATGAGTCAGTGTGTGAACACAAAGGAACACGCGTCACGTCGGAGAGGAGCCTCTCCTTTCTGACTGGTGTGGTGGGAGCCCCTCAGAATGGCAGCAGCAGCCTTCTGAACAGACATGTCTTTGCGCTTTCTTTGACCTGTGCCGCCTCCAATCCCTTCTTTCTCTGGACTCCCCAAGATTGATTGCCTTGGAGAAACTGAGGTAGGGAAGGAAAAAAGAGCCAAACGCAGTATTGCAGACCAGAATACTTATGCTGCCATGGGATTGGAAGGCCATTTTGGCTTCATCTGCCCCCCGCCACCATCTGAGCATTTGTCAGAGCCAAAGAACTTTACTGAATATACTGCAAAAGTGTTCATTTTCCTGACACAGGGAACAGGCAATATTGTTAAAACATCAGACCAACCCAGATATTAGAGATTACAAGTCAGGGCACTCAGATTTCTGTGAATTTGAGCAAAGAATTCCAAGCCCCACTCTCAATCAGACTTCATCCACTGCATTATAATCATCAAGCATGCACAACTCTGAAATATGGTTATTATGGCATCTGGAAACAGACCACTTGGTGAGTACTGTCAGTCTAGCCTTTTGGGGTTCATTTTGTTCTGAAATCTCTTTGGGGGGGTCACTTATTTTTTAGAAAAGAAAGAAACAAAAGAAAAATCCCATGCTGATGGCTGTGCGAATAATAGAGCAGGTTGCAGATTCAAAAAGCAAAAGCAGAAAATATCCTAAGCGCATTGTGCCTGGACAGTAGCAAGGCCCGGGGAGATAACAAAACGAGACCTGTGTACAGGAGGAAGGGCCAGCAGTCTGCTTGGAATTTTTTTAAAGCTCATTTACTTATCTGGAGAGAGAGAGAGAGAGAGAGAGAGAGAGAGAGAGCACGAGCAGGGGAGGGGCAGAGAGAGAGAGGGAGAGAGAGAATCCCAAGCAGCCTCCGTGCTGTCAGCATGGAGCCCAGTGTGGGGCGTGAACCCACGAACCATGAGATCACGACCTGAGCTAAAATCAAGAGTTGGACGCTTCACCCACTGAACCACCCAGGTGCCCTTGCTTGGAATTTAAATTAAAAGGCACCATCAAGGAAGACTACCCGTGTTTCAAAGGAGAGCTCCGAAGTCATACTGAAGGCCACCTCTTCTACTAGGGGAAGTCTTACACTGTCATTTAATGGGAGAGGTAAGCCTTTTGTTCAAGCGCATCTACGTGTCCATTTCAAAGAGTCTATGCTGCAATAATGGCATCACTGGTTTCATCTGAAGTGTCCTCATGTATGACACCTTCCCTTACAAGCAGCTGGCTGAATAAACAAGAATCTCCCCAGTAAACGACTCAGGAGATCTGAGCATTAATGATCAAGGTTAGTAGGAGAGGCAGAACTGATCGATGAATTCTGAAAGTTTCTTGCAAGGAATACCTCACAAGAAAAAAACCCGTGACAACAGAGTTCACCAAGGGGGTTTCTTTTCATTCAAAGAGAAATGTCTACCACCAAGAGCTTTTCATCTCAAGCAGACAGAGAAATTAGACAGCTAGGTGGTCCCAGTCTTTGGCCCACGCAGAGATGCTCTCTGAAACACATTCTTTACTTGTCGGGTCCCGCTGAGAGTATTCTAAGCAATGGAGCTGCTGCTGTATCCTTTCCTACGTTGGTCAATGGAGTTGGTCATTGGTCTAATTCTGCATCGAGATATGCTTACTAACATGTGTTTTTACATGCATCCTTTGGCTCAGGAATCTGGCAAATCCACACAAAGTCTAGTGCAATTTGATAAAACCTTGCAGGAAAAAAACATTTCTTTCCCTCTTCTAGGGAAAGAAATAGCAAGCGTGGTTTTCAAATGCTGACAGCAACACTGGCATTATCTTTAACAAATAGCCATCTTTGGGAACTTCAACTACATCTAAGTCATCTCCTGAAGCTTTCATTTCAAGGGATTTTAATCGAAAGGTCAACAACACTACAATACAATGCAGCATGTATTAGCACATCGCAGTTAAACAAAGAACACTTACAAATACATTTTGTCAAGGCTGTAAAGATTCTTTATACCTCAGGCACTCTGATGAACTTCACTAATAGGTCTCTTAAGCTTTTGTTTTTTATGTGTTGTCTCCATGAAGTCTGCATTCTAAGTTTAATTGCACATGAATGAATTAACCATCTAGGGGTGTGTGTGTGTGTGTGTGTGTGTGTGCGCGCACGCGCGCGCGTGCACGCTTCAAGACAGGGAGAGAATGTAACAAAGAAACGGAAAATGGGCCTAGAGAAAAAAAACAGCCCTTGCTGGCACCTCCATTTCTGCTGGCCATTCCCAACACACTTAACTATAAATTCTAACACTCTTCGTCATAAATCCCAAGCCTTATAACCCCTTCCCCAATGTGAGAGTCAATACAAATAGAACATGCAGTTGAATAATCAGCTTGCTGAAGCTCTGGACACAAACAGCATTTCACGGGATCATGCATTTTATATCTTAAATATGGTATATAAAGTGAGCACATTGCTAAGAGCAAATGCCTTCTATTGTTGAGAGAGAAGTCAAGAAACTCTAGTTTGTACACACACACACACACACGCACACACACACACACACACACACACCTTCAGTTCATGAAAAGTTAATAGCATTATACAAGGAGGCATCACATACAAAATAATATATTAAGAGCCAACTGTGTGATACTGTCCACCCTGCAACAGTCGTGTATGAGTTGTGTGGTTCTTAACATTGTGCTTAATAATTTCCCCCCTGTGGACACAGGGTAATGATGCTGATCCCAGGCCTGCAGATTTACAACACTTGTTTCAAAGCCCATGCACATCTATTCCCGTCCATCACTCTTCCTCCGCCTGATTCTATGGCAAGGCTGAATGGCAAGGACCCTTGACTGAGATCATTCCAAAGCCTTGGTTTCTGGTTATTAATGGTGATACTAAACCTACCCCACCCTCTGTCTATCTCACAGGGCTATTGTGAGAAGCAGATAACACATACAACATAGTTCTGAAAACTTCCTCCCAGATAAGCAACAATAACACTTTATCAATATGAACCATCCACACATTCCACACTAGTGACTGATCGATCATTCAGAAATCTTGCCAAGTTTCCCATCTAATGAGAAGTCCTGCCAGAGAAGAGGGAACACGTCTAGCTCCACTGGGAAACATCTGTCTAGATCAGCAGAGGGAGAGAATAAGCAGAAGAACTGGACATGTGTAAAAGATGCAGAGGAAATTCACAAAATATGACTCCAGCAGGGGCTTCGCCAGAACAAAGTGCTGGACTGAGTTGATAACCAAAGTAGATAGAATTTGTTTTAATTCCGCAACCAAGAATTTAAACCAACTGACATTTCCAAGTACCATGGTTCAAAATGGTCCCATTCTAGGCTTCTAGGTTGAGAAGGCAAGTCTAGTCTGTGGATTCTTTCTAACTTTGGGACCTGTAACAGCTACCGCTTCCTCCGGCCTCCAATTTGACTGGCCCAGCCATAAGTGTACCCAAAAGGAACAGTCCTCTCTTCTCCTAAGACACAGTCAAATGGGGAAATCCTTGATGGTTCCATATGTCTCAAATGAGAAACAGCTGATTTAGGACGTCTGGAGTGCCCCGGGATTACAGTTAGAGCTGGAGATAATCCTTAGAGGAAAGTATCCAATAAAAGTCAACCTCAAATATGGCCCAGCACCTATACCCATCCAAAGACAATTTTTTCTTGAAATCCAGATATGATTTTCATATCTACTGAGCTCTATTAAAAAAATAAAACAGTAGTTTTAGTGTGGAATTGCTAAGTATATCTTATTTATTTAACATCATAAAATTAGCCCACTATCCTAGCTTTGTTCTAAATTATTACTCTTTATGAGACTGGAAAATATGCAAAAATTACCCAAATTCTTGGTTAAGTTCAAAAAAATGATTTCCTTTCCTTTAAAAAGATAAACAAATCAAACCCAGGGTTGCAAGTGAAATGGCTCCACTGTCTCTGGAGTTTTCGTAAATATTTCCTTAAAATATATTTCTAAAACTTGCTTTGCTTTGGAAACTGCCCTCTTCTGAAAGGACAGGAAAAGAATCTTTCACATTTTATGATCCCCTTTGGAGCCAACAAAGCAACAGCCAAGTCCTGAGTTGATGGATGAGCCAATGAACTAACCTGGCTGCAAATCAGAATGGCCTGGGGAACTTGTTAAATAAAAGGGAAAAACAAAACAACAACAAAGAAAAACAGGCACCATCCAAGAACCTCCCAGGGCAGGACCAAGAAATTTGCATTTTTAACTAGTTCCAAAACACCTGTGGCAAACCATCCCATCCTCAAGTGTCAACCCTGCTCTCTTCTACTTCACCCTGACCCTTCCCTTGAGCCCCAGACAAGAGCTCTGGGTGTCTCAGGGGCATCTCAAGTGCACTGAAGTCAAAACACTGAATCTATCTCTTTTCTGCTCCAAGTTATTCCTTCTTTCAATCTAAGTTGTTTCTCTTGAAAAAATTTTTTAATCGAGGTAAAATTGGTATATATTATATTAGTTTCAGGCATGCAAAATAATAATTTGATATTTGTATACACTACAAAGTGATCACCACAATAAGTCTAGTTACCATCTGTCACCATACACCCTTTACCCTTTTCACCCATCTCCCCACCCCCCTTCCCCTCTGATAACCACCAATATGTTCCCTATGAGTTTTGTTCTGTTTGTTCATTTGTTTTTAGATTCTACATATAAGTGAAATCATACAGTATTTTTCTTTCTCTGTCTGACGTACCTCACTTAGCATAATACCCTCCAGGTCTATCCATGTTGTTCCAAACGGCAAGATTTCCTCCTTTTACGTAGCCGCGCAGTATTCCATTGTGTACGTGTGTGTGTGTGTGTGTGTATGTGTGTGTGTGTGTACCACATATTATTTATCCATTCATCCGTAGATGGACACTTAGGTTGACTCCATATCTTGGCTATTGCAACAAAATGCTGCCATGAACATAGGAGTACATATATCTTTCTGAATTAGTGTTTTCATTTTCTTTGGATAAATACCCAATAGTGGAATAGCTGTATCATATGACAAGTCTATTTTTAATTTTTTGAGGAAACTCCATATTGTTTTCCATAGCAGCTGGACCAATTTACATGCCCACCAACAGTGTACAAAGGTTCTCTTTTCTCCACATCCTCACCAACACTTGCAATTACTTGTTTCTTTATATATTTTGGATATTAACTCCTTATGAAATATATGATTTCTGAGTATTTTCTTCCATTCGGTAGGTTGCCTTTTCATTTTGTTGATGGATTCCTTTGCTGTGCAGAAGCCTTTTAGTCTGATGTAGTCCCACGTGTTTATTATTGCTTTTGCTGCCTCTGCTTTTGGTGTCAGAGCAAAAAATTCAACACCGTAGTGCGTATCAAGGAGATTATTACCTATGTTTTCTCCTAGGAGTTTTATGATTTCACTCAAATCCATTTTAATTTTTGCGTAGTGCAAGATAGCGGTCTAGTTTCATTCTTTTGCGTGTGGCTACCTAGCTTTCCCAAAACAATTTACTGACAAGATTGCCCTTTCCCCTTGTATATTCTTGGCTCTTTTGTTGTAAATTAATTGACCACATATGCATACATTTTTGGCGGGGGGGTGACTATTCTGTTCCATTGATGTATGTGTTTGTTTTTATGCAAATACCATATGGTTTTGATTACTGTAGCTTTGTAATATGGTTTGAAATCAGAGAGTGTGATACCTCCAGCTTGGTTATTCTTTCTCAAGAGTGCTTTGCCTATTTGGGGTCTTTGAAGGTTTCATACACATTTCAGAAAGGCTGTCCTAGTGTTGTGAAAAATGGCATTGGAATTTTGATAGGGATTGACTTGAATCCATAGATTGCTTTGAGTTGTGGGTACATTTAACAATATTAATTCTTTCAATCCATGAGCATAGAATATTTTCCCATTTATTTGCATCTTCTTCAATTTCTTTCATTAATAATGTCTTACAGTTTTCAGTGTACAGGTCTTTTACCTCCTTGATTAAATTTAGCACTAGGTATTTTTTTTCTTTTTGATACAACTGTAAACAGGATTGTTTCTTAATTTCTTTTCCTGATAGTTATTACTGTGTAGCAATGCAACAGATTTCTGTATATTGATTTTGTAGCCTGCAACTTTACTGAGTTCATTTATTAGTTCTAACAGGTTTTTTTGGTTGAATCTTTAGTGTTTTCTATATATAGTATCATGTCATCTACAAATAGCGACAATTTCACTTCTTCCTTTCCAATTTTATTTCTTATTCTTGCCTAATTGCCATGGCTGATTTCCAATACTGTGTTCAATAAAAGTGGCCACAACAGACACCCTTATCTTATTGCTGATTTTAGAGGAAAAGCTTTCAATTTTTCACCATTGAGTATGATATTAGCTGTGGGGTTTGTTATATATGGCCTTTATTATGATGAGGTATGTTCCCTCTCTGAGCACTTCACTGAGTGTTTTTATCATAAATGGATGTTGAATTTTGTCAGATGCTCTTTCTGCATCTGTTGAGATGATCATATGATTTTTATCTTTTGTTTTCACTTTGTTAATGTGGTGTATCACACGGATTGATTTGTGTATGTTAAACCATCTTTGCATCTCCCTGGAATAAATCTGACTCAGTCATGGTGTATGATCCTTTTAATGTACTGTTGAGTTTGGTTTGCTAATATTTTGTTAAGGATGTTTGCACTGATATTCATTAGGGATACTGGCCTATTATTTTCTTTTTTTTGTGGTGTCCTTGCCTGGTTTTGAAATCAGGGTAATGCTGGCCTCATAAAATGAGGTTGGAAGCATTCCTTCCTCTTCAATTTTTTTGGCAGAGTTTTAGAAGGTTAGGTAATAAATCTTATTTGAATGTTTGGTAGAATTCACAAGTGTGGACATCTGGTTCTAGATGTGTTTGTTGGGAGTCTTTTATTACTAATTCAATCTCCTTGCTAGTAATCAGTCTATTCAGACTTCCTATTTCTTTATAATTCAGTCTTGGAAGATTGTATGTTTCTAGAAATTTATCCATTTCTTCCAGGTTATCCAATTTTCTGGTGTGTAATAGTTAATAGCAGTCTGTTATAATTTCTGTGGTAAGTTATAACTTCTCTTTCATTTGTGGTTTTATTTGAGCCTTCTCTTTTTTTCTTGGTGAGTCTAGCAAAGGTTTGTCAATTTTGTTTGTTCATTCAAAGAACCAGCTCTTATTCTCATTAATCTTTTCTAATTTTTTAGTAACTATTTCATTTATTTCCTCTGATCTTCATTACTTCCTTCCTTTTACCAACTTTGGGCTTTGTTCTTTTTCTAGTTACTTTAGGTGTAAAGTTAAAAATTGTTTAAGATTTTTCTTGTTTCTTGAGGTTGGCACGTATCCCTATGAACTTCTCTTTTAAAATGCTTTTGCTACATCCCATAGATTTTGGATTGTTTTGTTTCCATTTTCATTTGTCTCAGTGTTTTTAAAATTTCTCCTTTGATTTCTTCATTGACCCACTGGCTGTCTGGTAGCATGTTGCTTAATCCTTTTCCAGTTTTCTTCTTGTAATTAGTTTCTAGTTTCATACCACCATGGTCAGAAAAGATGCCTATGATTTCAACCTTCTTAAATTTATCAAGACTTGTTTTATGGCCTACATGTGATCTATCTAGAGACTATACCATGTGCACTTGAGAAGAAGGTGTATTATGCTGCTCTTGGACCTATTAGGTCCACCTGGTCTAATGTATCCTTTAAGGCAAATGTTTCTTTATCAATTTTCTCTCTGGATGATCTATCTACTGATGTAAGTGGGGTACTAAAATCCCCTCCTATTATTGTATTATTGTCAATTTCTCCCCTTAGGTCTGCTAATATTTGCTTTCTATATTTAGGTATTCATGTGGTAGGTGCATAAATATTTACAGATGTTATACCCTCTTGTTGGATTGATACCTTTAACATTATGTAATGCTCTTCTTTGTCTCTTGTTACAGTCTCTGTTTTAAAGTCCATTTTGTCTCACATAAGTATAGCTACACCAGCTTTCTTTTCATTTCCAGTCGCATGGAACATCTTTTTCCACCCCTTCACTTTCAGTCTGTGTGTGTCCTTAGATCTGAAGTGATTGTCTTGTAGTAAGGATAGAGTCTTGTTTTTTAATCCATTCAGCCACTCCATGTCTTTTGATTGGAGAATTTAGTCCATTTACATTTAAAGTAGTTATTAATCGGTATTTATTGCCATTTTGTTAATTGTTTTCTGGTTCTTTTTGTAATTTATTATTGTTCTTTTCTTCTTTTTTAAATTTTTTTTAATCCTTATTTATTTTAGAGAGAGAGAGAGAGAGAGACAGAGTGTGAGTGGGGGAGGAACAGAGAGAGAGGGAGACACAGAATCCAAAGCAGGCCCCAGGCTCTGAGCCATCAGCACAGAGCCCGATGTGGGGCTCGAACCCACGAACCGTGAGATCATGACCTGAGCTGAAGTCGGACGCCCAACTGACTGAGCCATCCAGGCGCCCTGATTTCTTCTTCGTTTAACTCTTTTCCCTTCTGGTTTGATGACTTTCTTTAGCATTATGCTTAGATTCCTTTCTCATCACTTCCTGTGTCTCTACATTTGACCCTTGAAAACTGCAGGGGATAGGGATATTGATCCCCTACATTGCTGAAAATTCACATACAACTTTTGACTCCCCTAAATTTTAACTACTAATACCCTACTATTGACCGAAAACCTTACTGGTAACATAAACTGTCAATTAACACATGTTTTGTATGTTATATGTACTACACACTGTGTTCTCACAGTAACTTAGAGAAAAAGTATTATTAAGAAAATCACAAACAGGGTGCCTGGGTGGCTCAGTCAGTGAAGTGTCTGACTCTTGATTTCGGCTCAGGTCAATTTCAGCTCAGGTCATGATCTCACTGTGAGACTCAGCACCCCGTCAGGCTCCGGGTTGACAGCTCAGAGCCTGCTTGGGTTTTTCTCCCTCCTTCTGCCTCTCTGCCCCTCCCCAACTTATGCTCACTCTCTCACTCTATCAATAAATAAATAAATTTTAAAAAGAAAATCATAAGGAAGAGAAGATACATTTCAACACTGTATGTATTTATATAAAAAAAATCTGTGTATAAAAGGACCCATGCAGTTCAAACCTGTATTGTGCAAGGGTCCACTGTACCTTTGTGGCTACCATAAAGCTCACATATAACAGCCGATATGTATAATAGTTTAAGGTGATAGCCACTTAAATTTAAATGCATTCTAGAAACTCTACATTTTTATCCCCTCCCCTTGTTATGTTTTTGATGTCATATTTTACATCTTTTTATTTTGTGTATCTCTTAATTATTATAGTTATGGTTAATTTTATTACTTTTATCTTTTAACCTTTAAAATAGCTTTATAACTGGTTAATCTACTACCTTTACTATGAACCCTCCTTTTGCATTGATAGCTTTACTTTTATATGTTTTCTTGTTATGAATTAATGCCATTTCTTTTCAGCTTAAATAAGTCCCGTTAACATTTCTTATCAGGCCAGTTAGTGGTGATGAACTTCTTTAGCTTTTGTTTGTCTGGAAAACTATCTCTCCTTCAATTCTGAATGACGGCCTTGCTAGGTAGAGTATTCTTAGTTGGAAGTTTTTTCCTTTTGGCACTTTGAATATATCATGCCACTCCCTTCTGTCATGCAAAGATTCTGCTAAAAACTCAGCAGATGGTCTTGTGGTGGTTCCCTTGTACATAACAAGTTGTTTTCTCTCTTGCTGCTTTTAAGGTTCTCTCTTTACATTTAACTTTTGATATTTTAATTATAATGTGCGTTTTTGTGAACCACTTAGGGTTCATTTTATTTGGAGCTCTCTGTGCTTCCTGGACCTGGATGCCTGTTTCCTTCCAGAGGTCAGGGAAGTTTTCAGCCGTTATTTCTTCAAATGAATTTTCTGCCCCTATTTTGTCTCTCTCATTTCCTTCTGGGACCTCTTTAATGCAAATGTTATTCTGCTTGATGCTGTCCCATAGGTCTCTTAAGCTCTCTTCACTTTTCGAAATTCCTTTTTTCTTTTTGCTGCTGTTTGGGTAACTTCCACTCCTCTCTCTTCCAGGTCATTGATCCTTTCCCCTGCTTCATTTACTCTGTTGTTGAACTCCTCTGGTGTATTTTTCAGCTCAGTTATCGTATTCTTCATCTCCATGACTTCTGTTTGGTACTTTCTTGTATTTTCTATCTCTTTGTTGATGTTTCCCCTGTGCTCATCCATTCTTCTCCTGACTGCAGTGAACATTTGTATGACTACCACTTTGAGCTCTCCATCAGGTAGATTACTTATCTCCAGTAAGGTCTTTTTCTGAGGTTTTGTCTTATCCTTTTATTTATGTTTATTTATTTATTTTGAGAGAGAGAGAGAGCAGGAGGGGGGAAGAGGGAGGAAGAGAGAGAGAGAGAATACCAAGCCGGCTCTGTGGTGTCAGCACAAAGTCCAATGTGGGGCTTGATTTCACAAACCATGAGATCATGACTTGAGCCAAAATCCAGAGTTAGACATTTAACCGACTGAGCCACCCAGGCACCCTGAGGTTTGGTGTTCTTCTTTCTTTTTTTTTTTTAAGTTTATTTATTTATTTTGAGAAAGAGAGAGTGCATAAGCGAGTAGGGGAGGGGCAGGGAGAAAGGGAGAGAGAGAGAATCCCAAGCAGGCTCTGCACTAAAGTGCAGAGCCTGAAGTGGGTCTCCAATTCATGAAGCATGAAATCACGAACTAAGCCAAAGTCAGATGCTTAACTGAGCCACCCAGGGGCCCCTGTCTTATTCTTTCTTTTAAAACACATTCCTCTGTTTCCTCATTTGGCTTGACTCTGTTTGTTTCCACGTATTATGTGAAACAGCTACCTCTCCCAGTCTTGAAGGAGTTGCCCTGAGTAGGAGATTAAACTTATCATTCCACATTGCCCTAGCTCTTGGTTGTGTCTTGAACCTTTATGATGGTCTATGTAGCCTTATTATTTTTTAAAGTTATTATTTAAATTCCAGTTAGTTAACATGCAGTGTAATATTAGTTCAGGTATACAATACAGTGATTCAACACTTCTATAGATCACTCGGTGCTCGTCACAACAAGTGCACTCCTTAATCCCTATCACCTAGCTCACTCATCACCCCCACTCACCTCCCTTCTGGTAACCATCAGTTTGTTCTCTATAATAAAAGTCTGTTTCTTGGTTTGCCTCTCTCTGTTTTTTCCCATTTGCTCATTTGTTTCTTAAATTCCACGTAACGAGTGAAATCATACGTTATGTCTTTCTCTGTCTTATTTCACTTAGCATAATACTCTCTCTCTCCATCCATGTCCTTGCAAATGGCAAGATTTCATTCTTTTTATAGCTGAGTGATATTCCGTTGTACGTATATACCACATCTTCTTTATCCATTCATCAATCCATGGACACTCGGGCTGTTTCCACAATTTGGCTATTGTAGATAATGCTGCTATAAACATCAAGGTGCATGTATCCTTTTGAATTAGTATTTTTGTATTCTTTGGGCAAATACCTAGTAGTGCAATTGCTGGACCATAAAACAGTTCTATTTTTAACTTTCTGAGGAACCTCCACCCTGTTTTCCACAGTGACTGCACCAACAGAGCAAGAGGGTTCCCCTTTCTCCACATCCTCGCCAACACCTGTTGTTTCTTGTGTTGTTGATTTCAGGCATTGTGACAGGTGTGAGGTCATTATCTCGTTGTAGTTTGGATTTGCATTTTCCTGATGATGACTGATGTTGAGCATCTTTTCATCTGCTGGCCATCTGTAGGGCTTCTTTGGAAAAGTATCTCTTCATGTCTTCTGCTCAGTTTTTTAATTGGATTATTCATATTTGGGGTGTTGAGTTTGAGAAGTTCTTTTTTTTTTCATTGTCAAGTTAGCTAACATACATTGTAGTCTTGGCTTTAGGAGTAGATTCCCATGATTCATCACTTACATACAATACCCAGTGCTCATCCCAGCAAGTGCCCTCCTCAATGTCCATCTCCCATTTTCCCCACTCCCCGAACCCCCCCACCCTTATCAGCCCTCAGTCTGTTCTCTGTATTTTAAAGACTCTTATGGTTTGCCTCCCTCTTTGTTTGTCTCTTATTTTTCCTTCCCTTCCCCTATGGTCATCTGTTAAGTTTCTCAAGTTCCACATATGAGTAAAATCATAGGATATCTGTCTTTCCCTGACTGATAAGTTCTTTATATATATAATGTTTATATTTTAATGTTAATGTTATTTAGAGAGAGGGAGACAGAATCGGAAGCAGGCTCCAGGCTCTGAGCTGTCAACACAGAGCCCTATGCGGGGCTCGAATCCACAAACTGTGAGATCATGACCTGAGCCGAAGTCGGATGCTTAACTGACTGAGCCACCCAGGCACCCCTATGTATATATACTTTCATGTTTTATTTTTTTCTTTTGAGAGAGAGTGCAAGTGGGGGAGGGGCAGAGAGAGAGGCAGGACAGAGGATCTGAAGCAAGCTCTGCGCTGACAGCAATGAGCCCGATACAGGGCTCAAACTCATGAACCATGAGATCATGACCTGAGCCAGAGTCAGACACTCAACTGACTGAACCACCCAGGCAACCCAGTTCTTTATATATTTTGAACACTAACTCTTTGTGAGATATGTCATTTGCAAACATCTTCTCCCATTCCGTAGGCTGCCTTTTAGTTCTGTTGATTGTTTCCTCCGCCATGCAGAAGCTTTTTATTTCGATGTCATCCCAATGGTTTATTTTTGCTTTTATTTCCCTTGCCTCAGGAGCCATATCTAGCAAGAAGTTGCTAAGGCTGATGTCAAAGAAGTTACTGCCTGTGCTCTCTTCCAGGATTCTTATGGTTTCGCGTCTCACATTTAGGTCTCTCATCCATTTTGAATTTATTCTTGTGTGTGGTGTAAGAGAGTGGTCCGGTTTCATTCTTCTGCATGTTACTGTCCAGTTTTCCCAGCACCATTTGTTGAAGAGACTTCTTCCCATTAGATATTTTTTCCTGCTTTCTCAAAGATGAATTGGCCAGATAATTGTGGGTTCATTTCTGTGGGTTTTTTTTTTTATGCTGTTCTATTGATCTGTGTGTCTAGTTTTGTGTCACTACCATACTGTCTTGATTCCTACAGCTTTGTAATATAACTTGAAGTCCGGAACTGTGATGCCTCCAGCTTTGCTTTTCTTTTTCAGGATTGCTTTAGCCATTCGGGGTCTTTTGTGGCTCCGTAAATTTTAAAACTGTTTGTTCTAGCTCTGTGAAAACGCTATTGATATTTAGACAGGGAATGCATGAAACGTGTCAGCCTGATTCATTCCTGATAGGTCCCGATTGTTGAGAATGTGCCAAGACCAGTTAGTGTTCCAAAGAGAGCGATCTCAGTCAGCACCTGCTTGGGCTGATTGAAAGCCAGATCCTTAGGCAGCAGATTTAACACAAGCAAATATATACACTCCTGTGGGACTATGATTTTAGATCTTGCCAATTACCGACCAGATCTGGCAGTATCCCCCCCACCCCACCCCCCGCCCAGGGTGAGAGCTGCAAGAACCGGGGCTTCAGATAAATGCACCATCTTCTTTCCGGGTGGTACTAGTGAGCTATGGTGAGGCCAAGGAAAGGCATAAATATGGTGTCTCCCTGCCTACGGTCCCTGAGAGCACCTCCACAGCCTCTAAATGTGTAACAAACCTGAAGCCTCTCTCTTAGGTTGACGCACCAGGACAAGTAATTGAGCCTTCTTCACAGGCAGACTTGGGAGTATGTTTTGGTCTGCTGTCTATGCAGTTGCCCTGGGTGTGATAGCCTTCTGTGAACTGTCTTTCTTGTTGTCACAGTCCCATGTGGCCCAGGAACACGTGACTCTCTGGCCTCCAGAGCTAGGCAATCAAGAGGCATCCCCCGAGAGGACTGTGCTCACCTGCCAGCTTTAGGGCGGCTGTGGTACAGTGTCGATGGGACACGTATGTGGCTTCAACCATGCATGGTGCACACGTGTGGCTTTAGTGACTCAGGAGAAGAGCAACTGACGCAGGACATGCCCGTGGCATTAATGATGCTGTGTCCACGTGTGCCCACTTGCCCTAGCCAGGTCAAGAGGGAGAGCGCGAAACTGATATACCCCAGTGCCTTCGTCCACAGAGTCGGTCCCAGCTGGCCACTGACTCCCCGGCAGACACTCTGACATTGGCAAAATGTATCTCCTGTGCGTATAATCCGGTCACCTCTCAACCCGCTGCCTTTGCACTGGGTCCCCGGATGAGGGAATCGACGCATGAGCCTCTCAAAAGGAGTATCTCGGATCCCCAGAGCCCCTCAGGTAGCTGGACGTAAGCTCTGTTGGTTTCCAAAGCCAGACATTTTGGAGGCGTCACCTCAGCGGTGCACATCCCACAGTGGGACACAAACCTCTCGCTCCCGAGGGAGAAGCTCTGGACCTATGGATGGTCCCTACCGGGCGTCACCGTGCTGGGAAGGGATTTTTGGCAAGACCTTGTCTCTGCCTCTCCTACCTATGTGAATGTAGTCCTTTTATCCCTGTGGTGGAGGGAGCCGTTCAGCTAGTTTTCAGTCTCTTCGGTGAGAATTTTTTTTCCACACGTAGCTGTAGATTTGATGTCTCCACGGAAGGAGGTGAGCTCAGGGTCTTCCTATAGCCCCATCTTGGACACCATGCCATGCACACAAGGTTGTTTTTCTTCATGTGAAAAACAGGCCTGGGTCAAGATCCCTTGCATTGCTATGAACTAGAATTCTAACTTGTTCCCAACTTTATACCTTAGTGTTCCTTTAAAACTAATGTTTAGGGGCGTCAGGGTGTCTCGGTTGGTTAAGCATCCGACTTCAGCTCAGGTCACGATCTCACGGCTCGTGAGCTCGAGCTCCACATCGGGTTCTGTGCTGGCAGCTGGGAGCCTAGAGCCTGCTTCAAATTCTGTGTCTCCCTCTGTCTCTCTCTGCTACCCCCCCTTGTGCTCTCTCTCTCAAAAATAAATAAACATTTAGGGGCGCCTGGGTGGCGCAGTCGGTTAAGCGTCCGACTTCAGCCAGGTCACGATCTCGCGGTCCGTGAGTTCGAGCCCCGCGTCGGGCTCTGGGCTGATGGCTCAGAGCCTGGAGCCTGTTTCCGATTCTGTGTCTCCCTCTCTCTCTGCCCCTCCCCCATTCATGCTCTGTCTCTCTCTGTCCCAAAAATAAATAAAAAACGTTGAAAAAAAAAAATTAAAAAAAAAAATAAATAAATAAACATTTAAAAATAAATAAACAAACAAATAAATAAAAGAAAAGAAATAATTTTTAGGGGCGCGTGGGTGGCTAAGTCGGTTGAATATCAAACTCTTGATTACTTAAGATTTTCTCTCTCTCTCTGTCTCTCTCTCTCCTCCCTCTGCCCCCTCCCCTTAATGTGCGTGTGTGCGCTCTTTCTCTCTCTCTCTCTCTCTCTCTCTCTCTCTATATATATATATATATATATATATATATATATATATATATATATATATATACACATATATCTGAGTGGCTCTGTCAGTTGAGCATCCCACTTGATTTTGGCTCAGGTCATGATCCCCGGGTCATGGGATCAGGCTCATGTTGGGATCCACACTGAGCATGGAGCCTGCTTGGGATTTTCCCTTTCTCTCCCTCCACCCCTCTACCCTGCTTGTGCTCTCTCTCTCTCTCTCAAATAAACTAATAATAATAATAATTTTAAAGGCTTACAATTTTAAAAATCTGTTATAAACCTTTACCATCCTGCATTTGCCACGTTTCTTCACATTACACACATTTTTTTCAAGTAACAGACCCTAGGAAATATCATGTTTCATTTACAAAAATCTAATAGAAGCATTATATTATCTGTACACAAAGATGGAATATTACCATCAGATACCAAATAGCGTCCATTTAAAATAGGTCCTGATTAAAAAGTATCAGTAAAGTATCAGGAGAAGCAAGTTCCACCATCAGTTTTTCAGAGAGACTGTTTATTTACCAGATTACACAGAAGCAAATACACTTGGGTCAAAATTGGCCCTGGAGTTGTGCTGAATATATGAAAATAGAATTCAAGCTGTAGACTCTGTTTGAATTATTGGATCTATTATTTAGCCTTGCAAATCAAAGGGAATATAGCAAACATAAAAATCAAACAGAGCCAGAAAGTCGTGGTAGTGTCACGGACTGGGCCATCCACAGGGTTTCATCTCCCTCCTCTCCCACCCTTCCAACTGTTTCCTGCCCCCAGCTCACGCTGGGAAGAAAAATAAAGGTGGGAACTCCCTCTCTCAGAGTGCCTTAGGAAAGGAACTGAATCGGTGAAAGGGAGCAGACACAGTCTGGGACATGGGGGCAGCAAAATATAAGGTCAGGTTCCAGGGTAAAGTTGGAGCTGGCTGGAAGACATTTTATCTTTGAATGTGGTCACCAGTGATCTCTGCTTCCTCTGCTCGGCCAGACACAATTCCCTACATTCAATTACAACAGGAGAATGATGGCACAGTTGGGAAAAGCCCAAGCGTTGGAATCAGCCAGGCCTAAGTTCGAATCCCAGCTTTGCTAATGAATGTGTATGGCTTTGAGCAAGTTACTTAACCTCTCTAAGACTCAGCCACTTCCTTTATAAAGAAAGAATACTAGGGGCACCTGGGTGGCTCAGTCGGTTAAGTGTCTGACTCTTGCTTTCGCTCAGGTTATGATCTCACGGTTCATGAGTTCTAGCCCCGTGTCAGGCTCTGTGCTGACAGTGTGGAGCGTGAGAGGAATCTTCTCTCTCTGCCCCTCCCCCACTTGTGCTCTGTCTCTCTCCCTCTCTCTCAAAATAAATGAATAAACTTTAAAAAAAAAGAAAATACTAATAGTATTAGTAATGCCTTCAAAGATTTTTGAGAAGAGTTACTGAGAAATCACAAAGTACATGGCACATAGCAGGGCCTATATAAATGCTACTTTCTATTCTTATCATCAGCATCATAGAATTGGCTTGAGGAATCACTTTACATTTCAAAATTGTATTATTTTACAATATTAGGTTGAACCATACCAAATGGCCATTTTTTTTCAGATTTAAAAAAAAAAGTAAGATATCAGCAATTTTATATGGTGCGACCTAAAATTTGAAGAAGTATATCCTACAAAAAGGGCACACTATGCTTACTACCTGGTTATATATGGCAAAGGCACAAGTTGCTCCTTGGAAATTAAGGAAAATCAGTAACTATACAGTTGAAAGATAAATGTCTGATGCTTAGTGCAGGACAGATAGAAAGCCGCTCATTAACACTACTGGCCAAGAGCTAAAGTCCAAGGCACTATAATGCCATTGGCATGACTTGGCTAGCAATCATGAAAGAGCCCTGAGAATAGGGAGGAGACCATGTCCACATAAAACAAAATTAAGCAGAAGCTTGGGTCCATAGGGCTGTTCCCTACAAGAAAGGCAGCGAGCTTAATGAAAACCATGCCCTCAAGAAAAGGAGAAATTTAACACACTCTGCCTTTCCTTCTTCGTCTCAAATGACAGCTTGATTTTTCAAAGAAATCCATATGTGTTGGGGAGAGAAAATGCGGACAGGGTCATCCAATCCCAAAATAGAAATCAAAGCTTAGAATGCTTTGCTAATAGAAAAATTACTCTACAGACTTTGGGATATAAAGAAATTGAACATAAGAACACTGAGGCCAGTGGGGAAATATGCCTCGTCCTTATATGCTATGATATCAGAAAGTAGTAAAACCCAGAATCGTTTATGTTTGGAAGCAATAATATAATGGGAAGAGACTGGGGCTTTGGACCCAGACACATCTACATTCCAATTCCAGGCCCACCACTTACTAGCTGTGAGGCTGTGGGCAAGACCCCACACCTTCACAGGATTGTCGTGAGGGTTAAAGGAGAATGTATTAAGATGCCCAGCACGGAGTACATATTATGAAGCCAAACAACAGCCAAATATCTGTTCTGACTTTGCAAATTTATAATAGCACCACCTCCAGTTTGGTCTGTATTCCTACACATCCTGGCACACCACAGAGATGCATAACACACAAAATGAAACTTCATATACAACAGAATAAATGATTCTTGGCTTCAGGTCTTCCCAAATACAAACACGCGTATTGAGATGGAGACAGGCTCTGAATGTATTGGAAAAGTTGCGTTTTAGCTCTATCTCTCAGGTTCTTTTCTTTTTCCCGTTTGCATCTGTGTTCCCTTAATTTAATCAAGGTCAGTGATGTGGAGAAGAGACGGCAGGTGGAGAAGAATTGCAAGCATATAAGAGTAAGGCTAGAAAGTGAACCCGAAATGAGGGCCAGGGAGAGACACGTCAACTATATAGATAGAGTGTGTGAGGACAATATGAGGGGAGACAAGGTGCTGGGGAGAACCAACTAGTACACAAACTAACAACGCAAAATAACTGACCGACCCGTAGCTACACTAACACAACTTTATATACCTCCATCAACAAACTGCCTAGGAAGTTCACTTACAATGAAGTCATCAGTACGCTGGAGCTCTTTTTTGGTCATTTGTTACATTTGTGAAGCCAAATGGCTAGCTTGCCTGGACATCCAGAGGTTTATCTGGATGGGAGAGGGTAAAGTCCCAGGATGACCAATTCACGATGTAGGAAGTACCAACCAGGAAGGAAAGGGGGAGGGAAAATAGTGAGAAGGCACTAGAGGCATCCTCGTACTCCATCCCTGGCCAGTCTAGGTGTGCTCGGTGGCAGCTTCCCAAATCCCTCGCCTTAGTTGATCCCTGTGATCAAAATGGACAGCCCCTGGTAAAACAAACGCCAATGTTGTTGTTACTGCTGGCCGCACAACGTCTTCCTGCTCAGAGTCATTAGACAAATGAAAGGAAAAAACCCACTGGCTTGGAGAATCAATGTTGGCAGCCAGCAAAGCCATTCGGTCAACAAATGATGATCAAGCTATACACAATAGGGGAGTGACATATTGAAGTCAACATTGAGGGCCTTGTCTTGGTCACATCCGTATCTCCCTTAGGGTCCGACCACATTTTTATTCTGTAAGTCTTTGCTTTCACGTATTCTTAAACTCATCTGTACGTTTTCTCGGGTCATGTCTGCCACTGGTAATGAAGTTGCTGACAACAAAGTGTAACTTTGGGAGCCCATCCTCTTCATTAATGAGGTTGTCCCTACAGTGCCTCTCTGTGTGAACACAGATGAGAGAATATACGCAGAATAACAGCAAGAGAAGGCAGTGAGCATTACATATATAACCTTAATCCCAGTTTCTGGCCCAATTTCTTTCAGCTGGGTTCTGTCCAGTTTCAAACATGTCAGTTGCAGCTGAGACTCTTACTCCTTTTCCTTTCTCACCCAGATGCACAAGCTCAAGTTCATCATTTCAGGAAAAACTGTACTCTGTAGCCTTACCTTGTTGATTAGCAGATGACTGCTCAAATACAGCTAGTCTGAAAGGTGTGCCTCAAAATCACTTAAAGATTCATTTGATTCCATTTTTTAAAGAATGGCATTTTTGAATTTAAACTATCTGCATGTTTCCCATAATATCTAATTGGCTGAGGCTTTGTAAACTTCCCATCCCCTCTCAATGACAAAGAAGTACGGGAAAGACCACAATGAGTTTGCAGGGGAGGTACAACCAGAATCAGTGAACCGGAGAGAAGGGAAGCTGGAGCTGCTCATATATCAAAAGCTTCACATTGAAAAGCTATTAGTTGGACAGAAAAACAAAACTACGAGAACGAGGTGGCTGTACTCTATATGTCCTTCCATCTTCCTGCAGTGGGGCGCCTGGCGGGGGCGGGAGGGTAGTTGAAAGCAAGCTGGACTGGGAGTCAGAAGAGCTGGATTAGAACCGGTCAGTGTGGGAACAGAGCGTGTCTCCTTCTCTAAAGGGGGTGGGCCAGGTGCCTTCCGAAGCCTCTCTCACCTTCCCACCCTAGTCATCTCTACAAAGAGTCACCTCTGTGACCATACATCCTGACTCACCTGCGGTCTCAGTTGGTACCTTGTACATCAACTAACCCGTTGATTATTTTTAGTTCTTCCTTTCACTCTCAAAAATACCCCTTTTTGGACAACCATTGACATCATCACTCTATCTGTGAGTCATTTTAAAATGTAAGCTTTGTGCTTTGGTACACAGCTCCAGCTAATTACATGTCTCTAGCTGCCATACTGAAAATCACAGAGCTGCATCCTAAAGGGAGGAAGAAAAAGAAAGAGGGTGCAAGGGACGAAGGATGGGAGGGGGGACAGGAGGGAGAGGAGATAGAAACCAGTGAGATAAAAAAGCAACAAGTCTGAGTAAGAAAAGCATAAAGTTGAGTTTCACTGATTTGGCTGAAGAGTATAAGAACTCTCCTAGCTGAAACCAGTGAGGGTTTTCTGTGTTTTTGTTTTGGAATAATTACACAGGAAATCTCCTATATAATTTAGCTCCCATGGGGCCATTTTAGATCTCTATTGCATATCTAGAGATGGTTATTTATATTCTGTTTAATGGGCACTGATGTCGCTACTTAAGTGTGACTCATTCCCTTTTATCATCAAACGTCATTTACATATAGTGTAGGTCAAAGCACAGAGGTTTAATTGAGAGAAAAAGGTCTAATTCTGAAATCTCGCCACGTTGAAGTCACCAAAATGAACATAGCCGCTCCTGTAGGCCGAAATCTGCCCTCAGGTGTCCACAAACAATTCCCATCTGACTAATCACAGAGTTTGAAGTGCTAGTTTAAACTTGCCTTGAGAATTTCAGGCTTAAATAACTTTGTTACTATTGAGGCTACTTAAAAGAAATCCTTCAACGAGTATCTAGACTTAGTTAAAATGTGTCTTACATAAAATTTTCAGTTACAAACCAAATAAGGAAAAGAGATTTTGTTGGAAATAGTGATGAAAGGTCCCAATCCTCCTTTTCGGAGATTAAAAAAGGCTATATATAGCAAGCTATTGTAAAGACCCAAAGCCATATCTAAACTGATGAAATAATCCAAAATTTCAACAAACATTCCTGTTATTTGGATAAAATCTTATTGAACTTTCATTGGAATCTAAATGTTTTGATTGTTTTTTTTTTCCAAGCTAGAAATAGATATTAAGCGTGTCTGATGAACTTCATCACGTAAAAACATCTAGATACTTCTGGTGAAGAGGTACCCTGCCGACAGGTCTAGTCTCAAAAGTATTTACCATTCTAGCCGGATGGATATACTTTTTTTTTTTTTTTTTACTTTAATTCCAAAGCCGTCTGAGAACCATAATGCTGTTAATATTTAAACTGAAATGAATTTGGATCTCAATATAGTTGACGCAGGCTATGTATACAGATATACAGATGTGTCTGGAAAGCAGTGGCCATGATTTACATAAGCCCTACAGGAAACTGGGGAAGGGTCGTGGGCATGGGGGTCAAGGAGATAAAAAGAGACCTCAGACCAGATCTTCCTAGCTTGACTTGGAATTGATCTTGCTGTCTGGGGCCTGACTCGGGTTTTGGTAGACACCATTTCCCTTGTAACCGGACTCTTGCCCACTTGGTATGTGCCTGCCGGGTAGTTTAGTTCCCATCCTCCTCCCCGCATTCCTGCCCGCCAAATAACTGAACCTACTGTCTCTGAATATTTGAGCCTCCGCTTTCTTGAAACAACCCCTCTTTGGGACACCAAAGAGAAAAGAGCTCAGGGCGGCTAACATATGCGGTAAACACAAGGTGTTCTGGCTCCCTGTGAGCCTCTCCCTGGCTCGGCATGCTCATATTTGACTCTAGAAATTCTACACCAGACAGTCCAGGAAACAATCCTGCCCGGTGCCCAGACTGTCCGGGTCTCGGGGTAGATGTTTATCTCCCTCTCTAACTTCCAACACCACTGTCAAGGCCACTTGCTTCAGACTTCTCTCCAGCTACAAGCTAAGCTATTACCTGCCCCACTCTGAGGCTCGGTGAAGTGAAGAGTCTCCTGAGAAGGGTTCTAAGCTGAACATTTTACCTGAGAAACTCTGTTTCAGAGAATTCACTTGTCAACTGAAATGGCAGGGTAGGAGCGCCTTGACAGAGTTTTTGACTTTATGAAACTTGCCCCATGGGCAAAATCTGTTTAAGTTTAAGGTTTTCTCATTCTTGGCACAGCCAGCACCTATTCCTTCTGGCCCCTAATACCAGCCCTATAAAAGAGAGATTTTAGCTCTGCAGGATCTCCGGGTAGCTGCTTAGCAATGCCTCTGTTAGAGCAAAGAATGTTCAAGAAACAAGAGCTGTCGTAGCTCCTTAGCTAAAATGAATATCCACATCTTACTTATAAAGTTGATCACCATTCCGATAACACTGGCTGTAGTGAAGATCAATGGACCTAATTACCCCGTCCTATGTACTCTGAGGACTAATCTCTGGGGAAAGCATTATTGGTGGAAACACTATATGCAGCATTAAGTATTAATGACACTCTCAGGTTTTCCGAAAGGATAGGTAAAGTCAGGAAATAAAAAAAACTTTGATTCTCTGGCCCGCATTAGAAAACCAGCCTGCCCGTGAATGTCAATATCATGTCAATAATTCTGCTGTGGAACGAAACAAGTGCGGTGCACAACCACCCATTAAATGGGAGAACACGAGGTGACGTTCCTGATGAGTCTGCATAATCAGCGAGTACCATCAGCAGGCAGCCCACTGGTTAGTTAAAATTCTGGAGGACGTGCCAATGTGTTTTCTTCGCACTCTGCTCACTAGCATACCCTGAGATAAAAACTTGCAAATTAACGTCAACCCAGATCTGGGCACTCGGTAGAAATGGTGGGGGAGCACCAAAAGCAACTCCTGAGCTCCAGGAGGGGATTCAATCGCCCAAATGTCAGAAATGTAATGGAGCCTAATATGCCCTTGTGTCGGGGAATGCTGAAGAAACATCTGCAGAATGGCATCTTGCAGGCTGTTAGGGCAAGTAGTGAGGCTTGGAGCGTGGAGAGCAGACAGCTGTGCTTTTAGGGGACATGTTCGGATGTGGAGGTCACTGGAGAAATATGTCAGCTGGCGCGGTGAGTTACCCCATGCTAAGAGAAACCAGATCAAATTTTTGGCTGGTTACCCAGGACACTCCGGGATACCTCCTCTATAATATGATTTTCAACCCACATCCTCCTTCAGCAAAGGGAGTATTTGTTTACTCAGTTTTCCCTTTTCTCTGAAGCGCACATACTTTGTGGGGCTCCTTGTCAGAAACAGTTCCCCACCCTGGAATGAAATCTGCTGATGTGGTTTCGTAAACTGAGGCTTGTCTGCTCACTAGGAGAGACAAACAGTTTCAATTACGGACAGCACGTAAGCCTTGTTTGAGATGCTGCATTCTGTCAAAGCCCAAGCAAGCCAGGGAAGAGGCGGAGAGTAAAGCTGGGGAAGGTCTTTGGAGCAGATTCTTGGTTTTCCCAGAGTCCCAGAGTCCTAAGAGATCAGGGGACTTACAGAGCTCACCCAGCCTAGCACACTTATTCCACCAAATATTTCTGGGAGTGAAGGAAATGAGACGCTCCCCCCGAGCCACCCAGATTGGCTTCAACTCCAAGTCTCCAAATACCCGAGTTCACAAAAAATAAGTCAGGGCAGCAAGTTTTCAAAGGCTTCTGCCTACAAACTTTGAGACTTTGACACAACCACCAAATAGACCAACAGGCATCCCACCGAATAACATCGTAAGTAGGAACTGTTACAAGCCATGGAACAGAGAGTCGTGGCAAGACCTGATCCCTGTCCACAAGGCACTTTGATTGAATTAAAAAAAAAAAAACAAACAAAAAAAAAACATGACCCGAGCAGTGAATAAGCAGTAAACAAGGGAATAGCTTCACATTTTGCGACACGATAAGCCTGTAGGTGAAGCACAAACCATGCAGAGCAGGGAATTAGAAGGTACTAACTGGACAGTATGGACAATTTCAAAGTACAAGAGAAATGAGAAAATGGTGAGTACAGGAGCTGAGACCACAAGGAAGCCTGAAGGAACAGGGTCAGATGCTCTAGGAGAAGGAAACTACGCGAGGGAGGAGTGAGGTAAGCATTTTAAGAGCACGTTTCGGAAGCAGCCTTGATGGCGGTAAGGTACGGTTGGAGAGACAACAGTCGGGACCAGTTTCTGATAGGCCTGAGAAATCAGACGGGAGATTTTACGCGAGGTAAGCATCAGGGAGACATCCTATGGGCAGGCATTTCTCTCTTTGCAGATGGGTAAAATGAGGGTCAGAAATATTGGGGTGCCTGGCTGGCTCGGTCGGTAGGGCATGCGACTCTTGATCTCGGGGTCATGAGTTCAAGCCCCAGATTGGGCCTAGAGCTTCCTTAAGAAAAAGAAAAAAGAAATATTAAGCAACTTGCCTAGGGTTATGGACCAAATAAAAGGAAAAATTGGGATGGTAACCCAGATATGTCTGATTCCACTGCCCATAAACACTGTGTTCTGTTCTGTTTGTTTGTTTTAAACACCGTGTTCTTAAATATCCTGCTGTATATGATGGGGGTAATTTTCAAAGACTAAACCTGGCATCATTATAAAACAGAGAGGGTTAGGAAACAAGGACACTGGTTAAGAATAACCTCAATAATCCAGACAGTAGGAGGAAAGGTCCCAAGAGAAGGGGTGAAGTAAGAACTAGGAAAGAATAAATCTTAGAGGTGATGGTGAGATACCAGGTGTATGGGAGAAAGCAAAGATGACTTAGAGAAGAGCAATGGCACTACCAAAAGGTGGTTTTTGAACCATTTCTGTCAATAAAGGGGAGAAGAGGAACTAGCTTGCAGGGAGGTGGTACAAAGGTTAAATTAAGTTTCAGACATGTTGCCTTTGAGGGGACAATGGCAAACATCCAGTGGAAAGTTCATGGGATGAACCAGAAGATATACCTCTGTTTTGTTTATGGGTCCCTAATGAAACCTGCAAACCCATTCCCCAGAAAGTATACATGTGCACATGCGAGATTTTACATCACATTTCAGAGGGTCAGTGACTCCCCCAAAACCACCTCCAGAAACTTTGGTACAAACCGTGAGCCACTAGGTGAGGACGGAGATGTACATGTTGGGGAGTCCTATTCATAGTGGGTATCGCGCGAACTTCTTTAGGCTCCCTGGCTCCCACCTTCCTTTCTGACCACTACTTTCCCATTTCTTTGTTTGGCATCTACTCTTTTCCCTGGCCAGTAAAACTGGATGCTAACCGAGAACCCAGAATGGGTTCCCTTGGCCCTCCTTTTTCCTCTCTACAGGCTCTTGGCCCTCCTTTTTCCTCTCTACAGGCTCAGCTGGTTGGCTTTTATAGAGATTGTGTGAGTATTAAATGAAAAAATACATGTAATTTGAATAGCACAGTCAGTCCCTGGCTTGTAAAAAGCTCTTAGCATATGGTAGCCATGATAATAACCTGAGAGCAACAGATTGAACTTTATGAGAACTCCACCACCAGGATAAGAGAAACAAGAAGCTGGCTGAATAAGACAAGGGTCAAGCTATGAAACAGGTTTGGGGAAGCTTCAAGAGCAATATCAGAGAAAGGAGAGGATGCTGAGTGGTGCAACATGCCTCAACAAGGAGGACAAGAGTAACGTGAAACATGATGTGAGTGGTCTCAAGTGAAAATCAGGAAATGAGACTCTTCTCATCCTAGATGCACAGCGGTGACTGATCTCCTCTCCCATTAGGTGCCTCGCGCTGACGCTGGAACACCAGTGTGTTGTGTCTGAAGTACCATTTGCTGTGGTTTACAAGGTCGCTTTAACCCCGTCCTCATTAGAAAAGTTGGAACATAAGCCCTCCCAAAAACATATTCCAGCAAAGCTCAGAGTGGAGTTTTCAAGCCGCAAATGCAGAAGCCACTCATCTCTCAGAAGCCAACGCATCCAGAACAACTACTGAGGCAAGCACATCACGCAAACACGCCTCCTCCGGCAGCTTTGAAATGAAACAGTATCCTCTTATCAGTTCCCAGCCTGGTCTCTCCCAGGGCGACTGCATACGCCTTTCAACATACAAACAAGTTCTATGCTCCTATGTCTGCAAAGAGATTAATCAGGTCTCTTGAAAAAAAAAAAAAATGGCAGGAATTCTTCAAGTTTCAGGGGGCAAGATCACAGTTTCCGCAGCATAGTTTGATGGGCCACATACCAAGAGAGGTGTATCTGTCTAAGAAAGTTCCACGGCTTCTTATTTATAGCTTTGGCTTAAAAAAACCAAAAAACCAAAAAACGAAAAAAAAAAAAAAACCAAATCTGACTATTTCTAGGGGTCTGTTAGGCGAAACTCGAGTCCTACTGGTTGACTTCAAGAATGCAGGATGAACTTCTACCGGATCTGCTCGTGAATCACGTGCGAGAAGTTACCAGGACTCCTGCAGAAGGTATGATCCCTGGAAGATACATGCATGGAGGAGGGGGGTGGTGGAGAGTTTTTGAACCATTTTTGTAAATAAACAACTCAGTGAGTACGGCGCATAATTCCTAAAATTTGCATCTGCAAATTTGCATTTCAGATTTCTCAAAAATTAGAATACAAGTGAGCTGACTTTTCATTCCTGCTTCCCCCCTCCTGTGATCATCCCCAATTTCAGCCGTGATTCACTAAATATTTTTCCCATTGGAAATTATGAAATGATATCCTAGCTCATTGTTTCATTTTATATTGAGCTTCATTGGGTTTTCAGACATTTACACTGTCAGCTCTCCTTCCCTTACTGTAAAATCTTTTTTATTGACAATTCAATCATGTCAAGTTTGGAACAGGAGAGGCACTGATTTGATCAGCTATCATTGGATTTACAATATATAAATGACAGCACCATATCTGGCCCTCGTCTAAAGCAGCTGCCTTTTATCGATTTATATTCCACTAGCAAAGAAGAAAAATTACAGCACAATGTAGTGGTATGGTCCAAGATCAATACCAATTTTTTTCTTAATGACACAAAGGCCAAGATAAGGACAGCATAAGTCAAAGCTAGACAGATCAAATTTGTCCAATATCCCTTTCAATTACTGAAGAACATGCACAGGGATGTATAACATTAAAGCAAAGGAGAATATTATTTCAAGTGGTTTAAAATTATGACATTAAACAAGACTGAGTAGCATCCTCCCCAAGATATGGAAGTGAAATGAGCTGAGCACAGAGGACCATCTCCCTCCCTGCCACCTTGGTCGAAAAGCAGCTGGGTGTCTCCGGAGTTAATCTAACTACTAAAACTCAGAGCGCTGATTTAGCTGTGTAATCCGAACAATGAGGACTTCCACCAGGGCTCCGGCACCAAACATACTGAATTCCTGAGATGTTGGTATTGAACAACAGGTAATGAAGAGTGAAATAGACCGGTTGCCCCCCAGAATATAATATGTGTTACAGGAAGCTAAAAAGCAAATTACCCAAACAACTTAACAAGCTCAATAGAGTGGAGAGGCCACATAAACTCTGGGCAAATGGTAAAGGTATAGCTGTGGCAATAAAAGACTGCCCAATCCCCATGGGAATCTGGGAAGATTCCTCATCTCGGCAAAAATGGAACCGAGTCTAAGTGAAAAAAAATTGTTCTTTCTAAAACGGGTGTACCGCAACCCCAAACCCACGTCGTGGCACACTTTTATAAAATCAGTTCACAGGAATGCTAGGCTGGAGACTGCTTGGTGATCTTCTCTACTGACGGATTTTTTTTAAATGTTTATATATTTATTTTGCGAGAGAGCGAGCCAGCAGGGGTGGGGCAGAAAGAAAGGGAGAGAGAGAGAGAGAGACGCAAGCAGGCTCTAATGTGGGGCTCGAACTCATGAAGTGTGAGATCGTGACCTGAGCTAAAACCGACTGAGCCACCCAGATGCCCCGAAGTTTTTTGTTGTTGTCGTTGTTTTTAAGTAAGCTTCACACCCAGCGTGGAACCCAACACAGGGCTCAAACTCATGCCCCATGATGCATTTTTTTCTAACCTGCTACCAACACTGAAGGAGGCAGGGGCTTCTCATTAAACTGTGTCCCTCTCCTTGCCTATCATTCTCATAGCCCCCTCCCTTACACTGTACCCTCTGCAGGAGAACACAAGCATGGCCGGGCACTGTGAATAATACCAATTGGGGGGTGGTTTTTCTTCTGGCCATAGAGTACAAGCTTGACCCAGGCTAGGTAAATTATAAACTAGAGGGTGCTCAAGAAAAGCAAGATGAAATCTTGAGAGGGCTCCCATGAAATGTAATGTGAATATATCTGACCAGTGGAGAAGATCTGATCAGCGGAGAATATCTGATCAGTGGCATAACAGATAATGTTTGAACTTCTTCCAGTACTGAATTCTATGTTTCTAAGTAATAACAGCTCAAATGCCCTACTACTAGTTTAAAAAAATAAAAATAAAAAGGCAGTAGAAAGAGCTAGAGTCTTTGGAATCAAACTGTTTTGGTTCCAGACTGGACTCTGCAACTTACTAGCCATGTGAACTTGGGCAAGTTATTTAGCCTCCATGCACATCAGGGGCAGGCACGGTTGCAAGCGTGCTATACATAATATTTCAGTCTCGCAACAATCCTATTAAGATGTTATCTCCATTTTATTTTATTTTATTTTATTTTATTTTATTTTATTTGTAAATGTTTATTTTTGAGACAGAGCATAAGCAGGAGAGGGGAAGAGAGGAGGACAGAGGATCCAAAACGCGGGCTCCACACTGACACCCCCGACACGGGGCTGAAAGTCACGAACTGTGAGATCATGTCCTGAGCCAAAGCCGGGCACTCAACTGAGCCACCCACGTGCCCCAGGATATTTTCTCCATTTAAAAGATGAAAACCCTGGGGGCGCCTGGGTGGCTCAGTCAGTTAAGTGTTCGACTTCAGCTCAGGTCATGATCTCATAGTTTGTGAGTTCGAGCCCCACGTCGGGCTCTGTGCTGACACCTCAGAGCCTGGAGGCTGCTTCGGATTCTGTGTCTCCCTCTCTCTCTGACTCTCCCCCGCTCACACTGTGTGTGTGTGTGTGTGTGTGTGTGTGTGTGTGTGTGTGTGTGTGTGAGTGTCTCTCTCTCAAAAACAAACATTAAAAAAAAATTTAAAGATGAAAACCCTGGTTCAGTGAACTTAAGGAAACTTGCTCAAGGTCATACACAGAGAGCTATAGAGTCTGGATTCAAACCATGATCTCCATGGTTCCCAAATCTACTCTTAACCTCTTCTCCCGTTACCCCGCATTCCTTCCAGTCCAGCCTAAGCCGGAGCTGTTTTCTTCCTTGTCTCTCTGGTCGCGGAGAAATCCAGTCCGGCCCACATAGGTAACCACAACAGCTCTATATAATGTCATCTACAATGGGAGCAGCCAGCGACACCTCACATGCCTGCTCAGGAAATGCTTAGAAATAAAACATGGAAACCTCACTTCTTCAAGTCATGTTTGTTACCAACGTCACCACGATACTGTATGTAACTAAAGAGAAGTTAAGCGTCCCAGCTCTAAGGATAAAAGTGGAAGTTGTAACCAGAATGTAAAGAGCAGCATAAGACACAGATCTTATACAGTCAATTTTGACTTCATTTTCCAGTAGTGCTGCTGATGCATTTTTTCTTGCAAATTAGTGCAATATTTACTGATCATGGTATCAGATGATGCAGTTTAGCTGTGGGTAGCAGAAGCTGGCAGATCAACCTGGTGTGAAATAATCAGAAATAGAAATGTTTTACAGAAATGTTTTCTGTAAAACATCATGCTGGGACTGAGTGACCATAAACCTGGGGTCACCAGATGGGCTGTGGGACGGGCAGGTTTGCTAAGACCATCTGAGTCATTAGCACTGTGAGGAGGTCAGCGAGCCAAAGAGGCAAGACAGAGATAAAGAAATATACAGACACCGGAAGTCAGAGCAGGCAGTGGGGTCACGTGCTTGGGTGGCGTGAATGCGAAGTCCGTACAAGAAATCGCTAATTAGGGCACCTAGCTGGAGCCTGATACGCCCACATACTCTATCTCAGGAAGAACGAATAGAGCAGCTATCCCCAGCTGGCAGCAAAGAGTGTAACGATATGTGGCTGGCAAGGGCTTTTGAAGGTACTGGGCAGCCTGCAAAGAGCTGAGCAAAAAGACAGAGGAATGTGGCTAGCTGGTAGGTGGGAGGCAGCGCGGCCGTGTGATTACGCGCTCTGGCACTGGGGTCTCAAACTGACTGCTCAAGGCTACGACCGAGACAACGTAGGCCAGGAAGGTCCAATAGCCGCCACATAGTAAGATCTCAACACATTTCGTCAAGTCCCGCGAAAGGGGGCGCGAAAACCAAAGGATGAAAGTTTTCGAACACATACAAAGTGCTCTCTCGAGTCACACACCCGTATGGGGACATTTTTGACGGAACCATTTTTTTTCAACACATAATTGAAATATGAGGATGAGTTAATGACCAAGGGTAACCTCCAAATAGCTTATTTTGGAAATATAAATGTATACTAATTATCACCAGCTAGCAACATGTGTACTCCATTGACTACTAAGCCTTTCTACCTCCCAAGCTGTGCCTCAGCACCTACATAACAAAGGTAATAATATCTACCTCCGCCAGGGTGGCATTATTCATCTTTATGTCCATCATGGACCCGAAAATTGTGCCAGACAAATAGTGAGCACCTGCCCTGAAACATTTCAAGAGAAGGTAGTGTTTTCTGACCCTAGAAATTTGTGTTTGCCAGAAAGATGCTCATACTAAAAAAAAACAAATATTATAAGTCTACAGTTGTCACTCACACTCACAATCATTTTGTTGAAATAGATTGCTTTGGCCTGAGTTAAGCTTCATCTTTTGACGGGCGTCATTTGACCCAGGAAAACAGGTAACTGCCTAATGGCTGGAGTTTTCTTTCGGGGTGATGAAATGTTTTAGAAGTAGATAGAGGTGGCGGGTGTACAACGTTGCAAATGTGCTAATTGTCACTGAATTGTTCACTTTAAAATGGTTAATTTTACGGTGTGTGAATTTTACCTCAATTTAAAAAATGGAGGAGAAATTAAAGACATTCCCAGATAAACAAAAACAGAGAATTCATCACTAGCTGAAGAGCACTACCAAATACTAAAGGAAATCCTTCAGGGCAAAATGAAAGAACACTAGACAGTGACTCCAATCTACATAAAGAAATAAAGAACATCATTAAAGGTAACCACATAGGTAAATACAAGCAAAAGAGAGTATATATATATGTATTTTTTGTTCATAATTGTTCTTTTCCCCTACCTGCTTTAAAAGACAATTACATAAAGCAAAATTAAAAATCTGTGTTTATGGAAACACAATGTATAAATATATAACTTGCAACAATAACAACATAAAGGGAGAGACAGAAACAGATCAAAGTTTTTGTATATTATCTTTAGTCAGAACTAGACTGTCATAAATTAAGAAGTTAATAGTGATCCCAAGGACAAGCATTAAGACCATGACTAAAGAATATGCAGCAAAAGAAATGACAAGGGAATGAAAATGACACAGCTAAAAATATCTAGTTAAAACAAAAGAAGGCAGAAATGAAAAATAGTGGACCAAGAGAAAACATAAGTCATAGAAAACAAATAGTAAAATGACTGGTATAAATCCTACCTTATTGGTAATTACATTAATGGGAATTTATTAAGCCCTCTAATTAAAAGGCAGACATTGACGGAATCGATATAAAAACATGATCCAACTATATATTGTCTACAAGAGACACACTCTGGATTCAATTTTCAACAAATATGTTGGAAGTAAAAAGATGGAAAAAGATATAGATATAACATGGAAACGGTAACCGAAAGAGAGCTGGAGGGGAATATTAGACAAAAATAGCTATACTAGCGACCAAAGGACATTTTATAATGGTAAAGGGTGCATCAATCTAGAAGATATAACAGTTATAAACATATCTGAATCTAATAACAGACCCCAAAATACACGGAGGAAAAAAAGTGACAGAATTAAAGAAAGAAATAGACAATTCAATAACAATAGAGACTTCAATACCTCATTATTCATAATGTATGTAACACAACTAGACAGCAGATCAGCAAGGAAAAACAAGACACGAGCAACACTATAAACCAACGAGACCTAAAAAATATTTATGCTCCTTCCAAAAACAGCAGAATATTCTTCTCAGGTACTCATAGAACATTCTCTAGGATAGATTAAAAAAAAATAATAATAAGACCATAAAATAGTTTTAAATAAATTTAAAGCAACTGAAGTGATACAAAGGATATTCTGATCATAATGAAATTCAAAATCAATAACAGAAGGAAATTTGGGAAATCCACAAATATGTGGAAATTAAAAGGATAGAAAATAATATACCATGCAAACACTAATCAAAAGAACACTGGAGGGGTGCCTGACTGGCTTAGTCAGAAGAGCATGCGACTCTTAATCTCACGGTTGTGAGTTTCAGCCCCACATTGGGTGTCGAGATTACTAAAAAATAAACTTTAAAAAGAAAACTGGAGTGACTATATTTTTTAATGTTTATCTATTTATTTTGAGAGAGAGAGAGGGAGGCAGAGAGAGAGAGAGAAATTTACCTGGGTTAGGCAAAGAGTTCTCTTACATGACACCAAAAGCACAATCTATTCTAGAAGAAAAGATAATTTTGAGTAATTCATCACAATTAAAACTTTTGCTGTGAGAAAGACACCTTTAAAGAGAACAAAAAGACATGCTACCTACTGGAGACAGTATTTGCAAATCACATATTCTACCGAGGACTTGTATCCACAATATATAAAGAACTCTCATGTAGGAGATCTCCAAGAGCATTTCGCTGAGAGAAAAATGCCAATATCCAAAGGTTATTGTACCATGCCATGTATATGACAGTCTCAAAGTTTTGAAATTATACCAATAGAAAACAGATCAATAGTTACTCAGGGTTAGAGCTGAGGGAAAAGTGTGACTGCTGAAGGGTAACAGGAGGGAGTTTATATGTGGTGATGACACAGTTCCGTATTCTG
The DNA here is from genome assembly GCF_046562875.1 of Panthera onca. Taxonomy (NCBI): domain Eukaryota; kingdom Metazoa; phylum Chordata; class Mammalia; order Carnivora; family Felidae; genus Panthera; species Panthera onca. The sequence goes on along the minus strand of NC_138357.1, from coordinate 18,824,659 downwards.
ATTTTCATGAAGTATATTCAAATCCACACAGGCAATAGCATTTTATAGAGTAACACATGAAAAAAGTGCATGTAAAAATTAGTGAAATCCTAATTAAGTCTATACGTGAGCTAATAGTATCATGCCAATGTCAACTTCCTGGTTTTAACAACGTACTATGGTTATGTAGGATATTATCATCAGGGGAATCTATGTGAAGTATACACGGGGATTCTTGGTACTGTATTTTAATTTCTTGTGACTCTTAAATAATTTCTAAATAAAATGTTATATTTAATAAACTTTACAGTATGAAAACCATCCAGTTTAAAACTGGGCAAAACACTTAAACAGATATTTTGCTAACGAGGAGACATAATGGCCCATAAACACATGAAAAACGCTCAAGATCGTTAGCCCCTGGAGGAATGCAACGTAAAGCTACCGCTGAGATACCATTACACACATACTAAAATGGCTAAAATAAATATTGCTGACAATACCAAGTGCTGGCAAGTACCTTAAGCAACAGCAACACTCATCCATTGCTGCTGGGAATGCAAAATGGTATAGCCACTCTGGAAAGCCATTTGGCAGTTCTGATAAAGTTAAACATAGACTTATCATACGATCCAGAAATCCTACTTCTAGGCACTTATGCCAGAGAAATGACAACCTATGGAACTTATGTTAACACAAAAACCTATACTCAACTGTGCATAGCATCCTTATTTGTAGTTTCCCCAAACCGGAAACAACGCAAATATCCTTCAACTTGAGAACGGAAGAGCAAATTATACGACATCCAAACTATGGCACACTACGCTCGCCAAGAAAAGGAACATGATATTCACACATGCACCAACCTGGATGGATCTCACAGGCATTATGCTGAGTGAGGGAAGTCTGTCTCAAAAGGTTGCTACACTGTAAGATCTCCTTTATGTGACATTCTGGAAAAGGCAAAACACTACAGCAGATCAGCACTGCCAGTAGTTAGGGATAGGATGCTACAAAGGGGTAGCATGAGGGAGTTTTGGGGAACGCATCTGTCCTGTATCCTCATTTCGGTGGTGGTCACATAAATTTATGCATGTGTTAATAATCAAAAAACTATGCCAAAAGAGTTCATCTTACTGCCAGTTAATTTACAGAATATTTTATAAAGTTAACCTAATTATGCCAGCAATAACTCATTTCACAATCTAGAGACTTAAAACTAAGAGCACAACTTAAAGAAAAATTTGAAAAGAAAACGAAAGAGCACCTATGTACATAACACTTATGAAGCGTGGGCACGTCCTAAGTGTTTCACGATGAACTCGCTTAACTTTCACAATAACCCTATGAGGGGAGTACTCGAATTTTCCCCACTTTACACACTGAGGTGAGACAATTTGTCTAAAATGCCAGAGCTGAGACGTGGTGAGGCTGGGTGGAATTAAAGTCAAGCTTCACTTGCGGTCCAGAGTCTCTGCTGTGAACCATGAAGCCTTAATGTGCTCCACGTGATATGCTCTGGGCTCTTCATAAGACACACTCTCCTTATTCAATAAACCTACGTGGAGGTACTTATTGACCGGTATTTTCTAAAGAAAGGTCTTAAGATTTGGAAAGATAAATTCATACACCCAATTAGTCAGACAGGGACAGAATAGGAAAGCAAAAGATCTAGGCATCATAATTGACACTTCACTTTCCCACATACTGTACTGATTAACACAGGTGGCCGGTTTCCTGCCATGAAGCTTTCGCTCTCCCTGCATAAATCCGTATGATACTTGCTACTTAAATATAGGCAAAAGCGGTCCTCTATCATTCACAAAATTGCCAAAGGAAGTTTGTGTTTCTTCAAATAGCTAGGGGAGGAGCTTTTGAACTTGTTTGCTGGTATGAGAATTAATTTCTAAAGGCACACAGGACAATGGTACTGAAAAGATTATTAATTTATGCGGTCTTGATTTGTGTTTGTCCCTACCACATTGCCTTTGCCCACATTCAGAATAGTTAATGAAAACTCACACATGCCAAAGTGCTGAGCAAAGGCAAAAGGGAAATAATACAAAATCTCTCCCTGGGGAAAGGAAAGAATAGACATTACTGAGAGCCATGCTTAATTATTGTTTCTGAAATAAAATTGACCAGAAAAATTAATTGGGTGGTGCTGTTTAAATCATACTGTCTCTGCACGGTCTGATTTTACTTTGACGGAAAAACAGAGCCAGATATGTTGTTTCGGGAGGAAACGGTTCCTACAGGTTTTAATAGGATGCCTTTGGATCATTTCCTTCTTGTATGTGTTCAAAGTCAGTCCTAAAATGGAGGGTTGGTTCACGAAATAAGGAATGAGCTTGTTCAGAGGTTAAATGACGTATAAGGGCAAGAACACATACAAGGTTTGTTGTTAAATAACCTTGGACACATTCAGTGACTATCCACATTAACATACCACAACCAGCTGTATGCTGTAAGGTGTACCATTTGTGAATCAGACTGCCCGTTTCTATTTCAAATACATGATTCTACTGGTGATTGCTAAGTGTGAGGGCAGAAGTGCACCAGTGGCCAGGAAGGAGGAGAGAGGGTCTGGCTCAAGTTGAGAAAAGAGCATGATACACTGGCTATTCATTCGACAAACAGGCACCGAGTACCTGCTAAGTGCTGGGCCCTACTTGAAAGGCAGGAGATACAGGTATGGCAAAGACCCAGCCACCACCTGCCAGAAAGAGCTTGCAATCTGGTTTGGGAGATCTCGGAGCATTTTGGAAAGTTCAAGCGGGGCCATGGGGCTGGAGTTAATAGGACATGCAGCAAAGCAAGGGAGATCATCGAGACAGAAGCTGAAGGAATATACAGTGAACACATACCGAAGGGCTTTGTGTTCTATGCCAAGGAATTTCCATTTTATGTCTTTGGTTTAAGCACACATAACCCATGTCTATTGTACAATATTTCTTAAATACACAAAAGCAAATGTAAAAAACAAAATCACCTGCAATTCTACCACCCAAAGCTGCACCCTCTGTGTGTCTGCCTCTCCCTCTTCATAGACGCCCCTCTCTCCCTCTCCCTCCATCAAGAGAAACACATGTGTATACACATACACACACGTTTTTTCCCTCCTTAAAAGTATATCATGAATATTTATTCATGTCATTAAACCCTCTTCGATGGCATCTTTTTAACAGCTGCATAGGATTCCATCATATTGCTATTTCATAATTTAACCAATCCTTTATTGCTGGTTGTTTTCTGTTTTTGCAATTACAGGAGGAGTTATTTTTGAAATGCCTAGGTGTTTGCATTCCATGACAGCTGCTGTCCAGAAACATGGCAGCTGCAATCTGCTCAAGGGTAGAACTGGGAAAGAGAAAAGGAAGAGAAGATCATCAAAAGATAAATAAGGGGGTGCCTGGCTGGCTCAGTCGGTAGAGCAAGTGACTCTTGATCTCGGAGTTGTAAGTTCAAGCCCCATGTTGGGTGTAGAGATGGCTTAAAATCTTTTTTTACAAAGGGAAAGAGAAAAAAGGAGGTAAGTCAAGCAGTACATGAAAAAATGGATTCATGTAGGGCTGTTCCTAGTACAGAGAGAGCATACTAGGAGGGAAGAAAAGACCATCCATGCTGTGGATCCTGGTAGGTTATTCATTCAATAAAACGTTATTGGAATGCCTACTCAAAACATATGAATCAATGAACCTAGACCCCGAGTCCTAGAGTTGCCTGCCTGAGGTTTCCTATGTAAGCTCTCATCAGTGAATGGTTCACTTGAGGCATCTGACCCTTGAGAAAGAATCGATTGGGCACGGTAGCTAGTTGATCATCTGTGTTTTCCACATTCTATTTCTGTATTAAATTAAATCATCAGAAAGCCAAGTACCTGGACTGTATTACCACAGCCTCCAAAGAAATGTTTAAACTGAATTACGATTTAATATTACACTCTCACCCTTATGTAGAAGGTCGATACAGGAATTATCCATTTCAACAGGGTTGTTGTTCCTTTGCAAAACCGCAGTTGCAAATGTCCACCGTACCCTATTATCTCGCACACAAGAGCCCATATAATAAGTTTCAGGATAAAATTTGCCTGGGAAGAAGAAGTATAAATATTTTTCTGAAGCAACAATAAAAACTGTACAAGCCAATGTATTTTCCTGTTTACTTTCTGCTGCTAGGAAACAGACTATTGGATTGGCTTGTCCAGACACCTCATGGCATCCACCCTTTCTGGTTCCTTGGTCTTGTTTTTCAAATTGTAAAGGTCCTATATTTATAGAAGATCAGATCTTTTTGGACGTATACGGAATGAAGGAATCTTAAATCAATTTGGCCACTAGAAGCTTCTTGGTAATAATTGGCCCGCATGCTACTAAAAATTGGCACGATGGTTACCAACATCTGATTTGGGGGCTGTGAGGCTTGATATCCGTAGTTGATACTTTTGATAGTGGTGTCACTAAATAGTCTCTAAATGATTAATATCTTCAAATGTGCCGTTCTGGTTTGTTTTCATAACAGATAAGTGTACACATGCAAGTGCTAACAATACAGCATCTCAAGATGACTAAAATTCTAGAATAATCTATAACTTCCATCTCTAATGGAGATAATCACGAGCTGTCCTTTTTCTGTGCAGAAAGCAATAAAGAATGGAATGGATCAAGTTCAAAATCATATGAAAATGTTCTTCTCTCTTCTCTATCTCTGATCTGGAGAGGGATGACTTATAGGAAAATCTACTTAAAACTCTTCAATGACTGGGGCGCCTGGGTGGCTCAGTCGGTTAAGCGTCCGACTTCGGCTCAGGTCATGATCTCACCCTCGGTGAGTTCGAGCCCTGTGCCCACTTCTGTGCTGACAGCTCAGAGCCTGGAGCCTGCTTCAGATTCTGTCTCCCTCTCTCTGCCCTTCTCCTGCTCGCACTCTGTGCCTCTCTCTCTCAAAAATAAATAAATGTTAAAAAAATTTTTTAAAAACTTTCAATGGCTATCTACTGCCTTCAGGATAAAGTCCAACTGCTATGGTAAGATATTCATGCTATCTTAAGTAAGAAAAGGCAAATTACAGAACACCATGATCTCAATTTTATCACACACACACACACACACACACACACACACACATACACACACACTCACACAAAGACCAAAAATGTGCACTGAAATTGGTAACAGGGTCAAAAGTGATTTTTATTAATATATATATTCTTATTTTTCTAAAATAAGCATATGTTACTTCTGTCATCGGAAAAAAAAAGAATCATCCTCTCGAAAAGTTTAAATAGTCACATGTTCCAGAAATTCAAGAGCCACTAGAGGTATGCTGGAGATCAGGTGGCCTCTCTCCTCAGATTGAATACACCCGCGCTTTGAGAAAACATGTGATAGCCACAAAGTGTCACAGCCAATCAATGGCAGAGCCCAGAATAGGTCCAGGGCCCTGATGCCCCGGCTACCTCTCTGAGCGGAAGGCACATGACCCCCTGGCAAGTGGCTGCAGTGAGGACTTTGCCCTCGGGACCAGCCTAGGCTAGAGGACTCAAAGATGCTCTCCAACTTTAAGAGTCTATGAAATACAATCTGGCAGTACAGACTTCTCTCAGGTTAGAAGTTTGAGAATCAGACAAGGGAGAAACAGATAGTTTTAATGCAAAACAATTTTTAAAGACGCAGAATATTTTTGGACCTCTGTGACCAGCACAGCTGTATAATTCAATATATGTTTGTTATTTTCAGACTGTACAGTTTATTTAAAAATAACATTTCTACCTAAATGAAGAAAATATGGCAGATAAACAGAGATCTTTTGGCTGGCCTCCTGACCCCTTGGTCCAGAGGCTTATTAAAGGCTACGTCAGGAGACTGATTTTTCTTCAGGGGCTAGGAGTTGGCCTGAGCTTCCAAATTCCAACTCTTTCCTTCCAATAGAATGGTTTTTCCCTTTAAAACCCTCGAGCCTCTGAGCCGGGACTACATAAAGCCTCAGTCAGGTCAGTTTGTTGTTTTTTTCCTAAGCGAGAGGGTGGTGGTTAATCACAGTAACGTGGTTAACTTCTGGACCACAGGCTCCAATCTTCAGGCTAAACACGGAGTCAAGTATGGACTACAGACGTTTAGGTTTGGGGCGATGAAGTCACTTCAGAATGATACTCTTCCAGACGACAACAAAAAAGCGATGATGGCGAGGACTGTGGTGCTTTGTGTTGTCAGCAGCAACGCCCAAGGGTGGACCAGGCCAACAGTTCTTCAGAGGCCATCTTGGCCTTCATCTGTGTGAGGAGGCAATTCTCCGTGGATCTCTCCTGTTTCTCCACATCTTGTAAACAGAAGCACTGAGTGCCTTTGTTCCAAGATACCTTTTCAAGAATACTTATATAGCCAACAGCCTTCTGAAACCCAGAGACAGTTATCTTTCTCTGAAAGCAAGAAAAGGTTTTCTCACAGCTTTGGAAGACAGAGAGGACTACAATCCGGTTGTAAGAAGGATAATGTCTCTCTGGGGGCACCTGGCTGGCTCAGGTGGTAGAACATGTGACTCTTGACCTCGGGGCCCTGAGTTGGAGCCCAGGTTGGGGGTAGAGTTCACTTAAAAAAAAAGATAATGTCTCTCTCTGGAGCAAAGGGCTAGCGTCCTTGCTGCCCATTATAGAAGACGTGGGCTCCCTGAGCTGAGGGTCCCTCTCCTTCCGTGCAACCTATTAAGTGTACAGATACCAACTGGCCATCTTCATGTCATCTTGTGGGTACCAGGACTCAGAGGACCGGGGCGAAAATGCTGATCCTCTGGCTATTGCTACTACTGTGAATAAGAACCTGCCCAACTCGGATCCAGGAGTCTGTGTTTCCTGCCAACATCCATGGAACTGTTTCAGTCTAACATGGTGGCTTGAGAATCAGGTAAAAATCTCAAACCCTCTGAAGTTTGTAACGATCTGTATTCCCTAGCTGGACTCCTACAAAATCCGTGGAAGGAATTAGGAAGGAAGTAAGGAACTTACAGCCTAAAGGTTAAAGGATTGCTCGTGGCTCAAGATAATCACTGTCACAGAACAACTGCAAATGTTTTTGACAATTGTTATTAACCACTTTAGCGGCATCTGGGGGTCACAGGGTCACAATACCTCATCAGTGCCTGATTTGGGGCCATGGTGACAACAGAACAGGGTTAGACCTAACTCAACATGTCTTCAAGGGCAGGTGTAGACGGAACCTTGATTGTCTTCAAGGGCAGGTTTAGAAGCTGAACACCCTTATGAAGGACCCTCCCTCGGTAGAATCAAAAAGTCTAGTCACTGATCAGTTCCGTACCTGGGAGAGCTTGGGCTTAGCCCTCACACTAAATACCAACAAGGCTTTTTTTGACATTTTGTTCAATTCATATAGTACCCCTGCTTGAAAAATAAAATATCGAGAATAACTAATTCATTGTTGAGGATTTGTGGCTTTTTTTTCCATTTTTACTTCCGGCTCATTATAAACCATGCAATATGCCAATGCAGTCTTTCAGTGCAATTATACAGAAGAAATATAATGCACGACTGGAACCCTTTATTCAGCAGTGGCCGTGTTCCAAAAACTAACCGAGAAAGATGTTACTTCCACGCCAAAAAACAAACAGTAATTCTTAAATGCCTACAGAAAGCCAAATGGATTTTTAGAATTACTAGATTATTGCTTTACTGTTTAAAAAATTCAGTAATTACATCTTAGCTAGGGGTTTACATTATTCAAAATATGTCACCGTAATAGCCTGCTTCTCTTCGTCCTCAAAAATAAGCCCATTTTTCATTTACAAATATTGTTATCTATGCAGCTAAAGTGATTCGTAACTTGTTTTTTTTCCTGAAATAATCAGCTATACTCAGAAATCCTTATCTCCGTTTGTAAAAATGAAGGGAGGAGGAAGGGATGTTTCCATCTTCCCCTCCATGTCTACAAAATAAGTCAAGGTTCCCTACTGTCTTTGCCTCAAAGGGTCCCAACAGCACTCGTGGAAGCAGATGTTATGTGAAACACATACTGAGTACTTGAGTCCTTTTTGGTCCCTGAACACATTAACTTGACATTTGGAAATATCGTATTTGAAAGTTATTATCACATGTACGTCTCTTAAATATTTCCGATAGAAAAGAGATCTGCGGGGTGTCGATAAAAACAATAGTGTAATTAATTTTTACATGCAGAAAAAGGTTCCACTTCCCCACCCTCTATCTGTACCTCTGGTTGTTAGCCATATTTATTCTGCAAATGCAGATCAGAAGTATGCTGTAGCTGTCAGAGGCACAGCTTTGTTTGCTCCTGGCCTAACTGAAACACAGGTTTACTGAAGCCAAAGCAGTGCTGAAGGGCATTGTCCTGTGGAGTCCCACATCCATCCAGCTTCTGCAAAGAAAGCAGCAGAAGGCTCTTTGCCTAGTCCTGTTTAACTCCCTTAGTGGGAGGTGGCAGAAACAGCCCAATGGGTTGATGGGGCCAGATCATTATTGCAGGTGCTAAGGGAGCCAGCTACAGCAGGCAGCTGATGTGATTCCCACATACAGTGGCCAAAGAGCGGCTAGGCAGGACAGGGTTCTGGCTGGAGAGAGGTATGGAGAGCGGAGTGTTGACCGGACAAAAGTCCCCACCCCCATCCCACGGCCACATACAAACACACGACCATCAGCATCAGCACTATCTGCTTCTCCTTTCCAGAGGCTGTGTGCCTGGAGGACCTTCGTGGGAAAACAAACGAGAGAGGAAGCGGGACCTGGTATTTTCATCTTGTAGCCCCCGAAGCGTTTTTGGCTCCCCCTTGTGGGGAGAAGCTGCATTAAAGCACACCTTACAGGAGGGCCTCAGGAGAGTCTGGGAATCAATGCTAGGACAAGAGATTTCTTTCAATTCAGTGAAAGGAATCAAGAGGGCGCTTGGGTGAAGGCAAATGAGTCCTCAACAGTTCTGAGGTGATTCTCAAGTTCGCAACGGATATCGAGTCCTTTGTCCCCAGTTTTAAAAGCATACATCTTTTGAGAGATCTCGGAACACAAAGCAGTCATGTGTATCTACTGGCTAATGATGATTAGAAATGTGGCTCCAAACACGAAAATAGAAGAAAAAACAACGAACTAAGCTTCAAGAGACCTAGACTCTAGTCCCAGTTCTGTCGCAAGCTTACCGGATGACTTTTGGCAAACCACTTAGCTGCTTCAGGGCCTATTTTCCCATAAATGGTGATCAGGGCTTTTGTAGACACTTCACTGAGCTGTTAAGAGTTTCAAATTAGGGAGAAAACTAAACTATTAGCACAAGCTGTAGTGTCTTGTGCCCAGCGTATATAGATTCCCAGGCAACATATATGACCTGGAGACTTTTCTCTGATTCGATAATTCTAGGCAAAATTAGAAAGGTATCCAGCCAGCAGCTACCTAGGTGAAGCTGAGTGGTGAGGAAGGGGCCACAGAGACGTCTTGAGTCAGACAGACTTCAGTCTCAACCTGCGTCCATCTCTCATTCACTGTGTGATCTTGGGAGCCTCAGTTTCCTCACCTCTAAAATGGGTTTGCGAAGACTGGCACCTATGCCATGGAATCATGTTAAGGGTTACATGGGATAAAGCAGCTAGACCACTTAGCACAGCATCTGGAACATCAGAAAACAATTGGTAGATGTTAAACATCACCATCACCATCACCACCATCATCATCATCGCCATTATTATTACCATTATCCTCCTCCTCCTCCTCATCGTCGTCACCCCTTTGTCTTTTCTTCCCCTTTCGCAGAGGTTTCAGTCTAAGCTTCTCAGAACCGGTGCATTATATGGACGGTAGGTAGGTCAAAAGAGAAAGCTGGAGTTCCGCTAGGTTTTACAAAGGGCCGCTTTGTTAAAAGGAATAAAGGAAATACAGGAAAAATAAGGGAAAATAAAGGAATTTTTGAAAAGGCAGAGTTTTGCCCCCATCCTGAAAATGCCTGCAATCGTAGGCCCCTCTTGGCAGAACTGGACTTTGAGACCTCAGGGAATAGTTGACATTGATTCTCGGACAACACTTGTGGTTAATAGATAAGCACTCAAAAGAGTCCATAAATGTTACACCTATGTATATATTTATTTTTGCCCATTTTACCCTAATATATTACCTATATTTTAAAAAGTTATTTTATTAAAGTTGTCTTATAACTTATTTTTACCAGTGTGGCACTACACTACTCTTAAAAGCATAAAGATACCTACAAATAGAGAATTCACATGGGTACATTCATTCAGCAAACACTCCAATGTCTCCTTCATGGCAGACAGCACTTTAGGTGTAGGGGTTAAAAAGATCGTAAGAAGCTTGTAAGAAGCTGGCCCTACTCTCAAAGAGTTCACAGTCCAGGTCATTCATCCAGAATGGGGGTACAGGAAGGGCAAGCTTAGAGGAAAAAGGCGCTCAGTTACGTTTTGAACATGGTCAGTGTGCAATGCCTTTGTAGACAGGTGCCTGTAAGGACAGAGTTTAGGCTGAAGATGTGCGGTTGTGCCCTTAGCAGTAGGCACCCGTGAGGTCACCCAGATAAAGTGTGCACGGTGAGAACAGAGAAAGAGCAAAGAAAAGCCCCTGAGGAAACACACTGAAAGGGTAGACTGAAGAAAAAAAATGCAGGAAAGAAACAGACAAAGTAAAGGCAAAAAAAGAAGATGACAATGAGGACAATCAGGAGAGAATACATAGAGTTTCTACACAGAAATCAGTAAGACAGAGAAGTAGTAGCTACTATGACTATTCGTACTAGTACTATTACTACTGTTATTAGTTCTATTTTTAGTACTCAGAAAGTTTTTGAGTTTATTCATTTATTTTTGAAAGCGAGAGAGAGAGAGCAGGAGAGGGGCACAGAGAGAGGGAGAGAGAGAATCCGAAGCTGGCTCTGCACTGCCAGCACAGAGCCTGACGTGGGATTCAAACTCACAAACCACGAGGTCACGGCCTGAGCCGAAATTAAGAGTCGGATGCTTAACTGACTGAGCCACCCGGGCACCGCTCAGGTTTTTCCTCATTCACATGGATGGCGTGGTAGCCAGGCTCCAAGGCGGCCCCCACTGATGTCCACCTCTTGGCAGCCATGCCCCTGCATAGCCCCTTCCCACAATGAGTCAGGCCTGGTCCTGTGTGACCAATAGACTACAGCGGAAGTGATGATGTGGGAATTCCAAGTCTAGGGCCAGGAAAAAAGAAAAAAAGCATTGCGGCTTTCACCTTGGTCTCTTGGATCACTTGCTCTGTTGAAAAGCCAGCTGCCATGGCATGAGGACATTCAAGCAGACATATGGGAAAGCCCATGTAGAGAGGAACCGAGACTCCCCACCTGCAATCGGCACCAATTTGCAGGCCATGTGAGTGAGCCACTTAGAAACACATCCTTCAGCCCCAGTCACGCCTTCAGATGAACACAGTCCTATCCGACATCTGACTGCAATCGTATCAGAGACCCCAGGCAGAGCTATCCAACCTAGCCACTCCCGAAGTCCTGATCCCTAGAAACCATGAAAAATAATAAATTACCATGGCCGCGCTAAGCGAGTAATTTGGGGGATCACACATCACACAGAAATAAATAACTATACAAATGGCTCCCTCTCCTGAATCCAGACAATAATTTTTTTTTAAAGTCTGGAAACTCTTTGTGGGAACTATGCATTTCCTGCTACGAAACGTTTCTTCCACACAGTCATTTTTGGTACATCTCATTACATTTTTTTCCCCTGTCCTTTATCTCAATTAATATCTTAACACGACATAAAGTGCATGGCTGTTGCCAGGAATCATTCTTTGGTTTATACATACTTTCAGCAAGTGATGAAGCCCTAGATAATAGACCTCCCAGAAGACAATCATCAGCATAAGAAAGGTAAAAGAGTATTCCAGATGTTTTCCAAAGGAGAGATTATGACTGGCAAAATAGATGTCCGAAGAAAGGCAAGCTAACCATGACGTTAAATGTCAGTGGAACTTTAAAAACATGACTGGACACTCCCTGGTGAGGTCGACTGTACTTATTCTTCGTAAGAAAAGAGTATGAGGAGGCTACACTAACCACACAAACCCAGGGATGTTTGTACAGGGGTCCTAGATCAATGGGAAACAGACTATAGAGATTTGTGAAAACTTGTTAGGCAAATCCATTTTGCTTCTAAAGAAAAAAAAGCAGAGGTGCCTGGGTGGCTCAGTTGGTTAAGCATCCGACTCCTGATTTCGGCTCATGTCATGATCTCACAGCTCGTGAGTTTGAGTCCCACGTCAGGCTCTGCACTGACAGCGTGGAGCCTGCCTGGGATTCTCTCTCTCCCTCGCTCGCTGCCCCTCCCCAACTCCTGCTCACTCTCAAAAATAAATAAACTTAAAAAAAAAAAAAAGCAAAGAAAAAAACCAGAGCTTATTCTTCATATTCAAAGAGAGGTAAGACTTGTTTCCCAAAGCTCTGCACTCTCCCCACATTCCCTTACCCTCATGCTTATGGAAGATGGAGGGGAGATGGTTGTGGCTGGGTTACAGTTATGACTTCAAATACTTGGTCCCTTTTTGGACCACATGCCCCCCACCATGTTCAGCTGAGATAATATAGTCATTGTAGGTAAAGGGTAAGTAAGCTAGTGGGTTTGCAGTGGGAAGAAGCTGAGAAGAAAATGACCCACCCCGGGGCCCCACCCAGAGGGTGCTGGTTCAGAAGTCAGGGCGGGTGTAGGCAAGAGTGGAAGCACCAGGAATACAGAATCCCTTTTCTTGCTCTCCTCCCACATTCCTCCTTGGTGGGAGCAGACCCGCAGCCTTCCAAGCTGAGACAAATGACTCTGCTTGTAATATGCTAATGTGGAAGAGATAAGGGACTGGTCAGGAGAAACACAAGCTGAGAATTAATAATAGATCGCGGGAGGTGAAAGGGCAAGTCCGGCTTGGAAGGAGCTGAAAACTGGGAGAAAAAAACAGGACAAGAGTCCAACATCAAGTATGGGGAATGCACAGCTACGTACTAGTTGGGTCCTGCTGACTTAAAATAATGAGAATTAGGCCTGGGGTGCCGGTGGCCCTGGCTGAGGACAAGGTGGGGGTTCAGAGGGAAGCCGGTCTCTCTTCAGAGATGAAGGGAGCTCAGAAAAAGTGCAGCCTTTGACAAGAACAACAGAACAGAACTAGAAAGAGAAAGCCCACCTCTCGGGTACTCAGGAAAAGAAGGTCCAAGTCGGATATCAGAGCGGGTCCCGGGACCTTGGGCTTGCCCAGAATTCTCTTTTCCGTGGAATGCTCCACTCCTGGAGTTCAAGAGACCGGTCAGAAGCGATCCTAGCAGAACTCTTACAAATATTCGTTAATGTTCACCAAAATAAAACAATAAAAACAGCACACTAAGTAAAAAGAGCATCGATGGTATTTGGTAAATGAGCGCCAAAGGATGCCCTACACCCAACTTGCATTCACCATTGCCTGCTGACTGCAAACTTTCCAGGATATTAATTTTAGTGAGATGCTCGTAAATTCACTTTTCTATGTTACACGTGAAATATTCAGAGGCGTCCTTTTCCTTTCACCAGACTGCCATCCAAGTGCCCGGATTTGGAGTCCCGAGCTAACACTCCCTAATTTGCAACTGGGAGTAAGTGGAGATTTCTGTAATCTTGATTGGAAATTCTCGAGACGGTGGGAAAAGTACACGGGCGCAAGCGTGCACGGGCTCTCGTGCTGATGAAGGGGATTCAGACCTCTGGCGAGATTCCCGTATACACCGCAGCTAAAGAGAACAAAGTGCTGCCTAGCAAGGACTTCTGCCTCACATGCAACTAGGCATTCGAAATTAGTACACCCTCCTTCTAAAGTATTTGAAAAGTTTACTCTCTTAAGCAGTTTAAAAGCTCCTTCAGGCAATCTTGTTTACAAATTAACAGAATCCTGAATTAATGAGGTCCAACCGCTTTCTTTTTAAATAACTTCAAATACAGGCTAACTCTAACACATACGGAAATAATTCTCTCACCCCAGTGATACAACAGACCTCAAAGACATAACTTTGCTTTGGGAAGCTACTGCAGAATTCTTGCCAGGGAGTCCCTTTCCAATGGCACCATTCTAAAGTGAATGACGAATACTCTACTATTTACCTCTTTTATACACGACACGGCTAACGAAAACACATATTTGTTTTCTCCACTACTCTTTCCATATTTCTCTCCAAAGACCTGAGGGGATGCCTTGGTTTTGCAGTCATCATAAATTTCTTATGCTGAACTTGTGACCCAGTCTGGATGAGAACCAGAACGATATCCAACATGAAAAGGCGGCATTCACTCAGTTCTGCAAAACGGCCTTCTTTCAGAAATCCTGAAAAATGGCTCCTTTGGCTTTTTTTACATTGTTCTCCTCTCTAAGTGCCACCCGAAAGCTTTATTTTTCTAGTTTAACCAGCCCACATAAATACATATTATATTGTTTTTTGTGCCTATGAGTTACAGATAAATAATTCTAAGATTTGATATCATAAGATGCAATACCATTTTGTGAAACAAAACTTCATCGCCCAAACTAGCTCTGCTCATAGAACTCGCGCTGAAGCTTCCATTACCTGAACTGTGCCTTATGAGAACTGATACGTAACAGAACTTCTTTTTTTTTGTTGTTTTTTTGAGACCGATACCTTAAATGTTCTTTATTTGTAAATTGCTGGTATGTGACTCCTTCAGGCGCCTAGCAAAGAAAAAGCCCAGATTACCTAATTTCAGTGGATTTATAGAATCAAGTGATATGTTTACATACATATACACTGAGTGTCTGCGTATGAGACAAGATAAAGACAACAGACACCCAGCAAGGCAAAACTCATAAAATGTTTCAAGATGAAATGATATAATTACACATGATACCACATACAGGGCATTTCTCTACAGTTTGCCATCTGCAGCAAGGACTATTTTTATTTCTCTCACCAAAGGGGATATTTTATGCTCTCTTACATCAGAGTGGGCATAGATACCTTAAAAAAAAAAAACTCTTAAAAAGCGGGTTCCTGCTTCAAGATCTATCTCTCTACCATAATTTTCATTATTCAGGAAGGATATCTTACATGAATAGTTGATTTCATATGCTCTCGATTTCGGATACCACTGTGCATGCACTCACTGAAAGCAGAAATCCAACTGTCTATATAACAGTTTTATAAATGGAACAAGTTGGCTTAAATTGAAACAATTTTCAGAGGCTTTTCCATTGCCTATTTTCCATGACAGTCCTCCAGCTCAGGGCTTTCAAATCTGAAAGAAAGATCTTTTACAACCACAGTTAGCATAGGCATATACCTACAAACAGGAAATTTTTCTTCAGTCACGCTCAAACATAAGAATGAACTGCTTTCCGAACGAGAATGAGTTAATCCCCAGGGTTTTGCCCACTTACACAGAAAAGCACAACGCAAAGTACCTGACTTGTTGCAAGGGAGTCACAATCAGGGTCAATATTTCTCTGCTTATTTCTCTGCTGCCTGCTTCTATTAATGTACAAAAGAAGTTGACCATAAGAAAGGAAATTTGTATTAAAGCTACCAGTCAGAAGACCTAGAAGAAGCTACTTGCAGAGACACGTGTGTCTCTTTTTTTCTGAAAACAGAAGCAGAGATTAACAAAAGAAAATCAATGCTGCCACTTGGATGAAGGAAGAGAGAAGGGTGTCATGGCCACAGACGCTATGCTTGGTTTTTTGTTTTTTTTTTTTTGTTTTTTTTTTTTTTGGTTGGGGGTGGAGGTGTGAAGAACATGGAGTAGGGGGATAAGAGAAGAGGTTGGAGCCAAGGGGGGGCGGGCAGTCAAGGAACAGAAGGAAGAATTTGTTACCTTAAAAAAAAATCCATCATAACCCGGCTTCCTAAACGATTCTATGGTATTCCTCCCATAGAGCTCACAGATGGAGAAGGGTAATGGACTGGAAGATGAACCAGGAGATACACAATCTTCAGATAAACCAACTGAAGTGGCCATACCAAACAAAAAGCAGCATTGAAGCATGCATGCTGATAGACTGCAAGAATATCAATGCTGATCACATTCCCAGAGGAAACTGAAATCAATTGGAAACAGACAAGAAATCCAGCATTTCCAGTGACACTGATGATTTTTTTTTTCATGAAAGTCATTAAAATTGTAAGGTTCAAAGGCACACCCTTCCTTTATGGCATATAGTCTCCATAAGGGCCATGCAGTCACATTGGCAACAAAATACACATTAGTGTTGCAGGGGAAGGAACGACGGTATGTTGCAACACTTAGCATAGTGACTGATACACTCTCTACATATCTGTGGGAGGGAGGGAGGGAAAGCGTAAGGAAAGATGTATAGAATACAGAGGTTTCGAGAAAAAGATCATCAAAAGGTTTAAGTGAGCTAGGTTAAAAATGAAGACTTACCGTCAAATACTGGAACAGATTACTAAGGGAAACTGAAGATATTTTAAAATAAAATGTATGCTCACTGAACCAAGATAAACTAGGCTGGACAACAGGCTAAATGAGTTCACTAAAGTTTTATATGGCTCTGATAACTTTCAGAGCAATTCTAGTAAGAACTCTTAGATTCAAAGACAAATTTTATACAGACCACAGAGGCACGTGGGGTTTTTTTCCCCCAATCACTGTACTTAACATTCGTCCTTATCTGTCAACATATAATAATAATATGTCCATAATTCACCATAACTTTCTAATAAAGTTTAATACCAGCATTTAGCTTAAGAGGTAACCATTTCTATTTCATCGGCTTTTTTTTTCTTTGTAAGCTCCCCTCAACCACTTTCAAATCTTTTCCATCTGGCAAAAAAGTACAGAAAAATCTCATTTCCTGTGCCCAGGCTGCCTGATCCTTGCTGGAGACGGGGCCCACTTAACTGTCACCTGATCCTTTGGTCCAGTCCTCACCTGATCTCCCTATCCCCACTCAACTGTAATCTCCTCCACTCCTAAACTTGTAAGGCTCTGTGTTTACCTCTCTTAGCACATTTGACATATTCCACCTTGGATTATTATTAGGCTGTGTCTTCTCTTTCTTACCAGACTAGATGTCCCTTGAGGGCAGAGATCCAAGCTGACCCATCTCTGGATCCCTATGACTGGAGAAACCACCTGGGTAATGATATTTAATCAGTCATCTCTTGGGTTTAAAGATACTTAATCAATAGTTCACAGACTAGAATTTACCTAATTCTCTTTCTTTCATTTCAAGTCTGGATCATTGTGTAAAATATTACAATAGATGAAATCAATAACCTTCATTTTGGGGCACCTGGGCAGCTCAGTGAGTTGAGCATCCGACTCTTGATTTCAGCCCAGGTCATGATCCCGGGGTCATGGGATCGAGCCCTGCGTTGGGCTCTGTACTGGGCGTGGAGCCTGCTGAAGATTCTGTCTCACTTTGCTCCTCTCCCCCATCCTCCAAAATTAAAAAAATAGGGGCGCCTGGGTGGCTCAGTCGGTTAAGCATCCGACTTCAGCTCGGGTCATGACCTGGCAGTCCGAGAGTTTGAGCCCCGCGTCGGGCTCTGTGCTGACAGCTAGGAGCCTGGAGCCTGCTTTGGATTTTGTGTCTCCTTCTCTCTCTATCCCTCCCCTGCTCACACTCTGTCTCTCTGCCTCTCTCATAAATAAACAAACATTAAAAATTTTTTTCTTAGTTAAATTAAAATAATAATAATAAGCTTCACTCTAAGCCCTGAGGTTACAAACCTAAGATACTAAAATTCTCGTTCACTGTATATGCTCGTCTTTAGGGTTTGACTTATGTGGTTTGTTTGTTTTGGGTGTTGTTCTTGTTGTTGTCGTTTTATTTTTTTTAATGTTTATTTTTGAGAGACAGAGACAGCATGAGCGGGAGAGGGCAGAGAGAGAGAGGGAGACCCAGAATCGGAAGCAGGCTCCAGGCTCTGAACTGTCAGCACAGAGCCCGACGCGGGGCTCGAACCCACGAGCCGTGAGATCATGACCCGAGCCGAAGTCGGACGCTCAACCGACTGAGCCACCCAGGCACCCCTGTTGCTGTTTCAAATAAAGCTAGCTGAGCTCTTCCTTACTGTTCAAGATGAAAAAAAAAAAAAAAAAAGTTCAAACTTGACTGTTCAAACTCAGCAAATTCATAGGATTCTCATTAGCTTCTCCACAGTGACATGTAAAATGGCTTGAAGAGTGAAGGTTCAGAACTTCACACAATTAGCAGAACCTCCAAACCCTGCGAAGTATCCTGAAGCATGAGACGAGGTCACTACTGTCCAATTTCTGAGTGAGGTGGAGATCAATGGCTAATAACACTCTACCAAACGGAGATGTGGTATTTACTCAGTAATCCTTACTACCACAGCTTCCAGCCTCATTCGAAAACTTCCGACACCAGCACAAAGAAATGCTAGCTGAGCCTGTGAGCTCAGAATCACGCAAGTTCCATTTAGTAAGTAACACAACAATCACACAGTTGCCAGTATGTATAAGATGTATGTACCTGGTGAGATGTACGTACCTACTGAGTTCACCCTTTCTCACCAATGGCAACTCCTCTTAGCTTAGGGGCCCAAGAATGTACTTTAAGTGAGAACAGCCTTCACCTAATCCACCTGCCTCTTTCCATAGACAGAATCTCCAATGAGGAGTGAAACAGTGGTAGTATTCAGGATTAAATGTGAGCTTTCATCTGTCTCAATGAGCTATTCCAAAATTCCACCCTAGAAGATTCTACCCCTCATTCATATTAAAAATATAGTTTACTACTAGCATTTAGCTCAAGACCTTTACCCTGGCCCCCATGAGTACCTGTTCAAAACAGACACTTGTCAAACGTGACTTCTAATTTTGCCAATGCCTAACAGAGGTCCTTGCTAAATAAAATCCCATGATGCACATCACTCCCAATTACAGTATTAAAGAGTTCTTCTTCACTTGTGCTTTGCAGTCAGTGGCTTACTTAGCTTTTTAGAGACTGCACCATCCTCCCGCCCTCCTGGTAAACCAGGAGGTAAACCCACTTCCCAATGCACCAGTTAAAGTGGAGACTGCACGGGTTTAGTACAATCAATCTTGTTCTCTCAATTGAAAATCTATCCCCTCAAATCTTGCTACTCTCTCTGAAGTGAGCCTTATCTCTTCCAATTATTTCACGCTATTACCCTAAAATCTTTCTCCTCTCCTGATTCATTTCCAATGACATTAATATAAATTCTCCTTTCCCTTCCTGTTGTGTTCCTGCCCCCATACCCTGCCTGCTTCGTCCTTCTTTACATGCAAATCCATGATGAGATCAACTATACGGTTTCGTTTTCTGCTTGCATCCCTGCAAACTGGCACGATTCTTCCTCGTTTCCGCTGTAATACAACTCTGGAGTACTTTTCAGCTAATTTCAACGTCATGTATCCCTCTAAGATTTCTAAATTGCTCGTATCAATTGGGCTTAAAAGCCTAGGTAGAAGAAAATTCAAACATTCAGGATAACTTCTTGACCATGAGAGAGACTTAGACTTAAACACTGGAACAGGCTGCTGGGGAAGAAAAGATACAAAATATCTATCTTTAGAAATCTTTTCAAATGGGAGGAAAAACCATCACTCACATGTGATTTAGGTGTTGAGATACCTAAGCAATGGGATGAGCTACATCACTTATTTACGTTTCTTCCAGGTCTAAGGACTCACAACATAGTCAATCTAACGATACTTCTCGAATTTTGCTAAGAAAGCTTTAGATTCTTGTAGCATGATGATAAGATTCATTAAGGCAAAACCAAATCAAGATATCATACCAAATGACCCAATATTTTATTCAGTTTGAGTTCTTCTTGGGAGCAGATGGAATTTGTAATTTAATAAGACCTTTGAGGCACGGAGGGGTGAGACAGACCCGTCTTCCTGCCTTCTCTTAAAGCTGGTGCCAGGCTGCCTCCAGAAAGGAGGACGGGAATAATTAGAAAATTTATTGAGTCTGGAGCATTGTTGAACCAGCTAGGTGCAATCAACGGCCATGGGTATTACCTTTACTTTTGAGAACACGTAGCTAAAATGCAATTCTTTGAAGATCCAGGCACAACTTCCTCATTGTTGAGGAAATAAATACATCCTAAACTTTTAAAATCTTGGCAAGCAGCTAATCACTTCCAATTATAGCTGCCAATTGGTGGCAAGCATCTAAAAAATGGGAATTTTGCCAGTCACGAGATGAGCAACCTGCTGAGACGGGGATCGTGGAGCTGGTGGGAAGTTTAACGGAGCCGAGAGAGGGCAAACGCGTGGGAGGCAGGCTCAAGGTGGCGAGGTTTCCATTAATTGCACAGAGGTTGACATTCTGTCCCTTCAACAGTCAGGCAGGATAACGTCTGTAGAGTTTTGGTGCTTTCACGCACTGCTATTACCCGTCACCAATAAAATGTACATTCCATAAACAAGCAAATCCAAAGGGCTAAAATTTATCATGGAAATTTAGGGGAAAGTCTCAAAAGAAGAAGGTCTTTGGCATATCATTAATGTTCGGTGACAGTGATACGTAATTTTTTTTTAAATTCTAAAAAGACAGCATTCTTCTATTTTCCTCTTTTTGATGCTAGGGACCTCCTAACTGCACAGTGACAGGCAGCAGAGAGCGTTAGGAAAGCCCAAAGAAAAGTAGAGGCTTCGAAATCAGACAAAAATTGGGATTCCAGCTCTACCCTGGGCAAGTCAGGTAACATCTCTCATTTGTCTCATCTGTGACATGGGTGTGATGCTGTACTAAGAATCATTTCCTTCCATCCAATCTCTCCTGCCTCTAGCCTCCTCGGTTTGGTCTCATCTCCTCTGTTTGCATCATATTCCCCTTCCCCAGCCTGTTGTCACTTCTCTACAGTAGTTATCTTTCCCCTTTCCAACCGCAGCCTTCCTTATGGCAAAACCCTAGTAAGTAGCAAAAATTATTGGGAGTGATTTGGTGCCTAAAAACTATACAGCACTAGAAAGACTTCCAAAAAAAAAAAAAAAAAAAACAAACAAAACAGAAGAAGAAGAAGAAGAAGAAGAAGAAGAAGAAGAAGAAGAAGAAAGATTTCCAGGCGCCTAAGGTCTGAATGCCAAAAGATAACAGCACACCTTTGGTAATCAACATTATATCCTCATGAATAAACACTGAGCATCTAGACGCATCCAGTATTATGCCAGATACGGGGGCTACAGAGGTGAGGACTCAATCAGTCCCTGTCCTCAAAGAGCTCACAGTCTGTTGGGAGAAACATAGATACAAATGACTGCAGTGCCAGACAAGAGTTATGTCTAAAGTACAGAGCTGGCAAGGAGGACGTACTGATATGGGGCCTGTGGATGGGAGTACAATGATAGCCAAGGAAGGTCTCATAGAAAAAGACACTCATTCCAGACCTAGCTCTGCTCTTATACAAGATGCATCATGTTGGCCAGGTCAGTTCACCTCTTTAAATCCCATTTTCCCGATCAGAAAAATGAATGGCTAGGACTCAACCATCTCCGTGTGTCCTTGTGGCCTTAATGCTCTATAACATTTCACAAGGCAGGAAAGTGCAGGGAAATAGCTCCAGATTCCATATTTCTTCTCACAGTCCCTCACCCCTTTCTTCTTATCCATTCATTTTCCTCTTATAGCCAGTTGGTCGTTTCTATTTGCTTTGCTTTTTTTTAAAAAAATGTTATTTTTTTAAGTAATCTCTACATGCAACGTGGGGTTCGAACTCATGACCCGAGATCAAGAGTCCCACGCTCTACCGACTAAGCCAGTCAGGCGGCCCCCCACCCCCACCCCCCGCCGCTTGATTTGCTTTTGACTCTCCTCTATCATGGTGCTGCTGTGCAAATGGATTTGATATCATGGCTGCAGAAGGGCTCCTTTTGACAAAAATAAGTTCCCCTGCATGAAAGGGTCAGTTTCTTCAGTGTTCCTCATAATAAGATGATCAGTTGAGTCCTCGCCAATGGTTTCCAAATTTTAACTCCAGGGGTTCTTTTCTCACACGTCAAGACTTCGAACACTATTTTAGTAACTTCGCGTTGACCCCCACAAGAGCTCCACCTCCATATCCACTTAACAAACATTTATTAAGGCTTTCTCTGTGTCAGGCATCAGGCTGGGGGCTGTGGAAGATGCAGAAATGATTAAGACATGGGCCCGGTTGTCAGGGAGTTTATGATTTATTTAGCGGCTGTGGCACTGAGCCCAGCGCTATATAAAACATATTAGCAAGGCAATCTTTGTTCTGTCACAACTGGAGCCATGAGTCCTCAACATGTATATGTGGTTTTGACTAGAAGTTGTGCATTCAGTAGGCGTTGAAAGCCACATGTCAGAAACTGAGCTGCTCTTCAAAAAGTTCAGCCCCATTAGTAATCAAAGAAATGAAAAGTTAAAACGATGAGATTCCATCATTCTCCTAGAAAACTGGCAAAGATGTAAAGAGAGAAAATGCGGTGACAAGGAGCGCGGTGAGATAGGGGCTCTCATACATTGTCAGTGGAAATGGTAAGTAAGTTATAGTGCATCTGTAATAAATTATGACACAGCCACCCAAGTGAATTCTACACCACCATTAAAAACCGTGTTTTCAAGACTTTTTAAAAACATAGTGAACTACTCATGATGTAATATGAAGCGAAAATAGCAACTATCAAACTATATATACAGCATAATCACATTTTGGTAAAACAATATGTTTCTTTGTGAAGGCACAGGAAAAAAAAAAAGGTGGTGGGGGAGGGCAAAAGGAAATGTACCAGAACGTTAACAGTAATTATCACTGGGAAGTGTGATTACAAGTTATTTTACTGCTCTCTTTAATGTTCCTGTGAATTTTCCAAATTTCCTGCAACAGTACCCCTGCTTTCTAGTAATAGAAAGGTATTATGATACATAAAAACCAGAAGAATATACACTAAAATGTTAAAACTTTTCTACACTGAACATGTACTAACTTCATTGGACTAAAAACTAAAACTCAATTAAGAACAACCGGACTGGGGTACCGGGGTGGCTCACTTGGTTAAGTTTCCGACTTCAGCTCAGGTCATGCTCTCGTGGTTTGTGAGTTCAAGCCCTGCATCGGGCTCTGTGCTGACAGCGCAGAGCCTGCTTTGGGTCCTCTGTCCTCCTTTATTCTCTCTGCTCCTCCCCTACTCGTGTTCGCGTTCTCTCTCTCTCTCTCTCTCTCAATAAATAAACATTAAAAAAACAACTAGACTGTCAGAGGAATTAGCGAAGATTAACATGAATAAGCATATATTATTTAATTGAGCGAATTCTACTGCCACACAGCTTTGCAATACTTTTAGGCTCTATCTCCCCTGATTATGGTTTGGGCCAGGTCACTTAACTCTTGTGT
Source organism: Panthera onca (assembly GCF_046562875.1). Taxonomy (NCBI): domain Eukaryota; kingdom Metazoa; phylum Chordata; class Mammalia; order Carnivora; family Felidae; genus Panthera; species Panthera onca. The sequence goes on along the minus strand of NC_138357.1, from coordinate 18,801,338 downwards.
GCTTTAGGGAATCAATAATTACTGCGTGCTTCGAAGGGATACTGCGATGGTGAGTGTGATAGCATTGGTGAAATGCTTTGAACTCAGGAGAGAAAGATATACGGCAAGGAGTAATGGATATTTTAATTATCCACCCTGTGACGTTTGTGTTGAGATTGCCCTCAGCAATCCCTAGCTACCCCTCTCCAGCACGCACATAACACTTCCTTCCCTAAGTCCCCCTTCCCCTGCCCTATTCTGGTTCTCCAGCTCCTTTTCCCTCCACCTCTTGGATGTACCACAAGTATTTTCATACCAAGTTAAATTGATTAGGAATGCATCATGAACTTGATTAACCAGTTTCTCTTAGATCGATAAAAGTTTGTTTAATTAACTTGGATATGAAGTTTATAGAACTGTTTTTAAATTCTCCTTCTTTGGCTCCTGCTAGGCAGAGCTATCCACATAAATTTGACATGTTAGAAAACACTCAAATATGAATGTAATCTCCCCTTTTACCCTATGAATCCAGCCTCAAAAGCTATGAGTTCAGGGGCGCCTGGGTGGCTCAGTCAGTTAAGCATCTGACTTTGGCTCAGGTCATGATCTCGCAGCTTGTGAGTTCGAGCCCCGCGTCTGGCTGTGCGCTGACAGCTCGGAGCCTGAAGCCTGCTTCTGATTCTGTCTCCCTATGTCTCTGCTCCTCCCCTGTTCTCTCTCTCTCTCTCTCTCTCTCTCTCTCTCTCTGTGTCTCTCAAAAATAAATAAACCTTCAAAAAAAAAAAAAAAAAAGCTATGAGTTCAAGAGTCCTGGCCTCAGAGTCGGGGGAGCTAGGTTCTATTTTGGCCATGCCACCGACCCACAGTGTGATCTTGGGAGCTCATTTCCCCTCTGTGGGCCAGTTTCCTCAACTTGAAGATGAAGGAGTAGCTCGGATCACCTAGATGGCCCAGGTGATGGATATGAAAGCATCCTGACAGACACGGAAGCACCGCCGTACAAACGAGCCATCCCCGTGTTCACTAGGTCCCTGCCTACGCCAGCACCAGGCACAAACCAGAAGCTCGAAATGTGACAGTGTAAGCACTACGGCAGAGCAGCCCATATCCCAAGCCAGCAAATAACCTTTTACTGGCAAGTACAGTCCACTAAGCCTTTTGGCAATTATTCCTGAACAATAAAGCTGTCAGCCCTTGTTTTAAGAAGTACTTATAGATAAAGGGATGAAAAGGGGGAAGGGGAGTTCGTGTTGTTAGAAGAATGGGGTAGCAGGGCTGGGGAGATATTTTAGACTGCCAGACAATATTCTTAGATGGGATGGTAGATGGGAGATCACACTGTTATCAAGATGAATAGGTATCTGCGTACAGAGAGCAGGTCATATGTATAGAGGCTAACAAGTGGAACAATGGACAATTCAGGAAAGCAGCCTGCTGAGGGAGTGTGCGGCCATTATCCGGACAAAAGTCCCAACAGTCACCGATCTTCTGAAACCCATCCCACTGAATATCAAATAGATACTCTGGCCTTCGTGCCACCTCTTATCATTACCCTAAGGACCACTGCTAGCAAAGCAGTGTGCCTTTGTGCAAAGTAGGGAAAGGGTCCCTTCCAGCACAAAAAGGCACCCCCTTCGGGTCATCCAGCTGGAGAAAGGATGGAAGGGTTGCAAAAGGTGCCCTTCCTGAGTGGACCAATTAGAAAAAAAAGGATTGGCTGGCAACAGTACCCTGGCTGCATTTCAGCCCCGACCTGTGCCCCGTCGGCCTGGCATCTACCATACTCTGGAATGCCGACGACGCTTGCTCTCTTCCTCTCTTGCTCTCTTGCTCGCCACCCCCTCCCTGGCTCTAGCATTAGTCCAGGGCCAGGTTCATTTCCGACTAACTGCCGCACACTCCTGCCTTCGCCTGCCTCACCTCCATCACTGCTCCAGTTACGCTGTGCAGTACCGTCATTTCTCATTGTGCTTTTAGATTGGGACCAGATTCATCTCTGAAAGATGGAAAACTACAGATTTTAGTCGGTGTCTTAATGAAAAAGATGGCATTTTGGAAGATGGAAACCAAAATGAATCTCACTGGTGAGGGGAATAATATTTTCAAAAGCGGGTTGCATGTAACATTTTGTCCCATTAACTACTCTTTGGAAAATAAGTCTTTCGGTCCAGCAACTCTAAGAAACCCTATATACTATACATCTCTTGGAAGAGGAGAATCACACATTAGTACATTACAGCTCTGTTTCACCCACCATTTCCCAAACGTACCAACCATGGAACCTTGCCCAGAAGCCCTCATCTTCCTTCCTTTCAAGGCTTCGAGGCTTCATTCCCAGGATCCTTTGCATCCGCACAGGGCTTCTTCTGCTCTCCCTGGCCAGCCTTCCCGGAGAGGATTTCTGAAGGCAGAGCTGGCGGGGCCTGAGGGGGGCTTTCCTGGAGATCAGCAGTCCCAGACTGAAATGCCCTGGCTGGGCGGCTCCCTGGGAGTCCCCTCGGGAGGCCCAGTGCACACCCAGGTGAGCGGAAGCCCCTGTGGAGGCGCAGTGCTCCGCCAGGGACCCCAGGGCCAGGTTTGGGGGAGCGGGGGAGGAGACACAGGGAAGAGTGTCTCTGGCTGCTTCACGTGGTGAGGAGTGACGTTAGCAAACGAGGTCGGGGGCCTCGGACCGCACACGTCTGTGCAGGTTTTAGTTTCCTGACCGAGAGAAAATTTCAAGAGAGGTTTACAGACATGCTCCCCACCCACCATACGCGTCTATGTCAAGATCGTGAGTTTGCAAAGTGCTACCGGCGTTACATCACTGGACCCTTGGCAATCCTGTGAATTAAAAAAGGAAAGTAAATTCCGAGTATGTATGTGAATCACTGAGGCTTTCATCCGCATGTTAGCCCTAAGTAATAGTTTAAATCCTCATAACAACCCTATGAGGGTAAGTGCCATTATTATCTCCCTTTTTCCCAGATTTTGAAACTGAGGCTCAGAGTGCTTATTTTATAACAGTCACCAGGCTACGTGCTGGGAATACAAAGGAGAATCAGGCAGACATAATCCTTTCCTGAAAGTATTCACAGCCTAATGATGGAGGCCAGCAAATAAACAGCACTCAGAGAATGGTGAAAAATTACCATGGCAGTTAAAAATCATGCTAACAGCTAGCACTTAATGAGGGCTTACTATGTGCCAGGCTCCATGCTAAATGCGCTGCACATATTATCTTCTTTAGTTTGGGCAACATTCCTGTGAGGAAGGTTCTCTCATTGTTCCCATCCTAAAAATGAGGAAACTAAGCCTGAAAAAGAGGGACTAGAGTTGACCAGCTAGGAAGGGCTAGAACCAGGATTCTAACTCAAATCAGTCTGACAATAGATTTGCTGTTAACTACAAAGTTAATTATAGAGGGTCCCTATGGAATCAACGTTGACAGCATCTTCAGCTTCAGATTCCAGCACACATGGCGAATATTCTTTTTAAAAAGTTGATTGGAATATTCATTTTAACCCAGTTGGGAGGAGGCTTTATTTGTATAGGCACAAAACTGCAGAGGCTTAAAATTTTAGTTGTAGATAATCTCATCCTAGTAAATGATGAATCTGCATCTAGTCTGGTTACTTGGGGTAACCTGGGGCTGCTGGGGTCTCAAAGACAAAAGAGCTGTGACTGTGATTTTTTATTTTTATTTTTTGAGAGAGAGAGAGAGAGAGAGAGAGAGAGAGAAGAAGAAGAAGGCAGGACTAGCAGTAGTAGAGGAGGGGCAAAGGGAGAGGGAGAGAGAGAATCCCAACTAGCCTCCACACTCAGCAGGGAGACTGATGCAGGGCTCGATCTCACAACCGTGAGGTCATGACCTGAGCCAAAATGAAGAGTCAGATACTTAACCAGCTGAGCCACCCAGGCGCCCCTGTGATTGTTGAATTTAAATGACAAGAATGAAACCAATCTACTTTGGCGTATCTGAAATGTGGATCATAAGAGCTAGAACCTAGCCAGTTACTATGTAGTTTCAACTCTGAGTTCTTGTTTCTACAAGATTAACAACCCCAAAGTTTGATCAGCGAAAGTTTGGTTGTGTCTTCTGTACCAATTTGAATGGGTACTGGGTCACAGATGATACTAAATATATTTGGAGATGCTTAAAGAGACTGAAGAGGAGAAGCCCAAATTCACATAAAATTAGTTTTCAGCTCCTTAAACTAACCCCATAAATTATTTTTAAATCTTAAAAAAATTTTTTTTTAATATTTATTCATTTTTGAGAGACAGAGAGAGACAGACCATGAGCGGGGAAGGGGAAGAGAGAGGGAGACACAGAATCCGAAGCAGGCTCCAGGCTCTGAGCTGTCAGCACAGAACCCGACGCAGGGCTCAAACTCACGAACTGTGAGATCATGACCTGAGCCGAAGTCGGAGGCTCAACTGACTGAGCCACCAGGCACCCTCAACCCCATAAATTATATTTGCATGTAAATATAACCCTGCACTTCCTCTTTACTGGCTACAATCTTTTAGGAAATTCTAAATTCCTAATATTTTAGGAATAGGGGATTTTTTTTGCCACTCTGTCACTGAGGGGATTTACTTTCCACTCTACCTTTGAAGAATGGGACACTTATTTAATAAGTCAGACATCTGTCTTTCTGTCTAATAGACAATGGCTAAACATCATTTACCAGGTTCTTCCCACTGTAGAAATACAGTCATTCCTAGATGACAGCACAAAGATGCATCGACATGTAATGTCCAACCAACAGACCATGTAACAAAGGTAAAACAGGCAACCCTCGCCTTTAGAAGGTGCCAAGTCATAAATCACACCTGTCTCCTTTCCTTCTTTCCTTTAAAAAAATCCCAACTATATTAATCACAGGAGACACAAGCTATCCAACTGCCTCCCAGGCTTTCACACATGGTCGTGCCTTGCACAACTCTAGAAAGCGCTTTTCACAGGGACTGTGATGTGAACACGCAGAGCACAATGTGCACGATTGCACAGAGCAGCCCGCTCCGTCTCCCCACCCCGCCCCCATTCCCCCAAAACATGGCTTTGGTGGATTTGATATTTTGCATACTGGAGATGTTTTTGTTCACACAGCTCTTGGCATTGAACATTGGCTCTGCTTAGCAACACTCAGAAAACACAAGAGATACTGACTCGCTTCTTAGCGCTGCTTTTCTTGTGTCAATTCTAAGAACATTCTGTAACATTTTCATTTTTTATTAGACATTAATGAAAACAATAAGCAAAGCTGGGTCAATAGTAATTGGTCTCATGTAGAAAATGACAGCAGTCAATTATTTTTGATAAGTCCCTAGAAACAGCAAATAAAACATCTGTGCAATAACCTCTTGTCAATAGAATAGTCATAAATCTGGGTCTCAACGCTCTGACCAATGCTTTAAGGGGAAAAATATATTTTCTTTAAGCATAGTAAGAGAAGAATTTTGAAGAATGATGCCATCTCTCTCTCTCTAGATAAGAATGAATATTTTGCTAATCTCGAAAGGTTCTTCTTGGCTCTGCTGGGCAACAGGAACAATTCTGAATTGTATTCCTGGCAGGCAGTGAATAAATTGATGCAAATATCTGCTATTCAGGCAGCGAAGGGGGTCACTCAAATGATGGGGTTGGAGGAGTGCTGAGAAGGCCACACAACTAAGAAATGTCATCATTTATGCTTCATCCCTTTGTATTACGGGACCTGTGAAGCCGCCACCAGCCTCACCACACACACACACACACACACACACACACACACACACACACCTAGTTAACAGGGAAACATTCCTAAGAGAGGTAATACACTAAGCCTCTCCGATTACTGATACATTTCCCTTCACACAGACAACGTCCAAAAGAACAGGAATACCCAACTAACTTGAGCCAGAGGGAGAGGAGGGGAGGGCATTCGATTCAAAACCTTGATCACAGGGTATTTTCTCAAAAGGGTGCATCAGGGTGATGGTGTTGCGGTGGGAGGCATAAGGACAGTTGGGGGTAGTACCTTAACAGCATCGGATACCGGGCACCTTAGGAGGGGGAAGGAAAATGGATGAAAGATGAAGAAAAGGTTAAAGGGCATGAAACCCAAATTGCACTCACTTCACGGTTTGGACTAACACCGTTCCTGATTCCATTTCACAGGGATTGACTCTGAAGAAATTTCCCATAATAGAATTAGGAAAGTAGGCTATTATTTGGTATGTGTTCCTGGAAGGCTCACATTAACTGACAGTAACTCCTGGGAATTTATACCAAATTTGTTCTCCAGCTGTTGGCATACCATGCTGGTGGGTAGGTACAGACAGCTGCAATCCCCATCGCCTCTCGTGTCCACCTGGCCCTGCTCGCTGCTCAGCCCCAACCTTAATCTCTGTGAACAGGCAACGCTCACATCTCCAGCAGCCTTGTCTATCCCGAACCCAAGTGTAACTGACAGATTGGCCACGGTACCCAATTTGAAAATATTTTTGTCTTGGGAGTACGATTCTGAAGTTTTGGTGAAAATTTATAGGAAAATGTGTTACAATTTACCAACACGTGATGTGACTTTTGGTTGCTGTTGAGGATTTGTATTTGTGAAGCAAGAAGATATCTTGTTCAAATAAGAGTGTGAAACACAACTCTCAAACTGTGAATGAAACCAAAATAACTAGTGTTAATTTTGGATCTTCTTTCATTCAGAAAGGCCCTTGCTTTTAAATGGCTTACGGAAACATACCTGGTGTTTTATACAGATTACAGTTTGCCAGTGGGAAAAGGGATGTTCCTTCTTGACTTGAAAGTGTGATATATACACAATAAACTTCCTCTTAGACACCAATACTTTAAATGGGATATAGTTTCCTGTTTTTTTAATTTAACCTGTCCAGCTGTTGCTGCCCTATTTACAAGTCCTCTTTCTTCAATAAAATTCAATTACAGTTATCTGTGGGATGTCTTTTTATTTATAGCCTACCCCCTAAAAGGATATTTTAGTATTAATATTTTCTCCCTCTAGAAGTTAAAAATGCAAACCTATCATGGGAAGTGTAACTTCTAAAACAGACAACATTACACTGTGTGATTTGGGCATTGAAAAGCAGTAGGAGTCATTCTTTTTTTTTTTTTTTTTTACATATAAGCAAACAAACCAATGTAATTAAGGTGACACTGTTGCAGATGGTATTTTGCAAAATAAATCACTTTTGCGACTTTTCACACAAAAAAAGATGCATACAAACATTGCCATTTCGGGGCGCCTGGGTGGCTCCGTCGGTGAAGTGTCCGACTCCAGCCCAGGTCATGATCTCACAGTTCGTGAGTTCGAGCCTCGCGTCGGGCTCTGGGATCACAGCTCGGAGCCTGGAGCCTGCTTCGGATCCTGTGTCTCCCTCTCTCTCTGCCCCATCCCCGCTCATGCTCTGTCTCTGTCTTAAAAATAAATGAAACATAAAAATTTAAAACAAAAACATTGCCTTTTCATGTTGGGAAGGCCCAAGCAATCCTCTCCATGGGGTACCTACTCTGTAATGAGCTGTGTATGTCCTTATCGAATCAAACAGGAGGGGAAAAAAGCAAGGAGCATTTCACACAGGAAAACGCACTCACAGAAGGGTCAACCCGTTTGGATTTTGGTTGCTGTAACAAACGTCTATGTAAAGTTTGCTTACATTAAAATGTACAGAGGCAGGTGTAGTGTAAATCAACTGATTCTGTGGTCTCAGTAAAATGGATCTCCTTTTCCATCTTTTCTTCCATGTGGTAATTGGTAAGTAACCAGGATAATACTTAAAAATGCCAAAGCCCACAGCTAATTAAGCCCTGGTGCCATTTTGGCAGTAAATATTCAGCACAGTTAGGAGGACCAGGCAATTCACTGTATCGTATACCAACATGTATACCACTTCACATGGGCTGGGGACTCTGGACCTCACTCCTCTCGGGAGACAATGCTACAGGGATGTCTGAGGGCATTTTAGATCCACTCATAGAGCTCTGTAAAGTAACTATTACTTGGCATGCAAATTGCTAGTTTTAAACGGTAGCCAGCTACTGAGATTACGAAGGTATGTAGACAATTTAAATATGAAAAATGGAAAGAAAAACAGACCAACAGATTTAGTATTTCCAGACACAATCATCTGAGGCTATTTTTCTGCCTTCCTCTGTGTGAGCAATAAGGAGAGAAAGAAAATGATACTTAAATTGAGAGAAACTAAAGAGAAATGACCTCATGTTCCATTAACCAAAATCAATACCTTATATATGTATGCAAATGCAAGTTTCAACAGGGTACCCATATGCAAATTGTAAATATGAAACAGCATCCCTTTTAGTGCACAACTGAGCATTAGGTTGCTATTTATTTAGATTTTCAGTAAATTGCAGGCTTTAATCTCTGTGTTATGGGAAATGGTCCCCTTCACCTCCTTCAGAAGTTACCTATGGCAGCTATTAATGCCCACAAGCAATGCAGTGACCCTGGTAGTGCATAATTCCACAGTGTATATTTAATTTGGAAGGTGAAAAATGAGACATGCTCCCCTTATAACACTTATTTTTATGACTCTCCTAATTCTTTGAAATTTATTATTTTCACTAAAAGCACCCAGAAGGTAATTGAAATAGATTTTCCAGGTACATTTCTAGATTATCTTAACCTACAGTAACATGGTAACTCATTCATAATATTCTTAGCAAATACAGGAAATAGAATTTCCCTGACCAAAAAAAAAAAAAAAAAAAAAATCCTGACTAACCTGCTACTTCAATATTCTTCAAAAAAACTAAAATAATTTTCAAAGAACTTCCTCTGTTCTTTGGAGATCGAGCTATGGCTCCAAAGCCACACCAGTCACTCACCGGAACGGGAAAAGGGAATGGGTAAACAAGAGAAGTAACCCTCTGGGAAAGAACCAATCACCCTCTCTCAGGCTCCTAGGCCAGGAACTTGGTGCCTGAATAAGATCATGGGCTCCAAGATTCTCTTGTGGCTTGAAAAGCCGAAGTAGCTCCCAGGAAGGAGCGTGTTACTGTCATTGTCAGGCCTGGTGATAAGTCTTCACTGAATCAGATATTGAATCATTGGCTTAGTGGGCCCAGAAAATAAATGGCTGAAGGAGAACAGATGATAGTTTTCAGAGCAAAGAGAGTATCAGCCAAAACTGCAACTGGGAAATGAGAAAGACACATGAACAAGTCACCACTAGCATAGAATCAAATGCAGCCTATGGAATCACAGGTTGAACAATCTTTGGCGTCTAGTCTTCCTACCTAGATAGGGAGCTCCTAGAGGGCGGGCCGCCACGTCAAAAATCCCCTCTATTCCTAAAATAGTAGCACTCAAAACCACTTGTGGAATCAATGGGAGAAATGGCCTACCATAACCTACATACTTGTTCATTTAGTCGAAATTCAATAAGTAGTCACTGTTGGCAAGGCACTGGAACAGATGCTATGGGAGAGACAGAAAGTCACCCTATCTATCCTCAGGGAGGTTGGAGTCTAAACAGAAAGATAAGGTAAGTTTACAATTAGCTAAAATACAAGATAACAACAAAACAATGTATCCAAGATACTAAATAATAGGCCCCTTTACAGAGATACAAGTAAAGTCTAGAGCAAGGGAAGATGAACTTCAGCCAGAAGAAAAGGAGAAGACCTCATCAGAAGGTGCTGTTTGAAAAGGGCACCCTCTCCTGGGCCCTTTCTGGGCCCAAATCAACCTTCACTTTCTTTTCCCTGGGCCCCAGGTGCCGGCCTCCTCCCTCCTCTCCTCTCCTGCCAACACTGATTCTTTGACTCAGGTTTTCTCTTGGGCCCACTGCCAAGCAGAACACAGCTATATAGTCCCCCCCCCCCCATCTGTATCTACTTAAGCCCAGAAACCCTTTTGAGGTTTTGTAAAGGGTTTTACAGCTAATAACTATAGGGGAACAGACAAGGTTTAATAACACACACGGAGAAGTTCTAAGAAACCTAAAAAAGCCTCCAGAAACAGCCATCACAGATCCTAAGGGAAATGGAGATGAGATTAGGCCTGATTTCCCTGGTGACTTTCACTGAGCTTAAGGCCTCTCCCAGTATTCAGCACTACCCACCTTTCTTTGTCCCTGCCCCCACCTTTTTCTTTCACACACTTAAAACCTGAAGAGGAAATGTAATGGTAGGAAGCTCGGTGTCTTTGGAGGCCAACAGGACAGTACTCCACATCTCAGAAAATATCAGCTAGACTTAACAGCTTCTTGTGTCGCTCACAAGAATGATCCTCTTAGACCAGATGCATGGTGCCTCACAAGAACTAATGAGTTTTGGAAGGAACGCCCTGCAAAATCAACCCTGGTACATAATAGGAAATGTCACAATTATAACTTCATTCAAAGCGCACACAGAATCTAACGCCAACAGATGTTTTCCTGAATCCTTCTCTAGGTTCTACATTAAGTCACACCTGTTGGGGTTCGGTGAACACAGGCAACTGTAAGCACGAGGGGAAAGAATATTGACACAAACATATTTGGAGCTCGAATGGCACAGCCTGTTTTAATAATGAGCACAGAAGAGTACCATGAACTCTCTATGGGGTGGGGAAGGACAGTGACTTTTGGGGGGGGTCCTAAGAGCGCTGAGCCACTACAGAAATCACTGCTTTATGTGTCATATGGCTTCAATGAATTCTCACACATGGACATTCAAATGTGATTTTTTAGTGATGACGTACCAGTCATCACTCCAACGGCAATAAGTCAGGGGTGGAGGAAATCCTCTTTTTTTTTTTTTTTTCAAGCCACATTTGGAAGGACAATTGATTTCATTTGTTTCAAAGGGAATGAATGGTAGGAAAACGTATGATTTAAGTCATCGCTTTTCTTATTCCAAACCTCCAGTGCTCAGGGTCTCCACCACATGACTTCCCTCGTTCCTCGATTTGCCAACCCCCAAACCATTTACTTTCTCTGCCCCCGTCCCCACTTTCATGGGTTTCTCCAGTAACACTTGAAATTTCGCCACTGTGAGGGTATAAACTCACAATACAGATGAGCCCTGGTTGGTGTTTAACAAGCTGCCCATTTTCCAAGTCCCAAACCCATTCCTGTCCTCTTTGCTCAGAGCAAATGGCATTTCTCTTTACTGAGACCAATAAAATTGAAGGCGTTAGACATGAGTTCTGTCTCTTCACCTCATCTCTTTTCCTTCCCTCCTGTCTCAAGCTACCACACGCTCCTCCCCTCCCCTCCCACATATATTAAGACAGGAATCAACACTGCTCCTTCTTCAACCTCTCTGCCTTCCATTCTGACATCCTCTGATACTCAAGCATACTCGGATTCTCTGACTCTTCCTTCGCCGGATCTTTTCCTCCAAACTCTTTGGCAAATCTTCCAAATTTTATGATTTCAATTACGATGGCTTGTGTAGATAACTCCTGGATTTCTCTGTAGGTCTCAACATCTCCCCAAAGCTCTAGGTCTGTGCTTCTGACTCCTCTTAGACCCCCTAGGTGGGTCACCCCTATCACAAACCCGAGGTGACCAAAGTCGTCATTTTCCTTCCTTCAGTGACTGACTCCATCCTGACTCCTTCAACCGACTTCCTTACGTCGACTCATGGCATCACCATGCTTGTTCCCACTTTCATTCCTTGGGTGCCTGGGTGGCTCCGGTGGTTGAGCGTCAGACCTCAGCTCAGGTCATGATCTTGCAGTTCATGGGCTTGCTGCTGTCAGCACATAGTCCGCTTTAGATCTTCTGTCCCCTCCCGCTTCTCTCTGTCCTTCCCCCACTTGCGCTCTCTCTCCCTCTCAAAAATAAATAAGACATTAGAAAATCTTTTTAAAAATCTTTCATTCCTTCATCTTGTTTATCCTCATCCATGCAGTCACCAAGCACTATCAGTTCTCATGTTCTCGACGTTTCTCATGCCCACATCCAGTTTTTCTCGATCTCCACGGCTGCTGCCCAAGGTAAGATCATCGTCTCACCTCCTATATGACAGGCATTGGGCTCAGCGTTTTACGTATCTCACATGGCGGGGCACAATCAATCTCTGTCCAATATACCACCCTTTTCCTGCAGGCAACGCTAAACAAATATTAGCAACAAGCATTATGAACTGGCACTCCCAAAAGAATTTACCTTTAAAAACATAAAAGCCTTCAATAAAAAATACAAGGCCGGAGAACATATACTTTTAACCACATACAAAGCAGGATGAAAGAAGCGACTGGGTGATACAAAGTGGCAGATCTCCATCCTCAAGAGGTCCAACTATTCGGCACACAAGAAGCAGAACCGTGTTATCTCACATCAACTACGAAAACCCACACGGTACAAAAACGGTGCTGATGCATTTAGTCGCTTCCAAAGGGATCTACAAGGATGCCAAACAGGACAGAAGTATGGTTTTAAGCCGGTTTCAATCCTGTTTAATGCCCAAGGAACTTAAAGATACCGGGTTACCTCTTACGTTAAATGTCTCCAAGCACATCAAACAACATTTTCCTCAAAGACTTGGAGAATATGACGGGAAGAAAAAGTGCAATTTTTGTGTCAAGTACCCATAAATCTCATGTATTTTTTTCCTCTGAGTTTCAGACAATTCTCCTTTGGTATAGAAATGTCAAGGGGATGTTAATGGATACAAATGTAGCTTCGTGCAGAACAAAGCCAGTTGTATATGGCTGCCAAAGTGCCTGTGTGAGCATCTTGATGCCACGAAAACATGCAGTATTAGTTAAAGACACATTCCTGTTTCTGTTAGTATAATTCATGGTCCTTTGGCGCTCAAACTAGTCATGCAACAAACAGTGCCAGAATGGAAGGGGGAGAGAAAGCAACCAAAATACTAGAATGATTTCTCCTTCCGTCCCACTGTCTTTTCTTCATCCGTGTGTTGCCTTGGAAGCTTTTGATGGGACCTTGAGAGGGATTAGGGATGGAGGGAAACAGAGATGAGAAGAGGGAAGGAAGACACAGATGCTGTTTTTAAGTTCTCACAATTTAAGTAAGCCTGGCTACCTCAACGGATCATTTGCCTACTGGCTTCGGAGGCAGCCTCTGTTTTCTTTCAGTCCCAGTTTCAGGGTAGGGGCTGAACTACCGTTGCTTTAAGAGGCTCCTGGTGCCACTGATTCCTGCAATCCACGGTAGGAACAGCAGCAATGCTGGAAGAAACATGCCTGACCTAAATGCTCTGGGGCTGGGGCATTTCCTACTCTGTGTCATGTCCTGTCTCCTAATCACAGAGGTTAAAACCATCCCTTCTGAACGACGACCGCCTCCCCCACTTATTGCCAACTGCCGAGCTGGCAGACGTGTTTAAAAGGCACCCACCGAGAGATCTTAAAAGGCTCTCCTTTCCCTTATATTTCCTGGTATAGACTGTCTTCCTGAAATAGGGATTGTGCAGTGCCTAATAAAAACCTGAATTTGCTAAGAAGTTTTTATACCCTCATAAAGTAGCCCTGGTGAAAGTCATCTAACTGGCAGGAATTGCACAGGTAACAGACGGCTGGGACCCCAACCACAGAGTCTTCTAAACTTTGGTTAATGGGCCCTGGCAGGCTGCCATCCCGGTTTACTACAAAAGTAAAATGCAAGGCTGATGAACTTAAAAATGATAGGGGCGCTTGGGTGGCGCAGTCGGTTAAGCGTCCGACTTCAGCCAGGTCACGATCTCGCGGTCCGTGAGTTCGAGCCCCGCGTCGGGCTCTGGGCTGATGGCTCGGAGCCTGGAGCCTGTTTCCGATTCTGTGTCTCCCTCTCTCTCTGCCCCTCCCCCGTTCATGCTCTGTCTCTCTCTGTCCCAAAAATAAATAAAAAAACGTTGAAAAAAAATTTAAAAAAAAAAAAAAATGATGCCAGGCATTACCACTACCCTTTGGCATTCTTTTGCCGACGAGCAAATATCACAGACAACCCTGCAGGCTCCTAGGCAGGGCAGCCGACAAAAAGCGCAGGCGGTCCTATGCCAGTCCCAATGTACATATCCCCCGCCCCCAAATCCAAAGAATGTTGCTGCAACGTAGATCATCCACAAAAAGTATTAACATGAACAAACTGATGCCCGGGGGGATAAGCAAGATGCCGTTTCACCTGGGTCACAACACGCTATTCTGGGCTCTATGGGTGACAAGACAGAATAAAGCTCGAGAAAGTTCACCGATATCTTCAGGGAGGCGGAGGAGCTGCCATGTGAACACAGATTCCAGACCACAGACACTCTGGTCTGAATAGATGAAGGCTGAGAAGGGATATAATCAGCCTGTCAAATAATAATGGATATTGACGAGGTGAAGTGAACTCATTTGCCAAATCCTAATACAGTAGAGATAAGGAAGACCTCCTGAAACTAAACAAAGATAAGCTTAAAACAGAGTCAAATGGGCGCCGGAGAGGGAAGCGGCTGGTTTCAATATATGGAACTCATTACATTATTGAAACCAAGAGGTGCTAATGGCTTCCCCAAAACGGAGTTTACACGCATTCGTGAGATTTAAATCCACAATGGCTTATTGCATGAGCATCATTTCAAAACAGACCCTGATCTTCAGCAGCAGACTCCTGGAAAGCATAGAAATGATCCAGTTCTAATGATGATACCTAAGAGAGCTCCCGAGGTTTACCCGGGATCCAATATGTAGCCGCCCCCCCCTCCCCAAATCACCAAATCGCAATCGCATATTTATGGACATATCCTTTTGGTTGAAAAACAAGATTATTCTCATTTGCTTTTTCAAGAATAACTTTACAAGTCTCCCATTCCCTGTTCTATAAGCCATCTGCCCCCTCCCTGTCTGCCAATCTTTGGCAATTGCATTTTGGGACTGCATTATCCATCCAATTTATTTATCTCAGAGAAACCTTTTTTTTTTTTTTTTTTGTTTTCAATCTGTGTGAGCTTTTCCAAATGGTTTGACCAATAACTACTTGAGCCTTAAATGCCATGTTATCTTGGTTTTGCTTCAACCCCTTTATTTCATGCAATCTTTTAGAGGTTTGCTGATGCCATGGAACCCCAATCCTTCCATTTCATGTGCATGTTTCTTGCCTTATAGTTACCTAGACACAACTATCCTACTTCTCCTTTTTGAGTCCTCTGACTGTGGTCCCTTCCATATTTCTCAAGGACAAACTAAGAGGAAATAGTCATAAGCCACAGAATAAAACATTTCAGTTAGACTTGTCAGTTAGACTTAGAACAATGCTAGGTCAGTAATATGGTGGACAACAGGTTGCAGGAAATCAGGCCAGCCTCTCGGCAGCCCAAGTCAGACCGTTACAGCAAGGCTTCATTATTTAGTTTGAAAGTGAATTTTAAAAACAGACTCACCCATAGTCAAATGTAAGTATAAACAGACTTTCCAAGTCACATATAAATGAGTTATTCATCATCTGCCATTTGCAATCGTCCATACCTCTGGTTCCCTGCCATTAATTCAAAACATCACAAAATTTGCCTGGGAATACGGATTTGAAAGCAAAGTTCTAGGATCCTGCTTTTAAAAGAACGTGACAGATGAAGGCAGTGGCCAAGCGAGAACAAGAACAAACAGATTATGTGTCAAGGACAGATTCTGGGCCGTCCTCTGGCTAGTGGAGTATCTCATGTGAAGGGCTCATATATGAAATCATGTGATCAGTGACCGTTACTTCAAAACATCCAGAAATACATGCTACATCATTTAACGAGAAAGTAGTGAGTTTGAAATCACACAGCTGCTCAGCTTGATCCAATGAGACGTTAACCACTCTGGCAACATTTTCTAATCCAAGCCTCTCATTTCCAACTGGTCTCATTGGGTGGCCCGCATGATATATGCAGAGACTAAAAGGGGGGCTGTTTAAAGTAGGACACCCTGAAGGGTTATTTTACAATGCCACATGTTGTACAGATTAACTCAAGATATTGTTCTTTGGGTGTTGCTTTAAATTAGACACTTTTTTTTTAATTTATTCATATTTATTGAGTTCCAGGCATATAGCCCTAGAAAACAGCTGGGAGATGGAAATGAGGGCATTCTGTCCCCTGCCTGCCTTTTCAACTTTCTCTTCTACTGCACTATTCCCTTTAAGGAATCTTTTATTCCAACCCAAATAGTTTCTTTGGCACCCACCAAGCTCATTTTTCCTGCCTCAGAGATTTTGCTCAGGCCATTACATCTACTTACAATGGATGTCACAGTCTCTCCATATCCTTTTATCAATAGCCTCCCCATCATCAGAACTTAGTTCAAAAAGGGATGTATGTGCACGGCCTCTTTGTCAACCAGACTATAAACCCCCTTGAGAGTAGAAATTGCATCTTACATATCACCCCCACAGTACCCAGCACAGTGCTTGGCACTTTATAGGTGCTCAGTAAATACTTGTGGATTGAATAGACTCATCAATCAATAACTGCCTCAAGATGCTTACCTGTGCCATGGACATTCTTAAGAATCTAACTTCAGCAGATGCATATATTCAAAATACAGTTCTTGCTGCCTGAAAACAGGTAAGCAACAGGGACCTATACTATTATCTGAATTCAGTATAAATACCTTGATAAAAAAAATTGTCATTTCCTGGGGTGAAGGTAGCCAGAGGGTACCAACTTCCAATTATAAAATAAATAAAGTTCTGGGGATGTAATGTACAACATGGTGACCACAGTTAAGAATAATGTATTGTATATTTGAAAGTTGCTAAGAGACTAAACCTTAAAAGTTCTCACCATGCGCATGCACACACGCACGCGCGCGCACACACACACACACACACACACACACACCTGAGGTGACAGATGTGTTACCTAACTTCGTTGTGGTAAATATTTTATAATCTATACCTATATCAAACCATTATGCCTTATGCCTTGAACTCACACAATGTCAATTGTATCTCAATAAAGCTGGGAAAAATACTCATTTCCCAGAACACTGAAGATCTGCTATATTCAGATATATTATTAGGCTATCTGGATCTTCATTACTAGAGCCATTGAGATTTGCCATCTACCCCAAAGGTTGTTCAATTAATATAAAAGAACTGAAGAACATTAACCATATTTTAGGCAATTACTATAACACGATCACAATTCCTAGGCATCTTTAGTTTTTTGCCAAATATAACAAAATGCCTATTACATACACTCCTGTTTCATTAAGATAATGTGATTCATTCTAACAACGACAAGGGCCTAAAACAGAACACAGACTCTGTTAACACCCAAAAAGCATTTTCTCAACCAAAGACATTATCAAGATATAAAAAGAAGACTTCCACCAATACGCCCCTAACTCCAGAAGCAATGGTACCTATAAAACACTTGGGACAGGGGGGTGAGGGAGCTCCCCGAGTAAGGTAATGCTATCTACCCGAGAATCCAGAAACAAAACAATGTCATCCCATTGATTCTCTAAGGCAAAGAACAAGAAGCCTTTGGCACCTTCCTGATATGGCTCCCTGATGACCTAGAAGTTGTGAATGGGCCCTCCTCCGACAGAGGTCATGGTGCCTAGCTGTTCTAAGAATTGAGGGCAAGCTATGGGAAAGAAATGAAGACTACCGAATGTTGTCTGTCCTTTGGCACTCTTGTTTTGTTTGGGGTTTTTTTTCTGGGGGGAGGGACAGATGTTTGTTTTACTTCCCACATTTGGTTTGGTTATGTTCCAATTAAGGAAACCATCTTTAATTGCTATATCCCATTCCATCCTGGAGTCTTGACGTAAAAATTGGGGTTTTTTTCCCCTTCTTCCAAAAATGAGTGTCAACAAAAGTTTTGATTCATTTTGTAAATGTTAAGGGTTGCTTATTATGGTTTGAGAGCAGATTTAATCCTGACAGAAGTAATCATCTCAATGTCTTGATGCTGAGCTGGAAAGGCTATTACTTAACAAAGAATAATACTGTAAACCAGCTTTTGGTGACGGAAAAAAGAGCAACAAAATCACTTTAGGCTATTATTTCTCAGTTGGATATTTTAGGTGCAAGTCAGAAAACATATTGAAAATATAAAAGAATGCCTTTGGGAAGCGAGCCATGCATTTATGCTTAGTCCTCCCTATATATCAAATTCCAAACACATTAGAGTTTGTAAATAATAATAGAAGTAAATTTATTTTAAGGCCATGGCTACATTAAGGTTCCCTTTACGAATGGCACAGCTAAATCACTATAGATCTGTCACTAAGACCACTACAACACTGGTAGAGTGGAAAGAATACAGAACTGTCAGAAAACCAAAGGACAAGTGATATCAAGTCATGTGACCTGGGGCAAGTCTGGAATCTCCCTAGACCTGAACTTTTGCCTCTGTAAGAAGGGATAATATCATCCATTCTCTACTTACACACTGCTGGTGGAACTAAACAGAAACAGTTTTTCAAAGGACAATTTTGAGAACACATTAAAAATTTTTTACATCTTCATTCATGTTTTTTTTACTATTTTTTTAATGTTTATTTATTTTAGAGACAGACAGAGCACAAGTAGGGGAGGGGCAGACAGAGAGGGAGACACACAGAATCAGAAGCAGGCTCCAGGCTCTGAGCTCTCAGCACAGAGCCCAACGCGGGACTCGAACCCACGACCCACGAGATCATGACCTGAGTCAAAGTCCGACACTTAACCGACTGAGCCACCCAGGTGCCCCTTCATTCGTGTTTTTTGACCCACTAATCTTGAGATTTTAAGAATTTACCCTGATGAACGAATCAGAAATGCACCCAAATATTTATGTACCAGAATGTTAATCACAACATGAGCTCTAACTGGAAAAGTCAGAAACAATCTAAATAGATGATCAAGTCCAAATAAATTACTCTATATCCACACCATGGAAACTATGCAGCTATAAAATTGAGGTTTTAGAAAAATACTTAATGAGTGAAATAGAATGCTCTAATAAGTGAACACTGGGAAGAGTGGGCTTCAAAGCAGTACATATAATATAATGCAAACTGTAATACAGACACACACATGCAAAGAAAAAAAGAACAGAGGGAAATATACCAAGATATTAACTATTGAAACGCTGTTATCGTTGGAGGAAATTACAGATCACTTTTATGGTCTTTTTATACCTGCGTTTTCATATTTTCTTTAAAAAACACGCATCACATTCATAATCATAAAAAAGGAATTTTAAGTAATATTTCCTCTCGCTCTTCATTTTAGAAATTATATGAGATGTTTGTGAAATTATATTTGTAAACACTAAAAGATCATATTATCATTGTTAGAGAATTCCAATCCTCACTGCTATAGACAAAAAATAAATAATTCAAGACTGGAGCAGAGACCAAAAAAAAAAAAAAAAAAAAAAAAACATTTCTGGAAAGAACTATGCCAAGAAATTTCAGTTCTGTTGGCTTGGATTGACTTTTCCGCACTCAGAATGTGCTTCTTATGTTTTCTTCTCTTTTTAAACACAGTACCTGATAATATGAGTCAGAATCTGTTGAAAACTCCTTAGGGTTATTTTAGCTGCAAAGCATCCTGATTTTGTAAGGTGAGAAAGGATTACTACTGCACTGCCCGGTCAGATACACTGCTAGAATATCCACATGGCTGTAGGAGTCAAAGAACATTCAACTAAGTATGACAAATGAGGACACAGTGCATTTATCTGTCTCTCATCACTGACAAGGCTCCCAGTCCATAAGACAAATTTAGCATCTATAAACTGCCAGAGAAGAGAGCAACGCTGGAAAACGATACAAGTCAAATGTCTACTTGGGAAAATAGAGGAAAATGAGAATGTGTAAGACAAATACAGAAAATGGAGGTATAAAAGAGAATTTTAGGGGTGCCTGGCTGGCCCAGTCAGTGGAACATGTGACTCTTGATCTCAGGGCTGTAAGTTTAAGCCCCACATTGGGTGTAGAGATACTTCAAAATAACATCTTTAAAAAAAGAATTTCATGTATTTTTTTTAAGTTCACTTATTTATTTTTGAGTGAGAAAAAGAGAGAGAGAGAGAGAGAACAAGAGGAGGAGGGGGCAGAGAGAAAGAGAAAATCCCAAGCAGATTCCACACTGTCAGCTCAGAGCCCGATGTGGGGATCGATCTCACAAACCATGAGATCATGTACGGAACCAAAATCCAAAGTCGGACACTTAATTGGGGCACCTGGGTGGCTCAGTCAGCTGGGCGCCCAACTTGGGCTCAGGTCATGATCTCACGGTCCGTGAGTTCGAGCCCCACATCGGGCTCCGTTGCTGACAGCTTGGGGCCTGGAGCCCGCTTCGGATTCTGTGTCTCCCTCTGTCTCTGCCTCTCTCTCTCTCTGAAAACTGAATATTAAAAAATTTTAAATAAAGAGAATAAGTTGGACACTTAAGACACTGAGGCACCCAGATACCCCTAAAAGGACAGAATTGAAATGTTCTCACCGGAGGGGCAGCTGGCTGGCACAGTCTGTGACTCTTGATCTCAGGGCCATAAGTTCGGGCCCCAGAATGACGTAGAGCTTACTTAAAATGAAATAAAATAAAATGTGTTCACTGGATTACTGTGGCTTAGTTGGACTGAATAAACCCCAGAGAGAAAGGGCCAGAAAACATCCAGGGAGACATTTTAAAGCTGAGACATCAGTAAATTGTTTGCATAGGGTTAAGTGCTTTGCCTCTCCACTCCCTCCCCCATCCTGGATGCCAAGAAAACTTACCCAAATTTCTATCCGTGGCTTTTCAAGGGTTCGCTTTCTATATTATGTATAAAATCCAAGCTTCTTCAGAGCACAGTTAGGGTGCTTGATGACGCCTAACACACTCCAAATACAAAAATCAAACAACTCAGGGACCAGCTCTGTTACATCTAAATGAAAATTCCAAAATCAGTGATATTGAGAGGTCGGTCAGTCCAATGATCAACTGAGAAAGGTGATGAACGAAAACAGTAAGGACGACACAATCCTTATTCTTTTCTGAATCATCTATCACTACCTTGCTTCACGTAACGACTCTTCCTTTTTGTATTGCTTCAACAGTTGAAAAAGATTAAAGTCATCAACCATTGCCTTTTAAGAGGATTTGTCCATACAATCCCCTAAAACTGAATATACAGGGAAGAGAAAAAGCAGGGCAACTCCACTAGGAGAAAATAATGTAAAAGGGCTTCTATCCCAGTGTTTATGGTCCCATATCTGAGAGAGAGAAAAGAAACACAACTTTTACGAGCACAGTAGCTGACTTTGAGGTAAATGATAATCTGACCCTCACATGATAGAAACTCAGGTCAGGTCCTCAAGGAGAAATTAGATATCCTGATGGAAGCTAGCAGTGAATGATCTCCCTTTCTACTTACCAGACGCTATTAAACAATTTTTCACTCACTCAAGCTCAACAACATTCACTGGAACTTCCAACAACCTATTAATGAGTTGAAAGCAAAATACTGATGCTAACTGTACAACCACAGCCAGTTTCTCAGAAATGTGACACTACCCTGGCAAGTCACCGACCACATTGGGCCACACAGTCTCTGCCACCTTCCACAGCAAAGATCAAGGCCAACGGGCAGCATCTTACTGCTTTCGGCTACACACACTGAATGGATTACAACAATAACAACCTTCCCCGTTTGAATACGGACTTGGAAAAACTGAAAAGACCAATCGACGTCAATGTTTGCCTTGCCGCCCTGTTTAGCTTTAGCTGATTCAATCTTCCATGTGATAACAAGGCAAAATCACACAATGCGATCCCCTGTGGGAAAAGACGGGTTGTTTTTCCAGAAAATTTTGAATGAGATCCGTCCGAAGATCAGGGGGAAAAGTCAGAAAGACAGTGAAAACAAACCCCAAACGGTTACAACAGGAATGTGTTGCAACTTCTATAATCACGGACGGTAACGCTGAAATGAAGTTATTTCAAATACAGTGTGGTACCAGCCTTCCAAGTATCACCCCGAACTGTAGTTCATTCTGAGACTGATCCCAAAGACGGAACATCAGCTTTCCAGTTCAGTAGATTTTGACTTGATCTTTATCGCTAGGCTTCCAAATATACCCAACTGTTTACGAAAACCCAGCCAAGTTACTTGTTTTTTAAAGTCATTAACCAATTTGCACTCACTTGAGAACCTCTCTGCCCTGAGATAGTTCAAGAAAGACAAGTTTGTTAATCATTTGGCCATGCTGCAATTTAATATCAGCAGCGGAATCAACCCTTAAGCCTCTTCAAATTCTAAAATACCTTCCTGAATCCCTCATGGTATTGCAAAGGGCTTTTCCTGTTCTCTGTGCGCCAACAATCCCCATCAGTATTATGTGCACAAGCACCATTTGTCGCTGACACTCATCTAGAGACACAGACAGACATGCTCCACTGGAGGACTGATTTCCAGGGAGAAGAGATACTTTAAATGAGAAAAACAATCTACCCTGCGAGCTCTAATTGCCTGTGTATTCTGCACAATTCGAAAGGGAGAGGGAGGAAGGGGTGGGAGGGGAGCAACAAATGGATTTTAATCTATAGAGTTGAAATTAAACATGTGCAGCATTTTATTTTCACATTTTAAATCCTTTCCATGAAATTTAATTTATCTAATTGTTAATGAATTAGCAAATGCACTTAGCTACCAAATCATCTATTACTTGGAAACTAATGAAAACTACCTCACTGCTTGTTTTCGTGTTGAGCATCAGGTATGATTCACTGGGGTGAACTACACCCAAAGCCTCTGGCCAGTGAAACTGTACTTTCTTCTTGTCACTCTGCTACCCGGATCCTCAAACAGTAAAGTCAAGAACTAGCTTCTTTTCTTCCTCCCTCAAGGGTCAGGGATCGCGTTTGTGGCAAGCCGTAAAGCAGTACAAAACATTTATGTCAAAGGGCGAAGAGATCACCCAGCACCAAAAATAGAACAAAACAAAAACAAAAAACAAAAACAAAAACCCTGGACTGTAGAAACGCCGGATGCCACTGTTTGTTGATGCAACGGTAAAAGAAACTCTTCCCCAAGTTGTTGGCTGAGGCTTCTAAAGATCGGCCAATTTTCAATGTAAAGTCTGAAACTAGGCTGGAAAATCTGGCGAGACTTTAGAAACTCCTTCACAGGATGCCAGAGGCCCTCTCCCTACTCCCCACTCCCACCCACCCGGACCCCTCCTCCTTTCTCCCTTTCTCCCAGGCAGAGGGATGTAGCCAGAGGCAAGGCCTCTTCCTGTGGAATGTAGGGCCAATTACAAGTGAGTCCTTAAAGCACTCTGGGCTCCTTTCGTCTGAGGCTGAGGCTTCAAATGAGGGCCCCTCTCCTACCATGATTCCAGTGATAACAATCTTACAATCCATTCTCTTTCCTCTATAAACACAACCCAATGACCTGCTTCCTTTTGTAACTGGTGCCAGACCCTGAGTTGATTTCATCTGCCACCCTTCCTAATCCCTAGCTTGACCTGGGTAACAAGCATTTAAATCCGGACCTTGGGGGCGCCTGGGTGGCTCAGTTGGTTAAGCGGCTGACTTCGGCTCAGGTCGTGATCTCCCAGGTTCGTGGGTTCAAGCCCCTCGTCGGTCTCTGTGCTGACAGCTCAGAGCCTGGGGCCTGCTTCTGATTCTGTGTCTCCCTCTCTCTCTCTGCCCCTCCCCCACTTGCACTCTGTCTCTCAAAAATGTATAAATGTTTAAAAAAATGTTTAAATACATCTGGGCCTTGACTGAAATTGTTTCTAGGTGCCACTGAGCAAAACAGCCCTTACATCCTGCTTGGATTTGCCTATTTTTGCTCTGGAAAGTAACTGGGCCTTGGATGTGCTCTTAAGAAACAACTGTTCAGATGTGCCATCACTTCTCCTCCTAGAATGAAAGGCAAATAATTTTGTCTGATTTCCATTTCAACGGCCACCAGATATTTCAAATAGCTCTTTGTGGCCTAGGTGCCAATGGATTTAGCAAGGAGTTGCCCTCGGAGTACCAGTCAGCCACCTGAATTGTGCCCTCCAACTCTGCCCTCAAGCATGAGCAAACTTACAGACCAAGTCTTTGCCTATAGACAATTCACAGTCTCCCTCTGCCATTCACTCACCGTGTGACCTTGGACAAGTTGTGCAAACTGGAAGGGAACAGTGCAGAGGACCTGGTGGAAATGGGAATGTGCCCCGCTCGGAGGCAGAAAAGCATGGTGGAGCAGGGACTGTCCAACCGCTTGAGAGCCTCGCTTCCAATCTGACTCCAAACAGATTTGCCCACATCTCCTCCTATCTTCCCCGTTCCACACGGCCTAAGATGGTATCCTTCTTCTGCTAAAACAGGTCCCTAGGTCCAGTAAAATGTCTCAAACTGAGCCATCATTTACCTGAACATTGCCCATGTATCTTCACAATCTGCTTCACGTCAGTTTAGAAATCTACATGTGTATGGGTACAAACATATGTATGCGTATGTGCGTGTATACGTGTGTATGTGTATAGTGGGTACGCATACACACACGTATATGAATATGTGTATGCAAAGCCCTTTCCTAATCACCAATTAAACAAATTCTAGAGCCTGCAAAAGGTTAAGAATACCTTTATTCTGCCTATGCCTTTATTCTAGGACTTTCAATACTTATAGATCCCACTTGTATTGCTTTCCAATACAATTACAGCAGAAGGTTATAGAGGTATTTACTTAGAAATACCATCACTCTGGAATCAGCAAAATAGCCCCTTTTGAACAGTCTTCCCTACCTCTTCATTTCTATGAGCATTTACGGTATACAACTAGCATGGTCAAATCAAAATTCGAGGTTCTGTGGTAGGCATTTGTCTCAATGAGGTTCTACTACAATGTGGTCATTATTGCCATCCTGCCATTAAATAGAATTGTACATGCAATACGTACAGAATGCGTATGTACTGGAAGGAGACAGAATGAGGCACGGAAATTTAAAGCCAGGTTTTGTAAAATATAAGGAATTTAATCTGAAGGACAAGAGCGTGAAAGAGAGGGCGATTAGGCTGAAGGAATGTTTTAAGCACCTATACCAGGATAGAAATTAAAAACAGGTTGGGATATCTTCTAGAATGTAGACACACTCAAATTCTGAATACTATCGTAAGGTACTCCACTCCTCTTATTTGTATTCAGTAATTGAATTATGTAATAATTGACCTATGGCTTTCAACAGTGATTGGTGAGCCTTTATTATGGTAATGATGGCTCACTCATAGAGGAAGTTTGTTAGGCCTCTGGTCCAGAGCTCACCGAGATCCCAGTCAAGAAAAGTTTCCACGGTGCTCATCTACGGGACTACATCCTGAGACAGACAGACAGACAGAGAGATGAGGAAAGACAAGTATCAAAGTTTCATTAGTAAAAGAAATACACAGCCTCTAACTGCATTGACCGATGGCCTTAAGAAGTTTTCATTTCGGTGCGTGAAGAATACTCCCTTATGATTGCCCACCAGTTTTCTGTGACCAAGTTGTCTTCACTTCCCAGCCTCACCCCGAGACCTCAACAAGCCCCTGGGCTGTCAAAAGACGAAAACAAATCGCAAGAAAAAGGCACAGCTAGCTCACTTGTTGGAAGTCTCCTTAGCCAATCATCAAAGCCAAGCCCAGCTTCGGGTGGTGATATTAACATAAGGATTGCTATGACGCACAGGCCCTGTACCAGTGCTGTGCACATATTCTCCTGTTTCATCCTCCTAGCAACCCTCTGAAATGGTCGTTACTCATCCCATTTTACGAGTTAGGAAACTGGAACGCTGAGATGAAGAGACCGCAGGCACATTAATGGACAGGAATCTTCCTGGAAGAAAATTATAAGTCATTTGTATGGAAACACGTAAGAGTCAAAGCTCGCATCTGCCACTCACTCAAAAGCCCAACCCACGTGCGCCATAAACTACAACCCAAGAAAATTCACCTGAAAGTACAACAGAGTTGCACTGTCCACTGATCATGTCAAATTCGGACAGGCACATATCAAAGTCAAAATTTTGTTCACGCCTAAATGGGGTGCTTTCTGGTATTTCTGGTTTACTCTCAAAACATTCCCCTGCCTCTCTATTGTACATTCGTCTATTGTCAAATATGAACCAGACGTTCTAGACAGAAATATTTCCCATTTGTCTACCAAGATGACATTATCACAGCACTAAATAGTTTGCTCTTGTAAACATGTCATTTGCCTTAATCTCAAAGCTTCCCCTTCCCCGAGACATTTGACTCCACATCACCTATCGCTTTGGAAAGCTAGTTTCTGGTGATTCTGGCAATGCCCAAACCAATGTAACAATCCACTGCAGCATCGGGTTATTTGTCATAGAGTCATTACATTTGTTACCTGAACAGTCCCTCTTTGTGAGCAGAAGAACATTCCTCTCTCATGTCAACAGCTCACAAATTTTACTGGGAAATATGTGGATTTCCCTTATAGACTATCAAGTGTCCAGAAGATAGAGAACAATCAGAATATAATCAAAGAAAAGTTATCTCCAACAGCAAAAATGTGGATTCCTCTCTGCACAACCCAAAGCCTTATTCAGAGCTGAATACTGTGCGTTACCCAGAGTCCTGACAAGTTCGGTCACCTAGTTTTTGAGCCCCCAGCGGATTAAAAGCAGCAAGTTAGAGAAGGATGGTGTGTACTAATAGACTGTTATTCTGGCAAGAATTCTAGAAAACCCCACAAACACGTTATTTGAAGAAGCCAAACCTATTAAGATCTAGATATGTGTTCATCGTTATTAAAGGCCAAAGGCTGTAGGGCACCTGTGTAACTCAGTTGGTTAAGCGTCCGACTCTTGATTACGGTTCAGGTCATGATCTCACAGTTCGTGGGTTCAAGCCCCACATCGGGTCTTGCACTGACAGCATGGAGCCTGCTTAAGATTCTCTCCCTCCCTCCCTCCCTCCCTCTCTTTCTCTCTCTCTCTCTCTCTGTCCCTCCCCTGTTTCTATCCTTGCTTGCGCTTTCTCTCTCTTTCTCAAAAATGAATAAACTTAAAAAAAATTACAAAGACCAAAGGCTGAGAAGAACAAAGTAAAAATGTAGAAGACTATACATAGATCTGATTTCATGATTGCTGACCACAGGCTTTGTTGGGTATGAGTGCTGTATGTCTCTGTATGTTTTGTTTCGTTACATGCCAACATCAGTGTTTCATCACTCTGCTACACAATACCCTTAAAGCCTATATTCAGGGGTGCTTGGCTGGCTTAGTCAGTGGAGTATGGGACTCTTCATCATGGGGTTGTGAGTTCAAGCCCCCACATTGGTTGTAGGGATTACTTAAAAGTAAAATCTGTAAAAAAAAAAAAAGCTTATATTTAAAAATTGAAGTTTGGGCCATTTTAACAATCCATTTTAGGCAAATAAATAAATAAATAAATAAGAAACAGAGTGAAAAAGATAAAATAACAGGAATTGTCTCCATTTTCCTCTTTAAATTCCTTTGCATACTCCTTAAAACTATAAAAGTTTACAGAGCTCTTACAGTGTAAATATGGCGAGTGCATTGCAAGGACTAGACTACTTCATTTTAACCTGTGTATCAACCCTGTGAGATAGAGATTATCACCCCCACTCTGTGGATGAGAAAACTGAGGCTTGTACAGAGCCTCAGTCGCATCAGAGATTCGAACTCAGGTTGGTCTGACTGCAGACTCAAGAAACCTTAATCTCCACCCTACACGAGACACGATATCCTGCCCTCAAACCAACTCAAGTATGTCCCGGAGAAACTACACGTCTTTCAAATGGACTTCATCTCCAAACAGGCGGTCGGAATGGTTGTATGCCGACACACAGATGAGTGTGACGCTTTGTGACTGAACTTTAGTGACCGGCTTCAGGTGACGAGCCAGGCAGAGCAACTGAACACAAATCTCATTTCTGATGTAAATGGAACGCAGATTTAAATTTCCTCCACGCAACAAAGGCACGGAGTGTAGTAACACTTTCTGAAAGAGTTTACACCATGCTGATAATCAATGCTTAATGAGCTTCTTTTCTCCAGACTCAGGACCTTTATGTTACTGTCATCCTGTTAACCATCTCATGTTTCCCTACTTGAATAGCTCTGGCCTCTTACAAAGGCCCATCACGATGTAAAAGTGGCAGTATAATTAATTTTTTCAGGAAAAGCCGAGTTGCTTGCTCTCAAACATCCTGCAGTTCTGGAAATGTCAAAACGTCAGACCAAGCAGGCGGAAATAAACTCTACATCCCCACACGCAATCCCTTCCTGTAGGGAAAGAAGAGAAAGCAGACAAGCACGGGACCACTCCAAAAAAGTGACTCAATGTTTTTCTTATCCGATAAACGTGTCATTATCAGTACGTGGAAATCTATTTGGAGTTAAAACGTAACGCCCTGGTGCTGTCTGTGAGATCCTACCACATCTCGAAAAACCGGCATATACGTATGCGTGAGGACACAATACACAACTCCCACGCTCCCTTTTGGACTGTTTTGACTAATAACGTTAGTTTTTAATTTCCTCATTGCAAAATACACGTACACTACACAATGTCTAGCACATACTATGAACTCAATAAATAATTATGGGATGATTCTAGAAAAATAAGAAAATACGGATGAAAAAAATAACTTCCCCCATAATCCCACCATATAGAGAGAACCACGGTTTTCTGTGTAAGGATTTCGGCCTCATTTCTAGGCATCTTAGATTCACTTTTTCTAAAAACGGGACCACACTCTCTGTACTATTTTGTCACTTAACAGTAAGTTGTCAGCATTTTACACTGTCATTATAAATTCTTTTACAACACCATTTTAAGAGCTGGACAGTATTCCAATCATATAGATGTCTCATCACTGAATCAATCCTTTAATGTTACACACTCGGTTATTTCCAGTTTTTCACTTTCGTAATGTCACAGCAAATATCCTTATACTAATTCTTTATGCACCCATTTGGTCATTTCCTCAGGATACATTCCTGGGCATGCAAAAAGTGGAAACAACCCAAATGGGCATCAGCTGACGAGTCGATAAACACAACGTGGTCTGGCCGTACGACGGAATACTATTCAGCCATAAAAAGGAATTGGAGTGCTGATCCATGCTACAACACAAACGAACCTTGGAAACGTGCCGCTAAGTGAAAGCAGCCAGACATAAAAGGACAAATACCGTATGATTCCATGTACACAAAATTTCCAGAACAGGCAAATCCATAAAGACAGAAAGTAAAATAGTGGCTGCCAGGGACTGAGGGAGCCAGGGAATGGGGTGTGACCGCTAATGTGCATAGAGCTTCTCTTGAGGGCAATGAAAATATTCTAGAATCAGACAATAGTGATGACTGCACAACTATGTGAATATTCTAAAAACCACTGAATTGTGCACTTTAAAAGTCTGACTTTTATGGTACGTGAATTACATCTCAATAAAGCTACTGTTAAAAAAATCTGAGGCATGTTATTGTTTGGCCACAAGTTATGCAAAACTTTTAAGCTTTGGATGTAAAAATTATTTCCTAAAATGAACTAAAAATAATTTTGTTTCGAGAATGTTCTGAATGTTATGCAACACCCAAAGAGATCACCGAGAGAGTTTCGTTGGGAATCACCTGGAATGAGACTTCTTAACCTTGGCACAAAAAGGTTAATATCATGAACACCTGTGGCTTTATTATTTATATATTACAAAATCCAGAAAGGACAGAATGCCTTTTTGGAGAACACACACACACACACACACTTTTTTAACATGGAAGTATACAACAGCTTTCAACAGTCAGTAAGTTACTATTGTGTCATTGTTTGAAATGCCAGATTTGGGGTCATGATAGAAATGGCCAAGGGACATCAGTTCCTGCCTCTGAGGGTCTTCTCAATTAAAACAAATTATATTATTTTTTGGTTTCCCTCTACTGCCCCTGAACTAAACACCACAAAATGCCATTGTACTTCCTGAGCAGAACTGAAAAGAGAAAAGAAAAGAAAAGAAAAGAAAAGAAAAGAAAAGAAAAGAAAAGAAAAGAAAAAACAACTAGGCAAACCATAAGAGACTCTTAAATAAAGAGAACAAACTGAGGGTTGCTGGAGGGGTACTGGGTGGAGGGATGGGCTAGATGGGTGATGGGCATTAAAGGGGGCACTTGTGATGAGCACTGGGGGTTATATGTAAGTGATGAATCACTAAATGCTACTCCTGAAACCATTATTACACCATATGTTAACTAACTTGGATTTAAATAAAATTTTTAAAAAAAATTTTAAAGAAGAACATATATCAACGAAAAAAGAAAAACAAAAAAAATAAAAATAAACTAAAAATTTAAATCTTTTAAATTCAAAAGCTCAACAACAACAACAAAAACTATAGCAAAGCCTTCAGCATATATCCTACTTTCCTCTTGATGCCCTCTTTATTTCAAATGCTGTCGTGAACTCGTTTCTGCTCCTTCACTTCCCCTCTCTGGTAGGCTGCTCCCATTGGCGCCTCTTAAGTGGTTCAAGCAAAAAGACCCATCATTGCTCAGCAGTGAGGGCAAGTCTGAGCCACAAGTCAAATACCTTCCTGAGACCTTTAACCTTGCTGAATGGGGTGGGAGAGTGATGAAAGCCATTCTGCATACCAGGAAGGTCTAATGTCACAGCTTACAATCTGTCCAAACAGGATGCTTGAATTTTTTTTTTCACTAAATGGTGATCAGGGTGGCTCCAAAGCAGGTATCCGTATGGCGACACCCTCAAGCCTCCCCACACCAAAGGAGAGAGAAGGTCGGGCTGGAAAGAGGGAGATACTTGGTCTGGCAAACTACCTTCAAAAGCTGCCAACGGGAATCCTTGGGGAGAACTTTACAAACCTCAGACAGGAATAAATGAAGGTAAACAGACAGTGTCCACACAAGTGGCTCAGTCAGCGAAACCTCTGCCAGCAGGTTAGGTTAGTTTAAGCACAAGCCACAGTCATGAGACACCAGCCAAAAGCAACCAAAGATTTATATGCACCTTTAATTACTTTATTAGGTGCTAGCTCAAATATTTCTCAGGGCCCAGTCTCCCAGAGAGCCGTATCTTCTTAAGCTTCCAATCAAATTATAGTTTTCAAGTGTCTACCACTTCTCAATGGTTTGTAAAATCATTATGATACCTGTGAGGTATCTGGGGAAAGAGACTGCATTTTCCCATGAGGTTTAACCTGTTTAGCCCTTCAATATCACCTTTGCTCTATGTTTGTAAGGCCTCATCCAAAGTGCTTCATTTAAAAATAAAAAACAAACCAGCATTATATAATCAACCAATAAAGTGAGGAGAGGCAGGTTTCCAGCTCCTGGACGCAGTGGCATCTTGGAGGGAAGATATGTTACCCCACAGATGAGTTCACCTTCAGGTATCTTGAGAAACCACGAAGAACACCCACTATCTAACCATGCCAGGTGATGCGATGATCAAATTTTTGTTGTGGACGAAGTCCCTATGTACCCATTGTCCTTCTTCAGGGTATCTCCCTGAGAACACACTAGGTCTGATAAAAAGTCTTGACCTTTTAGTTTTACATTGCATGTTCATGGGGGAACATGGGTGGCTCAGTCAGTTAAGCATCCGGCTTCGGCTCAGGTCATGATCTCACGGTTCACGAGTTTGAGCCCTGCATTGGGTTCTATGCTGACAGCTCGAAGCCTGGAGCCTGCTTCGGATTCTGTGTCTCCCTCTCTTTCTGCTCCTCCCCCATTTGCAGTCTTTCTCTCTCTCTGTCTCTCTCTCTCTCTCTCTCTCTCTCTCTCTCAAAAATAAACTTAAAAAAATCTTTACAATGCATATTCATGGACCCCCCCCAACCCTTGGAACTGCAAATATTTACCTCTAGAATTAGCTGAGACATCTTTTCCAAGGTGCATCCTCTTGTCTCCCAAGGAAATAGACATTTTCAACTGTTCTCTCTTTTACTTTTCCATATAAACGTTTTCCTCCATCAAAATGCATGAGATTCTTGCCAAACTCTGTAGTCATGCTTATGCCGCCTTACATGCATGTAACTCTGATAATGCATACCTAATATTAAATTTATGTGTTTTCTCTCTTCTGTATTTTGGTATGGAAGGGCCTTTTGTCGACCAAACTGTTTTAGTTCTCTGACAATGACAAGCTGTTAGCAGGGGAGTCGCTGTGTGTGAAAGCCATAGAAATATCTGAAGAGAAAGGGGACGTTGTACACCCAGGAACCAATTTAATACTTGATCTAGGGACCAAAAGCATCTATTGGTTGCTTACAGTTCATTCAATCAGTTGACCAACAAGCATTTTCCGAGCTCTGTGATCAGGCCCTACGCTAGGTGCTGAGGATACAAGTAAGACACGGTATGGGCCCTGGAAGTGTTCACAGTGTAGCGCAGGCATCCCCAGACCACTGGATCCCTGTAGGTCTACTCCAGAAAACAGAGTCCAACTTCCATTCAAAGAAACTAACTTTTTACTGCAGCGAGGGTTGTGATGGGGACTGGCAGTGGGAACTTTGCAACCTCCTTGAGGTAGCCCATTCTCCCTACTTTGAACAGCTTAGACTGCTGGAAACTTCTTGCCTAGCTTGAGAAAGTTATGCCTATAGCTCTCCTCCATTAATCCCAGTTTGCCTTCTCCCACACCAAAGCACCACACACATACACACACACACACACACACACACACACACGCGCGCGCACACACACACACAACTAGTTTAATTCTACTTTGACCTCAGAAACCTTCATGTTTTTGATAACAGGCAGCATAGCCTCTGAAACTCTAATTTCCCAAGCTAAAAAGTTTCCATTCTTTCAACTTCTTCTCATAGGATGTGATTCTAAGTCGCCCTGATGTTCCTTATTAAAGAAATCTCAGGTAGCAGCAGACAGAGGTGTTATTTAGAGGGCCTGATGACAATTTACAAACCTAGTTTGATGGAGAAAAGGGGATGCATTAGACCCTCAGATAATAGGGTCCCAGTTTGCGGTCTTTGTGATCAAGTCTAAGCAGAATTAATAATTCATACCCTGCTAATGCACAGCAAATCATATAAGAGCCTCCAAACACATGCACACATGCAGCTCGAAAGCATGAATAAAAGCAATCTACATACCCACCCCCAATCAATCAGGCCTCCTGATTACTAAAGAATTCCTCACTTATAAGAGAAATTTCTGTCCTTGCCAAGCTTCTGCACCCTTGGATTCAGCAGTCTCTCCCAAAACTTTTCACTCTACATAAAGACTTCTAGTTCCAATGCATAAAGACTCAAAACCCACTGTCCCATGAATTTAGGGTGTGTACAAAGAATCATAGTGCTTCTCTAGTCCGACATGTTCGTAGATGGAGGAAAACAGCCCGAGAAAGGGAAATTGGTAAGTTACAGAGCCCTGACTAGAAGTCAAGTTTCATTACTATTTTCTCTTTCCATCAAAATGCCTCTAAGTTAAAATGTTAAAGTCTGCAAGAAACATAATTCACTAATAGCGGTACCTTAGAAAGGATCCCTGGTGACCAGAGTTGTATTCTGTGAGTTTGTGTCTCCCCCACCCACCATCACCCCCACAGCTTTCCTATTTCCAGCTTTCTAAGAAGTTTTTTCGTTAATGTTTATTTATTCTGAAAGAGAAAAAGGGAGAATGTGAGCAAGGGAGGGGCAGAGAGAGAGAGAGAGAGAGAGAGAGAGAGAGAGAATCCTAAGCAGGCTCCACGCTGTCAGTGCAGAGCTCGACGTGAGGCTCAAACCCACAAACCGCGAGATCATGACCCGAGCCAAAGTCAAGAGTCGGACACTTAACTGACTGAGCCACCCAGGTGCCCCTCCTATTTCCAGCTTTTAACTCGAGTCTCATACTCCCGATTGCTTTCTTTGTGCACCTTTTAATGACTTTAATGATTAGGATGATATTGATGGTCTACTCGGTCCAAGTTTTTGCTTGCTTTACAAACTGATTTCCTAAGTGTTATCAAGTTAAAATTCTAGAAGATTCAACTTCCAGCACTCTCTCTGCCTATCAGTCTATTGTGGTATCCTGCTCCTAGCAGCAATCAGGGCAGGAAGGTTTTCCATCAGGTTTTGGCAGACTAGAAGAAAACTCATAGCCTGAACAAGGGAGGGATGAGGTAGTCTGTCTAAATATGCTCTTCAGGATGGTGCCGGAAGCCCTGAGGCAAGTAAAATCACTGGGTTCGTCTTTGGAAGCCTCACATCAATTTAGCCTCAAATAAACCTTGACAACCAAGGAGGAGTATCAGGCAACCACACTGGCCATTTATATCTCCGGATAGTTGTGCAAAGGACCAAGAGAGTTTCCTAATCCAGACACGGACACGCTAAGTTGTAGCCTCCCGCCTGTAACCAATGAGTATTCACAAGGACAGGTGGGTAATGGAGGATGAACATTCCCTCCCAGCATTTTTAATTAACTGGATGTTGGATTTATTGGTCAGCTCAGTGGGAAATCAGAACCTACTACTTGGGGGCTATTTTTATAGCCTTCTGGAGTTGGGTTGCCTTACTACAGACACCTGGCACCATTCCTAGAGGTGGTTAGATCTGTATTTTCCCCTTTTAAACGGCAACCAGTGAGTAGATTTGAGCATTCCAGGCATCTGGCTAGTAATCCGATATAATAAAGGTGCCCCTTTCCCTTCCTCCTTGGGTAATACAGCACATACACCAGCAGTTTCTCCCTGCACATTCAGCAGCAGGTCAGAGGCGAAGGGAGTGTGGTTAAAACACAAAATAAGCTCTGTAAAACCTTGGAAGCAAGGGGCTGTATCCATCATCAATACGTTTATAAGCTATAAAACCCGAATAAGTAGTCTCTGAATAAACAACAGTTAATCTTATCAACTCTCAAGTCCCCGAATCAGAGTTTCAGTTCATTTCCTCTTTGTCTGCCTTCAGATGAAGCACTGTGTAAGAAAAAGGAGAGTCTTCTGCCATTGGAGATCTTTTTTACAGCATACGTTAACAATTTCTGTGCAGATATCTGGGTGGCAAATTGTAACCCAATGCCTATTTTGCAATAAAACTACCACAGCATTAAATTGACATAATAGAGACAGAAATTCTATTCAGTTGAGTTTGGGTCATGCAGGCACTCACTTTAATGTGGGAGATGAATGAAGCTCATCCTTGGGAAATCCAAGGGTAATGACCGAAACACAATGTGATTGAGCTAATTATCAACCAGGTGTGCTTTAAGGAGTTGATGGTTCAATTTATTACTGCTAAGTGCACAAGCCTGTTTTGGGGAGGAGTTTACGAGAGCAGGTCAGACACTGCAACTTCTCAGAGGGCAAAAGACAGCGTTTCTGCAAATCTGGCATTATGTCCGGCCAACCTAAATCCTGCCCAAGCACCGAGACCAGCTCAAGAACCTGGAAACTCTTCCTGACTGCCCAAAGCCCCGGGGAGCTGACCGTTCCCCCGGGCTCCACTAGCGGTTACTATCTATAAGCAATTGGCATGCACCGCCTTTTAACAAGAGTAAACTTTTCCTTTGTATACGTCTGGTCTTCTCTGCCAAGTAAACTGCTCAAAGGCACACACATAGGGTTTTTATATCCTTTGTGATGTCTGACCCTGTTAAGTATTTACAGATTGACGTCTGCTAGATAAAAAGTAACGTTTTAAATGCTTACGCATTGCTGTACGGATATTTCTTAACATTTGTTTGTAAATGGGAGTTCTGTGTATGAAACATAAACCATTTAACGGCTCTGGTGATTATAATGAACATCAGTCTCATACAGCGTGGGACACAGGGCTGGGTGTGCGCTGACCTCACCATATCCCCAACCAACATCAGCACATTACTGAATGGAGCCCTACTTCTCTGAGGCCACACCTACCGTTTTACAGCCATCCCTTTTTCCTTCCTCCGCTGTCTCTTGCTGATCTGTCTACTCACACATCTCCTCTTTCTCCTCCTTGTTCCAGCACCTTGGGAGCCTGGCATGAACAGCCACTACCAACCAAATCCAGAGCAAGTCTCTTTCAGTTGTCAAGGTGTGTCTTCTTCAAACTGCTCGTCATCAGTCCACTTCAGTGACTTCTAATCCACTAGATGGTAAGATCCCAGAGAACAGGGACTAAGCGTGAACCATTACCTACATGAACACTACCTCCCACTCTCTGCCACCCAGAAGCCTAGTTCAAGAAATGTTCAACAGTTTGACTGCATTCTAGGATTCCAGGTTTCCCACCGGCCATCGGACATTCCATTTTCTAGGTGACTGTTAAAACAAGGGATTTGACTAGTGGTCTAGTGGTTATGAAGTTCCACTTAAACTAAAGCATGGAAGCAGGACACACACATGCCAATTGACCTATGGTAGCTGGTTCCAAGTACCCGAGCAGGCATCCTCCTAGCAGAGACTTCTTTGTTCTTCGGCACAGGGAAACTTTAATATCTGAACGTTAAATGTTGAATTTGCATTGAGAAGATAGCAATCAATCAAATATGTATTGATTGCCTGGCACACACAGGGCGCGGTACATAAGATCTGTGAGGAAAAAAATGGATGTGTGTTCAATAAAGAAACACAATCCAGTGATGGTAGCAAGAAGGAGCAACTCTACACACTTTTTCTTAAGAGTCAGAGGCCATCCCGGGACGCCTGGGTGGCTCAGTCGGTGAAGTGTCTGATTTCGGCTCAGGTCACGATCTCGTGGTTCGTGGGTTCGAGCCCCACGTTGGGCTCTGTGCTGACAGCTCAGAGCCTGGAGCCTGCTTCGGATTCTGTCTCCCTCTCTCTCTGCCCCTCCCCCACTCACGCTCTGTCTCTCCGTCTCTCTCAAAAATAAATAAATATTTAAAAAAAATTTTTAAAAAGAGTCAGAGGCCATCCAGATAGACTAGCTTCAGCGCCTGAGGAAACAGATGTACATACCTCACTCCTTGCACAACATCTGGGGGGGTTCAGCAAAAGAAAGGTACAAGATTTCATCTTCTTCGAACCTTTTTACCAACCTGTATCTGCCTGGTTAACTGAAAATAAATTTCCTGCTCAAATGCTCCTCCAACAAAATGACAAGGGTTGGGGGCGGGGGGGACGGTGCGGGCAGGGACTGAGGTGAGGATATGAAATCTCACCTAGGACTGGTTTAAAGGTTCTCGAAGGAAACCACTTGCTGAAACCTTCTGTCACGGAGATCCCACCATTCAGCTCCACTCCATACTCTCTTGGCTACTTGGTGGTGGCAGGGTCACCACCAGTGGGCAAAGCAGGCTTCCAAACAAGCTATGGCCAGAGTGACCGCCAATACTAATACCAAAAGGGCCAGCAAGCAAACCCCAGGGGGAATCTGGGAACTTGTTCACAAAGTAGGATTATGTTTTGTATTTTCCATATCTCTTTCTTTGGAAGACTATGTTGTTAAATTGCTCATAAAGAGGATCATATAGGTTTTCCAGGAGTTTCGGCTTGAATCAAAGGAATGACTATATTTCTAGTTAATCCAATAACATACCACTATAAAAATCCACCCCAAAAAAACCATTTCTATGATAGACGTATTTAAAGGCATCTGCTGAAATGCTACCTTTTAATTCAGAAATTATAAGTCAAATAATTCTAAGTTTTTGAAAGAAGTTATAAAAAACGCTCAGAACGCATTAACGTAAGTGAATTATTACACCAATTATTTATTTAATATTAAAGGGTTTTGTGTTTAATTTGGAAATATTCTCAATCACAAGCACCAATTTTTTTTATTTCACCAAAACAATCCAAATAAGTTGCTCATTTCACACACACACACACACACACACACACAAAATTTTTAATTTGTCTCTAGATACGTTTGAGTGAAGGTTATGTATCTGAAAAGGAAAACAAAAAGTAATTGTTTTTTTTTCCCAGAAAACAAATTTGAGGAGTATGTTTTTAAGCCACTACCCCTAGAATGTAAAAAATGTCTTTCCTCACTGGAAATATAACTGGAAACTAGGAAAGTCCTTTGTTCTACTCAGTTACAAATTTCCAGGCTGTGTGACCTGAGCAAGTGACATAGACTGTGAGTCTCAGGTGTGTTAGAACTGTGCCTAGCAAAGAATACTGTTGAACTTTACCTGGCGTTGAGCCAGAAGATATATGAAGTCCTTCCCATTTCTACAAATCATGTATGAAGATGCCATCTAAATGTAAGAACCTATTTTTAAATATCTTGCATTAACCCAGTATTGGAGCACTACCTATTTCGTTAAGTAACAGAAACTACAGTGATATTTCAAATAAGCCTTTCTGACGAGGAAGAGAGTTACAAGGACATTTTAAGGGATGCCTGGGTGGCTCAGTCAGTTGAGCATCTGACTCTTGATTTCAGCTCAGGTCACGGTCCCAGGATCGTGGGATCGAGCCCCATGTTTGGCTCCACATTGGGCGTGGGGCCTGCTTGCGATTCTCT
This sequence comes from Panthera onca, assembly GCF_046562875.1. Taxonomy (NCBI): domain Eukaryota; kingdom Metazoa; phylum Chordata; class Mammalia; order Carnivora; family Felidae; genus Panthera; species Panthera onca. Next base: position 18,763,067 of record NC_138357.1, on the reverse strand, counting down.
CTCCCTCTCTCTCTCTCTCCCTCTGTCCCTCTCCCCTGCTCACATGCACACACTCTCTCTCCCTTTCAAATAAAAAAAGGACATTCTAAGATACTCCATTGCTGTTATTTTTCTTTCTTTTTTTTTTCTATTTTTCCAACACTTTCCATAATGCGAATATATTACTTTTGTTCTCAGAAAAAATAATTGTCTCCATCTTGGCATGTGGGTTTAGAGATTTAAGATGGTACTAAAGGGCATTTTCTTTCCCTTTTTTTTTTCATCATAAGAATTATAAATCTGCTCTCGGGTCCTCGCTTCCAAGATGACCAAGAAAAGAAAGAGTAACAGTCGTGCCACAAAGGGCCACGGCCACGTGCAGCCTATGTACCAACTGTACCCACTGCGTGCCCAAGGACAAGGCCATTAGGAAGTTCGCTTTCTGGAACACAGAAGAGGCTGCTGCCTACAGGGACATTTCTGAAGCAAGTATCTTCGAGGCCTATGTGCTTCCCAAGCTATATGTCCAACTACATTACTGCGTGAGCCGTGCCATTCATGGCAAACTAGTCCAGGATCACTCGCATGAGGCACCGAAGGACCGAACACCCCCACCCCGATCTAGACCCGTGGGCGCCACCCCACGACCTCCACCAAAGCCCGTGTAAGGAGCTAAGTCCTTAAGGAATGAAGAAAAACTGTTCTCTGGGGGAAAAAAAATAATAAAATGGAGATTATACTTTATTTTTTTTTTTTTTTTTTTTTTTATTTTTTAATATATGAAATTTACTGTCAAATTGGTTTCCATACAACACCCAGTGCTCATCCCAAAAGGTGCCCTCCTCAATACCCATCACCCACCCTGCCCTCCCTCCCACTCTGCCCTCCCTCCCACCCCCCATCAACCCTCAGTTTGTTCTCAGTTTTTAACAGTCTCTAATGCTTTGGCTCTCTCCCACTCTAGCCTTTTTTTTTTTTTTTTTTTTTTTTTTTTCCTTCCCCTCCCCCATGGGTTTCTGTTATGTTTCTCAGGATCCACATAAGAGTGAAACCATATGGTATCTGTCTTTCTCTGTATGGCTTATTTCACTTAGCATCACACTCTCCAGTTCCATCCATGTTGCTACAAAAGGCCATATTTCATTCTTTCTCATTGCCACGTAGTATTCCATTGTGTATATAAACCACAATTTCTTTATCCATTCATCAGTTGATGGACATTTAGGCTCTTTCCATAATTTGGCTATTGTTGAGAGTGCCGCTATAAACATTGGGGTACAGGTGCCCCTATGCATCAGTACTCCTGTATCCCTTGGATAAATTCCTAGCAGTGCTATTGCTGGGTCATAGGGTAGGTCTATTTTTAATTTTCTGAGGAACCTCCACACTGCTTTCCAGAGCGGCTGCACCAATTTGCATTCCCACCAACAGTGCAAGAGGGTTCCTGTTTCTCCACATCCTCTCCAGCATCTATAGTCTCCTGATTTCTTCATTTTGGCCATGGAGATTATACTTTAAAAAAAAGGATTATCAATCTGCAGTATAGAAAATTTAGAATATACAATATAAAGAAAATACCCATGATTCCACCACCCAAATATAATCTCCATTAATATTCTAGCAATTTCCTTATAGTATTTTCTATATGTATATTATAGATCATCAACTGGGGTCAGATAGGTTGCTTCGTGTTTTGCTATTTTACATATGGATGACTTTGTGAGCATTTTTCACTGTCATTAAAAATCTTCGAGGGGCGCCTGGGTGGCGCAGTCGGTTAAGCGTCCGACTTCAGCCAGGTCACGATCTCGCGGTCCGTGAGTTCGAGCCCCGCGTCAGGCTCTGGGCTGATGGCTCGGAGCCTGGAGCCTGTTTCCGATTCTGTGTCTCCCTCTCTCTCTGCCCCTCCCCCGTTCATGCTCTGTCTCTCTCTGTCCCAAAAATAAATAAAAAATGTTGAAAAAAAAATTAAAAAAAAAAAATCTTCGAAAACACCATTTTAAGAGGATTTTTTTAATGTTTATTTATTCATTTTGAAAGAGAGGGAGAGCAGGGGAGGGACAGAGAGGGGAGAGAGAGGATGCCAAATAGGCCCACGCTGTCAGCGGAGCCCCACGCCCAGCTTAAACTCAACAAACCGTGAGATCATGACCTGAGCTGAAACCAAGTCGGCCACTTAACCGACTGAGCCACCCAGGTGCCCCTGAAAACACCACTGTTAATGGTTTTATCATACTGTGCTCTATACAACCATTCCCAACGGCTCACTATTGTCAACAGTGTCGCACCGAACTTCCTTCTCGTGTACATCGTTTTGCGACAAGTCGCTGGCTGAGAAGGAAAGGGCAACGCTGCGGGCAGCCAACCGGGGGCTGACTCTCATCATTCCCACCCCTTCCCTCCTTACTTGCCTTTCCAGCGCTCAGTCCTCCTCCCCTTCACGGTCCTCAATCTGGCTCTGGATTCTGATTAGCCTTGACCCTGACACACTGAGCACATGTGACCGAGGAGAGAGGCAGACACACATAGGACTACGGCCGGAAGGGCAGGGAAGGCACCAAGGACCTGGTCCTCGGGCTACCTGCTCTCCGCCTGAAGACCTGAGTGGGCACCGGGCACCGGACAAGCAGCGACTGGCGTCCCTAGCCCGGCTTGGATGGCAAAGACAGCGCGGGATCTCCATCCACATAGCCCCTGAGGACGTTAGCAGCAGCTGTGTCCACACTGAGGTACAGCTGAAGTGTTTTGATCCGGTGCTATAACCTTAAAATAACCACTAACATCCTCATCTATAGCCAGCTTATGTTTTCTGATATATCTGACATGATTTTAATTGGTATTTAATGAGAGCTTAGTACCGGTCCTTGCTCACTCCTAAGTTTTCTTTTTTCTTTGACATCCCAGAGCCCTAGGTTTCTTACATCATTTCTTCCTCTGGTCACAGACTGTGTGACAATAAAGTGTGTCCCTGGAGCACATGCATCTTGTCAATAAAAGAGTTTTTCAATAAAATGTGGTCTCCTTTCCAGAGCATTGCAAACTAATTGGGAAATAAAAAAGGAAAATACCTGAAAGGCTAGAGAATAATAAAACTAAATGCCGAGACCATTGTCAGGCTGGCAGTATGTGCTCTGAGAGGTCAGAAATGACAAAGAGGCCAGTTTGAGATGGAGAGGACGAGGCAGGGCTTAGCTGTGAAAATGCATAGTCCTTGGCCCCCCCCAGAGAGAGACAGGGAAGATGTTCCCAAGACTAAGAAAGTCACTGAGGGGGACATGTGCCAGCACCAATAATCACTCTAGCATATCTACCCCCACAGACTCAAATATTGGGGAGAAAGCAGGAGGCAGTTAAGGCAAAATATGCTGGCTAGGTCACTGGCTCAAGTCTAGCTAATCACGAGAGGCTTTAAGGACTGCATTACAGAGGTAAGACTCAGATACTTCAAAGAGAAACCTAAGCCCTTGATGAAGCAGCACTAAATAAGCAGCAATAAAAAAGAGAAACAAACAACACCGGGGCCCAGATTTGTATAAGAACAAAAATAAAGAAAAATAGCCTTTCCTGAAAGAAAGTTGACATCTAAGTGCAAACGGCCTCAAGGTTACCTTTCATTTGCTTTCTGGCCATTTGTACCTGACCTTATGCACACGGTAAAGAAAGCAAATTTACCACCCCATCTTTACCCCATGGGGTACCATCTGCCCCTTTCAGAAGACATCCCCCCCCCCATCAAGCACCAATATTTTACATGTTTATCACCAGACACTTATTCTTCACACCATTTTGTTGTTGGTGTTGTTGGTGTTGTTTTAAAAACAAACATGGGTCGAAAAATCATGTAATCAAGAACCTCATTTCATAGAAAACTGGGAAAACCGGAAAGAGTACATCTTCTACTGAGATTTGCCAACATGTTTTGCACATTCTGGGGGAAAACATTCGTAAGAATTGTGTGTTCTCTTCCATAAATCACTCCAACAGAATTCTTTCTGTATTATTCTATCTCTATCTAAATGGAGATCGGAGACCCACTGGCTATCTCCCATTGAAATAACCTACAGGTTCCAATGGAGTTATCTGCAGGCAAATGATCAAGCTATTAACACTTGCCAGACCAGTGAGACTGTAAAGTTAACTGTGTATGAGGTGAACGGAGCTTTGAAGTCCACGGTTTTCTTTCAAGTTATTCAGATCCCCATGTAAGAATACTCATCCCAGGGAGATCACACCTTCAGGTTATCAGACGAAAAACCTCTTGTCAGCACCAACCAGCCTAAGACATCTTAAAAGAAAATGCATATCAAACCCATTCTCGAAGACTCTCTGCTCTTTGGCTTTGTAGAAATGCCAATCCAATGCTGTATGAATGTTTTCATTTAGCGGAGATTTGGGGTAAAAAAAAAAACAAACCAACAACAACAAAAAGGGACTTGACCAGTTCTGAAGATCAGTGTGCTTCCCATCGAGATAGAAATAAGGTGATACAAGAAAAGATGAAGGAAAATATTTAAAATAAGAGGGAGGAAAACACGGGAGAGGGGAGACAAAAAGGACAAAAAATAGGTAAAGAACAGAAATTGCTGGTACTAAACTCACTTTTTTCTTTCTTTTAAAAAATTTATTTTAGAGACACAGACTGCATGCACACAAGCAGGGGAGTGGGGCAGAGGTAGAGAGAGAATCTTAAGCAGGCTCTACACTCAGCGTGGAACCCGACGTGGGGCTTGATCCCACGACCCTGTGATCATAGCCTGAGCCCACATCAAGAGCCAGACGTTCAACCCACTGAGCCACCCAGGTGCCCCAAATTCACCTTCTTGATAGTATTGTCCCCCATTATCCTTAACACGCAATATACATGAAAACAGGAGAAAGTTAATTCCACAGGAACAGATACACATGTTAAGCGGAACTGAAGTTGCAAAAAGCAAGATCGTATGTTAACATATGTAACAATTCCACTTTCTTCAAACTGAGATTGTCTTCAAACATTCTGAACATTCTCAGTGAAACCAGATATGTTATTTACCCCTGAAGAGTGCTGATTTCCCTCAATATCACAAACAAAACAGATCCATCTAGTTTTCTGAGGTCAGCAGTGCCCTTTTATTAAGTGGAATTAAGAAAACAATAGTGACTCCAGGACCAAGAACGAAGTTTGCATCCAACGTGCCTTGTGAACTGGTACACGGCATGTAAAATTAAACAATGGATATTGGGAAAGCTACTAGTAATTTTGATAGAAGAAAATTGAACTAGATTGAATATCTAGAGAGAGTCATGGGTTAGTGCAAATTACTTGTAATGGATGCATTTTTACAATATACAGAGGTCTGACAGCTTCAACTTTCATACATCTGAGCAATATCTAAATATGTCTTAGAACAGATTTTCATTTAACAAGATAATACCTGATATCCAGGTTCCTCCAGTATCCATCAAGCCACCCGATCTTACCCATTAGCAACCCATCTCTCATCTGTCCCTCGTCACCTCCAGGAGCCAGCCATTCAAGACTTTATTAAGTGCCTGCTACCTACAAGGCACTTTTTCATCTCCCTTTGCAAAAGGTACCTGGAGCTCCAGAATCCGGGATGCTGACCTTTTTTTTGTCTTTTGAAGAGTTGCATCACCTTTGATTTGTGAAGTTCATTAACATAGCCTTGATCTAAAGTTGTTCGCGTGGTACAGTTACATCTATGTGTTTTGAATTAATGTGACTTAAAATTAATTTAATTAAATTTAGAATGAAAATCAATTTTGCTCTCAAGATGTTTGGGTTTGTCTTTTCCTCACAATTTCAGAATGCCCTTGATAAAACTGGCGATACACAGGGGCTCTGAAGACTGTCTTCAATGTTAAAATGAGTTGTAAAGAAAAATTTAGAAAATGCAAAAAAGGAGACCAGATGCAAAACTAACTGATCTTCTTGCACTGAAAAATAGCCATTGTTGACGTCTTGGTATGAGACTTTCCAGGACTTTTTTACATACAGGTTTAGATGTATTTATTTTCGCTCAGTTACAGCATACTATATAGACACAGCTGTGTATCCTGTAGAAACTACAAACTATAATGGCTTTGTAACATTCTCTTGAATGGACATATCACAGTTTATGTAACCATTCACTCCTCTATTATTAAATATTTTGTTGTTTCCAGTTTTTTGTTGTCAGAAAACACCTCTGTGCATAAGGCTTTCTCTTTCTGTGTTCGGGATGGCTTTCATAGAAGAAAGTCCCAGAAGTGGAATTATTGGCTCTAACCATGAATATTTTAAGGCCTTGGATAACACATATTGCCAAAATGCAGCTCCAAAAGGTTGTACCAGAGATGTACGAGAGGGTGTCCACTTGACTAAATCCTCACTGGTGATGGGTATCATTTTGTCATGTACTCTTGTCCCAACCTGCACATTAAAAAATGTTACCTCGTCGTTTTCATTAGATACTGGTGCCTGAACTTTAAGCCATTTTTTTAAATGCTCCTTTTGGAGAGAATCCTTTTTTCAGATTCCTGTTAAAGCAGACACGTACATCTAGTATCAGGTCCTAGCAGAGGCCAAAAGAAAATGAGAAGAGAAAAAAGACCCATTCTGAAGCTTTTAGGAACTTTTTAAGTTCCTTTTCTGTTCTTTTATTTCATGACTATAGATGCCAGGCACTACAGCTTTTCATCAGTTTTCCCCAAGGCCGTCACATGTAGAAATTGTACTCACTAGTTGTCTAAACATTGCCAAGGACCCACCTGTATCACTCACACGGTACTAAGCCCCGCAGATGTCACTGTGAACACAGAGCCCCTGGCCTGATCTAACAAGGCCTGAGCCTAGGGAGGAAGACACAAGGGCTGTACAGAGTACGAGAACAGATAACAAGGGAACCTTAGCAAAGACTTGAAGGGTCTACACCAAGGCCTAGGAGTGCCTGGCTGGCTCAGTCAGTAGAGCATGCTACTCTTTTTAAAAAAAAAAAAAAATTTTTTTTTAATGTTTATTTATTATTGAGAGACAGAGAGAGAGAGAGAGACAGAGCATGAGCATGGGAGAGGCAGAGAGAGGAGGAGACACAGAATCCGAAGCAGGTTCCAGGCTCCGGGCTGTCAGCACAGAGCCCAACGCGGGGCTCGAACTCACAAACCACGAGATCATGACCTGAGCCGAAGTCGGATGCTTCGACTGAGCCACCCAGGCGCCCCTAGAGCATGCTACTCTTAATCTCAGGGTCACGAGTTCAAGCTCCACATGGGGCAAGGAGCCTACTGAAAAAATAAATAAATCAAACAACCTGAGGCCTAAAGCAAAAGTTAATCTCCTTGGTTCTTTCCTTCAACCATTTCTCATGTGACATCATTTTCCCATCCATCCTGGTCACTATCTTCTGGATACACTCAACTTTGTCAACGTTCATAAAATGTGGCGACTACGCTTGAACATAATACTCCAGATGTGGTCTGATCAGCACACATGCTTCTAATACAGCCTAAAATTGTTTTGCTTTTTTAAAAAAAATAAGCTGCACCACATTGTTGGCTCATATTAAACTTGTGATCAACTAAATCCCCAAGAACTTTTTACATAAACTGCTGCCAAGTCACATCTCTCATATCCTGTACATATGCCATTTTTAAACCTAAATTCAAGACTTTACATCTATCACTGTTAAATTTCATCTTGTAGGTCTTGACCTAGAGTTCCTACAAGTTGAGGTCATTTTAAATCTGGATTCTGTCATCCTATATACTGAACTACGCCACCCAGCTCTATATTACCTGCAAAGTGGAAAGCCTGTCTTTGTGATCAATTATGATCAAGACTCTGCTCCTTAGGTCAGGGGCCAGGACCTGGACACCTTTGTTTTCCTTACAGTGCTAAGTACAGTGCCTTTTACATAGTAGATGCTCAGTAGCTGTTAAGTGAACGAATGCCCAGGCAGAGCCAAAGACAGTTCCGTGGCCCTTAACTGAAAACATCTTCCTCCAGGTTGACACTCAATCGGTTGCTCAAGCAGCTGTGAATTTGCCTAATTACTAGTTATGCAGTCAAATTTCACAATCTTATGCACAAGGATATTACAGAAGACTCTCAAATGTTTTGCTAAAAACCAGACATCCTGTATTTATATTTGACATTCTGGCACAGTTGTTCTGATGCAGCCGTGACAGAAACAGAGGCTGTTTATCATTCACCTCCCAGACACTCTTTCCTCAATCCTTACCCAGAGTACAGGGGACTTTTGCTTTCTAGTTTCTTCACTATGAACATATGAAGATGTGTTCCTTTATTGCATTATATTCCTCACCTTTCAGAAGTAAATGTTTAAAAATAATTCTACATTAAAAACTGCATTGAGAACGTGAAAATTCTATACATTTATAATCACAGAAAACAGATGCATTTTTAAGTTTGTTAGATTCTGAAAGAGAATAAACCCTGAAAGAGCCAACCAGTCCTATTCCCTCAAAACGTGATACTGGCGTTTCACCCTTTTGAAAATAGCAGAAACATATTACTTTTCCATAGTACATTATATGGAACATTAATGAGACAGTGGATGGTCACTGAGTCAAAGATTCCCAGTGGAGCCTGTATCTGGGACGCTGGGACCATACTGCGATCCAAATATCCTTCCCTACTCCATTCCTGTCCCTTGAAAGTTTGCAATCAGAGATTTTAAGCAATACACTATTCAAGAAATGAAAGATTCTCAGAGAAAGAGCAGATAGTGTGCCCAGAATGATTAATGGCCTTTCAAAGATGAGCAAGTGTGGAGAACACATGATTGCTGGTGATGTGGGCGTTGTCTGCCAGATGGTGCCTGACCCCCAGCCCATCCCCCCAGCCCATCCCTCAGCCCTTTGCTGAGCATCACCCCATGCATGACACCCATTCCATCCTTGACCCCCATTCCCACCTCAGCCCCAATCTCTACCCTCAAGGCGGAGGGATGAAGTGAAGCTGAGGGATGGGGTGAGGCTGTCTGTTTTGCACATTACTTGGTAACTTAAAACAAAGTCACTGAACGTTTTATTAGTCTGCTTTGGAGGCTGTTGCAAAAGCCCCGCCGCCCCCACCACCGTGTTAAAATGGTCTCACCATAAAGTTCCCAGCATCAAAAGACGTGAACAAAGCAAAGCATGTCCAAATGCCATCTAACCACTTATGTGATAGCATGAAGAAAGTATCTAGGAATTAGAAGACTTGAGCAGGAGTTCCAACTTCTACTAAATGGCTGACCTTAAGAAATTCTATTTCTAATCTGAGCCCGTCTTCCTTGCAACTGGAAAGTTTAAATTAAATGATCTTCATAGCTGCTTCTCCAAGTCTGACTCTCAGACTACCTGGTACTGTTGCTGAACTATACATTTGTAGTTATCTTGCCTTTAAGCATCTCTGGGTCAAGGACCATGTCTCACACTTCCACACAATCTGAGCACATAGTAGGTACTTATGACCATTTTTCAGTTGAATTGACTTCCCATGTGCTAGACTGGTTGTAATTAGGCTTCTATTCATTGACTTTACTCAGAGGAGCATAGGACATCACAGGTTACCTTGACCGCTGCTGGTCAGACTCTAACCAGCATCAGGGCCAAACTCTTTGCTTGTAGGGCATAAGAATTGCAGGGATGGCCCAAGAAAATACTGAGCCTTCCAGGGAATCTGATGCAGGTCGTCCGTGACCCACTATGACCAGATGGAGTGATGCTTCCAAGTGACCTTTTCATCCTCACCTCCTCCTCACTGCCCTTGACCTAACTGACGTGTGCTAATAAGTTAAAGGCGAAAAACGCTCTCTATAGTAACAGTCCAAGAAAGAAAACAGTGGCCTGGTGAGATACTGCTAATAATTTACATTTTATTTTTTAATATTTTATATTTTAGGATAAAGTTTTTCCTAAAACAAAAGCATTTCAGTAATGTTTTTTTTTTTCAAATTAGATTCTACCCCCATCGAGCTTTTCTTTATGCTAACCACTGTAGGGAACATGTCTTAAAAACTCAGAACTTTTTTGGGGGTGCCTGGGTGGCTCAGCCAGTTAAATGTCTGATTCTTGATTTCAGCTCAGGTCATGATCTCACGGTTCATGAGATCGAGCCCCTGCATCAGGCTCTGCACTGTCAGTGTGGAGCCTGCTTGAGATTCTCTTCTCCCTCTCTCTCTGCCCCTCCCCTGCTCTATCGCTTTCTCTCTCTCCCAAAATAAATAGAGTTAAAAAATAAAAAAAAAACTCGAAACCTTTAAAACATTTTTTCATATTTATTTATGAGAGAGAGAGAGAGAGAGAGAGAGGGAGAGAAACAGATTGCGAACAGGGTAGGGGCAGAGAGAGGAAGAGGGAGACACAGAATCCGAAGCAGGCTCCAGGCTCTGAGCTGTCAGCACAGAGCCCGACGCGGGGCTCCAACCGTGAGATCATGACCTGAGCCAAAGCCGGACATACTGAGCCACCCGGACACCCCAAACCTGGGAACTTTTTAATCCTCATTTTGCCAATGTAAGAAATTCATTCTACAAATTTTAACTCAACCCCAAGTACATGGTAGGCACCGTGGTAGCTGCGGACAAAGTACACATTTTACACATCTGTTCAACCAGATATAGGTTAAAATCCTGGAAGACACATCAGCCTTTTATCTTCTTTTCATGACAGTGATTAAAAACCCAGTTCTTCCTGTTAAAAAAAAAAAAAGGTATGTTCTAATTTCCTCATTAAGAAGATAATTCACTGAAGGCTAATCTGAATATGTTTATGCTGCCACCCTAGTGGAGTCCGATTGAAGAGTGGTGTCACTGCAATTCTGGGCTCCCATGCCTTACTAATAATTAGAAGAAATGGAAGTACTGAACAGATAACTGAAATTTCTCAGTGGGTCTATCCTTTCTTTTAGCCTCACTTCACAAGAATGGCATACATCTGAACTCTTGTCCTTTTGTACTTCTCCCATTGAAAATGATGGGAGCCAGGGCAGATTTCTGCCTTTCAAAAGTGAAATGGTCACCAAAAATGCTAGCTGAGTAAAAACAGCCCAAGTAAAGCATTTGGTTTGGCACGTGGAGAATCCTCAATGAGATGTTAGTGCCTGGTGGTCCTGTTACCGGCCTTCAAAAAGACGCAGAGTTTCTCAATTCTGATTCTTAAGTAGTATCAGGTTTAAAAGTTTTCACATCAGGCGAATCTGCCACACAGAAAAGAAAGCGGGCCCTCGCCAATGGGCATTCGGGCCTTCCCTAAAAATCTGTGGAAGTGGTTTTCAAACTCGTTGTCTCAACACATTGGTATGTCCAGATCAGCTGTGAATATGTTTTGCGTCAGCTGTTACTAATACTGAACTACCAACATTTGTAAGTAATTTTCTCTCAAAAAAAAAAAAAACACACAACAGTGAGTTGAAAGTTGCTCCTATACTATAGAAATACCATTGCTAAATCACTCACATTCCAATAGGCTTTCCAGTCCAGGAGTCAAGAAAGGGGCGGGACTGCCCTCGGTGCCCTGGGAACTGCGCAGAAGCTTGGCGGGCCCCGCCTGTGGGAGGGACTCGCCTGGGAAGAGTGCACCCGGAGGAGTGACAAGCGCACAGCCAGGGATGCGAATGAAGCTCAACTCTGGGCAACCCGCAGCACGCAGTGTGTGAAAGTTATCAGGCTTAGCTCTCATAATGGCTGGGAGGTGCTCGTCCGTACGATAGCTTGAACTTCAATTTTCAAGACACGAGTTTGTCATGAGTTGGGCTTGGGGGATTTTGAGGGGGCTGGTTTTATGGGGGAGGGAGGGCATTATTCCAAAGCAATTACCTGTCTGATTTTCAACTCTCTCAGGCTGCAAGCGATATAACAGAAAGTGGGAAAGTGACACTACGTTGAAGTGAGAAGGAGTTCGGTGTTTGCAGCCAGAGAAGGAAGGTATTCTCTGTTAGACCTACTGAGTTTTGGTTGATGGTAGGAGATCTGAATGGAAAAAATACAACCGCACGTAACTTATCTGAGCTGGTTTCCCCGTGTAAAATGGGCTTAAGATTCTGCCTCGAAGAGGGGCGCCTGGGTGGCGCAGTCGGTTAAGCGTCCGACTTCAGCCAGGTCACAATCTCGCGGTCCGTGAGTTCGAGCCTCGCGTCAGGCTCTGGGCTGATGGCTCGGAGCCTGGAGCCTGTTTCCGATTCTGTGTCTCCCTCTCTCTCTGCCCCTCCCCCATTCATGCTCTGTCTCTCTCTGTCCCAAAAATAAATAAAAAACGTTGAAAAAAAAAATTAAAAAAAAAAAAAAGATTCTGCCTCGAAGAGTGTCGCAAGAATTGGAGATGACATATATGAAGTACATGGCACAATGCCTGACTCTAAAAGACCATTTTAATTATCATTAGTCCATTAGAAACACAGGACTAAGGCATGGGCAAGAAATCGGAACCGGAGAGTTCATTACACTGAGGTTGCAGTTGAAGCCATGCAAACGAATGAAGAGAGGAGAGTAGTAAAGACATCCCTTCGGGGAGGGAACAGTCACATTTGGATGAAAGAGAAAGATTTGCCATCAAAAAAGGAGAGAAGGAATTCTCAGGCCGGTAGGAGGGAAGTAGATATATGTAGTGTCACAAGCCAAGGGAAGAAAAATATTCAAGGGCAAGAAGGAAAAATAAGCACCAACGAATTCAGCAAAAAAAAAAAAAAAAAAAAAAAAGTCAGTTGCTGGTAATCTGCAGGGGAGCAATTTTAGTAAAGAGGCAGTGGCAGAAGCCAGATTACAAGGTGTTTTGGAATGAGTGGTAAAGAAATGGAGCCAGCAGATGTAAACCACTCACTTGAGAAGAGAAAGTCAATAATATCTCAGTCTGACAGCTGGACGTGGGCCAGACGTGCAAGAACAGACTTTAGCCGTAAAGACTTAAATGTGGGATTTTAATACGGAATTTGTGATGGCTGCAGGTATAGAGGGGCCTCCCAAGGGAAAAACACATTCCTCCTAAAACTAAATATGGCTTTCATAAACTCAACAAAGAGAGGCCAACCTAGGTTGTTTCTTAAATCTCCATGGCTTCAAGATAATGCCACTCAATTCTAGGGCTGTGGAGAGGGAAAAAACAGAATGAAAAATTTAAGAATGTACAAAGATCGGTGAAGAGCCTTCTCTATTTGGTGGCCTCCCTACGGAGCTTTTGTTCTCGAAATTCCCAGACTCTCCAAGAGTCTTAAAGGAGCGTAACCCAATCAAGCCTCCTCAGGTTAAAAGGGGGGGGGGGGGGGGGGGAAAAAGCTTGCCTATTAACTCCAAACCAATCGCCTCCCCGCTTCCCTTGTATTACACAAAGTCCCTATTTTCAGTGAGTAAATAAATAACCCCCCAGAAGCAGAATAGTTTTCTGAAAAAGCTGGGAGGGTCCACAAAGCTGATTAGGGCTTGTTTATTTGAAAGTTTCAAATAAAAGGCATTTCAACTGGTCAGGAATGTTTGAGGACTATTAAAATGTGACAGGATTCACTAGGGTAAACATGTCCTGCCTTAGGCTTCTTGGAGCCTCTAATCCCTATAACAAGCAAGGCCCTAAATAAGAGAAGTAATAATACTAGCGACCATTATTGAGCAAGCATGTACCATGTGCCCTTTACATGCATTGTCTCATTTAATCCTCACAAGAGCACTGGGAGGTTAGATATTATTAACCCCGGGGATACAGAGCTGCTGGGCTAACCCTGGCGCCAAAGGACCTCCCAGGTTTTGTTAGCATAAATGCCCTATACCTATACCCCGGCCATCAACTTGTATTTTCTTGTCCCAGCACTGCTCTGACTGCTTGGTTTTCAACCAGTTAAAAATAAGTAAACTTCCCTATATTTTGTCCCCACTCTATATTATGTCACACAGGCCTTGGAAATAGACGCAAGTTCAAATCCTGGCTCTGTCCTACCCAAGCTACATGGTCTTAGGCAAATGACTTCCTCCGAAGGGTAATAATGGTACCTTCCAGTGTTGTTGTAAAGACTGAGATACTAGTACAGGGCCTAACACACAGTAAATAATCAAAAACGTGACTTTTGAAAAATTTGAGCATTGAGTAATTGAGGTTTCCCTCACTAAAGTAAGATTATTTGTTTTACAGTAGAGATATATATATATATATATATATATATATATATATATATATATAGCTGTAAAATCTTTGAAAATTTCAGAAAAAAATATATAAGGGAAATAAAAATGAGCTGTTAACCTACCATCCAAAAAAATCCCCAGATATTGAAGCATAGATGTATATTTTTTTATCAAACGGAGAAAATATATAGATTCATACCCTGTTATTTATAAAATTTTAACATTATATCATGATCGTTTTTTCGTATCATGAAATAATCTTTGAAAACATCGTTGTTAATTGGCTTCATAATATTCTAGTCTATGGATGTAACACATTGATTTAACAGACACTGATTAAACAGGAATAATTGCCTTTTAACCAAGGTCTTCAGTAGCTCAACCCAGAGGACTCTTATAATGAAAATTCAAGGGAAAAGAGACTTTCTGTTTCCCCTAAATTACACCTTGTGTTTGGCCATCATCCTTCTAGCTGCCTCTGTTGGGGGTTATTGGCTTTAGCATTGCCTGTTGATGTCTTAGCAGCAACTGTGGAAATTAAGACTTTTGGGCCATGTCCTAAGAAACCATCAACTTGAAAAGAAGTATGTAACACTATATACATTTAACCATAGCTACCTAATAATGAAATGCACATAGGAACATTTTAACAAGCCACATTACCATGCATTTTATGACAGCAGAGGAGCATTCTTGAACCAGAGGGCTGGTTCTCATTAAGATATCCAAGATGGATTGGTTAAATATATTATGCTACATCCAGACAATAGAACATTGCATAGCCACTAAAATAATGTTGACATGTATGTAATAACATGGGAAAGTGTTCACAAAATATTGTTAGGTTGTTTAAAAAGCAGGGCATAAATGGTACGTATATGATAAGCCTTGTTTAAAGACTGGGGCACCCGGATGGCTCAGTCGATTGGGCCTCCAACTCTTGATCTCGGCTCAGGTCATGACCTTGCAGTCACGGGATTGAGCTCTGTGTCTGGCTCTACGCCCCCGGGGTGGAGCCTGCTTAAGATTCTCTCTCTCTGTCTCTCTCTCTCTCTCTCTCTGCCCCTCCCCACCCCACTCTCTTTCCCTCTCTGTCAAAATAAATATTTTTCAAAAAAGATCTTCTCTCCCTCTACCCCTCTCCCCTGCTCCCACTCTCTCTCTCTCTCTCTAAAATAAAAAGTGTGTGTGTGTGTGTGTGTGTGTGTGTGTGTGTGTGTATCTATATATAGTCTATTAAAAAGCCTACTAGCCAAGCTGTTAAGAGGGGCTGTCTCTGGGTCTTAGTATCATGAGTGAATTATTTTCTTCTCAACTTATCTTTATTTTTTTAACTTTCTAAAGTTAATAGGTACTATGCCAATAAGTTATTCTTAATTTAAAAAAAAAACAGCCAAAATAATTCATTCGCCTGTCTTCTAAACCCCTCTTATGGTGGTGGTACCACTCCCTGTGTAATCTGGCTTATCGAGACTTCACTGCATCAACAATAATAAATACCTCTGATGAAGCCACAGAATACTGGGACTAGAGTCAAAGTTCTGACCTGGAACTTAAACTCTACCACTTCCTAGTGTCGTGCCCTCGGCAAATTACTTAATCTCTCTGAGCCACAGTCCTCGTCTCGAAAATAGGGAATAATATTACCTACCTCACAAGGTTGCTGTGAGTTTTAATGAGATAGTGCGCGTGCAAGTGCCTAGTCTATGCCCAGTGCACAGAAAGTCAGTTACACCCAGTTCTGATACCATTCTCGGCAAGACACAAAGTGCGAAGCGACTCTCATTTGAATTATTCAATTGCTCCTCCGTAGTTCTCCTTTCTTTCAAAGTGTCCTCCCGTGTTCAGACCGTAGTCTGAGAAAGAATACACAAATACGAGAGGCCAGTGAGCATGGAAATTCCTGGGACAATGGGGGCAGGCAAGTACCTAAGTGGCACAGTCTTTGTATCAGGTACAAACTAGAGATGCTTTATCACAAGCTGACTCTAAATTAACACGGTGGAATGCCCCCCTGCCTACCCTGTAACCATGATTTAAACCGTAAAAGAAGAGAACCTCAAATTTAAATCTCCCAATTTATATGGTCCAGTGTTAATGCAGCCATAGTTGCCAGAGGTACACATCTGATTGAAGCTTGGGGATGGGGGCGGGGAGATGTATTTCCAAGTGTGATAAAGAGTCTTAAGGGAGAGTTAAAGGAAATCCTTGTTGAGTTCATAACAGAAGAAAAGAGCTATACGGCCAATGTTAGTTATGTTCTTGTTTGCTACATGATCTTATGAGGACAGATCTGTCCTCGACTGTGCTAATGAGCACCTAAAACTAAGGATCTGTCATGTGCATTTTATTACCACCATTGGTTTTTCCAAAAGTGGCGTCATATTTGTCCTGGAGAGGAAAAGGGAATGTAATTCCAAGGGCAAGTTTAACAATAATAATAATTAATAATAATTTTTTAACGTTTTTTATTTATTTTTGAGACAGAGAGAGACAGAGCATGAACAGGGGAGGGGCAGAGAAAGAGGGAGACACAGAATCGGAAGCAGGCTCCAGGCTCCGAGCCATCAGCCCAGAGCCCGACGTGGGGCTCAAACTCACAGACCGCGAGATCGTGACCTGAGCCGAAGTCGGACGCTCAACCGACTGAGCCACCCAGGCGCCCCAATACTAATAATTTTAATAAAGCCTCCAACCTTTCCTCTTCCTTTTCCCCCACCCTCTCTCAAATACAGCCAGTTTATCATTCTGTAACTCACAATTTCCAAAAAATAAACTGAAGAGAGCTGGAGCTCCAAACTCCAAATATAACACACCAAAAAAGCCTGCCCTCTGACATACTTAAGGCAAGGGTTCTTTCAGCCTACACACTCAAAACTAAAAAAAAAAAAGTAGGTGGAAAAGTGAGCTCTTCAGTCAAAGTTCTCACTTTTTAACGTCCACAATTTTATCGAACGTTCAGAACTGCATCCGGCATTAGAAATTGTATACTTGGTACGTCTTTTTAAAAAAATCATATAAATCAAAAACTGCTAGAAGTCTCAAACCATCAGATAACATGATTGGTTTCATTCCTTTATGACTCTGCCTGAACAGAAGAGGAATGAATGGGCTTCAGAAATCTCTTATTTTCTCCAGCGGCTTTCTTGCAGAATAATATACTTTCATAATGAAATGTAAGATTATAAATTGCCAAATTGATTTTGCACCAGTGGTAAAAAGTCATAAGTGACTAAGTGTCCTAAGGTGACCTAGTATGTTATAGAAAATGCGAAACCATAGTATACTGACAGTTTAATTGGTTTAGCAAGAGTTCATATCACTTGGCTGAAATGCATCATTGGCCTTTTTATCGTTACATCTTATTGCAGCTTTAAAAATAAAGTAGATGACAATCTTGTGAAATGTTTCCTTTACTGAATCAGGTTCCTGTCCTTGACTTTATTGCTATGCCTACCTTTCCAAAGCAATGTTTACAAACTGCTTCTGCCTTTTAATATATTTTGAATAGTGAAATTTATCTCCCAACTTGATCCTTTCGAGCCGGGAGACGGAAAAACACTAGTGTATGGTCCGGGTGAAGAACACCAAAACAGATGGAATCAAGGAGTTAAATACCAGAGTGGATGGCACCTTGACATTTATTGCTGTCTAGTGCAAACCAGAATATATAATTTGACTCTTTTACAGCATTAGGAGGGCAATTTAAATGCGCTAGGACTTGAACTATCAAAAGATGCTGTCTCCTGTCTCCAGATGTAATTACAAGACAAGACTATTAAAGCAATCTTATAAATACAAGAGGATCTGAGATGTGAAGGGCGACAGAAGCGGAAAGAACCACCAGCCCAGCGGTGGTAGCTTGTTTTCTGACAGAGCGCTCCCTGTGCAGAATGCGAGACCAGCTCGCTGGCCAGGACGCTCTCCTCCAGAACCACTGGTGTTGACTGACGTCCCTGAGCTCAACGGCCCCCCACTACAGTGAGCTAGGAGCAAAAATGACATTCCCACCACCGAGAACATTCTAGGCCCTTTTGCCGCCACTGCACTACTGCGGGTTTTCAGATTTCAGTCATAAGTCCTGTTTTTTGGGAAGCTGCTCACCATGCAAGAGAACGCACAGTGGTAGGCAATGGTGTATCTTAGTCAACCTGGTCCATGCCGAGTTGGGGTTCTCCAAACCCCAGTACGTAGGACTCCCTAAATGGCAGCTTTCACTTGTTTTCCCAATACCCTGTTTCAACAATATTTCTGTGTGTGTGTGTGTAAATATCAAAAGGAATCAAAATTTTGTCTGTTAAATTCACAATATTCCTGGAAATGCAAGAGAATCTCCAGTTACCTATCAATACAATATGTTCCTTAAAAAGATCACGTCCCAAGTAGCTACCATGTTAAGGAATTATATACAAAAATGGTAGAAGAATAAGGGAAGGGGTATCTGGGTGGCTCAGTCGGTTAAGCATCAGACTCTTGGTTTCGGCTCAGGACACGATCTCTTGGTTCATGGGATCAAGCCCTGTGTCAGGCTCTGTGCTGATGGCGTGAAGCCTGCTTGGGATTCTCTCTCTCTCTCTCTCTCTCTCTCTCTCTCTCTCTCTCTCTCCCCCCCCCCCCAGCTCTCTCTCAAAATAAATAAATAAATAAATAAAAGAATGAGGGAAAAGGGAACTAAGCCTGGCTGTAATAAAACCACAGGTTGAAGCTGAGATTCTCAGCTGGGGGCCAGGATAGGGCAAATGCATGGGGAAGAAGGATACTTACTCTTAATAGTAAGACTCACTATGGATTACGACGCAGTGAGGTGGGCACTCACATGCTGCTCCTGGGGGTATAAATTGGCAAAACCTACTGGAGGGCGATGTGATACTAGGTATCAAGAACTTTTTAAAAGTTTTTATGGGGGGGGGGGGGGGGGCGCCTGGGTGACTCAGTCAGTTAAGCATCCGACTTCGGCTCAGGTCATGATCTCAGTTTGTGATTAAAAAAAAAACACTTTTTATTTTGAAACCATTTTAGATTTACAGAATTACAAAGCTAGTCTCACCAAGCTTCCCCTAGTATTCACATCTTACCTAACCACGGACCATTTGTCAAAATTAAAATATTAACATTGGTACGATACAATTAACTCAACTACAGCCTTTATCTGTATTTCTCCAGGCTTTCCACTAATGCCTTTTATCTGTTGCAGGCTCTAAGTCAGGATGCCACATTGTACTTACTTGCTCACTTAATTTGAACAAGATACTTCAAACTTTTGCCTTGCCTGAGACTCATAAAATGCCCATTCATTCAATCAGGTTTTCTTTTAGCTTAAGCTATTTCTATATGAAAAGCCATGAAAATATAGAGAAGATGCCATTTTAGAATAAGTCAAAGTATTATCTTTTCCTGATTTTCACATGAATTTGCTTAGATAAGTATATTTCCCTCTCCTACGGTCCCCGGGTCCCTGTTCACTGGATCAGGAATCAGTCTTGCCAGAACAACTTCTAGGTACAAACAATTCACTTGACAAACAGTTCCTTAGCACAAATGCACGAAAACATCTTGGGCATCACGCACATGATTTCCGAGCGGTGCACAGAGGCTGAGTAACGACAAAAAGTCACTTAGCTAACAGGTGGCAGGGCAGTGACTCAAACCCTAGTCCCGGTGTGAGTCTACAGTCCGTGATCTTAAATAGCTCTATTCTTGTGCCTGCTTGAGATACCGTCAATGAATGATTGAGCCAAATCATTCCAATTCTAGCTCGTGAACCCTGACCTAGAATTGGAATGATTTTGTATACAAAAAATGGTAAAAGAATGAGGGAAGGGATGCCTGGGTGGCTCACCCGATTACTCCAACCCTGAGTTGAGATCTGACCCAGCCCTGGTTCTAACTTGACCCCTATGGCTGTGTGCCTTCCCTCCCCTTTAACTAAACCTTGGCCTTATCTACCCTGATGTGTTGGATATACAGCAACCCGGCTGTGACCCCTCTGTAAGGGGTCACAGCCATGTTCTGTTAAAACCTCTTGGATATGCATGCCTCCCCTGGTTGGGGACCACCCGGCCTCTTCCCTAACAATGAAGAGCCTCTGGTGTCCTCTGCTCCGTCAGCCAGTCTGGTGACCACCTGGCCACGAAGCAGTTTGAGACCTGCTCCTGGCCCTCTGCTGCCCTCTAGCAGTCACCGGCCACTCTGCCCCGGCTGGAACACATGACTAGCTCTGCCTTTGCGCCCAGTACACTACCAGTTGGCTTGGTAACCTGAGAGCCTGGAAAAGGGAAGCCTGGCTGAAACGGCCTAGATCCCCTGGGAGAGTGACATTTGGCAGCAAGTAACTCAAGGGAAATGACTTTCTCATCTTCCCTCTTCAATAAAAGGCTGGCGGGATAGGAGAAAGAAAGCCTCGTCCTGCTCCTTTTCTTCACACTGAGAATCTCAAGAGACGCCGCCCCCAAAATGGCACTGTGGGAGACACGGGGGAGTCTCAGACCAGTGTGTCCCAGCTTACAAAGGAGCTCTCCAGCTCAGAGTGAAGGATGGAGGAGGCGACGAGCCCTGGAGCCTCAGGGGAATGGATAGGTCAGTGACTTGGCCCAGTGGATACTTTCTAAACTCCTCCAGTCGCTACAGGAGTGACCTCAGCAACTACCAGCTGCGCACAGGTGGCAGAAGCCTTTGATGACTGGCTTCCTCTTCCCTAGAGTCATTTAGCAGCAGGAGGGGGTGCAGGGTGGAGGGAGCAGCTGTTTATTCTCATGACACCTCCCACTGCTGAAGACAGCTCTTTGATTGATCCCCGCCTGGAAGATCTCGCTTGTTCTCTGGGGACAGAAACAGTTTGGGGATAGGTGGGTTGTGCAATTTCGTCCACGACACACAATGGATCCTCAGAAGAAAAACGCAACTTTCCCCAGTGCTGTCTGTCCCTCGGGGTGAAAGGGAGTGACGAGAAAGGCACCGCTGCCTCCACCCCTGCCCACCTTTTCCCCCCGACCCTCCTAGAAACCGTTGCTAGAAGCCCACACGAGTTTATTAGTTCATTCGCTTGGCCCTCACTACAACGCTATGAAATTCTTCTACCATTCATTTGAAAGATGGGGGAACGGGCACACGGGAGGTCTAGGAGCAGAAGTCTCCTGCCCACGGTCACATAGAGGGAGAGCCAGGATTTGAATTCAAAGGGCCATTGGGATTAAAAACAGACTTCAGAAAAGAAGCCTTACAATCCCCGCCCAAGCATCCCTTGCCAACACACACACACACACACACACACACACACACACACACGCACCCCATGCCAGGGATTGTTTATCTTTTCCAGCAAAGAGTAATTTAATCTCCTTTTAGGAAACAAAATCTGACCCGTTTAGTCAGAGAGAGGAGACAGGCTGAGAGTAGACAAGCAAGTGAAAGTAAAAAAGCAAACTTGCTGAAAACAGGAAGTAGAGAAAGCAGGCTGCGAGCTCTGATCAGAGATGTAGGACACGGGCCATCTCAGGCACCGCTCCCGGGTTGGTGTGATGCTCCAAAGTGAGGGTTGAAGAAAGAATCATCTGAATCATGCCAAACTGAGAACTGAGGGCTGATGGGGGGTGGGAGGGAGGGAAGGGTGGGTGATGGCCATCGAGGAGGGCACCTGTTGGGATGAGCACTGGGTGTCGTATGGAAACCCATTTGACAATAAATTTCATATATTAAAAAAGCAAATAAATAAATCATGCCGTCTCTAGAACCCCACTTCATCCTGAATTAGGGGGCAGGGCTTGTCTGATGACTGGGAAGACAGAGGAGAGGAACTATTGCCTTTTCCCCTCTAGCCTTCCCTGAATTCCAGCATCAGTCAAGGCTGGGACTCGAACACACAAGAGGGAAAACTAAAAGAATCCATAGGAGGAGGGCAGTACACCCCAGCCAGCAGGTCAAAGGACTGGGGGACCACCCTGAACAGCACGGGAAGAACTGGAACTCAACAGCTGGTTGGGCCCAGGCTTCCCAGCCCCAGGCTCAGCCTGCTGTTTATTTGCATTGCGAGAGCCTATCACCCTGGAGCTGGATCTTCCAAAGATGATAACATCAGCTCCCATTTAATTATGAAAGAGGAAGAATCAAAACAAGCAAATGACTCTAGGCCTCCCTTTACTGCCACAGGTAGAATTTCAGAGCTGACTGACGCTGTCAAATGCCACGTTTGGGGAGGGGGGAATGGCAGAGGCCCGAGATGCTCTGCTTGGTCGCACTCTGTCCTGTAAATTGCCCAAGAACATTGTTTTTTACAAGAGGGAAATCACCTTGAAGTTCTGATGGTTCTAAATTTGGGGATCCCTGTCACATACCAGTGGGTTTTACATGGCATTTACATATGAAGACACTCTTAATGAAAAATGTATTCTACACCTTTTAGCATAACACAGGCTGAAAAATATTCCACCATGTGTGCTGGTACAGGGCTGCAATTGAAATTCCAGTCGCTTTTAGAAAATGCTCGACATCTTTGAAGCTATTTCCTACCAATGAGTTTATCTCACAATATATAGAACCCAACTGGCCACTTTAAATGACTCTAGAAGGCAATTGTATATCAAACTCCTCCATAATGGATTTTTAAAAATTGTTAAAGAAACTCATCAATCCTCAGTAATCATTTTAAAGTAAAAATGATTCACTCATAACTATAAGCTAGTGCGGCCCCTGCTCCCACTCCAGAAGCCATGACCATGAATAACTCCAATTCACCCCCAATTCTCGACGTGCTAATTACCTCCAGGGATGCTACACAGGCAGCTGAAAAGCCGGATGACCACAAGCAATTAGCCAATCAATTTGGCTTGAAATCGCCCCCAACACAATTGGCAGAAAGCCATACATGGAGTGTAAATGGTAGTCACCTATTCGAGAGGAAACAAAAGGTTTCAGCCTCCCACACTACATTAATAACCTGCCATGGTGCCCAAAATTACCACCATTCTAATCACATGTTGGGATTTAGGCCTTGCTCAAAAAGCAAATAGATTACTCATTGTCAAAAACACATTAGCCCATTAGCGCCCATTACCACACTAAGAGCTCTCACCTAAGAAAACTGAAGGCAGGGTTTTGAGGGAATGGAAAGGAGGAGAAAGTCAGCCCAGCGTGGGGAAAGGGGACAAAAAGAAGGGTATCTGTGGAAACAGAGGCATGGGGGAGGTGGGGAGGGTAAGCAAAACCAGAACCCTTCTGGCTCCCATATTTCTTAAAGGGGAAGAGAAAGGTGGCTGTCACAGATAATAATCCCACCGGTCTAACAACAATCCCAAGCAAGAGTTCAGAACACATCATCAAGCAGAAGATTTGTGAGCATTTCAAAAAAGAAGAAGCAATCACAAGAAACTGGCATAGTTTTATAAGAGCAAGTCATGCCAGACTAACCTCATTTCCTTTTATGATGGGAGTGTTGGGCCGAAAACCCAAAGAATGCAGTGGACCTGCTGCCTCTGGACTTCAAGAGGGTCTGGGACAAAGTGGGCAGTCGTGTCCAAGCTAGGCTGCTATGAATGGGAAAGAATTCCACCAGCTGGTTCCTTCACTGCTGTAATGGCTGTCCCCACAGGTGCTAGTTAATAGATTCACGCCAATCTGAAAGGAAGTCTCCGACGGGGAACCTACGTGATCTGTTCTGCTCAGCACTTCTATCAGTGACGGCAATAATGGCGCAAGGGGTACACTGATCTGGTTTACAAAGTAAACTGGAAGGAACCGTTAACCCATTTTGAAACCCCAGTGATCTCCACGGTCTAGAATCTTGGTTAAAATTTAGTAAGATGTCATGTTCATATGAGACCAACGCCCCAAACGTGGGACGAAGGCTGGTGACAACCGTTTGGAGAATTTGGCCTGCCTTTAAGTTCAACATGCACCGACTCAATAGTGAGTGTCTTGGGTTGGCTGCCTCACTAAAAGTATAGCATGTATTGAGGAGGGCACCTGTTGGGATGAGCACTGGGTGTTATATGAAAACCAATTTGACTATATATATATATATATATATATATGTATGTATATATTTAAAAAAAATTTTTTTTACATTTTTTAAAATATAGGAAAAAAAGAAACAAAAAGTATACCATGCAGACTACAGGCAGAGATCACTACCCTGTGCTCTGCACTGGGCAATTCTGGGCACCAAGATCTAGGGGAATAATCACCAAGTTGAAGCTTATTCACAGGAGAGCCAACGGTAGGGTGAAAGAGTTACAAGGAGATTGACGTTGAGTCCAACAAACATAAGAACTAGCAATTAAAGCTAACCAAAAATTAAATGAGCTGCCTCGTAAGGGGGTGGATTTTCTATCAGAAGTTGTCTCCACTCCAAGACCAAATGATTCCCTCGGAATACGTCATACAGGGGAGTCACACAGAGGTAGGAGGGTTGCATTCGATGACCTGTAAAGCTCCCTGTCAACTCTGAGATACTGTGACATTATGGAACCACCTTCCTAATTTACAGAACTGAAAAAGGACAGAGAACTGAAGCCAAACCTCTGGGTAGTGAATTAACACATGAAAAGAAATGTTCTGAACCGAGAGAGCCGAGTGACTAGGGAAGTGGGAGACAATCCCACTCCTTTCTTTCTCCAAACTCCTCAGCTGTAGGGGTCTTGTTTGCACGGACATCTTGGGAGTTTAAATAAACTTCACTTGGGTGGCTGAGATGTTTGTAATGAGGACGGGGGTGAGGGGAGTCAATTGGTGATGTGTAAACAACTTATTTCCCTGCCTTCTGTGAAAACAGAATTTGATGTTTTTCTATAGAGAGAGTGATTTATCTGGACAGGACCAAAAAAACAAACAACGACCTAACCCACTTGAAAAGGATTATTTGTGAAATAATAATTGAAACTCAATCTAAACCAAAGCAGTTCTTCTACGAGCCCTTCATTAAGACATAAAAATAACACAGAGCATGCCCATAGACAGACTGGCCTACATTTTTGAGGAATAAGTGCCCAGCAGTGCCTGGCAGACAGTACTTGCTCACTAAATAGCAGTCAGAACCAGAACAAATCAAGCGTTTGAGGCATCTCACCACAAATGCCCTCCAAATTCGGGCCTGCACCAGGACAGCAGGATTTAGGTCTTCCGCTGGCTGCTGGCTCACTGAAGTGAACACCATTTCCTAGGCAGACTGCTCAGGGCCAGTCCCCTGGTGCGAGCAAGCAGGTGCCTCCCCAGCGAGCTACGGAAAAACCGCCAGCTCTCTCTGCACGTTGGGAGGCAGCAGCGAGTGCCATACTGGCCCCTGGACCCCAGGCTCCAACTTCTAGGGGGTTCAGCTCCAGGCATAGCCTTTCAGGTACACGAAAAGATGGAAGTAAGGATATCCCTTGGGCATTCTGTGTAAGACGAAAGAAAACAAATAAAGAACACCCGCTAAATGGTGTGCCCAGAGGGGTATGGATGGGTGGGAATATTATGCAGCTGTTTTTAAAAAAGGACCAAGTCGTGAAGCACGCGTTTTGAAAGATCCAAAGATATACAAGGTGAAAACATATGTTGGCAAACTAGTACGGGCCCATTTAGGTAGTGGGAAAAATTGTGCGTGTGAGTGAACAGCGAGCGTGGGCACATGTACACAAAGGCATGGGGCAAGTCTGGAAGGATCTGCACATCAAACTGCAATGTTTGCAGCTGGCGAAGTCAGGAAGACAGAGGGGGAGGGATAACTGCGGACTTTCTCTCCTGCTCCCCCCTCCTTCTTTATATACATACATAATATATATATACATAATTATAATACATAATATATATACATAATTATATATATACATATACATATATATATATAAAATTTCTTTTGCATGTCTAAATACTGTATGCATTTTCCCAAATCAGAAAAACTACCTTTGCAGTTTGAAAAAATGATCAAATATGAAAAACAAAGAAATCCTCACTCTCTCCCCCGGGTTTGCTGAGAGGCCCTTGGTGAAGGAGTCCGACCAGGCCTCTTTCGCTTCCCTGCCCTACCCGGGGTGCTCCCAGTCTCTCTCTTGGGGTGGAGGGTTGGCGGGGGAGACTAGTTCTCAGGGCAGTGCAGAGCCCCTCACGAAGGGATAGTTTCTAAATACACAATTTTCTCAGAAGGCCAAAACCCCGGTACAAGCAACAACCCCTGCAAAGCCTTGGGAGGAACAGCACAGGGCTCGCCCATAAATTGACATAATGCACCTACCGAAATGCTTGACGTTGTCCGGGAAATACTTCTGATGGAGAAAACCTGGCACCTGAGGCCAACAGGAACTCAGTAAAATGAAGGTGCTGATTCACATAAGCCTGCAGGCAATAAAACCTTGATACACACGTCCTTTTCTATCAAATCCTCCCAGATACCATGTGCGCACGCGCCCACACTGGTTAGGGAAAGAAAATCAGGCAGCATCGCATAACAGGATTCGAGCACCAAAGCACCCCAGTAAATCACTGTGAGTTCCTCTTTGGTCAGTCACCAATCTCTACGTATAAAAAGAACACTTCGTGAAAGAAACGTTAATGTACAAAAGCACCCCACGGACCACAATCTTCCTCATCAGAAGGAAGGTGGGCGCCAACTCACGGAACCAAGACAACTGGATTACCACCAGTTCAAAGGCCAGTTTCCCAACTGCCGCTTGCCAGCATGGAACTCCAGGCCAGTGGTTTCAGCCGCAAGGTGGATGTGCCCTCCGGGGCACATGGGACCACGTCTGAGGACATTTCTGGTTTTTCAGGACTCAGGGGAGGTAGAGGCCAGAGATGCCGCTAACCATTCTGCAATACACAGGACGGCCCCCCACAGTGAAGAGTTATCTGGCCCCCAACGTCAACAACACCACGAGGGAAAAATTCTGCTTTAGGCAAGTCGCTTCACACTACTCGATCCTCAGTTTTCTTACCTGGAAAATAGGGACCATGTGTCTCGTGGAAGTAAAAATGTTTTACAGTGTTTAGCTTTACGTAAATGTAGGATTATCTGATTCTGGGGTCATTTGCAGACCTCAAGTCTATCAAACATGCCCGAGAACTGCTCATTTTCAGCTTAAAATGTATTTAATTGTATTAAATTTAAATTCATTTATATAAATCCAAATTATTTTTTTTTTAAGTTTATTTTGAGAGAGAGAGAGAGAGCGTGCACACGGGAGCACACACGCACAGGAGAGGGAGGGAGAGAGAGAATCCCAAGCAGGCTCTGTGCCGTCCGTGCAGAGCCCGAAGCCCGACTCACGGCTCGAACTCACGAGCCGTAAGATCATGACCTGAGCCAAAATCAAGAGTCAGATGCTTAACTGACCAAGCCACCCAGGGCTCCCTCCCCACAAATTATTTTTTAAAGTAATTTAGGAAACAGTCAGAGAAAGAGGGTTCCCGGTGAAGGTAGTACTTGAGACAAAAGACACTATGGAATAAGAGGCTGAGACCAGCCGTTCAAGCAAGTGCATCTGGGCTTTGAATTCCAGCTCGGGCATGTGAGAGCTTTGTGATCAGGGACAAACATGCATCTGTAAACACAAACGGAAGCACACCAGAGGTACAACGAAGAGGGGAACCTAATCCAGCGGAGAGGGTGATTAGGGAAGGTTTCCTGAAGAAGTGGACCGGAGTCACATCACAAAAACAGATGCACACCAGCGGAAGGGCATAAAACTGGAGCGAGGGAGACAGGAAGCAGTTAAAAAGGCCAGGCTAGGGGCGCCTGGGTGGCTCAGTCGGTTAAGCGTCCGACTCTTGATTTCAGCTCAGGTCATGCTCGAGGTTCGTGAGTTCAAGCCCCCACACTGGTCTCCTCACTGTCAGTGAGGAGCTCTCTCTCCTCACTGGGGAGAGGAGCGTGGGGGCTCTCTCTCTCTCCTTCTCTCTCTGCCCCTCCCCTGCTTGCGCTCTCTCTCAAAAATAAATAAATAAATAAACTAAAAAAAAAAAAAGGGGGGGCAGGCTAGAGCTGAGGGTTGAAACCAAAGCAGTGGTTTTAAGGATGGGAAGAGGTATAACCAGGACTTGGCCATGACTGGACGCAGGAGAAAGGAAATCTGGAAGGGGTGGGCAGACAGTTGCACCTGAACAAACGCTTACCCTCTCCTAGTTTCAGTTTTCCCTATCCATTAAATGGAGTAATACCACCTACTTAACAGGATTACTGTGAGAATGAAATCAACTTTGTTCTAAAACCCTAGCATAGAGGCATACAGTGGACAATAAATGGAAACTCTATTATTATTGTAATGCTGATTAACAATAATTATAACAGCCCTGGAAAGGGTCCCCAGATAACAGCCAGCCCAAGAGGCTCATCATCGGGAGAAGACTTACCCAATGTTCTACTATCTGCTTAGCATGGGAGCCATGAATAAGAACTTTTCTGCCTCCTGGGGTTTTTCTCCACTGTACCCTTCTAAGTGATTGGCTGGAGGATGTTCTTCTCCCCGCTAGATTCAGGTGCGATGCCCATATAGCCCAGGGTCAGCAATGGATCCTAAAACATCTGATGAATCACTTCCTTCCATTCACTGTAAGAACTCTCCATACTTCTTAATCTGAGAGATTGACTTCCACCTCTCTTTATTAAAATGTAAAGCTCAGTGTACATAACCAAGCGAATCAACCTTGCCATTTCTGCACATGTTGGGATTTTAACGGTATCACTTCCCAAGAGGACCAAATGGCATACAGTAGCTTCATTACGATCAGCACAAACACAGCTGGGCTCCTGCACGGTGTAACTCCTCCGACGCTCTGCCGGGCTTAGCTCGGCTCCTGCCCTTCCATTTCTTGAAAGGCCATTTTATTGCACTCCGTTGACAAACATACGAGCAAAGCTTCTAATTCTGCAGACTAAACCCCAGCCCCTCTTAAAAGCAACATACGTGAAGACAGAATCACCACGTTTGGGAAAGGAGATGGGAGGCAATATCCAAAACCATAGTTCTTCCCGCAAGCCAAGTAGGCATCTGGGCGGCAGCGGAGTCTGCCAGTGGTCAGTACCCAAGTGGATATTGTGACATCTGGGAATGTTGACTTTAGTGCTGTTCAAATAGCTGACACTACTTATTTGAGCCCATTAAATAACCATAAATTTCAATCTTTCTGTTCAGATTAGGATTCTTCATAGAATCGGGTTAAAACTGAATGGAATTTTAGAGATTAGCTAGCTTTGTGGTTCTTAACTGTTTGGGGGGACATAGATCCTTTTACAAATCTGATTTAAGCCATGTGCTCTCCCTCCAGGAAAGAAGCCACAAATACCAAAAGTTAAAGCTGATGCGCTAGTCTACTCGCTTCTTTGGACAAAGAAACTGTGTTTCGGCAAGGTTAATTGGCCCAAACTGCATTAAGAAACTAGCCCTGTATTTTAAGATGTGAATTACACATAACAACCCTAATTGCTAATAGTCCCTTACATAAGTGTGGGAATAGTACTGTCTGGTATAATATGCAATTTTACTTTTATTTTGTTTAAGATTTTATTTTTAAGTAATCTCTACACCCAACGTGGGGCTCGAACTCACAACCCCAAGATCAAGAGTCACACGCTCTACCGACTGAGCCAGCCAGGAGCCCCTAATGTACAGTTTAATACACACATCTTCATATTCTCACAACTAACATACATTAGACATGTGGAAGCTCCATTATATAGATGAGAAACCTCCGATTTAGAGAAATTGCATGAAGTTCCACAAACATCCGCTGAAAGTCTACTTCCTGTGTGTCTCCACCTACCAACACTGAGCTAGGGGGTACAGATCAAGAGAGGAACTCAAACCAGAGCCGGGAGGACCTTTCGGTCCAGTGAAGGGGGCAGACATCCCCCTTGGCCCTCCACCTCCATCCAAAGCACATTATTTCTAGCTTGGTCAGTCCTAGGGCAGAGGAAGAGAGCACAGACTTGGGGGTAGGTGGGACCGAGTGGTATGGCAGGGAAACCTAGCCTAACCAGGTTCGGGAAAGGATTCTGAGGGGTTCAGATGGCTCACTGCAGGTCCCAGAGCTAGAACATAACCAAGCTGGAGCTGGAATCTACGTGTTCTGATTCCCAGGCCAGTGCCTCTCTGCGGGCTGAGCTTCCCAAGGGCCCTGCAGTTAGAAGAGGCTGAAAAATCACTCCTGGGAGCCCGGCTTCAGTCACGTCAGGAATAAAACCACCTAGAGCTCTTCAATTTTCAATAAATGCCACTCTCAGTTAGTACATGCTCGATACATGCAAATTTGCTTTAGCACATGAAAATTAATTAGCCATGACTCAACTTAAACATGAGATAATTCAGTATGAAACACTTCCTTCCTACTAGTGACCATATTACTCCACTCACATGTCCTCTCTCTGCGCTTCTCAATTTTCTGATCTTGCTTCCTTTGTGTTTTGCTTTGGCCCTAGGTATTTATCTCTTCTCTTTCCTGCTATGCTGGGAAGCAGGACCCCCGAATGGCTTGGTAGGAAAAAAAAAAAAAAGGAAACAAAAGTGATTCTCGGAGACACCACGCAACTTATTGTAAGTACAAAGAAAGGCACGCTTGAGCTACAGTTTCGCCGTCTGTCTTAAAGATGTGCGGAAACAGAAGAATAAGGGTATGGTGGGCGTTGCTAATGGCCACGTGCACTGACACAGAGAAGACTGTTCAGGAAAGCTATATTTTAAATGTTTTTCTGTTTGTCTTCAACTCTCACTGACCTCCCCGGTGCCAGCGGTCCGCTCCACCACGCCAGCCCATCCCCAAATAGGTCCTGGGCATCTTGAAAGCAAGAAGAATTATCTCCCTTTTTGAAGTCTCTGGAGCTGTATTTTTAGCCTTGTCCATAATAAGACTTGCAGTGCTCGTGTTTTATGTGAATATTGTTCATTTTTCAGTTGAATGTGATTTTAAGTTTGTTGAATCCTTTAATGTTCTTAAATAATTTATTTTGGGGGCTCCTGGGTGGCTCAGTCAGTTGAGCATCTGACTTTGGCTCAGGTCATTATCTCATGATTCGTGAGTTCGAGCCCCATGTAGGGCTCTGCACTGATAGCGTGGAGCCTGCTTCAGATTCTGTCTCTCTCTGCCCCTCCCCTGCTAGCATGCGCTCTCTCTTGCTCTCTCTCTCAAGATAAATAAACATTAAAAAACATTTTAAGGGTTTTATTTTTAAGTAATCTCTCCATCCCATGTGGGCTCAAACCCGTGACCCCGAGATCAAGATTATGTGCCCTACTGACTGAGCCGGCCAGGATCCTTGAATTTTTTAATGACCTCTGGAGGACAAAATTTTCTGGGTAACATGTCAGGGTATAATGTAAGCAAAGAAGAGTTCTGATGTGTAAAACTGACTTCCACGTAATTTTTCAGGATCTTATCTGTTACATCGCGTCAGACCTACCTTCCGAGAGCCTAAATAACAGCACTACGCTTAATGATAATAATAAAAAAACAACTTACATTTGTATGACAACTAAAGCATTATCTTATTTGGGTTTCGTAACAATTTGAGATTTAGGCAAGACTAAGATTATCCCCATTTTACAGATGAAGGAAATGAGGCTCAGAGAGGTTAAATGGTTAGCTCAAGGTCACATAGCTTCCATGTGACAGAAACGGGACAAGAAATCAAAGGTAAAAGTTTTCACACATGCTTAAACCCCTAGGATAAAAAATATCACAGCTTTCTCACCTTGACTTAAACGTGCTAACAACGGCTTGTGAAAAATGAAAAGCCTTGAAGGAAGGCAGAATAAAAATCTGAGAGACAATCGCTGATCTTTTATCTTCTAGACTTCAAGCCAAATCAAGTTCTTCAAAGAAAACCCAATAAAGCCCAGACATTTTCATCATAACAAAATAAATAATTCAGTCAGGCTTTAGAGGACTCCTGCATTATGATTGGCTATTTGATATATTTGTGACTTAGCTGCCACTAAACTGATTAAAGCTAACCTCATTGACGCAGTTATGTCGACAGAGACTTTGACACTGACAGTTATGAATGGAAAGTGTAAATAACGATAAATAACCTGGAGCTTCCACATTTATTCCTAATGGAGGATTTAGCACTTCCAAAAGTCAAACTCCTGATAGGCTGAAAATTACAGCCTTTGGTCTATCTGGCGCCAAAGAAACTGTTGACATTCATCACCTCTCCTCTCTTTAGGAAGACATCCACGGAGCCTTGGGTCCTTCCAGGCAGACAGGCGAGTTTGATTTAAAAAAAAAAAAAAAAAAACTCAGACGCTTTGGGCTGCAAGCAGCTGTAGAAATTATCTGGCCTAACCTCACATTTTATTTATGAGAAAACTAAAGCCCACAAAAATGAAATTAATTGCGTAAGGTCACCCAGTGAGTCATGATGTAGTCAGAGCTACGGGCCATATCCTCTCACTCACAGTCCAATGCTCTGGTCACTAGACCACACAACGGGGAAAACCTCCACCCGGAACACACAGGCATCCTCTCTGTCTCTGTATCTCTGTCTCTTTCTCTCTCTTTCTCTTGCCCGCATCTCTCTCTCACGTGCACACACATTAATTCTGAATTATAATGGACCGACAGACATCATTGAAGCCATATTCTCTGTGCTGAATTACTATTGGTCTCCACAGAAATGGATCTGAGGAGGACGCTCAAATAGAAGATTATATGCAATTTTTCAAGTTCAAGTCCATCTTGTGATCACAAATTAACGTCCTATTTGAAGGCACACCTGAAAATAACTAAAGGCAACATGCACACTCTCTGGTTTATCACTAGCACTGCTCTGATGTGTGCAGTGTGATTTCATTTTTGTTGTAAAATCTACATGTGTGTGTTTGGATACATGCGGAGAACAAGTAGAAGGCCTATGTTGACATCTCTGAGTGTTAAGCCTCTGGGTGATGCTTATAGTCTTTTATATTTCCCAGTACTTACTGATTTCGCTTCTGAAATTAACACCTATTATTTGTGTAGTAAAGTGTCAGCAGGATAACAGATAAGGAATATTAGAAATGCTATAGGGGTGCCTGGGTGGCTCAGTCGGTTAAGCGTCTGACGTCAGCTCAGGTCATGATCTCATGGTTCATGGGCTCAAGCCCTGTGTCGGGCTCTGTGCTGACAGCTGGGAGCCTGGAGCCTGCTTCAGATTCTGTGTCTCTCCCCTCTCTCTGCCCCTCCCCCATTCACTCAAGCGTGCACTCTCTCTCTCTCTCTCTCTCTCTCTCTCAAAAATAGAAACTTTAAAAAAAGAAACGTTATAATAAAATATTCAGACATATTAAACTCTTGGTATTTTTCAGGCTCCAAAATAACTTCACAACATGAACTCATGGTCAACTAAGCTTATAACATAAAACCTGTTCAATTAGAATTTCCCTCCTGGGAGACTGGCAACACTTTGAACCTGATAATCATCCCTTTCCATGTGTATATTTGGCCTGTAGAATAGGCAGGCCAACTTATTAAGTTACTGTGCCCAGATGGACTCTCATTCAAATTCTGGAACAGCTAGCTCAACAAACAGGATGTTTTCCCGGAACATCTTCACTAACCTGAACTGATGAAGGAAAGGATAATGCAAGTTAGTGAAGTGTGATTTACAACTGCTTTCCGAGAATAACAAACAGCAGCTAGCATTTACTGAGCGCTTGCTTTGTACCAGGTGCCATTCTAAGTTAAGTTTTACATGGGTTGCATCATTTTGTTCCCACAATCGTGTATTTATTGTCCCTGTTTTAGAGATGAGGAAATTGAGACTTAGAGAGGTTAAGTGCACTCCTCTAGGTTATAAGATTCAAGCTCAAATCAATTTATTCCACAATCTTTTTTTTTTTTTTGAGAGAGAGAGAGAGAGAGAGAGAGAGAGACAGCGCACACATGCGTGAGCAGTGGGAGGGGCAAAGGAAGAGGGAGAGAGAGAATCTTAAGTAGTCCCCGCACTCAGTGCTGAGCCCGACGCAGGGCTCAATCCCACAACCCTGGGATCATGACCTGAGCCAAAATCAAGAGCTGGACACTCAACCCACTGAGCCACCCAGGCGCCCCTGGAATCTATTCTCTTACACACGACACTATCTTTTATTATTTTTCCATACCTGAACTAATTCAAACTTGCTGCTAATGAAGCATTTCCAAGTAGAGGTTCTATCAGGCTTGCTTTAATAAGCAAAGCTCATTGTAATTAGCTAATTAATGGGCTTGCTCAAGTCCTTCAAGCAAGTTAAACATGGCTTCCTGCAAATCTTATATACACTATTAATTTGTTTATCAGATTCTTTCTTCATAAATGGGATGAAAGTAAACTTCAGTCCAAGTCAAATTATCACAATATTCAAATTCACACAGCCAGCGTTAATGAGAGTTCACTCTAGATCATTAATTTTTACAAAATATTTACCTCCTGCCTTGAGTTCACTTCTGCCATGTCAGCATTTATTGCCTATATATCTAATGTACAAACATATGTTTGCACTATTACAGTTTTCCCATAAAGGGCTTCAAAATAAGAAGAAAAAGGCCAACTATGGTCCTGCTTAATTGTGAGACATTTCTAGCATAGTCTCTGAGGAACTGGGCTTTAATTATTTGTTAAAAGCCTAGTCTGATGCCAAGCAAATAAACAATAGAAGAAAATGCTCAAGTTGGCATATGTAATAAACACTTCTATCGAATGTTCTTAAACAGCGCTCTCTCTTGTTTTTTTTCTTTTAAAGTAAGCTCTACTAGGGGCACCCGGGTGGCTCAATCGGGTAAGTGTCCAACTTTGGCTCAGGTAATGATCTCACAGTTCATGAGTTCAAGCCCCACCTCGGGCTCTGTGCAGACAGCTCGGAGCCTGGAGCCTGCTTCGGATTCTGTGTCTCCCTCTCTCTCTCTGCCCCTCCCCCAACTCGCACTATAGCTCTGTCTCTCTCAAAAATAAATAAAAACATTAAAAAAATATTTTAGTGGCTGGAACTAGACGGTATTATGCTAAGTGAAATTAGTCACAGAAAGACAAAAATATCATATGACTTCACTCATATGAGGACTTTAAGACATAGAACAGATGAACATAAGGGAAAGGAAGCAAAAATAATATAAAAACAGGGAGGGGGACAAAGCATAAGAGACTCATAAATATGGAGAACAAACAGAGGGTCACTGGAGGGGTTGTGGGACGGGGGATGGGCTGAATGGGTAAGGGACATAAAGAATCTACTCCTGAAATCTTTGTTGCACTATAAGCTAACTAACTTGGATGTAAATTAAATAAGTAAAAATATTTTTTTTAGTATTTTAAAAAGGCGCCTGGGTGGCGCAGTTGGTTGATCATCCGACTCTTGGTTTCAGCTCAGGTCATGATCTCAGGTGAGTTTGAGCCCCATATACGGCTCTGCCCTGACGGCGCGGAGCCTGCTTGGGATTCTGTCTCTCCTTCTCTCTTTCCCCACCCCTGCTTGTGTGCACTCTCTCTCTCTCTCAAAAATAAATAAATAAACTTTAAAAAAAAAGATTAAAAAAATTTTTTTAAATAAAGTAAGCTCTACTACACCCCAACACGGGGCTTGAACTCACGACCTTGAGATAAGAGTCTCACACTCTACCGACTGAGCCAGTCAGGCGCCCCAGGCCTCCCTCTTTCTTAAGCAAAGGCTGATGTTCCAAAATTTTGGTACGTGAATCAGTGATGGTCCACCCCACTCCCCAGAACAAATAATCATCATTAGACTGCTTTGGTTTATCCAGCCTCAATGTCCCGTGTACTTCATATAGCTAAAGTCCCTGACCAGTTACTGGCTCCTTATTTTGATTCATTCAGGTCACAGTCCAACCCTCCCATGCCTCCATTCCCACAATAGAGAAAATAACAATAGAGCCACCAACTTTCAACTTGGAAAATGCGTGGAAATACAATCACTGCATGCAAAGTACATTGAAATCCCTTGAGGAAAACGGCAGTGTATACAAACCATAACTTATTATATCTTGAAAATATTGAATACTTCTACTACTATCTACCTATGTATATATAGGAGGGTATGGGTGTACACCAGGAATTAGAGTTTAAGGGTCCTGGTTCAGCGTTTACCCTAAATGGATTTCATCAGCAAGGAAGTCACAAACCCACATGTTCCTCTAATACTTTAGTGCCCACATGTTAACTAGGCCAAGAAAGAGAGGCCCTGTGTGGTATGGCTA
Source organism: Panthera onca (assembly GCF_046562875.1). Lineage (NCBI taxonomy): Eukaryota > Metazoa > Chordata > Mammalia > Carnivora > Felidae > Panthera > Panthera onca. The sequence continues at coordinate 18,726,870 of NC_138357.1, read as the reverse complement.
ACTACTTAGGGGAATAATTTCACCATACAACTATAGCAAATTTATTTTGGTTCCAGATATCACTTTCCCCATTAACTCGGGAGACCAAAGGAGCATAACCGCTTTCCTTTCATCCCTGTCAAACTCAGCAAGTTTCTCAGGAAGCAAATACTATTTAAATCATTTTCATAATTCCAAAATGCCTGTAACACAAGTCCAGGGTCTAATTATGCCACTTAAATTTGTTGAAGATGTTTGGGTTTTTCTTTTTTTAATTTCAATAACGAAAGAGCCCAAGGGTTTAAAGCCCTAATAATCTAATAAACTTTGCTAAGTGAACATTGTAACAGATACGCCTGGATGGGATTTTGTAAATACCAGACAATTTCCCCTGATCTTTATCAGGGAAAAGAAGTCTAAATCTTTGGCAGGAAGAAATTAAATGTAGTGCAAAATAATAACATCTGGCCAGATTGTGTTTGTCAGAGCAGCAGCCCCTTTAGATGTCAGGCTGCAAAGTACTAAAATGAACTCTGAAGGGTGTGTGGGTGTGTGTGTGATTCTTTATGAGACAATAGGAAAGGTTGCCACACTGCCCCAGAATACTCAGGGTACAGTTAACCCATCCTAGTGTGTCCCTACAGAGAACTCTTTCACATCACTGGAATTTGAAGCCTTCTGCCAAATAAAATTGGGGGCCCATTCTTGGGGTATTTTGTTTATTTCTCCATTACTGTACAGATTCCAACAGCACTTTCTATTTTTCAAACTCTCTGTGATCATGATCATTTTTATGGGTTGTTAAGGCTTGTTTTTATCTTCTCACTCCAAGGAGGACAGCGTGGTTCAATGAAAAGAGCAATGACTTGGAAGTTAGAAACTTAATGCTGCCACGTCCTGGTTATGTGGCCTAAGGCAAATTGCTTAATGACTCTCAACTCCAGTTTCCGTACCTTGTGAAACAGAATCATACGTAGCAATATCATTACTGTTATCAAGAATAATCAAACCTAGCACATAGTAGACTTTCAGTAAACAAACCTTCCTTCTCCTTCATGGAAGTGACCCAGATGAGTTCAGATGCCTAACCTCACCAACTTTCCAGAGTCGCCTGACCCTCAAGAGCGTACATTATCTTCCCCTCCCATCAAAACAAAAGCAAAAGCCCTCCAGGTTACATTTGAAATAATATGTGCATCATTTAAGCATCTTCTCTTACTACAAGCCATCTCAACCATCTGGCAGAGATTGCCAGAAAGAACATACTTTGTTTTTCTACTAATGATTACTTTGATGCATGAGATACTTTGTTTTTCTTGCCTCTCTGATTTTGTTTTTTTTTAATCTGGCATTTGCAGAGGGAGAATTATGGTCATCTTACAGTTAAAAAAAAAAAAAGGTTCTCCCAATAAACATCTCTTTCCACAATGTATACCATAAAACTATGCTAAACCACTGATTTATCTGATAGACCAGTATCTCTGTTTCAAATATTAATTGCTAGGAAGAGTGCTGTGTTTTTCCAGTCCCCAGGGTATAGGAGTGTGGACAGAAGGCTTTTGGGTTTTCATCCACCTGCTTCTCTGTTGGACAGGAACAGATACTTGGGCCTCACTGAATGGGCTTCATTAGCTACCCTTCAAGGGTGGGGGCATGTGGGAGTAAACGCACATACTACATCAAAGACTAATTCCAGAGCCCATTTGCCCAGCTGGGAAGGTGGGATGGGTGCCCAGAATCCATGCTCCAGGCAGAGACTGGTGGCAGGCAACATTTCACCACCCCCCAAGCACCTTTCCAACTACCAGGGCATAGACTCCAATGTACTTCTAGATCAAGACTACTTTCTATTACGTGACCAGAAAGGTCTTAGATCCAGGGGAAGGAAAAGCAGTGCTATTTTCAGTACAGTAAACATGAACTTATTCAGATTAATGGTCAGTGTCACGAGATAGCTGAATAACCACAATAATCCTTTAAACTTTCAAGGAATGTTCATATACATTACCTCTTTTGATCATTAAAAGCTCTGGCGGGTTGGCAGGTCAGGTGTTATCTTGCACATACAAAAACAAACTCAGATCCTTTAAATTACTTACCAATTTTCACCCAGCTAATGTCAGACCAGGAAACAGAACACATCTTTGATTCATGCCAAGGCTGTTACCAGTCAGTAAAGAATCAAAGAATATATTAAAAACCAAAGGAAGACATTGATACATTTGACTGAAGGCACTTTTCAACCTCCATAAAAAATGGAAAATGGAAAATGGAAAATCAAATAAACAAATCAGCAAATGGAATTTCTAACATATAAAACGGGTTAGCATCCTGAATATACAAAGAGCTCATACAGATCAATGAGAAAAGGGCATCCCAAAAGGAAACAGTGAATTGCTAAATTTTTTAATGATAAAAGAATATTAATAAAATCACAAAATAAAAAGCACATATGACCATCGAATCTCCCCAGTAACCAAAGAGTACTATTTTTCACCGAAAGCGGGGTTGGTTACCGTAAAATGGCAAATTGGTCAGAAAAATAGACATTCATATATTGCTAGTGAGTGTGAAAACAGATACAACTTTATGGAAGTCACATAGGCAATAAACGTGAGAAACCTTAAAAACCATATAGCCTCTGACCCAGCAATTCCAGTGCCAGGAATTTATCCTGAGGAAATAATTAAGGATGTACATAAATATTCAGTTACGTGAACATTATTTATCTCGCTATGGTTTGCTGAGAGGAAACTAAACAACAGAGGTTGGATTAATAACATATATGACAGTCACAAGACTAAGTACTATGTTGCCTCTAAATACTACATTTTGATTGCACTTATAGAAATACATTATTGACATGGAAAGAAGGCTGTATCACATGCAAAAGCAATAGAATCCATTTTTGAAAAATACGTACACACACCTATATGTGTATAATACTGAACCAAGATATGCAAGATTATATACCAAAATGTTAATGGCAGTTATCCTGTGGGAGCTAAAGTGTAGGTCATTTTATTTTCCACTTTTTTGGGGTTTCTGCGTGTGTTTTTTTCATTTTCTCTGATAAACGTGTAGAGTCATCCAACTTCTTATCCGTGGGGATACATTTCAAGACCCCATGTGGATGCCTGAAACGTTGACAGGACTGAACGAACCCACTACAGACTTATGTTTTTTTTTCCTATACGTTCATACCTATGATGAAGATTCATTTATAAATTAGGCACAGGAAGCGATGAACAACAATAACTAATAACAAAACAGAATTACAACAATATACTGTAATAAAAGTTATGTGAAGGTGGTCTCTCTCTCAAAACGCTTTATTGTCCTGTACTCACCCTTCTTCCTGGGATGAGGTGAGAAGATAAAATGCCTACATGGTTAAGATGAGGTGAGGTCAATTACGTAGGCACTGTGACACAGTGTTAGGCTACTCCTGACCTTCTGATGCAGCATCTGAGGATCATCTGATCCCAGACTACACTTTACCCCAGGCAACTGAAACTGTGGGAAGCAAGACAGCAGATTGAGGAGGGGAAGGGCCTACTACAGTACTTATTTCTGTAGTAAAAACTTATGTTAAAAAAAAAAAAAAAAAAAGAACGTCCTGAAAGAAAATTTGCTCCGTTACTTTTAAGTGCTCACAGTAATCAGGAATGACACGTAAGAGCGTATCTGGAGAAGCTGACAGGTGTCACAATTCTCATGATTCTTGGTCAGCAGGTATAAATCCGTGGCACTGAGCCTTGTTCATAGCGCTCTGGGAAGAGCCGGGGTCAGGCTGGAAGAAAAGACAACCAGGAGGCCGGGGAGCGGTAAGGCCATAAGCAGAAGCAGGGGCTCAGGTATATGTAAGACGTTCCATCTCAAAACGGGCAAGCATCAAGCTATCAGCTTCACTTTTAAGATCTTATATCTGAGTAGATTTTAAAGCCTAAAGATAAATGCTGCAGGCAACAGGTTGTATGTTTTTCGATTTGGTCATCGTGGTACTTGCTGCAGAGGAAGTGGAAGAGTTTGGAAATCTGTTTCTATTAATTCTACTAATTTTAATCATGTGTGCGTGCGTGTGAGTGCACGGACGTGCGTGCGTATGTGTGTTTTCACACCTTTACCATCTAACATCTCACCCGGGGACACAGCAGCGAGATAGAATACGCATAAGCCCCGCCCTGAGTCATTCTCCAGAAAAGGAGAGCCACATTAACCAAATATCCATGCATGTACCACTACAAACTTGGTAAGTGTCCGAAAGAAAAAACACAGGATCCCAGGAGAGGGAATACAGTGGCACCTGCTCCAATCCAACGATGACATTCCAGTGGATCAGGTCCAGTACTAATGCCAAAGAACTTCAACCCAGGGAGGGAAGCATCATAAACATCCTGGTTTCCTTTCATCATTTTTGTGCTCCTTCTTCTCTTAATGCAACCCGATGAAATCAGAGTCTGCCATTGCTAGTTAGATCTCAAGGCTACGTTAACTCATTCAGACCACTAGGGGACCATTTAGAAACTGCATACTATTTAGCCTTACATACACACACGCACAGAGAAAAAGGAAGAAAACATAAAAATGTTACAAGCGGGTTTTTTTCTGAGCGATAGGATTAGGAGTGGGTATCCTAGAACATTTTCACATTGATTATAAATATATTGAAACATAGAAAAGCACTTTTTAAAAAGTATATGGGCCAGATATGTGCTAGTCAATACTGCAAAGCAAAGATACTATATACTTCATCTAGGATTATGCTTACAAACGCGCAACAGGGAGTAACGAAAAGGATGGCTACCACGCATGTGATTCCTACAGATTCCTCAGCATAGGGCTGAGCTCTTCACGGCCCTCATCTGATCCAACCCAGTTTACAATGAATGGCTCGGGGAGAAGTGCCTTGCTCTTGGTCACAAAGGGCGGCCATGGCACAGCCGGGACTTAGACTCCACTCTGCCCGAAGCCAGAGCACATGTCTGGCACACCATGCCCCCTCTGCATGTGTCCTCAGCATTTGCCCTTTCAAGAGAGAAGGCTGAGATGCTATAGGGCCAGCCAGGGAGGCCAGAAAGGCTGGCATCTAGTAGGCAATTAATAGTGTTCAAATTTTAATTTGATTTAGAAGAAGATGTGCACTGATTTACCTGACTCCCTCACCTGCCCTTCTCTCTGATCAAGAGCCATGCCTGTCTGGGGAATTCATACAAGCAATATCCTCCAAGAACCTCTACCCTCTAGTTGGAATTAATCTTCTCCAACCTCACACTCCCCCTACAGAGGCAGGTCTCCTGGGAAGCGAACGAAGTCTAAGCTGCAGGGTCCCACACTTGCAAGCCTCCTCCGGCAGGAGCCGTGGGCATTTCGTAGTTTTAATTTGGTCCTCTTTTCCTTACAGAGGGCCCCCAGACCGTATAAGCTTTGGACCCCACAAACCTGAATCTACCCTTACTCCCCCTAGAAAACTGCTAAAACATTTCTTACAGCATTGCCCTTAGGACGCCTTGTACCCCGGTTACTCCTGTATAAAAGTCTTGGTTTCTAGAATTTGAAGGTAAGCACGAAGTCGTTTTTATCGTTGAATCCCCTCCACACACACAGTGCCTGCCTCCAGACATGCTAGGTACTTGCCCAGCAAATGGTTTTTAATGAAATGCAACAGAATTCCCTTGCAAGAAAGAAAGCCAAAACTGGGGAGGTTGCCCACTGACCGGGAAACAAAATTCATAGAGATGACGTGTAACGTATGGTGATTAAGGGCCTAGGCCAGGGTTCAGTTCCTGTCTCTAAACCCCGGCTTTCTGGAGGTCAAATGAGGCTAATAACAGTATTCACCTCCGAGAGTTGTTGTGAGGTTTCAATGAGATGATACAGACAGAACACTTTGGAACAGGAGACTTTCCACTCATCTCTCACTGACTTAGTGCGGGCTCAGAGAGGAGGTCTGATTCTTGGCCCAAGCCCTGGACTTTGTCCTCTCCACACCCATCCCGCTTGTCCTATCTACCCCTACCCAGATTCATTCAAACCCAGCCCAAATGACCCCAGAGCCCACCCTCTTAATCATTACAGTCCATAGCTGGACCGGGAAGCAAAGGAGGAGTCCAAAGGCAGGAAACCCAGTCCTGCCTTTGCTGGTAGTCTAGGCGTGAGCTGATGGTACGGGAAACTCAAATCAGACACAGGGCCAGCAGGCATCAGTATACACTCAAGGAAACCACTGAGATCCAGAGAGGACAGAGGGGAAGGGGGTGGAGGGAAAAGATGTGAGGGAACATGAAGGAAGAAACAAGACCTTTTGACTGACTGCAAGACGGGATGGGGAAAAAGAAGGAGTGCCAGCCCCTCGAAGCCTCTCACAGACGACAGAAGGGAAGGTGTTTTTAATTTCTGTGTTACCACTTCCAGCTTAAAGGAAAATCGTTTCTACCTCCACTCTACTGACAGGAGAATTCAAATCTCTCAAACATATGCTTCATTACTCTGATATCAGGTACTGCAACTCAGTGAGACAGAAAGAGGAGGAGGAACATATGTTTTCAGAAGGTAAACAAATCCCAGCGGGGGAGGGGTGGGGAGTAATCACTTGAGGCAAAAGTGGTATTTTTCCTGGAAGCTTCTAGAGGGCAGGGACAATGTCCTCTAATTTGCTTTGTTGGGCCCACTAGTGAGAAGGTGGGCAGGAGCATCACAGCTAGAGGGGGTGAGTTCAGAGCCCTATTGAATCAAGGGGACCAGGGGGGGGTAAAGAGTTAATCTGCATAATCTCCTCACCTCACGTTGGCCCTAGAACAGTCTCTGGCCGCACACTGAGTCATTTTCCTAAGCTCTTTTTATTAAACAGTTTTCAGCCTAATGACTGACTTTTCTAAATCAATAGAGGGCACAGTAAAGGTTTACAACTCCCCCAGCCTCTGGCTCCGTGAAAGCCACAGAATTTTGAAACTGAATAGAATCCAAAAGTTCTTAGTTTAAAACCAAAATGACTTTAAACGCCCAGTTTCCAATTGTTTTTCCAATAGCACTAATAAAGAATCACATCTTTTTTAAACTTTGTAACCAAAATATCTCTTTGAGTCAGTGCCATAAAAGGACACTAATTAAAGCCAGCATCTTCTGGGCTCTGATGAGAAATTCACCCTTTTATAATGGGATTACTAGAGCTTTGCCTTACAGATGAGTGGTTTGATTAATAATTTACATTTTTGAGGATCTATAACCTCACTCACGGTCATGGTTTGCGTTCCTAAAATTCTTCTATTCAGTTTAACGTTATTACAGTTAGCCCTGGCAAATGAATTACGTTCTGATTAGACATCAGTGTAATTATTCTCTCCCATAGGTCATTTTCAACCAAGAAAGGGTTGTGACAGAATGGCCGGTGGCCCGAGTCGGGGACTCGGTGGGGCTCGGCCCGGCACAGAGCGGGAGCATGAGCGGGAGAACTGTCAGCCTAGTCAAGGGGAAACATTGCGAAATGGAGAAAAATGGCTCGGTGCTCCCTTAAAACCCCCCACAACATTATAAAAACTAAATTAACAAATGATTGAATCTCAAAAACATGTTTATCAACATCCAAGCAATTATTTAGTCACATATTAACTGTGAAAGAAAAAAGCTTTGCTTGAATAATGTCCCTAAACAGTTATTTCAAGCAGAAGTGACTGGAGAAATTGCTCTGAGTTGATGGAAAAGGGTGTTCTAACCAAGGTCAATTTTATTTAGTGGGAGTGGGAGAGACAGGGATCTGACAGAAAGAAAAAAAAAGTGTAAGAACTGCCAGGAGCAGATGGAAATGGAAAACACGGGAGTAGAGAAACAGCAGCACAGAAACACTGTCGCCAACCCCCCCACCATGTGGAGACATCTTTTTCATCTCCCCTCTAGAAAGCAGGTACCAGAACACTGGGTGAAGATCCATGTGACATCTCTAAACTCTGACTCCCATTTTCCTTCTCTCTGCCATGATACGGTGGCGCGGACGGTGCAATTAAGAAGATGGCCTGGGAAAAGCACTTATGGCCTGAACACCGCAAACCCTTCCTGATCCAGCCGCTTGTTGGTGTGTAAAATACAGCAGATAGGGGCCAGAAGAGAAGAGGCTTCGGGAAGCTGACAAAAAGGACTGCTCCCGGCAGTTCTGCCATTTTAAACGGCACAGCTTCACATCTAAGAATGCACGGAATAGACCCCTTTTTCAAAGGCTACTTTACCTAAGGGCTCCCTCACCTGTGCGCTAAAGCTGTAAGGTGGCCAAAATAGGTGAGTGACATCATGACCTCCGGCTTTATCTGGGCTAACGTCTGGAACGGTGATGCACCATTCATCTGCCATCACCTGGGATAGAGCAGCCCACTTAAGTGAGCTGGCGAGATAATAATGCATGCATACGCTGCTTTACGGTTTTCAAGGTACTTTCACATACATTGCGTCGCCCCTATGAGGTAAGCAGGATTGTAATTACGATCCCCCATCTTGCAGGTAAGAAAACTGAGGCTAAGAGACTCGAAATAACCACCTAAGGGCATAAAGCTTCCAAAAACAGAATTAGAATTAGAATTTAGATGTCTGGACTCCAAGCCCAGTGCTCTTTCCATTGCCTTTCGGCCCCTCGATATATTTTTTTAGCCACTTAAAATGGAAAATGTGGAGGGGAAAAAAAAAACAGGGAAAATAATTTGATCTTTATTGATTTGCAATGGACATCAGTTGTCGGGCCTACTATAATACAGGGGCTACTGAGGCAGGTAGGATATACCCCTCTCCTGAATGCCCTCCGGACTGCCACGTTCAGTGAGCTCGTGAGCCTACTTTTATGTCTTCCACCCTTACTGTCACTAGTAACTTCTTCCTGCTCGTATGTACCTCCCTCTGGCAATCTTCTATAACCCTTCCATTTAACTGCTTATTTATCACCGGCTAGAAAGCTACAAAATCAAGCTTGTAAAGACCACGCATCAACAGTAGTGGGCACTGAACAGTGACCCGAGGAGCTTTCAGCTACCTAGACAGGAGATCCATGGTGTTTTAGGAACACACAGATGTTCTCTGCTTGACCACGATTTCTACCCTCTGGTGAAGCCCGTTCAAGCTGTGGGTTAGGCAACTTCCAGAAAAGCTGAAGAGTCTGGTCTCACTCAAAGTCAGTGGCACCTTGGGGAAGACTGGAATCATCCAACATGCAGAAAACACCTAGGAATATACCCCCAAGTACTTCCTGATAGCACGCATTGGAAGGTTATAAGGAAATTCTGCCAAGAAAACCAAACTCCAGGCTTGAAGGTGTAGCGGTGGTGGAGATAGGATGAAAAATTCAGAATTCTATCCTGGTGTTCTTCCCAAGGACCACAAATCCTACAACTTCTTGTTGTTGTTGTTTTAAGTTTATTAATTTGTTTTGAGAGAGGGGGAGAGTCCAAGTGGGGCAGGAGCAGAAAGAGAAGAAGAAAGAGAGAATCCCAAACAGGCTCTGTACTGCCAGCACAGAGCCCGACGCGGGGCTTGATCCCACGAACCGTGAGATCGTGACCTGAGCCGGTATCAAGAGGCAGACACTTAACAGACTGAGCCACCCTGGCGCCCCCCCCCCCACAACTTCTTAATTTTGTTTCATGTCAAGCATACTAAGAACAAGTTTCCTCATCTGTAAAATGGAGATAATTACAGTAGGGACCTCAGAGGGCCGCGGGGAAAATTACATGAGAGGATTATGTGAAAGTAAGCATCATATAGTAGACACTTAATAAATTGCCACTATTATTATTATTATCGTCGTAATTATTATTAGGTAAGGGAGAACAAAAAGAGAAAAGAAAATCTTTTAGTGGAGTTTTTCAAAAAGAATTAATTAAGCAGAAACAAAAAACGATTCTGCTGCCCCATTTTACTAAGCACATCCAAGTAAATTAAATTTAGGAAACGAGGCAATGCAAAGATTGAAAATAAAGAACAACTTTATTTTTTAACGCTTCAATCATTATCAAAACAACATTAGCAAGAGAGCACTCCAACCACTGTAGCAAAGGGCCCCAGGCTCATTTATGAGGGCAAAGGCTTCTTGCAAACGAAGACATAAAATCCACATCAAGGCAGTAAGGATTGCTCGTGGAACTGTGCACATATTTGCAGAAAGCGCTCACAGCTTTAATACCCCCAATGTGGACTAGCGAAGGAATCCTAAGGAGATTGTGGATCTAGGCCAGTATCAAGATGAGTTTTCTTCAACTTCATATGGTGGAGAAAATAGCTTGCGTCAAATTTCATATGAGTGAAGTATTAGAGCAATGATCTGGTCTGCCGGAATCTTGGGGACTGAGTACATTTTAAGGAAAAAACAACCGTGCCCTCCCCTTTTAAATTAATTAGAATAGTAAGTAAATTAAGGAAAAACAGGCCGCTCTCTTCTTCTTAGCAATCCATAATACACCATCTTGCGTCAGTCCCTGATTTTAGTCTTGTGCTTCCCAATGTTTCTTATAGAAAGAATTTGGGGGTAATGTTTCTAGAAACATGGCATCATTGCCTTGAGGTCTGGCACCATGGTTTCTTTTTTATCATGGGGTTTATGTTCTCTAAATGTGAAGCAGGGAAAGAATAAGAGAAGAGAATGAAACAAGATAAAAAATTGAAATAACGTGTGTGTGTGTGTGTGTGTGTGTGTGTGTGTGTGTGTGTGTGTCAGAGACAGAGAAAGAATACAACTAGTAGGTGCTGCCCCCACTTTCCACTTTCCAGCCTCTGTTCACATGACTAGTGTTCATCCTCCATGCTAAGCCAATCAAAATCGGGTCAGAACTTCCTTTCTTCCTAGTCTTGTGCTGCTCCAGGGCTAGAAAACACAATATGTAAAATGCAGGACTGGACGGAGATAGGGAAGCTGACACCCAAGGCCCTCAGATGGACAGCCACGTCCGCTACTCTGCATGCTAGAACATCAGTGTGATTGCTCTACCACCCACTTCCGCCAGCTAATGGTTGTATGATAACATCTGTTGGCCTGGTTATCCTGAGAATGAAACAAATCATACTCTGTTCTGAGAAGCACCTTGACACCCCAAAGAGGAAGACTCAGCTCTCTGTTTCAACCCAATTCTCATGTCCCATCACTTTTTATCACCCCACTTTCAGCCGGCAGATCAGCTCCAAAACCAATCTAAGAAGTACATGAATGGTACATGTATTTTTAAAATCTGTTTAAATTATTCATTCTTTCGCCAAATTGTTAGTCTCAACAAACTCTTCACAAGAGTCTGACTGCATAAATAAGTTAACAAATACCTCACGCTTATATACTGTACTTCATATAATCAACCCAACATCCCCTGAGGCTTTGACCCTAGAAACTATTATGAATGTATGCTTTATTAGCTAATTTGAATAATTTTCTTAGCTAATTCTAAAAACTTCCTTGTAATACACAAAATAAGCTATAATCAACCCACCTTACAATTCAGAGGTTAATCCTTATCCAGGCACCATAAATCTAACACTTTGGAATATCAAGTAGTCAGAAGTGTTATTTTTTAAAAATTTTTTAATGTTTATTCATTTTTGAGAGAGAGAGAGAGAGAGAGAGAGAGAGAGACAGACAGCATGAGTACGAGAGGGGCAGAGAGAGAGGGAGACACAGGATCTGATGCGGGCTCCAGGCTCTGAGCTGTCAGCACAGGGCCCGACGTGGGGCTCAAACTCACGGACTGTGAGATCATGACCTGAGGTGCAGTTGGACGCTTAACCGACTGAGCCACCCAGGCACCCCAGAAGTGTTATTTTTCTATCTGACCCCGATTCCCTGTAGAGCAAGAAAAAGGCACTGATTCCACGTGCCTAAGGAAAGATAGAAGAAAGCTCTAATATCTGTGAGTGATTTCCCCTCCCAGGAGGCAGCATACTGAGGTGCTTAAAAGTATGGACTGTAAGAGCCAGGTCGCCTAGGTTCAAATCCTGCTTTCACCATTTATTAGTTGTGTGTCCTTGGGCAAGTTACTTAACCATGATGTGCCTTGGGTTTTTACCCATTAAATGGGAATGCTGATAGTGATACTTACTTCATAGGGTTATTGTGAAGACTGAATGAGTTAATACACATAACGCACTTACAAGAAAGAGTACCTCGAATGTGCTGCTAAGTGCTTAGTATCTCTATTACCACCGTTGTCACCATCGTCCCTAGCTGGGTCTTTGAATCAATGGCAGTACTCTCCATCCTGCCGTGACAGTCCTACAAGTTAGCAAGGAGAAGTGGGATTCCTGACCTGTTCTGGCGATGCCACATCAGCTTCCTTTACAGCCACATGCAAGTGTAGCGAGAACTGAGACTCACAAAGAAAGAAAAGGTAACCATTCACACAAATGAGAAAACGTATGGCCTTCAAACCAAGCTCCCCATCTCTATGGAAATGGCCCCAGTGGTCAGAAGGAGTTCAGGCATGTTCCACAGATATCTAAGCCACTCCTGGAGAAAACTGGTACTCAAGTAAACTTTTTTTGTTTTGTTTTTTAAACAAGTCTTAAGTGCTCTTAGAGAGAAGATCTCATTTACTCTTTCTGTGGAGACTTACAGCCTTTGCATACAGGTAAACAGAATGTCCTTGGACAATGATTTTTTAGAATACCTGCCTTCCCAAAGAGTGAAACGCAGCTTCTCTAAAAACTGTGGTTTTCCTTAAACAGAATCTCTCACTGGGAGGTTCTTAAATCAAGCATTAATGCTGGAATGGTGATTTACAAATTACACTTAGCATTTGAAAGCCCAGTGCCCAAAGAATGGTGCCATTGAGCAGCACATCTAAGACGATCCCCAGAACTCACCTTGGAAAACCGCAGCATTCTGAATAATTAAGAACTTGAGCTCCATACTTGCAGACTGAAGCAGCTGTTCGATGTTCAAGCGTGCCGTTAGTTGGTATTTTTCTTCCATCTTTCTTGAGCAGCATGTTGGGCCCTTGGGGAGACATACTTGCAGATCTGATCCTGAAACAAACAAGTTTTTCATGTTTCAGTAAGCAGAATGTCAGACATACACGCTCGCGCACACACACACACACACACACGTACGTGGCAAACACGGCCAAAGAATGCATTTTTTTAAATACAGGAAAATCTTGATTTTTCAAAATTAGTGTTTATCTTAACTGATCCCTGCTTTCTCCTCATTATCCTTATGACTGAGTCTTTTTGAGTAACCGTTAGAATTAATTGCCTAGGTTTGACTCATAAATTCTGCATAAACTAATTTACAGCACCAAGTGTACGTCATTGAACACCGATATTTAATTTGTCCGTTAAAAGATTAATCTTCACCCCTACAATTTATTTTTCTTGATTATAATTTATGAATGAGAGCACAACCAAGAAGCAATTTTCAAAATTCCAGTTATGATTTCCTAATGAAATGTATGTCTGCCAACCCAATGTTGCTTTTGGGGATAAATGATTAAAACATCAATATCCTATCAAAGCTTTACTGTTGTTGTTTTAACTGAAGGTCTGGGGTAAGATTCAGAGACGAAATATCCAGAGGACAATATTCACATTCAGACAATCATCAAACTCCCCTACAACTAAAACATTCTTGCTCTGTTCAAGTGCTGACCTCTGAAATCCTGAGCTACTTCATTTATGATGAACAATGCTTTTTTATTTTTGCAGCTCCATAAAAACTTGCCAAATGAATCATCTCCTCGCTTATTCTAAAATGAGGGAACTGGAACCTCTTCTTAGTCCTCGTCCAATGTGATCTTTCGCAGCTTCCCTCACAGTTGACCAATATCTCCTTCTTGAAACATTCTCCTCCTACGTTGTTTTAGTGAACCTATCCACCCCTGCCCCCCCCCGCCCCCCCCCCCCACAGGCACCTACTGCTATGGCCACTCTTATCTGTCTTTTCCTGCCTCCTCTTCTTCTGCCTGTCACTTTAATGTCACTGACCCTCCCCCTCTTTCTACGTCTCCCCCACGCATGATCTCATCTATACCCATGTGACTGCTGAACTCCCTAACCCAGCCCTCACTGTTCTCCTGAGTTCCAAAACCCCACTGAACTTTCTGAACTTTGTGTATCCCATACACACACACACACACACACACACACACATATATAGTGAAGTTGTCGTAAGTACTACAGACAAAATAGAATTAAGCAAGGGAAAACAAACTGTGGTATATACATATAGTGGAATACTACCAAGCCATAAAAAGGAATAAACTACGGATATGTGCTACCGCATGGGTGAACCCCAGCAACATTATGCCAAGTGATAGAAGCCACATCAAAAAATTACATACTCTATGCTTCCATTTATACAAAAGTCTACAAAATGCAAATTAATCTATAGTGACACAAAGCAGTTCAGTGGCTGCTGGGGAAGGGATAGAGGGCAGGGACAGGGCAGGAGTGAGGAAATTTGGGGGAGTGATGGATACATTCATAATTCTGATTGCAGTGACTATTGCATGGCTACGTACACGTGTCGAAATTATGCCCTTAAAATGTGTGTAGTTTGTTGTATGTCAATTATACCTCAATAAAGCTGTTAGTTTTTTTTAATGTTTAAAAACCAAAGTAAGGGAGATGGGGAAGGTGGCAGATGCAGGGACAATTCTATTTACATAGGGTAGTTAGGGAAGGCTTCTTTCATAAGGTAGCATTTGAGGAGACGTGAAGGAAACGAGGGAGGGTCCCCTGATTTTATATACTCCACCAATACTAGCAAATATTAGGGCTCGATGAATATTAAATCCAATCTCCTTCCTCTTCTGCAACTCCCACTGTACTCCAACTCTCCCTTCCATCAGCTTTTGTTGAGATCCTTCTGTGGTGGCCACGAAAATGTGCATCTCAGATCCCCTACTGCATGGAGTGTAACCGACAAATGGTCCCAACTGCCACAGTCTGAATTCACCACCATGTCGTACCCCGGCAGTAATCCCTAGAGGCTGCTCCCAGCCGATGACTGAGCACAACAAAGATGCTAAGCCCTGTGAGACACAGAACTCTGCTGACAGGGGTTTGGGCTCGAGGACTCCCCACTGACCTTGACAAAACTTTCTTAAAACTGCACTGCAGCTGGGGCACCTGGGTGCTTCAGTCGGTTAAGAGTCTGACTCTTGATTTCGGCTCAGGTCATGATCTCACGGTTCATGAGTTCGAGCCCCATATCAGGCTCTGTGCTGACAGAGTGGAGCCTGCTTGGGATTCTGTCTCCCTCTCTCTCTCTGCCCCTCCCCTGCTTGCTCCCTACCCCTCTCTCTCAAAAATAAACATTTGAAACAAATCTTTAAAAAAAAAAACTGTACTGCAATCAAAGATTCTTCCCACTCTCCCTTCTTTCCCTCCTTCCTCAGCTGGGTCGGCCCCGCACCACAGTCCGAGGGCTCTTCCAGCATCCTTCAGCATCCTGCTCAATTTCCGTCACAAGCGTTTTCCCCAAGAAATCCCTTCTACATCTACTGCCCTACTGGCATCTGCTTCTCAGAGGACTCAATCTAACTCATCTTCTATGTGCCAAGCACCGTGCTACATGGGAGAGGTACCGCTTTGAACAAGAGAGACATGGCCCTTACCCCAAAGAGCTTACTATCTAAAGGGATCAGCAGAGATATATACCTAATGCATAGGTACTGAGTGCAATATAGCAACATAGTTAGCCAGGATGACCAAACATGTATATGGGACAGAGGGAAGGCTCCCTCAACATCCTGTAAGGACCCTGGCAAAGTAAGGTTCCATAAGAAACATCCAATCTTAATGAAGTAAGGCTAAAACGCATACGCAGAAACATTTAAGGCAGCTTTGCAACAACTGAGGTTTTAAAAAACGGAGTGGGGGGGGGTGGTATGCAGTAAGAGACAAGTTAGTCCTCAGTGACCAGAAAATTTATTTTTATTACATCGTATTTCCCCAGGAATTCCAGTTAATCATGACCTTAATGTATGTGTCCAAGTTTTATTTTCTTAATTTAGGAATGAAATTCATCAAGTTTTGCCTCACATGACATCACTGTTGGGAGTTCAGGGTATTGACTCCAAGCTCTCCCCTTCCCCTTCGTCAAGGGAGCTGCTGACAAAGGTAGTAAATGGAGAGCACAGATAATACATATCACCAAACCGAATCCCGCACTGCAATTTATAGCACTGGATGGAAAGGTGATATTTAATGTGTCAAAATACAATTTGGGGTCTGGAGACACAGAGTTCAGATTTATCTCCTATAAATGTCAATCTCATATACAAGCCTTAAGCTGATTTTAAATACGATCTAAGCTTAAAGGCTTTATGATTGTCTTCTGAAAAAGAAAACAGAGCTAGTTCTAGCTCACTGTATTCTTTCTACATGAGGTTACAAAACATAAGGCTACTCTAGGAGTAGAAATTGATGCAGTTTACTGGACCACGAAGGGAAAGAGTCCCCTTCGGGAAGAGTGGCTAAACTAGATTTAAGCAAGGTTGGTTTGGGACACACATATAGATGGGAAAATCCTGTGTAGCAAGTGTTTTCCATATACCAAGTTCCTGTCCACTTATCAGTGCTTTATTTGCTTCCTGGGTAAACTGATGCCTAAGTCATATGTGTTTAAAATATCTGATTTGATGGCGCACCTGGGTGGCTCTGTCAGTTAAGCATCTGACTCTTGATTTCAGCTCAGGTCATGATCTCATGGTCATTGGGATCAAGCCCCCCGTCAAGGCTCCACACTGTCAGCACTTGTGATTCTCTCTCTCTCCCCGCCCCCCACTCTCTGCCCCTCCCTTCTTCCCTCTCCCTCTCTCTCTCTCACAAAATAAATCAATAAACTTTAAAAAAAATAAAATATCTGGGGCACCTGGGTGGCTCAGTCAGTTGAGCGTCCAACTTCAGCTCAGGTCATGATCTCACGGCTCGTGAGTTCGAGCCCCGTGTTGGGCTCTGTGCCGACAGCTCGGAGCCTGGAGCCCGCTTCGGATTCTGTGTCTCCCTCTCTCTCTGCCCCTAACCCACTCACACTCTGTCTCTGTCTCTCTCAAAAATAAAGAAACATTAAAAAAATAAATAAATAAAAATAAAATATCTGTATTTGAATACATTCATAAAATTAAATGTCATACATAAACTCCTTTGTGTTTCTGAATTTCCACTGGTGATGACTTCCAGTTTTCAGGAGCAGCAGTGTTTATTTGGCAGGGCAGCTGTTAACACTGCTCCTACTTCCACCAGCTCTAGCTAGTTAGCGGGAATCATAAAATAACGAGACTCAAATCTTTCCTCTGTGAAACGCTGTGAGCTGCTTAGATCTTAGAAGGTAACAAATTACCACTTGGTGTACCTACCGAAACCCAGGACCGCCTCTTCGAATTACCATGACACCAGTTTTGTTTGTCTTTGCTATGTGATCATTCATAAAGTAACACAGAGCTTGAATACTGTATCCCTTCCCTGGGTTGGTCAAGTCTTATCATTGTAAAAACTCCCACTACCTCAAGAATTAATTGAGCCGAAAATCTTGAAAGGACTAAAACGTCAAATGAGTATTTGGGGGAAAAACATGTCAGACATCATAAAGAAAGGTGTAGGTTATATCCAAATATAAGACATGTACACATAGCAATATTTATCCTCCCTCCCAGTTATCATTGCCTGGTTAATCAATAAGCCAATACAACTGCTCCGGGGGCTAAGCGTTAGCTACATATTTGGGGAAATAAAACACCTATAAACTAACACTAATTTGGGATTTGCAAACCAGGAAGGAGTGAAATATACGCCAAAGGGAAAAACATTCTAAGTAAATTTCATGTAACTCACAGGCCTGCTTAAAATAAGCTCTAGCACAAGAGAACATAAGGAACAAAGTGAGCCAGGAGAGCTAGACATGCCTACAAGAAATGACAATAATGAAATATAACCATTTCAGTGCATGAACAGGTGCATGAAAGAAGCAAAACCAGAACACCAAAACTGAAAGTAGGGAAAGCACTGAAAGAGGAATCCTCATCAACAAAACAATTACTCTGGAAACCAAATCTCAAGTGGGATGAATAAAAAGTAACCAAATGGAGAACTGATAGGTACTTGAATAAATCAAAGCGGAAAGGCCAATTCAAGAAATAAGATGCA
Source organism: Panthera onca (assembly GCF_046562875.1). Taxonomy (NCBI): domain Eukaryota; kingdom Metazoa; phylum Chordata; class Mammalia; order Carnivora; family Felidae; genus Panthera; species Panthera onca. Next base: position 18,708,792 of record NC_138357.1, on the reverse strand, counting down.
ACGTACAGAAGGCACAGTAAGTAGCAAAGCATTCTCTAAGAATGTCTGGAACAAAAGAAGGTTAAAGGGAAATAACTCCTTTATTAGATGGAAAGGAAAAATAATTGTTGGCCATACTCATCAAAGAGGTGCTCACATTCTTTATCTAAAAGTGGAATTTAGCAGGGAAATGGGAATAGAGACAAGCAATATAGCCTGGGATGGAGATAAGGAAAAGGCTTAGCAATTGACTATTCAAATGAGCCCGAAAGGTTGAAGTCTTCGGAGCTTTAATAACTTGCATTTCCAGATGCTAAAAAAAAAAAAAGAAAAAATTAACTGAAGTCATTACAGGGCTGCTAGTTCCCACTTATTCTGGAGGATTAAAAAGTACCTTCATACTATAATCTCCTCTCCTAGATTTTTCGTTCCTGAAGAGCAGAGAGTGACACCCATCTCCTTGGGATGCCCTGTCGATCCCATTCAGCCTTCCGCACATCGTGTTGAATTAATGAGGGTACAGATCAAGAACACAGGTAAAACAACAACAACAACAACTCTGTGTCTCTCTGATCTACAACGAGAGTGGGGACAGATGACCCTGAAAATTTTAACATCTGTGTGCTTAATGTTGCTCTTGGAAAAAATACTTTCAGATACCACAAAAATCAATTTCCAACTTGAAGATACACAAACACGTGTCTCACTTGAAGGAACTATGAAGTAATTCATTTCTAATTATTTTGAGGCAATGTCTTGCTTGCACACTGGGTCTGGTTCTGGATCCTACAACTGAAAGGGGATATTTGGGTTATGGTAGCTCTCCTCTGGAGGATGAGTCACATGTGTATCCAAGTTGGGCGCCCTTACCGGCTGCTTCCCCTCCCAGAGGCCATGATGCAGGTGGACCACAGAAGGCTCTTTCTTTCCTGATGTGTTCTCGTGTCCGGGATGTCTTCGGCTTGGCTACCCGTGGCCTTGCTTTCTTGACCTCCATCATTTGGGCCCAGTTCTTGCTCTTTTTCGGCTCCATTCAAGGAGTTGACATTTCAGACTGCCCCTGGTCTCCCTTGGCCACCTCCCCTGAACTGGGACTTCAGTCCCCCTTTGCCCTGCAGTCATAGGCTCACACATGCACTCAGAGACCCCATTCCAGGCCTGAGCCCTGTCCCTAATTGGAAGAAGCAAGGGTGGGTTATTTAAATTCCACATGCCTCTTTGTCCCTATCTCTAAAATGGGATCACCAATAGCACTTACCTTACAGAGTTATTGCAAAGATTGAGTGAGATTGCGCAGGTAAAGCTCTTAGCCTCCTTGGCACAATATGTGTTAAGTAAAATAAAAATAAACAAATACAAAACTCACACTAAGAGACCAGATTTTCACACAAAAATAGCTAGACAACAGTAAAAGTTGGTACATGGTTAGGTGACAAAATATGCAGTATTATTCTTCTGAAGTGATGGAAATAGTCTCTATTTTAATTGGGGCAGTGGTTACATGGTTATATACATTTGTAAAAACTCATTAAATCCTTCACTCAAATCGGGTGTATTTTATTGTTTGTAAATTATCTCAATTAAGTTGATTTTTGAAATATGTGCTATTGACAACATTTGCTTGATAAGTGAATGCTCACCAGAGGCTCTAGGGGCCAAAGGAAATTTCCAGGAGAGGTGGGGTTTGAGCTAGATGGGAAGGATTTGGAGAGGCCAATGGAGAAAATGGGTTTGGCCCCAGCAGTGTAGTAGGGCAAGACTAATTTGCCTGAAGAGAAGCTGGAATCTGGGGCATAGCTAGATTATCAGGTCAGAATGTGAAGGACCTTGAATGCAGACAAAAAGCCTGTGGGCTTGACCCCACAGACAATAAAGGACCACTATTGGTTCTCAAGCAAAAGCTTAAACAGGCGACGAGTGCTGCGTAGGAAGATGAGCCTTATGGCCTGAAATTGGGAATGGACTAAATAACCCCTCAAGGTCACTTCCAGCCCACCAATTCTCTAATTACGTATTGTGTTCTACATGTTGGTTATTTTACTAGACTGCAATTTTACTAATGACTATAAATTGTCAAAAATCGCATTAGAAAACACATTAGAGAACAGACGTAATATTCACGTAGACCTTGATCCTTATGCTTTCCTAAGAACAGATAAAACATATTCAAACAGCAACAGAAGAGGAGGAATCGTCAGGGCTCAGTAACAATGAAAATTGAAATCTTTTCCATATATACATATATATATGACGATTTGACACATTTCATTGCCAAGGTCTGCTTTATGAACGGCGGATTATTTTTTTTTTTTTTTTTTGCTAACAAAGGTACACTGTGCTAAAAATAGTGATGTAATATCATCATTAAAGTAATATTAAGCAGAAGAATGAATGATATCCAAAACTGGTTGCTTCCTGACTTGTAGGGAAAGTGAGAGAGGCCTATTAAAATTATCCAAAGGATTAAGTGCAGGTTACTCTACTAATGAACCAAAAAAACATATCAGACTCTTTCAAAAGGTATTTTTTTAAACAGAGGACAGTCAATTTGCCATCCAAAAATATTAACTAATTTCCTTAGCATATAATAGTGACTTGCTATTAGAACGGTGCCTTTTCCCCTAATTAATCATTATCTAAATCAAATCTTACACGCTCATTAATTTCTCACTAATCAAGATAGGAATACAGATGAAAGAAATGACTGCATTTGAAACCAGTGGGGAAAGTGACGATTGCTGGTGGAAGAAATCATCTTAGGGAACCCAGCTGAAGGTTACCCTTCTGTTATTTTGCCTGAAAGAACATGACCTTGCAGAGGGCGCACCTGGGTATCGCGAGCTCAGACTTTAAATCAAAGATCGTGCCTGGGGCCACCACAGACCCTGCCTCTGTAAAAGGCAGGCCAAAATGTCGCTACCACACTGGCGTACTGGGAGTTTAAAGCAACCCTGGAGAGAAGCCATTCTCTAAGCCTGAGAATTAACGAATGAATTACCTTTATCTCTACTGCCAACCGTCAATTAACTGCATATTATTTCATGCCCGGTAAAGGTTGAATCCCTAGACGACTGCGCTCTCCCACGAACAGGTTCTTTCTGGACCACATTCCCAACCAGCAGTCAACATGTGCTCTGGGAATACAAATTCGCTGATTACACTCGGCCTGCCAAACTGGCGGACAATTTGTTCCTCCAGCATTTACTGAATGTCTACTTTGTGCCAGGGACTAGGCCCAACCCGAGGAGTACGGTGATGAACAGGACACAGTCCCTGTCCAGCAAGTGGACTTCCAAACCAACTAGAAACCTCTAGGTCATTCTGGACCCCTCACTCCCCCTCAGCCCCTGTAGCCAAAGGCCGCTAAATCCCACCGGTTCCACTTTGTAAACATCCCTCGTTACTCCCCTCTTCCCACCTTTTCCTCGTCACCTCACCTCTCTTCACTTGGACAGCCAATAAGAGCCTCCACCACCGGCCTTCCCGCCTCTACACTCGAGCCCCAGACAGATAACCGCTCAAGTACGTCTCTGATCACATCATTCTCCTTCTTAAAAACCCTTCAAGAAAATGGAGCAAGGGCACAGCAGTGTGAAAACGGGTTAAGTGAGCCGCGGAGGACGGCCAGGGCCGGATGAAAAGGAGTCAATTATACCTCAGCAAAGCTGGGGAAGAAAGTTAAAAAGATAAACACTTCTCACTCTAACTTGCATCATGGTTGCATTTGCCTGGCTTATCTCTGCCAGACTTACATTCCTGGATGGAAAGACTCCTGACAGAGTCTTCTTTGTATCTCACGGGGCCTGCTGAGGTTTGGGCCTGATGCGCTCCCCTTTGACTTGGAACCAAGGCCAGAACTTCAAGAGAGTTCAGTTTTAAATGTTTACTTATTTCTTCAGAGCGAGAGAGAGAGGGAGAGGCAGAGAGAAGAGGGGGACAGAGGATCCGAAGCAGCCTCTGTACGGTCAGCAGAGAGCCCGACGCGGGGCTCGAACCCACGAGACGTGAGATCATGAACTGAGCCAAAGTAAGACGCTCAACCGACTGAGCCACCCAGGCACCCCAAGAGAGTTCATTTTTAAAGGAACTAGATGAGATTAATTGATGTTACTAGAGCAACTTTTAGAAGAGCAGTATTCCAGGGGAAATGAATGAAGAGTCCTTAGAGCCCAAAATAAAGATCTCTCTCCCTCTCCCTCTCCCTCTCCCTCTCTCTCTCTCTCTCTCTCTCACACACACACACACACACACACACACACACACACATTCTTTAGACACGGGGAAGAAAAAACCAAAATAAAATAAAATTGGGTTGCAGAACAATGCCAGTTGGGATAAAAAATCTTTTAGTAGTTTAGAATTTTGCCAGAGGGACTAAACTAAGGCAATTCTCCTGTCTCCCTGAGTCACTCCTTCACTAATTGTTATTCTACTCAGATAAGTAGCTGAGATCTCATCTTTCAGGAGATGTATAATTTTTATTTTTCAGATACAATCTTCAAATATGCAGACCTGAAGTGTAGCTGAGAATTTCAACACCCTAGGCTCCATCTAAGCACTAAGCCCTTTCCCCTGTGTATGAAATCACACAGGGGGTAGGGAGAGCCCTTCCCTACCAAAACTAAAATGTTCTTACCTGCTCTGCTACCAAATCAGCTGTGTGACTTAATCAAATACCTCCTCGAATCCAGGCCTAACCAGATGACCCCTAAGGTAATTTCAGATCTGGGAGTCTAAGTTCCCCAGCTATAGATCAAGCGATAGCCACTGAGCCCATTCTAGACCGGGCATTGGGAGGACACAAAAAAAAGCAAAGGACCTGCTTCTGCCCTTCTAGGAAGGTGTATCAACAGCACTCGGCTATACGTGAACATGGATATGGGGCCAAGGCAAAGGCCAACAACTCAGCCTTACAGCACTTCACTCCGTGTAATAACCACATTCCCTTTATACATACTCCTTTGTCTCCAGACCCTAACTAATGGCAGAGAGCTTCCTGATGGGATGGCACACAGTGGCAAAGGAAGACATGTGAAATCAGACCACAGGGTGAACCTCACTTAACAGCCATGTGATCTTAGGCCAGTTACTTAATCTCTGAGCCTCAGCTCCCTTATCTATAAAATAGGGACAATAACACCTACTTCTCAACATGGCTGAGGATTAAATTAAACTTATTTCATGTGTCCCAAACCCATGGCTCCATTTCCAGCCTCCCTGTTTTGCTCATGCTATTTCTGTCCCTGGAGTGCTCTTCCCCTAGCTTCAGCTATTAAAACTTTCTCATCCATAAAGTATCTCTTTCATAATGTTGGTCTTCCCTGCCCCAGCTACCCTCCCCACCAAATAAACCCCAAGAGCTGTCAACTCGGAATTTTCTGCACGCTTTGTACCTCTAATACTGCATTTTTATAGCTATTGGTATACTTTTCTTATTCCTGCGATTAAATTGGAAGTTTCTGTAGGCAGGAACTATATCTTGGCCATCTTCCCTAACATGGCATAGTGCCAGGCATATAGGACATACTCCATAAATGCTTGTTGAAGGGAGCGCCTGGGTGGCTCAGCCGGTTGGGCATCCGATGTCGGCTCAGGTCATGATCTCACAGTTTGTGAGTTCGAGCCCCTCGTCGGGCTCTGTGCTGACAGCTCAGAGCCTGGAGCCTGTTTCGGATTCTGTGTCTCCCTCTCTCTCTGCCCCTCCCCTGTTCATGCTCTGTCTCTGTCTCAAGAATAAAACAACATTAAAAAAAATTTTTTCAATAAAAAATAAATGCTTGTTGAAGGAATGAACAAATACTCAGCATGGAGCTCCTGCTTCCTGAACAGAGTAAGCTCCTCTCGTCTTGAAGCACCGAAGCATAAATTGGGTAGCAGTATCAGAGACCCCACAGAAGGGACTCTTGCACCAGGTAGGAGACTCGACCTGGTGGCCTCTAACATACCTTTCACTGTGTTTCCAAGAAGGCCATCCTCTAACTCGCTGATCTCTTTACACACCGAAGTCGTCACCTGCCATTAATGTTAGAACTGGTCCTTTCGTCATAAGCAAGTGTGACAGCGTTTCTTCAGGGAATGTCTCACCTGTGACAACCACGTATTTACCACTCTGCATGCAAGTTGTCCCTAAAACTCTGTATGCCCGAACCTAAAACAGCCGTCTTTTGCTTCACAGCTATTTCTGGCTTCCAAAACTCCCTGCAGCTGACATTTCAACAAACCACAAAGACTAGGTGGAAAGCTAAAGCAGGTTGAAAGCATACCATCACCTACAAAAAGGTTCTTCAGGCGGGCAATGAGCGACAGTTGCCTTCCCATAGCTAAAGGGTTTAGAAACCACATATTCTTTAAGGGAAAACCAATTCAACAGGAGTCATGAGTCAAGACATAAATGCTAAGCTGAATAACGGGGTATCCTGGTGCACCTGGGTGACTCAGTTGGTCGAGCATCCGACTCTCAATTTCACTGCAGGTCATGATCTCATGGTTTGTGGGTTCAAGCCCCGCATCAGGATCTGCAGTGACAACTGAGCCTGCTTGGGATCCTCTCTCTCTGCCCCTCCCCTGCTCACGCATGCCCCCACATGCTCGCTGGCACTCTCTCTCTCTCTCTCAAATCAGTAAAGTTAAAAACATATGTGGTCTCCTATTCCATTTCAGGGCTCTTCTTTTTTAAAAAAGATTTATTTTGGGGCCACTGGGTGGCTCGGTTGGTTAAGTGTCCGACTTTAGCTCAGGTCATGATCTCACGGTTTGTGAGTTCGAGCCCCACATCAGGCTCGGTGCTCTCGGCTCAGAGCCTGGAGCCTGCTTCGGATTCTGTGTCTCCCTCTCTTTCTGCCTCTCCCCCTGCTCGCACACAGGTGTGCTCTGAATGAATGAATGACTTTATTTTTAAGCAATCTCTACAGCTAATGTGGGGCTCAAACTCACAACCCTGAGATCAAGAGTCAGAAGCTCCACCAACTGAGCCAGCCAGACACCCCCAGAACTCTTACTTCTGATCCAGGGTGAGTTGGGTAAGTCATTTCACTCCTCTGGTCCTCAATTTAGCCATTTAGAAAACAAGTTAAACAGCAGTTCCTACCCACATCCCTCTCAGGAAACACACTGAATGTTTACAACCAACTTTCAGCTTCCCTGGAGTAAGTTCTCCTTAGAGTGGACATCTCTGATGTATTGGTGTGGTTAAAGAGGCCCAGAAAGCTCTCCTTCTGTAGTGGGGTGAATGGTGTCCCCCAAAATGGTATGCCCATGTCCTAAGCCCTGGAACCTGTGAACATGACCTTATTTGGAAAGACGATCTTGCAGATGTAATTAAATTAACGATGTCAAGATGATGTCATCCTGGATTAATCAGGTGGGCCCTAAATCCGATGACAAGTGTCCTTACAAGAGACACACAGAGAGGGACACGGAGAAGAGAAGGCCGTGTGAAGACAGAGGCAGAGACTGGAGCAATGTAGCCCCCAAGCCAAGGAAGGCCTGCAGCCACCGGAAGCTTGGAAGACACAAGCAAGGATCCTCCCGTAGGGCCTGTGGAGGGAGGCTGACCCCTCCCTCCTGCTGACACCCTGCTGACACCTTGATTTTGAACTTCTGGCCTCCAGAACTGCAAGAGACTAAATTCCAGTTGTTTTAAGCCACCAAATTTGAGGCGATCCGTTATGGCAGCCCTAGGAAACTAACACCTGCCCCCCTCCTTCTACCCCACCTACCAGTATCTGCCTGGCAGTATCTAAATGTTTCATCACGGGTGAGTTAGTACTCTAGTTAGGCAATTTCCTCAGGTGTTGTCTCTGAGTGCAGCACTCCTTGAGTAATCTCCTTATACCTCAAGGCTAAAGAGTTTACTTGGGATTTTTGTCCAGCACGGGAAAGAAGGGAACGGGGAGGCAACCCAAACCACGCGGGTAGGGGTGAGGGGAAAGATGTTTTTAAAAGCTAAAAGAGGGGCACCTCGGTGGCTCGGTCCGTTGAGCGTCCAACTCTTTATTTCAGCTCCGTCGTGATCCCAGGGTCACGGGATCAATCCCCACATTGGGCTCGCACTGAGCATGGAGCATGCTTAAGATTCTCTCTGCCCCTCTCCCCCACTCGTGCTTTATCTCTAAAAAGAGAGAGAGAGAGACCCAAACCAAATTTTATCTGGGGTCAGCCCTGAGAAAGTCATACAGACAGAGCCCAAATGTTACTTTAACAACAGCAGCCCCATATTATAAGAAGAAAGAAGCCTTACAGAAGTGAAAAAAATCCTAATCCCGCCTCAGTCCTTGGCCCGTATTTCAGAAAGTCTGTTTTCTTATGCTTAACAAACCAGGTATATTTTGGATACATGAAGAAACGTTTTCGAGCTATTAGCAATTAGGTAGTCACAAACAGAGCCAGGCAACAAAGGGAGATGCCTATCGGTCTGGGCCTCCAGCCCAACCTTGAATGTGGTAGGAGTCTGTCTCCACATTACACCTGTCCTGGTCTTCGGCACTTCTAGAGATGCTGCTTAACCAGCTCCCAAGCAAATCTCTCCGATGCCCAATTGCCCTTACTGTTAAGATGCTTCTCCCAGCCCTAATGGCTAACCTAAATTTCAGTTTCAAGCCATTGCACCTTGTAATTACATTCTCAGCCACTGTAAATAATCTGTGCCCTCTATTTTATCGTTCCCCTTTCCTGACGATAGGAACCTGTGGAAAAGGGAGTCGGTTGCCTTGTTAGCACAACATACACACTGCGCCTGAGCAAAACGCAACCAGAGGAAAATCAAACACTCGCTCTTGATCCCCAAGAAGCAACGTGATTGATCTTTTCCTTTTTCCTATCCTTCAGCCGATCTCAGCGTCTACACTGACATGCTCTAGTGCTGTGGCATTTATGCCATCTTGGGGAATAGCTGTGTAAATGCTCCGCTAATTTTATACATCTTCGACACACTGCTGTGTTACAACTTGAGCATCTGAAGGACTGGGAAGGACAGAGTTCCCTCCCCCTCCCCCCACCCGCACGTAATAGGAATCAAAATCCTCACTAATTGGCCCTCCTCCTGCCCGTCACCGAAGTCTAGGCTTGGTGGCAACCGCTTTCTGTGGAAGAGATTTAACGAAGGAGCAAGTGCATGGGAGGGTGTTGGCAAGCAAACCATTGCAGAACAGCTGTAAGAAGCCTGGAGACACGACGAGTTTTGGGGAAGCTGAGATAGAAAGCTAAAGGGTATGGTTCCTCTCGCTCGCTCTCTCTCACTCACACACGTTGGCGAGTCCACCTTACCCTGAGCCAAACGTTTCCCAAAGCGGAGGAAAAGCTAACTTGTGAATGTGACACATAAAAGACGTTTTTTTAAGGTTTATTTTTGAGGGGGAGAGAGCGAGAGACACAGAGCGTGGGCAGGGGAGGGGCGGAGAGAGAGAGGGAGACACAGAATCTCAAGCGGGCTCCAGGCTCCGAGCTGCCAGCACAGGGCCCGATGCGGGGCTCGAACTCACAAACCGTGAGAGGATGCCCTGAACCGAAGTCGGATGCTTAACTGACTGAGCCACCCAGGGGCCCCCGCACATAAAGGACTTTTCAGTGCGGCTCAGGAGTGACTTGTTTCCTCATTGCTTTCTTCGGTAGCCATGAAAAACAAAAATAAATTGCCCAAACAGGTGATTTGGGGATTTATCTTCCATTCCCACGATTTCACCGAAAAACCCCCAAACTGTTAATAGTCACTTCGTTCTTCTGTCAAGCAGGGGGTGATGCGGACACAGAGCTCCCCGGAGCCCAGCGTGGGCTCCAAGAGGGGGCGCTACGAGGGCTCCACTTCACGCTAAACGAACCAAACCCGGAGCCGGGGTCTCCCTGTGGGCGCCAGTCTTGTATGACCCGCCTTCAGAAAACCACCAGCTCTAGAGACCACAGCACTTTGGTTCAGGAACATCTGCCTCATTTAATTTAGTTTTTTTTTTTTTTTTTTTTTTTTAGAAGTCCAATAAGAGAGAAATTGTGACACGGGAACCATAGGGCCGGTGAGGTCCCGCACCGCGCCGACCTTGCATGTCTGAGCAGTGCTGGGTTCAAGGCAGCTGACGCTACAGTCAGCCAGGGCCCCGATGGAAACAGGTTGATGCAATCGCTGAGGCAGTTCAACCCATAGAAGATGACCTTCACTGAACAGGAAAATCAAATGCCCATGACCCCAGGCTGCTGAGCTGCCTCAGGACACGGAATTCCCACAGATTCACGCCACAGCTCCCCGTTCCCATGCCCTCCTTCCTCCCCTCAACAGATCTGGAGACCCCTCCATGCGTGGTCCTCATCGGTCTACACGTCTGGCGCCCCCACCATGACTAAATTATTTGACGTTGGATCCCCAGCATCCCACACATACTGAGTTCTCAAAACTGGTTTGGGGAGTCATTCCCCAAGATGCTGAGCCCTTCACAAGAGTAGTGATTGGAAACACGGCCCTGGGACCAGACTGAGTTTAATTCGTGTCAGAAAATATTTGACCTTTGCCAAGTCGCTAAACCTCTCCAAGCCTCAGTTTCCTCGTCTGTAAAATGGGGGAGATAATGATACCCACCTGGTAGTGCTGTGGCGAGGGTTAAACGGGATGTTGCCCATAAAGGCTTAGCACAGCGCCCGGCTCAATAAATGTTAACGATTATTAGCACCGCCCCCACCACAGGTGCTCAATAAAAACTTGCTGAATTGAAGTCACACCAGTGGGAATGACTAGCAGATGTGAAGGCAGCCTGGGCTATTTTTGTTTTTTTTAGCTTTTTCCCACCTCACTCCGCCCCAGATGACCTGTGAGATTTTTTTTTTTTTTTTTTTTTTTTATCAAAAGGATCGAATAGGAGATAGTTAGGCTCCACTTTTGCTGATCTTCAGTTTTTCATTCAGGGCAGAAAACCAAGCCTGGCAAAGTCAGGCAGATGATTTTCTGAGAAATATGACAAGGCTATTAAAAACTCTAAATGAAAGTTGTGTAATGAGCATGAATCTGAATACATTTAAATTCCCTCTAGATCCAGTCATTCCAGCGACACCCATATATACGTGTGTGTGTGTGTGTGTGTGTGTGTGTGTGTGTGTGTGTGTGCCCGCGCGCGCGCGCGCACGCGCTTTGGCAAACGTGAGGAGACCAAGGCCCTAAAAGATAGCAGGATTTCTTCAAGGGTGGGGGTGGGGAGGGGACGCACAATTGTCATGAAAATTAACCCCTGAAAATGCACAGGATTGTATTACCAAATGGATGCCTGAGGAGATTACTAGATTTTTAGGGTCTTTACTATCAAGAGAGCAACCTGCATGCCTGAAATAATTAAGAAGAGACTCAATTATCTAGTAAACTGAAATTTCAAACCACCCTGCTTACCTAAATGAGAAAAGCTGCTTAGACTAAAGCGTCATTACTTCTATTTAGACAAGCCTTAGCAAAGATATACAAGGAGCTCAAGAATGGGACCCCACATTCTTCCCTAAGCCACAACAATGCCTGTTTATGTAAATAGGATTTTCAACAACAGGATGGAATCTGAAAAAAATGTTTTCATTATTGTCTCTGACAAAATGCAAATGCAGAAGATGAAAGTCAAGGGGCTTTCACTATAATGGGCACTGAATACCCTAAAATATTTATTCTCTGTGAGTCTGAGCCTGGATTCCAAGTGGTTCTCAGAAACAGGCAAGGACTCTTTCTCCTTAAAACGTCTGACTACGATATGAGAAGGCACAAAGCTGTCTCTGACTCCCGTGGCAAGTTGAGTGCATATTTATTCAAAAACTCGGTTTAAAGAGAAATAAAAGTAGTAGTAAATAGCTATTTACGTTTATTTGGCAGCCCCTTCCAAACTCCGGGCCAAAATATAAATACCCTTGCCTCCATCATCACCATCTGACAATCAAAACACCCCCGCATGACCATAATAACCTCCAGGCGCAAACTAAAAGCTCATTAAAGCCTATATGAAGGCTATTTATAGAAGAACTAAACAAAGAAGGAACGAACTATTAGCAAAATTAATTAGAGTGTTCATACTTTTGACAACTATTACTATTTGGTTGAACTCAAGTGTCCAGCTCCTTCACTGACAGGCATTGATAACTACAGCGATACCACATATCCAGAGTTTTAAACTGAGCCTATAGGTTTTTGGTTTAAGAACTGAGGTTTTGACCTATACTCTGTATATCAGCCTTCCTGTTGCTGTTTAGGCAGCTGATAAGAGGCAGAAATCCTTCTTGCTCATTAGGCCATTAGCTGCTGTGAAGCAAAGGGCTGGGGCTGAGGGGGGGGGGGGGGGTTGTTCAGTGGCCCAGAGGAATGTGCCGGACTCCACATATAAAGCCAGCCCCGATTTGGGGTTAAGAATTTAACCTTAAAAGGCTGACAAGTCATAAATTTGCCTGAGGTTCATATATATGTGTGACTTTCACAGTTTATATTTCCTAGCCAGGACTCAAAGTCAAAACATGCCCCTGATTAATGAATGGTACTAATTGTTATTCCTGACTTGAGAACATTAGTCTTTATCCAAAATATTTTCTTTAAAAACACACAATCTCATACCTAAAACTCTCTGGCTTAGGGGAGTTTGGATAACCAGTTAGAAAAAAATAGGAAGAGGAGTCTAATGTTATCTGTTCCTTGGTGCTACCATTTTGGTAGTCAAGATGGACTCGCACGCTTCCATTTCATTGTGTCTATCAAGCAAAGTGCAAAGGAATGTCCTCCAAATCCAAACATGTGAGATAAAGCAACCATGTGTGACCCTACACAAAAACTGAGCAGGGGCGGGGGCAGGGATGGGGGTGGGAGGGCTGAGGTATCTTCAAGCACATTTTGTCTAACTTATCTTGTTAAATATTTATACATAGGTGTATAACCTAACAGCCTTGGCCAAGCCCGGAAGAGATAATAGATACAGGCCAAACAAAAGATTCCCATAAGTGTTAAGACAAAGCCAAAATTCCAAGGAATAGTCCAATCGGAATACGCTCTTTAACCTGAAGTCAAACTTGAAACTAGGACCATAAAATCCTGCAAGTGGCACCGTGCCCTGAAACGTGATAACTTCATCAGGGAAAAGCAAGCTACGTTTGGTTAGCCTACGAGCTACGTGTCAATTCCACCCCACATTAGCAGTGTTTCAAAGGGGCTCCCTGATCTTTAGAAAAAGGAAAGGCAGTTCAGTGGAAGAAAAGAGATTTCTAAGAACAAAGATGCAATTTGCATTCATTGAGAATTATGACAAAGTGAGAGAGAATGTAAACTACATAGCAATGATCTGAGATACTCCAGTCAGTTATATTTAGCCTTGTGCTATCTGTACAACACACGCGCGCACACACACACACACACACACACACACACAACTCTTTTAAATACTCAGAGTTCTTAGAAAGTGGAATGTAAATTCATCGGTGCATATTTTAGAGCTCTGTCTTTCCAAACTAAGGAATCAAATTTCGAAATATCCCGAGAGAAGTCACCAGGTACCCAAACCAAATATGCGGACAGAAATGGAAAGGCTGTTTTCTCTCCAGAATCACTGAGGGCAAGCGGATGTGGAGGAGGCAGAGGAACGTGCGGGAAGAGAGAGAGGAGAAAAGGAAATCAGGAGCTATAGGAAAAGGAAATACAACTTAAAAGTAAAATAGGAAAATATAAAACATTCCACTCATCCAATTTTTTTACAGAACAAGAAACACAAAACCATTCAATAAATATAACAAACCATAAAACACCTTCTGTTCTAAATTATAACCAGTTGAGAGAGTGTGTGACGGTAGAAGGGAGGAAGACGAAAAGGGAAGATGTGGGAAGCAGTCCGGCAGATGATGAACGGGGGGGGGGGGGGGGGGGGGGGGGGGGGGGGCTCAGTAGCTCTGGAGCTATTCTGAGCCCCAGAAGGGCAGCGATGGGTGTGCGCAGAACATCCACTGTTCCCCTTAGCTACGGGTGTCTCGGTAACTTGGGCTACTTCTTAACACTACTCCATGAAATAAATGGTGATGGGCTTTTGGGGACTTTCACCCAGAACTGTCGGTTGGCAACACATCTCATTGCCACTAGGACCTAGCTTGAAAATAAATAATAAATAATAAAACTGGATATCCCTGCGGGGTGGAGGAAGACCGCATGATTGCATAAGTGCTGGTTTCAACTCCTTCAAGCTTTGTGAATGAGGCAACCTTACTCTCTCAAAGAACAAAGAAAGGCAATCTGACAGCTTTTGAAGGCCAAAAGAACCTTCAGGCAACGTTATTAAATTGACCCACAGCACTGAAGTTTCAAAGGCAAGAAATGACTTAGGTTTTAGAAATTAACACTTGTATAAAACCTTCAGAATTCCGTGGGGGAAAATAAACCTTTATTTCAGAAGCAAACTTTGAAGTTTGAAAACAAAGCAGAAAATCAGTTTCTGAAAACAGAAGGGACTATTTGAAACACTGGGCACAGTTCTTCCATGGCTCTCTGAATCGCTTCAAAAGTTCCAGTCTGGCTGCTGGGCACAGCCAGAGAAGGTACAGCCCAGAAAGCCAGTAAAAAAGAAAGTGGGAGACCATCAGGTCCCTAGGGTAAGAGCATAATGGTCTCCGAAGATATTTGCCTCTGGCCACATTAAATTAAGCCAAGGAGTAGACAAGAGGTCCTAACCATCTGGGAGAGCAAAGATTGTTTTCCAAAGCAGTCACAAAGTTATCAGCTGCTGAGCAGAGATCATACAGGCTCAATCCAGCCCCTTCATTCTACCCCTCCTCCCTCCTTCTCCCCCCACTGACTGTCTCTCTCTCCCTCTCTCTCTCTCTCTCTCTCTCTCCCCCACTCTCTCTTTCTCTCCTTCCTCTTCCTCCCTCCCCACATAAATTTCTTGTGTTTAGGGTCTCGGAGGCCACATGAATGAATGAATGGGGAAGCCAGCACAAATGCAAGAAATCAAAAGAACATTGATCTATTATGTGCAAAACCCTCCCTTAACTCCTGCAAGGTTCTTGCCCTGAAGGAGCTTACACTCGCGAGCAGCCCTTCTCCAGCTTTAACGTGCATCCAGATCACCTGAGGATCTTGTTTAAAAATACAGATGTGGTTCAGCAGGTCTGGGATGGGGCCTGAGGTTCTGCATTTCTTACAAGCTCTCAGATGATGCGGATGCCACTGGTGCATGGGCCACACTTTAAGGAGGAAGCCTCTAGTAGGAAGCCCAGTATATAAATAATTAGAAGAGCCAGCGAGACCCAAGGCCATAGGAGAAGTACAGTGATGCCAGGGTTCAAAGGGAAGTGTCATAGGGAATCCCGATATGATTCATGCAGGAGGCGGATCGCACCGCCGCCTTGAAAAGTGGGTAGGACTAGATGACTGCATCAATAAAAGGCAGACAGTCAGGTGGCCCATAAGCAAAGGCTTGGGAGCAGACAACTACAGGGTCCTTTCAGATAGGAGCCTGATGTGCTTAGAGGGCACACGTGCCAAGGAGGTAAGGGCGACGGACAGACACGACGGAGGCAGACTTGCAGGACTTAGCCATTTCATTTGGGTGAGAGATGTGTACAGAGAGAAGTCCAAGATGATTTCATGGCTTCAGGCCCGGGTACCAGAGTTGCTATCACCAGAAATGCAGAATGTTGGAGAGAGGCAGGTTTGTGCAGACAGGAAAAGAAAATGATGGACTAGTTTTTGGCTCTGTTGAAAGTGAAGCGTTGGCAGGACTTCTGGATGGAGATGCTCGGCGGGCGACTAGGAAATTCTGAACCGGACAGCAAGAAAGAGGTCAGGCTGGAAAGAGATATGGGAGTCATTCGAACAGCGAAGATAATGAAGTCATGGGAATGGGTGTGGGAATGAGCAGAGAGAGAACAGAAGGGGCAAAGGACAAAGGCTGCTGGAGCACTTGCGTCTAAGAAGGGGTGGGAGGAAGAAGGCAAACAAGCAGAGAGAGAATCAGCTCTGGAGTAGGAGAGGAGCCCAGAGCAAAAAAATGTCACAAAGTCAAAGGAGTGTGGGAAGTTAAGTCAAATGCTTTATATCCAGACCATATTCCTTCCCCCTCAGAACCCAGTGGGCATACTAGAAAGACCATGCGCTATCGAGTGAGACAAATCCAGATGCAAATCGTGGCCCTGCCGCTTACACAACCCTGGGGAAAGGAAACCTTTCTGGGCCTCAGTTTCTTCACCTGTAAAATGGAGATGATGCCACCTATCTTTCAGGTTTGCTGTGTAGATTAAATGAGATTAAACGTAAAGCACCTGGCACATAGCAGGCACTCAGTAAATGGTAGTCTCCATGCTCTTCCCTTGGGGCCTTTCCAAACTATTCCATCAACCTGAAAGTGGCCTCCAAACATCAACTGGAGGGGCGCCTGGGTGGCTGTGTCCGTTAAGCGTCCAGCTTCGGCCCAGGTTATGATCTCTCAGTTCCTGAGTTCAAGCCCCATGTCGGGCTCTAAGCTGACAGCTCGGAGCCTAGAGCCTACTTCGGATTCTGTGCCTCTCCCTCTCTTTGCCCCTCCACGACTCGCGCTCTCTCTCAAAAATAAACATTAAAAAAATTTTTTTTTTCAATCAGCTAGAGATCAAGGGCTTTCAAGCTTACATTGAATGAAAGTAGAAGCCCCAATGAAGGCAATCTCTTAACCAAAAGGGAAATTAAAGAAACTATTCATGCCAGAGAAACAGAACATTAGACCACCCTCTCTCCCCGCAACCAAAGAAAACATTACATCTCCATAGACACTGAAGACAAGATCAGCCCAATTACACAAGTATGCCTAGTATTTGCTTGGAACCACATGTTTCAGAGACCAGCCAGCAGGGCCCAGTCTGCCGTGGAATAGAGACCAGAGCTCCAAAAGCTACACACAGCTACAGCTTTCATTCTCCAGAGTGAGACGCTGCTCCCCAGCTAGTGGGGGTAGGGGGGTAGTGTGCAGAGGGGTCTCTATGTCAGAAGCAAGCAGGTCAGCGGAATTCAGAAGCTAGGGACACTTTATTAGTGGTTGCATTGTCTGTACATAAGATATGTGAATGCAAAGCTTTCACAACACAAATGGTTGTGAAAGACCACCCACTGCTAAGAGTAACAATTAACAACTTGCCAACAGTTTAAAGATCACACCAAATTATTAATTACTGCTATCAAAAATAATAGAAGTCCAATCCCTTGATTCAAATGTACTTCTCTACATCCCCCCCACCCTCGTGTGTGTGTGTGTGTGTGTGTGTGTGTGCGCGCGTGTGTTCGCGCACGCACGTGCATTTGGTAGTGCATTATCTTATTTACAAAATCTTGGACCATGACAACATATACTCATACTTTCTCTTAATCAAGAGAATTCTTGAAGTCTTTGGCAGTTTTTTTTTTTTTAAATCACCAGATGTTGGCAAAATGCATTTTAAGATGTGTCACATGCAAAAGCCTGGAAAATATCATCCACACCCATGACTTCCAACTTAAGCCTATATGCTGATGAGTCCCAACTATGCTTCTCCTGAACTCTAGAAGAGTATACATACTATTTCCCAGTGATCTCATCTATTCCCAGAGTTTCAATTACCATCTATATTCTGTTAATGTCCAAGTATGTATCCCCAGCCCTGATTTCTCTCTCTTCTATGATCCAAAACACAGGCTCAACTGTCTAGCAGACATTTCTGCCTCAATGATCAAAGAACCCCTCAAACTCAGCCCCTTCAAAATCAAACTCGTTATTTCACCCCTTAAAAATATGTTCTTCCTGGGGCGCCTGGCTGGCTCAGTTGGTAGAGCATGTGATGTTTGACCTCAAGGTCGTCTGTTCAAGCCCCCACACTGGGGGTAGAGTTTAGTTTAAAAATATTTTAAAAAGTATATTCTGCCTATATTTCACTCATTTATTTAACAAATATTTCCTGACCGCCTATTATGTGCCATACCCCACCACCCAGAAAAACTAGAAGTTCTAGACTTACCTGGTCCACTTCCTCTAGTCTCTCAACTTTATCTTTTACTCCCTTATTTACTGCCCTCCTTCTTCACCTGTATTACTAAAACTCCTTGTCACCACTCACTCTCCGGTCATTTTCCATATGTTTTCTCTTCTTAAAATGTTTTCATGGCTCCTCATCATGCTTGGACACGGCCCGAGGAAACTCCTCAGCATTTCCTGCCTACTTTTCCAGTTCATCTTTCCTCTCCTTTCCCCACAGCTGTTCGCCAAGCAATCCAAAGTATTCCAGCCCAACAAATGTGTCATTTTGTCTCTTTGTGCTTCTGCGTATACCTTACATGACAGCCAACTTAAGGGCAGCGGGGCACCCCTCCTCCATAGCTCAACAGCCCCCCAGATCCATCCATGGTGCCCAGCTCCATGACAGCTCTCATGGCACTGCCTTGACATCTCTGGTTTTCCTTATAGGCAGTGATTTTATCTCACGCCATCAGTACCTGGCTTAGAATCAGTGCTCAGTGAATGTTGGCTGAAGGAGAGAACGAATGAAAAACTTTTAAATATTTATGCAGAGATAGCATATAAGGTTCATTATTAGTAGGTTCCTTTGCTGAGAATTTCCATCTGTTTTCCAAAACAACTCAATGTGGTCCCCAATACAATCAGTCCATGAAAGCTAACTTGGAAACTGCCTCTTGGGTCACATTCTCATTTCTACGGAGCTCAACATGCTATGCAGCCAGTGCTAGAAGTCATTCTCCGAAATGAGCCAAATTCACAGTATGGGTTGACCACCACTGCTTTAAATGGCGATCACATCTCTGTACTTAGGATAATGATGGAACTTAATAAATGAGCTCTATGATATCAGTGACAATTTGCTCTGCAACAATTTGGGGCCAATCCAACTGAAAATGGTTTACTCGAGCTCTGAAAAGCTGTACCCCTTATCTCTTCCCAGGGTAAGCTAGGCTTATTCTCTAGGTTATTAAGGATGGACAGATGTAGGGATATTGTATGTTGGTATGTATGAGTGTAAAAACGTGAGTGTGTATGTGTGTGTGTTGGAACCAAACCGCTTAGTGGAACTCAAAATCTGCGGACACTTTGTGAGTGACTGCATTGTCTGTACATAAGATATATGAAAGCAAGGCTTTCACGACACAAATGTAAGGTATGGTTGTAAAAGACCACCCACTATTGGGGCGCCTGGGTGGCTCAGTCAGTTAAGCATCCGACTTCAGCTCAGGTCATGGTCTTGCAGTTTGTGAGTTTGAGCCCCGCATCGTGCTCTGTGCTGACCGCTCGGAGCCTGGAGCCTGCTTCAGATTCTGTGTCTCCCTCTCTCTCTGCTGTCCCCAGCTCGCGTTCTGCCTCTTTCTCCCTCCCTCTCTCTCTCTCTCTCAAATAAATAAGCATTAAAAAAATTTTTTTTCAAAGACCTCTCACTACCAACAGTAATAATTAACAACTTTCAAACAGTTTAACACATGATTACAAATTGTTGCTATCAAAATAGAAATATAGAATATTTGTACATATATAACCTATGAATACACACATACATATAAATATATAAATATAAATACATGTAAAACATATCCAAACACCACACTTATTTTTTTAAGTAGGCTCTATACCCAATGTGAGGCTTGAACTCACGATCCCAAGATCAAGAGTCGCATGCTCCACCGACTGAGCCAGCCAGGTTCCCCCCAAGGACCACATTTAGATAAATCTGTAGGTAAAATTTTCCATCTGTCACTCCCCCCCCCCCACTTCAATCTTGAAAGAGGGGCAACAAGGCTCCCAGGGCCACAGAGAACAAATAAAACGGCTTCCCCTCCACCACCCCATCCGCAGTCCCTACCGCAGATCAACTTAGACAATGATGCATCCAGAGATCCTAGGATCTCATTCAACAGCGGTCAAGTCCTGCAGACTGTGTCTCTAGGCGTTTATTCTCACATTCATTCCAATCTTTATTAACAACTCTGTACAAGGCCCTCTACTCACCACTCTAGAGGATATCACGATGAATCAAATGTAGCTCCCGCATTCAACGACTGTAGGGTCTGGCAGATGCTATGAATAAGCTATGTACTTCACAAAACCAAGACGTGCACAAAGAGTATTTCTGTGACCCAGATGCAATTGGGGCATATCTCCACATTTTCTCTGCACATGCAAATTTCCAAAGTCAAATGTTTTCTACTCCTTTCAAGTCTGTTATGTGTCAGTGAACTTTCTGATACATGCCAGGGTAAGGGATTTGAACGTCCTCCCTGAATCTGTAGCTCTAACCCTTCCTCTCTTCCCCACGTTTCCCTCAGCTTCGATCATCCAAACCAAAACTGGACAGAGAGCAATGAGGAATCCCAGGATGCTGCTATATACTACAAGTACCAGAATGAAGAGTTTAGGGGAGAGGGAACAGAACCATAATTGAGGAGGCAATTCTGATATTATTTTTCAAAAGAACACCCTCCCTTTCTTTTTTACCCTCTTTCCTAGTTGGGCTTCTAGCTGAAAGAATTCCCAGTGGGTCATCCCTAGCCAACTAGTTGAGTTTTCTCAGCTGACTTTAAAAGTCTGCTCTAACGCATACAGAAATTAAGAGAACTCTCATGAGGCCCTTTATCCTACTCCAATAAAATCTCCATGGCTGAATATCCACTTTGGATTATGTCCTTCTAAATGTACACTTATGAAACTCGATGTTCTACGTAAGGAACACCAAAGAGCAAAGAAAAACTTACGTACATTCCTTGTATGTTTCTGTAAGTGCCACCAAGCTGCATTATTTTTGGAACCTAAATACCACAGATTTGTAAAGGAAATGTATGCATTTATGTAGACGTAGATGTATTTATCTATAAACTACTTAGAATAGCCTTGTAGACAAGCACAGAATACTTACCTCTCGTAAGATTTGGCTAGTCTACTTCTTTCAGGGAATTAGAGTGCAGCCACATGAATTAAAGCAGTTCTTTGACACTTACCTATAGACAACAAATGGATTTTTGACCTGAAAAATAGTTACTTTTTTAGAAACCTTAATATATTAGTAAAAGTGAATCAACTACTTAAATATTGGCTTCATGGAAATTTTCTTTGTAATACATTTCTACCTCCATTCATTCATTCAGTCTACAGATATTTATTGAGCACCTACGATTTGTACTAGGCTCTGTGCTAGATTCTGCAGATACAGATGAAAAGGAACACATGCCTGAAAGATGCCATACTCACAATTTCTAATTTTCCAGTCATAAACTTATTTCCACAAGACAGACTCAGGAAGACCAATTAAAATTGTAGTCTAAAATTCTGCCTCATTCTGGATTTATAAGAAATAAACACATATTTCATTGTGAAAATCCTGAAAAACACAGGATATTCTCAAAAGCATCGCTTCTTTTTCTAAAATATTTTATGTTTCATTATCATTATTCATTTTATTTTATTTGAGAGAGGGAGAGAGAGCGAGCACGCACATGCGCACGCATGTGCGGGGGGAGGGGCAGAGAGAAGGGGAGGGAGAGAGAGAATCTCAAGCAGGTTCCATGCATAGCGTGGAGCCTGATGCAGGGTCAATCGCCCCGACCCTGAGATCATGACCTGAGATGAAAGCAAGAGTCAGACACTAAACCGACTGAGCCACCCAGGCGGCCCTCAGAACCATCATTTCTGAGAAATGTACATCATTCAACTTTCAGGTGGATAGACAGGATACAATGAGTGGGGGTTTCTTTAATAATGGCTTTAACTTCCCTGTGCCTTTTTCTTGCCACTTTCACTTGTATTTTTATCTCCCTTCCTATCAATTATTTATCAATATAAGCCTATTAAGTATACTTCAAAGAGCTTAGGAGATTTACTAATCTAGCATATAAATACAATTTCAGTTACTGGAAGTAATTAACTGTTTGGAACACTGGCAATGCATTTTGGTCCTAACACTGACTCTTTTTTTTACTCATGAGGAAAAATACAAACTCTCCAATAAGGCTTTATCCAGCTACACACAAAGAGGAAGAAGTGAAAATGCCTTTCTTGGTAATCAATCTGGATTCATTTTTGTTTAAAAACGGCAGACAAGTATTTCTACTAATTGGCACCCACGTAATTGATCTTCAATCGGCCCAACTGGAAGTACGGAACCAAATCTTCTTTACTTTGTATTCAACAAGGTGTTCAAGCGAGACGATAATGTTCCAGTGAGGGTTTTCCCCTCAAACGCAGCATTTCAAAATGCACATTTTCTCTGTCGGTATGCCCACCTTCACCTTGCTTTCTGAATCGCATTCTCCCTGACATTCTATCTCAGAAGGTAAATTCCCATTACCTTATGCTGTCTCCAAAGCCAGTCTGGGGCCCGTGATTTGGATTCTATTCTCCGATGCTCATTTCTTAATGGAGTGCTGGAGATCCTGTTTCAAGCCAGACAATTTGCTAAATATGGGCAGATGAGTGGGGGGGAAGGTTCTGCCCACACTGGCCATTAGACCCTAGATTACCCAAAATATCAAACCCATTTGCAAGCTTGGCTAGGGCTGAATAGATGTTGGCTCCTACTACGGTCTCTTGAATTGAGCCTGAGCACAAATTCTGATCCCAGGTTACAGAAACGTGTGGGGTACTTCAACAGGTCTGTGCATGTGTTATATAGCTCAACTCCCAAATACGGTAATGTCAACGTTAACGAGAAAGGTCTAGCTGACATGAAATCAAAGAGAGTTTGATTTAAGAGTTGTCCTACAGTTTATGTGCTATAATAATTGTGGATCTGTAATGATACTAAACCAGTCATAACAATGTTGCTAATTTCAATCTGTTCTTTGGGTACTCGACATTAATAAGCCCTTCTTGATGGTATGCGTTGCCAGCTAACTAAGGAAAGACCGGATCTTTCTCCAGTCAAAATATATGTAGCCTGAAAAGTTTGTCCACACACCCCAATAATGTGCCAGAAGAAACTGGACTTAGGCTTTTAAAATAAGTAAGATGACACAGAGCTTAGGAAAGTATTTGAGAGTTCATAGCGAATACATAATGATCTAGAAATTCTATTATCGTCAATAATTTCCTAACTGCCCTATGGTGCTCTCGGTATTGTGCTCAACACTGCATCAAATGCAGTGCTTTCCCTTTAAGAAGCTTCTAATCTAAAACATACAAATAACCATATGCAGAAAAAAGCGAGAGATCAGAGTAAAGGAAGCATTCACAAAAATGTACAAATTCAGCGTGCCAGAACTTTTCAGTTGAGCAATATGATCCCCAGTGAAATTCTTTCCAAATGATGTATCGGGTGCACAAGTTATAAGTGATTATCTTCAATTTTCTTAGAAATGAGTAATAAGATACCTCTTAAGACCCATGCTTTTGTACATGCATCAAACACTAAAGTTGGCATGGTCATTGATAGCTGCCATTTAAGGAGAAAAAATATTTTCTGTCTTGTCTCATAGCAGACAAATCCAGGCCTCTTTCTTCCCAGGTTGGTAATAAGCAGCCTTTTTCCAGGCTACAGTGAACACCAAACACTGCGACTCTGAAGATGAAAGTAGCAGAATGCTCAAAAATATTGCATCAAAATATTGGATGCAATCTACCAGCCCATAGGGAAAAAAAATTGCAAAACTGACACCATCTGTGTCATCTAGCATCCATCAGAATTATCTCGTGCACACATCTCCTAATGCTTACAAACACGGAATTTGCTCCAAGAATTAAGAAAACTTTGTAAGATGGCGGCCCTATTAAGAGCGGTCGCCCTATCTCCCACTTCATCTCTTCAGTTCTTTTCCCTTGCCCAGGCTGGCTATTGTGACCATTTCAGCCAATTTCCTGGAGGTATTTTCTAGCCCTTTTCACCCTGTTTAATCCTACAAGTTTCCTGAGAAGCCTGTTTACGCGTATGCTCCCCCGCTAGAATGCGAGCGGCCTTGACAAAAGGGACTGTGTCTTGCTCCCCTCGGCACCTCCAGCACCTCGTGCAGGGCCTGCCAAGGGGCGCCACTCTCACACTCGTTGCAGCCCAAGTCAGCAGCTATCTCCTCAATCGGATCCACGCTTCCCTCCACGCACAGCTCGGGACCGACCATCGGGGCGCGTGGAAGAAATACACTGGCCACATTCGGAAGGATTCTCCCAACCGTTCCCA
The DNA here is from genome assembly GCF_046562875.1 of Panthera onca. NCBI lineage: Eukaryota > Metazoa > Chordata > Mammalia > Carnivora > Felidae > Panthera > Panthera onca. The sequence goes on along the minus strand of NC_138357.1, from coordinate 18,684,729 downwards.
GTTAGCATACAATAATACGACTTTTTCCAAGTTTTAACGCATCACCTGCTGGCCCAAATGTCTGGTGCGGTCTCGGAAGAGAGAAAACCCTCCCAACACTTCACTTCTTCTTCTCCCTCTTGACGCTAGGACCACTAACTGCTTCAAACGAATGGGGGAACCACAGCTGGCCACCCAGATACGGTTGCTAGTTCTCACTCTTTAAAACAACAACAACCAATAGCACACTCTCTCTTCGTTTCGAGAATGCTGATCTTGATTTTTATGTCGTTTCATCTATTTTGAGACACGCCAAGTCCATCCTGGCTCTTCAGGGTTGCCTTTTACCCATACCGGAGTTTGGCCTTCTGGATCGGTTCCCGCACTTTCCAAGGCCCTCTAAGGCAAGATCCCTCAATCTTTGGGGAGTTGCAACACTACCACGGTTTGTTTGATTTTCTCATTCCGGTCCGTCCCCTTCACCACCACCCCCCACAAAAGTGGTGTATGGCATTCATAAAGTGAATTACACTTGATTTTTGTTTAGAGGAATTTTTTTTCAGACTTCTGTAACATTCCCTTGAGACAATTGGAAACATCATTGTCTGATTACTAGCTCACGTTCCTTGCCTAAAATTGTATCCATTCTTGATTGCGCCTGTGGGTAGGTTAAGCAAAACAAAATAAACATCTAGACTTATGAGCTCATTGGCTTTTTTCTGAATTTTTCTAAATTAAATAAGGGCAAAAGAGCTACACTGAAAGTCAGTTATATGGATTTTTCTGCCAAATGCTAACTCTGTGTGCCTGGTTTCCATCTGTGGTGCTTTCCAAGTTACAAATCCTTAAAAAAGAGAGTGGGGTATGAAAAGATCTATGGATTTGGGGGACATGCTATTTAGAATTGCTATCCCGTGCCTTTGAACGCTCTAAAAGAAATGGGAACATGAGATTGTAAGGCTTTAGATCAGCTTTGTGGAAGTCTGGTGTAGCCCCCTTCAACACCAGTGATTTATTGTTTAGGCTGGCTGATTTCAAACGCCATTTAGTCTCATCCATATTAGCATAAGAAATGTACCTTATCCACTCGAACCCAATTCTGCTAATGGCCGAAGTTAGCAGTCAATCCCAAATGCTCCCCCTAAGTGAGACAGGACATTCTCCAGGATTTCTCCTTACTGTGACCAAATCTCATTTTATCTGGGACAAAGAAAGCTTTAATGCAGTTAATACAGTGAAGCGGGAAAACTGAACACGGCTTAAAATATAGATGGAAAAAAAAAAGTCAAGCGGTCATCTTGATGGTTCATAACTATCAAATAATTTGCAGCTCTCTTTCAATTTCCAACCACTGAATGACAGCAGCAAATTACACATTTATTCACTTTGAAATTATGCACTTGCCATTGTATTCAGTCTGCCATTATCGTCTCTTCTCTGAAATACTGATGAGCTCTTTCCACACATGGACATTAGGATTTTCACCATGTTTTCCACTCTACAGTGACCACATTTGCCCAAGTGAAGTCCAGGACACACGGTTTTCGTGCCAAGACAGAGTACTGGCAATCTGCACTGCCCCCCGAAAAGCCAGGATACATGGTAGCGGCATGGGTATCGCCGTATTTGAAGTTTGGCCTTACTCCAGCCGGAGTCAAAGCAGTGCCGGCCACGTAGAGCTCACCACGGCACGTGTTTGTTAAATACAAGTGAAGCAGGGAAGCTGGGTTTCTACGAAGACCCTTGGAAAGTGAGGTTTTTTGTGTTTGTTTTTTTTTTTTTCCTACAGAGTTCGGGAAATACTGGAGGAAAAGGAAAAATCCCCATTAGGAGTTCCTGTTCTCTGCAGCATGGCCATCCCTAGGCAGGGAGCAAGGGAGCTCAGAGGGAGGAGGCCCAGGCCAAATCTCTTACACGCAGTGTGTGGGCCGTCCCAGTACTTGTATACAGATGCTGTGAAGAGGCAGGCAGCCAGAGAGCTGGGGAGGAGGAGGGACGGCCAGCACCAGCCAGCACGAGTGTGCGTAGAGGGAGGGGGTTGCTCACTGAGTATCGGCGTGTTCCCTCTGGTCTTTTTCTTCTTTTGAGCACAGCCTTTACTCCCTGGCTTCAAATCAGCCAAATGTGGCCCCAACCCCAACCCTGGACCCATTCATCTTGTGGGGACTCATCCTGCGAGGACCAATTTTTACATTATCAACAAAAGCGTGTTCTCTGGCCTTAGCAATCTAATTACCACGGCACTTCGAGGGGAGAGACGTTCGCCTGTTGTTTCAGCTCTGTGGAACCGATTCATAGGTTGCCCCTTACGGCTCCTGCACACGCCCACGCGGTACGTTATTAACACCTAACAGTGGAAGAGGCAGTTCTCCCCTCCCATAAAGCGAAATCCTGCCAAGCAATATTTAACGTACGCGCAAATGCATTTCAGTCGCCAAAAGGGGTGACCAATTACCTTTGCAACCAAACAGCAGGCTCGCTTGGCTCTTTTCATCCACCTAAAGAAAAGGCTGAGGGCTGAGGGCGCCGCTGGCTGCCTAGGTAACCTCCCGCTAGCGAACGCTCGCTGCTAGCGCCCACAGGGCGCGCATCGCATTCACAACTTGGTCCGACCATCGGACCCGCCTCTCTGACTTGTTGAGAGCCACGAGCCAAGTTTTGACGAGGGCTGCTTCCCGATCCCTCCGAAGCGCGGGGCGCGCGCCCCGCCGGATGCACGGGTCGGGAAAGAGACCCCGGAGGCCACAGACGTCGCGGGGTTTGCGACTGCCACCGGCCGTTGCTGCGGAGCGCACCTCCGATAAATTAACCTGTTTGAAACCAACTCTTCTTGCCCGCATTGTCAGTGTAGCAACTTGTCCTAATTGGATTCTAAAGCAGGCTTTTAGGAGTCCAACCGCGGGACAGTCAATCACGCGAGGCCATTAATATTCATCTGTTGACAGCGGCAGCCCTGAGCTAAGGTTAAAATACGCCCTTACAACACGATCTGATTGTGCAGAACAAAAGGCAGGCGTTCGGAAACTTTCCTCCACCTAAAATCATCTCCCCTTCAGGGTCCAGCCTGTCAAGAAGGCAGATGAATTTGAGAAGGGGAGGAGTTAAATCATCTTTGGACTCCTGCTCCCCGGCCAGCAGCACCGTTTCCGAAGCGATTTTGCCAACCTAGATAAGGGACGCTGTTTTGAAGGAAAAGGATCGGTCCTCCTCATCGCGGGGACCCACCTACTCAAAAGTTTCCCCCAGCGTGTCTCTACCTGCCACTGCGGATTCGGAGATCTGTCCTCAACTTTGCCTGCACTTGGGCCCGCGAGCCCCGGGAACCCAGGCTGCGGAAAGGAGGGCGTGGGGGCAGGTTGGGGAGGGAACGGCCGGAGCCGCGGTCCAGCTGAGGCTGAAATGCTGGCACGTTCGTGCGAGCGAGGGTGGCAAACGCCCGAGGCACCGGCTCGGCTGTGGGGCGGCAGTTCGCCGAGGCCCAGGGAGGCAGCTCCCCCCTTCCCGCCCTCCCCCCAAAAATGCGCGCTCGCGGGAAGGCCATCCCCGCGGTTCCTCCCACCCGCACCTTCCCCGACAGCAGAGCGAGTCGGGGGGATGCAGACACGATCCCTACTCACCCTTCCGCCCTCCCCCGGTAGACCTGGCCGGGCCGCGGGCGCAGCGACCGCTCCCGAGTGCCCAGCGGCGGGGCGTACGACCGCCGGCCCGCGGGGCCGGCGCGCTCGGGGTACGGCCGCCACTCGCCCCCCCCCCACCCCCACCCCGGCTCACCGCCGGGCGCGGGGCACGCGCGCGGGGACTCCTCCTCACCTGGCACGGGGGTTTCGGGCACCCACTTGAGTCCGGGCTGCAGTCTCTGGAAGAAGGAGCGGACCTGGTGACAGGTGGCGTCCGGCGGCGGCGGCGGGGGCTGCGCCTGTCCCGGGCAGTCCAAGCCGAGCAGCATCGCCACCACCAAGCACGCGGTGCGCACGGTCCCCGCCATCCTGCTTCGCGGGCAGCGAGGAGAGCGCGGGAGAGTGGCAGCGGGAGCGAGAGCAGTCCCGAGACCCGGCGAGGCTGGCAGCGGCCCTGAGGAGCGGGAGACGTGCCGCTACCCAGCCGCGGCAAAAGTTTCCTCGCAGCTACCTGGGCGCGGGGCGAGGGCGGGAACGGCTCGGCGGCTCGGGCGGGGCGGGGCCGGCGGGCGGGGCGGGGCGACGGGGGACCGGGCGGGGCGGGGCGAGGCCAAGCGCGCGGCCAGGGGGCGGCGGCCGCCGAGCGGTGGCGAGCCCGCGGGTGCGGGGCGCGGGGCCGCGGGGCCCGCGGGGGCGCGGCGGCGCGGGAACGGGGCGAGGGCGGCGGGGAGGAGGGCGCCGAGCGCGTGCGGTGGCTCCTGGCGGCCCAGCCCAGCTGCCCGCTCGCCGCCGCTCTACCCAGGGCGCTCTGGCATAACTACTGCAGAGGGGCTGCGGGCTCCGGCGCGCTGATTGGCTTCCCAGCAGCCGTCCCCTCTGACTGGCTCTGGGAGAAGTTCCCCAGCCTCACTCCTCCTTCCCGCCGCTCATTGGCCTACAGCCGGCAGGGCTTTTCCCTTTAGGATTTTTGCAACCTCTCCATCCTTCTTCGTGGTGCGCGGGGCTCCCTGGCCTCGGGGCCCCTCTCCGCTTCGCCACAGGCCTCCTGCCAGCCCTGTCCAGCTCGTCTCTGGCCACCGGAGCCACCCGAGGTCTTCCCCTTCCGTGCAAAATCCACCACCTCTTCCTGCTCTCCGAGGGGCTTCCCTCGCACCGTTTTCCCAACGCGGCAACCCCGGCCGGGTTCGCAAACCCAACCCACGAATACTTACATTCTGGGGCAGCTCGGGACCGCCGGTGCGGCGGCGGCGGCGGGGGGGGGGGGGGGGGTCACAGCCTGCCTCTTCTCTGACTCCCGTACCTAAAAAGTCTCAAAGCCCGTGGGATGTGCTAGGTTTGATTCCAAAGAGCCACGCAAAATCAGAGAAAGCACCTGATCCCAGAATGTTAAAAGAATCTGTCTCCTGCAAGATAGCCCCAGGTGACGCTTCGTGAAGCAAAGCACAACTGGCGACAACAAAATAACCTGGAGCTTAACGCCAGCCTAACTCATTACAAAATCATTGGACACGGCAAATTCACTGAGCCAGAGCTAGCCTGTTTCGCAGAAGGAGTAGAAGGCTGTTGTCTCCTAGACCCAAATCCCCACCTCTCCTGCTTAAATTTCACCATCAGAACCAGTTCTTTGAAAATGAAATACCTCTCCAAGGAGGAATGCATTTAGTCATTACCTATGTGTTCCTAGGCAAGGATCTTTAACTCCCCTCTTATTTTCTGTGACTCCCACGCACACACCTTAGCATAGTGCCTTGCACATGGTAGGAACTCAATAAGTATTTGTATAATGACATGACTTAACACCCCAGTGTGAATTAGTTTCTCATCTGATTGTGTTGCTTCTGATGGAGGTAAAAGTAGGTTTTGCTAAGGAAAGAAAAGGGAGAGCCTCCACGCCGGGAGTTTTCCAGGGAGTGCCAGGCCAGGGGCGTGTGCCAGAACTTGAGGGCAGAGAAAAGAGGCAAAGGAAGGGAAGTCTGGTGAGGAGTTGACTCATTTGTTCATTCATTCATTCAATAACAAATATTTGAACTCCTACTACCCTACTACACGCCAGATATGTGGGATGCAAACAGACAATGGGGATCCAAAGATTAACCCATGGTACCTAACTTCAAAGACCTACAAGTTAATGGGGAAAACAACCAAGTAGAAAATGTTAACGCAGCACATGGTCGGAGATAAGACAGAGGCAAAAGGCAACGGGTTCTAAGGGGTAAGCGGGTAGGTCAGAGAAAGCTTCCCAGAAGAGATGGTTCCCTAAACTTAGATGGAAAAGGCCAGTTGAGGTCAGAAAAGAAGATGGCAAGGAGGGTGCCAAGGGAAAAGAAGAAGCGTGAACGGAGCCTGAGCCAGGAGAGCCTGGCATGGCCCCCGTTGGAGAAGTGCAAGCGGGAAGCACAAGTAATGTTTCACGCTAGGTAGGCAGGCGGTCAGGGGAGCTCAACCAGCCAAGGTGAGCAAGGGCCAGATTATGCAGTCTTGAAGCCAGGCCAAGGAGCCTGGGGAACCACGTAAGGGAATGTTAAGCAGAGGGGTGACATGATCATGTTTGCCTTAGGAAAAGATCTCTCCAGCGACATCGTGGATTGTGGAGAATGGCTTGGAGAAGGAAGAGGATTGGAAGCAAGTGAAAACGCTGTGAAAATAATCCAGTCGAGAAATGATAAAGGCTCAGGGCAGAGGAGATCTGGAAGGCAAAAAACTAGCAGCTGTATTTGGGAGTAGAATGAAAAAGGCATAGTGACCTGGGGGCTGTGGGGGTTGGGAGAGAAGGAGTCAAGGACGGAGGGCTCATTCATTCTTTTTTCAACAAACATTTGAGTGCCGCCTATGTATCTGGCATTCTTCTCCTACTTCATAATTTTGCCTGGGGCTAGGCCTGCGCCTGCATTGAACATTTGACAAATGACATATCCACTTTAAAAGAAACACCAATTAAGAGTCATAATTTGGCTGGTGAGTTTGATATGTTCCACCTGTGGAGCCCTGTGACCAAAGGGCAGATTGGAAGGCAAGCATTGATTGAATTTCATGACCTCGCAGAGGAAGACATGACCTCCCATAAATTCATGATCTTCCAGAGCTCATGCAACTAACTACAAAGGCAACAGTTGTTTTCAACTACTGGGTATTGAGTGCCTTGAAATGAGGGACTGTAACCTATTTTTAATATAAACTTTTATATGTAATACACTTTGTCTGAACCAGGCCAGTGCTTCCCAGAGTGAAGTGTGTGAAGCTCTGGTGATATGTGGGCCGGTGAAGTTTTTGGTTTGTCTTTTAACCGATCTTTATTTTACTATGGATTAGAGAAATGTAGTGCCCCTAACCCATGATTTCGTTAGGACAAAGCTGGGTAGACGGCGCTGTCACAAGCTGCTTTCAGTACAAACGTGAGCTGGCTCGAAGGAAAACATGGCATGGTGTTGGGAGTATGACAACAGGGCAAAACTTGGGGGGTGGTATGTGAATGACCAGGGTTTGGGCTAGGTCCCGGGCAGACTGGCCCCGAGATTTGGAGGGCTACGTCTTTGGCCTTAGAGCGTCTGCTCCCTGTCCAAGCAGCTTCTTCAAGTCTTGAAGCCAACCTAAGGTAGGAGTTAATAAAACGTGCCAGGCTTCAGGAGTGGTTCTGTTTTCATAAGGGCCTCTCCAAGTCTTTCTAGCCTTGCGGCCCACAAGCGATGACTCTGGCAGTGGAACTTCAAGCACTGGAACAGACCCCGAGGAATAATAGGCTTCTGCTCGGGAACACTCGTGGGAACACCACTGGCAGATGTCAATTCAGTAAACTCTGCCCATCCAGTGACGTGGAGTTTTACAGACGAACGTCCAGTTCCGTTACCAAAGCCTAAGATCTGTTCCGGTATATACTCTGTACTGCCCAGATGAGTGGCTAGGAGTTAAGATCGGGTTTTCCCTTTTCTCTTTTACATAAACAGCCATCTTACCTTGCCAGTCTCCCTTCCTCGGTTAGAAGTCAGGCCGATGACTCATGCTTACTCTTCAGCTGGAAGAGACAAAGAGAAACAATCAGTCGAGAGACACAAAAGGATGTGCTGAGTGAGCCAGCGTTCACTTTCTACAGTTCATGGTTCTGTGCTTTCGGGTCCCGCTGGAAGCATTCAGATGACACCGCTGGGCCCCATTTTCCTCTTTGGACCTCAGAAGAACTTTTCTTCACCTCTCGTTCCTAGTCTCCAGTTTGAAAGAATTCGAGAATTCCCAGCTGTAGCCAGCAGCTATTATCTTGCTGTAGCTGGGAGGAGAGTCTAGTTCCGTGGCTCCAGAAGCAGCATAAATCAAGGTTTCTGGGAGAGAGCTAAGAAAGGGTGTTCAACAGCTGCCGCCACGGGAGAGGCTCATACACAGCCGAGCACACGGCCACACACACACACACACACACACACACACACACACACACGGTTTGTCTTGGGCCCGGTTCCCTCTGGCCCGCAGATGATGCCCTCCTCTCCCCACCCCCCTCAGGTGCACAGTATCTTCTCCCCTTGGTCCTGCGCTCAAAATCTGCTTTCAGAGAAGAAACTTTCAAACCCATCCGCCTACAGCATATCTGGTTGATAGCATATAATGGGGCTGCCCACCCAGGGGTACGGGTATTTTGACAGGGATCAAAGCTTTAAGCCAAAGGAACAGAGCTCTCCAAACTGTGGAATTCTAGGCATTTGCCAGTGGGAAGGGAGTGTTTAAACTGAGGGGCAATGAGGCCTTTTTTGGTGCACCTGAAATCACATCATGTAGACAGTTGCTTATATGTTGGACGGCTGCTACTCACGGTCAACACCTCCCTAGCCACACCTCTGTGCTTCATGGCACACAGCCACTTTGTCTCCCCTTCTCTTGCAGTGTATGACTCCTTTGTGGGGCGGAGAGGAGGGAGGCGCCAGGCACACCGATCCCAATTCTCCCAAGTGTATAAGCTATGATCAGAGAATGAATTATGGTCCTTTGGGAAAGAGTGTTCATTCATTCATCCCAGCCAGCAGGCCAGTGCAATGTAAATGGTAACTTTGTAAGTTGAAAGACGTAAAGCCATTTTGAAAATTGCATAATAATCCCAGGCAGAGTTTGGCTCCGCGCGTATGGAAAATTAATAGGGCCGGCTGAGATGCTTGCATTATGAGTTGTGGATGGATGGCCTCTCCATCCAGGAGACCAGGGACTACGCTTTGCCCTCACTAAATCCACAAAATATACCGAGGTTCTTGTAAGTTAGAGTCCAAGATTTGGGGGTGGGGGGGAACTATTGAAATTTTTATTTGTGGCATCACGTTGATTACTACCAGTAAAAAATTATTTTATTCTGTCTTGGTTTGTATAAAGGATATTGATCTAGATTCCTAACATATTTCTTCATATCCCGAGTCCATTGATTTTTTTTTTTTTTGATTGGGCAGATATACTGTATCTCTCTATATCTGACATTTTGTCTGTTGCGTAAGATATTTGGTTTTCTAAAAAATTTAAGGGGTTCGTAGTTTGGTGGTTGAGAATATGGTAGTATTAAATCTAAAGGCTGGCGATGCCCGAGGCATGGTTTTATGTGCCACGTGGCAATTCACACGTACTTTGTTTTGCTTTGAATTATTGTGGCCAAAAAAAACACAGTGGTTCAGGTAATGTAATATATTTATCATGATGTATGGTGTGTAGAACCTATAAGTAATTTTACTATGGTATTTTTCTGGCTCTTTAGGGTCTGGAGCCTCGGTCTCCAGTAGGTTAACAAAGGATCTGCAGCAGCTGACCTCTCAAGTTATTTGCTTCCATCACGGTCCTTTCCCATCCTCAGACCTCCGTGAATTCCTAGCAATTTGGAGGGAGGACAATTGACAGCCGCCACCACAGAGAGCAACTCATGCTTTCTCAGCCACCTCTCCCATCCCACTTCCCAAACCCCATCCACAGTCCCAAGTCTCAGGGAATTTCAAAAGTAGCAACTCTCAAGAAGAGACCATCTCCACTCCACCCCTGGCTCTATAGTTACCATAAAGGCTGTCTGTCCTTGAGGAACTGTGCTCTTGAGAAGCATTGTGGTCGGGGCCTACACCCAAAGGAAGGGGAGCGTGGTACCGAACCATTCCATCCGCTACCACTCAAGCCCAGCGTCTGCCATAATTGCCGTACCAACACCTGGAGGGGCCACTACACTTGCCGTATTGTATGGCAAATGGATGTCTCCCACCATTATGCCCACCATGACTTGTAGGCTTCAGATGAGCATGGGTTCTTATTACGTTTCTATTTCCTCTAGTAAAGTGCTACTCAAAGTGCGGTCCGCGTACCTGTGCTGGTCCCTGCACTGTTTGCTGCCAATCTGTGACAAGCTCAAGTCCAAAAAGGGAGAGCAAGCATTTAGAAAATGTTATAGCATTTTGATATTGCAGCCACATGGAACCACATGATGAATTGGCCCCAGTGTTGAATCTCATAACTGTTTAAAAACAGTCTTGTATCTTGGTTTTATTTTTCAGGTTTTCTCGGCATTCATTTTTATTGTATTTTCCCAAAGTATTTGTACATGTCGGATGGAAAATAAACATAATATAAAATAAATGAATTCTTTTTTTTAATTTTTTTTAACGTTTATTTATTTTTGAGACAGACAGAGACCGAGTATGAACGGGGAGGGGCAGAGAGAGAGGGAGACACAGAATCCGAAGCAGGCTCCAGGCTCTGAGCTGTCAGCACAGAGCCCGATGCGGGGCTCGAACTCATGGACCGCGAGATCGTGACCTGAGCCGAAGTCGGACGTTTAACCGACTGAGCCACCCAGGCGCCCCATAAAATAAATGAATTCTTTACTACAGCTTGAGAAGCATTGCCCTAGTATGTGCACGGTGCCATAATAGTCACTTAGTACATATTCTCCAAATAAAGCCCTGTGATGCTTTTCTTTACAAAAATAAATTTCCACATTCCACATTATAGAGTGCCCCTATTAAAATCGCAACACAGGGGGTCCTGGGTGACTCAGTCAGTTAAGCGTCTGACTTCGGCTCAGGTCATGATCTCTCGGTTGGTGGGTTCGAGCCCCGCATCAGGCTCTGTGCTGACAGCTCAGAGCCTGGAGCCTGCTTTGGATTCTGTGTCTCCCTCTCTCTCTGCCCCTTGCCGGTTCACACTCTGTCTCTCTCTTTCTCTCTCAAAAGAATAAATAAATAAACATTTTTTAAAAATCCCAACACATACAAACTTTCCAGTAACACATAACCCATCTGAAGACAAATTTCTAACTAAAAGATTTCTCCTACAAAAATTTCCCCATAGAAGCATTCTTCTTCTTTGGCCCACCTTTGTTCAACAATATTCAGAACAGAGTAAATATGATTTTCACGAGGCTTTGCATCTCAGTAGATCTTGGTGTAAATTACAAAACAGAAGTTGAACTCCATAGCTTTTGTATTTTATTTTACCAATCATTTCCCACCTACCCCTTCCCCGATTTTACGTCAGGTTTTCTGTTGTAAGTGAAGCACATGCTAGCCTGTGTACCAAAGCCTATCTTCTTAGAGCAAGATGATAAGATCCAGAGGGAAGTCCCGCTCCCCTGGAATGCCTTCGTCCCATTCATCCTGTACAGCATGTCAGAAGCATAGCAAGTCCCCCCTGCCATAAATAAATTGAATGTCATTACGCAGAAGATTTAAGCTCTGTTGGATGTCTCCAGTCCTCCTCAAACTCCTGTTAAACTTATGGTTTGTTAGCAGCTTTTTGTCTGCTATTGTTCCGAAGTTGTTTCACGTGGGAGTTTCCTGTCTTCCCAAATGGACCGGAAAAATTGAAACAACGTAGGGCTAGCAGTCAAAAGAGCTGGCTTCTAATTCTTGTTCTGCCACTCTGAACATTGGGACCCTGGATCAGTAATTTACCCTCTCTGAGCCACACAGCCCCCTCAACTTGAAATTGAGGAAGGCGGTCCGTACGCTCTCTAAGGTTCCTTCTAGCTCTGACAGTCTGCGCTTCTGTGACTGTGAACTCCTTGAAGGAAGGAATCTTAGACTTCTGTGCCCCGATCTTAGAACAGTGCTGTGTACAACATTTAGCATCTAATTTTTCTCCTAACGAGCAGCCAGGAATGCTTGTTGTAAGCAATATTTACAAGGGTGGAGATGTAAACAGACATACTTCTATCGTCTTTTCTTTATCTCCAGAAGTCTCAGAGATTTTTAGAATTAAGTCATTAAAATCTTTAAGTAACTGAGGCTTTGATGTTGACTCTTTAAGATTGTAAAGCACTAAACGGTAAGAGACTATGTTTATCTAAATCTTGCTGCGTGGGGGCCTACCAAGTCACTAGATTGTCTGGAAATGACGGTAGTCAGCTTCTGGAGGGCACATTACTGGTTTTTCCCTGTGTCAGTCCTTTCTGTGGAAGTCTCTCTGAAATGTATTGCATGTTTCCCTGCCTTATTAAACAAAGTACAGGAGATCTAATCTGATCTATTCTTGCTGCTCTGTTTTATCGTGTTTACTTTTCGTACCATGTTGTGAATGTACAGAAATGGCGAAACATCGGGCTGAATCTGTACTGGGCCTGTGACACATCGCGAAACTCGCTTTCTTAAAAACAACCGCAACAGAAAGGCCCTGTCAAGATTTGTCCCTTCCCCTTTAATGTACTACACAGAATGTATCAATCCAGGCCCTCCTGCGTTAATGTGCTTTCTACAAATTGTGACTCGGGAACGTAAGACCCTTCCTAGGCTGTTCCCTTGCTTTCAGTATCAGTAACTAGTAACTTCAGCCGTCCAGTCAGGTTCAACCCACTCTTTAGTTTACTTGCTTTAACTTATGTCGCAACACCGCGTTCACAAGGGTCCCCGCGGTGTGATGGAATGAATGTAGGTCCTGGAGTCACACAGTCCTGAGTCCAAATTCCAGCTTTGTTAACTTACTAGCTGGGTGACCTTAGGCCAGCTGCCCTACCTGGCTGAGCCTTCACTTACAAAATAAGGTTTAAAAATGTAACCTTGGTTGACGAATTAATGGGTACATAAATTCATGTGATAATACAAATATTCTTTCAGCTTCTCTGCATGCTAGGAAAAACATAACCTTGCAGGGTCTTTGAGTGGATTAGATAATATAGGTGAAGCATCTGGCACATTGTAGGTATTCACATTATCCTACGAACTTTAAGACTATTTCTTGTAAAGGCCCTCAAAGCCAGGTTTTCTGTTTGGCTTTTGTTTTTAATACACATTACCTTATTTTTTATGACCCGCATTTATTTAACAGTCGCTACGTTCCAAGCATTGTTGATACAGCGATTAGGGGGGAAAGTCTTGCCCTCACGGTCCTTATCCAGGTCTCTCTTTAACCACTAGAGTCACCAGGCATGACTGAGGTCTTGCATTTCTAGTTGTGAGGTCATCGCCAGGTTTGCCACAACGCCAGCTTTGGGGGGGGGGGGGGAGGTGCCAGATTATCAAGATTTTGCAGGATTTGAAAGTTTGAGGGGGACATGTGCTCTCAGAGGGTCTCCTTTAACTCCCCAGTGTTGCCTCCGGCTCAACCCTCCTGCAGCCTCCCTTAAAACAGGTCCATGTGGAGGGTATGAGAGCCTAGCAGTGCTCAGTGATGGCCAGGCTCCAGCAAGTCAACTGCCACAGGCCCAGGAATTCTCAGACACCGATTTGCCTTTCCATTTCCCAGGGCTTAACCTCTGTCGTTCGGCCTCCCCAATTACAATTACATTTCCAGACCCTTTTTTTTTTTTTTTTTTTTGGCCTTACCCTCAATTCCCAGCCTTAGTAATGGCTCGTATTTCCTGGATGTAACTACAGGAGCTCAAATTCACTCCTGAAAAAAAGCTTTCAAACTTGAGCTTGCGGCCAGATCTACCCCGGTTTTAAACTTCACAGTCATATTCACAACTACTCATACCATTTCTAATTTACTGCTGTACAGAAATATCAAGCTGTATTTACTTTTCTTTTTTGCTGCCAGATACCAGGCAACGAATTGACTCTTCTTCAGAGGAAAAAGGCCAATGATTTCTTGACGACTAGAAACAGTGCCAGGCTCTCGGCTGATAGTCTATATGGAGAGGGAAAACATTTATCCCACATATGGAAGGGAAAGTTCCTCTTCCCCGGTGCAACTGCTCCTACGGCAAAAAGGTCATTTAATCACATGCCAGCCGCTAGACACGATGATAATATAAAGCAGGATTCTGTGTGCTTCTGAACCATCTGGGGTTTATCAAATGCCCCTACACCACTCAAGGATGGGAAACCCTGAGACAGTTAACGAGAAAAACCAAAGAATGAAGAATGGATTTGCCTCTCGGCCCTTTGTCTACTACATTCTCAACAGATACGGTTTAGTTCTCGACTCCGAGATGAGCAGATCAACGGAGCATCTTCCTCTGAGCAGTTGTGTTCACACCTGAAGCAGCCACGATTCTGAAATCCAGGGAGATCTTTCTCACTTCCGTTTTGCAGCTAACAGAACTTGCACTATTAGTGATGTTCCCTTAACACACTCACAGTGTCACTGATATTAACAGAATTTTAAGCCTGCCAAGTTTCCTGGCCCCTGTACCAATCTTATTATGGACTCTTCAAACCGAGGCAATATATCCACTCGTACCATTTTCTGTCCTTAGAATTTGATCGCTCAGGATGTTTCAATCCAAGAAACAGGGATTAAAGTAATGGTGACACGTAGTGCGATTTGGGGGCTGGACCACACACCCCTGGATCTGAGAAGGAAGCTTCCAGTTTCCAGGACTGGCCCATCATCCCAGTCAAGTTTCGGTGGTCTCCTTTCCAAATCTCTTACGTTTGTTTAAGACTTCATGCTTTTCACAAAGGGCTACTACCCCCCCCCCCATACCTTATCCGGATTGTTCTTCCCCACAGCCCATGAGGCAGACCAGACATGCAAGTACGATTGCCCCCATAACACTGGTGAGAAAAACCCTGAGGTTCAAAGACATGAAGTGATGATCCCAAGATCACACAGCAGGTCGGCCACGGAGACAGGACCTTAACCCAAATCATATTCGTCCATTTCTAAAAAATAAAAAAAAATAATCCCAACAAGCCATGTGGCAGTGGTTTAAAACCTAAATGTCATAGGCAAAAACTTTTGAATGTTATCCAGATGTCTTTGAAAGGCTCAGGGGAATAAATACTCACCTTCAAGAGCCAGGCATGAAAAATGGCATGTTATGAAAAACATGCCAATTTAGGATTTGCTAGATGAGAGAGAAAAGTCGGGGATGACACAGGCAGAGCCGGGTTTCAGAACATTCCTTGTGCTCTTTGCTTTACTACAAACAATGACCTATGCACCAGACAGAAAAGGTACAACGTTGGCAGTAGAAAAGTGAGTTTGTGTCATCATTCACTCGGAATTTGCGGGGCGGGGGGGGGGTGGGGGGGTGGGAGTGGAAGACGCCTTGGAAATCACCCTGCAGTTCGATTTGAAATGTTTGGAGAACCTTTTCCTCCTCGTGCGTGACAAACCTGAAGTGGTTCAGGCAAAGTCTGTCTCTGATCTACTTTTGTCCTGTTATCATGAAGGTCAATGAAGAAATCAAAATGAGAAGTCCCAATAAAGTAGCCTTTGAATTGAAAGCATCTGAATCGCACTTCCTCAGGCCAGTGGAATTTGACAGCTAATTATGGAGACCATCGATGATACGAAACTCAGAATTTCTGGAGATGTAGTGGTAACGCCCGGGCCGGGAGAACCGCTTACATTCATTACAGGAAATTCACAGCTTCCCTGAGGAAAAGCGGTTCCACGGGTCAGAGTCAGGCCTCGTGCCTGGAATTAGGGGGTGCGGGTCTGAGCGAAGCCCTACTTTTTCCTGCCGTGCCTTCACAGACTGAGAAGAGCACAGAGTCCCTCAAAGGAGAGCTCCCCACAGGAAGGAAAAGTTAGCCTCAGAGGCATTTCAACCTATGGAGCTGACTTGCCAGAATCCCTCCACAGGCCACCCAGGCAGTGAAGAAATTCGTGGAGAGAAAGAAAGAAAGACCCACAGCCGTGAGCAGAGCCAGCTGGGAGGGATGTTATTACTTTATTTCTGTTTTCTTAGCTATGTGTGCGTGCGTGCGTGTGTGCGCGCGCGCGTGCATGTGCGTGCGTGTGTGTCGAGGGCTGACTGCAGAAAACGTCTGAATCCACGGCACTCGGGATGGAAACTTTTGTTGATATAATTTCTCCTAACTTTCCTACACCTTCCTTCCCTTCCACTCCATTTCCCCAGTGGCTATCAAGAGCTGTATATATCTGACCACAAAACAGCCAGTCAGTTCAAGTCAAAACTGCAGCCAGCCATCTGGATTGACTCAAACTCTGTCTACACACACCAATTGGCTTGGGGGTAAAAAAATGTAATTCAGTGCAACAACTGGTTATTTTTAAAACAACGAGTTGAATTCAGACAACCATCCAATTAGTTGATTTCAAAATGCCTGTTTGGCGACATGAAAAGGGTTTTGTTTTTTTTTTCCAGAGGGCCTCGTGTGTGCATACACAACCTGAATGCTATTAAACTGACGAGCTATTTTAGAATCAAGTAGATAAGGCCAAAGCGGCTGGACTCTGTTTATAAAGGGAAAACCTGTTAGAGTAACAGTCCATCAAGCACTGCAGAGGGTGATGCCTTCTGCTG
The DNA here is from genome assembly GCF_046562875.1 of Panthera onca. Taxonomy (NCBI): domain Eukaryota; kingdom Metazoa; phylum Chordata; class Mammalia; order Carnivora; family Felidae; genus Panthera; species Panthera onca. Next base: position 18,668,478 of record NC_138357.1, on the reverse strand, counting down.
CAGAGATGAAATCTCTCACGTGACCCCTCTTTCTAGCGGCAAGCACCTCATTCCTTTTTTTTCGAGAAACCTCCTGTGTACCCGCTTCCTGGATGTGCCGTGCGGGCCAGAAGGCCAGAGATTGAAACAGAGACTCCAAGCAAATGTGCTCGTGTTAGCTTCTTCCACATGACGTTTCCTAACACACACCAAGATGTTAACTCGATTCTCTCTCACGCTTTCCACCAGGTTCGTGGTCCCTGGCTACGGACCGCAGGGAGGCCTCCTTGGAGCCATCTGACCCGATCGGGAATGAGTTGGGTCAGTTGAAACGGCACAGCTACATCTCCCGGAGCTTTTCACCCCCTGAAATGTGAAAGTTCTTTTCCTGTGTTACATTGCTAAGAAATGATTTAAGAACAAAAAGGAGTGGGGGGGGGGGGAGGTGGAAGGTCTCCTCCTGAAGAGAATTTTATTTGCACTCCCCATGCTTTGTCATAAAGGGCAATGAACCGTGTTAATCATATAAGAAGTTTTAGAGAAGCTCTCTTTTTCACATTAGGCTTAAAACATCACCCCTGAGGTGGTGCTGATGGCTCCCTTAGAAAAGATTTCTTTGACATCTAAGACACAAAGGACTTCAGCAAACGCTCAGAGTTAAGTGAGTGGTGCCTAAGTGCCGACTCTCCATCCCCAGTGACAAGCATTTACTAAGCGAAACTTTTGTTGCTGCAAATGTCTTGCTTGGGTGTGTCTTAATCCCTGACGTTGTGGAGGTTTTGTTTTAGTGCGTGTATGTGTGTGTGTTTTAAACATTTATTTTATCAGGAAGGATCCTCACAATGGAAGCATTCATGGCCATCTCTGTGGCTGAGTCTTTAGGTTTAAGACTGGCTAAGCTGCCCCAGGTAGAAGTGTTTGCACAGCTACAGAAGAAGTATAGAATCCCAGCCCCCAACTTGGAAGGGGCCCCATTAAGCCAGTCCTTGCCTTCAGGCATCTAACCCAGAGGAATGGCCACCCTTTCTTTTAAGATCTCCGAGGACAAAAACTCCACACGTGATGTTTTCTTTTATTCGAAAAAATGTGAACCGTAAAACATATTTACAGGGGAAGAATATTATAATCCATAGTTAAATGATTTCCTTGCTGAAACATTTGCTCTCCCAAGTTTTAAAAAAATCAAAAAAATGACAAAATTTCCTTTCCCCTTGGGGGAAAAAAATCCTTTCGATGGAAGCATGTCTCCCCTTTTTGAGGATCCGCAGGAGATATTTCTCTCAGGAAATTCTCCCAGAAACCGTTATGTGTCTCCTAAGAAAGCAGCTTTGCTTTTATCTTGCGGATCCTCTGAATCAAGACAAGTTTCCTTTTTCCTTTGGCTGTTAGAAAGCTCCCAGCCAAAGTTGTAATCAATGAACAGGACCCAATCCCAGTTCTTCACCCGGTCTCCTTCCCTTATTTTCTCTCCGCCCAAACCTCTTCACCCTGTTGTGTTTTTTGTTGCTGCTTCTGGGCTTTGGGGTTGGTTTGTTTTGATGTCTGTAAGCAGTTTACTGACACTATTAAGAGCAGCAGCAAATTCCGACCTCTGGATCCCAGCCCTCCCCCTCCCTAGTGTAACGTCCCCGAGCCTCAGTTTCCTCATTTGTAAAAGGGGGATAACAATAGCAGTTCTTACATCATGGGGGTTGTTGTGAGCGTTAAGTGAGAAAATACCTGCATAGTACCAAGGTGACAGTAAGTGATTTGGCGATTCAATATTATAAATATTATATACAAGTATATAAATATAAATGCCTTAAATCGTTTTGGGAGCTAGCAAGAAAAAAAAATACTCCCCCAGTCAAATACCCCTTTTCTCCTTCTTTCTTTTGTACGATTTGTCTTTCAAGTGAAATCATTTGTTGCTGTTTTCACACTGCACCGTAACTCCTACTACATCACAGGACAGAGCTTCTCAGACTTGCTTGAGAATCAGCAGAAGCACTTAGTACAAATACAGATTCCTACTCTTTAGACCCCTAAAGTTATTTATAAATGAGCATTCTGAGATGAGATGTTTCCAGGACTGAAGACACTGGATTTGATCACTGGCTTTTTCTTTTCTTTATGTTTTATTAAAATTTCAGAGAGCGAGAGAGCGACAGTGAGAGCAGGGTAGGGGCAGAGAGAGAGGGAGACACAAAATCTGAAGCAGGCTCCAGGCTCTGAGCTGTCAGCACAGACCAGGAGGCGGGGCTCGAACCTAACCTGAGCCCAAGTTGGCCCCTTAACCCACTGAGCCACCCAGGTGCCCCCATCATTGGCTTTTTCTGCAATACACACGATGTTGTCTATACTTTTCTTTAAGAATCTAATCACAAACCTCCAAACTTGCTTTCTTGTTTTTAAGTCTGTTTATTTTGAAAGAGAGAGAGAGAGAGAGAGCGCGTGCGCGCGCGCGCGCACGATCACACGGGGGAGGGGCAAAGAGAGAGGGAGAGAGAGAATTCCAAGCAGGCTCTGCTCCGTCAGCACAGGGCCTGACCTGAGGCTTGAACCCACGAACAGTGAGATCGTGATCTGAGCCAAAACCAAGAGCCGGACACGCAACCAACTGAGCCACCCAGGCGCCCCTCAAACTTGCTTTCTATGTAATGAGCATCCCTCTGACATTTGCACTTTGTTCTCTCGTTTCTCCTTTGGTGGCTTTTTCTACTACTTTTTATTCTTTTGCTTCCGGTCTTGCTGCTGCAATGAGGCTCTGTCCAGTTCCTGCTGCACACCTCACCCCCAGCACTCGTTTGGGTAAGTAAGGTATCTCAGAGCTAAAGTTTGCAGCCGCTCGGTATCTTTTTGTGAGCGAAAGCATATCGACATTAACCAACAGTTACTCAGTAACCGTTCCAACCCCTTCTTGAGGAGAAAAACATCTGCAGCCTTTTTTATTTTATTGGCCCGCTTGCTGCCTCCACAACACTGTGAAGAAACAGCCCCACCCTCCACACTGCCCTTCATCCTGCTGGGGAAGCTATACAGAGTCGAGAGACCCAAAAGTCCAAAAAAAAAAAAAAAAAAAGATTTTATCCGCCTTCCTCTGTTTTCCATGGATAAATGCCAAATCCCTCATACTTTTCCCCCCCTTCCTTTATTTTGCCTCCCGGTTTTCCTTTGAATGAATGAATAAATTGTCCACCCCTCCAAATTTCCTCAATAACCTACCTCTGTAGCTCATTCCAGTGTTTAATCACCGTGGCAATAAAAAAGAGAGAAAGAAAGAAAGAAAGAAAAAGAAAGAAAGAAAGAAAAGAAAGAAAGAAAGAAAGAAAGAAAAGGAAAAGAAAGAAGGAAGGAAGGAAGGAAGGAAGGAAGGAAGGGAGGAAGGGAGGAAGGGAGGAAGGGAGGGAGGGAGGAGGGAGGGAAGTCTTGGCCTACAAAAAAGCTAAAATCTCTCCTGCTCTATCGGGAGATTGGTTCGGCTGTCTCCCCTCGTTACATGCATGTTGCTAGGATAGTACGAGTATTTTCAAGATGAATTCTCTGCCAGAAGATCTGGCCACTGAGTCATTACTGTCCTCATCTTTTTTCAAAATGTGAGCAAGTCTCAGCAGCACTTCATTTGCGTTAGTAAACGCTGCCTAAGGAGAGAAAGGATAGGCTTCGAGAACATGCGTTCTCATTAAAACTAAAGTTTATGGACTACCTACTCAGTGCAGGGCACTGTGTTAACCCCAGAGAAATAAAGAAGGGCTTGCCTCCAGGCACACGTGCACGCACGCACGCACGCACGTGTACACCCGTGTGTGTGACATCCAGAGAAGGGCGCAGACTAGAAGGATTCCTGAAATTCCAGGGAGGGTGCAATTCTCCCCCAAGGGCCCGGGTACTCACAAAAGGTAAGACTCCAAGCCCCGAAGAAAGGGTAGCAGAGAGCCTGGGGGAATTAATGTGGACAAAGACCAGGAAACAGGAATGAAAATAGTTTCAACTATTTGAGGGGGAAACAATTAGGAGACCGTTTGCCCAGAGCAGACAGTTTGTGTAGACTGGAAGGCAAGTGAAAGATAATAATGAGCGGTAGACCTTAGTCTGCTTAGAGAGGGCCTTGAATGCTAGGCTAATTAGTGTAGCCTTATCCTATAAGCAGTAAGGAGCGCCACCCTCACAGATAAAAGAAAATAGGAGACCACTGGGGCTCCTGGGGACCTTCAAGGAAAGAAGCAGGGACATCGATTCCAAGAACTTTGTAAAAATGTCTCGAGTTTTTATCACTGTTCTCCATAGTTGCGACTTTGTTATTCACTTGCGGCATCAATGCCATTTGGGTTGACGACAAGAAGAGGATAGCTAGGGAAATTAACCCTGCCCCCAAAGCCAGATGGAGGCGAAAAGGACCCTACAAAACGGAAGTGGCAGTAGTTTCCAAAGTAGGAAGATAGACAAGGAAAATGTCTGCGGCTCACTGCAGAGAGAAGAAATGTGGCCGATCTGGAGTCAGCAAGGAACCGCAAAATGCCTGTGAGGGCTTAACCGGGAGGAACCCTAGACATTTCCCTGACAGCTCAACTTTTCCAGCAGTATCTGTCATGCTACTTTAGAGGAGGGGACTGTAAGGAGCATTGTTAAATGAATGCACCATTTTGTGAACCCCAGAGAGCCCTAAGAATATTCTGTAAACATAATTGACCCTTGAACAGCACAGGGGGTTAGGGGTGATGGAACCCTGTGCGGTAGAAAATCCACATATAACTTTTGACTTCCCAAACGTTTAACTACTGTGGACCAGAAGCCTTACTGATAACGTGAACAGTTGGTTAAAACATATTTTGTATGCTCTCTGTATTATATACTGTACTCTTACAAGAAAGCAAAGAAAAAAATGTTATTAACGAAATCATAAGATGGGGCGCCTGGCTGGCTCAGTCAGTGGAGCCTGTGACTCTTGAGCTCAGCGTTGTGAGTTCAAATCCCACATTGGGTGTAGAGATTACTTTCAAAAAAATCATGTGGAAGAGGGGTACCTGGGTGGCTCAGCTGGTTAAACCTCCAACTCTTGATTTTGGCTCAGGTCATGATCTCACGGTTTCTGAGATTGAGCCCCACGTTGGACTCTCTGCTGACAGTGGGGAGTCTGCTTGGGATTCTCACTCCTCCTCTGTCTTTGCCCCTCACCAGCTCCCTCTCTCTTTCCCTCCCTTTCTCTCAAAAATAAATAAACTTTCAAAAATCATACGGAAGAGAAACTACATTTACAGTACTGTGATGTATTTATTTTTTAAATCTCTTTTGAAGTTTATTTATTTTGAGAGCGCGAGAGAGAGCTAGTGGGGAAGGGGCAGAGAGAGAGAGAGAGAGAGGGAAAGAGAGAGAATCCCAAGCAGGCTCTGCACTGACAGCACAAAGCCCAATGCGGGGCCTGAACCCACAAACCATGAGATCATGACTGGAGCCGAAATCAAGAGGTTGACGCTTAACTGACGGAGCCCCCCAGGTGCCCCCTGTGCTGTATTTTTTGAAAAAAATTCATACATGAGTGGACCCATGCTTCCCAAACCCATGTTGTTCAAGAATCAACCTTGTTCAACTAACTAGGATTGACTACCAGGTAACACGTAGGTTGATTTCTCGTGTGTCCTATTTTGTGCTTTTTTTTTTTTTTTAACGTTTTTATTTATTTTTGAGACAGAGAGAGACAGAGCATGAATGGGGGAGGGGCAGAGAGAGAGGGAGACACAGAATCGGAAGCAGGCTCCAGGCTCTGAGCCATCAGCACAGAGCCCGATGCGGGGCTCGAACTCACGGACCGTGAGATCGTGACCTGAGCTGAAGTCGAACGCTTAACCGACTGAGCCACCCAGGCGCCCCTCGTGTGTCCTATTTTGAAGGCACTGCTTGGGCAATAGTGGTTCCCGATCTCCTCACTCCTGTTTGAGGCAAAAGTGAAAAGACAACAACAACAAAATTCTTTTCGGCCAAGAGTTGACTGTCCTGCTAAGATAAGAGTTGCTCGGCTCTCCTCCTCATTCAACATGGCTTCAGTATTATAAATGGGTGGCTGTCTGTCCAGGACTACCTGGAAAAGGCTTCTGTCTCCACGGATCTTCATTTCTAGCTGAGCTGCTCTCTCTGAGTCCTAAACTCACCCCATGTCTCCTTTTGTAAGTAGGAGATTGCCAATGTTTGCTGATAGGGCACAAAGGGATTGAGAAAGACCACGTTGCCTCCTTTCATCCACTCTGCCCCTTAGCCAAGTAGACAGGAAACACTGCTTTCTTCACTTTCTTATAATCTTCACTGCTCATGATCGCTGTCATGAGCATTTTATACCTGCTACATATTAGATACTCAATAGTATTTGCTGAACAGGTGAATGAATGAATACCAGGTACTGTGCTAGGTTCTGGGCATTTACCAGTCAAGAAGACAACAGACAGAAATCCCCACTTTTATGGAGATTACATTATAGTGACAGAAAGGAAGCAACCATAAAGTTCTAAGTTATATCAGACCCAGCACCGAGGACAGGAGAACTACTCAACAGATGTGTGGTGAAAAGAGAGACTCAAATGTAATAATGCACCTAATTTATGTTTCTCCCCCCCCCCCCCCGGTCTCATTAAAAAACATTTAGTATCCTCAAAAAACTAAAACTAGAAATACCATATGATCCAGCAATTCCATTCCTAGGTATATGCCCAGCATCGAAGGCAGAAACTTGAACAGATATTTGTACGCCAATGTTCACAACAGCATTTTTCACAGTAGCCGAAAGTTGGAAACAACCCAGGTGTCCGTGGATGGATGAATGGACGAACAAAATGTGGTATATGCAGGCAAATGGAATATTATTCAGTCTTTAAAAGGACAGAAATTCTGACACACGCCACAACATGGACAAAGCTTGAAGACGCCATGCTAAGTGAAATAAGCTGGCCACCAAAAGACCAATACGGTAGGGTTCCACTTAAACGAGCTGTCTAGGGTAGTGAAATTCATACAGATGGAAAGTGGAATGGCCGGTTGTGGGGGCCTGGGAGGAGGGAGGAATGGAGTTACTATATAATGGGCACAGAGTTTCAGCTTTGTGAGATGAAAAAGTCCTAGAGGTCTGTTGCACGGCAACGTGAATATGCCTAACACTAATGACCTACACACTTCAAAATGGTTATGAAGGTAAATTTCACGATATGTGTATTTTACCCCAATTAAAAAATTGTCTCAAACGCTCATTAAACACTCTTCTGTGAGAATTGTGCAAAGATGAACAAACACAAACACTTTGCTGGAGTTTACATTGTGACACAGACCCTTCATGATGTGGCCGGGCGTGTCAAGGCCATAGGGACAAGAGAACACAAACATTCGACCCAGATACGGAGAGGCAGCTGGGTATTTACATTACCTAACAGAGCAAAGGTGAGTGCGTTTGGGGATGGAAGGAGGGTGGGCTGAACCACTTCTCAAAAGCATGCCAACGCCGTTGCCTGTCATACGTCGCAAACCTATAGTCCTTTCTTTCGAATCTTGAAGCATTAGGATCTTCCACAATTCCTTACAAGTAGGCAAATATCCCAGGAAGGGACAAGAATGGTTTTGAGCTAGCAGTTTGCTTCCTGTTTTATATTACAGGGCTCCAGGACAAGAGGGGAAGAAGTGGGGGAAGCAAGGTGATGGGTGGGCAACCAAAGTCAACTTCCCATTTTCACACCCAAGTGCACGAGACTGGGGACGCCAAAGATACTGATGTGACAAGTCCACAGGCAGACAGGTTTACAGGGGCTGTTCCCCCCTCAGGTAATCAAGAGCAAAGGAAACCCATTTTCACACATTGGCCCTGACCAGCCTCCGGAGGTAGCGACCTCCATTCCTGATGCCAGAGCTACTCCGGCGGAGGCTGCGGTGGGGATGGGGGTGTTTCTCCAGCTCCATATTCTATGGGTCTCATAACAGAGACGACCGGGTGAACCTCCTTGGCCCCGCCAGGACAGCCACGCCTCAGTCTCTCAGGCCCCACCAACTGTGTATAGGAGATTCTAGAGAGAGATCTCTGCACTTGCCATGAAGAAAGAGTCTGCTGGGCAGGATCCTTTAAACCACATCACAAATGCGTTTTCATCTCCTTAAAGGAACAAATTGTTTTTAAGGACTTCAGCACATTGTTTATGAGTCAATGGAACCGGCTAATAACAAATGGGTCTTATCTATTCACGAAAGCAAGTCTCTGAGGATCTCTCTTGGGAACCACCGTGAGTAGTTAGTTTGAGTTATTGTACACATAGACTTCAGCTCATAAAAGGGTATGTTTTAAAACATTCCAGAATTCCAACCTGTCACTAATTCAGATTGGTCTGCCTGCCCCCACCCCCATTAGTCCAAATAGATGAGATTTTGCTGAGGCAGATTTTTCAAGTCATTTGCAAATGGTAAAGAAAAAGAGGGGATTTCTCTCTCTCTCTCTCTCTCTCTCTCTCTCTCTCTCTCTCTCTCTCCCTCTCTTAATTTGAGACACACTGTTTGACATCTCACTATTAGGATCATAGGTGACAATTTCTCCCAACGTGTTATTTACCTTGGTTCCTCCCGTTAGCAAGTTGCATTATAACCAGAATGGGCCCTGGCTTTCTTGCCTAGTGCCAAACAGCTTTGTTTTTCCTAGACTGACTCTCTTTCAGTTCCATGAAAGTCATTATTAAGCTAATGCCAAATTAAATTACATTTCATTCGTTTGTAAATGGACAGGACACATGCTCCTCAATGCGATAACTTGGAGGTATTATAGAAGAGGCTCTGGCCGATCACTCTGTTCAAAACATCCCTTCGGCTTGTAATACCTGTGATGTGCTAGTTTTGAATGGTGTTTTCCAAGATCAGCAAGCTATAAACCACATGGTCCAAAAAAAAAAAAAAAATGTTAGCCCTAAGCTAATTTCAGGGACTTGTTTATACATTTATAACTTATACATTTAGAAATATAAATGTATATTTAGCGCTTTTTTTTTTTTTTTTTTTTTTTAATCAGCTAAGGAGCACTTCAGCTCTAGAGCCCATGGGAGCTCATCACACCAAGGTCCCAGACCGTATGCAGTAGCTGGCGTTGCCCAGGAAGACACAGAACTGGGTTCAGGAGCTTCAAATAGGTCTTCGGTTTCCTATGCATATGTCGATTGGTTGTTGCGTCTGCTTCCTGTATCACAGGAGTTGTGACTTGCTGGTGGGAAAGCATTTGGGGAGCCACAGGAATAAAAGAGGAACGGAGGTGCCGCTCTGGTTCTGGTTCTCAGCAACAGAAAGGGAGGGTCAAGGCTGTGGTGATGTGAGCTTCCCGGCCGGTATCAGGGAAGAAACGCGACTGACCGTCTGAGGCAGTTTGGTGCTGAGGGGGAAGGGATTCTGAAGCCGGCTTTGTAGCCCAGATACTGTATCATCCCTCACCTCCCAGCCTGCACCTCGTGGAACGAGCTTGAAAAGCTTACATACGAGGCAGGCAGCTTATAACAACAAAGGGATTCCCCTTCCAAGACGTTTCCGGTCTGAGATGACATATGTAGTACAGAAATGCTCTATTGTTAAGCAACCAAATATACGCATTAACCAAGGGATAGCAAAGCATAAGCATTTTAGCTTCAAAGGCAAAGTCAATGAATTTGAGATGCACAATCTTACAATTAAGACTTCAAAACCAATTTTCAAAGTACAAGTAGATACAAGCCAATAGAAGAGGGCTGAAGTAAAAGCAGGATCAATGATGCTGGGGCCAAAGCAGCAGAATCTGAGGGACGCGCTGTTCTTACTTAAAGGATTCCTTTTATTCGTGCAGTTGAAATCCACTACCTCCTCTGTGAAGTCCTTCCTGTCCCTGGCTCTTTCTCCGGCTATAATACGGGTCACCCTTTGCTTTGGGCCTCACTCTGCCCTGGTACATGCTCACGTCATGTCGCCCGTAACGACTTACTGCATTTCTGTTTCCATGTCTGTATCCTCATTAGCCTTTAAGTAATTTAAGGACAGCGTCATATTCTTCTGTGTGTGTCCATCACCCTAGCTCAATACCTGGCACGTAGTAGGTGCTCAATATGTTTTTTTTAATGGATGATATCCCATAATGCCCTGTGGTGAAGAGGGCACCAGCTCCATACATGTGCCTGTTAGAGTTCTGTCAAGCCAATTTAGGGCCCTGCAGAAGAAAGAGAACTGTAAATTCCCAGCTCCTAAATCAAAGGTTGAAAGCTTGCTCCTCCCTAGCCATAGCTCCTTGATATGGCTCCTGATTAATAATCTGTTACATCCTCAAAAGGGGTCATTTTAAGGTAACCCAACAGAGCTCCCATGACCTACTGACCTTGTTATACCACCAAAAAGGAGCTAAGTTGGGGTCAAAGGATGGAAGAATACTTTGCTGTGATTCACATATTACCCAGAAAACTTTGGCTTCCTGGAATTCATAATAAAAATTCCAAATCCCCGGCAATAACTTCCCAACCCCACATTTCTTGCTAACACAGCAGAGAAACACTCGGATTCTATGCCAGGCCTCCTGACCTTTTGTTAATTGCAAAATAAACAGATCTCCAGTTTAGAGGGGCCTTCTCCTTTTACGGGCTCCCCGCAGTGTAGGCACTGCTTGAATGGTATTTATTTCTGCCATATTTGCTTCCCAACACTTGTTCGGAGCAAAAGGCAGGTGTCCGGGAATGGAAGGAATAGGGATTAGAGCAAGAGGAAAGAGGCAGGTGCCCTCACATCCTGAATGAAGTGTCCAATCTACTCTTCAGAAGAGGCTAAGTATATCTGTGCCGCTACTCTTGTGCCTAGCCCTGCCCTCACACAACTCACTGCCAGGTCGGGGAAACAGACGTGTACAAAGTGCTAAGCACCAGGGCGGAAGCACAGCCCAAAAGCTGGGGAAACCCAGAGGAGAGAGGACTGTTCCCTGCCGGCCATTGCTAGTGATTGGCATAGGAATATGATAGGGAAGGGCGGCAGTAACATCATGAAGATGTGGCCGTAGGTCGTGGGTCTCCGCAGTTTTGCAGGTTCCGAAACTTAACTTTATGTGCTGCTTGCTCTGGGGCTGATCAGACTCCAAGAGATTGACTCGTGATGCGCCAGAAAGATAAATACTAATATAGATATAAGCTAACTTTGACTCACCATGTATTTACTATATGCCAAGAAATGTTGTGCTTGACGTGAATTATCTCATTTAACACCCACAGCAATACTGTGAGAAAGCCACTACACCACCACCGCCATGTTTATTTATTTTCATTTTTTAATTTTTTAAGAATATTCTTCATTTTGGGGGCGCCTGGGTGGCTCAGTTGGTTAGGCGTCCGACTTCGGCTCAGGTCATAAACTTGCGTTTTGTGGGTTCGAGTCCCGTGTCAGACTCTGCTGACAGCTCAGAGCCTGGAGCCTTCTTCGGATTCTGTGTCTCCCTCTCTCTCTCTCTCTCTCTGCACCTCCCCTGCTCGCGCTCTCTCTCTCTCTCAAAAATAAATAAAGATTAAAAAATGTTTTAAATATTTTTCATTTTTTAAAGTTTATTTTGAGAGAGAGGTAGAGAGAGCAGGGGAGGAGCAGAGAGAGAAAATCCCAAGCAGGCTCTCACTGTCAGCACGTAGCCCCACCTGGGGCTTGCACTCATGAATGGCCTGAGCTGAAATCAAGGGTCAGACACCCGACCGACTGAGCCACCCGGGCACCCCACCGCCTTCATTTTTAAAATAAATAATCAGAGACTCAGGAAGATTCTGACTTGCCCAAGCTGGTCAAGTGAAGATTCTTATAAAAGTCTGTCTGATTTGTAAAGCCCGTGTTCTCAACCCCTACACACAGAGTCACTCATTATTTTACAGTGAAAACGTGAACTGTTCGCTACTGTGTGCCTTCTCTCCCCAAAAAGGAAAACGATGGAAACTGAGTTAAGTCCTGAAGATTGTTTGCTAAGTGTCAAAATCAGAACAAGGGCCTCAATAACTATTCCACATGAAAGAACAGTTAAGAGTCCTCAAGCTATGCCAGCCTAGTGAATTAGACTCCTTCACCCCTGCTCAATAGATCCCAGACTTCAAGTGATCAGTCAGGACGCTCTCTCCTGCCAAAACCCCAGTGATTAAGTCCAACTCTGCATTGCTGCATTTTCTGTCCTTAAATACCCATATTTGGGCCCTGCCTTGAACCTTGGTCAATGACTAGGGTCTTAGACACTATCCTTGCTTAATTTCTTCCAGCTTTCTGAAAGCTGTATCCCGCTCTTTCTAAATCCTACCCCCTGCCCTAGGGCTGCTCCGCTTACCAGATTGTCCCTCCTTGAACTCCTGATGACCACATTTATCCCTGAATTGCCTATTTCCTTTGGACCCCCCAGCTGTCCTCACCATAGTTCATTAATTTATTCATTTAACTAGTCTTTACTGGGTGCCTACCATGCGCCAAGCACTGTGCTAGGGGCTTGAGGGACAAAAAGGAGGGACGTCTTATGCTACCCGGGATTATCAGTCAAGGTCTGGGCAGGAAACGGCACCTTCAAAGTGAGTAATCCAGAGCATTTCATAAAGGAGCTATTGACAAAGGTGCAGGTGGAGAGTGGGAACCTCACAAGAGGTGGGGTGGGAGGTAGTAACAGCAGGGAGCCGTTACCCACCTAGGTCTAAAGGGCCAAGGAGAGGGAACAGTGTGCAGATATAGAAGCTGCGGCCTTCAGTAGAGAGGGGTAGCCACTGCCAGTCCTTGGCCCATCAGGAGAGAGCCTGGGGAATAAATGCTCCAGCTTCGCTCTCCTCCCACCCTCCAATCTCCAACCGGTGCCAAACACAACCAGAAGTCAGGAGGCGAGAGAGTCCGCGAATGCAATCAGTTGGGTCGGTCTCCCGTCGCACAGAGCAGGGTGAAGAGCAGATCTGGGCATCCAGTGACACTGTGCGACTGGATTCTTTCCTCCCTCGCCCCGGTCCGCTCCACTTATGGTTCCTTCCACTTTCCCCCTCCTCTTTATTCCGTGCTGCCAAAGATCCCACTTCTTGTCATGCCACGTGAGCCACCCCAGTCTTTACATTAAGTGAGCTTTCCAAAGACTCCCTGACTATTTAATAACAAAACCAGATCACAGCCCTGAAACCCTGTTTCCTTCTACCTCATTCTCTGTAAGACAGTGAAATGCTAACATCATGATGATGATGATGATGATAGCTGTCGTTTTTTAAAACTCTTATGATGTGCAAGGAACCATGTGCTTTACATAGAACGCCTCACTCTGAGAATAGCGCACCCAATCTTGGGCAGGAAAAAAACCAGACTTCCACTGGACAGGTGAGAATAAAGACCAACTTCTTACCTTCACAGATAGCAGAACATTTTTATGGGTCCCATTTCCATTCTGCCTCTGTCACCCTTGAATTGCTGTGTACCAGATGCAAAGAGGATGTAGTTAACACATTCTAATTATGGGCTCTGGGAAGAGAGCTGCTTTTATGGAATGCACTCCCGCTGCCACTTTGGCTTCTGTTGCAGAGGCTGCTGAGTGTGCTAAATGCTCTCCAAATGCCCAAGGGGCACCCTCAAGATTTGAACATGCAAACAGAGGAGCTTAATTATGGATCCTGAGAACCAGAATGATTCCGTTTACAGCCTTAAAGTCCTGAAAGGCAATGTAAGTGTTTAGGGGAAAACTCAAACTGCACCTAAGGGTCACGGCAGTTTCATCAATGATTTAACACATCCATCCAGTACACTTCCCCCCCAAAGTTACAGAATCCGTAAAGGAAGCCAACCTCTCTACTTGCCAGACCTGGAGGGGGAAGGGTATAGGGTGAAGAGAGGCTGAACACAAGCCCAGCAGGCATACACACACACACACACACACACACACACACACACACACACAGCAGCAGCAGCAGCAGTTTACCTTTGTTTGCCAAATATTTACCCAGTAGTATGTAACCTACATCAGGTCAGGGATCTTTGTCTGCACCCCACTCACCCACCACAGTATCTCTAGCACCCTGCATGGCGCCTGATACATAGTAGGTGCTCAATAATACGCGAATGAAATGGAGGGAGGTTTCCTCTGCTGCCCAAAGACTCCTTAATAAGCCCTGAGATTCGGGTGCCTGGGTGGCTCAGTCAGTTGAGCATCCTACTCTTGATTTCAGCTCAGGTCATGATCTCACGGTTCATGAGCTCGAGCCCCGCATCGGGCTCTGTGCTGACAGTGGGGAGCCTGCTTGGGATTCTCTCTCTCCTCTCTCTCTACCCCTCCCCCACGCTCTCTCTGTCTCTCAAAATAAATAAATAAACATTTTTAAAAAATAGCCCCTGAGATTATATCAGTTGGAAATTTCCTTGGGCCTCTGGAAGGTACTATCCCTCCCATTCCCTCATTTACTGGAGTATAACACTTTACCTTTCCCATAGCATTTTTCCAATTATGGTCGAAATAAGTCTTTTCCTCGTATTCCTTCAGCCCAAAGCTACTCAAATAAGTCGACTGAGTATGGTGAGACCCCCTTAAAAATGTAGAGATTTCCTCCTTTGCGTTTGGATATCTTAGTGTTGTAGTTGAATCTGAGAGACTCTTAGGAAAGATAACAGGCCCAAACCTCGCTTGACACACTGTGCGAAAGTTAATGTTAACTGTTTCTGCACTAGTGAGCCTTTCATTATTCAGTTGCTGCCCCCGCACCAGAGATGTGGGGCAACTGACAAGATGGGTAATGAGCTTTCATTTCCTTTATACCAAGTCAATTAAGGAAGTGGGTGGTCTCCACTTATTTTGTAGCTTATTCAGATCAGTAACCTTCTTTCTTCCTTGCAGAAAGTCTTTCCGATGGCTGGAGAGTCAGGGCCAGAAATAGTCTGGCTGCATTTATGCTCTGTGTCTTGCTCAGGGGAAGGACATGCCTGTTACACCAAGGATTTGCAAGGTGGTCAATTTGCTGCAAGCAAATCAAATCAGACTGGGAAGCACTCTAACTTTCTAATACATTTTATTTCCAGACCCTTAACTGAGATCCCCAAGGTGGTCTACTTAGACTAACTAGATTTCAGCCCAACGTGCATAACCTGCTAGATCTGTAAGTTCCTTGGGGCAACTTACAAACGTCTGTCTTATTCAGCGCCATGTCCTCGGTGTCGAGCTCAGTGTCTGGCACGTGGTAGGCAACCGATAAAATATTGATGGATAAATGAAGGAATCTTTGCTAGCTCAACTTCTAATCAATTGACTGGCCCAACACCACAGTAAATATTTTAGGCATCTCCCTAAAGAAAGACCAGTGGTGAGGCTGACGACAGGCGACAACTTCTATTCTTTTCTGGATCCGAGCGGGTCCTTTATTTAGATCGTGCGGTCATCCAATGTATTGAAATGTTTATTGAAACACGTACCATGTGCCAAGTACAGGGGATGCAAATGCGAATAAACTGTGTTCCCTGCCATCAAGGAGTGAGGTCTCTCCAGGGAGCAGATAATAAAATGATTGCAGTGTTATCTAATAAGTACCGCGAGGGGGGAGACGCTGAGGGCCGTAGGAGCACAAAGGAGGGACATCTGATTTAGACAGAGAGGTCAGGAGAGGCTTCCCGGAAGAGGCAAGGATTAAATCGAGTTTTGAAGGGCACGTGGGAGTTAGCCAGATGAAAAAGGGATAATTCTTTGTGGTGAGCGGCCACGTCCTGTGCGTGGCAGATTGTGTAGCAAATAGCATCCCTGGACTCTGCCCTCTCAGCGCCAGCACCAGCTCCCTCCCCTGGGCTGTGACAACCAAAAATGTCTCCAGACATTGCCAGATGTTCCCTGGGGTGCAAAGTCACCCCCAGTTGAGAAACAGTGCCAAAGGTATGTGTGAAGAAGTGATAGAAGGTGAGGTTGGAAAGCCAGGCAGGGGTCCAGGTCATGAAAGTCACGTGCACTGTGATAAGAAGTTTGGACTTTATCCTGAAGGTCACAGGAAGCCTTTGAAAGATTTCAAGCGAGAGGACAATGTGCTCGAATGTGTGTTAGGACCATCACTCTGGCAGCAAGTGTCGAGTGTAAATTTGAAGGGGATGTGTGGCGAGACTGGAGGCGCGGTGATGAGTTAGGAGACCCTTGCAATCACCCAGAACAGAAGTGATTGGAGCCGGCGTTACAGCAATGGCAGTGAGAATGGAGGGAAGAAGGAAGGTCTGAGAAATGTGAAGAGTCACGTTCTTCGGATTTAGTGATTTCGGGATCCAGGGGGGATGAGGGAAAAGATGTGACTCGCAAGTTTCTAGTTTCAATAATTGGATCAACTCTAGGGCCCATTCACAGGCAAAGGGGACGTAGGAAGAAAATCGGGTTTGGGGAGGACCATACATTTTATGACTGGCACGTTGACTTTGAGCTACTATGGGACATTCAAGAGAAAACGTTCCGAGGGGAAAGTGTTATACTGGTGGGCATTAAGCAGGGAGTTACAGGATCCGCTAGGGTGGATGGCTCCTGAAAAGGAGGTACGTGACAGCCTGTCACCTACGGAGCATTCGCTACTAGCCTTCATTCATTTAATAAACATTTACTAGGTGCCAGACCCCAGTCTGGGTGCAAGAAGCACGAAGAAAAGTAAGACAGAGCTCCCGCGTTCCACGTTCTCACGGTCCGTAGAGGGAGACAGATGAGGCAACAAGCGATGGTAACGGTTGAATAAGTGCGGGGATGGATGGATGCAGAACGCTGTGAGGGCAAGAGAGGAGGGGCATCTCACGGAGGGGGAAAGGCCGAGAAAGTGCACGGTGGAGGCAGCAGGACGCAGAGGTGCAGAACTGCAGGGGCCATGAGAATGCCCCTCGCCAGCCTCCAGTGACCTCGGTGTTTCTCAACCTCAGCATCGTCCGAATCACGGGCCGGCTGGTTCCTTGTCGGGAGTGTAGGACGTTGAACAGCACCCCCGGCCTCTACTCGCTACATATCAGGAGCAACCTGCCCTGACTTGTGACAATCGAAAATTTCTCCAGATGCTGCCAGATGTCCCCTGCTGGGACAAGATCAGCCCGGTGGAGAACCCCTGAACGCCGCAGAGCATACTTTGACCAAGGGCCCGAGGTGCCGTGTTCATCGCGGAGTGTCCCCGAGGCTGCAGTCCCCACGGGCAGGGACTGTGCACGGCAGGGGCGCTAAGACAGGCCTGCGGTGGGGACTCCACGGAAGAGCTCAGCAGGTGCTGCCTCCTAGTGAAGGGGCGTTCTGGGCAGACTGGACAGCATGACACACGGGCATGATGGCGACAAAGGCCATAGAAAGGTGGGGAGTAATGGGAAATGTTGTAGGCATTTCGGTATGGCTGCAACACAAAGTGGAAGTGACCAGGGAGGACGTGAGAGGGGGGCGGGTCTCAGCAGAACAATTCCAGTCCCTTCAACCCTTTTAATTCAAGTTCTATTCTCCAAGCCTTTCATCATCTCTTCCGAGCCTTCTTTAAGCTCACTACATCCGCCTTTGAGCTAAAAGCCCAAACCGCCACACAAACTCCATCAAAATTCCTCATTCAAAGGGTCTGGCTGGTTGGGAGAGACCAAAGCGTTTGCTGCCTCATAGTCCCTCCACTCAGGTTTCCAATTTACACGGCCCTGAATGGGAATTACTTGCAGGGAAAAAGATCTAATCGCTACTTGGCCCTTGCCCTGAAAACTCTTTCATTCAATCCAAAAAACATTAACAGGGACCGTTTTTCCCCTAAGGAGAGTTAATCATTACCCCAACCTCCTCCTCTCTACTCTCCCCTCCCCCGTGTGTGCACCCATGGGAGCTCTCTCTCACGCACACACACGTGCACACCCAACCACACACACACACACACACACACACACACACACACACACAGAGGAATAATCCAGACATGTCCATGAACATGAGGATTGAAAAACCAACAATAACGTGGCCAGTGTGCAAATGTTCTGACAGCTAAAGCCTTGAATTCAAATCCCAGCCCAATCTGTGCATGATCTATGGCAAGTGACTGAGCCCCAATTTCCAATAAATCATAACCTGCATGAAAAAGCACTTTGAAAAATACAAAGTACAGGACAAGTTATTATTATTCAACTCGGGTCAAGTTAGGGGTCCAAAACTATCTCTTTGACGCCCTTCAGAATGTTCTGTGCTTTTCCAGACCTCCTTGCCCAGGTAACGAACGTGAAGAAATCCAATGGGTCTTATGAATAGGCAGAGAAACAGCTGCCCAAAAGCTTCCCTGAGGGAGAAAAGTATAACCAAATTGGACTGGTGACACCAGGCTCTGGAGTGGGTTCCTCATTCATTCATCTTTGCGAAACCGAAATTTCTCTTCCTATTTCCTAAACCCACTCCCGAGGCTTAGCTCATCTGTTCTTACTCCCTCTACTTTACTTGGCTTAGGAATTCATCCCTTAAGTCACTCTATATTTTTGTCTACATGTTTACTGTCTTTCGCCCCGACTATAAATGCAAGCTCCATGAGAACAGTGCTTGGTTTTCTTTGCTATTGAATTCACTGGTCTATCCCCACTGATATGTGCACAATGTCTGGCACACAGCACACGCTCAAGAAATCCCTGAATGAATGGATGGCTGAATGAATAGTGAAACACTGGACACCAGCAATGGCTTCCTAGCCGGGCCTCCAGCCCCCCATCTCTCCAATCCCGTATGCACCTCCCTCTCCCGCTTTACCTGAGTGGGGGTGAGGAGTAAGACGATGTCACCTGGAACAGGTGGTAAAAGAGCATGAGCCCCACCCTCAGGAGCGCAAGAGTAATACCCGGGGGGGCTTTTAAACCTCTCTAGAACTCTCTGAAACGTGTCCTTGGAATTATACACACAGGTAAGACTTTCCCAAAATGTCTTCTGTGGAAAACGAATCCCACAAATGCTTCTCGACAAAAAAGTTCCGTGATCAAGAAAGTCTGAGAAACGTTGGGTGAGTAATTAATTCTACACTTAGGGCACTGACACATTCCCGGGGTGTAGCAGCATATTAAAGGCTCCCGAATGTCAGATAGTGAAGAAACATGCTTAATTACAGAACCCTTTTATCATATAATACCTGCAGAAAATATTTTAGGAAATGATCATAAGAAAGTTATCAGATTATAGGGCACCTGGGTGGCTCCGTCGGCTGAGCATCCAAATCTTGATTTCAGCTCAGGTTCGTGATCCCAGAGTCACGGGATCGACCCTCTCGTTGGGCTCTGCGCGGAGTGTGGAGCCTGCGTAAGATTTCTCTCTCTCTCTGCCCCTCTTCCACACTCACTCGCTCTCTCTCTAAAATAAAAGGAAGAAAGTTATCAGATTTCTAGAAGCCTTAAATCACTTTTCGAGATTTGTTTTCTGTCTTCTGCCTGCTTGCAGTTAGGTATCACCAGTAAAACCCTTAAAGCAAAATGGAGCCTTCTTTTTCTTTTTTTTAAGTAACCTCTACACCCAACATGGGGCTTGACCGCGAGGTCAAGAGTCACATGTTGTACCGACTGAGCCAGCCAGGTACTCCCAAAATGGAGCTTTAAAGGAAAAGGAACCTGAACGTCCAACAGGAGCTTCCAAAATTAGGGTGGGGAGAAGGGCTGGAGAGACGGCTTAGGCAGAGAGAAACTCAAGTAGAGAAATCAGCTAGTGAGAACTGTGAAAAAAAGGAAAAAGCAAGCTTTTTATGAATCACTCTCTCAACGACCATAATCAGTCTTTCTCTTCCCACACTCCACTGAAATTGCACTTACCAATGGACTCCTTACTGCAAAACTCAATGGGCACTTTCCTGTCATTAGCTCTCAGATGTACGTGACACAGTCAACCTGCCCTTGTTCTTGCAACATTCTGTTCCTTTGGCCCCAACAATGCCATAGCCTCCTGGTTTGGGTCCTACTCTCTGGCTCCTCCAGCTCACTCTCATCATATCTGTCAGTCCGTAAATAGTGGGGTACGAGGCCGTGTCCCGGGACCGCTTCGCTTCTCGCTGGCCACATCATCCTGAGCAGTCTCACGTACCTCCGTGGCTTCAAATGTCATGTACAGGCTGGTAAGTCCCCAAATGTGTCTTTTATTTTTTTAAGTAAGCTCTTTGCCCAATGAGGGGCTTGAACTCACCACCCTGAGATCAAGAGCTGCGTGCTCCGCCCCCTGAGCCAGCCAGGTGCCCTCCAATATGTATTTCCTTTTTTAAAGCTTGTTTACTTATTTACTTTGAGAGAGAGACAGAGACAGAGAGAGGCAGAGAGAAGGAGAGAATCCCAAGCAGGCTCTGTGCCGCCAGCATGGAGCCCGACACGGGGCTCGATCTCATGAACCCATGAGATCACGACCTGAGCCAAAATCAAGAGTCGGACGCTTAACCGACGGAGCCGGCCAGGTGCCCCCCAAATATGTATTTCTAGTGTGATCTGTCCTCTTGGTTTTCAGACCTTAATATCCAGCTTCCTCCTCCACGTTTAAACTTGAACTTACAGCCAACACGCCCAAATCTGAATCTGTCCTCTTGCCAGGATCTCACAGGAAGCATCACCCAGCTGCCCAGGTGAACTCCTGAGAGTCAGGTTCTACTCCTCCCGTCTCCTGCTCCACATGCAGTCAACCGGCAAGTCCTGTCAGGGAATTCTCCTAACCAGTTCTGAAATCCATCCACTTCTCTTCAACCCCACGGCTACTGTCATTCTCACTTCAGGCCCCCAAGTTGAGACCAACTCCTTACAGAACTCACTGCCTCTGATCTCGTCCCTCCCTGCTCACCCGTTTGGTCACACGGCAACAAGAATGCAATCACTGTCTTCCAACACAGATTTGGTCTTATCCCCTCTGCTTAAAACACTCCAGAAGGGCCGGAATCAAAAATTAAAACTCTCTCACATGGGGCGCCTGGGTGGCTCAGTCAGTTAAGCGTCCGACTTCGGCCCAGGTCATGATCTCGCGGTTCATGAGTTCGAGCCCCACATCGGGCTCTGTGCTGACTGTGCTGACGGCTCGGAGCCTGGCGCCTGCTTCGGATTCTGTGTCTCCCTCTCTCTCTGCCCCTCCCCCGCTCATGCTCGCACTCTGTCTCTGTCAAAAATAAGTAAACTTAAAAAAAAGTTTAAAAAAATAGTGCGTTATAAATGTTAGCTTTTAGTAGTAATATGATCTCTCTAACCTTATCTCCTGCCACTCCTTCCCCCTCTCTCTATTCTCTAACCATATGATGTCTTTTGGTTTCTTACAGCATGACACATTCTGTTATCTTTTTTTTTTTTTTTAATGTATATCTCAATGGCTTCTCGCACATTCACAGAATTGCGCATTAATGACCACGCTCGATTTTGGAACGTTTTCGTCACTTCAAAGAGACACCCCCCACCCGTTAATCATCACCCCCCCACCCCCTCCCCATCTGCTCCAGCTCTAGGCAACCACTAATCGATCTCCTTTGTGTCTCCATGGATTGCCCTAGTCTGGACTTCTCAAATACGCGGAACCACACAACATTTGTTCTTTCGTGACGGGCTTGCTTCACTGAGCACCATGTCTTCAAGGTTCCTCCACGCGGCAGCACGTGGCAGGGCTTCCTTCCCTGTTGCGGCCACACCGTGTCCTCTCCTTGCCTGACCTTTGTACACAGCATCCCTCTGTCAGTCACTCGTGGCTTCTGTCCACCCCGACCCGCATGGGTAACTCCCACTGAAACTTCACCTCTCTAGTTTAGATGGAAGGACAAGATTTCCTCCTGGAAGCCTTTGATGGCCACCTCCTCCCGCCTACTCTCCCCCTCCAGTCTGGGTTAGGCAAGCCTCCTACGTGCTACCCCTGTCGCTTGTCTTTCTGTCTTCCTCCCAGACGGCCAGCTCAACAACAGTGAGGGCGATGCGTGTATACTGCTCATAACCCGTACCTACGTGGTGCAGAGTAGACACTCGATTGCTTTGTAGAAGTCATGAAATGGGAACACGAGTGGATGGCCGGGAACAGAAAGACAGCAGGGCAAGGGGAGGTTTGCTAATGTGCTACCCGACTCGACTTCCCAGCACCGCTTTCTGCAAGCGTGATGTCCTCAAGCAAGATACCGGGCTTCGGTTCTTCCATAAAATGAAGGGCTCGCTTGAATAATCCCTACCATCCCTTTTAGCCCTGACACTGATTGCTTACAAGTATATGTTTAATTAGTCCTATCATTATTAAGGAGAGCCAGGATGCCAAATGCATTAAAAATGCATTTCTCTCAAATTAATGCAAAATGGCACTGTCACTGTACAAATAGTACTTTTTTTCCCTTATTGCATTAGCAATATAACATTCACCGAGGTCAAATAAACAAAAAATTAAAATGATGTCTTACATTAGAATGGTTAAGGGATACAGCCTCCATCAACTAGAAGCTTCTGAATCCTCTTTTAATCAGTTCTATCCTGACACTTGATTGAAATATTAGCAATAAGTGCTTCTGCATTTATCAGCATTTAAAGACCTGAATTAAGGACTGGCCTGGCTTTATAGGATGGAATGGAAAGTAGGAGGCACCCCTCTGGCTCAGAGAAGCACTTTCCAGTTCCATCATCCCAGCCCAAGCTATTTTGAGCGGGCTCGCTGTTAGTGAACACCATTGTGGCTCCTTGCAGGTCTGGATTGCTCTCCATTAGAGCAACTGGAGCCAAAGGTGGGCAAAAGCAACAACAATAAAGATTTAGAATCACAGCGCAGTCTCTACGTGTGCAACACTCAGGTGTGTATAATACCCAATAACTCACATGTATCAAACACCGTACTGACCCTTTATATATGTCATCTCATATCCTGCTCATAATAATCTTATGGGATAGGTACTATTGCTCTATTATTATTATTGTCCTCATTTTACAAATGAGGAAAGCGAGCCAGACAGGCTGAGCAACCATCCAGAGTCATGCATCTAGTAAATGGTAGAGCCAGGGTTTTGAAACCAGGCCTTTCTGAGCACAGAGGCATGGCCTATGATAATACTGGACATATGCCTCCCTCCCACTATTTAATAAGCATTCGTTTACGTATCTTTCTCTCCCACTGTGCCTATGAGCGCCCTTGGGGTTTGAACCACCGGCACCTAGCGTAACGCTCGGCACGTTGGGTCCTTCATTCCTTCAGAACATATCTATCGAGTGTGGACTGTAAGCTAGACGCTGGTTACAGTCGTTGGCCAATGCCTCCGCGAGCAAGGCGGGAAGATCCCCGGCCTGGTGGAGCTTCCATTCGGGTGAAGGAGACAGACGAGTAAACAAACCAGATTTTCAATATTTTAAATAAAGAAAACAGAGCGGGAAAATGTGATTAAGAGTAGCTGGGGGTGGGGGTGGGCAGCGTTTTGTGAGGCTAAGGTGGTCGGGGAAGACCTCTCCGAGCAGGCGACCGCTCCTTGGAGCTGAGACCTACCTGATGGGAAAGAGCCAGCCATAAGAGGCACCGGAAGAAGCGTGCTCCCGCCAGAGGGCCGAGAATGGACAAAGGCCAGGAGGTGAGCAAGAGTTTGGCACATTTGAGGATGGCAAGAAGGCTAGTGTGGGTGAAGCCCAAGCATCAGAGGGTTGGGTGGTAGATGGCGGACCGTGCAGGGACTGTGGGCATCCCGGCGCCTCCTGGGGTCCCCACACTCAGCATTGGGACCGCTGCCCCCTACTGATTCACAACAGGAGCCAGAGTGGAAGACGCCCGCGTTTCTGAAGGGGCTTCAGAAGCAGGATCTCAGGTATGGGCCTTCCCCACACCCGCTTGCTCTCTTCCCTGCAGATACCTCTCTTCGTCGCCTACTTCCATTTTTTGCCCTGACTCCTCCTCCTAGTCCTCCCCACACACCTCTACAACCGCTTAAGCACGCAGGCCGTCTCTTTCCCCTCCTCGTGGGACCGTGAGACGGCCAATCGGTGCCTTGAGCCTCTCGCGTGCAGACCTTTGGGTCAGATAAGAGGACGGAGCGATGGTGACCGCGGCAGCAGACAAGTCCCAGCTGGAGGTCAGAGCTCAGAGACGTCTTCCGCCCGAGCCCAGGAGGGGGGGCGGGGGGGGGGTGGCAGTTTTCGCTAAGCCTAAAAGCGGGGTCCAGAGAGCTGAGCTTCCGCAGCAGAGCAAGACCCAGAGAAAGAAAACGCGGGGGGCGGGGGGCCAGGAATGACGAGCACCACCCTCCGCCAGCCGCAGAGGGGCCGGTGGAGGGCTCGCGCAGGAAATCGGCACAGGCTCCCCAGCACCGCAGAGAACCTTCTCTCCGGAAAGCCAGGCCCGACGCTCCTTGCTCCCTACTGCCCCGCTGTGGAGAAACGCTTCGGGGAGAGTGCTGAAGCCGGAGAGAGACACAGCCGCTGCCCTCCTCTGCCGTCTGGCTTTGGGGTCCTGGCGGCCCCCATTTTCCACTTCCTCCCTTTACCTCTCACCGTTAAAGTTGAAGGCCAATAAACGGAACTAAATAAACATCGGGCTTCACATTTTTGAAAAAAGAGCAAGGAATTGCACAGGAAAATCGGAGGAAGGAAACAATAAAGATAAAAGCAAAACTAAATAAACTAGGGGATGTAAAAACAGTGGAATTAATAAATAAATTCAAGAGCTGGTAGCTCGAAAGGGCCACTAAAGTAGATAAACCTCTGGCAAACCTGTGTAAGAAACACACACACATAAAATTAGAAAGGAGAAAGGGGGTACAACGACCAGTATCAACAATAGTTTTTTAATTGTGAGGAAATTCTGTGCACAATTGCATGCCAGTAAGTTTTAAAAATGTGATGCAAGGGATGTTTTCTTCTGACGAAAATATAAAATATTAAAATTCATACTACAACAAGTAGGAAATCTGAATAAATTAATAACTTAGGAATAAATTGAGAGACTGTCACACGAGGTCCCTAAACCTAATGATAAGCAGTTTCAAATCTTTAAGGCAGAAAACAGAAAAAGTTGGGATGTACTTAATTCATTCCGTGAAACGAATATGGTCCTGACCCCAGAACCTGAGAAAGATGAAACGAACCTCAGAAATCAGAGACCAGTATCAACTCCAAACACAGCATAAAAACTTCAGGTAAGACACTAGCAAACATAATTTAGCAAAGCTCGAAAGGAGCAAAACACAATCACCAAGGGTTGATCCTGGGGAAGCAACAACAGTCCAAGCCTACGGCAGTCTGTTAGTACAATACTATCTGTAGGTTAAATCGGTGCTTCCCGACTTTTCGAGGCAGGCATAGAAAATGAAGGTATTTGCATGGGCCACTGGCGTGTGCAAATGAGGAAGGGAAGAAGGCGGTTCAGGCTCTCCCGCTACCCTGAGAGTTCAGGGGACGGATATGTTGGTCTGGCTGTTACCAAGCGTGAAATTCACAACATCCGCCAAGTGCTAAGGCACAGGAATCGACCAATCAGAACGCACAATCCATGCCAGGCAGGAGCATCTGATCAGGGGCCTGGCGGCAGCATGCTATAGCTGGAGCATTCTCAGGAGGTCTGAGGGGCAGGTCCCAGGGAAGAGCTGGGTCAGAGAAGGAGTGCTCAGGGTGCCCAGGGCAGTAGTGATCTACTGTGGAGGTATTTTAATACTTTAAATGGTCTAACTGTCTTGGTGTATACCAGCTGAGTATCAGCTCTGGCTGTCACCCAGACCAAATGGTCAGACGGAGCACTCGGGAAGTTCTGGGTCAAACCACACTCTGAGACTCTTCTAATATTTGTCACGCTGTATTGTAACGGCATCTTGTCCTCCTTTTATTTTTTATTGAAGTGTAGTTGACCCACAGTGGTACATTAGTTTCAAGTGCACAGCGTAGTGATTGGACCAGTCTATATGTTATGCTGTGCCCACCGCCAAGTGTAGCTGCCATCTGTCACCGTGCAACACTGTTACAATACCATTGATTACCTTGTCCTTCCTCTGACTAGTCTGTGGAGTGGACCATCTTTGTCTTCTCAGCATCCCTGCAAAGTATCTGACATAGACTAGAAGCTTAAGAAATGGTTGCCAGATGGATCAGGTAGCATTTCAAAGAGATATCCAAAAGAGCAAATCATAACATTTAATACACATTATGTCAGATTAGGGCTCTGAGGATAAATGATATACATGAAAAGGAAAAGGAAAACATAATAAAGAACGTCTCTTTTAAACGTGAGTGAAACTAGGGGCAACTGAGTGGCTCAGTCGGTTAAGTGTCCAACTCTTGATTTCAGCTCAGGTCATGATCTTGTGGTTCATGCGATCAAGTCCCAAGACAGCTCTGGACTGACAGCATGGAGCCTGCTTGGAATTCTCCCCTTCTTCTCACTCTGCCCCTCCCCTGCTTGCGCTGCCCCTCTCTCTCTCTCCCCCCCCCCCTCTCTTCCAAAACAAATAAATAAACTTAAAATAAATAAATAAACATAAGGAAAAGTAATACTTACTGAATAATATTAACAGCATTTGTTTGTTTGTTTGTTGTTTTTGTTCTTTAAGTAGGCTCTACACCCAATGTAGGGCTTGAACTCACGATACCAAAATCAAGAGTCGCATGCTCCACAGACTGCCCCATCATTTCTTTAAAAACCAAACAAACAAAATAAAGATATCGTCTATCATTTTTAATATTATTTTAGAACTTCTGATCACTAAGATAAAAAAGGACATAAGCTATAAATACTAGATAAATAATGATAGAAAATGCAAAATATAAAAAAGCTTAAGAATAAACATAAGTTGGGGTGCTTGCGTGGCTCAGTTGGTTAAACGTGTGACTCTTGATTTCGGCTCAGGTCATGATCTTGCTGTTTGTGGGATCGAGCCCCACATCGGACTCTGTGCTGACAGCATAGAGCCTGCTTGGGATTCTCTCTCTCCCTCTCTCTCTCTGCCCCTCCTCCAGCTCTCTCTCTCTCTGTCTCTCAAAATAAACAAGCATTAAAAAAGAATAAACATAAGCTATATTACCAATATAAAGAAAACTATAATACTATGGGAAGATATAATAAAAAGCCCCCATCATCAACTACATACGTGTTTCGTATGAATGACAATACTATTGTGTTATAGTCTATCGTTGTCAAGTTATGGCTGGAGAGAAAGGCCACACTCCTGTGGGCAAAGCATGGATGGAGTCCCCCTGGAAAGCCGTGGTTATTCCAGATTCTTGCTCATCTGCACAAAAAGACAAGAATGTGAAACTTAGAAGGCAGGTCTTTGGTATGCCAAAAAATGAACTGCTTGTCTTTCTCCAACCCTAGTGCTCTTGGGTTCAGATGTCAGAGGATTCGGAAGTTCTCACCTTGGGGCACTTGGGTGGCCCAGTCGGCTAGCCATCTGACTTCGGCTCAGGTCACGATCTCAGGGCTCATGAGTTCGAGCCCCGCGTCGGGCTCTGTGCCGACAGCTCGGAGCCTGGAGCCCGCTTCGGATTCCGTGTCTCCCTCTCTCTTTGCCCCTCCTCCACTCGTGCTCTGTCTCTCTCTCTCTCTCCCTCCCTCTCAAAAATAAATAAACATTAAAAAAATTTAGAAGTTCTTGTCTTATGCTCCCGGATGGTGGCTTGCTAAGATGGTAGGCATCTTGGGGAAATAAGCAAGAACCAAGGATAAGACGGGGCCCTGAAAAGCAAGCCTTATAGGATGAAGGACGATGATCTGGTTTCATATTATTTTCTGAATTTATTTATCTGCCGTTATTGCCTGGTCTTCAGACAATCTTGTTCAATATCCCAGCCTTGCCTCAACTATGCCAGAAGGTACTCGGGAAAGGTGAATGTGTCTACATTTAGGCCAAAGCACTGATGGAAGAGCAGGACCTCTTTTTTCATAAGCAGATAGAAGTGATGTTGTCAGTAATTATGAATAATTGAATGCTTGAGCTAGGTGCTGCTTGACACGCATTATCTCATTCAACTCTCTCGACAAACTGATGAAGTAGGCGCTTTTATTAACCCCAATTTACAGGTGAGAACGCCGCAGCTCGGAGAAGTGTAGTGATGTATCCAAAATTATACAGCAAGGAAAATGGCAGAGGCAGAACAGAAACACAGCTCCGTCCGACCTCCAGCTCTGTGCTCTCAGCTGCTACCTACTCCAAAAGATCCCTAAGAAAAGACAGTTGTCAAGGACAAGAGTTAAGGCGTTCTAGGCATAATTAACAAAGGTAGACGTTTTTAAGAAGACATAAAAGGTGAATTCAATACCTAGAATACATGCCATGTTCGTAGATGGACAAGATTATAAGAATATACATTCTCCTTGAATCAATATGTTATTTTTTAGCACCATATTCCAGGGGAAAAGTGACTCCAGAGGTGCAGAAAATATAGATTGCTTATGAGTGGGAAATTTGGGGGGTATTTTTTATTAATAGGATTTACTTGACATCTTTAAGAGAGATATCTCAAAGTACACTAGGGATGTCTTCTCCAAACCCTGTCCAAAATATAAAAAGCTCTCTAGTTGTAATTTCTCCCCTGGTGACTTCATGCCAGAGCTCATCAGAACACAGGAAGGCCCTGGTCTTTGGCTCTGTTAATGCCCTCGCCGACACTCAGCTCCCTTCTAACAGTGGGGAATGTAGTCCAAAAGCTCTTGTGTGTTTTAATTCTGTTTTCTCCAACTTTCCTCAAGACGTTCTTTTCTCAATACACATCCCTCCCTTTTTCTAATCACTTCTAACGTTCCCACTGCTTTTCTTTTTCTTCATAAGCCTGTTGCTTTTATACTGACGGACGCCATAGAAGCTCATCAAGTCACCCCAAGACAGTCATTCCCCCTGCAAACCCTGGGCTCCTGCGAGGAGGGGAGGGGGTTCACAGATACAACACACAGAGCATTGAAAGCATGGGCCAGCTCAGTGTTCATGGATTTAATCCTAAAATTGGCTCGGGAATGTAGAGGTCCAACCATTCCCCATGGGGCAATCTGAAAAAAAAAAAAGAGCAAAAGTAGAAGGAACCCCACAAAATAAATCCTCACACACTCAACACTGAAAAATAATAACTACAACAAAAGAAATAAAATGGTCTTGGGATGATGTCAAAATCCTGCTCTACCTCTTTTCACACAGTCTGAGAGAGACCATGTAGTGACAGCTAAGAGCGTGGACTTGACCCCAGACCATCTAGACTAGAATCCAGTGTCTGCCGCTTACTACCTGGGTGATTTGGATAAGTTACTTCACCTCCCCGTACCTTGGTTTTCTTATTTGTAAAACGGGGTAATAAAGGTAACCGCCTCATAGAATCGCTGTGAGGATTAAATGTGTGTAAGGTGGCTGATATGCTTACTGTTCACGATTCTTACATGGTGATAAACTCAGCCTCCTCTGCCAGACCCCCAGTGGCTTCTTCCATGTTTTCCTGCACCGATTCAATTGCTTATCCTTTTGCCACAGGCACTGTTACTGCCGATTCCCTCCACTCTTTTCTTCTTTGACTTTTCTTATTGTCTCTTCAAACGTCCCCTCCCTGCAAAATGCCCTTTTGCAAGCTGCTGTTAAGGCACCAGAGTGTCAAGGCTCAGTGCTCTTTCCAGTCCCAAGACCCAAGATGGCCTTCTCTTGCAGAAGCTCCAGCTCTGTGACTAAAAAATAGCCAAATGCAGGGCATGGGTTTTGTCCTGTGGAGATTTGCAGATGTGAGATAACAGCTGTTCTACCACAACTGGTGCGCTTGAGAAATCCAACCCCCTCAGTCCGATTAGACCCAAGCCAAAACGAATTCTTTCAGGCCACTGAGTATGCCCTAATTAATTTCTAGGTTAAGTCTGCCTTCATCGGCGACCTGTGCACGTGTGCAAATCTTCATTTACCTTACTCTGTACTTCTTTGCCATCTTCTCTCAGCCTTCCCATGTCCTCGTGCCAGCCACCAATACGTATTCATGCCATCTGTCCTTCAGGCCCTCTCCGCAAAGGTTTTTAATATTTGCTTTTGCATTTTGTCCTCTGTTTGCAACTCCCCATAAATCCCTAAGCTGGTAAAAACAGCCGTTCAAGAATACCAGACTCGGGGGGGCCTGGCTGGCTCGGTTGGTAAAGCATGTGACTCTTGATCCTGGGGTCATGAATTCAAGCCCCACGTTGGGCGTAGAGATTACTTTTTAAAAAAAAAGCAAAAATTAAGTATTAAAAATTGACTTCCTGCGAAATAAATAGGAATTAGAAGAGAACGTGTTTGGAAAGATATATTTCAGGAAAACAAATTTAAAAGGAAATGATAAACTTTTATGACTGCACTGTGTAAACAAGTCAACTTCTGTCTAACAAAATAGAAAACCCTTCTTATAATCTATAAAGATCTATATAATCTGGATTGCTGGTTCCTCTCGGACTTCATCTCCTTCTCTGCTCATTCTGCTCCAACCACGCTGGCCTCCTTGAACATAGCACGTGCAGTTGTTCTTCTGGACCTTTGCACCTGCTGTTTTCCTCTGGAACGCCCCGGCATTCGAGCTCTGTTTCATTGTGATGTCTTCACCTCTGCTTGCCTCTTTGCCTTGGCTTCATCCTCGGGCAGCTGCTCCTCACTGTTGCAAAATGGCTGCCAAAGCAAGCAGGCTATATGCTTCTTCTTGAATATATTAGGAAAGAGAGCCTGCCACCTTTTATAAACATGGAAAGAAGCCCTGACCTTCATCATGACTGGGTCATTGATGACCAGGGGAACTTCTGTGACCAGGGGAATACTATATGCTGAATAGTTTAGGCTGGGGTTACCTCAAACCAAATACTGTGGCCCAGGGGATGGATCATTCAGATTGGCTAAGACTAATGAGGGCTCACACTTGGAGGTGGTGTTGGAGTCAATTCCACACATATCAGATGGTTGCTAGGAAGAGAACTACAATGTCCACTGCAGAAAGCAATTGAAATATACCTATCGAGAACCTTTAACCTAGTAATGATATTCCTGGGAGTTTATTCTAAGGAATAAATTCAAATGAAGAAAAGCTACGTTCATCGATATTTACTTTATCTCTGCATTTTATGAGTAGTGAATAATGAATTAATGAGTAACCTCTAGAAGCAAACACTGTAAGACTTAAATGGGCAACTACTGAGAAATATTTAAAGAAAGTATGTAATATAAATGAAGATTCAACAAAATATTATGTAACTATTAAGAGTAAAAATTATAAAGATCGTGTAATGACATGAGGGGATGTATATACAAATATTCTTACATTATATACATATATAACCTAACATGAAAAACTCAGTACAAAATTCTGTGTATACTAATATTGGAATAGAATGTGAAAAGATGACAACAGTCATATTTATGTAGGAGAATTAAGGATGATTTATTTCCTTTCTAAAACTACCTTTAATTTTGTATCTCCAGTAACTTTTAAAATCAAAGAGAGGCAATCCAATGACACCTGAGAAATTCCTAAGAAGTATGTATGCCCTAACGATAAAATCAGATTCTAGGTTAAGCCAATGGCTCCATCAAACCCTGGGCAAAGCTGGTCTTCAACATGCTGGGCTCTCCTCATCATCAGAGACTCCCCTTCCTTTTTGGTTTCCTTTTCCCACTTTCGCATCTCTTCCTCCACTTATCATTATGTTTCCTAGAACCTACAGTCATTATCAAAAAGATCTTAGGAACTCATTTAGACTGACGTTCCCTGGGGGGAGGGCTTACAGAGTGGGGGTGGCAATGCTTAGCCCAAAGAAATACGTAACTGAAAACTGATGATTAGGTCCAGCTCCATTTTGGAGATGGAAGAGAAGAGGCCTTCCAGTACCTGTCATGTGTTTATGATTTGAATATTGATTTATTATCTAGATATTATTGTCGTTATTTTCCAAATATTTAATTACGAAATTCAAGATGTAGTGAGAGAGAGATAGATGAATAAAAATCACAGGCTACAAAAAGAGATAAGGCCTATATACAAACAACTATAATAGAATGATGAAAATAAACCATAAATGGGATCAAATGATATAGGAATTCGAAAGCAGAAGATTATTTCTAACTGGTGACATTAGGAAAGGCTTCATAGAGGAGGTGATGAAGTTTCTAGGGCTTGAAAGATAGAAAGGTTTTAGTTTGCATAGAAAAGGGAAGACAAGAGCAACAAAAGCAAAAACAAATATTGGGATTACAGCAAACTAAAAAGCTTTTGCACAGTGAAGGAAACCAATGAAACCAAAAGGTAACCTACTAAATAGAAGAAGATACTTGCAAATAATATGCTCAATAAGGGGTCAATACGCAAAATATACAAAGAAATCATACAACTCAACACCAACAACACAAACAATCTGGTTAGAAATTGGGCAGGTCTAAACAGACATTTTTCCAAAGAA
The DNA here is from genome assembly GCF_046562875.1 of Panthera onca. NCBI lineage: Eukaryota > Metazoa > Chordata > Mammalia > Carnivora > Felidae > Panthera > Panthera onca. The sequence continues at coordinate 18,636,284 of NC_138357.1, read as the reverse complement.
GACATACAGATGGCCAACAGACATATTAAAAGATGCTCAACATCACTAATTATCAAGGAAAGGCAAATCAAAACTGCAGCAAGGGGCTCCTGGGTGGCTCAATCAGTTGAGCATCCGACTCTCTGATTTTGACTCAGGTCATGATCCCAGGGTCAAGGGATTCAGCCTCTCACTGGGCTCCATGCTGAGCATGGAGTCTGCTTAAGATTCTCTTCCTCTCCCAGGGCACCTGGGTGGCTCAGTCAGTTTAGCATCCGACTTCAGCTCGGGTCTTGATCTCACAGTTCATGAGTTCAAGCCCCACATTGGCCTCTGTGCTGACAGCTTGGAGCCTGGAGGTGCTTTGGGTTCTATGTCTTCCTCTCTCTCTCTAACCCTCCCCCGCTTGTGCTCTCTCTCTCTTTCTCTCAAAAATAAATAATAAACATTAAAAAAAAAAAAAAAGATTCTCTCTCTCTCCCTCTTCCCCTCTCCCATGCTTGTGTGTGTGCACTCTCTCTCTCTTAAAAAAAAAAAAAAAGAAACAACTGCAATGAGATATCACCTCACACCTATCAGAATGGCTAGTACTAAAAGGATAAGAAATAGCAAGCATTGATGAAGACGTGGAGAAAAAAGAATCTTCGCGCACTGCTGGGTAAACTGGTGCAGCCATTTTGGAAAGCAGTACGGAGGTTCCTCAAAAAATCAAAAATTGAAAATAACATCTGATCCAGTAATTCCACTTCAGGGTACTTACCCAAAGAACACAAAAATATGAATTCAAAAAGATTTATGCACCCCTTCGTTTATTGCACCATTATTTACAAAGGCTAAGATATGGAAGCAACCTGCCTCCACTGATAAGATGAATGGATAAAGAAGATGTGGTATATAAACACAATGGACTATTCCTCAGCCATAAAAAAGAATGGAATCTTACCATTTACAACAACATGGGTGGACCTAGAGGGTATTATGCTAAGGGAAATAAGTCAGGAAGAGAAATACAAATACTGTGTGATTTCACTTATATATGGAATCTAAAAAACAAACAAAAAACGCCTAAATACAGAGAACAAAATGGTTGTTTCTCGTTGGGGTCGTGGGAGTGAGCAAAATAGGTGAAGGAGATTGGGAGGTACAAACTTCCCCTTATAACATAAATAAGTCACAGGGAAGTGAAATACAGCATAGGGAATGTCCAGCCAATAATACTGTAATAAGTTTGTGTGGTGACAGACAGTAACCACACTTAAGGTGGTGGGCATTTCACAATGTATATAAATGTTTAACCACTATGTTGTATACCTCAATATGGTATTCTATGTCAAGTATACTTCAACTAAAGATAAATAAATTAGGGGCGCCTGGGTGGCTCAGTCGGTTAAGCTCCGACTTCGGCTCAGGTCATGAGCTCGCGGTCCATGAGTTCGAGCCCCGCGTCGGGCTCTGTGCTGACAGCTCAGAGCCTGGAGCCTGCTCCGGATTCTGTGTCTCTCTCTCCCTCTGCCCCTCCCCGACTCACTCTCTGTCTCTCAAAAATGAATAAATGCTAGAAAAATTTTAGAAAAAAAATTAATTAACTTTAAAAAAAAGAAAGGGGAAGAGGATTCCAGGCAGGGGTAACTGCATGGAAAAATGTACTGAGATGCACATAAGAATAGTAAGTACTGACTTTTGGTGAATCTAAGCCACCAGTGATCATAAGACACATTGTTATTTTTTTTAAGATTTTTAAATTTTTATTTATTTATTTATTTATTTATTTATTTTCAATGTTTATTTATTTTTGAGAGAGAGAGAAAGAGAGGGAGGGGCAGAGAGATGGGGACAGAGGATCCCAAGTGGGCTCCATGCTGACAGCAGAGATCCCTATGCAGGGCTTGAACCCATGAACCACGAGATCATAACCTGAGCTGAAGTCGGATGCTTAACTGACTGAGCCACCCAGGTGCTCCAAAGATTTTTATTTATTTATTTATTTGTTTGTTTGTTTGTTTGTTTTAATTTTTCAAGTTTGTTTATTTTGAGAGAGAGAGCATGCACAGGAGAGGGGCAGAGAGAGAGAGAGAGAGAGGGAGAATCCCAAGCAGACTCCATGCTGCCAGCACAGAGCCCGATGCAGGGCTCAGTCCCAGGAATGGTGAGATCATGATCTGAGCAGAAATCAACAGTCTCATGCTCAACTGACTGAGCCACCCAGGCACCCCAAGATTTTTTTTTATTTTTAAGTAATCTACACTCAATGTAGGGCTCAGACTTATAATGCAAGATCAAGAGTCACTTGCTCTACCGACTGAGCCAGCTAAGTGCCCCATTTTTCTTTTTCCTTTTTTTTTTTTTTTTTTAAGTTTTTTCCATTGTTGGGGCGCCTGGGTGGCTCAGTCGGTTAAGCGTCCGACTTCAGCTCAGGTCATGATCTCGCGGTCCGTGAGTTCTAGCCCCGCGTTGGGCTCTGTGCTGTCAGTTCAGAGCCTGGAGCCTGCTTCAGACTCTGTGTGTGTCTCTCTCTCTCTCTCTGCCCCTCCCCTGCTCACGCTCTGTGTCTCTCTATCAAAAAATGAATAAACGTTAAAAAATTAAAAAAAAAAGATTTTTCCATTGTTATTTTATGCAACACTAAGAAAAGATAAATGCTACCAATCAAACAATAACTCAATAGTTCCATTTGAAATTTTTATCCTATAATTACTGAAGGGAGCTCTTTTGGACTTTAGACATACACAAAGCAAAATAAAATAGTTACAATATTCCTAAAGCTTCTGCACAGTGAGTAAGGAAGAGGTGATGATGCAGGGCTGTGTAGACCATGTTAAAAATTTGGGCCTTGGGGCGCCTGGGTGGCTCAGTCGGTTGAGTGTCCGACTTCGGCTCAGGTCACGATCTCGCGGTCCGTGAGTTCGAGCCCCGCGTCGGGCTCTGGGCTGATGGCTCAGAGCCTGGAGCCTGCTTCCGATTCTGTGTCTCCCTCTCTCTCTGCCCCTCCCACGTTCATGCTCTGTCTCTCTCTGTCTCAAAAATAAATAAACGTTAAAAAAAAAAATTAAAAAATTTGGGCCTTTATAGTGCAGTTCATACTGACAAACGCTTTCACCAATAAAATACTGGTGGACAACTCTGATCTCGCTTCTGCTGGGATGATCATTCTCTTCCACCCCTGAACCCTTCCTTCACAATCTCCATGGATTACTCCAACAGAGTAATTTTTTTAAGTGTATTTATTTATTTTGAGAGAGAGAGAGAGAGAGAGAGAAAGTGAGCAGGGGAAGGGGCAGAGAGAGAGAGGGAGAGGGAGAATCCTAAGCAGGCTCCACGTTGTCAGTGCAGAGCCCAACGGGAGGTTTGAACTCATGAACCATGAGATCATGACCTGAGCCAAAGTCAAGAGTCGGTTGCTTAACCGATCGAACCACCCAGGTGCCCCTCCAACACAGTAATTCCTAAAGAGTAAGTTGTCCCTTTCCTTCTGAAAAGAGATGGGCCAAAAGAGAGCAAAGGCAAGAAGAAAAAAATGGGGCCATATATATTATCAAATCATATTAATCTATACCTAAAACAAACCACAAATAAACTACATTCTATTTATGCCACAATAACTTAGGGAAATAATAAACACAGGTTCTGGCCTACTGGGTGATTATTAACGTCTGGATGCTCATACTTGAGAGACCCGGCAGTTGAACTGCAAAATAAAATCTCCGGCAATATAGGAAGATCAAGAAAACAACTTTATCATCTAAATGGATATTCAAAAGGCATAATATTACTATAGGAAGGCAAAAAGAGACTTATTTGAATTTTACAAAATGCATACGTATGATTGATACATCAGAAATGCTTTCAAAGTTGATTATATGACCCCTTCTCCAAAATATATGAATATATACTTATCAAATATTGCTCAAATTAATGTACCTAACAGTTTTATTTTATGAAACCAGTCTGTCATTTTATCTTAATTTCTACATAGATGAAAGAGCAGCCCCATAATATTGAAAATGTAATTTAGCACTTTAACAAGGACACAATAATCCTTTGAAAATGAACAGCTTTTAACTGAGTAGTATAACTTACCTACTTTTCATACTAAGCAAATAATACGCTAAAAAGCAAATAGTTTTTCTTACTACTGAGTTTAACTTTAAAACTAGAAATTATCTTTGTACCCACACTTCTAATTTAAAATTCGAAGAATTTTTTCTACAGTATACTAAGCAGGTATGTCTTGAAATATGGCAATATTAATCATCGTCATGACAAATTACCAGAAAAACATTATCACTGAAAAGAAATGTATTATAGGATTTTGCAAAGGGCTGTGGAAAGTAATAGATTAAAAGTAAGGACAGAAATTATACTAAAATGGACTCACCTTCAATTCTTCGGATTATGATTACATCTATGATTCATCCGTATAGAGAATATTCAACATAATACAATATTAAATATGCTGTCACCATCTCACTTACAGACTGATTGCAAGGCGAATTAAAGTGTCATGAAGTCATCCTGCTAACCTTCAGGCTATTGCTTCTCAGACTGTAATGTGCAATGCCAAACACCTGCGGATCTTGTTAAAATGCAGATTCTGATTCGGAAAGTCTCCGTGCAACCCGTGATTCTGCATTTCTCACAAGTTCCCAGGTGGTGCTCCTGCAACTGACCACAAAGCAGCAAGGCTTTAGGCTACAAAAAAACCACTTTATATTCTGTAGGAAACTTTATGACAAATAGGTGTTTACTTCCCACTTCTTTCATTCACGCTTCCAACACGTTCAACAAAAATTGAAAATATTTCCTCTGGATAAAAATGCTTTGGGGGCACCTGGGTGGCTCAGTGGGCTAAGCGTTGACTTTGGCTCAGGTCATGGTCTCGCAGTTCGTGAGCCCCAGCCCCATATCGGGCTCTTCTGCGCTATCTGCGCAGAGCCTGTTTGGGATCCTCTCTCTCCCTGTCTCTCTGTCTCTCAAAAAAATAAATGAACTTTTACAAAAAACAAACTAGAAATGCTTTCTATTCCCATTGCTGCATGGAAGATGTTGGCATTAGGGACACTGACCTCCTATCAAACACAGAGAAAATAATAAATACTTGTTGGCTGATTGACTTTTTAAAATAACAGCTTTATTGAGACATACTTCACATACCATAAAATCACCTTTTTGTAGTATATAACCCAGTGGTTTTCAGTATATTCACAGAGTTGTGCAGCCATCACCACACTCTAATTTTAGAACATAATTGTCACTCCAAAAAGAAATCCAGTACCATTACCAATCACTCTCCATTTTGCCCTAACCCCTCCAGTGCTAGGCAACTAGCAATCTACTTTCTGTCGCTATGGATTTGCCTATTCTGGATACATGATCTTTTGTGACCAGCTTCTTTCATTTAGCATACTGCTTTCAAGCTTTGTCTGTCCTATAGCATGCATTAGGACTTCATTCCTTTTCATGCTGATCATATTCCAATATATGCATATGCAACATTTTGTTTATCCATTCATCAGTTGATGGACATTTGAGTGTTTCCATTGTTTGGCTACTCTGAATAATCCTACTGTGAACATTTGTGTATGGGTGTCTGGGCGGGCGTATGTTTCCGTTCTCATGGGTATATAGACCTAGGAGTGGGTCACATGTTAACTCTATGTTTAAATGTTTGAGGAGGCCGGGGCGCCTGGGTGGCTCAGTCGGTTAAGCGACGGACTTCGGCTCAGGTCATGATCTCACGGTTCGTGAGTTCGAGCCCTGCATCGGGCTCTGTGCTGACAGCTCAGAGCCTGGAGCTGCTTCGGATTCTGTGTCTCCCTCTCTCTCTGCTCCTCCCCCACTCATTCTCTCTCTCTCTCTCTCTCTCTCTCTCAAAAATAAATAGGGGCGTCTGGGTGGCGCAGTCGGTTAAGCGTCCGACTTCAGCCAGGTCACGATCTCGCGGTCTGTGAGTTCGAGCCCCGCGTCAGGCTCTGGGCTGACGGCTCAGAGCCTGGAGCCTGCTTCCGATTCTGTGTCTCCCTCTCTCTCTGCCCCTCCCCCGTTCATGCTCTGTCTCTCTCTGTCCCAAAAATAAATAAAAAACGTTGAAAAAAAAAAATTAAAAAAAAAAAAATAAATAAATAAACATTTAAAAAAATAAATAAATGTTTGAGGAGGCCTAATCTGTTTTCCAGAGTGCCTGCACCATTTTACATTTCCATCAGCAGTATACAAAGGTTCTAATTTCTCCACATCCTGGACAACACCTGTTATTATCTGTCTTTCTTTTTTATTATTATAACCATCCTAGTAGATGTGAAACAGTATCTCATCATGGTTTTGATTTGCTTTTCCCAGATAGTTAATGATGTTGAGCATCTTTTCATGTGCTTATTGACCATTTATATGTCTGATTTTTTTTTCAGTTACAATTTCTGAAGCATTTACTATGTGCCAGGCCACTGTCAATCACTATCTCATTTCAACCTCTTACCAGCCATATGAAAAAAGTGTCATTTTTTTAAAACAGCTCTTTAGGGGCGCCTGGGTGGCTCGGTCGGTTAAGCGTCTGACTTCAGCTCAGGTCATGATCTCACAGACTGTGAGTTCGAGCCCCGCGTCAGGCTCTGGGCTGACGGCTCAGAGCCTGGAGCCTGCTTCCGATTCTGTGTCTCCCTCTCTGTCTGCCCCTCCCCCGTTCATGCTCTGTCTCTCTGTCTCAAAAATAAACGTAAAAAAAAAAATTAAAAAAAAAACAAAAAAAAACCCACAAAAAACAGCTCTTTAAAGGTATAATTGACACATGATAAACTCCACATATTTAAAGTATAAATTTGATGAGCTTAGACATATGTATACACCCCACGAAACCATCACCATAATCAAGATAATTAACATACCCATCATCTCTAAAAGTTTCCTGGCTCTCCTTTGTAATCCCTCCTTCCTGACCCTTCCCATCCGCCCTGCCAAACAACCACTGATCTGCTTTCTGTCGTTATAGATTAGTATGCATTTTTTAGACTTCTATATACGTACAATTACATGGCAGATACTCTGTTTTGTCTGGCTTCTCTCACTTAGCATAATGGTTTTGGGATTTATCCAGGGGCTTGCATGTATCACCAGTCCATTCTATTTTTTTAAACAGCTTCATTAAGATATAATTCACATGCCATACAATTCACCCACTTCAAGTATACAATTCAATGGTTTTAGTATATTACATTTTTAATTTTTAAATTGTGGCATAATATATATAACATAAAATTTGCCATTTTAGTATATTTTTTGTATTGCCAAATAGTATTCCATTTGTATGTATCTACCACAATTTGTTTATCCGTTCAGACAGGTAATATTATATTTGTGCCCACTTTACAAATAAGGCAAAGTGAAGCATGGAGAGAAGTTAACTGTCACTGTCCTAAATCACAGAGCTGGCATTCAAAAAAAATTTTTTTTTAACGTTTATTTATTTTTGAGACAGAGACCGAGCATGAACGGGGGAGGGTCACAGAGAGAAGGAGACACAGAATCGGAAACAGACTCCAGGCTCTGAGCTGTCAGCCCAGAGCCCGACGCGGGGCTCGAAATCATGGACTGTGAGATCACGACCTGAGCCGAAGTTGGCCGCTTCGGCCACCGACTGAGCCACCCTGGCGCCCCAACAGAGCTGGCATTCAAACCCAGGTCTGTCCAATACCAGAGTTTATACTCTTCAAAAAAAATGTTTATTTATTTATTTTGAGAGGGGGTGGGGAGGAGCAGAAGGAGAGGGAGAGAGAGAATCCCAAGCAGGCTCCACACTGTCAGCGCAGGGCCCGACGTGGGGCTTGAACCCATGAACCGGGAGATCCTGACCTGAGCTGAAATCAAGACTCAGACACTAACTGCCTGAGCCACCCAGGTGCCCCCAGAGCCTGTGCTCTTAACCATTATGTCATACTGTCTTTCCAAACTGAAAACAAACCTAGCTATACTCTAAATCAAATATGTGCTGTTCCCAAGCACAACGATGTATCAGTTCTTGTCACCGTCTGGAGGCTGATCCTGGTCCTCCTCCCCTAATAATCTAAAGGATCCTTTCACACAAAAAAAGGGAAAGTAAAAGCCCTTGTCAGTATAAGCCACAAACACTGAGATGACCATACTATAAACAGCAGACCGGGTTCCAGAGTCAAGGATCAGACATGAGTCCAAAGAGCTGGATGTTAAGCAGGACCAGACAGGTTAGTGTCACAGCAATGAGATTTGCCCCCATCATCAGGAAAACAAACCACCTTCCTCGGGCGTGTGCCAAAGGGTTAACTGAATGCAAACCAGGCGAAGAGAAAAAGTCTTCGTGTGATAACGGTCCAGTTGGGACAAGTACCCAAGGGTCACGTCAGCTCCCAAGGTGGTGGATTCACTCACGCTCAGTAGTGCCTCAGATTGGGAGGATACTAAGATATATTCTCTCCTTTTTCGAGAAAGAAGTTGGAGGGCTAATGCACGAAGCTACCTTCATGGGATCACAGGACATGAGGGCTGCCGTGGGAGAAGGCAGTGGCAGCCCCATGTCTATTTTCGCCACTTCACAAAAAGAGGAAATGAGGCGCAGTAGAAATAGAAAGGCGTTGCCTGGCAATATTATAAAGCACTGTAATATAAGCTGTCAAAGGAGGCTGTGGGATCTTCTTCCCTGAAACTCATTAAGAGCAAGAGAGATACCCACTTGGAATCCGCCCAGGAGGAGAGTCGGAGGAATGCCACCGGGAGACACAGGAGCGAAACGCGGTCTGCGGCAAGGGCTGGCTGCCCTGAAACAAGTGGATCCCAGCCAGCGGCCGAAGCCGGCCGGCCAGCCATCCGCTCTCCCCCGGTGTGGCCAGGTAGCACCAAGAAATAGTTCCTAGGAAACCGGACTCCTTGCTTCTACTTAAGTTCCTCTGCTTCTTTCTTCTATAAGAACACGGCCACACCACGGCCCCTAAGAAGACATTTGGAAAGCACAACACGATTCAGTGTAAGCCGCCAGGACCTTTGGTTTAAAAAGACGTCTTAGACCCAGAAATAGCAAATGATGTTTCCAAAACCAGACCTGAAACACGTGGACCCCGGTCACTGCAGGCAGGAGCCATAAAAATCAGGAGGGCGTGGAGGGAAGAGGCACAGCCGAAGACAAATGAATCTTCATTCCTGGGCAACGTACCAAGGTCACCCCAAGGGCCCGATTCCGGTCCCGATAGGCCTCCTCTACCCCCAGCTGGGACATCAGTTTGATCCCAACTCCAGGCTCGGAGCCCAGTTATTTTTGTTTGTTTATTTATTTATTTAAAATGTTTATTTATTAAAAATTTTTTTTTGACATTTATTTATTTTTGAAAGACAGAGAGACAGAGCGTGAGCAGGGGAGGGGCAGAGAGAGAGGGAGACACAGAATCTGAAGCAGGCTCCAGGCTCCGAGGTGTCAGCACAGAGCCCGACGCGGGACTCGAACTCACCAACCGCCAGATCATGACCTGAGCCGAAGTCGGACGCTCAGCCGACTGAGCCACCCAGGTGCCTCAAATGTTTATTTATTTTTGAGAGAGAGAGAGAGAGAGAGAGAGCACACAAGCGGGGGAAGTGAGGAGAGAGAGGGAGAGAGGATCCCGAGCAGACTCTGCACTACCAGCAGAGAGCCCACCGCAGGGCTTGAGCTCGGGAACTGCGAGATCATGACCTGAGCCAAAGTCAGATGCCCAATCGACTGAGCCACTCGGGTGCCCCACGGCTCGCGTTTTAAAATGGAATCCCTGGGCACCTGGGTGGCTCACTCGGTTGAGTGTCTGACTCTTGATTTCCTCTCAGCTCACGATCTCATGGTTCGTGCTCGCGAACAGCGCGGAGCCTGCTTGGGATTCTTTCTCTCCCCCTCTTTCTGCTCCTCCCCTGCTCAAGCTCCTGCTCTCCCTCTCTCAAAATAAATAAACTTAAAACAACTGAAAATAAATAAATGAAAATAAAATGGAATTCCTTCCCCACTCTTTCCCTTCTTCCTTTTCTTCCTCCCTCCCTCCCCTCCTCCCTTCTTCCTCCCCATCCAGTAATTCCACTCCTAGGCTTTTACCCAAGAGAAATGAAATCATATGTCTACAAAAAGAGGTGACGATCAGTGTTCATAGTAACTTCATTTCTATTTTTTATTTTTTGCACGATTTTATACTTTTTGTTTATTTTATTTCTTTTTTTATTTTTTATTAAAAAATGTTTTTACATTTATTTGTTTTTGAGACACAGAGAGAGACAGAGCACGAGCGGGGGAGGGGCAGAGAGAGGGAGACACAGAATCAGAAGCAGGCTCCAGGCTCTGAGCTGTCAGCACAGAGACCGCCTCGGGGCTCGAACTCACAAACCGTGATATCACGACCTGAGCCGAGGTTGGACGCTCAACGGACTGAGCCACCCAGGTGCCCCTATTTATTTCCTTTTTTAAGTAAACTCTACACCCAATGTGGGGCTCAAACTCATGACTCTACGGTCAAGAGTTCCATGCTCTACAGACTGAGCCGGTCAGGTGTCCCTTCGACTTTATTTCTGATAACTAAAAAACTAGAAAGAGGGGTGCCTGGGTGGCTCAGTTGGTTGAGCATCCAACTTTGGCTCAGGTTATGATCTCACATCTGTGGGTTCAAGTCCCGCATCGGGCTCTGTGCTGACGGCCCAGATCCTGGAGCCTGCTTTGGATTCTGTGTCTCCCTCTCTCTCTGCACCTCTCCTGCTTGTGCTCTCTCTCTGTCTCCCAAAAACTAAAATAAAACATTAAAAAAAGTTAAAAACTAGAAACAGCCCAAGTGTCCATCAACAAAAGAATTGATAAACGGTGGTACATCCATGTAGTGGAATACTATTCAACAATAAAAGGGAATTAAGAACTGATACATACAGCAGGATAGATGAATCACAAAAACATGCTGAGTGAGAGAAGCGAGACTTAACAACATATATATACGCCATGATGCCGTTTATATGAAATTCTAGAACAGGCAAAATCAGTGGTGGAAAAAATCAGGAGAGCAGTAGCAATTATGCAACTGGGTTGAATTATGCCTCCCCAAAAGATAAGATGAAGTTCTAATCCTCAGTACCAGTGAATGTGTCCTTATCTGGAAACACAGTCTTTGCAAATAAAGTCAAGTTTAAATAAGGTCATTAGGGTTGCCTGAGTGGCTCAGTCGGTTGAGTGTCTGACTCTTGATTTCCACTCAGGTCGTGATGCCAGGGGCGTGGGATTGAGCCCCATGTTGGGCTCCACACTAAGGGTGGAGCTTGCTTAAGATTCTCTTCCTGTCTCCCCTGCTCACTCTCTCTGTCTCTCTCAAAATAAAAATAAATAAAATATGTTGTTAGAATGGGCCCGAAGTCAAAAGGACTGGTGTCCTTATGAGAGACAGAAACGGATGCATCCAAGGAGAGTACCAGGTGATGAGAGAAGCGGAGATTCAAGTGATGTGTCTTTAAGGCAAGGAATACCAAAGATTGCCAGTAACACCTGAACCTGAAAGAAAGAAATAGAACAGATTCTGCCAGTAACACCTGAAGCTGAAAGAAAGAAATAGCACAGATTCTTCCCTAGAGCCTTCAGAGTGAGCGTGGCCCCGCTAACACCTTGATTTTGGACTTGTAGCCTCCAGAACTGTGACAGAATAAGTTTGTGTCGTATTCAACACTCCAGTTTATAATAATTTGTTTCATTAGCCCTAGGAAACTATTACAGGGTGGGTGGAGCAGGGATTGGCTAGAAAGAAGCATGAGGGAACTCTCTGAAGTGAAGGAAATGCTCTATATTCTGACAGGGGTTTGGGTTACGTGTATTCATTCACCACAACTCATCTAAGAGTACGCTCGAGATTTGTGCGTGTTACTGTGTGTAAGGCTTACCTCAAAAACAAAAAATACCATAAATAAACATTGAATTCCAGGTGAGGATATGCATGCTGAAGCATTTAGGGATGAAGTGTACTGATGTCCGCAAGTTCCTCTAGTCGGTGGGTGGAAGGATGGACAGACAGGTGATAAAGCAAACATAGCAAAACGTTAACCACTACAGAATCTAGGTGGCGGGCGTTTGGTGTTTACGCTTCTCTTAACTTTCTTACACGTTTGAACGTTTTCATACTAAAATGGAGAAAACACAAACTCTGCCTGCTGTGTGAAAGCATCTCCCAAGCCAGTTCCTAGCCTACCACACCTCTGCTCCTTCCAACCAAACTGAGAATTCACAGGAGCCACCACAGCCTCAAAGACATTTCTCAGTTGAGAAAATGGAGCCGCAGGGTAGTTTCGTGACTTGCCCAAGGTCACACAGCTAGTGGTGGAGCTGAGGCCATTTTGATTCCCCAACTTTCCGAAGCTGGGATCGCCCTGTCCTATTTGTCATTCCATACCCAGCACCTGGCACAGCGCCTGCCTCTGGCACGTGGGGGAAGCTCAGGATGCAAAGCCGAGCTTTATACTGCTCGGCACACACCCTCTCCTGAGGTCCAGGCCCTCCTCGCACCCTAGTTCTGTCACCGGAACAGTGCCTCCTCCCCGAGCCTACGCCCTCACTCTGGTGTCCTACCTAGTACCCTGATCCCACAGCACCAGCCGTGCTGTCCCCCCTTCTAGGGACTGAAATCTCAGTCACCTCCAGACCTTGGGACCTGTTAACAGTTTCCTCCTTTCCGAGGGTGGTAATCAGCCTGCCTTGACTTCTCATGTTATCTAACCGTATTCCTCGCGGCGACAGTAACCCAGCTGTCCCGTGGCGCCTCCCATGGCTTTTGACACAGATATTGGCCGCTCCTTCCCCCAGTGCTGATTGCCTAGTGTGGTCACACTTTGCCTGCTGGTCTGGCCTTTGCAACAGAAAGAAAAGCAGAAAGAAGAAAAAGGCTTTACATCACATACTTCCAGACGTTCACCTGCTTCCCGGCTGTCTCTGGCCCCATCCGGTCGCAGTGTGATTCCCCCACGGCGCTGTGGAGCTGTTGAGAGCCTCGCAGCCCAGACAAAGTGCCAGACTGCCTAAATCTGCGCCACGGCCTGTTGTTCTCGGGACCGAGACAACCTCCTGAGCCTGAGCAGAAGGGGAGGAAAGCAGAGAGGGAAGAAAAGGAGAGATCACAACCAAAATTTCTCCTTGCCCTTCAAAATGTAGGGCAGTATGTGAGTACTGCAGGCTTGGTGTAAAAAACGCATTTTTTTTAGAGGCAACAAAACACCAAAGTCTAACCCAGCATCTGGGGGAGGGGGAAGACGCAAGTCCAATGCAAAACGGGACAGAAAATGGGACGAGATCAACAAAGGCTGTCAGCACAAAGCAGCTGAGGCCCGTGAAGGAGATGCTAAAGAGAAACGTCCAGACTCCTAGTTTTCATCAACTCACTGCATCCTTCTAAGCTGTACCGAGACTCAGTGGGCATCTTACAGAGACGCTGTCTCTAAAAATCCTTCTTTTGTCTCCAGGCTCCTTCACATGAATGCCTACATTCACAGACATGCATAGGCTATAATGTACATAGTACATACAGATATACTATGGACAGTTTGCGTGCGGCCTGCACGTGGCCACCCTGACTGAGGTGGAGAGAGGGCCCAGGAAGGCACCCCCTCCGGCCGGAACTGCCTCACCAACCAAAGATAATTCCACAAAAGAATTATTTTCACTTCCATTTTCTTCAGATGAAATCAGGCAGTGACTAATACAAGATTGGGCCTAATGAGTCCCTTTACCTTAGATATGCGTGCGGCAGAATGAACAATGTCTCCCTCACTCTATACCCCCCCCCCCCCCCCGCCCTGTAAAGGTTCAAACTTAGCAGCACTGGAGGAAAAACACAGGGAACGAAGAGGGAAGGCAAATCAGGCTACGGGCAGATAGAAAGTCACCTAGCATTGTCTGGTCGGCATAATGACGCGGAGTTATTTTCTCCGTGGTCGCTCTGGTGATTACAATGAACGTCTTCATCTATAACAATCTAGTTCATATTAATATCACCTTAATTGTGAGAGTCTACACAAACTTTGCTCTCATAAAACTCCATTCACTCTCCCTTCCTTTTTGCTTTACGTCTTTATACATTATAAGCCCATGAACACAGATTTATAATTACTGCTTTATGCAGCTGTCTTTTAAATCAGATAGAAAAACAAGTTACGGGAAAGATACATAGATACTGTCTTTTATGTTTGTCTATGGAGCTAACTCGACTGAGGCTTTTTATTTCTTCACGTGGATTCAAGTTACTGTCTACTGTCCTTTCATGTCAACCTGAAGAACGCCTTTTAGTATTTCTTGGAAGGCAGGGCTGCTAGGGAAGAATTCTTTGTTTTTATTCATTTGGGAATGTCCTAATTGCTTCTTCTTTTATGGAGTATAGTTTTGACGTATTTAGAATTCTTGGTCGATGGACTATTTTTTCCAGCACTTTGAATATGTTGTGCCACTGCCTTCTCACAGGTAATATGGCCTCCGTGGTTTCTGATGATAAGTCATTGTTAATCTTATGGGGGATCCCTTGTTATATTTTGGATCACTTTTTCTTGCTGTTTGCAAGATTCTCTTTTGGTCTTTATCTTTCAACAGTTTGATGTGCCTAGGTGTCGATCTCTTTTTTTTTTTTTTTAATTAAAACAATTTTTTTTAACATTTATTTATTATTGAGAGACAGAAACAGACAGAGCATGAGCATGGGAGGGCCAGAGACAGGGAGAGACGCAGAATCTGAAGCAGGCTCCAGGCTCGGAGCTGTCAGCACAGGGCCCGACGTGGGGCTCGAACTCATGAACCACGAGATCATGACCTGGGCCGAAGTCGGACACTTGACCAACTGAGCCACCCCGGTGCCCCTCGATCTCTTTGAGTTTAATCAAATCAGAGTTTGTTGAGTTTGCTAGGTGTGCAAATTAATGTTTTTCATCAAATTTTGCAAGGTTTTTGGCCATTACTTCTTAAAACAGTCTTTCTGCCTTTTGCTCTTTCCTCTTCTTCCGGGACGCTCATTATGGAAATGTTGGTGCATTTGGCGGTGTCCACAGGTCTCTGAGGCTCTGTTTATTTTTCATTCTGTTTTCTTGCTGTCCCTCAGACGGGATAATTTTAATTGACCCATCTCCAAGTTCTCTGGTCAAATATACTCTTGAGCCCCTCTAGGAAAATTTTCATTTCAGTTATTGTCTTGTTCAACTCCAGAATTTCCATTTGGTTCTTCTTTGAACGAATTAATTTATTTTTATTTATGTTTTTTAGAGAGAGAGAAGGGTACAAATGAGTGAGGGGCAGAGAGAGAGAGAGAGAGAGAGACAAAGAGAGTGAGAGAGAGAGAGAGAAGTAGGGCTCACCCAGGACTCGTGTTTTACCTGAAGCAGGGCTCATACTCACCAGACGCGGGGCTCAGGCTCACCCAAAGTGGGGCTCAAACTCGCCAGTTGTGAGATCATGACCTGAGCTAAAGCCAGATGCTTAATGACTGAGCCACCCAGGTGCCCCTATTTATTTTTTTAAAGTAATCTCTACGGCCAAAATGGGGTTCGAACTCACAACCCCGAGATCAAGAGTCACATGCTCTACTGACTGAGCCCTCCAGGCTCCCCCATTTAATGATTATTTTTTATATAACTCGAAGTAGAGTTGAGGTCTCGACTCTGTTACATTGGTTTCAGGCGTGCATCGTAGTGATTCAACAACTGTATATATGTTCTGCTGTGCTCACAAGTATAGCTACCATCTGGCACCATACAATGCTCTTAAAACACCATAGGGTATATTCCCTGTGGTGTACCTTTCATCCCCGTGACTTATTCATTCTGTAAATAGAAGCCTATATCTCCCACTCCCCTTCACCCATGTTGCCCAAAACCCCACCCCCTTCCCTCTGGCAACAATTAGTTTGTTTTCTGTATTTTTGGATTTGTTTCTATTTGTTTGGGGTTTTGTTTTCGATTCATATAAATGAAATCATTTGGTATTTGTCTTCCTCTGTCTGACTTATTTCACTTAGCGTAACACCCTCTAGGTCCATCCATGTTGTCACAAATGGCGAGATCTCATTCTCTTTTTCCGTTTGGTTCTTTTTATAATTTCTCTTAATTAATGTGCTCTGTTTAATGGGAAGGCATTCTTATACTTTCTTTTAGTTCTTCTGACATAGTTTACTTTAGTTCTTTGAACATAGTGTGAGTGACTGAGTTAAAATCTTTGTCTAGTAAGTCTAATGTCAGGGCTTCCTCAGTGAGTTTCTGTTTATTGCTTCTCATCCTGTGTATGGACCATAGTTTCTCATTCCTTTGCTTATCTTATAATATTTTGCTGAAACCTGGGCATTTGAAGTAATATAATGTAAAAACTTTGGAAATCAAATTTTCTCCCCTTCCCAGATAAAGTCGTTGTTGCTATTTTAATTGTTGCTGCTTGTTTAGGGGATTTTCCTGAAGTAATACTGTAAAGTCTGTATTCTTTGTCATGTGTGACCATTCAAAACCTCTGCTCAGTTGGCTTAGTGATCAGTTATCCACTGGACAGGAGTTTCTTTAAACTACTGAAACCGATAAGTCTACCAACATTTGCTGAGGGGCTCTGTGGGTATGTTAGGGCCCACATTCAATGCTCCAGAAATCAGTTTAACACTTTGCCTTAACCTTCACTCTCTGCTTTTGCAGAGCCTCAAGTCAGCGAGAGGTGAGAGCTTAGGGCCTTCTCAGGTCCTTCCTGAGTATACGAACAATGCTGAGCATGCATACGGCCTTCTAGATTCCCAGGAATATATCAGAGAGCTGTTCAAAATCTCATTCCCTAGCTTTATTTTAAAAGGTTTTTTTGGTTAGCTTGTTGTTTTCTACAACCGGTATCACCTTCCCAGACAGCCAGGAAGTTAAATAATTACCTCACAGATTGCTTTTGACAATTGCCTCATGGAGAAGAGTTTCGAACACTAAGTAAGCTCTGAGTCAGGTCAAATACAGAGACACTTGTGAGTGGGGTCTTCCGGGGAGCCACCAGACAGATCATTCTTTGGGAATGAGTCTTTGAAAGAGCTGCATACTGGTTTTGCTCCCTCTGTTGGCTGCCGTGATGAGAAGTTCGCTGTTGTTTTTCAAGGTTACCAGAGAGCTGCAGAGTAGGGGATGGGACTAAAGCAAGTTAAAAGACACAGAACTCCCTGTTCTTACCTAGTCAGACATTTTTTTCTTGTACAAACACTCCCTGATTGCTGCAGATATTTGGTTAATGTCCCAGGGTCTGAAAGAGTTAATTCTGACCTTTTTTCCAGCACTTTCTTTCGTTTTATTATGTGTACTACTCTCTCCCATACTCCTTTGTGGGGGGGTTTCCTACACAGATTTTTAAAATTTCCTTACTAATCCCCTTTTCCCTCTCCCCCCACCCGCCTCCCCTCTGGTAACTTCAGTTTGCTCTCTATAGTTAATTGTCTGTTTCTTGGTTTGTCTTTTTTCCTTTCCTCATTTGTTTTGTTTCTTAAATTCCACATACGAGTGGGATCATATGGTATTTGGTTTTCTCTGACTTATTTCACTTACCATTATACTCTCTAGCTCTATCCACATCGTTGCAAATGGCCAGATTTCATTCTCTTTTTATGGCTGCACAATATTCCTCTGTGTGTGTGTGTGTGTGTGTGTGTGTGTGTGTGTGTCTGTGTACCACACCTGACTTTTTTTTACAGTTTTCTTTTCTTTTTTTTTTTTTCTTTTAGAGACAGTGAGTGGAGGGGCAGAGGGTGAGAAAGAATCTCAAGCAGGCTCCATGCTGAGTGCACAACCATGAGATCATGACCTGAGCCAAAATCAAGAGTCAGACACTCAACCAATGGAGCCCCCCAGGTACCCTTATCGTCTTCTTATTATTTGATGCAGAAGAGATATTTTAGAGGTCCTCGCTCTGCCATTTTACTGGTATCACTCCCTCAAGGAACACTTTTAGACCTTTTCTCCACAATTCTTTTCTTGGGACATAAACTGGGTGAGAGAAAACATCACGACCATTGTGAACTTGAGGCCTCTAGTTCTATAAAGGGACTACCAGTAATGTTCTCAAAACTGTAGCGTCATGCATCCATCTGAAGAGTAGGACCAGAGGCAGAGAGCAGCAAAGACCAGGGAAGAAAGATCTAGTGTGAACACGGCAGGTCCTTTCTCACCAATGTTTCTCAAATATTGCAGACTGAGTGCACCTGGGTGGCTCAGTCGGTTAAACATCTAGCTCTTGATTTCAGTTCAGGTCATGATCTCACGGTTCGTGCGTTCAAGCCTTGCATCAGGCTCTATGCTGACAGCATGGAGCCTGCTTGGAATTCTCTCTCTCCTCTCTCTCTGTCCCTCCCCTGCTTGTGTGCGCGCTCTCTCTCTCCCACTGTCTTGCTCTCTCTCAAAATAAACTTAAAATTTTTTTTAAATACTGCAGATTGATAAGCATTGGCACCTGCCTGAGTCTGTCATCTAAATTTATATCTAAGCAGCCTTCCATTACCAAAAAGGGAAGGATCTATCTTGCTCCATATACCTTAAGATGACCACCCTGCTTTTTTTTTCTTTTGAATACAGAAAAATTTCTGGAAAAAATGGAAAAGCTGATAGTAGTTCCTCCCCAACCTCTGTAAAGGCAGAAACACAGTCGCTCCATCTCAACCGATGAAAAAGAGAGACCTGGTGCTGTGAGCTGAACTATGTCCCCCACCCCAAATTCATATGCTGAATCAGTAACCCCCAATGTGACTGTATTTGGATGTAAGGCCTTTAAAGAAGTAATTAGGGTTAAATGAGGTCATGAGGGTGGGGCCCACCATAAGGACTGGTGTCCTTATAAGAAGGGGAAGAGACCAGGAGTGACATGTGCACCAAGTAAAGGCCATGTGAGGACACAGAGGGAAGATGGTCCATATGCAAGCCAAGGGGAGAGGCCTCAGGAGAAACCAAACTGGCTGCCACTTTGACCTTGGACTTCCAGCCTGCAGTACTGTGAGAAAACACAGTTCTGGTTTTTTACCCGCCCCCCCCCCCCCACACCACCATCTGCGACATTTTGTTATGGCGGCCCTACCAGGCTAATATAAGTGGTAGCCTTGATGGGATCCTGAAACAGAGGATATTACAAAAATCAATGAAATCCGAATAAAGCGTGGAGTTCAGTTAAGACGATGTATCAAGTTTGATTCATTATGACCATCCCAAAGCAAGATGTTTACAACAGCGGAAACTGGGCGTGGCCTACAAAGGAGTTCCCTGTACTTCCTTTGCCAACTTCTCTGTGCATCTGAAATTCTTCTCTAATTAAAGGTTTATTTTCACAAAAAGAGAGAAAGGAGAGGTATCCCAAGCCCACAGGTGCAGGTGCAGGTGCAGGGCAGCAGAGGTTCTAGAATTCCCAGGGCAGCAGGTTTTCCTCTGCCACTTCCTCCTCTCCATAGGTGCATACCAGAGCCCCCCCCACCACCACCACCAAGTTCTCCCTTTGGGCTGCCTTCCGGCACCCTTGCAGCCACTGCATGCTTGTTTCCATCAGAAATAGATCATCTTGGGGGCACCTGGGTGGCTCAGCTAGTTAAGCGGCTGACTTCGGCTCAGGTCGTGAGCTCACAGGTCGTGAGTTCCAGCCCCGCGTCAGGCTCTCTGCTATCAGCATGGAGCCTGCTTTTGAGCCTCTGTCTCCCCCCCCACCCCCCTGAGCCCTTCCCCCGCTGGCTCTCTCTCAAAATAAATAAAATTTTAAAAAAGAAATAGATTATGCTGTAGAAAAATGGAAAATCTGATGGTGTTTCCAGTCCCCAAGCTCTGTGACAGCACTAAGGCAGCCACTCTTATTCAGTCTCTCACAAGGAGAAGAAACAAAATTGCCAAACTTACAGGCCCAGGTCAGTAGAGGCCTAGCAAGGAGATGCTAGTGTTAACAGGGCAAACTGTACAGAGTAGCTTCTCTCCTGCTCCAAGTCAACATAGACAGCATCACTCTTTGGGTACCTATCCCCCCCAAAATCTCCTTCCGGGAACCTTTCAGTCTTTCAGTTAAGGCGAAATTAAGCCCAGCTTTCACTCCTCATCTGCCCCGTTGTGGACTAATGCCAGAGGCCCCCACCAGGGCCTCCCACTTTTTCTCCCTTTGGACTAACTCCCATCCCCATGAGCGAGCCTGGAGCCTCTGTGGATCTATCTATTCTTTTTATGAGCCACCCCGCACCCTCATCCTGAACAGCAAGATGGGGAGGAGACATCAGTCACCAGGAGCTCCTTGCCTGTGTAGGGGGCACTAACACAGCAGTACTGGTGAAATGAGAGAGGAAATCTACAGGAGCCCGGGGCGGAGAGCGGCCCTGATCTGTGAAGCTGAAGCTGCTGTGAACAGGTCAGCAAAGGCACCCGTTCCTTTGTCCCTGCTGCTTTTACTGTGGAGAGAGCTGTTAACTTGTGTCTCAATTAGGTGCTACCAGACAACCCCCCTCTGGCCCTCTTCCATTTCTGCAAGGGAAGCAAAGGTCCTTCTTGACCTGTTCCTCAAACATTCTTTCTCTTGGGGGTAGATAAAGCTGGAAGAGGAAAAACATTAAGGAACTGTAGTCCTTTATCTTTATAAAGCTCCATTACCCCAACAGCGTAGAACAAACAAGATTTTAGGCACAGCAGGAGAGAAGCACATGAAAACGCTAGCCTTTACAGGTCCTTTTCTAAACAGCTGTAAAGAAAACACCAGGAGCCGCAAGACTCAGATTGGCATGGAAGTCCATGCAGCTGTCCTGATAAGCGGCTTGGAACACAGAACTGCCTCTCTAGCCGCATGCCACTTCAAGGAGCGGGCCCGGCCAACTTGAGTCCCAACCAGGAAGGAAGGATGAACACTTGGGTCTGCCTCACAAAGCACCCCGGGAAGCCAGGTCCCCGGTGAGGTGGGCTTTGGATGGTAAAGGCCAGGAGAGCGGTGAGCCGCCAGCCTGGCCGAGCCCTCCCTAACCTGCTGGTGCGGGGGGCCGTGCGCTCTCCCCTGGGGATGGGAAGGGGGCCGGGTCCCTTTGCGTTTACACGGCCGAGTGGTACAGAGAGCTATTTACCACAGCATCCTGCTGGAAAGAAAGTGGATGGTGTGCGATCGGAAGGAATGGCATCTTACAACTAACAAAAGAAAGAAAATGTGAATGGAAGCATAATTACCTATTCGCAAAGCCATGGCAGTTTCTAGCTGCTATGCTTAGCAGAAGCCCACAGTCCCCTCTTTATATAATTATTTGTATGCATCATCCAGACCTTCAAACTATCTGTATTATGCACAATTATTACCTCGGCTCATCTCCATGTTCAGTTTCCCAGGAGGTGAAAAAACCTCTCCTGATACTTAGTTTATGAATTCTGGGGAATCTGACTGGGAGAGATGTGGAAAAGCAAACAATTGGTAAGGCATATAATTATCTCTTTCAAAGGAAACATTCACCTCCAGCTGGCCTACTTGTGTAGGTTCTAATGCCTGAAAAGAGAATTAATTAACCCAGGCAGGTCTCCAGTGCCTGCATATCCTCCTTCAAACCTATTTACAAACCTGCTTAGAAACGCCGGGCTTTTGCAAAGCAGAGAGTTCACTTAGAAATACAGCTGCACATGGAATTCTTTGAAAATGTAAATGGAAGATTCTGAACAGGAATAACTTGACATTTGATTCTGGAACAATGGTAAAATGTCAACATCTGCCATGAAAATATAGAACCCGAAAATAATGAAAAAGGGTCCTTTCAGTATTTGAAGTCTATGGCACTTGCTTGGGTTTGGTTGTTCCACAAAGTTCTGTGCGGTACCACTTTGCTTCAACAGACTTACATTAAAGTCATATTGTTTAAGCACATTAAAGAAGCACACTTATAATTTCATTGGAACATAATAGTAGTCTCATTCTATCAGAGCTGTGGTCCATCCAGGTCAGAAGTCCCTTTTTTCCACGCACCGAAAGCTAGGTTGTTTGGGGCACCTGGGTGGCTCAGCTGGTTAAGTGTAAGACTTCGGCTCAGGTCATGATCTCATGGTCCGTGAGTTTGAGCCCCGCGTCGGGCTCTGTGCTGACAACGAGGAGCCTGGAGCCTGCTTCGGATTCTGTGTCTCCCTGCACTGCTCACTCTCTCTCTCTCAAAAACAAGTGAACATTAAAAAAAGAAGGTAGGTTGCTTGACAACCTATCATCCTCTATTTAGTGATCTTTTTAAAGATCTGGAGTGTCACCAAAACATCCCAAATTCTGTTAAAAATTCGTTTTAAGGGGCGCCTGGGTGGCTCAGTCAGCTAAGCGTCCAACTCTTGGTTTTGGCTCAGGTCATGATCTCGTGGTTCGTGGGTTCAAGCCCCGTGTTGGGCTCTGTGCTGGCAGCTCAGCGGGAGCCTGTGCAGAGCCTGCTCAGAATTCTCTCTCTCCCTCTCTCTGCCCCTCCCTTGCTCGTGTTCTCTCTCAAAATAGATAAATAAACTTTAAAAGCAACTTATTTTAATGTTATCACTTATCATCGTACTTAAACCTTTCTTAAACTTCTTTACAAGAGAAACCCGTACCAGCTCTTGAGTGGCTAATTAACCCTTGAGTTTGCTGCCTGTTTTCAACTTTTTAATTGTGGTTTGAAAAAAACCTCACAAGATCAAATATATCATCTTAACCCTTTCTAAGTGCACTGTTGAGCGGCATTAACTATATTCACACTGTTGTGCAACCAATCTCCAGAACTTCTTCATCTTGCAAAACTGAAATTCTATCTCTAATTTTCCCCTCCCCTCGGCCCCTGGCAACCACCCTTTCACTTTGTTTCTGTGTATTTGACTATTTCAGATACCTCATATAGACGGAATCGTACTGTATATGTTTGTCTTCTCGTGACTAGCTTATTTTCACTCAGCAGAATGACCTCGAAATTCACTCATGTTGTAGCATGTGACAGGATTTCCTTCCTTTTTAAAAATTTTTTTATTTTAATTCCAGTAGAGTTAACATACAGTGTTATATTAGTTTCATGTGTACAATATAGCCATTCAAGCATTTCCTTCCTTTTTAAGGCCGAATAATCCATCGCATATATACACCATATTTTGTTTCTTGATTTATCCATCGACGGACACATGTATTGCTTCGTCCTCTTGGCTATTGTGAATAATGCTGCCATGACCATGAGTGCGCAAATATTTCCATGAGAGCAAGATCCTCCTTTCAGTTCTTCTGGGTCTATACTCAGACGTGGGATTGCAGGATCAGATAGTAATCCTATTTTTAATTTTTCGAGGGACGACCATATCATTTTCTTTTTTTTTTTTTTTTTTTTTTTTTTTTAAATTTTTTTTTTCAACGTTTTTTATTTATTTTTGGGACAGAGAGAGACAGAGCATGAACGGGGGAGGGGCAGAGAGAGAGGGAGACACAGAATCGGAAACAGGCTCCAGGCTCCGAGCCATCAGCCCAGAGCCTGACGCGGGGCTCGAACTCACGGACCGCGAGATCGTGACCTGGCTGAAGTCGGACGCTTAACCGACTGCGCCACCCAGGCGCCCCGACCATATCATTTTCAATAGCAGCTGTACTGTTTTTGTGTTCCTATCAACAGCACACAAAAGTTCCAATTTCTCCATAGTTCCAATCTCTCCGTATCCAATATCTCCAATATCTCTGTCAACATATGTTATTTTCTGGGTTTTTTCTTTTTTGATAGTGGCCATCCTGATGGCTGTGAGATGATACCTCACTGTTGGTTTCCATTTACGTTTCCCTAATAACTAATGATGTTGAGCATCTTTTCATATGCTTCTTGGACATTTGTATATTATCTTTGAGAAATGTTTATTCAAATTATTTGTCCATTTTTAAATTGTGTTGTTTTTCTGTTGTTTGGTTGTAGGAGTTCTTTATATATTCTGGATATGAGCCCCTGATTAAATACATGATTTGCAAATATTTTCTACCGTCCTGTATGTTACTTTTTCACTCCGATTGTGTCCTTTGGTGCGTGGTAGTTTTTAATTTTGACAGAGTAGGATTTCTATGTTTTTACTTTCCCTTTTGTCAACATCCTTGCCAACACTTAGCATATATATAATGGCCATCCTAACAGGTATGAGGTGTTATCTCATTGTGGTTTTGATTTGCATTTCCTTCATGAGTAGTGATGTTGACACTCTTTTATATACCTGTTGGCCAGTTGTATGTTTTCTTTGGAAAAACGTCTCTTCAGGTCCTTTGCTCATTTTTTAACCAGGTTATTTGGGGGTTTTTGTTATTGAGTTATAGGAGTTCCTTATACATTTTGGATATTAATCCTTTATCAGATGTATAGCCTGAAAATATTTTTCTCTCAATACATAGGATGCCCTTTATTTTGTTGATTGCTTCATTTGCTTTACAAAGCTCTTTAGTTTTACATAGTCTCATTTATCCATTTTCTTTCGTTGGCTGTGCTTTTGGTGTCATATCCAAGAAATCATTGCCAAGACCAATGTCAAGGTTTTCCCCTATTTGTTCTTCTAGGAGCTCTACAGTTTCAGGTCTTATTTAAGTCTTTGATCTATTTTTAGTTGGGTTTTGTGTATTGTGTAAGACAAGGGTCCAATTTCATTCTTTTACACGTGGATGTCCAGTTTTCCCAGCACTGTGTTTTGAAGAGACTTTCCCCCTTGAATGGTCTTGGCAGCCTTGTTGAAGATTAGTTGACTATATATTCATGGGTTTCTAGACTCTCCATTCTCTTCCATTATTCTACATGTCTGTTTTTATGCTACTACCATACTGTTTTGATTACTATCATTTGATAATATATTTTGAAATCAGGGAATATGATGTCTCCAGCTTTGTTCTTCTTACTGAAAATTACTTTGGTTACTTAGTCTTTTGTGGTTCCATATGAATTTTAGGATTGTTTCTCTATTTTGGTAAAAAGTGATGGGGCAGCTGGGTGGCTTAGTCAGTTAAGTGACTGACTTTGGCTCAGGTCATGATCTCATAGCTCATGAGTTCCAATGAAGTTAAACTTTTTATACTCTAACTAGCAATGTATGAGGATTTCAATTTCTTCATGTCCGTGACAACACTTGTCATTGTCTTTTATTTTTGTTTAAAAAGTTTATTTTTATTTTTTGAGAGAGAGAGAGAGAGAGAGAGAGAGAGCAAGAAGAGGAGGGGAAGAGGGAGAGGGAGACAGAATCCCAAGCAGGCTCTGTGCCATTAGCACAGAGCCCGATGCAAGCTCAAACTCATGAACTGTGAGCTTATGACCTGAGCTGAAGTCAAGAGTCAGATACTTAACTGACTGAGCCACCCAGGTGCCCCTATCTTTTTTTATTATGACCATACCAGTGGTTGAAGTGGTTTATCTCACTGGATTTTTTCTATTCTCAATGTTAGCTAACATACAGTGTAGGCTTGGCTTCAGGAGTAGAATCCAGTGATTCATCAGGTACATATAACACCCAGTGCTCATCCCAACAAGTGCCCTCCTTGATGCCCATCATCCATTTTCCCCTCCCCCATCAACCCTCAGTTGGTTCTCTGTATTTAAGAATCCCTTATGCTTTGCCTCCCCCTCGGTTTTTCATCTTATTTTTCCTTCCTTTCCCCTATGAGCATCTGTTAAGTTTCTCAAATTCCACATATCAGTGAAATAATGTGATATCTGTCTTTCTCTGAGTGACTTATTTCGCTTAGCATAATACCCTCCAGTTCCATCTATATTGTTGCAAATAGCAAGATTTCATTCTTTTTCATCACCAAGAAGTATTCCTGTACACACACACACACACACACACACACACACACCACACCTTCTTAATCCATTCATCAGTTGATGGACATCTGGGCTCTTTCCATAATTTGGCTATTGTTGATGGCACTGCTATAAACATTGGGGTGCATGTGCCCTTTTGAATCAGCATTCCTGTATCCTTTGGATAGATTCTTAGTCATGCAATTGCTGGGTCATAGGATAATTCTATTTTTAATTTTTTGAGGAACCTCCACACTGTTTTCTAGAGTAGCTGCATCAGTTTGAATTCCCACCAACAGTGCAAGAGGGTTCCCCTTTCTCAACATCCTCACCAACATCTGTTGTTTCCTGAGTTGTTAATGTTAGCCGCTCTGACCGGTGTGAGGTGGTGTCTCATGGTGGTTTTGATTTGTATTTCCCTGATGATGAGTGATGTTGAGCATTTTTTCATGTGTCTGTTTGCCATCTGGATGTCTTCTTTTCAAAAGTGTGATTCCTGTCTTCTATTCATGTCTTCTGCCCATTTCTTCACTGGATTATTTGTTTTTCAGGTGTTGAGTTTCAGAAGTTCTTTATAGCTTTTGATATTAACCCTTTATCTGATATGTCATTTGCCAATATCTTCTCCCATTCTGTCAGTTGCCTTTTAGTTTTGTTGATAGGTTCCTTTGCTGCGCAGAGGCCTCTTATCTTGATGAGGTCCCAATAGTTCATTTTTGCTTTTGTTTCCCTTGCCTCTGGATACATGTCAAGAAGTTGCTGTGGCCGAAGTCAAAGAGGTTGTTGCCTGTTTTCTCCTCCAGGATTTTGATGATTTCCTGTCTCACATGTATATCTTTCATCCATTTTGAATTTATTTTTGTGAATGGTGTAAGACAGTGGTCTAGTTTCATTCTTCTGCATGTTGCTGTCCAGTTCTCCCAGCACCATTTGCTAAAGAGACTGTCTTTTTTCCATTGGACACTGTTACCTGCTTTGTTGAAGATTAGTTGGCCATCTATTTGTGGGTTCATTTCTGGGTTCTCTATTCTATTCCATTGATCTATGTGAGTGTGTTTGTGCCAATACCATACTGTCTTGATGATTACAGCTTTGTAATACAGATTAAAGTCTGGGATTGTGATGCCTCCAACTTTGGTTTTCATTTTCAATGTTACTTTGGCTATTCGGGGTCTTTTCTGGTTCTGTACAAATTTTAGGATTGTTTGTTCTAGTTCTGTGAAGAATGCTGGTGCTATTTTGATTGGGATTGCATTGAATGTGTAGATTGCTTTGGGGAGTATCAACATTTTAATAATATTTGTTCTTCCAATCCATGAGCATGGAAAATTTTTCCATTTCTTTGTGTCTTCTTCAATTTCTTTCATAAGCTTTGTATTGTTTTCAGCATATAGAGGGTTTACCTCTTTGGTTAGGTTTATTCCAAGGTATTTTATAATTTTTGATGCAATTGTAAAGGGGATCAGTTCCCTGATGGCTCTTTCTTTTACTTCATTATTGGTGTATAGAACTGTGATTGATTTCTGTACATTGATTTCATATCCTGCAACTTTGCTGAATTCCTGTATCAGCTCTAGCAGTTTTTTGGTGGAATCTTTTGGGTTTTCCATGTAGAGTATCATGTCATCTGCCAAGAGTGAAAGTTTGACTTCTTTGCCTTTTATTTTGTTTTGTTGTCTGATTGCCGAGGCTAGGACTTCCAACATTATGTTAAACAGTGGTGAGAGTGGACATCTTTGTCATGTTCCTGATCTCAGGGGGAAAGCTCTCAGGTTTTCCACATTGAGGATGATATTAGCTGTGGGTCTTTCATATATGGCTTTTATGATGTTAAGGTATGTTCCTTCTATCCAGACTTTCTTGAGGGTTTTTATTTAAGAAAGGATGCTATATTTTGTCAAATGCTTTTTCTGCATCTGTTAACAGGATCATATGGTTCTTATCCTTTCTTCTATTAATGTGATGTATCACACTGATTGATTTACGAGCATTGAACCAGCCCTGCAGGCCAGGAATGCCTCCCACTTGATCATGGTGAATAATTCTTTTAATGTACTGTTGAATTTTATTTGCTACTATCTTTTTCAGAACTTTTACATCCATGTTCATCAGGGATATTGGCCTATAATTCTCCTTTTTAGTGGGGTCTTTGTCTAGTTTGGGAATCAAGGTAATGCTGGCTTCATAGAATGAGTTTGAAAGCTTTCCTTCCATTTCTATTTTTTGGAACAGCTTGAGAAGAATAGGTATTAACTCTGCTTTACATGTCTGGTAGAATTCCCCAGGGAAGCCACCTAGCCCAGGACTCTTATTTGTTGGGATAGTTTTGATAACTGATTCAATTTCTTTGCTGGTTATGGGTCTGTTCAAATTTTTTTATTTCTTCCATTTGAGTTTTGGTAGTGCGTGAGTGTCTAGGAATTTGCCCATTTCTTCCAGACTGTCCAGTTTGCTGGCATATGATTTTTCATAGTATTCTCTAATGATTGCTTGTGTTTCTCTCTCTTTGTGAGAGAGATTGTGATTGTGAGAGAGGTTGTGATCTCTCCTCTTTCATTCACGATTTTATGTATTTGGGTCCTCTCTCTCTTCTTTTTCAGAAGTCTGGCTTGGGGGTTATCAATTTTGTTTATTCTTTCAAAAACCCAGCTCTTAGATTCATTGATCTGTTCTAGTGTGGTCTTTTTTGGATTCTATATCATTTATTTCTTCTCTAATCTTTATTATTTCTCTTCTGCTGGTTTTGGACTTTCTTTGCTGCTGCTTTTCTAGTTCCTTTAGGTACAAGGTTAGGTTGTATTTTGGGGACCTTTCTTGCTTCTTGAGATAGGCCTGGATTGCAATGTATTTTCCTCTTAGGACTGCCCTTCCTGCATCCACAAGGGTTTCAACTGTCATGTTTTCATTTTCATTTGCTTCCATATATTTTTTAATTTCTTATTTAATTTCCTGGTCGACCCATTCATTCTTTAGTAGGATGTTCTTTAATCTCCATGTATTTGGGGCTTTCCAAATTTTTTCTTGTGGTTGATTTCAAGTTTCATAGTGTTGTGATCTGAAAATATGCATGGTATGATCTCCATCTTTTTATACTTGTTGAGGGCTATTTTGTGACCCAGGATGTGATCTATTTTGGAGAACGTTCCATGTGAACTTGAAAACAATGTGTATTCTCCTACATTGGGATGAAAAGTTCTGAATATATCTGTTAAGTCCATCTGGTCCAATGTGTCATTCAAAGCCATTGTTTCTTTATTGATTTTCTGCCTAGATGATCTGTCCATTGTTGTAAGTAGAATATTAAAGTCCCCTACAATTACGGTATTATTATCTATATATTTGTTGATTAATTGATTTATATATTTGGGTTCTTTCATGTTGGGGGCATAAACAATTACAGTTGTTAGCTCCTCTTGATGGCTAGACCCCTTAATTATGATATAACGCCCTTCTTTATCTCTTGTTACAGTCTTTGTTTTAAAATCTAATTTGTCTGATATAAGTATGGCTACTCCGGCTTTCTTTTCATGTTCATTATCATGATAGATGGTTCTCCATCCCCTCACTTTCAATCTGCAGGTGTCCTCAGGTCTAAACTGAGTCTCTTATAGGCAGCATATGGATGGATCTTGTTTTTTTTTATCCATTCTGATACCCTATATCTTTTGATTGGGACATTTAATCCATTTACATTCAGAGTGATTACTGAAGGATACGGATTTAGTGCCATTGTGTTATCTGTAGGTTTCGTGTTTGTGGTGATGTCTCCGGCCTGTTGTAATCTTTGCTGCTTTCCACTCACAGAGTCCCCCTTAGGATCTCCTGCAGGGCTGGTTTAGTGGTCATGAACTCCTTTAGTTTTTGTTTGGGAAAGCCTTTATCTCTCCTTCTATTCTGAATCAGCCTTGCTGGATAAAGGATTCTTGGCTGCATATTTTTCCTATTCAGCACATAGAATATTTCCTGCCACTCCCTTCTGGCCTGCCAACTTTCAGTGGACAGGTCTGCTTCTAACCTTATGTGTCTACCTTTGTAGGTTAAGGACCATTTGTCCTTAGCCACTTTCAGAACTCTCTCTTTATCTTTGTATTTTGCCAGTTTCACTATGATATGTCATGGTGTTGACCTGCTTTTGATTTTGAAGGGAGTTCTCTGTGCCTCTTGGACTCGGATGCCTGTTTCCTTCCCCAGATTAGGGAAGTTCTCAGCTATAATTTGTTCAAATAAACTTTCTGCTCCTTTCTCTTGCTCTTCTTCCTCTGGGACTCCTATGATATGGATATTGCTTCATTTTATGGAATCAGTTAGCTCTCTAATTCTCCCCCCGTGATCTAATAATTTCCTTTCCCTCTTTTTTTTCAGCTTCATCATTGCCCATAATTTTATCTTCTCTTTCACCCATTCTCTTCTCTGCTTCTTCCATCCTCACTGTCACTGTATCCAGTTTATTTTCACCTCATTTATAACATTTCTTAATTCATTGTGACTATTTCTTAGGTCTTTGATCTCTGCAGCAATAGATTCTCTGCTGTCTTCTATGCTTTTTTCAAGCCCAGCTATTAGTCTTAGGACCGTTATTCTAAATTCTTATTCAGATATATTGTTTATATCTGTTTTGAGCAATTCTCAGGCTGTCATTTTTTCCCGAATTTTGTTTTGAGAAGAATTCCTCTGTTTCATCATTTTGGCTAGGTTTCTCTCTTTTACGTTTCTTTTAAAAGCTTGATGGGGCGCCTGGGTGGCTCAGTCGGTTAAGCAGCCGACTTCGGCTCAGGTCACGATCTCGCGGTCCGTGAGTTCGAGCCCCGCGTCGGGCTCTGTGCCGACGGCTCGGAGCCCGGAGCCTGTTTCGGATTCTGTGTCTCCCTCTCTCTCTCTGACCCTCCCCCGTTCATGCTCTGTCTCTCTCTGTCTCAACAATAAATAAACGTTAAAAAAAAATTAAAAAAAAAAAAAGCTTGTTATGTGTCCTACACCTGTGAGTACTACTATATTAAAAAATGGGCCATACACTGTCCAGGACTTAGCACTTCAGGAAGTGTTTTTGGAGTACGTTTTATGTACTTTGTTGTCGTGTTCTGGCTACTCCATCCCACTGGTCAGTCCTCTGCAGAGCTTCTCCTTGCTCGTAGTGGTGGAGTGTTTGGACCTTCCACCAGGTGTGCTTTGATTTGTTTGTTGAAGTCACCCTGGAAAAAAAAAAGGAAAGTGGGGGGCGGGGGGAGAAGCCTGATCTCATACAAAGAAAAAAGGAAGGGGAGAAAAGTCTGAGCAGAGGACCAAAAAAAATTATAAGGCTTAATCCAGACAGAGAGAAAGGAAAATGAAGAAGAAGATATAGAAAGGGTATAAAAAGAATAGAATAAAAATGCCTGATTAAACAAACCAGAAAAAAAATTATGTATATATAATATATATGTTAGTATATAATAATATAATATATATATGAATTGACCAAAAACAACCAATCAGAAACTATGAGCCTTGATCCTGCCAAGCTGTCTTCTTCCACCTGTGGAAATCCTTCTGTCACTGTACAGATTGATTTCCCGGGTGTTCCAAGTGATTTGACCTCAATACAGCTGTGTTTGAGGGATGAGGGAAATCCCAGTCTCCCTGCTTCTCTGCCATGTTAACTCCCCCCACACTCTGGTTATTTAATTCTCTCATCGTGATTTTGATTTGCATTTCCCTACTAATGATGTTGAGCATGTTTTCATGTGCTTAATGGCCATTTGTATGTCTTTTTTGAAGAAATTTCTATTCAAACCCTTGCCCATTATTTCATTGGGTCATTTACCTTGTTATTGTTGAGTTGTCATTGTTCTAATTTATATATTCTGGGTATTCTGCCCTTATCAGATATAGTTGCCAACATTTTCCCATTCTGTAGTTTGTCTTTTCATTTTCTTGATGATGTTGTCAATGGCACAAAAGTTTTAAAATTTTTATGGACTCCAATTTACCTCCTTTTCTCTAAAGTCGAATTCTTCAATTGTGAAACTGGACCAAAACTAAAGCAAGAGATGAGGGATGCAACCTTGCTATGTTTATACTTTAAGTGAACATATGTATGTGAGGTAATAACTCAGCAGAGAGACTACAGGGAAAGAAAGGAACTCTGAAC
The DNA here is from genome assembly GCF_046562875.1 of Panthera onca. Classification (NCBI taxonomy): domain Eukaryota; kingdom Metazoa; phylum Chordata; class Mammalia; order Carnivora; family Felidae; genus Panthera; species Panthera onca. The sequence continues at coordinate 18,604,475 of NC_138357.1, read as the reverse complement.
AGTGGGGATTCAGGTTAGGGAAACAAAATCAACTGTTGGATTCCTTCCTGTAAGTGATAGCTAACAATTTAAATCACTGGCCAAAAGGTCAAGAGAGCCGGGCCTTGATTTATACTAGCATCAATGTCTACGGGAGTCAGTCTGCAGAATGAAGTTATGTCAGTAAGAGTTTCCAAACTGGAGTAAATAAACCCGTGAATGAAGTAAGAGTCAGCAATGTGGTTTGGAGCAGTTCATCCAGTTTAGAGTAGAACTGTCATTAGCCGCTCAGAATACTGAGAACGGGGGGAAGGAGATGGTGAAAGGAGCAGGAGAGAAATTCCAGGAAACTAAGGCAGAATTCTAGATGTGCCGACTAGCAAAACAGGAAAGAGAAAAACAGGAGGAATTAAGAGAATAAAAAGGTTTAGAACTCATTTCCTAGTTACCACTGGTGATGGTTAATTTTATGTATCAATTTTGATGAGTCATGGGATGGCCATCTATTTGGTCAATCATTATTCTGGGTGTTTCTATGAGGGTGTTTTTGGCTGGGTGTTTAGTCAGTATACTGAGTAAAGCAGCTTGCCCTCCATAATGTGAGTGGACATTATCCAATCAGTTGAAAACCTGAATATAATAAAAAAGGTTGACTCTTCCCCAAGGAAGAGAGAATTCCTCCTGTCTGCTGCCTTTGAGCTGAGACATCAGCTTTTTCCTGCCTTTAGTCTCGAATGGAAACATTAGTTCTTCCTGGATCTCAACCCCACCTTCAGAGTGGAACTATCCCATTGGCTTTCCTAGGTCTTTAGCTTGCCAACTCACCCTGCAGATCTTAGGATTTGTCAGCCTCCATAATCATATAAACCAATTTCTTATAATAAATCTCTTTATATATGCTTATAATATTTATTTGTTATATAATAAATACATATGCATCATATTACATGACCACTAGCATGGGTGAGTGTCTCTACTTCACCAACACTTGCTATTGTCTATCTATCTACAATAGATAGATAGATAGATAGATAGATAGATAGATAGATAGATATCCTAGCCATTATAGCCAGCATAGTGGGTGTGAAGTTGTATCTCACTGTATTTTGATTTGCATTTCCCTAATGATTAATAATGTTGAACATCTTTTCATGTGTTTATTAGCCATTCATGTATCATCTTTTAGGAAGTGCACATTCAAATCCATTTCCCATTTTCTTTCATTCATTAATTCATTCATTCATTTTTTAAATTCAGTAGGTTCCACAGCCAACATGGGGCTTGAACTCATGACCCTGAGATCAAGAGTTGCATGCTCTACCACCTGAGCCATCCACGTGCCCCTCCATTGCCCATTTTCTTTTTTTTAAGTTTATTTGAGAGAGAGAGAGAGAGAGAGAGAGAGAGAGAGAACATGCTGGGGAGGGACAGAGAGAGAATCCCAAGCAGGCTCCACACTGACTGACATGGGGCTTGACCTCACAAACCACGAGGTCATGAGCTGGGCCAAAATAAAAAGTTGGATGCTCAAGTGACTGAGCCACCCAAGCGACTGTCCATTGCCCATTTTCGAATTGGGGTATGCTTTTATTGTTGAGTTGTAAGAGTTTTTTATACATTCTGTATGCAAGACCCTCAACAAATATGTGATTTGCAAATATTTTCTTCTAATCTATGGGTTGTCGTGTCATTTTCTTGATGATACCTTTGAAGTATAAATTTTTTAATTTTAATGAAATCCAAATTATCTATTTCTTCTTTGGTTGTTCGCACTTTAGGTGTTATAACTAAGAAGTACCTAAATTGCCTAATCTAGGTCATGAAGATTTACACCTATTTTCCTTCTAAGAGTTTTATACTTTTAGGTCTTTGATCCATTTTGATTTAACTTTTTGTATATGGTGTAAGGTAAGAGTTTAGCTTCATTATTTTACATGCAAATATCCAGTTGTCCCAGTACCTTCTGTTGAAAACACTGTTCTTTCCCCTTGAGTGGGTCATGGAACTCTTGTTGAAAATCAGTTGGACATAGATGCGAGGATTTATTTATGGACTTTCTATCCTACTCCATCGATCTATATAGGCCAGCATTGCACTGTCTTAATTAATGTGATTTAGCAGTAATTTCTGAAATCAGGAAGTATGAAGTTTATGTTCTCTGTCATTCTGATACTTCCCATGGCTGCTAAGTTGCTGATTTTCACCATGATTTTGAGCTGTTGATTTCCAAGAGTACTACAGAGATGGGGAGAGAGTATGGGAATAGGGTAAGTTCTAATGACGCAAGGCTTACTATTCTTACCAAGATTCAACTATTTTTCCTGAGGAAATACTCTCTCAATTTTTGCAAGCTTTCAGTTAATTTCTAGAGTTACGGAAAAGTTGCCTTTGACATTTTCTGACTAGTGTTCTCATTGCTTTTGCAGAACACAGGTTTATCAGAGTTTCTTACTCCACTATTCTTGACATCATCTAGATCTGAGCTTTTAGCCTTCACTACTTTCTCCTCCTCTGCACCAAATGTTGTTAGGCCAACTTGTGCTGTCTCCTAGGAATTAAGTAGATAGCAATATCGCAAATTATCATGTGCACTATAAGCCAGCATAAAACTGTTGGGATTTCCAGAAGAGTAGGCCATGTGAGCCAGGATCCTTGTCTTCCTATGTTTTAATGTATCTCTTATCCATGAGGCACAGTGTTAGAATGGAATATTTGTCTCCAAATTGCTTCTGGAAAATATATGCGACAAATACCCATCATTCCTGGTATGGACTAAATGCCTGTTTCCCTAAAATGTATATGTTGAAACCCTAATCCCAATGTGATGGTACTTGGAGATATAGGTGGAGTCCTGATGAATGGGATCAGCATTCTTATAAGAGGAGACCAGAGAGCTGGCTAGCTGTCCTTCTACCTAATGAGGACACAGCAAGAAATCAACCATCTACAACCAAGAAGAGGGCTCTCATCAGAATCTGACCATGCTGGCACAATGATTTCTAACTTCCAGCCTCCAGAACTGTGAGACAGAAATATTTATTGTTTAAGTTACCCTGTCTATGGTAATTTGTTATAGCCAACTGAGACAATTCTGAAAGGAAATTTCAGGGGCTCCTGGGCGGCTCAGTCAGTTGAGCTACCCACTCTTGATTTCGGCTCAGGTCATGATCTCACAGTTCATGAGACTGAGCACCACATTGCGCCCTGCACTGACAGTGAGGAGCCTGCTTAGGGATTTTCTCTTTCCCTCTCTCTCTGCCCCTCCCCTGCTTGCGTGCATATTCTCTCTCTCTCTCTCTCTCTCTCTCTCCTCAGTAAACTTTAAAAAGTAAAAAGAAAAAGAAATATTAATTTACCCAATGAAGGACATGCTTAGTGCATTATAAAACAGCCCACTGCCAGCCTCTGGTCTATACAAGAGGAGAAGAGAATGATCAGTTACCCTTCCTGATTGTTATAATGCTGTGCATTTCTCTCTGCACTCTCCTGATATTCAAACCAAATTAAAAAGGCTTCAGGAGAACCACCGTATTCCCTGGAGCTGAGACAACACTTGATATGTGTGCTTTGAAGTACAGAAGGCCCAGGGAGCTGTGATTGAGGTTTGCTTAAAATAATAAATTTAAAGACTGGTTGCAGTTATCTGTGACCGCCGAGCAAAGACAGCGCGTCGTGGTGGGTGCAGTCTGAACTTCAAGTATTTGGCGGGGCAACAGTACAGAGTGTTTGCCATGGGACAGAAAGGTTCCTAAGGAAGATACTGAGGCTTGAATATTCTTGAAAGGCACCTGCTGAAGAGGTATGCATGCTAGGGCAAGGTGATCCCAACCATCAGAGTCTAGAGTCTGTGGGGTCTATAGCCAGAGTGGAAGCTGAGGGGGAGAACAGCAAGCAAAGAATAATGGTATCATTGGCACAAACTGAGACAGTAAGAGAGAAGGGTGGTAGGGAAGAGACAAGTTTTGAGTTTGAGACATTATTTTCGATAGTTAGTATCCTAATGATTACTTCACATTGGTTAAAAGGTATCTCTGCAAAATTCTTTGTATATTTTAGTATTTCCAAAATATCTCAGGGGACTTGGCAATATTTTCATTAGACCTGGGATGCTTCACTAAAACAAGGAACAGAGGGGCACCTGGGTGGCTCAGTCGGTTGGGCATCTAACATTTGATCTCGGCTCAGGTTAGGATCTCGGGGTCATGAGTTCAAGCCCTGTGTTGAGCTCCACACTTGGGCACGGAGCCTACTTAAAAACAAGCAAACAAACCAACAAGAGAGGAACAGAAAGCCTAAATTCTAATACCAGTTCCATCACTACGTTGTATGGGACCTTAACCACTTTGTGCCTCAGTGTCTTCACGACAAAATGCTTCCCTCCTTATCTCACATGGTTGTGTGACAATGAAAGAGAATATAGGACAATTTATGTGAAACTTCTTTGAAAAGCGTAAGTGCCAGATTTATGCCAAATCTATTTCTTGTAATCAGTGCATACCAGCAATCTAGCAGAGATGAGGCAGGAGGGAATGTGCTCACTGAGGGCCGGGATCAGGGAACTGCAGAGGTTTTCCGGAACATTAAGAAATGACAGCACCTAGGGGGTAGAGATGTTGCATTTTATAACACTGCATTAAACAAACATTGCATTGAAACCGAAGTGCAACAATGTCCCTAAATTTCTCATTTCAAAGTACAGACTGAAATTCAAGGGTTTACTTGACTTTGCTAAAAGAATCTCCTCTCTAGCCAGAGGAAGCAGCCCTCCCCCCCCCCCCCCACCTCAAATGCAAAGTCACTAAAGAAAATCCCAAAAGACTTGCAGGAATTTGTTAATTTAGATGTACCAGAAACTTGGGCATTGGGGACACTGTACAAAGGATGATGGAGTTCGCCCTGATGTTTGCTAGCTAGAGCATTATTATATGCTTCTATTATTTTAGTGATCTGATTAGCACACATCTAGACTAGATGCTGAAACCCTAGAAATCCCCCCGCATGATGCAATGGAAAGAATTCAAGGAGTCGGCCAGAGAAATACATTAGTGTAAATTTATCACATGCAACTTGCCTGTTCACTCCCTAATTATATCCTCTGAAAGGCCAGATAACTATCTCTTCCCTAAAAACTTGAGACAAATTATTGAGTTAAGCTCAAATATCTTTTTGCTGTTGTTGTTGAAAATCACGTAAAACTTTTGGAAGAGTTGGAGTAGCCAAAAATTCTCATATACCCTTTAACCAAATACATCTATTTTTAACATTTTACTTTCTTTGCTTTACGTTTGTGTGTGAGCTCTTTATGCGTGTGTGTGTACACATAATGTTTTTCTGAAATTGTTTAGAATAAGTTGCATACACATTGGCTCTTTACTGCTAAATGCCTCAGTGTATATTTTCTTTTTATCTTTGAGAGAGAGAGAGAGAGAGAGAGAGAGAGCGAGCATGAGCGGGGAAGGGGCAGAGAGAGAGGGAGACAGAATCAAAGCAGGCTCCAGGCTCTGAGCTGTCAGCACAGAGCCCAACGCGGGGCTCGAACTCACAACCCGTGAGATCATGACCTGAGCCGAGGTCGGATGGGTAACCGACTGAGCCACCCAAGAGCCCCTTCACTGTGTATTTTCTTAGAACAGGAACATTCTCTTAGGTAACCACAGCACGGTTATGAACTTACGGGGGCCCCGGCGGCCACCCACGCGGAGGTGGGTTCGGGAATCGCCCGGTGTGGCCCCGCCAGGCTGCGGGAAGAAGCGGGTCAGGTCCCGGGGAACAGGCGGCAGGCGTGGGGGCCGCCGCTCCGGCCCATCACCCGTGACGCAGCCCATCTCCCGCGCGCAGGGGTACGACCCGCACTGGTCCCGTCGGGAGGACCCCCGGCTTCCCTCCAGGGGGCGTCCGCCCGGCCTCGCCTCTCCCCGCCCAGCTGCCGGGGCCCGAGCACACGGCGCTTCCCACGCAGGCGCGCGCGCATCCCTGCGGCCGTGCGGGACGCGCCGTTGCTGCGGGCTCCCGCGGCTGCCGCGAGCGGTACCCGCGGGCCTTTGCGGCAGGCGGCAGGTGCCGTGGTCACCGTCCTGCCGAGGGCTGTGGCCTCTGTGTCCCAGGACGTCATCGAGCCAGTCGCGGAGACGGAGCCCAGGACGCCGGCCACGCACAGCATCGTCCCCTTGTCCTTTGCTGTGCGTGATGAGGCCCCGCCCTCCGTCTGCGAGCGGACGCAGGCCGGGTCGGCTTCCCAGGGCTCTGCCTTTGTTGCCCAAGCGCTTCTCCTCCACGCCACTGCCCCCCGGCTTCCGGACGGTCACGCGTCCACAGCAAGGCCACGAGCGGACCGGTGGCTGATGGCGCCGGGTGGAGAGGACCTTAGCACCACCATTATCGTGCCCCACTACGATGCCTTCAGAGTGGCCCCTTGGCCGTCGCACGGCTGGGACTCCAATGAGAGTGGCGTCTCCCTGTTGCGGGAGCTCGCCCGCCCCTTCTCCAGGCCCTACACCAACAAGCGCACTCATACCGGGTACATGCAAAGCTTCCGTTCTTTTACTTCAGAGGAGCGAGTTCCACTACCGGGGGACCAGGCACCCTTTGTCCTCTGCCTTTGTTCTCGAACACTGTGGCCCAAAGGGCCAGCCAGGACCTGTACGTGTCCAAGCCGCCTTGTGAGGGGAAACTGCGGCAAGCCTTCCTCCTGGAGCTGGAAATAGTGGCTGCCGGTTCTGGGGCGCCGGTGCACAAGAAGGTCTCCACGGTGCACAAGAGGGTCGACCTGGGGACATCCCGGCCTGAGAGCCGGAGTGCTTTGCGGTTCTCTGGGTGTCTGCCTTCGCCCTGTCCCACCTGGAGAGCCACCTCATGGACCTGAGGGCCCAAGTTGAAAACTCTGACCCACAAGTTGAGGCTCATCGCAGAGGCCCTGGCCCGCGTCATCTACAACCTGGCCGGGAAGGAACCCCCCGAGACATGCCGATCTTCCCGGAGCGGATGATCCAGCAGGAGAAGCGGGACCGCGTGACGGGCTGGCTCACCAGCCAGCCCAGCCCGGCAACCAGCCACCCAGCTGGTGGACAAATTCTGCATGTTCCTCAGCACGCCAGCACGCCACCTGAGTTGCCACCTGGCGGAGGTGAAGCAGCACCGCATCAAGGCTGACGCGTGGGACCCCAAGTTTGTCTTCTGTGAGCAACTGAAGCAGGTGGTGAGAGCCTACAAGGTCAAGCCAGCCGTTTTCTCCACGCTCCTGGCCATCTGCATGGGCGCCTAGCTCGGGGTGGCCTCTACAACAGTCCCGGTGAGCAGGCGGGGCTCAGGTGGGAGCCAGGGTCCCTGTGCGAGGGTCACCTTGGTCAGGTCAGTCCTTGCCCCCCCATCCTGCCTGGAAGGTGGCCCCACAAGTGGCCCCCGGGCCTTCCTGGATGCAGGGTTTGCCCCCGGCCTCACTCAAACCCTCCTGCTGTCCCCAGCACTACGACCTCCTGTACAAAACAGTTCAGGGACTGCTCTTGAAGGCCAAGATGCAGTGACATGGCCATCCACCAGCACGATGAGCTTTCCACCTGCCACCCCTCCCTGCCCCACAGCCGGCCGGGGGACAGGGCTTCACCCCTTGCTGAGAAGCCCCAGCCCTGAACTACAGAGTTTTTCTGTATCGCTCTTGAGGACTTGGGGGATTCTCTTTTTTGTCCTTTGAACTCCCTTGGAAGAGCATTCGGTGGAAGTCCCGGAGCCAGGCCATGGACTTGGGAACAAGCCTGCAAATGGGCCCCCACTCCTGGAGGTGACCCCCTGGCCCTCGGGGCTTGTGAGCCGAGACGACAGAGGAAACGCGCCCGGCGCAGCCTCAGCGTCCCTCCTGCTGCACGCGAGGCTGACCAGGGACTGCAGGCTGAGGGTGGGGTCCACCTCGGGAGGCTCTGGGTCCGTCCTCCACCCTGCCCCAGTCGCCCTCTGGTGGCCGAGACAGTCTCTCCTCTTGTCCGAAGGAGGGCAGCACCAGCCTCCGGATGCCCAGTTCTGGCCTCTCCCTCGGAAGCCCTGTGTTCCCCCACCACCCTGGCCGGGACTGAGGGGAGCCAGCTCAGGGTGCAGCCTTGGATGCGTCTCCCCTGGGCCCCCGTGGGCGGCTGGTGCCCGGAACACCCAGCCGCCTTCCTGTCAGGCTCCGCGCACCGCTTGCCCTCTCCTGTGCTTCTCACTGCCTCTGCCCTCCTGCCACACCCCAGGGAGCTGGGGCCTGTCCCCCTGGGGACCTGGGTGGCTTCGGAGTCCTTGGGACAGGAGGCAGCCCTAGAGGAGGCCCCCTGGCTCCTCCGCCCCTTACCTTGGTCTCCCTGGGCCTCAGTTTCCTTATCTTTAAAAAAGAGGAACATCCAGGCTGGGAGAGGAGCGAGAGTGTTTTCTGGAGGAGCCTCAACCGACCACAGGGCCGGCGGGGCTGCTCTTCCCAGGACCTCGGACCCAGGGAGGAAGGTCGGGGCCTGATCCCCACAGGTCAGGTGCCTTGCAAGGGAGGGGCATGGGGAGAAGTTCCCGAGACCCTCAGATCGACCTCAGGGAGACCCAGGCGTTTCTTTCAGGTGTTGGCAATTCGTTAGCAATGTAATCAATTCGGTGTTTTGTGCTGGGAGGCCGGTCAGGAGGAGGGAGGAGGCACTCGGGCACCTGCCTCCTCTGCCTGAAGTAGCAGAGGGACTGGCTCCCTCCTGTCTGCCTCCTAGCCGGCCACTCCCCATCCAGAAACCAGCTCTCCACTCGCTGGAAGGGACAGGCTCCTGGAGGACTGCATCTCTGCCCCTGTCTTGGGCCTCCTGCCTTTGCCAAGTCAGACCGTCCCTGGCAGGGCTGGCAGCCCGGACATTGGCCAGGCCAAGCCCAGGGAGGGGGCAGGCATGCCGGCCGCCGTTTCTCTTTCATCTGTCCCCCCTTCTCTGTCCCACTGGGTGGCCTCTCTCCCCCAGAGACTGTTTACTGAGTGCCCAGCCGGGTGGACCACCTCTGGGGCGCCGGATGCGGGGACCAGCATTGGCCATGCTTCCCCCTTCCTCCCCAGGGCGAGTTGTCAGGACTACTGACTGTTCAGAGCTCAGGCTGGTCGTGGGACGCAACTGGATGACCAGAAAATAAAGCCGTATCAAACAATCAACAACAACAGCAAAACCCCGTAACATGAACACAGAGCTTCGATCCAATCTAACTTCCATAGTTCAGTTTTGTTAATTGACCAGTAAGGCCCTGTGTGGCCCATCTTTACCCTTGAGCACAGGATCCAGTCTAGGATCACACATCGTACTTGGTTGTCGTGTTTCTTTCGTCTCCTCTAATCTGAAACACTCACACAGTCTTTCTTCTACGACATTGAGATTTTTGAAGAATACAGCCCTCCTTCCTTTTGGTTTAATGCTCCTCATTTGGAGTTTGTCTACTTTTTCCTCACGTTTAGATTCATAGTATGCATTCCTGCTAGACAACTACATAATTGATGCTGTGTCCTTCTTAGAGCATAATATTGGGAGGCCCGGGATGTCTGTCTGCTCCCTATGGGTGATGTAAATTTTGATCAGCCAATCGAGTTGTTTTCGGAGTTTTCCACTTTACAATTGCTATATTTTCTTCTAGCAACTAATAAGCAGTCTGTGGAGAGACATTTTAAGAACAATGCAAATATTCTGCCCCTCATCAAAATTTCCCCTTTGTTTTAGCATCAACTGATGATTTCCTGCCTAAACGAATCTTTGCTCTGATGGTTGAAAAATGATTTCCAACTCCAGTGCTTCCTCCACAGTTGATACCCATACCCTCTTATCAGCTTTATTAGCTGTTTTCTCGACGTAGGGATGCTGTGTGACACATTGTGGTCAAAATGAGCTTGCTGATCTCAATGGGGGTAATCAGGGGCCTGGGTTGCCAGAGACTTGATGAGGGCACTGACCCAACCTAGACACGGTGGGGGTGACTACTGGAATCCATGGCAGGACCTGTATAGTAATCAGAAATTATAATTCACAAGGATCTTGGCATCGTATAATTGAGCAGGAGCCCTAGGACACAAAGAGAGCCTCCTATAACTCACAAAACTCCTGGTTTAGTGAATGAAAACCTGACTTGATCTACTACAATGCTGAGTCATGATCTTTCTTTCACCCAATTACCAGATCTGACTGGATTTACAAGTTTAGGGCTTCGTAAATGAAAGGGAGGCCAGGTACCCTGGCGGAAGAGCCCCAACCATGTATGCATTTTTCTCCTCGCTTTCCCCCAGTGAACCTGCAGCCATTCTCCCTGGTGAAAGAGAAGGACCCTCAAATTTGAAGAATAGGAAATCCTAGCTCTGAGTTAAACACTAATTTCTGGACAGCCAGGACACTATAGCTACCAGTTATTGACTTTGTGGATCGGGATTGACAAGATATAAGTGCAGCTTTTGACCCTTGTCGGTCTCGCCATGGGCCCAGTGACACCACCAAAGCCAATCTAGTGGAAATCTCTTCAGTTCCTGAGGACATAAATGAAATGCATATCCTCAGCAAATGACAGAATTCTCACCTGGGCTCCTTGAGCCACAGAGACAGGGATTTTAAGACTGTTACAGAAGAGGGGCACCTGGGCGGCTCGCTCAGTTAAGCATCCAGCTTTGGCTCAGGTCATGATCTCACAGTTCATGAGTTCGAGCCCCACATTGGGCTCCCTGCTGACAGCGCAGAGCCTGCTTCTGAGCCTCTGTCTCCCTCTCTTTCTGCCCCTCCCCTGCTCACATGTGTGTATGCTCTCCCTCTCAAAAATAAATAAGCATTAAAAAAAGAGACTATTCCAGAAGAAAGGGCCAAGTAGAAACTTCTGGAGCTCCAGTCCCCTAACGAGAAAGCAGTACTACCTCCCTGGTAGAGAGAATGGCAGAGACAAGTGTTATCATCAATGACCTGAGAGATGTAGGAGTGATGATTTAATTCATATTTGGCTACTTTAAAAGGCAGGTGGGTCTCAAAGTGACCTTAGATTATCATTAATTGTATGTCAACTCTAATTGTGGCTACTGTTCCCGATACGATCTTATAAACACTTGGCAAGTGGCATTGATCTAATGAAAGCGTTTTCTATGTATGTCAGTCAGGCTGGGGCTGGGGTGAGGTGGGGTGAAGCACTCACCTCAGTCACAAAATGTAAGAGAATGTCAAAACACTCAGTAACCAAGATCAATAGCATTTTAACGCACTATTTTAGAAAACTAAAATTGGTGCAAAAAAATCCACGACCTACAAAACACCAAATTTTAAATAGAGACAGAACTAACACCAACTGGAGAACACCAGAAGCAGAACACCCGTGTCTTGCCACAGCGCGTGTCAACTCCTCAGCTGTGTGCCGCTAATCTTCAGGGAATATTGATCGTCTCGTCCTCCCACGGGACATCATTATGCTAGTCTACCATCGGTGACATCACGTTGACTGAATCTGGAGAGCAAAAATTAACAGGTACCCCAGATGCTAGGAAATGGGTGATAATTCTCCAGAAAATACAAGGTTCTGCTGACACCTCGGGAAAATTGGGGGGAGGGAGGCCGGAATGTCCACTGATCTGGGACACACAGGATATCCTGTCCGTTGGGAATGAAAAGCTGTTGCATCTCGGGCCCCCTACTATTTCACGGGCTTCAGTGGATGTCGGAGGGAACGTATCACATTGGATTGGTTGCTTCGTTCCATTTACTGGCCTACAAAGCTGTAACCCGCCATATTTGAGAAGGCCCAGGGCAAGAGATAGCGCTCCCTCTGGTCCACGCTGTAGCGGGAGTGGTTCTACCACCTGGCCCTTGTCGTCCAGTAGCCCAAGTGGTACCAGATACATTTCTGGCAGATTGGGATTTTATGACAACGTGTGGAGAGTCCATACCAGTGAATCACGGCGAGAAATCCCTGGAGCTCAGGAACAAACCTATGTTCTTTTAAGGAAGTAACTTTTCTCCTTTAAAGCCGTTTGCTGTCTCGCTTCTCCTTTCTGATCGGGATTGAGTTTCTAACATAAATCTTCAAGTGACCACATAACCCAAACTGCCCGTCATAAATTGTGTGCTGGAAGCTACCTAGCTCTATAGCACACGAACTCAGGTGTGCCCCGAGACATTTCATCTTCAGTGGAAGCTGTGTGTTTGCAACGTGGTTTGAACGGATTTTAAAAGTCCCAGCATACCCATTCCTACCATATAGCTATTGTTCCACTGACTCATACCTACTAACTCACGGAGGGTTCAAGGCTTGTTTACAGCTGGCTCTGCATAGTATGCCTGCAACGAGCAGAAGTGAACTGTTCCAGAATTACAGCCCTGAGGGGTATCTCTGAGGGACAACAGGAAAGGAAAACCCTCCCAGTGGGCAGAACTTCAAGAAATACTTCTGGTCCACTTTGCTTGCCTGGCCTTTAGGCCAGGATCTAGACTGGGAATTGGAAAACTTTTTTTTCTAAATGTCCAGAAAGTATTTTCAGCTTTGTAGGCCACATCCGATCTCTGTCACAACCGCTCAACTCCACCCTTGCGTTGCAAAAACAACCATAAATCGTATGGAAATATATGGATCTGGTTGTTTTCCAATTAAATTTTATTCACAAAACCAGGTAACAAACTGGAGTTTGCCAGATTCTCATCTATACCAATTCATTGGCAGAGGTTAATGGTTTCGGACGGTTATGGATTTGGAATCGAAAGTAGAGGATGAATAGCAAGTTTAACCTCTTAATTTGGGGTCCACAGACCCCTAAGTGGACTGAAGATAGAACAATATAATATCATATAATGGTGGTTTCCTTAATAATCTTGTGTGTTTTATATGTTGCATTTTAAAATACTATTCCGAGGAGCACCTGGGTGACTCAGTCGGTTAAGTGTCTGACTTCGGCTCAGGTCAGGACCTCACAGTTCATGACTTCAATCCCCGCGTCGGGCTCTGTGCTGACAGCTCGGAGCCTGGAGCCTGCTTTGGATCCTGTGTCTCCCTCTCTCTCTGCCCCTCCCCTGCTCACACTCTGTCTCTCTCAAAAATGAATAAACGTTAAAAAAATTAAAAATACTATTCTGAGAAGGGGTCCGTTAACTATACCAGACCTACCAAAGCCTTTGAGAGATGAACATGTTAAGAACTACTTAAAATGGGCCTAGACAGTGAGAATTTGCATGTCCCAAGTAGCAGGCATCCCCAAAGGTCCTAGTCTCCATTGCAGAGGAACGGTACCAGGAGGGTCAGGGAAAGCAAATCCAGAAATAGTTTCTTTTCTACTGAGGGAAATTGCCACCCCGCCCATAATGGAAGGGGTTTAATGCCATCAACCTGTCATAAGGTTATGACTAGTCACTTCAAAGTACAGTATTTGATGGGACACCTGGTTGGCTCAATTGGAAGAGCATGGGACTCTTGACCCTGGGGTCATGAGTTCAAGCCCCACATTGGATGCAGAGATTACTTAAATAAATAAAACGTTTTAAAAAGTACAATAGAGAACCCAGAAATGGACCCACAAGTGTATGGCCAGCTAATCGTCGACAAAGCAGGAAAGAATATCCAATGGAAAAAAACACTTCTTTAGCAAATGGTGCTGGGAAAACTGGACAGTGGCATGCAGCAGCATGAACCTGGACCACTTGCTTACACCATACACAGAAACAAACTCAAAATGGATGAAAGATCTAAATGTAAGACAGGAAACCATCAAAATCCTAGAGGAGAAAACAGGCAACAACCTCTTTGACCTTGGCCACAGCAACTCCTTACTAGACATGACTCCAGAGGCAAGGGAAACAAAAGCAAAAATGAACTATTGGGACCTCATCAAGATAAGAAGCTTCTGCACAGCAAAGGAAACAATCAACAAAACTAAAAGGCAACTGACAGAATGGGAGAAGATATTTGCAGATGACATAGTGGATAAAGGCTTAGTACCCAAAATCTATAAAGAACTTATCAAACTCAACACCCAAAAAACAAATAATCCAGTCAAGAAATGGACAGAGGACATCGAATAGGCACTTTTCCAAAGAAGACATCCAGATGGCTAACAGACATGAAAAGATGCTCCACATCACTCATCGTCAGGGAAACAAATCAAAACCACAATGAGACACCACCTCACACCTGTCAGAATAGCTAAAATGACCAACTCAGGAAACAACAGATGTTGGCAAGGATGCAGAGAAAGGAGAGCCCTTTTGCCCTGCTGGTCGGAATGCAAACTGATGTAACCACTCTGGAAAACAGTATGGAGGTTCCTCAAAAAGTTAAAAATAAATCTACCCTATGACCCGGCAATTGCAGTATTAGGTATTTATCCACAGGATACAGGAGTGTTGATTCAAAAGGGGGCACATGCACCCCAATGTTTATAGCAGCACTATCAACAATAGCCAAATTATGGAAAAGAGCCCAAATGTCTATTGACTGATGAGTGGATAAAGATGTGGTATATATATACGATGGAATATTACTCGGCCATCAAAAAGAAGGAAATCTTGCCATTTGCAACAACGTGGATGGAACTAGAGTGTATTATGCTAAGCGAAATATGTCAGAGAAAGACAAATATCACATGATTTCACTCATATGTGGAATTTAAGAAACAAAACAGATGAACATAGGGGAAGGAAAGGGAAAATAGGATAAGATAAAAACAGAGAGGGAGGCAAACCATAAGAGCCTTCTAAATATAGATAACAAACTGTGGGTTGATGGAGAGGAGGCGGGGTGGGGGGATGGACTAAATGGGTGATGGACATTAAAGAGGGCACTTGTTGGGATGAGCACTGGGTGTTATATGTAAGTGAGGAATTGCTAAATTCTGTTCCTGAAACCGATACTATCCTATATGTTAACTAACTTGAAACAAACAACAAAAATAAGTACAGTACCTTATGAGGAGCTCCGAATTTGTTGCTTCTACTGATAAGTTGGGTTGAAATCCATGAGACTGACTGGTTTTATGTACATCATCACAGAAGCAAGAGGTCTCATAGATTGTTGGAAAGGTTTACTGAAGACTCGGTTATGGTACCACCTAGGAAATTAACACCCTGCATGGTTGGGACAATGTGCCACAGGATGTGAAATCACTCTGAAACAACCAACAGCACATAGATGATGCTTTTCCTCATGGTCAGAGTGCATGGGTCTGGGGTCCAGGGGCTGGAAAAGATTAGTGGCTCCTCTCGTGGATTATTAAACATAATTGACAAAACTTGTGTTTCCCATATTTGCAACTTAAAAGTTGAGGACAGCAGTACCTATGGTAGATCCTGCCAGTAATGAGAACTTCATCAGCATCAAAAGCCCTGGCATCACATCACCAGATAATGGAAGAGTATAGACAAGACTATCTGAGAGCTGAGTATGAATAAGATTACGTTCTTGGGGATTCCAAGAAATAATGGGGTGAGGGTTGGTATAGAGGAGAACTGAAGATGCCACAAGACTTGATAGAAGCAAATCGAGAGAAATGCTGTGGGTGACTTATTCCGACCATATTGTGATTATTCAGACATAATAATGGTGGTTTTCTCCATGAAATCTGTGAATCTTACAGTCATACAAATTAAGGAACCATGACTTCACCATGACTTACGTTTTACAATTTATAATGCTGTTTTTGACAGTTTTACCTCTTTTAACTTTCAAGATTTTTTTGTGTCTCTGAGAAGGCAGATATATGCTCCCTTGTCCATATTATACCCACCTATACCTTTAAGATGAGAAGGAACAACCTCAGTCTTCCTCCTGTGTATCTCTTTCACTTAACTCAGTTCTGACACTATCTACGTGGAGACAGCATCACATCCCACAGGTTAAAGACTCAGTCCCACAAGTCACCTGTGCCTATGATCCATCCACTGTAAATCAGAGATTCCCACGACCCCCTCCTCGGGTTCAATTAATTTGCTAGTGTGGTTCACAGAACTCAGGAAACCAGTTTACTTACCATTTACCAGTTTATTATAAAAGGATATGATAAAGGATACAGATGAACAGCCAGATGAAAAGATATATAAGGTAATGTCTGGAAGGGTCCCAAGCACAGGAGCTCCTGTCCCTATGGAGTTGGGGGTGGGTCACTCTCCCGGTAGGTGGATGTGTTCATCATCCTGGAAGCTCTCTGAACCTCATACTTTTGAGATTTTAGGGAGGCTTCTTCATGAGGCATGATTGATCATTAACTCCATTTCCAGCCCCTCTCCCCTCTCTGGAGAATGAGTGGTGGGGCTGAAAATTCCAAGCTTCTAGTCATGGCTTGGTGACCAGCTCCCATGCAAAAGCCCACCAAGAGTCATCCATTCGAACAAAAAGGCACTTCTATCACCCAGGAAATTCCAAGGGATTAGGAAGTCTGTGTCAGGAACTGGGGTCAAAGACCAAATATTAGAACAAAAGAAGTTCCTGGTGCTCTTATCACTAAGGAAACTACAAGGGTGTTAGGAGCCCTGTGTCAGGAACTGGGGACAGAGACCAATATATATTTTATCTATTATGTCACAGTGAGTATGTCTCACGTTACTCCAGGCTGGTGTGGTCTGGGGTAGCATAGATTATAATACAATTTTGTGCTTACTTATATGTACTCTTGCGGGGTTCACCTTAACAAGATTCCTTGAGGAATCTTGAGGACAGGGTCTATATCTTACATCAGGTCTACTCAAGGTGTAGTCTGTGGACTATTTGTTACCAGACCATGCCTAGATAAGTTCAGGAATTAAGATTAAGCATTTAAAACTTTTATAGAAATCTGGGGCACCTGGGTGGCTCAGTCGGCTGAGCCTCTGACTCTTGGTTTCAGGGCAGATCATGATCCCAGGGTCGTCGTACTGAGCCCCACGTTGGACTCTGCTCAGTGTGCACCTGCTTAAGATTCTCTCTCTCCTTTTCCCTCTCTCCCTCCCCCTGCTGCTGCTCTCCCCGACTCTCACCCTCTCTCTGTAAAAAGATTAAATGAAAATTTAAAAAATTTTGGGGCGCCTGGGTGGCTCAGTCGGTTGAGCGTCCGACTTCAGCTCAGGTCATGATCTCGCATTCTGTGAGTTCGAGCCCCGCATCTGGCTCTGGGCTGACAGCTCGAAGCCTGAAGGCCACTTCAGATTCTGTGTCTCCCTCTCTCTCTGCCCCTCCCCTGCTCGTGCTCTGTCTCTCTCTCTGTCAAAAATAAATAAACATTTAAAAAAATTTAAAAAAATTTATAGAAATTTGGCAAGTTAGTTTTCATGTCTACAGAAGCTTTTAAATTTTTGGATTTTTACTCTCTATGCCTTGGTGATTTTTAAAAGTATTCTTCTAATAGTTAATTTTTATAAACGAATTGGAAATTTTTAGAAAAGAGTTTCACCACACATTTTGAGGAGCTCTATTTTTTATACAACTTTTTAAACAGGTTTTTTGTATGTTTTTATTTTTTATATTTGAGAGAGACAGAGACAGAGACAGAGACAGAGACAGAGAATGGGTGAGGGGCAAGGAGAGAGGGGGACAGAGGACCCAAAAGCAGGCTCCATGCTGACAGCAGAGAGCCCGATGCGGGGCTCAAACCCATGAACCGTGAGATCATGACCTGAGCCAAAGTCGGACACATAACCTACTGAGCCACCCAGGTGCCTCAACTTTTTTTTTTTTTTTTTAGATATGAAAACTTTGAGTTTCATTTTGAGGCCAGTCTTTACATTTTAATTACAAAGACTGAAATATGAGTAACAATATGGGCAAAATATTACCAAAGAAATAAGAGGAAGGATACAAAATAGAAAAATAGATAATTGGCGTATATTACCAATATGCACCTATAACATTACAGACACCATCAGATATTTCTTTTAGCTCAACTTATTTCAGACGATGGACAAATGATAAGTTGTAACGTCTCTTGATTCTAACATGAATTTTTTCCTTTACAAAGGAAACAAAAGGATTCCATGTCGGGAATTTTCCACAGAACAGATTTGTTTTTGTGAAACTGTATTTTTTGATATACGTAAGTTTACTCTGAAAGATACTTTGTACGGACACCCAGGTGGCTCAGTTGGTTAATTGTCCAACTCTTGATCTCAGCTCAGGTCTTGATCTCAGGGTTGCGTGTTCCAGCCCCTCATTGGGCTCCACACTGGGCAGGAAGCCTAATTTTTTAAAAAAGTACTTTGTAAGACCTTTTTTCACTTATGACTTATTAAATATATGTCTTAAATGGTAGATCTTATACTGGTTCAACTTCTGTTTGGCCTAGTAAGATGCTGGTTCTTAAATGTATGACTTATGTACATTACGATAGCCTTAAGGTATTTCACGCGTGTAGCCCAGGACGAAGAAAATTTTGAAACCTGACTTGTCTCAGCAAAATAATGAATAAAAATTATGTCTAATAACTAGATTATGAATTCATTCAACAGGTATTGGACATGTAAGATGCTCAAAGATAGGCCCTGGTACAGAAACGTAATTTTAACTTTCTTACAACCAGGAGTCCTCTTATTTTGTACCCCAATAATGGCCAGGTAGCATATCCTTAAGGGGGGAAAGCTTTTATTTGTCTAATACCAGAAGCCTGGTTCTGAATTCATAATAATTGAAGAATGTGCTCTCCTAGTACATTGTGTATTAACCCATTTCCATATTATAATACACTGTAGTGGCATTATGGGTGGTTTTTATTTTCTCTGTTTTTCAAATCTTTTGTAATATATTACTTTCCTAATTAAAAAAAATAGAGGCAGTAGACATAAACAGACATTTCACAAAAGAAGACGTTCAACTAACAAGCCAACAGAAGCCATTCACTCTCACTAGGAAAGGAATATCTATTAAAACATCACCATGGTGCTATCCTTCACCTAGTTGGCAAAAATATTACTCTTTAAAATGAAACCTAACGTCATTGAGGATACAGGAAAACAGGCACTCTTATACATTGCAGATGGCGCTGTAAATTGGTTTGATCCTTCTTATGGGTTGAATTGTGTACCCCCCCAATTCGTACATTGATGTCCTCACCCCCAGTACCTCGTAATGTGACCTTATATGGGAATAGGGTCATTGCAGATGTGATTCATTAAGTTAGGATGAGATCATGCTGGAGTAGGGTGGGTCCCTAATCCAATGTGATTGTTGTCCTTATGAAAAGGGGGAGTTTGGGGACAGACATGCACACAGGGAGAAGGCCATGTGATGATGAAGGCGCAGATTGGGGTAATGCAGCAGAAACAAGGAAGGCCAAAGGTGGCCAGCAAACCACCAGAATCTAGAGGAAAGGCCTGGAACAGATTCTTCCTCACCACTCTCAGAAAGAGTACACCCTGCCGACACCTTGATTTCAGACTTCTGGCCTCCTGAGCTGTAAGACAGTACATTTTTGCTGTTTAAACTGCCCAGTGTGTGGTGTGGTTTTTTATTACAGCAGCCCCAGCAAACTAGTACAACCCTTATATACTGAAAACAGCGAAAAACATTTATATATATATATATATATATATATATATATATATATATATATGTGTGTGTGTATGTGTGTGTGTGTGTGTATATATATATATATACACACATACACACACATACACACACATACATATAGTATTGTATTTATATTATATATTTATATATTATATATTTTTATATATTGTATTTTTATATATACAAATATATAATTATATATAATTATGTTGATACTTATTTCTATATATATGAAATACAAGTTATATATTTAAAACTATGCATAAAAATGATGTAGCCGAACTGATTTTCCCTTCCTTTCTCTTTTTACCATTTTATTTAATGTGTTTATATTAGTCTTACAATGGAAGAAAACTTAATACAGAGAAGAATAATTTGTCTTTCAACTCTCTTACCAATTCATAGACCAGTAATTGAGAAATACATCTATTTAGTCTCTAAAGGACATTTGAATTCTGAAATTTTTGACTCTGCAAAATAGGTGAGACAATAGTTTCCCTGATGGTGTGTTAATATTCCCTGTAGGTTAAAAAACCTTCCAAGGATACACAGGTGAAAAATGCAATCAGAACCTTGCTGCTCAAAGGAGCCCAAGTCAAATTTACAACTGCCGGACTCACTGAATTCCCCACCTCTTCCCTGACAGATGCCCGTCTGGCTTCTGCCCAAGTCCTTACAATAGTGACAGGGAGGTCACCGCTGTTCCAATTAGGCCATGCAATTATCGCAGAACAATCATAGTTAACGTTTTCAGTATATTGAGCTGAATTCTGCCTCTCCTTGTTGTGTCCAGGGTTCCCTTTGTAGCAACGCTAAACAACTACATTACCCGATTCATATGGCTCCTGTTTAAACATATGAAGTCTGTTCTCTTCAGATCAAACGTTTAATTCCTGAAAGGATTCCTCATGTGATACCATTTCCAGAGATCCTCTTTTCAAGCTCGCCTGGTCCTTCCCTGGTCTCAGTGTGCTTCAAAACACGGTATAAAAATAAAGTTCTCCAGGTATAAAAGGAACAAAACAGATTATTGTGCATAAATTACCACAATTGATCTAATGCAAGGCCACACACTAAAAAAATATTGCTAATAAGTATTTTGACTATATCCTTATTTTGGCTCTCTCAGTCACCATACACTGTAATCAGTCCTATTTGACAGTTAGGAAAACTGAGACACAGAGAAGTAAAGTAACTTCCCTAAGATCACACAGTCCAAGCTGAAATCGGTTGAAGTCCAAAACGCTTCCTCTTGGAACCAGCTGCCAATATGCATTTGCTGAATACGTGTTTAATACATACTCATTGAAGGAAGGAAGGATTTCTATAATTACACTTTCAGTAATTTTTTTTTTGCCCTGTTCTAATCTTGGCACTTAGGGAATTAGCGCTTAACTGAAACCCCCAGATACTTTTCTTATAAACAGCCTTTAACTCTCATCCTGAGCAGCCACAGTTCTCATCTCAAACCTAAATGCAAAAATGTACGTTTCTATTACATTTCATCTTGTTGGTTCGGGCTCATCATTATAGCTTGCTGAAATATCTCTGAATCTTAACTGTCATATGGTGCTCTCCTATCTCTGTGTCATTGCAAATTTAATGAGCACACCTCATCCAATAATTCTGCATTTTCAAAAAGAAAAAGGAAATGTAAAGACTTTTCCTAATTGTCTATAACTATTGCTTTTATAACGACACATTCTTATTAATAAAGTAAAAGTAATGACAAAAGACAGACATACTGTAGAAACCAGTTCTAATTATTTCATGTTGACATTCAGCCCTAACGGAGCTGAATCTGTGTAGTGTCAGGAATCAGAGTGATGTCACCTAATGCTTTATAGGAACCATCCGCTTTAGGTAGTATGTCAGCTAGAATGCCTGGATGCGAGTAAAAGAAAGCAACCCAACAACTGTGAGTTTATTAAGCTGTATGACAAGGAGAACTGAGATAAGGCAGTTTGGGTAATTCACTGGCTCAACAATACTACCAGGGGTTCATATTCTTTCCATTTTTCTACTCTGAGGCTCTGTTTGTCTCCTATTCTCCTCATAGCTGCAGAATCATTCCAACAGCCCCAGGTAGCACGTCCCCAAACAGCGACTTCCAAAGGCCAGAAGAGAGGACATCCTTTTCTGGTGCCCCTTTCTGAGAAAAGCCTTCCCCACAGCTCTCCGACAGACTTTTCCACATGTGTCGGTACCAAAATTAAATATCTGTGCCTAAGCCAGGCGTCAATGAGGGTAACGAAATTACCGTGGCTGCAGACTGAGAGAAAATATTTGCAAACGACACATCTGACAAAGGACTATTACCCAAAATATACAAAGAGCATTTAAAACTCAACCAAAAGAAAACAAGCAGCCTGATTGAAAAATAAGCCAAAGACCTTAACAGACAGCTCAGCAAAGAAGATACATAGATGGAAAATAAGCATAGGAAAAGATGCTTCCCACCGTATCACAAGGGCAATGCAAATTAAAACAGCAATGAGCAGGGCGCCTGGGTGGCTCTGTCGGTTGAGCGTCTGACTTCGGCTCAGGTCATGATCTCACAGTCTGTGAGTTCGAGCCCGCGTCGGGCTCTGTGCTGACAGCTCAGAGCCTGGAGCCTGCTTCGGATTCCGTGTCTCCCTCTCTCTCTGCCCCTCCTCCGCTCACACTCTGTCTCTGTCTCTCAAAAATAAATGGACGTTAAAAAAATTAAAAGAAAAAAAAACCAGCAACGAGATACCACTAGATCCCAATTAGGATGGCCAAAATCCAGAACCATGACACCACCAAATGCATATGGAGGAATCTTCATTCACTGCTAATGGGACTACAAAATGGTACAGCCACTTTGGAAGACATTATGGCGGTTTCTCACAAAACTAAACATATTCTGGCCACATGACCCAGCAGTCACTTCTCTTGGTGCTTACCCAAAGGACCTTAAAACTTACGTCCACACAAAAACCTGCACATGAAGTTTATAACAGCTTTACTCATAATCGCCAAAACCAGGAAGAAAGCAGGATGTCCTTCGGTAGGTGAATGGATAAAGTGTGGTTCATACAAATGGAATATTATGTAGCACTAAAAAGAAATGAGCTATGGGGTGCCTGGGTGGCTCAGTCGATTAAGGGTCTGACCCTCGGGTTTGGCTCAGGTCATGATCTCACAGTTTCATGACTTTGAGCCCTGTGTCGGGCCCTGCACTGGCAGCATGGAGTCCGCTTGGGGTTCTTTCTCTCTCTCCCTCACTCTCTGCCCCACCCCCATTCACAGTCTGTCTCTCTCAAAATAAATTAATTAATTAAAAAAAAAGAAATGAGCTATCGAAGCCATGAAAAGACATGGGAGAACCTTAAACGCATATTACTAAGTGAAAGAAGCAATCTTAATAGGATACTTACAGTACGATTCCGACTATATGACATCCTGGAAAGGGGAAAACTATGGAGACAGCAGAATGATCAGTGGTTGCCAGGGGGACAGGGAGGGATGAATAGGCAGAGTACAGAGGATTTTTAGGGCAGTGAAAATACTCTTCATGATGCCATGACAGTGAATACATGTCATTATGCATTTGTCCAAACCCATAGAAGGCACACCACCAAGAGTGAAGAGTCACGTAAACTATGGACTTTGGGTGATGATGAGGCAACGACGTAAGTTCACCGACTGCAACAAATGTGCCGCTCTGGGGGGTTTGTTGATAATGGGGGAGGCTGTGCATGTGTGGTGATGAGAGGCATATGGAAAATCTCTTCCTTTCTCCTCAATTTTGCTGTGAATCTAAATCTGCTCTAAACCATAAAGTTTTGGGGGTGCCTGGGTGGCTCGGTCGGTTAAGCAACTGACTCTTGATTTCGGCTCGGGTCATGATCTCACAGTTTCATGAGTTCAAGCCCCACGTCGGGCTCTGCACTGACCCGGTGCAGCCTGCTTGGGATTCTCTCTCCCCCTCTCTCTCTCACTGCCCCTCCCCTCCTCGTGTGCCCCTGTCTCCCTCAAAATAAATAAATAAACATAAAAAATCATTTTATTTTTATTTTTTTTTAATTTTTTTTAACATTTATTTATTTTTGAGACAGAGAGAGACAGAGCATGAACGGGGGAGGGGCAGAGAGAGAGGGAGACACAAAATCCGAAGCAGGCTCCAGGCTCTGAGCCATTAGCCCAGAGCCCGACGCAGGGCTCGAACTCACAGACTGCAAGATCGTGACCTGAGCTGAAGTCGGACGCTTAACCGACTGAGCCACCCAGGCGCCCCTAAAAAAATCATTTTAAAAACTAAGACAAAATAAAAAATAAAGTGTTAATTAAAAAAAAAAAAAAAACTACCAAGGCTGGTTTAGCCAGGTTAGGGACTGGGGCTGGGAAGGGACTCAGTCTCTCTTAAAACCCATGGTGCCTCATACCAGCACAATTGGGGTTCTGTTACCATGGAAAAGGGGGTAGTGGCAGGCCATCAATGGTGTTTACAACATGTAACAAGATACGTTCAGACACTTTTAAATGTGGAATGACTAGATGACATCCAGATGTACTCACACAATTATATATAGAAGAGTTTGATACTACTTAGCAATGGAATAAACCTATTAAAATCCAAACCCATTGGAAAAACTAAAATAGTACGGTACTCTGCTTGATGGGTATTATCATGGATGAAAAGTAGGGCTGATCTCAAGATGCTAGAAACAAATTACCACATGTTTCATCCATTCAACGAGGATTGAATCAAAAGAGAAAGGGAAGTTTCTCTCAGAAAATCCAAGTAGACTCCAGTAAATGCACAAGGAAGTATCATGATTTTGCATTTATTCCATAGAAAAATAAGCAATATACTTCAGGCTTCCTTATGTTTATATGAGCACACTCCATAGTTTCTTTGATGTCTTCAGTATAAAGGCACACTAATACCAGTTTTTAATAAGGAGTAAGAGTGATATAGTGAATATTTCATTTTGAGGAGTTGGCGAAAAGATTATTTTTAAGTTTACTTCAAAGGAAAAGGATGAAATAATAAAAGATGAAAGACCGATTCATGTTCTCGGTGCTAGTTAATTCAGAAGACTCCATGGTCCCATTTTTATCTGCTGACTTCAATCTTTCTAAGATAATTGATCTAGGTTTCTGTTTGATTGCATTTGCCATCACTCATGGCATTGTTTGCCAGATTAGAAGTGTTTGATACAAGTTTATGTGCCAGGTATAATTTCAATATGTCATCCAGTCTTTGTTCATCCTTCACTGTCGGTTGATGGCTTAAAATTGGCTCTCCAGGAAATCTTAATTCACCATTATCTAAGTGCTGCATTAAAAAATACCGAGGAAGGGACTTCATCACCTACCATTTCAAACATAATTCCATAAACCCTATACATTCAGAGCTACAGCTAGATTAGTTCAGTTGAATTTTGAATTATTCAGCCAGTTCATAGCAATTTTATAAAAATAATATCGCAAGTCCCATGAACCACATTCATTTCCTGGAATTAGGAAGATGGGGAGTATTTCTAAAACAATTCTAAGGACATCAGGGGTTTTCACAGGATTAGATGGATAAGGAGTAAAATATTATCAAATCCAATAGCATATAGGAAAGTTTTCTTATTTGGTGGTGTTAGTACATTTTGTATTTGTGATGAGGTAAAACAGATCATAAATATGGGTTCAAGCACCTGTTACAGAGCTAACAGAAAGGAGGTTTAGCCACGTACACTGGAGACTGCATACGCCTCAACTGTAAATCAAGAGAAAATACTAGAGTGAGTGCAGAAAAGGAAGTTCGTTCCTAGCTTTCTCGGAGACATTGTTTTTCATATAGTAAAGGAGGAAAATCTACAAGAGGGGATGACCCGTAGAATTCAAAGAACAAAGCAAAGATATCTCAGAAAGTAATAATTTGCTTCAGAAGTTTCTAAGAAGCTGTGGTGAGTAATGCATTACTCAGAAGCCGTTAACCCACAATTCCCCCTGAGGCCAAGGCTTCTGGGACCCACCCCCCCCAATCAAGTTACAGAGCAGGGAACTTTTGTGCTTACTTTCAAACAAGCTTATCAAGACCACGGTGTTTCAGGAAATGGGCAAGAAAGGAAAGTACAATAAACAAAGCACTCTTCACAATGAAATTTGTCACACTTATCAAGAAAAGTAACTATCAAAAGAATTTTGCATAATACCTTACCCCAGGGGGTTGAAATCAAAGTTTCTACAAAGTCTTAATCTTACTGCAAAGTTGGAAAAGAGGGTATAGCACATAAGCAGTACAAGAGAGCGATATTATTCATCCTTTCAATAAACATTTCTTTGGCACCTACTATGTGTAAAATTCTGTCTAAAGCAGAGGATAAAAAATCAACTAAGAGACAGTATTGAGCCCCAAGAGGTGCGCTGGAGGGAGACAGACAAAAAACCCCTCATGATTCCAGTCAAGTGTATGGAGTGCTAGGGTAGAGGTCTGCATAGGGGTGACCCTTCCCTCCATTCTATGCTCTTGGCGTCCGTTCTATCTACCCTCCAAAAAAATGTATAGGTGGAAATAGAAAATGGTGGGAAAGGGAAAGGTAGAGAGGTTTGGAAATGAGTGGAGGACAGGTGAATCAGCCAGAAATACAGAATGTAGGAAATTGACCAGATGTGGTTTTCTTCAGCAAATAAATTGCAAGAAAAAAAAAGAGGGTGGGAGAACATTAGATTCAAAGAGACTTAAAAAACATAACAACCAACTGTGATGTGTGAAATTTGTTTAGATCCTGAATTGAACGAATCAAAAGCTATAGGACATGGGAAAATTAAACACTATCTGGATATTTAATATTAAGGAGTCTGTCAAATTTAAGTGGATAATGGTATTGGGGTTGGGCCCTTTTTAAAGGGTCCTTATCTTTTATTGTTTTAATTTTTTAGAGTTTTATTTATTTATTTTTCTTTTGAGAGAGAGAGCGAGAGCAGGGGAGGGACAGAGGGTGGGGGACAGCAGATCCAAAGCCGATTGTATGCTAACAGCAGAAAGCCCGAGCCAGGGCTCAAACTCACCAACTCCCAAGATCACGACCTGAGCGGAAGTCGGAAGCTCAACGAACTGAGCCAGCCAGGTGCCCTGGGTCCTTATCTTTTAGAGACTCTTACCAAAGTGTTTACAAATGAAGTAATAGGATGGCTGAGGTTTGCTTTCCAATGATCCAGTATGGGGAGGGGAGTGTGCCAGGGTACAGAAGAAACATGGTTGGCTATACGTTGATAACTGTTGAAGCTGGGGGGGGTGGGGGGGGGGTTACATGGTGGCTCATTATATTATTTTCCTTACTTTTGTTTATGTTTGAAATTTTCCACATTAAATAAACCTGGGGAGTCAGAGGTGGCTTCCCGAAGGAGGTTTGAAGTGAGTTTTGAAGGTGGACGAGAGCCATCTAGCTAGGGGCACTCGGGTGGCTCAGTCGGTTAAGCGTCCAACCTCGTCCAATCTCGGCTCAGGTCATGATCTCGTGGTTTGTGGGTTCGAGCCCCACATGGTGCTCTCTGCTATCGGCACGGAGCCCACTTCAGATCCTCTGTCCCCCTCTCTCTCTGCCCCCTTCCCTGCTCCTGTGCACTCTCTCAAAAATAAACATTAAAAAAAATAGAGCTATCTCGCTAAAGGAAAGGTCATCCTCTCATCTCAAAGAACTTGGAAATAATGTTACTTTAAATACATTTTTTAAATTGTATACTGTACATATAATAGTGTATTTAATGCAGATACACAGTTTAAATAATAATGATATGAAAACCTGTGACCCACCATCCAGCATTAAAAAACAATGCCTTTAAAGCCTTCAAAGCCCCTCCTCAGCCTACTATGCTCCTCTCCACCTTCAAAAGCTCCAAGAACTCTCCTGAATTTTGTGCTAATTATTCCTTGCTTATCTTTACAGTTGTTGTCACATATGCATTTATCTCCAGCCAATATGATATTACTTAGTTTTGCCTGGTTTTGAACTCCATATAAATGGAATTATATTGCATATGTTCTCAGACTTACTTTATTCAACATTGTTTTTCAGATTTATTTGTGACCTTGTGTGTACGTGTAGCTCATTCTCTTTGTTGTCGATATTCCATTTTATGGAATATGGCATAATTTATTCATCCATCCTGCTCCTGATGGATATTTGGATTGTTTTCAGTCTGGGGCAGTTTGCCCCATGTAAATGTCTTTGGAACACAGGTACAAATTTTCCCTAGGGTATAATGGCCAAATGGGATTTATGGTTAGGATTCAGATCGCATTTTTAAGGGGCATCTGGGTAGCTCAGTTGGTTAAGTGTCCAACTCTGGATTTCGGCTCAGGTCATGATCTCACAGTTCATGAATTCGAGCCCCACATTGGGCTCTGTGCTAACAGTTCGGAGCCTGCCTGGGATTCTCTCTGTCCCCTTCTTTCTGTCCCTCCCTTGCTCTCTTGCTCTCTCTCAAAAATAAATAAATAAACGTTAAAAAAACAGATTGCTTTTTTGAGATGCCCACTCATTGAATCAACTCATAATGGAAGGGGACTGTCAACTATACGGTCGCTTAGCCAATGGTGTTAACGCATGCATTAATGTTTCTTAATAGAACTCAGCACTGAAAAAAAAAGTATCCCAAGAGCATGGCTTGGCAGTGCGTGTCTTACAGCACATGGGGGAGAGAAAGGTTGAATCTAAGTACCACTTGCTGCAGAGCAGGGACAGTTCCTTGGTCTTCATCATAGCTGGAATAAAATATCCGTCAGGACTATTCCCCTCCCTTTGTTTTAAATCCTTGTTCATCAAGCAAATTTCTGAATTGTATGTCCCGGCAATCTTGTTATCAGGAAAAGGGAGTACTCTGGATAGGACGGTACTCAAACGGCCTCCCCACTAGAAAGGGATGGATTGCCTCTACTGGATGGCAAGACGCCGAGGTAGCAAACTGGTTGATGGCAGTGAGAACAGAAATGTGGAGACTGCATGACAGTTCTTAGAACCATAAGATGTTGAGAGTTTAAACCTAGGGTCTGAGAAGAGGGTGAGGCCATTAACAACTGAAATAGTCAGAAGGACAGGTTTGAGGTGGGGTGGGAAGGAGAACTGGAAGAGAAGACATTAGCATATAGATGTGCAGGGCCCTCAAAACATCCAGGTGAAGATGGTCAGTGAGGAGTCTGGAAATCAGGTCTGGAGCTCAAGTGTAAAGTTGAGATCAGAGATACACATTTGGAAGTGATTCACATAAGGGTCACCTGGCTGGCCCAGTCAGTAGAACATGTGACTCTTGATCTCAGGGTCATGACTTCAAGCCCCATGTTGGGCACAGAGCTTACTTTAAAAAACAAACAAACAAACAAACAAAAAACTGTCATTCACATAAGCCTGAAAAAAAATTACTAAGAGAGATAATATAGAAAAAGAGGAGGGGCGCCTGGGTGGCTCAGTCGGTTAAGCGTCTGACTTCGGCTCAGGTCATAATCTCGCAGTCCGTGAGTTCAAGCCCCGCGTCGGGCTCTGTGCTGATCGCTCAGAGCCTGGAGCCTGTTTCAGATTCTGTGTCTCCCTCTCTCTCTGACCCTCCCCCATTCATGCTCTGTCTCTCTCTGTCTCAAAAATAAATCAACGTTAAAAAAAAAATTTTTTTTTTAAAGAAAAAGAGGAATTTGTTTCTTTGTTTATGTTGAGAGGGAGAGCAGGGGAGGGGCAGAGAGAGAAGGAGAGAGAGAGAATCCCAAGCAGGCTCCACAGTGTCAGCGCAGAGCCCGATGCAGGGCTCGGTCTCACGAACCATGAGATCACAACCTGAGCCAAAATCAAGTGTCGGATGCTTAACCAACTGAGCCACCCAGGCGCCCCTGGAAAAGAAGAATTTTGAACATGGGATCTTGAGGACATACCTACACTTAGGAAATAAGGAAGAAGAACCAGTAAAGGCAATGCGAGAGACCGTCAAAGAGGTAAAAGGAGACCCAAGAACAGAGAAGGCAAGGGAAGAAAGTGAGCATCGGAGGCTGAAGAAAGGGAAAAGGTTTGGAGTAGGTCCTATAAACAAAACCCTGGAGATTCACCTAGTGATAAACACAAAAGCGGTTGATAATAAAGGAAGCTACCAATTACTCAGCACCTGTTATGTGGCACCATAGTAAGAATGTTGCCAGGGAGCCTGGCTGGCTCAGTCCATAGGGGGTGGGACTCTTGATCTCGGGGTTGTGAGTTCGAGGCGCATGTTGGGTGTAGAGATTACGTTTTTAAAAATCCTAAAAAAAAAAAAAAAAAAGAACTTTGCCTATGTATTTTTTCTTTTTTTATCGTGGTAGAATATACGTAACGTAAAATTGACCATCTTAACCACTTTGAGGTGCACGATACAGCAGCATGAAGTACACTCGCATTCCTGTGCAGCCATCGCCACCACATCTCCACAACTTTTTCATCTTCCCAAACTGAAGCTCTGTCCCCATGAAACCGTAACTCCCCATTCTCCCCTCCCCGCAGCTCCTGGCAACCACCATGATACTTTCTGCCTCTGTGAATTTGACTACTCTAAGTGCCTCACGTACACGGAATCATACTGTATGTGTGTTTTTGTGACTGGATTATTTCACTTAGTATAACATCCTCAAGATTCATCCATCACAGATGGGGTGCCTGGGTGGCTCAGGCGATTGAGCGTCCAACTTTTGGTTTTGGCTCAGGGCATGATCTCGCAGTTTGTTGGTTCAAGCCCCGCATCGGGCTCTGTGCTGACGGCACAGGGCCGGATTGGGGTTCTCTCTCTCCCTGTCTCTCTGCCCCTCCCCTCCGCTTGCTCTCTCTCTCTCTCAAAAATAAATAAACATGTAAAAAAAGATCTATCCGTTGCAGCATAGGGCAAGATTTCCTTCCTTTTTAAGGTTGAATAATATTCCATTGTATGCACACGCCACTGTGATTTAAATATTGGTCTCTGCCTCTGGTTCCTGACAGAGAGCTCCTGAATCCCCTGGAATTTCCTGGGTGATAGGAGTATCTTTTGTCCAAGGGAGGCAATTTTGGGTGGGCTTCTGGATGGGGGCTGATCACCAGAAAGATCAAGCCATGAATAGAAGCTTGGAATTTTCACTTCTCCAGGGGAGTGAGAGGGGCTGAAAATGGAGTTAATGGTCAATCGTGCCTATGTGAGAAAGCCTCCCTTAAAGTCCCAACACTAGGGGGGTTGGGGAGCTTCCAGGTTGGTGAACACATCCATGTACTGTGAGCGCGATGCACCCCAATTCCACGGGGACAGAAGCTCCTGCATTCAGAACTCTCCCAGACCTCACCCTATGTACCTCTTCAACTGACTGTTCATCCATATCGTTTACCATATTGTTTAATAAACTGGCAAACGTAAGTTATTTCCCTGACTTCTGTGAGCTACTCTAGCAAATTAATCAAACCCCAGGAAGGAGTCATGGGAACCTCCTATTTATAGCCATGTTGGACAGAAGTGTGAGTAAACTAAGGACCTACTAGTTAAAACTGGCATCTGAATTTGGGGGTGGGGGGAAGAGTCTCGTTGGACTGAGCCCTTAAGCTGTGGGATCTGATGCTATTTCCCGGTAGGTAGTGTCAGAATTGAGTTAAATTGTAGGACAACCAGCCTGTGTTAGAGAATTGCTTGGTGGGGGAAAACCCCCACACATCTGGTGTTAGAAGTGTTGTGAGTGCGATAGGCATGTTAGAGTAAAAAACAGACACAGGAGCAGAGGACTCGGTTTTTCCCTTTACAACCACATTTTCTTATCCATTCATCCATTGATGAACCCTCGGGTTGCTTCCATGATTTGCCTATCGTGAATAATGCTATGAGCATGAG